>NC_047087.1:237456602-239956602 GCF_902459505.1 Geotrypetes seraphini | reverse complement strand
TATATAGCAACAATAATTCAAGATAACGCTTAAAACGGCTTAGAAAACTAAGACATACTTGTTTGACCAATTCTAATAAATTAAGAAATTTTGGGCCATTTTATGTGCCACAAAGTGATATAAAATGCGAGCAAATAACGCCTACATGTACGAGTACATAATGCTAATAGCTTGAAAAGAAAAGTTTACCCGAGTCCCACAAAAGAAATTGCTGTTGGACGCCATTGATAATGATCTCCTGAAATTCTGGCGGGATGACGAGTTGATCAACGGTTTGAGGCAGCCGCGGCATACCCTCGACTTGTCTTGACGATCGAATTGATCTCTTTAGCGAATCTTTTCTAGGCAGAAGCGCTCCAACGTTTGCATGGCTGCCTGAAATGACCTCACTAAGAATCTGCTGTGGCGTCTCCTGTGTCGACCTTGCCCTGGAAGTAACTTCATTGATTAATCGAACTACTTCAGGCCTTGCTGCCTGTGCTGCATGATTATGTATATTTACGATTTTCACAACTTCGCCATCAATTCCTTCAGTCCAAACGCGTCCTTTACACCTTGACCGCTTTTCGCATACCCAAATAGCATGTCTGTCATCTGCTGTTCGTTTAGAGAATACATAAATATGATTTTCGTAAACTAGCTTCTTCTTGCCACGCTTTGAAAGAACTGATTCCATAACAAAATAAATCACTACACAGATCAGTTAATCAGGAAATCGAAAGGACTAAATGACCAAGAGGCAAGAACATGTCATATTTATAGAAGCTCTGGTGAATTTTGCAAAGTCATTGGCGCCAGATTGGCCGAATTTAGCACTGGCGACTATACATACATTTCGCCCACGCACCTTTCGCCCCTGAGCGTTTTCCCCTACTTCAGGCCTTGCTGCACTTATCAGCGCGCTCCAGCGGGATAAGCTCATGTTCCCTTTCGGCGGACCTGCGGCTCGTCGGAGGCGGCGTACGCTCGCGGGACGCTGTCTCGCTCTGGCCTTGGGCCCGATCCCCCTTCATCCCCAGACTTCGACTCCCTACCCCCCCTTGCCTTCGCTCAGCTCATGTTCCCTTTCGGCCCAAGCCCCGATCCCCCTTCATCCCTTTCCGCTGTCTCGCTCTGGCCTTGGGCCCGATCCCCCTTCATCCCCAGGCTTCGACTCCCTACCCCCCCTTGGCTTCGCTCAGCTCATGTTCCCTTTCGGCCCAAGCCCCGATCCCCCTTCATCCCTTTCCGCTGTCTCGCTCTGGCCTTGGGCCCGATCCCCCTTCATCCCCAGGCTTTGACTCCCTACCCCCCCTTGGCTTCGCTCAGCTCATGTTCCCTTTCGGCCCAAGCCCCGATCCCCCTTCATCCCTTTCCGCTGTCTCGCTCTGGCCTTGGGCCCGATCCCCCTTCATCCCCAGGCTTCGACTCCCTACCCCCCCTTGCCTTCGCTCAGCTCATGTTCCCTTTCGGCCCAAGCCCCGATCCCCCTTCATCCCTTTCCGCTGTCTCGCTCTGGCCTTGGGCCCGATCCCCCTTCATCCCCAGGCTTCGACTCCCTACCCCCCCTTGCCTTCGCTCAGCTCATGTTCCCTTTCGGCCCAAGCCCCGATCCCCCTTCATCCCTTTCCGCTGTCTCGCTCTGGCCTTGGGCCCGATCCCCCTTCATCCCCAGGCTTCGACTCCCTACCCCCCCTTGCCTTCGCTCAGCTCATGTTCCCTTTCGGCCCAAGCCCCGATCCCCCTTCATCCCTTTCCGCTGTCTCGCTCTGGCCTTGGGCCCGATCCCCCTTCATCCCCAGGCTTCGACTCCCTACCCCCCCTTGGCTTCGCTCAGCTCATGTTCCCTTTCGGCCCAAGCCCCGATCCCCCTTCATCCCTTTCCGCTGTCTCGCTCTGGCCTTGGGCCCGATCCCCCTTCATCCCCAGGCTTCGACTCCCTACCCCCCCTTGGCTTCGCTCAGCTCATGTTCCCTTTCGGCCCAAGCCCCGATCCCCCTTCATCCCTTTCCGCTGTCTCGCTCTGGCCTTGGGCCCGATCCCCCTTCATCCCCAGGCTTCGACTCCCTACCCCCCCTTGGCTTCGCTCAGCTCATGTTCCCTTTCGGCCCAAGCCCCGATCCCCCTTCATCCCTTTCCGCTGTCTCGCTCTGGCCTTGGGCCCGATCCCCCTTTATCCCCAGAATTCGACTCCCTACCCCCCCTTGCCTTCGCTCAGCTCATGTTCCCTTTCGGCCCAAGCCCCGATCCCCCTTCATCCCTTTCCGCTGTCTCGCTCTGGCCTTCGATACCCCTTGGCTTCTCTCGCGCTCACAACTCCCTCCCCCCCTTGGCTTCGCTCGCGCACAGCTCTCGCGGGACGCGGGACGCTGTCTCGCTTTGGCCAAGCCTCGATCTTGGCCAAGCCTCGATCCCCCTTGGCTTCTCTCGCGCTCACAACAGTAGCTGGACTGATTTGCGCTCCGAGGTAAGGATTTGCGCTCCGAGTCGGGGGCGAAATGTGTGGGGGCGAAATGTGTGGGGGCGAAATGTGTGGGGGCGAAACATCCGGGGGGCGAAATGTGTGGGGGCGAAATGTGTGGGGGCGAAATGTGTCTGGGGGCGAAATGTGGGGGGCGAAATGTGGGGGGCGAAATGTGGGGGGCGAACCTTCCGGATCCCGAAGCTCCTACCGGTGTCCTGCTGCTTCCTCTTCCGGCGGTTCGCCCTTTCTCTAACGTCAAGCCCTCTTGCCCCGCCGACTCCCCGACACGATCGGGGCAAGAGGGAGCTCAAGCCCCTCATGTGCCTCAGGCCCCGCCCCCAGGAGGGACCTAAGGCTCCCGGGCCTATTCTGATTGGCCCAGGCGCCTTAGGCCCCACCAATAGGCGGAGCTTTAGGACGGATGGGCCAATCTGGCCTCATTCCGTCGTTGGCTGCCTGCCGGACAGGCAGGTTTGGCTCCCGTCTGTCCGGCCAACTACACAAAGGTACGGGGAAGGGGGTGGGGGTGTCGTGGGGGTCGGCCAGGGGGGTCGCGGGTCGGCTGGGGGGGGCGGTCGGAGGTTATTTGGGGTGGACGGTCATTGGGGGGAGGGGGGTTTGCGTCGAGGGCAGGAGGGCCTAGGATCCCTCCTGCCGTAATGTAGTGCGGGGTGGGGGTAGGGGTCGCCGTGGCCAGGAGGGTTTGGGCTCCCTCCTGGCCCGATATTGTCGGGGAGTTGGGGAGTCAGCGGGGCAAGAGGGCTTGGGCTCCCTTTTGCCCCGATCGTGTCGGGGGGGGCAAGAGGGCTTGAGCTCCCTCTTGCCCCGATCATGTCGGGGGTGCTGCGGTTGGCTGGGGCAAGAGGTCTTGAGCTCCCTCTTGCCCCGATCGTGTCGGGGGTGCCGCGGTTGGGTGGGGCAAGAGGGCTTGAGCTCCCTCTTGCCCCGATCGTGTCGGAGAGTTGGGGAGTCGGCGGGGCAAGAGGGCTTGGACTCCCTTTTGCCCCGATCGTGTCGGGGGGCAAGAGGGCTTGAGCTCCCTCTTGCCCCGATCGTGTCGGGGGTGCCGCGGTTGGCTGGGGCAAGAGGGCTTGAGCTCCCTCTTGCCCCGATCGTGTCAGGGAGTCGGGGAGTCGGCGGGGCAAGAGGGATTGACGTTAGAGAAAGGGCGAACCGCTGGAAGAGGAAGCAGCGCAGGCACAGGGCTCACGGAAGGGCCGGGACCGCCAAGAGAAAGCAGTAGGACACCGGTAGGAGCTTCTACATGATGGGGGGGGGGTCGGGAGGCTGTGGGGGTGCGAGCGGTCCTTCAGGGTGGGGGTGCGGGTGGGAGTGTGTGCGAGCGGTCCTTCGGGGTGGGGGTGCGAGCGGTCCAGCGGGGGTGAATCAGATGTCGGGGGGGCATCAGGCTTTCAGGGTGGGGACAGGACTTCAAGGGGGAGAGGAGAGTCGGGGCGGGCGAAAGGAGAGTCGGGGTGGCCAGAGGAGAGTCGGGGCGGGCGAAAGGAGAGTCGGGCAGCATGCGCGGTATACGGGTGTGCGCGGTATATAAAAATTTCTGTACATAAATTTGTGTTTTCCGCGCGCTATACCCGTGTGCGCGTTTTACACAGATGCGCGTTATCTACGTGAAAATACGGTACTTATGAGGAATTTAGGAAACATCTGAAAACACACATAAGAACATAAGAACATAAGCAGTGCCTCCGCCGGGTCAGACCATAGGTCCATCCTGCCCGGCAGTCCGCTCCCGCGGCGGCCCAAACAGGTCACGACCTGTCTGAATCACCAGAAGGGGCTCCCTTGCCACCTTGGTTTCTCATTGAAGTCCTATCTTCCCATCGTAGTCCTAACCCTCCGGTCTTGCACATGCACGACCTGTTGGGTTTCTACACTTATTACCTGGTTAGCTTTCTATACCTGTGTTACATCCCAGCACCTCTCTCAGTATCCCACGATCCCCTTATCCCTCAGGAATCTGTCCAATCCCTGTTTGAATCCCTGTACCGTACTCTGCCTGATCACACACATAAGAACATAAGAAGTTGCCTCCGCTGGGGCAGACCAGAGGTCCATCCTGCCCAGCGGTCCGCTCCCGCGGCGGCCCATCAGGCCCACTGCCTGAACAGTGGGCTCTGACTAATTTTATAATTTACCTCTAATCCTGTCCCTACAACCTTACCTCTACTCCTATCTGTATCCCTCAATCCCTTTGTCCTCTAGGTACCTGTCCAGACCTTCTTTGAAGCCCTGTAGCATACTTCTGCCTATCACATCCTCCGGCAGCGCGTTCCATGTATCCACCACCCTCTGGGTGAAAAAGAACTTCCTGGCGTTTGTTTTAAACCTTTCCCCTTTCAATTTCTCCGAATGCCCCCTTGTACTTGTGGTTCCCCTTAGTTTGAAAAATCTGTCCCTGTCCACTTTTTCTATGCCCTTCATGATCTTGAAGGTTTCTATCATGTCTCCCCTGAGTCGTCGCTTTTCCAGGGAGAAAAGCCCCAGCTTTTTCAGTCTGTCAGTATATGAGAGGTCCCCCATACCCTTTATTAGCTTAGTTAACATAAGAACATAAGAACATAAGAACTGCCATCTCCGGATCAGACCCATGGTCCATCGAGTCCGGCGATCCGCACACGCGGAGGCCCAGTCAGGTATACACCTGATGTAGTTTTAGTCACCCATATCCCTCTATGCCTCTCGTAAGGAGATGTGCATTTAATTTGCCTTTGAATCCTAGCACAGTGGATTCCTTAATAACCTCCTTTGGGAGAGCATTCCAGGCGTCTACCACTCGCTGTGTAAAGCAGAACTTCCTGGCATTTGTCCTGGACTTGTCCCCCCTTAGCTTCAAACCATGTCCTCTTGTCCGTGTCGCGTTGGACCTGTTCCTAAAGTATCTAGACAACTGATGCTCTCTTCTCTCTCCCCTTTATAGCGATTAACTTATTCTATTGATCACTCTCTCCTCAAAAATGGATTTCCTGTCCTATTAACCCTCTTTCTTCCTCCCCTCTTAAAGTCAATCAATTTGTACCTTTGCTTAATCTTTGTAAACCGCATAGAACTTCACGGTATTGTGGTATATAAGCTGTTATTATTATTATTAGGACCAGCATCCAATTTAAGATCCAGGTCCTTAGCCAAATATTTGACGGAGGAAGGATGAAAAGGACAATTGATCCGCCAGAGCTTGGCCTCGAGAGGAACTCGATGACCTCGAGGCGCCTCGAGTGGAAAACGAAGGTGAGGCCTCTTTGGAGTACTGATACCCCGGTGAATAAACAGACTGGGGCGAGGCACTGGATTCAGCTGAGCCCTCAGGTTCTGCTACTGGTGTCCTGTCTCAAGGAGTTGGAGGCCTCGAAGAACTGGAAGGCCTGGACAAGGAAGGCTTCTCTCTGGAGGAGGACCTGTGCCTCGATGAGGGTCTCGACTGGCGATGAGAGTGCTGCCTGGAAGCAGGTCTCGTATGAGGTCGAGGAGACTTCATCCTATGCCTCGAAACGGGTAATGCCTTAAATGAAAATATAGAGCTAGAAGCTGTAGATCGAAGTCCCATGGACTCTGTGGTTTGAATCGAGGAATCTTGAAGCACTCCCAAAGACTCGGCTCCTTGCATAGAGTGTGTAGATTCAGCTCGAGGCACAGGCAAGGACTCAACCTCTTGTGAGCCTGCTGAGTGCCCAGGCTGGACTGCAGGAAGCAAAGTTGAGGCAGAACTATATTTGGTCAGTAACTGAACAAATTCCCGCTCTAAAATGGTCTGGATAGTAGCCTGCAATTGTGGACCCGAGTCTGAAACTGGACCAGTTGCTGAGGCTAAAGGCTCCGAGGTCGAAGATGAAGAATGCTTCGACTTGGAAGAATGATGTAGCTTGAGGACCACTGCTGGAACTGTCTGCTGAGGTATCTGACCTGAGGGAAGCTCAGGAGAAGACTTGGCAGATTTACTCGAGGTCAAGGACGTTCCAAATGAGGAAGGTCTGATGAGAGTCAAAGTTGAGGTCGTGGAAGCAGGAGGATATCCCACAGCAGGCCGGACCGAATCGGAGATCGAGGTTGTGGGTGCAGCTGAGGTTTCCATACCGAAAATCTTCCCCACTTGAACTCGACGACGTTTGAGTTTGAAGAGTAGCACAGCGGACACACGACTCAGGGCAATGGTCAGACCACAGACACTGTGGGTCAGTGAGGGAGATCGCATGCTGACACTGGCTACACTTTTTGAAGCCCGTGACCAGCTGGGACAAAGAAGGAAAGATAGCCGCCGCAAAGTCGAAGGCCGCAGGCTGATGTGCGACAGGCCCCGCCAGTCACTCGACAAAATAATTAACTTTTTTTTTTTTTTTTTACAAAGACCAAAAGAAAAGCACAATGACACGGTAAGAAGTAAAGTAAAACACGAGCTGCGGTGAGAGAAGGCATGAAGCGAACTAAGTTCAGCGCAGAGCGTCAAAGATGGACTTCTCGGCTCCGTGGAGAACTGAGGAGGCGCACCCTGTGCTGGGCGGGAAGGCACTCGCGCATGTGCGGTGCGGCAGACTTGAAACTTCTGAGTTTTCTGCAAGCAAGTCTGCTAGCGAGGCTGTCCGCATCCGGGCTCTGTGGATGACTTCACCCACATATGAGAATAGGTTGCCTACTTGTCCTGGGATAATAAAGGACTTAGGCGGGTGGTGAGTTTTTGGGCTATTTTTTTCTTTAATTGGGCTATTTTGGGCAGGTAATGGGGTTTGTTGATTTTTTTTTTTTTTTCATTGGTTCTGTGCAGCAAAACGGGCCAATCACAAATGACCTTAGGAAGTCTTAGGTCGTTTGTGATTGGTCCATTTTACCCCAGGTGAACCAATGAAAATTTATTACGAGATGTCAAGACCGGTCCAACGTGAACAGCCATTCTGAGCAGTGAGCTGAGCATGATTTATGCTTCTGCTGATTGGTCTGGAGGTGATCACGTGCAGGCTTAGAGCAGGAGACTGACTGTAATACTATATGAGAGCCGACCCGAGAGCGAGAAGATTTGGTCTGGAATTGGCAGCCTGTTTCAGCAACTCAGCCTGAGCAGTGAGGAGGAGGTGAGAGGATTTGTGAGCAGCAGTGAGCAAGGTGGGCAGGAGGAGGTGAGAGGATTCGGAAACCTATTTCAACGTGGGACAGACCGCGGCAGAGAGAAAGTGGCTGTTAAAAATGCTCCAGCGCCGGCAGTCAGGTAAACCCAAGAAGAGGAGAGCAGAATGGACTACAGGGTGAAACTGAAAGAAGCCAAGAGAGAGATACGTTTGGCGAAGGCACAGGCGGAAGAACAAATGGCTAAAAATGTAAAAAAGGGAGATAAAAATTTTTTCAGATATATTAGTGAAAGGAGGAAGATAAAAAATGGAATTGCTAGGCTAAAAGATGCTGGGAACCAATATGTGGAGAGTGATGAGGAGAAAGCAAATGTGCTAAACAAATACTTCTGTTCTGTGTTCACAGAAGAAAATCCTGGAGAAGGACCGAGATTGTCTGGCAAAGTTACACGAGAAAATGGAGTAGATTCTGCGCCGTTCACGGAGGAGGGTGTTTATGAGCAACTTGAAAAACTGAAGATGGACAAAGCGATGGAACCAGAAGGGATCCATCCCAGGATACTAAGGGAGCTCAGAGAGGTTCTGGCGAGTCCTATTAAAGACTTTTTGAGTTCAATAATTTTATTGAATATTATAAATAATATACAGAAAGCAGTTCAAGTACATGAAAATTGAATAAGAAATATTGATGTAGAAACAAAAGAAACCGTAATTGCATTCATTTGCATATAACAAATTATTAAGAAGCATTCAGAGTATTTGAAACTGCTAAGAAAAGAAATAGAAAGGGTAGATAAGCAGAGAGGATGAAGTAAAAGAAAAAAGAAAGTGAGGATGAAGTAAAAGAAAAAAGAAAGGTAAAGAAGGAGAAAGAAAGAGGGAGAAAAAGAGAGGGGTAGAAGTGTCTACGAGGCAGAATGAACATATGAATCCAAGAACGACCAAGGTGATTTATTTCGCATCAATTTTGTAGAGAAACGAGATATCATGTTTTTTTCATATGCATATGATTCGAATTTATGGTACATGCTCAAAGAGTTCCACCAAAAGGTGTAGTCTAGTAATGTAGATGATTTCCAATTTTTTAAAATGTGCATAAGAGCTGTCACAAACATGGTGTCAATGAGTTTGGGAGGACAGTTTGATAGTGCGAAGCAAGGGTGTTGAGAACGAAGGATTATAATGTCCATGGAAATAGGTTCTGAACATTTGGTAATAGATTTTATGGTGTCCCAGATACGAATCCAAAAGGAATGAACCATAGTACAGTGAAGAAGCATGTGATCAAGAGTTCCAGGCTCTTTCAAACAGTTCCAACAGGTAGGATCTTGTTTCAGTTTCGCTTTCCACATTCGAAACGGAGTCCATACTGCATTCCACATAACAAAGAACATTGATTGCGAGACTCTTGAGGATAATAGAGGACGATTTGTAGATGACCAGAAGAGTTCCCAATCTATTTCAGAAAGCTTGGTCTTTAAGATAGAGCCCCAGTGGTTCATGGATTGAGGCGTAAAAGTGAAGGTGTGATCTCTTAAGATACTATAAAAAAGAGATATCGCCCTACCTTTCAGTAAAGCCAAGGTAGACCAGTGACGAATAGTTTGATGAGAGGTCATAAAGTCAGGGCGCATTTGCACATTAGATAGTATTCTAGTAAGCGTAAGCCATTGAGGATATACAGAGGATGGGAGTGAGTTTACAGAACAAAAAGTATCAAATGGGACAAATGAAGAGGAGGAGATCAATTGATGAACAAACCACACACCCGCCCGCTGCCACCTCTTCCATGAAAGGGATCTACCCTTATTTTGAATTTTAGAATTATTCCAAAGGGACATGAGTGGGCCTTCAGCAACAGAGATCTCAGCCACTGCATCTAATAATTGAAAAGCATGTTGTGTTGCGCTCAGCAAAGAATACTTTCTCAAGTGTCTAGGTATCGACACTGTAAGGAAGCAGGAGATGTGTAATGGTGCACATAAAAAGCATTCCATTTCAAACCATGCTGGTTGATCCTGTGGATAAGAGTCAACAATCCAGTGAGCTCCGTATTTGGCTAAGAATGCGATGTAATAATAATAAAAATCAGGTAAATTTAAGCCACCTTTAATCTTAGAGGCCTTCAGCTTGGCGAGAGCAATACGAGGTTTTTTCTTGTTCCAGATAAATTCAGAAATTTTCATATTAAGCCAATGAAATAACGGTTTATGGCAGAGAAGGGGAAGCATAGATAAAGTATAATTAATTTGTGGAGCTAAGGTCATTTTAATGGAGGCTATTCTACCCCACCAGGACAAATAAAGCGGGGACCAACGCGATGTAGTACTTGAAACCAAGTTTTTGATTTTAGATATATTGAGATCCTGTTAAAGACTTGTTCAACAAATCTCTGGAGACGGGAGTGATTCCTGGGGATTGGAGGAGAGTGGATGTGGTCCTTATTCATAAAAGTGGTCACAGGGATGAAGCAGGAAACTACAGGCCGGTGAGCCTCACTTCAGTTGTTGGAAAAATAATGGAAGTGTTGCTGAAAGGATAGTGTACTTCCTTGAATCTAATGAGTTACAGGATCCAAGGCAACATGGCTTTACAAAAGGTAAATCGTGCCAAACGAACCTGATTGAATTTTTCGATTGGGTGACCAGAGAGCTGGATCGAGGACATATGCTAGATGTAATTTACTTGGATTTCAGCAAAGCCTTTGATACAGTTCCTCATAGGAGGCTGTTGAACAAACTTGAAGGGCTGAAGTTAGGACCCAAAGTGGTGAACTGGGTCAGAAACTGGCTGTCGGACAGACGCCAGAGGGTGGTGGTTAATGGAAGTCGCTCGAAGGAAGGAAAGGTGACTAGTGGAGTCCCTCAGGGTTCGGTGCTGGGGCCAATCCTGTTCAATATGTTTGTGAGTGACATTGCTGAAGTTTTAGAAGGAAAAGTGTGCCTTTTTGCAGATGATACCAAGATTTGTAACAGAGTAGACACCGAAGAGGGAGTGGAAAATATGAAAAAGGATCTGCAAAAGTTAGAGGAATGGTCTAATGCCTGGCAATTAAAATTCAATGCAAAGAAATGCAGAGTAATGCATTTGGGGATTAATAATAGGAAGGAACCGTATATGCTGGGAGGAGAAAAGCTGATATGCACGGACGGGGAGAGGGACCTTGGGGTTATAGTGTCCGAAGATCTAAAGGCGAAAAAGTGTGACAAGGCAGTGGCTGCTGCCAGAAGGATGCTGGGCTGTATAAAGAGAGGCGTAGTCAGTAGAAGGAAGAAGGTGTTGATGCCCCTGTACAGGTCATTGGTGAGGCCCCACTTGGAGTATTGTGTTCAGTTTTGGAGACCGAATCTGGCGAAAGACATAAGAAGACTTGAGGTGGTCCAGAGGAGGGCGACGAAAATGATAGGAGGCTTGCGCCAGAAGACGTATGAGGAGAGACTGGAAGCCCTGAATATGTATACCCTAGAGGAAAGGAGAGACAGGGGCGATATGATTCAGACGTTCAAATACTTGAAGGGTATTAACGTAGAACAAAATCTTTTCCAGAGAAAGGAAAATGGTAAAACCAGAGGACATAATTTGAGGTTGAGGGGTGGTAGATTCAGGGGCAATGTTAGGAAATTCTACTTTACGGAGAGCGTAGTGGATGCCTGGAATGCGCTCCCGGGAGAGGTGGTGGAGAGTAAAACTGTGACTGAGTTCAAAGGAGCGTTGGATGAACACAGAAGATTTAGAATCAGAAAATAATATTAAATATTGAACTAGGCCAGTGCTGGGCAGATTGCACGGTCTGTGTCTGTGTATGGCCGTTTGGTGGAGGATGGGCTGGGGAGGGTTTCAATGGCTGGGTGTAGATGGGCTGGAGTAAGTCTTAACAGAGATTTCGGCAGTTGGAACCCAAGCACAGTACCGGGTAAAGCTTTGGATTCTTGCCCAGAAATAGCTAAGAAGAAAAAAAAAAATTAAATTGAATCAGGTTGGGCAGACTGGATGGACTATTCGGGTCTTTATCTGCCGTCATCTACTATGTTACTGTAAAGTTAGGCTGGGAATTCCAGGGGGATAGTGAAGTCGGATGAAGGTGGAAACAAAGGGGAACCAGGCCAGTCTTTGGGGTGGGGGGGGGAGGGGGAACTGCTCTGATTGTCCTAAAGGCCTTTCCTGAAGTACTATTACTACTATTTATATAGCGCTACCACATACAGTTACAAAGAGGAGGGGAGGGACGTTAAAAGAGAAGGGAAGAAATAATGGGTCTGGCAACAGAGAAGAGGGAGAGAGATGGTGGATAATGGGATGGAGGGAAAAAATGGGTGGTGTGGAGGGAGGGGGTATAGAGTAACTGGATAGGACGGTAGTTGGGAAGAGAAAAGGAGAGATGGTGGACCTTGGGATGGTGGGGAAGGATGGCGAAAGATGTTGGATGAAAGAGTAGTTGAGAAAAGGAGTGATGGTGGAATTGGGGATGGTGGGATCCATTGCTGCAGCTGCTTTTTCACTCTTTGGGATATGTGCTATGTATAAATAAACATTTTGTATTTATATGAAGCATTTGTTTGATAAATTAGAGGTGTTTCCAGCAGCAATTGTTTGGTCAACGTTGAGCACGTTGGGCTACTTTTTGTCATGAGTTTGGCTGGAAACATTTTTGTCATTTGGCAACCCTGCTTAGGTTTTCTAGCATCGAGCTTTTTATTGGTTGGCTTGAGAATATAATTTATTTACATTCATTTGATATTACACCTTTTTCTACGTCAGACAAGTCGATTGCACAACAAATGGGCAGAGCTAGTCAAAACGTAGGCGAGCCTTCACCTTTTTGCTCTCCATTAACTAACTCCCTCCTCCAAAATGTTGTCAAAGCTCTACAGTCATGACCACCCTACAACAATTAAAGAGGACATAATGCTTTTAAATAAGACACTTTTTCCCCCAGGTAAAGTTAGGCGCTGATAGTCTTTTGAGTTCAATTTGTGTAGCTGTTAGGGCGTTACTAATTTGACTACAGGTGTTTTTTTCCTGTCGCCTCCGAACTTTATTTTAGGCCACCGCCTAGGTTTGCCTGCAACAGTTGTAAGAGGCTGAGAGCTCGGTTAATTTACTTGAGTCCCCTTTTCTATAATCACACATATTGTAGCCCATTCTTCCATAACATCGAGTCTCAAGATTTCACGTATGTCTCCCTCTGTCTGGTAAGGGAACAACGTACGTAGGCCTTACGCTCTCCCATTGGTTTGTTGCAGGGGGCAGGGTAAAAGTGAGCGCGCGGGATGCCGGGAAGGGTTCGTACACCTGCCTGTAAGGGAAGGACAGCGCGATGGCGCCTGTGGGCTTGCTTCGGGTCATGAACCGGGCTATGCTGCGCACAATGGTGACGGTCAGACCGCTGAGTAGGAGCTCGGCCAGAGCCATGAGCGCTGGGGGTGAGCAAAACCTTTCTTGAGAGTGAGTGAAGCAACCGGGCTCAGCTTTGGCTCTGGAGGGCGGCCAGAGGTCAGGTCCTGCTGCCCGTCACGAGCTCTCGTTGATCCCTTGGTTCACGAGCCACCTCGGTTCGGTTCCCTGGTGTGAGGGGGCGGTGAGCTGGTCCCGGGGGCAGCGCATGGCCTTTACACTTCTCTGAGGAATGCCTGTACAGATGAGGGAGTTTCGATTTCACTCTCTTGGGCTCGAGTGTATTAACCTTTCATTTCAGTACATACAGAATGGGAAACAAGTCAAAGTGAAATCAAAAGTAGTATAACCTGCTGCAACAAGGTATTTCAGACTCCCGTTTTTAGGTTGTGATCATTTAGACTTTTTTGCAGCCTTTTTAAAGGCTATTGAGAATTAGAGCAAGAAGCATATAGAATTTGTAATCTTTTAAAGAATAAAAAACGCACTCTAAATCGGTGGTCTTCATTAATTTTTAAGCTGTGGTGATTTTGTAATCTAATAAGATGATCAATGTGTGTCGGTGACATCCATTGCCTCCAGCCCACGTTCAGTCTTCATTGGGGGTATCAAGGTTGTGATAATTTCCAAATACATATTTTTTTAGTGAGAAACGCCTTGACCTTTAAGCAAGTGGCAGCGCCTCCCCCCTCCCCCCCCCCCAATAGAGAGGCAGAGTAGCAGAAAAAGAACTGGAAAAAATTGTGGGCAGTCCTAGAAGTCTTCAGGGGCTGCCATTAGCTCACAGACCTTGCATTAAAGAACAATGATATAAATAGTACAGTGAAGTCATTATATCCAGCTTTCTGCATATGGCAAGATTTTTAAGTAATTTAACTACCATAAAAAAGAACACACTATATAGAATATAAGAAACTCAAAAAGTACAATATATACATAGTGAGAAAATTGCCCAGGAACATCTGCAGCATCTCAAGAGACAGTTCCACATGTTATGTTAATCAGGTTTTCCATTCTGCCTTTACCTGTTCAGTTCAAGGTCATATTACATTACAAAAGGTTGGGTCAGTTACCCAGAAAGTTGCAATGGACAGTTTGACATGAACATTCTATAGCAGTAGTTCCCAACCCTGTCCTGGAGGACCACCAGGCCAGTCAGGTTTTCAGGATAGCCCTAATGAATATGCATGAGAGAGATCTGCATTTAATGGAGGTGCCAGGAATTCAAATCTGCTCCATGCATATTCATTAGGGCTATCCTGAAAACCCGACTGGCCTGGTGGTCCTCCAGGACAGGGTTGGGAACCACTGTTCTATAGAGTTGCTAGTAAAGGTAGATCAGTAGTTATTAATACAGTTAGGTCATAGTTACAAATGCATAGTTACAAGTTTAAGTAGGTCTTCTTTGACTCATTATTATGTCCCAGGAGTTGCATTGGGCAGTTTGGAAACGGGCTTTTACAAGTACCTTTTCAGTTAGAAACACAACGGCAGATAAAGGCAAATTGATCCATCCAATCTGCCCTTCCATTATCTTCTCCCTTACGAGGTCCCACATGCCTGAATTCAGACACAGTCCTCACCTCCACTTTGATCCAACATACTTATCCCAAACTTTCTTGAATTCATTTTTCATCTCCACCACCTCCACTAGGAGGCCATTCCACACAGTCTGTCCCCTTTTACCTTCATCCTATGCCCCTCATTCCAGAGCTTTCTTTCAATTTAAAGAGACTCACCTCATGTACATTTATGCCATGTAGGTATTTAAATGTCTGTATCATATTGCCCCAATCCTATCTTTCCTTCAAAGTGTACATATTGAGATCTTGAAGTCTGTCACCTTACACCCTATGACAAAGATTTTAGTATCCCTCCGGAACCGATTCCATCCTGATTATATCATTTTGAAGGTGTGGTCTCCAGAATTGTACACAGTATTTTAAATGAGGTCTCACCAGTCTTATACAAGAGCATCAATGCCTCCTTTTTCTTACTGCCCATTCCTCTCCCTATGACCCAATCCTTCTAGCTTTAGCTGTCACCTTTCTACCTGTTTGGTTACCTGAAGATCATCACATATGATCACACCCAAGTCCCATTCCTCTTTTGTGCACAAAAATTCTTCACCCCCTAAACTATCATTCCCTTAGCTTTTGCAGTACTTAACTCATATTTTTAGGTACCAGCATTAAATGTTTTTCATTTATAAAAAAAAAAAAAAAAATTTGCAGGTCCTGTGCTATTTTTTTCATTAGCATGTGAGACTTGCAAAAAATAATGCAAGACCACTTAGCACCTCCCAAGTCCTTATTACCCAGTTAGCATGCTCTGATCAATATGCACTAACTGGATAATCCTTCCTTCACCATTCCTTGCCCATGGCACTGACCCTCTCAAAAAAAAAAAAAAAAATAGAAAAATAAAAATAATGTGTGCTTAGTACACACAAACAGGCAAATTACTGCAAAATATTTTAATAAATGTGGTAAACATTTTTTTGGCACACTAACTGTGCATTAGGGCCTAACACCCTTTAAAAGGAACCCCTAGATGGAATCCGTTATGCCATATCAGTAGCAGGTAAAAATGGACATGTCTAAGTGCACCAAATAACATGCACATACTCCACATTTACACCCATACTTAGGTGCTAGTATATAGAATAGCACTTGGTGCACCTATGCACAAAACTGCTAATCATAGGCACCTGTGCCTCACATATAAGTGGTGTGAGTTCTCAGCACAAACTTTTAAAATTTCCCTGATAGCCTCATTTACTAAACTGCATTAACACAACATACAAAGTGTGATAAAAAAAATACGATGAATGTTTAAATAAAAAAAATTATTACAGTAAAAGAAATATTGCCATTAATCCCCCTCAAAATACTCCCTCTTGTTTCCAACACACTTATCCCATTGTTTTTGCCACTTCCTGGGACATCCTCTTTGTGAGTGTCTTTAGTTGTGCTGTTGTGGCTGCCTCGATATCCTGAATCGATTCAAAACATTTACCTTTCATGGTCATTTTGACGGTGGGGAAGAGACAGAAATTGCATAGTGCCAGATCCGGTAGATGAGGACACACCATAATTTTTTGACAGAAATTGCCATACCAGAAGTGATAGAAACATAGAACAAGAAGGCAGAAAAGGGCCACGGCCCATCTAGTCTGCCCACACTAATGGCCCACCCCCTAACTACCTCCATGAAGAGATCCCACATGCCAATCCCATCTTTTCTTAAAATCTGGCACGCTGCTGGCCTCAATTACCTGTAGTGGAAGATTATTCCAGCGATCAACCACCCTTTCGGTGAAGAAATATTTTCTGATGTCGCCATGAAATTTCCTTCCCCTGATTTTCAGCGGATGCCCTCTTGTTGCCATGGGTCCTTTAAGAAAAAAGAGATCTTCTTCCCTGCCTTTCCGTTGGATGGTGCTTGGGAGAAGCATTCACTGTATTTTTTAATGATGTCTCATATTCGCTTAGTAAATAAGAATGGGGGCTTGCATTAAATAACATACATTAAGGGAATAGTGCATGATTTAACAGCAAAATCAAGTATTATTTTATTGTAAAATACATTAGTATAAGTCACCATGAGCTGAGTAATGAGATGCAAATAACAGCTTGCATTGAACTCATCAAGCTGCGTTACTTATGAAGAAAAATAATGCCAGTCCAAAGCTGCCAATATTTTTCCTGCTTGGAAGCATCAGGGTTCTAAGATGTGCGCTGATGCTTCTGGGACTGGAGCTTTTCCAAATGAATAGTTCTTTCCCCAGAGACTCCCACCCCCTGGCCCTAGTGGTCTAGAGATATGAAATTTAAGAGCAGTCCCCTGGTGCTCCTGCTGCTACCAGGTTCAAAATGGCACCAGCAACCCTTAGTTGTTGTCTCACTGCTATATAAAGGTGTTAGAAACCTCATGCTTCTGCAAGGTTGATTGTAACATGGAAGTCTTTAACCTGTGGTACTGAGTTACCCACTAGTTATTGACTCCCATGGTAAACTAAGCTGTGGTAAAATGCCATATTTTACTGCATCTTAGTAAGTTCCCCCTAAATCACATTAACACGTTAGTAAATCTAGTTAATGGTTTACTATTCTTAGAAATTGTCCAATTTTGAATTATTGGATGCAGATACAGCTTGCTTTTTTATTGTTTAGGTATACCAACAGATGAAGAACAGGCAACTGGACTGGAGCGAAAAACTCTACAGGCATTAAAGAAGGGACTTGTATGTGCTGAGAAAAGAAAACTTATTCACACAATAATTATGGAAACTCTGGTTTACACATGAGTTTGGAATCCCTATTTACCCCCTCTTATACAAAGCCGCACTAGCACCTGCTTTTTGGCAAAAGTCCTAAAACCTTTTAAATCCTATGGGCTTTGGAGCCTCTAGCATGGCTTTGTAAAAGAGGGGGTTAGTTACTTGAATCAAACAATAAGGCTAGAGCTGCTGTTATCTCACCACATTATATTTCTCCCTCCATATTTGCTGCGATAGGGGATTAACAGACCTGCGAATACAGAAAAACTGCAAATAACTTTTTCATATGTTATTCGCTGTTTCCTACTAACCATCATGAATATGGTGAAACAGCAAATAACATGGTGGGAGACCTGGCCCCGAAGAGGAGGCAAAACATGGTGAAGAAAGTGCTGGGAATTGGCGATTTTCTCTGTCAATGCTTGAAATCGGCGATTACTCTAAGCAAGCTGATGTAATGGGGGGAGGAGCCAGCAAGCTAAAAAACACAAATAATCAAAACTGTGAATAGGGAGGGAGAAGTGTATTTCATTGTGTGTGGTCAGAGTCAAGCTGAGTTTGTGCATACTGAAAGTGGGAAGAACGAAGTGGGTTCTGTTAGGGCTGTAAGAAACACTAGTTTTCACAGTCAAAATGTGGAGGACAGTGTGCAAGATATGATAGACAAACCTAATTAATCTTTTGAGCAGTCTGGCACACTTAAGGACGAATTACATAAAATATTTATAGACTTTCTACAAAGCAAAATACCGAGTCCAAATGCGACAGGATCAGTTTCTCTAGATAAATTCCCTAAAAACCTAGGAATGTGATATGTTTTGATATGCTAGAAATAATTTGAACTTCTGAGGATATCTGGCACCATGGTTTCCAAATTTTTCTCCAGTGTGAACCTATTTTAGTAGCTGAAAATTCATATGATCCTGAAATGGCAACCAATGCAGTTTATTAATGAAGCAACATCAGTTTTAAGAACAATGAATGCTGCTTATCTGATGTGTGCTTTTTAAAGTAATTACACTTCTCCCTCCGTATATTGCAACACAGCTTCTCAGATTCCTTCCTTAGCACACCTACTGTGGGCTGGGGAGGGTGTCTACAAGTATATAGTTGGGGGTCTGTGTGTATGTGAATGACAAGATTTGGCTAAGTGTAGTTCGTTAAAAGGGGTGAGAGAATGGCTCTAAGTATGCAGTTGGAGTCTCTGGATGCAGTCGAGTAGGTGAAGTGTGTACCACCCTCCTTCCGTTTTAACCTCTTGGCTGTAATTTGTTATAGTGTATCTCTGAAGTGTTTTGTACAATAAATGTAAATCTTTTATTTTTATGTTAATATGTAACTCGCCCTGGATAAGGGCGGGTGAGAAATAAACAAACTGGCAGAAGAATGAGGGAGGGCTTTTGGTAGTAGCAGTGAGTAGAAGGAGAACAGGTTGGAGCTGGTGGTCTAGATCAGTGGTTCCCAACCCTGTCCTGGAGGACCACCAGCCAGTTAGGTTTTCAGGATAGCTCTAATGAATATGCATGATGCAGATCTGCATTCCTGTCACCTCCATTATATGCAAATTTCTCTCAGGCATATTCATTAGGGCTGTCCCCAAAACCTGACTGGCTGGTGGTGGTCCTGCAGGACAGGGTTGAGAACCACTGGTCTATATTACAATGAATAGCTTAGGCAGGGTGTGGTGATTTCCTGGGGCAGGTTGGGAAGGTCAGATCTGAGAGGAACTATCTCCCTGCTTTGTGCTTGCCTCACATGTGGCTGAAAAGAGTGTGGACTTGTTTTATGGCAGGACCCACTGATAGAGGAAAAGATAATTTTATTTCATATGCTTGCCTCTGATCTGCAAATCCTGCATAGCATTTGGGTTTCAAATATAGACATATTTAATTTGCAATCCTGAAAGCTTAACTGGACTCTAGCAGTCCAAGGTTGGATTGCCATCCTCTGGTCTAGAAAATGCGTGCAGTTCCTGAGAATGCTGTAGAACAGGTGTGGCAAATATAAAGCCCGTGGGCTGTTCTCACCAAGCTCCTTCATGTGGTCATAGCAGGAACTGGGACAGGAGAGGCAGTGGTCCTTTCTTCTTTTCCTTTACTCTGTGCCAATCCTCACTTGATAAGAGAAGAAAAGTACCAGTGAAATGGCTCTAGCCACATCCTCCTCTTCTGCCAGACATCGATGGGCATGCTTTGAATCATGTAACACTACAGTGTCCATGTGGTTCAGAGCATACCAGCAGCCCTGAATAGCAGAGAAGAAAGAGACAGCCTGTTGTTCTCTTTCTCTTCTTAACAAAGGAGATAGGAGGGCAAGAGTGAGTGGATTTGGAGGTGTTACAGGGTAAGAATAAAGAAATGTCAAGTGGAGCATGAAGGACTTAGAGGTGGTGTAGCAAGGTGGACTGTGGAGCATGAGTGAGTTGTTCCTCTTTTCTAATTTTGGATCCCCACTCATTCCTTTTCCATCTCCTTCCTTGTTCTCTTTCCCTCCCCCCCAAATCACCCATCCTCCTGCCTGAAATCTGTCTTTCCCTGCTCCCTTTCTAACACTGCTCACAAAGATCCTTCTCCAAAAAGAACCAAATAATTTGGCACTTGAAATATCAGATAAAGACTGTGTAAGAGAGTAACTTTATAAAAATTAATATGCAGATAACCCAAGTTGGCCTGCTTAGTCATTTTTTTCCAAAACGGCATGAGTGACATCACAACACTATTTTACTTATCTATTGTGAAGACTAGAAGCTGACTGGAATTTAATAAAGGGATGGCTTTCTAATGAAGTTTAAGATCTTTCAATATTATTCTTTAGATAAGTTATGCAATTATTGCATATTTTTTCAATTTTCTATACCATTCTCCCAGGGAAGCTCAGAACGGTTTTACATGCATTTATTCAGGTACTCAAGTATTTTTCCCTGTCTGTCCCAGTGGGCTCACAATCTATCTAATGTACCTGGGGCAATGGGGGGGATTAAGTGACTGGTATCAACTGCTGAGGTTACTTTAGAGGACTTACACAACATTTGTACCATCTTAAATACCCTAGATGTGTAAAAAGTACTTTTAGAAAGCTGCCATTTACATATCTATAATGATGTAGCTATAAATTGGGTTATTCTTTCCAATGTGAATCACTTTGCACTTGCTCACATTAAACATTTCAGCTACCATTTGGATGCCCAATCTGCCAGCCTCCCAAGGTTCTCCTGCAATGTCATGCAGTCCACATGTGATTTAAGAACTTCGAATAGTTTTGTGGCCATCTGCAAATTTGATCAGCTCACTCATACCCCTTTCTAGATCATTTATAAATATGTTAAATAGCACCAGGCCCAGTACAGATCCTTGCAGTATTCCACTTCCTCCATTGAGAAAATTGATAATTAATCCTGCTCAGTTTTCTATCTTTCCCGTTCCCAACACGTTAGTAAAGGAGGGGAATTGTTTCCTATCTCATGGCTTTTTCATTATTTATTTTTCCAGGAGTCTCTTATGAGGAACTTTTTCAAAAGCTTTCTGAAAAATCTAGATGAATTATATAAACTGGTTCACCTTTATCCATACCTTAAAAAATAAAAAGTAGCAAATTGGGGAGGCAGGACTTCCCTTGACTGAATCCATATTTGTTTCTATGTTCAATAATTCTGTTTACAGTAGTTTCTTCCATTTTGCCTGGCACTAATGGCTTTTGGACTCATAGTATCCCTGATCAACTTTGGAACCCTTTTAAAAAATTGGCTTCAAAACTATTCTTAACTAATATTTGAAGAATAGAACAGTAAGGGGCTCATTTTCAAAGCACTTAGACATACAAAGTACCATAGAAACCTTTGTGTATCTAAGTGCTTTGAAAATGAGCCTCCATTTCTTTAATTATATATAACAGTTTAGCTATGTTTGATAGACTGGCTAGTGTCTAAGGCTTTTCTTGCTGACATACCGTATGCATCTGACCACCTTATCTATATGGAACCTAAGATTCTCTGTTATCTAGCCCAGTAATTCTCTCCCCCCAATATAAGCATTTAGTTATAGGGCCCCCTTAGGCATTCTCACTGGCTTATCTTCTCACTAATATGTGTTTTTATGCTAGACCGGTCTCGGCCTCGGTCTAGCATAAAAACACAGCTTTACCAAGCTTTTAGTCCTACCCCAGTCCCACTCTAGAAACAGGAATCCATGTGCCAGGTGACCCTTCCTTGATTTAAAGACAGACATGCTGGCAGAAAATTCTCTAAAACTTAAATGTCAGCTTTTTCCCTTCTCACCATATGTCCCCCCCCTACCCTACTTCTGTTTTTCTAATAATGTATACTACTGCTTTGTTGATTGTATGAAAGGCGGTGAACAAAATTAATTAAATTGAAACTTGACCCTATACCATTAAAATGGGACTCCTCTGACTTAATTTCACTTTATGCTTTCCTTACTTAAGGATCCATACAGTATTCGCAAACCAAAGGAATATGCAGGTACTAAGGAAGATCCTCACATTGTTCCATCCATCCACAACCAACGGCTGGTGGGCTGTATCTGTATGTACCAAAGTGAATTAATGGTGACATTTTATTATTCCTGTAATTCACTAATTTGATCCATTGAAGGGGTGAAATGAAAAGTGTGCTTGCTTTTGCAAATTTATTAGGACAGGGTTCAGTAAATCTTAGATACCGGATTGCTATGGTATTTGGGATTGCATGCCCTGAATAATCTTGTGATGCTGCAAAATGGCTCTCATTTGAGGTTGAGTCATGTGATACCTGGTCTTGCAAGACTTCAAACTGCAAGAACAGGATAGGAGTTTGTACACCATATGGCAATGCCTGAGAAAAGGAGGAATTTTAGATCTTACCTGTTAATTTTATTTTTTCAAGTTCCTATCAGTAGATGGAGACTGAGAACTGCTGGTTAGATGACATTACTATACAGGTTGCAGCCCATAACCAGCCAGTAATTTTTTAAATAAAATAGTAAAAACACCATTACCCCCTCAAAAAAACAAGAGGGTGAAGAATTACTCTATTTTCACACTTATAATGTACATACACACACATATATAAATGTGTGCAATTGCTTGTCTATGTAAAAGTAAACTGGTATAAAGCACCCATGTATAACAAATGCTATTCCAGTTTATTTTCTAAAATGCACTAATGGCATGTTTTTAAGAGCTTTTCCAGTGCAATAGGTAAGACATTCTAGACAGCTGGGTTATTTTCCTAAACCCGCATGCTGCAGAAGGAATCCACTTTAGATTTTTCACTCTGCCTCTGGCGTATTTCACTGTGCTTTTTAGCTTTTTCCTTCTGCACGCATGACTGCAGTTGTGTGTGTTCTGCTTTGATGTAATTTCATCCCCTTTCCGAGTAATTTCATGCTTTATGTGAATTTATCCCAGGACAAGCAGGCAGCCTATTCTCTACATGTGGGTGACGTCATCCACGGAGCCCCGTCGCAGACAGCTTTTCAAGCAAACTTGATTGAAGATCTTAAAGTTTGCTAGTGCTGCACCTCGCATGCGCATGTGCCTTCCCGCTCAGCTAGGGGGCGCGTCTCCTCAGCGTGGCCTCAATTCTTAGTTTTCCGCGGAACCATAAAGCCCTGTTTCTCTCTCTGCGTTCGCTTCTATGTGCCTTCCTGCACTGCGGCTTCTTTTGTTGTTTTTTCTCGATCGGAGTCGCTGTGCACCGCGTCTACAGTCTTTTGTTATTTTTTCCTTCGAACCGATTTTGACCTGGGGACCCCGGTTTTCATCTGGCCGCCTGGCCTCGTGTGGCGTCGGCCTCATCTCCCTATGTCCCGGCCTGTTACCGGGTTTAAGAAGTGCATGCAGTGTGGTTGGGTGCTCTTTAGTACTGACCCGCACCGTTGGTGCATCATCTGCCTGGGTTTCGACCACCATACCGACTCTTGCCCATGTTGTGCCACTCTCCAACCTCGGGCGGGCCAAGATTGCTAAGATCTTCGGTGCCATGGATCAGCCGTCTGACAAGACCTCGACTCCAGTCTCGGCCCCGAGCAGGTCGCCCTCGGCTTCGAAGGCCTCGGCTGCTCTGGTTGCTAAGGCCTCGGCTGCTCCGGTTGCTAAGGCCTTGTCCTTGGGTAAGTCTCCTCTACCTCCTTCAGGTTCAGCTTTGCTACCGAAGAAGCCTTCCTCAGAGTCTCTGGCATCCCAGGCAGTGAGTGCAGTCCTGCCATACTCTACGAGACCGCCTCGTAAGCGTGCCTCCAAGTTAAGGGAATACTCTACCTTGAGGTCGCCCTCGTTGGAGCACACTGCTGCACCAACCTGACCGAATCCATTGGTCTCGGTGCCGATGTTTGAGGACATGCTTAAGGCTATCTTGACAACGCAGATCTCCTCTGTTTTAGCCCAGTTTGCCCCGGCCTTGACTTCGCTCCCTGTAAACCAGCCTGAGCATCGCGCTGTGGGGCCCCGAGACAAGCCTCATTGCCCTCGCCGATTGTCCTCGAGTGATTCTTCACCTGCTCTCTCGAGGCACCGTTCCAAGCGTGCCTTGCCTTCGAAGTAGCGGTCTGCTAAACGTTCTAGAGACTCTCCTCCGAGGCGAGGTAGATCTCCGGGTCCTCGTGCCTTGAGGTCCGTTGAGGCATCGGCCCTCCTCGCAGCCACGTCGGCAGGTCTCTCCCTCCCTGGGCTCGCCGAGGGTAGCTCCCCGCGTTTCCGTCCCTCGGACCCCGGGGTCCTTGCCTTCCAGGCGGGTTAAACGCAAGCATTCGTCAACGCCTCCCCTGTCTCTTAGTAGAACTTCCTCGGCATCCATGCTTGTGGACACGGATGTGCCGGCGCAGTATTTGAGGGAAGCCTCTCCCTCTTTCTCTGCGTCCCCAAAGTCCAGACCCTCTTCGCCTCTGGAAGGGCGCTCTCCTGCCAAGACTTCCTCCTTCACTAGGTTCGTGGTGGACATAGGTAAGGCCCTTCAACTGGACCTCCAGTCCGAGTCCAGATATACCCGGGAGTATTTGGAGAAGATGTAACTTCCTCATCCACCGAGGGAATCGCTGCGTCTACCCTTGAATCCAGTCTTAAAACAGACTTTCTTCTGGTACTTGGAGATGCCGAACGCAATTCCGGCCATTCTGTCCAAGATGAAATCCCGCTATCGGACGGTCCTGTGCAAGGGATTTGAAAAGGCTCAGCTCTCCCACCAGTCCTTGGTTGTGGAATCTTCCTTGAAAAAAATCTAATCCCTCCAAAGTCTACGCGGATGTCCCGCGGGGCAGGGAGGGCCGTACTATGTACAAATTTGGCCGGCGCCTGTACCAGAATTTAATGATGGTGAACGGGGTCCTGAATTACAATTTCAATTTCACATCCTATCTCAAGCACTGCATCAAATCCATGCCGTCTCTCCAGGATGATTTGGCTGCCCATCGCCAGTCCGACTTCCGCCGGCTTCAGGATACGCTATCGCAGATTCGCCTTTATATGCTCCAGGCTACTTATGATGCCTTTGAACTATCCTCGAGGGTAACGGCTTTTGCGATAGCCATGCGTCGCCTGGCCTGGTTACGCATAGTTGACATGGACCCGAATCTCCCATGCTTGGGCAAAGAGCTCTTCGATGACTCCATCGAGGCGGTTACCAAACGCCTTTCAGAACATGAACGTTTCTTCGCCTCCTTGGAGAGACCGAAGCCGAAGGCTCCTCCTAAATCATACAAATTGCAGAAGTCTACACCGGCGCCCCGGGGTCAGCAGCAGCAGAGGGCCCCCCAAAAGCCAGTCAGTTTTGTGTAATCTATTCTCCTAAATTGCCAACTCTCCCTCCGGCCCATTCTGGTTAGCTTGGAGGTCACCCACATGTAGAGAATATGCTGCCTGCTTGTCCTGGGATAAAGCACAGCTACTTTCCGTAACAGGTGTTATCCAGGGACAGCAGGCAGATATTCTCGCAACCCACCCACCCACCCACCCACCTCCCCTGGTTGGCTTTTTTGCTAGCTATATGAACAGAGGCCACACTGAGGAGACGCGCCCACTAGCTGAGCGTGAAGGCACACGCGCATGCACGGTGCAGCACTAGCAAACTTTAAGATCTTCAATCAAGTTTGCTTGAAAAGCTGTCCGCGATGGGGCTCCGTGGATGATGTCACCCACATGTAGAGAATATCTGCGTGCTGTCCCTGGATAACACCTGTTACGGTAAGTAACTGTGCTTTAAAGCTCTGCCTCTTGAGAATTCACAGCCTTCAGTTTGTAGCTAACAGTTCGATCCCTTTTTGGGTACCTGTTGGCCACCCTGCATCATTTTATCTGGAATGCAGGGCTCTCCCTGAAGGGGCTCATCTACTGTTAAGGGAGGTTCAGCCCAGGCTCTTAGGTGCCCTTAGTTGGCTCAGCTGTGACTCGCAGGGTGCCAGCTGCGTCTTTGCGCCTCCACCCATCCCGGTGCGCATTCGTTAGTCCGCAGGGGTGGATGTATAATCAGACAGGAGTCTGACTGGAAGCCTGAAGATCAGTTTTGAAGAATCACTCCCAGCATTATGGCAGTGAAATTCTCATACAGCTACTGTGAAACAGATGAAAGCAGGTTTGCAATACGGATCCTGTCTGGTAACAATGAGCACACAGGCTGACAACCTGTGAGACATTGAGGGAGACTGGAAAAGTGGAATTTTGAGTGTTTCTGGATGTTCAGTGTTCACCTTCCTGAAAAATCCTAAAATCAGTTTTTAAAGTTCTGGAAATCTAATCTAATCTAATCTAAACCTTAAGTTTATATACCGCATCATCTCCATGAGTATGGAGCTCGACACGGTTTGCAAGAACTTAAAATAGTGTGCCGGTGGTTATCTTGGATTTTTTTTCCCCAAATGTTTGAGTTTTGAATGATATACATTGAGAGTGAGATTAGAACAGTAGAACAATAAGAAAGGTTGTTGCTTTGTAATTAATAATGCAGTTTTAAGCAATGTCATATCAAGAAGGATGATATATTTTACAAGAGCCCATGTTTTGGAAGAACAGTTAGTTTTTCTAGCATTAATTTCTTCATGTCTTCATATGATGCAAAGATAATTCCACTATTCAGAGAAATTCAAATTTGAATTGTCTTTCCAATGACACTATAAGGTGCACTGCTAATGCAATCATTATGTCAAAGGGGTTTGCAATAGCCTGTTTTATCTTTTGAATGCTGGTCTGTGCTTTGATGTAGAAGTCATAGTTATCACCCACAGCTAGTTCTTTCTGCCAGCTTTTCTTTAAGGTTAAATGCAAAGCTTATCACATTTCATTTATAAAGAGTAATGGCTTGCATTTTTCATCCTTTCCATAGGTGAGGAAGATAACTCTGCTATTGTATGGTTCTGGGTCCATGCAGGAGAGGCTCAGCGGTGCCCATCATGTGGCGCTCACTATAAGCTGGTCCATCACGACCCTCCACATTAGAAAACTGCTTAATACAACTGAAAGAAAGAAGATTTTACATTTGTTTGAATAAAGCATATAATAAGTGTTTGCCAATATTTTGTTTCAGTTTCTTTGGTTTTTTTTTATAGCACTTCCACAACTTCATACGGTGTTCCACTCATTGGGTGCAGTCATGCTAATTGTGCTGGGGAGAGGGACTGAACAATTATGGCTTTATTTCTTGAAATCCTGGTATCAGCTTTGTTAGTGTGTACTCCTGGCGGTAAGGATCATGGAGCAGACACCATTCAACTTATGTCCTACATATATACTGTATAAAAAAACCTACAGAATATTTATCAATTTTGACATTGTGCCTTGACAATTTCTTCAGGGGCTTGATTTACCTGAAACTGATCAACAATGTTACCTTTCCACACAAGGATCAGTAGTAGAGTCAGTTCTGTTTAAGTGAGTTTTAACTTAGCTACCTAAGCTATTCATTCTTTTTTATGTTTCTTAAAAGAGAAAAAAAAAATATATATATATGGCTGTCAGTTTAACCTTTGGCCCTAGCTTAGGGGTGGGCAACCACAGTCTTCCAGTGCTACAACCCAGTCAGATTTTCAAGATTACCATAATGAATGTGAGATTGTCATACAATGGTCTCATGCATTGTAGGAATCTTGAAAACCCAACCGGGTTGTGGCTTTTGAGGACCTTTACCCAGCTCTGCCCTAGCTTACAGGTGCACAATGGCTGAGAGACACTCCCCATTGGGGCTATAAATTTTACCTCCCCTCCCCCATCTAGGAAATGGAAGCTAAAGCCTGGGCTGGGAATCAAACTTGTTTTCTGCCATGGTATGTATTGCCATTCAGAATAAAATATTTTGAAGAATACCTTGGAAGAGCCAATTTAAATATGACAGTAAACTGAATTAGATTCTACAGACATAAATTATTTTTTTTGTTTGTTTGATATATTATGAAATATATAAATAATTTAATAAAATTTTAGTGAATATCTCATGTCCGCAACCGCCTTCAGTTCTCACCTCCTCCAGCACCGGACACAACCGCCAATTTACATCAAGCAGTCACCACCAGGAGAGGTGCCGAATTTTGCGAGAGTTCATGAGATTACGTATACACACACAAGCTGCACTGCCTCCAATGGTTACCTTATGTTCTGGAACGTTGCCCGTCTCACTGCTGTAACCTCATGCAAGCGCTTGAGACGCAGGAAAGCACTTGTGTGAGGTTACAGCAGTGAGGTAGGCAACTTTCCAGAACAGTGGTGACATACCGAGGGCCTCAAAATAGTACCTGGTGGGCCACATGTTTGAGACCACTGCTCTAGACATCATCTGTTAGGGGGGATTTTTTTAAAACTTCTGTTGCAGTCCCAAAACAATGCCATCTTAGAAAATACCCAGATGGCACCCATTTGATTTGGATCACTGTTAAAATGCAGCCTCTCTATACTTTCTGTACTGTTTATTGGTAGGAAATATTTATGTATGGTAACAAATCAATGGATTTGGTGCCTTTCAGTTAATTATTTTTTTTAACTAATCAAGTGAATTAATATAAGATTACTGGAGCCTACATTTATTCTTTTTTTGTGATGAAATTACTAGATCTAGGTAAATAACATTCTAAGACAAGCCACAATAAGCAAACAAGAACCACACTGTCTGAAAATGTGACATTTTATTACAAAATAACTTATTTACAAAATCATAAGGCTAACTGTGAACAGGAAAACAATGTTTTCACTTGGTGATTAAAGAAAATCAGCAAATCTTTCATGCACTCACGCACAATCAAATTTCATTAGCAAAATGTTAAAATCCATGTTGTGGAAATTGAAATTCATTTGCAATACACATTTTTTTAAGATGGCAATCAAGATGTACAGACTGCTCTGTTCAGTCTGTTCACCATAATTGTAAGGATCTATTTATTTGTGTGTATCTCATAGTACTGAACATTTTGCAAATAGTGTTTATCATTGCCTTTGTTATGTCTGCTGGACCTAGCACTTCAATAAATTTTATGTAATGAGTTTGAGTCTTTTTCTGCCACATCATTATTTCACTTCAGATACTATACTAAATTGAAGCCTTCATAATGATCTATAGCTTGGATTAGCTTGGACTTCAAGGTTTCTTTATCTGTGTACTTTGGAAGATCAAGAAGATTAAAGCAAGTGTGGGCCACTGGAAGATAACTCTCTCCTCCTGCAGTTGGTTGTATGACCAGCTTAAGACTCTTCATTCCGAGGATAGGGATCCGATCACTACCAGTTAGAAATACTATCAGGAAAATACATCAAAGAGAAATCTTATTAGGATTCTACAAGCCAAGACAACTAGTACTGCATTATACCAAAACTATTTTATGCAACAATTTCTCATTTTAATTTTTTATTAACTTGTAGCACTAGTTGAAATTATTATACAGGTCATGCAATAAGGCCTACTTATGATTCAGAAAGAAGATTATTGGATGAGCAGTACCCTATTCAGATAATTACGTGCTAAGTTAATAAATATATTCATATAAAATTTACAAGCTTGCAGTTTATATGTATTTAAACTTTCTATACCACCTTGCCTGATAAGCCAGATCTAGATGGTTTACAGACTAAATAATAATTGTGAAAGAAGTCAATAAGTCAAACATATCAGTTCATACAAAGTGAGTCAAACAAAAGAACAAATAAAGTTAAAAATAATTGCTTAGAAGCAGTGTCATTCTTACTAGCATGACTTTCTGCCCATCTCCCCAAATACCTATAGAAGAAAACATTTTTACAGCCACTTTAAATTTATATAACAAGGTTTTGCCCAAAGATAATGTGGAAGACATTTTCATAAAGCTGGTGCAATGAAGGAAGCATAAGGAAAGATTAGGTTCTTACCTTGGTAATCTTTTTACTGGTAGACAGACACTATATTCCTGAACCTGTGGATAGTCAATTCCTTCTCATGAGAATTCTTATAGGGAGCTTAATTAGCATTCTTTTTCTCCGCCTCCCATCCTGGGCTGTCCTCCAGTTTTTCAGTTTGTACCAAAGCAGATGGTTAGCCCTGGAGAGGAAACAGAATATGGAGGGGTACGGGGATACTTCCCGAGAAACATGTCTGTTCTGTTCATATCATCAAGCATAATATAAACAAAACAACCATTTGCAATATATAACAAGGTGAAAAACAATCAAATCACCAACTTGAGCGCAACCTGCAATAAGAGTGTGGGAGATTTTATAGATACTCCCTAGTTTCTTCAACGCAACTTTGCCATGGCTTTGCCCACCTGAAGGGGCCCTTCCGGGTCCTCCCAATGGTCTGTGTGCATTTTTGTAATGGCTTGATGAGAGGAAAAACAGGTGGTCTTTGCTTTTGTGCTGTTCATAAGCAAGCACTGTGATAGGCGATCAACTCCAAAAATGCTGAAGACTTAAATAGCCTGCACACAGTTGGGTCCTCGCTGAGATCAGGGGCCTCCACCAGATCCAGCTTCCCTAGAGATGAAGCAGCATTTCTTACTAAAAACATACCCCAACTAGAAGAGTAAAGGCATTGAAATAAGAGCCCTTTTCATCCCAGTCTTCCTCAGACTGGACCTCCCCATCTGGTGCACTGAACTGTTGCTGGGGAATTGTGCTCTTGGGTGGGGGGAACCCACGGTGCCAGCATGGCCATGATCCCCGAGGGTTCCATGCAGCCATATTAATCATGCAAGCTTCAAACATAATGAAGAATTGAGGGGGGGAACTCCTGTCCAGGACATCCAGATAGCTCTTGTGGATGCTCACAAGCTCCTTTCTGTGGTTTTGCAGCAGCACCACGTCTGCACTTTCCCGTGGATGCACTTGCAATGTTCCTCAGTTCAAACTTGGACTTTTTCTCCTGGCCCTCATATCATCTTGGTATTAAGACCCGCCCTCCCACGGGGGACATGGATAATCCTCAAATGGCCATCCATTGCAAATCTAGTATGAATCCTGAGGAGTCAATCACATCTGGTTTTAAACAAAATCAAGATGTTATGAGGCAGACAGAGGCTTTTATTTTCAAATTGGAAAATCTATGGCCTCCAGGGCAGTGATTTTAGCACCAAAAACGGCCTGGGAGAGCTACAGTGTGTCTCAAAAACTAGCAATTTTGGGATTTTAGAGGTGGAGAATCTGTAACCACAGAACCCAAAAAAACCCTCCTACAATTAGCCCTTGCTAGATCCAAACAACTATTCACCCTCACAAACCAACGCTTCACCAGTATCCAAGGAAAAAGCCACAACAATCAAACAGAACTTGATAGTGAGACTCTCTCGAACTTCTTCCAGTCCAAAGTACAAACTATTCACAACAATCTTGACACCAACACTAACCACACTCCCACCCCCAGCCTAACCCAAATTCCCCATCCTCTACCACTCTCCCCCAACTTGATGTGGCCATCCATGCCGAGGTTCTCGAGACCCTGAGATAACTCAAACCTTCCAACACCATCCTCGATCCCTGTCCATCCAGCCTCCTGCTGTCCACAGAAGACGCCATGCCAGAATCCATCCTTCCCATCATTAACACCTCCCTCTCCACAGGGACAGTTCCCCTCAGCTGGAAATCAGCTATTATCAAACCCACTCTCAAAAAACCCACCCTTGACCCTAACGAACCTGGCAACTATTGCCCGGTCTCCAACCTCCCATTTGTCTCCAAACTCCTAGAACGAATTGTGCTCCGCCGACTACACCCTTTCATAGAAGAACAAGTGGCCCTGTCCCCTGCTCAATCCCCCTCCTATTCAACCTCTACATTAGACCTGTCATTGATATAGCACAGAGTACATTAAAATCCACTCCTATGCCGATGACATCTAGCTGCTCCTCACTCTAGGCAAAAACCGATCGTCCCAAATTGCTAACCTCCAACACTGCCTCTCTGACATGAAAACCTGGATGACAAACAACAAACTACAACTGAACGCCTCTAAGACCGAACTCTTATGGATTAGGAAAAAAAACACCAAATACACACGCCCAACACTATCATGGGACTCCACTCTACTAACGGCAACAGATCAAGTACGCAGCCTAGGAGTAACCTTAGACGGACACCTATCCCTATCCACCCACATATCCCAAGTAGTCTCTACCTCCTACTACCTCCGCCAACTGAGAAGGATCAAACCCTACATCTCCACACGTGACCTAGCCCAACTCCTCTACGTATATGTCCTCTCCAGAATGGATTACTGCAACTCCCTATTTAATGGAATAACCAAAAAAGATCTCAAGCGCCTCCAATGGGTCCAAAATGCAGCTATCCGCCTCCTACACAGCCTCAACTACCATGATCCCATCTCCCCAGCACTCCGCGCTGAACACTGGCTCCCAATTAACCAACGCTGTGCATTCAAGGCCCTGGCAATAGCACACAAAAGAATTTATGCCACTACATAAAATCCAAGCTACCCATCTACATCCCCACCCACACCCTCCGCCCGCAAACGCTCCTACAGTCACTTCATTCCCCAACTCTGGAACCAACTCCCCCCCTCAATTCAGACTACAGAACTCACTAATGACATTCCGGAAAATGGTAAAGACCCTCCTCTTCAACTAAAGGTCACCCTCAGTCTACACCTAACCCCCTTAAACCCCACCTCTACCCTTCTTTCTCCATTCTAATCTTCTGCCTAAATTTCTGTATAGTCCACTCTCAGCCTATACTCAAATAACTTGTATCTAAACTAAACTACTTATATTTAACTTACTGTTCTTAATTTGCTGTATAGTCTCTATATCTAAACTGCTGCACAGTCTCGTATGTCCAAGTATTTAAATCTACTGTATAATCTTGTATGTCCAATTCACTCCATTGTGAATGTTTACTTGTAAACCGTTCTGAGCTACTGGGAGGACGAGATAAAAATCTAAATAAATAAATAAATAGTGCAGGCTATCCAAGTGGGTGCAGTGCAAAGCAGCCTGCCCCTTGAGAGGAAGAGGAAAATTACAGTAAACTCTGGTATGAAGGAAAATACACTAATAAAGTCCTTGTATGATACAGGTGAAGCACAATAAGTCCTTTGGATAACGTTAAAGGTGAAGAAACCAGATCTCAAATGAGAAAAATCCCTTTTCTCCCCTCCTGCTTTAATAAATCAGTATATTAAAAGACATTTCTGACTACATTTGCCAGCTGTCATGTACTGGTTGGGAAATAACCTGCTGGACTAAGCGAAACTTATGAGGAGGAACAAACAAGCAATACTTAACTCTTTTGCATGGCAACAGGGCCGCACATCTGGTATGATACTATAGAAAGATGAACACATCTCATGGTCAAAAATAGAATTCTCAAGAATATCATTTAGTAAGACGTGTCTTGTGATAACAGGGCAGGGGGGGTGAGGCTCGGAATTGCTGATATGATAGATTAAAGGGACATTTGCGGGAAAAGGATAGGCCTTAAGGTAAACTGAACAGACTTATAGCGTGACACAAATGTATCTCTCTGCGTTCCTGAATCCACCCCTCAACTTCCGGTACATGACATTTAAAATCAGTCACTTTGCGGCGCGCGCCAAAGAGGGACATATACTAAATTTATAAAAATATGGGGGCCATTGACAAAATATTGCAATGAATAAATAGTAGGATTTTTCTTCTTCTTTTCTTCTTTTAAATATCTTCTTTGTGACACACATAGAGGGGGGTAGTGAAAATAATTTTTACATAATAGACTATAATATGATATATAATATGTAATATATGATTAAAAAATAATAGAAGGGTGGGGGGAAGGAGAGGGGGAAAAATATATTTAGAATATGATGTATTAGATATAAAAGTGATATTGTGTATTTATCAATTGTATTTTAATATTTTGTACACTTTATGTAAAACTTGAAAAAAAAAAATAAAAAGGAAAAAAAAAAAAAAAAGGAGCAGGTTCTGCTCCTTAATGCGCTCCTTTGTGCGATACTGCAGTGCGGATTGTGGATTATTTCTAAAGTCATTTTCAAATCCAAAAAAACTACAAAAAAATTAAATAAAATTTCTAACCTTTGCTTAATAGCTCCTTTTTTTTGTGCTATACTATTGGAAACTGACGTATATGCTCCTCATACTCCTAATTCTAATTTTGCAGATATGGAGAATACACCATCATTTATTCCGGTCTTTTGGGGTCGTAGACACATAAAAATCGAACCCAATCAGATTAACACGCACACTATTTCACCACCTAATTTAAAATTACTTTCTACTGATAGAACATCTTCCACTAACTCCAAATTACCTCAAAAGCTCAAGTTCAAATCTTTAAATATATGCTTAATTAATACTCGCTCTATTAAAACAAAATATCATCTTATTAGCGATCTTATTATAGATCAATCGATAGATATATTATTTCTAACTGAAACGTGGTTATTAGAGGGTGATGAAGCGTATCTTACTTTTGCCTGTCCAGATGGTTTCTCCTTTTTTTATAACCATCGTTCCAAAAAAAAAGGTGGAGGACTAGCTGTAATATTTAAAGAATTTTTACTAACCCAGGTGGATCAATCTATAGGCAATGTGCCTATTGAATATTTGCAACTTACCATACAAACAAAACCTAGAACAGATGTATTACTAATTTACCTTCCTCCCCCGATAAATTCTGATAATATTGCCCATCTTCAATCCTTACTTTTTGAATTCGGTAGTTCTTCCTCAAATCCATTAATCTTGGGAGACTTTAATATCCACTTTGATGATCAAAGCAACAGTTTTACTAAAACAGCTCTTTCCTTTATTAATCAATTAGATTTATGCTCATTAATAACACAACCAACACATCAGGCTGGTCATACCATTGACACAGTATTAATTCCAACATCAGAAAAGAATAACTTCTCCTTAAATTATTGCCGTTCAGTTCCTTGGTCTGATCACTTTCTGATTTCATTGACATATGTTAACCCATATATTAAACCTAATATTAAACAACAAACACTTTCATTCAGGGATTTTACGGAACTTTCATCTGAAACAATACAAGCTACATTTAAACTAGATTTTTCTGAATCAGCTACTACCTCAATAGAGGATTTAACCAATTTGTGGAATAGAGCTATTCAATCTACTTTAAATAAGCTTGCTCCAATACAAAATAAAATCATTTCTGCCCGTAAAATTAGTAATCCTTGGTTTACCGCAGATCTTTTACTACTAAAAAAACAATTAAGATCTCTTGAACGTAGATGGAGGAAGGATAAATCCCATAATAATCTTATAACATACAAGGAACATGTGAAAACCTATAAAACAAAAATAAATCAAACCAAAATGAAATACTATTCCGGAAAAATTTTAAAAGCTAAAAACCCTTCTATTCTTTATAACATCCTTAATAAAATAACATCAAATAATAAAAAACAATGTGATTCAAATAGCAGAGTTCCTACAGCCCAAGAAATTGCTGACTATTTCACTGAAAAAATTATCAACATTAGGAAATCATTCAAAAATTTATCACTTTTAAGTGATTTTGAACAGACCAATCCAGATTTACTATCCTCTAAATGTTCAAAATTCAAAATGCCTAGCATAAATGAGATTGAAATTATTCTAAAAACTCTGAATATCAAAAGTTCAAAAGCTGATCAAATACCACCACTAATTCTTAAACAATATTTTGACATCTTTGGGCCTTTGATTCATGTATTAGTTACAGAGAGTTTAAATCAACATACGGTACCCTTGGATTGGAAAAAATCATATATCCGACCAATTACTAAAAAAAAAAATGTAGATCACAATGAACTGTCTAACTATAGACCAATATCTAATATTACATTTCTGGCAAAATTAACAGAAAAAATTGTTTTCAACCAAATTTCAGAGTTTATAGAACAAACCAATGTGTTACATCCGAATCAAACCGGTTTTAGACAACACCATAGTACAGAACACTCCCTCATTGGTATGACAACTTCTATTCAATATTTTTTGGATCATCATCAATCGGTGCTGTTAATTTCGTTGGATCTTTCAGCAGCATTTGATACGATTGATCACCAGTTACTCCTCGCTCTACTTCAATCTATTGGGGTTACAGATGAAGTTCTAGCCTGGTTCACATCTTACTTTAGTGATCGTACTTCTACAGTTATCTTCAATAATTCTTCATCTCTACCTTCTCAGATTTCTCATGGGGTTCCACAAGGATCTATTCTTTCACCTTTGCTTTTTAATATTTTTCTAGCACCACTAATGACACTATGCCAATCCATAGGATTTCATGTTTTTGCCTATGCCGATGATATACAATTATTGCACCCCTTAAATAACAATAACATAAGTGAAATTTCGGTCATTAATGGAAAACTTGATCAAGTTCATCATTGGCTAGATAAAAACAGACTGGCCCCTCAATATCAAAAAAACTAATGTTATGCTATTTCCTTGGAAGGATAGTTTTCCTCTTGTTTCTCCAATTTCAATTCATAACACTCCCCTACAATTAGTTAAAAATGCAAAAATTTTAGGAGTAATTTTTGATAATAAACTCAATTATCATGATCATATTAGTAACATTGTGAAAACTACCTTTTATAGGTTGCGTAAAATTCGTTCCATCTCTAAATTTCTCTGCCCCAAGGCACTTACTATATTGATTCACTCTTTGGTGATGTCTAAAATTGATTACTGCAATTCTTTATTCAAAGGAATTGCGCTATATGAAATCAAACGACTACAAATTATACAAAATACAGCTATAAAATTAATAACTAAGTCTAAAAAATTTGATCATGTAACACCTCTCCTCAAAAAGGCTCATTGGCTTCCTGTTATTCATAGAATCACTTATAAGTTATGCATAATTATTTTTAAAACTCTAAACAATAAAACCCCTGCATTTTTATTTAGGTTACTTATTCCATATTCTGCAAAGAGAATTCTACGATCTAGCGAACAAAATCTGCTATCTATTCCTTCATTAAAAATTATTAATACGAGGAGACAATTTATTTTTTCATGTACAGCACCACAGACTTGGAACGCCCTCCCTATTTTTTTACGGGAGGAGAAAGAGTTTGGGAAATTTAAAACCGAATTAAAAACCTTCCTTTTTAAAGATGCATTTTCAACATAATTTTATTATTGGAGTATTATATTTTACTTTTGTTATACCTGTGTTACCTATTTCCCTTTTGTATTTTCCCTCAATGTTTCTTCTTTACTTTATGAATTGTATTTCATCCCTCCTTACCCTATGTTTAGTAATGTTAAAATTAAGAGCAATTTACCGCTATTTAAGTATTTGTTTGTATTGTATTGTTTTCTAAGAATTGTAAATTTTATAGTGTACATCGCTTAGAATGTTTGATTAAGCGATTAATCAAGTCACCTAATAAACTTGAACTTGAACTTGAAACTTAAACTATAAACCAATAAATGAATTTACAGATGTAATGACGTATAAGAGAACCAATAAAGATGTATCGCGATTTAGACCAACGTGGTGCTGACCACCAAGAAATGTATAAAAACAGGCCTTTAAAAGGAAGTAAGCAGAACAGACATAAAAGGATCCTCAGGCCTGAAGATCACATTCTGTTACTCTATATGCTGAATGATTTATTCTTGTAGGCTGTTACTGATTTGTTAATAAATATCCTTATTGATTGATACCAGTATATAGAGTGTGAGGTCTCTATCTCGGTGTAAGCTCCGACAGCGGCCTACTTCACCCTTGGAAGCAAACATTCAATCTCAGAATCTGCGCTCTCCCACAGCCAGAGATGCCCCAAGATTGGGATCCTCTGCAGCACTAAACAGCCTCGCAACCAATCGGCAAAAGCAAAATTTATTTGAAAATAAACACGAGCAGAAAAGACATGCTCTTACCATCTTACTTGTAGAGAGACAACTGAGGAACTGGAAGGCAGCCCAGAAGGATGGGAGGCGGAACAAATGCTAATGAAGCTTCCTATAAGAATTCTAGTGAGCAGGGATTGACTACCCACAGGTTCAGGAATGGAGTGTCTGTCACACCAGAATGCATTGTTGATTCTAATTTAGCTGCTTAAGGGTTAGGATGACCAAACTATGGTCATTTAAAAATCTAATAGCATGCAGGGGCACATAGGAATAACTCTAAGTCTAATAGATGTTGGCACTGTCATCTCAAAGCAGGGTCTTTAGATCATTTATTATTCTATTGTCCATTTATTATGACCTTTTGGAAATCAATTTGGGACCAAATTAATTGTTTATTAGACAATCCAGTGGCATTGTCATATGATACTGTGTTGTTTGGTATGGCAATGAGAGCTAAAAGTCAGATTTCTTCAAATAATAAAAAATTATTATTTATAATGACTGGGGTTGCCATTCAACAAATTATATACAATTGGAAAAACTGGAGTAGACTAAACTATAATTTTTGGTGGAATTCCCTATGTCATATATATAAAATGGAAAGATATATTGCAATACAGCGAGAGTGTTTTAGAAAATTTCAAGATATGTGGGAACCATTAACAAAATACTGCAATGATTAAATGATTTTTTCCCCCTTGATTTACAGGTTCAATTATGAGGGGGGAGGGGAGATAATTTTATTATTATATATTGTACAATGTATTTGATTATATAACAGGAAGGGATGGGGAGATGGGGGTTATTAGCATTTTATGTGTACTCTTGATGATTATTAAGTGATATATTTATGATTTATTTGTTTTATTATATTGATGCACTTATTGTACTTTTGAAAATGAATAAAGAATTTTTTTAAAAAGAAAGCCCTTCCTGAATAGCTCAGATCATCAAAATAAGAATCTTAAATGTTATCTTTAATGAAACCAGAAGCCAATGAAAAATGAAATAACAATGGAGTTGCATGATCAGCTTTTCAAGGTTGACCTAAAAATCTGATAGCTGTATTTTGTAACGATTAAATTTTCTTCACATTAGCTTGGGTAATGCGAGCATAAATGAAGTTACAATTATCTATTCTTAAAAGAAAAAGGGCATCTTGATGATAACGGATTGGCTGAAAGTGACAAAGTATAGAAAACTCAGTAGAAACTTAATTTAGATATTTGGGGTATGAAAGCAAGCTATAAATTAATAAAGACTCAAGATATTTTAAAAAGTCAACTGATTGAACAGGGGAATCAAATGAAATTGGGGTTACAGAGAACACAGACGAATGATCAGAGATCAAGTAGTTTTTTTTGTCTGGATTCAATACCAAATGTTTGAAAGACTGATGAGTACTGGAAGACAGTTTATAAATATTTAAAATAAATACATACAAGGGATTTAATATAAACATCAGCATTTGTCATCTCTGATTAAAGAAATGTAAAATTATTTATTTAAAAACCTAGAAATAGTCAATTAATGTGGCAAACCTAGATTCGAACACTATACTTACATAAAAATTGCTTTTTCTTTTCCAGTGGTAATTCATGAAACACTTCCCAAAAGAGTTTAATTGCAGTGTGCTCTGCCCAGTACTCGTCTTTGTATTCAGTGTTCTAATGAAAATAAAATATTTGTTCAGATGAACTTATTCCCACACATCTATATATAATAAGTGACAAAACAAGATGTATGCAAAAGAAAAAAGAGATCTTTAATTACAAAGGAATAAATGAGTAAATTTGACAGATACATAAATAGTAGCCAGGGTTGAAGTTTTGATAACTAGTACCATTGCTCAAAACTTTCAAACTTCTGCAAATGCAACACCCTCTTGTGCCTATTATGAAACGTAAATATAAACATTTTTCCTGGTATTTATAAAAACAGATCAATTAACAGGAAACCAAGGGGCCCTTTTACCGAGCAGCACTAAAAAGTGGCCTATGGTAGCCCCAATGCGGGTCTTTCCTACATACTGAGACCACTTTTTAATGCTGCCATGCCAAACACGGCCATGCGCTAATTTCTCCATTAAAACGTGAGCCCTCATTGCCATCCCCAAAGATCAGAAGAACTCAATCGCATTGACGTCCAATTACAGACCCATAGCGAGTACCCCCTTATTCACCAAACTACAGGAAGGGTTGGTCAACCTGGAATTATTAAATCACTTAGATAAATTCAACCTCCTCAATGAACATCAATCTGGGTTTAGAAAAGGATTCAGCAGAGAGACAGTCCTAGATCTATCCTCAACCACCTATATGATCTCTTCAGTAAAGGTACCAGTGCCCTGATCTTACAACTGGACTTCAGCAGCGCTTTCGACTTAATGGATCATGAAATAATGCTGAACTGCCTAGACGCAATGGACCTCTCAGGAAGCGTTTGGACCTGGTTCCAGGGCTTCTTAACGAAACGATCGTATCAAGTGGTCTACGATGGGAAATATTCTAATTCTTGGAAAAGTCCATCGGGAGTTCCCCAGGGTTCCCCCCTATCTCCCACCTTATTTAACATCTATACTTCTTCCTTAGGCCATCTTCTACAAAAGTTAAACCTAATATACTATATATACGCCGATGACATCTCTATCCTAATCCCAGTGACCAAAGTGACCAATGACACCTCAAAACAAATCTCCCACATCATGACCGAAATAGAACAATGGTGTCTTAATTTTAAACTGAAACTCAACTCAGAAAAGACAAAAATCTTCATAGCAAGCCCAAAAGATAAAATCAACTCAACAATAATACACTTAAATGGTCATGACCATCTAATATCCAAAACTATAAAAATACTAGGAGTCACCCTAGACACTCATCTGACCTTGATCGAACACACAAACTTGGTGACCAAAAAATGCTTCTACACACTTTGGAAATTAAAAAACATAAAAAATATTTCGACCCTCCATCTTTTAGACTACTGGTTCAGTCACTGATCCTATCCACCTTAAGACTACTGTAATATCATCTATGAGGGCACTCCCAAAAAAACTTTGAGAAAATTAAGGATAGTGCAAAACACGGCCGTCAGACTAATTTTCGGACTAAAGAAAAGTGACCACATTAGCCCCTACTATAAACTGCTGCACTGGTTGCCAATTGAGGCACGGACTTTATTCAAGTTTTTCTGTTTTTGCTATAAACTGGTGTGGGGAATGGCCCCAATTTACCTATTACCTCACTTCGAACTTTTCACCCCCACAAGGACAACCAGAAATCGCAACCTCTTTGCCTACCCGAAGATCATAGGTTGCAAATACAGAACCTTTCTGGATAGAACTTTTAAATTTCAAGCTGCCAGACAGCAAACCTGGCTAGGCAACTTCACCGACAAAACCAGGCAGACCTATGGTGCCTTTTGGAAAGAAATCAAGACCGCTCTATTCAATAGATTTATTTCCCAGCCAGACAATGCCCCCCCCCATCCCAAAACCTTTTATCTTTACATTGACACCACACTCTTCACAAATGTATTCTGTTCTACTCTTGAATATTCAGTGTCTCCCTCACCTCCTGTATTCTGTAATTCGCTGACCATCCAGCCCCTTTGATGTAAAATGCTTAAGATTATACTGTAACCTATTTGTAACCTGTAAACACTGATTACTCAGTGACTTTCTACCTGTTCTCACCTTGTAATTCGCTGATTGTACAGCTCTCTTTCACTGTAAACCGCCTAGAAGTCGCAAGATTATGGCGGTATAGAAAAAATAAAGTTGTTATTATTATCTATTTTGTAGTCTGCAAGAGCTCATGCGCTAATCCTGCACCAGTTAGTGCCCACATAGTAACCGATTAGGCATAGCTGCGCCTACTCTTAGCCCCCAAATATGCTCCCAGCACTAAAAAATAAATTGTATTTTTTAGCACGTGGGTAGTACACTTGTATGCAAAAAATACTGAGCACACCCTGTGTTAGTGCTTACTGCAGCTTAGTAAAGGACCCCTAAATATAGAGAAACTGTTGCAGACTATTACTTTACAAATATGACTAGCCAGTGTTAGAGGTCTGCTTTCAGTGCTATTTCTAAAACATTCATTTTAGAACACAGAATATGTAGAATAATACATTTTTTTGTGAGGCTGATGGGGTATATTTCTTCCATCTTTCATTTAAAGAGCAATTTTCAAAGCAATTTTTGCAGACAAAAAAGTATGTTATCTACAATTTAGTAGTCTAAAAATCATTCAACCTATGTCTATATTTAAAAAGGTATATTATGCCAGTTTGAAAAAAAAAAACGTTTTAAAGTGTTTTGCAATGTTTGCAATAGTTTTATTTTTTTGCCTATGCTTTTTAATATCTTTCTAAGTCTTCTGGCTACTTTAGTATCAAAACTTTCTATTATACTGACATTTTGCTGTTACTTCTCACATCACACCTTGTACCAATCTACCACCTTTCCAGGATTATTTATCTGTTGTATCTACTTGATTATCTATCAATAGACTGGTATTAAACCCAGAAAAAAATAGTGGTCTGTTGGATGACTGGTTCCCATCTAAAACCCACGTTGATTCCTCATCTGTTTAATATGGATTTCCAACCAGTCCAGTCATTTCGCTACTTACAAACTCTTCAAAATAATGCTGCTTGTTTTCTGTCATGAACGAGAGGTACCTGGAGTATTCGTGGATTACAATTAGCAGTGGTTCTGGATTACAATTAGCAGTGTTTTTTCTAAATCTTTCTTTCTCCCGTTTGACTACATTAGCTAGTATTAAGATATCTGAATGCTTTAAACTTTCCTATTTTAATTGTAATAATAATAATAATAATAATAATTTTATTCTTATATACCGCCATACCCGGAGAGTTCTAGGCGGTTTACATCAGTTACAGTAGTATCTGCGTTGACACGCAGATTTACAAACAGTTTGAACAATTTTAAACAATTTATCAGCAGTACACAATTTATCAGGTAGAAACAAATGTAAGAGCGGGGTTTACAGCATTTTATCATGTAAAGACAATTTATCCGATGTAAATAGTTTATTGGATATAAGCAGTGTTAATCGAACTTAACAGAGGATGACTGGCGGAGGGGAGATGGGGGAGAGGGGAGCAATTAAGGGGGGGAAGAGCGGGGGTGGGTGGGGGGGGTGTAGTAATGTAAGCGGGGGGGGGGGGGTGTTAGGGGTCTTGTTTGCCGAATAGGTGGGTTTTGAGTGATTTTCTGAAGCCGAGGTAAGTGGGGGCCTCGAGTATCATTTGTGCAAGCCATGGGTTGAGCTTAGCTGCTTGGAAGGCGAAGGTTTTGTCTAGGAATCTTTTAAGGTGGCAGAGTTTTAGAGACGGGAAGGCGAACAGCTGAATTCTACGGGATTTCTTGTTTGTGTTGTAGAGGTTAAAGTGAGAATTAATGTAACTTGGTGCTGAACCATTTATCGATTTGTAGCAGAAGCATGCGAATTTAAAGAGGACTCTAGATTCAAATGGCAGCCAGTGAAGTTGGTGGTAGAAGGGGGTGATGTGTTCCCATTTCTTAAGGCCGAAGATGAGACGCACCGCGGTATTTTGGATTATTTTTAGTCTCATGGTGGTTTTCTTTGTGGCGTTGAGGTATATGATGTTGCAGTAGTCAAGGATGCTGAGGATGGAGGATTGTACAAGTAGGCGAAAAGAGGTGTCGTCAAAGTATTTTTTTTATGGTGCGGAGTTTCCACAGTACGGAGAAGCTTTTCCTGACCATGAGATCGGTGTGGTTTTCTAAGGATAGATTTTTGTCCAGAGTGACTCCCAGTATCTTTAGCGTGGGCTCGAGGGGGAAAGTTTGTCCTTTTAGTTGAATTGAAGTGTCCTTGATTTTGTCCTTGGGGGTGGCTAGGAAGAATTTTGATTTGTCGGGATTGAGTTTCAGTCTAAAAGATAACATCCAGAGTTCGATCTGGTTGAGAATGTTTGTAATGTAGTTGAGTCGTTCTTGTGAGAAATTGGTTAGTGGGATGGCTATTGTGATGTCGTCTGCATAGATGAAAGATTTAAGTTTGAGGTTGTGTAGAAGGTTCCCTAGGGAGGCTAGGTAGATATTGAACAGGGTGGGTGACAGGGGGGAGCCCTGAGGGACCCCGCAGGTATTGTCCCAACTATATGAGAACAAGTTGTTCTTGAGCACCGTGTAGGATCTATTTCTTAGGAACCCCTGGAACCCCTGGAACCAGTAGTTCTTTTTACTTTTGTTTTTTAACTATTATAAACTGCCTTGACCTTAGAAAATGCAATATAGCAAGTTTTAGAATAAACAATAAAGGGCTCATAATCAAAAGTTTAAAGCATCCAAAAACCAGCCTAAGTTGGTACTTGGACGTCCAAGTGCTGATACTCAAAACCAACTTTCTGGACATGCAGCTGCACTTCTAAGCTGCTGTGTGTCCAGAGAGCAAAGGGGCGTCTTGGAAGGTGTGTTATGGGCGGGAATTGGGCGGGCTTTAATCTGGACATACCCCAGCTATAATCAAAACTTTTCTAGAGGGAACTTAGACACAACTCAAACAGGTCTGTCTAACTGCTGGCTTCTAAGTTCCACAAAGGTGCCTTAACTGACAAGAAGACCACTGGAGGATTTAAGGCATGACCCCCCCATCTCCCCCATTACTTCCCCAGTGGTCACGACCCCCCCTCCCACCAACCAAAGATCAGAAAAAAACAAACAAACCCCGTAGGCTTCCCATCAGTTGATCGCGGCAGAAGGAATCCCCATGGAGCCCTACACACACACCCTGATATCCCATACCACCCCCAACATCTCTGCCCCCCACCACATTCCTGGCCACCCCTCCCACATCCCCGGAACAAACAGCAGGAGGGAAGATCATTCCCTCCTGCATACAGGGCCACGTGCTGCAATGGGGCTTCTCCCTCCCAATGTATCTTGGGATGCATTGGGAGGAGGAAGCTCCATTGCAGCACACAGCCCTGCAGACAGGAGGGAGTGAGCTTCCCTCCTGCCATTTGCTCTTCCAAAGGTACAGGGGGTTCCGGGGATGTGGGAGGGTACCCAGGAATGTTAGGATGTGTGTATGTGTATGGTGGGGGCGGGGGGGGGGGGGGTAGAGACGTCGGGGAAGGTATGGGATATCAGGATGTTAGGGGAGATGATGATGGGATGTGAGGGGGGAGGTACATAAGAACATAAGAAGCGCCATCTCCGGATCAGACCTTCGGTCCATCAAGTCCGGCGATCCGCACACGCGGAGGCCCTGCCAGGTATACACCTGGCTTATTTTATAACCAACCATATCTTTATATGCCTCTCTCAAGGAGATATGCATCTAGTTTGCTTTTGAAGCCTAGGACTATCAAGGGAATGGGTGTAGGGCTCAATAGCTCAACTGATCCTGATATGAGGAATCCCCATCAGCTGAGCTGCCAGGAATCCTCCAAAACCGGCTTAGCTGATGGGGATTCCTTCTGCCGTGATCAGACAAGGTAGTTGGTGGGTACATTTACAAAACTTGTTTTTGTATGTTTTTCGTGTTCATTTTCAAAAATAAAAGATAGAAATTTGGCAGCTTTGAAAATGGACATTTTTCCTGCTGAGTTTGTGGATGTTTTACACAAAACGTCCACCTAAGTGTTTAAGCAATTCTAGACTTTGTGAAGCAGCCAATGCAAATGCAGAATTCTGACTGGTTTCTTTCAAAGAGGAGACTTCTAGCTTCCTTTACCTAGGTGACTTAATATAATATTAAAATTGCCAGTCTACTTAAAATGAAGTTATGGTACCTACCCATAGCAGGTATTCTCTGAGGATAGCAAGACATTAGCCATCACTCATGGGTGACATCATTGATGGAGTCTGGAATGAATAACTCCAGCAATTTTTTCCAGAGGTTTTTGAGCAGTTTTACTGCACATATGTGCCTGTTCCCACCTGCTGTTCCCGTGTGGGATCTCCTCTGTAAAATTTCAAATTCAAGTAATATAACTCCTTGAGGAGATAGGTGGGTGACTTATGAGAATGTACTGTATGTTCTACTGTCTTTGGAGAACACCTACTAAAGGTAAGTAAGTTATTTTCTCCAAGTTTAAGCAGGACTGATAAATCCTCACTTAGGGTATTCCCTAGCTAGAGGAATCCCTTTCAAAATCCTCAGATTTAAGCAATTCTAATGATAGATATATCCAAACTAGGCTGGAGGGAGGGACTCATTAGACAAGTTCCACACCCAGGGTATATGGTCTGCTCAGGAGAAGCATTATCAGATAAACCTCCCAGAGCTACGGGCAGTATGTAACACTCTAAAGTCATGGTCTCCAGCCTTTTTCATATAAAGAGCTGCAGTGTGAATACAAGAAAGCTCTGAGAGTCATCAAAAGATTTCAAGCTTACACATACTACTATTTTTGTGAACTGCCTTGATCTGCTTGTTCAGGTTGAGTATTAAACATTAACATAGTAACATAGTAGATGACGGCAGATAACGACCCGAATGGTCCATCCAGTCTGCCCAACCTGATTCAATTTAAATTATTTTAATTTTTTCTTCTTAGCTATTTCTGGGCAAGAATCCAAAGCTCTACCCAGTCCTGTGCTTGGGTTCCAACTGCCATAATTGCCGTCAAAACCTACTCCAGCCCATCTACGCTTTCCCAGCCATTGAAGCCTTCTCCAGCCCAACCTCCCCCAAACGGCCATATACAGACACAGACCTTGCAAATCTGCCCAGTACTGGCCTTAGTTCAATATTTAATATTATTTTCTGATTCAAGATCCTCTGTGTTCATCCCACACTTCTTTGAACTCAGTCACCGTTTTTCTCTCCACCACCTCTCTCTTGAATCTACCACCCCTCAACCTCAAATTATGTTCACTGGTTTTAACATTTTCCTTTCTCTGGAAAAGATTTTGTTCTACGTTAATAACCTTCAAGTATTTGAACGTCTGAATCATATCTCTCCTGTCCCTCCTTTCCTCTAGGGTATACATATTCAGGGCTTCCAGTCTCTCCTCATACGTCTTCTGGCACAAGCCTCCTATCATTTTCATTGCCCTCCTCTGGACCGCTTCAAGTCTTCTTACGTCCTCTGCTAGATATGGTCTTCAAAACTGAACACAATACTCCAAGTGGGGCCTCACCAATGACCTGTACAGGGGCATCAACACCTTCTTCTTTCTACTGGCTACGCCTCTCTTTATATAGCCCAGCATCCTTCTGGCAGCAGCCACCGCCTCGTCACACTGTTTTTTCGCCTTTAGATCTTCAGACACTATCACTCCAAGGTCCCTCTCCCCGTCCGTGCATAACAGCTTCTCATCTCCCAGCATATACGGTTCCTTCAGATTATTAATCCCCAAATGCATTACTCTGCATTTCTTTGCATTGAATTTTAGTTGCCAGGCATTAGACCATTCCTCTAACTTTTGCAGATCTTTTTTTATATTTTCCACTCCCTCTTCGGTGTCTACTGTTACAAATCTTGGTATCATCTGCAAAAAGGCACACTTTTCCTTCTAACCCTTCAGCAATGTCACTCACAAACATACTGAACAGGATCGGCCCCAGCACTGAACCCTGAGGGACTCCACTATTCACCTTTCCTTCCTCCAAGCGACTTCCATTAACCACCACCCTCTGGCGTCTGTCCGACAGCCAGTTTCTAACCCAGTTCACCACTTTGGATCCCAACTTCAGCTCTTCAAGTTTGTTCAACAGCCTCCTATGAGGAACCGTATCAAAGGCTTTGCTGAAATCTAAGTAAATTACATCTAGCATATGTTCTCGATCCATCTCTCCAGTCAACCAATCAAAAAATTCAATCAGGTTCGTTTGGCACGATTTACCTTTTGTGAAGCCATGTTGCCTCGGATTCTGTAACCCATTAGATTCAAGGAAGTACATTATCCTTTCAGCAACACTTCCATTATTTTTCCAACAACCGAAGTGAGGTTCACCGGCCTGTAGTTTCCCACTCATCCCTGTGACCACTTTTGTGAATAGGGACCACATCCGCTCTCCTCCAATCCCCAGAAACCACTCCCATCTCCAGAGATTTGTTGAATAAGTCTTTAATAGGACCTGCCAGAACCTCTCTGAGCTCCCTCAGTATCCTGGGATGGATCCCATCTGGTCCCATCGCTTTGTCCACCTTCAGTTTTTCAAGTTGATCATAAACACTCTCCTCTGTGAACGGCACAGAATCTACTCCATTTTCTCATGTAACTTTGCCAGACAATCTTGGTCCTTCTCCAGGATTTTCTTCTGTGAACACAGAACATAAGTATTTGTTTATCACATTTGCTTTTTCCTCATCACTCTCCACATATCAGTTCCCAGAATCTTTTAGTTTAGCAATTCCATTTTTTATCTTCCTCCTTTCACTAGTATATCTGAAAATATTTTTGTCTCCCTTTTTTACATTTTTAGCCTTTTGTTCTTCCGCCTGTGCTTTCGCCAGATGTCTCTCTCTCTTGGCTTCTTTCAGTTTCACCCTGTAGTCCTTTCTGCATTCCTCTTCTTGGGTTTTTTTATATTTCACGAACGCCAACAATTAATACTAACATTAATTTTATAACACTTCAAGTATATATTTAAAAACACTTTATTTTGGATGGTCAACAGTAGCATTCCATAAATGAGACATCTGAATACACTTAAGAGATTGCAGTTATTATTGAAATTAATACATTTACAGGATTTGAAGAACATTTTTCAGCCAACTGTTTGAGGGCTGAAATTGAGAACTTCAGGGGCTGTGCGCTGAAGACCACTGCTCTAAGGGCTTTTAGAGGTCAATTATCTGATAAGGTTGTTCTGATTCAAATAGATAAAAGAGTGGTGGCTTTAGCTACAATGCAGGCTGGGACATCTAGGCCCTCTTCTGTCTGGGATCAGAGACAGACTCCTATTGAATTAGGAGGAACAGGAAGGTGGAGGATACCTGTTTGTCTTTGGGATTAACAGGATCTCCAGTGCCTGATAAGGCTGGGCTGGCGAGTGTCACTGCTGCTTTATGAGCATAGAAGCCTCTTGCAATTTCTGACGAGATTGTCTCAATGGTATGGCAGTAGGCTTTTCTTGTACATCAAGACTTAGGTCTGAGACCTTCAACCTAATGAGTCTGTGGGTACCCATAGCATAAGTTCTTGATACTTTATAAAAAAAAATCATAGGTTGTATGGATCATGTATTTCTACAGTATTTCCTTTTAATTACCAATAAGCAGAATTCTTCTACCTTCTCCCTAGGAAGAACATCAGCAAGTTCTGCTATACTGTACACAATGTTGTGCAAGTACATCCGATGCTATATAGGAAGTGAGCACAGAATTTTGAAACAATCTTTTCCTAAAAGATTCCCTTGTCCTACCCTTCCCACCCTGGAGACGCTATAGAGTGAGAGTCTTGAAACTTTCAGTTCCTTTGAAAGTGGATTCTAAAACTTTCCTGCTCTCATATAAACCCAGCTATGTCCACCTGGAAAGCAACTCTTATCTCTTTCTACTTCTGACTCTATAGGGACATTTCTGAAAATGTATGTTTTTTTAAATTAAATGAATAAAACTGTTGCATATATCTTATAGTTCATTGTAATTAGCTTTGTATCATTTCCTATTTCCTCCCTCTCACACCCTGCATATCTTTATCCTTCCATACTCCAGGCTGGGTGACTCTTTCTCCCCTCCTCCTTAAGAAATAAACAGCCTAAAGCTTGTTAACCTAAACCCATTCCCTGTTCTCATAAGCACAGCTATTTCTAGCTGGAAAACAACTCATCTCTTGCTACTTCTGACTGTCTACCAGGAACATTTACTTCTGACAAATGCCCCTAGTTAAAGTACAGGCTACCTTCTAGGAGATCTCCATAGCTGCACTGTGAACTCAGCCTAGGCCCCCCCATCCAGCCTCCCCCTCATCCCACCCAACCCTAGGCTCACATTACATATATAGATCCACTCACCAATCACCCCCAACACCCTCCACCTGTTACCCAGCCAAATCCAACCTACACAGAAAAAAGGTAACAAAATAAAAAATTTTATTCAACAACCCAAATGTTATACCTTATACTTATAATAATCTTACCCATCATGTGCTGTCCTGTCCCAGTCATCAACCAGGGCAGATACACTGACCCAATAAATTCTTCTCAGAATAAACCATCCCAACACAGCCCCCACAACCTAAAAGACATCCCTATTTTCTCATACACCCTCACAACTAAAAATCTATCTATCACCCTCATAAATATCAAATCAGTAAATAACAAAGGCATCATACCAAATGACCTCACAGATAAAAACTGGGACATATTCCAGATTCTAAAACTTGGCTTAAAGGCAATGATGGAGTTACACTAGATATATGTCCCTTAGGCTATCAAGCTTTAGCAGGCTCCCATACACACAAAAAAGGAGGAGTAACAGCCATTACCTGCCCATGACCAATCAATTACAGAGAAGTATACATTGGCACTAGATCCCAATATGTCACATTATAATAAAAACTTGTATTGAAAAAACATGCACTGTAAGGATAACTATGCCAAATTGTAACCGGGAAACTATATTTGTTGATACTAGACTCTTAGTTTGTATCAAGTTAGGATACAACCTTGTATTGTAATCTTGTACTGTAATTATTTCAAATTATAATCTGTTAACCATATAATATGTATGCTTAACCTGCAACCCATTCTGAGCTCTTTGGGGACAACGGGATAGAAAACAAGTTAATTAAATAAATTCAATGTTAAGGAAGCTGCTGCTTTTCAAATCCAGAAGGGTTCTGGACTCTGCAAACCCACTTCAGGAGTCTATGAATCTCAGACTCCCTTGGTAGGTCAAGCAACTGGAAGATATCAAATGTTGCTGCCCTGGACTCCTACTCAGCCTCTAACTGAAATGGGATGGCCTAAGCCATCTCCTGGACAAAATCAATGAAAGAGTTCCACAGGTGGAGATTTGTACTAGAGAATGACACGGGGAAAAAATATGTCCCCGTCACTGCACCGTCCCCGGCCCACCATCCTCTGCACCGCCCCGTCACCGCCGTTCCCTTCACCGCCCCGTCACCGTCACCGCCATCCCTTTCACCGCCCCATCACCGCCACCCCATTCACCGCCCCCGTCTAGCACCCATCTTCTTCCCTCCGTTCCCCCATAGTCTGGCATCTGTCTTCTTCCCTTCCAGCGTCTTCTCCCCACTCTGCCTTCCACATTTCCTTTCAGGGTCTGTTCCTCTCTACCCTCTTTCAATGTCTGTTCTATTCCTTTCCACCACCACCCTTCCCTCCCTCCTTTACCATCTGTTCCTTTCTACCACCCTTCTTTCATATCTTCTATCAGTCCCCCCACCATCACTAGCAGTCTCTCTTCTCCCTTACCATGAGCAAATAGAAATTCTGAAAATTGTATTGCTGAGGCATTATTTCTAGTACGCCTTTTTTTCCAGATGGATAATGACATCAATTTTATAATTCTTACTGTCTGCTCTGATTTCATTCACAATTTGGTTTGTGTTTTGTACCTGAGGATTCCATGAGGCATTTAACCTTTTCCTGTCTTCTGTGATTTCAAGTTGATTCCTTCAATTATGGAGTCTCAAGGCAGTAGCAGTTTTCTATTTTGGGCTCTTTTGACATTGTTTAAGGGATTTCTTGTACATTTGGTGCTGGTCTTCTTTGATGAGGTCACTTCAGAATCTATTTCCAAGGAAGAGAAACTTTTTCCCTTTCACCCCCTCCTTCCTTGTGTGAGCCGGAACATGCGGTCCCCGCAAGCAAGTAATTTTATATCATTTTCATTCTATTCATTCATAGAAATTAAAGTCTAGATAATGCCAGTCACATAACAAAACATGATTTTACAAAAATAATTCCCTGCACAGTCAAGCCTGCAAGGATTACTAGATGTCTTTCAGCAGCTCCCCTCCCTCCCTCCCCCTTACCTTTGTGGCCAAGTCAAAATGATCTACCAACAATAAAAATTTTAAAAACACAAAGCACGCTGTACGCAGAGAAAATGTTAATTATCATTTATATTCCATGGGTTTTCAAAGAGGTCAAGGCAGATGACTTTATGCAATATCACCTCAGTAACAACTATACAAAAATAGACAAATATTCCCCCTCCCTTTTTACTAAACTGCGATAGCGGTTTTTAGCGCAGGGAGCTGCGCAGAATGCCCCACGCTGCTCTCGACGGTCATAGGCTCCCTGCGCTAAAAACCGCTATTGCGTTTTAGTAAAAGGGGGCCATAGTGCAAAATATAGACAGAAGATATAAATTCTCAAAATGGACACATTTTGATCACTAAGTTGAAAATAAAATCATTTTTCCTACCTTTTTGTCTGGTGATTTCATGAGTCTCTGGTCCTTCTTCTGGTCCTTCTTTCTTCTCCTGCCCCCCCCCTCTTTCTTTCTCTCTCCCCCTGGCTCCCCTCTTTCTTTCTGCCTTTCTTTCTCTCCCCCTTGACCCCCTCTTTATTTCTGCCTTTCTTTCTCTCTTCCCCTGGCCTCCCTCTTTATTTCTCTCTCCCCTTGGCCCTCCTCTTTCTTTCTGCCTTTCTTTCTCTCCCTCTTGACTCCCTCTTTATTTCTGCCTTTCTTTCTCTCTCCCCTGACCCCTCTTTATTTTTTCCTTTCTTTCTCTCTCCCCCTAGCTCCCACAAAGCCATCGTGCCAATTTCTCCACTTCCACGATTCCTACCCTCACCCCCAAGCCAGCAGCCGATTTCTCCCTGCTCCTTCCCCGATATCCTGATGTCCTGAACTTCATCGGGCAGCAGCAGCATTCACAATTCACTGCTGTTGCCCGCTTCAGGCCTTCCTCTCTGTCGGGTCCTGTCTTCATGAAAACAGGAAATAGGCAGCACCCGGCAGAGAACAAGGCCTGAAGCCGGCAACAGCAGTGAATTGTAAACGCTGCTGCTACCCGAAGAAGGTAATGGAGCACGAGGCAGACCGCTTCTCCCCCCTCCCAGCCGAACCCCCGCTGACCCTCCTATCTCTCCCCCCCAAGTGAACCTTTCCGACCCTCCCAGCGAAAGCAGCAAACCTCCCTCCAGTAGCGTCGGCTTTCTCCTCCCTCTGCCGCGTCACTGATGGACCCATTGAGACCGAAATTTCTGATGCTGATGGAACAGTTATGTCCCTAAAAGCTTCTCATATTGCTTTCCTCTATCACAAATCCCTCTCTGATCTCTGTGAAGGATCATGGTTGGGTTCCAGGTATTGCAGGATCCAAGAAAGTGTATCCAAAACAGATATGATCCTGTTGCACCAAAAGCAACTTTTTTAAACTGCTGAAAGTCTTCTTTTTGGACATATCTTACCTAAAAATAACTAGCAAAATCAAACTCTTTAATAGTGAGAAGCACCTTTAATAGGAGCTCAACGCTATGCCTGACTCAGACTGAGCTAAGGCAGATTACAAAACAGAATTTCAAACTCATTCGAAAAGCCTAACTAAGGAGGCTAAGAGGGAAAATTAATCTGCACTACAGCAAAATGGCTTAAAATTAGAACCATGTGCTTAATCGATTGCTCTGTGAAAAAAGAAAGTCTTAGGAGGTCTCACACAGCAACACATTTGGGAACAGGGGTGCATGTGTGGTAGAACTGCTTAAAAGCTTCAGAAAAAAATTGCTGCAGCAGTACTTCCTGTGCTGGGCTCCATCTATGACACATCATCCAAGAGAAAAGATTTATCAGCTCTGCTTGTCCTCTGAGATTACTAAGAACTGAAGCATAGCCCAAAACCCATAATCAAGCCTAACATATTTAAACCTATTAGACACATAAAAAGAACTAGTTACTTCTACCTACATTTAGTGGCACCATTCCTCACTGATATCTGTACATTTATATTTTCAAAAATGTGCACTTTTAAGAAAAGAATATCTGCACAAAAAATGAGAGAGATGTATGTGCAGATACTTTTCCTGGCTTTTATGGCTCATCATTGTAAACTACTTAAAGCTGTTTACATGTTATAAAGAAAGTACATGCATACCATCCTTTGAAAAATGGTGTAACTTATGCACACATTTGAAGCATAAGTTAGTTGGCATGTTCTATAATTATCTTAATAGAAAAGAGTGGGGGGTTTTAGTCCAAGCACTGTGACTGGAAATTAAAACCCCTATGACTGGAATTGCAATAAGATTATTGCAATTGGAAACATTAGGATTGTTTGAATTTTTCATTCTGGTGGGAAACTGTATGTCAATATTACAGGTTTGAAAGAGAGATGTCAGAAAAATCTGGGGAGTTTCGAAAATTTAAAGAAACATGGGGTCCACTAGATACATATGTTAATTTTCTTTAAGCATACTCACATATAATATACCCTTTTGGACTTGGTTTCAGTTCAAAATCTTTTTATACACATACAGGAGGTGGGTGGGGGGTGGGCTTATTTTGGGGGGTTGGTCTTAAGTTATTTATGTATAGTTTCTTGGTGTTTCTGAACATATTGCTAATTTATGTAAATTTTCTTACACTGTGCATCAGCTATATTTTAATGTTGGACAGGAGGAAAAGGAAAGAGGTGCTGCTGGACAGGGGGAAGGTAAAACAAAGGGAGAAGGGCTGCTGCTGCATAAGGAGAGCAGTGAAGGGGTGGTGGTTGACACAGGGGAGGTAAAAGGAAGGGAAAATGGACAGGGGGAGCAGGCAAGGGATGGTGATGGACAGCCAAGGAAAAAGAAAGGCAGAAAGAAAGAAAGCGGCTAAGGAGAGAGAGAGAAAGAAATAAAGACAGACACACACACATATGTTCTAGCACCTGTTAATGTAACGGGCTTAAAGACTAGTCAGCTATATTTTGCTATATAAAATTAATAAACAATTTAAAAAAAAACAAAAAAACCCTACAACAGTCCCATTTCATTTGCAAATTATTTAAACTCATTAAGTTAATTTTTTTTTCAAAAGGAAGTTATTAAAGAAACTCCTTGACAAATAAACTGTAGCTTATTAGCAATAATTCTCCCCTAATAGAAGATATCTTTTAAAAAACGGCCCTGATTAAGCATTTAAATTTGAAGCATGTTTTAATTTTACATTTATTCTTAAAAAGAATTAGACTACTCCTTACTTTTTCTAGTTCCTTCCAGTCATAATTTGTGTTTCCAATCACCATTGCTTGCAGTTCATTGGGCTGAAAGAGCTGAAGAACTTTACCTCCACAAACCTTGTGAAAGCCTGCATGAAATGCATCAAATAAGGAAGCCACGGATTTATTGAATATATAGTCCACATAGGCTTCTACATATTCCTGCCTGTAAATTTGGAACAAAAAATAAAACAGTTTTATATTATACAAATATCTATCTTTAAAGTTGTTTGTTGCTACTTTATGCCAATGTTTATGTTATATAAAATACAGCAAAAGAGTAGATTTTCTTACAAACAATTTTGAAAGCCTTTTATTCAGGTAAATAGCAGTGTGAAAAATGCTTTCACTCATTCCAGCTGAAATTATATGCAAGCAGTGACATAGCGAGGGTGGGTGGCGCCTCTCCCCTGCGCATGCGCGCCCCCTTCCTTTCCTCGTACCTCTTTAATTTTCCTGGCGTAAGGAGCATCACGAACTTGCTGCCCGTGTTGTATCAGCTCTCCCTCTATCACTTCTTATGCACGGGACCTGGAAGTGACATCAGAGAGTTGACACTGACATGAGCAGCAAGTTCAAAATGCTGCTCATGCCAAGAAAATTATAGAGGTTCGAGGGAAGGGGCGCACGGCAGGGGAGGGGCTGGGAAAAAGCAGGGGGGTGGAGAGGACGATGGGTGCCTGCGCTCCCACCAAGATGGCACCCAGGGCGGACCACCCCCTTCCCCCCTTATTACGCCACTGTATGCGAGTTTTCATATAGCAAATCAATGGGAGGCGCTCCTGGCATTACATTTAGGCATTACGTTTAGGGGTAACAAAATCTAAGGGCTCCTTTTACAAAGCCGCGCTAGCGGGTTTAACAAGCGCAACTTCATCACACGCTAACCACCGCGCTGGCCGAAAAACTACCGCCTGCTCAAGAGGAGGCGGTAGCGGCTAGCGCGGCCGGCGGTTTAGTGCACGCTATTATACGCGTTAAACTGCTAGCACGGCTTTGTAAAAGGAGCCCTAAGTGTATTGTTTCTCAGCCCAAAAAACAGGTACAAAGACTATGGGTACCCCATGAGCAATTTTAATTTAATTTCAGTTTATATACAGCATTGTCCCAAACAAGTCCAAAGAAAATGAAACTTGGTTATTAAAATTCAATCAATACGACTTTTGGCATGTGACCCCTTTATATTTAAAGTTTTATTGGTTACCCATTAAGTTTTGCATTCAATTTAAATTTCTCAGTTTAACACAGATCTCTTTATAGAAATAATTATTTGAGCTCCTTTATATATTTATTTGAGCATCTTTATTTGAGCTCCGTGAATATTTCATGTAAGATAAATGTCCCAACAAAGATTGGCGGTTCCACTGCGCAGATGGAAAAAATATATCTTATCTGATATTTTCTTTCCTTTAGTGACCATCTACCAGCAGGTAGAATCAGAGAGCATTAAACTACGGTAAGTTCTGTCACACAGGATGTCATGCCCTAAATAAACGAGCCTAAACAAAATAAAAATTGCATATGAAAGACTCAATATTAAACAAATTATCCTAAAAGCAAAATGATATGAAAAAAAAATTTGTGAACTTAAAAAATGGTAAGAGGTAACCAAATTGGCTATTCAAAGCAAGCAAGAAACAAGAACCATAGAGGGGCAAAATCGAAAGGGACATCTAAGTCCGTTTACATCCATCTCGCAAGTCATCCAAAGTTAAAAAGAGCCTAAGACATATTTTCAAAAGAGACGTCCAACTTTTTTTTCGTTTCGAAAATCGTCTAATTATACGACCTGCCGATCTGATCATCCAAGCCGCTAAATCGTACATTTTTATACCACATTTCCGTCCAAGTCCAAAACGCCTAGAACAAACCCTGTTGGATGTGGGAAGGGTCTGCAAAGTGATGGACTGCACACCCAGACATGCCACCTAAATAGTGGGGTACCTTTTTGTGAAGTGCTGTGAACTTCACAAAAAGAGTGCCATGGCTTCTCCTCCCTACAGCTCCCTTATAGGTCACGGTGAGCCCCCAAACCACCTCCAGAATCCCCTAGACCTACTTATCTACCACCCTAATAGCCACTTATATGCCAGTAAAAAAGGGTTTTGGGGGTGTATTGGGCAGTGCACATGTTTAAGTATCAATGCAGTGATTACAGGGGCTTATGGGTATGGGTCCTCTTCTCTATGGGTCCCTAGCCCACCCCCAAGATGACTTAAGCTGCCTCTGGGCTGGACGACTAAGCTTTCCTATGCTAGGCAGCCAGGTGATGATAGTCTGGAGGCTGAAATTTAAAGTTGTGAATAAAATTTTTATGGGGGTTGGGGGGGTTGGTGATCACTGGGGTAGTGTGTGGGGGTCTGTGTTATGTGTTTGAAGTGCTTATCTGATGAGTTTAGGTGGGTTTTTGTAACTTAGACCATGTTTTACATGGTCTAAGTCACAACGTCCAAGTTCCATCGATCCTGGGCTGTATAACTTTCGGTTATACATGCTGTATGACTAAGTCTAAGCCGGCCCATGTCCCGCTCTCGATACGCCTTCCGAAACTCCCCGTTTAGCTTTGGACGTTGAGCGGCACTATGAAAGCCTAGGTCATTTAGAAATACGTCCAAAACCCATTTTTATTTTCGGCGCGTGGACGTTTTTGAGAAATGTTCGTCCAAGTGCCGACTTAGGCTGGTTTTTGGACATTTTTCTCTTTCGATTATGAGCCCCATAGTGTTCAGTAAAGGGCTAATGAAATTTCAGGTCCGTTTTCTTGTTCCATTTCCCATTTTTGTTATTAAAGTTTTTAATTTGAAGGTCTGGTCTTCTCTGCTCCTCTGATGCTCCTTGGTCAGCCAGTGTTTCTCATAACAAAGCAGAAGGATAATTAGTGAGAACAATGATATAAGGAGAACTCCTCCCTCACAGCCACTAGATATGAATCTGACAACAATCAGAACTTGATGATGCCAGAAGGCCAACTATCTAAGAAAAGGAAAAGGGAGGGACTCTGGATTCAATAATAATAACAACAACAACAACAGTTTATATACTGCAGGACCGTGAAGTTCTATGCGGTTTACAATGATTAAAAGATGTTACAGATTGAGTAGAATTAACAAAGTTCAGAGTTAGTGATTAACAGTTCTAAATATCATTTGTTGAGGACAAGATTGTATAGGTCAGTTACCTAAGTACTTCAGGAACAAAATGTGTTTTTAGGCGTTTCCTGAATTTCCTATAAGTAGTATGCATGAGCAGTTGTTCCATTTACCCCATAATGCTGCTTGATGTGAGAAAGATGTTGGTGATGACTTTTAAATTTACAACCTCTAAACGGTGGAGAAACAAAGTTCAGATGTGAGCTTCTCCTATGTCTGTTGGTTGTGAAAGAGAAAAGGTCTGTTATATATTTAGGGGCTAAGCCATAAAGTACCTTGAAGCAAAAACAACCAAACTTGAATTTCACATGTGCCTCCATCGGCAGCCAGTGTAGAAGTCGATAGGAAGGTGTTACATGATCAAACTTCTACAAGATTCAACTGCTATGACTAAAGGAAAGAAAATTATCAGGTAAGACATAATTTTTCCTTCCATGTCATCAGCAGCAGATGAATTCACAGACTTCTGAGATGTAGCAAAGCAGTCCTCATTAGGGTGGGATAGTGAAAGTTATGCAGCGGAGCCAATGTCATAAAGGAGGCTAGTGAGCTAGCTACTACCTAGAGGTTTAGAACCAGTGTCCACATGTTCTGAAGGAAGATATCCTTCACCTACAGATTTGGGAACTAAAGATTAGATTAGAAAAAAGCCATTCACTGTCGCTGACTAGAAGAGGATAAGGGCTCATAGCCACCACATAGTTGTGGATAACCAGCCTAAGAAAAACAGACCAGACCAGACACACAGTAGAAGGCAGCTATAAAGAGAGATGTAGAAATGAAGACAGATCCACACCTCTACGACGAGAACGAAAATCCAAATGCAAGAGTTGTAGGGCAGAGATGTCATCAGCCAGGAAGTTGTTCAACAAATAAATCTTTATTGGGTCTGCTATTAGTCTAGACTTGACACAGCCAGTGTTTCGGTAGCTCTTGCCTTTTTCAAGAATCTACAAAACATATCAATAAAGAGGGACCAGAGAATTGCAACTGAGCAATGAAATGGAGCCCATGCTCAAGCGAGGAGGTATGGACCACCAATCGCTATGAAACTGAACTCCAAATCCAATATTGCAAGGAGCTAAGCTGAACTAATACAGCCAGAGAAGAGGTCCTAGGCCAAGATAGAACACTTTGGAATAACCCATCGCTGAGTGTTCAACATCCTTTGCCTCACGACTTCCCCTTTTCTGGATCTGCCTAGGCCAAGATAAACATATAGATAGCAGATCTTATTCTGTGACAGAGCGAGTAGATCAGTGCCTATATTTAGCACTGTAAACTGCATAATACCGCATATCAAATGAAATACAGTGGTACCTCAGTTTGCGAATGCACCAGTTTGCGAGTGTTTTGCAAGACGAGCAAAACATTCGCAAAATCGACGCCTCGTAAACTGAGTGTGCCTCAATTTACGAGCGCCCCCCCCCCACGATCCGGCACCCTCCCCCCCCACGATCCAGCACCCTCCGCTCACGTCGCACCCCCTCCTCGCCACGATCCGGCATCCCCCAGGCATCCACCCACCCACCCGATCACATTTCTTGCCCCTGTTTGGCACCGGCACCAACGCACAGGAATCTCAGAGAGAACGGGAACCCGAAGGCCTTGAGCATGCGCAGATGCTCAAGGCCCAGCGCGAAGGAGGCATATCTTCGGGCACCGGCATATCCTGTGCGTTGGTGCCGGTGCCAATCGGGGGTAAGAAATGTGATCGGGTGGGTGGTGGATGCCTAGGGGATGCCGGATCGCGGCGGGGAGAGGGTGCGACGTGAGCGGGGGAGGGGTCGCCGGACCGCGGGGGGGGGAACGAGCGGGGGGCCTTCATGAGCGGGGGGAGCATTGCCGGTTCTTGGGGGGGGGGAGCAGCGCCGCTGGCCTCGGGGAGGGGGGGTGGGAACGTATCAAACTGAGTTTCCATTATTTCCTATGGGGAAACTCGCTTTGATATACGAGTATTTTGGTTTACGAGCATGCTTCTGGAACGAATTATGCTCGTAAACCAAGGTACCAATGTAAATCTAATCCAATGAATAAGACTACATAAAACACAACATGCAGTTGATATGAGAACTAACATATGAGTACAATGACCAGTAATATGTTCCAGCATATTCTCAAATATAGCTCACCAGATTAACAAGTAACTGACCTCAGGATTTACACCCAGGAAAGGATAAAAAGGGAGAGACTCTAGAGGAGGCAACGTGAGCTGCCTTTTATTTTTATCATTATTAGCTCAGTGATGTAACCAATTCAAATGTGACACAATTCTATTGAAGTGGCAGAAATGATACTAAGAAATCAATTATTTTCCACCACAGTTCAGACAGAAAGCAAATCTGCTTTTAAAACTCACAGTGACCAAAATCACTACTCTTCCCCAATTTCTCATTTAACCCCCCCTCCCCCCCCTCTCAGGGGGTTTCACTATTATTAAAAAGGTCTCGAGTTAAAGTCAGGCAGGAACAGAGGGAAGGAGGGTTGTCAGGGCTGGCTCTGCTGCTTCAGGAATGGAAGGAGGGGTTGAATGGAAGGAGGGGATTGTCAGGACTGGCTGCCTGCTGCTTCAGGAACAGAGGAAGGGAGGGAGATTTGTGGCTGCTGCTGATGCCTTTGGGGCTGGAGGGAGGGGTTGTTGGGTGACGAGCACCACTTTGGACATTGTCTGAGGAGTGCAGGAGACAATTTTTTTTTGCTGTCAATTTTTTTTGCCGGTTGGTTGAGAATGCCGGTTAATTGAATACTGATTAACTGAGATTCTACTGTAGAAAGGCTCCAACAGAAAACAAAATAAAAACATGGAATCATTAATTATCAACCAAAATATTAAACTCTAAAATAAATTACAATCAACAAAGAATACAAATAAAAATCCAACAGTTATAAAAATAATAATCAAACCAAACAGCTTAAAAGACGGAAATCCAAAACAGAATTGACTCATTGAACATAAAGATTTATGACAAATGTTAAAAATTAAGAATATGACCTGATGCTGGTTTGAAATGCAAGATTAAGTTCTTCCAATAAATAGAACTGATGGTGGTAATTGTATTAGTTAAGACCTTAAAATACACTAATATTATATAAAATGATCTAGCTGAATAATAGAACTGCTTCAGAGCATTACATAGTAACATAGTAGATGAAGGGAGATAAAGACCCGAATGGTCCATCCAGTCTGCCCAACCTGATTCAATTTAAATTTTTTAATTTTTTTCTTCTTAGCTATTTCTGGGCAAGAATCCAAAGCTCTACCCGGTACTGTGCTTGGGTTCCAACTGCCGAAATCTCTGTTAAAACCTACTCCATCCCATCTAAACCCTCTCATTCTGACACAGCAAAGTATAAACAGCACAGTACGCAGAGTACATATTTTTCTAAATAGAACAAAATATTTTGGTTTAATGTCTGAACAAGATGAAGCCATAACATGGACCTGAAAATAAGCTAAAAGTCACACTAATATATTTGTCGCTTGAAGAGTTAGGAGAAATCATGTGACTATAACTGTATGGTTGCAGCATACAGGAACGTATTGCTTAGCAAATGAGAAAGTTTCTGTAAACTATTCTGCAATAGAAGAGAACATGTCTGTAAGGCCAGCGTGACCTTAGTAAGCATGTTGTTTACTTCCTTCTATTGCTGACAGAAGTGAAACCAATAGCATGTGATGAGTTAAGTCACTGTTGCTAAGGAAAAGTACTAATGAAGTAAAATTAACAGAAAACCATGCGATTTGAATAGAACCAATAGAATATTGTTGAAGTTTGTAATTTGTAAATGGATTTTAATTGGAAGATGTACCAATTATGTATGTTTAATAATGTCATTATCCCAATAAAATGACCAGTCACTCGTAATATGATGAGACTTTGACTGTGAGCTTACTGGCTTCAGTGAGCAGTCAAATATTCCTCAAAGCTTTGACTATTAACACACTTTTGTGTGTTAGATTTCTTTCTTGACTCCTCTGAGATAAGAACTGAGGAATATATTTAAGAATTGAGGGGGGCATCCTGTCCACATAGTTATTTCAGCCAAACAGAACAACAATAAATTGGGGCTTAAAATTGTAGACAAAAAGGAAATAGAACTGTGGAGCCAGAGGAGGGGACAAAAGTAACAGAAAAGGAGCAGAATGACTGGTTCTGTCCCAGACTTGTGCTTTCCATCCTTTTTAAAGGAAGGGGATAGAGAAGGCAGCAGAACATCCCTAAAGTTCTGGATTTTGAAAAGAAGTGGTGAAACTATGTTCCAGGCCAAGCCTCCAGAGACAATACAAAATTAACTTTTTATTTATTTATTTAAAAATTTCTTATTCACTACTTCCTATAGTCCTGCATTGAGAAATCTGGCAAAAATGTTTTCTGCATAATCAAATATTTGTTAAATTTACATAAATGATTCTTTGACTACTACTCACTTGTTTTGTTGGTTAACAAAGGTGTTTTCACCATTTGGAATCAGTTCTTTAACTTCTGTTGCACCAAAATTTTCCACAGTAATCTATTAAATGGTATAAAAGATATAAATTTACTATCCACAGCATGAAAATTACCATATATGGCGACTTGACATGTTTCTACAACATATGTGTTGAAAGTCCATTCAGCCACGTCACTTTTCTTATTAAAGTAAAGCATATAAATTATCACACAGTGAAGCTAGAATAAAAGGAAAACCTGATATGTTTAGACCTCCTCCCCCCCCCCCCACACACATTTAAGCTACAGAGCAGTAAAATTAAAATTTCCCAGCAAAAACACTCCTCCCTCCATATTCACAGGGGTTAGAGGCAAAGGTGGCCCGCAAATAAGAAAAATTTGCAAATAATTTTAGACCCACTCCCACCTCCCTGACCTCTCCACACCTTGCTTAGGGCCGCCTTTGACCCACCTTCAGCTCCCTCCTGCCTCCCAGACCTCTCCACACATAGAAAAATGATAGCAGATAAAGGCCAAATGGCCCATCCGCAGTAACCATTCTCTCTTCCTCCAATCCTCCCAGTCCTGTTCTGCTTGGTCATTTAGGCTGTTAGCTGGCTTTCTCTGTGGTGGAAGAGATCCAATGCCCCCAGGAAGTATAGTGCATCCCAGACCTGTCACATAAGCTTTTCACAGGAGATTCACAAACTCCGGGGTAAATCCTTGAACAGGTGGCCCCATAGACCCTATAGAAACTCAGAATGGCTTCTCTTGGACTCCATAGTATCCCTACACTTGTGTTTTGTGCCTTCACTGTTTGTGGCCTCCTGAAGGGGTTTTCACCCTACCACTCAGACCCCCTGCAATTCCCCAACCTTAGAGGACTCAAGAGGAGGTTCAGCCCGAGGCTCCAGCCTTCCCTCGTGTGCCACAAGGCACATGGATGCTCCTCAGTCAACCAACCAGCACAAAACTGACATGATATATGGGCAGAACAGCCTGAGGAGTCTATCCCAGTCAATTTTGAGCCAAATCAAGGGGTTCTGAGGCAGATTGAGGCTTTAGAAAAAAAAAGATAGTTTAAAATCTAAGATGGTTGCTGCCAATGAATTTGCACCAAAAGCGGTCTGTGAGGACTCCCTTGAAGTTTAAAAAATTCAGGGAAAGGGATATTGGAGGTGGGGAACCCTACCTCTGGCCCCAGAAATTACATAGGAAAAAGTGGGCTATACTCAGAGTGCTGAGCTGTTGCCTGCCTATGTCAGATTTGCTGCAGCCTGACTTAATGCCACAAATTCTCCATGGACTTTATCCAAAATTGGAGATCTTTGGGCTGCCAGTCAGACTGATACCAACTGTGAACTCAACCCCCACTAATCCTTGCGGTGCGGCAGGGAGAGTTAAAAAATGCAGCCGGCTCCCTAAAACCCAAAGGGAGTCACATAGGGGCCCCACAGCCTGTGCTCAAGCCTCTAATAAATTAGAAGGCAAGCATGCTTTAAGGAGAACATACCCCGAGTCTCGAAGAAGCACAAAGAAGGCTGGCTCAACAGGTAAAGTTGGGAGTTGCCCCGATAGCTGCAGCCCACTCTTGTGGAGTCTGTGTCCCAAATCTGGGGGTCCTCTTGGCACTGAAGCCTCACGAAATGTAAGAAAAATACCCCCAAATAATACAAACCAAACAGAACACACCTTCTCAGTTTGCTTACAGAAGGAAAAATTGAACAGGGCACTATAATCCACTAGTGGAGAAGGAGAAGTTGAAAGATATGATTGTGCAACAGTTTGCAAGCACGGATTGAACACCTAGCATATGTAGACTCCTGTGTTTATGTAACAGAAATGGAGTTTCCACTTGGAAAATCTGACATGAGTTGCAATCAAAAATTTAGCAAAGAGAGGGCGACATCTATGTCTAAGAAGAATACTCACGATCAAATTATTTATTCATTGTAGACAAACGTGAGATGATTCAAGCTATCACTGTTTTCTGGTCAGAGAAAATACTTCTAATCAGTCTTCTAAACAATTTATATAACAAAAACTTACTGTAAAATTGAGATACAATGTCTCTTCTAAATTATCTTCTGGATAATCAAGCAACAGCTGCATACTTCTGTAAGAGAATGAACATATTTAGTATCATTTCACAATTAATACATTACTCCACATTAAAATGAGCAGGGCAATTTTCAGAAATCCTTTTCTTGGGTAAATTATGATTCATCTAATTAAAAGGGCTTTCTGAAAATTTACTCTTTGCACTCAGCTTCCACAAGGCACACAGTTTTATCCAAAAAGGAGTAATTTTATAAATTGTTTACAACATATAAATGGAAAATGTCTACTATAAAATTGTGTGGAAGCATCTGCATGTAATATATGCATAGAAACTTACAAGATGGCACAGGGGCAGAACTCTGATATAAATGTCTTTTATAAAGGATTCATGTACTGTATAGAGTTCATCTACAGTGGTGCAATTGTTTCAGAGTAGGTGTATAGTTCAAGAGAAAAATATTAGGATTTTGGTTTTCAATCACGGGTATCCTTCTAGCCAATGTGCATTATCAGTCTAATATTTAGCTGTTAATTAAGGGGCCTTTAACTAAGCTGCTCTAGGTGTTAATACAGCTTAAAGGCATATCATGGAAAGCACTCAGGTGTCTTGCAGTAAATGCCAAATTAGACGCACTAAAACTATTTTAAAAATTGGGGGGGATGGGGTGTCAGGGGCAGAGAGTGGGCATTCCTGTGCTAATCAGTTAGTGCAGCTACATTACAGTGCATGGCTATTATTACAAAAAATAGCTGTGGTAAAAAATAGCCTTAGTGTGTGGCATTCTAAGGCCATTTTTGCCACAGAATAGTAAAGTACCTATAAATGTGTAGCTCCAACATTCAAACCTATACAGTTAATTATGTGCATAAAAGCTAATAATGCAGTCAGTATGCCCTTCTAAAATTAGTTTTAAAAACACTGAAGTTTGATATTGTCTTTCAAATACCTTCTTAATACAGTGGGTGCCTTGGTTTAAGAGCATAATTTGTTCCAGAAGCATGCTCTTAAACCAAAACACTCGTATATCAAAGCAAGTTTCCCCATAGGAAGTAAGGGAAACTGCTTTGATTGGTTCCACCTCCCCCCCCCCTCGAGGGTACTGGCGCTGCTTCATTCTCCCCCCCCCTTGAGGAATCCGACGCTGTTCCAAACCCCTCCCCGTGATCTGGCTTCCCCCCCCTGCAAACAGGCATCCTCCTCCTACTCACATTGCCCCCCCCTCCACCGCGATCATACTCCCCCCCCCCGAGCAGTCAATGACACTTCCTTTACCTGACTTGGCACCAGTGCTGGTGCCCGAAGATCCTCCCTCTTCTGGTGCGGCATGGGCTGGGCGGTGCATCGGAGATCCTCCTTCTTCTGGTCTGGGCTGGGCTGGCTTTGAGCATTTGCGCATGCTCAAAGCCTTCTGGTCTAGCTCTCAATCTCGGAGAGAGTGAGACCAGAAGGCTTTGAGCATGCGCAAATGCTCAAAGCCAGTCCAGCCCAGCCCAGCCCAGCCCAGAAGAAGGAGGATCTCCGATGCACCACCCAGCCCAGGCCGCGCCAGAAGAGGGAGGATCTTCGGGCACTGGCACTGGTGCCAAGTCGGGTAAAGGAAGTGTCATTGACTGCTCGGGGGGGGGGAAGTAGGATCATGGTGGAGGGGGGCAACGCGAGTGGGGGGGATGCCGGATCGCGGGGGGGGGGGGGGGGGGGCGCTCGTACAGCGAGGCAAGCTCGGTTTACGAGGCACCAAGTTTGCAAATGTTTTGCTCGTCTTGAAAAACACTCGCAAACTGGTGTACTCGTAAACCGAGGTACCACTGTATAATGTGCCTTTTCTCTCCAAAAGACCCGACCCTGAACCCAGTTCTGCTAAATCACTGCATCAGGAGCTTTTTCAAAACCAATAGTGTTACTCATTACAAAGAATTTTATTTTTATCCAGTGAAACTGCCAACAATGATATTAATAAACTATAAATGTTTAGTGCAGTATTCATATTACTAATAATACAGATGATCCAACAACTCTCCCTTTCCATTGTATTTTTTTATGAGAAAATTAATATCCCCTACCCTTCTCTGGCTATATCCATGCTCTATTTATTATTCCTCTGTGTCTCATATTGAAAACCATACTGCTAATTCCTCTATACAGTGAAATAAATCCTCAGAATTTCCTCCATTTACATTTATCCTGGTCCTTAGGTCACTATTCATTTCTTCAATCTACCCTATAAACTTCTCAAAATCCTTCCTCTCCATAAATTTCCAATTCACTTGATCAAATGCATATTTGCTATCTATGGCTAAGGCTGACAATTGGATTCAAATTCTCAGGACAGAGTTGATCCAGTCCTGGGTTTACCCCAGTGCATGCTAGGACTTGTAGTTTTGCCTTTTTAGGGAATACAATGGGGAGATCAGAACTACAAGCCCCTCTGCATGCAACAGGATAAATCCGGGACTGGATCAACTTTCTTCTGTGAATCTAGATCCAGTTTTATCTATGGCCAGCAGTATTGATGGGACTTTCTCTTGCCTTGCCCTTCAAATCAAATTTAGGACTCATTTATTCCCTGCATAACATCTGGAGAAAAAAACTGGTTTACAATCCCTGGATATTAAAATTCTCCCCATCTTGTGCTCTGTATAGTTTGCTGGCAGGAAACAGAAGATCAATGCTCAAAAGATAACAACGAAATGAACACAGTGGAGATTAGTGCTGCCGAATTCACTATTTGAATCGGTTCACCGATTCATTTCGGGTGAATCGATTCGAATCGATTAAAAAAAAAAAAAAAAAATTGGCTTCCTGATTCAGATGACCCTCCCCCCTCGCCCCCTAAAGCAGGAGCGGCAGCACTGCTCTTGTTGGCTGGCTGCTGCCGCACCTGCTTTAGAGGCAAGGGGGGAGGGTCAGTTGCGAAGTACTGCTGTCCAGTTCCCCCCCCCCCCCGTGGCGTCCGCCTTCCCCGAACCGTTTACCTTTGAAGAGCAATCTGTACAGAAGATCGCGGTGTTAGCGATGTTTGCAAACAGTTTCGGAGCTGTTTCCTCCGCCGCGATCCTACCTCTGACGTCAGAGGAGGGGCGGGACCGCGGAAGAGGAAACAGTTCCGAAGCTAACATCGCTAACCCCACGATCTTCTGTGCAGGCTACTCTTCAAAGGTAAACGGTGCGGGAAGGCCAGGGGGAAGCTGGACACCAGGGGGAACTCTCAGGCCTTCTGGGAGGGGGTGAGCAGTCCTTTGGTGTGGGGGGTGGGACAGGCCTTCAGGGAGGACAGGCAGGCAGGCCTCCAGGGGTGTGATGGAGGTCTTTAAGGGGGGAAGACAGGCCTTCAAGGGGGGGAGACAGGCCTTCAAGGGGGGAAGACAGGCAGGAAGGCCTTCAAGGGGGATGGGGTGCAGGCCTTTAAAGGGGGGTCAAGCTTTCAAGTGGGGTCAAGCTTTCAAGGGGGGAGACAAGCCTTCAAGGGGGAGGAAACAGGCCTTCAAGGGGGAGGAAGCAGGCTTTCAAGGGGGGACAGGCCTTCAAGGGGGGGAGACAGGCCTTCAAGGGGGGGGAGACAGGCCTTCAAGGGAGGGTACAGGCCTTCAAGGGGGGGACAGGCCTTTAAATGGGGGACAGACCTTCAAGGGAGGGGGCCCTGGTGTAGAAGTACACGGAGGGAGGGAGGGAAGGGGGGTTGAAAGAGACATGCATATGCTGGACTTTGAGGGGGAAGAAATAATGGGTCTAAAAATAGAGGAGAAGAAGAGGGATGATGGACAATGGGATTTAGGGAGGGAAGGAACAGAAAGGGAAAGAAGTTGGACACAAGGGATGGTGTGGAGGGGGGATAGATACTGGATAGGAGGGTAGTTGAGAAAAGAAAGGGAGAGATGGTGGACTCTGGGGTGGTGGGGAAGGAGGGAGAGATGCTGGATGAAAAGGTAGTTAAGAAAAGATGGATCTGTGGAGGGAAACGAAAAAAGGAAAGATGCCAGAGGACAGAGATGGCAGGTGGATGGTTAGCATGGAGAAAGAAGAAAGAAGGACACCCTGGCAAGCAAGTTATCAGAAGACAACCATAGCCTGGGACCAACAAGATTTGAATAATGACCAGACAACAAAAGGTAGGAAAATTAATTTTATTTTCTGTTTTATGATTACAATTTGTCAGATTTGGTGTTAGACCGCAAACGTGAACTAGGATTTAACAAAGAGATGAAAAGTCTTTTTTGTTTGTTGATTTTGTTCACACCACAGCACCAGTGTGGTTAGGAGAAGGCAAAGGGGGTGAAGAGGCTATAAAATAAACACACCAGGATGTTTGAAAAAAACACCCAATTGGGAAGGAAAATTGAATCGAATCAAAAATCCAATTCAATAGGCTGAATCGAATCAAATTTTTTTTTCCTGAATCGGGCAGCACTAGTGGAGATGACCACAAGGTGCAGAAAAAGTCTTTAACAAGACAATTTCAAAATGACTTGATACGGCCATGTTTAGACCGCCTGGCCTGCATCAGAAATCTACATTTAAAAAAAATTAGATTACATTAAACAAATTAAAATACAAAAACAAATAATCATACAAACATTAAATTTTAAATCATTTTAGTAATATAAATACCAATACTTCCAAATAATGTATAACCTAAAACAAAAAATATGAAATATGAATCTGAAACCCAAACATATAAATATTAAGGCCCTTTTATACTAAGCCGAAGTAGAGGTTTTTTACCGCGGTTTGGAGTGCTAAATGCTCCGACACTGCTCTGATGCTCATAGGAATTCTATGAGCAGAGCAGCATCAGAGCATTTAGTGCTCTTAGCTGCGCAAGAATCCTCTACCAAGGCTTAGTAAAATGGGGGGGGGGGGGGTAAAATTATACATAAATTGTTGACATAAAAGCACAGATATCCAAAAACATTTAAGTACTTAATAATTTAAAAAAAAATTAAAATATTTTTGATAAATAAAAAGTCAATTAACTACAAAGAAGGAAAATTAAAAGGCACATAAAGAAGCAAAAAAATGATTTTGTCTATCAAAAAACTATTGCACATACCTGAATTCTATTCAGAAAAACAAAGTCTTGGACAGTCACACAGCTTGCGATAAACCTGATATTAACTGAGCCCATAAGGAAAAGAAGAAAAGGAAAAAAGTGGTGAAAGGGGGGAAAACAAAAAAAAAAGGGGGAGGGGAAAAGGAAGAATATAAAAAAAGAAAAGAACAGGAGGGGAAAATTAAAACATGATATACAAAAGACGAACAATGTAGAAAACATCAGTAACAGGTTTTACTAAGCAACGTAAGAGCATTTTACGCGGGCCAGCAAGGTAAGTGCTCCGATGCTCATAGGAATTCATACATCAACTCGAGCATGAGCATTGGAGCGGTAAAATGACCTTACGCTGCTTAGTAAAAGGAGCCCTAAATATCAAACAGGAGAAAATATTGGAACTAATTAAAACCTATCTCTTTGATAAATTTCTCTGACTCCTTCCTGCCTTGTTGTATCTCTGAAATACTTCCGGATATACCTAACTACTCTCAGCTTACTAATGTAATTTTAAAGTTTTTTTCTGTAACATCGCTGTCTCTATACAGTCTCTTCCTCTGTAAACCGCTCTGAACTGCTTGTGGTATTGCGGTATACAAAAATAAAGTTATTATTATTATTAAACCTAATTATAAAATTTAAACATCAAAAAAGTGAAAAAATTAAAATACTAGCTCATCAGAAAATCATATATTGACAAACTTATAAAAGTATCAAAACCATATATCATAAAATATATAGTGCTCTTGTAACTGGGCTCTCTTAAAATCTATGTTCCACGACAACACTGGTGAGTCCAAAATAAAAAAAAGTGGATCAAGTGTCCCTGGATATCATTGGGGTTATAAAATTTTAAAAAGTTTATTTTGATCAACATGTAAAAATAGTCTTCAAAATAGATAACACATATATAAAATTTTGCTACAATACCCTAATTGCTCCCAAAGAAGTATTGTGGCAAAATTTTATATATGTGTTGTCTATTTTGAAGACTATTTTTATATGTTGGTCAAAATAAACTTTTACATTTTTATAACTCTTGTGATATCCAGGGACTCTTGTTCCACTTTTTTTGGGTTTGGACTCTCTTAAAATATGACATTGTCCACATTTATCTCAATTAAAGAAAAACCTTATATAGGGCCCCTTTTATAAAAACATGGAAGTAATGCTGCTGTGGTAAACACAATGAAGCTCATTCAATTCCTATGGACTTTGGTGTATTTACCAGGGCAGTATCGCTATCACGGCTTTATAAAAGGGCCCATAGTGAAATGTACTTTCTGTGAAAAAAGTCACTGTTTCATTGCAGCAGAGGTGCAAAGGCTTATGTGCGCTGTGAAGCTGAAATAAAGCTTTTTTTCTTTTTTTCCCCTTTGTAATCGCAAGCTGTATGACCATCTGAGAGTTTCTGTTTTCCTGACTAGAATTCAGGTATGTACAATAGATTTTTAAGCATATAAACTTTGCAATTTTTTTGATATACAAAAAACTTTTTTTTTTAACTTCTTTATATGCCTTTTTTATTATTATACCCTTTTTTTAATTAACTCTTTATTTTCAAAAATGTTTTAAAAATTAAGTACAATTACAATTTATTAAAATGTAATATACCACCTAGCCCAAATAGATTTAGGCAGCATATTATTACACAAATGTAAAATAAAATAGTTCCAATAATTAGAAAGAAGAAATCTAATCTATTCATACACAAAAGAAATACATCAACATACACTTACAATTCAAACAAGCTCCTTCAAATATTTACCCCCCCCTCCTTTACAAAGCCATGCTAGTGTTTTTAGCGCCAGCCACCGCAGTAACAGCTCTGACGCTCATAAAATTCCTATGAGTGTCCGAGCTGTTACCGCGGTGGCTGGCGCTAAAAATGCTAGTACAGCTTTGTAAAAGAGGGGGTTAGTGCATTGATAGATCTTGGCCTCCCCATCGAGATGACACTGAAATGCTAATTTGAAATAATGCATTTTAAGCAGAATTTTAAACTTTTTCCCAGACATTTCTCCCTGAACCTCCCAGGGTACATTATTCTAAAGGGTAGAAGATATCCAAGCAAATGCACTATTACATGTTGCTACCCAACGAGAACTACCGTATAACCATGCGCGTTATATTCGTGAGCGCGTTATCCCCTTTTTTTTTCCATAGTTCCCCCCCTCCCGACGTCCGATTCACTCTGCAGGACCGCTCGCACCCCCACCCCGAAGGACCGATCACGCTCGAACACGCACCTCCACCCCCACCCCGAAGGACCGCTCGCACCCCCACAGCCTCCCCACCCCCCCATCATGTAGAAGCTGCCTACCGTCGTCCTGCTGCTTCCTCTTCCGGCGGTCCCGCCTTTTCTCTGATGTCAGAGAAAGGGCTGGATCGCCGGAAGAGGAAGCAGCGTAGACGCAGGGCTAAGAGAAGGGGCAGGACCGCCGGCAGAGGAAGCAGCAGGACGACAGTAGGCAGCTTCTACATGATGGGGGGGGGAGACTGTGGGAGTGCGAGCGGTCCTTCGGGGTGGGGGTGCGAGCAGTCCTGCGGGGGGGGGGTGAATCGGACATCGGGGGGGGGGCATCAGGCTTTCAGGGTGGGGACAGGACTTCAAGGGGGGACAGGACTTCAAAGGGGAGAGGAGAGTCGGGGCGGGCTAAAGGAGAGTCAGGCTGGCCAGAGGAGAGTCGGGGGCGGGCTAAAGGAGAGTCGGGCAGCGACGGGAGAGTTGGGGCGGCATGCGCGGTATATAAAAATTTATTTACATAAATTACAGTTTCCCGCGCGCTATACCTGTGTGCGCGTTTTACACGGGTGCGCGGTATATGAGTGAAAATACGGTATATACTGAAATATTCTTAGGCTGATGATCTTAGAGCCTTCACAGGTTTTGAATAGTTTCACTAATGCACTTACACCGCCCCCCCCCCTTTTTACAAAACTGCAAAAGTGTTTTTTAGCACCAGCTGGTGTGCTGAATGCTGTGCGCTGCTCCGACGTGAGAGTTCCCATGAGCATTGGTGCAGCGCACAGCATTCAGTGCACCGGCACTAAAAAAAAAAAATGCTTTCATGGTTTTGTAAAAGGGGGATTGAATACAAAGGTTGTTTATCATAAAACACATAGGGCTCCTTTTACAAAGCCGCGTTAGGGCCTTAATGCGCGGAATAGCGCATGCTAAATTGCTGCACGTGCTAGCTGCTACTGCCTCCTTTGGAGCAGGCAGTAGATTTCCGGCTAGCACACGCTAATCCAGTGCGTGCGTTAAAACCGCTAGCACGGCTTTGTAAAAGGAGCCCATAATGTGCTAATAAAAGAACTTTAAACCAGGTTCTATAGAACACTGGCAACCAATGATACCGCACAAACAGAGGGGTAATGTGATTAAACTTCTTCACGCCTCCTAACAATGTACTTTGAATTGTCTGCTTTTTTAAGCCAGTAGCTGGCAAACCCACATAAACCATGAGTATTAGCATAATCTAATTGGGAGATTAACAAAGAATATGCATATAATAGTATTTGTTATGCAGATTCCTCCTTATACTTCCACAATAATTGCTGTTGACAAAGAATTTTTAAACAAACTTTTTTTTTTTTTTATAAAACTGAAATGTGTTCAGCAAATGTCAATCTAGCATTAAAAATAACTCCTAAATATCAAAAATTAGATACCACTAGCAGAGTACTTACATGATTTTGGATATCTGTGCTTTTTTGTATAATTTACAGTACATATGGAATTTTTATATTTATATGTTTGGGTTTCAGATTCATATTTCATATTCTTTATGTTTTAGTTTATGTGTTATTTGGAATTATTGGTATTTGTATTATCTAATACTGTTTATAATTTTATATGTTTGTGTTTGTATGATTTTTTTTGTTTTTGCATTTTCATTTGTTTAATGTAATCTCATATTTTTTCTTGTAGGTTTTTGTTGCAGACCAAAAGGCAGAAACATGGCCATGTTGAGTCATTTTGAAATTGTCCTATTAAAGATTATTTTTACACCTCATGGTCATCTCCAGTGTTCGTGTGCCTGCATAGTTTGCTGTCACCGGATGGTGTGAACAACATGAAGAAAGACCTGGCAAAGCTTGAAGAATGGTCTGAAATTTGGCAGAAAAGATTTAATGTTAAGAGAATGCAAGGTCATGCATTTGGGCTAAAAAAAACCCCAAGGGAACGGTACATTTTAGGGGGTGAAGAACTTATGTGGACGACAAACGAATAGGACTTGGGGAGATTGTATGTGGATGATCTTAAAGTGGCTAAACATGTTGAAAAGTTGACGGCAAAAGCTAAGGATATTAGGGTGAATAGAGTGGGAAAAAGGAGGTATTGACTCTGATGAGACCTCATTTAGAATATTGTATACAATTCTGGAAGCCGCACCTTAAAAAAATATATAAAAAAGGATGGAGTCGGTCCAGAGGAAGGCTACTAAAATGGTGCGTGGTCTTCGTCATAAGGTGTTTGGGGATAGACTTAAAGATCTCAATATATATACTTTAGAGGAAAGATGGGAGAGGGGAGATATGATAGAGATGTTTAAATACCTACGTGGCGTAAATGCGCATGAGTCGAGTCTCTTTCATTTGAAAGGAAGCTCTGGAATGAGAGGGCACAGGATGAAGTTAAGAGGTGATAGTCAATATCGGGGTAGTTAAATCACCCATTATTATTGTATTACCCAATTTATTAGCCTCTCTAATTTCTGACACATTTCAGCATCTGTCCATTCATCCTGGAATTTCTACCCATAGGGATTCTAAAGTGTGTTTCAAGCGTTCTCATCATCATCCATTTCTTACCTTCATTACAGGAAACAACTCAAGACTTTCTTGTTTATTAAATTCCTTAGCTCTTAATACTAATATATTTTTCATTTTGATTTATGTATCGTAGCTAGTCTTTTGGAAACCACATTGAACTTTACGGTAATGGCGGTCCTAGAAATAAATTCTTATGTTATGTTTCTGCTCCTGTCGAATTTTCAGTCCATTCAATTCAAGGCCCTCCTTAACATTTAACTCTACTCTTCCACCAATTTGATCCACTGAGTCACTGCAATCTAGTTCGTACCTTGGTATGACAGTGTGCCATTGGTTATCTTCCTTCAACCAAGTCTCAGAGAATATAAGAACATAAGAATTGCCGCTTCTGGCATTTGCATGTTTATCATATCTATTTACAATTTGCTCAGCAGTTGGCATGGATAATTTCTTCAAAATCAGCCTGCTCTGTACTTAAAGAAACCTGGTTTACTGTGGCTTGTATTGCAATTTCACTATTGGGGTGCTCTGTCTTCCCTTTTATGGTGATATCTTTTAAAGATACCTGGTTCCGAACCATGCTCTTTTGAGTGACTGTCAGCCTTCCCCCAGTTTCTAATTTAAAAGCTGTTCTATTTCCTTTTTAAATGTTGACAACAACAAACTATGATATAAAATACACTAGGAGCATGATGCTCTTTTGAATTTTAAATCAAAAGCCAGAAGAAATGAAAAATATGTTATCATTTACTTTTGTTTTAGGTACAAGGATGACTTGATATGATTTATATTGTTTGACTGTTTTGTGTTATATTTTGCTTTGATTTTAATGCACACCATCTCAAATGGCATTGTTAAAGAAGGAGAAATTAGGTTCTTACCTGCTAATTTTCTTTTATGTTAGCTTGTAGACTGGTATAGTCCTTACGAATGGGTAATATGCCTCACTGCTACCAGCAGGTAGAGACTGAGATCAAACTTGTATATCAGTATAGCATGCCCCTCTTGCTACTCCAGTTTGCCAAACAGCCAAGCAGAACCTAGGAAATTTCTTAACTGAAAAACAGTAAATGACACTCCAAACAGGAGTGTAAGAAAACAACAAACATCTTTAAACAACTAAGATGGCTAAGCTAGCTGAGCCATCGTCGCTGTTCTTAATTCTCCCTGGCCCTAGAAAAATACTTGAAACTGCAGAAAAATTCAGAATCTGCACGCGAGCAAAAACCCGCAAACACCACACAAAGACAGACAGACAGGGGGACTACCGTATTTTCTCGCATATAATGCGCGCGTTATACGTGGTTTTTACGTACCGCGCATACCCTTGCGCGTTGTACAAAATTTTTTTTACATAGTTCCCCCCCTGACGTCCGATTCACCCCCCCCCCGCAGGACCGCTCGCACCCCCACCCCGAAGGACCGCTCGCACGCACCCGCACCCCCACCCCCACCCCGAAGGACCGCTCACATGCACTCCCACCCGCACTCGCACCCCCACCCTGAAGGACCGCTCACACCCCCACAGCCTCCCGACCCCCCCACCCATCATGTAGAAGCTCCTACCGGTGTCCTGCTGCTTCCTCTTGGTGGTCCCGACACCCGACACGATCGGGGCAAGAGGGAGCTCAAGCCCTCTTGCCCCCCCCCCGACTCCCCGACAATATCGGGCCAGGAGGGAGCCCAAGTCCTCCTGGCCCTGGCGACCCCCTGGGGGCGGGGCCTGAGGCACATGGGCCCAACCCAACCATGTGCCCAAGGCCCCGCCCCCAGGAGGGACCTAAGGCTCCCGGGCCTATTCTGATTGGCCCAGGTGCCTTAGTCCCCACCAGTAGGCAGAGCTTTGGGACAGATGGGCCAATCCGGCCTCATTCCGTCGTTGGCTGCCTGCCGGACAGGCGAGTTTGGCTCCTGTCTGTCCGGCCAACTACACAAAGGTACGGGGAAGGGGAGTGGGGGTGTCGTGGGAGTCGGCCAGGGGGGTCGCGGGTCGGCTGGGGGGGCGGTCGTTGGGAGGAGGGATGTTTGCGTCGAGGGCAGGAGGGCCTGGGATCCCTCCTGCCCGTAATGTAGTGCGGGGTGGGGGTGGGGGGTCGCCATGGCCAGGAGGGTTTGGGCTCCCTCCTGGCCCGATATTGTCGGGGAGTTGGGGAGTCGGCGGGGCAAGAGGGCTTGGGCTCCCTTTTGCCCCGATCGTGTCGGGGAGTCGGGGGGGGCAAGAGGGCTTGAGCTCCCTCTTGCCCCGATCGTGTCAGGGGTGCCGCTGTTGGCTGGAGCAAGAGGGCTTGAGCTCCCTCTTGTCCCGATCGTGTCGGGGGGTGCCGCGGTTGGCTGGGGCAAGAGGGCTTGAGCTCCCTCTTGCCCCGATCGTGTCGGGGAGTCGGGACCACCAAGAGGAAGCAGCAGGACACCGGTAGGAGCTTCTACAGGGGGGGTTGGGAGGCTGTGGGGGTGCGAGCGGTCCTTCAGGGTGGGGGTGGGAGTGCGTGCGAGCGGTCCTTCGGGGTAGGGGTGCGAGTGCGTGCGAGCGGTCCTGCGGGGGGGGGGGTGAATCGGACGTCAGGGGGGGGCATCAGGCTTTCAGGGTGGGGACAGGACTTCAAGGGGGAGAGGAGAGTCGGGGCGGGCGAAAGGAGAGTCGGGGTGGCCAGAGGAGAGTTGGGGCGGGCGAAAGGAGAGTCGGGCGGCGACGGGAGAGTCGGGCAGCATGCGCGGTTTACGGGTGTGCGCAGTATATAAAAATTTATGTACATAAATTTGTGTTTTTCGCGCGCTATACCCGTGTGCACGTTTTACACGGGTGCGCGTTATCTACGTGAAAATACGGTATACCAGTCTACAAGCTAAAAGAAAGAAAATTAGCAGGTAAGAACCTAATTTCTCCTTCTGTATCGCTTGGTAGACTGGTATAATCCTTACGAATGGGATGTACCAAAGCAGTACCCATCAAGGGTGGGACCCCCGAAGGGCCGACACCAGAACACGTTCACCAAATAACGTGTCCCGATGGGTGTGACCATCCACACGGTAGTATCTGACAAAGGAATGCAGAGAAGACCAAACTGCAGCCTTGCAAATATCCACTGGAGGCACTAGAGAAGACTCAGCCCAAGAAGCTGTCTGACCCCTAGTGGAAGGAGCCTTGAGAAAGTTGGGAACAGGCTTCTTCTTCAGATGATAAGCGAAAGCAATAGTCTCCTTGATCCAGTGCACAATAGTAGCCTTAGAAGCACCATCTCCCTTACAAGGACCCGCTAGAAGGACAAAGAGATGATCTGATTTCCTGATCTCCTGGGTCCTCTGCACATAAGAGCGAAGGACCTGACTGACATCCAAATTGTGCAGCTGTCTCTGCTCAGAAGAGCCCTCCCAACAACCCAACACTGGGAGGACTACAGCTCCCTAGAAAACTCCAAGAAGGGAGCCCTACAAGAGAAAGTCTGCAGCTCAGAAAGACGTCTAGCTGAAGTAATGGCCAACAAGAAGACCACTTTAAGAGTAAGGACCTTCAAAGAGAAGACACCCAACGGTTCAAAAGGAGGGCACACCAGAACCAGAATCAGATACTAAGATGGAAAAGAGGGTCATACAGGAGGCCTGAGCAACTTGGCCGCCCGCGAGACGCGAATCAAATCAGGAATGGCAGTCAAACGCTGACCTTTCAAGAACCCCCAAAAGGCTGACAAGGTCGCAAGCTGAACCCGGAGAGAAGACCAAGCCAGTCCCTTATCTAGGCAATCCTGCAAGAACTCTAAGAAGTTAGGCAGGGAAGCGCGAAACGAGACCACTCCATGCGAATCACATCACTCCTCAAATAGACGCAAAATCCTTACATAAGCCCGAGAGGTAGAGAGCGTTGAGATCACTTTATCTGAATACCCCTTCTTACCTAGGTGACCCCTTTCAAGAGCCAAGCTCTGAGACAAAAGAGACCCCGATCGAACATTGGAATGGGACCCTGAGTTAGAAGGTCATCCAAGAGAAGCAGAGGAAGAGGATCCACCACAAGATGCCTCACCAGATCCGCGCACTACGGTCGTTGAGGCCAATCCGGAGCCATCAGAACCACGAGGCCCGGAAGGCAAATTATGCGGAGAAGAATCCTGCCCACTAATGGCCACAGAGGGAACACATACAACAGCCCCTCCGTTGGCCATGGTTGAACCAGAGCATCCAGGCCCTCAGCTTGCACAGGCCGGCCACAAGTACCACGCGCCTGGAGCACAAGGAGCACTTTTTCCCTTTAAAAGAGCTCATTGTGCTGAAAATCGCCCTAGTTGTAAAGAAAGTGTAGGTTAGTTGAGAAAAAACACAGAAAAAAAGGCAGTTATAAAGGGAAATGAGCCCTTTAGACCGGCACACCTCAGGATTTTTTTGTTATTTCTTTTTACTAAGTCAGAACAGACTCCATGGCTCTCAAAGCTGGAGGGCTGACCAATCAGGGGGCCAGGCTGCCTGCTGAGGCCCACTACAAAAATATGGGGAGGTGGAGGAAGGTGGGGGGGAGGGACCCAGCATGAGACTCGCCGGGTTTAACACCCCCGAGGTCGGACGGATCCCCAAACAGAACCCACCCAAGCTCTATCCGGCACAAAAAGGGGAACCAGGAGTCCACAAACAAAGTTCCAACAGTGCTAAGAGGGGAGCTTGAAAGCCATACCACCTGCTACCAGAGACTGAGGAAAACTGGAGTAGCAAAAGGGGCATGCTATAGTGCTATACGAGTTTGATCTCAGTCGCCATCTGCTGGTAGTAGTGAGGCATATTACCCATTCATAAGGACTATACCAGTCTACCAAGCGATACAGAATGCGTATATTAAATTTTGAACAAATAAAGGCAGTTTACCGCACACTAGCTCTAGAATGGTAGCAAAAGACAGAGAAAAAGAGCAGCACTCAAGTTTGGGAAGCCACTGTATAATGCAGACACCTCGCTTAATTCAGTTTGACCCTTTCTAAATCTTCTTTCCATGTCTTAACAATATAGTAAATGGCCATCCAAGGGTGCACAAAGATTTCACTGACCCACAATCAACAAAAAATCACAGCATGGTACAGTGAGATTCTTCCTCTTTTGATAGGTGCATGTAAAACTTCAAACTACAATTCAGTATCAGCTCCCCCCCCTCCACACACACTTGGGATCATCTCACTTGGGACACTTGGGACCATCTCCATGGTATTAACTAACCTGCCAACGTCTGGCATCAGCTCCTTTAAATCTTCCAAGGTTGGTTTATTTTTCAGCAGCTTCTTATATAAAGCCAAAGGGAAATGAAGGTCTACAATGGTAAAATTGTAAATTGCTAGGCCACAGACAACACCAATTAGGTGGAACAAATCACTGTCTTCAAAAGTCTAAGAATGAAAAAAATGAGACAATACACACATTACTTATTCCAGCATTTAATACGTTTCATTGCAAAATTGTTGAAAATTTTAGCATTAAAATCAAGCAAACTGAAGGCCTAATAAAGTAAAGTTGCTTACCTATAATAGGTGTTCTCTAACAATGCTATCCTAAGCAGCCAGAGTCTAACAGATATAAAAATATAGTAAGTGTTTTCTAGAGCAGGACACAAAGCATGTGAAGGACTTCCCGCTTCAGCACCATAGCATGGGACCACCTCAATTCTGTACAGAGCTAGTATTAGAAGCAGCTGACTCCTTATGGAGAGGGGTGGATTTTGTAAAGACTGATAACCTGCTTGAGGTAAGCAACTTTGCTTTCTCCAAAGACAAGCAAAATATGTAGACTTTACAAGTGGGAATTCCTAATTGTAGGTAGCTTTAAAAAAATATACAGAATGCCAACAGGCAACAAAATATGTTTTGCTGGCAACATGCCCTATCTGTACATTTTCTCTCTCTTTCTTTAAAGAAAGCACCCTGAAAATTAAAAAAAGACCCTGGGAGAATATTGTTGGTTAAGATGGAGTTCATCCTTTTGGAACAAGTGCCCTCTTTCCCAGAAGGTTGCCCAGTTCCTAACAAATCTAAATCCCTCACCCCTGTATCATAGTCTCAACCACAAATTGAGACTTCGGAGCTCTGCCTCTTGGGTCCTGTGCATGGAACTGGGAATATTTCTGAAAATGTTACCATGGAGGATCTGGATTTCAGCCTTCTACCTAAGAGCCTAAATTTGGCTTTCAGAACCTCTTTCCCACATTTTCCTATGTCATTGGTACTATATATACCAAGACACTGGCCCCCTCCCCAGCACTAGCTAAAATCCTATCTAAATGACGTGTGAGGTCCGCCACATTCGCACCAGGCAGGCAAGTGACCAGGCAATCCTCACGCCCACTAGCCACCCAGCTATCTATATGTCTAATGATCGAATCACCAACTACAACAGCTGTCCTAACCCTTCCCTCCTGGGCAGAAGCCCCTGGAGACACATCCTCGATTGTTACACTTTATTGAACAGTGGGAACATAAGCACCCTTTCTCCACCAGTAATTTATATTTGGATTTAGCTTATAGCTTTTCATTGGTAACTGATTTACAATTGGGTACAGATATTTCCCTCTCTAGCCCTAAGTTTGTTTCTGAGGTAATGGAGGGTGAAGTATTTTGCCCAAGGTCACAACAAACATCAGTGGGAGAAACAGGATTTGAACCCTAACTTCCCTGGTTTTCAGCACACTGCTCATTAGCAATTTTCTTAGTTCTGGGTTAGGTTACCAAGAATACCACATTTCTTAACAGATTTTAAAATGTTATTTATGCTTTTTAAAAAACATACTGTAGCTGTTTAGTAGTTTCCTGACTGTTGTTCTACTTGCATCAAATCTTTTCCAAGAAAATCATAGCTTATTGTACTCCAGTACGTGTTTTGTGAATTATACCTTATCAGAAAACCAGATGAGTCTGGATTCTTCATAGTACTGGAACATTCCATATTTAGGATCCAGAAGCTCTCTCATGATCAACAAGAAAAATTCCTTGCGCAAACCGCCAGCATCAACAGCTTCTTCCCCTACAAAAATCACCTGAAGAGTGCATTTAAAATTAACTCTCAACATTAATAATAAATCTATGTATATTATAACTATGACAATGAAAGAAATTAAATGGCTTTACTGCATATAGGTGAGAAAAATTCTAAGAATACTGGGCTCAATTTTCAGTCGGTAGCAGGCAGCATGGTTAACTGCTGTCGCTGGTGCTAACCCCAGATATTCAATGTCGGGCTGTATCCTGCAACTGGCACTGAATATCCAGTTTCAGGTTTGTCCACAACTTAACCAATTAAGCTGATATTCAGCACTATCAGTTAAGTGCTTAGTGGTTAAACATAGGCCTACTATTTATGTGCTAAACTTAGCTGGGTTAGCGCTGAATATTCACATTTAACCTGCTAAGTCAAGTAGAAGTCAGTTAGTGGTTAGCTATTAAGTGCTAATATTCAGCAGAGATAACCAGCTAACTCATGATGAATATTAGCAGCCAAGCGCTATTCCTGGTCGGTTAAATAGCATTGCATATTGGAGGGGGAGTGGGAAAGTAAAAATACATCACACGTTTACAGCTGTGATATCTGTATACTGGTATATGCAGTCTGTGTGTCCTGGATGGGTAACAAGGCAACATTGTGATCAAATTGGGATAATGAGCAAGCACACTTTGAAGTGGAATTCTGAAACTGACTGTACATACAATGGTAAAAGTTATATACTGTACCTTGAGTGGTTTCTTGTAATCTATATTTTTGGTTTTTCGAAGGACTTCCATGGCATCTCCTACAATATTTTCTCTGCGCACTATCAGAATTAAACAAGGGTTTACAGATTCAAAAACTGGTAAAAAAATAGATGTGAAATTCTGTCTGTGGGCTTGATCAACAGCCATCTAGAAGAAAAGCAAATTTTAAAAAAATCTAGTTTTACTATGCATAAATGTTACTGAATATCAAATGATTTTTCTTATATCAAATAATTTTTATTGTAGTTTGAAGAATTAGAAAACAGTAAATCATGCAATATATTCATATTTCCATCAACTAGAATTTGGACATACACATATACTAATATAAAGGCAAACATATGCAGAAAATCAAAGTATTCATCAAAGCCCAAGGAATCAACAGTCAAACTAATGAAGGCAGACAAGTCCTGGAAAACATACATGGCAGGATCTTGAAGTTTTATGGATTCAGAGGATCATGTCTTTTGCAGGATTAACTCCTTGTCCACATGTTTTGTAAAGCACACAATAATATCTTGAGTTTCAAGTTTATGTTAATTTGATGTATCGCTTATTTAGATTTACTAAGCGAGATACAACATTAATAAAAAATATAAACATATATTTAGATATACCATTTAAAATTTAAAAATGATGGGTTAGACCAACAGACTTACAGACTAATCAATACAAAAGGTAAAAAGGGACAGAACTAAAATTCAATGCTTTAAAGTACAGAGGAGAACCACAAATGGAAAGAACATTAGGGAGACCTGTTATTTTGTGATATGGGGTTCCTAGGAATCGATGCGCTTGCTTGAGATTTGTTTGGGAACAGTGTCAGTGCCGGAAATCTGCTGATAGGCTTTGCACTATTTGTGCAATGTTTTATTGACTGGTGATCTCTGGAACTCCCCTGAAATGAGTACTCCTCCCACAATTTTCAAGGATACCAATTTCATCTGCCAACTCATTGTGTTGTACATGTAGATGGTCACATTTCAAGTGGTTATTGGCTCTCCTTTCTCTTTTGATCTGGACCGGACAGAATTCATCCGAGAGTCCTAAAAGAACTGAAATTTGAAATTGAAGAACTATTGCAAAAACTTGCCAACCTGTCAATCAAAACAGGACAGATACCGGACGACTGGAAGATAGCGAACGTCACGCCAATATTTAAAAAAGGATCGAGAGGAGTACCAGGCAAGTCTCAAGTCTGTCCCTGGAAAGATGGTTGAGGCGCTGATCAAAGATAGTATAGTCCGGCACCTAGACACACACGACCTGATGAGAGCCAGTAAATATGGGTTCAGGAAAGGGAAATCATGTTTGACGAACCTACTTCAATTTTTTGAGACAGTGAACAGACAAATTGATAGTGGAGAACCGGTGGATATTGTATACTTGGACTTTCAGAAAGCTTTCGACAAGGTTCCACATGGAAGACTTCTCAGGAAACTACAAGGCCATTGAATAGAGGGAGATATACTAAGACGGATAGGCAAATGGCTAGAGAACAGAAAACAGAGAGTGGTCATAAATGGGAAGTTCTCATAATGGGAAAAAGTGCCTAGCGGTGTACCCCAGGGCTCAGTACTTGGACCCATCTTATTTAATATTTTCATAAATGACCTAGAAGAAGGAACATCCAGTGAAATCATCAAGTTTGCAGACGACACAAAGCTATGCCGGGCAATCAGATCGCAGAAGGACAGCGAGGAACTCCAGAGCGACTTGAATCAATTGGAGAAGTGGGCAGATAAATGGCAGATGAAATTTAATGTGGAAAAATGCAAAGTGATACATTTAGGCAGAAAAAACAAAGAACACAAGTATAGTATATCAGGTGTAACTCTGGGAAAGACCGAACAGGAAAAGGACCTGGGTGTACTGATAGTTAGGACCCTGAAACCATCAGCGGTGAAGAAAGCAAATAGAATGCTAGGCATGATAAACAAGGGAATTACGAGTAGATCAGAGAAAGTTATAATACCGCTCTACAGAGCCATGGTCAGACCGCACCTGGAATACTGCGTCCAGCATTGGTCTCCATACCTAAAGAAGGATATAAAACTGCTAGAGAGGGTGCAGAGACGAGCAACGAAGCTAGTGAAAGGTATGGAGAACCTGGACTATGAGGAACGACTTAAGAGACTGGGGTTGTTCTCCCTTGAGAAGAGGAGACTGCGAGGAGAACTGATCAAGACTTTAAAAATACTGAAAGGATTCGACAAAATAGAGCAGGGGAAGCAGTTATTTACAATGTCCAATGTGACACGGACAAGAGGACATAAACTGAAGCTGAGGGCGGACAGGTCCAGGACGAATATCAGGAAGTTCTGTTTCACGCAGCGAGTGGTGGACACCTGGAATGTTTTCCCAGAGGAAGTAATTGCAGAATCCACCGTTCTAGGATTTAAGGGTAAACTAAATGCACATCTCCTTAAGAGTGGCATAGAGTGATACGGGTAAGGGTAAATTAGATGCACATCTCCCTTGAGAAGCATACAGTGATATGGGGACTAAAACTAGGCTAGGGTACACCTGGTGGGGCCTCCGCGTGTGCGGATCACCGGACTTGATGGACCCAGGGTCTGATCCAGAGATAGCAATTCTTATGGTCTCCAAGGTTCTCATGCAGACACCCAGATGCTTCATATCACTGTGCAAATGTTCAATCTTACCAGACGCATTTGTGCATATTTCTTTGGGTGACTTCTGAAGATTGCTAAAAAACCGTTTCATTTCCCGACTAAAGGAGCTGCTGTTCATGTGCCTCAACTGACATGTTGCCTAAGTTGGAAACAGCCTCACATGTCAGCTTAGCCGGCCACAAAGTAGAGTCACTCCTGAGTCTCTAGAATTGCCATAGTTCCTTTACATCAGTCTGCTTGATTGTTAATCATATATTGTGATTAACAACACGGACAGGGCAAAAGATGCAATTGATCTGTCTTGATGGATGAGTATATGCTGTAACTATTTTGTTGAGTGGCGTAAAAAAGCTTTGGCATTAAGTGGCCATTTAGGAGCCTGACATCACTTCCTCTCCCATTAATCAGTTTCTATACATATCCTTTATTTACCAATTGGGCTATTATGTTTTTCCCAACAACATTTACTATTGTACCTTCCCACCTTCAAATTTGTTTGTGCTCAGACAACCTGATTTGCTGTTCTGGCCTCTTCACTCTAGAATACTGTTCCTGTTGAATTTAATCTAGAAAGCACAGTTACTTACCTGTAACAGGTGTTATCCAAGGACAGCAGGCAGATAGTCTCACATGTGGGTGGCATTATCCATGGAGCCCGATACGGACAGTATAAAAATGTACTGTCACTTTAAAAAAATTTTCAAAGTCTTGAGACTGCCTGTGTTGTGCATGCACTGGTGCTTTCCTGCCCAACATTGGCTCGCAGGACCATTAGTTCAGTAAAAAAGCTAAAAGGCCAACTAGGAGAGGTGGGAGGGTTGTGAGAATATCTGCCTGCTGTCCTTGGATAAGAAGGCAGCATATTCTCTCATGTAGGACTCCCTAACTGCCAGGATCATAATTGGTTGGAGTAAAGTTGGCATTTAAATAGAGAATAAATTTTGCAGAACTGCTTGGTCAAACCGACTATCCCATCTGGAATGATTTTCCAAACAGTAGTGGGATGTGAAGGTATGAACTGAGGACCAAATGGCTGCTTTACATATGTCCTCATTGGAGTGGCACGTAGATGGGCTATTGAAGTTTCCATTGCTCTTACTTTATGTGCAGTGACACGAGCTTCCAGCATCAGCCCAGCCTGAGCATAACAGGAGGAGATACAGTCAGCTAACCATGTGAAGATAGTTCTCTTGGTGATAGGGGCTCCAAGTCTATTAAGATTGAAAGACAAAAACAGTTGAGTAGAAGTTCTATAAGGCTTGGTCCAAACTAAGTAATAAGCTAGTGTACGTTTATAGTCCAATGTGTGGAGTGCAGCTTCACCAGGGTGAGTGTGTGGTTTTGGTAAGAAGACAGGAAGAACTATGGACTGGTTCAGATGAAATTCTGAGATGGCCTTCAGGAGGAACTTCGGATGAATATGAAAAACTACCCTATCGTGGTAGAACGTTGTATAAGGTGGATCTGATACAAGTGCTTGAAGTTCACTGACTCGACGAGCAGATATGATGCAAACTAAAATTATTACTTTCTAAGTGAGATGTTTGAGAGATGAAGATGCAAATGGTTCAAAGGGAGGCTTCATCAGGGTTGAACGTATAACATTAAGATCCCAAGCAACTGGAGGAAGCATGAATGGTGGGTTTGGTATGAAGACCTTTCATGAATCTGGCAACTATAAGGTGTGCTAATAAAAGGTTATTTGGTTTTTTTTTTTAAATCGAGAAGGGTATGAAAAGCTGTAATAGCACTGAGATGAACTCTAACTGAAGTAGTTTTGAGACCAGAGTCAAAGAGGTATAGGAGGTAGTCCAAAATCAATAAGAGAGGACAAGTGATTGGATCTAACATATTTGTATTACACCAGTGTGTGAAGCAAGTCCACTTAAAACGATAACAGCGTTATGTGGAAGGCTTTCTAGAAGCATCAATGATGGCTGATACTGGCGCTGACAGTGGAAAAGCATCTACCTCTTGGGAGAGAGATACCATGCTGTGAGTGCTAACGAACGTAGTTTAGGATGGAGTAGAGAACCTTCATTCTGTATCAGCAATGTTAGAAAGTTTGGAAGTGCAATGGGTTCCTGTACTCTGTACTGCAGGAGAAGAGAGAACCATGGTGCTATGAGTATTATAGTGGTTTAATCTTGGCGAAGTTTGAGTATAGTTTTCCCAAGTAGAAGAACTGGAGGATAAGCATAAAGAAAGGTATCTTGCTAGTCGCAGAGAAAAGCATCAGATCCAGACTGGAAGCTTGTAGTTGGGAGGGGAGGGGAAAAACACAAATACATCAACTTGTGGAGTTTCACAAGCTTTGAATATTTGGCATAGAGCAGTTGAACTGAGTGACCACCCATGAGGTTGTAGGAGTCTGCTCAGTCTGTTCGCCTAGATATTCTGCTTTCCTGCTAGATAAACTGCTTTGAGGAATATGTTTCAAGGTATCGCCCAGGACCAAATTTGAATTGCTTCCTGACAAAGCAGGCGAGATCTTGTGCCTCACTGTTTGTTAACGTAGTACATGGCTATTTGGTTGTCTGTTCGGAAAAGCACTAGAATGAGAAGGCAATCCTGGAATGTGGGTAGAGCATTCCGGATTGCTCAGAGCTCGAAGGTGATTTATGTGGAGTGTTCTTTCGAGGGTACTCCTTGTTCTGAAGAGGTGCTGAGTTATTAAGCGGAAGAAAAACTCTATTGAAATATCTTACCTGCTAGTATTTATACTTGGGAAAAGGTGCAAGTACTTCTGCAACCACAGTATGACAGGGAAGCATCGTGTAACCAAAGCTGTTGCTCAGGTTATAACTTCTGTCTGTTTACAGACAGAAAATGTTACCCAAGCAAAGGGAGTGGTTCCATGTGCAAGTTGTCTTCAGTTTGAATCCATCACGATAGAAGTAAATGAACTGAGGCCAGGATTCTCAAAAACCCGCATTAAAAAGCGATGGTCTGCTAATGCAGCCATTTTGATAGCGAATCTAAAAAAGCGAGACATTCTCAAAATATCACGCGTCCTAAACAGAATTTGGGCCCAAGTGTTTTATTTATGAGATTTTGTGAATAAGTAGGAATATGGTCAGCAGAAGTTTTCATTAGATATAAAATGTATTGTTTAAATACATTGTATGTTGACTGTAAACTGCTTAGAATTGTAAGTGGTATATAAATTTTTTAAATAAATAATTAAAATTGATATGGGAAGGCACAAAAAAGGGAAAAAAAGTAGCACAACTGGAGAGACTCCAATGACACACGTCTTCTTAGCTCCACGGAAAACTAAGAACTGATGGACCTGCGAGCGAATGTCAGTCGGGAAGGAACTTGTGCATGTACAGTACAGGCAGTCTTGAAACTTCTAGGAAGTTAAAGTGACAGCACACTTACACTGTCCGTACCGGGCTCCGTGGATTACATCACTCATCTGTGAAAATATGCTGCCTTCTTGATCTGGGATAAAATAATCCTCTTAGTTTGCTGATTCTACCTTACAATTAAAAGAAGTACAAACAATTATTACTACTATTTATTATTTCTATAGCACTAAAAGGCGTACACAATGCTGTACATTTACATTTAACATGTAATAGATGGTCCCCTCTCAGAAGAGCTTACAATCTAATTTAGACAGACAGGACATATAGAGGGTTGGGAGTTTCTTGCAAACGGGCTTGCACTGTGGGGAAGAGCGGCAGAAAGCAGGAGAGTCGGGGCGAGCAGGCAGGAGAGATCAGGGCAGGTGTGTTCGGGACAGGCAGGCAGGCTCATTCGGGGCTGCAGGAGATGGGGCTGACAGGTTAGAAAGCAGGACGGCAGAAGGCAGAGCAGTCGCAAAGAGCTTCAGCGACTGGTCCTGAGCAGTAATTTTTGCGAGCCTAGTCAGATCGAAAAAAAGTTTAGTGACTTGCGTCCCTGCCTACTTTGCATGCAGTTCCCCTCATTTGCATGCACACACCAGAAGCGGATTGCTACACAGGTTTGTGAATACTGCAAGAGGGAAATCTGGTTGCTAAGGGCTCGCAAACCAATCGGTACACGATCGGTTTGCTTAGTGAATCTAGCCCAATGAACACTGTGTTCACAGCATTCTTATCTCTAGTCAAGTCTGGCAAGAGGCAAGAATCAAATCTGGGATTTTCCCAATGGCAGCACACCATGCTGCTACTAACCCCCTCTTTTACAAAGGTGTGTTAGCCATTTTAGTGCGTGCTAAATGCTAACGCGTCCATAGACTAGCATGCATGTGTTAGCATTTGGCGCGCGCTAAAATGCTTAGTGCACCTTCTTAAAAGGACCCCTAAGTTACCAAGCTGACCCTCAAATATTATTTTATCAATTTTAAAAAATACTTAGGAAGAACTTAGTTTATGGAAACAGTTCCAACAGAAGCATTAAATTATAAAAGTCAAATTAAAGTTTAACCTGCATCTGCAAAACAGCATCAGTCTGCAACAGTGTCGTCTTTGCTTGTGCATCAAAAACAAATGGATATGTGCAAATTGTAATTGGAACATCTGCTGCCTGCAAGAAGAAAGCTCCAAGTTGACATTCACAATAGCAAAAAATTACAGGTCCAATCATAGTAGCCAAGAAAATATTTCAACTGCTGGATTTAAAGTGTTAATTAAATGTTCATTTTAAACTAACATTCAGGCACATGTGTTTGAAATTGCACATCATTGATGAATCTACTCTATAGGCACTATGGCGTTCAGTAAAACATACTGCTGTTTCGAGTCTTATCAGATTCTCATGTAGGCATCACACTAATAAAAGTACAGCTTACAAACAGTAGGAACCAACAAGCCAGACTTGGCAAATACCAATGGAGACCTTTAACTAAGGTACACAAAAAAATGGTCTTAGCGTACTTTTATGTGGGTTTCCCCCACGCACTAAGGTAATTTTTACTGCAGTCGCAAAAATGATCTCTCTCTATTTCTTGTATTAAGGTCATGCGATAATGTTGCCATTAGCGTGTGTCCATTAAACAAAATTAGTACTTGTGTACTACTTTCTGTCAACTATTTTATAGGCGGTAAGGGTTCACAAGCTATTCCTGCATTATTCAGTTAGTATGCAGTAATATAGCTGTGCTAATGGCTTTGCGCAGGAACGTCCACTCTCTACCCCACCAGACATGTCCCCTCAAAAAACAAGTTTTGTTTTTTAATTTAGTGTATACACATTTGGCATTTACTGCAGGATGCTTAAGTATGTCCCATGATATGCCATTTTAAGCTGTGCTAGGCATGCATTAGTGCCTAATGCAGGTTAGTGAAAACCCCCAATATTAGCAGACCTCTCAACAACTATCCAAAGACAGACAGAAGGCAGATGGAAAGATGAGAGATCAATAAGAAAGACTGTCTCCATTTGCCCTTTATCATTCTTTCTCTCTTTCACATCTTCTTACCTGTTCATCGTCTCCAGTTCCCAACTCTGCTCACCCTCCCAACTACTCTCCCTAAGGTATTTGAGCTAGGAGGGAGAGAAATCAGTGAAGGAAGAAAGGTGAACAGGAGGCTAAACTGTCTTATGACAAGAGGAAATGCATCAGGGGCTGAGGCAACTAACCTTGTCAGGAACGTAAAGGTTATCAGATCATCCAATACAAGGTGAATAAAACAGAACAGCAGCTGAAAATGATGCTGTAGTTAACTACAAATATTCACTTCATCATGAAAAATATGTTTCATTAATATTGTTAATAAACATCCACACAGAATCAGAAATCACATCAGCAGACAATCAACTCAGTGTCCATATTTGAATAAGAAAGTGGACTTTCCCAATCAAAAGGCTCTTAACACTGTTACAGTTTTCTAACGCATGTTTTCATCAATTCAACTTTCCAGATTTTTAAAACTATCAAATCCAACCAGTAGCTTTCATATATTCATGACTTCTTAAACAGAATTCAGTTAATATTTTTAAATATATAGCTGTTTGGTTTGAAGTCTACTTTCCCAATCAAATCTTTGGATATTGTTATGGGCATTGAATTGGTGGTAATTAATATTGCTGGCATGTATAATACTCTTTCATACTCTGCAAGCTGAGATAACTAAAATTGAACAATACATGGATAATTTTACAAAAGACTAGTTTAAACTAGTCCTTTTTTTAGAGACTGCCTTCAAAAATCTCAAATGCAGACATACATCATCTTTGGTTAATTTGTACATTAGCCCAACAAAAAATATTGCAACCTGTTTAGAAAATATCAAAGAAAAACATTGTAGATGGAAGAGCAATGAGAACAAAGTTGTATGGAAATGGAGAAATTCAAAAATATTGTAGATATGCAAAAGAAAGATATTTTCAACAAAAATATAAAGATCTCCAAGTACTGGGCAGCAAAATGTGGCTTTAACGCGTCCCTTATACAGGTCTTTCGTCTGCACTAAGGCACTTTTCCTGTGACCATAAATTGGCCGATATTCTAATTTTCCAAATGGCCACGTGCTAATTTTTCATTAAAATAATTAACTCGTAAGCCGCTACCACCTTTTATTATAGAGGCAGTAAGGGTCCCCACACTAATCAATTAGAATGCAGAAATGCCCCATGTACTAACAATTAGTGCTATCATACCCATTCTCTGCTCCTCAGAAACACTCCCTTGCAGAAAAATTACTAATTTTTTCTTTGTGCTGTGCATTTGTATGCAAGTGTCCATTTAACATGGGATGCCAGAGCACATCCCACAGTAAGCATTTTTAATCTGTTATAAGTGTGCACTAGCACTTACTGCAGTCTAGTAAAAAGACCACAGAGTCCCTTGCTGTTTAAAAAACTACACACGAAATTAAATGTACAAAACAAAGGCAGTAATTTAATCTAATCTAAACCTTAAGTTTATATACCGTATCATCTCCATGAATATGAAGCTCGACACGGTTTACAAGAACTTAAAATATAGGTAGAGAAGGAAAAGGTTTACATGAACTTATACGTAGAAGGGAAGAAAAAGGGGGGAGGATAGAATTACAATTTGGTGAAAAGCCAAGTTTTCAGTTGTTTGCGGAATAATTGGAGGGAGCCCAGATTCCGCAGCGGGATGGTGAGGTCGTTCCAAAGTCCTGTGATTTTGAAGAGAAGGGATTTTCCCAGTTTACCTGCATAGTGAATGCCGAGTAGAGAGGGGAAGGCTAGTTTATACCTTTGGGCGGTTCTGGAGGAGTCGGGACTTGAGGAGTTGTAAGATAGTGGGATAAGGGGAGGAAGGATGCCGTGAATGATCTTAAAAGCCAGGCAGGAACATTTGAAATGGATTCTGGAGATCATTGGGAGCCAATGAAGTTTGGCAAGGAGTGGGGAGACATGGTCAGATTTGCGTTTTGTAAAGATCAATTTGGCTGCAGTATTCTGGATTAGCTGGAGTTTTTGAAGACTTTTTTTTTGATAGGCTTAAGTAGATGGCATTGCAGTAATCTAGTTTGGAGAGGATGATGGATTGGACAAGGACGGCAAAATGTTGTTGGCGGAAGTAGGATCTTACTTTTCTAAGCATCTGGAGGCTGAAAAAGCATGATTTTGCCAAGGAGTTGAGGTGGTCATTGAGGGAGAGAGAAGAATCGATAATGATGCCAAGGACCTTGCTTGGGAACTCAAACTGCAGTGCATCACCTGAGGGTAACGCGAAGAGGGAATGCAGGTGTTCTAATTTTGGACCGAGCCAGTGTAATTTGATTTTGATTCATTTAGTTTCATCTGTACCGAGAGGGACCAGGAGCGGATTCTCATTATGCAAGCTGTAATGTTCTTGTGGAGGTTGGTGAGGTTCTGGTCTGTCTCGAGGAGGACAAGGATGTCATCAGCGTATGTGTAGATTGTTTCTAGGGGGGATAGTTGAAGGAGTTTCAGGGAGGACATATAGATGTTAAAGAGAATAGGGGATAGGGGTGATCCCTGAGGGACACCGCAAGATGGTGTCCAAGGAGTGGACATGGTGCCATTTGTATAGGAGCGAGAGCGTAAGAAGTTTGAGAACCACTTTAGGACGGTGGAGTCAATTTCTATCTCGGAAAGTGATAAAGTAGTATGTCGTTGTGCAGAAAGATCGAATTGTAATAGGACAGCGAATTTGTTACACGAATGTAGTTGTTGCACCTTTGAAATTAGGGAAACTAGGAGGGATTCGGTGCTGAAGCTGGGTCTAAAGAGGGAGACATTAAAGGAAGCTAAGCAGAGTACATTAGAAGTGAGAACTCTCTAACCTGATAAGAAAATAAGAGTTGCCATACTGGGACAGACTGAAGGTCCATCAAGCACAGTAGTCTGTTTCTATCAGTGGTTAACCCAGGTCACAAGTACCTGGCAAATCCCGAAGAGTAAAACAGATTTTATGCTGCCTATCCTAGGAATAAGCAGTGCATTTCCCCAAGCCATCTCAATAATGGCTTATGGTTTAGGACATTATCTAAATCATTTTTAAACCCTGCTAAGCTAACTGCTTTTACCACATTCTTTGGCAATGAATTCTAGAGTTTATACAATGAGTGAAGACAAATCACTTCAGATAACATCCCATGCGATTCTTCATCCAGGAATATTTGATTCAGTTCAATTACTATGAATGAACAAAGATGGGTTTTATTTTCATATGGGCTTTATAAAGGCAATTTTTGGAACCAGAGCTAATTTAGGCTTGCTGTGACAAAGGTTGTGAATACTTAGGTGAACAGACCTTTTGGTTTCTTATTAATTTTTTAAAAATCTATTATTGCTCTTTACATTGAAAGCATACCATATGTTGTATAGATTAATTAATAAACTCCTACTATAACGCATTTTCCTTAGCAACAGCAGCAGATGAATCCAGAGACCAATGGGATAGCACACATCTACCAGCAGACGGAGATAGAGAAACCGATTAACAGGTGGTCCTATTGGCTGGCACTCCTCCTGTATCTCCAGTATCTCCCAGCAGGTGATGGTCACTATTCAACTAGCTCCTGGATTCTGGCTGTGACTGGAAACTTATTTTCTCCTGTTGAGGTTTCTCTTCAGTGAGACTGCCATTCTGTTTCTCCTGTTGAAGTTTCTCTTCAGTGAGCTGGCAATGCTATTTCTCCTGTTGAGATTTTCTCTTCAGTGAGACAGGGGTGTCCGGCTGAACGGTGCCGGCTTTAGGGATTACACCTGCCCCCTCCCCCCCCAGGTCCCTGCCTCACCCTCCCTCCATTGCTAGAGGTCTCAATTTTTTTATTTTTTTCCCTTCTCTGTTTAAAAAAAATAAAAAAAAGGGAGACCACAGTTGCTACATTCTGCCCTGTTAGTGCTGCACAACCAGCTCTTACTGGCTTCAACCGGCCCTAACAACAAGCTTGTGAGTATGTATGTGTTTTTTACTGTTGTTTGAACTTCAGGTTCTGTTTGGGAGTCTTAGTACTGTGGGTTCAGTCAACGTACATTTAAGGAATGGATATTTTATTGAGGCTAAGTTTTTTATGACTAGAAATCTGTTGAGGGAGCCGGGACTTTTCCGCCTTTTGCATGCATGCGCTTGGTTTCCTTGTTGGTTACAGGGTGGCAGTAGCTGTGCGATTTCATGCTCACACTTGTTCTCCTTGTCTTCAGTGCAGCAGTAGTAGTCCTGTTTATTCTGAGGCTCTCTTTCATCGGTGTTTCTCACGGCCATGTGCAGCTGATTGTGCAGGTTTATAGCAGCGCGCATGAGATGGGACATGTTTTTTCCGGCGCTGTGGGACGCACCGCACCGTTCTTCTGGTTATTCCCGAGTCTTATTTTCTTTCTATGCAGGCCGCAGCAGGGTAAATTTTGCGGGGCTTGAATCCGACTATGTTTCTAGGAGCGTTGATGAAGCAGCCACGTGTCAGCGAGAATCAGGCAATGGCAGGAGAGCTGCAGCATTCCGGTAGTTTATTTACAGCTGACTTTGGTGAGGGTATGCCGTGGCTTCTCTCCTTTCCAGTTCAGACAAATTGTACGTGTTATACCAGCTTTGGGACAAGCTTGGGCAGATTTATATGTCTATGTCTGTGTTCCTGCTGTATTCCCTTGAAGGAAGCTGCTAGTTTAATCGGACTCTGGGATTAGCACTCAAGGGGATTACCAGAGAGACTCTGATCTGTGCTAGGTCACCCAGTCTTGGTTTGTCTCCGGACTGGGTCGACATACGGCAACTCATGGCAAGTGAGATCAGCAGTAAGATAGTGCCCTGTATTTCACACGGGTATCTCATTGTCTCTCTTGGGGTCCCTGCAGATTGAGCCTTTGTCTGTTGGTAACTGTCCTTATTTAGGCCTCTGTGCTGAGCTGCATGTGTCTAGTAGTGGCATAGGATATATATGCCTAAAGGTAGTACTAACAGTTTCCAAGTTCGGGCTGTCTCTATGGGCATAATGACACTTTGCATCTTCCTGCGGCCAGGACTCTCTTTCTCTATTTCTCTATAACGCTGGTTTCTCCTGTCGTCATCTTCTCATGGCACATGCTAGATGGACCCCCCCGACCAGACAGGAAAGGCTGTGCAGCTGTGCAGGAGCCAGTTACTTATTCTCTCAAACCCATGGAGGAGCGCGCGCTATGTGGCGGTTAGCCTCATCCCTGAAGCTCTCATTAGCGATGTGAGCTTTGTCTGATACCTGTTAGGATGCTGTTGTTTTCCATGGGGCGGTAGATGCAGCATCCTGATTGCATCTAGTACGTATTCTCTTTAAAGGACATACATATTTCGCTCACGTTGCATGGAGTTAGTACTGTTTTCATGGTTCCAGTATACTCCTCTTTACATTGCGAAACTTGATTTTTCCTAGGAGAATTTCTTTCTTCTTACAGATCCTACCGTTCTCATCCTGCCATTCCCTGACCTTCTGCACTTCATTGTGAGGGGATCTTGACTTCTTCCAATGACTCGTCAGGCTTTCTCATGAGGGAGAAGACACTATAATGTCAGGTCAGGGGGCTGTGAAGATTTTTCAGAATGCTTGCAACTTTGCATCCTCCTCAGGTTTCCGGTTCGTTCTTGGAGTCTCAATGTTTTGTGTTTCCCTTTTAAGTGTTACTGGTCCTCAGGGCAGTTCTTGTAGTTCTTCGGGAACTAAGGGATGTTGTTCCACTTACTGCATGGTGCCCAAGATGGGGGCATTGGGCAGGCTGGATCCCATTCTGCTGAATTAGTTTCTCAGGGTTACACATTTCTGCAGAAAAACTGGGAGAATATTTACATTTTCACTATGGACTCCAAATCTGCACTAGGTTTGCTTGCCTCTCTTGGAGCAGCGCTTTCGGTTTTGGCACATGCCATTTCGCCTACCCAAGGCTTCACGAACATTTTAGAAAATGTGGGCAGTAGTACCGTTTTGGCGCTACCAAGCGATTCACCTAATTTCTTCTTGACTGACTGCTTGATTCGGATGTCTTCCAGTCAGGCCATTTGACTGACACGAAAAGGGTGGTTTCAGTTCTTCAAATTTGCACAGTGCTCTTTTCTCTTGTATTATTTATAGGTATATCAGGGAGATGTTTTTATTCATATAGGAGAGAAATGTGTTTCTTCCCAGAGACTAGGGCGATGGGTCACAGTCTCAGGTTTGCATTCTTCTTCAGTCACCATGACCAAGAGTATGGGATTCTGTACAGGTTCTAGGATCCATGTTGCTGACTCCATTGGGAACTTCGGCTTGCTTTCCCATTATAACGCTACAGCAGTCGCTTTTGTTCCGGTGGTTCCCGGTATCTCAGTGCACAAGTAGAGAGAGACACACAGACAGTCACAGAAGGACAGGGGGCTAAAGACACAGATTGAAAAAATAACAAAACACAGGTAAGGTCAAAAAATTTTGGGAATAAGATTTTAGAGGTGGGGGATCCCGTCCCTAGATTCAGAAACCTTAAAAATTGACTCTTCTCTGCCCCCCCTCCTCCTCCCCGATTTTTATCATGGGCTGTCACAGCCTTACTTACTCTGCCATGCTGATGCTGGGAGCTGCAAAGGGCTGAAACAGCAGCCAGAGAACTTCTGCCTCAGACAAGCCTGGAAACCCAGATAGCTTGCTTCTTCAGTCTGTCCCTCAGTCCAATAGGCCGGACCTCAATCCCCAACGGAACCCACGCGCAAATTCGGGGGAGGAAACACAGTCAGCATCCAATCCTGGTGAAAAATCGCCATGGGGCCACTCAGCCTGCGCTCAAGGTCTCTGTGGACAAAACCTAGAGCAAACCTTGCTCCCAAGCGAATGGTTCCTGAACTCCAGGACTGTTAATGCAGACTGGCCAAGCAGGTTGCTGCTTAGCTACAGACTACTGCCCTCAGTGTCTGTTGTTCTCTGCAGCCAGAGATTTTCTGAAACTGGGATCTTCCGCAACACCGAAAAGCCTCACCACCGGATTTAAAAAAAAAAAAAAAAAAAGATTAAATGAAAAATAAATACAGACAGGCTCCTACCATCTTGCGTGTAGAGATTACAACTGAAGTGTTAAAGAAGAGCCCAGAGTGAGGGGCGACTGAGCAGAAAAATGAGGCTCTCTACACAGATCTCATGATCAGAGGTTCACAACTCATCTGTTCCAGAATGATGTGCTTATTGCACTCAAAATAAGTTTTTGTAGCACAGAACAGTGCTAAGCTTACCTCAGTTAATCCATTATTGGGATCCTAATATAGCACAGCAGCAGTAATTAGAAGGAAAAAGTAGTATTAATGAATCTATAGCCAATTGTATTTTGCTGTTGTATATATACACGTTATATAGTGTTATAAAATCATTATGTGAACAATACTAAACTGCATGCAAAACCAATTCATGACAACACTTGGATATGTTGTGGGGATTTTTTTTTTTTAAAGAAAGCTTTCATTAGCAGCCTTCGCTGTGCTCATCTGTCTCCTCACAAGTTTAAAACCCTAATCTTTACTTTATTTCATGGAGCCTGCCCATCTTGTTATTCATTCATTTATTGGGATTTATTAGCCTCCTTTATGGTTTCACCTTTTATATTTTCAAAATTCATGTTTCAATTCTGACATCAGATTAGGAATTGTCTGTCAAGAATTATATTTCTATGAGCCTGCATTTAAAGAACAGGCTGCAGATTAAATAATTCTTATTAATCAGACTAGACTGCTCTACCAAGAATATACTGTAGAGTCAGTAGAGTGTCAACTAAATAGCTTCTTTCTATCAAGTTCTCTTCCCTGGGCAATGCTAATCACTAAGAGGGAAATTCTATAAAAAGCGTCTAAATAAATAGGCATCTAAAAGATAGGCACCTGACTTATTTAGTAAATTGACTTCAATTTTAGCTTTAACAAGCTCATAGTTGAAAAAATAAAAATTAATTGGATGATGGGCGCCTATCTTCTGAGGCACAATTCTACAAAAGATAGGTGCCCAACTCCAAAGTAGGCATGTTTAGGGGTGGAGAAGGACTTCGGTGCCCCTAGGCACGATTCTCTAAAGCAGTGGTTCCCAACCCTGTCCTGGAGGAACACCAGGCCAATTGGGTTTTCAGGCTAGCCCTAATGAATATGCATGAAGCAAATTTGCATGCCTATCACTTCCATCATATGCAAATCTCTCTCATGCATATTCATTAGGGCTAGCCTGAAAACCTGATTGGCCTGGTGTTCCTCCAGGACAGGATTGGGAATCACTGCTCTAAAGGACTTGGGTGCCTATAATGTAGGCCTTTAAAACCCTAATCTGCATTATAGGTGCCTAAGTTTTAAGTTAGGCAGGCACCTATTATAGAATCGTGCCTAAGTGTGATTGACAAGAGACAGGCGCCTATCTTTTCTAGTCATTTACAGAATTTCCACCTAATATTACAAAAGCACATACCTAATGAAATACAGTAACTGGGCTCAAATTTCACCACCAAAAATATACTGGCTATTAACCATTTTGAGGTCATGGGACTGGGCTCTAATTTGTTTAACCACCGAGAGCACACAGACCCGATCCTACCAAGAGTGTGAACTCTTCCCCCCCTGCAATCCGCTAAGAAGATCGACTGTTGGCTCCGGGCGGCTTTCCCGCAAAGGAGAGAATCCTGCATTCACCGTGGACCTCATCTGGGGCAGCCTCCTTGGAGCGGCTGGGGCACAGGCAGTGTGTCTGGGAGGGAATACATGGATGGGAGAACATCGCAGGGGAGGAGACATAGGCATCCTGGGACTGTCGGCCAAGTCTCTTCCCTGAAGAAGCCCTTTCTGGAAACGTCAATCGCTCCTCCTAAACTTACTTGCTCCACTTCATCACTGACGCTGACCCATTCTGCTTCTATTCCTTTCTCTCCTCTCTTCTACCTTCCAAAGTATTTAGATCAATGCTGTCTTGTTAAAATGTTTATTTTATTTTTATTTTTCCTCTAACTCTACTTTTCACTTCTCTATTACCCTCCAGGTACTTTAGTTAGATTGTGAGCCTTCGGGACAGTAAGGGAATTTTCCAAGTACCTTTCTTATTTCTAATCTTAATGTATATTTTCTGTAAACCGCTTAGAACCTAACGGATGTAGCGGTATATAAGAAATAAATTACATTACATTACATTTTTATCTTTGTTTTAGCTTTGCAGAGCTAATCATTTAAGGGGCTCTTTTACTAAAGTTTAGCGTGCATTAACAGAATTAGTGCACACTAAATGCTAAGAAGCTCATAGGTATAAAATGGGCTGCTCAGAATATAGCATGCACTAATTCCATTAGTGTGTGGGAAGCTTTAGTAAAAGGGCCCCTATATGTAGCTTTTCTCTTTCAATAGGTGGCATAATGCCAAAGGGATTTTGTTTTGGAAATCTACAAGTTCACATTCCACAAGGAATTGCCACGTTTGATCTCATGGATGCTGGACAACTATGTTTAGGTAATGCAGAGATACAACGGCCACACTCACCACTCCATAAGCCTGTTGCTGGAACCAGTTGATATAATCATTCCTGATATCTATGTAATCTTGCACTTCTTGAATGTAGAACTTGTCATACTGTATTATTTGCCCTGATCTTTCATTCACCTGGAGGAAAATATAATTACTAAATATAACCATGCATATTAAGTCTCTGACTATCCTTTATTATGACAAGTATCTATGGATTCTAAAATTAATGCATTTTCATTTCTAAAAAGATATGGAATAAAAATCAATACCTCTGAGATGTTTTTGTAATTTGAATAAAAAGGGGGGGGGGGAAATAAACTTCCAAACAGTACTGCAACAAAAACCTAAGTATTGGTACTAAGACAAGAATGGGTAAAGTGACATCATAAGCTGAAAGCCCAATGAAGGAAGTTTATAAACCTTAATAGTTTTCAGGGCAATTTCCAAGAAAAAAAAAAAAGGATTTTAGAAAACTGCCTACCCTCTATAGCAGTGGGGCACAAACTCAAACCCTTTGCAGGGCCACATTTTGGATTTGTAGGTACTTGGAGGGCCTCAAAAAAAAACAAAAAACAGTTAATGTCTTATTAAAGAAACTAGTCTTTAAGCCCATTACATTAACGGGTGCTAGAATATATGTCTCTCTTTCTTTCTGTCTCTCTCTCTCTCCCGATGTCTCTCTCTCGACTCCCTTTTTCTGTCTGTCTTTCTGTCACTCTCCCTGCCCCTGTGTCTTTCTTCCTTTCTGTCTGTCTCCCTCCCTCCTTCTGTCTGTCTGTTATTCTTTCCCTCCATTTCCCTGTGCAGTAGTATTTCCACCCCACTTCCCTGCAACAGCATTTCCCTCCCCCCCTCCTGACTTCCCTGTGCAGCAGCAGCAGCGGTATTTGTCTTCCCCTCCAGGTCCCTGTGCAGCAGGTGCAGCAGTTACAGCATTTCCCCCACCCCTTCCCTTCTCTTACCGCGATCTTGCCTACTCCGTTCGGCCCCTCCCCCACGTTCTGGCCTGCTGCGATCTGGCTGCTCCGTTCGGCTCCTCGCGGCTGGAGTCCTCTTCTTTGTCGTGTCCCCCCTTCCCTTCCCGCGGTCTTGAGCTTCGGTCTGGTCTGGCCTGCTCGCCTTGCCGTATTTTTTTTTTTAAGTTGAAAGACGCGGCGGTGGCTCCTCTCATTATCCCCACCTGCGTCGGAAGTCTGACGCAGGCGGGGATCGCAAGAGAAGCCACCGCTGTGTCTTTCAACTAAAAAATGCAATACGGCAGGGAGCAGGCCAGACCGAAAAACAGAACTGTAAGCCGCGCATGCATACTTCCTATGGGTCGCTACAGCTCACGGAAAAGCGGCGCACGCATAGGAAGTGCGCATGCACGGCTTACCGTTTTATTATATTAAATGACAATTTTGCATAAGGTAAAACTATAGTTTATAAATATTTCCTTTTGGCTAAGTCTTAATAATAATATTGTAATTTATAGCTAAAGAGATATATGATCAAGAAACTGTTTTATTTTACTTTTGTGATTATGATAAACATACCGAGAACCTCAAAATAGTACCTGGCGGGCCGCATGTGGCACCTGGGCCATGAGTTTCAGACCACTGCTCTATAGGGTAAAAATAAAGCATACTCTTTGTATAACACACATAATTTTATCCATGAAGGTGGAGTTATGTTAGTGGAGACAACAATGCACATACTGTAGTTTTAGAGAACCACGATAGAAAACAGATATATATTTCTGTGGGCACTTTTTCTATGGGCAAGAATAATCAAAGCAAAACCACCCATGCAGTTTTGCTTTGATTAGTAGTACAAACTTTATGGGTAAATACTTGGGGCAAAACATACACCAATGTGGGCAACTTAATTATTGCCCTAGGGCAGGGGTAGGCAATTCCGGTCCTTGAGAGCTGGAGCCAGGTCAGGTTTTCAGGATATCCACAATAAATATGCATGAGATGATTTGCATCTCAAGGAGGCAGTGCATGCAAATCCATTTCATACATATTCATTGTGGATATCCTGAAACCTGACCTGGCTCTGGCTCTCGAGGACCGGAATTGCCTACCCCTGCCCTAGGGTGATGGTGGGTTTGCTTTTTTTTTAAATATATACTCTAAAATTAACATGAAGTTTCCACAAAAATCCATTGTTCAAATTTTTCTTAGGGTCAAATAAAGAAAGAAAAAGGAAACTATTTTTTGTTATTGTAATCTACTCCGCTGCACATTTCCTTAGTATACAGCAGTGGTTTTCAACCCTGTCCTGGAGGACCACTAGGCCAATCGGATTTTCAGGTTAGCCCTAATGAATATGCATGAGAGAGATTTGCATAGAATGGAGGTGACAGGCATGCAAATATGCTCCATGCATATTCATTAGGGCTATCCTGAAAACCCGATTGGCCTGGTAGTCCTCCAGGAAAGGGTTGGGAACCACTGGTATACAGCACATACAAATGAGGAGAAAGTTAAACAAAATCTCGCTAATAAAAATAGGGAAAAATAAGGGGGAAGCATCACACCATTCATTTACCCCAAAACAATCTCTGACTATACTACACTTGCAGACATAGCTGTAATAAACACACCATATTAACAGTAAGAAATGTATCCAACTGATCTAGTTCCCAAAAAGCATAATTATGCACTTGATGACTTACAAAACACTTGAAAGAACAACAACAAAAAAAAAAATAGCCCCAATTGCAAGCATACTAGCCTTCATCTAGTTCATGCTCTGTCAGGAAAAACCTGCAGTTTTTTACAATATTTTTTTGCACACTTCTTTCAAAAGCCAACTGGAACAGGGCAATCTATTGGTCACCAATTTGAATTTTGGTGGGGGGGGGGGGGAACCTGTAACAAGCACAATGCTAGCTGTGGAAACCCTGAGAGAACATACTGTATATCCCAGCTTCATGGGTAGATCATTTTTAAACTCACCAGACTTTTCCATTCTATGGGGGGGTGGGAAGACACCAACTAACTTTCCCACCAAAATTCAAATTGGTGACCAATGAACTGTCCTGTTCCCAATCAGGTCAGTGAACCTATTATTTACAAAGACAAACTGCAGGCTTCACAGCATACCTAGAAGAAAGCCACAGCATGATGGCTGAAACTTCTGTTTCTACAAGACGTAATGAGACCTGGAAACCTACAACAAGCAAGATGCCAGCTGTGGAACAATGAGAGAATGCAGTTGTATGAGCCGCCGATTTGGGTACCCCTTTTCATGTTACATCGGTGAGACCTGTTCGCGATGTCCTTGATCTGCTCCTACCACATCTAGGTGTTATGGGTGACATTTTGAACCCAGCCCAGCACCAGTGTAAAGGAGAAAGAGTACCCCCCACCACATCCTGGTCCACTAAACTACCAGGAAAAACACCAGGTGAGCCCTTGGGGGTATAGTCAGATTATGTGGTGAGCTTTGGCTTGAAGGGGCTGATTGGGGGGGGTTGCTTTCCAGGTGGGAGCCTTGTATTGCTATGGTCTTTGGCATATAGTAGATGCTGTTTAGGAAGGGGGGTGAATAAGGGTACACGACCAAAGTAATCCTCTCTCTTAGTTTTGTGCCAAGGTCTGTGACACGGAATGTGGGCCCATGTCTCCTACATTTACCGTACAGGCTTTGTGCTTACTGTACCTTTTGTTTTACACTTAAGCTAAGTGCAAAAATCTACTGCACTTTAGTAAACAGCCCCCTAAATTTTCACAAACATTTAGTACAACTTAAACATTAAGAGAATCATATTTACTACCTGCATGTGAGAAATTTTGTTTTATTTGATTTCATGATAATCACAATACAAGGCATTAATTCAACAATTCACTACTGCATTAATTCCTGATATCATAATGGAAATCCTTTCTAAAATTTCAATGCAACGTTTATCACTTTAGTTTGCACTGATTTTAGGAAACAGGCAAGGTAGTCACACAAACTTAACATTTTGCTTGTCATAACATCAGGAAAAGAAGTTATGTGAACATCAAAAGAATTTCTTCTACATTTTTATAGTCAGATCAGTTCTAATAAAAAGCAACTCCAAAAAATTCTTTATGACAACTTGAACATACCCTGTGCAAAATTCCCAAAACTTTGAAGGCAGCATGCAGAAAGCTACTGAAGATTCTTCTCTCAGTAGTAGGGATACCAATCTTGTAAACCTTCAGGAGCTGTACAACAACGTCTTTGAAAAGTTGCACTATCTTGAGAAACAATGGGGGTTCTAACAGAGACCACCAGTTTTCTGTCATGAAAGATTCAAAATGCAATTTTTACAAGATGCACAATCACTAACTTATTTATTTTATTTACTCGTCCACTTGTAACAGATTTAGTTAACACTTATGAAAAAGGTGTCAGGCTGATGATACCTCTTTGTGTAAAAACATCCATTTATGCTAAGAAAACAGGACAAATATGTAATCCATTCTGTCTTTTACACTGTCCCAAAACTTTTATGGAGAGATCAGTTCTCAAGATGAGAATATAAATATTTGCCAAGTAGTGTCCCTTGAAAAGAATGATTTCAATATTGTGTTCCACTGGGAAACAGACTGACACCACAAGCTCATTGTACACAAGCATTCAAAAGCTCAAATACAGTAGAATCCCAGTTAACCGGCACTCAACCAACCGGCAAAAAAATAAAATAAATCATCTTCTGCCCCATCACTTACCCCCTCCCTCCAGCCCCAGCAGGGCTTTTCCTTTGTCTTGTCACTTCCAACGTGGAAAAGGAAAGGCCTTGCCAGGGTTGTCCGCAAGCAGCCTGTTTACAGTGCTGCCTCTGCTGCTTTGGGAGAGCTGCCGGTAAAAGATGCTGGCTCTACTTGTTGAGGTGTGTCCATCGGAGGCCAGACCTGCACGGAAGGAGGGCAGACCAAAAGTGTGTCGGGAGAGGAAGGGACATGGATACTGGACCTGCAGGGTGAAGGGCAGGGGAGGGGAGATAGATAGATGTTGGACCCATAAGTATGGGGGAGAGAAAGTGACCCAGACCAGAAAGGAAGGTAGGAAGGTAAGAAGAGATGGGATATAGTATTAGTTAGGCCTGTTTTTAATAGTTAACTCTCAAGCAACCAGAAACTACATTTATCCAGCATCTACCAATCCCCATGGGTGCCAGTTAACTGAGAGTCTACTGTAATTTTAATCAGACTGGGCTGGATTTAAGTTAGCAACAGAGGAAATTTTCTGTTAATGTGCCAGGCTCTTAAAGTATTCTTTTAATCACTTGGAAGAAAATAAAACAGTTTGGTCCCGATGCTCAAAAGCTTTCTGTGGCAGTAAAACTTGTCAAAGCAGTCTTACTGGCATAGAAATCTCTGCCAACGCACAAAAGGGTTCTCCATGATTGCTAACAGGAATGCTGTACCATCACCAAATAATCAGTGCCAAAATTTTCCAGCAGCTCTAGAGCTGCCAGTAGCTGTTGTGCGTGTGTTCTATGGTGAACAACACACACACACACAACAGCTGTGCCCATTTTTTTTTAGCGGGCGCAGCTGTTGTGCGTGTGTTCTGTGCTCACACAACACACGCATAAGAGCAGTGGCCATTTTTTTTTTTTTAAAGTCCATGGCTCGCTGCTATCGGCTGATCGTGGCAGGGGAATCCCCAATCAGCTGAGCCAGCAGGACTCCCCAAAGCCGCTAATTGACGGTTTTGGGGAGTCTTGCTGGTTCAGCTGATCAGGAGAAGTGATCAGCTAAACTAGCAGGGAGTAACCTCCCCAATTTCTCCCTCCCACTGATCCCACCCCCAATCCCCAAGCACAAATATACATAATAATAATAACAGTTTATATACCGCAGCACCGTGAAGTTCTATATGGTTTACAAAGATTAAAAGTTACAGATTGAGTAGTACTAACAGAGTTAAGATTTAACAGTCAGTTATTGTGTGGAGAGATTGTTCAGTGTAGCTGCTTAAGTACTTTAGGAACAAATAGTCCCCCCCCTCCCACTGAGCCCCCAACCACAACCCCCCATACCTTTGCTGGAAAGATGGTCAGGATGGATGCCCACTCCCCTCCTGCCCCAAGGCAAGCCTTTTCAAAATGGCAGCCGTGCCCCTGTCCAGTGCATCTTGGGATGCACTGGGAGGGGCCTAAATGCCATATAAGCTGACTGGTGACTTTGGGGAGTCATGCCAGCTCAGCTGATCAGGGATTCCCCTGCCGCAATCAGATGAGTCGGCAGGGAGAGTAGCAGCTGGGCAGAAGAAAATTTTGACAGAAGGGTTGAGAGGGGAAGAGGTGTGCCTAGTGATTGTTTTTCTGAAGAGGTGCCAGGCACAGTTCTCTCCCACCCCCCTTTTACTGGGGCTACTCACCACGAATAGCATGCATATAATTTGCATGCTATTCATGCTGAGCATCACCAGTACCTGAAAAATCGTTCCCACCACAGTATTTTTTACCATGGTATCAGAGCTTTGTGCTTCTTGCCCTCTGATGTTTCTGTCTTTGGCTTATTTTTTTGTTAATACCTTGGAAGGCGGTGACATACCAGAAACCAATTCAGTATATCAACCAATTCAGTATGTCAACAAACTTGCTCCAAATAAAATAAGCTATCATCAGAACAAAGAAACAAGCATTTAGGACTACCCCTTGTTGTGTCTTATCTGGGGGAGAGCCTGTATAGTCTGTGCTCCTCACTGCAGGCATTTTTGATCACTGTTCTCATGAGGCAGGAGCATAGGAAGATAGCTCTTGACCTGCTTCACTGCTAGACCACCAGGGCTTTAAAGGTAAGATCTACAGGGGTCAGGGAGGCGAGGTGGTGTACAGTAGGCTGGGACAGGACGCGAGAAGGATTGCTCCTGTCCCGGCTCATCGCTGGACCACCAGGGCTTCAGGCAGGCCTGTAGTGGGCATCGAGGGCTGGGCAGGAAGGTAAAGAAGGAGGGAGGAAATGAGGGCTGGGCACAAGGCAGGGAATTTGAATATAAACCCCCCTCCCCCATTATATTCAAGTCAACCTTTTTTTCTTATTTTTTGAAGGAAAAGAGGTGGCTAAATTTCATGATTTTCAGATGATATTATAGCAAGTCAAGTGATGTTTTATAATTCAAATGTTATTCCATGTTACACTTGATGTAAGTTATAAAAAAGAATAAAAAATTATTAAAAAAAAAAAAAAACCCATAATGTCTATTCTGCGATCCTGATTATCTTTAACCATCACACTCCCCTCGTTAGGGAGGTCTGTGCGCCTGATTACCTGTGCCACAGCATTATCTATTTTAAGTTGTTCAGAAACTGCTGAAATTCAGGCGCCAGCGAATAAAGCTTCAACATAGTTTTAGGGATGCCTGAATCAGCCCAAGAAGCTGCAGATGAGACAGAAAAAAAGGAAGACAGCACTTTAGAATGGTCCAGAACCGAAGACGTGGAAGGAAGAGGATCCAGCTTGAGCTCTTTTAGAACATCAAGAGAAAGGAGACAGAACTGCTGAAAAAGCCTACATACTGCAGGGTTATCCCCCAAATCTGGACTCTCATGGCGACCAAGGCGACTAGTCCCAGCAAAGGTATGTCAGATCCAAATTAGAAGCAGTATCAGGAGATATAATGGGTATAATATCAGAATGGCAGCAGATGCAATCGAGGTCCACCACAGCAGGATGAGAGGACTCCTGAACAGGAAGCTTTGTCACCGGTGTAACAGGTCGTGACGACTCTGCTGCGCCTGCCGGCCGCAACAAACACACTGGGCCTGTGGAATAAGCTTTTCAGAGAAGCCAAATAAATTCAGGCAAAAAGTCATACCCTGTCCATGGCAGGGAGCTGTTGAGACATTTGCGCTCCACCACAAGAGCCCCCCAGACTCGGAACACCGGCATTTTGCACCAGAAGCTAGTAGAACTGCTGGATGATATTCTCCACCGAATTCATGGACCCAGATTGGCTCCTCAATCCATGAGACTGCGGAGGAGGCCAAATCCGAAATTCCTGCCCCCTCCTCCTGTATACACGGTTGAGGATCAGGCGCCAATCGGACACAATCACTCTACAAATTCAGTAGATTAGAGGCTGGGGAGTCCATCCTAAATGATTTTTTAACAAGTTGAGGGGTTTTGAGGCAGAAAAAGAAGTTAGAAAAAAAGATCGATTTTAAAATCCAAGATGGCCACCGTCACAAATTTGCACCAAAAAGGCAAAAATAAACAAAATCGAAAATCAAAAATAGTGATTTGGGGTCTGGGGAGGTGGGAGACCTGAACCCTACTCACAGAAACTGTGAAAAACTAAGTTTAAATCGATCCACAAGATACTCCCGAAGTTCCCATAGGAAATAATGGAGGCACTCAGTCTCTGTAGTGCCTTTTACCTGTCAGTATTTTTAAGCAGCTGAGTGGAGAAAAAGGACTTTCTGCCTCAGAAACAGCTCCAAATTGCACAGAATTAAAGATCTTCGGACTGCCAGATGGCGAGAGATTGACCACAACCTCAAACCCCCCCCCCCCCCCAGATCTTCTGCCAAGCAGTCGGGGATGGGAAAGGCAATGAAACCCGGATGGATTTCTGTCCACAGCACACAGCCTGCATTAGAAACCTACAACAGAGTCATAAGAACATAAGAATTGCTGCTGCTGGGTCAGACCAGTGGTCCATCGTGCCCAGCAGTCCACTCCCGCCGCGGCCCTTAGGTCAAAGACCATTGTCCTAACTGAGTCTACCCTTACCTGCATACGTTCTGGTTTAGCAGGAACTTGTCCAACTTTGTCTTGAATCCCTGGAGGGTGGTTTTACCCAATAACAGCCTCCGGAAGAGCGTTCCAGTTTTCCACCACTCTCTGGGTGAAGAAGAACTTCCTTACATTTGTATGAAATCTATCCCTTTTTAACTTTAGAGAGTGCCCTCTTGTTTCTACCTATCTTGGAAAGGGTGAACAACATGTCTTTATCTACTAAGTCTATTCCCTTCATTATCTTGAATGTTTCGATCATGTCCCCTCTCAGTCTCCTCTTTTCAAGTGAGAAAAGGCCCAGTTTCTCTAACCTCTCACTGTACTGCAACTCCTCCAGCCCCTTAACCATTTTAGTCACTCTTCTCTGGAACCCTTTCGAGTAGTACTGTGTCCTTCTTTATGTACAGTGACCAGTGCTGGATGCAATATTTCAGGTGGAGGATGTACCATGGCCCGGTACAGCAGCATGATAACCTTCTCCGATCTGTTCGTGATCCACTTCTTAATCATTCCTAGCATTCTGTTCGCCATTTTCACCACCGCCGCACATTGCACGGAAGGCTTCATTGTCTTGTTGACCAGTACTCCCAAGTCTCTTTCCTGGGGGATCTCTCCGAGTACCGCATCGGACATCCTGTATTCATGAATAAGATTTTTGTAACCGACATCCATCACCTTACACTTTTCCATGTTAAACCTCATTTGCCATGTCGCGGTCCATTTCTCGAGCGTGTTTATGTCACGTTGCAGGTCTTCGCAATCCTTCTGTATCTTCACTACTCAGAATAACTTCGTATCATCCGCAAATTTTATCACCTCGCTCGTCCTACCAATTTCCAGGTCATTTAAAAATATGTTGAAGAGCACGGGTCCAAGCACTAAACCCTGCGGCACTCCACTTGTGATGCTTTTCCAGTTTGAGTATTGTCCATTTACCCCCAATCTCCGTTTCCTATCCACCAACCAGTTTTTAATCCACGTGAGTATTTTACCGTCAATTCCATGGCTCGCAATTTTTCAAAATAGTCGTTCATGCGGGACCTTGTCAAACGCCTTCTGAAAATCCAGATATACAATGTCGACCGGGTCACCCTTGTCTATCTGCCTGTTTACTCCCTTGAAGAAGTGCAGTAAGTTCATCAAGCAAGATCTTCCTTTGCTGAAGCCGTGTTGGCTGGTCCTCATCAGATTGTGTCCGTCTAGGTGATCAATGATGCGGTCCTTTATCAGTGCCTTTACCATCTTTCCCGGTACCGAGGTCAGACTCATCTGTCTGTAGTTTCCTGGATCTCCCCTCGAACCTTTCTTGAAGATCGTCGTAACATTCGCCACTTTCCAGTCTTCCAGAATCCTTCCCAATTCGATCGACAGCTCTCTTCCTATCTAGAAAGATTCTCCATTCTCCTACCTTACCAATATGGCTTCAGACCCAACTTCTGCACCGAATCCCTATTGGTCTCACTAATCTCTAAGGTTCAGCAACTGCATTCTCGTAACAAGTTCGCTGTTCTTCTACAATTCGACCTCTCTGCAGCTTTTGATGTTGTCCACCACGATATTCTAATTTTCCAACTCTCCGAGATAGGCATTAGCTCCACAGTTCTAGACTGGTTCTCCAAATTCTTACGTTCCTGCTCTTACACGGTTAACATGAGCGGCATCTCATCCTCCCCCTGGATTCCGACTTGTGGTGTCCCGCAAGGCTCACCCCTCTCTCCAATCCTTTGACATGTCCTCCCTGAAACTCCTCCAACTATCCCCCCTTGAAACACTTTACACTTACGCTGATGACATCCTCGTCCTCCTTGAGACCGACTTGAACCTCACTAACCTCTCTACGAACATATCCTCATGCATAACGATCCTCCAATCCTGGGCACTCACAGTACAAATGAAACTGAACGAGTCCAAAACAAAACTCCTTTGGCTCGGCCCAAAATTAGACCATTTACCCTCCTCCATCCCATTGTCCTCCGGCTCCTCACTACAGCTCGAGTTCTCAAGCAAAGTTCTGGGTGTCACCTTGAACTCTTCTCTATCCTTCAATGACCATCTCCACTCCTTGGTAAAAAAAATGCTTCTTCAGCCTTCATATGCTAAGGAAAGTCAGACCCTACTTTCATCAAAAACACTTTGCCGTCCTAGTACAATCCATCATCCTTTCCAGATTGGACTATTGCAATTCTGTCTACCTCAGCCTAACCAAGAAAAGCCTCCATAGACTTCAGCGGATTCAGAACGCCGTGGCTAAGCTTATTTTTGCAAAAAGCAAATTTGATCACGTCTCGCCACTCCTGTCTAAGCTCCATTGGCTCCCAATAATCCCCAGGATCCACTTCAAATGCGCATGCCTAGCTTTCAAGATCCTACATGGCATCCTTCCTGCAGTTACTCCTCTATCCTGGAACTCCGCAACTCCTACCCTCCTCCAGATCCTCCCAAACTCTTAAACTATCTTTCCCTTCCACAAAAGGTATGTCGCATGGAGGCAAACTAGGGTCATCCCTCCCCTTTAGAATCACTGAGCTCTGGAATAACCTTTCCTCCCCGCTCCAAACCTCAAGCTCCCTCCAACTCTTCCGCAAACACCTAAAAACCTGACTATTCTCAAAACTGTAACACTTCCCCCCTCTTTGGCCTCTCCCACCTATCCATACCCTCTTACACCTAATCCTTAAACCCTCCACTGGAGTTCCTTTCTCATCCTAAATCCTGTAAACTGTGCCGAGCTCTGCGTCTACGGAGATGGTGCGGTATATAAACCTATGGTTTAGTTTAGTTTAGTTTTAGATTGGTTATTAGTTGAAGCAGTTCAGCTATAGCCCCCTTCAGTTCCTTGATTACCCTCAGATGGATGCGTCGGGTCCAGGGGATTTATTGTTTTTAAGCCTATCAATCTGCCTGCATATCTCTTCTAGACTGACTGTCAACCTAGTCGTTTCCCACCTTCGTTTCCTGCGTATAGCCTGTCAGCTTCCGGTATGCTGTGTATATCCCCTTCGGCAAATACAGACGCAAAAAATGTGTTCAGTTTGTCGGCGATGCCTTTGTCTTCTTTTAGCACTCCCTTTATTCCATGGTCATCCAACGGCCCCACCGCTTCCTTCACGGGTCATTTCCCCTAAATATATCAAAAGAACGGCTTGAAGTTTTTTGCCTCTTTGGTTATTTTTTCCTCGTAGTCTCTTTTAGCCCCTCTTACTGCCTTATAGCACCTGCTTTTATGTTGTTTGTGCTTTCTCCAGTTTTCATCCATTTTTTGATTGTTCGTATTGCTTGCAGAAACTAGGGTTTGTTACTAACTCAGCCTGAGGGAGTGGACCATATGATTAGAAAAGATGTGGATTTCTGCAACACCCGGTCTGCAGGTTGGGATTAAACACCTAGCGTATGGAATCCGAAGGGACATAACAGAAAAAGAAATTACTTTAAAAATACAACAAAAGAAACAAAAACCTACTTACAAAATTCAATACACTTGCACAATGCATCCATATAATTAAAATCCACAAACTGTTCCTGCCTTCATTATATTAAGTATACATATGAATTCCTAAAACATTTTTGAAGCAGCACTTCTGCATTTGCTTAACAAAAATTATACACATATGCACACACAATAATATATATACTGTGTTCTCTCTAATAGTAACCCACCTCTAGTAATGGCATACATTTCTGTTTCAGCATCAAAAAACTAAATTTGCAGTAACCGACACTGTTCTTCTCCACTCTTCACTACATTCCCCACCCCATGATGACCAGATCCCTTTTCTTTCATTTTTTCACGGTTCTAGCGCTGAGTCAGTGTGGGGCCTTGGGCACGCACCGATCTCAAGGCTTTGTGAATGCGCAAGTTCTCAATGCCCTGCACCAGACAAGTGCCATAACCATGAGGAGAGGTAAGAAAGAAAGATCCGGTGATCTCGGGGAGAGAGAGTAGAAAAGAGCAATGTTGGTTACTGTGGAGGAGCAGGATGAAGGTTAAGAAATTTTGCCTCCATCAATAACCCATCCTAAACTTCAGATAGCCCATTGTTCCTAATAATATCCCAGAAAAATGCAGCTTTTGGATTGGAAGCGACTGCCTTTATATTTGTGGGTCTCCCAGCTACCATTCCCTCTTTGCTGGGGGATCTCAAAAGAAAGCATATTCTTCTACAGATGCTGCTTGCAATATTTTTGATCTTCTTTTCCATAGGATATTTTCATTTTAAATATACAGTATCTACAACATTTCAATAAAAACACCACCATAATCTGCTTACCAAGTATTTTCAGAGGTGCTTTGTCTAGATTCACAAGAGCTGTTCCAAAGGGAATAGCTAATGTTGTGAAATTGTTTTCATCATTCATAAGTGGGCATTCTGGGAGGGTTAGATACAATCTCAGAGCTTCAACATCAGGTAAAGTATTTGTCAATTTAGGAATAAGGTTTTTCTCCAAGCTAGCAGCCACCTAAACAAAAATTAAAACACGAACTTGATTTTGCAATAAATATTCAAGTATATGAATATGTCTGAAGAACATAAAAATCACAATGCTCAATTCTTGTTAGTTTAACTAGTAAGTAATTCAGTATGCTAACTGCACTTTATGAACTCAAAGCAAGCAAAGTCTTTCAATTCTCTACTTTACAACACATCAGTCTGGAGAGGCTCAACATAATGGTGTCAAACATATTTGTTAGCTTGCAGAGAAGACACTACAGGACAACTTTTACATACCTTCACTTGTAACTTTCTCTCTTTTACCTGGATTTTCTTCCACTAATTTGCTTACCATGAGCACAGTTGTGTCATACTCAATAATTGGAGACTACCAAAACATCTTGTATTCAGGATACTCACAATGAACATTTATAAGTTTCATCTGTATTCTCTAGTATAAAGTTTTTTACCTGCTTCTATTACTTCAAAAACCTGATGTGATAGCAATCATCAAATATTCCTTGTTGCACTAAAGGATAAGATAAAAAGTTTTCCAAGCTCATCTCAGAAGTGTTGCTATGAAGACAATGTACATTAATCCAGCCCCCCCCCACATTTTATCTGGATTATTCTGCTTGGAAAACTGTGCCAACCAATCTGATTGATCTCTTTAACAGGGTGACCAGAGAACTAGTTTGAGAACATGCATGTAGTCTTCTTGAGTTTCAACAAAGCATTTGATACAGTTCCTAATTGGCGGCTCATGAATAAACTGAGCAGACTGAAGTTTAGAACCCAAAGTGTTGAACTGAAATACAACCTGGTTGACTGACAAACAAATGCTTGTGGTAAATTAAATTTGCTCAGAGGAAAGAATGTAAGTAGTGAAGTGTCTCAGACATCCAGTGCGTTTGGAGGAAGTGACATCATTGAGCATGATGGGCACTTAGGCTCCCAGATCCTCAGTCTGCAACCCTAATCCGTGGCCCAGCAGAAATGCCATCAGCTCTAGTGTAGCAATTTTTTTGCTTTTTATCAGTCGAGTGAATTTCTTCCCTATATGAGTACATTGATATGAAAACCAGCAAGAGCGGTTGATGTCTCCGAGTTTGCTTAACATAACGCTTTCGCACCATCAAAAGGCAGGCTGTGTCATTATGGTGGCTGAGCAGGGGACAGCAGAATCTGATTCAGACTACAGAGAATCCAATGCAGGAAGTTCACAGTTTACTCAAAAGATATCAGAGCTGATCTTAAGGCTGTACGAGAAGAACTTTTGACTTAGGGAGCTTATTTGAGAGGGGAAATATTGGAGCTTGATCATTGCATGGAGCAGGCTGAAAAAATAGGCTGTGGCAGTCATTGGCTTCCAAAAACAAGTGAGAGATATGAGGTCAGTGATCTTGAAAATCGCCAGCTGCCATAGTAATTTGTGATATAGAGAAATTACATGAATAAGGAGATTTTGTGTCTGATGTGCAAAGAATTGCCAGCTCCATATTAACAGAAGGAGACAAGAAAGTCCTACCAGCAAAGATAAATATTGTCAGAGCCCACTGATCTATAGGGATCTCAAGAGCTAATATTCATAAGGACATAATAGCTTGCTTCCAAAGTTATCAACAGAAGGAAGCCGTACTGTGCTAAGGCAAGAAAGCAAACTGTTATTCTTTGGGAAACTTATGAAATTTATATTTATCAAGATCTGGCAGCAATAACTTTGAGAAAGAGAAGAGAGTTGTGAACTCTAACTTCACACCTAAGAAATATGGGCATCTGATATCGGTGGCAGTTTCCCTTTGCTCTTTTGTTTAGTAAGGATGGTAAATCTCATTGCATAAGAAATAAAAGAGGAGGCAGCGCAATTCCTTCCAGCTGAGGAGAGGTTGGATCCACCGCAGGTGGGCCTCTCATCATCATAAAATCACTGCTCTGCAAGATCTTCAGTGGCAGCTGGTTTCTACAGGGTGAGACTGTCTGTGACAACAAGCTTTGGATGTTGATGTCACCATGGATAAAAATCCCTGAGGGCGATTATATGTACAGGGAGGTTTTGACTTTTTTGCGACTCATCTAAACACTTTTGGTTCTGGCAAAGTATTGATGGTGCAGGGACCTATAAGTTTTTTCATTTATGGCCTGTTGCAGTCTTTTCCTTTTTGGCTGTCTCTGCACTTGCACTAGTTGAGAACTGATGTGTCTTCCTCATTTTCTCTATTTAAGTCAAACGTTCCCATTGACTCACCTGAAAACACCTTAGAACAACTACAAAGGAAGCTCTTTTCATATGTGTGGAGGAGACAACCCCTAAGGTCTCAAAATTCATTTTACTTAAGAGGCGAGTAAAAAGGAGGGGCAGGAACTGCGAATGTTAGGTGGTACAACTGGGCCTCACAAATTCAGTCTTTGCTGGAGTGGGGAGAGGATGTTCCTAAAGCTTGAGTTAGGATTGGACAAACTATGTTGTGGCCCATCTCTCGATATACTGTCCTTTGGGATCATGAACGCATGTCCAATATGGCAGAAATTCCCAATCTCTTTTTGAGACATTCTATTACACTATTGTCAAAAGCTAAGTTCTTATTGAGTGCAAAAAGATTGTCCTTGTTAGCACCTTTTACTCTTCTATCCGCACATGCTTCATTTTGGGATTCCAGAATGCTTCACCTATGGGAATGTAGGGGTATTCATCATATAGGTGTGTTGTATGATAAAGGTTTCTTTGGTCCTTTGAAGATTTGAAAGAACATTCTAATATCCCAAATCAAGAATTCTACTTTTATTTATAATTACGCCGTTTACTTAAGAGTTGTCCTGTGAGGTCTTGGTTGCCCAATTAACATCTTTTGAAGAGTTATTCAGAGGGGGAGCATGACAATGTAGGTTGATTTCTTATCTATATGACTTCTACACTGCTATGTGAATGAAAGAGGTGGTATGATTTGGGGCAAACTTTCACTGACCAAGAGTGGACAGATATTTATTAGAACACCCTTCATATTTTATTTATGTACATTCATTGCTCATTTTTGGATTATTGCATAGTCTGGTGGAGGAGGGCTGAAGAAACAAGTGGGGAGTTATATACTGTATTTAGTATCCTCTAAAAATTAAGAGGTTCCTTTCTGGGCCTTTATGTCTAAGAAGCAATTCATTTTACACAGTGTATATTTTGCTTCTTATTTTTAATGTGTATTGTTTTTTCGTTGTAACATTGTCTTCAGTTGCTAATAACAAGACCTCTAAATTTTTTTTAAAAAAATTGTACATTTGGTACAAATATTTTCCCTTGCTGTTCTGTAATCTGGAACCTGGGACGTTGGATCATTTACTGTATCATTGTCCCTACATTAAAAGTTTTTGGAATGCAATTTGGCCACAAATTAATAAATTGATGGAAAATCATGTAGCAATATCATATGATACAGTGTTATTTGGAATGATGATGAGAAAAAAAAGTCAAATTTCACCAGAAAATAACAAGCTTTTACTAGTCATGACAGGGGTTGCCATTCAGCATATAACCAATAACTGGAAGAATCATAGTAACCTTAATTATACATTTTGGTGGAATACAATTTGTCATATATTCAAAATGGAAAGAGTAATAGCAATACAAAGAGGGCCATATCCTAAATTTATAAAAATATGGGGGCCATTGACAAAGTATTGTACTGAATGAATAGTAGGATTTATTTTCTTCTTTTTCTTGTCTTCTTTATGGCACACATGGAGGGGGGGTAGTGAAAATAATTTTACATAACATGTTATAATATGGTATACAATATGTATAAGGTGATTGGAAAGTACTTGAAGGGTGGGGGGTGGGAGAGGGGATAAAAAAATTTGTTCAGAATATTATGTAATAGATATAAAAGTGATATTGTGTATTCATTAGTTGTAACTCAATATTTTGTACACTTCATGTAAAATATGAAAATGAATAAAGAATTATAAAAAAAAAAAATTTAGTGATATCTCTGGACCTCTTTTGTTATATCAAGCATTGAAAACAGGCATATTGAATCTCTTTAAAAGTAAATAAATCATAGGAAAATATTTTATTTGGGGAACTTAGAAAACAGGAAAGCAAATTGCTTTCTAAATACAACTGATACAGGAAGGTTAACAAGAGGAAAAGTGTAACCTCTCTTCCAGTTTTAGACATGCTGGGGCCCAGGGCTGAAATTAAGAAGGGCTCCCTGATCCTTCTCCTCCTTGCACCCCACCCCCCACCGGTTCTCCCCGCTTGCTATTACTACTACACATAATGCATTATTAAATTACTTCTTCACAACAAAACCCAGACAGACCTTTACTAAATACAGACCAAGGGATCACAAATCGAAACTGAACTGGGAACCCCAAGAAATTATACTCAGCAAGTAGCACAACAATGGAAAAATAAAAACAGATACACACTTCTTTCAGTACGAAACATACAGGGACCTGGGCCCAAGTCCACCAAAAATTAGCCACCCTCCCTTGCTGTGGCTGGTGGGGATCATGAAGCCCTGCCAGCTGAAGTCCACCTCTTCCTGTCTGGCACCCCAAAATTTCCAAGTTCTATAGTTAGCGGCAGTGTCTCTGAGCTGCTACCAGCAGCAGAGCAGATCCTGGAGAGCTCTGGCCGCTGAACTGGAGGAAGAGGTCTTCAGCTGGCAGGGCTTTGGGATCCTCACCAGCTTATGTATTTATATTTTGCATTTGGGCAGGGGATAGGAAGAAAATTTAGTGCCCATCCACTTTGGGATCAAGGCCACTTCCCACCCTTACACCTCACTCCTCCATTAGCTGTCCTGCATACAATACAAAGATCTGTGATGCATATATCCCAAAGTTAATATATTCCAAGTAAAAAATTTAAAATAAAACACTTTCTTCTACCTTTGCTGCCAAGACACTTTATTTTTCCATCATGCAGGTCCCATTTTGTCTCTTCTACTTTCTTGTGTCTTCTGATAATTCCCTTTCCCGTGGTTGCTGTCCATATGTCTTTTCTACTCTCGCTAGTCTTGTTTCATTCCTTCAATATACCTATTTTTAATATAATATTTCCTTTTTTTAGCTCTTCCTTCTCTTTTTTCTTTTATGCACCTCCATCCACTCAAATGTCACTCTTTCCTTCTTTTTATTTTTCAGCTACCAACTTCCCATCTCCTTTTCTCATGCTGTAGCTTTATTTCCCATCTCACACCTTCCCCAGTCTCCTAGACCCTTCTATCTTTCATCTACTCCTCAGTACCACATTTCTAGCTCTGTACTCACTATCCTCCTCTCTACTCCTCATTATCATATTTCTACTTCTATACTAGCTCTTTTCCTCACATTTGTCTCCTTGTCACTCCCATCCCTTGGTCTGTCTCATGATTCCACAATTTCCAGTACATAAGAACATATGAATTGCCATACTGGGACAGACCAAAGGTCCATCAAGCCCAGTATCCTGTTTCCAACAGTGGCCAACCCAGCTAGATCCCAAGTAGTAAAACAGATTTTATGTTCCTTATCCTAGGAATAAGCAGTTGATTTCCCCAAGCCATCTCAATAATGTAGCCAAGCATTGCCTCTCCCTCTCTCATTGCCTGGAAGAGTGGGCGAATAAATGGCAGATGAAATTCAATGTAGGGAAATGCAAGGTCATGCATATAGGGAGAAAGAACCCGATGTTCAGCTACCAAATGGGGGGATTAGTATTAGAGGGAAGTAACCTTGAAAGAGATTTGGGTGTACTGGTGGATACAACAATGAAGTCAACTGTGCAATGCGCAGCAGCCGCGAAGAAGGCAAACAGAATGTTGGGTATTATTAAAAATGGTATTACGACCAGAACAAAAGAAGTCATCCTGCCGTTGTATCGGGCAATGGTGCGCCCGCACCTGGAGTACTGTGTTCAGTATTGGTCACCGCACCTTAAGAAGGATATGGCAATACTTGAGATGGTCCAGAGGAGAGCGACACGAATGATTAAGGGCATGGAAAACCTTTCATACACAGAAAGACTGGAGAAGCTGGAGCTCTTCTCCCTGGAAAAGCGGAGACTCAGAGGAGACATGATAGAGACCTACAAGATCATGAGGGGCATAGAGAGAGTGGTGAGAGACAGATTCTTCAAACTTTCAAAACATAAAAGAACAAGAGGGCATTCGGAAAAATTGGAAGGGGATAGATTCAGAACAAATGCTAGGAAGTTTTTCTTTACTCAGCGGGTGGTGGAGACTTGGAATGCGCTTCCAGAGGATGTAATAGGGCAGAGTACGGTACTGGGGTTTAAGAAAGGATTGGACAATTTCCTGTTGGAAAAGGGGATAGAGGGGGTATAGATAGAGGATTATTATGCAGGTCCTGGACCTGTTGGGCCGCCGCGTGAGCGGACTGCTGGGCACGATGGACCTCAGGTCTGACCCGGCAGAGGCATTGCTTATGTATCTTATGTTATGTATGTATCTTCCTGTCCTTTTTCCTCCACTATATTCCTATCCCATCTCTCTTCCCCTCTGTCCTCCTCCCAATGATCTATCATATCACCTCATAAGAACATAAGAATAGCCTTACTGGATCAGACCTAAGGTCCATCAAGCCCCGTAGCCCGTCCTTACGGTGGCCAATCCAGGTCACCAGTACATGGCAAAAACCCAAAGAGTAGCAGCATTCCATGCAACCGATCCAGGGTAAACAGTGGCATCCCCCATGTCTTTCTCAATAACAAGACTATGGACTTTTCCTCCAAGAAATTGTCCAAAAGTTTCTTAAAACCATTTACGTTATCTGCTCTTACCACAACCTCTGGCATTGCGTTCTCTGAGTGAAAAAATATTTCCTCCTATTGGTTTTAAAAGTATTTCCCTGTGTTGGCTGCCTGGATCCAAGAAGGCCGTGGTGCAGACTCTCTGAGAGCGACACTTCTGACTGTTTCACTCGTTTTCCTTTTTCCTGCTAGTCAGCTTTCTGGTTACTTACTTTAGATGCCGAAGAGAAGGGGCCGGAGCGCAGCTGGCGCCTCGCAGCGCTCCGAGGCGCCCTCCTTCGGCAGAGTCGACGAGATGTTGCGGCGGTTGCAGGAGGCAGTCCTTCCTGTGTCGGGAGCAAGCCCGTTGAGAGCACCGGAGATGGGCGAGACCAGGGTTGTCTCTCCAGGGCTAGAAACTACCTTGAGCCCCGACTTGAGAGCACCACTTCTGTGTCCCCGGTCAGCCAGTTCCCCAGAGGTGGAGGAAACATCGGAGATGGGGGAAGTACTTCCCCTCGAGGCAGCAGGGCCATCATGGGAAACTGAGGCAATACTCTCTGACCAGGGAGTAGTTGCTGGAGAAGCCGGGCTGGGACAAGCAACCGGTGATGTAGGATTCCAGCCTGAACCTAATTAGGGGAACTTTTCTTCTTCTGACGGTGAGCATTTTTACACTCAGCAAAGTCTTTCAATTTTGGAGAAACCAGCGCAAGTGACTTTAGATTCACTATGGGATTTGATTGCAAATTTTACTAGGAATATTAGTCCCAATTTCCAATATATTGAGGGGAAATTGATTCAACATTCTAGAGAGCTGAAAGATTTGTCTGAGGAAGTGACTGTTTCAAAGGATACAATTCAAAAGCTTGATCAAGAAATTTCTTTGACCTAACAAGTACAGGAGTCCCTAATTAAAAACAATATTAACTTAAGGAAGAAATTGGAGACACTTGAAAATAATTCCCGGAATAATAATTTGAGATTAATTAATTTCCCTAGATTGACTTCGGTTACGCCTAGGGAAATGCTTAGGAGAAACTCTGCAAGTTTCAGAAGAAACTTTACTACCATTTGTTCAAGGGTACTATTTGCCAAATAAAGCAGGGGCCCCAATGCAATTTAAAATATCGGATCAAGCATTACTGAATGTTTCTGAATTGTTAGAAACTTAAAATAGAGAAACAGTTGTACCTTCTACAATGATTTTGACTGTAGCTCTCGCCATGGATAAAACATGGTTATTGAGACTTTTCTTTAAAAATAGACAGAAAGAGTTTCTTGGTTGCAAAATATAAATGTTTCCTGATCTCTCTAGAGAAACTCAAAAGCAACGTAGATAATTTTTGCTGTTGAAATCTGGAGTCACTTCACTAGTAGCAACGTTTTACTTGAGGCATCCTTGCAAGTGTATTGTCTGCTACGGTTCACTTAAGTATGTTTTCTTTGAGCCACAACAATTAACAGCTTTCCTGGCTATGTCCCGACTGGATAAAGAGAAATCAACAGCTCCATAGTCACATATCTGCCCATCTCTCAGTTGTGTCTGTATTTTATCTTCTAATAATAATTTCCTTTGTTCACTTTAATGAATTCTTGGATCCACATTTTGAGGACTTGAGTTGAGTTGGTTGAAAGAATTTTCCTGTATGTTTCTCTTTTTATTTAGATTGAACATGATTTATATTGGATATAGGTCATATCTATACTAACTAACTTTCTGTACAAATGATTACTTGGTATGTCATTTGAAAATTAATAAAATAATTAAGAATAAAAGTATTTCTCTGTAACTTCATCGAGTGTCCCCTCTCTCTTCCCTCCCCCATATGGTCCAACATTGCTTCCACTCTCTTTCCTGATGTTCTGTCCTCCTCTCAGCCTATGATCCAGCCCGGGACTGGCATCCTATACAGAATCCGGGCCTTATAGTTTGGATTTAGGTCACATCTTCCTGGAAAAACACTTGCATTTAACCTGTTAAAAAATACATCAAATAATGATACATCCCTAAATAAGCATAATACATCAACAGAAACATACCTGCTGGCATATTTGTGGATGATCAGGCTGTATGAGCTTGTGAAACAGAAGTCTAGCAGTATTCATGTCAACCCCTGGGAATCTGGCACTGGTTCGGTAATGATCATCATTGCTGAAAATATACATAAATATAAACTCTGGAATTCACTGTCAGAGAATGTGGTGAAAACATTTAGCTTAGCAGGTTTAAAAAAGGTTTGGATAATTTCTTAAAAGAAAAGTCCATAAACTATTATTAAAATGGACTTGGGGAAATCCACTGCTTATTTCTAAGATAACCAGCATAAAATCTGTTTTATTCTTTAGGATCTTGTCAGGTACTTTTGACCTGAGTTGGCCACTCTTAGAAAAAGGATACTGGGCTTGACGAACCTTCAGTCAGTCCCAGTATGGCAACTCTTATGTCTTATGTACATTTGTAAATACACTTAAATTTTAACAACTTCTATGCAGCCCAAGAACCCCTCCCTATGTCTCAATCTATTTAAATATGATGCTTAATCTCTTCTTAGTAGGGTTCCTTTTAAAGCTATAAACTAAACTCCTCTTCACACTTTTTGCCCCCATTAACAAATACAGGATTGTTTTGGTAATATGCTATAATGCAGCTGCAACATTCCATGTTAAGTTTCTGCAGTGTAATAACATGTTCAAAAATCATATTGTTTGCTGTCCAATGGACATGGTATTACTGAACTAAAATATGGGTCAAATATTTGCCATGCTTAGTCATACCACCTCCTAGTAGGACATGCAGTAAGCTATCCAGATCTCTTTCCTGTGTGCTCATACCCCTTCTCCTTTTTAATATTTTAGAATTTTTCCTGGCTTTAGAGGATAATAGGTAATCTTTTCTTTAAAACTGCCATCTTACTAGTGTAGTCAGCATGCATATACGTAAAAACAATTTTCTTAAGGAGAAAATGTACACACCCCTGTGAAACTTTCCAAAAATACCCACATACAGTTAACCCAAATTTTAAGAACAGTTACACATACAATCTGATAATCGAAGGGTATGAGTAAAAGTCTAACCCCCTCTTATACGAAACCATGCTAGTGGTTTCTAGAGCAGGGAGCTGCACTGAAAGGCCCGCGCTGCTCCCGACGCTCATAGGAACTCAATGAGCATCGGGAGCAGCGTGGGTCATTCAGCGCGGCTCTCTGTGTTAAAAACAGCTAGTGTGGTTTCGTAGAAGAGGGGGTAAATTTTGTTCCAGCTCATTAAGGAGCACACCGGCTTGTTCTAGGTAAAAGTAAGTTTGCAAGGGAATTCAGTACACACTTAACTGCATATTGTCCATTTTTAAATGTGCAATCACCTGAAAAATTAACCCCTTTGAAAATTGCCCATACTGTGTACATGTACCTTGATCCACAGGATGACACAATTGCTGGTGGCAGAGACTGAAATGATGCATATACAGTGGTACCTCAGTTTACGAGTGCACCAGTTTGTGAGTGTTTTGCAAGATGAGCAAAACATTTGCAAACTTGGTGCCTCGTAAACCGAGCTTGCCTCGCTGTACGAGCGCCCTCCCCCCCCAACGATCTGGTATCCCCTCCAGCGATCCGGCATCCCCCCCGCTCGCGTTGCCCCCCTCCACCGCGATCCTACTTCCCCCCCTCCCCCCCGAGCAGTCAATGACACTTCCTTTACCCGACTTGGCACCAGTGCTGGTTCCCGAAGATCCTCCCTCTTCTGGCGCGGCCTGGGCTGGGCGGTGCATCGGAGATCCTCCTCCTTCTTCTGGTCTGGGCTGGGCTGGACTGGCTTTGAGCATTTGCGCATGCTCAAAGCCTTCTGGTCTCGCTCTCTCTGAGATTGAGAGCGAGACCAGAAGGCTTTGAGCATGCGCAAATGCTCAAAGCCAGTCCAGCCCAGCCCAGACCAGAAGGAGGATCTCCGACGCACTGCCCAGCCCAGGCCGCGCCAGAAGATGGAGGATCTTCGAGCACTGGCACTGGTGCCAAGTCAGGTAAAGGAAGTGTCATTGACTGCTTGGGGGGGGGTGGAAGTAGGATCGCGGTGGAGGGGGGGGCAATGTGAGTGGGGGAGGATCGCGGGGAGGGGTTTGGAACAGCGTCGGATTCCTCAAGGGGGGGGGAAATGGAACCAATCAAAGCAGTTTCCCTTACTTCCTATGGGGAAACTTGCTTTGATATACGAGCAATTTGGTTTACGAGCATGCTTCTGGAACGAATTATGCTCGTAAACCAAGGTTCCACTGTACTTTGGAATTTTCAAAAAATATGTACACTATTTTGGTCACAAAAAAAACTTGCAAAAAGAAAAAATGAGAAGGGAATACCTTTCTTCAGGCAATGCTTACAATGAAGTGCATGTGGACTTTCACTTTGAAACAGGAGAAAAATGAACTGGCAGTTCATCTAGTATGAAAACCAGCTCATTAATAAGCAGACACCACTGAATTACAGACTCAAAACCACCACTTCTGTCTCTGAAGAGTTTAGTTTTATCCTATAAGACTGCAATAATTTATTTCAACTGAAGATAAACTGATAAGCTACAGAAAGGCTAACATCATGAAATAGTGGCAGGTAAATTTGTAAAAAGGCACCAACTGTAGGAGCTGATTATGGCACCTACAGTAAGCCTATTCTATGAAGAAAAAAAAAATATGTGCCCACTTTTCTCCACAGAATACTAGTAAGTGGCACATACATCTTGGTGTGACCACTTACACCAGACCTATAGCTGGTATAAATGCATGTGCCTAGATGTATGTATTAAGGCAATAAATGGTAGTAACCTATAATTTATTACTGTATGTGTATGCTCTGCATAGACTCTACCCATGCACATAACAAGCAGCAAATACAAGTCATCAAACATGGTGTATATTTTTCCACTAGATGGTAAGAGGCCATTCACATGTATACTCACTTACACATGTAAATAACTAAAATATTCAAAACTCAAAAGGGAAACACAAACTATTACATGCTACTAAGTGTATGCAATCAAAATGAAAAAAAAAAAAACCACACAAAAAAATTAGCAAAATATGCAAATCTTAAACTTTTCATATACTTGTATGTCAGTGTGCTCAGAGGTGTTCTTGGAGAAACCAAGATGTAGGGTGAGGCCCCATAGGTAAAAATCTCAATCTCTTCTCAATCATTGCACATAATGAAACTGCCCAATGATGCAAATTAATAATCTGTGTATGACAGAAAATATGCACTGATTTCTTATAGCAAACTCTTGGGTTCTGTCCTGACGCATTTTGCCAGAAACTGCTTCAAAAGACACTGACTACATGGGTCAACGATTGGCTGAGTGGCAGATGTCAGAGGGTGGTGGTCAACAGCACCCTCTCTGAGACTTCGGAGGTGACCAGCGGAGTGCCGCAGGGCTCGGTCCTGGGTCCACTCCTTTTTAATATATTCATAGGGGACTTGACTCGAGGGCTTCAAGGTAAAGTAACATTATTCGTCGACGACGCCAAACTATGCAATATAGTAAGTGAAAGCAACTTGCAGGACAGTATGGTGCAGGACCTGTTGCATTGGAAAGCTGGTCCTCGACCTGGCAGCTGGGCTTCAACGCTAAGAAATGTAAGGTCATGCACCTCGGTAGCGGTAATCCATGCAGAACTTACACCTTGAATGGAGAAACATTAGCTAGGACTTCAGTAGAACGAGATTTGGGAGTAATCATCAGTACAGATATGAAGGCTGCCAAACAAGTGGAGAAGGCCTTATCCAAGGCAAGGCAGATGATGGGTTGTATCAATAGAAGTTTCGTCAGCCGGAAACCTGAAGTCATAATGCCACCATACAGAGCCTTGGTGAGACCTCATCTGGAATACTGTGTGCAATTCTGGAGGCCACATTACCATAAAGACGTGCTCAGAGTCGAGTCGGTTCAGCGGATGGCCACTAGGATGATCTCGGGGCTCAAGGATCTCTCGTACGAAGAGAGACTGCACAAACTGCAGCTCTACACTCTTGAGGAACGTAGGGAGAGGGGGGACATGATTGAAACATTTAAATATATCACAGGATGTGTCGAGGTGGAAGATGACATTTTCTTTCCCAAAGGACCCTCGGCCACAAGAGGACATCCGCTCAAACTCAGAGGAGGGAAATTTAATGGCGACACCAGGAAGTACTTCTTCACGGAAAGAGTGATAGATCGCTGGAACAAGCTTCCAGTGCAGGTGGTCGAGGCCACCAGCGTGCCTGACTTTAAGAATAAATGGGACACCTACGTAGGATCACTACAAAGGTCAAGTTAAAGAGTTGGGTCATTAGCACACAAACTAAAAAGACTAAATTAGGTGGGTCAGTAGAGTGGGCAGACTTGATGGGCTATAGCCCTTTTCTGCTGTCATCTTTCTATGTTTCTATGTTTCTATCCATAACAAACTCTTTTCAATGTGCGGTATAGTCTCATTTCAAAAGTTCCAAATCTTTTGAGGCAGCTTCTGGTGAAACGCGTCAGGATCCAAGAGTTTGCTATAAAAGATAAGTGCATATTTTCTGTCATACACAGATTATTGATTTGCATCATTGGGCAGTTTCATTATGTGCAATGATTGAGAAGAGGTTGAGATTATTACCTGTGGGGCTTCACCATACATCGTGATCTTTCCAAGAACACATCTGCGGAGACAAGGCCATTCAACGCTCCACGGGGCGGTGAATGGCCTTGTTCCCGTACCAGCGGTGACCACTTTTTTTCTGTTCCCATTTTGGCGGGTTACCCGTGGCTAGCCACGGGTAACAGCCACCGTGTCATTCTCTAATACAAGTACAGTATGTGAAAAGTTTAAGATTTGCATATTTTGCTAAGTGTTTTTCATTGTAACAACTAAAATACTGCCATTTACATGCCTTCTGAAACTAGGTAGTTCCTTATAGAATTACGCCCCTCCCTTTCCCAGAACACAGCCTGTGCACCTACCCGACTGCAAGAAAACTTCCATTCAGACATCCAGTTGATGAAAATGTTCCATCAATCTCACTGAAGAGTAAAATACATTAGAAAAGCAGAGTGTCAGATTAGTCTCAAAAATATATGCTAATAAAGATTAAAACATTTTCAAAAATGAAAATCTTACAAAGCACAAGTTAGCAGTTGTCAATCTGAAGCAGCATTCTACTCAGAAGTGGATTCTATCATAGATAATTTAGGAGTTACTTCACATGAAATATATATAGACTTAATATTTTGAGAATAAGCATTTTATGTATTATCACTTTTGTTATAGTAGCTCTTCTTTCATATCAAAAGAATATATGCCAATTAGCACTGAACACCAGACACCTAATGCAACAAATCAATAATAACTGCCAGATTTGAACAGATATTTGAGCAAATCAGATTCAACAGATTGATCACTGGTTATTAACACTTGTTCTAGTCGATTCTAATTTGACAAAGTTGTTTGTAAAGAAGATCAAATAATGAAATTTCTTGCCCGATACCATATATTCTCGAATATAAACCAAGATTTTTTAGCCAAAACATCTAACACCTACATATAGTTCCATGGTTGAGGTGCCTGGGTCTTTACTAAGGCCCAAATCTGGATTTTTATTTATTTATTTTATTTTATTCTAGTTCTGTTTGGAAGGCCATTTACTGGCTAGCATCAACTAAATTAAACCAGATATTCCAGTCTTTGCAAGGGTATCTTGACTTTGGCCCTGGTTTATTACCCAGAGTAGGGTCTCAAACAGTAGCACCTCTTTTGAAATCACCCTTATCAACCAAACATCTCAACGGGGGTATATACAAGTCACCCCTCTTTCCTCTACTAGTCTTTTTTTCCCACATTTTTTAAAATTTTCACATTTCAAATTTTACATCACAATTTACATATTGGGATACTTGAAAACAATAGAAAAATTAACAGAAATAGTCATCAAGAAATCTGAGATGACTTGACCATAGGATTTTCATACAAAATAATGGAATCATGAACTAATTGTTGTGTTAACTTACACGAAGTCCAGAATGAGCCAGAAGGTTACCACCTTCTTGGAAACTACATAGTAAATGGAACCTCTTCTTCTTTCTGCCCTTGGGTAATTACTCTCACCTAAAGTAGTCTCGCCAGAGTGCCATTCATGAACCCCTTTCTCAGAAGTATGGTCACTAGGACACCATAAAAGCCTATAGGATTAGTGGGAGGGGAGCTAGTTCCACAAGCCATCTTCTTCAGTCAAAGCTGAAGCTCCTTGACTTGCTAAAGGTCTGATCCTCTCTGGCAGGTCAACTTCCTCAGGCTGATTCGCACCCAAGGGCCTCACCCTCTCTGAAGCCAAGTTATCTTTCTTATTTATATTTTTGAGTCCTTTTACCCAGTGGCATAATAAGGGTGAGGGGAAGGGGCAGTCCACCCTGTGTGCCTTCTAGAGAATGACAAGGGGACCGTTTACCACGGTAAACCGTGGTCACTGCAGTAAATCCGCAGGAATGGGGACAAGATTTTTCATCCCCCACGGGAATAGGGTCAAGGCCTTTCACCGCCCCATGGAAGCGGTGAAAATTCTTGCTCCTGTGGTAAAAAAAATTGCACCCTTGTCAGACTCAGCATCTCCTCCCCAGCTCCTCTTGGGCCTATTTTACCTTCAGGAGCCAGCCATGCCACAATGAAGACAGAAAGTACTCAAAACCAAAGCCTGAGACCAATGTGATTTGAAGAATCAAATTACCAGACAACAAAAGACAGAAATTTTTTTTTTTTAATATTTTGTGATTAGAATATTTCAGATTTGAAATATGTATCCTGCTAGAGCTGATATTAAGACATAACTGGGGACCGCAAAGCCCAGGCTGTGCTTCTTTAGCTTCCAGCTGACCTAGGGCTCTCTCTGACCAGGGGGCAGTTGCCCTAGTTGCTCTCCCCTAACACTATTCCTGCCATGTATGACTGAAATATTCTGTTAGCTTGATTTTTCTATGTAGCATTTTGTAGTAATTTGGTTTGTTCAGTTTTCACAATAGTGGAGGGGATATTTGTGAAAGGGAAGGGAGACAGGGGTTTCGTTGATCCTTGCTCTGTATTATTGTGTTTATAAAATGACAATTGTACAGAATAGTCTCTTTTTATACTTTAATAAAATAAGTTCTGTATAAAATCATAACTATTCAAGGATTGTGCGGGTGGAATATGACAGTTTGCAAAGTGGGGACTGAGCTTGCGGGGATGGGGCAGGGGCAGGGGACTGAACTCGTGGGAATGGGGCAGAAATGGGGATGAGCTGACGGGGCAGGAACAGTGATAAATTTTTTCCCCGTGTCATTCTCTAGTGCCGTCTTGGTGGGGGCACCAGCACTCGTCCTTCTTTCTGCCCCTCCCCACTCTTCCCCCCCTGCCGTGCGCGTGCTCCCCTTCCCTCATACCTCTTTAATTTTCTCAGCGCAAGCAGTATAACTAACTTACTGCCCATGTCGGTGTCGGCTCTCTCTGATGTCACTTCCAGGTTCCATGCCTAGAAAGTGACATCAGAGGGAGAGCCAACATGACATGGGCAGTAAGTTTGTGATGCTGCTAGTGCTTGAAAAATTAAAGAGGTACGGGGAAGGGGGGCACACATGCAGTGGGGGGGGGGGCAGGAAGACATGGGGGATGGAGACGAGGGTGGGGAAGGGGCACCACCACCTCAGGTGCCTCTCACCCTTGCTATGCCACTTCTTTTACCTATATCTTCACACCAAGTTTCTGGATACTCTTCTAGGTTTATCTTTCAGGCACCATAGCAATTTCTGCTCCCCTATACTCTGTGCTTTTTCAGTTCTTTGCTAAATAGACACCCTTTGAAGAACTGCTTGTTAAGATGAGCCTTGGAGCCTACACCTGCGCCTAATGACACAGCCAGATTCCCCTGTGAGCAGCAACCAAAGAAGCCACTGCCTTTGCTGAAGTTCAAATTAAAATCATGCTTGACATCTGTTAGGAATACCGTTTAAGACTTTAGTCTACTTTCTTTATTTGCCAGCAGTTCTAGTTGAGACTTCTGGATCACTCTCAGCATTGCCCTTGCTAAATTTGCCCTCATCTGATCCTATTTCTAGTTTGGGCCTCTTTAAAGTTGGCTCTGCCCCCAGGCTTGGCTATGGCACCACAGGCTGCTGTAATAGCAGGTCTGGAATTTCAGCTGCATTATATTTCTTTTTTTTTTACTTGAAAATCTTTATTAGAAGTTTTATGATATACAAGCAAAATGTAGATATCAAAGCTCAATCACCCCATAGTATGTAACAAAACAGAAAACAGCATAATCAGAAATCACAATAAAGCAAGAAGAAAACATCATTGACAAACAGATATCCCCTGCAATGAGTCGCAAATCCCCCCACCCCTCCCAAATAAACTGAAATATTCAAAGTGGACAACTCCCTGTTGTTCCTTCAGGCAGTTATCCCCACAGCAACAAACCCCCAATTCCCCCAGCCCCAGTAAACTTAAACCAAAGTATCAATCTTGTCCATAATAACAGTCCAAGTTCGAATAGATGAAAAATAGTGCCCATGTTGTTTAGCGATGGAAAGTTCCATGGTACACAATTGATGAAATTTCAGAGACCATTCTAACATAACAGGTGCCTCAGATCTTTTCCAGTGGTAAGCAATTAAACATTTAGCTGCAGCTAATCCCCACCTTCGGAGTTTAGTTTGCCAAGTGTGTTCACACACATTATGGAAGCCCAGTAAACATTCTACTGGCACTAACGGGAGCACAAGTTGTAACAATTGGGATAAACAGCCAATAACATGTTTCCAAAAAATGTGTAAAGGAAGACAATCCCACCATATATGCAAAAATGTGCCCACGGCCCCCCCACATCTCCAACACATTGCAGAAGACCCCGGAAACATTTTATGTAATCTAGCTGGGGTATAATACCACCTTGTAAACACCTTGTAGGCATTCTCCTGTATAAGAACACAAGAGGATGCCTTTCCCACCTCAAGACAAAGTTGGGTCCACTCCCTCTCCGAAAAAGAACACCCCAAGTCCCGTTCCCAAAGACCCTTACATTTAGGATGAAAGACAACCGAGCCCCTAAAATATTGATAGAGAACTGAAATGGGTTTGGGCAGACTACGAAGTGTAAGCCACAAGTGTTCCAAGGGAGCCCTCATCTTGATCGATTCCCCAGTCCAGCCCTGTGATTGAATAAAATGTCGGGTTTGGGAGTAAGCTAAAAAATCCCCCTTAGGCAAAGCTGTACTCTTCTGAAAAGACTCAAAGGACACCAGGATCCCCTTATGAAGGACATCAGAAAATGTCCGGAGCCCTAGACGCTCCCAGCGCTGAAAAACCGAGCTCCTACCCACCGGGAAGTAAGGTTCTTCACACAATGCCCCCAAAAGCGAAGGCACCATCCCTGCTCCCCATTTCTTCCGCGTCTCACACCATATCCGCAAAAGGTGAGTCAAAATAGGGTTACTCAAAGTTCTGAAAACCACCCGTTCAGATAAAGAAGACCAAATCAAGGATCGCAAAACCCGGTTACCCATGAATTGCTGTTCCAATTGTACAACACATTTTTGTTCAGCTATATCCCAATCCAACAAAATTCGCAACTGCGCCGCCCTATAATACCAGAACCAATTGGGAAGCGCTCGCCCCCCAGACTCACGGGGCAACCACATACACTGACGAGATATCCGAGGCGGCTTTCCCTTCCAAATAAACCGAAAGAAGAGAGCATGAAGTTCTTTTAAACACCACCGACGGTAGCGGTATAGGTAATGTTTGAAAAAGAAACAATAAACGAGGCAAAATATTCATTTTAGTAACCGCTATCCATCCCCACCAAGACAACCACAGCCCAGACCACCGCTGTAAATCCGTCCTAATCTGCCTAATTATGGGGGTATAATTCAAAGTGTATAGTTGAGAAAGATCCCGAGAAATATAAATCCCCAAGTATTTCAGCGCCCCAGAAGCCCAACGAAACGGAAATCTCCCCGACAGTCCTCTTTCATCATCAGCAGTCAAGGTGATTCCCAACAATTCCGACTTATCCAGATTGACAGTAAAACCGGACACCAGACCAAATTCAGCAAATATGTCTAACAAGATAGGAAGGGAAAATTCAGGGTCTCGCACATATAACAAAACGTCGTCAGCAAACAACGCAAGCCGATGTTCCTGAGCCCAATCCATACTCCTCTCAAATCTGGATGCTCACGTATGCGGATAGCTAAGGGCTCAATAGACAACGCAAACAAGAGCGGAGAGAGAGGGCACCCCTGACGTGTACCCCGTTCAATTGAAAAAAACTCTGTGTAGCCCCCATTCACCCTAATAGTCGCCCTCGGAGATCGGTAGAACGCCCGCACCCAAGCCAGAAAGAAATTCCCACACCCCGTCCGCTCCATGACCTGCCATAAAAAGTCCCAACCCACCTGATCAAAAGCTTTCTCCGCAACAACTACTAAAAGAGCTACTTTATCCAAAGTTTGCTGCGCCTCCCAGATAAGATGCAACGTTCTTCGAATATTGTCACTAACTTGACGTCGTTGAATAAACCCCGACTGATCCATATGAATCAGGTTAGGCAAGCACTTCCCCAGCCGGAGGGCCAAAACTTTTGCCAAAATTTTGCATCGGTGTTCAATAATGAAATGGGCCGATACGCACCACAACTATCAGAATCTCTCCCCGGTTTAAGCAATATCGAAATACCCGCGTCCCCCATCAATGGCGGTAGTGAATTCCCTCCCCTCACCCCATTAATAACCCGTACCAATAGAGGAGCTAGAACGACCCGATACTGTTTGTAAAAACTATTAGTGTACCCATCTAAACCCGGGGACTTTCCCAATTTCAATCTGGCAATAACCCCCAGTACCTCCCCCAAGGAAACAGGACTATTAAGATATGCTATATCAGAGTCTCCCAGGTGTGGCAATGTCACTTTATCTAAATACGCCGTGATAGAGTCCAATTGTACCCCCTCCATTTTCCCATATAATTTGGTGTAAAAGAAAAGAAAAACCTTCTTAATAGCCTCATCAGTACACTGCATCTTCCCCTCCATATCCCTAATCCGGGTAATAGCGGTTCGGGCTTGTTTCAATTTAATGTATCGAGCAAGTCGCGAGCCAGCTTTATTGCTATATTCATACATCGTCTGGCGCAATCGTAGTCTATAATAGTCAATCTCCTCCATCTATAGAAGAGAAAGCTCATGTCGCGCTCTCAAAAGCTGTGCAAACACTTCTGGGTCAGGAGAACTCTGGTGTTGCCTCCCCAAAGAAATCAAAGTCTCCCGAAGGGATATAGCTCTGCGCTCCTGCTGTCGCTTAAGGCGTGCCCCCCCCATTTAATAAAGACCCCACGGATCACAGCCTTAAGAGCATCCCACAATATGGAGTCCCCAACCATGCCATTATCATTGTCATGTAGATAATTAGTAATAGCCTCCCCCACCTCCCTGTCCACCTCCGTATGCTTTAACAGCGATTCATTAAGCCTCCGAAAGGCCCGATGATGCCCCACATCCCAATAGCCTTCACAAGCTATCCAGACAGGCGCATGATCAGAGATATGTATAGCTTCAATTTCAGCAGCTCTGATTCCCACCCACTGATTACGATGAGTCCAAATACTATCAATCCTGGCATAAGAACAATGAACAGAAGAATAATGTGTATACGTCCTCTGAGAAGGGTGGTGCAAGCGCCAACCGTCAATCAAGCCCAGGGAGGACATCAGGGCAAGAAAAGCCTTGCGAGAAGCTTGGGAAGATGGTTGAAGTCCTCCCTGTGAGTGATCAAGCAGCACATCAGGAGTGACATTAAAATCCCCCCCCAAATATACAGACCCCCCAACAAAGTTGACTAAATCTTCCTTAAGAGAGCCATAAAAGGCCGCCTGACCTCCATTAGGACCATAGATATTAATCACAGTGATAAGACGGCCCTGCAATGTACCCTGCAGTGCCAGACACCTTCCCCCAGAATCCCTATATACCTTCAGAACAGTAAAACCCAAACCCTTGCGGATAAGAATTGCCAGTCCTCCCACCTTTTTAGTAGACTGAACACTTTGATGCGTCCATACATGCTCAAAGTGAGAGGACTGCAAGACCCCCACATGTCTGGGTCTCAAATGGGTTTCCTGAAGCATACAGATATCCCATTTTAATCTATTCAATTCACAATATACTACACTACGTTTACCCGGACTGTTCAAACCGTTTACATTCCATGATCCAATAGTTAGAAGTTTACTCTTACTCCCTCCCAAACCCCCCCCCCACCCCCCTCCCCCCGTACCCAAAGCTGACCCCCTCAATGAAGGTCTAGCCAGCCCTTAGAAAGTGAAAATTACCCCAGGTGACTAGCCCAAGCAGCTCCCCATGACAGCAACACAGAACCAAAAACTGCAGCAAAACAAGCCGCCAGTAAAGCTAAAGATAAACATCAGAAAGTGCAGAGTCTCTTTCCAAAAGCCAGACCGGAGATAGCACACCAATCAGTACCTCTCCCAGTCCATGTCAATCCAGGTGGCCCTGGTAAAGAATTGTCGAAATAAGAAGTCTCCTCCATAATCAGGTCCCCTGTTTAGCTGCTCGCTTGCCAGAGCGCAGAACTGTAGACCAAGCGCCAGGTACTCCCGAAGTGCTAGCTGTAGCAGGCACTGGCACCGTCTCTGGAACATTCACACAACCCAGCTCTTTCATAGCTAACCAGGCTTCCGTGACCGTAGCCACCTTTTGAGACCTCCCATTGACGGTAAGCCAGACCCCAAAGGGGAACAGCCAGCGGTACTTGTGGCCACCATCCCGCAGCACTTGCGTGACCTCCTTGAACGCCCTGCGCTTCTGTAGTGTAGCCCAAGCCAGGTCCTGATATACGCCCACTTCCAACTCATTCCAGCGAAAACGGGGGTGGCGCCGTGCCAGCTGCAAAATCTTCTCTTTAAGGGAATAATCCGCAAAACAGGCGATGATATCTTTAAAGCCAGGACCTCTCACAGGACCTAAGCTCCGATGCGCTCTCTGCAGCTTAATCTCCTCAGGCATCTCGGCTCCATCCACACCTAGTAGGCTCCGACAGAACTCTCGCACCACACTCTTGCAATCACGATATGCCTCCCCCTCTGGGATTTTCTTAAAGCACAGGTTACACCGGCGTGACCTATTCTCAAGATCTTCCACCTGCGCCTGTAACTCCTGCAGCTCAGATGATAAATGGGCTGTGGATTCCTTAACCCCGGTAACTGTGGCAGACAAGACCTCCACGTGCTCCTCAGAGGCTGACACTCGGGCTCCCAGCTCTCCCACATCTGCACGGAGCTCCGCCAGAGCAGCTTTCACATCCACTCTCACTCCTACCATTTCATCCTTCAGGTCCTGGAACCACGTTTGAAAGGATTTGTGCACCGTCTCACTGAGCTTCTCCGAAAGCGCCACAGTCCCAGCCTCAAGCAGCTCCACCGGTGCCGACGGCCCCGCGGCCATTTTGAGCGAGTCTCCTGCACTCCCCTGTGCTTCACTCGCTGTTTTCTCCCCTCCGTCGCCGAAATATTTGAATTTATCCAGCTTTTTCCGCATCGCCATAGCTTCACCCGTGAAATGTGATCCCGTTAATAAGCGCGGTTTAGCGCTAGAAGCTTGAAAAGCACTTTTTCACAACGGCCACTACGGAGCTCCCGATTCAGGCAGCCATGCGCTAGGATGACATCACTTCCTTCGACTTCGCATTATATTTCTTTTTAATTTAAAAAACATTGTGGCAATTTCTTCTTAAAAGATCGTCCTATTTTATTTACTTTTTTATTGTCCACTCCTACTTCCATATAGCCCCAACAGCAGATTACAGACTGAAAACCCAATACATTCTTTCTAAACCCCTTCCTCCACCTCATTCCAAACATAACAAAATACAGCATGTTACTATGAAAGAATATACTGTATAATTTACATATAGAAACACAGCCGCTACAATAAAATGAATTGGGCACAATAAAGCAGAAGTAGTCTAATGGTTAGTGCAGTATGCTGAGAACCAGGGAACTGGATTTGATTCTCATTGCAGCTTTTTGATATCCTGGACAAGTCAACCCTCGACTGACCTAGATACAAAAGTTTAGACTGTGAGCTCACTAGAGAGACAGAGAAAATACCTGCATATAATATGTACCACTTTGGTTATATCAAGAATCTAATAAGTATATGCATGATTTCTACTCACTTTGCTATCTCCATTGGAAGTCTTCCTGATGGGTAATTCTTCCATCTCTGAATAATCATCTCATTCACAGTCCAGATCTGCCTAGAAGGGTCTATATTTCTAAAGTCATCCGGTGCTAATAAATTCTAAAATATAAAAACAAATCCAAAAAAGCAAAAAAGATTAAAGCAATGACATCAATCCTTTTCTGCCCAAACTTTAAATTGTACCACAATTCTTAATATACTATGACTGTTCCTCTCACAGCTGGGGAAAAAATAAGGACAGGTAAAAACACTTCCATAAAAAATTGCCATGTTGTAACAACTTTCAGTTCAAGTACAGGTATGCACCACACAATATCCACGTTACATTCTGTGAAAGTGGATGTTATGTGATTTGGATGATGTATGAACATTTAGTACAGCTAGGTTAGTGCCGTCAGTGCATGCCATCTCCCCCCCCAAAGAAAATACTGTGCTCCCCCTCCACCCCTAAACAGACACCTCCAACCTCCTTCCCAGACCAAGAGGAAGGACTTCAGGACTATCTTGTTTCTCTGGTGATCTAGTGGCACATTTGATCAGGAGCTATTTCCACAATGAAAATGGAAGTCTCGGTGATTCCCACTTACTCATTTCATCGCTGAAAGGAGTAAGTGGGAATCGCTCCTATCCCAATGTACGACTAGCCTACCCAGTCAACAAGGTAGGGCTGGGGTCCTTCCTCTGCATCAGGGAGGAAGGGGGAATGTTACCTTTCCTTTTCAGGGGGACCAGTCCTTCTTCCAAGCAAATATTTCTGGATGTTAATAGGGACTCTTGTTTTTCAGTGATGACTCCTATTTTGTGGAACTCTCTTCCGTTATATTTAAGGGCTGAAACATCATTCAAAAATTTCAAGTCATAATTAAAAGTCTACTTTTTCAGTAGTGCTTTTGGGTCAACATCTTCCTAATTCTTAACTTTACTCAACCCGGACAAATACTTTTTTTTTTTTAATCCTTTTAGCTTTTGTTATTGCCAATTTCCTTTTTTACCTACAATACTTTTGTAAGAACTTTTCCTATTGGTTTTTCCATTCATCTCATTTTGTTTTGGTTTTATCGTGTTATATATCCATTGTCTTTTGATACATACCCTCCCTGTTTTAATAATGTAAACCACTTAGATTTAATTTTATTTGTTAATCATTGTGGTATATCAAATAAACTGAACTAAACCATGGATATTAATGTGAAAATGAGATTATGTATGCACCCTGGTAAGCTATTTTCCAGTAGATGGGTGAGACATTCTAGACCATAAGGTTATTTCCCTTTACTCGCATGGGTTGCAGAACAGAATAATAAGTTTTTCGTTCCACCTCTAGGGTACATCACAGGCTAGCTTAGCTCGTCCTATCAGTTCGTACCCAAGCATACAGAGGCACTACCATCTGTGAAGTAGAGGCATAGGCTAAACAAGTGTTCTGCTCAAAACAAATAAACAGTACTATTAACCATCAACATAGGCTTCAAAGAAGCTCAGGAACTACTCCCATAACATGGAGAACATATTCACAAAACTCTCCTTAGCCCAAAAGGGCTGACCATTCTCCACAGAACAGATAGGAGACGCATAGGGAGATAGACATCTGACTTGAACTCTGAAATCTGCAAGCAAGCATAGCAAGGACAGGGCGAGTGTCTAGAATGTCTCACCTATCTATTGGAAAAGAGCTTACCAGGGTGTACAAAAGCAGTCCCCAACTAGTCAGGGTTGGTTTGCTGCGCTGGCCTTCAATACCGAGAACCCAAAAGCAGAGTTCTGACAGGCAGCATCATCCACTCTGTAGAATTTGGCAAACATGGGAAGAGACAACCATGTTACCACCCTGTAAAACTCCTCAGGCGAATAAGATCTAGCTTCGGACCACAAAAAAGCCACACTCCTGGCAAAATGCACCTGAACAAAAAGGGGACTCTTTCCCTGCAAGAATGTAAGGGTATCAAATGGCTCTACAGATCCACCTGGAGATCGTGGCCTTAGAAGCAGGCACACCACGCTTCAACAAACAAATCAGCACAAACAGAGGGCCAGAAAAACGAAACCCGTTAGTGCTCTCCAGAGAACTCAGAAGCATCCTGCGCATGCCTAGTTTCCTCATAAGCCAATCCTGATGTTTGGAACTCACTGGCTGACAAACAGGCAAACACACTTTTGAATGACAGGGAAAGCTGAAACCACCGTCTGCAAAAAGGAAGGAACTGTCCGTAGAGAAACTTGTATCTCCGAAATGCTGAGAAAGGCATCCTAACAAGACAATGCCCACAGATTGGAAACCCTATGGGCATAAGTGATGGCGATCAAAAAACACAGTCATGAGAACTAAGTCCAGAAGAAACGCAAGATATGGGTAAACTTGCAACCTCCTCCTCCAATGAGCCGCCCCAACCACCAGCACAGTGTTGAAGGTCCGGGGCGCTGTCGTCATACAACAATGGCAGAGCCATAAACTGATAATACTGATCCCGCACATGAAGCTCTAGGAGGAAGCGGTGACCTGGGAAAAATGGGAATCTCTAAATCTACCCCTGTGAAATCCAGGGAGGCCCGAAACTCACCTGGAGCCACTGTTGAAAAGACCAATTTCAAGGTCTCCATTCGGAACCGAGTAAGCTTGAGAGCCACCTGCAGGTATTTTAGATCCAGAAGAGGTCTCCAATCTACTGATGCATTCTTTAGTACGATCAAGTATACAGAGTATCTGCCTAAGCCCGAAAGGGCGCTTCACCTCGGCTCTATTGCTCGAATATCCAGGAAATGCTGAACAACAGGCTGGACTATGCGCGTTGCATCCAGTCTCCTGACAGGAGAACCACAAACCAATCTAACAGGGGATGGGCAATTGCCAGCTTGTAGCCTGACTGAAGAAATTCTAAGACCCACATGTCTGTCACAATGTGCATTCAGGTCTGCAGATGCTCCAAGATCCAATCCTCTATCCACAGAGGAGTCCCTCAGATCCCTGGCATCATTTTATTTTTTTTTTCTTTTGGGCAGGTCAGGCAGAGGCAGGCTGAGAGCACCCGCAGTTTGCAAACCAACCCCTGGAACCTTGAAAGGATCTCCACAACAAGGAAGAATAATGTGGTCTGTAGACACAAAAAATTCTTTGGGAGCCCCAAAAAGGGGGCGCCATACCATTTGGCAGCACCTGCGGATGACGATCCATCACTGAAGTTATGAGGGCATCCACTCAATTGCCCAACAGCAACTGACCATGAAAGGCAGCTAGGCTAGAGTTACCATGGAGGACATATCAGCAGCCTACTGCCAAACCCAAAGCATTCGGCAGGCTGACATAGAATACACTGACTCTGAAGCCAGCCCTCTCAAAAGGTCATAGAACCATCTGTCATGAAGTTCATCCCAGCCATCAGAAGCTAAGGAGGAGGCTCTACCACCTCAGTCTCTAGCATAGGCAGTGACATGCGTCGGGACACCTGAGCACTCCTGGAATCACCTAAGGATGCCGCAACAACTGCTGTTACTCCTACACCAGAGGATACCAGTTGGAGATAGCACTAGCATTCCGAAAAGCCCATCCGGAGAGTCAAACTGTTCCATAACTATGAGACTGATATCCGGATGCAATGGAAAGGACTCAGACTGCGAGCGCACACTGCAAAGTCAGGGAGAAGAAGTAACAGAAATAGGAGGAACTGATGCACACGCTGAACTCCCTGAGGAGGAAGTGTCGGGCAGAAACTGTGCAGGGGGTACAGAACAACCAGCAGCCAGATCCTTGGCTGGAAACTTGGAGCACAAAAATCTCACGCACCCTGAGAAGGTATCTGGACCCTGGGGCATAGAGTCACCTTAAATGACTGAAACTTGCACATTTAAGGCTGCAGAGGGTCCATCTCGTGGCTGGCCACTGCCACCGCAGAATCAAGCAAAAATGGCCGCCCTGATGAGCTAGTTGAATGTGTAATCACCTTCTTCTGTGAAGGGGAGGCTGAAACACTCTAAAAGCGGCAAATTTGCTCAAATTTGGAATGAATCCAAACCAGGAGACCCTCAGGACTCCATTCCAGCAGTTTTCCTGGCAAAAACCTGAATTTTAAAGAAGCAGGGAGAAGTTGAAAAAAAAATTGCTGAAAATCCAAGATGGCTGCCGGACCCGAATTCATGCCAAACACACACTAAAAACGGCACTTCCTGAAATTAAAAAATTGCCAAAATAGGATTTTTCAGGTGGGGGAACACAGAGATCACTAGAAAACACTCAAAACCCCTTGAAATTTTGCTTTAGAAATCGTTGTTGGAACCTGTCAGCTCCTCTTACTCACAAACGCTGGTCACAGAAACCGCAGCTGCTCTCTAGCTCTGATTAAGAGCCAAAGTGAGAATTCACTGCCACATTGCTGGAAAAGCTGTCTTCAAGCTGATCTTCGGCTGCTGGTCAGACTCCACTGTCTGACTGTGCTTCCATCCCTGCAGACCACCGACTGCGCATGAAGATGAGCAGAGGTGCAAAAATGCAGCCTGCACACAGCGAAACACCGCTGAGTCCTCTAAGTATGCTGAACAGTCTGTGCTCGACCTCCCCCCCCCCCATTAACAGGGAGTAAGATAAGGTCAAGGACGGCTCTGACATCCAAGGAAGACTAGCAGACTCGCTGACAGGTACCCCAAAGTCTGTGAATTCTTAAGCAGGCAGCACATCAAATGTCCATAGAACGCAAAAGGGAACAAAATTACATTAAATTAAAAATAATAAATTGGAGAAAGCAGAACTAACACACTGCAACCACATGCAGAAGAGAAAAACTGATGGGAAGAGCTAAGCTAGCCTGTAATGTACCCTAGAGGCGGAGTGAAAAACTTATAATTCTCTTCTGCAACCCATGCGAGTAAAGGGAAATATAATCCTACTAGTATTTTAGCCCGTTACATTAACGGGTGCTAGAATATATGTCTGTCTGTCTTTATTTCTGTCTCTCTCTCCCTCCCGCTGTCTTTTTTTCTGTCTGTCTCTGTCCCTGGCCCCCTTTGTCTGTCTGTGTATCTCCCTGCCCCTGTGTCTTTCTTCTTTTCTTTCTATCTCTCTTCCTCCCGCTGTCTGTCTGTCTTTCTGTCTGTCTGTCTCTCTCCCTGCCTCCTATGCAGCAGCATTTCTCTCCCACCACTTCCCTGTGCAGCAGCCAAAGCAGCATTCCCTCTCCCTCCATTTCCCTCCCTCCACACCACTTCCCTGTGCAGCAGCAGTAGCGTTTCCTCTACCCCCTTTCCTTCCCTTCCCGCGGTCCCGACTAGGAACCTGGCGATTCCAGCAGCATATGCAGCAGTCTTCACACGCTGCTTCGGGTCCTTCTACTGCCCTGATTTACTCTGGCACGTCCCTAATGACATCATCAGAGACGAGGCAGAGCAAATCAGGGCAGTAGAAGGGCCCGAAGCAACGTGTGAAGACTGCTTCACATGCTGCTGGAATCGCCAGGTTCGTAGTCGGGACCGCAGGAAGGGAAGGGGAGGGAGGCAAAGGACTAAGTGAGCCGTCAGACGTCGGGAAGGGATGGGAGGGTCAGACTAGCGAAAAAAAACCTTACCGAGTGGGGAGCCGGCAAAGGAGTGTTTTCTGCTGCCGCGAGCATGGGGTCTGTTAAGCGCGCATGCGCACTCCTGCGGCCACAGACATATGGAACACGCAGATAGGAGTGTGCATGTGTAGCTAGCATTTTATTATATAGGATGGTCTAGAACAGACATGGGCAACTCTGGTCCTCAAGGACCGGAATCCAGTGAATAAACTTTCAATGCATATTCATTGGGGAAATCCTGAAAACCCAATTGGATTCCAGCCCTCGAGGACCATAGTTGCCCATGTCTGGTCTAGAATGTCTCACCTATTGCAATGGAATGGACATTGTTTGGAATGACAGTATGCAGCGCATGATTGTATTGTATATTTGTAATAAGCCTATTTCTGTATAAAATACCTTTTTCTGCACCACACCCGCGCCTGTTGTCTTATTGTACTATAACCCCACTACTTCTGAGAAGTGGACCCGGGATCAAAAGAAAAAGGAACCATTTTAAGATTGAATCAGGTTGGGCAGACTAGATGAACCATTCAGGTCTTTATCTGCCATCATCTACTATGTTACTATGTATTTAAAACAAGACAAAATACAAAGAAAGATTACATGCCATACATATATTTTATTGATGTATGTCAATTATAATCCAAAAGCACAACTGTGTTGCACACCAAATGTGAAAGATGAATTGTCTTCTGGGGATTTGTTTTATGTAGATGTACTGTCTTTTTCATTACAATAAACCTTTTGTTTTATCAATTCTTACTTCAAGGGTCTACAATTTATTTATTATTGGCCACTCACACTTTTATGTCTTTTGGCATTACTTTCGTAGGGGACATTTCTCCTTTTTTGTTTTTGCTTTTTCTGACTTTACAGGTTCAAATAGGCCTGATAAAGATTTAAGAATGGTAGCAGTATTTAGATGCTGTAAAGATGCAGAAGGCTGAAAATATGCTTACTTTGGAGTCATTAAACAATTATGAATATTGAAGGTCCTTGTCTCCAGTGAGTCGATTTGTCCTAGAGAGCAGTTAGAGGAAGAGCTTAAAGTTCACCAGAGAATGGTGCTCCACCAGGATTCTGTCACAAAAGGCACTTTAACCTCCTTTTTCCTACTTGTCATTCCTCTCCCTGTGCACCCTTCTAATTGTTTGGTCATCTTGAGATCAGAAATTTTTGCTCCCAGGATCCTACTCTTCTTTCACGCAAAGAATTACTTCATCCCCCTATAACCCCCTTGGGGTTTTCCAGCCCAAATTCATGACCTTACATTTTTTTAGCAATAACTTTTAGCTGTCAAATTTCAGATCATTCATCAAGGTTCACTGGTTGCCCCATCTTAAAAAAAGGATAGATATAGAACTATAAAAGATACAGAGAAACAGCAACTAAAATGAGAAAGAAGGGACAACTCCCTTAAGATACTTCAGTTGGAGAAGAGACAGCAGAGGGAATATGAAAAACTTACAAAATTATAAGTGGGATAGAACAAGTAAATAAGCAATGGTTATTTACCCCTTCAAATAGTTCTAATAACTGGGGACATACAATATTATGCAAACAAAGTGTGAGGGAGTCAGGATTCTCCCTCACTAGTGATATTATTGTGTCAATGGGCAGCAGGAAGGTGCAGGCCCATTAGTGGGTAAACTACAGGGTCCAGGATGCACTAAGCTCTGTAGCTTAGAGTTCAACCCTCATCCAGCAGGTGGCCCTGAACTGCATGAATAGGTTACCCTGCTGAGTCATGGGGTGGCACCCAGGCAGGAAGAGATTTATATGCCCAGTCTGGAATTCATTCAGAGAGGTCCTTGTGGGAAGGGAGGTCCCCATGGGAGAGAGGCCCCAGAGAGAGAAAGGTCTAAGGGAAGAAACCTGCAGAGAGACAGTGAGAGAGAGCTGGCTGGGTGAGAAGCCTGCTATATGTATTGGAGGTTTGGACAGTGTTGGCTAAGGTAAGGTGTTGGCTAAGGTAAGCCAATTGCAGTTTGGTTGAAGCTGTGTACTGAAGACACTTATACTGATGAGAAAATGACAGCTAATGTTTGGTTTGGCTGAGGTAAGCCATCCATGTCCTTTGAAAAGGCTGGAAGCCGATTAATTGACTAAAAACTGAGGATTGCTGAATTGAATGTGAAATGATACTGCCTAGAGAACAGACTGTTGCACTGGACTGAGAGAGAATAGTTAAAAGTATATAGAGTATTGTTTTTTCTGAACCTATGAGGGAACAGGCTCAGGCATATGAACAAATAAAGTTTTTCATTATACCTTCCAAGAGTGTCTAGAACAGTAGTCTCAAATTTGCGGCCCGCCAGGTACTATTTTGAGGCTCTCGGTATGTTTATCATAATCCCAAAAGCAAAATAAAACAGTTTCTTGATCATATGTCTCTTTAGCTATAAATTACAATATTACTATTAAGACTTAGCCAAAAGGAAAGATTTATAAACTATAAAGAGTTTTACCTCATGCAAAATTGTCATTTCTTTAATAAGATATTAACTATTTTTTTCTGAGGTCCTCCAAGTACCTACAAATCTAAAATGTGGCCCTGCAAAGGGCTTGAGTTGAGACCATTGGTCTAGAATGTGTATATATGTGTGAGTACACAAGGGTTATTAGAAAACCTGACCAGGAGCCTTACATGTGCTGGTAATATTATGGGAGCTGACCGCTCAGCCCATTCACACAAAGCAAATCACAGAAAGCACTTCTTCACTCAACACACAATCAAGCTATGCTACTGAAGGGTAAGGCTGTTTTTGTAAAAGGGTTAATTTAAAGCTAGTGCTATGATTTGTGAAGGGACTCCATAAACCTTTATTAACCAGGTACACCTGGAAATGCCACCATTTATCTCTAGGATATTCCAAGTTATTTCCTAATGTCCCAGACTTGCAACTATCGGATCAAGATCCTGGACTCAATGAGCCTGTGGTCTGACCCTGCATGACACATCTTACATTCTTACATGTAATAGTCTAAAGGTATGAGGCCACTGGCCTTCACTTTGTATTAGGGAATCATTTTCATTCTTGCCTCATTTGCAAAATTAATGTGGTGCATTTGAATTACCTGTGGGTCACAGTAATGTGAAAAACTTTGATCCCCACCAGAAAATATTTTCTTTACACAGTAACAGTCGCTTAAACCTGTAACAGAAAAATATAAATTTAAATCTTTAAATTTGTTGCATTTAAAAGATATACACAGTAATGCATACACATGAATCTTATATTTTATAATGTACTTTACCTTAATCCTATCGTTCCAGTAGGTCCTGTATGTTTTAATATATGTTACCCTATTTTACTATTTTTATTATGTATAAACCACTTAGAAGACTGATAGGCGGTATATCAAATTTTTATTAAACTTGAAGCTTGAATCTTTATGGGCTTTGCCAGAGCAAACCCTACATATTTGATGAATGCCAAATAGCAACAAGATTCTGGACTCATACATTGAATAAGCCACATAACAGCAGTTTTGTGCCACGTCCTTACTTGATGTGGGTAGGTTCAGGCTACTGTGAGAAACCCAGTTGCCTTTTACAGTGAAAGGACTTTTCCTGTTGCAAGTTGTCCCAGTCCCTAGTTGTCCATTACCTCCAAGACCAAAGGAATACATTCTTCCAGATGAAGGAACAAAAGCTAATGTGTGCTGTCTAATAGTAAAGTAAGAAATACATAGTTATAAACAAATTGAACCTATAATCTAAATTAAAAGGCCAACAGTATAAATTACCGTTTTATTCATTCAAATCTTTACCAAAAAATAAATAAAATTACATAGCGACACAGCAACACAATAAATGATAGCAGAAAAAGACCCATCCAGTCTGCTAGACCTGCACCTGCTACTTCAGGCAGGTTATACTCCTTCTTGATCAAATACTTGCATCACAAATATGGCAATCAGCAATTTCCCACAATGCCAACTGCATACAGACAGTTTTGATACAATATTGGAAGACTGACTTTATAATTTTGCTTGCAGCATAGTCACATTTGTTGTTAATGCTTGATCAAAACAACAATTCCAACAATGTTGTAAACTGAAATTTTACTCACTATCAACCTTAAGATGTCTTCTCCTTCCCCCCCCCCCCCACTCCCCCGATATACTCCTAGAATGTGATATGAATGTGATAAAAAAATGCATACTTGTTCTTGATCTGTCTTACTATTGTCAAGATACTGTTTGGAAATAGCCTTACTCACCAAAGCCAACTCCAACCCATTCAGATCGGTCTTCCATAACTGAGACACAACACAGACCATAGAAGCTTACCTTCTAGTGCCCTTACTTTCCAACTACTTTTTAGGGGGTGAAGAACTTATGTGCACGACAGAATAGCGGGACTTGGGTGTGATTGCATGTGATGATCTTAAGGTGGTCAAATAGGTTGAAAAGGTGACGGCGAAAGCTAGAAGGATGCTATGTTGCCTAGGGAGAGGCATGGCCAATAGGAAAAAGGATATACTGATGCCTTTGTATAAGACTCTGGTAAGACCTCATTTAGAATATTGTGTACAATTCTGGAGGCCGTACCTTCAAAAAGATATAAAAAGGTTGGAGTCATTCCAGAGGAAGGCTACTAAAATGGTATGTGGTCTGGTCTTCGTGATAAGGCGTATGGGGACAGACTTAAAGATCTCAATCTGTATACTTTAGTGGAAAGGCGGGAGACAGATAGAGAGAGAGAAAGATAGACAGAGAGAGAGACAGATAGAGAGAGAGAGAGAGAAAGAGAGCAAGAGAGAGAGACAGAAAGAGAGAGAAACAGAAAGAGAGAGAAATAGAGAGATAGAGAGCAAGAGATAGAAATAGAGAGAGAGATAGAAAGAGAGAGAGAGAGATAGAAAGAGATAGAAAGAGAGAGAGAGAGCGATAGAGAGAGATAGAAAGAGAGACAGATAGACAGAGAGATAGAGAAATAGAGAGAGAGACAGAAAGAGAGATAGAGAGAGAGAAAGATAGACAGAGACAGAGAGAGAAAGATAGAGAGATAGACAGAGACAGAAAGAGAGATAGAGAGATAGAGAGAGAGAAAGATAGACAGAGACAGAGAGAGAAAGATAGACAGAGAGATAGAAAGAGAGAGAGATAGAAAGATAGACAGAGAGATAGAAAGAGAGAGAGATAGAAAGAGAGAGAGAGAGAGATCCTTCTGGCCCAAGAGAGAGAAAGAGCACTTGTGCTTCCTTGTGATGTACGTATGCCGCCGCTGTGGCGTCGGAAAAACTCACAATGCTGCTCCTTTCTAAAGTGGCTGAAGAGTGAGTTGCGGCAGCCAAATTTCCCAAAGCTCCAGTCAACTGACGTTTCGGACCAGGAGTCCACTGCTCCTGAATGCAGTGGCCCTGCAGTGAGCCCCCACCCAACAGGCTGACAGCCATCATAAGGGTCATCCACTCAGAAATCCAAAGAAGCCAGCCCTAGCAGAGAGCCTCCCCCTGAAGCCACCAGCTCAAGCCGCTATCTGGCACCGTCCAGGGGAGTGGCATCTGAAGGGGAAAACTCTGCAGAGACCACCAAGATAGGAGCGGCTACTGTAAAGGGTGCTCTGGTCCAGGGGATCACCTCCAAGGAGGCTGATAGAGACCCCAGAACCTGCAGATAAAACCAGGCTGAGGAAGCTGGACGGTACAGGAGAATTCTGATCCATTATTGAAGGTTCTGTCTGCATGCCTTGAGAAGAAATATACGGCCCTGGAGATGATGAGAAGGCCCAGAAACTCCAGAGTCTGGGAGGATGCCAAACGGCTCTTCCTGAACTTGTGCTAATGCCTGCAGCAGAGACACTATCATCTCCACCAGACTTTCGCACTCCTGACAAGACAGAGCCCGGATCAACCAGGAAGGGTGGACTTGGACCCCTTGCTGGCAGAAAGCTACTACAACTACCATCACCTTGGCGAAAGTGTGGGGCGCCGTAACAAGGTCAAAGGGCAGAACATGAAATGTTGTTGCAGAACCTGGAAAACGCAGAAACCAGCGTTGCTCCGGGTAGATCAAAATATGGAGGAAAACTTCTGAGATCCAAGGATGCTAGAAACTCCCCTGGAGAAACAGTAGCTATTACCGTGCACTCCATTGCCATTTGGAAAATAGGAATTCGCAAGAAGCAGGTGACCAAATTTAGATCCAGAATGGATCTCCAATTCTCTGATCCTTTCTGGGGTACGATGAAGCATGAGGAATATCAGTCTAAGCCTGATTCGTGTTCTGGACCACGATATCTAAGAGGCGCTGCAGAGAATCTCGGACCTCGGACTCCATTCCAGTTGATTTGCCAGAGTCCAAAAACAAAGTCAGAGGAGGGCAAAGGAGGACTAACTAGTGTCTTATGAAGGTTGAGTCCACTCCTGATAAAACTGAGAAGTCAGCCTCTAAGATGGGGAAGCCATGCCCAACCCCTGGCGTCATCACCACTGCACAGGAACCTGAGGCCGACTGGAACTGGAACTGTTATAAGGTGGGTGTAGCCCTGGGAATGTCTCCGGGATAAAACTGCGGATCCCTGACAACACCTGCGGGAGGAAAGAGTACTATGATCCCCCCTCCCGACATCCGGCAAAACTTGTTCACAGGGAGAGACTTAGGGCGGCGCTCGGCAACACCTGAGTAGAGGTCATCCAGACCTGTATCAACAAGAATCTGACCCTTTAAAGGAAGTCCACTTAAGGAGACCTTTGAGGTATCATCCCCAGCCCAAAGACTGATCAAAAAAAGTCCAGCGTGCAGACACTTCACCAGTAGAGAATGTATTAAGAACTTGAAGGAGATCATAAAGGGCATCCAGCACCTAATCCACACCAACCATCACTAGCGGAGAACAGGCATGCACCTCCACAGAGGATGCATTGCACAGGCCGGAATGAAAGGCACACGCCATAAAGGAAATGGCCACCGCCGCTTGGATATCTAAAGATTCCACTAGAAAAGAAAGTTTTTAATATAATATCAACCCTAATCCTGAGAGTCCTTAAATCTCATTCACAAGGGAGGGCTGCGCGCTGGATAATCTGTGCTAAGGTGGAATCTACCTCCGGCTGTTCAAACCTGCTGAAAATCAGGATTCCGGTGATAAAGGTTTGACATAGTATTAGATGGTTGGGAAGAACTTTTTGGGGTATCACAATGTTCTGAAACCAGACCAAAGAGTTGTGAACTGAATGGAGTAAAGGCCCATGACCAAAACCTGAGAAGTGAAAGGTGAAAAATCCAAATGGAGCTCTTTCAGAACATCAGCAGTAAAGAAGCCCGCTTAAAAATCTGCAAAAAAGGTACCAAAATTCAGACACACAGGGCGGCTGAGGTGATTGATCCCAGCAAAAGCATCAGCTGAATCCAAAATAAAGGCAGTGGCAGGAGACAGAAGAATCATAATATCTGCATGGCAACTACTGCAATTGAGGTCTGCCAAAGCCAGACGAGAGGGTTCCTGAACAGGAAGCTCCACCACAGGAGCAACAAACCAAAAAAAACCTGACGTACCCGCTGGCTGTGTCAAATGAATGGGGTCTGAAGAATGTGCCAAATAAAATCCGGTGAAAAGGCACATCCCGGAACCATGGCAGGGCTCTGTTGAGGTACATGTGCTGTGCCAAAAGTCACCAAACACAGAATGCAGGCATTTTGTGCCAGACTCCTGGACGGCCTCTGGGCAAGTTTTTCTTTGGAAGGCACGGACCCAGGCTGGCTCCCCAACCCAGTACTCAGAGGGGGCAAAGTCTGAAGCTCCCTCTACCTCCCCTGTGCACTAGGTACATGATTGCTGATCTGGTGCCGATCCAGCACAATCAATGTTCACATTCAACAGATTAGGGCCTGGGGAGTCCATCCCAACAATTTTTAATAAAATTTGAGGGATTTTGAGGCAGAAATAAAACTTAGAAAAAAAAGATCTTTTCAAATCCAAGATGGCCACACCAGCGAATTTGCACCAAAAATGGCAAAAATAAACAAAATCCAAAAATAAAAAATAGCTATTTGGGGGGTCTGGGGAGGTGGGGGACCTGAATCCTACCCTCAGAAACTGTGAAAAATGACTTTTAAAGCAATCCAGAAACCACCCCTGAAGTTCACATAGGAAGGTACACATAGTTCTGTAGTGCCTTGCCTGTCAGCAATTTTAAACGAAGCACAAACACTCCAAGAACCTGCCAAAGAAACTTGAGAAAGAAACCCACCAAGAGGCAGAATAGATCACAAGGTTCTAAGAGTGGCGACTAAATGACCAAAAAACTGTGAACACAACGCTAAATAACATGGATACAATAAATATAATTTAAATGGAGTACCCTCAGTGTGATTGGGCAGCGAGGGGAGATATACTCCAGCGCTTCACATAACAGGACAGGGACCAACAAGCCCCTGCCCACACACCATCATAGGGTACCTCCTTGTGTGTGATAAATCAAAATTGTGAAAAATGAATCACCAACCAACAAGTGAACACAAGAGGTCAATTAAGAAGCCACTCTAAGAACCTCCCCAACCAGCTCCCACGAACAAAAATCAAAAACCGACTTAGCTTGAAGATGTTCTTGTCAAGTTGTCAGACAGCAGCGACCCACAGTGAAACGCCGCTGAATACCAGGTCATTTAGTCACCACTTAGAACCTTGTGATCTATTCTGCCTCTTGGTGGGTTTCTTTCTCAAGCAATTTTAAACAGCAGCTGAGTGGAAGAAAATGATTTTTCTGCCTCAGAAACTTCTCCAAATTACCAGAGTGGAAGATCTTACTGCTAGCCGGCCAGACACCGATTACGACCTCTGCCCCGTCCCCTCGTCTACACAATCGGGGACGGGAAAGGCAGCCTGTACCTTGAAACCTGGGTGGGTTTCACTCCAGACACAAACAAGCCTGCGCTTGAAACCCATGACAGGATCACCAGCAAGTAGATTCCCCAGAGGAAGAGACCCCAAGTCTAGAAATGGTGGCACACAGATCCACGAGAGTTTCTCTTTGAAACAGCAGCCTAGCACTGTCGGACTGCATCCTTTCCTCCGACAGGGGACCACTGGGAAGGGGGTCTCAAGACACTGAAGCCACTGAGAAAAAAAACTTTAAGCAAAAATTAAGAAAAAGAAGCAGAGCAACTGCAAAAGACATCTGCACAGATTGCTTGCAGAAATTGAAACTGGATATGTTTGCTAGCTCTCAGGCTAAGGGGGTGGAGCAAGTGCTCAGAAAAGATTGTGGATTTCTGAAACTCCTGGACTGTGGGTTGGGAACACCTAGTGTATGGAATCCAAAAGGGACTTAACAGAATAGCTGGTTAAAATAGATATCTAAAAAGATTTTAATAAATAATGTTTTACAAAACATCCGTGTTGACTTCTTTTCAATAGAAGCAAAATCCTACCAAATACAGAAATAAGATCACTTCCTTATGTTAAAAAGTGACACTGTACAAAACAAGAAAATGAGCAGGTGCAATGTAAATATCAATTGAGAAAATCCAATTTGAAAGTTTGAAAGACCTGTCTTACCACATATTTTAAGAAAATGTGTAACAATTTCAGATATTTGTATCACGCTACTATATAAAGCCATCTCAGCCAGAAACATTTCTGGCTAACAGAAGGCAGACCAACATATTCAACACTATAGAGGAGTACAGATGTCTTTAATCTGAAGCTCAGGAGGCATGTGTAACACATATTAGACCTTTCTAATTTTTAATATTGTAAACCGCCCAGATACATGTGATGGTCGGTATATCAAGCCATGAATAAACTTGAAACTTCTTCAACTAAAATAACTGTAGGCAGAGTTTAAGTCTGAGCTACATTAATAGTCCAATATGTGACAAAAGCTGAGTGCAATAGAACTAATTTTTCTTGGAGGAAGGGATGGTATCAGCAGCCACAGTCTCTCTCCCAGGGGCTGATGGACAAAAGCCATAACTGGATTTTCCACACTTTTTTCAAAGGGTGTCTTTTTTTAAAAAAAGTTTTGAAATGCTTATTAAAACTCCTATCATATAGAAAGGATCCTACCACATCTGTAGAACTTGTTACTAAAATTAATTGTCATTTGGTTCTTCACTGAAGAAATCAGTTCTTACAGTTGGCCTGTGCCATTAAATATTTGCTACATTGACCATTACCTGCCACAGGCTATCTGTGTGACGATATTTCCCATGAGTTCAAAGACTTTTCTTGGGTTTATTTCATGGTTTGTAGAATTGTGTCCCAACTGGCCATATCCTCCTGCTCCAAATGTAAACACACCTCCTTCCTGAACAATAAAATGTAAAAATTAGTTATTATTCAAACCAATAGAAGGCAGGAGTTTACATTTTTCTGGGCTAATCTGTCCAACTCATCTACAAGATTTCAGCACCTCTATGGGCAATAAAAATGCTACATGCTTTAAACAATTTCAAAGTTTTGGGGTGCGACTGTTTACCTAATATACAAAATAAAAGGTTAGAACCAGTGCACTTTTCAGGTAAATACCAAATTGATAGCTCAATCAGACTCAACTTCAGTGATCCAGTTACACATATAAAAGTCACTTTCTGAAGGATGCTATGAGAGACTCTCCGCTTCAGGCTCTTGAGCTCTGGCAGTGTTTCTTTCAATATTTTGAAAGGACAGGCTACACCGCTCTTGCTTTTCTGTGTACTAATAATGCTCTTTGACAAAGAAAGAAGACACCACCTAGACTGTGCAACTGATATTGACAATCCCTGATGCAGGCATCTGCCAAAGCACAGCCTGTGTCAGGTGCCTCATTAAAGTCAGGCTACAAACCTATTCTTGGAGGCCCATTGTGCTTTTGTTGTTTAGTACTGCTATAATGAATAACAATACAATATTTCATGGCATCAAAGGTACTTATAAAATATCAAAACAATATCATTCATTACTAATTGGAACATGTACCTCTAATTGGAACATCACTAAGAACTGCCTTCAAAAACTATAATTGATTCAAAATACCACCGTGAAGTTGATCTATGGAAAGAGCAAATTCGACCATGTGACTCCTTTGCTTTTCTCTCTCCATTGGCTCCCGGTTTATTTTAGAATTCAATTTAAGTGTTTATGAATTGTTTTTAATATTTTACATGGTATCTTTACTCCTCTTCTTCCTCTGCTATGGAACGTTTATAGATTTTCATATGCGAGAAGCATTCATCGATTTAAACTTTCTCTTCCTTCTAGGAAAGGAATTCAAGGAGTTAAGAATTTTAGCAGCTCTCTGGCATTTAAATTTCCCCAATTATGGAATGAACTTCCCCTAATTTTGAGGTGTCCCAGTTCCTTCCAACTCTTCCATAAACTTCTAAAAACTTTTTTATTCGCTAATCAATTTGAAAACTAACTCTCTTGTATTTCAGTTTACTTTATTTTTTTAATTTATTGTTAACCGCGTTGAGCTTCCTTTGGTTGATGACCCGGTATATAAGGTTAAGGTTAAGTTTTAGTTTAGTTTAGTAAATACCTTTGTAAGAGCAGCTGTGTGATCTTCTCCACAACATATGTGAATAATCTTCTGAGACCTTAATGACTTTAGAAGGACAGGGTAATATTTATCTGAAATTTAATAAAAGCAAATAAAAGTTGATTTCATTGTAAAATGTGCATGAAATTAGCAATAATGATGGCTCATCTTCACTTTGGTCTATCATCAAGAAGCCACAGTTCATGTTTCTAACTGCAGACTGACTAATTGACTTGTATAGGAAATGAGAACCCTATGCACCCTTTCATTTTAAATAACTAATAATATTGATCTTTTTTTGGAGGAGGTTCGATCCTTCAAAAGCGGATGGGAAAGGATATGGATTTAGCTCAAGCCTTTCTCAACAGTACCTCAAGACAAGTTATATTCATGTACAATAGGTATTTTCCGGTCCCTAGCATGCTTACAATCTAAGTTTATATCCAAGGTAATGGAGGATTAAATGATTTGCTCAAGATCACAAGGGATTTGAATTGAGTTATTTTGCCACTCTCTGGTTTATACAGTACTTACCTGTTCATTTCATTTCCTTGAAATCTGGCACCACCAGATGATCCAGCGCAGCTCAATTGGGAGTCAGCTGACCAACTGGATCAGGAGCATAAAAATAAATGTCTCAGAACTAGAAGCTGCTATGACCATCTGCCCGCTGGAGACAGAAAATATTGAGGAGCAGAGCTCAGCTCAGTGTTTTATATTTCCACCTGCTGGTTGATGGGCATAACTATCCCACAAGTTCTGGAATAGTGGGAAGCAGCGTAATGGAAGAACAGTTTATTAAAACTGAACAAATCTGTGTTTCCAAGTTTATTCCAAATTTGATATACTGTCTATCACATGTATCTAGACAGTTTACAATACTATAACATTTAAAAAAAGGGTAGTAAAAAAGAAAAAAAAAGTTTAAAAGTAATATATATATATATATATACACACACACACACACACACACATACATACACACACTGGATATAGTCATACAGAAACAGGAGGATCTGGGGGCTGGTCAAGAGTAAAAATACATTGAGATAAAATAAATAAAAAGGGTGGTAAAGGGGGAGGGGAAGAAAACAAAGGGGAAGGGATTACGCTTCTTAAAAAAAAATCCATAAAAACGGTGTCAGTGGTTGCTATAGGCTGTTATAATGAAAACTAACAAACAAGCATTAATGGTCTTGGCAGTCAAGATTGGCATATACATTCAAAATAGAAGTGGCTGCTGACAACATGCACGATTGAGCAAAGAATAATTTAGAGACAAATGTCATTATTTATATAAATTCCAGTATCTGCATGGGTTTCCAAACCTTATAGGTATCTACGTGCAGTGGCGTACCTAGGGTATGTGGCACCCGGGGCCCATCATTTTTTGACACCCCCCCCCCATGTAAAAAAATTTTTTTTTTTTTGCAATAACCATGAAATGGAATAAATGGTCAGAATAGAAACAGGCAGTGAAATTTTTCTTTTATTGAACCTCATATATGTAACCATTATTCCAAACATAACATAACATAAATTATGTCTAAATTGTCATGACATTAGAAGTACATATGGAGTAGTTGCAGGTGATGCTTGGGACAGTTCTGATTGTGTTAGTTCGATTTTATGTGTTTTTTGAATAGAAGGGTTTTTATTTCTTTTTGAAGGTTTTGCAGTCTGTGGTTGATATCAATTGGTTGTAGAGTTGGGGGTCGAGTGTTGCAGCTCGAATGGCTAGGAGGTTGTCTAACAGTTTTTTTCTTTTGACGTTTTTGGTTGGAGGGTGTGTGAATGGTGCACAAGTTCTCCTATGTCTGTTTGAAGTGGATTGAATTATTTAGCTGAAGAAATTAGTTACCCCCCCATTCCACACACATTAATTCTCTTCCATTTTTGTTCCCATTATAAAAAAACACTGATAAGTTCCCAGGAAAAAAATACATTAAAATAAGAAATGAAAACAAAGGCCCCTACAGATGAGAACATAACATAAAAATAGCCTAACTGGGTCACACCAATGGTCCATCATGCCCAGTAGCCCATTCTCATGGTAGCCAATAGTGCTGCCCGATTCAGAGAAAAATATTTCATTCGATTCGATTCACCCTGTTGAATCGATTTTTCGATTCGATTAACCGTTAATGACACCGCTTTTTAAGTTTAAACAAAGTACAACAATAAATTTCACAACAACAATAAATTTCACAAAGTACTTAAAAAAAAATCACATTTTTCCATTAAAGCAGTTCTGGAGACATTTGCTTGAACAGTCTTTTTTCCCAGTCCATAAGCAAGCAATATGAAAAAGATTTCCTTAATTATCTACTCAAACATTTTTGCTATTTACTTTCATTGTACCTAGACTATTATTCAGTAGAAAAAATTTAGTTTGTTCAATCAAGCAGAACATTCACTCATAGAAGTCCAATGTCCACACAGGATTTGATTGAACAAACCAAATTTTTCTACTGAATAATAGTTTAGGTATACTGAATAGCAAAAATGTTAAAGCCATACAGAAAAGCAGTAAAAGTCAATAGGTTCTCCAAGTGAGAACAACCTGATGTCTCAGCACTTGAGGAAAAGACCATGTAATAATGTTTATAAGATAAATCATATAAATGATTATACTGAAGCAGGTTGTCCTCAGCGTGAGAGGTAAGCAAGAGGAGAGAATTCTCCAGCGCTTTACACAATAAGGCACAGGTTAATCACCCTCTGCCTGCAGTGCACACCATCATAGGACACCTCAGGTGTGCTCAAATTAATCAATGTGATAAATTAAACAGTAATAAACAATTGGTCAATCACAAGAGTGCAAGATCAAACAGGTTGTTCCCACTCAAGAGAACCTATTGACTTTACTGCTTTTCTGTGTGAGTAGATAATTAAGCAAATTTCTGATAGCCTACAGAACTGATTCTCACCTTCCATCCCCAGCCCCCAAGACTTACCAGACCCCCCCCTGCCGATGTATTTACTTACTGCCTGTACTGGATATTAAATCGTGGGGAAGAGAGGAGAAATGCGGGAAAAGAGCCAGCCAAAACTAGTATTTGTTGCTGCTGAGTGCACCAATCCAGGGCAAGCAGACGCTTCCCCCATGTCTTAATAACAGACAATGGACTTTTCCTCCAGGAATTTGTCCAAACCTTTCTTAAAACCAGCTACGCTATCTACTTTTAACATAATTTCTGGCCACTTCATTTTTAAGCTTAGATCTTTCCTTCCAAATAGAGACCTTGCTAGATGTCAAATACAGCACAAGGTAACTTCACACGGACTTAACTGTGCAGGAAATGAATCTCCTCATACATCCACCATATAGTGCAAAAATGTGCAAAGGTCTGTTTTTTTCTTTCGATCACTACATAGCCTAATGCCACACAAGCAGCGCTGTTACAAACATATTCTGAAGGTCAATGCTAAGGTTGACAAAGTTTCCTTCCTTGGACCAGAAGGAGATACTGACAAACCACTGGAAGAGATTCTAAAACAACTACCCAGAAATAACACCCAAAGACCCACTCAGTGTGTGAACCAGTTGAGTGGAGTGGACTAACTGGGGGTGGAAATGGGCCCAGAGTTTGCTCAGCAGAATTTCCCAGACTACCTCTTCCTCTCAACACACTGACATGCTACCACCACCACCAACACTAGGAACACCTCACCGAGTATGCCAGCAATGCTTATAAACTTTATAAAACACATTACAGTGGTGCCTCGCATAACGAACGCCTCGCACAACGAACGCTGCACACAACGAACTTCATGTCTTGATTCACACAACGAACTTCGTTTCACACAACAAACTTCACACAACGAACTTCGTTTCACACAACGAACTTCGTTTCACACAACGAACTTCGTTTCACACAACGAAGTCGCCCGAGCTGCCGATGTATTGCATCCTTCCGCGCAGGCACTGCAGGCAGTCGTTAGTCACTGCGCTTAACTGCCCTCTCTCACTGTATACAGTCGTCCTTTTAAGATAAACTCAATATTTTTTATATATCATGGCTTCTAAAAAAAGCAGGAAGGTGATTTCTGTTGAAATGAAACGGGAAATAATTAGAAGGAGTGAATGTGGGGTAAAACAGTGTGACCTCGTCAAAGAGTTTGGCCTCAGCAAGACCACCATTTTCACCATTTTGACAAATTTATCTTTTTTTATGTCATCTTAGCATATTTTATGCTGCAGAACGAATTATTTTTTTTAACATGTATTGTTATGGGAAAACGCGTTTCACATAACGAACTTTTCGCATAACAAACTTGCTCCTGGAACGAATTAAGTTCGTTGTGTGAGGCACCACTGTATTATATTTTCTTATAAAGCATATATTTTAACTGAACTCAGCCTTGCCATTCACAAAAATAGAAAAGTTCCCATTTCAAGCTGTCTCATGTATACTTTTCAAATCTAACATATTGTAATCACAAAACAGAAAATAAAATTATTTTTTCTACCTTTTGTTCTCTGGTCAATATTCAAATCTTGTTGGTCCCAGGCTCTTGTTGTCTTGCTTGCCAGGGTCTCCTTTCTCCGTGCTAACCATCCGTCTGCCATCTCTGTCCTCCCCTTCCGTTTCCCTTCCCTCTCCCGGAGATCTGGCATCTTTCCTTTTTTTGTCTCGATCCACAGATTCACCTTTTCTCAACTCCCCACCACCTTTTCTCATCTCTCCCTTTCTGTTCCCAACTATCCTCCTATCCAATATCTCTATCCCCCCTCCACACCATCCCCTGTTTCCAAGTTCTCTTCCTTTCTGTTCCTTCCCTCCCTAAATCCCATTATGCACCATCTCTCTCCCACTCCTCTGTTTTTAGACCCATTATTTCTAACCCACAAAGTCTGGCATATGCACGTATCTTTGAACCCCCCTTCCCTCTCTCCCTCTGTGTACTTTTACACCAGGACCCCCCTCCCCCGAAGGTCTGTCCCCCCTCCGAAGGGCTACACCCCACCCCTGAAGGCCTGCACCCCCCGAAGGACTTTACCTCCCACCCAAAGGTCTGTCCCCCTCTGAAGGCCTAAACCCCACCCCTGAAGGCCTGCACCCTCCCCGAAGGTCTGTACCTCTGAAGGCCTGCACCCCCCCTGAAGGCCTGCACCCCCCCCCACCCGAAGATGTGTCCCCCCCTGAAAGCCTGCACCCCCCCGAAGGTCTGTACCTCCTGAAGGCCTGCACCCCCCTGAAGGCCTGCACCCCCCTGGAGGCCTGCACCCCCCCGAAGGACTTTACCTCCCACCCAAAGGTCTGTCCCCCTCTGAAGGTCTAAACCCCACCCCTGAAGGCCTGCACCCTCCCCGAAGGTCTGTACCTCCTGAAGGCCTGCACCCCCCTGAAGGCCTGCACCCCCCCTGAAGGCCTGCACCCCCCCTGAAGGCCTGCACCCCCCCACCCGAAGATCTGTCCCCCCCTGAAAGCCTGCACCCCCCCGAAGGTCTGTACCTCCTGAAGGCCTGCACCCCACTGAAGGCCTGCACCCCCCTGGAGGCCTGCACCCCCCCCTGAAGGTCTGTACCTCCTGAAGGCCTGCACCCCCCTGGAGGCCTGCACCCCCCCTGAAGGCCTGCACCCCCCTGAAGGCCTGCACCCCCCCTGAAGGCCTGCACCCCCCCACCCGAAGATCTGTCCCCCCACCCGAAGATCTGTCCCCCCCTGAAAACCTACACCCCCCCGAAGGTCTTTACCTCCCACCCAAAGGTCTGTCCCCCCCCTTAAGGCCTACACCTCCCTCTTAAGGGCTACACCCCACCCCTTAAGGCCTACACCCCCCATCTAGTACTGTCTAATGCAATTAGGTACGGGTCAGGAGGCCAGAGGGGAAGCAGGACATTGCAGCAATTCCCAACTGACCCTCCCCCCTCGCCCTCTAAAGCAGGAGCAGGCTAGCAAGAGGAAATTGCCGATCCTGCTTTAGGGGGGGAGGGTCAGTTGATGATTCGGGAGGCCGATTTTGGGCTTTTTAAAAAATTGATTCGGGCAGAAATAAAATAACAATAAAACCACCACCAAGCAGCCCAGCGATACTCACCCTCAGTTCCTGCCTTAATTGCAGTGTTCCACGCGGCTCGGGCTCCCTTTCTTGCTTCCACCCAGCCGGAAACCGGAAGTTGCTGATCAAGCTCCGACGGCGACGGGGGGTGTGGCCGTGGGTGAATGGAATTTGAGAGAGGGCTCAGGCAGGATCACTTCGGGGACTCGCGGAAGCCTTGGAGTCGGGCCATAGCAGGGAAGTTCCCGGGCCATGACTCCAAGGCTCGAGCACCCCTAATGAGCTGGTACCCGGGGCGGCCCGCCCCCCCCGCCCCCCCCTAGGTACGCCACTGTCTACGTGTTACACTCATATGCAAAAGGTTAAGTCAGTGGTATTTTCCTGTTGGTTAATTCTAACAGCAAAGTTTATTCCAAAGACCAGAATAAACATCAGCTACAATTATTCTAGTTCAGAGAAAAGTAGCTCTCCTGCATCAGAGCCAAACAAGTCACAATGAATTTTTTTGGGTATGTCAGTTGATCATCTAGCAAATCAAGCTATGTTTGTCCTTAACTGCCTCTCACCATTTTCATCCATCTTAGTGATAGCAATAGCACACTAGCACTAACACACTTCCGGTTGACATACCACATTTCCTTCAGGAAGCTGGCACAACCATTTCTTCAAACCAGCAATTAATTGTTGCTACTAAACACTGTCTTCGCAATTTCCCTTGCTCCTACAGGTTTCTACTGTCTAACTTATACCTCAGACTTAAAGAGGAAGAGGGAATATAATACTATTAATATTAAAAAAAAAAAAAAATCATAACTAAAATGACTGTTTCAATCATTTCCAAAGCTTAGCCAGAAAAGATTCCAGTTCTGGCCTCCTATCCTACTTGCCAACAAAATGTTAAAGGCTCAGAATTCCCTGGCAGTTCTTCTGATCCACGTAGTTCCCAAAGATACACATTAATTTACAAATCTATTTTTTTCCACAGTCTTTAGCTCAAGGAAAGATTAGGTATTTACCTGGATTTTTTTTTTTTTTTATCTTCTTTCTGGAAGGAGAACATACATATGAGTCCTGACAATAGGTGATATTCCTTTACTCGTGAGATGTTTGCAGAAGGATGAAATTTACATTATGTCCAGCATCCAGCAGTTCGAGCTAATACATGCCCATGCCTCCCAGAACTCCGTTAGCCTGTGGGAATTTGGCTACAGTTCTGGCATCATTGGGACTTCCTGGAGGCTGCAACAGAGCGTGGTCTATAGGCCTGGGTATGTCTAGAGTTATCATACATTTGTCTGGGAACCCATATTGCTCTCTGGGCAGAAAATCCTTTGGAATACTAAGGAAAGTGCACGGAGCCACAAAAATTATTCAAAGTAGACCTTCAAAGGTTCCAGGGTCTACTGTTTGGAAGTGTCTTAGGAAGACGATCAGCCACACTGACTATAAGATGTCCAAACCCTTTCCAAAAAGCATCTGCCTCTTAAAGGAGAGTCTGCTTAAGATGGCTTTAAGAGCCGAATCTCCCACCCATTGTTGGATCCATTGCGGGATTCTGGATCCATTGTGGGATTCTGTGGGTGGAAACAGAATAAGCTGAGACTCTGCTCAGGACTCTTAAAAATGTTATACATGGCATCTACCACATAGCCAATCCCTTCTATGACTAATTGTGGGCACAATTCATTGCTCTGTTATGACAGATATGTGCCAAAAAAAGGCAGCTGAGGCCATTTTAAAATCACAAGTCTAAAGCTCCAAACTGGTGTTTAAGGACTATATCCACTGTGGTCCTACAAATCCTTCAAGTCTACAACCCCTCACTAGGGAAGAAGTCCTCTTGGTAACCTGAGCTACCAATGAGTCCACCTTAAACCGGACAAATAACTGCTGAAATTCAGGAGCCATGGGTTACAGCCTTGTCATTGTTTCAGCTCTCCTTAGGGAGCCATCTGGGACCTCCCAATGCTCTGTAATTAGGGCAGTAAGATCCAGATGCAACAGAAAAAATGAAGTCTGCGCCTGGGATGCACTCATAAACAAGCACTATGCTGCTATAGACTAGAGAGCTGAACGGGAACGGGGACGACGGGAATCCCGCGGGACCCGCGGGCATCCCGCGGGTTCCCCCTTTGGGTCACGGGGATCCCGTGGGGACGCCCCCTAGGGTCACGGGGATCCCGTGGGGACGCCCCCTAGGGTCGCGGGGATCCCGTGGGGACACCTCCGAGGGTCGCGGGGTTCCTGCGGGGCTGGATGTACTCAGTCGCGCGGCTCTTCTCCCTACCTTCTCTGCTTGCAGCACAGAGCCGATCGGAAGTCTTCCCGACGTCAGCGCTGACGTCGGAGGGGAGGGAAGGCTTAAACAAAGATGGATGTACTCAGTCGCGCGGCTCTTCTCCCTACCTTCTCTGCTTGCAGCACAGAGCCGAACGGAAGTCTTCCCGACGTCAGCGCTGACGTCGGGAAGACTTCCGTTCGGCTCTGTGCTGCAGGTAGTGCAGGTAAGGAGGAAAGTAGCCTCGCGGTTCGAGTGGCTACCAAGGGAGGGGGCGGTCCGCCCCGCCACACCCCGCCCCGGTTGCAGCACAGCCGGCCAGGTCCCCTTACTTTTGTGGCACTTCCCCGACCGACCGACAACAGCCCCGGTCCAACAAGCCTCCCTGCCCTGTAGCCGCGAATCTAAATTATCTTCTTACAGCAGCTGTAATAAGGTAATTTAGATTCGCAGTTAAGGGCAGGGAGGTTTGTCGGACCGGGGCTGTTGTCAGTCGGTCGGGGAAGTGCCACAAAAGTAAGGGGACCTGGCCGGCTGTGCTGCAACCGGGACGGTAGAGAAGGAGTGGGGAGAAGGACGCTGAAAGGCCATGGGGAAGACGGGAGGAGGGGGGGAAGGACTCTGAAAGCACTTGAAGACAGAGGAGGGAGAAGGACGCTGAAAGCACATGGGGAATACAAAGGGGTGGAGAAGGACGCTGAAAGGCCATGGGAAGGACGGGGGGGGGGACGGACTCTGAAAGCACTTGTGGAAGACAGAGGGGGGAGAAGGATGCTGAAAGCACATGGGGAAGACAAAGGGGTGGAGAAGGACGCTGAAAGGACATGGGGAAGACAAAGGGGTGGAGAAGGACGCTGAAAGGCCATGGGAAGGGCGGGGGGGGAAGGACTCTGAAAGCACTTGTGGAAGACAGAGGGGGGAGAAGGATGCTGAAAGCACATGGGGAAGACAAAGGGGTGGAGAAGGATGCTGAAAGCACATGGGGAAGACAAAGGGGTGGAGAAGGACGCTGAAAGGTCATGGGGAAGACGGGGGGTGGGGTGGAGAAGGATGCTGAAAGGCCATGGGGAAGACAGAGAGGGAGAAGGACGCTGAAAGGACATGGGGAAGCAGAGGGGGGAGAAGGACACTGAAAGCACATGTGGAAGACAGAGGGGGGAGAAGGACGCTGACAGGACATGGGGAAGATGGCGGGGAGAAGGACGCTGAAAGGAAATGGGGAAGAGAGAGTAGGGAGAAGACACTGGCAGGGAAGAAGACAGATGCCAGACTATGGGGGAGCGGAGAGAAGAAGATGGGTGCCAGACCAATTTGGAAGGGGGAAGAAAGGGAGAGGCACAGTAACAGAGCAAATGGAAGATGCAGAAGGAAGAGAGACAGTGGATGGAAGGAATTGAATGAGAACATGAGGAAAGCAGAAACTAGGAAAAGAATTATATTTTATTTTTTTATTTTGCTTCAGGATAAAGTAGTATATTAGTTGTGTTGATAAAAATTTATAAACATTAGAGGCTCTGGTAGAAACCCATTTGCAAAGTATGTATTCTTCCCAATTAATATTTTCAAATTAATAAAGTCTTTTTGCTTATTTGTAAATGGGTTTCTACCAGAGCCTTTAATTCAGTAGCATAATTAAATGAAATAACAATTTCTGAAGTTTATATGGACGGGCGGGGACGGAGGGGATTCCTCGCGGGGACGGGTGGGGACGGAGGGGATTCCTCGCGGGGACGGGTGGGGACGGAGGGATTCCTCACGGGGACGGGTGGGGACGGGTTGGATCCTCACGGGGACGGGTGAGGACGGGTGGGACTTTGGCGGGGACGGGTGGGGACGGGTGGGATTTCTGTCCCCGCGCAACTCTCTACTATAGACTGCAGAGCCTTCAAGTTTATCTCCCACAACGACTCTGGGATAAGCCCCAGCAACGCCGTCGCTTTAAAAAGGCAGTGTATTGTCAGATCTTCCCCATGTTCAAGGGAGACTACAGTCTCCTGGCCTCCTGTCTCTGTTTGAGACCCCGAATCCCCCAGAAGGGACGATTCACTCTGGGACAGTAAAGGCATAGAATCAGACTTCCAGTCTCCCCAGTCATTATCAGCCTGGTCCTCTGGCTCCTGTTCCTGCATTTCTGCTGAAGCACGTGCACTTTGAGAAGACACATCCCCTTGTGCAGAAAACATTGTTTCCTCGACCACCGTGGAAGACCCCTGACAGTTTAAGTAACCTTTCCAAAATAAACTGACAAAATCCAGGTTAAATCCCTGACCAGAGACTCCTGGTTTACCCTGCCAGGCCTCATTTGGCCGTTTCCTGGGATCCACAGCGTCCATGCACCTGCCCTTCACCCATGCTCCATCCCAAGGCTACGGAGAGGATCTCTTCCCCAGACAAGGGGTCCACTGTGAACCCCAGCCTTAAGGGTGCCAGACAGGACTAAGCACAAGGCTCCCACCCCTCTATCATGTGCCCCACGGCACACAGCTGCTGTTCAGTCTGCCATCTGTTCAAGATGGCTGCTGCAGCAGTGTGGTCACACTAAAAAACGGCCCGAGGACCCCCCTCCTCCTCCCCAAGGGTCTAAAAATTCTGGGAAGGGGTCCCTAAAGATTCAGTCATTCCTACAACTCAATTCCATTCTGTTCTACATCTTTAGTTTGGATCTTTGCTTGGCACTGAACCTATTACTCTGCATTGGACATAAATAGGTTATTTACTGAGGAGTGTTTCTGATAGACACAAAGCCTCTAATGTACTGAAGTACTCAAGTAAAATATAAATAAGCTTTACAGTAAGAAATTCAATCTGTCTCCAAGGCCTCCTTTTACAAAACTGCGATAGTTTCTAACGTGGGAACCACGCTGAATGGCCCGCGCTGCTCCCGACGCTCACTGAGTTCCTATGAGCATCGGGAGCAGCGCAGGCCATTCAGCGCGGCTCCCCGGGCTAGAAACTGCTATCACAGTTTCGTAAAAGAGGGTGCAAGTTTCCATTTGGTGATGTTCATCCCTTTATCTTCATTAACAGAAATTAATGTTTTAAATGGAATGCAATATAAACAATTTATAATATTAAAATTTTGCACAAACTAATTATAGGTTGCAGCATTTCCCAATTTAACACAGATATCAGTCTACCACTCACTGTTAAGCTGATCAACTTACATCCTTAGGTGTACTACAGCATCTTTTCTGGTTTCTCCAATAAAAGGTATCATAATCTACAGATTACAAATTGCTTTACCACATGTTATGTTACTATGTATATATTGCTTTACTGCTGCCCTATGCATATCAATAATGAAATAAATAACTTACCATTTTCATCATTAAGTCCTAGTTGTCCAAATTTGTTGCGCCCCCATCCAAAAATGGCCCCTGAAAGAGTCAGTACAACACTATGTGCTCCCCCTGCTGCAATCTGGGCAAAAGGAATTCCCAATAATGTCTTCACTAGTTGTGGTGAAGTCTGGTTTTTGTATTCATAGCCTATTCCCAGTTGTCCATATTTATTCTGTCCCCAAGAATAAACTTCACTTCCTAAAAAAACAAACAAACAAAAGCCACACAAAACCAAAATGCACAATTAGCAGAAAAAGTAATTTAAACAGGGGGAAAAAAACACCTTGATTATTCAATTATGGAAGCTTATAGGAATAGTTTGGAAAGGGAAATAAAGAAGTAGGGTGGTAGGGGAAATGGTGGACAATTTGTCACCAACACATAGAGCAATTCATAGGAGAATTAACTCCCTTGCAATCCTCAAACTATGCCCACAGCATATCATTGTGCACGTTATTATAAAGGACACCAGTCAGGTAATGTATCACATGAGTTAGCAGTATTTTCACTCACAGTGTTATAGCCATATACTGTAATTCTCTTGAGATATTACCTTATCTTTAAACCCACTAAAATGAAGCTCAAAATCAAAGAGTATGCAAAGCCATCAAGATATTTTAAACTCAAAGCAAACATTCATGGCACAATGTAACTACAGAGTTATATTCAAACAATATAACCACATCTAGATCATCACATGGTATACTTATAAAGATCACTCATAAGATCAGGACATCTAAACAATTCTATATCTTAAAGATGCTGTGCATATAGACCTTTCACAATGCACAAACTACACTATAAGCAATGGCGCATCAAGAAGGGAGAAGGGGTGGTCTGCTCTGGGTGCAGCCAATCAGGGCTGGCATCTTGGTCCGGGAACTTCTTCCCTATCTGGCTGCGGCATCCTTCATAACTTACTGGTCTGCCAGAGTCAGGCCCTTCTCTCTGCCGGGCCCTGCTTCATGGAAGCAGGAAGTTGGTGGGACCAGCAGAGAAGAAAGCCTGACAGGCAAGAGCAGCAAGTTGTGAAGGATATCGCTGACGATGAAGGAAGGCAAATTTTCTTGGGGTGCAGATTGAGAAAGAGGTACCCATCAGGGGGAGCGAGGGAGAAAGAAGGAAAACTAGGGAAGGGAGAGGAGAGAGAGATGCCATAGCATGGGAAATGGAGGGAGGGAGAGAAGGAAGGAAAGGAAGGAAGGAGAAGATGCCATAGCATGGAGGGGGAGGGAAAGTAGGAAAAATATGCCAGACGGTGGGATGGGATAGAAGAAAGCATCAGTTACTGCTCCTTTGCTTTGGAACTCTGCCCCAGCCCATTTAAGAGAGGAAACAACCCTAAATCACTTCAAAACAAAACTGAAAACCTTTCTGTTTCAAGATGCCTTTGGGCTATAACTGTCTTCTTAAGGACGTTTTCCCCCATCAATTCTTTCAGTTTGCAACTTTCAGTTTCCCCTCCCTTTTGTAGCTTCCCTTCTCTTTTTTGCACTTTAAAACATTGTAGTTTTCCCCCTGTTCCTATTATGTTCTGTATGTTTTCCTTCCATGTTGTTTGTCTCTGTATTAATATGTATAAAACAATGCTCAGTTTTTAAGCTTTTTGTTATATTATGAATTATGTTTTACCCCCTTTGTTATTTTTAAATTTAATTATTACATGTATACCGCCTTGAAGCCTGATTTGGCGGTATAACAAACTTTTTTTTTCCCCAAAAAGTTTATTGAGGAAATGCAAAAAGATACATAACAATGAACAAGGCAACCAACATCTCATACAATCACATCCTGCCACCCCGCCAAAAGTCATACTGGGATTCTTCAGTATGAGACAAAACAGTCCAAAGCAAAACAAAACCCCATCCACATCCCCTCCCACCTCCCCTCATCCCCATCTCATTTGTGTGCAAAGAGCTAACTAGGAACCACCAAAGTAGCTGGGTGAGACCACTAGGAGACCGATGACCACTTAATGTAAGGATCCCAAACCTTCAAAAACTGAAAGAGGCGATTATGCATGAGAGCTGTCAATTTAGACAAATGAAAAATAAAAGCTAATTTCCCCAATAAATGCTGCCTAGTAGGTAAACTTGAAGAGATGCCAGAACATGGAAGGGGGATGGAGAGGGGGTGAAGCTGAAATGAATCATGTATAAAGAAGAGATGGGGCACAGACTGGATGGAAGGGAGAGAGGGTAGACAGTTTATGGAAGGGGCACAGAAACACGGAAGATGCAATATGGAAGGGAAAGAGAGAGCAGACAGTGGATGGAAGGAGCAGAAAAAGAGGGTGGACAGTGGATGGAAAAGAGAGAGGGGCAGATGTTGGATGGAATGAAGAGAGTGAAGAAAAGATGAGGAAAGCAGAAACCTGAGATGAGAAAAGGTAGAAAAAAAAACTTTTTTTTTTTTGTTGTTACTTTAGCATAAAGTAGTATTGTAGCTGTATTGATAAATGCTTATAAACAGAAAATGGAAATAAGGTAGTCTTTTTGTTGGACTAATTTTAATACATCTTTTACTAACTTTTAGAGACCAAAATCTTCTTCCTTAGGTCAGGACAGGATATCATAACAAAAGTATACTGTCCTGACCTGAGGAAGGTGGTTTTGGCCTCTGAAAACTTATTGAAAAACGTATTAGTACAATAAAATAGCATTATCTTATTTTCCATTTTTTTGTTTTATTTCTATTTGTTAAGTGGTGATTGTTATTTGTCAGTTTTTTCAAATTTACGTCTGCTACCTTTATAATTTAAATTTTGCACAGTATTTTGAGACCTGCATCATCACTGTTTCTGTTTTTGTGGTGTTTAACTGTATGCAGAGTCTGGCTTTTTGATTTGATTTTATTTCTTATATACCGCTATACCGTGAGGTTCAAAGCGGTTTACAATGAAGATAGATTAAAGACACATTAAAATAAAATAAATAAAAATGGTACTTTGAATTTCCCTAGCTGTCAGTTCAGTTTAACTTTGTCTACATATTTCATTTTTAGTTTGTGATTACTTATTCCATATTGGATGGAGGTGTATCTGTGTTTTGTGTGTATGAAAGAGACATGGTTTCTATTAGCATTGACTGTGCAGGAACAATCTGTACTAATCTGGCTTGTTTAGTTTTACAATGTGTGTATTGGTGTTCTAGTGTTCACTAGTGTTTAAAATGCTGCCTTTTCCTAGGTGCACCCTTGTTGTGTGACTTGTGAATTATTAATAAAAATAAAAATAACTGTTTTTATATGTCAAATATACTAGCTATGCCGCTGACTATAATTAACAGGATAATACCACTTTGTCTATTTGTCTATTAAGAGAAACTGGATGGGATTTACTATACCGCCTTTCTGTGGTAACAATCAAAGTGCAGGTACTTATTTTGACCCTTAAGTGACTTGCTCGGAGTCACAAGGAACTGCAGTGGGATTGGAACTGCACTAGCCATTAGGCATATAAAATGTGTGTCTGTAGACATGCTTACTGGTAACTTGAGGTGTTAGCTACCTTAAAATCTTATCAAAATGACTAAATCCCACCTAAAGAAAATCATAGGCATGTCCTTTGTCACATTATCATTTTTAGGACTTTGTTTTCAGCTAAACTGGATTGCCAGATATGGGACACAGACCGTACTAGTATGGCTGTGACGAACTAAAGCTAGGAGTCATCACCTAAGCATCACTCAACACATTAAAACGCACATGCAACCATTTTGTTTTGTTTTTTTATACTATTAATTTTCAAATTAGAGATCCTCTGAGTTCATCCCATGCCTTTTTGAATTCAGTTATTGTTTTTGTTTCCACCACCTCAGTCAGGATGGCATCAACCACCATCTCTGTAATAAAGAATTTCCTGACACTACTCTTAAGTGATGATTCAGCTCTCAACACATAACTAAAGAGGTACAAGGAGGATATGCACATCTTATTTAGATTAAAACCGATGCTCCTGCCTGTGGATTTTCGTTCTGTCGTTCAAGCCTTATTATTATCTCGAATTGATTACTGCAATCTTTTGTATCTCGGATTGTCAAAGAAAACATGTAAACCTGTCAACTTTTAATGAATTCAGCAGCTAGATTGATAATGGGCATTCCTAGGGTTGCCCATATTACTCCAATCTTAAAAGCTCTCCCCTGGTTACCTGTTCAACAGAGAATTTGCTATAAAACTCTGTTTATCAAATATTGTACTCCTCTTCTCCTACTTGTTTTCAAAGCTTGTGGGAAATCTACCAACCCACAAGATGTTTGAGATCTGAAGGAGAGATATTGCTCATCAGTTAAAAGAAAATGGGATTCGTTATGTTAAATACAGAATATCGATTTTCTTACTTGCCGGTAAGAATCTTTGGAATTCAATTTCAGATATAATGAGATTATGCAAAGATCATGTGTCTTTTAAGAAAATGTTAAACACACAATTATTTGTGGACGCCTTTCTTTAACTTTGTGGTTATTATTTGTTTTAGATTTAAAGAATTCTGTATTGAGGAAATTTGTGGGGAAGATTTATTTGTTTGCTGCATTTTACAATGTTTCTGCTTGAAATTGTGGATGTAAATGTTTTGTACATCACTTAGATTTATGCGATTCATAAATTTTTAAAATAAATAAATAAGTCTATCATCCTGCAACCTCAATCCATGTCCTCTAGTTTTACCGTTTTCCCTTCTCTGGAAAAGATTTGTTTCTATACTAATATCTTTCAAATATTTAAACGTCTATATCATATCTCCCCTGTCTCATTTCTCTTCTAGGGCAGTGGTCCCCAATCCTGTCCTTGAGGGCCACCAGGCCAATTGGGCTTTCAGGATAGTCCTAATGAATATGCATGGAGCAGAATTGCATGACTGCCACTTCCATTATATGCAAATCTCTCTCATGCAAATTCATTAGGGCTAGCCTAAAAACCTGATTGGCCTGGTGGTCCTCCAGAACAGGGTTGGGGACCACTGTTCTAGGATCTACATATTCAGGTCTGCAGTCTTTTCTTGTATGTCTTTTAGCACAAGCCCTATACCAATTTTGTTGTCTTCCTCTGGGCTGCTTCAAGTCTTTTTACATCCTTAGCAAGATACAGCTTCCAAACTGAACACAATACTCCAAGTGAGGCTTCACCAATGACTTGGAAAGAAAACAAGAAGCAGACCATATGAAGAATAGTAGCTTTAATTAATATACTCCCAGGAAGCGGTGCCTGCCGTGGCTGCATTAGGGGCTAAATTATCAGCTGGTGACAAAGAATGACTTCTACTAGTGCTGAAAGACATGATCCTGGGTCTACCACAACTGACAACTAGTTGTTGTTTGTCACAGCCACTGCCTCATCACACTGTTCTGTTACCTTTAGATTCTCTGATGCTATCACTCCAAGGTCTCTCTCCCTGTCTGTACATATCAGCCTCTCACCTCCTAGCACATAGGGTTTCTATGGATTTCTACTCCCCAAGTGCTTCACTCTGCATATTTTTGCATTGAATTTTAAATTGAGAAACATTAAACCATTCTAATTTTTGCAGATCCTTTTTTATGTTTTCCACTGCCTCTGAGATGTCCACACTGTTACCAATCTTGGTATCATCCACAAAAGGCAAACCTTACCTTCTAACCCTTCAGCAATGTTGCTCACAAATATATTGAACAAAATCCTTGTGGTGATTAATGAAATTCACTCGGAGGAAGGAAGTTGAGTAGTGGAGTTTCTCAAGGATCAGAGGAGATTACAGCTTCTTCTTCTGTCACTACTTTTGTGGAGAGGGACCACATCCACTCTTCTCCAGTCCTGTGGAACCTCTCCTGTCTCCAAGGATTATTAAACAAATCTTTAAGAGGACCTACCAGAACCTCTTCGAGCTTCCTCAATATCCTGAGATGGATCCCCTCCGGTCCACCTTCAATTTTTCAAGTTGTTCACACACTTTCTTCTGTGAACAGTGCAATATCCACTTCATTCTCGTATGTACCTTTGCCAGCCAATAGTGGTCCTACTCCAGGATTTTCTTCCGTGAACACAGAACAGAAGTATTTATTTAGCTTGTTTACATTTTCCTAATCATATTTCACATAGTGGTATATAGCATCTTTCAGTCTCACAATTCTATTTTTAGCCTTTCTACTTTCATTAATATACTTGAAAATATTCTTGTCACCTCTCCTTACATTTCTAGCCTTTTTTTTCTGCTTTAATGGTCTCCTGGAAGAGGTGGTGGAGACAGAGACTGTGTCTGAGTTCAAGAAAGCCTGGAATAAGCACGTGGAATCTCTTAGAGGAAGAGATAATGGCTACTGTGAATGGACAGACTGGATAGTCTATTTGGCCTTTATCTACCATCATGTTTCTATGTTTCTCTCTTGGGGGTCCTTTTACTAAACTGCAGCAAAAAGTAGCCTTGCGTCCTCTTAGGCGGAACTTTCCCACATTCTATGGCCACTTTTTCTGTGGACAGAAAATGGCCAATTTTTCCATTTAATGGCCATGCACTAATTTTGTCATTAGCATGCAGCCATTAAAAAAAATTAATGTGTAAGCCCCTACCACCTATTTTGTAGGCAGTAAGGCTCCGATTATCATAAAAGAACTCTAAGTTAGGTAGCAGTAGGCGCCCTACCAATGCCTAACGTAATTGTTTTAATTGGTGATAAATGGCATGGTAATTAACTGTGTCGTTTAAACCCAATTAAAAACACATTAAAAAAAATGTAGGTGCCTAGAGGTAACTACAGAGAAAAGTAACTATTTCCCATCTGTAGAGGCACCTACTGGTGCCTATGTCGAAAGCAGGTTTGGTTTACACCAGAAGTGGACATAAGCACTGATAGGCACCTCTATGGACACAATTCTCATCAAAAGTAAGCACCAGAAATATAGGGCTTTAAAACTCTGGCCTATATTTCCAGTACCTACTTTCAACATGGTCATGATTTTGTAAATGGCATTGTTGTGTGATTATAAGCCACACAAAATGATATTCAAAGTTTCAAATACCAGAAAGTAGGTGCTAATACTCTTCAATACAGGACAGCAGAAGAGACCTCAGTGTTTCTCAGGAATAACCTGTGAAACTTATCTATGGCAATAGATATATTGTCATAGAGAAATACATTCCTGGTCTCAGCTATTTCCACTGCCTGATCAAACTTCCTTTTCACTTATTATCACTCTTTCGTTTTTCAAAATATTATCGAGGATAATCCAAATATAGAAAAGAGAAAGCACTTATCTTAGTTATTTCTTCTGGTAATGTAAAATCACCGCAGAATGCAGTTTAAAAAGGAGCGAGGTAATAAAACTCTCTCGCTTAAAGAAGTCGGTCTCCTTTTCCAGAGTCGACCTCTTGCTTTCAACGATATCCCGACAGGCCCTGTTTCGCCCTACGGCTGCATCAGGGGATTATTTTTTAAAGTACGAGCTACTGCTTCAATGATTTCCTCATAAAGAAATTCCTTTTTCTTTATGAGGAAATCATTGAAGAAGTAGCTCGTACTTTAAAAAATAATCCCCTGATGCAGCCGTAGGGCGAAACAGGGCCTGTCGGGATATCGTTGAAAGCAAGAGGTCGACTCTGGAAAAGGAGACCGACTTCTTTAAGCGAGATAGTTTTATTACCTCGCTCCTTTTTAAACTGCATTATGCCGTGATTTTACATTACCAGAAGAAATAACTAAGATAAGTGCTTTCTCTTTTCTATATTTGAATTATCCTCGATAATATTTTGAAAAACAAAAGAGTGATAATAAGTGAAAAGGAAGTTTGATCAGGCAGTGGAAATAGCTGAGACCAGGGATATATTTCTCTATGACAATATATCTATTGCCATAGATAAGTTTCACAGGTTATTCCTGAGAAACACTGAGGTCTCTTCTGCTGTCCTGTATTGAAGAGTATTAGCACCTACTTTCTGGTATTTGAAACTTTGAATATCATTTTGTGTGGCTTATGATCTTTTGAAGATATTCAGCTTGTACTGAGATAGTAGTATTGTTGTGTGATTGACATGTGAATGGTGATACTTTTCTGGGTGGTCATCGATAACGGTGCCATTTAGAGTCCAGGCCTAAAGGCCCCCATACTAATCAATTAGCATGTAGCAAAGCCCATGTACTGATTTGCGCAGTCATGCCTATTCCCTGCCCTCAGACATGCCCCCCTTACAAAAATTAAATTAAATTTTTTTTCAGTCCACACAAAGTGCATATTTTACATAGGATTCCAGAGCATGTCCTGAAGTAAGCCATTTTAACCTGCGATAAGCACATGCTAGTGCTTATCGCAACTTTGTAAAATGGTCCCTTGGCTTCTTTCATTTTCATCCAGTATTCCTTTTTATGTTCCTCTTGAGTTTTTCATGAACACCACCAACTCCTTAGCCTTTTTTTTTTTCAGCCATTTGTTTGGAGAACCATATTGATTTCCTTTTTCTCTTCCACTTCTTGTATGTCCTCCCATCCTATCAGTTCTTTCTTCAAGTATGGCCCCATTTTACTAAATTTATTAACTTCATTGGTTTACTCAGAAGTAAATTATGAGAAGGATAAATAGCTCGTTCCACTCATTCCAAGACAGTCCTTCACAATCCACATTTATCATATATAAATATCAAATGGGCCTCAGATGTCATATGAATTCCACAAGATCATCTACTTTTCTTCTACTGCTGAATCACACAACCAAATTCTTACCTTTAAACAGCATGCCTGATATCTCATAGTGATAACTCCCCAAGATGGAGTCGTCCTTCACACACACTTAAATAGAATCAGTCAGCTAATCATTTAATGGCCAGTCACAGAGCACATAGATAAACCAATTCCAATCCATTCATTCTTGGCATTAAGCCCATTAGGATTAACAGTGCTTAAAAAAAAAAAAATCCAATGCTGTCCTTTCTCTTCATTGGCTTACAGAGAGGAATGAATGAATGTTGCTACCATGATCACCAGCCTACAACTGCAAAAGAAATATTATGAGACTGAACCTTAAAGCTTTAGCACTTTTTTAAGTAATGTTCTTTGTGTACTATTGGAATTTTTACTACTTTGTGAAATTACCAAGACAGTGATAGGTCAATTAAAGGAAATATGTGTTTTACTGGATGTAAATTTTTTTATTTTTTTATTTTTTAAGAAAAAAACCTGTATGTATTGTCATCCTGTATTGAATCTTGTATCTGTTCCTTATTTTATGCTCACTTCAAGAGAGACTTTCCCATGTCCTCCTTGCTGCCTAGCTGGCATATGTGTAGTGAAGGAAAATGAAGATACTTTAGCTGATCAGAAATGGAAGCCATGGCTGCTGCAACAGATATTGCCTCAAGACAGACTCAATCAATCACTCTTCCTGATCCAGAGGTGGAGGTTTCTGGATGGGGGAGTGCAATGCTGAACATAAGCTCATAAAATGGGCTGTCACCCATGGTTCAGGGAGATTCTTGGTTGGATCTGCCAGTTAGCAGATCACCAAGCTCTCTCAAGGCCTTAATTTTTTAAACTATAATTTGTGTGTAGTTGTTATTCCTTGTCCTCCCCTAGAGCTGGAAGTAAGGGCTAGGGGGATAGGAAGTCTGTCCATGTAGTTATTCAGAGCAAACAGGTCTTTATAATTTAACCATCTCTCAAAAATGCTGCAAAGGAAGGAAGGGCTAAATACTGAAAATGGTGACAGATAGTAACATAGTAAATGGCTTAAAAAAACAAGCAGTAACAAGCCTCCCCATCATGAGAAAGGCCATCGGAATGTCTGGTATGTGGTTTAGATGCCTGTGTTTGTGGGAGTTTCTACATTTCAAAAATTTATGGCGGGGGGTCTAGTTGGGCTTTGTATTCCTTGTGGGCATTGGGGGCGGGGACTACTTGGTTTCTGTTTTTCCTCATGTTGGACGGAAGATCTTAAAGACCTGAACGGTCCATCCAGTCTGTCCATTAGTTATACCCATTAAAAATACATGATTAAATTAACTTGTCTCTTCTTTGATATTTCTGGGTCATAGACTGTAAAGCAGAGTTGCCCAAGTCTGGTCCTCAAGATCTACTGGCAGGCCAGGTTTTCTGGATATCCGCAATGAATATGCATGAAAGAGATTTGCCTGCATTACCTTCTTGGTATGCAAATCTCTCATATGCATGTTCATTGTGGATATCCTGAAAACCTGGCCTGCCAGTAGATCTCAAGGACCGGACTTGGGCAGCCCTGCTGTAAAGTCTACTTGGTATTATCCTAGGTTCCAAATGCTGAAATTGTCATCCAAGCTCACTCCAGCCTATCCAACCATCCTGTTTGCAGGATATCTACCATAAAGTCTGGCCAGTAACATCCTCATGTTCCAAGTTAGTGGAGTTCCCATTGATGCCCTCCCCAGCCCATCCTACACCAAATCATCACATATGGGACACAGACCGTGCAAGTCTGTTCAGTACTGACCTTAGCTCTTCAATTTACATTTAGAGATCATCTATGTTTATCTTATGCTTTTTTGAATTCCATCAGCATTTTCCTCTCCACCACTTCCCTCGGGAGAGCATTCCAGGCATCCACCATCCTTCTCCGTGGAATAGAATTTCTTAACATTGCTCCTGAACCTTCCTCCACGCATCCTCAAATTATGCCCTCTAGTTTTACCATTTTCTCTTCTCTGGAAAAGATTTGGGTTTATATTAATACCATTCTAATTCCAGTGACCAACGTGACCAAAGATACCTTAAAACACATTTCCCATATCATGACTGAAATTGAACAATGGACTATCAATTTTAAACTGAAACTAAACAGAGAAGACAAAAATTTTCTTGGCAAGCCCAAAGGACAAAATCACTATAACATCAATACACCTAAATGGTCACGAACACCCAATATCAAAAAGTATAAAAATATTAGGAGTCACCCTAGACACCCACTTGACTTTGATCGAACATACAAACTTGGTGACAAAAAAGTGCTTCTCTACACTTTGGAAATTAAAAACCATCAAAAAATATTTTGACCCTCTATCTTTCAGACTACTGGTACAGTCATTGATTCTATCCACCCTAGACTACTGCAACATCATTTATGTGGGTATACATAAAAAAAACCGTGAGAAAATTAAGAATAGTGCAAAACATGGCCGTCCACTTAATATTCAGACTAAAGAAAAGTGATCACATTAGTCCCTACTACAAACTGCTACACTGGTTGCCAATAGAGGCACAAATTTTATTCAAGTTCTCTTGCTTTTGCTACAAACTGGTGTGGGGAATGGCCCCCACCTATCTCTTACCTCACTTCAAACTATACACCCCCACAAGGCCAACCAGAAATTGCAACCTCTTTGCCTATCCGAAGATCACTGATTGAACTTTCTGGACAGAACTTTTAAGTTTCAAGCTGATAGACAGCAATCCTGGCTAGGCAACCTCATTGATAGAGCTAAGTCGACCTACAATGTTTTTCGGAAAGAAATTAAGATCACACTGTTCAATAGATTTATTTCCTAGTCAGACAACTCCCTCCTTTTTAAAACTAATACTCATCATGTCGATACTGCGTATTCTCACTAATTATTCAATAGATTTATTTACTAGTCAGACAACTCCCTCCTTTTTAAAGCTAATACTCATCATGTCGATACTGCGTATTCTCACTAATTATTCAATAGATTTATTTACTAGTCAGACAACTCCCTCCTTTTTAAAGCTAATACTCATCATGTCGATACTGCATATTCCCACTAATGGCATTCTGTATTCACTGAACGCTCAGTGACTTCCTCACCATCTGTATCCTGAAATTCGCTGGCTATCCAGCCCCCTTCACTGTAACATGTTAATATTATATTGTTAACATTAATATTATAATTCTTACTATTCTGTACTCTATAATCACTGACTGCTCAATGACATCTTCCCTATTTGTACATTGTAATTCGCTGATTGTACAGTTCTCTTCACTGTGAACCACCTAGAAGTCGTAAGATTATGGCGGTATAGAAAAAATAAAGTTATTATTATTATTAAACGTCTGTATCATATCTCCCCTGTCCCTCCATGATAAAAAAAATTCAGATTGCAGCAATCCAAGATAGCCGCACTCACCTGAAGCCTGCAAGGTCTCTTCTGGGTTTTTCCTTGGTTTATAGTTTGCCTGAGTGTAAGGAAAACTTCTTTCTTCATGCCGAAACAGCACAGTAGGAGCGCTGCAAGCGCCTCGCGGCACCCCAAGTTCACTTATTGGACAACTTTTTGAAAAGACTGCAGAAGGAAACTATGTCAGAGGGACGCCCGCTGGAGACTTTGGAATGGAGCAGAGGTATGCTGGATATCCCAGGGCTGGACACCACGTTGAGCCCCGATTACAGAGTCCCTCCTCCTCAGCCGCAGAGTGTCAGCTCGCCGAAGCGGGTCAGGATACAGAGATGGTGGTGGTTCCTCTTCCATAGGCTTTTGTATCAACACCAGCAGACTCTGACTCCCCTCGTTTGAAGGAAGGCCTACCTAAGGACTCTGTGAGCAGGATCCCAATGGAGGTATTCAGGAGAAGAGTCAGATTGGTGAGCAGTTTACAACTGTGCAATTGCAAAATTGTTTCTTGACTAAACCCTCCAAAGTTACTCTTGATTTTCTATGGATTTAATGGCTAATGTGGGGAAACCTTTGTGCCCTCAAATTCAGTGTCTGGAAAGAAGAATCAAAAAGCAAGAAAAAGAATTAAAAGTTGAAATGGGTTCTTCAAAATCTCAGCTTGATACATATGATAAGGATTTAAGTGAGATACGTCAAACTCAGGATGTTATAATTAAAGATAATATGAACTTTAGCAGAAAAATAGAAATATTGGAAAAAATAGTTCTCGGATAATTTACATTTCTTGAACTTTCCTCAGGTATTCACAGTGATGACAAGAGAGATGCTGAAAAGATTTTTTTTTTGGCAGAGAAAGGAAATCCAAGATGGCGGCAGCCCCGGGACGGCATCTCTGACTGCAATCTATTGAGTAGTCCATTTCGTTTTCAAAAACTTCTAATGCTGCATTCGAAGCGTAAGGGGGACGATCCGGACCGATTCCCTTGCACTCCGGACTTCAACCCCAACACAACACTCTATTTTGGACTTCACAAACGTACCTGGGAGTTGCAGACCAAATGTCGGAGGGATGTCTGGAGTTTCCTCGAAGGAAGAGGAGCTGAGGTATCGGACTGGGAGATTTCTCTCTCCCCTCCAGCAGTTGTGCTTCCTTCACGCCCAGATTATTCTGCAGCTGAGTTGAGGGAGCCCAGTGAACTTTCTCACGAGGGAGACCCCAATTGCAGGGGCAGAAGCAGTGGAAATCTCGGCTGAACAATGAGATTTGGAAGGAAATCCTCCAGTAGGATCATCTCCGGTGGTTACATTAGAGAGCATATGGAATGCTCTCTTAAAGCTCAACTCTGCTGTTAATAAATCTTCTCAGAAGCTAACAACGCTTGTGAGTACTGTTAATTCCTTATCTCAAAAATTTGAAGGAACTAAGCAGCAATTAACTTCAGAGGTTATGCAGGTGAAAGAAAAAGTTGAAGATCTCCAATCTTTATCCTCAGGATTGGTTAAAGATAAAATTTTTCTTAACAGAAAAATAGAACAATTGGAAAATTATAATCGCAGGCTCAACACTCGCTTGTTAAACTTTCCAAAATCATTAGGAGTGACTCCCATGGAAATGTTTAGAAAATTTTTGACTGAAACTTTCAACTATTCGGCTGACTGTATTCCACCAGTCAATCATATTTACTATATTACTGTAAAAAAGGTCATGGGAACCACACCGGAAGAAGGTGTACAGAATCCATCAGAAGGTGTTTTGAATTTTACAGATTTCCTTGAGACCTCAATAACTGAGACCTCAGAGCGTGCCACGCTAATTGTTTCCTTTGTTTTTGAGCAGGACATGTCTGCTTTACTTAGACAATATTTTTGCAACCCTCAAGTATTATTCTTGGGGGAAAAAGTTTGGATCTACCCAGATGTTACTAGACAGACGCAAAAGCGCAGAAAATTATTTATTGCTATGAGAGTTGAAGTTGCAAATCTAGGTGGGAATTTCTTTTGGCTTACCCCTGTAAGTGCATTATTAAGTATTTGGGGTCAAAATATGTTTTTTTTTCACCTGAGCAACTACGTGTTTTCATAGATATGAAGAAATTGTCGACAGGGGGAGTTTATTGTTTATAACACAGCAATGTAAAAGGCTGGAATTTTCTGTTAAGCCAATACCGGGCCACATTTTGGATTTGTAGGTACTTGGAAGGCCTCAGAAAAAGTAGGTAATGTCTTATTAAAGAAATGACAATTTTGCGTGAGGTAAAACTCTTTATAGTTTATAAATCTCCTTTTGGTTAAGTCTTAATAATAATGATATTGTAATTTATAGCAAAAGAGACATATGATCAATAAACTGTTTTATTTTACTTTTGTGATTATGATAAACATACCGAGGGCCTCAAAATAGTACCTGGCAGGCCGCATGTGGCCCCCAGGCTGCAAGTTTGAGACCACTGCTTTAGAGGGTTCTCTTCACCATTTTCTGATTCCTTTCTCTTGTTGGACTTATTGTGGTCTAAGGAAGATATTTCTTTTTGCTACTTATGTTTAAATATACCTCATTTTGACTTTTCCTTCTGTATTTCTTTCACAAGAGTTATCTTGTACATTATTTGTAAATTCAATAAATAAATAATAAAAAGATTTTTTTTAAGTATTGTTGGTTCCTAAGGAATCAATTCCTCCTTTTTCCCAGGTCTATTATCTACCAATTAGAAGATCAAAAGACCAGCAAATTCCTAATCAAAATAAATAACAGTTAGTTATTTCAACTATTTTGGAGACCTCTGATAAAGAAGTAGCTAAATCTTCAATATTAGAGGCTTTGCTGGCACTTTTGCAAGATAAAATGTGGATTTTGAAAATGTTCTTCAAAAACAGACAGAGAATTTCTGGGCTTTAATATCCAGATATTCTCAGATGTTTCCTGGAATACACAAAAGCAGGAGTTAGTTTTATAGGAGGGATTTTCTTTTTGAGATACTCATGCAAATGCATAGTGAGATATCAATCTTTAAAATATGTATTTTTTAACCTTCTCATCTTACTGCTTTTCTATTCATCAAACGCCTTGAGGAAGTACAAAGTTTGAGCTCTTAAAAGATTGATAGTCTCTGGAAGCCAGACATCAGATGATATAATTTCCTTTTAGTTTTTCTAGTTTAAACTAGTAGTATTTTTATATTTCTGCTCTTTGTAATCTTAGATCTATAAATTGTGGACTTGAGAATTATTAGTCAATAATATATGGGAATCTGTTAGTAGGTATGGTAATTAATTGTGCTATGTTTGTAATACAGTGGTGCCTCACACAACGAACTTAATTGGTTCCAGGAGCAAGTTTGTTATGCGAAAAGTTCGTTATGTGAAACGTGTTTTCCCATAACAATACATGTTAAAAAAAATAATTCGTTCTGTAGCATAAAATATGCTAAGATGACATAAAAAAAGATAAATTTTTTGTTATTATTTTTATTTAGATACATCTAAAAACATACCGTATTTGCCGGCGTATAAGACGACTTTTCAGTACCTTAAAATCCTCCCCAAAGTCTGGGGTCGTCTTATACGCCGGGTACTGTTTACATGCCCTTACTTTACATGCCCTAACATCTCCTTCTTTACCTCCTTACGGTGCTTACGGTAAGTCCTCCTGGCCCTGGCGACCCCCCCCCCCCTAGTTGTTCGGGCCAGGAGGGAGCCTAAATCCTCCTGGCCACGGCGACCCCCCTAACCCCACCCCGCACTACATTACGGGCAGGAGGGATCCCAGGCCCTCCTGCCCTCGACGCAAACCCCCCTCCCCCCAACGACCGCCCCCCCCAAGAACCTCCGACCGCCCCCCCAGCCGACCCGCGACCCCCCTGGCCGACCCCCACGACACCCCCACCCCCCTTCCCCGTACCTTTCTGTAGTTGGCCGGACAGACGGGAGCCAAACCCGCCTGTCCGGCAGGCAGCCAACGACGGAATGAGGCCGGATTGGCCCATCCGTCCCAAAGCTCCGCCTACTGGTGGGGCCTAAGGCGCCTGGGCCAATCAGAATAGGCCCGGGAGCCTTAGGTCCCTCCTGGGGGCGGGGCCTGAGGCACATGGTCGGGTTGGGCCCATGTGCCTCAGGCCCCGCCCCTAGGAGGGACCTAAGGCTCCCGGGCCTATTCTGATTGGCCCAGGCGCCTTAGGCCCCACCAGTAGGCGGAGCTTTGGGACAGATGGGCCAATCCGGCCTCATTCCGTCGTTGGCTGCCTGCCGGACAGGCGGGTTTGGCTCCCGTCTGTCCGGCCAACTACAGAAAGGTACGGGGAAGGGGGGTAGGGGTCGGCCAGGGGGGTCGCGGGTCGGCTGGGGGGGCGGTCGGAGGTTCTTGGGGGGGGCGGTCGTTGGGGGGAGGGGGGTTTGCGTCGAGGGCAGGAGGGCCTGGGATCCCTCCTGCCCGTAATGTAGTGCAGGGTGGGGTTAGGGGGTCGCCGTGGCCAGGAGGATTTGGGCTCCCTCCTGGCCCGATATTGTGTGGGGAGTTGGGGAATCGGCGGGGCAAGAGGGCTTGGGCTCCTTTTTGCCCCGATCGTGTCGGGGAGTCGGGGGGGGCAAGAGGGAGCCAGGCGGAGAGAGGGCAGTTAAGCGCAGTGCCTGCGTGGAAGGATGCAGCTCGGGCGACTTCGTTGTGTGAAACGAAGTTCGTTGTACGGATCAAGACATAAAGTTCGTTGTGCGCAGCGTTCGCTGTGCAAGGCGTCCGTTATGCGAGGCACCACTGTATATTCATCAGACTGTGTTAAAAATTTAGGGTAAATGCAACTTCCCAGGAATAATTAGAAGTTCTTGTTATAAGTATTATTATATTTGTATACTTTTAGGTTTGCTGTTATTTGTGTTGTTTTTTTAGATTTGTAAGTTTATTTATTTAAAATTTCAATAAGTTTATTTATGTGTTAACAAATCTTTCTGAGAACAACATAACATATGTTCATATAAATCTGTAATAATGTTGTGAGCCTGTGACACTGACTCCCCTTTTCAAAACCCAACATGCATCTAAAATAAGAGGGAGAAAAAGCCTCAGATTAACGTAGCAGTATGAACCAACAGGTGCAAAATAAACTTAGGGCTGGTCATGGCTTGGCTGCACTTTTCAAGGCAGGATAGTTCCCCTGATGAGCCAAATCTTTTGGTAAAACAAGGTTGCTTGTTGGGAAGTTTTGAAAGACATGACAGTGTTGGAGCTCATTGTCGTCTTTTTCAGCTAAGTCCTTGAACGTGCTTCTGTTTGAATTTGCCCTTTTTCTTAAACCTTTCTTAAATGAATTAAAGTGGAGGCAGCTTTAGTTCATTGCCCCTGCCTTCCAAAAGGCAGAAAAAAATGATCATTCAGCAATGACTATTGTGCAACCTAAACAATTTTTGTGGTTGCCCTTGTTGTGGTTGATTTGCCATCTCCTCAGCAGTGGGAATACCAGTCTACTGCTGGAGACAATGAAAGAAGGCAAGGAGTAAAGTCAAATGCATGATCTCACCTGGGAATACAGGCTAGATATGAGATGAGTTTTTTGCTATGTTAATCTGAGGCTTTTTCTCCCTCTTATTTTGGATGCATGCTGGGTTTTGAAAAGAGGAATCACTCAGTGTCATGGGATCACAACATTATTACAGATTTAAATAAATTATTTATGGAAAAATAAATAGAAAACAAAGAGCAAATAAAATGTTTCTTTACATATTTTTGTTCTTCTGAAATGTATTGGACTGTATCAATCTTTTCTATACAAGATTTATGCTTGATAAAATAACTGAAACTTGATTTTAAAAAATGATACAAAAATGCAGGTTTGCCTTGACTGTAATATGCAGATAGACCTCTGAAAGATCCAAGGAGATCAGCTACTCACCTAGAGGGACCGAGGTAATCACCAAGCATAGTGTCCCCATCCAAAAGAATCTTGAGGCAGGCATTGACCTCTTTCAGGTCAAGGGTAAGAAACCCTTTCTTTGGAACCACAAAATAATCTAGATGAAAAGCATTGATAAAGAAGGCTAAAAGATGCAAAAACTCACAGTAACAACTTTTTCAGGTACACCAGAAGTAGAAAGCCTGTAAGGGAATCCATGGGGCCATTAGATCATCAGGGAGCACAAGGTCAAGAGGCTGAGTGAATTATTTGCTTCGGTTTTTATGGAAGATGTATGAGATATACCTGAACCAGAAATGGTTTTCAAAGGTGACGATGCAGAGGAACTGAAAGAAATCTCAGTGAATCTAGAAGATACTAACAAATCAACAAGTTAAAGAGTGATAAGTCACCTGGTCCAGATGCTATACACTCCAGGGTACTGAAAGAACTCAAACATGAAATTGTTCTGTCAGTAATCTGTAATCTGTCGCTAAAATCATCTGTAGTACTTGAAGACTAGAGGGTGGACAATGTAACGCTGATTTTTTAAAAGGGTTCCAGAGATAGTCTGGGAAGTTAGAGACTTCTAAGCACAACTTCAGTGCAAGGCAAAATAATAGAAATTATTATAAAGAATAAAATTATGGAACATGTAGACAAACATGGTTTAATGGGACACAGTCAGCATGGGTTCAACCAAGTGAAGTCTTGCCTCATCAATTTGCTTCATTTCTTTGAAGGTGTGAATAAACTTGTAGAAAAAGGTAAGCCAGTTGATGTAGTGTATCTAGATTTTCAAAAAGTTTTTCACAAAGTTTCTCATGAGAAACTCCTGAGAAAATTAAGAGACATGGGATGGGAGGCAATGTTTTGTTGTAGATAAGGAATTGTTTACTGGACAGAAATCAGACTTCCTGTTTTTGACCTCAGCCCTTTCTCTCCTCTGCTAATATCTGGTCCTACCCACTCCATGGGACACACTCTAGACATGGTCTTCACTCCAAACACACTAACCCATCTTTTTTAACTTCAGAATATCATCCCCCTCCCATGGACTGACCACTCTTTGATTACTTTCTCCTTAAGCACTTCCTTTGATAAACCAAAAATTTCCACATAGATCTTAGCAAAATCAGTTCCTCTATAATTCATGATTCATTGGAACTTCAACTTGAGAAATTTTCATCACTAACAATCAATGAAAAGATAAACATATGGTATGAATCCATGGAATGCTTACTTTAATGAACAAGACTGCTCCTTTAATATACCACACTTCTTCCTCATTTAAAAAGCATTGGTATTCTTCAGACTTACTACTACTCCACTGACAACTACGCTCTCTAGAAAGGAAATGGAGACATCATCATACTCTTTCATCACCAAATCGCTACAAAGAAAAAGCATGGAAATCAAGTTAACAGAATACTTTAGTCACACATGGCAAGAATAATGTTAGGGGAGTGCAACTAGGGCAACTGCCCCCTGGTCAGAGAGCCCTAAGCTAGCTGGAAGCTAAAGAAGCACAGCCTGGACTTTGTGGTCCCCAGTTATGTCTAATACCAGCTCTAGCAGGATACATATTTCAAATCTGAAATATTCTAATCACAAAATATAAATTAAATTTATTTTTTTTCTTTTTGTTGTCTGGTAATTTTATTCTTCAAATCACATTGGTCCCAGGCTTTAGTTTTAGGTTCCTTCTGTCTTCATCGTGGCATGGCTGGCTCTTGAAGGTAAAATAGGTACAAGAGGAGCTGGGGAGAAGATGCTGAGTCTGACACGGGTGCAATTTTTTTTACCACAGGAGTAAGACTTTTTACCGCTCCCACGGGGTTGTAAAAGGTCTTGTCCCCATTCCTGCGTTAAACCAGTCTCCATGCTCTATTCTAGAAGCTAAAAGGAAATACTATTCCAAAAGGATATCTACAGCCAATAACACATCAGCACTTTGATACTCAAATCTCTAACATCTCAAGCAAATCCTGATTTACCTAATGCTTCCACCCCCACAGCTAAAAATTTGGTGAACCATTTTCAAAACAAAATAGTGTCAGCATGTAATAATTTTTCTTAGTCACAACCATCCCAAGATCCAAGATCCCCAAGCAAACTCATCCATTTGTCATTCAGTCTCCTCTCCACATTCTCACTACCATCACTCACCGAGATTGAGCAGACCTTACAGTCCATGAAAGAATTAGAAAATTCACTTGATACAATTCCCTCTATAATCCTGAAAAGATATTTCACTATATTCGCTCCTTTCATTCAAAATATGATCTTTGACAGTATTTCTACAGGAACTATGCCCAGATTAAGGAATTCAACCAAAACCCAAAGGACAGACTTTATCAACTGAAGAATGCTCAAACTTTAGACCAATAGAAAATCTTCCATTCTTAGCTAAACTTACCAAGAAAATAATATTTAGTCAACTATCTTCCTTCCTAGAAAAAACAAGCGCTTTTTATCCAAACCAAACAGGATTCAGACCCTAATCTAATTAGGTAATCTAATTAGGATTTCTTAATTGCACTTATCCAGTACAGGTTCAAGGCGATTTACAAGATAAGAAGCCCATGCAGAATCATGGGGAAATAGTTAAATCACATTGAAGAAGATGGTTATACTGTTATAAGAGAGGAAAAAGTTATAACATTGTAGAGGAAGGTTACATTGTGCAAGAAAGGAAGCAGTTACAAAAGATTAGGTTCTTACCTGTGCTAATCTTCTTTCTTGTAAATCCGCACTTTATTCTGGGACCAGTGGGCTATTTCCCTTCACCCGCCAGGATCTGTAGGAAGCCTCAAAACTTCAGAAGCTTTTTCCCCCTCCCTTACATACCTTCTCCCTAAGCATGCTCACCAGTCAGTCTGAAAGCAGCCAGGAACATCTGTAGAGGATAAGATAACTCCCTGACAAGTAAGTACAATCCCACTTTATTCCAGGACCAGTGGGATGTAACAAAGCAGTCCCGAAAATTCATGGTGGGACTGATAAGACCACTGCCAACACAGAGGCACCAAAAGCAGCATATTGCTTGGACACCACATCGATCCTGTAAAACTTGGTAAATGTAAACTAAACTAAACCTTAGGTTTGTATACCGCACCATCTCCGCAATCGTAGAGCTCGGCATGGTTTACAGGAGCTGGGATGGAAAGGAACTCCAATGGAGGGTTAAAGGATTAAGTGTAAAGAAGGTTTAGATGGGTGTAAGATACCGGAGAGGGAGGAAGTGTTACATTTTTGAGAATAGCCAAGTTTTCAGATGTTTACGGAAAAGTTGGTGGGAGCTTGAGTTTTGGAGTGGGGCGGTAAGGTTATTCCAGAGCTCAGTGATTCTAAAGGGGAGGGATGTCCCTAGTTTTCTTGCATGGGATATACCTTTTATAGAAGGGAAGGATAGTTTTAATATTTGGAAGGATCTGGTGGAATTAGGAATTAAGGAATTCCAAGATAATGGAATAACGGGAGGAAGGATGCCGTGAAGGATCTTGAAAGTTAGGCAGCACATTTAAAGTGAACCCTGGAGATTACCAGGAGCCAGTGAAGCTTGGACAGGAGTGGTGAGACATGGTCGAATTTACTTTTTGCAAAAATAAGCTTAGCCACAGCATTCTGAATCTGCTGAAGTCTATGGAGGTTTTTCTTAGTTAGGCTTAGGTAGATAGAGTTGCAATAGTCCAATCTGGAGAGGATGATGGATTGTACAAGGATGGCAAAGTGTTTTTGATGAAAGCAGGATCTCACTTTTCTCAGCATATGAAAGCTAAAAAAGCATTTTTTTATCAGGGAGTTGAGATGGTCATTGAAGGATAGTGAAGAGTCCAAGGTGATGCCCAGAACTTTGCTTGAAAACTCAAGCTGTAGTGTGGAGCTGGAGGACAATAAGATGGAGGAGGGTAATTGGTCTAATTTTGGGCCGAGCCAAAGTAGTTTTGTTTTGGACTCGTTCAGTTTCATTTGTACTGTGAGGGCCCAGGATTGGAGGTTCGTTATACATGAGGATATGTTCTCGGAGAGGTTCGAGTCGATCTCGAGGAGGACAAGGATGTATGCAAGGAGGACCAGGCAGCGGCACTGCAAATCTTGTCCAGAGAAACAGCCGATAACTCCACCCAAAAGGAGGAAACCCCTCTGGTTGAAGGAGCCTGGACCTCGAGGGGGGAGGGAGGCCATGCGAATCCACCTGGAAATGGTAGCCATTGAAGTTGGCTTCCCTCTGCGAGCAAGACCTGCCCAGACAAACAGGTGGTCAGAGAGGCGAATCTCAGTGACCTCCAAATACCACAATAAACTTCTGCGCATGCCCATAAACCAGAAGAAGCAAAAGCAGGAAGCTGGACTTCTTGATTCACATGGAAAGTGGAAACCACTTTCGGAGAAAAGGAAGGAACAGTATGCGGCATCACCGTGGAATCCAGAATCCGTAGAAAAGGAATCCTGCAGAAGAGGGCCTGCAGCTCTGAAACCCTGCGGGCTAAAATAACAGCCACCAGGAAGACTGTCTTGAGTATGAGATCCATCAGAGACACCTGCTCTAGAGGCACATACTGAGGGCGAGCAAGAGAGTGAAGAACCAGATTAAAATTCCATGTTGGACAGGGAAGGCACAAGGGAGGCCTGAGCTGCAACACTCCCCACAGAAAACAAACCACATCTGGATTGACTGCCAATGAGCTCCTCAGGGAAGGAGAGCCCATACACAAAAGCCTAGAAATCTGTACCCGGAACGAACTACTGCTAGACCTTTCTTCTGGTCATCATGAAGAAACTCCAGGACCCAAGGAATCAATGGAAAAGAAAGGTTCACCTGCCTCAAGGTGCACCAGGTGTAACACCTCCAAGCCTCGCATAGGCCGCCATAGGACATCCGCTTGCTGTGAAGCAACATGGCGATCACCGTTGAAGAATAGCCCAGGCTAGTCAAGGTCACGCACGCTCAAGAGCCATGCCCTAAGATCAAAGCGGCCCAGAATTTGCATTGCTATCGGACCCTGTGTGAGAAAGCAATAATGACAAGAGAGCCTGAGCCTCCGAACCTGCTGGAGCTAAAGTTGGCATACCACAGCCACCTCTGCTAATTGGGTGTTACCAGAATCACAAGACCCTCATGGGCCGCTATGCACCTCTACAGACACCCATCATGGGCCACGGAGGGAAGCCTTAAAGAAGACCCTCCTGGGTCCCAAAGATCCACTATGCAAACAAATGCTCATCGAGAGAGTGACCACTCTCCAGGGTCAAGCATCTGATGACTGAGAAAGTCTGATTGGACGCTGTCCACTCCTGCCACGTGCGCCGCACACAGTGCCACAAGGCATCTCTCCGCCCACCAAAAGAGCAGCTGAGCCTCCACACTCAGAGGGGCTCTTCGTGCCACGCTGATGATTGACGGAAGCCACCACCGTGGCACTGTCCGAGAACACACGGACAGCTCGATGGAGATGACTCTCAAAGAGAAGGGCCAGCCAAATCGCCCGCAGTTCCAGGCGATTGATCGACTACTCTGAGGGTGCCTACCGGCCCTGAACAAGGACAGACATGCACACAGTTCCCCACCCTTTGAGACTCGCATCTGTTGACAAGATCACCCAGTCCAAGAACCAGAGTGGAAGACCCTGGGACAATGAGAGAAGACACAACCACCACTCTAGACTGTTGTCGTCCAGGGCAGGGGTGTAACGGGTCCTGTTGTGAATTCTAGAGTAAAAGCAGGGTATCCTGCAGCTGACGTAGGCGGGCTCTAGCCCAAGGAACCACATTGATCAATGCCACCAAGGTCCCCAGAACCTGGAGATACTGCCAAGCTGTCAGGACTGGAGTGGCCAGAAGGTCACTGATAACCTGTTGTAGCTTCTCCTGATGGGACATGGGCAGAGACACTTTGTTCTGACTCGTGTGAAACCGAACTCCCAGGTACTCTAAATCCTGGGTGGGCTCAAGGTGACTTTCTGAAGTTGATCATCCAACCCTGAAATTGCAGCAACTGTATCACCTGATGGACAGCCTGATACCCCTTGGACACAGAAGGCACTCTGATCAACCAGTCGTCCAGATACGGGTGAACCAGGACACCCATGGAGCACAGATGTGGCTTCATTTTGGTGAAGGTCCAGGGTGCCATCGCCAACGGGCAGTACCATAAACTGTAAATGTCGCCACAGAATATGGAATCCCAAGTACTTCTGGCGGTCCGGGAAAATGGGAATATGGAGATCTGCCTCTGTAAAATCCAGGGAGGCTAAAAACTCCCCCGGCGCCACCAATGCAATCACTGAGTGCACCATCTCCATGTGGAATCGAGGGACTTTCAGGGCTGCATTGACAGTCTTGAGGTCTCTAAATGTTGGATTCTTTCTTTGGAACAATGAAGTATATCGAATATCTCCCAGAGTCCGAGTCTTGCTCTGGCATAGGTTCTATGGCCGCAATATCCAAAAGTCTGTGGACTTTAGCCTGCATCCAAACCACCTGCTCGGGGTGGCTGGCAGGGGAATCCAGAAAATAATTGGTCAGAGGACAGAGAAACTCCAACTTGTAAACATCTGAGAACCTCCAGAAACCAGCGGTCAGAGGTGATGGTCTCCCATTCCACCAGAAAGGCCGACAACCGCCCCCAATGCATGAAGGGGAGACAATGGCCTGGCATCAAAACTGTTTCTTGGCAGCAGCCACCGATCGACTTGCCGCGGACTGCTGATGGCAAGACCCATCAAAATGCAGTCTGGCAGATGAGGTTGACCTGTGGAAGGGCCCGAGTACATGTGAGGACGTCGAAAGGGACGAGAATTAGAATGCCCAGAAGGGTGGGACCTGCTCCCAGGCAATGCCTTGGGGTTACGATCCTGAACACTGGCCATAAGGTTACCCAGACCCTGACTGAACAGGAACTGACCCTTGAAGGGCAACCAGCTCAATTTAGCCTTAAAAGAGGAATCACTAGACCATTGCCAAATCAAGAGCATCCTGCGAGACGAAACAGAATAGGCACCAAGCTTGGAAAAAACATTCAAGATGTCGTACAGGGCATCAGCCATGTAATTTACTCTGGACATGAGAAAATCCAAATCCTGACGCACACAGTGTCAGGATCATGGCGCAGCTTGGAGTGGCATGCCTGAGCCATGAAAGAGGAGGCCGTCGCTGCTTTAACCCCAGCCAAATCAAACAGATGCTTAAGGATAAAATCCATGTGTCGGTCGTGGACACCCTTCAGCCCCCCCCCCAATCACTAGGGAGAGATGTGCGCTTGGTAAATCCACCCTTCGGAGAAGTAAAGCACTCATTAAAGCCATCTGCCATAGGATAAAGCCACGCCATGGCTTGAGCACATTTCAAGGGACTCTTAGAAGTCTCCCAGAAATCCGTAAGAATCCAGACAACATCAGGATGATCAGGAAGAGGTAGATTGTGGCCTCTGGTCACTTATAAGGGAACATTCAGCAGAAATCAGCTGGTCTGTCTGTAACTTCAATTCCTACAGAGAATCAGAGATTAAATCCACAAGATATGTGGGTTTGAAGAATCTGTGTACAGTGGGGTCCTCCCCCTGGAGATCCACTAGATTCGCCATGTCCATGGCCGCCGAAGAGCAATGGAAAGACTGACTGGCACAATTGCAGGCACAGTCAACTTACTCCCGGTACACTTGCAGGAAGACAAGAAGAAAGACCCTGGTCCCTTGGAACAGGGGTCCCTGTGACTAGCACAAGCACCAGTGGAAGGGAAACAGGCCGGGAGTTTTTAACTAAGTATGCCTGATAAAGCATGTGCACAAATTCCAGGAGAAAACCATCCACTCAGATTTGAAATGTGTGAAAGATTTATGAGGTTTTTCGCTAGAACTGTGCTTAAGGTTCACTGAAACACAGCCAATGTACTCCCCAGGGCCCCCTGACATCAATTTTGCATGAGTCGGGGCATAAGGCGCATGAAGAACCTCCCTCGAGATCAAAGGCACTGCATTCAAGCAAATCTTGCCCCCTCATGATCCGCAGCACACATGGAACACGGCTGTGCAACCGATAGCCATCTGTCACAAATGAGGCATGAATCCATCCCCATCCTGCCCTGGGGAGGTCATCTATGTGGCTTTCTTTCTAAAATGAAGCTGGCAACTATGAAAAATAACTTTAAAATCAAATCTGGAAAAATCCAAAATGGCCACCGAGACCCTGTTTTGACTAAAAAATAACCCAGAAAAACCAGAGATTTTAGGAATTTAGGGGTGGAGGGTATAGGACATGCAGGGGAAACACCTAAAACCCCCTTTTTAAAGACCCCCAAAAATCACTGATTCAAGCTGTTAGCTTGCTCTCACAGAACCATGTGCTCAAAGGAAAAATAAACATTTTACTCACTGTGCTGAATGAGAGAAACAGCATGTAGCTAAACACAGCTTGCAGGGAGTTCCTTTGCCTCAGTGAACTGGAAATCTGGATTTCAAGTCTTCTGACTGCCCCACTGGCCTGATCACCATGGCCAGAGACTTCCACCACCCTTGGACATGCCGCACAAACATCTGGTGGAGGGACGCAGTCTGGCTCTGATCTTAGTCGTGCCTCCATGGAACCATCTTAGCCTGTGCTACACCCACTAGCGGACAAACCTGGGATGAGCTAGCTCCCAAGGGAAAGGTCCCAGAGCCCCGATCTAATGTGCAGTCTGTCCAGAGGGCTTACTGCTGAACAGGGAAGCAGACACTCTCTAATAGTCTGCGATTTCCTGTAGTCAAGGATGAACCCGAAGAGAACCTCCAAAGCATGAGGGCTAAACTGTGAACAAAAATACAGAAAAATAAAACACAAGAAGAAAAGATGAGCTCCTACAACCGAGCTCCTACAGCCTAGCTTGTAGGAAGAAAAGATTGGTGAGAATGTTCAGGGAGACTGTATGTAAGGGAGGGAGGAAAAAGCCTCTGATGTTTTGAGGCTTCCTACAGACCCTGGCGGGTAGAGGGAAATAACCCACTGGTCCTAGAATAAAGTGGGATTCTACAAGAACATTACATTGTGGAGAATGGTTACATTGTCAAGAAGAGAGCACAGAGTCATTGATCGGAAAGGAATTTTCAATCTTTTCTTAAAAGTGAGGTAGATCAGTTCTGTTCTTATGGATGTTGAAAGGGTGTTCCAGGTTCTTGTAGCGACGTATGTAAAAAGGGTGTTGAATATTTGCTTGTATTTCACTCCCTTGGATGAAGGGATGATCAGCTGATGAGTGTTGCTTATCCTGGATGTGGTGAAGAGGGATGTGGAGAATAGGTGGGTTATTTGCTCTGGCAAGTTGACATTTAGTGCATGATATACAATGCAGGGAAATTTAAACAAGATTCAGGCATTTAAAGGCAGCCAGTGAAGTATGCGGTAGTATGTAGAGATGTGGTCATATTTTTTTAAGCCAAATATTAGCCTGATTGCAGTGTTCTGCATCAATTGGAATTTGAAAATTTGGGAGGAGGTTATGCCCGTGTAGAGAGAAGTGCAATAATCGAGTTGTGTAAGGACTGGTATTTGAACCAGAATTGCAAAGTGGTTGCTACAGAAGTAAGGTTTGATCAGTCTCGGTTACTTTAAGCTACAGAAAGTTTTATTTTCCAGAGGTTAGATATTTGGGGTGCTTAGGAAAGTGTGGCATCAAGCAGGATTCCAAGCACCTTGGAAGACTTCTCAACATTTTGTGTCGCACCAGAGGGCAGGGTTGGGTCCATGAGTGCTGACTGTGTGGTATTATGGAACCAAAGAAGCTTGGTTTTGGTGGTGTTTAGGAGTAGATTATTTTCAATGCTTTTTGAAATTTTTTTTTTGAGGGCTTCCTAGCATTGGCATAATGTCTGTATAGGATAGTAGACATTCACCATCGGTGAAGGTGAGGTTGTCCAGGATGCTCATAAAGATGTTGAAGAGCACTGGTGAAAGTGGGGACCCTCGAGGTACTCCACAGACTGCTTTCCAGCTTTGGAAGAAGGTGCTATCTTTCCAAACACAGTATTCTCTGTTTGTCAGGAACTCATTGAACCAATTGAAGACAGTTCCAGTCAGACCTAGGTCATTGAGTTTGTTAAGTATGAGCTTATGATTGACAGAGTCAAACACAGCTGATATGTCAAACTGTAGGAGGATTGATTGGTGCCCCTCTTGAGCATCGGTTTGATTTTGGTGGTTAGTGTGAGTAGTAGTAATTCTGTGCTATGTTGGGGCCTGAAACTATACTAAGAGGGATGTAGACAGGAGAATTTGTCTAGATAGGCTGTGAGTTTCGTACAAACCATTATTCCAAGAAGTTTGGTGAGTAGAGGTATTCTAGCTATGGGTCTGAAGTTGGAGGGGGAGGATAGATCAGCTCCTTGACTTCTCCCAGGCAGAGGTATCAACCAGTGGAAACCTCTGGGCACTGACTGATCCTCTAAGCAAATACTGAGAAAGTGTGGGGGGGGGGGGGGGTGTGGCAGGAGCAGGTCCCTAGGAAGGAGGTGGAGTTGAAAACATGATTGACAGTTTTCTGCAAGCAACTTGTTAGTTCAGATACAAGACCCTACTGTCCAGGACCACTAGTCACATTGTACTAGAATGTTCAGTTATGGATTAGGAATTGATGATCAGACAGAAAACAAAGGGTAGGGATAAATGTCCTTTCTTCTCAATGGAGAACCGCAGGGATCTGTTATGGGACTGGTGCTATTTAACTTATTTATAAATGATCTGGAAATTGGAATGACGAGTAAGCTGATTAAATTTGCAGATGACACTAAACTGTTCAAAGTTACATGCAGATTATGAAAAATTGCAGGAAGATGTTAGGAAATTGGAAGACTGGGTGTCCAAATGGCATATGAGATTTAATGCTGACAAATGCAAAGTGATGCATATTGGCAAGAATAACCCAAATCATAGTTACCAGATGCTAAAGTCCACTTTGGGGGTCAGCACCCAAGAGAAAGATCTCGGTGTCATTGTAGACAATACACTGAAACCTTCTGCCCAATGTGCAGCAGCAGCCAAAAAAGCAAACAAGATGCTAGGAATTATTAGAAAAGGGATGGTAAATAAGTCTAAGAATGTTATAATGCCTCTGTATCACTCCATGATACGACCTCACCTTGAGTATTGCACTCAATTCTGGTCACCTTATCTCAAAAAAGATATAGAGGAACTAGTAAAAGGTTAAAAGAAGAGAGATCAAGATGATAAAGGGGATGGAATTCCTCTTGTATGAGGAAAGACTAAAGAGGTTAAGGCTCATCAGTGAAATATGATTGAAGTCTACAAAATTCTAAGTGATGTAAAACAGGTACAAGTGGATCAAGTTTTTACTCCATCAAAAATTACAAAGACTAGAGGACACTCGATGAAGATGCAGGGAGATATTTTTAAAATTAATAGGAGGAAATATTTTTTTCACTCAAAGAATGGTTAAGTTCTGGATCACATTGCCAGAGGATGCGGTAAGAGCGGTTAACATAGCTGATTTTAAATAAGATTTGGACAAATTCCTGGAGGAAAAGTCCATAGGCTGCTATCGAGACAGACATGGGGGAAGCCACTACTTGCCCTGGATTGGTAGCACAGAATGTTGCTACTACTGTATTTTGGGTTTTGCCAGGTATTTGCGACCTGGATTTGCCACCGTGAAGATAGGATACTGGGCTACATGGGCCATTGATCTGACTCAGTAAGGCTATTCTTATGCTCTTATGTAAGGGGGAGGAAATGTGCCTGGTGCCTGTTCAGAAGAGCAATTGCTAGGCATGGCTCATCCCCTCTATTCCCCCTGTCAAAAATTTCTTCTGCCACTGCTGCTTTCCCTGCTGGCTCAGTTGATGGTGGTAGGGGAATCCTCGATCAGCCAAGCTGGTAGGTCTCCTCAAAGCTACCTGTGTTCTGGATTGGCTACTGTTGGAAAAAGGATACTGGGTTTGATGGACCTTTGGTCTGTCCCAGTATGGCAACGTTTATGATCTTATGTTCTTCATCAGCTTTTCCAGGTCTTCTCCCAAAGAGCATGTGGCCCTTGAAGGTGAAAAGTTCAAGAACTTCTCGGAAGACACATTTGACCTCCAGTGACACAGCATTAGCCACCTCCAGGAGCTGCTGAGTCTCATGGGTGATGGCTTGTGGATTATAGCTCCGCAGCACCAAGTCTACCAGGTCAGGTCCAGTCTGTGAACCAAATCCTGGGAGAAAGACCGTTAAGCTTTACCCATTGGAACAGCCTTAGCCTGTACAGCTGGGAGCTAGGCCAGAGACCAAATGCACCAGTCTGCATAACCTACAATCCTTCTGGTGATAGAGAAAATACTGGAGTTTTCCATAGAACACCAACCCTTACATCAGTGATGTCACTGGGAAAAGACAGTTTCTCTACCACCATCTGCTGGTAGAAAGGGAATTCAACCCAATCATCAGACACTAATATCCCCTTTTATCAAACCATGGTAGAGCTTTTTAGAGGTAAATGCTCTGATGCTCATAGGACTTGAATGAGCATCAGAGCATTTACCACACTGGTCTGCGGTTAATAGCTCTACAGTGGTTTGATAAAAGGGGCCTTAAGGAAATTAATTTTGGAGATCTAATGCTTTTCCAGTTATGGTTCTGCAACTATTGAATAACCTGCTGATATTACTTGCTGAGCTGAGGCAAGAATATCTTGATTTTTAGGGGAAAAATAAAATCCCTGATTTTCCCTATCTAGATACTGAATCTAAGAATATGGGTAAATAAATTCTCTCTGCACCATGGGATGAAGGAAGAATGGATCAATTGCAGTTTTTATTTTTTATTATTTTAGTTTTATGATTACATATTTTTAGTTTTATGTGATTAAAACAAGTTATGTACATCACTGACTAACAGAGCAGATGAGATGGTATAGTACATAAATGTTTTTATAAATAAATTGGCTGTTGTATTCTTACCTTTTGAAAGTGCAAAAGAATGGTGGCTACCACAGGCAACTTGGATTATCTGAATATCTGATAAACCTCTAATATTCCTGAAGAAAATTTAAAAGAAAAATGTATTAGAATTTTTAAAATTAAGAGTTAAGTCTAAATCCTATCAGGTCAGTATTCAAACACTATGATCACCAGTTTTGGTTTTATTTTGTTTTAACACTGGCTGCAGCATTTAAATATTTTATATATATTTATTTAGCACTGTTATCCAGATAGCCAGTAGTTCTTAATATATTTGTTTGTTTATTTATCTCCCATCCAGGGCGAGTTACACACTTACATATATAACATAACATAACATAATAACAGATTTCTATACCCCATAACCCTTAGTTCAATGCGATTTACAAAAGATTATGCTATGAGTGAATACAGAGATAATGCAATACGCAAGAATTAGCTAGCTACAAATTTAGAAAAAAGAAAAAAGTTTTCAAAAGTTTTCTGTTAATGTTTATAAGATATTGATCTGGTCAGTAATGGGCGGAATTCTCTATCGAATTGAGCTGCTTGATAGGAAAGACAGTGCCCATGATATTTCTTACTTTTACAGCCCTTAACAGAAGGGAACATAAATAGGGCATGGGATTGTCTACTGTTCCCATGAATCATAGTAACAAATCTATCAACAAGGTAAAGCGGAGCGACACCAAAAGCGACTTTATAGTATAAACATCTCAACTTAAAGATCACCCGGGCCTCAACTGGGAGGCAGTGTAGTTCACGGTAATAGGGGGTTACATGATCATACTTCTTCAGTCCATAAATCATTCTAACTGCTGTATTTTGGATGGTCAGCTTAGCCAAGTTTTTCTTTGTACTTGTCAGATATATAATACTAGTCTTTTAGCCCGTTACATTAACGGGTGCTAGAATATATGTCTGTCTGTCTTTCTTTCTGTGTCTCTCCCTCCCGCTGTCTTTCTTTCTGTCTGTTTCTCTCCCTGGCCCCCTTTGTCTATCTGTCTTTCTGTCTCTCTCCCTGCCCCTGTGTCTTTCTTCCTTTCTTTCTGTCTGTCTCTCTCCCTCCCACTGTCTGTCTTTCTTTCTATCTGTCTCTCTCCCTGCCCCCTATGCATCAGCAGCATTTCTTCCCCCCCCCCCCACTTCCCTGTGCAGCAGCCACAGCAGCATTCCTTCCCCCTCCATTTCCCTGTGCAGCAGCATTTCCCCCTCACCCCACTTCCCTGTGCAGCAGCAGAATTTCCCTCTCCCCCACTTCCCTGTGCCACCTCCCCTTCCCTTCCCTGTGCCACCTCCCCTTCCCTTCCCGTGGTCTAGCCTGCAGGATTAGTTTGAGCCTCGATGCGGCGGCTTCTCTCACGATCACCGCCTCTGTCGGAAGCCTTCTCTGACGCAGGTGTGGCTCGTGAGAGGAGCTGCCGCAGCTGCTTTTAACTTAAAAATAAACTTTGGTCGGTAGGGCCGTATTTACTGGATGGAGGACTGCGCGAGGTTGAGAGCAGGGAGGCCAGCCACAGCTAAGCACGCATGCGCACTCCTGCCAGCCAGGGACCTACGGATCACGCAGGTAAGAGTGCGCATGTGCGCTTAGCATTTTATTATAGTAGATTGCAGTAGTCCAGAATGCTAAGTAATAGTGTTTGAACTAAAAGTGTAAAGGCAGTAGCATCAAAATAAGCTCTGATAGCGCGGAGTTTCCATAGAGTATAATAACTCTTCTGGACCACAGTATCTATTTGATTTTTCATAGTTAAGAATCTAATCAAAAAATATAAAATTATGTATAACATACAAGTCGCATCAGTGACAGACATCACTATAACGATAAAACAGTCCAGACCATAGAATACATCAGTGACCCGCACCCTGCACTCAACAGTCTCCACTCCTGCTCAATTAACCAATCTCAGACCCTGTATTTCATCTAACAGAACAGGTGTCTTGAGTAATTTCTTAAAATTCTGTATATTCTGCTGTTGATGAATATATCATATTTTTCAGACCATAAGATACACTTTTTCCACCCCCAAAAAAGGGGGTGCGCATCTTATGGATCGAATACACTGCATCATCACAGAGCGGCGCGGGACCAGGCAGGAAGTGCAAAGGTCACGCTCCTGCATTGTGCATCACTCTTCTAAGACAAAGGCAGCGGTCGAGGAGACCACGCTGGACCACCGCCACTAAAAAAGGTACCGGGAAGGCTGCAGGCAGCTTCAGGCTTTGGGCGGCTTCTGGCTTTGGCCAGCTTTGGGTTTTTCCTCCTCTACAGGTAGGTGTGTCTTTTGGTCCAAAAAATATGGTACCTTTGTCAAGAGTGCACACTCTTGTTCTAGAAGAAAAAAAAAATGACAACATTTTTGGTTGCCCATCCCTAGCATTAGGATAGCCATGGAACTATTCTCTGTGTCTTTCCAAATACTGTAATTGCCAACATTCTATTTGCTTTTCTGACTGTCACCACATACCAAATTTCAATCTTCAGTGGACTTTCCAAAATGGCTTAAAGAGCTTCTCCTAAGTGCTAATTCTTACAATGGAACCCAATATTCTGTATACAGCATAGACAACTTAAAAGCTATATCTACATGTAAAGTGCATGAAAAGCACAGTTACTTACCGTAACAGGTGTTATCCAGGGACAGCAGGCAGATATTCTCACATGTGGGTGATGTCATCCACGGAGCCCCGATGCGGACAGCTTTTCAAGCAAACTTGATTGAAGATTTCAAGTTTGCTAGTGCTGCACCACGCATGTGTGTGCCTTCCTGATCCACTAGAAGGCGCATACCCTCCTCATGGTCTTCAGTTCAGATAGCTAGCAAAGAAGCCAACCTCGGGGAGGCGGGTGGGTTGTGAGAATATCTGCCTGCTGTCCCTGGATAACACCTGTTACGGTAAGTAACTGTGCTTTATCCCAGGACAAGCAGGCAGCATATTCTCACATGTGGGTGACCTCCAAGCTAACCAAAAAGGGATGGAGGGAAGTTGGCAATTCAAGAAAACATTACGCAAAACCGACTGGCCAAACCGGCCGTCGCTCCTGGACAGAGTATCCAGGCAGTAGTGGGAGGTGAAAGTATGAACCGAAGACCAAGTGGCAGCCTTGCAAATCTCCTCGATAGGCGTCGACCTGAGGAAAGCTACAGAAGCCGCCATCGCTCGGACTTATGTCCCGTGACTCGACCATGCAGCGCGAGACCAGCCTGAGCGTAGCAAAAGGAAATACAAGCAGCCAACCAGTTGGACAAGGTGCGCTTGGAAACTGGGCGTCCTAACCGATTAGGGTCAAGGGACAAAAACAATTGAGGAACCGTCTGAGGAGACTGAGGGCGTTGAAGATAAAAAGCCAACGCCCTCTTACAGTCAAGTGTGTAAAGCGCCACCTCGCCAGGAGGCGAGTGGGGCTTCGGAAAAAAGACCAGAAGAACAATGGAATGATTGAGAGGAAAGTCCGACACCACCTTGGACAAGAACTGGGGTTGAGTACGCAGGACCACCGTGTCATGATGAAATACAGGAAAAGACGGGTCCGCAACCAGAGCTTGCAGCTCACTGACTCTGCGAGCAGACGTGAGAGCAACCAGGAATACCACCTGCCAGGTGAAGTAATTCAAAAGAGCTTTATCAATGGAATCAAATGGAGGTATCACCAATTGAGCCAGGACCACACAAAGATCCCAACCCACCGGGGGGGGGGGGCTTTGAGTGGAGGATGTACATTGAAGAGATCCCTCATAAAGCGGGAAACCGTCGAATGGACGGAGAGCAGCGTCCCATCAAGCGGCCGATGAAAGGCAGCAAATGCACAGAGGTGGGCTCAAATAGATGTCGATTTGAGACCAGACCGAGACAAGTGAAACAGATAATCCAGCACTGAAGGCAAGGAGGCAGAGAGCGGATCCATGCGGTGCTCAGCACACCACGCAGCAAATGAGGACCATTTCTGGGAATAGCATTGCCGAGTGGAGATCTTTCGAGAGGCCTCGAGAACACTCCCACCGACTTGAGAGAAACAGAAGGAGGGAGGCACGTTGCGAGGAACTAAGCTGATAAGTGTAGAGACTGCAGATTGGAATGCAACAGAAACCTCAACACTGAGACAGCAGAGAAGGGAACATAGGTAGAAGCAGAGGCTCCCTGACATGCTGGAGGAGCAGGGAGAACCACAGCTGCCAGGGCCACAGAGGAGCCATCAAGATCATGGTGGCGCAGACCGACAGGAGGTGTATCAAAGACCTGAGAATCAGAGTAAAGGGAGGGAACGCATAGAGGAACCTGCCCATCCAATCGAGAAGGAAAGCATCCACCTCGATGCGAACCTGGGAGAACATCCTCGAGCAATATCGTGAGTGAGGGGCAAAGCGAACAGAACTACCTGTGGGGTTCCCCACCGAAAACCACATGCTGCAGAGTCTGAGAATGGAGCGACCATTCATGCGGCCGAAAAGGGCGACTCAACGTGTCCACCAGACAATGCTGCTCGCCCCAGAAATACACCGCCCAAAGAAAGAAGTAGTGGTGTAACTCCCCCTCCAATGACGAAGGGCCTCCCTGCAAAGTAACAGGGAACCTGTACACCCTAGCTTGGTCACAGAATACATCGCCACCGGGATGTCGGGACGCACCAGGACCCCGCAATCCAGCAACCAATAACGAAAATCCACCACGGCATTGTAAATGGCCCGGAGCTGCTGCAGATTGATGCGGCTGCGACAGTCCGCACCCGACTAAAGACCCCGAGTCCGAAGGCCGTCAAGGTGCGCCCCTAAGCCTAAGCCGAGGAGTTCATCGGCAGAACCCTCTGATGTGGGGATATGAAGAGGTGGCCCACCAACGAAACAAGCGTATCAAGGAGGGAGGCACCACAAAAGTGCTGGGAAGCGGGATCCCGATCCTGCCATCACTGAGATGCTCGGGTCCAGCGGGGAACACGAAGATGAAACCAGGCGAACATCGGGACATGAACCGTGGAGACCCATGATCCCAAAGGATCAGCATCAGCTCGGCCGAGGCCGAAGACCGCTGAGACACCAGCTGACTCAGGCGCAGACAGGCGGCCTGCCGAGGCAGAAAAGACTGGAGGCGGACCGAGGACAGAGGGGCCATCTTCCGGTATAAACAAACAAGGCCCTCCCCCTGAGGCCGAGACAAGAAGGAGCGCAGACAAACTGGGTCCAGGTCCGCCCCGACGGACTCCCGAGACTGGGGCGGACAGAGTCTGAACCGCTCCCAACTAGTGCAGGTCACGAAGGGCCAGGACCCGACGCAGATGGGAGGATGGGAACGCCCAACCGACAGAGGTGAGGCTATACTCCCAGTGCGTAGACACGGAGACACTCCTCCCGAAGGGAGGGGAGGAATCCCCAGAAGGAGAGCAGCCCGGAGGCTATGCGAGAATAGTCAAAAAGACGGCCAGGAGACGCCGAAGCCGGCGGCTGGACCATAACCCGGCGCTGCTGCAGCTATTGCGGCTGCTGCGAAGGAGGCCGAGATAACACAAGAAAGGTATCCGGAGGGCCCCTCCGGAGGAGTCCAAACTACCAAGGCAGAAGGGATTCAGCTGAAGGCGTCCCGATAGGCGAAGGACCGGTCGCGTTCTGAGAGGCGGTTAGTGGCCTCCGCAAGAGAGGCCTCAAGAAACGCAGTACTCACGCAAGTAAAAGTGGCGAGACGATCCTGGAGGTTCGGATCCTCAGCCACACTCTGCGCCAAGCGAGATGACGCGTGGCGGGAGCAATAGAGCCAGAGCAGGGAGAGAGTCTCCTCCAGGAAACCAAACTCCGTACTACAAGATTCCGTCACGGCTGCCCGGAATGAACCGAAGAGAAAACGGGGACCCTCTCGAACAGGAGCCGGAGACGCCGAGGCACAGAGCCCCAGAAGACGTCGAGGCACGAAGCCCCCGTCGAAAACGGGGCGCAAACCCGCAGTCGACGCCGAGGCCCAAAGCCTCAGCCGATGCTGAGGTATAAAGCCCCCAGCGACGTTGCGGCACCAAGCCACAGTCGACTTCGAGGCACAAGGCCACAGTCAACCAAAGGGCACAAAGCCCCAAGCGACGTCAAGTCACAAAGCTCCAGTCAACGACGAGGCACAGAGCTCCAGCTGACGATGAGGCCCCCAGCCTCAGTCGACGTCAAAGCACAAGCATCAGGCGACGCGGAGCACACGGTCTCAGCCTACGTCGAAGGTACAAAGCATCCGTCGACGTTGAGACACCCAGCCCCAGTCGACGTCGAGGCAGAAAATCGAAGCACAAAGCCTCAGACAACATCAAGGCACAAAGCCCCAGCCGACCTCAGACGACGTCGAGGCACAAAGCCTCAGTCGACGTCGAGGCACAAAGCCTCAGTCGACGTCGAGGCACAAAGCCTCAGTCGACGTCGAGGCACAAAGCCTCAGTCGACGTCGAGGCACAAAGCCTCAGTCGACGTCGAGGCACAAAGCCTCAGTCGACGTCGAGGCACAAAGCCAGAGTCGACGTCGAGGCACAAAGCCCCCGTCGAGGTACAAAGCCTCCGTCAAGGTCGAGGCACAAAGCCCCAGTCGACGTTGATGCACGAAGCCTCAGTCGACGTCGAGGCACGAAGCCTCAGTCGACGTCGAGGCACGAAGCCAGTCGACGTCGAGGCACAAAGCCTCAAACGACGTCGAGGCACAAAGCCAGAGTCGACGTCGAGGCACAAAGCCCCCGTCGAGGTACAAAGCCTCCGTCAAGGTCGAGGCACAAAGCCCCAGTCGACGTCGAGGCACGAAGCCTCAGTCGACGTCGAGGCACGAAGCCTCAGTCGACGTCGAGGCACGAAGCCAGTTGACGTCGAGGCACGAAGCCCCAGTCGACGTCGAGGCACAAAACCTCAGGCGACGTCGAGGCACGAAGCCTCAGTCGACGTCGAGGCACGAAGCCTCAGCCGACGCCGAGGCACGAAGCCTCAGTTGACGTCGAGGCACGAAGCCCAGTCGACGTCGAGGCACGAAGCCCCAGTCGACGTCGAGGCACGAAGCCTCAGTCGACGTCAAGGCACAAAACCTCAGGCAACGTCGAGGCACAAAACCTCAGGCGACGTCGAGGCACTAAGCCCCAGAAGACGTCGAGGCACTAAGCCCCAGAAGACATCGAGGCACAAAGCCTCAGTCGACATGGAGGCAAGAAGCCTCAACCGACGTCGAGGCACGAAGCCTCAGTCGACGTACGAAGCCTCAGTCGACGTACGAAGCCTCAGTCGACGTCGAGGCACACCGAAGTCCGTCGAGGTTCAGAAGTCGGCACCGTACCAATGAAACTGGTAATAAAGGTGCAGCAGTGCGCTCCATAAAGGGCAACCTCGAGATGAGTATTCCCATGAAAGGAGGCACGCTTCGATGGTCTCGTAGAGGCAGGCACGATTGCACTCGATGCCTGGAATGCCTGAGACTCAGCCGGTGGCGTTACCGAGGTAACGCACCTAGAAGAAAGAAAGAAAGAAAACTTACCGGGGATCGAAGCTACTCAGTCCGATTCCAACAAAGGAAAAAGGGTCCCGGCCATTCTGCTCACACGAGGTGAGCCCAGAGAGAGGCCAGGGAAGAAGAAAATACAGCTGCAGCAAAATGAGGCCTAGCAGCATGGCTGAGGCCCAAGAAGGGCCTGCCGATGGAACCAGCAGAAACACAATAAAAAGTCCTTTTTTTTTTTTTTGAAACAAAGAAAATACACGATCAATTAACAAACGCACAGCGACTCCCTAACAAAATAAAGAAGCCGCGGTGCCAGAAAGGCACTTAGAAGAACGCAGAGAAGAGAGACAGGGCTTTCTGGCTCAGCGGAAAACTAAGAACTGAAGACCATGAGGAGGGTATGCGCCTTCTAGTGGATCAGGAAGGCACACACATGCGTGGTGCAGCACTAGCAAACTTGAAATCTTCAATCAAGTTTGCTTGAAAAGCTGTCCGCATCGGGGCTCCGTGGATGACATCACCCACATGTGAGAATATGCTGCCTGCTTGTCCTGGGATAATGTGTATATCCTATATGTGTGCAACTATAATGAATGGAAATGTTCCTAGAAGGCAGGGATGAGGAAGGATTTGCATTTGTGTGTATTTCCAAATCTATGTATTTTATAAAGGTTGGCTCAGAAAGCGAGTTAGAGGACATGTAAACACAAATTCCCTGTGGTAATTTTGAATAGAGGTATGCACACATTTTCATCTAAAAAAATTTGCTGGTACTGACAGGGAAAAAAAGTATGTGCATGCTATTTATGTATGTGCTCAGTCATAAAATTACTCATACAATTAGAATTATTTTCCCCATATGTATTACTTTCCAGATTAGGGAGGAGTGAGCATGTGACAGAATACTATGTGAAGCTCTATTGGTTGAAGCTAGAGTACCGGATACATTATAAACTGTTACTGATGGTCTATCTCTGCGTGTGTGGTTTGACACCAAGAAGTCTGATGGCTAGTATTCTGCCTTATGTTCCACTACAGAAATTGTGCTTTATAAAGCATACTGGTCTGTATACCATTAGTCAGGCACCTGAAGTTGAAGGTGTCTAGGGCTAGTATGTTTTCCTGTATTGGCCCTTGGGAATGAAATGAGATTCCAATGTATATATGGCAGCAGGATAATCTGTGAAATTTTAAGCGATTTTTGAAACAATATTTATTTTGCAAGATGAAGCATGGGGTCTAAGTTGTTGTTTATTTTATGTATATATGAGCACTGGCCGCTGATTTGTTTACTTTTCTTAGGCCTGTAATGTCTGTATTAGTGCTTTTGTATTTTTATACTGTGTATGTATTTATTTATTGTGACCTGCTTTGTATAAGGCAGGATATAAATGAATATATTAGAAATTACTTTGCATTTGTGCACATTAAAAAAAGGAATTCATGAAAGCCAAAGCATTAGTTTGCGCTAACTGCTAAAGACATCCATTATATTTCTATGGGTGTCTTTAGCAGCTTGCATGCGCTACCACGCTTACGCCCTTTCATGAATTCCCCCTTAAATTTTATCTAAATGCTTTTTTATCCTAAATATATAACAATATTACATTACATTAGTGATTTCTATTCCACCATTACCTTGCGGTTCAAGGCGGATTACATTATTAAAGGCGGATTACATTATTACAGTTATTACAGTTTACAGGTATTGGGTCGATTGGAGATACATAAGAAGTTATGTGGAAGTTTACAGGTATTGGGTCGATTGGAGATATATAAGAAGTAGTCTGGAACTTTATTAAGATGGTAAGGATCAGGGAGTGTTGTAGGTGGTGCTTGGGTCAAGTATGGTTGTGTTAGTTTAGTTTAATGTATTTTTTGAATAGTAGGGTTTTTGTTTCTTTTTTGAAGGTTTGAAGTCTGTGGTCTTGATTAGTAGGTTGGAGAGTTGGTGGTCCAGTTTTGCAGCTTTAGTAGCTAGGAGGTTGTCATACTAATATGTTTTATTAATAAGTTCATTCAAGTGTGCTTTTTAAATATGTAAGAAAAGCCTTCAGATTCATTTTTCATCCAAGTTGAGGTCCTATAAAAGCAAACCTATACAGGTAAAACCACTTCTTTGTCTCTTTCATAGTGCTCTTCAGTGCACCAACAAAAATATAAATTGTGCAACAATGTGCCAAAGTGTCTAATAAACCATACAGTGATATTAAATACATATGAGACCTCATTATTAAAGAATCTCTCTATAATGGCCATCCATAGGTCATATATGTAAGACTAATAACAGAATTAGCACATTGTTGCACAATTGATATTTTGTTGGTGCACCAAGAAACCCTATAAAAAGGCAAAAAAGTGGTTTTATCTGTATAGGTCATCTGGGATGAAGAATGAATCTGAGGTCTACTCTCATATGTTTAAAATGCACACTTGCAGCGCTTATTGTTAAGATATTTTGTTAAGTACTGAGGCTGAAAAAGCATTTTGCTAAAGCATTGGTCTATTTTTGATCTTTTGCTCGAGTACCTGTCCAGTGTGAGAGGGTAGATATTTTGGTTTGCATGCATTAAATTTCATCTGACATTTTATTTTATTTATTTGGTTAGTTTTATATCCTGTCCTGCCCAACAAGCTCAGAACGGGAAACAAGGTTGACATACATAATGCACAGACAAACAACATGTGTACTGAAACATTAGATATAAAGTCAAATTTAGCATACAATCTGGTCATTTTACATTAACATAAGAGTTATTTCCATCGGTTAACAAACAGAGTGGATCTAGTTCAGCGTACATTAGAATACATATGGTTGGGAGTGACTGGATTTATGGGAAGAAGTAAGTTTTAATTGCTTTCCTGAAGTTCAGAAGCCCTTTGAGAGATCTGATGTGAGGAGGCAGTTGATTCCAATAGCTTGGTGGGAAGTGGGAGTAGAAATGGGGTCTGGTGCTCTGGAGTTGGAGGGCGTGACCAGGAGATATTTGTAGACGTGATTCTTCCTGATGTATGGGGGACGTTTGGTTGATAAGAGTGCCCTGTTCTCTAGTCTCACAATGTCCTCCTGCAATTCCTGCAATAATTCACCTGCAAATCTTGTTATCTTATAGCTACTTTTTCCAGATTATTAATGTATACTTCACTATAAATTTCTTTACAATGGGAAAGCTGGTCATCAGTTCTACTCTTGCTTCCTAGTTTTCATCGATTATCAATCCCCAATAGATGTTACCTCTTGTCAAATTTATTTCAAATTCAACACCACTCAAACAATCCTCATAAGAAATAACATAAATTCTTAACGATCCTCAGAGGGTTTAGAACAGTGTTCTTCAACCTTTTTACACTCGTGGACCGGCAGGAAAAAAAGAATTATTTTGTGGACCGGCAAACTACTAGGACTAAAATTTAAAAACCCCGTTTCCGTCCCATCTCCACGAGCTCGGTCCCCACAAATCATCTGATCCCATCCACACAAGCCTCAGTTATGATTTTATATTGAATGTATTTTATTAAAGTATAAAAAGAAACAATATTCTGTACAATTGTCATTTTATAAATACAAATAATTCAGAGCAAGGATCAACAAAACCCCTGTCTCCCCTCCCCTTCACATATATCCTCTCTACTATCAAGAAAACTGAACAAGCCAAATTATTACAGAATGCTACATAGAAATATCATGCTAACAGAATACTGCAGTCACACATGACAGGAATAGTTTTAGGGGAGTGCAACTAGGGCAACTGCCCCCTGGTCATAGAGAGCCCTAAGCCAGCTGGAAGCTAAAGAAGCACTTCCTGGGTTTTGCAGTCCCTAGTTATGTCTAACACCAGCTCTAGCAGGATATATATTTCAAATCTGATATATTCTAATCACAAAATAGAAATAAAATTATTTTTTTCTACCTTTTGTTGTCTCTGGTTTCTGCTTTCAATCTTCTTTTCACTCTCTTCCTTCCAGCGTCTGCCCTCTCTGTCTCTTCAATCCAGCATCTGCCCCTTCCATCCACTGTCTGTCCTCTCCCCCTTCCATATGGTATCTGTCTTCTTTCTATGCCCCTCTCCCCTTTCCATCCAGCTTGTACCCCTCTCTCCTTTTTACATGATTCATTCCAGCTTCATTGCTCTCTTTATTTTTATCTCTCCTACACCAGATCTATCATCGTTGTCCCTCTCTGGTTATTTTTCTGCTGACCCCTTCCTATCATCAATCTCTCTACTTTCTCATGCCTGTGTCTCCCCTTCCCCTCCTCTAATCTCTCTGCCAGCTGTTTCCTTCCTTTTTTCATTCTCCTTTTCCTCCTCCTCCAGTCCAGCAGTAACTCTCTTCCCTTCCTCCCCTCCCAGCAGCATCTCTCCTTCTCCTCCCCTCCAGGTCCAGTAGCAGCTGTCCCTTTTTTCCCTTGCCCAGCAGCTTCCCAGATTCCTTTTCCTCCTCCCCTCCCAGCAGCATCTCTCCTTTTCCCTCTCTAGTAGCAGCTGTCCCTTTTTTTCCTTGCCCAGCAGCTTCCCAGATTCCTTTCCCTCCTCCCCTCCCAGAAGCATCTCTCCTTCTCCCTCTCCTGTAGCAGCCCTTTTTTTCCCTTGCCCAGCAGCTTCTGATAGTGGCTTTCTCCCCTCCCAGCAGCTCTTCTTACTTCCCAGCGCAGCGATTCAGGAAGGCAGCCTCAGGTCCTTTGATGGGTCGCGCCGCCTCTGAGGAAAGAGGAAGTTGCATCATCAGAGGCAGCTGCGACTCAGCAAAAGCCCCGAGGCTGCCTTCGTGAATCGCTGCGCTGGGAAGTAAAGGAGAGCTGCAGAGAGGGGAGAAAGCCACTGTCGGAGGCTCCCCAAGATCTCTCCGGCCCAGCGCAGACTAGAGAGTTGCACAGGAACAGAAATCCCACCCGTCCCCGCCAAAGTCCCACCCGTCCCCGTGAGGAATCCCACCCGTCCCCATGAGGAATCCCTCCATCCCCACCCGTCCCCGCGAGGAATCCCCTCCGTCCCCGCCCGTCCCTATAAACTTCAGAAATAGTTATTTCATTTAATTATGCTACTGAATTAAAGGCTCTGGAAGAAACCCATTTAAAATAAGCAAAAAGACTTTATTAATTTGGAAATATTAATTGGGAAGAATACATACTTTGTAAACGGGTTTCTACCAGAGCCTCTAATGTTTATAAATTTTTATCAACACAACTAATATACTACTTTATCCTGAAGCAAAAAAAAAAAAAAAAAAAAGAAATAGAATTCTTTTCCTACCTTTGTTGCCTGGTTTCTGCTTTCCTCATGTTCTCATTCAATTCCTTCCGTCCACTGTCTCTCTTCCCTCTGCGTCTTCCATTTGCTCTATTACTGTGCCTCTCCCTTTCTCCCCCCTTCCAAATTGGTCATTCACCCATCTTCTTCCCTCCACTCCCCCCATAGACTGGCATCTCTGTCTTCTTCCCTGCCAGCGTCTTCTCCCCACTCTCTCTTCCCCATTTCCTTTCAGCGTCCTTCTCCCCCCCCCCCCCCCATCTTCCCCATGTCCTGTCAGTGTCCTTCTCCCCCCTCTCTCTTCCCCATGTCCTTTCAGCGTCCTTCTTCCCCCCCCCGTCTTCCCCATGGCCTTTCAGCGTCCTTATCCCACCCCCACCCCGACTTCCCCATGGCTTTTCAGCGTCCTTCTCCACCCCTTTGTCTTCCCCAGTGCTTTCAGCGTCCTTCTCTCCCCTCAGTTTTACCCATTTCCCTTAAGCGTCTTTTCTTCTCCACTCCACCTTTCCTCCCTTTCTCCCTCCCTACCCCTTACCTTTGTGGCGCTTCCCCACCCAACCGACAACAGAACAGGCCCGGTCGGACAAACCTTCCTGCCCTGTAGCCACGGATCTAAATTACCTTCTTACAGCTGCTGTAAGAAGGTAATTTAGATTCGCGGCTACAGGGCAGGGAGGTTTGTCAGACCGGGGCTGTTGTCAGTCGGGGAAGCGACACAAAAGTAAGGGGATCTGGCCGGCTGTGCTGCACCTGGGGCGCACCGCCCCCCTCCCTTGGTACGACACACGAGCCGCGAGGCTACTCTTCTTCTCCTTTCCTGCCCTGTCTGCAGCACAGAGCCGAACGGAAGTCTTCCCGACGTCAGCGCTGACGTCGGAGGGAGGGAGGGCTTTGTTTAAGCCCTCCCTCCCCTCCGACGTTAGCGCTGACGTGGGAAGACTTCCGTTCAGCTCTGTGCTGCAGACAGGGCAGGAAAGGGAGAAGAGCCGCGCGACTGAGTACATCCAGCCCCGCAGGAACCCTGCGACCCTCGGAGGCGTCCCCACGGGATTCCCGTCGTCCCCGTGCAGCTCTCTAGCGCAAACTTCAGATGTTGATCTTGCCGGCCCTACGCAAACCGGCAGGAAGTTGAAGTAAGGCAATCTTGAAGGCCCTGCGTGGACCGGCAAAAATTTCCTGCGGACCGGCGGTTGAAGAACTGTGGTTTAGAATATCCTATAGGTTCTAATGATAATAATCACCGGACCCAATTGTCAAAGGATCAGTAATTTATGTATTGTTTATATATTGTTTATATTATATATTTTTATATTTTTATCTTAAACTAGCTGATGCCCCGGCGTTGCACGGGTATTTAATTATAGCAATAACACTGTAAATGGATTCAAATAAAGATACTTTATAGTGGTGAATGAAATTATTTTTTTACAGCTTTATAAAAAGAACAATATTAAAATTATAAAGTGAAATATTTGACAAAATGAATACAATACAACTAACACAAAACTTGATTATAAACAACATTTTTAGTTTCACCTCCAGGAGCAAGAACATATACATTCTTGGGTGAACCCACCCTTGAGCAAGCAACATAGAGTTGTCCATGGGAAAAACAGGGGGATCTTAAATCCACTCCACAGTATGTAATTTGTTGATTGTGATTTGTTGATTGTGATAGAGAATGCAAGTCTCACTGGAATTTGCAATCTCTTAAACTGAAAAGGAAGATCTGTTGGAATAAGTGGTATCCGCGGGATAAATACGGTTTCACCTTGTCCCTTTCCGGTTAAGATAGTCGCTTCAATTACATTGGCAAGTAACCTCTTTACACAAAGCCTTGTGCCATTGCAAAGTTTTGGTGGGTCAAGATTGCTAAGTAAAATAACTGGAGATCCCACAGCTTTTTACATTTTTTCCATTGACTTGAATGGGTGAAATCAGATTTTCTGTTTGTAGCTCCGCCCACATGTGCAGGTGGGCCGCGAGACCCCCAGAACATATCACCCCAGGTAGTGAGGGATCTGCATACCAAGTTTCGTTCAAATCGGTCCCACAGCTTTTTACATTTTTTCCATTGACTTGAATGGGTGAAATCTGATTTTCTGTTTGTAGTTCCGCCCACGTGTGCAGGTGGGCCGCGAGACCCCCAGAACATATCACCCCAGGTAGTGAGGGATCTGCATACCAAGTTTCGTTCAAATCGGTCCCACAGCTTTTTACATTTTTTCCATTGACTTGAATGGGTGAAATCTGATTTTCTGTTTGTAGCTCCGCCCACGTGTGCAGGTGGGCCGCGAGACCCCCAGAACATATCACCGCAGGTAGTGAGGGATCTACATACCAATTTTCGTTCAAATCGGTCCCACAGCTTTTTACATTTTTTCCATTGACTTGAATGGGTGAAATCTGATTTTCTGTTTGTAGCTCCGCCTACGTGTGCAGGTGGGCCGCGAGACCCCCAGAACATATCACCCCAGGTAGTGAGGGATCTGCATACCAAGTTTCGTTCAAATCGGTCCCACAGCTTTTTACATTTTTTCCATTGACTTGAATGGGTGAAATCTGATTTTCTGTTTGTAGCTCCGCCCACGTGTGCAGGTGGGCCGCGAGACCCCCTGAACATATCACCCCAGGTAGTGAGGGATCTGCATACCAATTTTTGTTCAAATCGGTCCCACAGCTTTTTACATTTTTTCCATTGACTTGAATGGGTGAAATCAGATTTTCTGTTTGTAGCTCCGCCCACGTGTGCAGGTGGGCCGCGAGACCCCCAGAACATATCACCCCAGGTAGTGAGGGATCTGCATACCAATTTTCGTTCAAATCGGTCCCACAGCTTTTTACATTTTTTCCATTGACTTGAATGGGTGAAATCTGATTTTCTGTTTGTAGCTCCGCCCACGTGTGCAGGTGGGCCGCGAGACCCCCAGAACATATCACCCCAGGTAGTGAGGGATCTGCATACCAAGTTTCGTTCAAATCGGGCAAGCCGTTTTTGCGTTGGCAGCTTTTTACATTTTTTCCATTGACATGAATGGGTGAAATCTGATTTTCTGTTTGTAGCTCCGCCTACGTGTGCAGGTGGGCCACGAGACCCCCTGAACATATCAACCCAGGTAGTGAGGGATCTGCATACCAAGTTTCGTTCAAATCGGGCAAGCCGTTTTTGCGTTGGCAGCTTTTTACATTTTTTCCATTGACATGAATGGGTGAAATCTGATTTTCTGTTTGTAGCTCCGCCCACGTGTGCAGGTGGGCCGCGAGACCCCCAGAACATATCACCGCAGGTAGTGAGGGATCTGCATACCAATTTTTGTTCAAATCGGTCCCACAGCTTTTTACATTTTTTCCATTGACTTGAATGGGTGAAATCTGATTTTCTGTTTGTAGCTCCGCCTACGTGTGCAGGTGGGCCGCGAGACCCCCAGAACATATCACCCCAGGTAGTGAGGGATCTGCATACCAAGTTTCGTTCAAATCGGTCCCACAGCTTTTTACATTTTTTCCATTGACTTGAATGGGTGAAATCTGATTTTCTGTTTGTAGCTCCGCCCACGTGTGCAGGTGGGCCGCGAGACCCCCTGAACATATCACCCCAGGTAGTGAGGGATCTGCATACCAATTTTTGTTCAAATCGGTCCCACAGCTTTTTACATTTTTTCCATTGACTTGAATGGGTGAAATCTGATTTTCTGTTTGTAGCTCCGCCCACGTGTGCAGGTGGGCCGCGAGACCCCCAGAACATATCACCCCAGGTAGTGAGGGATCTGCATACCAATTTTCGTTCAAATCGGTCCCACAGCTTTTTACATTTTTTCCATTGACTTGAATGGGTGAAATCTGATTTTCTGTTTGTAGCTCCGCCCACGTGTGCAGGTGGGCCGCGAGACCCCCAGAACATATCACCCCAGGTAGTGAGGGATCTGCATACCAAGTTTCGTTCAAATCGGGCAAGCCGTTTTTGCGTTGGCAGCTTTTTACATTTTTTCCATTGACATGAATGGGTGAAATCTGATTTTCTGTTTGTAGCTCCGCCTACGTGTGCAGGTGGGCCACGAGACCCCCTGAACATATCAACCCAGGTAGTGAGGGATCTGCATACCAAGTTTCGTTCAAATCGGGCAAGCCGTTTTTGCGTTGGCAGCTTTTTACATTTTTTCCATTGACATGAATGGGTGAAATCTGATTTTCTGTTTGTAGCTCCGCCCACGTGTGCAGGTGGGCCGCGAGACCCCCAGAACATATCACCCCAGGTAGTGAGGGATCTGCATAGCAAGTTTCGTTTAAATCGGTCCCACAGCTTTTTACATTTTTTCCATTGACTTGAATGGGTGAAATCTGATTGTCTGTTTGTAGCTCCGCCCACGTGTGCAGGTGGGCCGCGAGACCCCCAGAACATATCACCCCAGGTAGTGAGGGATCTGCATACCAATTTTCGTTCAAATCGGTCCCACAGCTTTTTACATTTTTTCCATTGACTTGAATGGGTGAAATCTGATTTTCTGTTTGTAGCTCCGCCCACGTGTGCAGGTGGGCCGCGAGACCCCCAGAACATATCACCCCAGGTAGTGAGGGATCTGCATACCAAGTTTCGTTCAAATCGGGCAAGCCGTTTTTGCGTTGGCAGCTTTTTACATTTTTCCATTGACATGAATGGGTGAAATCTGATTTTCTGTTTGTAGCTCCGCCTACGTGTGCAGGTGGGCCACGAGACCCCCTGAACATATCAACCCAGGTAGTGAGGGATCTGCATACCAAGTTTCGTTCAAATCGGGCAAGCCGTTTTTGCGTTGGCAGCTTTTTACATTTTTTCCATTGACATGAATGGGTGAAATCTGATTTTCTGTTTGTAGCTCCGCCCACGTGTGCAGGTGGGCCGCGAGACCCCCAGAACATATCACCCCAGGTAGTGAGGGATCTGCATACCAAGTTTCGTTCAAATCGGTCAAGCTGTTTTTGCGTGATCGCGGCACATACACACACACATACATACACACATACCTCCGATTTTATATATATAGATTATTCATCAATCAAGTTTTACTTAGCTTTATAGTTACTTCACTCGAAATTCATAGATATTTATCTTCAAAAAATAGCTTAAAAAACAAACAGTCTCCTTTGTAAGGGATTCTTCTCACATGCTAAACATCTTAGGAAATATGAATAACATTAATGACGAAGATTGGTTAGTGACATTGGACATTATGTCCCTATACACAATGATCCCAGTAAATAAGGTACTTAACATTTTAGAGAATATTTTTCGGACACAAATATGGATACCAAGATTAAATCCTGCTTTTTTATTAACTTTAACTATTATGGTTTTGAAAAGAAATTACTTCATGTTTGAGAATGAATATTTTCTACAGACTCATGGGATCGCAATGGGGGTCTCTATGGCCCCATCAATAGCCACAATTTATGTCACTGACGTGGAAGAACATTATATTTATTTAAGTACTTTGTTTCAGCATGTTAAAATATTGCAGAGATTTTTAGATCCTTATAAAATAAGCTAAAGCACAAGACAAAAATCCAAACTGGATATAATGGAGAAATTCTTTAAGGATCTCAAGCGCTCACAGCTTGTCTTGTGCTTTAGCTTATTTTATAAGGATTTAGTGTGTTTCACAAAGTTTTGAGGTTTCTAGAGATTTTTAGATGACATCTTTTTTGTCTGGTCAGCTTCAAAAGCGGAATTGGATAGTTTTATCAACTGGCTGAATACAATAGATCCACAATTAAAGTTCACAGCGACAATGAACCAAAATACAATAGACTATTTAGATATTCATATCCTGAAAATAAATAATATTATTCAAACATCTTTATTTTGTAAAAAAAATGGACCGTGCAAGCTTTTTATATTATCATAGTTTCCACCCTCAGAATTTAAAAGCGAATCTCCCTATAAGTCAGTTTTTAAGAATTCGCCGACTATGTTCTTCTGTGCAAGACTTTAAAATCCAAGCAAAAAGATTATGGCAAAAATTTTCTCAACGGGACTATCCAAACATAGTAATAAAAAAAGCTTATTTAAGAGCTAAATATGCCAATCGGGATCTCCTTTTACAAGATAAAAGTCAGTCATCAGATTCTGAACCTGAAATTATTTATGTGCAGAAATTCACAAACCTTTCTATGAAAATAAAACAAATAATTTTAAAACATTGGCATGCTATACAGCTTATGCAAGATATGCCTGAATGACCACTTTTTGCATTCCAGAGGCATCGCAATATAGGGGAAATTTTACATAGTCCTCATTATTTACATTCTAGTGGTGACCACCAAGCATGTGGACATTGTCAATGGTGTTCCCACACTTTAGTGGGAAATAAATGGACCCATCCACAAACGGGAGAAGTGTTTGATTCTAAACAAACAACTACTTATGATATAATGAATGTAATATACATTATACAATGTCCATGTACAAAAGTATATGTAGGTAGGACCTTTAGATCAGTAAAAATACGCCTTAATGAACATAAATCTAGGGTAAATACAGAAACTGATACTGCTCCGATAGTTAGCCACTGGAAACAGATGAATCATACTTGGCAGGACATAAAATGGAGAGTGATAGACACGGGGGGAAATTATAAAAAAGCTTTAAATATAAAAGAACAAAAATGGATATATTTGTTAAAAACTTTGGTTCCAAATGGTCTAAATGAAGAAATAGACTGGATGTCAATAAGAAAACATTTAATATGGTATTTCTTATGGGATCCGGTTTTCACCAGCTATATAAACCAGATCTGACATCAGACGCTGTTGAAAACCATGATACTCTATGGAGAGGAGCGGCTGCTAAACAAACACGATAGTAAGGCTTTTTTTATATACTGTTTAATTCTAAACTGGAAGGTTCTGATTAGGTTTATGTCTATATAATCAATATATATAATTATATATGCAGTTTTAGTGAGGTTTGGAGTGAACTAATATTCTACTTTTATCCTGTTTCTTGCTAGATTAATTACAGGAGCCTCAACCCTGATGAAAAGACCTTTTGAAACATGTACATGTCGGTAGAGGCGCTCCCAATTCGAGTGAAGTAACTATAAAGCTAAGTAAAACTTGATTGATGAATAATTTAAGATAAAAATATAAAAAATATTTAATATAAACAATACATAAATTACTGATCCTATGACGATTGGGTCCGGTGATTATTATCATTAGAACCTATGGGACATTCTAAACCCTCTGAGGATTGTTAAGAATTTATGTTATTTCTTATGAGGATTGTTTGACTGGTGTTGAATTTGAAATAAGTATGCTAGAGTCCAGTCTGGAATAGCCTACAATATAGATTTTGATTTGACCTCTTGTCATATGACATTTAAATTTTCTAAGGTGGTTCTAATGAGGGGTTTTAACATATAAAACAATAAGAAGCCTTTATCTTAATAGTGATCAATCTGTCTCAACAAAAAGAGAAGTTATTTCATATTGGAGTGAAGGAGTGGCCTAGTGATTAGAGCAGCTGCCTCAGTACCTAAGGTTGTGAGTTTGATCCTAGTGCTGCTTCCTGTGATCCTGGGCAAGTCACTTAACCCTCCACTGCCCCAGGTACCACAGTTAAGATTATGAGCCCACTGGGACAGATAGGGGAAATACTAGAGTACTCGATTATTATTCAGCGTCAACCGCTAGGACATAAGCGGTATATATTAAAAAAAAATATTGAAATGTTTGCATTCAGTTCCTTTGGTTTACATTTTTCAACTGTTCTTTAAATGGCAGAACAGCACCATCTTGGCAGTCAGGAGAAAGGGCACAATACATAAGGACAGAACCTCTGCTAATTCCCAAGTATGCTACATTGGCCTTAGTAAAGAGACACACAACTGTCCTGGGTGTACCTGAATAAAAGTGCCAACTTGTGAACAACTTATGGAGAGCACCATTTGTGACGTTTCTTGGCAGACTATTGATGGGGTGGTTTGCCATTGCCTTCCCCAGATACTAAAATTAAGATACTGTTAAAATTGGTAAGACTTCCTTTAGTCACAGATTACCTGGGCACTCTGATAAGGTCCTCAGACCCTGGGAGACCAAGCTGTCCATCTGTAGCAAGACCCCAGGAAAACACCTGCCCTTTATCATTTAATGCCAATGTGTGGGCTTCACCACACGACACTGCTACAATATTTTGAGCATCCAGAGCACCAACATGTCCTATAAACAAGAAAAAAGAAAACCAATATGGTGGTAAATATTTGTTGTCAAGACCATGACAAGCCTCCTTAAATGTTCTTAAAATTTCTCTACTTGTGACAGTTTATACTTCAAGTAAATCTAATTCCTGTGCCTGGGGATACATGAATGGTGCAAGATGTGATATTTCACTTAACATGTTAATCCCTGTTTTATTAGTTATCCCACTAGTACGAAACCAGTGCTCTTATCTATTCCTAGAATTCTCCACAACTGTACAATACAAAATTTGAAGAACATTCTCCCACCCCTTACAAAGAATATGCCACAGGAACCAGGAAACTGTTGCCAGATTATGTTGGCTCTACCCATCTATACATCCTCCCCAATCATGGTGGGTGCTAAGTGGTGTCACATGTGGTACAAATCAGCAGTTAGGCTTTAGGTGGAAGAGGATGATGATACAGGGCAATGTGCATCTGCTCTCCTCCACCTCTTATAATGAGGTGGAAGAAAGTAGATGAACACTGGCCTGTATCATTCTCCTCGTCCACCTAAAGTCTGACTGCTGATTTAAACCATGTGGGGCATCACATAGCACCCACCATTCAAAAGAGTTGGGTTTCATGCAGTAGAGAGGAATTCAGCCCAGAGTACTGCTGTTCTATGTCTTCTCTTGTATATGATCAGCTTAGGATGGGGGGGGGGGAAAGAAAGGTAGAGGTTACAGAGAACCAGAATAAAGAAAGTCAGAAGATCAACCAGGAAGAAAAAACAAGCAAGCTGGTAGTATATGCCAGGAGGAGTTAAAAAGCACTAGGAGTCTTGCCAAGGGGATGGAGAGTGAAATAGATCATTGTGAGGTACAAAGAAAAGAAGAGAAACAAGCTGGAGAACTTGCTGAAATTAGAGAGAAAGAATGGGGGTTTATTAGAGGCAAAAAAGAGAGAGAAACAGAGAAAGGAGGAGAAAACTTGGACGGAAAGAGCAAAAGCTATTGGGTGTTGACCTTGGATAGGGAGAAGAGGAAGTTGGGAGTCAGCAGGGGTTTTGGTTCGGAGATCAAAGCCTAGGGAAGAATTCAAACTAAGGCAGGGAGAAGAGAGAGAGCAAGGGAGGGATAAGTGGAGACCCTGCCCTAGCTGCAGCAGTCATCAGAGGTCCACAAACCTGTGGTGACCCACAGAATTCACTATCTCCCTCCTCCCCCCATAACTCAATCAGAGAAAGGTTTGTAGGCCAATCCTGAGAGCAGACCCCAATGGACCCCTCAGCCTGAGGCAAGGATTGCAGCCCAGACTTCTAGGAGCCTTCTTAAATCCTGCTGCTACACTAATCTAGAGTCATCTGCTAGAGGTAAATAAATACTGGAGCTTTCATGTCTGCCCCAATCCTTATTGGGTGGATCTGACATCACTGAATGTCAGTGTTCTCTACCTCCACCTGCTGGTTGGGAAGTATAACCTACTGATCTGGACTGATTTACCAGGAAGGTAAGGAAAGATATATTTAACATTAACGTTATAGGGTACTGTTACAGAAAGGCAACAGCTATTGTTGTGCCATCTCCTTCACTGGGAGGCTGTGCACATAAACAACCAGAAGCAAACTACATGGCTGTGTCCCTAGTTGTCACAGTACATAGAAACAAGAAGAAACATACAATTCAGTCACTAGGTTTCACAGTAGAACTTACAACGAAAAATGAACCACAGGTGTGTGTGTGTATACACACCTTGGCTCCACGTTTCCTCACTTGTAATTTTTTCCAACCCAACAGATGCTGAAGAGCAATTTTATATAAGAGAAAGAGAATGATTGTCTATTTTATTTACTATACTGCCTTTCTCGAATTCATATCAAAGTGGTTTACAAAGCAGTAAAAAATATAAAAAATAAAAACACCATGTCTCACAGCTCTTTGTGTCAAGTGGTCAGTCGAGCTAAATCAAGACTATAAAGTGGACCTCAAAATCCAAAAGGATCAGTGCTCTAAAGCAGTGTTGACTGCTGATTCCTCCCTGCCACCCCCTGTCAGCTCCATTTAATTATCCCCTGCCGCAACTCCGGGAAGGAAAGGGCTAGGCGTGTGCAGCGATTGCACGTCATCAGCCCAGAAGCCTTACTCCCCCACACCCCAACGTCAATTCTGACGTCTGAGAGAAGGTTCAGGGAATGAAGAAAGAAAGGATGCACAGTCAGAAGGAAGTGCAACCAGAGACTCATGAAATCATCAGACAAGAAAAGATAGGAAAAATGATTTTATTTTCAACTTAGTGATCAAAATGTGTCAGTTTTGAGCATTTATATCTGCTGTCTATATTTTGCACTATATTTGCTTATTTTTCTGTAGTTGTTACTAAGGTGACATTGCATATTTTAAAGTCACCTGCCTTGACCTCTTTGAAAAACCCCGAATATAAATGATAATTAACATTTTCTCTGCGTACAGTATGCTTTGTGTTTTTATAATTTTGTGGTTACCATTATGTATTAATAAGATTATATTGTGTGTATATGAAAAATTGGATGGAATAAATTGCATTAAAATCAGTACTATTATGGGGTGGAGTTTGGGCGGGTCTGGGGTAGAGTTTGAATGGGTCTGGGGCAGAGCTTGGGCAGGGGTACTCAGTTGATATTTGTTGGGCTTAGGGGGTACTTGGCTTGAAAAGGTTGAGAAACACTACTCTAAAGTACACAACTCCACTGAAAGAGTCTATTTTTTAATCATAAGTCTGCTCTGGAAACAAATCAACTGCCCTCACACTAGGGAAGAAAAAATCTCTGACCAAAAAAACAGGCACTATAAACTAGCTCGTAAAGACCACCCAGCACAAAAATATTATCAAAAACACTTAAAGAGGTTATCAAATCATAACTGGGTGCTGCAGCAGAACCATAGAACAATCATCATCCAAATGTACTTAACTTCAAATTAGTTGTGCAGTTCTCCAAAGTCCATCCGTTGCTACTCAAAACGACGATTGTAATACAAAAGGGTACGCTCTATGAAAGTTCACCTTTATGCAGACCACCCATAATCCAATAGAAATCTCAACAAGAGTCATTGCAAATCCTTGTTTCACAAAATACTGCGTCAGAAGAAACCTCTCTCGTTACCAAACAGACGGTAGAGTTAAATAGTCATTTTTCTCAATGGAGGATAGTAAACAGTGGAGTATCCGTAGGTATCTGTACTAGGATCGGTGCTAGTTAACTTATTTATCAATGATCTGGAAATTGGAATGACAAGTAAGCTGATTAAAATTTGCAGATGACACTAAACTGTTCAAAGTTGTTAAAATGCATGCAGATTATGAAAAATTGCAGGCAGACCTTAGAAATTGGAAGACTGGATGTCTAAATGGAAGATGAAATTTAATCTGGACAAATGCAAAAAATGCACATAGGGAAGAATAACCCAAATCACAGCTACCGGTTGCTAGGATCCAGCTTGGGGGTTAGCACCCAAGAAATGGATCTCAGTTTCATTGTAGACAATACGATGAAACCTTCCGCCCAATGTGTGGGGACGGCCAAAAAAGCAAACTAGAAGCTAGGAATTATTTAAAAAAGGGATGGTTAACAAGACGAAGAATGTTATAAGGCCCCTGTATCACTCCACGGTGCAACCTCACCTAGAGTATTGCATTCAATTCTGGTCTCCTTATCTCAAGAAAAATACAGCGGCACTAGAAAAGGTTCGAAGAAGAGTGACCAAGATGATAAAGGGGATGGAACACCTCTCCTATGAGGAAAGACTAAAAAGGTTAGGGCTCTTCAGCTTAGAAAAGAGATGGCTGAGGAGAGATATGCTTGAAGTCTATAAAATCCTGAGTGGAGTAGAATGGGTACAAGTGGATCGATTTTTCACTCCATCAAAAATTACAAAGACTAGGGGACACTCGAAGTTACAGAGAAATACTTTTTTTAAACCAATAGGAGGAAATATTTTTTTCACTTAGAGAATAGTTAAGCTCTGGAACGCATTGCAAGAGATTGTGATAAGAGAGGATAGTGTAGCTGGTTTTAAGAAAGGTTTGGTCAATTTCCTGGAGGAAAAGTCCATAGTCTGTTATTGAGAATGATATGGGGGAAGCCACTGCTTGCCCTGGATCATTAGCATGGAATATTGCTACTCATTGGGTTTGGGCCAGGTACTAGGGACCTGGATTGGCCACCATGAGAATGGGCTACTGGGCTCAATGGACCATTGGTCTGACCCAGTAAGGCTATTCTTTATTCTTATGCACAGAATGGGAAAGATGGCCTTGCCGTTTAAAGGCAGCTGCTCACCTTTTCTGTACCTTTAGTAATAACAACTCAACAACAACACTTAGGCTGCATCAAAATAAATGTTTAATTAATAAAGCATAAGGTCAGCTTACAAGATCAGGTATCAAAAATGATTATACAGCAAAGTGCCGAATGAAAAGGTCAGTTCAGAGGCTAGCTTGTCTGAAAATGACCCTCACACTCTGGCTTGGATACATGAACCTTGATTTTTTATAAGATATTACATGGTTACTTTGATTGGCAGATAGTCAGTCTGTTTGGTTGATACATTTTCAAATTGTTAATTAGCTAATTGGTCGTCATGTCAGGTAACTTTGGGACATTCCAAGACTTTGGGTGGTGTCACAAATGACTTCCCCTGTCTCCCATGACATGGTGTTTTTGGTGCTTTTTCCTAGGCCATGGGTAGGCAATTTCGGTCCTCAAGAGCTGGAGCCAGGTAAGGTTTCAGGATATCCATAATGGATATGTATGAGATGGATTTATATGCACTGCCTCCTTGAGATGCAAATCTATCTTTAGCATATTTATTGTGGATATCCTGAAAACCTGACCTGACTCCAGCTCTCCAGGACTGGAATTGCCTACCCCTGCCCTAGGCCATCTAAACATCAGTCCCTCCCTTCTCAGTAGCCATGCTTGCTTTGGATTTCTTGGATATTGTTATTTCCTTTAGCTTATTATGTTCTTAGGTCATATGAATTATTTCCAACCTCCGCCCTGCAACTATCTGTTCAGGGCAGGTCATGCTGACCTGCTGTAGTCACTTATTTTTGAGACCAGTGTTTTTTTTCTTGGAATTTTTCCACAGCAGCTGTCTCAGCTGTCTGCGTCCTTGTTCATAGTTCATGTTGTTCTTGTATCAGAGATGAAGTCTGTAGAATCCATTTTGTAGTTTAACCTGTTATGTCTATGAGGCCTAGTTTCTTAGGCCAGTGTCTTGGGGGTCTCATGAGGGGTGTGGTCCTCTCTCACGTTCAAAAAGACACCAGTATGGAAGATCTTGAAAACCAAAGTTACTGCTGTAATTTGCAATTTCGCAGGATACCTGAAAGCACTAGAATATCTAGACTGGTGACTGCCGATTGAATTGGTCAGAGCACACCAAACTGTGAGAAAGGTCCGGGTGAACTCATCGAAAGATATTACTTACTTCCAAAGTTAAAAGCTCAAGGAAGCAGCTCTCCACAAAGCCAAGGGATGTTCTACTTTCACATGGAACCTGTATGATATAATCTGCTACTTTTCCATGACAAAGCAACAACTACTTTAAAACACAGAAGTGGGCTGAGATTTGTTACACAAAAGATGCCATTTCCTTTCATGCTTCTGTTCACCAAGGATGATTAAAAAAAAAACAACAACAATACTTAACTATGCAATAAAGAGGAGACCCTACAATATTTCTCACCAGATGCATTATCAGAGCAGCCTTTGGAGTAACTTAAACATCAAAATGCAGCTATAAAAAAAAAAAAGGACCAAATAGCAGAGGTTGGGTACAACATCAAGCTTCAGATACTAGTGTGTCATGGGATGCAGTTCGCTGAAACAGCAAAAATATCTGGAAAAGTTAAGAGAGGCTGGTCATGTAGTCAGGAAAGCAAAGATGCAAATGGAAGAAAAAACAGCTGACACGATACAACGGGGAGACAAAACATTTTTTAGATATATTAGTGATAGGAAGAAGTGAGACTCAAAGGTGAAGGGGAGAATTATGTAGAACCTAAGAAAGGCTGAATTGCTTAACAAATATTTCTGTTCTGTGCTCATGGCTGAAGCATTGGGAGCTGGACTGCAGAAAACAAACGTGAATAAGGATGGAGGGGTAGACCCTGATCAATTTTCAGAAGGTTGTGTTTGTGAGGAGCTAGCTACAATAAAGCTAGACAAAGCGATGGGGCCTGATGGTGTACATCCGAGGGTGCTGAAGGAACTTAGGCAAATTCTGGTGGATCCGCTGACTGACCTTTTCATTGAATCTCTAGTCAGGAGTAGTACCAGAGGACTGGAGAAAGGGTGATGTGGTCTCTCGCCACAAAAGTGGAAGTAAGGAAGAAGTAGGGAATTACAGGTTGGTAAGTCTGACTTCTGTGGTAAGCAAATTAATGGAAACACTTTTAAAACAGAGAATGATGAAGTTTCTGGAATCCGGTAGATTACAGGACCAGAGGCAACATGGATTAGAGGTAGGTCTTATCAGACAAATCTTATCAATCTCTTTGACTGGCTGACCAGAAAATTGGATAGAGGGAGTGCGCTAGATGTGGTGTATTTAGATTTTAGCAAAGCCTTTGACAGTGTTCCACACAGATGTCTAATAAATAAAACTGAGTGCCCCTGGGATGGGTTCCAAAGTGACGGGCTGGGTCAAGAACTGGTTGAGTGGAAGGCGACAGAGAGTAGTGATCAATGGAGATCACTCTAAGGAAAAGATTATTACCAGTGGTGTGCCCCCACCCAATGCTTATTCTTTCTCTTTTCCCCCTTTCAGCATTCTGCCAGTCCTCCTGTTAAAATTCACTTTTTCTATCTAATAGTCAGAGTTATCAGAAGGAGCACAAATGAAAGAATTAAGGGGTAGGGGGATATTCAGACATCATCTCTGCAGCCAGCAACTGCTATGACTGTGGCCACAGGAGAGGGAGCAACACCTCACATTTCTGGGCCATGGTAGCAGTAGCAATTCTAGCCACTGTCAAGATTGCAGGTTGGAGCATTTCCAGCCTGGGCTGGTGACAATTCAGGTTCAGGATACAGTGCTGCTGGTTGCTGGTGGGAGGGGAAACACAACTGCATTTCCTGCTTGGCCTGGTGGCAGCTGTGATCACAAAGTGGGGGGAAGCTGAATTAGGGCGATATTTTCAAGTACCTAGCTTCCTGCTTTGTACTCTCACCAGCCTTCAGGCATTGGCTTTCTGTCCATGAGACATTAGAGAACTGGTAGTGGTAAAATGAAAGGAGCAGTGGTTGAAAGAACTTAAATACACTCTGGGTTTTCTATTTCATTGGGGATTTTCTTTTTTCTTGAATTTCTCCTTTGAGTTTTATAAGGAATATGTGAATTTATTTACGTGCACGGTGTGGTTATATAAATGGTATTTATAAATGTATGTAATTTTAAAAAGCTTGATTGTTAATAAATTTATTAGAAATTGCACAAAAGGCTTCTTGCTGATATTGTATTATCAAATTTTAATGAGATGCCTCCCTCTCTTGTTGACACACTGGTTAAGAACCACTTCTCTAGTGATATGTTCCAGTGTACCTCCAGGGCTCAGGTCATTGGGAGCCAGCTCAGTAGGTGCTTGAGCACCCCAATATTGAGCAAACTGCATGACTATGTCCAAGGAGGTGTAATTTCTACTGGGTTTAGCACCCCCAATCATTTTGAAAAGTTACCGTAATCGGGTCCACTTCTTATTTGCTCCCATTGTTTCCTACAGTAGGAAAATGAACTTTGGATTTCCTGTTTCAACTGGGAAAAGACATGGTAATTAACTATGCTACACAATTTCCTGCTACTCTATTCCATTTCAATGGAATGGAACTGGGGGGGGGGAGGAAGTCCTGTCTGGATCCACTTCTCACATATTTTAAACAGACAATACTATAAAGGCTACAATACTTCCAAGTACTTCCCTACTGAAAACCAGTACCAAGAATTTCCACCCACTACACAAGCATCTATATGTGCATATGCTTCCCATGTTTACATCCTTCATCCGCTTTGAACTGTAAGGTAATGGCGGAATAGAATCCCTAATGTAATGTAATTTATATCTCTTTCTTTAAAATCAATTTTATAAGATCAGGACTTACCTTGTATAGATGAGTCCTGGATGAGTCAGAAAGTCTCTCCACATGAAATTCACAAATTACTGGGAGAAGCCTGGTGCAGGGGAAGTAAATAAAGCCTGCAAGTCCTCCAGTTGGGCTTTCGCAGGGTCCCCAGATACCACATGCCTCTGCTTTGCGTTGCCATGAGAAAAGAGTCCTGGGTGGTATTTTCTGCCCATGTGACAGACCCATAGCAGTTCAAAAGCCCTGGAGGACAAGGATGAGGCTAAGGCCAAGGGTTCTGCCCCTCCCTCGCTTATGTTGCGGTACACGGTAGAAGGACCCTCTTCTGCCAGAAACTCAGCACAAATTTTACATGAATTCACGTCCTCACCCCCTGAGTAGTCCATCCCAATTGATTGGGAGCAAAATTGAAAGGTTTTGAGGCAGAGAGAAGCTTTTAGAATCTGGTGTAAGCTACTTGGATTTTAGCAAGGCCGTTGACATGGTTCTGTATAGTTTTTGAATAAAAGACTGTTTGAAATCAAAGATGGCCACTGTCAGTAAAATCACGCCAAAAACAGCCCATGGAGACTTTTTGAAAAGTTCAAAAGGGGTTTTTAAAGTGGGAGATCTGAACCCTAACCCCAGAAACCCTCAAAATTTGGATTTTCAGACCCTCCCTATTCTCCCATAGGAATGAATGGGGCTGTACTTACAGTTCTCTGCTGGTGCCGCCTACAGCTTTATTCAATGCAGCTGAAAAAGTGGAAAGGACTTTCTGCCTTAGACACTTACAGTGACTCACCAAATCAAGGAATCTTCGGGCTGCTAGCTGAACCAATACTGGGCTCTACCCCCAGGGAACCTCAAAGCACAACAGGGGTGTGGGTAAATATGTAGCCAGTGCCCCGATACCCCAAGGATTCTTATTCAGGGTGCCTACAGTCTGCACTCAAGCCACTGAGAAACTCAGAAGGCGAGCAGGCTCCCAGGGGAACAGACCCCTAGTCCAGAAGAAACACAGCAAGCTGGCCCTCCAGGTCCACCAGAAGGCTTGCCATGCAGAGCTGCAGTCCGGCTCAGTGGAACCTGCATCCTGTCCCAGGCAGAGAATCCCTGAGAATGGGGTCTCAGGGCACCAAAGCTTCAGAAACATGAACTTTGAATGCAAGAAAAAAAAAAATCTAAGCAGAGCAGATTAGAAACACCTCTACACAGTTCGCTTGCAGAAGAAAAACTGGAGGGTGCACTAAGCTCTGCCGCCATATGGGAGGTGCTCAAAGCTGTAAGTAGTCTCACTTCTGCAAGTCCAGTTCATGAGAATGGATTGATCACCACCACATGTACAGAATCCAGAGTAGATGTAACAGAAAGAGCAATATAGGTCGCAAGTATTTGGCAGATCTCAAAAAGTAGCTCTATTCTTCATAGCTCATTTCTGAGGAAAATCAATTGCTCTCCTAAGAAGGCTATTTATAAATGTTTCCTCCAGAAACTTGTCCAACTCTCTTTTGAATCCTGCTGTATTAGTTGCCTTGACTACATCCTCTGGCAACAGTTTCTACAGCTTATTATATACTCTGTGAGGGAAAATAAAGGTCAACAATTTGCTCGTCATTTTCACGGAGTATCCTCTTGTTTTTGTTTTATTTGAAAAAGAAGAACTGCTCCTCCCTATTTCACCCTATTCATGATTTTATAAACTTATATCATCATAGCCCCTCTTAGTTGTGTTTTCTCCAAGCATTTCTTCAGAAAGAAGATACTAGTCTCTCTCATCTTTGTCACTCTATTTCAAGCCTTTTCTAGTTCCACTATATCCTTTTTGAGATGGGGCAACTAGTATTGCACATAATTGTCAAGATGTAGGTGACCAGGGACCTACACAGAGGCATAATATTGTCAGTTTTGTTCCTCTTCCCTTTTCAAATAATCCCTATTTGCTTTTTAGCAGGCACAACAGAGTTGACAATTTCAACATACAACCCACTATGACTCCAGGATTCCTAACTCATATCCTAGCGTTTTGTACCAATAGTAAGGGCTTTGTCCCTAAGTGCATCACTTTGTACTTTCTCACATTAAATTTCATCTATTTAGATGTCCAGCCTCCTATTCTCACAAAATCTTTTTGCAAATCCTCACAAACCTCTGACATTTTAACAACTTTAAATTAATTTGGGTCATCTGCAACTTTGATCACCTTATTTATCATTCCTAATGCCAGATCTTTTATGAATATGCTAAATAGCACATGACCTAGTACTGTGCAGATATTAGGACGCTCCACTACCGACCCTATTCCACTTGGCAAATGGGACAAAATGATCAGTTATCCATTTCCTATCAGTTAGTTTGCAATCCACAAAAGCAATTTGCCTCCTGTCTGTCTCTCTAAAACTTCCCTAAGGAGTCTTTTATGAGGAAAGCATGCCAAACACCTTCTGAAAAGCTAATACTATTATGTGTGTTAAACCACTGGCCCGGCTTGATAAAAGGAGCCCTTAGTGTTAACTTCTGAAGAGTTTTTCCTTATTGTACAGGAAGATGCTCTGTGGTGACCACATGTTTGCCTGCTAAAGTTAATTTTTCTGAACTTAGATTTTGGGGAGTCAGAGTTCTGTATATCTGAACTCATTTTTTAGCTTTATTCAAGGTTTTAAAGGCTATATTATAAAGCATTTGTGTGTTGATTTTGACCACTCCACTTTGTTATAGGTGGGTGTCACCATTAAGAACATGTTTTTCTTATAAGATTTTCTAAAACATTCTCCGAGTTCGGTACTTTTTTTTTTTTACTTTCTGGAGGGGCCTGAAAACTTTGTTTTGCTACATATATCACAAATTAATACCTCTGAGTAACCACAGTAGCTAATATTTCTCAGGTAAGTACCTAAATGCAACTAAATGCAAACTGGTCTACAAAAATGAATACCAACAACAGCAAAACTAGTATCAAACAGTTGCTCTACCCCTCCAGCGGAAGAAAGACAACCGAAAAATACAAGAAAAGGCCAGCAGAGAAACACAAGTCTTCAACTTAGCAGAAATACAAGATCGTTTGTGTATTCTTAATGGTTGTTATTTCTGCATTCTGCTGTATGTGCCACCGACCATTTTCAATAAAAAATATATTAAAAAAAAATAATAAACTAGTCTAAAAGATAATCAGAAATTGCAATTCCTCATGAGATAAAATATATATACGCACAGTTGACTTCTCTCTGATGAACTCTTTAGTTGGTTGCTAATCTGTACTCTACACTTAAGCTGCCTAGAACTATTGATCATGGCCCCAAATGGGGTCACAAATCCCATGTTTGGGGTCTCAAACTATGTGGTTGCTTTATAGGATGTTTTAATCTGTGTCACCCAAAGGTTATGCACTTTCAGTGTCCATATGAATTGGGGTTGCAGCCAGGAAGGAGGATTACTTCAGACCCTGCACACAAAACTTGTTACACTGTTGCTTAAATATGTATGTAACAAAAAGTACACACTGTCCTATAGAAGTCACTGCACAGAATACCTTATAGCAGTGTTTTTCAACCTTTTTTGGGCAAAGGCACACTTGTTTCATGAAAAAAATCACGAGGCACACCACCATTAGAAAATGTTAAAAAATTTAACTCTGTGCCTATATTGACTATATATAAAGTAATTCTCTTGAATAGGAATCAAATAAACACAAAGAAAGTATTTTATAATTACTTTATTATGAAATATTAAGTAAACAGAATAGTGAAAAATTATAAAATACTTTATTCAGTGCGAAACCTGGGCCTGTTTGGCTGAACACAAAGCTGATATTCTGGCTGGAATCGAAGAAAGACACACACGTAGCTCTTCGTCAACAGCTCTCAGTCTCTCTCTGTATTTGGTTTTTATAGCATACAAAAATAGACAAATATACCCTCCATCCTTTTTATTAAACCACAATAGCAGTTTTTAGCGCAGGGAGCTGCGCTGAATGCCCAGCGCTGCTCTTGACGCTCTTAGGCTCCCTGCGCTAAAAACCACTATTGCGGTTTAGTAAAAGGTGACCATATTGTAAAATATAGACAGCAGATATAAATTCAGAACTGTGCATAGTAAGTGAAGGGAAGTTTTCATCTCTGGGAATTTACCCAGTTAACTATTAAGTTATTTGGGCAAATTCCTTTGAAAACTGTGGTAATACTGCCTCCACTTTGCTAAATTTAAAATAAAATCATTTTTCCTACCTTGTCTGGTGATTTCTGGTTGCACTTTCTTCTTCTGACTGTGCATCCAATCTTTCTTCCCTTCTATCAGCCTGTATGCTTTCTCTCCTCCACACCTCATTCCCTCCCCCAACTTTTTCTTCCTCTCTCCCTGGCCTTTCTTTCTTTTTTTCTGTTTCTCTTCTTTCCTTCTGTTTCCCTGCCTGCCCCTTTCTTTCTTTCTTTCTCCCTGCCGTTCCCCAAGCCACTGCCACTGCCGCTGCCATCGGGGAACAGGACCCACCAATGGATAACAGGCCCCAAAGCCGACGCCGATGCATGCTCTCCCTGACGTCAATTCTGCAATCGGAGAGGAAGTTCCGCCCAGCCAGGCAGCGATTGGCTGGCCCGAACTTCCTCTCCGACTGCAGAATTGACGTTGAGGAGAAGAAGACTTATCGGCTCGATAGATTAGATCACCAAGACAAAGTGAGTCCTGGGTGATCGACTCACTTTGCCTTGGCGAGCTACTGGCGCCCCTGCCTCGGGCCCCCTGTCAGCTCCGGGCCCCTGGATGCAGGACTGGTAGTACTGCCCTGATGGCGGCCCTGCAGCACACCAGGCAACATCTCGCGGCACACTAGTGTGCCGCGGAACAGCGGTTGAAAAACACTGCCTTATAGGTAGGAAAGTCTGATAAACTCCTGTGCTCACTTAATAGAAAATACTTCTAATCAGATAGTATAAGAGGTCCATTAGTTGCAGAAACAGTTAACACTGCAAAACCAATTAGGCACACTGAAAAAATAAGCAATTTTTAAAAAAATCTTTATTCCTTTTTAAAAAATTTATACAAGCGCAAGCAAATATACAATCAGAATATACACATATCAGCACTTATCTGTAGACAAATATTAAACAAACTATTTTTATCTCCCCCCCCCTCCTCTCCCCCCTCTCTGGATGTGTGTAAGGATCATCAAGGAATCAAAGGTTCATTAATTAGTCAGTTTTTTGTTTCACAAATTTCTCTACTGGGCTCCATATTTTTTTTTAAATTTGTTATTTCCCATTTGCTCTACATACATTTTTTCATATCTGTAATATAAACAGAGCGTTTCCCACCAAAAGGAAAAATTTAGTCTGTCCCAGGCCTTCCAATTTCTGGTGATCATTTGCATGGCAACCCCTGTTATGATCATAAGAAGTCTGCTTTTATAACCATCTATTGGATTTTTGACTTTCAACAATGTCCCACATATGACCACATCATAAGACAATGGAATCAATGTTTCCAGTATCATATTAATTTGGCCCCATATTGATTTCCAAAAATTAAGTATCAGAGGACAATAAAACAACAAGTGATCCAGTGTCCCTACATCAAGATGACAGTGCCAGAATCTATTAGATTTTGAACTAACTTCTGCAAACGAACTGGGGTCCAAAAAATTCTATATAACAGAAAAAAACAAGTTTGTCTCATAGATGCTGACGCTGTACATCTCATCCTCCAAGTCCAAATCTATGGCCATTGAGTTGCAGAAATCTGCTGCTTTATCTCAATGCTCCAAATGTCTATTAGGCTTGTTTTAGGTTTTTTTATTCAAATGTTCAGATATCAATTTATACCACTGGGCAGCCTGGTGCCCTTGCAAAACTGTCTGGAAACATAGGCCCGGCAAGCAATACTGATTTTTTAAGTTGCGCCATTCAGGGAACCCTTTCTGAATAGTCTGTTTCAACTGCAACCATTTAAATCCTTGAGATACTGATATGCCAAATGATTGTTGCAATTGTAGTAAATTTACCATTTTCCCGTTTGAAATAACATCATCTAAAGTACGTATGCCTGCCTTTAGTCAATGTTTCCAGAGGATTTTAGACTTGCTGATTTGTATCTTGGAGTTTAGCCTTAGGGATTGACATGTGGATTGTTATATTGGAGTAGGAGCTAAGGTGTTGATAAATTTTAATGTATTCCAAAGAATACTATTGTCCTTGTATATTTGAGAAAGCTTGATACTCAAAATATGGCTAAGACGTAATGGGGCCAAGAGATGACTTTCCAGTATCAACAAATCTGGTAGATTCTCCATGAGCTCAGGAAGGATCCAATACATACCCTGACACACTATAAAGGCTCGATGATACCTATAAAAATTTGGAAAATCTACCCCTCCCGCCGATTGAGACTTTTGCAACAATACCAAGACGATTCTAGTAGTTTTACCCAGCCAAAGAAATTTTGTAAGAATCCCATTCAGTTTTTTATAAAAGGAACTTTGAAAATAAACTGGCAACATACTTATTTGGTAACAGAACATAGGCAAGATCATCATTTTAATGGTTTGGACTCTCCCCCATCAAGAAAGATGTAATGGGTTCCAATGCTCACACATTTCTTTAACTTTCAACAATAAAGATTTTTCATTTACTGTCATTGTGTCTGCCAATGTTTTTTGAATCATGATACCCAAATATTTTATACCCTCTTCTTTCTAAAGGAATGGGAATGGATCAAATAAGCCTTTAATGCACATTTAATGGAAGAACCTCTGATTTGCTCCAATTTATTTTATAACCAGAAAATTTGCCAAATCGATCAATCAATTCCAGTAAATGAGGTATGGTTGATTCAGGATTCTTCAAATGAAACAAAATATCATCTGCATAGACCGAGACTTTATAATCACGACCCGCATACAGAATTCCCTGCATCTCCTTTGCCTGTTGTATAGCCAACAACAAGGGTTCCAAAACAATATCAAAAAGCAAAGGAGATAGGGGACATCCTTGTCTAACTCCCCTCTGCAGACAGAAACGTTCAGAAAATGTATTGTTTCTATATAATCTGGCAGAAGGGGAACTATATAAACTTTGAATCATTTGATCCAATTCCAAACCGATCCATTGCTTGATACATAAATGTCCACTCTACATGATCAAAGGCCTTCTCAGCATCCAAAGAAACAGAGAAGGCAGGATCATCCATTGTTTTTGCCAAATTTAGCATGTGAAATGCCAATCTGATGTTATTTGCAGAATGTCTTTTAGCAACAAAACGTTTGGTGCATTCCAATAATATAAAGGAGAGCCTTGGCTAACCTCAATGCCAATAATTGAGCTAAAATTTTCCCATCTACGTTAATTAAAGAAATAGGCTTGTAATTTGAAACCAACATGGGATCTTTGTTTGGTTTCTGCAAAACTATAGTTCAGGCTTCTGCCATAGTACCTAATATCTGACCTTTCGTCAGCTGCGATTGGTACATTTTAAAAAGATGAGGTAATAAAATAGTTTGAAACAATTTAAAAAACACCACTGTGAATCCATCACTACCCGGAGCAGATCCAGCTCTGAGAGATTTCAATGTTGCCTGAAATTCTGAAAATGATATAGCACTTCAAGTTTTACTATTATATGCTCTGCAATTTTTGGCCCATTAATTAAATTTAAAAAAAACTCTCTACCTTCATTTTAAAAGAAGAGCTATGGGTGCAACACATTCATAATACTGTTCAAACTATTCTGTAATTCATTTACTTAGGCCTCGATTCTGCAAAGTGCGTCCCGATTGTAGGCAGCTGTAGGTGTCCTACAGCTGTCTAATCAGCCAATCGGGAGGCACATTTTCTAAAAAAAAAAAAAAAAAATGCTCCCCAGGCAGGCCGCCTATATTGAAGGTGCCTCCGGGAGCCTAGGGAGGCCCATAAGCCCGCCTAAGCTCGCCTAAAGCTAGGCGGTAGCCTTAGGCGAACCTAGGTGGCTCTACGCGTCTCCCTAGCAGAGCGGGAGACGCTTACAATGTAGGCTAGCATGTAGCGGCCGCTATATTTTATCACAGCAAGGATCTCCCCGCCATGATTAGTATAGCAGCCTCAGCTACGGCTGCCAATCTCCCCAACCCCCTCCCACCCCCCGACATTCGCGGCAGGAGGGTGCCCAACCCCTCCTGCCGACAAAACCCACGATCGTCGGCAGGAAGGTGCTCAACCCTTCCTGCCAGTAGGCCCCACCTCCGATGATCGCGGCAGGAGGGTGCCCAACCCCTCCTGCCAACAGAACCCGTCCCCCTGAAGATTGCCGGCAGGAGGGTACCCAGCCCCTCCTGCCGGACCCCCCATGGAGATCCCTTGCCGCGATTAAGTATAGCGGCCGCGTCTAAACAAACCCGATTCTGTAACCAGCGTCTGCAACATGGACGTCAGTTACAAAATCAGGTTTACTTTGGGAGGGTTTTGTTACGATTCTGTATAGGACACCCAGACGGTTGTCCTATACAGAATCCGGGCCACAGTGTCCATCTAGAAAGGGATTATTTCTTGAGAACCTGAGAAATTCACAAAAAAATTTGCCAGAGAGGAAAAGCAGTTGCAGTCCAGAATGTTGGGATTATTTAGCTTTGGTTAAAAGTTAAGATGCAGACATATATTATAAAATTAGTGATTTATGTGAAAGCACAAAAAGAACTTTCAAACATTTGGAAACAAAAAAGATAATTTAATTTACTCACCTGGTTTCTTTCGACCCTTTTCATGCCCTAGTTGGCCTAGATCATTGCATCCACAGGTATAAACAGCCCCATCCTCCAAGACAAAAACAGTATGTCTGTAGCCGCACCCCACATCCCGCACCTTCTTATCACGGAAAAAATCACATCTCCTGGGTTCTATTACAATTTCTTCATCAATCCCTCCCAATCCCAGCTGCCCAAAGGAGGCATTTCCCCAGCACAACATTCTTGCCACGCTTCTTGATGCAAGAGAGCTTCCTCCAGTTTGTTTTCAGAAACTCTGCATGTGCAACTGCTCTTGAACACTGTAAAGAGAGAAAGATCTTTATTACAGTTGCTTCATATCTACAGTACATTAGCCACAAGGCTTATAACTCACTGAGTTAATAATGGCCAATATCTTGTTTAAGACTCTTTTGCAATAAATATTGGAAAATAAATCTAACAGCTAAACTACAAAAGAATCAAATTATGACCTTAGGACTAATTTCTATGGTCATAGTAAATGCACAACATAGGATGCATACCATGGCTCCTGAACCTGAGTCACCTTCTAAAAAAATAAGGTAGAGATAGAGGAAGATACCCTGAAACAATTTTTTTAAAAAATACCTAGAGAATCTTCTTTGTTTTATTAAGCAACAGAATATTATGAAATATCAAATCTAAACTGATTGTATATCGATATACGTAAGATCATTTCAAAATAGATAAATGCATTGAGATAAAGAAGGCTTGATGTATTCAGTAATCAACTACTTCTTGCACTCAAAATTGCCAACAAACCCATCTCTGTATCCTTTACACTTGCTCTGCTTCATGTAGATCTAGGTAATAATAATCTATCTATATATATATAAAATCGGAGGTATGTATGTGTGTATGTATGTGTGTGTGTATGTGTGTGTGTATGTGCCGCGATCACGCAAAAACGGCTTGACCGATTTGAACGAAACTTGGTATGCAGATCCCTCACTACCTGGGGTGATATGTTCTGGGGGTCTCGCGGCCCACCTGCACACGTGGGCGGAGCTACAAACAGAAAATCAGATTTCACCCATTCATGTCAATGGAAAAAATGTAAAAAGCTGCCATTCTCACAGTAATTCAAAAACGGCTTGACCGATTTGAATGAAACTTGGTATGCAGATCCCTCACTACCTGGGGTGATATGTTCTGGGGGTCTCGCAGCCCACCTGCACACGTGGGCGGAGCTACAAACAGAAAATCACATTTCACCCATTCATGTCAATGGAAAAAATGTAAAAAGCTGCCATTTTCACAGTAATTCAAAAACGGCTTGACCGATTTGAACGAAACTTGGTATGCAGATCCCTCACTACCTGGGGTGATATGTTCTGGGGGTCTCGCGGCCCACCTGCACACGTGGGCGGAGCTACAAACATAAAATCGGATTTCACCCATTCATATCAATGGAAAAAATGTAAAAAGCTGCCATTCTCACAGTAATGCAAAAATGACTTGACCGATTTGAACGTAACTTGGTATGCAGATCCCTCACTACCTGGGGTGATATGTTCTGGGGGTCTCGCTGCCCACCTGCACACGTGGGCTGAGCTACAAACAGAAAATCTTATTTCACCCATTCATGTCAATGGAAAAAATGTAAAAACCTGCCATTCTCACAGTAATTCAAAACCGGCTTGACCGATTTGAACAAAACTTGGTATGCAGATCCCTCACTACCTGGGGTGATATGTTCTGGGGGTTTCGCGGCCCACCTGCACACGTGGGCGGAGCTACACACAGAAAATCAGATTTCACCCATTCATGTCAATGGAAAAAATATAAAAAGCTGCCATTCTCACAGTAATTCCAACTATAAAACACTTTCTATGACACTATAACCAATAGGGACATCGTTTCTATTCTACCACGGACACCATACATATAGAGTTTGTATGTTCTTACTGTGTTTGTAACTGTTTCCTTCATGCACCCCAGTTCATAATGTTATTACATTACATGAGTACTCACATATGCTGAACTAGGAACACAGGTTCCATTCTGAACCGGGAACAAACTGCATGGAGTTTCTTTTCAACCTGAGTTTCCACATATTGAGTTGTTTAAATCAATACTGAAACTTTTGGATGCCACTTATTCCAACAGAGCTTCCTTTTCAGTTTAAGAGATTGCAAATTCCAGTGAGACTTGCTTTCTCTATCACAATCAACAAATCACAGGGACAGACTATTACATACTGTGGAGTGGATTTAAGTTCCCCCTGTTTTTCCCATGGACAACTCTATGTTGCTTGATGAAGGGTGGGTTCACCCAAGAATTTATATGTTCTTGCTCCTGGAGGTGAAACTAAAAATGTTGTTTATAATCAAGTTTTGTGTTAGTTGTATTGTATTCATTTTGTCAAATATTTCACATTATAATTTGATTATTGTACTTTTTATAAAGCTGTAAAAAAATAATTTCATTCACCTCTATAAAGTATCTTTATTTCAATCCATTCACTGTGTTATTGCTATAATTAAATACCCGTGCAACGCCGGGGCATCAGCTAGTATACCTATATATGTTTTAATTCCTCAAAAGCTAAAAGATATGTGTCTTTGAATTCCAGTGGACTTTGTGCTACCAGTATTTTGAACACTGGTGGATTTTGTGCTATACTTTATACAGTGTATCAAAGCTTTTTCCTGCATTGTTCTGTAACATATACGTACAGCTAAAAGTCCATGACCTTTGCCACTCATGAACCATTTTAGTAGAGAAAGAGAATCGCCTCAAATAATCACCCTGAACAACTGTGATGTCTTAAAACTTGAAACTATCTTCCTTGGTCCAGTGTTCCAAACATTTATCCAGTGGGAGGAGTGACCTAGAGGTTAGAGCTACAGCCCCACACTGCTCCTTGTGACCCTGGGCAAGATACAGGTCCAGGATAGGGATCCACAGGAAGAAATAGATAAGCCTAAAGAGGAAGGATGTTTAATTTAACTTTAGTCCTATCTGAAATGCAGTCAATTGCTTACTATTATTTCTTAATTTCGTTGTGCCTCTTTTTCATAATAATTTTCTCCCCCTCCATTTGAGGACTTATAGGGGATTTAGCTACATGATTAAGCTACATGATTATTTTTGATATATGTCTTTCATTATTTTATGTTTGTATTATAATTTGTGTGTAATAGCTATTTTTTTATTTTTTTATTTTTTTTATTTATTTCTTATTTCTAATCTTAATGTATATTTTCTGTAAACCGCTTAGAACCTAACGGATGTAGCGGTATATAAGAAATAAATTACATTACATTACATTACATTTTCTGTTTCCTGAGGCATATAATCTGTTATAATTCAATTAAAATTGAATAAATTAAGAATTAAGAAAAAAAAAAAGTCCAACGGGGATAGCGTCCAACGGGAATAGTGTCCCGAAGGTCTCGGTAGGAGATAAGCTAGCCTCCAGCGACCACAACATGGTGTGGTTCTACCTCAGGAAAGGTTTCCCTAGATCAAACACGAAAACAAAAGTACTCAACTTCCGAGGCACTGACTTCGAATGCATGGGAGATTTCGTCCACCGGACACTGCAGAACCAAGCTACGACCGATGATGTGGAAGCTATGTGATCATCCCTGAAATCTACCATACATGAAGTGACAAGCCTCTACATTAAATCAGTACACAAACGGCGGAGAAACAACAAACCCCAATGTTACTCCACAGAAATCTCGCACCTCGTCAAGGAGAAGAAAAAAGCATTTATTTCCTACAAACGAACGGAGATTAGGGAAGCTAAACTAGAACATAGGGCGAGGTCTGCAGCAGTCAAAACAGCAGTCAGGGAGGCCAAACTTCGAGTGGAAGAGACTCTGGCAAAGAACATGAAGAAAGGGGACAAATCCTTCTTCAGGTATATTAGTGATAGGAAAAAGAACACAGACGGGATAGTACTCCTTAGAAAACCAGATGGGAACTGCGCAGAATCCGATTCCGATAAAGCAGAACTACTGAATGAATACTTCTGCTCGGTCTTCACCTGCGAGGCACCGGGGCACGGTCCACAGTTGCAGGCAAGGCCCAGCTTGGAAGACCCATTTCAGAATTTCAAGTTCACACCTGGCAACGTCTACTATGAATTGGCAAGACTCAAGGTGAACAAAGCCATGGGACTGGACAATCTACACCCCAGTGTGCTCAGTGAGCTGCGTGATGTCCTGGCAGAACCGCTATCAGGACTCTTCAATCTCTCCCTAAGTTCGGGGAGAGTCCCCATAGACTGGAAAACAGCTAACGTCGTTCCACTGCACAAAAAGGGTTGCAGGGCAGAAGCTGCAAACTACAGACCGGTGAGTCTCACATCAATAGTATGCAAACTCATGGAAACACTAATCAAACGTAAATTAGATGCAATCTTGGATGAGGAGAATCTACAGGATCCCAGTCAACACGGATTCACCAAGGGTAGGTCCTGCCAATCCAATCTCATCAGCTTCTTTGACTGGGTAACAAAACAGTTAGACTTGGGAGAATCCGTGGAAGTCGTATACCTAGACTTCAGCAAAGCTTTCGATAGTGTCCCGCATCGCAGGCTGTTGAGCAATATGAAATCAATGGGGCTGGGAGAAAAACTATATGGATCAATGGCTGGCTGAGTGGCAGACTTCAGAGGGTGGTAATTAACGGTACCCTCTCTAAAACATCGGAGGTGACCAGTGGAGTACCGCAGGGCTCAGTCTTGGGCCCGCTCCTTTTCAACATATTCATAGGTGACCTAACTCAGGGGCTTCAAGGTAAGGTAACGTTATTCGCTGACGATGCCAAACTATGCAATATAGTGAGAGATGGCAATTCACCCGATAGTATGACACAGGACCTACATTTGTTGGAGCTTTGGTCCTCGACCTGGCAGCTGGGCTTCAACGCTAAGAAATGCAAGATCATGCACCTCGGCAGCAGAAATCCGTGCAGAACTTACACCTTGAATGGTGAGACCTTAGCTAGAACTTCAACAGAACGAGACTTGGGAGTCATCATCAGTGTCAGCATAGCTATCGCTAGCATTCAGCATTTTCAGTTGGCATAACTTATGTCAGCGAAGGCCTATAGCCCTGATTGATATATTTTAAGTAGCCCTGATTGAATCATGATTAGCTAAAAGGTGTTAATGTCTGATTAAGAGGGTGCTTAGGGCAATGGATCCAAGTGCACAGATAACTTATCAGAAACTATTGTCAGAGACAGACTGGAAATACATATATGACTACAGCCTATTCTTTGGCTGTCTAGCACAAGTTTACTAAAGGGGGGAAGATTTAACTTCTATTGAAGCTCAATAGTTTTCTATATTCAGAATAAGATTCCAAGCTATAAAAGCCTCCTCTCTGCAACACACAAAAATCTATCTCTTGGCTCTTGGCACTCTGGTCCTCTCTTGTTTCTCTTGAGCTCTAGCTCTCTCTTTCTCTGTCTATCCTTCTCTTTATCTATGGAACATGAAGCTTGGACCATCACCCCATCCCCCTTTTCTCTCTCTGCCTTTCCCTGGAACCTCAGGCTTCTATGTCTCTCTTTTCCTCTGAACTCTGTAAGGCAGGGAAACTGCTTTGCTCTCTCATAAATTGTAATGCTTAATTGTTGTAATGCCTATGAATACTACTTTTCTGTAAGCCTATTTCTATAATATATTCTTTATGCAATCACCTCTGGCTGTGCCTTTTTGATTCTACTTCCTGGTGAATCATCTGTGAGGGAACTGAACCTGGGACCTGGCGTTTGTAAGGGCGCCTCTCAAGTGACCCCACCAACCATATATTGTGGGGGTCACTAACAAACCTGACAATCAGCGCAGACATGAAAACTGCTGATCATGTGGAGAAGGCTTCATCTAAGGCAAGACAGTTGTTAGGTTGCGTCCGCAGGAGTTTCGTCAGCCGGAAGCCTGAAGTCATAATGTCATTATACAGAACCATGGTGAGGCCTCATTTGGAATACTGTGTGCAATTCTGGAGGCCACACTACCGAAAAGATGTACTGAGAGTAGAGTAGGTGCAATGGATGGCCACCAGGATGGTCTCGGGGCTCAAGGATCTATCGTACGAGGAAAGGCTGAAAAAATTGCGGCTGTACTCACTCGAGGAACGTAGGGAGAGAGGAGACATGATCGAGACGTTTAAGTATATTACCGGCCGTATCGAGATGGAAGAAGAGATTCTCTTTCTCAAAGGACCCTCAGCCACAAAAGGGCATCCGCTCAAACTCAGGGGCGGGAAATTTAATGGCGACACCAGGAAATATTTCTTCACCGAGAGAGTGGTTGATCCTTGGAACGAGCTCCCGGTGCAGGTGATCAAGGCAAACAGCGTGCAAGAATTTAAGAGCAAATGGGATGCCCATGTGGGATCCCTTAGAGGGTTAAGCCAAGGGAACCTGTCACCAGGAGTGGGATCCCTAGGATAATAGACTTGAGGGTGGGTCAGTAGAGTGGGCAGACCTGATGGGCTATGGCCCTTATCTGCCGTCATCTTCTATATTTCTATGTTACCTGTCGGGCTCCTACTCTATCTAATGCACCTGGGTCAATGGGAATTAAGTGATTTGCCCAGGGTTACAAGGAGCAGTGCGGGATTCGAACCCACAACCTCAGGGTGCTGAGGCTGTAGCTCTAGCCACTGCACCATACACTCCCACCCCAGTGACCATGATGCCCAGAAAATGCTGAATAATAAGCAGCCTAGATTGCAGTGGCATGTTGGTCTACAGAATATGTCAGCGCTCAGCAGGGTTCTTCCTTTCATGGAAGATATCATCTGAAAATTAAGGGCAAATAGACGAGTCAAAATTTTATTTAAACATATAAAACTGTCCTTAGCTTTGAAATAATATGATCCAACTCCTTGGCTACCCTGGGCTCCATACAAAAGCCAAGAAGTTTAAATTTGCCCCCTTCTGCTGGCAAAATGGAATTCATTCACTTATCTGAACAGTTCTGGTGTAGGGTCATGAAATGGTTAACTGTTGTTTAAAATATTGCTCTGGTCTACATAGCTTGAAGAAAGTGTACAATCTATTGACTTCATCTGCCTAAAATGTATGTCCCTACCTTACCACATTGTAAGCTGAATAGATAAGAGTTTGAGCCATGATGTACCCTGCCCTTCTGTACACGTAGCATTTAGACCTGTAAGATTTAGATAAGCAGAGAAATGAACTAGTTTCCTATAGGACTATAAGTTGTACCCCTGAACCTATCATAAGTGCTGGCTTAGGACCAATAAAAATTGTAGAAAGTTATAGAAGTAAAAAATGAAAATTGTAGTTTTTGCATATATTAGTTTGCGAAAAGGGCATAAAAGTCCGTGTATTTCCTGTTTCTGACACTCTAGTAGGCAGGCTATTAACTGCACTAGAGTCCCGGCATGCTGTGAATAAAATTTCTTGTACTTTCTTCACGCCTCTGACATTGTGTGTCCAAGTGACCTTTCACTAGCAGAACTCAAAGAACAATAATTTGACTATTATGCTAATTATATACAAATAAAAAATTTAAAATAAAACACCAATCTGTTTTAGGAATAATCACATTTTAATGTTGTATAAGGTATTAGAGAAAAGACTATTGTGCGACATTCCCTCAAAATGCCTTTGTCTCATGTATAATTCGTGAAACTTGGTATGTGTGCCCACACGAGTATCAGTTACAACTTTAAACAAAAGTGCAGAAGGGATAACCTGCACAGAACTGCAGTTATAACCTTAAACATTTTACTGGGCAGACTACATGGGCCATTACAGGTTGTTTCTGCTTTCATCTGCAATGGTACTACTTTCAGTCATATGTTTTTGGACTGTTCTTTTATGATATATGGACTATACAACAGATTCTGTCCTCCATCCTATTTCATTCTCTGTAATTATTCTTCAATCACTACATCCAAACCTTAACCTAGCATAAAACCACAATATTTTGATGAATGTATTTCTTTCAATTGCTCTTCAAATACGATTCTAACATCATGGAAAAAAGAAACTTAAACATTTTGGCGGCATACTATATGTCTTGTTCATAAATACGAACTTAAAGTACCAGAAAACAGTGCTGAATACATTTAGCAGCACTATAGGAAGCCACACTTAGGCCCGTTCCGAGCGTCCTATACAGAATCAGAACAAAACCCACCAAAGTAAACTCGATTCTATAACCGACGTCCATGTTGCAGACGCCGGTTACAGCGCTGATAGGGAGCCTGGTGCAGCAAAGTAGAGTGGTGCAGTGGAGTAGAGTAGTCAGGCTGACTATTCCTGACAAGGGGGCTAGTACAGCAGCTGCAAGCCCATTGGTGAGAGGATCCATGGGGACCTATTCACCAGCAGAAAAGAGCTGGAAGTAGACAGAGGGCCCAGTAGAGCCTGGAGTCAAGAAAGTGGCTCAGGCTTGACAACCGGCAGTGAAAATGACTCCAGGTGGTGACGAGGCAGCTGTGGAAGAGCTGGAGGAGTCCAAGGCTATATCTATGCTGATGATATCTTGTTGATATATACTCAGGATCCAAAAAAACCTGACTTGAGATCATTGCAAGCATGTTTAGATATGATTGATGAATGGACTTTACAAAACAAATTAATATTAAATCCACAAAAAACAACTGGTATATGGATTACTGGTTCTTTGGAATCCCCGGTCGAGTCTCCACTTTTGCAATCCCATACTAAAGAATTTCAAAAATCTATAAAATATTTAGGAGTCCTTTTGGATACGTTTGACCTTTCATCCGCAGTTACTCTCGGCAGTCAGATCTTGCTTCTATTCTTTGCATATGATACATTCAATACGATCATATATAGACACTAGATTACTGTAAACAGGACTCCCTCAAGTTTACAATTAAAAATTGCAGACAGTTCAAAACACTGTGATTAGAGTTATTACAAACACTCGTAGATATGATCATGTGACCCCATTGTTTAAGGAATATCACTGGCTACCAATAAAATTCAGGATGATGTTTAAAGCATTGACCTTGGCCTTTAAAGTATTAAATAGTGGGCAACCTGACTATCTTGCAAAACCTCTCATCCCATATAAACCTTTGCGAAATAGATTGACAATGCCACCAATTCACCTGGTTAAACTTAGGTCAACTCAAAATTCTGCATTTTTTTTGCATCAGTACCTTTCATGTGTTAACTCACTTCCTAATGAACTTCAAGGTGAATTTACTTATATTACATTTAGAGCCAAGCTAAAAACTTACTTATTTGTATTGGAATTTCCCTCTTAGTTCGTTTATTTTTATTTTAGTTTAAGTATGTTTTAATTTTGTTTTATGATTTGGTTTTATTTTTCAATTAGGTATCTCTTAATACAGCAACTAAATTAAATTATTTTATTTTTTTCCTTTTATCTTTGTATCATGATTTGGCGTTCCTTTCCTTTTTAACTGATGTACACCAAACTGATGTTATAATCGAAGAGCGGTATATAAATACAAATAAACAAACATACCTGAGGTAACGGAGAGAGATATTCTCTGCCAAACTCCTAATTAAAAGAAGACACAGTGAAGTGTAGATAACATGGTCCTTCAAATTCACACTGCAATAAAAAGTAAACTACTAGTTACAACTGTATGCATAACCCAATAAAATGGAAAATATATATGTTGAGGCTCATTTTCAAAGCTATGGCCATTTAGTTAGCTAATTAATTTTCTATACCGTTCTCCCATTATGCTCTTGCTTCAAAATTATAATCTAATGAAAATGTTATATCATACAGTACATGGAAACATGTTTTAAAAGCCCGATTATAAGGCAAATGAGATTTTTGGATTGTGGCTTTCTATATAAATTCAGCATATGATCACAAACTAGGCGGCACCAGTAAGTCTGGAAATACCAGATGGAGCAGGGAAAACAGGTGGGAGAGAGACAGCTCCATGCAGTTCATGAAGACTTCAGCAGTTCGGTAGGACATGCAGAAGCAGCATAATAACTACATATAAGCCAGCAAGAAAGAGGTCTGATAAATCTCTGAGAAGAGGAGCAAGAGAAGAGAGCGAAAAGGAAGAGATTATGGAAAAGGAAGAGGCTACACAGGGAAGAAAAGGCAGATGAAAGCATTTACTCCCAAATTCTACATATTATGCTCAAAAATGTGCATGTGCTCAACTTATACACGCAATCAGCACCAATAATTGAGCATAAATAATCAACTATTGATGTGAATTGGCAACAATTTGAATATATGTACATATCTTGCTAGACTGTATTCTATAAAGATGCGTGCAAACATTTTTTAGCATGCAACTGAAAAGGGGGCATGATCATAGGAGGGGCATAGGCGGGACAAGGGCGTTCACAAAGATTTAAACAGTATTATAGAATCCAGGCGACCAGCACTTAATATAGGATATACACCAGGTTTCAGTTGTAAATCCTTGTACCCCAAATTGTGCAAGAATCCTGGCAATAAGTGCTATTCTAGAAACGGGAACCAACAGTGCCATTTATAATCTAATCTTTAATTTCTGAATCACTCTATGCCTATCTAGGTTCAAAGCGACTTACAAATTAACCCCCTCTTTTACTAATGCATAGCGCGGGTTTTAGCGCCGGCAGTGGCGGTAACTGCTCCGATGCTCATAGAAACATAGAAACATAGAAAGATGACGGCAGAAAAGGGCTATAGCCCATCAAGTCTGCCCACTCTACTGACCCACCCCATTAAGTCTGAGTACTAATGACCTAGTTCCTTAACTCGACCCTCGTAAGGATCCTACTAGGGCATCCCATTTATTCTTAAAGTCAATAACGCTGGTGGCCTTGATCATCTGCTCTGGAAGCTTGTTCCTGTGATCTACAACCCTTTCTGTGAAGAAATACTTCCTTATGTCACTATCGAATTTTCCTCCTCTGAGTTTGAACGGATGCCCCCTTGTGACCGAGGGTCCCTTGAGAAAGAAGATGTCTTCTTCCACCTCGACATGTCCCGTGATGTATTTAAATGTCTCAATCATGTCCCCCCTCTCCCTGCGCTCCTCTAGAGTGTAGAGCTGCAATTTGTTTAGTCTTTCTTCGTACGAGAGACCCTTGAGCCCCGAGATCATCCTAGTGGCCATCCGCTGAACCGACTCAACTCTAAGCACGTCTTTACGGTAATGTGGCCTCCAGAATTGCACACAGTACTCCAGATGAGGTCTCACCATGGTTCTGTACAGTGGCATTATGACTTCAGTTTTGCGGCTAACGAAGCTTCTATTGATACATCCCATAAGTTGCCTTGCTTTGGATGAGGCCTTCTCCACTTGTTTGGCGGTCTTCATGTCTGCACTGATGATTACTCCCAAGTCTCTTTCTTCTGAAGTCCTAGCTAGTGTTTCTCCATTTAAGGTGTAAGGTTTGCATGGATTTCTGCTACCGAGATGCATAACCTTACATTTCTTAGCGTTGAAGCCCAGCTGCCATGTCGAGGACCAGTTTTCCAACGTAAGCAGATCCTGCGTCATACTATCCTGCAGATTGCTTTCACTTACTATATTACATAGTTTGGCGTCATCAGCGAATAGAGTTACTTTACCCTGAAGTCCTTGGGTCAAGTCCCTTATGAATATGTTAAAAAGGAGTGGACCCAGGACCGAGCCCTGTGGCACTCCGCTGGTCACCTCCGATGTCTCAGAGAGGGTGCCGTTGACCACCACCCTCTGACGTCTTCCACTCAGCCAATCCTTGACCCATGCAATTAGTGTCTCACCTAACCCCATCGATTTCATCTTGTTTAATAGTCTACGGTGGGGACGCTGTCAAAAGCCTTACTGAAATCCAAGTACACTATGTCCAGAGACTCTCCCGAGTCCAGCTTTCCTGTTACCCAATCAAAGAAGCTGATAAGATTGGATTGGCATGACCTACCCCTAGTGAATCCATGTTGACTAGGATCCCTTAGATTCCCCTCATCCAAAATCGTGTCTAATTTACATTTAAGTAGTGTTTCCATGAGTTTACACACTATTGATGTGAGACTCACTGATCTGTAATTTGCAGCCTCCGCTCTGCAACCCTTTTTGTGCAGAGGAACGACGTTAGCTGTTTTCCAGTCCAGGGGGACTCTCCCCGTACTTAGGGAGAGATTGAAGAGCATGGTTAACGGTTCCGCCAGGACATCGCACAGCTCCCTGAGCACTCGTGGGTGTAATTTGTCTGGTCCCATGGCTTTGCTCACCTTGAGTCTTGACAGTTCGCTGTAAACATCAGCTGGTGAGAACCCAAAATTCTGAAATGGGTCTTCCTTGCTTGGCTTTGCTTCCAGCTGTGGCCCGTGTCCAGGTGCCCAGCTGTGGCCCGTGTCCAGGAATAGGAATTCTATGAGCGTCGGAGCAGTTACCACCACTGCCGACGCTAAAACCCGCGCTATGTTTAGTAAAAAGGGAGTAAGGGTTTACATTATAAATTTGAGCTACAACAATAAGGTGGAGGTGTACTAGGGGGAAATTACCAGATGTATTGGAAAGCATTATGCAGAAATGCCATTAGAGATTACAGCATAACGGTTTAAAGTGCCATACTGTTATACAACAGAGAGCTCAAGGAGAAGCTATGCATTTAAGTGCTAGGCATGTCCCTAACCCATCCATATCCCTAGCAAGTCCACACTGTTATAGAATACCAAGGCCTAGATTCATGAACCTGCCCGATCGGGCCTGAGCCGGGCAGGTTCAACAAATTCACAAAATGGAAACATTCAAATGAGGGCACTCGCAGGAACGCCCTCATCTGGCCTACATGGATCGCTACTGTGTGATCCCGCACATGCATAGACCATCTGTAGATGGTCTGCGCATGCATCAAGACCCCTGTGAGCCGCAAGTTTTATTTTTTTTGTTTTAACTTTTTTTAAAAAAACTTTTGTAGCCCAGTGAGCCCGTGGTTTTAACCCGCTTTAAACCCGCGAGTTAAAACCATGAGCTCGTAGTGCGGGGCAGAGCAGGGCATGCAGAGAGCAGGAGACACAGAAAGACATTTTCGACTGGTCCCCAGCAGTCGCTTCTTGCGTTGATTGGCCAGCACAAAATTTCTTTGGTGAATTGCGTCCCTGTCTACTTTGCATGCGTTTCCCCTTATTTGCATGCACGGATTGGAAGCGGACTGCAGGAGAGGTAAGTGAATCAGGCCGGAGGGAAATTTGGTCGTAAAGGGGTTGCAAACCGATCAGTACACGACTGGTTTGCTTTGTGAATCTAGCCCCAAGTTCAGTTGCACACATAACTGCAAATTCATGCAAAAGTAATTACAAATTAATGCAATTAGCACTAATTAACTCTAATAGCCAATTAGCACCTAATTTAACAATTAAGTTACATACTATTCTATAACCTACATGTGCTATTTGCATGCTTAGTGCAAAAATAGACTTCGACGATTATAGAATTATGGATTAGAGACCTAAATGGCAGCAGTTTGATTAATAGCCCCAAATCCCCATGTATAAACATGAAAATAAATTTTTGCTTGTTTTACAATCAGTCATAAGACAGAAAAAAAAATTACTTTCCATCATAGGTTAATAGTCAGATATGTACACTGCAATTTTCTCTTCCATTACAACATTAGCTGAGAAAGAATTTCACCTCCAGTGGTTACTACTTGTAAAATAAAGTCCGTGACGATTTTTAGAATTTGTAACTCATATAGTGCATTGACTTCTCCTTATAATATGCTTCTTGAAGATTTAAATTTTAATCTTGAGGATCATGAGGCTCTTGTATTATTTGAACTCTTTAGATTATATAATACCATCTTCTGTCAGGACTTATCAGAAGGGTCATCAGCTTGACTTGGTTACTCTGTCTAATAAAGAATTATTATTTCCATCTATATCTCTGTCTGATTTTTCTTGGCAGGAGAGTCTCCAGTCAGACCATTACTTATGTATTTTTACGCTTAACTGGAAGAAATTTATTCCTCTTAAAAGTAACACTTCTAGGAGGGTCACCTCCCATGGCTATATAAATACAACTGAATTTTGGTCTAATTACAATTTGAAATTCCCTTCGCCCTACTTCAGATTTTCTTTAACATTGGAAATCTTCTATTTTGGATAGTATTGCTTCAAAGAGAACTTGTACTTACTGCCAATGTAAGTCTGATTGTTGGTATGATTTCAAATTGTTGTTAATGAAGCGTGATCTTGGATGTCTAGAACATACCTGGTATAAGTCAGACAGAGCGGAGATTCGAGAACAATGGAGAATGAAAGTTTGCAAGTATAAGGGACCACTGAAGGATAAGTGTAGTAGAACATCTAACCTTAATGCTAAGAGTTTGCTCAACTTGGTACACAGGTTTTTTAATGTTAGAAGTTTTATATTACCAACCCATGACTGTCCACTGACATCAGAGATGTTAGTTTAATATTTTTGCATTGATATCATTCATGCCTTATGATTGTATAACTTATGCAACTGATGTATCATGTCTTGCAGCTCTGAGTTGGAGTACCTTTGAGTGACCGACCTGATTTACGTTTAAAGAAAGAGTTCTCCTTTAAATTGAAAGGAGGCCTCTTTATATAATTTTGGTGGACACGGATCCAGAGAACAAAGAGTGGGCATATGTTTTTGGTCACAGCAGTCATATTATTGTAGCTCCAATTATAAAGGATTGGAAAGGGTCGGTTAACTCAGTTGCTAACTATAGGCCTATAGCCTCCATTCCTTTCTTAGTTAAACTTTTGGAAGGTCTAGTTTCTCTTCAATTAACAAATTATGTGGAACATTTTGATCCACTGAACAGTTCACAATCTGGTTTCAGATCGTTCCACAGTACAGAAATAGTACTGGCATCTCTATTGTACTGTTTAGTAGGGGATTTGGGCCTTTAATCTTACACTTTGATCTTAGCTGTGCCTTTGACCTTGCTGATGATAGCATATTATTTCAATGCTTGGATTCCATGGTAAACACTGGTTATGTTTTTCAATGGCTTCATTATTTCTTGTGCTCGCATTCTTACCAGCCATTATTTGACAATACTCACCAAAAATTGGAGAGAAAATCTATCTTCTTCTGTGATACTAACATAATATATACTAACAATAATCACAGCTTTAATTTTAAAAACATTTCAAATTAAATTTTTATGTGAAAAACTCAGACCCTGAACCCGTGAAAAATAGTGTAATAACACCACCTGAGGTTCATTAGGAGACCATCATAGTTTTTCACTGTCCCCATATACCATCCATACAATATAACACAATAAATACACCAGGTACTTATCTGAATCGGATGGATTATCGCTGTTATAGAACCACAGAGGTTTATGAAGTGCCAAGTGCAATAAAAAAAGCAAATATTAAGTTGATTGAAGAAAAATTGACTCTAATGACCCTGTCCCCCCGACTCGAGTTTCAAGTCTTCTTCAGGGAAGGACACTAGCAATCCAAAACACAAATATAACTATTAGAAGAAATCCTATCTAAAAGCAAACAAAACCCACTATTTATGGGCTCAGGAAATTAAATTATTTCCCATAAAGGTTAAACATTTTAATTCTCAATAGGAAAACTATATATAAATACCTGTTAGTGGCGCAAAGCTTCAAAGAGGTAACCTTATCGGGACGGGCTGACCGAAAAATGAGAATGGAAATACTACCCCGGGACACTCCATATATTCCAATCCCACCGGAAATGACATAAAAGTGCCGGAACTGACGGAACCCCAACCAGGAAGTGATAGTATACCCACGCCGAGGAGTTACGTAAGCAACCATTCAATTTCATGATTTAAACCATGCGGGGTCAAAGTTTGCCATTCAAAAATAAATCACTGTTCTCTCCGGATCAAAGACCCAGAGAGATCTCCCTCTGAGTCTCTGATCTGGATGAGAACAGTGTACTTGAGTTCATCAATAGAGTGTGATTTCTCTATCCAGTGGGTCGTAAGGGGGGCGGACATCCTGTGATTACGAATACCACTTAAGTGTTCAGAAATCCTGGTCTTAATCTTGCGAGATGTTTGGCCAATATAAAATTTGTTGCATGGGCATTTAATGCAATATATTACCTCGGCAGAGTCACAATTTGTATCCGATTGTAATTTAAATTTATTCCTTTGACCTGTCGGGATATCAACATACACAGTATCCCGCACATGCTGACATAGGCGGCATTTGCCGCATGCTTTATGAGGAGAGAAATTTCTTATATTAGATCTCAACTGCCTATATTTTAATTTTTCTCCTAAATTCGGGGCCCTGGAAAAAGCAAATTTAGGTCTCTCTTGAAAAGCCGTATGATATTGAACAACCGGCCAGTGTTTCAAAATAATTTGTTTAATATCGGAATTTTTACTGGTATGTGGCATAACACATACCATCTCATAAGAATTATTCTTATTTTTAGAAGATGTTTTCATAATCCAGGGCCTGTGGCAGTTTTTTTGCTCGTTTCCAAGCCTTCTTGATTACCCTATGAGGATACCCCCTATCTACAAAATTATTGTACATTCTAAAGGCTTCTTCATTGAAATCGTGTTCTCTAGAGCATATTCTCCTAAGACGGAGAAACTGCCCTATTGGAATGCTGTTTCTTGGGGCCGTGGATGGAATTTAAGAGAAAAATTAAAATATAGGCAGTTGAGATCTAATATAAGAAATTTCTCTCCTCATAAAGCATGCGGCAAATGCCACCTATGTCAGCATGTGTGGGATACTGTGTATGTTGATATCCCGACAGGTCAAAGGAATAAATTTAAATCACAATCGGATACAAATTGTGACTCTGCCGGGGTAATATATTGCATTAAATGCCCATGCAACAAATTTTATATTGGCCAAACATCTCGCAAGATTAAGACCAGGATTTCTGAACACTTAAGTGGTATTCGTAATCACAGGATGTCCGCTCCCCTTACGACCCACTGGATAGAGAAATCACACTCTATTGATGAACTCAAGTACACTGTTCTCATCCAGATCAGAGACTCAGAGGGAGATCTCTCTGGGTCTTTGATCCGGAGAGAACAGTGATTTATTTTTGAATGGCAAACTTTGACCCCGCATGGTTTAAATCATGAAATTGAATGGTTGTTTACGTAACTCCTCGGCGTGGGTATACTATCACTTCCTGGTTGGGGTTCCGTCAGTTCCGGCACTTTTGTGTCATTTCCGGTGGGATTGGAATATATGGAGTATTTCCATTCTCATTTTTCGGTCAGCCCGTCCCGATAAGGTTACCTCTTTGAAGCTTTGCGCCCCTAACAGGTATTTATATATAGTTTTCCTATTGAGAATTAAAATGTTTAACCTTCATGGGAAATAATTTAATTTCCTGAGCCCATAAATAGTGGGTTTTGTTTGCTTTTAGATAGGATTTCTTCTAATAGTTATATTTGTGTTTTGGATTGCTAGTGTCCTTCCCTGAAGAAGACTTGAAACTCGAGTCGGGGGGACAGGGTCATTAGAGTCAATTTTTCTTCAATCAACTTAATATTTGCTTTTTTTATTGCACTTGGCACTTCATAAATCTCTGTGGTTCTATAACAGCGATAATCCATCCGATTCAGATAAGTACCTGGTGTATTTATTGTGTTATATTGTATGGATGGTATATGGGGACAGTGAAAAACTATGATAGTCTCCTATTGAACCTCAGGTGGTGTTATTACACTATTTTGGTTCAGGGTCTGAGTTTTTCACATAAAAATTTAATTTGAAATGTTTTTAAAATTAAAGCTGTGATTATTGTTAGTAGATATTATTTGACAATATACTTTCTCAACTCTGGAGCAACCCTTTCCCCTCTGGTTTTTAATATTTATCCTCTTTGAGAATTATGTTATCAGATTTGGGGGTTAAATTGTTTAACTATGCAGATGATATTACTGTCGTCATTTCTATTGCATCAGTTCCCTCAAAACATTGCAAGGAAATCTCAAGGGTGATGTTTGCTGTTGAGGAATGGACAAAGGAATTTAAATTGAAAGTAAATTCAAATAAAACCAAATTGTTCTTTGCTATGCCAACTAAACTTACTGAGGATTATTTGTCATTACATGGGGTACAATATCCTATTCTTTCTACTTTAAAAATATTAGGAGTCCTCTTGGACTCAAATCTTACTATGCGAGCACAAGTGGATGTGGTAGTAAAAAAGACACCAAGCCCTTCCTAGCAACCAATGGAAACCAACACCTTCTCTCCCTCCCTCCCCCTCCCGCCTCCCAACTTGCAGAATTCTTCAAAAAACAAGATCACAACTTCCAGGTCCACCTTCAACTGCACCCCCAAGTCTCCTGGACAAGGTAGCACTACCCCTCCCCCCCAAGAAGGAGAGTCCATTGCAGAAAACAGAACATGAACCAACTTCCCAACAGTACAATGGCCTAACCTGAATTGACTCTACTAAAAATACAGCCATGCAGCAAACAACCTTAACAACTGTCCCCCCTTTCCTACTACAACCATCCATCCCATGGAAATTAAACTATGGAAATTATATTTACTAAGGGCTATTTTTCATGACTACGCTTTCAATTATTGGTGCAGTCTTCAGTTTTATCATTTTTGGACTAAGTATTATAGTCTATTTTGCTGGTCTACAAAAGAATTTTCAGAAACTGCGATTAATTCAGAACTCTGCAGTACGACTGATTTTTAATTTGAAAAAACTGGATCACATTACTCCACATTATCCTTATTCCGATAGAGGCCAGGGTAGTTTTCAAATTTGGCTGCTTTTGTTATACGGCACTTTATAGTCTATTGCCATGTTATTAGTTTGACCAATTTGCTTTCAATACATCAAGGTGCCCTTAACATTTTTCTGCTTTTTTATATTTCCTACTGCAAGGAGCTGTCCTACAGCGGGAACTCATGGCAGCCATGTTAGCTTGCGGCTCTTCATAAGCAGGAGTGTACAAAATTCGCTCCTGTCCTGCTTCACCGCTAGACCACCAGGCTTTAAAAGTAAGTTGTGGAGGGGTCTGGTAGGCAGGAGGGAGCTGGGGGTGGGTCAGAGTCAGCCTTAAGTAAGTTGTGAAGGGGTCCAGGAGACAGGAGGGAACCGGGGTGGGTCAAAATCGGCACTATAGTTATTCATAGGCCGGCTTTGCCCCTAACCCCTGCATGTATTGAGAGGGAAGTGTAAGAGGAAAAGATATTGGCTTTTCAGGCTGCTAGTTGGAAGAGAAAACTAGGCCCTATAATATGAGCATCTGTATCTTATGATCATTATAAGAAAATGTTAAAAAACATACTTAAGCTATTTTTTTAAAGAATAATGTGGATGTAATGTATGTTTCCATTGTTATTTTGTAATTCTCTTTATGTTAACCGCATAGAACTGTGATATGCTGGTGGTATTTATGCATCAGAACACAACTCACTGCTCCAATTGCACAACCTTTCAATTGAGAAATTTCTATTAGGAAGAAGGGAAGGAAATAATGTAAAGGAAAAGGGGAGTTAGACTTAGCTCATGCCTTTTTCAACTGTAGCTCAAGGTGAGCTTACTTTCATAAAAGTAGATATTTTCCTATCACTAGAGGGCTTACAATCTAAGGGGCAAATGCAGTAAAGTGAGCTAGGCTTTAATATGCACCAATTTGGTTGGGTTTAGAACACAATTGGGAATGAGGGGTAAACTAGGTAAAAAGCACAAGCTAACCAAGCACAACACCTAACATATACACCAGCATTCTAGCTATTCAGTGCAAATGCAGAAAAGTACCAAACATCCAGATGTGTCCTCAACAGTTGACTCCATCAGGAAAATGCTCAAAATCTAACAACAGCTGTGTTGAAACTTAGCCTAACTCATTATGGCTGTCAATAATATAAAAAAAGCTATAGTAAAGACAGCATCTATGGTGTATTTTTCAAAATAGTCAATGTAAACAATTTTTTACTTTTAAAGTCTTCAGAATATGTCAACCAACACAACAGCCAAATAGTTTTTGGCTTGGTCTCTCAATCGGCATGTTCGTCTTCATCAGACTTAGTTTTATACTTTTTAGTGCTCTGTGCTCATTATGTCTAAACTCTGTGTTGCTTCTAAATACATAAATACTTATTATAACTTTTTTAAAAAAGGAAGAAAAACTTTGTACTTAACTTCAGCAGTGCATTAGCTCTGCATGAGCATTTTTGATAATTCTCCTTAAATGTTGGGTGAGGACCTGTCGGCTCAACATGTTTCTTCTTTTTTTTTTTTTTTTAATTCTTTATTCATTTTAAAACTGTCAACAAGTGTAACGATTACAATCAAATACACTTTAATATCACTTATTAATCTAGCAAGGATTATACATGTTTCACCCGAAGACTTTTTCAAGAACGAGTCTCCACTTCAAATTCACTCCGCAGCATCCCAACTGAGAATTACCAAAAATGCTCATGCAGAGCTAATGCACTGCTGAAGCTAAGTATAAAGTTTTTCTTCCTTTTTTTAAAGTTATATAAAGTATTTATGTATTTAGAAGCAACACAGAGTTTACACATGATGAGCATAGAGCACTAAAAAGTATAAAACTAGGTCTGATGAAGACAAACACGCCGAATGAGTGACCAAGCCTATAAACTATCAGGCTGGTGGTTGGCATATTCTGAAGATTAAAAATGTAAAAATTTGTTTATATTGAATATTTTGAAAAATACACCACAGACAAAATCTAGCATTGGCACTGGAGGCAATTAATGCCAGACTAGAGAAGAATGCTGAGCAACAAGTTATAAAAACTAACAATTTTCCAGATTTGCAAGAATTTTTGTGAGTGACCATGTAAAATCTGTGAACAACACTCCTAGAATGTATGAGCAATTGCTCATGTGCTCATCTTAAGAGGTAACATAGCTTACTGCTGAACACCTAATATCAGCATGGAGCAAGCATTAGGGTGCTTGAAGAGAGGATTTCTCATGATTCTGTCTTTAAAAATCTGCTGATTTTTATTTTAGAAATAGAAGGAAGCTTTTGCAAACCCCTAAATCAGGGGTATCAAACTCAATCACATTAAGGGGCCGAAATCCAAAACTGAGGCTAAGGCGCAGGCCAGACCCCACCCAATCTCTGCTCCAGGCCCCACCCCCATAATAGTACTAATTATAACACCATTTATTCCATTCATTTTTCAAATATACACACACACACACACAATATAATCTTATTAAAACATAATGGTTAACCACAAAATAAAATTACACACAGCACACTGTATGCTTCTCAACATTCATTCTTACCAGAACACAGAAAACCCCTATGCAAACACGGGACCAAAAACAAAAAGTACTAATATATACAAAGGAAACCCTAAGATTCAAGACTTTGTATGTAGTATACACTCCCAAAGAAAAAGAAACAAATGTATTTCTTCCTGAGCAGTTCAAAATATTGACAGCAGATTAAAATTCTCAAAATTGACATAATTCAAACACTAAATCTATATACATAAAATCGGAGGTATGTGTGTATGTATGTGTGTGTGTATGTGCCGCGATCACGCAAAAACGGCTTGACCGATTTGAACGAAACTTGGTATGCAGATCCCTCACTACCTGGGGTGATATGTTCTGGGGGTCTCGCGGCCCACCTGCACACGTGGGCGGAGCTACAAACAGAAAATCAGATTTCACCCATTCAAGTCAATGGAAAAAATGTAAAAAGCTGTGGGACCGATTTGAACGAAAATTGGTATGCAGATCCCTCACTACCTGGGGTGATATGTTTTGGGGGTCTCGCGGCCCACCTGCACACGTGGGCGGAGCTACAAACAGAAAATCAGATTTCACCCATTCAAGTCAATGGAAAAAATGTAAAAAGCTGTGGGACCGATTTGAACGAAACTTGGTATGCAGATCCCTCACTACCTGGGGTGATATGTTCTGGGGGTCTCGCGGCCCACCTGCACACGTGGGCGGAGCTACAAACAGAAAATCTGATTTCACCCATTCAAGTCAATGGAAAAAATGTAAAAAGCTGTGGGATCTCCAGTTATTTTACTTAGCAACCTTGACCCACCAAAACTTTGCAATGGCACAAGGCTTTGTGTAAAGAGGTTACTGGCCAATGTAATTGAAGCGACTATCTTAACCGGAAAGGGACAAGGTGAAACCGTATTTATCCCGCGGATACCACTTATTCCAACAGATCTTCCTTTTCAGTTTAAGAGATTGCAAATTCCAGTGAGACTTGCATTCTCTATCACAATCAACAAATCACAAGGACAGACTATTACATACTGTGGAGTGGATTTAAGATCCCCCTATTTTTCCCATGGACAACTCTATGTTGCTTGCTCAAGGGTGGGTTCACCCAAGAATGCATATGTTCTTGCTCCTGGAGGTGAAACTAAAAATGTTGTTTATAATCAAGTTTTGTGTTAGTTGTATTGTATTCATTTTGTCAAATATTTCACTTTATAATTTTAATATTGTTCTTTTTATAAAGCTGTAAAAAAATAATTTCATTCACCACTATAAAGTATCTTTATTTGAATCCATTTACAGTGTTATTGCTATAATTAAATACCCGTGCAACGCCGGGGCATCAGCTAGTTGAAAATAAAATCATTCCCCCTACCTTTGTTGTCTCCCTCCCTCCACACCGTGCCTCATTCCGGCGGGTGTCTTACCTTCTGGCCGGCTCTAACCTGGCCATTTTATGCAGCCTGTGGTCCGATGCCCCCAGTGTTATCTTGTGGCCGGCTCCCTCCTCACAGCCACAGTGTGCACGAAGCCGCGTGCAACGGCTCCTCGTGTGTCCTGCGTCTGAGTCGGAAGCCTTCTCTCTGACATCGCAACATCAGAGGGAATGCTTCTGGATGAGGCACGAGACGTGCAAGGAGCTGCTGCACGCGGCTACGTGCACACTGCAGTTGTGAGGAGGAGGGAGCCGGCCACAAGGTAACACTGGGGGCATTGGATTGCAGGCCGCATAAAACGACCAGGCGGGCCGGATTCAACCCGCGGGCTTTGAGTTTGACACCTGTGCCCTAAATTATAGCAATGGCAGTGAGATGACTGCAAATCAGCGCAAACCTGAAACTGAAAGCACACATTGGTACCTTTTTTCTATGCCTTTAAATATAAGCTTTCCAACTTGTTTTACTTGGAAGACTTATATTTAAGTTGGAAACAGATGCTAATGTGTACTTCACCTTTGGGTTTGTCTGGCACATGTGCACAAGAGCTAAGCTTGCCTCACAACTCTTGTGCGCATGCACCAGGATTATTCCTCCCCCTTAACTTCCCAATGCTTGCTCAATGCTAACAGTACACATATAATTTGCATGCTATTAGTGTTGGGAAGTTATTTTGCTGTGCTATTTTTGTGATATTTCCCAGAACTGTCCCATACAGAAACAGAGTTTTAAGCATTGGCCCACAGGTGACCCCCCCCCCCCCCCTCATAGTTTTATTGGCAAAATGCAGGAGTGGCTTGCCACTGCCTTCTCCCAAGGCATGGAAGATAAAATGATTTGCCCAAGGCCACATGGATCCATTTGAACCTGGGCCTTCCGGTTCTAAGCCCACTGTCTAACCATTAGGCTACTATTCCTCTCCTCCACAGAAAAGTACACAAACACAAAAAGGCTAAACACAACAAAGGGCTTTTAAAGCAAGATCTGAGGGAAAATAAAAGATTACACTTCTCCCTCCGTATTCGCGGTTTCGATTATTCGCGGTTTCCAGTTTGCTGGCTCCTCCCCCTCAATTATGTCAGCTTGCATAGAGAAATTGCCAATTACAAGCGTTTGCAGAGAAAATCACTGGTTCCCAGTACTTTCTTCATCCTGTTTTGCCTCTCCTTCAGGAACAGGCCAGGTTATTTGCGGTTTCACCATATTCACAATGGTTTTTAATAGAAAACAGAGAATAACATATGAAAAAGTTATTTGCGGTTTTTCTGTATTCGCAGGCCTGTTAATCCCCTATCACAGTAAATACAGAAGGAAAAGTGTACCTTGGAACTCTTTCCTTAAAAAAAAAAAGAAAGAAAGAAAGAAAGCTGTGGTCCTTTACACTCATAGTAGAGCATGTGGTAGGTGTGCTGACACAAAGGCCCCAATTCTATAAAGTCCACCCAAAGTTAGGCACTGAGATCAGCACTGATTCTATAAAACTTAAGCGCCCATTATAGAATCATGTTTACAGTTGCCTAAGCATGCTTAGGCAAAGCTCACCGTCCTAACATTTAGGTATCCCCAATTTATGCCAGGGTTTTCTATGCCTAAAGTTAGTCACCAATATCAGAGCCTAGCAGCAACTGATTCACGAAGAGGTGCTGAACTCGAAAACACGCCCATGATCTGCCCCACTTAACCACACCCATCCTAGCTTTAGGCTAGGCACCCACTTTTTATAGAATCAAGGTTTTCCAGTTAAGCACCTTTCAATTAAGTCCAATTAAAGCTGACTGTGAGTGCCAATATCGGTAGTGATTAAGCCTATTTATCAATTAACTCTCTTTTACAAAACTGTGGAAGTGTTTTTTAGTGCAGGCCAGCACACTGAATGCTCTGCACTGCTCCCGATGCTCATAGGAACTCTATGAGTGTCAGGAGCAGCACAGAGCATTCAGTGTGCCAGCCGGCTCTAAAAAACGCTTTTACGGTTTTGTGAAAAAGGGGATAAGTTAGGCACCAATATCAGAACCTAACTTTAGGTGAACTTTATAGAATCAGGGCCAAAAAGTATACACATATATCTGCTCATGCATGCTGAAATAACATTCTGCACATATACTATTATTAATTATTTATATAGTGCTTCCAGTCCCACACAGTACTGCACAGTCACAAAGAAGAATAAAACAGTCCCTGCTCGAAAGAGCTTACAATCTAAACAGCTAAGACAGACAAAACAGGATGTCATGAATACAGTTAAGGGCAATGGATAATCAGCAGGCTGGGTTGGAGAGCAGAGGAGTAAGGTTAAGGATGAAGACTATATCAAAAAGGTGGGGTTTTAGTCTGCTTTTAAACAAGGGAAGGGACCTGACAACATTTTTATGTGAAAATTAGCGTTCCAGCATTGTGGGTACTAATCTGTGCAAAAATTATAGCTGTCACTAGCATAGACCTGCGTTCTCACCCAAGTTAATGCACATTACATAACATTTTTTTGCACAGGGACAATTTGCATATTATTTGGTTAACATTATTATTTCTATAGCGGTTACTGCATTGGGGAGCAAAACTTTGGTATTACTTTTGTGCCAGGAAGTCATGCACTAAAGGTTAGTACAGGTTTCTACATCGGTCCCTAAGTTGGTCTATGAGGCAATGGAGGAAAAACTGACTTGCCCAAATATCACAAAGAACGCCAAAGGAATTAACGACTGCTCTAACCATTAGGCTACTCCTCCACTCAAATACACAGCGGTACCATATCACGCGCATTAGGCGGGTGACACACGCATTTGAACGGTCTTAAACTCCTCTTCCCTCCCCCGCGATCTACCATCTCTCCCGCTATCCCCGGTCAGCATGTCTCCTTCTCTCTTCCCCGAAACCAAGTCCAGCACCTGCCCCTCGTTCCGAAGCGCCCCACCCCCGCGTCCTACCTGCCAACTTTTCTTTCAGGTCGCCCGCCCCGTGGCCAGCCCCGCAGTGTTCCTTCTCAGGCGTCCAGCCACCTCTGACGCAACGTCTCTTTTCTTCGGCCGTCCCGCCCTGCCGGAAACAGGAAGTTGCATCAGAAGGGGACGGGACGAAGCGGAGGGAAGAAGCTTTGCGTCAGAGGCGAACGGTGAGAGAAGGAAGGCTGCGTGACCGGCCGCGGACGACCTGAGAGAAAAGTTCGACGGTAGGATGCGAGGGTGGGGCACCTCAGAATGAGGGGGTAGGTGCCGCTCTGGGGGTTTAGGTTTGTGAGGGGTCGCGTGTGGGTTGTTTGAGTGTCTGCTTCGCCGCTCACCGCATTTGGTAAACGTTGTTTCCTTGGGGTGGTTTCGACTTCGTTGACTTTCCTGGGTTGGGGTTGTCCGAGAGTAGCACCCGTCCTTGCAAATTCCTAAGGAGAGAGCGCCTGTTCCGATTGGTCGAGAGCAACAATTTGTGATAGGCCTTGTGTGTATCCAGTGAAAGGTATTATGAGCCTGCGAAGCGTCTTCTAAATAAAAATAAAAAAAGAGATCCGACAAATATCAGTCTGTAATTTATCGGCTTGACCCATAACTCTTTTTAAACATTGTCATTACACTGATCACTTTCCATCATCCAATACCATGGATGATGATGATTATATTAGGTTACAGATCACCAATAGTAGATCAGCCCTTTACTCCTTGAGAGACTAAATGGCAAAATCCAAGACTTGTCTTTGGTAGCTCACCTGGATATGATAAAGGTTCCTCCAGCATGGGGGTGGGCGCAGACATGTTCACCTCCTTTGAGAGTGCTGCTCTTTTCCAGTGTGACCTTAATTTTGTACTCTGTGTCCTGGGAGAACACTCCTTTGAAGCTTTTAAGCATACTACCCTGAAGGATCTGGCGCTGAAGATGGTGTTTCTAGAGGCAATTTGTTTAGTGAGGTGGGTCTCCCAAGTTGCAGACTTTATTCTGTGGGGCCCCTTACCAGTCTTACTCAGAGCCCTCAGTTTCAGTTGTACCCAAGTTGATTTCTTATTATCATCTTAATCAGGTGGTGATTCTGCCAGCCTTCCAAGCAGGGCGATGGTTCTGATTCTTTGCACAAGGTCTATAAGCTGGGTGTGCAGAGGGGGATGTTAAGCTATTTGAAAGTGACTACAGTAATTCCTTTCAAACGTTTCTCAAGTTCAGGGGCTGCAAAAAAGGGTGACTGCATCCAAGGCCTCCATAGTGTGCTGGATTATACTGGCCAGTTTATTCCAGCAGAAGATACCTGCTGAATGAAGACCTACTCATTGTTGCATTTCTTCATAAAGCATGACAAGTTAGTCATCCTAGCCCAGGGGTGGGCAAACTTTCTGACTCATGGGCCACAATGGGATCTTAAATTTCACAGAGGAGCCGAACCTTTTTAAATCCTCTCTAGTATCTTTTTAAATCCCCCCCAAGTACCTTTTTAAAACACCCCCGCCCCGTCGTACCTTTTAAAATCCCCCTTATAGCCTGGTGATCCCGTGTGTATCGTCAGGAGTAAGCTTTCTGTGCTCCTGCCAGGCCCCGCGCCACTTACTGAATGACTGCCGTCAGTTCTCTAAAGCAGTGTTCTTCAACCGCCGGACCGGTGCTGGTCCGCAGAAAAATCCTGCCGATCCACGCTGCACCGGCGAGATCGACGAGGTTAAATTTCCTGCCGACTGCGGTGGTGTTGGCGGAAGACTGCTGTTCCACCCAGCCTCCGGCGATCAAGACAGGCTGCCGACATCGGGGCCTTCCCTCTGTGAGTCTTGCCTATGCGGAAACAGGAAGCAGAAAAAAAATAGGCGGGACTCAGAAAAGGAAAACCCCCAATATCGGCAGCCTATCTTGATCGCCGCCCCTGCCGAGTCGCCAAAGAGGGCCGCGGGGAAGGTACAGGTGGAAGGGAGATGGTCAGCGTGCGCAGGGCCAGCGTATGGATTGGGGCTATCGGCAGTGTCTGGGCTGAGAGTCCACCCACGTGCGGGATGCGTGAATGCACCCAGCGGTTGAGAGGGTGTCTCTAGGTGCAGCGGGTTGAGCCCATGCGGCTGTGGGGTCGTGCCATGTTCGCTGGCTGCCACCAGGTTGTTGACAGCATCCACAGGTCAGCGAGTGGTGCGGCGCTGGCCCTGAGCTTTCCTGTCTGAAGGCCGCTCGCTCATGGAGACTCGACGGCAGGGTGGTGGGTAGGGGCCTAATGTGCAGGGCGTGCGTGAGCAAGATCACAGGGAGCCTTCAACAGTGGCTGTCTCCCCTCCCAGCAGCTCTTGTACTTGCCAGGGCAGTGATTCACTCCGGCAACGTCCTCTTTCCTCAGAGGCGGCAACGAACCCAAGGCTACCTATGTAAATCACTGCTGCAGGCAAGTACTGAGAGGTGCTGGAAGGAGAGGAAGCCACTGTTGGAGGCTGGGCAGCTGCTGGATAAAGGGAGAGCTGCTACTGGACCTGGAGGGAGGTAGAAGGAGAGATGCTACTAGGAGGGCAGGAGGGAAAGGGATGGGCAGAGAGTTACTGTTGGATAGAGGGAGGAGGGAAAGGAGAAGGAAAAAAGGAAGAAAACAGCTGGCAGGGAGATTACAGGAGGGGAAGGGGGTCAGAGTGGAATGGAGAGATCAGATGAGGGAAAGAGGAGAGACAGAGGAATGAGAAAGTAGAGAGAGATTGATGCTGGAAAGGGGTCAGCAGAGAAATGAGAGAGGGATAAAGATGCTAGATTTGGTGTAGGAGAGATAAAAATGAAGAAAGCAGTGAAGCTGTAATGAATTATGTAAAAAGGAGAGAGGAGGCACAGGCTGGATGGAAAGGGGAGCAGGGCATAGAAAGAAGTCAGTTACATATGGAAGGGGGAGAGGTAGAAACAAAAGGTAGAAAAAATAATTTTATGTCTATTTTGTCATTAGAATATATCAGATTTGAAATATATATCCTGCTAGAAACATAACTGGGGACTGCAAAGCCCAGGCAGTGCTTCTTTAGCTTCCAGCTGGCTTAGGGCTGTCTCTGACCAGGGAGCGACTGCGGCAGGGAACCCCCAAACCCAACTGTAGATTGACCGGCAGGAAGGAGGCCTTGTACTCCGGTTGTTCCAGATGCCTAAGGCCCTTCCTATGGGAGGGGCGTTAGGTGCTTGGGCCAGTCAGGGACTTAGGCCCCTCTCCAGTTTTTTTTCTGTCTCATTTGGGACAGTAACCAGGCCTTAAATCTCTCTTGGTTAATTTGCTGCCTTGTGTTCTCAAATTTGCTGCTCTTGAGTTCTCTACAGTCTGTGAAATAGCTTTTTATTGAACTAATATAAGAATTTCCCAAGAAGGTTGCTGTGCAAGTTTTTCAGGCATCATGGTGACTAGTTGTCAATTTTTCATCCTTTCTTATAAAAAGCAGTTGAATTCAGTTTTATTTTAATGCCTCTGTCTTTCTGATTTTCAGAACAAGATTAAGAGGGAAGGTTCCCTGTGTGCAAGTTGTTTCCTACAATAATTAATATCAAGAGGAACTGTCAATCAGAAGTGTCTATGGAAGGTCACCAGATTGAGAAAACAAGGCTTACTTTATTTCACCCTTATCGTCTTCCACCAAAGCACTGGGAAATACCTCTACAAGAAAGAAGGTATTGGCACAATGGGGACACAAGTCATGGATTGCAACTTCGAGTTTACTTATATCACAGTGTTATCTGGTAAACTTGACAGCACTTTAAGAAAAGTTATGGTAGATTTCAAGGTAAAATAGAGTTTCTCATCTATGCAAAAGGTCAAGGAACCCATTATTACACTTCAGGCTCACGAAGTAAACACAAAATAGAATGTGAACTAATAAGATTGGTAAAGGCTATGGGAACTTCATTTAAATGAAATTGCATAAATAGGGCTCTCCAGCATTTGTCAAAATATAATAAATAAAGCAGAAATTATTTTCAGCATTTATATAGACGAACTGTAATGGCCAACTTAAATTCTTAAACTGATCATTTAGAAGCAAGGCTGTGAAGTTAGCACGCCAAGCATCCAATTCCTACTTTCTAGTGCAACAGGCACTTTATTCCTGAACCTGTGGGTAGTGCATCCCTTCTCGTGAGAATTCTTGTACAGAGCCTCATTAGCATTCTTTTGCTCCGCCTCTCATCCCTTTGGGCTCTCCTGTTCCTCAGTTGTGTCTCTGCAAGTGAGCTGGTAGGATTCTTTCTTTTCTGCTCGTGTTTATTTTTCAATTAATTTTTGCTTATTGTTTGGAGATGTGTGTAGCGCGGTGGTTGGAGCTACAGCCTCAGCACCCTGAGGTTGTGGGTTCAAACCCCGTACTGCTCCTTGTGACCCTGGGCAAGTCACTCAGTCGTCCATAGCCCCAGGTACATTAGACAGATTGTGAGCCCACTGGGACAGATAGGGAAAATGCTTGAGTACCTGATTGTAAAACCGCTTAGATAACCTTGAGAGGCGGTATATAAACACCTAAGATAATAGAAACTTGCTGCAGAGGCTCCCAATCTTGGGGCAGCTCTGAGTTTGAGGGTCTGATTCCAAGGGGCAGGCTGCTTTGCACTTGCACCCACTTGGACAGCTTGCACTAAAAGTCTGGGTGCTCAGGGACCGATTCTTTGGGAGCAAGGCTTGCCCCAAGTTTTTCTACAGTGGGCTTGAGTACAGGCTGAGTGGCTCCATAGTGGTTTTTCCAGGATCGGGGTTGACTGCTTTCCTTCCCTTTTGTGTGCATGAGGTCCGATGGTGGTTGAGGTCTCTGGCCAGTTCTTGGGTCTGAGATACAGTCCAAAGACATAAGCAGTTTGGATTCAAGGCTTGTTGAGGCAGAAGTTCTCCATTTAAGCTGTTTGCAGCTTCAACAGCAAGGCACAGTGAGTAAAAGGCTCACAGCCTAAAAAAAAAAATTAGGGAGGGAGGTTTAAAATTGTTTTTTGGGGGGGGGTTATGGGGTTAGAGCCATGTTTCCCCATCTCTAAAATCCCCAAATTGTTAGTTTTTGGATCCCAGTGTAGCACTCTCAGGCCGTTTTAGGTGCTAAAATTGTTGCCGCAGTGGTTTTCTTGGATTTCCCATTTTGAAAATAAAAGCCTCTTATCTTCCTCTCAACATCTGGATTTTGCTTTAAAATAGGTGTGATGGACTCTTCAGGCCACAATACCTTGGATTCATGCCAGATTTGCGATGGATGGCCATCTGAGGATTGTCCATATTCCAAGTGCCATGCAGTGCATGAAGATTAGGTAGGTGGGAGCCACAGGCTTAGCCTTCTCTAGTCCCCCAGGGGGTGTTAGTGCCCAGATGGTGCGAGAGTCAGGAAAAAAGTCCAGGTTGGAGCCAGGGAGCAGCACAAGTGTGTCCCTGGTGAAGTGCAGCTGTGGTGCACAAAACCACAGAAAGGAGCTTGTGAGTGTCTGCAGGGGCCGTTGGATGTCCTTGGGGATCATGGCCATGCTTCCCCCCCTCCCCCCCCCGAAGAGTACAATTCCTCAGCAACAGTGCCATGTACAAGATGGGAAGATCCAATCTGAAGGCTCTATTTCAATGCCTATACTCTCCCAGAGTCCTCTGTAGCAGGAGATGCTGCGTCATCTCTAGGGTGGCTGGATACAGATCTGGTGGAGGTCACTGATCTCGGAGAGGACCCAACTGTAGGCATGCTGTTTGAGCCTTCAGTGCTTTTGGAAGTGATCCCGGAATCCTTCCAGGAATTAAAGATAGAGACTCCACAGTCCTCTGCTATATAATAATAATAATAATAACTTTATTTTTCTATAACGCCACAATCTTGCGACTTCTAGGCGATTCACAAAGAAGAAGAGCTGTACAATCAGCGAATTACAGTAGATGAATACAAGGTGGTTGAAAGGAAAATTATACATAGGTTGAATTATAAGAAATTAACTATTTTACATCTTACAATTGAAAATAGTCAGACACCAGCGAATATCAGGATGCAATTATGAAGAGGAAATTTTAGCAGACAGGGAATGTGGATACTTAGTGTGAGGAAGAAATTCAGGATAAGGTGTGGAAGTTATGTTCGCGGGAGAGTATCTGGCTAGGACAAGAATTTCTTAAACAAAGTGGTCTTTAGTTCTTTCCAGAAGATGCTGTAGCGGTATCGATGAGATAGCCTAGCCATGATTGCTGTCTACCAGCTTGAAACTTGAAAGTTCTGTCCAGGAAGATTCAATATCTGCAGCCAGCGATTTTCGGGTATGCAAACAGGTTGTGGTTTCTGGTAGATCTAATGGGGGAATAGAATTCGAAGTGAGGTAGAAGGTAATTGGGGGCCATTCCCCAGATTAATTTATAGCAAAAGCAGGAGAACTTGAATAGAATTCTTTCTTCGATTGGTAACTAGTGCAGCCGTTTGTAGAAAGGACTAACGTGATCACTTTTCTTTAGTCCAAATATTAAGCGGACGGCCGTGTTTTGAATTATTCGCAGTTTTATTATGGTTTTTTTTAGGTATCCCCAAGTAGATAATGTTACAATAGTCCAGGGTGGATAGAATCAGCGACTGTACCAGTAATCTGAAGGATAGAGGGTCGAAATATTTTTTTATGGTTTTCAGTTTCCAAAGAGTGGAGAAGCATTTTTTTGTCACCGAGTTTATGTGATCGGTCATAGTTAATTTGGTATCTAGAATGACTCCTAATATTCTTATAGTTTTTAATAATGGGTGGTCATGGCCGTTTATTTGTATTGCTGTTGTGGTGATTTTTTCCTTTGGGCTAGCCAGGAAAATTTTTGTTTTTTCTGAGTTTAGTTCTCATGTATAAGCAGCACAAAACCACCTGTTTTCCCTCTTATCAAGACATTATAAAAATGCTCACGGACCATTGGGAGGTCCTTGTGGGGCCTTTCGGATGGCCAAGGCTATGGCAAGGCTCTATCCGATGGATGCTGAATTTAACCAGCTCTTTGTTCCAACGAAAGTGAATTCCCTGGTGGCGCAGGTTGCCAACAGTACCTCCCATCCCAGTGAAGGCGGCATCGTACGAGCATTAAAGGAAGGCCAAGACTGCATGCTGGATTTTGTTCATAAGAAGTTCTTTGAGGCCGCAACCTCAGGTTTAAAAGCAGCAGCGTCTTTTAAAAAGTTCTATATAAATTTTAAAAAAAAGTTTTAAAATTGATCTATTAAATAATATGAAAAGTAATTAATGAAAATTGAGGGAAAGAGCTGAATTTAAAAAAAAGGAATAATGATTGTATCTTATGTTATACTTATTGAAAGTTTTAAAAATGAATAAAGACTTAGAAAAAAAACAAAACAATTGTTTGTGCAAGTTTTTCCTTTATATTACTTTGTTGTTTAACCCCTTTTATTTCAAAATATAATATAATAAAGAAATAAGAAAATAAGGTGGTAATCACATTTTTTGTACTGTCATAAATGGTTTATATTAGTGCAATAAAAAGGTATCGCCTTTATTTTTGTTTTATTTCTACGAGTGCTCTAATACCAATCACACTGTTTTATTCAATAATGCACCTAGCCTAGCCTAGCCTAGCTCCCTGCTTTACTGGTACGATAGTGCATCATGGGTGAGCCTAAGAGCTATTCAAGTTAAGTTCAAGTTTTATTTAAAATTTGATAAATCGCTTAATTATAATTCTAAGCTTACAGATTTGTTCTATGCCATGTCGAGCGCAAAGCTTTACTCCGCAGCCTACAGTTTGCACTTAATAGTACTATTAGCTGCAGCTTTATGCTAAGTCCCATGGGACCTTGCCTAGAGGGTGTGGGTCCCCATCCCCGCCTTGCCTGGCACCTCTGGAGTCTCCTGGAACCATTCTGGCATCTTGGGCTACCCTGCAACCCCAGGTTCCTTTTTTTTCTTAAGCCTGTTAATTCTTTTCTATGTTAGAGATAGAGTTTATGCTTGCTGCCCTATGCAGCTTTCAGAGCTCTGTACAAAGCAGCACAGACTTAGTTACAAGTGAGGGATTTCCCAATTCACCCAGGGAACATTGGGGCTGCCTGGACTTCAGGTGGGGAGTGAGTTTTGTCTCTGGCTCAGGTCCTGGTATTTTGGGAGTCTTGCAGCATGACCTGGACCAGGGTTTGGTCTTGAAGTCACTGAAGGTTCAGGTGGTGTTCTCTAGTTTAAGGGAGTAGGTGAATGGCATCTCTCTAGTCTTGCATAAAGGGGTGGCACTTGTGTGCTCTACACTTCAGCCTTTCTTTCCATTGTGGGATCTCGATCTGGTGCTTAGAGGCCTATCTGAGGCTCCATTTAAGCCTCTATTAAGGATCTCACGCTTTAAAATGGGGTATTGCCAGTCTCTTTATATCTGTCCTTTTCATAGGCTTGTGTGTCCTTGTGGATGGTCCCCCTCCTTTCTGCCAAATGTGATTTTTTCCTTTCCATATGAATCAGATTTGCTTGCCCTCCTTTATGGAGGAGGGTGCAGTGGCCCCAGATTGGAGACTTCACAAACTCAGTGTTTAGAGGCCTCTTCTCTAGTACCTGAAGGAGACAAAAGAATTTCATCTTTGAACACCTTTTTGTACTTTTTTGTGGCCCTTGAAAAGGTCAAGCAGTCTTTGAAGGCCTCCATTTCGAGGTGGATTAAGGTGGCTATTGAATCCACTTACATCAACAGGAATAGGCAAGTTCCTCAGGCGCTGAAGGCCTATTCTACTAGGGCTCAAGCTGTGTCTTGGGCAGAGGCCCAGATGGTGTCCCCTGAGGAGATTTGTAGGGCAAGTGATTTTCTTTCGCACTGTAAGCATCTTGCTATCTACCTCATCTTCTAGCCATAGGATGTATCCTTCTGTGGGAATGGAGGACTGCAGTCAGAGATAGATTCATGTCCAGATCCAAGGGGTCCTGAAGTTATGGTCTCCCTATTACCAAATGGGCATGTTAATATTTAACACCAGCTCAAAGCAAAGGTTAAACTAGCTTCTTATAAAGCAGGCCTAGTGCATAAAGTGATAATGAGCAAGTTTTTTAATGCATAGACACTTCATATGGTACCCTGATAATATCTGAAACTGGCTGGGCCACACACATCAGTAGTATGTGACAAGCAAAGTCAGATGTTATTCTGATCTCCTTTCATTGGAATCTGATATTTGATTTGGTTAACCTCTTTCCAGTTCAATGTGGTTTCTTGTGAAGTCTGTGCAGATGATGCATCTTTTAGTCTTGTGCTGCTGTGTATCATGTGTGAACACCTGTTACTAAATACAAACTCACATTTAAAAAAAACAAGCACAGACTGAGCCTTGCAGATAGAGAAGGGATATGTGAGCTTTTATAAATAAGCCTGTTTTATGAATGCTGTCTATAGTCTTATGAGAAATAATAATCAGGGGTTTTTTTAATGCTAAATTTCCATACAGTCTTTCATGTCTTTATAAAAAGTTTTCTTTAAATACCGGCAACTTTAATGAGGTTACAATTTTGCATATAGTACCTTAATAGAGTCAGGGACTCTTTCACTAAAATGCATTAAGCACTTACCCCCCAATTCTGGCACCTAAAGTTGGCTTAATTGGTGAATGGGCCCAATTAGTGCTGATAATTGGCAATTAACATATAGTAATTGACACTGATTGGAACTAATTATAAGTTACATGCACAACTCAGAAAGCATGATTCTATAACAAGTGTGTGTCGGTTGCAGTGCGTGAAATTGAAAAGGGGATGTGGCCAAGGTAGATTGGGGGTAGTTTTGCGTTTTTGAATCTGGGTTTCTATTGGTAATTGTACTTCTCCCTGTTGTTTCAGAAATTCAAAAAAGTATCCTTTTCATTTGGAGCCTTAATTGGTTTGGCATGTATATATAGTTGTGAAAAATCCAGCATAGCAAATCTATCGCACCTACAACTAATTCAAAACACTGTGACCATATTACAATGATTCTGTTTAAGCTGCAATGGCTGCCTATAATTAAGTGGATTGAATTCAAGTACTTTGCCTAGTTTTCAAAGCCTAAATATAGAAAAGGGGACAAGTTATAACCAATGTAACAAGAGTGATAAAGTGCATGTGTTGAAATGAAAAAATCACTCTGGACCTATTCAAAGAGTTATATGGATGATATAACACAGTTCACAAAAACTTGCTCAGAATCAAGGAGGGGAAAACTGGGGCTAACCCCAGAAAAAAACCATCTCACAGCCCAGTCATCGCACGGAAAGTAAACAGAACGTTATATCATTTCATATATGCTTTTTGTATTATGAAAAAACCACTGGCGTTCAGCACACTGTTTACTAGGCTTTTAGTCAAAGAACTGAGCAAACTTAACTTGCAGCTTGCGGGTTCCGACGTGCACGTTTCGATCCTGCCTCAGGGAACACACAGGAATGGTTGGAAAAACCTCATGCGATGGGTACAAAGATTCAAAACGGACTGCTGTCTCACATAGAGAAGCGCGTAAAGCAGTCAAGCCGCAACTACCAAGAGCACACAGACCCGATCCAACCAAGAGTGTGAGCTCCACCTCCCCCTGCAGTCCACTAGGAAGATCAACTGTTTTTTACACCTAGGCAGCAACAGAATCAGCCACCACTACCGAGAGCCCTTTGCCCTGATCCAGCCAGACAAGTAAGCTCTTCCCCCAGCATTCCGTTGGAAAAATCAATATGCTTGCTTTTAAATATTATCAGAAGTAGGAGTTCAACTACTTTTATACCTAAGCAGCACCAAGACCAGCCGCCACTATCGAGAGCTTTTGTCCCAATCCAACCAGACGTGTATGCTCTTCACCATACAATTTTGTTGGAGAGATCAATCTGCCTGCTTTTAAATATCAGCAGCAGTGGAGATCAACTGCTTTTACACCTAAGCAGCAACGAGACCAGCCACAACCACCGAGAGCACACAGACCCGATCCTACCAAGAGTGTGAACTCTTCCCCCCATGCAATCCGCTAAGAAGATCGACTGTCGGCTCCGGGCGGCTTTCCCGCAGAGGAGAGAATCCTGCATTAACCGTGGGCCTCATCTGGGGCAGCCTCCTTGGAGCGGCTGGGGCACGGGCAGTGTGTCTGGGAGGGAATGCATGGATGGTAGAACATCGCAGGGGAGGAGACATAGGCATCCTGGGACTGTCTGCCAAGTCTCTTCCCTGAAGAAGTCCTTTCTGGAAACGTCAATCGCTCCTCCTAAACTTACTTGCTCCACTTCATCACTGACGCTGAAACCGTGGATTGAAGACAAAGTTTTATTTTATTTTTCTTTCCAGCTTATGATTTATCTTTAATCTTATCTATTGTTTTGCCTTTTGTCTTTGTTTTGTTCTATTTCTATCATTTATATTTCTCCAGAATTCTACTGTTCAACGACTCCCCCTTCTGCTTCTATTCCTTTCTCTCCTCTCTTCTACCTTCCAAAGTATTTAGATCAATGCTGTCTTGTTAAAATGTTTATTTTATTTTTATTTTTCTTCTAACTCTACTTTTCACTTCTCTATTACCATCCAGGTACTTTAGTTAGATTGTGAGCCTTCGGGACAGTAAGGGAATTTTTCAAGTACCTTTTTTATTTCTAATCTTAATGTATATTTTCTGTAAACCGCTTAGAACCTAACGGATGTAGCGGTATATAAGAAATAAATTACATTACATTACATTACATAGTATAGGAAATAAAGCTCTAGAGCTAGAGCCTATAGTGAAAGACACTAATATAATTATATTGGGCTAAAATATAGGTAGTCAGGAAGGACAGAATAGGGAAAAATAAGAGAGGTGGAATGGCATTAAACAATACAACTGCATGACATCACATAAGGAGGAGGCACTGGGGGGGAATGTTAATGGAGGGAATAGGACATCTTTTGGTGTCATGTATAGACCAAAATTGAGGTCTTTATTATCCATAATAGTTCTGGATACTTTAAGGGCTCTTTTACTAAACTATACTTGTGGTTTTAGCACGTGCTTGGTGTGCGCTGCAATGTCGCGCATACTAGACACTAATGCTTCCATTGAGCTGGTATTAGTTTTTCCGCACAGCGCGGGGGTTAGTGCGTACTAATCTGCAGCGCATGCTAAAAACGCTACCGCAGCTTAGTAAAAGGAGCCCTAAGTTTCAGATTGCCATCAGATGTCTTTAGTGCCTGTGGTGCTTAGAAATAATTTCAGAGACTTGTAAAAGTTATTTCAATATTTTATTTATTCAGTTTTCTATACCACTCTCCCAGGGGAGCTCAGAGCGGTTTACATGCTCAGGTATTCAAGCATAATGGATCTCTAGTGGATCTTGCTTACAGAAGGGTGGGACTAATATTGATTAAAAAAAATTTAGGGCTTAGTTTATTCAGCGGCACACCTGTGTAGTAATTGCCAAAATGAATATGTGATAACTGCAAAATGTCTGCATTAACTGCTGGGGTGTAGTGAACATTTTGTCATGTACAGTAGTTAAAATTCACAGAAATTGCCCTTACTGCATATTAATTGCACTGCAGAAAATGTGATGCAATTACACCTTTTTGAGGTGGCATTAACTGTTCTGTGTTATGTACTATATCAATAGCTAACGCATAGTAAATGACAGAAGATAAAGACCCGTGTGGTCCAACCAGTCTGGCCAACAGTCTATTTTTTTTTTCTTTGATATTTCTGTCGAAGAAGTCTGCCAGGCACTGTCATTAGGTTTCATGTACTGGAGTTGCTGTCCAAGCTCACTCCAGCCTTTCTAAATCATCCCTAAGTATTGTAGTTCCTGTCAAAGCCCTCCCCACCCCACCCCAATCATACAGGTATAAACTGTATATACAGTTCTGGCCCTAGTTCTTCAATTTACGCCCTTCACTTTCTGATTAGAGATCCTCTGTAACAACCTACACATTAAGAATAAAGCACAGTCCTTGATCATTCCATACCCTATTCGGTATGACTCATGCAGCTCATGCTAACAGGTATTTCTCATCTTAAACAACTGATGGCTAAGTAAATAGGCTCCTCAGTGATTTAAAATCTTTTGAAATTCATTTTTCTGCACACAAAAAATGTTATTGCCAGCAGACTTTACCCCATGAAACTAATTGCCCCTGCCTTGCCTTTCATTATCGTAACTTCTGGTGTTGAAAGCTATGTTGATGTACAGCCAAACGCTGCAGGGACTACCGCTTCAGAGTAACACTCTGTGTTTCAGATATTTAAGGGTTTTCACTTGTACTGGAACACGTCTTTGATAATACGCTTCTGCTCTGGACGGCTGCTCATTTGTCTCAAGTTAAAGGCATCAGTGATGCATCCAGTGGAATGAGCTCAAGCTGCAAGCTGATTTGCGTGCAATATAATTGTTTAACAAGACCAATCAATGCTGATAATTGGCAATTAACACCTAGTAATTGGCACTAGTTAGATGTTATGCACACAAATTGGTAGGTGCATTCTATAAAGTGGTGCACATCATTTCTAGTGCATGATCTCAAAAGGGAACGTGGACAGGGGAGGAACATGGGCATTCCTAAAAATTAGATGCACTGTTAAAGAATATGCCTGATCCATGCACAACTAATTTTCCTTGGCCTAAATGTTATGCTGCGTACGTCCGCTAAGTGCGATTTCTATATAGAGCGGGAACCTTTTGTAGAATCGCACTAAGTGCTGTGCTGATCAATGCCAATATATAAAATTTGGATCCAAGTACAAAATATGTCTCTTAAACATTTAATGTTTCTGTAGAGAAGTAAATCATAGACTTGTATTCTGGAGTTATTTATATAAATTTGAATAAAAGGACCCCTCTCCTTGTTGATATTTGTCCTGGATCTTTTGCAAAAGAGCTCATATCACACCAATTTCAAACGTCTTTCTTAAGAGGAAATCTATATTTCTTGCTCCATGCTTCAATAGTGGTTCCTCGGCTTTCAGCAGAATGGGTTAGGTGTGGTTGAACCACTGTGACTCAAAGCTCATATTTGATGGCATGCTTCATGTTCTAATCCCAGATGAGATCTGTACAATTGAGGTTCTACATGCCAAAGACAAACTAAACAGGCTCTTTGAGATTGCCTACATGACATACAAGGATGCAAGCCAAAACCTCCTGGATTCTGTCTACAGCCACCTTCCTGATGTACTGTAAATGTCACTCTGCACACTCGGAACGTTACTGGTATTTGTATAAGCTTGCTATGTGCTGAAAGGATGGCAAAAGAATGCTATTCGATCAGGAGGTACTACTGTCACTATCTGTCCAAACTATGACTTTCTCAGGCCTCGATGTTCTAAACTTACCGTTAAAATCCTGTGGGTTGTTAGAGTGTGGATAATTTTTTTCAATTTGAAAAGATGAGCAATGCTGCAAAAACTTTACATGCAAATGAGCTCTGTGGAGGTCCACAGAAATTCTGTGTGATCAGTCATTGTAGAAAGCGACTGACATTCAGAATAGTCCACAGAAAGAGGCATAAATGTGCACATGCTCTAGGAAATGCTATGTCATAGGCACGCATGAGCATGAATCATAGGTGTGTCTTACTGTAGTGCATCATGGGTGTATGTTATAAGCGTCCGTTGATGTCATAGTTGGAGGGGAGGGGCAAAGAATTACCAGCAAACCATGCAAATGCTTTTTTCTACACTGCTTCTGCGGGACATATATGCTGCCCCCATATTTTTTTTTCAACTTCCATTTCTCATGCAATTGGCAGCCCTTTTAAACCTGCTGGCATATGCTTTTAACAAATGTACATGAGACACACGTAACACACATCACCTCCGGACCTGCCGATAATTTTGGAGCATTAAAGGTCAGCGCTTCATTTTGTGCATCACTAGGCAATGTCTTAGCATTGTGCTCATTTTAATATTAATGACCTCATTGTATTACATTTACATATTATTATCAGAGGACACTATGAAGCACAGAAAAGACTGAGCAGAGCTATTATATGCATCAGGGGGCTGAAATACTTCGATGCTAAACCAGTTAGAACGGGTTTAATGCCGATCGTTAAAGGCAAAGTAAGTTTTGAAAATTGGGGCCTCAGAAACTTGTGAAACTTACAAAGAAGCAATTATGAAAGTTCTTCAAGAAAATGTGTAGAAAACATTTCTCTGACACATGGAGTCAAACCAGTTGGTACATATGAAATTTCCAACATAATACTTATTTCTCTTCTGAGGAAGCAACTTCATTCTTCAGAGTTAATCAAAGAGGCATTATATTCATCCAATAAAAAGAATGTCAGCTGCAGCTGGTTTCTTGAACTTTATTCTTTTAAAGGGAGCATTTAAGTGTTTTAAATAGGCAAAAACCCTTTTAAAAATTAGGCATCCACTGCCGGGAGTGTAAATATTGTATTGGACACTGCAGGTACCTATAATCTGCCTACTTGAAAAGGTCAGTTTTGGGATGCAAGGAAGTCGGGAAAGGGGATGAAAGCTAGTTCCTTTGAGCCAAGTGTGTAACACTTGACATCCCCTGCATGTGATAAATTTGCTCTTTTTAAGGACACTTGTGATATTATACCTCAGATCTCTCCTTTGTGAAATGTGTTGGAAGTACACCTTGAAGTAATTATTCTGCCCCTGAAGCAGCCCTGCTGAGCAAAACATGGCTGTGTTGGGCACCTTTTATGTGACCTTCTGCATTATAGGATTTTAACTGACTACCAATGTGTCTGCTTATTCATCTTTCATTCTTCTGGTGCTAGTAAACTGCTTACCCATCTGTTTTTTAAGACCTTACTTTTGACAGCTTCATGTTCCCTGGGTCCCTCATTGATCACAGTGCCAGTTCGACAGCAGAGATCAAGCGTCGATTAGCACTAGACCAGATATGGAAGTGCAAGAACATCTCAGTCACCATCAAACAGACTGATCACTGCCATTGTGTTCCTACTCATGACCCCCTGTCCCGTGAGAACTTGCAGAAGCCAATCAGCTAGCGATTCTGCATAGGCAGGAGAGAAGGAAGGTCGCTCCTGCTGCAGTTCACCGCTGGACCACCAGGGATTCTAAAGGTACATGAGGGAAGCAGGAGGAAGGTAAAAATTCTTAGAATCAGCTGGGTCAGGACTCGGAGGCAGAAGGGTTCTCTGCTGCCCCGGCCCACCGCTGGACCACCAGGGATTTTAAAAGATACACCGGGGAGGAGGAGGGAGGTAAAAGTTATTAGAGTTGGCCGGGACATGAGACAAAAGGGATTCCTCCTATCCCGGCCCACTGCTGGACCACCAGGTCTCATGGTATGCCTGACAGAGGCCTGCAACAGGTTTGGGAGGTGAGCGGGTCAGTGCTGATTCAAATATAAACAAAGACCCCCATTTTTGGGCCATTTTTATGGCCCAAAAACTGTTTATATTCAAGTATATACGATAGTTAGTCCAGTGGCACTACACTTCTCCCTCCGAATCTGCGGTTTCAGTATCCGCGGATTCGGTAATTTGCAAATTTTTTTAATACAGGAAACGCTGCATTCCAGACTTCCCCGGACCTTACTTGGTGGTCTAGTGGGCTTTCGGGGCAGGAGCGATCTTCCTTCATTCCTGCCCTATGCAGATCACTGAGACAAAATGGCTGCAGGGAGTTCCAGTAGTCTATCGAGACTACGACGGGAACTCCCCGCAGCCATTTTGCCTCAGTGATCTGCCCAGGGCAGGACATAGGAAGATTGCTCCTGCCCCAAAAGCCCGCTAGACCACCAGGTAAGGTCCGGGGAGGTGGGGGTGAGTCAGAGCCAGTCAAAAAGTTATTCGTGAATTTTCAACATTAGCGGGCCAGCTCTGCCCCTAACCCCCATGAATATTGAGGGAGAAGTGTAGTGCTATCACTCTGCTAATAAAAATAATTCTATTTGTGTCTGTGCAGCATCATTAATTTGCAGTATCCTTCATGATTTTCAGTAAATGGTTATTCATAAGAACATAAGAAGTTGCCTCCGCTGAGGCAGACCAGAGGTCCATCTCACCCAGCGGTCCGCTCCCGCGGCAGCCCATCAGGGCCATTGCCTGAGCAGTGGTCCCTGACTATTTCTATAACCTACCTCTATTCCTATCTATACCCCTCAATCCCTTTGTCCTCTAGGAACCTGTCCAAACCTTCTTTGAAGCCCTGTAACATGCTCCTGCTTACCACAGCTTCTGGAAGCGCGTTCCATGTATCCACCACCCTCTGGGTGAAAAAGAACTTCCTAGTGTTTGTTCTAAACCTGTCCCCTTTCAATTTCTCCGAGTGCCCCCTTGTACTTGTGGTTCCCCATAATTTGAAAATCTGTCCTGTCTACTTTTTCTATGCCCTTCAGGATCTTGAAGGTTTCTATTATGTCTCCTCTAAGTCTCCGCTTCTCCAGGGAGAACAGCCCTAGCTGTTTCAATCTGTCAGTATATGAGAGATTTTCCATACCCTTTATCAGCTTAGTTGCTCTTCTCTGGACTCCCTCAAGCACTGCCATGTCCTTCTTGAGGTACGGCGATCAGCACTGGACACAGTATTCCAGATGCGGGCGCACCATTGCACGATACAGTGGCAGGATGACTTCTTTCATCCTGGTCGTGATACCCTTTTTAATGATACCCAACATTTTGTTTGCTTTCCTTGAGGCTGTGGCGCACTGTGCCGACGCCTTCAATGTTGTGTCTACCATTACTCCCAGGTCTCTTTCAAGGTTACTTACCCCTAGTAGTGATCCCCCCATTTTGTAAGTGAACATCGGGTTCTTTTTCCCTACATGCATGACCTTGCATTTCCCTATGTTGAAGCTCATTTGCCACTTTTTGGCCCACTCCTCCAGTGTCGTTAGATCCTTTTGGAGATCTTCGCAGTCTTCCGTGGTTTTAACCCTGCTGTATAGTTTGGTGTCATCCGCAAATTTAATGACCTCACAATTTGTTCCCGCCTCCAGGTCATTAATGAATATATTGAACAGGAGCGGTCCCAGCACCGAGCCCTGCGGAACTCCGCTCGTGACCCATTGCCAGTCTGAGTAATGACCCTTTACTCCAACCCTCTGTTTCCTGTTTGCCAGCCAGTTTTTGATCCATCGGTGACATAGCAACAGTAAGGAAGATTTTACTATATAGCTGGGATGCGATGCATACATTGAACCCTAATGTCTTCCAACAAGTCCAAGAGGGGCTGTTAAATGAGGCTTATGCCCTTATACAGCACTTAGGTTTTATGGGAACTCATGTAAACTAGTCATAATCCCCTAGACCAGGGGTTCTTAACCTGGGGGTCTGTGGATCCATATGGGTCCATATATGGGTTTCAGGGGGTCTGTGAGGATCAGATGAAATTAACAATTATATTCACTATACAGCCCATTACTGTTGATTTTTATCACAGATGAGAGAGTAGATGTAGTAGTAATGGTAGTAGAAAACAGGATTGCAGTAGTAGATCTGTTTTAATTTTCACAAGAAAATTGTATTTCATAATTATAATGAGTGGCCATTACTTTTTGCATAAAAAGACTGGTTTTTTAAGACTGTTTACTTTAAAGTTTAATAATACTTTGTGTCATATAAATATAAGACAATCAAATATCAGTAAATAAAGCATATTATATTCATTGCATGCAAAGTTGTGTTTAAGTGAATATTACTGGTGAAGGGGGTCCATAGCTTTCATCAGATTTATAAAGGGGTCTGTGACTCAAAAAAGTTTAAGAATCACTACCCTTGATCCAATAAAGCTGCACTCCCAAATTTCCAACTAGCAGCCAAATTTGGACACGTGATTATAGAACAGGGCCAGTTGCAAGTCTAACTTAACTCTTAAATTAGATGCTAATTGGCTTTAATTACCAACAATAGCCCCTAAGTGGCATTAATTGGTACTAATTTGTAGAACACATGTAACTGCATTTAGGCACTATTCTACATATAAATCGTACTTAAATGCTATACCATGCAACTACAAAGGGGAGGGGGGGAGTGCACATGGGTAGATCCGGGGCATGTCTTGCAATTGCATCAGGTGCAAGATAAGTGCTGCACTATGCAGACACAAATCCACAAAACCATCCAAAAAGCATTCTTCACAATGCGAAACTTAAGAAAAATAAGAAAATTCTTTAACAAAGATCAATTCAGGATCATTGTCCAATCCCTTGTGCTTAGTATTGTAGACTACTGCAACAGCCTCTACCTACCATGCCCAATCAACACAATAAAACAACTACAGACCGTCCAGAACACAACCCTCAGACTCATATACTCACTTAGCAAATTTGACCACATCACCAACGCATACTTAGAATCTCACTGGCTACTGATAAAAGCAAGAACACAATTCAAATTCTACTGTCTTCTATTCAAAGTAACCCATGGAGCTGCACCCAGCTACTTAAACAACTGCTTTTACCACTACCTCTCACCCAGAAGAAGGAGAACACAGAACCTTTTCACCTACCCACCTCTCAATGGTACTCGACGTAAGAAATTATACGACAACCTTCTAGCGACACAGGCAGCTAAAATTGACCCTGCCATCTCAAAAATACTGATCAAAACAACAGACTTAAAAGTGTTCCGAAAAGAAATAAAAACACTTCTATTCAAAAAAATACTTCCCATCACTCTAACCTCCATCTAATGAGCTCACGATCAATCCCTTGGGAATACCACCCCTATAGTAACACTTTGTCCAATCCTCAAACTAAACACCTCTACAGACTATATCATCAACATTATGTAACCAACGTCATGTAATCATCAACGCTATGTAACCACCTTCTATGACATGAATATGTTGTTATTCTCCATCCGCTGTAACTTGAATCTGTTGTTATGTAACATCTTCTGTAATCTTGAATGTATTGTAATTCTCTACTGTAACCTGTAATTTACTCTTCTCCTGTAATGCAATTCTACTGGAAATGCCCAAATATCTTCTATATTGTAATCCACCTAGAACCGCAAGGCACAGGCGGAATAGAAATCTCTAATGTAATGTAATGTAATAAGTGCTTGTCTGGACTGTATAAAATGCTTTGATTGTGGCCACCCACAGAGAGAGTGGTATATCGGGCCCTGTCTCCTTTACCCTTTGCCAGAAGCATTGTATGCTCCGCATATAACAACTACAAGACCCATCCATTTTCTTTCCTGTGACTATACCATAGACCTTGCTTTGATCTTGCACCGTATTTTATTCATGTCCAAAGATTTATTTTGTTTGTGCCGGCCTTTGAGTTTTTGCACTTACAGCATAGACCCCGTCTTTCAGGTCACCTAAATTTAAGCGCCATTTGCATGCTTACATTTATTGATTACCACCATTCTCGCAGATAACTGTACACTTGTGAATGCAAATGGCAGTAATCCGCCCAGCCATTGTTCTGTATGTATGTGCTAAAATGGCTTAGCATTTATATACATTAATTGTTAGGGGCCATTCACAGGGAGGGGAAGGAACTAAGAATGTTATAATGCTTCTGTATCGCTCCATGGTGCGACCTGGGGTGGGAAATTTCATGGTGACACCAGAAAATATTTCTTCACCAAAACAGTGGTTGATCGCTGGAATAGTCTTCCACTAGAGGTAATTGAGGCCAGCAGTGTGTCAGATTTTAAGAAAAAATGGGATTGGCATGTGGGATCTCTTCACGGAGGGAGTTAGGGGGTGGGACCTTGGTATGGGCAGACTAGATGAGCCGTGGCCCTTTTCTGCCGTCAGTTTCTATGTTTCTATGACCTCACCTTGAATATTGCGTTCCATCCTGGTTACAGTATCTCAAAAAAAGATATGGTGGAAGTAGAACTTGCAGTGCTGAGACTTAAGATCTTTTTCACACTTTGTGTGGCACAGTGGTTAAAGCTACATCCTCAGCACCCTGAGGTGGTGGATTCAAACTCATGCTGCTCCTTAATCCCCCCATTGCCCCAGGTACATTAGATTGATTGTGAGCCTACCAGGAAAGACAGTGAAGAACGCTTGAGTACCTGAATAAATTCATGTAAACCATTCTGAGCACCTCTGGGAAAATGGTATAGAAAATTGAATAAATAAATAATAAATATTACTTAAGCGCACAACTACCAACTTTAGGTGGCAGCATTCACACCAGCCTTTGACATGCTTAAAGCACTCATGCCTAAAGTGAGATGCATACATGCCTACATACACTCTATTCTATAATGGCAATTTTGCATGTAATTGCTGTTCTAGAATTGGCACTTAGGCCCCGATTCTACAAACAGTGCCTACGAATGCATCACCTAGCACATGTCAGTCTCAAGTTAGGCGCCGTTTATTGAATCACGCTTACAGGCACCTAAAATGTACTTAAGTGCCTATAGGTGCCTGAATCATAGGCTCACCCTATTTATGCCAGGGTCCATGAAAAAATGCCTATTTTTTGGTACCGCCTTGGGTTAGGCGTCTACCACTCAATTCATTTTACTTTTAAGCCAATTATTACATTATATTACATTACATTAGAGATTTCTATTCCGCCTGTGCCTTGCGGTTCTAAGCGGATTACAAAATTGGAAGAGAACTGGACATTTCCAGGAAGTTTACATATCAGGTATATAACAAGTTTACAGATCAAGTTTACATATCGGTAAGAATAGTAATACATTCAAGTTAGGAAGATTATTACATAACGTTGAGGGAAGAAATATTCTGGTTACAGATGGAGGTTGCTTACATAGCGTTGAGGGATGCTATAGGGTGGTGTTTATGAAGGAGTAAGCGTGTGCCAATTGCTTATCAGCACCAATTAAGCTTTTTAAATAATTAAGCTAGGCACGTAGATCGGCTAGAAGTGCCTAACTTTAGGGGTGTTTTATAAAATAAGGACCTTAGTGCTCATATTTTGTATGCCTAATTTTTGGCATTCTTTCTTGAATCTATCCCAATGGGGGTAATTCAGTAAGTGGATCATTTATATTCAAGTCGATCACGTTGCCTTTGCAATCTTGTTCTTCCTGCCTTCCCGACCCAGGCGAAGTGTGTACAAGCGCTGGGCCCAAAAGCCTTCCTCCCCCCCACCCCACCCCCCGAAGTCAATTCTGATGTCAGAGAGGAACTTCGGAGGTGAAGGCTTGTGAGTCCGGCACTTATATGTGCCTGGCCTGGCTCAGGAAGGCAGGAAGAACAAGATCGCAAAGGCAATGCGATTGACTCGTATTGCCTTTGTGATCTACTGGTCGATCACGATCGACCATTTGGGCACCCCTGCCCTATATAGTTAAGGGCCCTTTCCTTAGCAACAGCAGCAGATGAATCCAGAGACTAGTGGGATAGTACACATCTACAAGCAGGTGGAGATAGAGAACTGATTTGCAGGTGCTCCTCTTGGATGGAACCTGTCCTGGCCAATTAGTATGCTCTATCTCCAGCAGGCGGATGGATACCATTCCTCTAGCTCCTGGCTTCACTGACTGAAAGTGGATTACACTACTGTTGCTAAGGCTTCAGTTAGTGCAGGGGTGTCTGGCCGAGTGGTGCCAGCTTTGGGGGTTACACCTGCCCCCCCCCCCGAGGTTCCTTCCTACCCTCTATTGATTGAGGGGTTTCAGCGGATCTCTGTGTATTTTTCTTCTTTCCCAGTTGGTTTAAAAAAAAAAGAGAGAGAGAACATTTGGAGGGATTAGTGCTATCACTATCCTTCCAAGATAAACTGCAACCACTAGCCCTAACAGGAATGGCGATGCTGGCTGGTGATATCGAGCTTCATTGAGTAGATTCATGGTGTGCTCATTTGGTTGAGTGTGTGTGTATTGGCAACACAAGTTTGCGGTTTGCAATTTCGATTGGATCATGGCAGCAGAGGGTGTTAAACAGTGTTTCAACGAACACCGTTGGGCCTCTGTATGGCAGGCTGCTCGGACAGCGCCCTCATGGAAAGAAATATGGCAGTGGTTTAATTTCCTGCACAGATGATGCGTCTTCACTTCTGTCTGGGGTCAGCGTTTTGACTAACATCGGGGTGGCTACAGCACAGAGCATGCCTGATTCAGCGCTGCTACAGACTGGATCCCTGGTGCTGCCGTTTTCTCTAGAGTTTGTTTTGTTAATGCATAAGGCTCTTGCACAGGTCTGTGCCATTACAGCCTGGGATCAATTTAAGGGTCGACTCTGTTTTGGCAGTGCAACAGCCAGGGAACGATTACAGGATGGGTTCCGTGGCTGGGGAAGACCCTGATCTGTCTACTACTCTCACGGCATCCATGGTTGATGGAGATTTGCAGGATCTGCAAGACTTGGATTTGGGGGAGTTCCTGGCCAAAGAGGTGGACGTTCCCATAGCCCTTTGTTTTTTCCATAGGGAAGATCTGTCTGTGTTTATATGTAAGGCGCTCCAGGGGCTCAATATTTCATAAGAAGTGCCACAGTTGTCTACATCCCCCAACCCATTCATGACTGGCACGAAGAAGCCCTCCAAATCCTTTCCGATTCATGAGGTCATGCAGGAACTACCCTTCTCTTCTTCTAGCTGGAAACACCTCCTGTGACTGCTATGTACATCTCTCTGTATCCTGTTTTGTCCTATGCTACCATGGCTACACACAGCTCCATGGCTGCCCTATATAATGTACCATGAACTCCTAATATAACTATAATGTGCCATGAATGTTTAATATATTCTGACTAAATGTATCAACTGTATTCTACTGTGATTGTTCTTTTGTAACCTGTTCTGAGCTTATTGGAGGACGGGATAGAAATCTAAATAAATAGCAAGGGCTATGCTCCATTTATACCCTATGGTGCAGGATGAGATGGAGAAGTTACAGCTGCCGATGTTCTATCACACGGAAAGTAAAACATGTTGTGTAGGTTAGTGAAACAAATTCCAGCAGAATGTAAGACATGAATAAGGTGTGAAACCTTTAGAAAGCATTGTGAACCAGATATTCAAAAGCACTTATCCACTATATAGTTAAGGGCCCTATCTGCCAGTTTGCAGAGGCACTATCCAGATAATACTACCGAACAGTCTTACAGACCACTCTGGCACTATCCAAGTGTGGAGGGTAAGAATTCCGTCTAACTCTGTGGATAGTGTGATTGAAACTATATACTGTAGCTCTATGAAGAGTGGCTGAATATCACATCTATCCATAGAGCTGATGGCAGTCACCACTCCTCACCTACGTTCAGCATCATGTTAAAATTTTTAAGATTTAGGTTGCTCCTTCTAGGAATTTCATTGTCTGATGAAGTCTGCACCTGGAAGAATGAGCCTGGGTTCCACAATCTGCAACAAATTTGAAAAGGGAATCTATAAGGCCCCAAATCTAATATTTAACCAGATTTTTGGAAAGTTCATATGCTGATCATATACAAGATAAAGAAACCATTACTGTGTCTCTATGCTATACAATTAATATAACAAAAAATAGAAAAAGAGACTTAGGAATAGAACCATATGAACATAGATCACAGATAAAAACAACAGCTTCATAAATAAGATAATCATGTATCCTGATGTGGTTGTTTTTTTTAAGTTCAGGAAAATTTTTTATTAAATTTCAGTAGCAAAACATAAATACTTTCATTGCTAACAAGAAACTCACACAAAAAACCAACTGCCTGTAATAAGTTCATGTCTATGGCTGTTCATCATTTTGAATTCTAGTACAATCCCTTATTCTGAGTCAACTTGATTATTGTAACATCACCTACTTGGCACTCCCCCAGAAGTACATGCGGTGATTGCAACTAGTTCAAAATACAGCGGTTAGACTACTTTGTTGACTGAAGAAGTTTGATCACGTGACACCTTCCTATCGACTTTTATATTGGCTACCGATGGAGGCACGTGTGAAATTCAAGTTTGGTTGTTTTTGCTTCAAGGTACTCTATGGCTTAGCCCCTAAATACATAACAGACCTTTTCTCTTTCACAACCAACAGACACAGGTGACGCTCACACCTGAACTTCGTTTCTCCACCGGTTAGAGGTTGTAAATTTAAAAGTCATCATCAACATCTTCTCGCACATCAAGCAGCATTATGGGGTAAAGACCTTGAACAATTGCTTGTGCTTACTACCTATGGAGAATTCAGGAAACGCCTGAAAACACATCTATTCCTGAAATACTTAGGAAACCATCCTATTCAATCTTAGTCCTTAACAAACGACCGCAAGAACCACCAATCGCTAAGTCTGTACTTTGTTTATTCATTCCATCTGTAACTTTGTTTATTCACTCAATCTGTAACATTTCTAATCATTGTAAACCACATAGAACTTCACGGTCTTGCGGTATATAAACTGTTATTATTATTATTCATGCCTATGATTGCTTTTATTTGATGACTAGTGTTTAAGCCCGTTACATTAACGGGTGCTAGAGTACATGTCTTTTTTTTTTTAATTTGTCTATCTCTCCTTGGATGCTGTCTGTCTGTCATTCTTTCTGTCTGTCTCTCCCTGGCCCCCTGTCTGTCTATCTTTATTTCTAACTCTATCCTCATTCCTGCATGTGCCCTTTTTTCTTTCTCCTCCCCACTTCCTTCCAATGTCTGCTCCCCCTGTCTCTCAGATTTCCATTCAGCGGCTGTCCCTCCTCTCCCCCATACTTCCATTCAGTGTCTGTCTCCCTCTCTCTATCCCTTCTATCTACTGTTCACCCTCTGTCTTGCCCCTTCCATTCACTGCCCTCTCTTCTCTTTCCATCCAGTGTCCGCCCTCTCTCTCTCTGTTCCATAAGGCATCTCCTCCTTCCTTTCCACTTGGTCTGGCATACATTCCTCCTTCCCTCCATGCCCTGCCATCTCTTCTTCCCTCCAAGCCATTCTCTCCCCCTCTGCTCCCTTTCCTCCTTGAACTTCATCGGGCAGCAGCAGCATTCACAATTCATTGCTGTTGCTGGCTTCAGGTCTTCCTCTCTGTCGGGTCGGGTCTTCATGAAAACAGAAAGTAGGCAGGACTCGCCAGAGAGGAAGGCCTGAAGCCGGCAACAGCAGTGAATTGTAAACGCTGCTGCTGCCCGAAGAAGCCAGGCCTTGAAGCACCCGAGGCAGACCGCTTCTCTCCCCTCCCAGCCCAACCCCCGCTGACTCGTTTCTGGCCGGCTCCCTTACCCTTTCTGATTCCCGCCTGTGTCACACGACACCCTCCTTCGCCACCACCAACATGCCTGCATGCGCCGGAAGCGTGAAGACGTCGGAAGCAGTTTCACCCTGAGCACCGGCAATCGTGGTGGTGAGGACGCGGCTCAGGAGACTGTGAAGGTGTTGGCAGGCGGTGGCGCTCCACGAAGCCCTCCTCCCAGCAGCCACCGCCAGCACCAATCGGGTCGACAAGGACGCGGGCAGGGAGAGAGCTTGCCTGCGCTTCCTCCAGCGGTTGGTGAGTGAGGGCGGGAGGAGGGGAGTGGCTAGAGTGATCCCTGCCGCCGCATTCTAAAATGGAACACGGCCACGAATCAGAAATCACAACGGCAGGGATCCCGCAGTTTTAAAAGTGCATGCGCGGGTAAGGTTTTATTATATAGGATTATGTTGAGATTAATAAAAATAATTACAATGGGGAATGGGAGGAAATGGGAAAGTGAAGACAGGGAACAATGGATGTGAATTAAAAAAAAAAAATTTAATAAAATGAGTTTTCTATAACTCAAGAGATAAAAGATGAAAGAAGCACAAAGAATAGACAATACACCCTAGAGTAACAAAATCCATCCCTTACGGTTTGAGAGCAACACTGTTTTGGACAAACACTTGTTCCCTACATAACTTAAAATGAGACAGTGAACTAGTAGGTCTCCATTGTAACATGAGTTATAAATAGACAGCTGGCCTTTCTCTCAGTTCAGCCATGTTTTGTTTGAAGCTGAGGCTCAGCAGAAGCACAATTAGTCTCTTCTCAGAAAATAGCAGCCCCACATGCTGCTGATTCTGGCACGACAAGATGTCTTTCCACTGAGAGAGTGATGAAGCTGGCTAAAATTAGCGCACTTACTAGTTTGTAAAGAGCAAAAAGACAGCCCAGCCTATACCTCCTGAACTGAGGAGGGAACAGACCCAGGACTCAAACAGGGAGTGGAGAAATTGCTGGATTGCCCAGGATTCCTTCATTGGATGGTAAGTAAATGATGCTCAAAAGTTCTAATTACTCGCTTTGATTTGTTTAAAAAAAAAAAAAAAAGAAAAGATTTTCTTTTTCCTGAATCTCAGACTACTTTTGCTGAAGTGATTTTTGAATTCCTCAGAGTTTGTGAAAGAGTCATTGCTTTTGGTCTCGTTAAACTGCATATAGCGTCTCTGGCTGTTTCACGTGGAATGGAATTGGTTGCCTACTGCTCATGTACAAAGCATGTAGCATGCCAGACTATTATTGATTTCTTATTGGCCTTTCTCATATTTCTCCAGTTCCAGTTTCTTCAAACAAATGTCAGGCACAGTGTTACACTAACTTTGGTCCCAGAAAGATGAGTGTGTGAGACATGAAACTGAAAGGTGATGAGTAAACACCTGTTGGTTATCTTCATTGGTATTTGAAAAAGGCCTACAAACAAACAGGTTTTCCTGTTAGTATGTTGTGGTCAATGTCACTGAATTTTCCTTAGTTACACTGATTATGTTACTGTTGCAGACGATAAAGACTTAAACACTTAGAGCACTTTAGCACAGAACAGATCACCTGAGTAAAGAATTTGAAAGTAGCAAGGGGAATTGATGCATAACTTTCATTTGGAGCCCATGTCTTCAGGTCTGAAAATGGCATCTTATGATACCAAAAGGGATAAAGATTTCAAGAGAAACATCACCATGAAATGCTGATACATTTCAGCCACACTTACCCTCCCTTAAACTAGGAAGGAGTTCACAATCACCAAGACTTTTGGTGATTTCCTCAAATCTTACCTATGTAGCCCTCTGCTCACCACAACAGTGGTGACAGTTATCAAAATTAGGTTGGTTTACAGCTATGCAAACAACATGTGCTTGTGTGTTCATGTTTGAGCATTTGGGAAGGAGGGACGGATATGTTATACTCCTTTTGAGGAGGCAAGAAACTTCAGGTAAAAGGCATAAGATTTTACTGGATCAGTCAATAGGGATTTTATTTTTACCTAGTGCTACAATTAAACAGTTTCTGTTCTTTATATTCCTGGGTCTAGCTTTCTTGAGAACACCATTATAATGTTTTACATCCAGGTTTGTAGTAATAGAGATTGGTAAATGAAGTTTGTAAAGTTCTGAGTTATGTATCTTTTACCACTTTCAATGCCCTTCTTGATTAATACATACAGAAAAGTGTACTAGGATTCAATGGTTTGCCTTCTTCCCAAGGAAAATACATTTTTCCTAATCTACCTTAAACCTAGTTTTGTCATGCTTATAAAAATCTCTAGGGATGTGAATTCATGATCATACAGTTCATTAATGACCTTAAAAATTGTGGTATGCATCAAATCAACTTAAATACAAAGATTCAAAATATCACTCCAAAACAACTTAATACACATTACCCTATGGATTAATACACATAAGGGTCATGGATTTGATAAACTGCCTTTCTTTGGTACAACTATACCATATAGTTTCTTATATCCCATAATTTTCAACAAGGAATCACTGTGTTTTACAATAAGATTGGAATCAGTTATTAGCAATTAGATTCTAGACAGCAAGTTGGGTAGAGATCAGTCATTATGAGGAAAAAAAAAATAAGAATAACATTCTTCTGAAGCTGCATTTTAGGTACTTGACATAAGTATAGGGATAGTCTATTCCAGACTCTAGGGCCTAGAGATTTGAAGGTGAAGTTTTTTTTTATTTAACATGTTGAAAGGAGGGATAGCTTAAGACATTGCGTCTTTCTTGCATTATGGAATGAACGTGGAATCTTGATGTCTGATACTAGTCCACCAGAGTTATCACCATAAATCACTTTATAGACCATGCAGGCTATCTTGAAAAGAATCCTATTTTTCATTGGTAGCCAGTGCAATTTTCCCAACAGTGGGGTAACCCTTTTGAATTTGCTTACTTCACAAATTAATCTGGCTGCAGTATTCTGGAGTAGTTGCAATCTCTTGTGTTCCTTCTCAGTGATATCATAGTACAAGGAATTACAGTAGTCCAGGTATGATAGCAAGGCGGCCTGTGCTACAATTGTAAAATTAGCCTGGCTCAAAAGGGATCATAGTGTTCTTAGTAGTCTCAGTCTGAAAAAGAAATTTTTTGACCAGGGAATTGGTTTGATTTTTAAAGGTTTGTTGGGAGTCGAGGCTAATGCCTTGCATTTTTTAGGTTTTTTCAATTTTGAGGATCTCACTACCAGATCTGTGCATGGTTTTGTGTTATAGTCTACAAACCAAAACACTTTGGTCTTTTGTTTATTAAGTTTAAGGAAGTTCTTTTGTATCCACATGCTCAGGTCTTCTATGGTCCTCACTAGGTGTTGTAGGGTAGCCTACACAAGTAGGAAGATATCGTCAGGGCAGGATTAATTTATTGAGGGCCCCTAGGCACATAAGTACACTGGGCCTCCTGCGCTGCCCCACCCCACCATGCACCCAGGCGGAAACAGGAAGCTACATCAGAGGGAAGCTTTGGGCAAGCAGCACCACTTACAATATTATAGTTCCCGTTGCCTTTCTTACCTGCGTTGCTTGCTTGTCTTACTTTCCGTCAATGGGGGGGGCCCCTTGTTGCCGTTTGGGGGGGCCTGCATTACCAATCGGGGGGAGGGGGCGCAATGCTGATCGATGCTGGAGGAGCCCATCACCGTTTGGAAAAACAATATTGATGCTGTCCTTCATCGGGCCCCCCTGACCATTTTAGGCCCTAGGCACGTGCCTACTTGGCCTATTGGTTAATCCTGCCCTGGATATCATCCATGTAAGAAAATGTATGGATTTGAGGGGAGGAGAATCTTTTTGCCAAGGCTCTTAAGTAGATGTTGAACAAGGAGGGAGACAGTAGGATCATTGAGGCACTTTGCAAGAAGCAGTCCATTTTTGGGACCTTTTATTTCCTTTTCTTACATTGTAGGTTCTATTTCCTTAAAATTCTGCAAACCATTTTAGGACTAATCCATGTACAGTATACCTAATTCATTCAACTTTAGTTGTAGTAAAGAGTGGTCTACCATGTCAAATGCAGCAGAAATGTCAAACTGTAGCAACACAGATTGTCTATCCCTGCATAAATATGATTTTGCTTTTGACATCAATTCAAGCAGTAACGATCCTGTACTATGCATAACAACATGGATGCATAATAAAAGCTAATTTTGAATATAAAAAAAGACAGAAATGATTTTTGTTGGAAATGATGAAATCCTGTTAGAGCTGAAGGAGTTGAAGATAGGTGAGGTGTTTTTTACCATGGCATCACATATCAAGATGTTAGGAGTGATTGTGGATGCACTTTCCATGCAGTCACATATTATGTAAGTTGTCAAAGGAGCATTCTTTCAATTACAATTATTGTCAAGAGTAAGAAATATGATGTCTAGGTTTGATTTTCAAACTGTAATATAGAGCAGGGGTCTCAAAGTCCCTCCTTGAGGGCCACAATCCAATCGGGTTTTCAGGATTTCCCCAATGAATATGCATGAGATCTATGTGCATGCACTGCTTTCAATGCATATTCATTGGGGAAATCCTGAAAACCCGATTGGATTGCGGCCCTCAAGGAGGGACTTTGAGATTCTTGGTATAGAGCTTGGTGTTATCCAGATTGGATTATTGCAATTCCCTATTATTAGGTATTGCGAAAAATAAAATCAAGACACTTCAGGTTGTGCAAAATGCTGCAGCGAGAATGATTACAGGGGTGGCATGGAATGAGCATATAACGTGGTACTGAAAAATCTCCATTGGTTGCCAATTCAAGGTAGAATTCAATACAAAATTTTGATGGTTATTCACCAAGCGATCTATGGGGTAGCACCGTGGTATCTAAAGCAAGTATTGAAACATTATTTACCATCTAGAATGTTAAGATCTGAATCTGCCATGAAGCTATCAATAGAGGTGCTTGGTGAAACCCATTACAAGAAGACACAAGCAACAGCCATTTCTGTGGCGGGTCCTTTGAAATGGAATGCTCTGCCAGGATATTTGAGGTTATGTAAGAACAAGATATCTTTTAAGAAGCAATTAAAAACACATCTGTTTGTGAGAACTTTTTATTAGGTTAGATTTCAATAGCCTATTTTACTGAAGGTTAGTTTTTGATAGCCTATTTTACTGAAGTTGTACTAGTTTTAGTACATTAGATAACTGTGATGAGTCAATGTAATAATAATAATAACAACTTAATTTTTATATACCACCATACATAAGCGGTTTACAAGGGATGAGACTACGGTATATACAGACAGTGACATTACAGAGAACTTTCAAATTTACATTGGCATGTTAAGTTTAGTCAGGTTTATCTGGAAATGTATTGGAAGTGGAGTCAGAGAAATTTGTCAAAGAGATAGGTTTTTATTGACTTTCTAAACGTTGGGCATGCTGTCTTGATTAATGTTTGTGTACATGATTATGTATGTCTTCTTTGTAAACCGCTTAGGTTTTAAGCGGTGTAGAAATTTTTTAAATAAATAAATATGCAACTCTATGAAACCATGTTGTGAACTGTGAAGTCCATCTGTCTGATTTAAGAAGCCTATGGTAAATACACTTCCACAAAATTATGAATGCAAAGATGTCATGCAAAATAATAACAGTAATAGCTATTACTGTTATAATAGTAATTATAATAGTAATAGCTATTACTATTATAATAGTAATAGCTATTACTGTTATTATTTTGCATGACATCTTTGCATTCATAATTTTGTGGAAGTGTATTTACCTTATATTTGATTTTTCACAACTCCGAGTATTTTGTGATTTAAGAAGCCTGACAGTTGTCTATTGACACAAAATTCTACCAGTTTTGCAGGCCATGGTATCCCTGCCACTGGCCTTAAATTTTCAGCTCTGGATAGGTCTGATCTAATCCCAATGCCTTAGGTATAAGGGTCAGGGCAATGACTACTATTGCTTTGGTGATATATATCTCTACCCATGCATATGTTAACGAAATTTGTCAGCCATCATAGAAATCTCAGAGGTACATCCGTTGGCCGGTTGGATGGGTCTCAAGCCTGTCCGCCCAGCAGGCCTGTCATCCGCTGAATGGCGGGCCTTAGGGCGTGATTGGGCCAGGCAACTAAGGCCCTACCCACAGGAGGGGCCTTAGGTGCTTGGGCCAACCAGAATTGGCCCAGTTGCCTTAGGCCCCTCCTGTGGGCAGGGCCTTAGGCACATGGGGCCAATCCAGCCCATGTGCCTAAGGCCCCGCCCACAGGAGGAGAAGTGCCACGGTTCGGGGGATGGGGGATTGTCATCGCGGCAGGGGATATGAGCCATCTCTTCCTGCCGCAATTGTTGCAGTGGGGGGGGGCAGCTTGCTGGGGCCGCTGAGCTGATTGCAGCAGCCACGATCAGCTCAGCGGCCCCTTTTTGGCACTTATATCTGTTTTGACTTGGTTTGTCAAAACGTATAAGTGCTGACTAGGCAACCTGTTAAGCCTTTTGGTTATACCTGCTGTACGACTAAATGTAGGTCAGCCCACCTCCCGCCCTTTACCCTCCTCTAAAAACGCCTCTTTTCCCTCTAGGCGTTTAGAAGCAGAGGAAAGGCCTAAGCTGGTTTTAGATACATCTAAAACCATCTTTGATTATCGGTACTTGGACGATCTGGCTTTTTGATCGTCCAAATACCGATTTAGGCCACTTTTTAGATGTTTGTTTTGATTTATGAGTCCCATACTGTATATACAATATAGTAACAAACAAAACAAAATTAAAGTTGGCTCAATTTTTCCCTAACAATTAAAACTAGTCAGCAAAAATACCTTGGGGTTACTCCTGGCAGAATTCTGCAACTGCAAAATTTATGCAGAATTCCTCACCCCTTCAGAACGCATAGAATTCTACACATGCTGTGCAGACACAGGCAGCAGGGGAAGAAGCTACAGCAACAAAGCTGATATATATATATATATATATATATATCAGCTTCTGTAAAACTTGTTGCTGTAGCTAAATATATATATAAAAGAAATGAAAAAGCAATAGAATAAGAGGGAGATACTGATAAACCACTGGAAGAGATCCCAACACAACACCCAATGACCCACTCAGTGTGTGAACCAGTTGAGTGGAGTGGACTAACTGGGGGGTGGAAATGGGCCCGGAGTTTGCTCAGCAGAATTTCCCAGACCACCTCTTCCTCTCAACACACTGACACGCTGCCACCACCACCACTAGAAACACCTCACTGGGTAGGCCAGCTATGCTATAAACTTTATAAAACACATTATTATATTTTCTTATAAAGCACATATTTTAACTGAACTCTCTGACATCCTCAGCCTTCCATTCACAAAAATAGAAGGAAGAAAAGTTCCCATTTCCTGCTGTTTCATGTCCCCGGCCTATACAATATTTTTTTTCTGCAGACCCTTCAAAAGTCTGACCAAATCCTCGTTTCACTTGCATTATAAAGTACTGAGGATGCCATCTCTCCCCAATCCCAGGTCCTAAAGTCTAAGACAGTAGCGCAAACTAATGCTGCCAGATTCAGGAAAAAAAATTTCGATTCGATTCAGCCTATTGAATTGGTTTTTCAATTCGATTTTCCTGCCCAGTTGGGTGATTTTTTTCAAAACTCCTGGTGGGTTTTATAGCTTTTTCACCCCCCTTTGGCTTCTACTAACCACACTGGCGCTGTGGTGTAAATAAAATAAAGAAACAAAAAGGACTTTTCCTCTCTCTGTTAAATCCTAGCTCACGTTTGCAGTCCAACACCAGCTCTGTCAGGATATACATTTCAAATCTGACATATTATAATCACAAAACAGAAAATAAAATTAATTTTTCTACCTTTTGTTGTCTGGTTATATTTTAAATCTTGTTGGTCCAAGGCTCTGGTTTTCTTCTGATAACTTGCTTGCCAGGGTCTCCTTCTTTCTTCTTTCTGCGTGCTAACCATCCATCTGCCAACTCTGTCCTCCCTTTCCATTTCCCTTCCCTCCCCAGGAAGTCTGGTATCTTTCCTTTTTTTCATCTCCCTCCACAGATCCACCTTTTCTTAACTACCCTTTCATCCGGCATCTCTCCCTCCTTCCCCACCACCCCAGAGTCCACCATCTCTCCCTTTCTTTTCCCAATTACCCTCCTATCCAGTATCTCTATCCCTCCTCCACACCATCCCTTGTGTCCAATTTCTCTCACTTTCAGTTCCTTCCCTCCCTAAATCCCATGGTCCATCATTTCTCTCCCTCTCCTCTATTTTCAGACCCATTATTTCTTCATCCCCCCCCCCAAAGTTTGGCATATGCACGTGTCTTTGAACACCCCCTTCCCTCTGTGTACTTCTAAACCAGGGTCCCCCCCAAAGGCCGGTCCCCCCTTAAAGGTCTGCCTGTCCCCCCTTGAAGGCCTGCACCCCCCTTGAAGGCATGTCCCACCCCCTTGTAAGCCTGTCCCCCCCCTTGAAGGCCTGTCCCTCCCCCTTGTAGGCCTGTCCCCCCACCTTGAAGACCTGCCTGCCTGTCCCCCCTTGAAGGTCTACACCCCCCCGAAGGCCTGCACCCCCTTGAAGGCCTGTCCCACCCCCTTGTAGGCCTGTCCCCCCCTTGTAGGCCTGTCCCCCCCCTTGAAGGCCTGCACCCCCCCCCTTGAAGGCCTGCACCCCCCTGAAGTCCTGCACCCCCCCTGAAGGCCTGTCCCACCCCCTTGTAGGCCTGCCCACCCCCTTGAAGGCCTGTCCCTCCCCCTTGTAGGCCTGTCCCCCCACCTTGAAGACCTGCCTGCCTGTCCCCCCCTTGAAGGCCTGTCTCCCCCCTTGAAGGTCTGCACCCCCCCGAAGGCCTGCACCCCCCTGAAGGCCTGTCCCCCCCTTGAAGGCCTGTCCCACCCCCTTGTAGGCCTGTCCCCCCCTTGTAGGCCTGTCCCCCCCTTGAAGGCCTGTCCCCCCTTGAAGGCCTGTCCCCCCCTTGAAGGCCTGCACCCCCCCCCGAAGTCCTGCACCCCCCCTGAAGGCCTGCCCCCCCCCTGAAGGCCTGTCCCACCCCCTTGTAGGCCTGCCCACCCCCTTGTAGGCCTGTCCCCCCTTGTAGACCTGTCCCCCCTTGAAGGCCTGCCTGCCCCCCCCTTGAAGGCCTGTCCCTCCCCCTTGAAGGCCTGTCCCTCCCCCTTGAAGGCCTGCACACACCCCCCCGAAGGCCTGTGCCTCCCCTTGAAGGCCTGCCTGCCTGTCACCCCCCCCTCCCCCTTGAATGCCTGCCTGCCTGCCCACCCGCCCCACCCCGAAGGACCGCTCGCCCCCCTGGCCTCCCCGCACCACCTATGAAGCAGCACTACCTATGCTCCCGGCCTTGCCGTTCAGTCCCCACCACCACCACCACCCCCGAAGGACCGCTCGCCCCACTGACCTTCCTGCACCACCTATGAAGCAGCCGCAGCAGGATCGCGACGTCAGCTATCCCTGCGCTGCTTCCTGCGCCGCATTCCCGCCCCTCCTCTGACGTCAGAGGAGGGGCGGGACCGCGGCGCAGGAAGCAGCGCCCAAGCAGCTCAGGGATAGCTGACCTCGCGATCCTGCTGCTTGCTGCTTCACAGGTGGTGCAGGAAGGTCAGTGGGGCGAGCGGTCCTTCGGGGGTGTGGGGGGACTGAACGGCAAGGCCGGGAGCACCCCTTCAGGGCTGGCACCCGGGGCGGACCGCCCCTCCCGTCCCCCCCTTGGTACGCCACTGTGTAGAAGATATAACAAATGTAGATGATAACAAATGGTGCAGCTGTCAAAACTCACTACGAGACTAACTTAGGGAACGGTACTTTCCTTATTACAAAACGAACCTCAGAACCAACTAGCAGAGAAGAAAAAACTTGGCTAGAAAATTAAGCCATAATAGGATCAAGTAAAATCATAGGCTCCTCGAACCGGGGGAAAAACATAGTAAATAAAACTCAAAGGCTCAAAGGGCCACATGAGAAAAACCTGCACCTGCCCTACTGGTTGAGCAAACAATGTTCCAAATGTTCCCCAATATTAGACGCGGCAAAACACAATGTAGAAGTGTGTACTCGAAATTCAAAAATCAGAAAAAACAAAATATTGATAAAACTCCACCAAACTTACCTCCAGACGTTTGCAACCGTGTAGTACCAAAGGGATCCAAACATGGATGAAAACATGCTGTCCTCACACATAAATTTGTAATCCAGCTGGAGCCAGGGAACTGCTCACAAACTTCCCCCCTCAACAAGAGCCTTGTTTCGCTAAATTTGGCTGCTTCAGGAAAGAAAGAAGCTAAATCAAACCACTCATAAACTGCTGTTGTGAGAAAGAATTACAAACTGCTACACCTAAGGTTCAGATGGGGCAAGCAGCTTTACTCTGCGGTGAATACATACTGGATGTTCATCAAACCTACTGATCGTAATACCATTCTCTCATTTGATAGTATGCATCCTGATCATGTGTGCTTTCATTCACCTTTGGATCCCTTTGGTACTACACAGTTGGAGCCATCTGGAGATAAGTACTGGTGGAGTTTTTTCAATATTTTTTTGCTTTTTCTGACTTTGAATTTTGATTGCATACTTTTTACATTGTGTTTTGCCACACGTCTAATATTGGGGAACATTTGGAATGTTGTTTGCTCAACCGGTAGAGCAGGTACAGTTTTTTTTAAAGTGGCCCTTTGAACCCTCGGGTTTTTTTTCACTGTGTTTCTCCCCCAGTTAGAGGAGCCTATGATTTAACTTTGAGCCTACTATGGATTAATTTGCTAACCGAGTTTTCTTCTCTACTAGTTGGTTCTGAGACTCGTTTTGTAATAAGGAAAGTTCCATTCTCTAAGTTTCTATGTTTCTATGTTTAAGTTAGTCTGGGTAAATGCTTGCCTGTCAAGTAATTGTATGCCATTTATAGAATCCAGAGCATAGGGTGTAAATGCAAGGGGGCATTCAGATGAGCATGGGCAAACAATGCGCAGGGCTTCCACATTCATAGATTACCATAAGTTATGCATATCTCTGCCACAGTTTTTGTGATCTATAGCTCATGTAACTGTGGGTGTATAAATGCAAAGTATGCTGAAACCAACTTATACTAGTATTCTATAATGGACTCTGGGCAACCAGATGCTGTTGTAGAATGTCTCAGAACTGCCATATTCCAAGAACTCATTGGCACATACGTAAATCAAGTGGGCCACCCAAGTGTAGCTAGAGGCTGCATGAAGAAATCAACTTGCAACATGGCTGTTTGACATAAGAACATAAGCTTAGCCTTACTGGGTCAGACCAATGGTCCATCAAGCCCAGCAGCCCGTTCTCATGGTGGCCAATCCAGGTCACTAGTACCTGGCCAAAACCCAAAGTGTAGCAATATTCCATGCTACCGATACAGGGCAAGCAGTGACTTCCCCTGTGTCTTTCGCAATAACATATGGACTTTTCCTCCAGGAACTTGTCCAAACCTTTCTTAAAACCAGCTACACTATCCGCTCTTACCACATCCTCTGGCAACGCGTTTCAGAACTTAACTATTCTCTGAGAGAAAAAAATGTCCTCCTATTGGTTTTAAAAGTATTTCCCTGTAACTTTATTGAGTGTTCCCTAGTCTTTGTAATTTTTGACAGAGTGAAAAATCAATCCACTTGTACCCGTTCTACTCCACTCTGGATTTTGTAGACTTCAATCATATCTCCCCTCGGCCGTCTCTTTTCTAAGATGAAGAGCCCTAACCATTTTAATCTTTCTTCATATGAGAGGAGTTCCATCCCCTTTACCATCTTGGTCGCTCTTCTTTGAACCTTTTCCAGCATCACTATATCTTTCATGAGATAAGGAGACCAGAATTGAACGCAATACTCCAGATGAGGTTGCACCATGGAGCGATACAGGGGCATTATAACATTCTTAGCCTTGTTAACCATCTCTTTTTTTAATAATTCCTAGCATCCTATTTGCTTTTTTGGCCACCGCCGCACATTGGGCAGAAGATTTCATCGTATTGTCTACGATGACACCCAGACACTAAGACAAAAAAAAAAAAACCAGACAAAAAACAAACAACAAAACAGGAGATCACATAGAAAAAAAAATCATATGAAATTGAGTTTAGTCATGTCAGGAAAGATTCTTTTGCAGTGCAGATGGAAGAGATGACACTTTGCTTTGCTTTTTTATCCTGGCTATAATTCCTGGGGAATCTACTCCATGTCTATCCTGCATAATTGCTGTTTATGTTGCCGATGACAGCATGATCACTTGTGTCCTATTCAAAACCATTTCTCTATTTTACCCATCCTAATGTGTTTATACTTTCCAAAAATAACCTGTGAGCGGAATCACCTAATGCCTGGCTTAACTGGTATTAGGAGATGTACTGTATAATGTTATCAGTGATAATATCCAAACTGATTTTTAGACATCCTGGTAATGAATGACTGACACATGTTTTGAAATGTGCCACTAATTTATACTGAAAGATTTTATAGTGCTTGCTGAAGAACATGTGTGTGGAAAGAACTTTTATTTAGCACTATTTTCAAAGTGTTCATAAGGTAGAGAGCTCATGTGGGGCAATCTTTAATTACTTTCAAGACTGGCTCAGACTCTGGCCATAGGCAGACTTAGTGGTCACCGACTCGTATAGCAGTATTTCCCCAAATTGGTCCTCGAGTACCCTCTTGCCAGTCAGGTTTTCAGGATATCCACAATTAATATGTATGAAAGAGATTTGCATGCAGTGGATGTAGTAAATGCAAAGGGGTATTCCAGGATTGACTCGGGAAACACTGACCTAAAGCATGAACATTTGGAAGGGAGCACTGAATTTGAGCGCCAAAAGTTGACTCCACGTGACTCCTCTAAGTTCAAGTACTAAAATTTGCTCTACCACCAGGCTTTAAAGGATTGTGGAGGTTCACAAAAATATAAAAGGAAGAGAACTCCATAAAAAATAGGATACACCTAATATCACACAACTTTTGAGGCATGGACTGTGGATCTGTGTGGTAGGTGTCTGCCCTATGCAGTAAATGCAGAGCTTGCACTTACCACACCTTAAAGTTTTTGTACTTGAGGTACAAATCTTACCTCATTTTAGTAATGAGAACAAGTGCAAAGTAGTGCACTTAAGGAAAGATATTTTGACTACATGTGCAGAATGCTGATTTCTGAGCTGGGAAGTGTGGACAGTATGTTGAACTCAAACATGAAATTGCTGACTTGCTGTCGCTAAAATTGTCTGTAGTACCTAGCCAATGTTACGCCGATTTTTAAAAAGGGTTCCAGGGAAGATCCAGGAACTGACTTCAGTGCCGGGCAAAATGGTGGAAACAATTATAAAAAATAAAACTGTGGAACATGTAGATAAACATGATTAAATGAGACAGAGTCAGCATGGGTTCAGCCGAGGGAGATCTTTCTTCACCAATATGCTTGACTTCTCTGATGGTGTGAATAAACGTGGATAAAGGTGATGTAGTATATCTAGATTTTCAGAAAGCTTTTGATAAAGTTCCTCATGAGAGGCTCTTAAGAAAATTAAAGAGTCATGGGATAGGTGGCAAACTTCATTTCTGGATTAGGAATTGGTTATCGGATAGAAAACAGGGTAGGGTTAAATGGTCATTTTTCTCAATGTAGGAGAGTAAATGGTGGAGTGCCACAGGGATATGTACTTGGACCGGTGTTATTTAACTTATTTATAAATGATCTGGAAATTGAAATGATGAGATAGTTGATTAAATTTGCAAATAACACTAAACTTTTCAAATTTGTTGAAACGCATGTGGATTGTGAAAAATTGCAGGCAGACCATAGGAAATTGGAAGATTGGGTGTCCAAGTGACAGATTAAATTTAATGTGGACAAATGCAAAGTGATGCACATTGGGAAGAATAACCCAAATCACAATTACCAGATGCTAGGTTCACCTCGGGGGTTAGCGCCCAAGAAATGGATCTGGGTGTCATCATAGACAATATACTGAAGCCTTCCACCCAATGTGCAATGGTGGCCAAGAAGGCAAACAGGATGCTAGGAATTATTAAAAAGTGGATGGTTAACAAGCCTAAGAATGTTATAATGCCCCTGTATTGCTCCATGGTATGACCTCATCTGGAGTATTGCATTCAATTCTGGTCTCCTTATCTTAAGAAAGATATAGCGGCACTAGAAAAGGTTCAAAAAAGAGCAATCAAGATGATAAAGGGGATGGAACTCCTCTTGTATGAGGAAAGACTAAAATGGGTAGGGCTCTTCAGCTTAGAAAAGAGAGGGCTGAGAGGAGATATGATTGAAGTCTACAAAATCCTGAGTGGAGTAGAATGGGTACAAGTGGATCGATTTTTCACTCTATCAAAAATACAAAGACTAGGGGACACTCGATCAATAGGAGGAAATATTTTTTCACTCAGATAATAGTTAAGCTCTGGAAAGCATTTCCAGAGATTGTGGTAAGAATGGATAGCGTAGTTGGTTTTAAGAAAGGTTTGAACAATTTCCTGAAGGAAAAGTCCATAGTCTGCTATTGAAAAAGACATGAGGGAAGCCATTGCTTGCCCTGGATCGGTAGCACGGAATGTTGCTACTCCTTGAGTTTTGACATGATACTAGGGACCTGGATTGGCCACCATGAGAATAGGCTACTGAGCTTGATGGACTATTGATCTGACCCAGTAAAGGCTATTCTTACGTTCTTATGAGATTTTCAGCCCAAGGATTAAGTGAAAATGGATGGAGAATAAATCCAAGAACATCATTATGCCTCTGTATAGGTCCTTGGTGTGACCATATCTTAAGTATTTTGTGCAGTTCTGGTCTCCCCATTTCAAAAAGGATATAGTTCAACCAGAAAATGTTCAAAGAAGGGCAACATAAATGATACAGGGGATAGAACACTTCTCTCATGAGCAAAAAATAATTTTGAATTACTTCACAGTGTCTGACAACAGAAGGAGTTTGCATTGCTACTACTGATGTAACAAAATCAAAGGGTCACGATTTTCAAAAAAAGGATTGTCATTAATAGGTCTTAAATTATGGAATGATCTTCCCTTGCAACTGAAATGTATTTATTTTAAAATATTTTTATGCCACCTTTCTAATATTCCAGAGAACTCATATCACAAACATAAGAAATATGAAAAACTATAGACACACCACTAAAGTTCAGGAGTTCAAATTCAAAATAACCAATATGAATATTCAATTAAAAAATGTTCAAAATGTATATATATAGATCAGTTTTCAAAGCAGCTCAGCAGGAGAACATCTTCAACGGTGAAACGCACCACATACTCATTCCAAAATACTTTTTCTTTTTTATAATTCTTTATTCATTTTAAAACCTTCAATAAGTGTAACATAACATAAAACATTTTACACTTTAACATCACTTAATATTCTATCATAGTATAATTCATATCAAATATTTATATCCCTCCCCCCAGTATACCAACAATTGTCCTCAACCACATGTAAAAACAAAGTATTCCCCCCCCCCCCAACTTGGACGTGTATATTCAAAGGGAAAAGTAATAATTGTTCTTTACAAAATTTTGTTAATGGCTCCCAAACATCCTTAAATTTCTTAAAATGCCCCTGCTGTATGGCTATCACACACTCCATTTTAAAAATGTGGCATAAAGAATTGCACCAAAAATTATAATTCAGCCGGTCCTAATTTTTCCAGTTCTTCATAATATGTTGTATGGCAACCCCTGTCATAATAAATAGAAATTTATTATTATTAGAAGATATTTGGCTCTTAGCCCTCATTGACGTGCCAAATACAGTATTATACGTTAGTGCCACCGGATTTTCCAGTAAATTATTCACTTGACCCCAAATGGATCTCCAAAATCTAAGCATCAAGGGACAATAGAATAATAGATGATACAATGACTGTGCCAATATCTATTAGACTTTAAACTATCTAATTTCTGTAAATGAACTGGGGTCTAAAATGCTCTATGTAATTTGAAAAACCAAGTTTGTCTCATAGATGCTTTCAATTGTGAAATCCCCTCTACCTAGACCTGAGTTTTGCCTAAATGGCATTTTCAGGAGGGGTGACTTAAACTATGTTGTTTGAAAACATAATAGTGTCAGTGCTCTGGTGTCCATTAAACAAATAGTACTAGCTCTGAAGTATTTAGATGCTAGACAATATTCTCAATCATTCATGAGAATATTTATACATTAATTTATTAACTTTTTAATATCATATGTAAATTAGATAGTTTTTTATGTATGGATCTTCAGAACGTCGTCGGGGACAAAATACTCCCAACTGCTTAGGTCTTCATCAATCCAATTATTAGTTATTTTTTTCTTCGTACATATTTCTCTTTTCTTATCTTTGTGCAAAAATTATAAAGCTTAAACACCACTTGTGCAGTCTTTTTTCAGTGCATTGTTAAATCTTCAATTTGCCACCTCTCCCGATATACATATTTCAAAGGAAACTTTCTTCAGGGTTGAGGGGGATCTATAACTGCATGAAATACTTCTTATTAAAATATATTCTCTAAAACAGGGGTGCCCACGCTTTTTGGGCTTGCGAGCTACTTTTAAAATGACCAAGTCAAAATGATCTACCAACAATAAAATTTAAAAAAAAACACAACGCACACTGTACGCATAGAAAATGTTAATTATCATTCCTATTCCAGGGTTTTTCAAAGAGGTCAAAGCAGATGACTCTATGCACTATCACCTCAGTAACAACCATACAAAAATAGACAAATATACCCCCCTCTCTTTTTACTAAACCACGATAGCAGATTTTAGAGCGCAGGGAGCTGCGCTGAATGCCCAGCACTGCTCTCGACGCTCATAGGCTCCCTGCGCTAAAAAACTATTGCGGTTTAGTAAAAGGGGACCTTAGTGTAAAATATAGACAGCAGATATAAATTCAGACACATTTTGATCACTAAATTTAAAATAAAATCATTTTTCCTACCTTGTCTGGTGATTTCATGAGTCTCTGGTTGCACTTTCTTCTTCTGACTGTGCATACAATCTTTCTTCCCTTCTTTTAGCCTGTATGTTTCCTCTCCTCCAGACCTCGTTCCCTCCCCCAACTTTTCCTTCCTCTCCCCCTGCCCTTTCTTTCTCTCTGCCTCCCTTTCTTTTTTTTCTGTTTCTCTTCTTTCCTTCTGTCTCCCTTCATGCCCTTTTTCTTTCTTTCTCCCTGCCCTCCCCCAAGCCACTGCCTTCGGGGACCAGGCCCCAAACTGCCACCAATAACAGGGCCGAAAGCCGACGACGCCCCAAGCTCTCCCTGCTTCGGCCAACCAGCATTCCTCTCCCCGACGTCAATTCTGCCGTCGGAGAGAGGAAGGCTGATTGGCCCAAGATCGCGATCAACCTATTGGGGGAAATGCTGCCGGGTCCTACCTTCGCGGAAACAGAAAGTAGGCAGGACCCGGCAGCAAGAAGAGCAAATGCTTCACTAACCTGTCTCCCGCCTTAGCCCATAGCGAACGCTTGCTTCAGGGCTCTCAACATGTGCTGCCGGCTTCCCTTCTCCCCCCCCCGGACATAACTTCCGGTTTCGGAGGGAAGAGAAGGGAAGCCGGCACACACACGTTAGAGCCACGGAGCATAAGTTCGCTACGGGCTGAAATCTCCAAGCCGTTTTTTTTTTAATGTTCAGCAGCGGCGGCGGCAGCAGCAGATGACAACTGGGCGGACCGCCCAGCTAAAAGGCCCTAGAGAGAACACTGGAGAGGAAGGCTGATCGGCCCGGTAAATCAGGACGGCAACACGAGTCTATCACGGAGCCCGGGATGGGCTCCGCGATCGACTCGCGTTGCCTTCCTGAGCTACTGGTCGATCGCGATCGACGTGTTGGGCACCCCTGCTCTAAAACATTCAAAGTCCAGCATTCCAAATGCTTTGGTATGGCACATCTTATACCTCTTATATGGGGGATGTGCGAGTGTGACTAGCAGAGACTTTAGTGCATCTAGCCCTCTGTCGTCTTGGGCTAAGGCCATATATTTCTAACTATGTGCAAAAGAACAGTTGAATGTTTTTTATTCCTAAGCTGAAAACCCTCCAAAATTATTCTGATATGAAATCGGTTTAGAGTTTCAATACACACATTCATACAATATCTGAGCAATCTCAGCTTTATCTGTATATCCAAGTATTTTTGATTCAGAAATAATGAAACTCACGGCCTCCTCACACAGAGCCTGAAAGTGCTGTATATCAGGAATACTAACTGGAAACAGCTCTGCACCACAGAATTTCCTAGAATCCCAAGACAATAGAACTCCGAGTTCATCACATCACGATCAATTTGAAGTCCCTGGTCCAAGATTAATAAAAGTACAAACAACTAAAAAGAGCTCTCTCATATGCAGGTCCTAACCTTTGGAACTCCATACTTCATAGCTTCATTGAGGAAACATCTTACTTCTCCTTCTAAAAACTGTTGAAATCAATTCTGTTTCATCAACACTATGGAACTCTATGCAATACTCACCATAATCTACAAATGAGTGTCTCCCACTAACTGCAATTTCTCCCTCTGATTATTCATACCTTATTTCATTTTTATTTTGCTGGGTTTGTCTTATTTTATTTTTTTTTTCTATTTCTTTTCTCCTGCCTGATATAGTAATTTATATTTATCTTGTTAGATTTACTATTCAATTTTTTTCTCTCAAATGTAACCACTCTGCTTCACTTTCCCTGGTTCCTTCTTCCTTTCCATCTTCTTTCTATTTTATCTTTGAATATATGAATGATGTTATTTTTCTCTTAGATTGAAAGTCCATTTGGGACAGAGAGTGAAGTCCAAAGTGCCTAATGTATTTAGTTTTGTAAACCGCTTAATACTCATGTTCAAGCAGTATATCAAATATAATAAATACAATACAATACAATAGATTGCTCCTGAGACTCCAGACCCTCAGTTCTCAAATGAACATTCAGCCCCCTACAAATAGTTTCAGATTCTCCAAACTTCACACAATGGTGTGTACTGGCCAAGGTCTCAGCAGACCAGGCACCAAAAAAGACTGCAGGAAAGCACTCCAGCAGAAAAAAAAAAAACCCAGCTGAACATTAAGGGCTCCTTTTACTAAGCTGCACTAGCTTTTTTAGCGTGCGCTGAATATTAGCGCGCACTAACCCCGTGTGGAAAATCTTTCATAACTTGGTTGATCATCACCTCCTCTTTGATACTCTATTCTCACTTGGAGTTCAGGACTCTTTTCTGTCTTGGTTCCATTCTCATCTCTCCCATCTCACTTTTAGTGTATGCTCTGATGGATCCTCGTTCCTTGCTATCCCATTATCAATGAGTATAATTTATGGCTGTTTTGGGACCTCTCTCTTTCTCTGTGTGTACTTGTTCCCTTGGTGCTCTGATCTCCTCCCATGCTTTCTCTATGCTCTTAATGCTGATGACTCCCAGATCTACCTGTCTGCTCCAGAAATTTTATCAGGAATTCAGTTCCAAATCTCAGCCTGCTTGCCTGACATTGCTGCCTATATGCCCCACCACCACCTTAACAAGTATATGTAGAGTACTTCTTCTTTTACATTAATCTCTTTCTTTTTCTGTAGATCTGTCATCCTGGAGTCCTCAGCTCATAATCTTGGATTCATCTTAGACTCCATTCTCTCCTTCCCAGTATACATCCAACATAAGGCTAAAATCTGTTATTTTGCTTTCTTTAATCACCCAAATTTGTCCATTCTTTTCTGATCACAGTACTAAAGCACTTATCCATACTTTCATTGCATCCCTCTCAGAAGTCTCCCACTGGACCATTCCTCTCCATTTTAACCTATTTGAAACGTAGTTGTAGAACTTATTCATCTAGTGTCGCTACACTCATAAAACCCCTTTTCTCATGTCACTTCATTAATTCATCTGTTTCTACATATAGGACTCAGTTTTATAAATGGCGCCCAAAAATCAGCACCAGCTAAAAAACAAAGCAACAAGAAGAGGGGATCAAAGTACACACCAAACAGTAGACTAAAACCAGTAACAAGGGCTTCATAGATTGGGATAGCAGCGTTCACTTTATTGAATGACCCAATAAAGTGAATTCTGCTGGGTCATTCAATAATGTGAACCCTGTCAGGTCATTCAATAAAGTGAACTCTGCTATCCCAATCTGCGAGGCCCTTGCTGCTGTTTTTAGTCCATTCAAAGTTAGGTGTCATTTATAGACTAGAGCTTACTGCCAGGTTCTATGCCTAACTTTAGGTGTGAAGATTTACACTAACTAAGCTCTGATGTAAATTCTCATGCCTAAGTTATGCATGGACCACCCTTATTTTATAATAGCATGCATAAATTTCAGAAACACCCCCAAGCTGACTATGACATTCCTACACTCATGCTCCCTTTTTGGAATCACAAGTAAAACTTATCCTATGGATCCCAGCACCTATAAATACACACGTAAATTGTAATTGATGACAATTAGCTCCAGTAACTGATTATTAGCATGCAAAAGCTTGTTATGCAGTTAAATTACACATGGAAATTGGGATCACATCCAAATTTCCATGAACAATTTTTAGTGTAATTTATAGAATTAGGCTAATAGTTCATTCTTCTCTTAAACACCTACAGGTACATTCATTCTGCAGCTCCTCATCACCTCTCCTCTCCTATCTCTCCCTATACTTTTCCATAGGAATTTCACTGTTGAGTAATTAATCTTATCTGTGCCTTTCTCCTTCATCACTAATTCCAGACTCTTCTTTCCAACTTGGAAATAATCTTTCTCAGTTGGTACATCATGCTCCCTCTTTGGTTTTATTCAAAGCCAGCCTAAAATCCCAGCTTTTTGAGGCTTCTTTTATATCTTAACCCTGTACTTTCCTAGTCTTAGCCATGTTGAACTGAGCCCCTTTAACTGAATTTTCAGTCCCTGGCAGCTGGGGGACTAAATGTAAGCTAGAACATTTGGAACAGGAAACTAAAAGTTTACAAACTAACAGGTGAGCCTTGATTAAGGATTAATCTGGATCTGTTGTAAGATGGAAATGTTGGAGAGTCAATCCAGTAGGCTGATTCTCCGGTTTTTGAATTTTCCAAAGTTCCCGTTCATGATACCTGGAATTTGCTTAAGAAATTTTATACAATGGACTTTGTGGCAGATATTGCTTGATATCTTTATCTACAGTAGTTGTAGTAAACGGGAACCAAAATAGACCTTCCTAGCAAAACTCAGAATAAATAAGACATATTTGCTAGCTTGAACTTTCATCTGATTTGTCAAAATCCATACTGTATCTACATCTATGTATCTGTATACACATTGTATGGTCTTTGCTGATATATATATTATGAGAGATTCTATAGGTAGAGTCTGTCAATAGGTACTGTTATAGCAGTAGAATCCCTTTGCTCAGTGCTCTTCTCCAATGAGGTGGAATGTTTCTCAGACACATGGTTCACAGTGCCCAAAATAACTTCAGACCTGCAAACTGACAAATACTGCTAGTCCAGTGGTGACAGGTTCCCCCCTGCTTCTGACAGTCATCTTCTCTAAAAGTGAAGTTAACTCCTCCTGATCGGTGGACAGTTAGCTGATTTTGACCCTAAAGACCTGAAGGATTATTTTCCTGCTCTTTTGTCTATCTTGGACCTTTCTGGGTTCTTGCCACTGCAGCACAGTGCTAAGATCGAACACTAAACACCTGGGTGAGCAGAAAAAGGTAATTGCTACAGATCGTGTCTGTGTTCAGCTAAGGTTACGGTATGAGAGTGCTTGGTGGATGAGAGTGAAACATTGACAGAATTCTCTTGCTAACAGAAAGTTGATAACTTGGATCTTAGTATTATATTACCTAACTATACAAGCTAGAATGAAAGAAAAATAAAACTTCTGGTAGCGTTTGATAGGCAGGGGTATGTGAAGCTTATGTACTGTGATGGAACACCAAGAGAAGAATAATTACCTATACAAAGTGTGACTTCCACAGATTTGCTTGATTCCCTTTTCAAGTGTGCATTGATCATAATGTTACGATGTATGGATTTACTCATTATAATTTGTGTATCCTTCTTAAACAAAGCTAAGCCTCCCTGAATATAAGCCTGCAGTTAATGAGTTGCGTTCACATTTTTTTTGTCATGTAAAAGGACACTAGGGGCTATATTTAGTGCTGAGTGGTCAGTGCTCTGGATTAACATACACAGCAGCTGCAGGAACAGTCCTGCTGGAAAGGCACCCATGCTTCTTTCTCCCTCTTCCTTTCTCTGCCTGCTCATCCCTATCAGAAAAACATCTGACTGTCAGCAGCAAGTGTTTGGCCCAATTTGTTAGAGCATTAAGCAATACTTACTAGCCGAGCATAGATTATCTAAATAATGTACACAGAGCCATCCTAAAAAGGTGAGCAAAACAAAATCTTGGCTGTCATTTACTCAAGCAAGTGTGATGCACATCAGTAATAACATAAAGCTAGCCTGGAATGTTACCAGTTACCTTTATTTTGGATTGTGAAGGGCATCAAGCTTTACAAATGTTTAAAGGCCCATGCTCGAGAAACCTCAGTTCCATTGTCTGCAGGAAAGAGGAAGGATGAATATTTAAGCTCCAGACTGGTCATCTGATGTTTTCTCTATGTACTTGCAGCCACGTGAATAGGAGGTTCATTGTATTTTAATGCGCAGCTGTCCAATGTCATATTTCAGTAGGTTCATGTAAGTTACATGAAGTCAAAGAACGCTCACCATGAAAATGCAGACGCATATGGTTCACATGATAGCCAGCTGCTGCTAGGGTAAATACAGTTGTTGCTTGGCTGTGTCATCCTTTTCAATCTTCTTCAGTAATAGCCTGACTGTGCTACTTGGATAATAAGCAAGTGTGTGTATGAGATTCTGCAGGTCACATCTTATGTGGGGGCAGAGTAGACGAACCTTCATTCTGTGGTGGCTAAAATGTTAACTTCCTACTTTTCTCATTCACTAGTTCCTGATTGTCCATCATGTCTTCTTTCAGTTTTATAGTCACAGTTGAAAAAGAGATTCATGTCTTTTATTGATTTAATGAAAACTATCAGAAGCTATGAAGATTCCTGCTTTCTCCAAATCCAATGTAATTACTATATTCCACCTAATAATTTTCTTAGTCCGGTGGTTTAATTTAGTATTTCTCAACTCAGTACAGTCAGGTTTTCAGGATATCCACAATGAATATGCATAATCTTGATTTGCGTATACTGCCTCCTTATATGCAAGTTTATTTCATTCATATTCATTGTAGATATCCTGAAAACTTGACTGGACCGAGTTGAGAGACACTGGTTCAATTAACTTATTAATTTTCTATTCCATCCTTCTATGTAAGTATTCAAAATGGGCTACTGCATATTTTATAGAGACATAGAAGTAGCCTGATGGTTAGCACAAAGGGCTGAGAATCTGGGGAACTGGGTTTGGCTAACATTGTGGCTCCTTGTGATCCTAGACAAGTCACTTAACCATCCATTGCTCCAGGTACAAAAATTTAAGATTGTTGTGAGCTTACTAGGGACAGAGAAAGTACCTGTATATATACCTGTATATATATATACAGAACTACTGTGGTTGTACCATAAAAGGTGGTATATCAAATCTATGACCTCCTTTATAACACAACAATAACCATAACAAGTGGCAAAAAAAATGGACTAAAACAGACACCAATTTACCACCAGAGTTGAGGCCATGGTAACAGCAATAAAAATCAATTGTATAAAATCCAAGATTGCCATGCCATACTATTAACCACAGAGAAGACCACTACCAAGCAGAGTGGCCACATTCTGTGGAAGTAAACCCAATCTCAATCATGAATTCTCTGATGGTTAAAGATGTTCTTTGACTGGATATAGAACAGAAAATTTCAATGAAATTTTTTTTTTCTTCAATTGCATTGTTATAACAAAATGGAACAAATTTGAATGTTTTTATTTCCAAAACTTGCACCACCCCTCCCCCCCCCCACCAAGTAAACCCTAATCCTACCTTCCAGGTCTGTTCCCTTCAAGCTGCATATCTTATACTTGCAATCTTCACTGGGTAGAAATGCTCTCTGGTTGTTCCTACTTCACCATTTTATTTATTTATTTTATTGTTTAAGTACCGCGTACATGCCCTAAGAGGATCCTAAGTGGTTTACATTAAATGCTGATCAGTAAAAGACAACGGGGCAGATATTCATCAGGATTTAAGTACGTGAGCAAGGCTCCTGCCCACTATGGCCCGGATTCTCTATAGGAAACCGATATTGGCAGCTGCTGATCATGTATCAATCATGTGATGGCGCCCTATAGAGAATTGTGCCTCTGAGAAAAATAGGTGCCAGAAATAGTTTAGTTTATAGTTTATTTATATTCTGCCTATCTTGCTGTGAATCACGCCTATGCAGGCACTTTACGATGCCTAACAGCACTTCCAGCATAAGTCATACCCATTGTGGCGTTAGGCACCGTAAAGCGCCTATGTAGGTGCAATTCGGGCACCTTTTATTTAGATGCCATTAGGCGCTTTAATATTGAGGTTTTTTGCCGTTTTAAATAGCGTTTGTTAATCAACTTAGGTGTGTTTCTAGAATTTCCCCTTTCGTGGCCACCCCTGAATAATCAACAGCTTTGAACCAAACAGTGCCACTGAATATCCCCCCATGACATCCTTGGTTAGTGCTGGGGCAGTCAGTGAGCAGAGCTGGGGAAGAGCCAGTAGTTATGTGGCCATTGGCCATATTCTGTGTCAGTGTCCGCATTGCTACGTGGGTAGATAGGATTGCACAAAAGACAGTCCTATGTTGCCTGCTTAGCTATGTGGATATCAGCCTTAAATATCAGCTGACACCTGCATAATTTCCAGTTCAGTGGCTTACCCAGATAGTCAACGCTAGTGCCAAACATGGTCCCATCATTGAATATCCAGGTTAAATTAAGCCAGCAGCAGTCAGTTTTAAAAATCACTGATTGCCACAGGCTGAATATTGGGCAGAATTACTCCAGTCTCATCTGCCAATGTCATTTTGAAATTCTACCATATACGTAACAAAATGGTACCTTCACCATGAGAGTCACACCGTTTTGTTATATGGCAGTATTTCAGAATAGTGCCAGTCAAGGGCCAGCTGGTGCCATTGTCTTTTACAGCTATAGCAACTTGGAATTAATCCTGCCCTGGGAATGAGGGGATTGAGTAAGAGCCCGGATAGCGTTTTCTTTTTTCTCAAAGCAGGCTTAGATCTAATATTTAATATTCCATTTGCGTGTGTATTTTCTTTTTTTTAATTTCATTTGTGTGTGTGTTTGTGTGATATGTGACATTTTAGCAATATAAAACAAGCTTTATTCCAGCCCTTACCAAAGCAGCTAAGAAAATTTAGCTCATCTTCCGCTCACATAACTGATCTAGAACTTGCACAATCCAAACTACGGGAATTGTACTCCTATTTGCAGAAACATTATTTCAACTAGCATGTAAAGAACATCAAACCTCTTAAGTAATATGAAATTGCACATGAGAAGGATTTATTATGCATATGGCCAATCTCGCATTTTTAGCTGCAGAAGTATGCAATCAATTCTCTGACTGAAAATGTAAGACTTGTCTTGAGTACCTAGTTTTATGGTCTGCACATTAAATAATCTAATCTTTTAGGATTATGAGTATTGTGATCATTACTTTGGATTGGATTCTGTTGTTCACAGGCAGTCTATGAAGGCTTGCTAGAATTGGGAAATATGAATGGATCACTACTAAGAGCCTGGCAATGTATTTTGAATCAGTTGCAACTGTTTGACCTTGTTTTACAGTAATTCTAGATAAAATATAGTAATCTATCCTGGGACTAATAATCATAGAAACATGATGGCAGATAAAGGCCAAATGGCCTCTCCAGTCTGCCCATCTGCAGCATCTACTATCTCCTCCTCTCCCTAAGAGATCCCAAGTGCTTGTCCCATGCTTTCTTGAAATCACATTGATAAAGCAGTAAATTTGAGAGACTGAAATCATAAACCACATACTCTGGTTTAGGAGTGAGGTTCATTACTGCAAAAATTGTCCATTTTGGAAACATTACCCCCGAGATAAAATTTGGCTAAATTTGGCAGAGTTGATAAAGATAGAAAAAGTACATCTGTACTGCCACAGAGATCTGCAAATTTAGATTAAGATCCATGCCATAAGATTGCTCCAAGTCTATGTACTTTATCCTTCACATCAATGATGATACCATTTAGCTTGAAATTGAAAGCAGGGGACGCAGATCAGAGCTTGTTCTTGTCTGTACCCAAACAGCATCAAATGTACTTCAATTTCATCTCAACCTATGGCTACATAACCTGTCAAAGTTTCTTGTGAGCAAAAGTTGAGACAATTAAAGGCCTCCTGATAACAAAACCCAAATGAATCATCTATGAAAACACCACAGTTAACTCAAAATGTAGTAATGATTTTACCCAGAGGCTCCAAGTAGAGACAGAAGAGTAGAGGAGACAGCAGTTACCCTGCTATATTCCATGGGGCAAAAGATACATGTCTAAGAACATACTGCTTCCTGTTGGACAACAATAACCAAAACCAGAGAGTTTACCCTTGAATCCCTCTGGTAGATGTCAGAATTGGTGATCACACCAATATTAGCACCCCCACTGTTTCTAAACCATAAGTTCTCAACCCAGTCTTTGGGACACACCCAGCCTGAGCAATAGTTTTCAGTTAGATAGGATGTCATCTTAGTTCTCCTGCATTGCCTCTTTCATAATTCAGAAGTACCAGCTAGATTTTGTAAGATATCAGTCTGTAAATTCTTTGCTTCCAATATTCCTCTTGTAGCCTTTTTATTTTCAATCTGTGTCTTACAATAGTTTAAGGTCGATATTCAAGAAGTTTCTCCAGACTTTAAGTTAGCCAAACAGACCCCAATGATGAAATTTCCTCTTTGCAGTTTACCAAGCAAGTATCCAGTTTAAAAAGGTGGTACTGGGGATATTCCTGCAGCACAGTTTAACTTGGGCCAGTCAATATTGACAGTATCCAGTGCCAGCCAGCCAAGTTATCTGGGTAACTCAATAAAATAGCAGGCATAAAGTTCATGGGACAACTCAGGTTATTTTCTAACTGGACACAACTAGCTGAATATCTGCTTTCATCTTTCTTACATTTTTGGAACAAATTCATATCTCTTTAAAATCTTATGAGCTCACTTTTTACCTATTCATACTACTGTATACACAAGTTTCATACAAGTCACACCCGTACATGCTAGGAGGCCCTTCAGACGCAGCTCCAAGCTCAAGCAGAAGAGGTTTGGAGGGGCTGGGGCAGAACAGGGTGTGACTTGGGCGGAATGGTGTGGGGCTGGGGGTAGGGCCACGTGTCTGGATTTTAGTGTTACAAAATCTGGTAACCCGACTTCTGAAGTCACTTCCTGTTCGTGGGACCAGGAAGTGACAGAGGGAGAGCTGAGACCAGTGCAAGCAGCATATTGGACATTCTGCTCATGCCAGTGAAATGTTAGAGGTATGGGGGGAAGGGAAGGTATGTTCTTGGCAGAGAAGGAGTGGGGGGAGGGGCACCACCGCCCCTTACTATGCTACTGCCTAGGATGCATAAACATGAACATTAACCAAGAAAATATTCACAACACTGAGAAAACTGAAACAAATCCAGCATTGCTTCAAAGAAAACTTTCAGATCTTGGTTCAGTCACTGGTACTATCCCAAATAGATTGTAATGTCTTTCTGTAGGATTGTAATACAGTATATGGAAACAACTACAAACCATTCAAAATGTATTATCCAGACTTATTTTCTCAGCAACCAAATATGATGAAGTGACACCCTTGTACCTCAAACTTCACTGGCTCCCCTACCAAGCAAGGTGTATTTTAAAACTTCAGTGATGAAACACCACACTACATGTTGAATTTTATCAAAATACCACCCAAAAACAAACACAACCTGATCAGCAACCATATGAGAAAAAGATTTCCAAATCCTAGAAGAATCAAATATAAAACTATTCACTCTACAATTTTTCCATACCTGGCAACAAAATAGTGGAATCCTTTACCAGCACAGTTTAAGGAATACCCCCTACTACCAAAACTTTTTTAAAGGTCTAAAATCCTATCTGGAAAATACCTTACTCCTCTCCCTCTCCCCCCCCCCCCCCCCACACACACACACAAGCTAAGACCACCAGAAACCAAACAAGACACAAATCACCTCTCCTATCTCGATAGATGACCAAGCTCCCTACAAACTGGGAAAGTGGCACCCATACCAGATCCCATAATATCAAGACAACAATACCACTCTCCATACCACTTGCTATAATCATACGCCTACTCAAACCCAAACCAAAATATCTGTGTCATGAACCCTAATGAAATGTAATCCCTGGATATGCCAGGCTTTTCTAAATTGTAAATCGCATCGAATTCCTTCTGGAGCATATTAGCTATCCATAAATACTAATGTAAAGTAAAAAAAACTTGCAAGGTTCTGTTTTGCTTTTGACTTTTCCTAGAAACTTATAGAAATATTTCCCATCATATCATCACAGGCTTCATAAAAAAGAAACAGGCACACCTTGCTAAGTTGTTTATACATGTTACAACTTATGAACTCCAGAAGGAAGCTCTCTTTGGCACAATGCAAGTATTATGGTGACTGATAGCAGTAAATTTGTCAGACTGAAATGATACTCCACATACTTTGGTTTAAGAGTGAGATTCATAACTGTCATGGTATGCATAAAACTTGAACAGCATTCTGAAGCTAAATATACTTTATCTGGATTAAAACACTGGTAAAATAGAAAAAGTAGAGGGTTTAAAAAATATATACCGTATTTGCCGGCGTATAAGACGACTGGGCGTATAAGACGACCCCCCAACTTTTACAGTTAAAATATAGAGTTTGTTATATACTCGCCATATAAGACTACCCCTTCTTCCGCACACCTTCTGCACAACAAATAAAACTTAAAAGAACATCAGAATTTATTTCAACAATTTTAATTAATTCACTAAAGCTGAATAGAACAATAAACCCATGGGAGCTGCCATGCTATTTGTTTTCTAAACTGTTAACCAAACTGAAACTGTCAATGATAGAAGGAAGATAACATATAGAGGGAGAGAGCAAGTGCCGGGCAAGTCCCTAGCAAGTTTGCTGGCATGACAGTTTCCCTTTAAAAGCCTTCAAAAGCCTCCTGTTCGCCCCCGCAACTTCCTTAAGGGCTAGACTCCACACACGGCCGCATGTGCGAGAGACGTAGTAAAGAGAAAAGGGGTGGGGCCAGAGCGCCGCTGCTTCCCGCTGCGCAGGATGAAGGAGCTGGCACCCTTGTCACACTGATGTCCCGCCATGGCCCCGCTGATGTCCCGGCAGGTTTACTAGTACCGTAAGCACCGTAAGGAGGTAAGGAAGGAGATGTTAGGGCATGTAAAGTAAGGGCATGTAAACAGTACCCGGCGTATAAGACGACCCCCGACTTTGGGGAGGATTTTAAGGTACTGAAAAGTCGTCTTATACGCCGGCAAATACGGTATATATCTGTGATGATTCAGTTGAGCTCTAGCTTTGAGAAATCACATGTAAATTGCTCTGAGGAACTGAGATATTTTTCTCCTTGCAAAGTGTTTCTGCCTAAATTGTGGTTTTGTTTTAGGATTGATCAGATTTGCCAGCAATTTGTGTGTTTATTGGTGATATGTGTATAACTAACTCATTTTGAGACATTACCCTGAAAGTAACATACTGGAATGGAGGAGGCAACTAGAAATTGGCCATAAGAATGGTTTCTTCTGCCTATAGTAGTTATCCCTTGTGAGTTGAGTCTTGGGTTTTAGACAGTTTCGAGGACTTCAGTGAATACAGACTGGCTGTCAAGTGCAAAACCAGGATTTAGGAATAGGAGCAGGATACACTGGAAAAAATCCAGGAATTAGGACAGAAGTCATAAAAGAGCAGGATTCAAGAACAAACCTAAACTCTATGTAGAATAAGGAGCAGGAAACCATAATGAGTCAACACAGGAACTGGCTGACAATATTTAGCCAAGGAATTTCTGGACGGGGAGACAAATAGACTCATTAGTGGAAGCAGATAGGAATCAGAAACACCCATGAAGCACAATTAACTCTTGGGAACTGGTATCAGCACCTGGCCTAGCAACATAAGAACATAAGCATTGCCTCTGCCGAGACAGACCACAGGTCCATCATGCCCAGCAGTCCGCTCCCGCGGCGGCAGTCAATGACCTGTAAGTGATCTAATGCTCCAAATCATTTTGTACTGTATAGTAACCCTCTAATTGTACCTTTCAATCCCCTTTTCCTTCAGGAACTCGTCCAATCCCTTTTTGAAACCCAAAATCATACTCTGCTCTACCACCTCTTCTGGAAGTGAATTCCAGGTGTCCACCACCCTCTGAGTGAAGAAGAACTTCCTAGCATTTGTTCTGAATCTGTCTCCCTTCAATTTTTAGAGTGCCCTCTAGTTTTTGTTGCCCCTGCCAGTCTGAAGAATCTGTCCCTCTCTACCTTCTCTATACCTGTCATAATCTTGTAAGTTTCTATCGTATCCCCTCTAAGTCTCTGCTTTTCCAGCCTCTCAGCATATGGAAGGTTCTCCATGCCCTTTATCATTTTTGTTGCTCTTCTCTGGACCCTCTTGAGTATCACCATATCCTTTTTAAGGTACGGCGACCAGTATTGAACGCAGTACTCCAGATGCCGTCACACCATTGCCCTATATAGCAGGAGGATAACCTCCTTGGTTCTGGTAGTGATACCTTTTTTGATAATGCCCAACATTCTGTTCGCCTTTTTTGAGGCTGCTGCGCATTGTGCCGCTGGTTTCATTGTTTTATCCACCAAAACCCCCAAGTCCTTTTCTAGGTTGCCTTCCCCCAATATCATCCCCCCCATTGTGTAGTTGTATATTGGGTTTCCTTTCCCTATGTGCATGACTTTACATTTCTCTACATTGAAGCTCATCTGCCATTTATTTGCCCACTCACTCAGTTTGTTCAGGTCCCTTTGAAGTTCTTTACGTTCCTCAACAGATCTAACCGTACCGGAGAGTTTTGTGTCATCCACAAATTTTATAACTTCGTACTTCATCCGTTTCCAGGTCATTAATAAATATATTGAACAGCAGTGGTCCCAGCACTGACCCTTGCGGAATGGGTAAAGGTCCAGGCTCAAGTTCAAGAATGAAAACATACCCAACAATTCCACAGGTAACAAGGAAAGACTAAAAACAAAAGGCAAAAGTTGTGGTCGATGTTCATAGTAAAAAATTAAGTTTATTGATACATATGATAAAATACAATGAGAGGGATGAAATCCAATGTATATGCAAATAGCGTAAATCATAAGGAGAGAACGACTACAGTCAATGAAGATCTGTCGAGTGGACCTGACACAGTCCGTGTTTCGGATAAGAAGCCTTCTTCGGGGGTCCAACTTGAGCCAACAACAGTTCTAATGAAAGCTGTGAACGGAATAAATTGGAAGAGTGACTAAAAAGTCACTTTAAAAGTAAATAAAATCATTACTGGGTATGCCAATTACATCCTGACATGTTTTTCCATTTCCTACGAGTTGGCACATGATTGGTATACATTGGATTTCAGCCCTCTCATTAGTATTTCATCATATGTATCAATAAACTTAATTTTTTATTTATTTTTTTTAACAAGAACATCGACTTCACAGCTTTTGCCTTTTGTTAAAGGTCCAGGCTAGAGAATTACATGGGAACAAAATTTTCCCCATCCCCACAGGAACTCAATATCCCCATCCTGTCCCCATGAGTTTTGTCGCTGTCTCTGCCCCATTCCTATAAGCTCTGCCTTAACTGCAGAAGCCTTGAATACTTATGATTTTAAAGTGTTTGAGGCTTGTGCAGATGAGGACAGAACTTGCAGGAATAGGGCAGGGACAGGAAAAGAGCTCTTTGGCATGGGAAAATGAGATCTCACGGGAACAGGGAAAAATTGGTCCCCGTGTCATCCAGGCTACAAGCAGAAGAACCTGTTCAGCTCTCAATAGCTCCTGATTTTTGATTACAAAAGGGTATATAAATAATCCTGATGGCTTGTCAGTGCTAATGGAAGAGGTATAAAATCTCCCTGGGTTATATGGATCTTGGGGGTTGAATGTCTATACTTGCTGATACCAGGGGGAGAGTGTTGACATCAGTGGGTTTTGCAGTTTTGATGCATGTACTACTTTTGTACTGCACTGCTGTTTCGATGCATTGTTTTTTGTTATAAACAAACAATTACAAAAAAGAAAAAGCCCCCCAACTGCAGGCGAGGAGGCAAAAGCAAATCAGAGTTCAAGAAAGCAGAAAAATGACATGAATGCATATTTGGAACCTCCTGTGTCCTGTATCAAAAGCATCTTCTGAATGTAAGAGAATGCAGTTGTGAAGAAAAATAAGAATGAAGAGAGGTAACCGAAGCAAGAATCTAACCATGCTGACCCAGAAAGCTACCAGCATTAATTTCCCTCACAAGCACCCCTCAGCATTGGATGCACATCTCAATTGTTGGTATTTCAAAACTTACAGAAAAATTACCCTTCACTCAAACAAAAATATTTGATGAGCTCAAAAAAAATCTTTGAGCATTTCCCAGTGTGTCTCATCTGTCACCTCTGTCTCTTTTTCTGTTATTCTTTCTCCATCCGTGCAAATATAGGGCAAGAACACGATGATACTACAAGAGGCAATGAAAAGGATCAAATGGATACAAAAAAGGATGTGAAGACCACTAAATCCAAGAAAGTAGCAAGAACAGAACTTAAATGTATGTACACGAATGCCAGAAGCTTAGGAAACAAAATGGGTGAACTGGAAGAACTAGCAAACAGAAAACAACTGGATATCATAGGAATAACAGAAACATGGTGGAATGAAGAAAATGAATGGAACACAGCATTGCAAGGATATAAACTATTCAGAAGAGATAGAATTGGGCAAAAAGGGGGAGGTATTGCCCTGTATGTACATGAGGATAAAGAATCTTAGGGAAGGAGAGAAGGAAGAAAATGATAAACTAGAGTCCCTCTGGATGAAGATTCCTGGACAAGAAGAAGCAGACATACAAATAGGCCTCTATTATCGACCCCCGGGACAAACTGAGGAAACAGACAAAGAAATGATCGAGGAAATTATTCGGAGATGTAAATCAGGAAATGTAATGATCATGGGGGACTTCAACTTTCTGGGGATAAACTGGAAATTGGGAACATCAAATTGCGGCAGGGAGATAAAATTCCTAGAAACGATGGGAGATTGCTTCCTTGAACAAATGGTGGGAGAACCGACAAGAGGAAATGCAATCCTGGACTTGGTCATAAATGGCATTACTGGAAGGACAGCAGATGTAGAGGTTACGGCCCCACTAGGGACAAGTGATCACAATATGATCAATTTTACCATTGGCATCAGAAAGGGGAAACCATTCAAGACTAAAGCCACAACCTTTAACTTCAAAAAAGGGAATTATGAAAGCATGAGAACCATGGTTAGAAAACGGCTCAAGAAGGGCAAAACAGAAATCCAAACAGTTGATCAAGCATGGTCTCTACTAAAAAACACTATCACAGAAGCACAGAATCTCCACATACCGAAGATATCCAAAGGAAAGCGAAAAAAGAACAAAAGAGAACCAGCTTGGTTATCCAAAGAGGTGAAGGATGCAGTGAGGGAAAAGCGGAACTCGTTTAAAAAATGGAAAAGGGAAAAAACGATAGAGGCCTGGAACAGTCACAAAATCGACCAGAAAAAGTGTCATAAAGTGGTAAGAGAAGCCAAAAAAGTCTATGAAGAAAAGATAGCGCAAGAGGCCAAAAACTTCAAGCCCTTTTTCAGGTATATAAAAGGAAAGAGACCAGCAAGAGAGGCAGTGGGCCCTCTCGACGATCAAGGAAGGAAAGGGTCAATTAAAGAAGACAAACAAGTTGCCGATAGGTTAAATTCATTCTTTGCCTCTGTCTTCACAAATGAGGACACTTCAACAATGCCAGACACAGGGAAGATATTCACGGGAGGCATAGAGAAAAGCCTCGAAACAGTAAATGTGGAGTTGGACATGATATACTTTCAGATTGACAAACTGAAAAGTGACAAATCTCCTGGACCGGATGGAATTCACCCGAGAGTATTAAAGGAACTTAAGGTAGAAATTGGCGAACTATTACAAACCGTAGCTAACATGTCAATTAGAACCGGGCAAATACCAGACGACTGGAGGATAGCAAATGTCATTCCAATTTTCAAAAAAGGATCAAGAGGTGAACCAGGAAACTACAGACCTGTGAGCCTCACATCGGTTCCTGGAAAAATAATTGAAGCACTAATTAAAGACAACATTGTACAACACTTGGAAGAGCACAACCTAATTAGGGCTAGTCAACACGGCTTCAGGAAAGGGAAGTCATGTTTGACAAATCTACTTCAATTCTTTGAGAAGGTGAACAAACAAATTGATAGTGGTAATCCAGTGGACATAATTTATTTGGACTTCCAGAAAGCATTTGACAAGGTCCCTCATGCAAGGCTTATGAGAAAACTATTAAACCATGGAATAGGAGGTGAAGTCCACAGATGGATCGGTAAATGGCTAGAGAACAGAATGCAGAGGGTTAACATAAATGGGAAATTCTCGGAATGGGAGAGAGTAACTAGCGGCGTACCCCAGGGCTCGGTTCTCGGGCCTATCTTGTTCAACATTTTCATAAATGACCTAGAAGAGGAAACAACATGCGATATAATAAAGTTTGCAGATGATACAAAACTTTGTCGGGCGGTTGGCTCTCTAAGTGACTGCGAGGATCTTCAAAAGGATCTGAACCAGCTGGAAATGTGGGCGACAAAGTGGCAGATGAATTTTAACATAGACAAATGCAAGGTGATGCATCTAGGAAGGAAAAACAAAGAACATGAGTATAGGATGTTGGGGGTGACATTAGCTAAATGCGAACAGGAAAGGGATTTGGGGGTACTGATTGACAGAACCCTAAAGCCTTTGGCTCAATGTGCAGCGGCGGCGAAGAAAGCAAACAGGATGTTAGGCATGATTAAGAAGGGGATCACGAGTAGATCGGGAGAAGTCATAATGCCACTTTACAGAGCAATGGTCAGACCGCATTTGGAATACTGTGTACAACACTGGTCTCCATACCTTAAGAAGGATATAACTCTGCTGGAGAGGGTGCAGAGGCGAGCCACGAAACTAGTCAAAGGTATGGTAAATTTGTGCTACAAAGAACGGCTCCGAAAGCTGGGGCTGTTCACCCTCGAGAAGAGAAGACTGAGAGGGGATTTGATTGAGACTTTTAAAATATTAAAAGGATTTGATAAAATAGACCAGGAAGCAGCATTACTAACATTTTCGGATGTGAAACGGACAAGAGGTCATAGCCTGAAACTGAGTGGCAGCAGGTTCAAGACAAGTGTCGGGAAGTTCAGTTTCGCACAACGAGCGGTGGGCGCTTGGAATGCTCTTCCGGAGGAGGTTGTGGCGGAGACTACTGTTCTGGGTTTCAAGCGCAAGTTGGATGCATACCTTCTTGCAAATCATATTGAGGGATACGGGAAATTCGGGTCTCCAAAAAGGAGTACCTAAATGGGCCACCGCGTGTGCGGATCACCGGACTAGATGGACCTCGGTCTGATCCGGTGAGGGCGTTTCTTATGTTCTTATCTGTTCTGTTTGTGGCCTGTGAAACTTTTATTTTATATTTCAAAAGTAGGAGAAAGATTGTAACATAGTAACATAGTAACATAGTAGATGACGGCAGATAAAGACCTGAATGGTCCATCCAGTCTGCCCAACCTGATTCAATTTAAATTTTTTTTTTTTTTTTTTTCTTCTTAGCTATTTCTGGGCAAGAATCCAAAGCTTTACCCGGTACTATGCTTGGGTTCCAACTGCCAAAATCTCTGTTAAGACTTACTCCAGCCCATCTACACCCTCCCAGCCATTGAAGCCCTCCCCTGCCCATCCTCCACCAAACGGCCATACACAGACACAGACCGTGCAAGTCTGCCCAGTAACTGGCCTTAGTTCAGTATTTAATATTATTTTCTGATTCTAAATCTTCTGTGTTCATCCCACACTTCTTTGAACTCAGTCACAGTTTTACTCTCCACCACCTCTCTCGGGAGCGCATTCCAGGCATCCACCACCCTCTCCGTAAAATAGAATTTCCTAACATTGCCCCTGAATCTACCACCCCTCAACCTCAAATTATGTCCTCTGGTTTTACCATTTTCCTTTCTCTGGAAAAGATTTTGTTCTACGTTAATACCCTTTAAGTATTTGAACGTCTGAATCATATCTCCCCTGTCTCTCCTTTCCTCTAGGGTATACATATTCAGGGCTTCCAGTCTCTCCTCATACGTCTTCTGGCGCAAGCCTCCTATCATTTTCGTCACCCTCCTCTGGACCGCCTCAAGTCTTCTTACGTCTTTCGCCAGATACGGTCTCCAAAACTGAACACAATACTCCAAGTGGGGCCTCACCAATGACCTGTACAGGGGCATCAACACCTTCTTCCTTCTACTGACTACGCCTCTCTTTATACAGCCCAGAATCCTTCTGGCAGCAGCCACTGCCTTGTCACACTGTTTTTTCGCCTTTAGATCTTCGGACACTATCACCCCAAGGTCCCTCTCCCCGTCCGTGCATATCAGCTTCTCTCCTCCCAGCATATACGGTTCCTTCCTATTATTAATCCCCAAATGCATTACTCTGCATTTCTTTGCATTGAATTATAGTTGCCAGGCATTAGACCATTCCTCTAACTTTTGCAGATCCTTTTTCATATTCTCCACTCCCTCTTCGGTGTCTACTCTGTTACAAATCTTGGTATCATCTGCAAAAAGGCACACTTTTCCTTCTAACCCTTCAGCAATGTCACTTACATACATATTGAACAGGATTGGCCCCAGCACCGAACCCTGAGGGACTCCACTAGTCACCTTTCCTTCCTTCGAGCGACTTCCATTAATCACCACCCTCTGGCGTCTGTCCGACAGCCAGTTTCTGACCCAGTTCACCACTTTGGGTCCTAACTTCAGCCCTTCAAGTTTGTTCAACAGCCTCCTATGAGGAACTGTATCAAAGGCTTTGCTGAAATCCAAGTAAATTACATCTAGCATATGTCCTCGATCCAGCTCTCTGGTTACCCAATCAAAAAATTCAATCAGGTTCGTTTGGCACGATTTACCTTTTGTAAAGCCATGTTGCCTCGGATCCTGTAACCCATTAGATTCAAGGAAATACACTATCCTTTCTTTCAGCAACACTTCCATTATTTTTCCAACAACTGAAGCGAGGCTCACCGGCCTGTAGTTTCCTGCTTCATCCCTGTGACCACTTTTATGAATAGGGACCACATCCGCTCTCCTCCAATCCCCAGGAATCACTCCCGTCTCCAGAGATTTGTTGAACAAGTCTTTAATAGGACTCGCCAGAACCTCTCTGAGCTCCCTTAGTATCCTGGGATGGATCCCGTCTGGTCCCATCGCTTTGTCCACCTTCAGTTTTTCAAGTTGCTCATAAACACCCTCCTCCGTGAACGGCGCAGAATCTACTCCATTTTCTCGTGTAACCTTGCCAGACAATCTAGGTCCTTCTCCAGGATTTTCTTCTGTGAACACAGAACAGAAGTATTTGTTTAGCACATTTGCTTTCTCCTCATCACTCTCCACATATTTGTTCCCAGCATCTTTTAGCCTAGCAATTCCATTTTTTATCTTCCTCCTTTCACTAATATATCTGAAAAAATTTTTATCTCCCTTTTTTACATTTTTAGCCATTTGTTCTTCCGCCTGTGCCTTCGCCAAACGTATCTCTCTCTTGGCTTCTTTCAGTTTCACCCTGTAGTCCTTTCTGCTCTCCTCTTCTTGGGTTTTTTTATATTTCATGAACGCCAACTCTTTTGCCTTTATTTTCTCAGCCACTAGGTTGGAGAACCATATCGGCTTCCTTTTTCTCTTGTTTTTATTGATTTTCTTCACATAAAGGTCCGTAGCCATTTTTATCGCTCCTTTCAGCTTAGACCACTGTCTTTCCACTTCTCTTATGTCCTCCCATCCTAACAGCTCTTTCTTCAGGTACTTTCCCATTGCATTAAAGTCCGTACGTTTGAAATCTAGGACTTTAAGTATCGTGCGGCCGCTCTCCACTTTAGCCGTTATATCAAACCAAACCGTTTGATGATCGCTACTACCCAGGTGAGCACCCACTCGAACATTAGAGATACTCTCTCCATTTGTGAGGACCAGATCCAATATCGCTTTTTCCCTTGTGGGTTCCGTCACCATTTGTCTGAGCAGAGCCTCTTGAAAGGCATCCACATCTCCCTACTTCTTTCCGATTCCGCAGACGGAACATTCCAGTCCGCATCCGGCAGGTTGAAATCTCCCAACAGCAGAACCTCCTCTTTCCTTCCAAACTTTTGGATATCCACAATCAGATCCTTATCAATTTGCTGCGATTGAGTCGGAGGTCTGTAGACTACACCCACGTAGATAGAAGTTCCATCTTCTATTTTCAGAGCAATCCATATCGCTTCTTCCTCTCCCCAGGTCCCTTGCATTTCAGTCGCTTGGATATTGATCTTTACATAGAGAGCTACTCCTCCACCTTTATGACCATCTCTGTCCTTCCTAAAAAGATTATATCCCGGTATGTTTGCATCCCATCCATGTGATTCACTGAACCATGTCTCTGTGATAGCAACAATATCTAGATCTGCCTCTAATATCAGGGCTTGCAGATCATGAACTTTGTTGCTTAGACTGCGAGCATTTGTGGTCATCGCTTTCCAGCTATTTTTCAGCGATAATCTCCTTTTTTGTATGGATTTTTGTGTCGTTTCACTTTCCGTTGCAATACTAAGAAATGAGTTGCTGATATTGCTTATGTTGCAGCCTTTACTACTATCACATCTTTTCTTTTGCCGGGGGTGGTCTCTATAATTGTCCTTCGTACATACACCACCCCCACCTTCTAGTTTAAATGCCTAGAAAAATATTGTCTAAATTTCTCTGCAAGGTTTCTTTTTCCTGCTGTAGTAATATGTAGCCCATCAATGCAATATAGCTTCTTGTCCTTCCATGTATTTCCCCATCCTCCTATGTACCTGAAGCCTTCTTGATGACACCAGGCTCTGAGCCATCTATTAAAGTCCTCTGTGTTTTTCACTCTTTGCTCTCCTTTTCCATATGCAGGCAGTATTTCAGAAAAAGCTAAAGTCTTTACAAAAGGTTTCACGCCCTCACCAAGCTCCCGAAAAGCTTTCTGTGCTGCAAGTGTGGAGTTGTTGGCCAGGTCATTTGTTCCCAGATGGATAACAACATCAGTGTTAAAATCCTTAGTTTCTTCCTTAATTATAGTCAGTATTTGCCTGGAACTCCTGGTAGCTGAGGATCCTGGAAGACATTTCACTATTTTGGTCTCCTCGCCCTGTGTTCCAAGGTTAATGCCTCTGATGATGGAATCCCCCAACAGTAATAGTTTTCTGTTTTTGGCTTTTTTATTTGTACTTAGGGTGCGCTTGTTCTCTTGAGTTACCTTCATTGGTTCTAGTCCCACCTCCCTTCTGTTTTCCTGAGTATCGCAGTGCACTAGTGGAGCGAAGGAATTCTGTAGAGGTAATATTAGTGAAGGTGGATGTTTCTGTGTTACATGTCGCAGTCTTCCTGAGCCTACTATGACCCATTTATTCCTGGGCTGTTTTATTCTTTGAGGTAGAGGTGGTAAGTTGGTATGATTTTGTGGAGTGATGGAAGCTGCTTTAATTGTACTCAATTCCTGTTTAAGTTTGCAGAGCTCCTCCTTAATACTGGCAAGTTGAAGGCAGATGGGGCAAGCCTTAAGCCTCCAAATAGTATGTCTTGGAATTAAAGCACCACAGTGATTGCATAGAATAAAGGTCATCTTGATTGGTTGTGAAGTGACTTGATTTGAGTAGTCCTGATTATATGGGTCTCTATATATGAATAGTGGTCCCTGGGGTTGGTGGGACTATAAGTAAGACTACTAGTAAGGCAGAAATATTGACGCGATTTACTTGTACTGGATCCTGAGGGAAACTTCTCTGGAAGGATGCCTCTTGCTCCTGTGACTAACCTGGTAGTGGGACTAGGCCCTCGATTACTAAGCCGTGGTAAAAGTTCCTACTGCAGCCCTGGAAGCTAAATGCTCTGATGCCCATAGGAATTCTATGAGTGTTGGAGGATTTAGCACTCTGGGCCACAGTAGAAGGGGGGGGGGGTTAGTTACCTACAGAAAACTGCTGTTCATAGACAAGCTGCTAAAAATTTGCAGTGCTTATTAACCAAACTAATAGCAGAGATGCATGCCCATACTTTGGACAATCTCTTTACCCATAAGTACGAAAATTATATGCCTTGTATATTGTGAGGTGTGCTACAATGATTGAAGGGGATCTGTAATATTTACTTATTTAATAGGTTTCTTGCTGAAAAAGTCATTCAAAATGGTTTACACACAATACTAAAAGAAAGAATAATAGAAAAGATACAATAGAAGACTGAAAAGAGAGACTCAAGTATGATAATTCTTCCCCAGATAAATTCCAGACTTATCCCTTCCAGATAAAATACAAAATATATGAATATGCATATACTTGATTTGCATACACTGCCTCCATTGTATGAAAATTTTCTTTCATGCATATTCATTGTGGATAATCTGAAAACCTTTCTGGCAAGGGAGTACTCCAGGACCGAGTTGAGAAACACTGCTTTAGAACACCAAGAAACTCTCCTAAATTTGTAATCCTGGGACTTCAACTACTTGGCTATCCTGATAGATAATAATTTGTTTTATTGTATTACTGCTTGAACTTACCTTGTTGGTTGTGTTCCTTGTTTATTGTACTACTTAAATGCCAATAAACAGTTTGAACTGAAAAAAAAAATCATATAGGCACAGGTACAGCATTATTCTATCTTTTAGATAAATTGGCTTAGCATTATTACCTTAAACATCAAAACAACTTAAATAGACATTCTTCCTGAACTGACAGCCAATATAACTTCTGCAATAAAGGGCATGTGCTCTTCCATTTCTTCCAACAATAACCAGGCTTTAGCATTCTGAACAGTTTGGGGATTCTTACTATATTTTGACAGAAGACCAATATACAAAATATTACAATAGCCTAAAGGTACTTAATAAAAGCTTTTGCTCAAAAGCCTCACATTTGAGTATCATTCAAAGCTTTTACAGATGTAACAGAAGGAATCAATTGATCCATTTGTGGCCAAATCTTCCAATCATCATGCCCAATACAACCTAGACAAGTAGATTTGGTAGTATTTACCACTAAACCACTGTTCTGAAGTTAATTTTCTCTTTACCCATCTTTGATTCATCCTCTGTATTGCTTGATTCCTATCTCCTTCCAATCGTAGAACCAGCTGAACAATATATCATCAGCAGTAGCATAGCCAGATATGTATTTTGGGTGGGCCTGAACCCAAAGTGGGTAGGCATATGATTTCCCCTCTTGATTTCTGCCCCCACCCCTGCCTCTGCCTGATTGACATCTCAACAAATAAAATAAAAACTTGAGCTGGTGGAGATCCAAACTCTTCCCTCCAGCACATGCTTAGTTTTCACATACTTATGTGAAAACCAACCATGCGGGGGGGGGGGGGGGGGGGGGAGGGGTGCGGTGCCTGGTCACATGGCAGCAATGCATGAACAGTTCTGCCAGATGCAGCAAGTAGACAAATGACCTGTTCTGGCTACAGGAAGACTTCTTCAGCTGGCAGGGCTTGGTGATCTCTGGCAGCCATTACAATGGCACAAGAATTTTGGGTAGGTCTGAACCCAAGCCCACCCATGGCTATGCCACTGATCAGCATATAAATAATCAGTACTGTGTTTCCTAATCAAATTTCCCTAAAAAGGAGAGGTGAAAGAGGGAGTCGGGGGGCATTGATAAAACCCCCACTGCCAGAAATAATAACTTGACCAGAAAACTCCCAAATCCTACCTGGAATCTCCATCCTTCTAAATGGGTAATATGCAGAAATAAAACAAACAAAGGAATAAAACTATCTTTTTTTTTTCTTTGTGCTTTTGAGAAAACTCCCAAATCCTACCTGGAATCTCCATCCTTTTAAATGGGTAATATGCAGAAATAAAACAAACAAAGGAATAAAACTATCTTTTTTTTTTTCTTTGTGCTTTTGTTTTTTCTACATATACCCGGAAGAGTGGACTAACACAGCCACCACACCACGTCATCCTTCTAAAAAAACCGAAGCAATCCCTTTTAAAAATACATTATCCACCCCCAATTGCTGACATCTCTCCTATAACATTTATAATTCCACCACATCAGATGCCACTGATAAATCAAGTGACACAAGTGAAACAGGAATAACGTCATCTATATAAAAATAAATCTGATCAACTGGGGCACACAGGTTCAGGTTTATTAAATTTGCTTATCTGCTTAGGGAAATAAACATCCATACAAATGGTTACAAGAGACAGACAGAGAACGAGTGCCACCACCAGTGCAGAAACCTGCTTGTGAGGAATCCAACAATTACCTTCTAAAAATAAACCACATAATTGTGGTTCAACCTTCTTTACAATTACCTCCCCTTTTACAAAATTGTAGTGCGTTTAACGCCAGCCGCAGTGGTAAAAGCTCCGATGCTCATAGAATTCCTATGAGCATTGGAGCTGCTACCACTGCGGTCAGTGCTAAAAACCGTGCTAGTTTTGTAAAAGGGGAGGGGGAGGTGGTTAATTATCTAACAATGAGAGATTGGACATAGGCCTAAAGTTAGCATAATTCGTCTCATCCAAATCTTCCTTTCATAAACAATGTATAACTAGCGTTTCCTTTAAATGGGCAAGCATCAGCCCTTGTAACAAGGAACTATTAATAATCAACGATTCAATTTTGCATAATGTCTGAACAAGATTGAATCAATTTTACTGAAATGAGATCTATAGCACATTTAGGCATCCCCAATTTATGCCAGGGTTTTCTATGCCTAAAGGTAGGTGCCGATATCAGAGCCTAACGGCACCTGATTCACAAAGAGGCGCCTAACTCAAGAACATGGCCATGATCTGCCCTTAACCACACTTTGGGCTAGGCGCCTACTCTATAGAATCTGGATTTTCCAGTTAGGTGTCTAACTTTCAATTAAGTCCAATTATAACCAATTGTGAGGTGTTCAGTGCAAATATTGGCACCAGTTAAGCCGATTGCTTATAAATTAGGCATTGATATAGATGCCTAGCTTTAGGCAGACTATATAGAATCAGGGCCTAAGGGTACAATTGTATATGAATCTATAAATGTATGCCCATTTTCCATTTGTTTATTGATTCTTTTCTAGGGCTAATTTTTCCCACTTATCTAAACTATACTTACCTCGCAACAATGATAGGGAATTGTTTAGTCTAAGAAGGCATATTTGTAGTATGATTATGTGTGTGTGTGTGTGTGTGTGTGTGTGTGTGTGTGCAATTAAAAATATGTTGGATGTAGTTTAGTTTGGCAAGCGGTCAAATGTATTCATCTTCAAAGGTCTATGGATACACCCCTTTATACTATAATCATAGGGCCCAAAATTCAAAATCCAGACGTCTGGAAACCCTATACATAGGTGCGATTCACGCAAAAGCCAGGCACCAGAAATGTAGGCCATGAAAACCCTGTGTCTGGGCCAGAGTCTTAGACTCTCCCACTGCATCCCAGGATGTTCACTAAAAGGTGCAAGGAGTGTGTATGGGAATGTCAGGCTCAGGGGAGGGGTCTCTCCATGGAGGGTTAGTGTGTATGGGGGAGATCAGTTGGTGAGAGAAAGAAAGAGAGAGACAGGAGACAGAAGGAGAAAAAAATTGGGGGTCTCCCTGCCAGTTCAGCTAATCACAGTAGGGGAATCCCCAATCAGCTGAGCCAGCAGGATTCCCTGAAGCTGTGGTTTTGGGGAGTCCTGCTGGCTCAGCTGATCGGGGCTTCCTCTGCCATGATCAGCTGATGGCAGGCTGTGGACCATTGTTGGAATCCCTCAGCAAAGATAGACACCAGAAATGGAACTTTTCTTTCTGTGTATTGTAACTATGTAGACACTTTAGGCCACCTAACGTCACTTCTGGCGTTGGCCATGTTGTTCGGCAGTCTAAGGCACCTACGTAGGTGAAATTCTGGCACTGGTGAATGCCTCAACATTGCTATTTTTTTCTGTTTCTAACAGTGTTCTTCAATTAACTTAGGCATCATTTTAGAATTTCCACCTTAGTGTCCATCTCTGGGATAAGGTGACTGAAGTCACCAGAAACAAAACTTCAGGTTTTAATGAATTCTGTCAGAGCAAACAGTTTGTAAAGCAGCTGCTCAGACCCCATCCTTTTATGTGAAAAAAAAAAGTTACAAAAGTTCAGACGTAGTTTTTTTAAAGGTGGCTTATAGACCCATGACATGAAAAATGGCCAGTCTCGACATTCTGAATCCGCTACTTTTGCCACCTTTTCCCAGAGATTGGTCACATATGTTATGTTTTAATATTTACTAAAACTTACTGCCTTAACTACAAATAGTGAGAAAAGAACTTCAGTCATCTGACAGGAAATAGTCATTCAGGCCCATTCATTCATACAAGATAAACAGTATGAAAGAAAACATATCCAGAAATCATGACAGCCTGGCTATGCCTCAAGGTCTAGGTTGAGAAGCATTGCCTTTTAGCATCCACAAAAGGAAAGTAATGCATAGATTGAAGTATATTGGAATAGGAGATAATGTCCTTTTGTGGATTAAGAACTAGTTAAGATAGAAAACAGAGAGTAGAGTTAAATGGTCAACGGAGACAAGTAGATAGTGGGGTTCCCCAAAGTTCTGTTCTGGGACTGTTGCTTTTTACCATATTCTCACTTCTAAATCATTTATAAATAACTAGTGAGGTAATTAAAGTTGCTGATGACATACGAGTTCTCAAAGTTGTTAAATCGCAAGAGGATTATGAAATCAAAATGGCAGATGATTAATTTGTGAGCAAGTACAAAGTGGTGCCTATGGGAAAGAGGAGCCAGAATTATAGCTATGTGATGCAGGGTTCCACACTAGGAGTCACCACCCAGGAAAACATTCTAGATGTCATAATTGATCATACATTGAAATCTTCTGCTCATTGTGCAGCAGCAGCTAAGTAGAGTGTTGCACGGGGACAGAAATCCCACCCGTACCTACCCATCCCCGCCAAAATCCTACCTGTCCCCACCCATCCCCGCGAGGAATCCCCTCCATCCCCGTCAAAAGTTACCTGTCCCCATAAATGAAACACATTACATAGTATGGACATCCGGAAATCCAACTGCATGAAGTAATATAAATAAAACATACATACATACATACATATATATATATATATACACACACACATATATATATATATATATATATATATATATATATATATATATATATATATATATATATATATATATATATATATATTTTCTATGGGGAACTTTGCTTTGATAAATAAGCATTTTGGATTACGAGCATGCTCCTGGAACGGATTATGCTCGTATTCTAAGGTACCACTGTATGTATATGTGTGTGTGTGTGTGTGTATATATATATATATATGTATATATATACCCACAGTGGTACCTTAGAATACGAGCATAATCCGTTCCAGGAGCATGCTCGTAATCCAAAATGCTTGTTTATCAAAGCAAAGTTCCCCATAGAAAATAGTGGCAACACCGACGATTCGTTCCAGAACCCGGGGTCTGTACCTGTCGGGTGCCGGATGCTGCAGCGCCGTCTCCTCCGTCCGCCTCCTCTGTCCATCATCCAAAGAAGAACCCCACAGTGCCGCTTCAGGGGGGATGCCTCTAATGTCCGCCAGCTGCAGGAGAACCCTGCAATGCCACTTCAGAGGGAGGCCAGCCCTCCATGTTGGATGTCCCCCGCATGCTGGAGAGCCCCCACCTGAGCCCACGCAGCCAAGCGCCACCCCACCTGCACGCCGCGCACGACACGCACAACACCGATGATTGATGCTGTGCGCATCACATGCAACGTGCAGGCGGGACGGCACCCGACCGCGTAGGCCCAGACAGAGGTCATCCAACCTGCGGAAGGCACCCGACGTGGAAGGCTGGCCAGAAGATAGAAGAGGAATCACCCGAAGCGGTGCTTCCTGGGCTGTAAGTGCTCGTTTATCAGGGCAGTGCTCGGTTTGCGAGTCAAGTTTGCTGAGTGTTTTGCTCGTCTTGTAAAACACTCGCAAACCGGGTTACTCGCAAACCGAGGTTCCACTGTATATATAGTATAAATAACAGAAAATCACAATGAATCAAATACCAAATGTATGCATAGTGTAACAAAACTAAAATGAGGACCAAACCCAATTAAACATAGAAAAGCCAAAAGCATTTATAAAATCTGGCCACATGATAAATGAGAGAATCTAGCAATGATAGCATAGAGACAAAAAGGCATAATATATGGATCAAGGGGAACAAGTCAAGCAAAAACCTAGAACACAACTTAAATAAAATAAGTAATGTAAAACAGACTGGATTGTGTAGTTTGAAAAAAAAAAAAAAGAGGATTTAATAGTAACCAAAAAAAAAAAAAAAAGCTAAATCCCATATAAAAGCCATCATCAGGTGTAAAACCAATAAATGTATGTTTTCAGCTAACGAAAAGATAAAATCATGATATAAAATTGTTCTAAAATAATGTAAAATTAAATAAGCCAGACAAAATAATGAGGAAGCATAGAAAAGCCAATTAAGAAAAAAACATGTGCAATTGTATATAAACCAGAATAAAATGTCATGAGAAACCAAGGTAAAGCCACAGGGTAACATAATCAAAGTGAAAATTTGAAATATGCGCTAAACAGAAGGAAAGGCAATGAAACTAGATACAGCAGTGAGTAAGTCAGAATAGATGATGAAGCCAGAACAAAAAAACAAAATTAGACACTGGGACAAACTGAAACAACTGAAGCAATGAATACAACCAAAATAGAGAATTGACGGTAGCAAACGGAAAGAGAAGCATGAACTAAAGCAAAGAGTAAAACAGGACATCAGGGCAAAATAAAAAGGGATTTTCCTGATTAAACACTCCATTCAATGTGAAACATTTTCCTTGGTCGCACCGCTACTTCTGAATCAGGTCTTTTCCTCCTCCTCTCAGTCGCCAGTATCGGGGCCTTTGGGGGACTCAGGCAGCTCAAATACAGGCTGACTTCCTGCTCTAGCCTTGCATGTGACACCGCCCGACCAATCAGCGCAGCAACGCAGTGAGCTCAGCACGTAGGCACACTGAGCGCCTACGTGCTGAGCTCACTGCTTAGTATGGTTGTTTCTGCTGCGGTGCTGGATCCAGACTAGTCTCAATTTGAAAATCAACGAATGACATTAGCCTCGGAATGGGAACCCCGGATCCATCCCTGTGGGAGTCCCGTTGACTTTGGGGGATTCCCATGATCCCCGTTCAGACCTCTACTAAGAAGCCAAATAGAATGTTAGGAATTACTAGGAAAGGAATGGAAAACAAAGATGGGAACGTTATAACGCCTTTGTATTGCTCCATGGTATGGCTGCACCTTGAATAATATGTGCAGTTCTGATCACCACATCTTAAAGACATTGTGGAATTAGAAAAGGTACAGAGAAGGGTGACAAAAGGGATGGGAAGTCCGCCCATCCCCGCATAGGGAAGTCCGCCCATCCCCACTTAATCTAAGGCCTGATTGGCCAAACAGACTTTAGATGAAGTGGGGATGGGCGGACCCGCTATGCCAAAGGCCTGATTGGTCCAGGCTTCTAGAGCCTGGGCCAATCAGGCCTTAGGCTTCGGCGGGATGGGCCGGGAAGGGACGGGCTCGCTTCATTTCGACGAGGCGTGCCTGCCGGCTCAAGACGTGCAAGACCCATCTAAGAACAGGTTTGGTGGAGTGGAGGTTTGGGGGTTGTTAGCATCGGGGGGGGGGGGGGGGTGCGTCTTCGGGCAGGAGGGATTGGGCACCCTCCTGCCAGCTATCGATATTGTCGGGGGGGGAGATCGGTAATGTCGGGGGGGGGGGGCGTCTTCGGGCAGAGGGTTTGGGCACCCTCCTGGTCAGGGGGCCGCGGCCCGCTATACTTATAGCGGCAGAGAGATCCCTTGCCGCGATAAGTATAGCGGCCGCGCCTACTTACAATGTAGGCCAGCATTTTGCTGGCCTACATTTTAAGCTTCTCCTCTACTAGGGAGACGCGTAGGGCCGCCTAGGTTCAGCCTAAGGCCCGCCTAAGGCCCTTAGACGAGCTTAGGCATCTTGCGGGTCTCCCTAGGCTCCCAGAGGTGCCTTCAGGCTTGCCTGGGAAGCATTTTTTTTTTAAAAACGTGCATCCCGATTGGCTGATTAGACAGCTGTAGGACGCCTAAAATCGGGATGCACTTTAGAGAATCAGGGCCTTAGGGCCTGATTTTATAAACAGTGCCTAGAGAAAGTTCAATATTGCTATTTTCGTGTGGTACTAATGAACTGAATTGAAAGAGAGTTTTGTTCATACTGCTGGTGGCTCATTCTGTGTTACATCTGTGCAATTAAAATAAATTTTAAAAAAGGTACAAAAGTATAAAATAAAATAAGAAAAATTTTAGGATAAATGACAATGAAAACTGAACATTTTATGATCTGTATTTGACAGTAATAAATGAAGAGACTTTGGAAGGAGGGGTTTAAGGCCGATGACTGAAGCAGGAGTTTACGTAGTTCACCTACCAAGCTGTTAAACTGACTCCAATGAAGTACTCTGAATCCGAGGCTTTTCCTACCGTTGTTATTTAAAGTATAACACAGGTCACTTTTTGGTGGGCTTTTCTGATGATTGCAAAGTGTTGGCTTAAGACCACCATATAGATTTAAGAAAATTAACGTTTGACCATTAGTACAAAAAATAGGAATTTCAGCCAGTTTACCCCAGTGCCTCCTCTTTTCCAAATATAATAAAATTATAGAACTAGAGGACATGAAATGAAGTTGCAAAGAGAGAAGTCAAAATCAGGAAGTACCTTTTCTCACAGAGGGTTGTTAATACCTGAAATGCTCTTCTGCAGGAAGTGATGGAGACAAACAGTGACAGAATTAAAAAACACAGGATACACATAGAAGATCCCTGGGGATGGAGTATAAGCATAGAGCATTTTCACTCAAAGCAAAACATAACTTACCCCCTCTTTTACTACGCCCGGTACCTTTTTGGCCCTTATTCGTTTTAAAACCTGGTCTAGCCCAAAACATTCAAATAGTGCTGTGGACGTTTTGTAAAATGTTTAACTATCGCTATAAAATGTCCAAGTGTTAAGCCAGCCCTAATCCCACCCAAAACACACCTTTAACACACATCCCTTAAGATTTAGGCACACTGGAGATAAAACGACCAGAAAGACAGTTTCCAACATGGATATTTTGACTAGTAATATGTTCAAGTGCTGATTTGTCATCTTTTGGACATCTGTTTTTTCAAAAATGAGCCCCAGTGCACACTAAATTATGTCAACTCCTATAAGTCCACAATAATCAAGGGGACAATCCAGTGGCGTAGTAAGGGTGAGTAGCGCCTGGGGTGGTGGCATCCCTCCCCCGCTCTTTTCCCTGTCCCCCTGCCGCGCACGTGTCCCCTTCCCTTTCCTCATACCTTTTAACTTCTCTGGCGTGAGCAACATGCTGCCCACATCGGTGTTAGCTCACCCTTTGACATCACTTCCTAGGTGTGGGTCCCAGAAGTGACAGAGAGAGAGAGAACGCTGATGCCAATGCAGGCAGCAACCTTATGCCAGAAAAGTAAAAAAGGTATGGGGAAGGCAAGGGCGTGTGCAGCAAGGAGAGGAGCAGGGGAGTGAGCAAGCGAGGGTGGCAGAGAGGAGGAGGGGTGCCAATGAACCCTTAGGAAGACCGCACCTCCCTTACTATGCCACTGGGACAGTTCCTAAGAAATAAAGGCTAATTTTCTTCAATAAGAAAGAAAAATAGAATATAATTCTAAATCAAAGAAAAGGTCTAGATTGATACATATTTCATTCTCTACTTCCATTTTCATCTTGCCTGGGTTATGGGAGGCAGAATCGATCGACAATTATCAAGAAAAGCTCTAAGTTTGGGATCATAAAGCAAGTAAGGATTACCATCTATATGAATCAAACATTTACAAGGAAATCTTTAAAATTATTGTGCGCTCAGAGCCAATACTTCTGGATGAATCGATAAAAATTTCTTCCTCTTGTCATATGTCTCAGTAAATATGTCTGGGGAAAAAACAGACTTTCTCTGCATAACACCTCTTGTCATATGTCTCAGTAAATATGTCTGGGGAGAAAACAGACTTTCTCTGCATAACATCTTCTCTTGGTTCCTGAAGTATAACTTCGGAAACCAATGATTATCTGGAGTAGCTCTTACTACTTCCTCCTTCAGAGAGGTTCCCGAGATTTGAGTTATTACATTACATTACATTACATTAGGGATTTCTATTCCGCCTGTGCCTTGCGGTTCTAGGCGGATTACAATATAGAAGATGTCTGGGCAATTCCAGTAGAATTACATTACAGGATAAGAGTTGATTTCAGGAACAGTAGAATTATGATACAACAATTTTAACAGAATGGTACATAACACAGAGGATAATACATGTCACAGAAGATAATACATATCACAGGAGATATTATATATCGATTGAATCAAGTTAGATTAGGTGTAGTGTAGAAGGGTTACAGTACCTTCTAAATCACAGACAAGGAGATACTATAGGTGGGTGTTTCTGAAGGTGTTGATTGGGAACTCGTTGGGAGGAGGTTAGAGTGATGGGAGATATTTTTTGAACAATAGTGTTTTTATTTCTTTACGGAAATCTTTTATGTCTGTTGTTTTGATCAGTAATTCTGAGATGTCAGAGTCGATTTTAGCTGCCTGTGTCCCTAGGAGGTTGTCGTAAAGTTTCTTACGACGAGTTCCGTTGAGAGGTGGGAAGGTGAAGATGTTCTGCGTTCTCCTTCTTCTGGGTGAGAGGTAGTAGTGGAAGCGGTTGTTTAGGTAACTAGGTGCCGTGCCGTGGGTTACTTTGAAAATGAGGCAGTAGAGTTTGAATTGTATTCTTGCTCTTATTGGTAGCCAGTGCGATTCTAAGTATGCATTAGTAATGTGGTCATGTTTGCTGAGTGAGTATATGAGTCTGAGGGCTGTGTTCTGGATGGTCTGCAGTTTTTTTATTGTGTTGATAGGGCAAGGTAAGTAAAGGCTATTGCAGTAGTCCACAATGCTCAGCACAAGAGATTGGACAATGATCCGGAATTGGTCTTTATTAAAAAATTTTCTGATTTTTCTTAGATTTCGCATTGTGAAGAATGCTTTTTGGGTGATTTTTTGAATTTGTATTTGCATTGTGCAGCATCTGTCTAGATGTATACCCAGGATTTTGAGGGAGCTTTGTATTGGGTACTTGATTGAGTTTACTTCCAGTTCTGTTAGGGATGGTTTTTTGTCCTTCTCTAGCATTAGGAATTTGGTTTTGTCTGGGTTCAGCTTCAACTTATGATTTGTCATCCATTTTTCTACTGTTTCTAGTGTTGTTTTTAGGCGTCCTGTGGAGGTTGGATTGTGGATGTCGAAAGGAAGGAGGATGGTTATGTCGTCCGCATAGCTGAAGGAGGTAATATTTAGGGTGTCCAGGGTGTTGCCTAGGGAAGCTATGAATAGGTTGAAGAGTGTGGGAGAGAGGGGAGAGCCTTGTGGCACTCCGCATGGATTGGTCCATGGTTCTGATAGAATGTCTTTTGATTTGACTCTATATGTTCTTGTTTTAAGGAAGCCTTGGAACCAATTGTGAACTTTTCCTGAAATTCCAATTGCGTCTAGTATCTGGAGAAGTATGGAATGGTCCACCAGATCGAATGCAGCCGAGAGATCAAATTGGATGATTAGCAGTCTGTGTCCTTGGCTGAGGTGTCTTCGAGCTATGTCTAGTAAAGATACCAGAAGAGTTTCTGTACTGTGGTTGGTTCTGAATCCGGATTGGGATGGATGTAGGATGTTGTGGGCATCTAGGTACATGGACAGTTGTTTTGCTACTAGCCCTTTATTATTTTGACGTATGTTGGGATTGAAGCGATTGGTCTGTAGTTCGATGGGCTGTCTATTAGACCTTTGGGGTCTTTCAGTATAGGCGTAACTATGATTTCACCAAGGTCAGGTGGGAACTGGCCTTCCCTGAGTGTTGTTTGCAGCCATAATATGTAGCTAGCTCTGAAGTTGGTGGACGCTGTTGCTAGTAGGTATGGTGGGCAGTTGTTCAGATCACATGAGGATTTGCAATATTTTCTGTATAGCCTGTCCAGATCAGACCACTGGATTGTGGGGAAGTCGGTCCAGGATCTGTCTGCTGATATGGACTCATCTGTTAAGGGTTTTATTAGAATCTCGTCTATGTTGTTTTGTGAGTTATTGAATGTTGTTCTGATTGAGATGATTTTGTTTTTGAAGTGGTCTGCTAGTTGCGAGGCTGTAGGTGTTAGGTTTCCCTGGGTGGCTAGACATGGTTTGGTGTCGGTAAGGGTTTTTACTAGGTTGAAAAGTTTTTTTGTGTCTGGGTTGTCGGTGCCTATGAGGTTGGAGTAATAGTCTTTACGTTTTTCCTTCAGTTTGATTTTGTATTGCTTGATTTGGATTTTCCATTCTGTTTTAGTGTTATCTTGTTTCTGTTTTAACCATGCCCTTTCTAGTTGTCTACATTTCCTTTTTAGTTGTAGGAGTTCGATGTCAAACCATTTGTCTGATTGTCTACATATTTTATTTTTTGCTTTTAGTGGTGCTAGTTTATTCAAGGTCGATTCGCTGAGAGACCGCCAGGTGTTTATGAATTCACTAGGGTTACTGGAAACTAATGCTGGGTCCACTGCGCTCCAGAATGTGTTGGGGTCGATTTTCTGTCTGGTCATAAAGCTTGTTTTGGGAGGAGTGGGTATATTTTTGTTTTGCTGCCATTTGATGGTGAAATTGTATTTATAGTGGTCCGACCATAGGGTGGGTTGCCAAGCGCCGTTGGTTATTTGGATGTTTTGTGTATTGAGGTTTAGGGATGAGTATGCTGCAATATCGAGTTGATGACCTTTTTCGTGTGTTGGTTCAGGATTGAGGATCTGGTACGATAGGGTATTGAGGTATGATAGAATATCTACTACTTGTTTGGAGGTGTGGTCTTCTAGGTGGAGGTTTAAATCACCAAGGATCAGATTATTTGTAGAGGAAAGAGAGTTCTGGAGGATGAACTCTTCTAGATCTTGTTTGGTGGTATTCCATTTTCCTGGGGTGATATAGCATAGAAGGCAGTTTAGATTTCCTGTAAGGGTGGAGTCAGAAAGTTGGCAGGCTAGAAGGTCTGAATGAGGGGTGGAGTGCTTGGCTAGTACTTTGATGTTGAAGTTGTTTTTTACTATGATTGCTAGCCCTCCTCCTCTTCTGTTAGCTCGGCATATTAGTTCAATTTTGTATCCGTTAGGGCAGAGTTCTATAATGTGTGGGTCTGTATCAGATGTGAGCCAGGTTTCTGTAAGGAAGAGGCATCCTAGATCATCTTTTATCAGCCAGTCTTTGATTAGTTCTGTTTTTGGACTTACTGATCGTATATTTAAGTATGAACATGCTATTGTGGTTTTTTTGAGGGGGATGGGGGTAGTAGTTATATTTGATAGTATTTTATATGATGTCTGAGGTCTTTGTAAGCTTGTCTTGGCTTTTGTTGTATGTCTTTTACCCCAGGTTGTGGGAATGCTTACTTGGTCGGGTGGTGAACAGAGGATCAAGTTTCTAGAGGTTTGTAGTTTCCTGGTTTGTAAAACAGATTTGTGTGGTACTGTGATGATTGGGATTGGCTGTGTGTGGTATCCTGCTGTTTTCCATTTGTCTATGAAGAGGGATAGCAGTAGTAGCGCAAGGATGAGTTTGGGTGTGTTTGTATCCATTGTGTGAATGGTGGGTAGTAGTTGAAGTGGGATTTGTTGGTACTTTGGTGGGCCTTTTATGGAGGAGTCCGGCTATCTGAGACTTCAGTTGGTACTTTGGTGGGCCAGTTATATTCAAACTATCCATAGAAAGATTTCTGCCTGATGTCTTGGTGCCTTTTCTTTGGCAGATAGAATATTCAGGATATTTGTGGCAATGCCTCCTTAAGATTCCAAGGACTTTCTGAAAATTATTTATTTAAAAGTTCTAATGGAGATATGCTCATAGATTTAGGAAAATTCACCAAATGAAGATTTAACCTTGTAGAATTCTCAAAGTTCTCCATTTTGGAAATCAAATCTCAAATACCATCTCCATGTAAGTTATCCATTAAGTCACCCATCTTTTGCAAATCTGCCACTTTTTGTTGAACACCACCAAATCTTGCCTCTAGTTTACTACTTTTCACCTCCTGGGTCATTAGTTTGTTTTTACAATCTTGTAAGGCAGCATCAGTATCAAATTTATGAAGCAAGAACATTTTTTTCAAGTCATGGAACTACATCCCGATAGTCTAATGTAATGCTCGCAGGCTTAACCAGTGGGGTATACTGTGAATCAGATACTTGTACAGTAAAACGTTCCTGAGTTAATGCTTCCTTCAGTGATCCACTGACATTCTCATTTCCAGCAGAGACACGTTGTTGAATGCTATCTGACAAACCAGACGAAAACTGTTCTGCTTCTCTCAGTGAATCAACTACCAGGGCTCTTAATTCACCTTCATCAATCTCCATTGGCAGAGCATTAATCTCTTCTGACTGCACCAGCACCTCCAACCCATTAGGAATTGATGTGGTGGTGGATTGCTCCACTGTCTCTTACATACCTGGACTAGGGGGCAGAAATCAGTCCTTGGGGCTCAGCATGTTATCAAGTACCAACAAGGCTGCCTCAGAGCTAGTGCTGGAACAAATGGATCCTCCTGTCATCATGGTAACAAACTTCTGAAATGATGAAGTTGCAGCAAGCAAGGACTTGGAAGGGTTAAGTCCTAACTTTACCCTTACACTTCACCATCTTTGGGGAAAATTCTTTACCTCCTTCAGAGCCCAGATCGATATGTGCCATCTGTGATCACCCACACTGTTCAACTTATTCTTCCTGTACACTGCCTTGGGTGAATTGTTTCCAAAAGGCAGTAAATAGATCCTAATAAACCAATAAATTATGTTCATACTTTAAAAAAAAGGCATAGAAAGGGTAACCTGCAAAGAGCAGCAGCTGCAAGCCAAAAAAGGGAAGGGGTGTTGAGCAGTCCCAATGTTGAGCAAGAGATGGATCACTCTTCAGAGTGGAAGAGTAGCCCAATGCTTAGAGCAACAGACTGAGATCCTAGGGATCTATGTACTATTTCCACTACAGCTCCTTGTGACCTTGGGCAAATCACTTAACCCTGTATTGCCTCAGTACAAAAAAAAAAAAAAAAAGCAAACAAAGCAAAACTTAGATTGTGAACCCACTAGGGACAAAAAAAAGTACCTGGATATGTGTATATCTAGTAACACTATAGAAATGATTAATAGTAGTAGGGTTAATCTGCATGAAGCAGCAAGTACAGTCATGGGCAATTGGAATAAAGAACTTTAGTTTTTGTTTCATGAAAGAAATACATTTCCTTAGTGCACACATGAATGTAATGTAATGTAATGTAATGCAATTTTATTTCTTATATACCGCTAATCTGTTAGGTTCGAAGAGGTTTACAGAAAATATACATTAAGGATGCAATAAGATAAGATAGGTAAAGATAGGTACTTTGAAAATCCCTTACTGTCCCGAAGGCTCACAATCTAACTAAAGTACCTAAGAACAAACAAATTAGCAAATAATAGAGAGGTAAATAAAGATAGAAGAAAAAAGTGAGATATGAAGCATCCTAATAAGAATACATTGAATTTAAAAGTACCATGAAAAAGGCAACAATAATTTCAAGGCAATACAACTATTTGCTTTCAAAGGAAAATACAAAGGTCCATTGCAAATAGCAGCAGCCAAATATAGACATGCAATTATTTATTTGGTCTTAACTTTAAAATATGACCCCTCCCCTTTAATAAAACTGTAGCACATTTTATAGCACCGGCCACGGTGGTACCAACTCCGATGCTCATAGAATTCCTAAGAGCGTCGGAGTGTTGCCGCCGCGGCTGGCACTAAAAATCGCACTTTGGTTTTGTTAAGGGGGAGGAAATAATGTTTTAGAAAATTAAATTATATGTGATACAGAATAGAACTGAATGTATTACTATGTCATATGCTGTCAGCCGTTAGGCATCAATTTCATGGAATCAGAACAGACCCTGAAGTGAAAAGGATAGCCTTCCTCTAGCAGAGACAAGCTGCAATCACAGATGAAAATTGTTTTACCTCCTGTTGGCTTGTGCTAGAAAAATGCATGACTAGACAGCTGGAGGAACTGAATCCTCTTACATTCTCAAACTAAGTAAAAGGAGATGATATCGATGGCTCTGAACAGTGCATACACTTTCAACCACTGATTTTTATAGAACTCATAGAAAATAGTTTTCATAATATAGCTGTGATTAATGTGGGAAGTAGAGCTCTAGGACAATTCATTGCAGTTCCTTATTAAGCCCCTCTTTTATGAAGCTGCGTTAGGCTTTTTTTTTTAATCACTGGCCGTGGTGGTATTAGCTCTGACATTCATAGAATTCAGCCATAGGAAGCATATAGGGCACCTATCTGGTTGGCATGGTGGACATTATCTCACTTGGCTGCAGATCCACAAGGTCTACAAGGTCACCCTTGAATTTACTACAAGGTCACATCCTTCTCTCCTACCCACCATCCGCTCTCCTGAATTTTTCAGACTCACACCACCCCTTCATCCTTCACCCAAACAACTCAGGAAGCTCCCCTTGCCTGGTTCCACCCTCTCGACCATCAGCTACTGCTGACTTTTCTTCCTTCTCTGAAATCACAGAAGAAACTGCACAACTTCTGTCTTCAGACAAGCCTACTACACACCCCTCAGACCCTATTCCCACCCCTCTACTTGACCCCTTCTCACATACTGTTATCTCTCCCATCTGTCATATTCTCAATCTATCCATTTTCACTGCAACTGTCCCCACTGCCTTCAAACATGTGGTGGTTAAGCCGCTTCTCAAAAAACCCTTGCTAGACCCCACCTGCCTGTCCAACTATTGTTCTGTCTCCCTTCTTCTATTCCTATCCAAGCTACTTGAGCGCGCTGTTCTCTGTCACTGCCTGGGTCCTCTTCTGTTGCTATCCCGCTAGCAATTGCCATACCATAGGGTTCTGTCTTAGGACCTCTTTTTCTTTCTCTACACCTCTTCTCTCGGTGCCCTGATCTCCTCCCATGGCTTCCAGTATCACCTGTATGCTGATGACTTCCAGATCTACCTCTCTACACCCAAAATTTCACCTAAAGTACAAGAAAAAGTCTCTGCCTGTTTGGCCAACATTGCTGCCTGGATGTCCTGCTGTCATCTGAAACTAAACATGTCCAAGAATGAGCTTCTCCTCTTTCCTCCTAAACCCTCAGCACCTCCTCCTTCACTCTCCATCTCAGTAAATAGTACTGTAATTGTTCCAGCCTCCTCTGCTCACAACCTTGGAGTCATCTTCAATTCCAACCTTTCATTTTCTACATACATCCAAACTGCTAAGGCCTGTCGCTTCTATCTCTACACAAACAGGCAACCTAGTCACATCAAGGTTTGTGAGGGGGACGCTCAGGGCACCAAAAATGGCTCACGACTTACAACCCAAAATTAGATAAATGTAATGTAGATAAAGGGTGAAGGGTGCTCTCAGTGTGAACCATCAGTGATAGGAGCCCAGCTCCGACACTTCACTTCTGGGTCAAGGCGGTAAGCCTCCACCCCCACACCATCATCGAGCACCCTAAGTGTGCTTCAAATTAAAGGGATGAGAGTCCACTGAATCAAACAAATCAATCAATTAAAGTGAGTAAATCAAACTCAACACAGAAAACCTGAGCGACCCCCAAACAAACCCTGCCAGCCAGACCACATGACAAAATCACACACCACCATACAAAATTTCCAAATGAATATAATACTTATCTGAAAACAAACTAATAAACGCAAAACCGCACCAGGAGAAAAAGGTTCGACCGCGCTGGTTTCGGGAGGAGCCCTTCTTCAGGAACCTGACCCCCGACGGGACACAAACGAAGAGGTCGGCTGGAGGGCGGGGTGCCCGGGTGGGAGAGCACACACGCCTAAAACGGAACTCAAAGCAACGTCATACACCAACCAACCAATCATACAACAACATACAGACCAATCACACACAAGGGCAAAAACACCCTTTATCTACATTACATTTATCTAATTTTGGGTTGTAAGTCGTGAGCCATTTTTGGTGCCCTGAGCGTCCCCCTCACAAACCTTGATGTGACTAGGTTGCCTGTTTGTGTTATTTCTATAATAGGATTTTTGGCAAATTTTGGAGTGTATTGTTGTGGCTTCTATCTCTACAACATCACCAAACTTTGCCCCTTCCTCTCTGAGCACACTACCCGGACCCTTGTACACACTCTCGTAACCTCACATGTAGAATATTGCAATCTACTTCTAACCGGTCTCCCGCAGTACTGCCTCTCCCCTCTGCAATCTGTGCAAAACTCTGCTATGTGACTAATCTTCTACCAACCTCGCTACACTCTCCTTAAATCACTTCACTGGCTCCCTATCCGCCATCGCCTACAGTTCAAGCTCCTATTGCTGACCTACAAGTGTATTCATTCTGCTGATCCTCAATATCTCTCCTCTCTCCGTATACACCTCCTAGAGAACTCCATTCCTCAGATAAGCTGCTCTTAGCTGTACCCTTCTCCTCCACTGCTAATTCCAGACTTCGTTGCTTTCATCTAGCTGTCCCCTATGCAAGGAATAAATTTCCTGAGTTTATCCACCAAGCCCCTTCTCTTGTTTAAAAGCAGACTAAAACCCCATCTTTTTGATATAGCCTTCAGTCCATAACCCTACTCCCCACTGCCCACCAACCCAGCCAACAGATTAACCGTTCCCCATAGCTGTATCTATGACATCTCGTTTGTCTGTCTTGTCTGTCTTATCTCTTTCGAACAAGGGCTGTCTTCTTTGTGACTCTGTACAGTGCTATGTACGACTGGTAGCACTATAGAAATAGTAGTAGTAGTAGATCAACAAAAATGCAGGATAAGAACCTAGCTGTGGAAGCAAGATGGGTTTTCTGTATGTTTGTAATGGGATATGCATTGAGCTTTTAGTGAATAGTGGTAAGGCTAAGGTATTGTTAAAATGTGCCAATAAAACAGTAGCCGTTTTTAACCCATCCTGCAGTTCAGTATGTCTTTATGGCTGGTCATTACTAGGTATAGTGGAGAATGATGGGAGAGGGAATCCCGGCTGCCTATGTTAGGGAAATGGCCACCAGTTGATCTTCACCAGCCCCACCATGAACATAGCAGAGGGAGACCTGTCAACATTAGGAGCTCAGTCTGGACCCATCTTCCCCTTCCTGGAAGCCCATGTATGTGTGGGGTCACAGCTACATGTGTGATTTTTTCTATGTTGGCTATCAGCTGGTGAGAGGAATGGGAAAGGGCCTTGAGTAAATTAAAGTAACACTTGGAAGCCTGTTACCATTTGTCATTGAGCCAGGCTACCAAACTCCACCCTTCCACCCACTTTGAATTACTTGCCAGATCAGTCAGATGCATATGGAAGATAAGGTTCTAATTAGAAAGAGTTATTGTATTAACCTGTCCTATTAAGCCCTCTTAGCTCTGTTAAATGTATTCCTGATGTGTCGGTTGATAACCCATGTTATTCAATATTATGTCACAGTTTGGTGGAGCACCCAAACCTTGATGACAAGAAAATATTGATAATGGTCAGGTTAAACACTGTGAAGCCACTGTTCACCAGGAGGACAGGCTGACTAGTTAGTGCGTGTATAAGGCTTCTAGCTGGTTGGCATTGTGGGTAAGGTGCAGCATTTATACTTCTCCACATTCGATTAGCAAAGTTATTTTATAACATCTTTTTCATTGGACCCCTGAGGAAGGTGTTTTACCGAAACACGGCCCGTGTTGGGTCCGTAAACACAAATGTGGACAGTGTTTCTTTGAAGAAATAAAACAAAGTTTTTGAACATTGTTGGCTTCCACATCTTTTGCCTTGTTTGGTTAGCCATTTTCTCTGTTTTTTGTCATTTCACTGGACCAGGGATCGACCAAAATGTAGAATGGAAATCTAGCTTGGCAAACAAGGCAAGTTACCTGTGTATTTGTGATGGTATAAGCCCTGAGCTTTTATGGAGGAAGCAAGGATGGAGTAGTAAAAAAAAGGGGGGAGGGGTTAAGGGAAAGGCTCAATTTGCTTGGGTATTGTTGTTGTTATTGTTGAAAGGTGCTCGTCATTGTGTCTTTATGGCGAATGATGGGAGAGGGAATTCTTCCTGTGTTATGTTACAGGGTTAACATAATTGTATATGGTGTTGTGTGCCTTGCTTGATGTGGCACACCAAGAGGACACAATGGTCTTTCTAGTCCTATTCAAGGCATATATTAATATTTTGGCGTGCATGAAAGGTTATTCTTTGGATAAAATTTCAACATCTATTAAACCATCCAGAAAGTAATTTAATATTGTGCTAGATCTACTGGACTATCTCATACCACCAAATGAAGAAGGATTAGTGAAGTGTTAAGACATTATTAGATATGTTTCAGGTGAAATTAAAGTATCTTTTTGCCTATGATATTATGTCAATAACTTAGAACTGTGTCGTCTTTGGCACTCCTTCAGATCTTGTCCTTTCCCAAGGCCCCATATTATCCTTTGGATCTTTGCCCAGTTTGTTTGATAAAATTGTTTGCAGAATGTGCTTGCACATGGAATTTCTGCCTTTATTAATTCTTTCTGTTAGAGAGAACAGAGAAGCTAATCCCATTGCTCTGAATGTCCTGTTTTGCAGGGGACAGGACCCGGCAGGCTATAAGCATGCACAGAGGTGAGTGTTTTCATACATGTTGACCACCTCGCCAATACTACTCCATGGGGTTAGGGAAAGGAAGCTGCTGAGAAGTGGGGAAACACAAGGAAATAGAAGATACTGAATACCTCGAGACAGGAGGGAGAGGGATGCTGGATACCTCAGGGTGGGGATGGGAGAGAAAGAGGGAAATACCTTGAGAAGAGATGACAGGGAATGAGAGAGATGCTGGAAACATAGGGGGGGGGGGCTAGGAAAAGGAAGGGGAGATGCTGAATATGGTAGGGAAGGGCCTTGAGCAGTGGTCTCAAACTCAAACCCTTTGCAGGGCCACATTTTGGATTTGTTAATGTCTTATTAAAGAAATGACAATTTTGCATGAGGTAAAACTCTTCATAGTTTATAAATCTTTCCTTTTGGCTAAGTCTTAATAATAATATTGTCATTTATAGCTAAAGAGACATATGATCAAGAAACTTTTATTTTCCTTTTGTGATTATGATAAACATACCAAGGGCTTCAAAATAGTACCTGGCGGGCCGTGAGTTTGAGACCACTGGCCTTGAGTCACCCCTTGATGGGGGAGTCACATAGCTGAACATTTGCTTAGGCTATCAGATGCCCTTGGGCTGGCCCTGGTGGTGAATATAAATTCATTATCTACATATTTTAAAATGTATATATATGATACTGGGCCATTTAATTTACTACACAGTCAGATATTAACCATATAATAAGAAGTATACATAGGTCAGGGGCAGAGGTAGAACTTACACTTTATATATGTATAGCTGTAAAATTCAAGACAAAGAACAAAGAAAGAGAGTCCAAAAGTCCAACCAACAACAACACCCACAAAGATGAAACTGCCTTCAGAACTGGAATAAAACTTGTACTTTATTGCATGAATTATGAACAAGACGTCTTGTCCATAATTCATGCAATAAAGTACAAGTTTTATTCCAGTTCTGAAGGCAGTTTCATCTTTGTGGGTGTTGTTAGCTGTAAAATTCAGCCAGGAAAGGAGACAATTTTATAGAATAGTGCTAACAGTTACATGCCTATTCCATATACATGTGTGTGAAATAAGGGCATTTATGCACATATGTATGCAAATTCACGTCTAAATGTCAAAACTTCTCTTTATTACTATTGTGTAGAACTGTGTTTAACTTGCTTCTTTTTTTAACTCTGTGTTCCGTCAGGAGAAGTTATGACCGACTATGCATATCGTGTATTCTACATATGGTTTCACACATGAGCAGAACCTGGGCGGGACTCGTGTACACCTTCATGCTTAACTAACAGAGGGTTCCTTTTACTAAGCTATGCTAAGCGCTAGCATGCACTTACCACAGTTTAAAATGGCTTACTGCAGGGCACCCTCAGGTGTCCTGTATAAGTTCCAAATCTGCTTGTGCTACGTATGCGTCAAAAAAATATTGTTAAATTTTTGTTGGAGGGACGTGTCTGAGGATGGAGAGCAGGCATTTCTGCACTCATCAGTTAGCATGTCTACATTACCACATGCTAACTGCCTAGTGCAGGATTACCACTTGAGCCCTTACCACCTACATAATAAGTGTCAGTAAGTGCTCTTAAAGTAATTCTTTGTAATAATTGAAATAAAAAATTGGTCATTTTCCAGCTATGATAAAAATGGCCTTAGTGCCTTGTTAAAATTGCCCTGTGTATGGGTAAATTATCAGTTTATTTTATGCCTGCTGAAGTAAAAACATAGTCACCCCTGTCGTTACCACTTACATGTACAGTATATTATTCAGTGGCACTACATGTGATCTTTGGCAAGCCTCTTAACCTTCCAATGTCTCAAGTACAAGCTCAGATCGTAAGCCCTCTGGGGACAGGAAAATACTGACTAAACATGAATGTAACTTGTCTTGAGTTACTACTGAAAAAGGTGTGAGGAGGAGGGATTCCTCTGTTCACTGCAGGAAGCTGCTATTGCACAGCACTAATAGAAATTACATCAGACAAGGCAGGCCACAGTAGAGAAGATGGGCCGGCGGCAGAAGGGCAGCACATGTGAATCAATGCTGTCATCCAGTAACTTTTGAAACAGTTAAAAAGGTAGACTCAGGGCGGGGGGTGGGGGTTTGAGGAAGGAAGAAGATAGATGCTGGCCAGTGGGGAGGGAATGGAAGGAGAGATACCAGGGAAAGAATGTGACAGAGACAAAAAGTAGGTACTGGTCTGTTCGGCGGCAAGATGCCACTCCTAGAAATGTGCTGCCTGAGGTCTCCGCCTCAGTTGGCCTCATTATAGGGCCAACCCTGCCAAAGAGCTTGCCTTAAATTTGGTATATTTTGTTACTCAATTCTAGCCATTTTGGAGCCCACTGATTTCTGTACTAGTGTGTCAGAGTTGCAGGGATTTGAAAATAAAATAAGCACAAGAAAAAGATCTTAAATAGAAACTGGTTTCTGTGCTTTTGGGTATTACTGTGAAATGGCAATGCAAACTTTTCTAACTTGGTGTTCAGGAGAGGTAATTGATTCTGCACGGGCCTTTCTGTTGGAAGAGGTTCCTTTGGGAATTAGTTCTCAGGAAATTCAAACTGTACTGGAAAGAAACACAAAAGTGGAAGGTATAAAAATCCTAGGTAGGATGGGGGACTCCACACAGGAAAAATTACTAGTCTTGAATGCATGCCCTCAAGACAAAGACCCTAGAACACTTCCAGAGAAGACAGTGCCAGACACTGAGGCCACATCCTGGAAAGTCCATAGTCTGTTATTGAGAAAGACATGGGGGAAACCACTGCTTGCCCTGTATCGGTAGCATGGAATGTTGCTTCTTCTTGGGTTTTGGCCAGGTAGTAGTGACCTGGATTGGCCACCGTGAGAACATGCTACTGGGCTTGATGGACCATTAGTCTGACCCAGTAAGGCTATTCTTATGTTCTTATAGTCTAAAGAAGCTAGTGGCCCCTCAAAACAGACAGAGGCAATAGCAGCTCTCTGTAATGAACAGAGGAATCCCCCCCCCTCCTCATAATACTAAAGATACCTAAATGAATAGTGCCACTGAATATACATTAAAAGTTAAGTGGTGGCCCTAGCAGTGGTGTAGCAAGGGGGGGGGGGAGATGAGGGGGGTGGTCCGCCCTGGATGCCATGTTGGTGGAGGCATCAGCACCCCTCCTCCTCTCTGCCTCTTGCCTCTTACCATTCCTCCACTCACTACACACACGCCCACCCTTCCCCCGTACCTGGATTCTAAATTTATGTTCGTGGCAGTCAACAATGTGCTCCCCCGCCGATGTCACTACTGGGTGCCGTGCAGACGGAGAGCCGATGGGATCGCAAGGAACATGTTGTTGACCGCCACAAGCAACAATTTCAACTAGAGGTACGGGGAAGGGAAGGGCAGGGTGCACAGCAGGCAGGAGTGGGGAAGAAGTGGGAGGGGGAGATGAGGGAGGGGGAGGGGCGCCACCGCCTCAGACACATTTCACCCTCATTATGCCACTGAGCCCTAGTATTTTATGGATATAGTCCAATGCTCTGGTTTTTATTTATTTAAAATACTTGTAACCTCCACTTTCCAAATGTTTAAAAATACCTGCAGGTGCTGGGGCTAATTAAGGATCAGTTTGAATTCCCAGCAAGAATAATACATGAGAATATTGGGTTCACCTATGCTTCAGAGGTTAAATATCTTGGGGCAATTTCAAATGCAGACTGCTTTTTTCAAGATGAGGACTTCATGCGCTAGTGTACACTGTCAGCCTCAGATTTTTGGGCAGTTGTCACACACACAGACTATTGTAATGCTGTATATCTGGGTTAACACAGGCCTACATTGGCCCTTTACAACTGGTTCAAAATGATGCTGCCCTGATACTTATGGTACTAAGAGGAGAGAGCATATTATTCTGGTTCTGAAGACTCCATACTAGTTGCCGGTGGATTACACTATGTAACATAATTGTATTTATTTTTTGTTCCTGGGTAATAAGTGTTCTTTCTTAATTGCCGATGCCACAGAAGTATAGAACATGGCTATCATTCCCCTCAAACTATACTTTTGTGACCAGGACATTGATATTTTTGAAATTTACCTTTTTTGCAGAACATTCCAGATTGAATCCAAGCTATGTAAATTTAGGGGCCCTTTTACTAAGGCTCAAACATCTGGCAGATGCATTTTGCTATGTATGCAGCCAATTTATCAAGACAAGAGGGAAAAAGTACTCCATAGAAGCATCTGCTAAGATGTGCAGTACCTACAAGACATGTTTTGGGGACTGTTGGGGATCAAGACAAACCTTGGGCACCTCACTTCACATGCGAGCACTGCCCAAAAAAACTCTGGCAGGTAAGACAATTATGTTTCTCACTAGGATGGTGGAATTTTCTGCTATAAAATTTCTTAGAATGTTTAATTTTTTTTAAATACAATGATATTTGAAAATATATCAAATATGAAATATGTTGCAAGAATCTCATACATATTAGTCTTAAGTGAAATAAATTTATTGTTGTCATTACTACAAATTCATTTTATTCTTCTACAGGATAGTACAGAAGGGAAAAGAGAGCCATGAAGTTTGAAATCCCTAGAATTTGACAGGAAACCACTGAACACTCAAGCAACTGCTACATCTGTATGGTGGACCCTTCCAAACATTGAATTGACAAGCATGCATCTGCAATCATGTATCTGGACATTCCTTCATTCATCACCCTGGTGCCACATTACCTTGAGCTCCCCATACCCACTGCCCCAGAGAGAGAGCAGCTGTCTTCAGAAGAAAGCAGCAAGTCAGAGAAAGAGGAAGACGTCATAGATCCAGTTTACAACAACAATGGTGCAGTTGATTTTATGTGAACAGAGTCGAGCTCCTTTTGGGGAGATGACACGGTATATAAATCCAAGATTTAGATTAGATGAGAGAAATCCCATATTATCCAAGTCCAAAAGACCTCAATGACTTGATCAGAGATCGTGGTCTCACCAAGTCCAATGCCACACTTTTGATGTCTAGATTCGAGCAGTGGAACTTGTTGGATCAATATGTGCAAGTCTCAGATAAGAGGAAGTGTCACCAAGCTTTTTCTACCTTCTTTACTCATCAAGATAGGCTCTGCTTCTTCCACAGTGTGACCAGTTTGAGACAACTGGAATCACCTGTAGCCGAAAGGTGTGGCATCTCTTCATTGACAGCTCATCAAAGAGCATCAAAGCTGTGCTGCTCCACAACGGGAACAAGTACCCATCTCTTCCACTGACTCATTCAGTGCACCTCAAAGAAGATTACAACAGCATCAAGACCTTACTAGGTGCCTTGAAGTATGATGAGTAAGGCAGGGACTTCAAAATAGTGGCATTCCTAATGGGTCTCTAAAGTGGTTTTACCAAGTTTCCTTACTATCTCTGCCTTTGGGGCAACAGGGACACAAAGGCACACTACCAAAGGCAGGACTGGCCATAGTGGGCCAAGTTCTTTGTGGTGAGAAACCATGTCAAACAGAAACCACTGGTGGACCATCGGAAGGTGCTGATGTCATCACTGCACATCAAATTGGGCCTAATGAAACAATTTGTCAGAGCTCTAGTTAAGGAGTCAAATAACTTCAAAGTGTCTTCCCTAATCTGTCTGAGGCAAAAATCAAAGCTAGTGTCTTCATTGGACCACAGATAAAAGAAGTTTCTGGAGTGCAAGGAATTTCCCATGAAGCTAACTAGGAAGGAGAAAGCAGCTTGGAACAGCTTTGTTGCAGTGACAATCACAAGGCTCAAAACTTCATGGAGTTTGTTGAGAATCTGGTGAAGAATTACAGTAAAAAAGTCTGTAGGATGTCTCTCAAAGTCCATGTCCTTGATGCTCATCTTGAGAAATTCAAGAAGAACACGGGAACATACACAGAGGAACAAGGTGAGTGTTAACACTAGGACATCGAACATCGCTATCAAGGACAATATAATGAGAACGTGATGGGAGACTACATCTGAGGACTGATTTGTGAAAGTGACTTACAATTAATCACAAATCTTGAAAAACTACTCACTTCTAAATCTGTGGTCATCTTTGTATAACTTCAATATAAAGGCATGTTAATTGTGATTCATATGTTGCTTTTTATGATTAAGAATGAAAAGATGAATATTCGTAGTTTTCATGTTTTAAATAAGTAAATAGCAAATTTTGACTATCCTGGACATAAAAGCACAATTTTATGGAAATAGATATGTTCTATACTTTTTAGGCATGAACAATTAGGAAATTACACTCAGGGCTTGATTCTGTTTTGGATGCCAATCGCGTGTTAATCACATGTTGGTGTCCAAAAGAGAATCACATCTACAGTCCCAGTTAGATGCCGAAATGTAGGCCAACATTTTCAGGCCTACATTTAAGGCATCCTTCTTGCATCTACGTAGTGTCACCGTGTATCACCAGGCTGGGCCGCACCTAAGCGGGGGGTGGCCGAAAGAGCCTAGAGCACACGGTGCTGACCGAGCGGATTTATCAATACTAATTGGAGTTGGTGGATCAAGTAAAAACACCCAGTTTTGCTTCCAATACAAAATTATTTTATTCCAAGAGAACTTCAGCTCCCAAAAACCAAAATTGCATTCACAGTTCAAAAAGAAAAAAAAACCCTCGTATTTCCCAGATATAGTCCAAAATAACTCTCCTCTATCTCAAGGCAATAGTCCATAGATTCCAAACTACTTTCAAAATGCTTTCATGCAATTGGATACAGCCTCTTGCTGGCAATCACTTCTGGCAGCTTTAGACTGGATCCACCTCTGAACTCTTTGGATGCAGAGCTCAGGGCAGAAGGGACTTCCTCCCACAATGACCAGTGTCTGTGGTCCCTCCCAACTAGGAACCACAATCCAACCTATGGAAAAACCTCCAAAGGAAAAAGGTCTTCAAACTATTGCCAAGGTTGGGCAGTGCTAATTGCCACAGCCTAGAAACTCTGTGGTTCTTGCTCAAAAGGAACCCTCACAAGCCACTAAGGCTTTCAGTAACCTCTCTTTTGCCTTGTTTGCCTTGAAGGTTACAGAGACAGACAGCACCTTAATTAGCACAACCAGTCTCAGCCTAACTTCCTTTAAACCCCATCGGTTTCCATAGCCCACTGGTCAGCATCAACATCTCCCTCTTTAAAGTCCATGGATTCTTCCTGGTCTAAAAAGTCTTTATTATCAGAAGCTTCCCTCATGAATTCATTTAACATTTCAGTTTCCATAAAGTTAGATCTGACCAGGGTGTTAGGCTGAGGTATACTGCTGCAAGCCTCAGGATAATGAGCAACAGGTGTGACTTGTTCCTGGCTAAATTGAGGACTAGAATGTTCCTGGTGTTGCCGGGAATTATGTCCCCCATGGATGTTAGGAGATGTGTGGTGCACCCTCCACCTAGGAACAATATCCTGAGAACTTTTAGTTACCCTTACCCTTTGTTCTCCCTTTTCTAATTCCGGCAAAAACAAATAGGTATTTCCTTGCTCTTCACCGAACCTTCCTTGCCTGGCTGTAGTTCTGGGCTGAGGTGTTGATGTGGGTAGTGTTTTATCACTTTGGGAGAGTATTTTCCTCTGCCTAGCCCTAGGCATCGGCGTCCTTTCACTACCCGGCTCAGTCGCAGGGCCTACCCTGTGACAGTAGACGCATAGTGACGCTTAAGCCTGCCCATGGCCACTTCTGTGTGAATCCATGTCCATGCCACTCCTTGGGTGTACTTAAGCATCGCTACACATCAATGTAGACACACTGTGCATCTCTGTAGATGCACTCCAGAGGCCTACAGTGTGGGCATCCTGCCTAAGAGAGGGTTTTTTTAAAAACATGCATCCTGATTGGCTGCCACATGGTGGTAGGACTCCTACTGCTGCCTGCCATCGGGACACATGCTTTCGAGAATCAGGCCCTTAGGCCCTGATTCTCCAAAGTGCGTCCCGATTTTAGGCAGCTGTAGACATCCTACAGCTGTCTAATCAGCCAATCGGGATGCACGTTTTTAAAAAAAATGCTCCCCAGGCAGGCCGCCTATATTGAAGGTGCCTCCGGGAGCCTAGGGAGGCCCGCAAGACGCCTAAGCTCGCCTAAGGGCCTTAGGCGGCCCTACGCGTCTCCCTAGTAGAGGAAGAGACGCTTAAAATGTAGGCCAGCAAAATGCTGGTCTACATTGTAAGTAGACGCGGCCGCTATACTTATGGAAGCAAGGGATCTCCCTGCTGCAATAAGTATAGCGGCTGCAGTCGCGGCCGCCTGTCCCATCGCTGACAGGAGGATGCCCAATCCTCCTGCCGGAACCCCCTTGGAATCCCCCTCCCCCACAAACTGGTAATCGCTGGCAGGAGGATGCCCAATCCTCCTGCCGGAAAGCCCGACGACCCGACAACCCCCCCCAAAACTAACCTCCCTCCCCCAACTAACCTTTACATGTTGGTCGGTTGGACGGGTCTTGCTGCCGTCCAGCCGACGGGCCCACCTCGTGGAAATGAGACAGGCCCATCTCTTCCCAGCCCATCCCCGCTAAATCTAAGGCCTGATTGGCCCAGGCTCTAGAAGCCTGGACCAATCAGGCCTTAGGTATAGCGGGTCCGCCCATCCCCACTAATTCTAAGACCTGATTGGCCCAGGCTAGGCACCAGGCTAGGCACCTGGGCCAACCAGGCCTTAGGATTAGTGGGGATGGGCGGACCCGCTATGCCTAAGGCCTGATTGGTCCAGGCTTCTAGAGCCTGGGACAATCAGGCCTTAGATTTAGCGGGGATGGGCCGGGAAAGGGCGGGCCTGTCTCATTTCCACTAGGCGGGCCCGTCGGCTGGACGGCAGCAAGACCCGTCCAGCCGACCAACATGTAAAGGTTAGTTGGGGAGGGAGGTTAGTTTTGGGGGGGGGGGGTCGTCGGGTCATCAGGCTTTCCGGCAGGAGGATTGGGCATCCTCCTGCCGGCGATTACCAGTTTGGGGGGAGGGGGGTTGCAGAGGGGTTCCGGCAGGAGGATTGGGCATCCTCCTGTCGACGATGGGACAGGCGGCTGCGACTGCGGCCGCTATACATATTGCAGCAGGGAGATCCCTTGCTGCCATAAGTTTAGCAGCCGCATCTAATTTAACCCGATTCTCTAACCGGCGTCTGTACCATGGACGCCGGTTACAGAATCGGGGTTTAGTGTAGGACCGATTCTGTATAGGACACCTCTCCTGGGCGTCCTATACAGAATCAGGGCCAAAATATCTGAGGGTTGTGTGTTGACACAGAATTCTAACAGTATGGCAGGCCAGGGTTTACCAGCTACTGGCCTTTAGGTTTCAAGTTTAGTTAAGTCCAGAGTTGATGCTTTAGGTTTTTGGGACCAGTTCCAGATAACGAGCAATTTCATCATATAGCACAGTGCCTCTCAAACTTTTTTAGCTCTGGCACACTAAACAGAACAAATGTTTTTGGGGCACATTATAATTAAAATTATAAAATTGCAAAAAACAATAAAAAATTAGATTTTACAGTTATTTATTTAAAGTTCTTTAAGCTATGTATGGATAATTGTAGCAATGATGAAACTAAAGTAGATAGAATAGAATTGCTAATCAATGCAATGGAATGTGCTTGCTTTTGAGTGCAAATTAACTCAAAATACAGCTCGATAGTCGACAAGCAAACACGCATTTCATCATCCACCATCTGTAGTTGTTCTCTTTTTTTTGATTTAGGGCTCCTTTTACTAAACTGCAATAGCGTTTTTAGTGCGCGCAGAATTTTAGCGCACTCTAAACCCGTGCTATGCGGCTAGAATCGCAGCGGGAGGGTCCTTAGGTACCTGGATCAATCAGGCTCTAGGATCCTGTGGGTTGGGCAGTGGAGGGGCGAGCCCGCATCAATTGGACGGGGGCGGGCCTGCTGGCCGGACGGTGCGAGGAGCCGTCCAGCCAACTTGCAGGTAAGCCCAAGGTGGGGTTCCGGGGTGGGGGATTTCATTGGGGGGTCCAGCAGGAGGGGTTGGGTACCCTCCTGCCAGCGATCTTCGGGGGGGCCATTGGGGGGGGTCTGGCAAGAGAGGTTTGGTACTCTCCTACCGCGATCGTCAGCTGGGGGCGGGTTCTGTCAGCAGGAAGGGTTGAGCACCTTCCTGCTGGCGATCGTGGATTTTGTCAGCAAGAGGAGTTGGGCACCCTCCTGCTGGTGATCTTCGGGGGAGAGCCTGGGGGGGGGGGGGTTGGGGCATTTTAAACCCGACTGTGTAACTGGCATCTGCAACATGGATGTCGGTTACAGAATCAGATTAACTTTGGGCAGGTATAGGCCCGATACCGAATCCAGGCCTAAAAGGCCACTTGAAGTCCAAAAACATAAACCAATATGAAAAAAATGCATGGCCTATTAAGTTTTTAAAGTGTTTGTTTCACTGCATGTGATCAGCCCATCTTCTGCTTGCTATAACTTATAGCAGGTCTTCCCCATTGCTATTCTGGGGACCTCACAGCCAGTTGGGACTTTTGGGTACATGCAATGAATATGCATGATATAAACTTGCTATACCCAGCCTCTAATGTCGACAAATTTATTTCTTGTATATTCACTGCCAATTTATGCTGTAGTTTGCTGACTGTAGTCAGCCTTAACTCTTTTGTAAACGGCTTAGAATCGAAAGGCTTTTGCGATATAAATAAAAATTGATGTTATGTTATATTATTCACTATGGATATCCTACATGCTATTCAAGTATAGTGCATTCTTTTCCAAAATAATGCATGCTCTTATGAAATGAAATAGAATACTGTAATACAAATGAAAAACAAAATAAGATGCAAAGAAATGGAAATGTTTTGCCAACATACCTCTAGCATATGTCATGGCAGCTTAAATTTACCTTGTAGCTTCCAATAAAAATATATATAATATAACACTAATACAGAACAAAATATATACATAAAAAGCAACAACAAAAATAAATATTAATAATTATTCCTTCTCATATTCCAAAAAGCATGCTGAGAAACAATTGTCTTTAGCCATTTCAAAAAAAAAAAATATCCTCCATAACATAACATCGTATTTCTATACCGCATAACCACAAGTTCAATATGGTTTACAAAAATTACATAATCTATAAAAAGGGCCATAGATAACTACTTGGACAAGTACCTAGGGAAAAGATAAGACTTCAATTGTTTCCCAAAGTGTTCACAAGAGTGAGAAGTAAGAAACAGTGAACGAAAGTCTTTGTCATGAAAAGCTGCTTGAAATGAAAGCAGATGATCATGGTATTTCTTTCCTTTGCAGCCTTTAATATTGGGAAATACAAACAGAGTATGTGATTTTCTAATATTCTTATGGGATGCAATTGAAAATCTGTCAGCTAAATAAAGTGGGGCTTGGCCATAGATAATGCGTGCCTCCACGGGGAGCCAATGCAACTCACGACAGAAAGAAGTTACATGATCATATTTCTTTAGACCATAAATCAATTTTACCGCAGTGTTCTGGATTAATTGTAATCTGGTAATATTTTGCGTAGTCGTAGTTAAATAAGCAATATTACAATAGTCCAGAAGACTCAGTACTAATGATTGAACCATAAGCTTGAATGCAGAAATTTCAAAGTACGATTTAATAGTACGGAGCTTCCAATTAAGTTTAAATTCTGAGATCCAAGAGTCCATCAGATTCAAGACAAGTTTAATGGTGTGAGTGATTTGAACCAGTGTAGTATTGTAAGGATTGATTGTAATATCATCAGCATAGCTGAATAATTTTATTCCTAAATTGTTCAGTTTGAAACCCAGTCTCATCTGGGTAGGAAGATTACCCACAAAGTTGGACCAGTAGCAGAGATCACTCCAGCCCAAGCTTCCATTAACTAAGCCTGCTGAAGGGCTGGAAGCTGAAACTACATCTGCCCTGATGAATGCAGTGAATGAAAGGGATCGTATTCTTCTAAACGTGTTTTAGTAACTGAGGGTCCTTTCCTTTTCAATGCCTGACAAATTAGACATAGCACCTTGAAATATGTTTGATAACACTATGTAACAAGATTTTCTTCCTGGGCACTAAGGGGCATATTCTCAAAACTAAAATGTGCCTTTAAGGTGCTCACTAAACTGGTTCCAGTCGGTAGATTATCAAAATGGCTTACTGTGGTCTTTTACGAGTTTTCTAGCAGTCTCCGATACTGCCATGCAAATGTAGTACAACAAGATAATTAATTTTAAAATGAGCACTCCAAGCAATTCTTCATAATCGCCGAGTGATTTCCTAACCTTGCTGTGCCACATTTGCAGCCAAAATTTGCCAACAAGGTTTGAGCTGTCATAGCCTTACTTTCTGATCAGTGCCTGAGCGTTGATTGGCTCAGGCACTGACATGAAAATAAGGTCTGACAGCTCAGACAACACCCCCACCACACACGCATATTAAAATTAAAACAAAAAATCAAAATTGAAGATCAGCAGGAGAGATGCCTACTCTCTCCTGCTGCATCGCACAATCACCAGACACTGCTAAACTCCTCCCTCCCTCCCCCCGCAGTGAGAGAGATGCCCACTCTTTCCTACCATTGCCCAACACCCCCAAACTCTCCCGGGCCCCCGACTCTACACATCCCTCCCACAGTGGGAGAGATGCCAACTCTCTCCCGCCATTGCCCAACCTCCCACCCCTCCCTACCTTATTCAGGAAGTCCAGTTGGAGGGACACCTACCTGCCCAGCTAGCAGGCCAGCCTCTTACAAAATGGTGGGCCTTCCCCTTCCCAGTGCATCCTGGGATGGGTTGGAGCCTTTGGCGCTGATTGGCCCAGTTTGCTTAAGGCCCCTCCTATGTGTCTGGGCCAATCAGAGCTTTAAGCCCCTCCCTGTTGAGTTCAGGGCAGGGGGGTAGTTATCGGGGGGTGGAGGGTTGGGCGATGGCGGGAATGAATGAGCATCTTTCCTGCTGCCGGAGGGGGTGTAGAGTTGGGGGCATGGGGGAGTTATGGGGGGGGGGTTGGAGTGGACATCTCTCCCGCTGCCATGGACATCTCTCCTGCTGCCATGGGGTGTCGGGAGGTTGTGCAACATGGCAGAAGAGTGGGCATCTTTCCTGCTGATATTTGATTTGTTTTTTGTTTTCTTTATTTTTTTTTGGGGGGGGGGGTTAGTGTGGGTGTATTCTGCGCTTATGCTGATTGCTACCATCAGCTACTCATCTCAAGTAAATTTAGCAAGTCTATGCTCCGTGAACCTCATTTACATGCACTGTTTTTGGAGAATGACATGCTTTTTTAAAATCGTTACAAGAACGGCTTCAATGAGTATATAGACACAGAAAAACATCCTCAAACTTAACAAACAGATGAGTAAAGTGCTGTGGTTTGGGGATAATAATTCACTGCCGAACACTGATCTACTTCTGGCTATAGGAGAAAAGCTAAAAATTGGGGGGGAGGGGGGAAACCCATTAAAAAAATACTAGGTGTTATTCTGGATTCTTACTTAACTTTTGGAGACCAGATTGACTCCCTGGTCATAAAATTCTTCTTTGGATTCAGACAATTAAGAGCAATTAGATCCATCCTAATCCAGACCAGTTTCAAAATAGTTGTGCAGGCTGTTCTACTTCCATATCTAAATTAGTTTAACACCTTGTACTATGGTATCACTGAAAGGAAATATAAGAAATTGCAGCTGCTCCAGAATACAGCAGCTGGATTAATTGGGTGGGTTGATTTGAGAAGTTGAGTCCATTACTGGCTGCCAATGAAAAAGAAAGTTCAATTTAAGATCGTTTGCCTGGTCTACAAGGCAATATATGGTGAGAACGTTAACGGATTTGTATCAGATATTAAGGTCAAGCACTCTTTTCATAACTCAAGAACAGCACAGTGCCTCAAGTTGGCTTTCCCTTCTCCCCACCAAGTTCAGCAGAAAAAGTTATTTGAGTCTACCTTTGAATTCCAGGGATCAAAAGTTTGGAATAGCCTACCATTAAGTTTGCGCCAGCTCCCCTCTTACTACAATTTCAGTAAAATGTTAAAAGACATATCTCTCCTCCTTGCAACTCACTTGAGATGCACTCTCTTAAGATCCAATAAACCACACTGTAACCTGAATCAATTATCCTTGTAACTCTATTGTAAACTACAATGATTCCTAGTTGAAATTTGCAGGATATATGAAATTATGTGGTATGGTATTCTGTACTTTCAGTACCTGTATTGCTTTTTTTTTTAAAAAAAATAAATCTTTATTAATTTTCAATTCAAGAACAGTGCAATGAAATGTACATACAATTAACTTCATAAACAGCACTTACAATCAAGCAAAGAATATTACAAAATATTTTTCCCCACCCTCCCACCCTAATTCAAGAACAGAAACAAAGTGCATTAAATTATACATACTTATAATATCAGAAAACAGCACTTACATTTGATTCATGAATACTACAAAATATATTACCCCCAACCTCACTGGATGTGCAAATCAAATAGAAAATAAAGGCATAATTCAACTAATCAGAATTAACAAAATTCATCAATGGACCCCATATTAATTTAAATAGCTTATTATGACACAATATTTCTGAGCTCATTTTTTCATATTTATAACATAAACATAAAGATCCCCACCAAAAGGAAAAATTAAGTCTGTCCCAGTCATAATGAGAAAGAGTCTGTTTTTATGTTTTTCTAATGGACGTTTAGTCATTAATAATGCCCCACAGATTACCATCTCATCTCAGTATTTATGAGACAAACTTGGTTTTTTTCTGTTATGTGAGAGTTTTTTGGACCCCAGTTTGTTTACAAAAGTTGGACAGTTCAAAGTCTAATAGATGCTGGCACTGTCATCTTGAAATAGGGACACTGGATCATTTGCTGTTCTATTGTCCCTTGATACTCAACTTTTGGAAATCAATATGGGGACAAATTAATTTGATACTGGAATCTTCAGTTCTCTTACCTGTATTGCTTTTTGATTTCTTTTACCTTGTTCTCTTTTTCTTACATTCTTTTGGTTATCATTTTATATTGGATGGATATTATCACGTAAAATGTCGTACATTTTTGTCTGTATAGATTAGTTCAATAATTATTGATTACCTGTATTTCATATATGGGTTTGGGTACACAAGGCCTATATTTTGAGACGTATTTTTTTCTTATTGTAAGCTGATTAGTGTTCTGTACATTGTTAGTATAAGATATTTTTGAAGCAAATTTTAAAACTCTTTACTGATATTATTTCATGCCCATAGCCAGAGTCCTCTAACAACTATAGATATAATATCACATGTGATCTCTATAGGTTTCTTTTTAAAAGCTGTGATAGAAAGTGGCCTTAGCGCGCCCTTAGGTAGTTGTTTTCCACATCTTAAGGTAATTTCTACCACAAGCAGATAATAGACAATTCCCCCCTCCTCTCCTTTACAAAACCGTCCTAACATTTTTAGTGCTGTTACCATTGCAGCCAATGCTAAAAACCGCACTATAGTTTTGTAAAAGGGGGAGGGCATTTATTAGCAACCAATAGTAAAACACATATAGATCATTATCTGGCACAGTGTGGTTCGTTTGAAGACCAGACGCACTCTACTTCTGTTTCTGGATTTTTTTCTGTTTTTTGCCAGAGCTGACTTTCTCTGTTGTTCAACACATACTTATGTTGCTATTAGCACATGTCCATTATTAAAATTTAGTGTGAGAGCCCTTACCAGCAAGGGCTCATGCGCTAATCCCATGCTAATCATGTCATGCACGACAATGTAGCTGCACTAGAAACAGCCACTCTGCACCCCCAGACATGCCCCCCGTGCAATAAAATAAAGTTTTTTAAATTTATTTGTATTTTTTAGTGCATGCTTGCAGAGGTAGATTGATAAATTATGAAGGGATACATCAGCGCAGCCTGCAGTAAGCCCTTTTCAGCTCCAGTAAGCACGTGTTTGTGCTTACCACAGTTTAGTAAAAGGAATCCTATAAGAGTTATGCAAAGTAAACTTGTTCTTCTTGCCTTAGTAACATACGAATGAAAGCATACCATCATTTAAATTATTTTTGATATGAATTTCCTTCATTTGCCTTGCTGTTGATGTCATTCTGCCTGCAGAGTCTATTCTTAGCCTTCTAATTTCATCGTCAACCTATCTAAAAAAATAAAAAAGAAGCAATAATTCACTATATAATAAATCTTGTGCCATAAAGCTGGCCATTCAAAATATTTTGCTACCTTTGACAAATCAACAGTCTCCCCATGTTCCTCTGAGGAAATTTAATAGTAGCTAACCATTAAAGTGCACAATTTTCAAAAGGATGATAGAGTGTTGGCGTGTGGCAGATCATACAGTATATTTTAATGAATAGGACCTTAGTATTGTAGACATTAACATGCCTAGTTTTCTCTTTCTGTTTTTATACCCCATCTCCATAAAGAAAGATGAGGTACAGCGTAGACTCCAGTTGCAATCTTGTAGTGTAGTAAGTATTGTGGAGTTGATTTGATGATGTTTTCTAAGAGGTTGTGTCATCATTTTGTGGATTCAACTCATGTAACACTCTTTGGGCTTTGCTCTTTTATTGGCATGTGAAGAGAGAAAGAGAGAGTGTGATGTAAAATCACCCTAACTACTTTGTACTTGTCATTTTTCTAATATCACATGACATTTAAACTGTTCATTAACCAATTAAACAAACAGGAATTCCACTAAGGCTTTCAAGAGATATAGCACCAAGTCATTTTGAGATGAACAAAGGTACTGTTTTTGAAGAACAGAACGGGTATTTTAGTGCTTAATCCATAATGGCTTTTGACAGATTAAGGGGTCTTATCTCGAGAGTCAAATTCAATGAAACCTATTCTGAAAACTTCTCATCTTCGTTTGGAGTTCCACAAGGATCAATATTATCTCCTCTTCTATTTAACATTTTTCTATCCCCGCTTATCACCATTTCACAGTCACTAGGATTTACAACCTTTTCATACACTGACGACATTCAACTCATGCACCCTTTCAACCCAGAAAATACAGAAGAAATAAAAATTATCAATGACAAATTAGAAAAAATAAAAAACTGGTTAAACAATAACAAACTAGCCTTAAATACTCAAAAAACAAAAACAATGCTTTTCACTTGGAAAGGAGACATATTTCAAAAAATACCATTCATACTTGATAACACTCCTATAGAATCGGTCTCTAAGCTGAAAATCCTCGGTGTAGTAATCGATGTAGATCTTTCATTTCATGACCATATTAGCGAAATAGTTAAATCATGCTTTTACAGATTACGGCTCCTACGTTCAATTTCTACTTTTTTAGATGCTAAATCACTCAATATTTTAGTTCATTATCTTATTATCTCTAAATTGGACTATTGTAATTCTCTTCTAATCAACATAACCCAAAAAGAAAATAGACGTCTCCAAATCATCCAAAACACATCAGTTAAATTAATTCACAATGCAAAAAAATTCGACCACGTTACCCCTTTACTTACTAAATCACATTGGCTCCCCATAACTCATCGAATTACCTTTAAAATTTTATTTTTGGTTTACAAAACATTGAGCTTCAACGAACCCCAATTTATAGCAAAAATGATTGTCCCATATAAATCTTCTCGTTCTTTAAGATCTTCCTCATTACAATTGCTCTCAATCCCTTCGCTAAGAATCATAGGCACAAGACGTAATGATATGTTCTCTGTGAAAGCCCCTACATTGTGGAACTCCCTTCCAAATTTTATTAAAAACGAAACAGACCTCGTCGCTTTTAAGAAAATTTTAAAAACATATTTATTTCAAGATGCATTTGATTCATGAAACGTAACATTTTAGGTTCCCGCATTCTTCTTATCTTATCTTAACCCATTACTACCCAATGTGCTTTCCTTTTGATGTCAAATTCTAATATATAATAAAATTGTAACTTTCCCCCTTCCTTCCCACCCCTTCCTGTTTGTCCAATTTTGTCTGTCTTTTATTTGACTTTCGTAAACTAAATGTATTACCACATTCTGATGGTTTTTAAACTGTACATCGCTTAGATATTGTTATAAGCGATTCATCAAATGAAGATTAAACTTGAAACTTGAAACTAAGGTATGCTAACAGATTTGGGGCTCCTTTCACTAAGGTGTGCTAGCGTTTTTAGTGCACGCAGGATATTACCACGTACTACACTGCACGCTACGCTTCTAAAACTAATGCCAGCTCAATGCTGGCGTTAAGGTTGAGTGCGCGCGGCAATGTAGCACGCACTATTCTGCACATTAAAGCCCTAGCACACTTTAGTATAAAAGAAGCCCTTAGTGTGCGCTGTATGCTAAGAAGCCCATAGGTATAAAATGCTGATCCCTAAATGACAAGACAACCCCTCACAGAGACAACCTTCACCAACTACAGAATAAAATATCAAAAATTAGAAATGGAAATCTTACAAGAAACCACAGGACAACACAGGAGAAATAAAACAAAAAATGAATTTCCTCCTGTTCTATGCCTTTTTGTTGCATTGCCTCCTTTTCACTTTGCACAGTCTATACTTTTCTCAACTTGCTGACTTGCCATTTTAAGTACCAATGGAGAGGTGGAGAGGAACCAGAGCAGATGGTGAACAACTTTGGCTTAACATAGCTAGATCTACATCTTTTTAGGGTTATCAGATTTCCTCTTTATAAAAAAAAAAAAAAAAAAGCAAAAAAGGACACCTGCCACCTCCTTCTGCCCCAACTCAGCCACACTCCATCCCCATACAAACCTCTTGTCTCCAGACATAGTTTGGGGCTATATCTGGAGGACCTCTGCGCATGCTCAGATGTCAGCACGATGACATCATGCACATGTGTGTGATGTCATTACATTGACGTCTTTGCATGCGCAGAGGCCATCCAGATACGATCCTGAGCTCAGAGCCTTTCAAAACCCAGACAAACTGCTGGGTTTTGGAAATTCCTCCGAGCACCCGGACGGTCCTCTATAAAGAGGACATGTCCAGGTTTTTCCTGACATCTGATAACCCTACATCTTCTTATTATATTTATTTCCAAATCAGTGTAGTATCCTGTTGTGTTTTCAATGCAAAGACATAGAGAGACATTTTCAAAAGAACAGCCAAGTCAGAAGTGAAATGCCCGTCTCATAACATTTAAAAATATGTCACAGCCAGTTTGAAACACGGAAAAACTGGGTTTTCTGTTCGAAAATATGTAAGAACATCCAAAATGAACATCTAGTATCCCAAATAAAACATCCAAATTAATAACACCAAAAAATCAGGGACATAGTTGTTTAGCAGTATTTGTACAAAAATGGCCACACAGACATCCCTGCAGAGCAGAAGGATATCCAAGTGCTAAATACAGTGAACTTTACTCAAGGGTACACTGGTTCATATTCCACTGCTACTCTGTTGTTTTAAATGGGGAGCCCTCCAGAGATAGAAAAATACTTACTGTATCTGTCTATAAATCACCTCAATAGTCCTCAGTTTGCAGGTATCTTCAATATTTAAGTACAGTAGTTATACCAGATTTACAATCTAAATGCCTATATCCACTGTATGAACCTCCTTTGTTATATCTACATTTTTTTAGATTTATCCTTATGCAGATTGTCCTGACCTTCTTTACTGTACTTCTTTGCTCTGATTGTACCTTTTTCGCTGATTACTCCATCTTTTGCTGATTGTACCATTTTCGCTGTTTGTACCATTTTCTCTGGCACCTAGTTTCCCTGATTGTACCATTGTAACCTTTCCTGATTGTCCAGCCCTTCTTCAGTGTAAACCGCCTCGAACTACTATGGCTTTGGCGGTATATAAGAAATAAATTATTATTACCTCTGTTTCTAACAAAGTTGAATTGGGATTTGAACCTGGGTCCCCTGATTTGAAATCTGCTGCACTGACTTCTAGGCTACCCTACAGGCCTGTTTCCTGCTGTGGTCAGAATGCCCATAATACCTGATGTTGTCAGGGATCCTAGTTTCCCTTTCTGGTGTCATTTTCAGGGCTGAGGGAGGAAGATAGTAACCACTGAGGGATTAGGGAAGGATCATGCCTTAATCCTTCCATTAGTCAATTTTTCAGTCAGGGCACCTTTTTATACCCTGGACGTGATTAAAACAGGTCTAGCATAGGTTGCTCTTCTTTTTTGACTTGGGCATTTCTTCCCATTCGATTATCGATGCTGGGCATCCTAAATTTGGGCTGTCCTTAGTCCCAGCCTAAACATGCCCACGACATGCCTCCTTGCTATTTGGATGAATTGCAGTATGGGGCGTCCAGATTCTGCCTTTTGAAAATTGCAGTTTGGATGATTTTACCAGATGGACTTTTGGGGGCATTTTGAGATATCCATTTGCTTTGGAAATGAGCACTATTATGTCTGATGATAGTTGGAGAATTAAAGTAACTACAGTATTTTGTTGAAAGAAAGCTCTTAATGGATTTCCTGTACATTGCTGCACTCACTGATTGAGAAGAACACACACTAAATACTAAGTTGTGTGATAAATAACTACATTATGGTGTAGAGTACGAGTTGAAATCTGATTGTCTTTAAAAAAATTTTTTTTTTTTAGAGTATATGAGTATCTGTGTAACCAGAATGTACGAAAGGCGCAATGCTGGCTCTGAATTAAAAGGATGGTGTGACTGGTGCCATATTTGTGAAAATCTTTGATACTATTTTTCCTTAGTTAGCTTTTGAGTTGCATAAACACTTCATCAGTAAGAACACACTGTTGTATGTGGGCCCTATTTGAATTCTTGATTCTCCTTCACCCTGTACAGTACATATAATTAGATGGCAAATCTATTCTTCACCTACTTTCCATTTCATATATACTACACTAAGAAATAATTGTGAAATATGGAATAATGTTCTATAAGGTATGAGGGGCCGCTGAAAAGTTCTCAGCCCATCTCTGCAAAGTTGGGGCAGTCTCCATCTAGGGCTATACTCTATGAGCGTCGGGAGCAGCACAGAGCATTCAGTGTGGCTCCCTGCGCTAATAACCACTATCACGGTTTAGTAAAAGGGGGAGTTAGTCCAGTGATGTTCCACTTTTTTCATTCTGTTGGAAAAATATGGAACAAAAAAAGTGGAAAATTGCTGGACTAAGAGTATAGCCCTCGATGAATACGGCCCCAACTTTGTTGGTTAGGCTGAGAACTTTTCAGCCCCTCATATATTGTTGAAACTTGGAATAACTTCCTACAAAACTTCATATTAACTTCTCTGAAACTCTGAGGGTATAGGGAACAGACAACATACTGTGGGCTAGCTTGAAATAGGGTGATTGTACTTCCATCCACCCTGGAGTAATGTATTAGAGAATCCAGCACAGGCAGAATTGATGAACAGAGACCTATGTTGTGACATACAAAGGACTACACAGAAAGGAGAAACATTGTTAGTAGGAGATTCAAGAATATCAGACTTGGAAAGAAGCATTCTCTCTGTGGAATCAGACCACAGTAGAGACGTTCTCAGGACTCTCTCAAAGGGACTCTCTTCAGATAATTGCTAATGAAACCAATGGGGATGGGGGTGAGGGTGTTAATAGAAGATCTGGTACTCAAGAACAGGAAAGTATTTTAGATTTTTGGAGCTCAAGTTATGATCAGATACATGGTTTAATGTGAATTAAAAGGCGGACTGTAGGGGTGGAAGAGGGGGCATACAGAATTAAGAATCCTGGGCTGAAATGGTATAGGCTTGGTTAAAATATGGGCATTCCTTAATGAAACACTGGCAAGATGGAAAAATATTTAAGATGTATAATGAGAACAGTGGGTTTAATCAAAAAGATTTACAGAAAAGGCCAACAAAACTTTTTTTGTAAAGAAGGTAAATAAAAGAAAAAGGAAGAGTAGACTGACCTGGTTCTCTAAGGAGGTAGCCATATAAGGGTTCATAGTCAATTGCGCGCAAGACAACAACGCGTGGACAAAAAGGCGCAGACAAGTGAGCACAAGTCAAATGAGCGTGAAGACAACCAGGCGCAAAATACAATTAATATCAGACATCACATGATACATAATATTAATATCATAAATGACCCTTCTCGTGCTTTTACTATGCGGGACAACTGAGCGCAAGACGGGTGCAAGAATGACGAAACTTTGATCCGCGCATGTGCGCTAAGCGTTCCATGATAACCAACAAAACTTTAATTTGAACAAGTTCACTCAGAGTTTTATTATTATACCCTCGGTTTTCTTGTGATTGTGTAGCACGCATCTTATATAGCTTTCAAAAGTAGCAACATAAAAATATACGATCCGTGTGCGCGTGAACCGAAAATATAAACATACCGAAAATATAAACATACCTGGAAATGAAGAAATCTGAAATTTGGAAGTACTGTTGCTCTTACCAGAGGCAAGTAAAATCCGCACAAGACAAATATCCGTTATAGAGCAAGTTCTAGCAAAACCAGAGCTTTACCTATAACGTACACGGTCAGGCAGTGAAAGGAAGTCGGGCTATTCTGAGCACATATATAAAGAGGAAACGTAACCATAGTAACGAAAATGCATTCACATGACTTATATTCAAAACACAAAGAGGCAAGGAAACCATCCATACTGATAATGTGGTGACGTGATCACGTGTTAAAATGCTGAATGTGCGCGTGCCTTTCCTTTGCCATGCACCATTTTGAGGCGTGCTGAATTGTCTTGCACTGAGTTATCCTTGCGCTCAATTGTCTTGCGCGCTGTTATATTTGCGCACTATTATGTTTGCGCTGATTTATCTTGGCATTTTTGTCTGCGCGTTTTTGTCTTGCGCGCATTTGACCTGTCATCTATATAAGTGAGGGCAAAATGATTAATAGTTAAAAGATACAAGGAATCTCAGAAAGAGGAAAAAGACAGGAAAGAATATCAAGAACAGGTAACCAAAGGAGGACCTTTTTAGCAGGACAGATGCCATACAATTCAAAGAAGAAATGTTTGTATGGAACTAAGAGAAAGTTCTTTTGTCTTAACAGGCTGTACCGAATTTTCATTTTTGATCTGATTTGGCCCCAAATAATGGCCCGAATACATTATTTATATTTGCCCAAATGGAGATTTATATTCAAATACAAATAATCCAGGGCTCTACAGTGCTAAATATTACTGAAATAAACACTTGATCTCTGATTTTACATTGCTTCATTTATTATTTAGAAACATAGAATACGACGGCAGAAAATGGCCGACGGCCCAACAAGTCTGCTCAATCATGATCCCTTCCACCCTCGAGAAACTATCCCCTATAGTTTCACCACCACCAGTTGTTATATTAAAAGCGTGATTATTCATATTCAGCCAAATCTTATTTTTCATTAGTGATATTTGGCCAAATAATAAAATATGCTATGCGATAAAGCTCTAAACAAAGTCCAAATGTTTTCCTGTGCACCCCTTTGAGTGTGTGGTAGGTGGATGCTGCTAGGAGCCAATATATAGAGATTCCTGGGAAAAAGTCACTAGGGAAATATTTCTCAACCTTTCTTCTGCTGTGACATACCTGAACACAACAAGCTATAACTGACGAAAAGAAGAGCTCAAATATCATTTTATTGTAGTTAAAAATAAAGCAAGAGGGAGGAGAGAGCTTTGCTGGGAGGCCCTGAGAGGTTCAGAGTAGAAAGGCTGGACCTTGAGGGAGAGATCACCAGCATCTGAGTTCATTTCCAGATGCATTGGACCCTTCAAATTTCAGCAGGTCCCAACAGAGAGTAATGCAGAGAGCTTTGCTGGGCGGTCCTGCGAAGAGGAACGGGACCAGAAGAGGCGGGACCTTGAGGGAGAGATCGTTGGTGTCTGATATTATCTCCAGATGCATTTGATCCTTCAAATTTCAGTGGGTCCTGACGGAGAGTGGAGCTTTTCCAAGAGGACCTTAGAAGTATGGAAGAATGGGAACAGAGAGGTTTCAGATGCACTGGACGCTTCAAATTTCAGTGGGTCAAGCAGAACATGGCCCACGGACACATGCCCATGGGTATGTGTCTGAAGTGGTGTGTCCAAATAGGCACACCCTTTTGGAGCCAACTGAGGGGCCCGTGAAGGATTTGGGTGAGTCTGCTTCCTTTCTGGTTTGAACAAAATACTTCAGGTAATAATTTAACTCTCCTTTCTTTTTTCTGAACAATGATTCTGGTAAATATTGGTAAGAGAAAGGGTCTAATTATAGGGCCTACGACTGTGAGTTCATCTAAGATTCAAGGCCCTATCAATAATTATACTGTTTCACAAGGAAAAATCATAGTGGCAAGTTCTATATGTTCAGAAGGTCCCTCTCTGAGTCCCGACATTCACACATTACCTAAACTATCCAATGTTAAACCTGGCTCCTCCATCTAGTCCCTTAATAAGTGAAACAGAATCTGGTGGAGATGTTTTACTGCTTGGGGGCCTAATGTATCTTGATTTGATCCTGAATGTTCCACTTCCAGACTCTGTCAGTGAGGGATCTTCTGTTTCATATCACTTCCCAAATTAGCTTTAAACCAGTTTCATTTGGATACTGCATTGGAACTGAGTCTAATCTATCCACCCCCATTAAGGAGGATTCCAGTGTGGAACTGTGGAAACTGATATTGCGAATGAAAGGAATATTAACCAACTGTTTGTCACAACTTTGATCTTTTATGGGGTAAGCGGCCTCTAAAGTTACTAATTTGGATACTGATGTATATGCAATCAGTAGGAGACTAACCAAGTTGGACAGGCTCTGGAAGAAATCTATCGTCTCCTTAATGAAAGGGAATATTTTATTAAAAACTAGACTAGAAAAGGTTGAGAATCAGTTGTGAGCCAATAATATGTTAATCTCCGACATTAAGATTCCTGTGACTATGTTATCTGTAGCGGGTGTAATGCTGTGGAATACCCTGTCAGGAATTCTGCGTTTGTGTACTGAATTTTAAGAAAATGTTAAAAACTCAACTGTTTGTGAAGGCTTTTTTGAGTTTAAATTTTATATTCAAACTGGATTTGAAGATTTCTGATGTTTACCGACCATTTTTAAGAGTGTTGTTTTTTTAACAAAATGAATTATGTATGTTTGTTTAACATTTTATGCTTGTTACTATGGAAACCATATAGGTAATATACGATATATAAATTTTTTAATAAATACAATGTCTGATTTTTGAATTTTCCTTATAATTCTATGATTTCTTCTAATGAGGTGTTGAAACAGTATATGGTACAGATTTTATCTTTAGACCTCTCATCGCTCCCTAAGATTTCTAAATCTTATTATATTTCCTCTTCTATAAAAAATATTTTGTGTGGAGCGATAGAGGTGGTGGGGATAGATCAATATGCTGGAAACAACCTTACAAGAAACCACGTTAAGAGCCGCCTTATTGGTGACCTTGGAAAGTGGGGAAGATAGAAATAAGGTTCTTATAAATTTCTTTTATAAAAGTCAGGCTCACTCTATGATTCTCTAATTTATGTTTATCCTGATGTTTCTCATAGAATTCAAATGTTCAGATGAGAATTTCTTAAGTTGATGCTAAGAGCTTTGTCTCTTGCCATGACCTTTTTCTTGAAATTTTCCAGTCTCAGGAAAAATTTCAGGGAAAGGATTATATTTTTCTTGAGCCCTCACAGTTGGAGAAATTGATAGTAACTCAGGAAACCAAATCACCTGATGTGTTATCTTCTTAATGTGATGAGTAATATAGGTTTATATATTTGTACAAAATATTTATATAAATTGATTATATGGGAGTATAGGTAAAATGTTGGAATAGGGCTAGTGCAGCTAAGGGAGTATTCTCCCACTATTATAGAAGCATAGAACCATAGAAATATGATGGCAGATAAAGGCCGAATGGCCCATCCTGTCTGCCCCTCCATAGCTTCCACAGCCTCCACAGCTTCACCCTAAGATATCCCACATGCTAGTCCCATGCTATCTTGAATTCAGATACAGTCTTCATCTCCACCACCTCCACCGGGAGTCTATTCCACACATCTACCACCCTTTCTGTGAAGAATTTTCTTACATTACTCTTGAGTCTATCACCTTTTAACTTCATCCTATGCCCTCTCCTTCAGGAGTCTTCCTTCATTCAAAAAAGACTCACCTCTTGCACATTAACGTCACAGAGATATTTAAACGTCTATCATATCCCCTCTTTCCTGTCTTACCTATATACATATTAAGTTATCTAAGTCTGTCCCCATACGATTTATGACAAAGACCACTAACCAATTTTGTAGCAGCCCTCTGGACTGACTCCATCCTCTTTATATCTTTTTGAAAGTAGAGTCTCCAAAATTGCACACAATATTCCAAATGAGGCCTCACCAGAGACTTATACAATAGTATTATCACCTCCCTTTTCCTACTGTCCTTTCCTCTTCTTATGCATCCAAACAACTTGCTGGCTTTGGCCGTCACCTTTTCTCCCTCTTTTGCCACTCTGAAATCATCAGAAACAATATCTCCCAAGCCCCGCTCTTCTTCACCTCCTATACTTTACCGTTCTCCTGGATTTTTGCAGCCCAAGTGCATGACCATGCATTTTTAAGCATTAAATCTTAGTTGCCAATTACCAGACCATTCTTCAAGCTTTGCCAGATCCCACCTCATGTTATCCACACCCTCCGGGGTGTCTATTCTATTACAGAGCTTGGTATCATCTGCATAAAGACAAACTTTACCAGACAGTCCTTCTACAATTTCACTCACAAAGATGTTAAACAGAGCCAGCCCAAGGACACATCCCTCCAGCACTCCACTAACATCCTTTTTCTCAGTAACAGCAACACAAAATCTCGCCAAATGCAATAATACAAAATCTTAAAAATAACCTACTCAGAACCTAAACAACAAACTTTCAATGCCATAATAGTACTAACCTTTAGGATATAAGAACTGTCCATTTGAAAAAGCATTTCTGAAGATATAGAACACTAATACACATCCTTTTGGGGAAGCTGAATAAATCAGACTGCTATAGACACCTATATGAGTATAGAAACTAAAGGGTCCTTTTATTAAGGTACGCTAATGGATTTAATGTGCACTAAATGCCATGCAGGCCATATGAATATAGTGTTCCTTTTACAAAGTCATGGTAGAGGTTTCTACCACAGGCCAGTGAGGTAAATATTCTGACATCTATAAGAATTTTATGAGCTTTGGAGCATTTACCCATACTATGTGTTCATAAAAGAGGGGGTTAGTGTATGCTAAATCTGCTAGCACACCATAATAAAAAGACCCCCTAAATAACAAGAGAATCTCCCTCACCTTAGTTATACACATAGACAAATCGTCACCAATTACAGAATAAAATGCTAAAAATTAGAAATGGAAATCTTAAGAAACAGTACAACATAAGAGAAATAAAAGCAAAAATGAATTTCCTTTACTATGTAAAATACAAAAACATAAGAAATACACATTCCAAAATCTTTTTTTAAACACTAAAAACTTAAAATAAAATACTTTTCTTTTTTTTACCACTGTTATGGGGGCAATTTATTTTTCTCTTTGATGTGATCCCTGGTCTCCTCCACCCTCCTTTTGTTGGTCTTCTCCTAAATCAATTTCCCATAGTTTCTTTTTTTTATCTTTTATCTTATGCTTTTCTTCCTTACTTCTGTGACCTCTCTCTTGTTGCAAGTTACGCTAAGATATACAGTATAACAAACTTGAAAACCCTGAGGCAGTACACAGAATGAGGAGACATCTAAAACAAATCTTAAAGAGTGGTTGGATACTTGTCAGATAAATTTCAGTGCAAAACTTAACTGTGTATAAATCTTTATTCATTTTAAAACATACACAAAGTGCATACAAAAATATAACAATTGGCACCAAATAACAGCACTTATTATTAACAAATAATAATAGACACCTTTCCCCACCCCCTTCCCCCCCTGCCTCCCAACCCGGATGTGTACAAAATTCAATAATATAGAAGGCTTGGACTAATAATTGGTGGATACAAAATTTGCTAATGGGCCCCAAATCTCATTGAAGTTTTTACCATAACCCTTTAGTTCCGAATTCATATGTTCGTATCGATAACACAAGTAGAGGGATTCCCACCAAAAGGTGTGATTCAGTCTATTGCAATTCTTCCAGTTTTTTGTAATCATTTGTGTAACAATCCCAGTCATTACAAGAAGTAATCTATTCTTAGCTACAGGAATATTAAGGGGCAAAAGCACAGCATGTTATCCAGCATCCCTATTTCAAGATGCCAGTGCCAGCATCTATTAGACTTTGAACTATCTAATTTTTGCAAACGAATAGGGGTCCAAAAAATTCTACGTAATAGAAAAAATCCAAGTCTGTCTGATAGATACTGATGCTGTACATCTCATCCTCCAAGACCAAATCCGTGGCCATTGAGTGGCAGAAATCTCTTGCTTTACCTCAATGCTCCAAATTTCCCTTAGGCTCATTTTTGGATTCTTATTCCAATATTACAAAATTAATTTATACCACTTGGCAGCTTGATGTCCTAGGAAATCTGTCTGGAAGCATAGGCCCAGCAAGTTATACTGATCTTTTAAATTTTGCCACTCAGGGAACCCTTTCTGAATGGCCTGCTTCAACTGCAACCACTTATATACTTGAGACTTTGAAATACTGAATGTTTGTTGCAGTCGTGAAAAGTCAAGCAGTTTCCCATTTGATAATACATCATCCAAAGTATGTATACCAGCTTGCAGCCAATGCTTCCAGAGGATCTTAGACTCGCCAATTTGAATCTTGGAGTTCAACCATAAGGACTAACATGTGAATTGTTGCACTGGTACAGGTGTTAGATCATTAACGAATTTTAAAGTTTTCCATGTATCCAAAAGAATACAATTATCCGTATAAATCCTTGGCAGTTTAATACTCAATATGTGACACAATCTTAGAGGGGACATGAGTTGATGTTCTAAAATTAGCCAGTCTGGAAGATGCTCTAAGACTTCAGGAAGGATCCAATACATACCCTGCCGCTGTATGAAAGCTTGATGGTATCTATAAAAATTTGGAAAATTTACCCCACCCGCCTTAATTGGCTTTTGCAAAGATACTAGGGCAATTCTAGAAGTTTTATCCAGCCAAATAAATTTAGTGAGAATTCCATTCAGCTTTTTATAAAAGGACCCTTGAAAATAAACTGGCAACATACTCATTTAGTAGCAAACTACAAGCAAAATCATTTTAACAGTTTGAACTCTCCCCCACCAAGAAAGATGTAATGGGTTCCATTGCTCACACATTTCTTTGACTTTCAGCAATAAAGATTTTTCATTTACTGTCATTGTGTCTTCCAATGTTTTCTGAATCATAATACCTAAATATTTTATACCCTCTTCGTTCCAAAGGAAGGGGAAAGGATCAAATAATCCTTTTGCACAATGCACATTTAATGGAACAACCTCTGATTTACTCCAATTTATTTTGTATCCAGAAAATTTTCCAAATCGGTCAATCAATTCCAGTAAATGCGGAATGGTAGATTCAGGATTCTTCAAATGAAGCAAGATTTCATCTGCATAAGCAGAGAACTTATATTCCCGACCTGCATAAGGAATCCCCTGTATCTCCTTTGCCTGCTGTATAGCCAACAACAAGGGTTCCAGAACAATATTAAAAAGCAATGGAGATAAGGGACATCCTTGTCTAACTCCTCTCCCCAGAGAAAAACGTTCAGAAAATGTATTATTAATATATAATCTGGCAGAAGGGGAACCATACAAGGTTTGAATCGTCTGAATAAACCTGGATCCTAAACCAAACCAATCCATCGCTTGATACATGAAAGTCCATTCCACATGATCAAAGGCCTTCTCTGCATCCAAAGAGACAGAGAAAGCTGGATCATTCATTGTTTTTGATAAACTTAGCATATGAAATGCCAATCTAGTATTATTTGAAGAATGTCTTTGAGCAAAATCTTTTTTTTTTACACTAAAAACTGAAAATAAAATACAGGTACTTTTTTTTAACCACTTTTATAGGGGCAATTTATTTTTCTCTTTGAGGTGATCCCTGGTCTCCTTCCATCCTTATTTGGTTGGTCTTCTCCTAAATCAATTTCCCATAGTTTCTTTTTTTATCTTTTATCTTCTGCTTTTCTTCCTTACATCTGTGACCTCTCTCTTGTTGAAGGTTACGCTAAGATATACAATACTATAAGAAATTTGAAAACCCTGAGGCAGTGCACAGAATGAGGAGACATCTAAAATAAATCTTAAAAAGTGGTTGGATACTTGTCAGATAATAATAAATTTCAGTGCAAAACTTCAGTCATGAATTTGGGGCAAACAAACCTGAAGGTGCAGCAGGTGGTGAAAATGGGATAATCATTTCTAATAATCTCAAGTTATTGATACAAGGTAGTGTTTTTATGAAGGCAGGCAGATCTAAATGAATACTAAGTAGAAGTAAGGTGATGATAATGCTTCTCTATGGGACATTAGTGGGACTTCTCCAGGTGTGTTATTCTTGAAGGCCACACTTTTGGAAAGATTTAAACAGATTATTTAAAGGGTGTCAGATCTGCACCAAAAATCAATTATATGAGATGTAAATATGTATCAAAGAGGGCAGGAGAAATGAGAGACAAATATAATAGAGACATTCAAATACCTAAAAGGAAATTCTGGAAAAGAGATGATGAGGATCAAAGTGGGTATGCTCAGAAGTAACATTAGAAAATATTTCTTTACAGAAAAGGTGCTTGGTGCCTGAAATAGACTCCGAGCAGAGGTGGTGGAGACAAAAAAAAAACCACTAAGAAAATTCAAGAGGGCATGGAATAATTGCAGAGGAACCTTATTTAAGAAGGAGTGAAAGGAAAGCTGAATATCAACTGGGGCCATGGAATAAAAATAAAACTGGGCAGACTAGATGGCCTTGAGGTCCTTATCTGTCCACAAATTCTGTTTCTGAAAGTAAGTTTATAGTATAGAATTTAGGATAACAGAGAATATAAAGTATCAAAACTGTACTTTTTATTTTTGTCACATCTTTTCATTGGCAGCTCAAGGCAAGTTACATTTTACAGTAGTTCAGTGTGTATTTTCCTGACCCTAGAGGGCTTAAAATCTAATTATTATTAATAATAATAATAATAACAACTTTATTTTTATGTACCGCAATACCACAAACAGTTCAGTGCAGTTTACAGAGGAAGCGACTGTATACAGACAGTGATATTACAAAAAACTTTCAAAATTACATTAGCATGGTAAGATTAATCAAATTGTTCCTGGAAGTGTTTTAGGAGTACATCATGGTAGAAATGGAGTCATAGAAATTTGTCTAAGGTGATGGAGGGTGAAGTGATCTGAGAGCAAGAGCATTTGTACTGTGGTTTCTGTGGTTTACATTGCACTTTTCTAAACATGAGGCCACACTTCCACTCTAAGTATAAGCTATAATATATTGTTCACTAGGAATACGTTTACTAGGAATACGTTTACTAGGAATATGCTGTGGCATTAGTAGAGTCATATTTTTATTTTATGTCTATAAATTTAATATTTATGTGGTTTGGACCTGTTTGTACTTTTTATTGACAGCATGCAAGACGAAGGTATAGAAACTTCCACTTCCATATCACAGCTTTTGAAAGAGAGCTATTTAGCTGAAACCAGAGTACACCACGAGAATAGTGAAAGAAGTAGATCAGATCCTTCGCCAGATCTCAACCGTTGTGGCACATCTGGGTCTTCTGAGGAGGTAGTGGGCCAAGATGACCTCACAGATCTCTCTGCTTTTCTGAGCCAAGAAGAATTAGATGAAAGTGTAAATTTAGCAAGACAAGCTATTGACCATACTCCACAAGAGAAAAAGCAAGGCAACAAGCACAGGCAAGAGGAATTGAAAAACACTACAAAAATAGTTTCAAATACGCAAACAACTGAGTCTACAGGTTTGTCAGCTTCCTCAGAAAAAGGTCACCACTCTAATTTCCATCAGGAGCAAGCCGATAGAGATACAAAGAGCTGTAGAGAAAGTTCTCAAGATCTGAGGAAACAGCAGAGACTCAATCCCTATGGTTCTGAAACAGAAAATAAAAAGGAATTCCTAAACAAAGCTGCTGATTTCATAGAGGAGCTTTCTTCACTTTTCAAAACGCACAGTTCCAAGATTAGGCCTAAATTATGCAAAAACCACAGAGCCAAGTATGAATCGAAGAACAGAATCCCCAAAGGAAGTGGTTTTGATTTAACAAATCTATCAGAAAATCGAGAGCGACCTCAAACCTCTATCCCCATAGAAGCAGAAAAAGAACCAGAGCCTGTGCCGGAGATCCAGGAAATTGAACAGGAGGAACAGGAGGAACTGGAGAACTCTGAAGCTGCAATTGAACTAGAAGCTACAGAGTTAACGCCTGAAGCATCACCTGCATCATTATATTTTCAGGATCCTATAGTGCAGTCACCCAGCTTTATCCAAAAATTAAAGAGCAGAGAGATTCCAGAAGGAGCAAGAGTACAACTAGACTGCATTGTGGTAGGAATTCCAACACCTGAAGTCAGGTAAATGTTCTTCTTTTGGTACTTTGCATATCTGTGTCGGGAATCATGTATTTACTTCCTGTTATGTCTTGATTCAGCATATTTTCAACACTGTTTGTTTTCCTACTTGCTCTATGGCAGGGGTGTCAAAAGTCCCTCCTCGAGGGCTGCAATCCAGTTGGGTTTTCAGGATTTCCCCAATGAATATGCATGAGATCTATTTGCATGCACTGCTTTCATTGTATGCTAATAGATCTCATGCATATTCATTGAGGAAATACTGAAAACCCGACTGGATTGCGGCCTTCGAGGAGGGACTTTGACACCCCTGCTCCATGGTAAAGGTTTTAGAGATTAGGCAGATTAGACAACCATTTATGATTTTAGGAAGACATATAGTAAAAACAATTTTTTTTTTTTCAATTTACTGAATAAAAGGACTATGGTTTTTGTTGGATTTCAGAGTAGTAATGACATGCCTTTGCATTAGCAGATTATAAAACTGCTGGCCATGCCCCGCAGCAGTCAATGTAGATGTTTTGCAGATATCACACATTAAATTTGTGCAATTAATGTGTGGTAAGTAATCTTAGCATACTTTAGAACAGGGCCTATAGAGTTTTACCATCTTCATTTGGATCACTAAACATAGAAAAGTGATACTCAGGGACTAGATTTTACAGTTACCAGCTGTTTAACGCAAAAATTAATGTGCGATAACTGTAAAGCTTTTGTGGTAAATGCAGGGGACATGCTCAGCATCTACCCTGCATTTATAGGCAGCAGACACTTACCACACTGCACAGTACAGCACTGCGGGCCCTTTTTACAAAGCCATAGCAGCAAGTTGTGGTACGGCAAATGCAAAGCAACCCATAGGAATTGAATGGGTCACTTTTGCCGCGTTGGGACTCGCTATCACACTTTTGTAAAAGGGATCCTACATGCAGATATAGATGACACTGGAGCAACTGTATTAACTGCGTCTGCATGCACTGCGGTACGGGGCCGGCCATACATATATAAATATAAAGTCACATTGCAGTGGTGCACGGCCCCCTTCCACAGCCCTCCTAGTCCTGCTCTCTTCCTCCTTCTGTTTGCATTAAAACAATCTTATAAAATACTAGGAAGTTTAGCCTTGTTCTTATCCTCTTTCTGTTGCTGCCTTGGAAATCCCAGGAAGCAGATCAGCAGAGGAAAGAATGTTTAAGAAAGCATTTGTGAGCATCAAACCTGTTACACAGAACTTTTTAGGATATTTAGATCATTTCTTTGGTGCTTCTTTTACTGTTTGGAACAGGGGGTTTCAAATGAAGTTCTAAGGTTACAACCAGTCTCTAGGATAAATGCCAAAATACTCCTGGATATACAACTGTGTCTTGTTATGCTGTCTTTTTCTGGCCCCTAACAAGATCCAGGCTCTCTGCGTATGGTACACTTCCTTTCTGTCTTTCTATCTTAAATATTTAATGTTGAGGAGGTGCCGTATTTCGTTTTGTTGACAGCGCGTTACTGTGTCATTCGGATGAAAGCTTGCTCATACAGTAGCACCGAGTTATGTATGGTATGCCCCAGCTTGGTCAGCTCTGTCAGCACTGCTCATCACCGATGGGGTTGTTTCATTTTTTTTTTTTCTTCTGCCTTGCTGTCTAGGCCGTTGAGTTTAGTCAATATGAAAGTTGTACGTTGCATTCTGTTGCCTAAATTGTTAATGCTTTTTGCCGTTTAACCTTCAGTTGGTTATTCCTCTTTAGAAGTCGACAGTTTTTCGTATTTCTGAAGCGACAAGCTGCCTTGTCTCTTAAGTTGAAAATAAAAACATGATAAGGTAAATTGTCATATAGTAAAACCACTATTTTTCAGAACTGTAAGAGCTTCTTTGAAAAACTGCGTGATTCAGGTTTAGCAACAGGATAACAAGATACTTAGATATACGTGCTATAGCGAAAATATTGTATGTTGGAATTCGACCTACTAAGTTTACCGTATTTTCACGCAAATAACACGCACCCGTATAAAACGCGCACACGGATATAGCGCGCAGAAATCACGATGATTTGCACAAAAACTTTGATATACCGCGCTCACGGGTATACCGCGCATGCTGCCCGATGCTCCTTTCGCCCGCCCTGACTTTCCGTGCGCTGTCCCGACTCTCCGTTCACCCCCCCTGACTTCCGTGCACTGTCCCCCCTTGAAGGTCTGTCCCCATCCTGAAAGCCTGATGCCCCCCCCCCCCGACATCCGATACATCCCTCCCCCCCCCCCCCGAAGGACCGCCGACTCCCCAACAATATCGGGCCAGGAGGGAGCCCAAATCCTCCTGGCCACGGCGACCCCCTAACCCCACCCCGCACTACATTACGGGCAGGAGGGATCCCAGGCCCTCCTGCCCTCGACGCAAACCCCCCTCCCCCCCAAGAACCTCCGACCGCCCCCCAGCCGACCCGCGATCCCCCTGGCGACCCCCACGACCCCCCCACCCCCCTTCCCCGTACCTTTGGTAGTTGGGCCAGAAGGGAGCCCAAACCCTCCTGGCCACGGCGACCCCCTAACCCCACCCCGCACTACATTACGGGCAGGAGGGATCCCAGGCCCTCCTGCCCTCGACGCAAACCCCCCCCCCCCCCAAGAACCTCCGACCGCCCCCCAGCCGACCCGCGATCCCCCTGGCGACCCCCACGACCCCCCCACCCCCCTTCCCCGTACCTTTAGTAGTTGGCTGGACAGACGGGAGCCAAACCCGCCTGTCCGGCAGGCAGCCAACGAAGGAATGAGGCCGGATTGGCCCATCCATCCTAAAGCTCCGCCTACTGGTGGGACCTAAGGCGCGTGGGCCAATCAGAATAGGCCCTGGAGCCTTAGGTCCCACCTGGGGGCGCGGCCTGAGGCACATGGTCGGGTTGGGCCCATGTGCCTCAGGCCGCGCCCCCAGGTGGGACCTAAGGCTCCAGGGCCTATTCTGATTGGCCCACGCGCCTTAGGCCCCACCAGTAGGCGGAGCTTTAGGATGGATGGGCCAATCCGGCCTCATTCCTTCGTTGGCTGCCTGCCGGACAGGCGGGTTTGGCTCCCGTCTGTCCGGCCAACTACTAAAGGTACGGGGAAGGGGGGTGGGGGGGTCGTGGGGGTCGCCAGGGGGATCGCGGGTCGGCTGGGGGGCGGTCGGAGGTTCTTGGGGGGGCGGGGGGTTTGCGTCGAGGGCAGGAGGGCCTGGGATCCCTCCTGCCCGTAATGTAGTGCGGGGTGGGGTTAGGGGGTCGCCGTGGCCAGGAGGGTTTGGGCTCCCTTCTGGCCCGATATTGTCGGGAAGTCGGCGGTCGTTCGGGGTGGGGGTGCGAGTGGTCCTGCCGGGGGGGGGGGATGTATCGGACGTCGGGGAGTCGGCCGGGCAAGAGGGCTTGGGCTCCCTCTTGCTCCGATCGTGGATGCGGGTGTGGGTGGGAGCGCGTGCGAGCGGTCGTTCGGGGTGGGGGTGCGAGCGGTCCTGCCGGGGGGGGGATGTATCGGACGTCGGGGAGTCGGCCGGGCAAGAGGGCTTGGGCTCCCTCTTGCTCCGATCGTGGATGCGGGTGCGGATGGGAGCGCGTGCGAGCGGTCGTTCGGGGTGGGGGTGCGAGCGGTCCTGCTGGGGGGGTGAATCGGGCGTCGGGCAGGGTGGGAACTATGTTTTAAAACTTTGGTATACCGCGCTCACGCATATAACACGCGAGGGGTATGCGCGGTAGGTAAAAACGCGTATAACGCGCGCGTTATATGCGTGAAAATACGGTACACGTGTTCAGTTGTAATAGGTTTGGGAGCCTGGATCAGCTTTTCTGTCTTTGGTACAGAATGAGAATAATATTTTTTTAAACATTTTTGTGTGCAAATCGATGCTTTAGATACAGAAATAGGCTTGTAAGAAATTCTAGCGCTGGCTCCCAGCCTAGCCCAATACAGTGACTATTAATACCATCTTGGGTCCCCTGTGGACATATACCCAAAAGCCAGTACTTTCTGAATTATTTATTTGGATTTATTAATCGCCTTTGTCATGAAAAGATTCACCCATAGTCGATTTACAATACATTGAAGAGTAATCAGGTATTCTAAAGTATTTTTCCCTATCTGTCCCGGAAGGCTCACAATCTAACTGTGATACCTGGGGTAAGGGAATACTAAGTGACTTCATCAGAGTCACAAGGAACAGGCTGGGATCAAACTTACAACCTCAGGGTGCCGAGGCACCTGCTCCAACCACTAGGCCACCCCTCCACAACTCAAGGTTCTCTCCTACCTTGATAATCTTCACACACAGACTCTGGAGCCTTAAGCATGAGCCTCATTGCTTCCCTGCAGCAGTGTAGCAAAGGAAGGTGGCGCCCAGCATCGTCATGCCATGTACTCTTTCCTGCCATGCCTAGCCACACTCCCCCTGCACTCTTCCCCGCCGCATCCTGCCCTGCATACCTCTTCAAAACTCATCACTGGCAGTGAGCAGAATCTCCTACCTGCAGCTTGCACTGGTCACGAACCCTGGAAGTGCTATCAAAGGAAGAGCTGAGGCCGGCGTATGGAACAGGTTGGAAATGCTGCTCGCTGCTGCCGGTGAAGATTTCAAGAGCTACTGGGGAGGGAGATGCGCATGGTGGGGAAGAAGCAGGAGAGCGGGTGCAGTGGAGAAGAGGTGGGGGGGGGGGCATGACTCAGCGATGCAGGACGCCACCTTCCCAAGTGCCTCCTCTCCTTGCTACACCGCTGGCTTCCACTATGCACGGTGAAGAAAATCAGCTGTTCAATATGCACATACGTATTCAACATGTATGAGTAGAACAAAATATTATTTTATTTTATTCCATATTTCCCAGCCCTAGAATTGCATTTGCTTGTGCTAAATATTACAGATCCAATTTTTATAAAGCACTTAAGCAGCTGGCAGTAACACTGAGGCCCGGATTCTGTAATGGGCACTCGGTCTCAGAAGCCACCTAAGCGGCTTTTCAGAATTGCACACAGGCGGCCTTTACAGAATTGTCCTAAGCTGCCTAACTGCCACAACTCTTTAACTGGCGCCCATGTTACAGGCACCAGTTAGAGAATTACATTGCTGCTGAGCTGATCGTAAAAGGGAATCTCCCTACCATGATCAGTTTAGCGGCTGTGGCAAGCTGTCGTTCCCCCCCCCCTGCGAAGACTACCTGCAGGAGGGATGTCCAGTCCTTCCTGCCGGGACCCCACTACCCCCCAAAGATTGTTAGTAGGAGGAATGTCCAGTCCCTTCTGCTGGAAACCCCCACCCTGAAAAGTAGCCCACCCAGACCCCCAAGCCCATCTGGACCCTCTCAAGCCCACACCCACACGGCGCCCATTAACCCCACACGGACCCTCCCCCTACTTTACTGACATGGCCAGCCAGAGGCATCCTTCCTGCCTCCAGCCAGCTGGCCTGCCTTTACTAGAATAGTAGGTCTGCCCCTTCCTGGTACATTGTGGGATGAACTTGGGAGGGGCCTAAGGCCCTGATTGGCCCAGGCACTTAAGATCCCTCCCATACATGGAAATTGAACAAACTGAACAGTAAAAAATCACCTGGATCAGATGGTATACATTCCAGAGTGCTGATAGAATTGAAAATAAACTTATAGAAAAATTGTTAGCAATCTAGCATAGATTAGAAGACCACTAGAAGGTGGCCAACATGATGTCAATTTTTAAAAAGGTTCCAGAAGTGATCAGGGAAATTATAAACTGGTGAGTCTGAAGTCGATGCAGGACAAAATGGTAGAGAATATTATAAAGGACAAATTGAAGAACATATACATACGCATAGATTAATGAGAGAGAGCCGACATGAATTTAGGCAAGGGAAATCTCGTCTCACCAATCTACTGCATTTTTTTTGAAGGGGTAAATGAACACGTGGATAAAGATGAGCCAGTTGATATTCTGTGTTTGGATTTTCAAAAGGCATTTGACAAAGTCCCTCATGAAAGACTTCTGAGAAAATTAGAAAGTCATGAGATAGGAGGTAATGTCCTATTATGGATGAAGAACTGTTTGAAAGACAGAAAACAGAGAGTGGGTTTAAATGGCCAATATGCTCAATGGAAAAGAGTAAATAGACTTCTGCACAGCTGAAATCTATAATTCTCTCACCAAAAAGCCATGCAACTCATTGTGCAGCTGTGGCTTAGAAAGCAAATAAAATGGTAGGCGTTATCAGGAAAGGAATGGAAAACAAAATTGAAAATGTTATAATACCTTTGTATCACTCAGTGGTATGGCCACAACACCTGTTTGTCTTGGCTATTTAGATTGTAAGCTTTTTTGAGCAGGGAGTGTTTTCTTCTTCTCTGTGACTGTGCAGCGCTGCGTGCGTCTGATAGCGCTATAGAAATAATTAATAGTAGTAGTAGTAAGACTGTGTGCAATTCTGGTTGCTGTATCGCAAAAAAGATATACCAAAATTAGAAAAGGTACAGAGAAGGGCGACAAAAATGATAAAAGGGATGGGATGACAAGGCTAAAGCAACTAGGGCTTTTCAGCTTGGAAACGAGATGGCTCAGGGGTGATATGATAGAAGTCTATAAAATACTGAGTGGAATGGAGTAGAGTGGAGTGGAGTGGAGTGGAAAGGGTGTTTGTTTACTCTTTCACAGCATGTACTTAAACTCTGGAATTAATTGTCAGAAAATGTGGTGAAATCAGTTAGGTAACAGAACAAAAGAAAAAAGAAGACCCCAAAATCCACAAAAGAATCAATCCAACAACAAAAAAACAAAAACCTGTGGATACTGATGTTAGCGATTTTTTGTGCCATTTGTGCTTGTCTCCAGTCAGTTCCTACTACATGCCTAAAGACAAGTACACTGTCTTTAGTCCATTTCTCTATTTTTGCATTTGACAACAATTGGACCCCTTAGGAAGGCGTGTTTACCAAAACACAGACTGTGTAGGGTCTGGTTGGACTTTTCATATCTATTTTTATGAAATCAGTTAGGTAACAGGATTTGGATAATTTCCTAAAAGAGAAGTCCATAGGCCATTATTGAGATGGCTTGGGGAAATCCACTGCTTATTCTTAGCATAAGCGGCATAAAATCTGTCTTCCTACTTGGGATCTAGCTAGATACTTGGGACCTGGGTTGGCCACTGTTGAAAACAGGATACTGGGCTTGATGGACCTTTGGTCTGTCCCAGTATGCAATCCTTATGTTCTTATGAGGTGAGTCTCTTCAATTGAAAGGAAACACCAGAGTAAGAGGGCATAGAATGAAATTAAGAGGTGATAGTTTCAGAAAGGGTGGTTGATGCATGGAATATTCTCCTGGTAAAGGTGGTAGAGGCAAAGACTGTATCTGAATTCAAGAAAGCATAGGAAAGGCACATGGGAATCTCTTAGGGAAAGGAGGAGATAGTGGATGCTGCAGATAGGCAGACTAGATGGGCCATTTGGCCTTTATCTGCCATCATATATCTATGTTTCTATTATTAACCCACCATGAAACTATAAACAAACCAAAGACAGGAGATTCAGAAATATTGTCCAGCATTATGCACCATCAAAAACAAAAGAACAAAATCCAACAACTCTGCAGTAAAGAAGCAATGAAACCAAAACAAATGACGAAACTGCAGAACAATTGTGCAAGATGTAGGCAATGTTTATTCCAATAAACAATTTGTTGCGTACAAAATAAACCACCTTAAATGAGTAACGGGACCCGACACGGTCTGTGTTTCGATCAATGGGCTGCAGCGTTTCACAGCCTTTCCAGCAGTGCCACTCCTTGTTTCACACCACAGCCCATTGATCAGGCAAAAATTGTTGCGTTTATATCTTTTACCACCATTTCTGGGACCCCTGATGAAGACGTCTTGATCGAAACACGGACCGTGTTGGGTTCCGTTACTCATTTAAGGTGGTTTATTTTGTGTGCAACAAATTGTTTATTGCAGGGATAGGCAATTCCGGTCCTCGAGAGCCGGAGCCAGGTCAGGTTTTCAGGATATCTACAATGAATATGTATGAGATGGATTTGCATGCACTGCTTCCTTGAGATGCAAATCTATCTCATGCATATTTATTGTGGATATCCTGAAAACCTGACCTGGCTCCGGCTCTCAAGGACCGGAATTGCCTACCCCTGGTTTATTGGAAGAAATATTGCCTGCATCTTGTACAATTGTTCTACAGCATTATGCACCATCCTTACCTTTCCAACAAAATCACTAGGGGGTGTGCGTTCATTAGTATGCATTCAATAATTAGCAAACCTTAAATTTAGTGCATGCTGAATTTAATTTTGATTTATTAAATTTAATATATCACTTTCCATTAAAGCGGTTTACAACAAAATCAAGTTATAGCAGTATAAACACATACAACACAGACCACAGCAGGACCCCTCCTGTAAAACACTACGGGCCTCTTCTATCAAACTGCGTTAGCAATGTGTAGCGCGGTGAGCCGTGCTGAATGGCCCGCGCTGCTCCCAACACTCATAGAGTTCCTATGAGCGTCGGGAGCAGCGCAGGCCATTCAGCACTGCCCCCTGCATTAAAAACTGCTAGCGCAGTTTGATAGAAGAAGCCCTATATCTGTTTCTTATTCCCTCTCTACCTCTTCATCCCTTTGTGTTTCCCTTCATGAACAGCAGATTGATATACTCTGTGTCCTGTGTGTCTGTCATAATTAAATTGTAAGCTCTTTCAAGCAGGGACTATCTCTTGTGTTTTTAATGTACAACGCTACATGCATCTGGTAGTGCTATAGAAATAATAAATAGTAGTCATAGTATTACTTCAACAGTTAATACAGTAAATTACTATGGTAAGAACTCCGAACCCTTTTGCCTTCCCTCCACTCAAGGGCACTCAGCGCAAAAAGATGTTTGATAACCTTCTGGCGACGCAAGCAGCAAAACTTAACCACTCCATCTCCAACCTGTTGACGGCAACGGGTGACTTCAAAACTTTTCAAAAAGAAATCAAAACCCTACTTTTCAAAAAATTTATCCAGATATCTTAATCCAACCCTTACCCCTCCTCCTAGATAAATTCTCCCCTAAAACCTCCACTTAAATAATCTCTTCCTCCCCAAAACACCAACCAAGTATTCAGATCCCTGAAAGGTAACGTAATCTTATTTGTACTCTAACTGTAATCTATTTGTTATATCACACAGTAACGTACAGTCAATTTAATATCCAATTTGCAAGTTCTTCCAGAATTAATCCAGGTACCTCTCCTCCCTTGTAACCAAAAAACAAACAAACCCCAAAACTGTTGTAACTTCACTGGAAATGTCCAGTTAGCTCTTTTGTAATCCGCCTTGAACTGCAAGGTATAGGTGGAATAGAAGTCCCTAATATAATGTAATGTAATCAGTTAACCCCTACTCCCTCTAGTACCATGAAAATTACTTTAAGCAAATGCTGACCCAAAAGCCCATGTTTTAACAGCTTTAGGAAAGCTAAGACAACTAGCCAGTTCAATCAATTCCTTAGGCAAAGAATTCCATAAGGACAGGTTTACAAAGCAGAAGGCCTGCCTCCTTGTGCACGTGAAGGTGACCATTGATAAAGAGGTTAAGAGGGTAAGGGTAAAGTATGTTGGTGAAAGGATTTAACACATGTAAAGTGAAGTCAGTCAAAGCTCTAATGGTCATTAAACATGTAAACAGCAAAAAAAAAAAAAGTCTGAAAATCTGAAAAAAAAAAAAAGGATGAAACAAACTGAAAATGTTTTCCTCATTCACATCCCTGAAAATCACTATTGGCTTTATAGGAGGCTGAGATTACCTAAATCAATCACAAACATTCTTTCAGGCAGAGCCTAGGGAAGGTCACAGCTCATTATCTGGTTTCATTATTCCATATTTATTAAACTGTTACATACCCATTCTTTCGACTTAGAATTAAACCTGCTAGTTATCACAGGCAAATAATAAAACATTTTTTTTTAAAGTGTCCTTCACTCTCTGCCCATGTGAAAACTGCTTTGAAAACAGATGATTAGGTGATAGTGTACCAACAGTCATTTCAGTCTTGACACTGTTTAAATTCAATCCCCACGCTCAAGTATCCACACTTAAATTTGATAGCAAGCAGTGGCAGCTCTCATGGATTTAAACAGGTGTAGGCTGTTGACTATGCATAATTATGTGCCCCGGTTTATTTTAACCTTGTTGCTTCAGCTACTTATTTATTCTAGCCTAAACTATATGTTTTCTGTAGCATACACAAAATACCCACAACTTGTGAAATAGCAAACATTTATCAACTGCTACATAGTATTCATTAGCACAGGGCAAAGGTTTTCACTGAATACCATGTTGTCTATGTATGTCCATATAATAATGGAATGCCTCGTTTTTATGTAGCTTAATTTCTGCTTGCTAATAAAAAGTAAGTACATTCATTCAGCTTGCTGAAAATTCACTTATGTGAATTAACTCTATTTTTAGCCATATAAAAGGCACATACCGTATTTTTCGCTCCATAAGACGCACCTGACCATAAGACGCACCCTAGATTTAGAGGAAGAAAACAAGAAAAAACATTCTAAACCAAATTGTGTACTAATATATACCAGGCTCTGCACCCAACCCCACATTCCTGCCAGGCTCTGCACCTGTCCCCCCAGTACCTTTTTAAATCCCCCCATCATACCTTTTAACAACACCCCCATACCTTTTTAAAACATCCCAGTAACAAAAGATTCTAGAACCCCAAAGAGTATCAAGATTCCAGGCAGAATCTCAAAGAATAGCAAGATTCCGGAACCCCAGAGAGTAGCAACATTCTGTGTTACTGATCCAGGGCAAGTAGTGGCTTGCCCCGTGTCATTCTGAATAACAGTCTATGGATGCTGTCAACCTGTTCCAGGCATACAACAAGAAAGAAGGGACAGACTCTGGAGTTGGCGGTGGAGAGAAGACTCAATACTTGCATTATTATAGTGTCCAAATCTGGTCCTCTGGTAGACCTGCCCGCCCATCTATCTGTCCGTCAGTCAGTAGACCTGCCCACCCATCCGTCCGTCATGTGGTCTCTCTGGTGAATCACTCGCTGTACCTTTTAAAATGCAGTTTAAAGCCTGATGGTCCAGCAGTGTGGTGGCTGTCAGGAAAGGGCTCTCCATGCTCCATGCTCCTGCCTGGGACACGCTGCTTTTTGAATGGCTGCTCTCAGTTCTCATGGGACTGGGCCTGGACTTGCTACAGAAGGCCGAAGGACACAGTCCCGGGGCTCAATCACACTCACTCAGTCCTCACTCTGTCTTCTGGTATAAAGGAATCAAACTGAGATCAAGGTGCAATTGATAACTGGAACTTTTACTTAAATCTGATTGCAGAGTCAATGCATAAACTATTTACAACTTCTTCAAATGTGGATATGTTGAAACTGGTTTTACAGTGGTTTATAATAAAGTCACTTCAGAAACACCACTATCGTGTTCCTCAGTCTCTTCATTCAAATCCTCCTTACACGCAGTGAGCTACTTCTGGGTCCCACCCTCTTTCCTCAGCCTGAGACCACTGTATCTTTACCACCAAGCTGGAACACTCCACACAGGAACTGCCTTACACAGCATCTGTTCACTCACTGTTTTCCTTTAGAGATAGGTCTCCACACACTCTTTGTTATGTCTTCTCCTCTTGGAAAAGTAAAAGCCCTGTATGTTCACTTGTAGTGCCTTCTTTTTAAAGAAGCCTTTAACTGAAAATATAAAGTCCATTCAAGAGGTAATACTTTACGATTTCTACCATCTCCAAAACTAGATTTCTAATAGCTCTCTTATTCGACCCCACTTCTGCCAGCAATCCTCTTCTTCCTACCCTCCTTATGTACTTCCCTTTTATGTACTTTTTCTTTAAAAATTGTATTTCCTCCCCTCTTTCCTATTGTTTCCCGTGGTTTTAAAAAGCAATTACCCATGTAGGTCCGGTTAATGTATTATGTATATGTGATTTCTCTAAAATCATATTTTTATCTTTTGTACAACTCTTTGTAATTTGGAAAAGCGTTTAATCAAATAATATGAATAAACTTGAAACTTGAAACACAGGGAAAAAATTTTCCCTGTCCCCATGGGAACTCATTTTCCCATCCCATCCCATCCCACAAGATTTTTTCCTGTCCCTGCCCTATTCCTGCAAGCTTTGTCCTCATATGCACAAGCCTCAAATCATAAGTGTTTAAAGCTTGTGTGATTAAGGCAGAGCTTACAGGAATGGGGCAGGTACAGCAACATAACTTGCGGAACGGAACGGGGAAATTGAGTTCATTTGGGACATGGAAAAATTTGTGCCCGAGTCATCCTTACTTTGAAAAACGAAATAAGCGATTCATCAAATTAAAATAAAACTTGAAATTCTACTCTCCAAGTTCTCTTCCCTGTCATGTGCTCTGCTGCAAACCCTCTTAGGCTTTTCCCTCCACAAACAGTCAGTACTTCTGGAGTCTCCCTCAGTACTAGGGCTCTGGTGGGAGAGCAGGATAACCAAAAAACTAGAACTTACTCCTAACTCCCCTTTTATGCTGTAGCCCCTCCCACTAGGGTTAAAGAGCCTCCAACTCCTCCCACTTGTCTCTGGTATCTACAAGTACACGTATTCAGTGACCCCTTGAAAAATCCAGTATCTCCTGCTGTGCTGCAGAGGCATTTTTCAGGGGGGGGGGGTCACAATTGTTTTATGAATACTATAATTAGCTGAAGGACCGGAGTAGAACGGGTAAAAGTGAATCGATTTTTCACTCTGTCAAAAATTACAAAGACTAGGGGACACTCGATGAAGTTACAGAGAAATACTTTTAAAACCAATAGGAGGAAATATTTTTTCACTCAGGGAATAGTTAAGCTCTGAAATTGAGAATGACAAGGGGACAAATTTTTCTCCATCCCCACAGGAACTCAATTTCTCCGTCCCGTCCCTGTGAGTTTTGTCGCAGTCATTGTCCATGCCCCATTCCTGTGAGCTCTGCTTTAACTGCACAAGCCTTGAACACTTATGGGGTTTTTTTTTGTTCAAAAGATTTATTGCAATTTTCAATAAACATACCAAATAACAGAAATGACCAGATCAGTGATGTAAAAAACTAAAACCTATATATACGTTCCAATTCTTAAAGAAGAGCCTTCCATGTAATAGTGTTTGAGGCTTGTGCAGATGAGGACAGAGCTTGCAGGAATGGGGCAAGGGCAGGAAAAGAACTTGCGGGGATGGAACAGGAAAAAAGATCCCGCAGGGATGGGGAAAAATTTGTCCCTGTGTCATTCTCTACTCTGGAACGCATTGCCAGAGGTTGTGGTAAGAGCGGATAGCGTAGCTGGTTTTAAGAAAGGTTTGGACAATTTCCTGCAGGAAAAGTCCACAGTCTGTTATTGAGAAAGACATGGAGGAAGCCACTGCTTGTCCTGGATCAGTAGCATGGAATGTTGCTACTCTGAGGATTCCGGAATCTTGTTACTCTTTGGGGATTCTGCATGGAATGTTGCTACTCCTTGGGTTTTGGCCAGGTACTAGTGACCTGGATTGGCCACCGTGAGAACGAGCTACTGGGCTTGATGGACCATTGGTCTGACCCAATAAGGCTATTCTTATGTTCTTACCTACAACATTTATACCATTTAACTTATTCTAATCTAACCCTAGTTTGTATATCTTTTTTCCTCTCTCTTTTATACATCCCTGTCACCATGGGTGGCACCCATAGATGTCAAAGGGGTAGAGTGAGGACAGCGAATGGCCAGGATAGGTCTACAGTACTGATGTGGATTCTTCATTTTACCCAGGGAATCCATGTCTGTACTGAAAAAGACACATGTCAGTATTTGCTGCTGCCCCAAAGAATGTCTAATTCACTGCTGTAAGGGGCAACTCTAAATCTTGTTGTCTGGACCCTGCAGATCACCCCCCCCCCCCCAATATGTGTCTTCTCAGTCTCCTACCTGACCTCCCCCCTCCCAAGGTATTCATTTATACTCTCCCCCCCAGTGGAAGCCCCACTCCCCAAGGCAACAACCCAATACAAGCTCCCCATGTGTGGGTAATCACCCACTATTTGCTACCCTCCCCCAAGGTCCAAACTGCTCAAGAGCCAAATCTCCCAAGAAGCTGCACATCCTCCCCAGCCCCAATCTACTTCCTGGACTTACCAAGGTCTCTGGACCCAGAGGGGGGGATCAATGCTCACCCATTCATGCCTCAATAATACCTCTAATGCTGGCTGGACATGTTGAAAACAACTATAGGAAAGACGCTGGAGTTCCTTACCAGAATTGCACAAAACCAATCTCTTTTTAAATCTGTAATTCATGAAGTTGTTGGGACTCGAACATGAGTCAATGGTGCCTAATAATAACAACAATTTATTACAGGGGTTAGGCTTGCATATATGGGTAACACACCCATATACTCATATGGAAGCCTGGCCCCTAACAATAATATCACAATATTTCTGCGAGAGGTCTTGGTGGCCATTTTGAGAGACCCAGTCACCAAGGCTTAAGTGAGTAGGCATCACTCCCAACCCACTAGACTCTACCAACCCAGGGAGTTGATCAGGGTGGGGGCCTGCCAGGGGCATTACTTCTTGGGAACATTGGACCTCAGAGGGAGAGTGACATTTGATGAGTGGTTGCTTACATGTCAGGGGCAGGGGACACATATCAGGGGGTTTCTGCAGAAGGGGTTTGTATTTGAGGTTTATAGAAGAACCTGTATTAGAGGTTTGCTATGTGGTGGCAGTGGGGACTTGTATTAAGGAAGGGGCTGCCACAGTGTTTGCCACAGGGAGAGTTTGATGTAAGGGATTTGCATTAGGGGGCTGTGAAGTGGAGATACTGGCATCAGGGTGTTTATGGCCATTGGGAAGGAGGGGGCGGGGTTGTAACCACAGGGAAGAACGGATGCCTTGGGGGATTGTCAGTGCTGGGATCAGAGCCCTTTTCAGACAGCTGTCCCCATGTCAGTGTGTTTGGGGGGTTTCAATATTTGTTTTTCTCTATGTTTATCCCACACATTTTTTGAATTCTATCACCATTTTTGTCTTCACAATCTCCTGCAGGAGGTCATTCCAGGCACCACCATCCTCTCTGTGAAAAAGTATTTCATCAGATTGCGCAGTCATTTTCCAAATGATTTAGAGATATCAAGCATTGCTATCCTCAGAGAGGTAGAGAATGTTGTTTCAGGATGGGTTTTTTTTTTGTCAAAAGAAACTGGTCTCTCCTGCACATGATTTTAAGATTGTTATACAATCTGGAATTTGACAAAAGTAAATTATTGAAATGCACTTTATTTGGATCATGGCATCAAGGTATAAAGCCTCAGAGTCATAGATCTTTCATAATTCTGCAGCGAGGCTAATAATGGTGGCGCCTATTTATATTACATTAGTCTTTTTTTAAATATATATTCAAACAGTAAACGTTGCTTTTTTTAATATCTGTATTCATTTTAAAGCTAAAAATAAGTGCAACATATTATACAGACATTTTACACTTTAACAGCACTTAAATTCAATCAAATTATATGTCATAACAAATACATGTATCCTCCCCCCCCTTCTATATACCCTACAATTGCACTCAACCATAATTAAATTAAAAATATTTCCCCACCCTGGACGTGTATGTTCAAAGGGCAAAATCCATAATCACTCCTTAAAGAATTTTGTCAATGGCTCCCAAACATCCTTAAATCTATATATATAAAATCGGAGGTATGTGTGTATGTATGTGTGTGTGTATGTGCCGTGATCACGCAAAAATGGCTTGACCGATTTGAACGAAACTTGGTATGCAGATCCCTCACTACCTGGGGTGATATGTTCTGGGGGTCTCGCGGCCCACCTGCACATGTGGGCGGAGCTACAAACAGAAAATCAGATTTCACCCATTCATGTCAATGGAAAAAATGTAAAAAGCTGCCAACGCAAAAACGGCTTGCCCGATTTGAACGAAACTTGGTATGCAGATCCCTCACTACCTGGGGTGATATGTTCTGGGGGTCTCGTGGCCCACCTGCACACGTGGGCGGAGCTACAAACAGAAAATCAGATTTCACCCCTTCATATCAATGGAGAAAATGTAAAAAGCTGCCAACGCAAAAACGGCTTGCCCGATTTGAACGAAACTTGGTATGCAGATCCCTCACTACCTGGGGTGATATGTTCTGGGGGTCTCGCGGCCCACCTGCACACGTGGGCGGAGCTACAAACTGAAAATCAGATTTCACCCATTCATGTCAATGGAAAAAATGTAAAAAGCTGCCAACGCAAAAACGGCTTGCCCGATTTGAACGAAACTTGGTATGCAGATCCCTCACTACCTGGGGTGATATGTTCTGGGGGTCTTGCGGCCCACCTGCACACGTGGGTGGAGCTACAAACAGAAAATCAGATTTCACCCATTCATGTCAATGGAAAAAATGTAAAAAGCTGCCAACGCAAAAACGGCTTGCCCTATTTGAACGAAACTTGGTATGCAGATCCCTCACTACCTGGGGTGATATGTTCTGGGGGTCTCGTGGCCCACCTGCACACGTGGGCGGAGCTACAAACAGAAAATCAGATTTCACCCATTCATATCAATGGAGAAAATGTAAAAAGCTGCCAACGCAAAAACGGCTTGCCCGATTTGAACGAAACTTGGTATGCAGATCCCTCACTACCTGGGGTGATATGTTCTGGGGGTCTCGCGGCCCACCTGCACACGTGGGCGGAGCTACAAACTGAAAATCAGATTTCACCCATTCATGTCAATGGAAAAAATGTAAAAAGCTGCCAACGCAAAAACGGCTTGCCCGATTTGAACGAAACTTGGTATGCAGATCCCTCACTACCTGGGGTGATATGTTCTGGGGGTCTTGCGGCCCACCTGCACACGTGGGTGGAGCTACAAACAGAAAATCAGATTTCACCCATTCATGTCAATGGAAAAAATGTAAAATGCTGCCAACGCAAAAACGGCTTGCCCGATTTGAACGAAACTTGGTATGCAGATCCCTCACTACCTGGGGTGATATGTTCTGGGGGTCTCGCGGCCCACCTGCACACGTGCGCGGAGCTACAAACAGAAAATCAGATTTCACCCATTCATGTCAATGGAAAAAATGTAAAAAGTTGCCAACGCAAAAACGGCTTGCCCGATGTGAACGAAACTTGGTATGCAGATCCCTCACTACCTGGGGTGATATGTTCTGGGGGTCTCGCCGCCCACCTGCACACGTTGGCGGAGCAACAAACAGAAAATCTGATTTCACCCATTCATGTCAATGGAAAAAATGTAAAAAGCTGCCATTCTCACAGTAATTCCAACTATAAAACACTTTTTATGACAGTATAACCACTAGGGACATCGTTACTATTCTACCACGGACACCATACATATAGAGTTTGTATGTTCTAACTGTGTTTGTAACGGTTTCCTTCATGCACCCCAGTTCATAATGTTATTACATTACATGAGTACTCACATATGCTGAACTAGGAACACAGGTTCCATTCTGAACCGGGAAAAACCTGCATGGAGTTTCTTTTCAACCTGAGTTTCCACATATTTAGTTGTTTAAATCAATACTGAAACTTTTGTTCGGGACAGGGACAAGGTGAAACCGTATTTATCCCGCGGATACCACTTATTCCAACAGATCTTCCTTTTCAGTTTAAGAGATTGCAAATTCCAGTGAGACTTGCATTCTCTATCACAATCAACAAATCACAGGGACAGACTATTACATACTGTGGAGTGGATTTAAGATCCCCCTGTTTTTCCCATGGACAACTCTATGTTGCTTGCTCAAGGGTGGGTTCACCCAAGAATTTATATGTTCTTGCTCCTGGAGGTGAAACTAAAAATGTTGTTTATAATCAAGTTTTGTGTTAGTTGTATTGTATTCATTTTGTCAAATATTTCACATTATAATTTGAATATTGTACTTTTTATAAAGCTGTAAAAAAATAATTTCATTCACCACTATAAAGTATCTTTATTTGAATCCATTTACAATGTTATTGCTATAATTAAATACCCGTGCAACGCCGGGGCATCAGCTAGTTTCCTATAATGATCCTGCTGTATAGCAATCATATGTTTCATTTAAAAAATGTGGCATAAAGATTCCCACCAGAAATTATAATTTAATCGGTCCCAGTTTTCCTAGTTCTTCAAAATAAGTTGTATGGCAACTCCCATCATAATAAAGAGAAGTTTATTATTATGGAAAGATATTGGGCTTTTAGCCCTCATTAACGTGCCAAATAGCACGGTATCGTACGTCAATACCACTGGATTTTCCAATATTTTATTCACTTGACCCCCAAATGGATCTCCAAAACTTAAGTATTACAGTAGATGATGCAATGTCCCTACATCGAGATGACAATGCCAGCATCTATTAGACTTAGAACTATCCAATTTCTGTATACGAACAGCGGTCCAAAAAGTTCTATGTAACAAGAAAAACCATGTTTGTCTCATAGATGCAGACGCCGTACATCTCATCCTCCAAGTCCAAATTCGTGGCCATTGAGACGCAGAAAACTGCTGCTTTATCTCAATGCTCCAAATGTCACAAAGACCAGTCTTTGGTTTCTTATTCAAAAATTCAGATATTAATTTGTACCACTGGGCAGCCTGATGCCCTAGGAAATCTGTCTGGAAGCATAGGACTGGCAAACTATACTGATTTTTAAGATTTCTCCAATCAGGGAACCCCTTCTGAATGGCTTGCTTCAACTACAACCACCAATAATTTTGAGACTTAGCAATACCAAATGATTGTTGCAGTCGTGAAAAGTCAAGCAACTTTCCCTCTGATACTACATCATCCAGAGTATGTATGCCCGCCTGCATCCAATGCTTCCAGAGGATCTTAAACCCGCCAATTTGAATCTTGGAGTTTAGCCAAAGGGACTGACAGGTGGATTTATGAATCGGAATAGTGTTAAATTATTAATAAATTTTAATGTCTGCCATTAGTCTTGAAACAATCGCATTGGTTACCCGTGGAGTTAGAATTCGATATATGATTTTGTTGCTCATTCATCGGACATTATATGCAACATCTCTTTGGCATTTGTACCAGGTATTGCAGGTATATTACCCAGTATGACAGCTAAGATATGAATGAAATGCACTTATCAATTCCAGGATTAACTGGTATAAATTATGCCGACTCATATAGCTGCTCTTTCAGTGGCTGGTCCTTTGATATGGAATAAACTGCCTGAATGTTTGTGTCTATGTGGGAGATTGGATTGGATTTATTGAATCTAATATACTGCTATGTACATTGGTGTTAAGTGGTATACAATTATTAAACATATATGCAACAATAATAACAGCAATTTCTACAATCACAATTTCACATAATTCTCTACTATGTTACCTGCTACAATAGGTTTTTTAGTTTTATCTCAAACTACCTCTCTTTTCTTCCTAAAACTGTTGAGCATAATGCTGTTGAAATAATAGTCTTTATAAGTTTTTGAAAAGTATAATATGAAAGTTCATCTTGAAAACTGTCTAACCAAAAATTCCAAAGGGCTGAGTCAGCAAATGAGAGAGCTCTTTTCTTTGTGGAAGAAAGCCTAAAGATCTTAAATCCTAGTAGTTGGAGAAGATTTTTTTTTTTTTTTTTAGATGAATGCAATGTTCTTGAAGTTGAATGCTTGGTCAATTTCTTAAATAAGTACTCTGGGTGACCCATGTGCAATGCTTTATAAATAAGACACAGTAATTTAAATTCAATATACGAGTCTGGTGACTTTTCACACTTAGAAAAAATTAGAAAACACGTCTTTTTTTTGGCAAGCATTTCCTGGTGCATAATTGATTTGAACTGTTCATGAGGTGAGGAAGTTTCTTTGTGTGTCCAGCAGAGGAGTTGTTTTGGCTATAAAGTGTTTGGGTTATAGTATAGTTTTATTATTATTATTATTATTATAGATCTTTATTTTTATTATAATTATAGATCTTTCTATTATAACCTGCCTAGGCTATAGGCAGGCTATCCAAGAGAAAAAATAATTCATTCATTCATTAAGAGACTACAATGGAAATGAGTCAGTATTTTGCTAGTTGTTGAGAAGTATATTTATGTTTTCCAAAACACCTGTAATATCAGTAGATATATAGCAGGGTCCAATTCGATTAGAAGATGCCTTCAATTCAGTGCCAAAATGCCACACAGTTAGAGAGACTAATCTATACCTAGATTACATTACAGAATACTAGACAGAGTAATCTGTATCAGTAAGCCTTACATATTTGCATGTCCACAGTTATAGTACTAACCATAAACCTAGCATAACTGCAGGCACCTTAATTTAGCAAGGTACATGTAACTTACAGTATTCTGAAAGTTATGTACGTAAGTGAACCCTTGCCATTTCCTACTTATAAAAGGACAGGTTGTACCATTTCAGCCATTCCAGGAAGGAAAATGCTGTAACCAAATGGTGCATACCTCCTCTGTACTTTAACTTGGTGCGGTCCTGAATGAAGGAGCCTTGGGTGTATTGGTTCCATCTTAAAGGGGTCAGTGGTCAAGAAATGATCCCACCACCTCCTGATTCCCCTTTCACACCTGAACAGACCCCCCCCTCCCCCATCATCACCTACTGATCAGTATGCCCCATGTTCATTATATTCTGTTTTCTGGTGCTATAAATTGCCAAGTTGTGATATTGATAGAGAACTTACTAATTATTTTATATGAAATAATTTCTTGAGAAATAAAAAATAAAATAAAAATTCAGACCTTTTGAATGAACCTGTTAAAAGAACCACTGAGGAATCCTGACCATAAAATCTAAATTTAGAGTAGGTAATTAAATTCTCTGGGACAAGAGGACTGGTGTGATATCAGTTATCCATTCCATTTCCTTCATACTTGAAGCAGATGTCCCGTCACTCTGTCCTGTTATAGCTTGTTGGATCATGTTTCTTTATGTTTTCTTCCTTTAGTCTTAGTAAAAAGATTGAAATACAAAGTTATGGTAACTGTGGTGGTTTTGGAGGTTTAGAATCTAGTCTGAACTGTAAGCCCAAGTCATCTGCTCTTAACCTAATCATCATATTGATATCAAACGTGAAAGTAACAGGGGCCTAGTCTGGTAGTATTCACTTAAGTGGCTGCCTCTTCAGAACTCAGGAGCATGAGCACTGCCCAGTACATAATATTAGTTATTTTAGAGACTCAAAAATGCAGGTTTCAATGGAGGATATGCTCTGAACTAGAAAATAGTTTCAAGTTCATCAGAGTATGCAAATCTTTACTTAACTTGACTTGACAACTTCCCCAAAAATTCTCAGTTGGTATTATAGAGCCATCATAAGTGGCACCCCAAATAGAGAATGACACGGGGAAAATATTTATCACCGTTCCCGCCCCATCCCCGTGAGCTCATCCCCATCGCTGTGAGCTCAGTCTCTGTCCCTGCCCCGTCCCCATGAGCTCAGTCCCTGCCCCGTCCCCACCCTGCAAGCTCGGTCCCCATCCCCACCCTGCAAACTGTCAGATCCCATCCACACAAGCCTTGAATAGTTACGATTTTATACTGAACTTATTATATTAAAGTATAAAAAGAGACAATATTCTCTACAATTGACATTTTATAAACACAAATAATACAGAGCAAGGATCAACAAAACCCCTGTCTTCCTTCCCTTTCACAAATATCCCCTCCACTATTGTGAAAACTGAACAAACCAAATTACTACAGAATGCTACACAGAAACATCAAGCTAACAGAATACTTCAGACACACGTGGCAGGAATAGTGTTAAGGGAGTGCAACTAGAGCAACTGCCCCCTGGTCAGAGAGAGCCCTAAGCCAGCTGGAAGCTAAAGAAGTACAGCCTGGTTTTTGAATCCCCAGTTATGTCTAATACCAGCTCTAGCAGGATACATATTTCAAATCTGAACTATTCTAATCACAAAATATAAAATAAATTTATTTTTTCCTACCTTTTGTTGTCTAATAATTTTATTCTTCAAATCACATTGATCTCAGGCTTTGGTTTTGGGTTCCTTCTGTCTTCTTTGTGGCATGGCTGGCTCCTGTAGGTAAAATAGGTGCAAGAGGAGCTGGGGAGGAGATGCCGAGTCTGACACAGGCACAATTTTTTTACCACAGGAGCAAGACTTTTCACCGCTTCCACAGGGCGGTAAAAGGTCTTGTCTCCATTCCCGCAGGGCGGTGAAAGGTCTTGTCCCCATTCCTGCGGTAAATCAGTTACAAATTTCTCCATTCCTGTGCATTTACTGCAGTGACTATGGTTTACCGTGGTAAACGGTCCCCATGTCATTCTCTACTCTGAACCATATAAGCTTCACTGAAACTTTTTAAAGTCACTTAGATCTAAGGCACAGTAGCAGCAGAGGCAGTATTAATGCAGAGGCTTCACAAATGTGTGCGTTTATCAAGTTTCAAGTTTCAAGTTTTATTCAATATTTGATTAATCGCTTATCGTAACTACTAAGCGATTTACATTTACAAAAAAATACATAATAAAAAATAAATAAAATCTAAACATCAATTTAAAAACAAACTAGACAAATTAGAACAGGAAACATTGGGAAAGAGGGGGAAGAAATACAATTTGTAATAGGAAAGGAGGGATAAATAAGGGTCAATACACAGAATGGATGGGAAAACAAAATTATATATATATATATATATATAGCTGACTGATGTGAAAGGGAGTTGTAAAGAGTAATTGGCAATTCAATTAAGGATTAAAAGCGTCTATAAAAAGAAAGCTCTTGAGTTGGCTTTTAAATTTGTCGAGGTTTTTCTCCTCCCTTAAATATAGTGGTAGAGAATTCCATGTTTGCGGTGCTGTGACTGAGAAAATATACTGTCTTCTGGTATTTATGATTTTGAGAGAGGGGATAACTAATAAACGTTGCTGATTGGATCGTAAAGTTTTTTGAGAAGTGTATGGAATTAGAACTTTATAAATGAATGATGGATTTTTGGATGATAAAGATTTAAAGGTGAGTAAAGATAGCTGGGAGCCAATGTGCTTTTTGTAATAAAGGAGTTACATGGTCAAATTTTTTGGCCCCAGTAATTAATTTAATAGATGTATTTTGTATGATCTGTAGTCTTCTGATTTCTTTTTGGGCCATTCCTTTGAATAAAGCATTACAATAATCGATTTTTGCAATAATTAATGAATTAATTAATATGTTTAAAGATTTGGCACAGAGAAATTTCGAAATAGAACGAATTTGACGTAATCTGTAAAAAGAGGCTTTGACTACATAACTAATGTGGTCATGATAAGTTAAGTTTTCGTCAAGGATGACACCTAAGATCCGAATTTTGTTAATTTGTTTAAGCGTTACTCCTTGGATTTTAATAGGAACAGATATTTTGTGATTTTCTTTCCAAGGAAAAAGTAACGTGTTGGTTTTATTAATATTTAGGGACAGTCTATTGTTGTCCAACCATAAATGAATCTGTTTGAGTTTGTCATTAATATTGACGATTTCGGATTGATTATTGGGGTCGATGGGATGTAAAAGTTGGACATCGTCAGCATATGCGAATACTGTAAAACCGATAGATTGACAAAGAGTCAAAAGGGGTGAGAGAAAAATATTGAAGAGAAGAGGGGATACAATAGAACCTTGGGGAATACCGTAATGATTAGAAAAACTTGCAGAAACAGTATCATTGAAAGAGACTTTAGAAGTTCGATTGTCCAAGTATGATCTAAACCATTGAAGAACTTGCTCGGAAATACCTATAGACTCTAATCTATTTAATAATAGGTTATGATCGATTGTATCGAATGCTGCCGAGAGGTCTAATGAAATCAAAAGTACAGAAGAGTGATGGTCCAAATGATAGAGAATTGAGGATGTCATACCTATCAAGGAATGTTCGGTGGAATGATTTTGCCTGAAACCAGTTTGATTAGGGTGTAAAATGTTTGTTTGCTCTATATAATTTGATATTTGAGTAAAAACAATTTTCTCTATTATTTTTGCGAGAAATGGGATATTAGCAATTGGTCTATAATTAGTTTTATCTTCAATGCTTATTTTGTGATCCTTGATAATGGGATAGATAATAGAGGTTTTCCAGGCCAATGGCCAATGGCCAATGGCCAATGGTTGTAGACTTTCCTTGATCATAAAAAGTATTAATGGTCCGAAAAAATCGAAATGTTGTTTAAGAAAAAAAGGAGGAATAATTTCATTTTGCATACCTTTACTGTTGATTGTCCTGATTATTGATTTTAATTCTTCAAGGGAGGGGAGATGAAATTGTGTACATTTAGCCGATAACTCTGAGAGGGTAGCTATATCGTTTTGTTCAATGATAGCTTTGTCATTGGTATCAAATTTTTCTCTAATTTTTTTAATTTTTTCAACAAAATGGGTTGCAAGTTCTTGAGCTGTTGGTAATTGATTTACAGAGCATTTTGGTTTTTCACAAGATGAGGTAATTGTTTTTAATAATTTATATAGAGTGGAAACATTTTTAGTTTTTGAAATTTGCTTTGAATAATATTTCTTTTTAGCTTGATTTATTTCTTCCTTATACATATTGGAGTGAATTTTAAATTTTTCTAAATTAGTTTGATTCTTGTTTTTTCTCCAACAGCGTTCAAGGGATCTCATTTGCTTTTTAATTAATGCGAGTTCTGCAGTAAACCATGGATTAATACGTTTCCTTGCTGAAATAAATTTGGTTTGATAAGGAGCTACTTTATCAAGCAAAAGTTGGATGTTCTCGTTCCACAAAGATAGGTATTCATCTACAGTAAAAGAGTTGGAGTTTGAAGGTGTAAAATGAAAATTATCAATTAGTTGGTTAGCAGATATTTTATTAAATTCTCTAAATTTTATACTTTTCCCTACAGTTTCGTTTTTAATGATAGGAGAACAATATTTTATTGGAATTAGAGAGTGATCTGACCATGGGACAGATATTGAAGAACTAATTGAAAAATTTTTTGTCGTTGTCAATGGTGCAATGGCCATGTCCTTTCTGTTACTTCATAGTGTTATACTTTCTCCCCTTTTTATTTATGAGAACCTGTAAAGGTCTTCAGTCTCTCCTCCAATAACTTTCTTCTTTCATAAAAACAGTCAGCACCATTTAACTTCCAACTGAAACAAACTCACAGTGCAGATGTTCTCAAGAGTCACAGGACAGGTGGCTTCCTGGTCCCAGACGGATTTGCTGGATATATGGGGAGGTCTTTCCTTTTCTCAGGAGGTTGCTGCTGATATAAAGCTGCAAATGCTTCCGTCTCCTAAGCGTTGGATTACACTGAGGATTAGACGTTGTAGCTAAATTCTTAGGATACTCAAGGTTTAGGAATTAGTTTAGAGACACCTTCCTCTTCTCCATAAAGAAGGTGAAGTGAGTACCCCGCTCACACATAACCTCACAGCAGGTCAGAGGTCTGTTTGACACTTCTGGCTCCTTGTTGCTTTTGTAATCTATGTCATTTGCAGAAATGTTTGTTTTGTTTGGGTTTTCTTGACATTTTGTCATTACAGGAGCGATGTCGTTAAGAGAACACTTTTTGCAAGGAGGGCACACTTATCAGGAAAGAAGAAAACACAAAATGTCATGGTTTTCTCTTTGTTTTTGTTTGCTATTAGCATGCGATGAAATAGAATATGTACAAATTACAGTCCCTCCTTACTTTTCTGTATAGAATAGGCTTCAAATAGGTGCTTTAAATCTAGGCACTAGAAAAGGTTCAAAGAAGAGCAACCAAGATGATATAGGGGCTGGAACTCCTCTTGTATGAGGAAAGACTAAAAAGGTTAGGGCTCATCAGCTTGGAAAAGAGATGGCTGAGGGGAGATATGATTGAAGTCTACAAAATCCTGAGTGTAGAAGAACGGATACAAGTGGATTGATTTTTCACTCCACCAAAAATGACAAAGACTAGGGGACACTCGATGAAGTTACAGGGAAATACTTCTAAAACCAATAGGAGGAAATATTTTTTCACACAGAGAATAGTTTAGCTCTGGAATGCATTGCCAGAGGTTGTACTAAGAGTGGATAGAGTAGCTGATTTTTAAGAAAGATTTGGACAATTTCCTGGAGGAAAAGTCTATAGTTTGTTAGTGAGACAGACATGAGGGAAGACACTGCTTGCCCTGGATCGGTAGCATGGAATGTTGCTACTCTTTGCGTTTTTGCCAGGTACTAGTGACCTAGATTAGCCACCGTGAAGACAGGGTACTAGGCTAGATGGATCATTGGTCTGACCCAGTAAGGCTATTCTTATATTCTTAGGTGCCTCCATATGGAATGACCTTCCACATGTATAGCAGGCAACTATGAGTTCTGTCTACATATGCTCTGTCCCAATGACTATCTGCATAGATGTGTTGATTAAACATATTGGAGTCAATATTTGGAGCAATTTAACTGGTTAAATCCCCTGTGCAGGCCTATCCATGGATATTCAGTGGCACATAACCAGATAGTGCTACTGATATTCCTAATCGCTAAAGCTGAAATTGGCTATGTTGTGGGAGGTCCGGGGCGGAGTCAGGGCAGAGTTGGCACTTTGGCAGTTAGATGCCAATATTCAGCTCTTAAATGAATAAGATAATCAGACAAATTGGACCACATATAAACACAGTCCTATCTTTGGTTTCATCTAAGATCTGAGTTTTCAAGTTTCAAGTTTCAAGTTTCAAGTTTATTAGGTGACTTGATTAATCGCTTAATCAGAATTTCTAAGCGATGTACACTTTAAAATTCACATTTGTTTAGGGGACAATACAATACGTACAAATACTTAAATAGGGCTACTTTACATGAAATTAACATTACAAAACAATGGGTAAGGAGGGAAGAAATACAATTCTTAAAGTAAAGAAAAGACATTAAGGGAAAATACAAAAGTATAGCAAAGTTAAATAAGACAATAAAATAGTAAAATTAGGTTGCGAAGGCATCTTTGAAAAGGAAGGTTTTTAACTCATTTTTAAATTTCCCAAACTCCTTCTCCTCCCGTAAAAAAATAGGGAGGGCGTTCCAAGTCTGCGGTGCAGTACAAGAAAAGATAAATTGTCGTCTCGTATTAATAATTTTTAGTGAGGGAATAGATAATAAATTTTGTTCACTAGATCGTAAAATTCTCTTTACAGTATATGGAATTAAAAACCTAAATAAAAATGCAGGGGTCTTGTTATATAGGGTTTTAAAAATAATTATACATAGTTTATAAGTAATTCTGTGAATGACTGGTAGCCAATGAGCATTTTTGAGAAGTGGTGTTACATGATCAAATTTTTTAGACTTGTTTTGGCCCTCATAGACACATGCCCCCCCCCCCCCATAAAAATTGGCGGTAGGGAGTGACATGGGAACAATTACTGCAGTATAATTAACATGGTAATGGGAAGCACTTTTGCCATGCTGCGGGAATGAGGAAACTGAGTGGCGCCACATATCTTCTTTATAGGCTGCTGGCAGTAGTTCCTACATGTTGCCAGTGGCTGACTCGGAAGCCTTCCCTAAGACCATAATAATTGCCATACTGGGACAGGCTAAAGGTCCATCAAGCCCAGTATCTTCTTTCTAAAAGTGGCCAACCCAAGTCCCATGTATCTAGCTAGATCCTAAGTAGTAAAACAGATTTTATGCTGCTTATACTAGGAATAAGCAGTGGATTTCCCTATGCCATCTCAATAATGGCCTATGGAATTCTCTTTTAGGAAGGACAGATGCTGCATGGACTGGAGGGGTTGGGAAGGAAGGGAAGGTCAGATGCTGCTCGGGGTGGAGGGCTGAGAAAGGAGGAAAGGACAGATGCTGTATGGGCTGGGGGTTGGGAAGTGAAGGAAGGAAGGACAGATACTGTAAGATTTAGAAGGGAGAGAAAAAGAGATGTTGCACGGGCTAGAGGGTTGGGAAGGAAGAGAAAGAGATGCTGTACAGCCTCGGGGGGGGGGGTGAGAAGGAAGGGAAAGAGATTTGCTGCAAGTGGGGCAGAGAAGAGAAAGGGGGAATGATTGGACATAGGAACGTGGAGCGGGCGGGAGGGAAAGAGAAATGTATACATGGGGATAGGAAGAAAGAGGGATAATTGTTGGATATGATAGTGGTGAAGAAAACAAGGGAGAAGTATCGGATGCTGTAGTGGAAAGGGAAGGGTGGGACAGATGTAAAGAATGCAAGGGGGTGGAATGTTGGATATAGTAGTGGAGGGAAGGGAGGAAGAGATGCAGTATGGTGTTGGAGAGGGTTGATTGATGAAATGTTTAGCATTGGGCTGGTGGGGAGGGGCAAAAGATGCTGTACAGGGGCCAGGGAATTTTGAAGAGATGATATCTCTTTGCCCACCTAGTCTAGCTAGACTTGTTGGGTTCTTCAGGTCATTATTAGCTGTTGCTAAAGTTAGTGTATGCTTTTGCAATATTAGGCTATCAGTCGGATGGCTCATTTTAATATTAATGACCTCATTTTATTACTAATGAGGTCATTTGAATGGCAGAGTCGGAGAATGTATGAATGCATGGAAAACCAAGTGATGAGACATTTGGAACATCAGGTCGGAAAATTAGGTCATCGCTAACGATGATTGTTAGACGATCAGACAATTTAGTGCATCTGGCCCATGGATTTTTAACATTTTGTGCAGGATCGATTTGTACTACTCTGGCTTATTTAGTTTTTCCTTATGGGGCTCATAATAATAATTTAAAAAAACATCTAAAAAGTGGCCTAAATGAGCACTTGGACGATCAAAAAGCCTGATCGTCCAAGTGCCCATAATCAAAGCTGGTTTTAGACGTATCTAAAACCAGCTTAGGCCTTTCCCCTGCCTCTAAACGCATAGAGAGAAAAGAGGCGTTTTTAGAGGAGGGGAAAGGGTGGGCGGTGGGCAGGAGGTGGGCTGACCTAGACCTAGGCGTGCAGCAGGTATAACCAAAACTTTAGGCAGGTTGCCTAGTCGGCACTTAACGTTTTGATTTAGACCAAGTCAAAATAGGTATAAGTGCTGAAAACGGGCCGCTGAGCTGATTGTGGCTGCTGCAATCAGCTCAGCGGCCCCAGCAACCTGCCTACCCCCTACAGCAATGATCGCGGCAGGAGATGGCTCATCTTCCCTGCCACAATCCACCCTTCCCCCTCGACAACAATCAGGGCAGGAGGGAGCCCAAGCCCTCCTGCCCCACGGCACCCCTGAACCCCCGATGAAGTTCGGGGCAAGAGGGAGCCCAAGCCCTCTTGCCCCGCGGCACCCCCAAACTGCCCGACACTATCAGGGCAGGAGGGAGCCCAAGCCTTCTTACCCCGCGGAACCCCCGAACACCCCCCGACACGATCGGGCAGGAGGGAGCCCCTCCCGGTACCTTCAAACACGTTGGTCGGATGGACGGGTGCCAAGCCCTTCCATCCGACAGGCCAGCCATCTGTTGAATGGCTGGCCTTAGGACCTGATTGTCCCAGGCAGCTCAAATCCCACCCACAGGTGGGGCCTGAGACACCTGGGCCAACCGGAATAGGCCCAGTAGGCTTAGGCCCCTCCTGTGGGAGGGGCCTTAGGCATATGGGCCGGAATGGGCCCATGTGCCTAAGGTCCCGCCATTCAGGTCCTAAGGCCAGTCATTCAACGGGTGGCTGGCCTGTCGGACGGTCGGGCTTGGCACCCGTCCGTCCGACCAATGTTTTTGAAGGTATGGGGAGGGGGGTGGAGGGGTCGTGGGTCGGCGGGGAGGGGGGCAGTCGAAGGTTCGGGGGGGCCCTTGCATCAAGGGCAGGAGGGCTTGGGCTCCCTCCTGCCCCGATAGTGTTGGGCAGTTTGGGGGTGCCATGGGGCAAGAGGGCTTGGGCTTCCTCTTGCCCCGATCGTTGGATTCTGTAACCGGTGTTGTTTTTGACAGACACCGGTTACAGAATCCAGCTTTTAGGCAAAGGACTAGCTCCTCCTTCGCCTAAAAGCCCTTGTTTTGGACGTTTGGGACTTAGGCTTTTTTTAGGTTGAACATATGTTGTTAGTGTAGACGTAGTGGTGGTCTGGGCGTTTAAACAGCTGAATGTAGAGGCAGGCCATTATAAAAAAAACTCTCCTTTTGGACATTTTTTTTGATAATGGACATTTTCCCTGCTTCTACTTTCAACTTTTAAGGCCTTAGGCCAAAAGGGGACTTAGATGTTTTTTTTTATTATGCCCCTCCACGTGTTTTAGTGTCTACCTCAATGCTTATGGTGATGCCATTTCCGAGGTAGGCTCTTGTGTGACTCATAAAAGTTATTGTTATAATTGTATGGTAGAATTGCACTTTTGGTCCTGGTGTGCCAGGTACTAGATTTTGATCACATCTTTCTCAATAGTAGCATAAGGCAAGTTACTTTCAGGCACAGTAGGTATTTTTCTGTCCCTGGAGGGCTTAGAATCTAAGTTATTCAAGATTTCAAGGAGCAGCAGTGACATTTGAATCCTGGCTTTCTTGGTTCTCAGCCTGCTGTTCTAGGAGATCATTGGGGAGGGGGGCTAGAGTGGATGGGGCCTGTAGAGAGCATCGTGAATGGGGGCTGTAGAGAACAGCTTTGGGAAAACATGGGGGTTGTACAGGAGAGCATTAGGGAGGGAGCTGGAGAGCATGGGGAATTGTAGATGACTGGGTTATGTACTTTTACCAGCAGATGGAGACTGAGAAGAATTGACTTCCAAAAGCCCCATGCCAAAATACCAGCAGCTCTTCTATTTGATATATTAACTGTTTTACAGTTTGTACTTATTTAGTGCACTTATGATATGTGCCCTGGGATCAGTAGCATGGAATGTTGCTACTATTTGAGTTTCTGTCAGCTACTTGTGAAATGGCCACTGTTGGAAACAGGATTCTCGAAAGAGTCCAGAGAAGAACAACTAAAATGGTTAAAGGGCTGGTGGAGCTGCCGTACAGTGAGAGATTGGAGAAACTGGGCCTCTTCTCCCTTGAAAAGTGGAGACTGAGAGGGGACATGATCGAAACATTCAAGATAATGAAAGGAATAGACTTAGTTGATAGAGACGAGTTGTTCACCCTCTCTAAGGTAGAGAGAGAGGGCACTCTCTAAAGTTAAAAAGGGATAGATTCCGTACAAACGTAAGGAAGTTCTTCTTCACCCAGAGAGTGGTGGAAAACTGGAATGCTCTTCCAGAGGCTGTTATAGGAGAACACAACCTCCAGGGATTCAAGATAAAGTTAGACAAGCTCTTTAAACCAAGGAATAGGTGTGTGGACTGCTGGGCACGATGGACCACTGGTCTGACCCAGCAGCGGCAATTCTTATGTTCTCATGATACTGTAAGGGGCTTTCAAGGGTTTGGGGGCAGAAATTGGGGATGGGTTATGACTATACATCAGGGATCTCAAAGTCCCTCCTTGAGGGCCGCAATCCAGTCGGGTTTTCAGGATTATCCCAATGAACATGCATTGAAAGCAGTGCATGCACATAGATCTCATGCATATTCATTGAGGAAATCCTGAAAACCCGACTGGATTGCGGCCCTCAAGGAGGGACTTTGAGACCCCTGCTATACATCTACTGTATTTTTGCGGTGATTTGTGTTGAGAGTGGGCGTTGAACTCACAAAGCTTTGCAGTTTGTGCAATGTATGATGTTTATTAAAATTAAATAGCTAAAAAAGGAAACAGGGTACTGGAGAATTGGTCTGACCCAGTATTGCTATTTTTATGCTCTTTGCAGGGTTTTGATTTACTTTTTGATGTTTCTTGATGCACTTCTTTGGCACTGAAGAGGAGTTTTTTGTAGCAGTTACTGAGGTGACATGACATATTTTAAAGTCATTTACCTCGACCTCTCTGAAAATAGCAAAATATAAATGATAGTTAATTAACATTATCTCTGCATACAGTATGCTTTGTGTAGTTTAGTTATGTGGTTACCATTATGAATTAGTGCTGTCCAGTTCATGATTCTAATCAATTCATTGATTCAGTTTGGCTAAATCGATTCAAATCGTTTTGGGGTTTTTAAAAAGATCAGACTCACCAATTCAGGCACCAAGGGGGAAGGGGGAGGAGCAGTCTGCCCTGGGGGTGTTGATCATAAAGGGGTGAACATAAGAACATAAGCAGTGCCTCCGCCGGGTCAGACCATAGGTCCATCCTGCCCAGCAGTCCGCTCCCGCGGCGGCCCAAACAGTTCACGACCTGTCTAAATCACCAGAAGGGGCCCCCATGCCTCCTTGGTTTCCTAATTGAGTCCTATCTTCCTATCAAAGTCCTAGCCCTCCGGTCTTGCACCTGCACGACCTGGTTGGGTTTCTACATTTATTTTCTGGTTAGCTTTCTCAGTTAGCTTTCTCAGTATCCCACGATCCCTTTATCCCTCAGGAATCCATCCAGTCTCTGTTTGAATCCCTGTACTGTACTCTGCCTGATCACTTCCTCCGGTAGCACATTCCAAGTGTCCACGACCCTCTGGGTTAAAAAAAACTTCCTTGCATTCGTTTTGAACCTATCTCCCTTCAGTTTCTCCGAATGCCCCCTCGTACCTGTTGTCCCCTTCAGCCTGAAGAATCTGTCCCTATCCACCCTCTCTATGCCCCTCATGATTTTGAAGGTCTCTATCATATCACCCCTGAGCCTCCTTTTTTCCAGAGAGAAGAGCCCCAGCCTATCCAACCTCTCAGCATATGGATAGTGTTCCAGCCCTCTTACCAGTTTCGTTGCTCTCCTTTGGACTCTCTCAAGTACCTCCATGTCTCTCTTGAGGTACGGCGACCAATATTGAACGCAGTATTCCAGATGCGGACGCACCATCGCTCGATACAGTGGCATGATGACTTCCCGCGTCCTGGTAGTTATGCCCCTCTTTATGATGCCCAGCATCCTGTTGGCTTTTTTTGAGGCCGCTGCGCACTGTGCAGATGGCTTCAGTGATGCATCCACCAGCACACCCAAGTCTCTCTCAAGATTGCTTTCTCCCAACAATGCCCCCCCCAATTTGTAGTTGAACAACGGGTTCTTTTTCCCTATATGCATAACCTTGCATTTTTCCACATTAAAGCGCATTTGCCATTTGTTTGCCCAGTCTTCCAGCTTGTCTATGTCCCTTTGCAGGTCCTCATACTCCTCCCTGGAGCTAACTCTCCCGAGATCCCGAGCTCCCGAGATCAGCAGCCAAACTTCTTCCCCTTCTTACATCAGCAGCAGCAGAAGCCTTCACCTGGTGTCTAGCCTTCCTCTCTGCTGGGTCCTACTTTCATGGAAAAAGGAAGTAGGCAGGACCAGCAGAGAGAAAAGCCTGATGCTGTCAGAGCAGTAAATTGTGACGGCTGCCGCCTGTCATGCGTCATGCGCCATATATCGTGGTCTGTGAGCCTGATCTATAAGAACATTTACACACCTAAATATTCTAATGCCAGGTTTATGGCTGGCATAAATATATGTGCCCAAATTTGGCATTTACTTCTCTTCCTCTCTGTGGAATTTTTGCCCCTTGTACCCTGTGTCTTACTCAAGTTTAGGGCTTGAGCACATTTTGTTAGCCTGGACTACAGAGTTCTTTCAAGAAATAGGTATCATCAAGGCTGGATTATTGTAATGCACTCGACACTGGGTTTGTGCCGCAGCATATCTGTTAGAAGCTTGAAAGCAACAAGATCACATCATATCATTTCTGCAAGAACCTCACTGTTTACCAGTATAATACAAGGCTAAATATCTTTGATCTTGAAGGCCCTTAAAGGAAAATCTAAATGTAGATTTTAAACGTCTTAACAAGCAGGTAAGCAAGTAAAGTATAAATAAATGCTTATCTGATTGTATCCTGCCAAAGTGTGTCCTTACTCACTGTCCCCACAGATTCGGTGCTTTCAATAAGTCCAATTGTTGCTTACCAGCTTGTTAAGACGTTTAAAATCTACGTTTAGCTTTTAGGTTTTTTATGGCCAATGATAGAGGGTTGCAGGAGAGCCAGTAAGGTTGTACAGTAGAGAATGACACAGTGACAAAATTCATCACTGTTCCCGTCCCCACGGATAACCGCGGGAAATAATCCCATGTCATTTTCTAGTGTCTATTTCAACCTCAGTCCTTCTTCAAAGCAAAGCTTGCAGGTCAGTGGTTGTGTGATTCTTATGTGAGCCAAGGATAATGAAGCCATTGTGACATCACTGATGTGATTGGCTCTTAGGCACTGGTGGAATGAGGCATTATGACATCACAATATCTGCTCTGGATACCAGAGACTGTCATTCTGTAGTGTCTATCTCAACCTCAGTCCTTCTACACCAGCATTCTTCAAAGCAAAGCTTGTGGGTCAGTGACTGTGGCCATTCATACTCTGATTCTTCCCTCTTTCCTTAAAGAATGACATGAAGATGGTTTCCCGCGGGGACGGGAACGGTGATGAATTTTGTCACCGTGTCATTCTCTATTGTACAGCTCTTTCCTTCATAGCTGTGGTGTAGCATTTGCTCTCCGCGGCTCTTGAGGCCCTTTTCCTCCTTCAGAAAAATGTTTGCATTTGACAGAGACTAGAAGGCAATATACTCGGCACATATAATTGGAGGTTAGTTTGTATTTGTCCAAAATACTGCCATATAAGTGTACATGTTACACCTGTAGGCCTTGGTTTTATAGGTCTCTAGTGATTGTGACACCAAAATGGCTGCAGTGACCTGTCAAGGGTTCTGCACTGGAAGGGCAAAATGACAAGTTAGATCTGATATTCAATGACACTGCCCAGTTAAGTGCCACTGAATACTAGCATTTAGGCAGAACCAAGTGATTTAAATGCACAGGAGCCTATCCTACCCATTTAAATCACTTTGAATATCAGGCGGATATACCCCCTCTTCTACGAAACCGCACTAGTGTTTTTTAGCACAGAGAGCCGCGCTGAATGGCCCGCGCTGCTCCCTACGCTCAGTGAGCTCCTATGAGGGTCGGGAGCAGCACGGGCCATTCAGCGCAGCTCCCCGCACTCGAAACTGCTAGCACGGTTTTGTAGAAGAGGGGGATAGTTTTTAAAAGCTGGAGAAGGAAAAAAAAGAAAAGAAATTCCAGTCATGTGCTCTCTTCACCTTCAGAAAAATGCAAATCTTGCGATTCCTTTTAAGCTTTTTATTAAAAGATTCTGCTTTTAGATTAGGAAAGTATTCCATAAGAAAGGTACAAGCGTAACAAAAGCTGAACAACATGTATCTCAAAAATTACCCTTGAATAAGAGCTGATTGAAAGCAAAAAAGGCTGTGATGAACAAAAAGTCCTAGCAGGTGAATAAGGGATTAACATGATAGCTGACTGGGGGTGCGTTGGGAGGTCAAAAGCAGAAAAATATGATCAAATGTTCTTGGGTACATAAGTATTTTTTTAAAAAATTTATTTATTTATATACCACTTATAACTTAAGTGGTTTATATTCAGGTACTCAAGCATTTGTCCCTATCTGTCCCGGTGGGCTCACACTCTAATGTACCTATCGAAGTATTATTATTATTATTTTATTTCTTATATACCGCCAAAGCCATAGTAGTTTGAGGCGGTTCACAATAAAGAAGGGCTGGACAATCAGAAAATAGTTACAATCAGTGAATACAGATACAACAAAGAATCAGCGAATATGGTTTACAACAGAGAAGGGCGGGCATCAGCGAATAGTTACAGTCAGCGAATACAGATACAATAAAAATGCGTGTGCGAGGAACGGGTAAAATATGAGGGACAAAAGTAAGGTGGGCAGGGCGAAGGGTAGGGAAAGAGAACTTGGGGAGCAGGGGAGGGAGAGAATTAATTAAAGCTTCCTATGGGGCGTTACAGATATGCCATTATATAAAGAATTACAGCAGTGTACATTATATGTGAGCGGACCACAGCGTTAAAAGCAATTTGAGGTTGAGATCCATTAAGCCCAGCCAATGTTTTACACTCTGATGCTTTAATCACCGAAAAAATTTTAACATTTAAAGATAACAGGGAATCTAAGGGTACACCAAGTGTGCCAGCTGAAGCCTTCGGTGCAATGGCATTCCATGAACTGCTGGAGTTAACGTTGGAAGTGGAAGATGTCTGACCACATTACTTCATACAGCATGTAGGTGAATGCAAAAACAGCTTTAGTCACCAGCAAGCCATTATTTCCAAGCAGGTATTTAACAGGAAAATGTCAGATGAAGCATGATCAAGAGAAGACATACATTGAATATTATCTGTATATAGATATGAGTTACAATTTAAGGGCTGAGTGAGAGTGAACAATGGGGGGATATGTCAAATAGATCAAGAGGCAGCAGAGAAAACACTACAGTGTAACAGATGCAGTTTCGAGAGAACAAAAGAGTGAGCCTCAAAGAATGAGCAGAACAAGAGATAGACTATACTCAGATCTCCAGGTCCCTTAATCACCCAAGACTATCATGATCTAGCACAGTGTGCCGCAAATGTTTTGAAACCACAGCATACTAAATGCGGGGCCACAGCTAGAGGATATCTGGAAGTGCGCGGACGTTGAAACGATGATGTCACATGCTTATGTGATGTCATCATTCAACATCTGTGCATGTGCAGTTGTCCTCCAGCCGCGGCTCTGATCCTCCTATTACCACCGGTGTTGGGTGGGAGGGGGGGCATGCTGGAGAGGGAGAGGTTCAGAGAGGAGGACGGGCGCCATGCCTCTCGCTGCAAGAGGCACGTCCTGTAAGCAATCAGCTGGCACCGATGCCTCTCCTCCTAGGGCATCTTGTGGCACACCTGGAATCTGCTGCAGCACACTAGTGTACCTTGGCACACAGATTGCGATACACAGATCTAGCAAGTGAAGCAGTTGAAAGGTCTAACTGATAACTTGATTACATTTTCATCTCACCTGAAAGCCGATTTCAAAAAGAGAGCGTCCTCTCATCTACTATTTTATCCATCACAGAAGGAATAGCCAACCAGGCACCAGATTGGGTGGGAAGAAATCACATAGAACTGCATTTGGGCCTCAATTTGAGCAAAAACGTTTGGGCCAATCCAATGTAAATTTTAAATACAAAACTAAGCAGATCCTCTTCGACCTTCACAAAGGGAGTGGCTTGACAAAGTTTGGTATAGAGCTGGTTTGGAGAAACTGCTGTGGATTTGTAAACATAAGATATGGAAATATGAATTATTTTGGGCATCTCTCTTTCAAAATACTTAAAGCATTCAAGGAATATTCTTTAAACCCCCTTACACTAGTAGTTATATAATACTAGTTCACATCACCTGTATTTGTCAATAACTTGAACTTAAATTTTGTTACTCCGGTATCTGGAGTCTCTGGACATTGTTGTTTTTCCTGGTTCTGCTGATTAAGACAAAGTCTAAGTTATTATTAATGACATCATATAATTGTTTAAACAATGTTGGTAATATACATATATATGACTGTTATGCATGTTCTCATAAATAACTGATCTAATTTTAATTAACGATATGATATTGGATATAATTTGCCACATTTTTCATAGTTTCTTATCACTTCTTTAGTGGCATACTGGTATTAAAGACCTTGTCTTTATTTATTATTCTATCCTATATAATAAAACCCTAGCCGCGCATGTGCACTCCTACCTGCGTGTTCTGTTTTCCCTGATCCGTGAGGTGTATATCTGTGGCGGCAGGAGAGCACATGTGCGAGTCTCCAGCCTTCCTGCACCTAACTACACTCGCGGCAGGACTGGCCGCCAGCGCTGGACTCCCTGCTCTCTCGCGGCAAAAAAACAGTAAGTTTTTGCGGTCTCCCATCCCTTCCTGACGTCTGACCGCCCTCCCCCTTCCCTTCCCGTTGTCCAGACTCCAAACCTGTCTGCAGCCGACTCTAGCAGCGTCTGTAGCACTCTACACACGCTGCTTCGGGGCCTTCTACTGCCCTGATTTGCTCTGCCGCGTCTCTGATGATGTCATCAGGGACGTGCCAGAGTAAATCAGGACAGTAGAAGGCCACGAAGCAGCGTGTGTAGAGTGCTGCAGACGCTGCTAGAGTCAGCAGGTTTGTCGGGACCGCGGGAAGGGAAGGAGGGGGAAGGGAGCAAGGGACTAAGGGAGCCTGCCAGACTTCTAGCACCCGTTAATGTAACGGGCTAAAATACTAGACTGTTAATAATAATCGCCTATAACTTACTCCCTGTTTTATGAAGCCGCCCGGCAATGGCTCCGAAGCCCTTTAAATCTCTATGGGCTTTGGGGCCATTTCCGCAGCGCAGCCGCTAGCGCAGCTTCGTAAAACAGGCCCTTAGTTGTACATTCTATACAATATATTTGCTTGGGGGGTGAGTCTTTTGCTATTAAAATAGGGCATCATTTGAATGATATAAAAAAATAGTGGGTTGACAGAAGTGGTATACCAATGATAAAAGAGAAGTGGAACACTTATGTGTAAAAAAATTTTCTTAAAGCAAATATTGTTTAAATTATCCTTCATACCCCCTTTTTTCTAGATTGATGATATCTATGTGTGGGTTGGATAACTTAGAAGGTGATCCATGTTAAAGGACTGCTTAGTAAAATGGCCCCCAGATATTCAATAATGAGCCAACAATGACTCCCAAGCTTTTACTTTGTGACTGCAGATGAAAATCTTCCCAATATTCACTTTCTTCTTGGATAAAGAATCAAATCACCTTCCAACCTATTAGACAGTTTTAGCCAAATTCAATTTTGCTTTTTCCCCCAATTAATAGTTTCCAAAGAGAATGATAACTGAGGAACCATGCGGGTTGCTATTCATAATCTGGTGGATATATGCAGGCCAGCAGAACATAAACAACTGTATGAAGTAATTATCAAGTTCTTCATTGAGTTTATCCACATATTATTACATCTATAAGCCCTCTTAACTATATCTGTACTCACTAGTACAACTATAAGATGTCATTATCATGTTCTCCACTTGTAATTTACTCATGTTCTATATGGGTCTCATCGCTTGTAATTCGCAACTATAATATATATTTATCTTGTTTATAGATATCTACTTAAGCCTAACTAAGAAAAACCTCCACAGACTCCAACAGATTCAGAATGCCACGGCCAAGCTCATCTTCGCTAAAAGTAAATTTGACCATGTCTCCCCGCTCCTGGCCAAGCTCCACTGGCTTCCGATAATCGCCAGGGTCCACTATAAATGCGCCTGTTTAACTTTCAAAATCCTATATGGTATCCTCCCTCCCTTTATCCCTCTTTCTTGGAATTCCTCAAACCCTAAAACCACCAGATCCTCCCACAAATTAAAACTATCCTTCCCCTCGCTAAAAGGCATTTCCCACACAGGAAAGCTAGGGACCTCCCTCCACTTCAAAATCACTGAGCTCTGGAACAACCTTACCTCCCCTCTTCGGAACTTGAGCTCTCTCCAAGTTTTCCGCAAACATCTGAAAACCTGGCTTTTCTCAAAAAATGTAAGTCTCCCTTCAACTTAGGAATCAAGGAAACTCTTATATCTTGGCATCCCAAGTCCTCTAAATTTTCTTCACACTTCTACCTCTAACCCTCTGTTGTAGTTCCTTCCTATTTCTCCTACTGTAAACCGCGTCGAGCTCTACAAACATGGAGATGATGCGGTATACAAACCTAAGGATTAGATTAGATTAGATATGTAATTCCTCATGTACGAGGGGGCGCTGAAAAGTTCTCAGCCTAACCAAGAAGAGAATGATGTGGAACCATGAAATTTACAAGTTATTCCACATTTTTCTTGACATTGTTTTGTTTCATTTCATTGAAACAAAAAAAGTGTCAAGAAAAGTGTGGAATAACTTTTAAGTTTCATAGCTCCACATAATCTCTTCTTGGTTCGGCTGAGAACTTTTCAGCGGCTCCTCGTACAGTATTGGGCTCTTTGCTTGTAAATCGCCTTGAACCTGTTCTGGAAAATTGTAATGCAGAAGTTAGGATTAGATTTAACAGTTCTAACCATAAAGCGCCATCAAATATTCCCTCTGACTGCCTCAGCACTATCTGGATAGTGCTAGGGAGGTCTGTGGACAATTTGAGCACAGCTAGAGGTTATCCAGCAGAGATATTCAGATTAACACAATAGCTAAACAGATAAAGTTAGTGGTCTGAATATTTTATTTTATTTTTTTAAAAAATTTTATTTCTTTATTAATTTTCAATTTAAATCAAGCTAAGCACTTGTACAGAAAGCAATAGTCATAACAACAAAATAATCATGAAGAAATTAAACATCCAATAAGAAAACATTATTTAACTATTTAAGCTCAAGTCCTCCTAAAGGATCCAAGATTTTAAATTAGCGAAAAATTAAAATTATAGAAATTATTTTTGCAAGATGTTCAAAGCAGAAGCACTGAGAAATGAGGTTTCTTAATTATATTAGGGTTCAAGATGATTCTCCATCCAAACGAGACGTAGCTACAAAAGTTGTCAATTGAGATGGTTCAAAGAATACATATTTAACAGAACGGTAACACACTATACATTTACATGGGTGTCTCAAATAAAAAGTTGCCCCCAGAGAAGTAACCCCAGGTTTCAAAAGAAGAAATTTACGGCGATGCTTCTGTGTCTCCCTTGTAAGATCAGGGAACATCTGTACTTTACAACCAAGAAAAATTTTTTGTCTATTTTTAAAGTAAAATCTTAATAACCATGTTTTATCTAACGGAAGCGCCACAGTTAGAATCAAAGTTGCTGGTGATGCCAAGTCTTTATCAGATGTCTCCAATAATTCTGAAACATTTAAAGTTTGTTGGGCCAATTCTTTTTGTTGATTTACAGAAACTTTCATAGGCAAATAATAAACACGTGAGAATGGTGGTAACATTTCTTCTGATACTTCTAAAATTTCCATCAAGTATCTCTTAAGCATTTCTCTTGGATTTACCATTTCTAATTTAGAAAAGTTAATTAACCTTAAGTTATTACTATGAGAATTATTCTCAAGCATTTCAACTTTCCTTCTCAAGTTAGTATTGTCTTTAATTAAAGTCTCTTGAAGTTGTTTTGATGTAATTATTTCCTTTTCAATTTTCTGAATGGTTTTATCTGAGTCAGACAGTTCTTTTCTTAAATCTTTAAATTCTTTTGTATGTTCTGTAATTTTCCCTTCCAAATATTGAAATTTAGGCGTAGTGAGCTTTACAAAACCAGCCATTAAGTCCCATAGTGAATCTAAGGTTACAACTTCAGGTTTTACCAAAGAAATTGAAGCTTGTAAAATAGTAGAGTGCTCACCATTCTGTAAAGAATCTTCAGGGCCTGTCTCTTGGATTTCACCCCCTTGTAAAGCTGGATTCTCTTCAGGTAGATTTGTTAGGGCTCCTTGAGCATGAGCCCCAAGCTCCAAACCTTCTCCCAGATTTACACTTGCCTCTAATGGAGAGAACACCTCCAACTCCGGGGTTTCCCCACCCCTGGGAGAACTGGTAACCTGAGAGTGTGGGGGCGGCTCCCTTACATCGGGGCTTCCATGCCCTGGAGGAACAACTACGGGTTCGCCTCCCTGTGTCCTCAGCGGGCCGCCTTCCGACGCTCGAGAAACCTCCTGGACTCGCCTCAAGAGCCGCTCGATATTGCCCAGAGAGGGAACCTCGGGACGCCGCGAGACAGCAGCAGCTCTCCGTCCTCTTCTCTTGGGCATAATTGTAAGTAATCAAAAACCCTTTCCAGAGTTCAGTTGTGAAAAAATTTGTGGTTTATGAGCAAGCCCGACTCGAGCAGCTCAGCGCGTCTGACTCGAAGCAGCCATCTTGGATCCTAGCAGCCTAGTGGTCTGAATATTGTTGATAACTAGATAACCTCTAGCTTTACTGGTCAGTGCTGATTCCTAGATGTTCAGCACTGGCTAATATTTGGATACCGGTGCTGAATATCCATTTTTTCCTCAAGATGGCCGGCATTTTAAAAAATACTGATGATCACCATGGGCTTAATAGTGGCACCATGGTTATCAGGAAATCTATTTTGGGAAAAAATAACTGAAAATCATCAGCACAAGAGAATAGAGAGAAGCTATGTCCCTGAATCAAATCCCCTTGATCATGAATAAGAACGGAAAATAGGACTGGAGGAAGTGAAGAGCCCTGAAAGACTCCAGATTGAACTAACCTGGCCTAAGATGTGTCACCCTAGAAAATCACCATGACTTATCAGGAAAACATGATTCATACTGGGGAAATCTACAAACCAAATACTCTGTTCTGAGAATGAAGGGTTAGACGTGCTCAGTTTTAGGAGTATGAGCATTAACTGACTAAACCTGTAAGTTGAACAGTGCCATCCAGTGGCCATTTAATAGATAGCATCCTCATTATAATAGGCTTAAATTTAAAACATACAGCTGTGGTATGTCAAACACCTTCGACCTTGCCATTCTCCATAGGTGTTTAGAGTTCTGCTATATGTCAGTTTACTGTAGCCCAGCACCAGGGAATGGCGGTAAAACCACAAGGCAAAGTAGAAAAATATCAAAATTATATGCTAACAATCAATTCTTTTCTATCGGGGGAACGACATAGCAGCCACAACTTATAAGTGGAGAAAAAAAAAAAAAAAAGAGACCCCACATTTAGGGCTCCTTTTACAAAGGTGCGCTAGCATTTTTAGCGCATGCACCGGATTAGCGCACGCTACCTGAAAAACTACTACCTGCTCAAGAGAAGGCAGTAGCAGCTAGTGCATGCGGCATTTTTGCGCACGCTATTCCGTGCATTAAGGCCCTAACGCACCTTTGTAAAAGGAGCCCTTAATCAAGGAGCCTTGCATTCAGCACATAGCTGTCACCAAGCATGCTCATAATCATCATCAGTGTCAAAGAAAAAAAACCTTCCACTTACAAACTGGGAGGCTGTTACCATCCACCCCACAATAGGACTCTCAAATATTCAATAATGAGCCAGTAATAACTCCCAAACTTTTAATTTGAATGTTGTGTGAGCAGAGTTTAGAACAGGGGTAGGGAACTCCGGTCCTCAAGAGCTGGATTCCAGTCGGATTTTCAGGATTTCCCCAATGAATATGCATTGAAAGCAGGGCATGCAAATAGATCTCATGCATATTCATTGAGGAAATCCTGAAAACCCGACTGGAATACGGCTCTTGAGGACCGGAGTTCCCTATCACTGGTTTAGAAGATAAGTACTTGTTTGTTTTTGGAGAGTTTTTTTTGTGGGGAGGGGGGTTGAGGTGTGGGTGGAACTTGCCTGTTCCTATTGTTGGGTGCACTGTAGTAACTTCTGAGTTTGTAAGTGGAGGGCTTTTATTTTCTTTGAGACCGATGATGATTATGAGCATGCTTGGTAACAGCTATGTGCCGAATGCAAGGCTCCTTAATTAATTGTGGGCTCTCTTTTTTTCCCCACTTATAAGTTGTGGTTGCTGTGTCATTTACAGATACACACCCACACCCCTACCCCCCCCCCCCCCGATAGAAGAAAGTGGATTGTTAGTGTATAATTTTGGTAATATGCTCCCCCCAGCTTCTTATCCTTATACCCAATTGTTTGTAGACACCTTTTTCTAGCCAATACTTTTTTAGTGTTGTTGATTGCAGAATCATTCATGACTCTTTGAATAAGTTTTTAGGATTATTTTATGGATATGTTTCCTGAGGATTATTTGTTTGTTCGTTTAATCATGTTTTTTACAATTTTATGTATGTAAATCATGTAAAACCGTTTAGTTTTAAACGGTATAGAAATTCTAAAATAAATAAATAAATATTCTGTTATTCAAAAAATGTGCTCACATTTGTTCTTCCCTATGGTCTCTCTCCATTTCCTCCTTTCTCTTTCTTCAAGCAGCCCAAATGCCTTTGTGTTCTTCTCTTGGACTCTTTATTCTCTGTGGATTATCCAGAGTCAATTTCTTTGTTTTTGTTCTAAATCAATTCAAAACATATCATTCCAATTGCATCAAGACTTATAAGCAAAATTTCATGATCAACAAGATCAAACGCACTACTTAGATCGAATTGCAGGATCAAGGCACTTACCTACACTGAACAGTTGGTATAGGTAGTCCAGTAAGGATACTAGTTCTGTCTCTATGCTATAAAGTGAATAGAACCCTGATTGGCAAGGATGTAAGATTGAAAATTGATCTAAATAATTATTTAGTTCAATGCACACAAGTCCTTCCATCACTGTTAGCAGCCTTTACTGAACTAGCCTACTACTCAGATCGCTAATTAGAATATATATGAGCAAACTTTCACAGTCCAAATCCAGGAAAGGAGATGGTTTGGATAGGCTGGAATGATCTTCCATGGCAACTCCAGTAGTTGGAACCTAAGGACAGTACAGGGTAGACTTCTAAGGTCTATGGCTCAGAAATAACAAAGAAAAAAGACATTTTATTTTAATCATGAAATTGTAATGCATGTGATTACAGGGTAGACTGGATGGACCATTACTATGTTACTGTAAAATGTGAAATGTGCATTGCAGTTTGCAGCTTTTTGAAGCTCCATAGGAACACAGAGCCTGATTCTGTAAACGGCGTCTAACTGCACCTAACTTGAGGCAAAAGTCAATGCAGTTGTCAATCAACCGCTAGGCACCACTTACATGTACAGAATTTAGTGGTGCCTAGTTGTGGATTAGTTATCGCTAGGCGTCCATGTGGTAGGCGCCAATATATTAGGCCAGGGTTTTCCTGGCCTAATTCACTGGTGCCTAACACAGATGCCTAGTGAAAACTAAGGGCTTCTTTTACGAAGGTGCGCTAGCATTTTTAGTGCACGCACAAGATTAGCGCACGCTAGCTGAATAACTACCGCCTGCTTAAAAGGAGGCGGTAGCGGCTAGCGTGCATGTCATTTTAGTACGTGCTAAGCGCGCGCTAAAACCGCTAGCGCACCTTTGTAAAAAGGAGCCCTAAGTCAATTATGTCTATTCTCCACCCTTAATCATGCTTACATTTCAGGTAAGCACCTTGACTTTGGCATGGTTAGTTACTGCACAATATTCTGTGCACAACCCTATGTTTCACTCTAAAATTTAATTTTTTGTATTTAGCTTACACCTTTTCACTAATAGCTCAAGGAGAGTTACTGTATATTCAGGTTGTCGCCGAAGGGCCTGCGGGCTGTGTGGCGGCGACTCTGTCAGGCGGCAAACAACAGTCTGGTGTGCTTCCCAATTGGAGGAAAGCCCTAAAGTGATCTTATCAGTGAACTATTGCCAAAACCCAGTTTATAAAGTTCACTCTCAGTGCACACTACTGAATTAAACAGTCTTGAGGATCAACTGGTATTGTGTCTTTATTCTTCAACGCAGACAGGAATGAGCAACATTGCAGTCAGGCAAAGAAAAATACGTGCAACATTTCCAAAGGCATAAATAAGCACAAACACAGTTCACTAGGGATATGCTTTAGTTTAGGCAAAAGCCCACTCCTAAGCCCACTCTTGAGCCCAGGCGTTTCATACAACCAAAATATGCTGGCTTCAGACTCTCAATTGGAAAAAAATGTCCATTAGCTCAGTTCATTATTATTGCCTCATAATGTCCATTTAATTGACTCTGATTTCAAACAGCATGAGCTTCTAGCTCCTGAGAGCTGGGCAGGGAAGACTGCTGAGTCTGCTTACAATGGCTTCCTAAGCTTCCATGAATCCATCCAAGGGTATAATAGCAGACTCATCCCAAACCAATCCTCAGTGTCCTATTGAGCCCCCCCCCCCAAAAAAAACCAACCAAACAAACAACACCCCAGCAAAAAAAACAACAACAACAACTTTGCACTTCAGAAACACAAATTGTTTCTTCTTCAGCACAAGTCTGTGCCCATCCCCCAATATGTGTAGCAAACACTGCAATAGCTGTCCTTTACTTTTCCCATTTCAATATCAGTGGACTTAGTAAAAAAACAAAAAAAAAAACAACCCTCCAAGATACAGTTCATATATTTTAGACAAAAAAGAAATACTCACTTACGACTTTAGGTAGGATCCTTGTCAAAAGGCAAAACAATCAGTTGTCCCAATTCAACACACATCCATGGACTTTAATTTCCCCCTCTCCTGCAGGAAGCTGAGCTGTAATCTCCATGGGTTCTTCCAGGTTTTCCTGATCATTATCATGCCCAGACCTGAGTTCACTCCCCAGGAAGTCTTTCTCCTCTGCTTCCCTCTGTGAAACGAAAGTTCTCTGCTTATAAGTGTGTGAACCTCGCCCAAACCTACCTGTACCTGACTTGGGATTTGGCTCACTTGGGCTCCCCCTGTGGTCATTCTGCAGAATGCTGAACTGCCTAAATACAGGGCATTATTTTCATCCTCACTATCATTCATGTCACCTTGCTCTGGGATGGACTTAGGATAGGCAGCCAAATCAGACCGGGAATGTGAGCTGGGCTTTTGGTGGACTTTTCTTAACCCATACTGGATTTCTTTTGGTTTTTAAAGGGGACCAAAGTAGGCACAGAGTCTGTTTGGTCACAAGGTACAGTAGATATTATCCAGGCCATGGAAGGCCTGTAACCTGAGGTAATGGATGGTTAACTGAGTTGCTCAAAATCACAAGGAGCCAGAGTGAGATTTGAACTCAGACTTTCCTGCTGCTCAGCACACTGTTCCAGCCATTAAGCTACAAAGGATTTGTTTCCTCAGTTGGGAAGATTATATAGTAAAAATTAGTTGATGAATATCCTGCAAAATGCATGTTTTAAAAGGCAAATTTATACTGAGACTCAACATTCCCCTAGTTTTTTTTTTTTACTTCCAAAGAAATTATTTTTCAGTATAAGAAATAATGCTCATAACTTTGTATCAAAAGGAAATCCATGATTGAATGCTTAGTCTCAGAATCAGACCTAAAATGCTGAACATCGTGAAATATAGCTACAGTTAAAATATGCTCTGATTGTGCACAGGTCATGTATACGTGCAGAAATGCATAACAGAACCTTTCAATCTGCAAAAGTATAAGGGCAGAGGCTTTTGAAAGTAAAATGCTGCTTTGATTTTTCACTTTTTACTATTATTTATTTATCAGACAACTTTCTGCAGATCAAAGTGCTACACATCAAGAAGCGTTAACAGTAAAATTAGTATCCAAGTTCACTCAATCCATTTACAAGAAGTCTTTTAGAGTGACTGAAATTGCCTTCACCTCTGATGTATCATTGAAGAAAAGTTCAAAAATGTCAAGGTAGGGGGGCGGAGCTTGGCTGTTCAATGGTATGGACGGATAATCCGTTGCTCTTCCCTCCCTGCACTTGATAACTTTCCTAATATATTATAAATAACTTGAAGTTCCCATACCATTGTCTTACGGAATAATATTGTTTGGAACTTCAATTATGAATAAGAGTCCACTTAAAAGACAAATGGATAAACTCCTCCTGATTATGACTGGAGTCGCATTGCAAATGATAATAAGGAATTGGAAGCAATAGGATAGATTAAATGTACCATTCTGGTGGGAAACCCTATGTATATACTATAAATTTGAGAAAATATTGGCAGAACGAAAGGGTGAAATCTGAAAATTCAAGGAAATTTGGGGTCCATTAGATGCTTATGTAAAACATTTTTTAATTTGAAGGTATGATGTTTATTAATACCATATTTCATTTCTTATACACTTCCAGTTAGGGAGGGAGGGAGGGAGGGATTTATTTCTTCTTGCTTTGTTTATATTTACATAGTATAAAAGTGCTGGACATGACATAGTATAAAAGTGTTGGACATGACAATGAAGCCGACAGCACAGTGCGCAGTGGCCGCTAAGAAGGCAAATAGAATGCTAGGCATAATCAATCAGAACTAAAGAAGTTATCCTGCCATTGTATCGGGTGATGGTGTGTCCGCATCTGGAGTACTGTGTCCAATATTGGTCGCCGTACCTTAAGAAGGACATGGCGTTACTTGAGAGGGTTCAGAGGAGAGCGACACGTTTGATAAAAGGTATGGAAAACCTTTCATACGCTGAGAGATTGGAGAAACTGGGTCTCTTTTCCCTGGAGAAGAGGAGACTTAGAGGGGATATGATAGAGACTTACAAGATCATTAAGGGCATAGAGAGAGTGGAGAGGGACAGATTCTTCAAACTTTTGAATAATAAAAGAACAAGAGGGCATTCGGAAAAGTTGAAAGGGGATAGATTAAAAATGAATGCTAGGAAGTTTTTCTTTACCCAACTTGTGGTGGACACCTGGAATGCGCTTCCAGAGAGCGTAATAGGGCAAAGTACGGTACTGGGGTTCAAGAAAAGATTGGACAATTTCCTGCTGGAAAAGGGGATAGAGGGGTATAGATAGAGGATTACTGCACAGGTCCTGGACCTGTTGGGCTGCCGCATGAGTGGACTGCTGGGCACGATGGACCTCAAGTCTGACCCAGCAGAGGCATTGCTTATGTTCTTATGCTTAGGTGATATTATTATTATGTAGTTTGTCTGCACTTTATGTTAGTTGTTTTTTTGTTTTTTTCTAAAAATTTAATAAACAGTTAAACAACCAAAAAAAAAAAAAAAAAAAAAGGTCAAGGTAGCAGCTGAAAGGGTGTTAGCATGGGTGCATGTTGTTACCAGAATAAAGAAGATGATGAAGTGAGGTTAAATGGAACCTTCCACAAATATGGGTTAAACCCACTTCAGAGTGAACTCTATACAGGAGGGGGCAGCATATATAAATCTGATGTTAAAATTGTAAAGGGTTCAATCTTAATCCTTAACCCTTATACAGTGGCGTACCTAGGGTATGTGGCACCCGGGGCCCATCATTTTTTGACACCCCCCCCTATGTAAAAAAATATTTTTTGTAATGACCATGAAACAGAATAAATGGTCAGAATAGAAACAGGCAGTGAAAATTTTCTTATATTCCAAACATAACATAACATAAATTATGTCTGAATTGTCATGACATCAGAAGTACATATGGAGTAGTTGCAGGTGATGCTTGGGACAGTTCTGATTGTGTTAGTTCGGTTTTATGTGTTTTTTGAATAGAAGGGTTTTTATTTCTTTTTGAAGGTTTTGCAGTCTGTGGTCGATGTCAATTGGTTGTAGAGTTGGGGGTCGAGTGTTGCAGCTCGAATGGCTAGAAGGTTGTCGAACAGTTTTTTTCTTTTGACGTTTTTGGTTGGAGGGTGTGTGAATGGTGTGTGAGTTCTCCTATGTCTGTTTGAAGTGGATTGAATTATTTAGCTGAAGAAATTAGTTACCCCCTCATCCCACACACATTAATTCTCTTCCATTTTTGTTCCCATTATAAAAAACACTGATAAGTTCCCAGAAAAAAAATACATTAAAATAAGAAGTGAAAACAAAGGCCCCTACAGATGAGAACATAACATAAGAATAGCCTAACTGGGTCAGACCAATGGTCCATCATGCCCAGTAGCCCATTCTCATGGTAGCCAATCCAGGATACTAATACCTGGTCAAAACCCAAAGAGTAGCAACATTCCATGCTTCCGATCCAGGGCAAGCAGACACTTCCCCCATGTCTTAATAACAGATTATGGACTTTTCCTCCAGGAATTTGTCCAAATCTTTCTTAAAACCAGCTACACTATCTGCTTTTACCATAACTTATGGCCACTTCATTTTTAAGTTTAGATCTTTCCTTTCAAACAGAGACCTTGCTAGATGTCAAATACAGCACAAGGTAACTTCACATGGACTTAGCTGTGCAGGAAATGTGAATCTCCTCATACACCCACCATATAGTGCAAAAATGTGCAAAGGTCTGTTTTTTTCTTTCAATCACTACATAGCCTAATGCCACACAAGCAGCGCTGTTACAAACATATTCTGTAGGTCAATGCTAAGGATAACAAAGTTTCCTTCCTTGGACCAGAAGGAGATAAACCACTGGAAGAGATCCCAAAACAACACCCAAAGTCCCACTTAGTGTGTGAACCAGTTGAGTGGAGTGGACTAACTGGGGGGTGGAAATGGGCCCGGAGTTTGCTCAGCAGAATTTCCCAGACCACCTCTTCCTCTCAACACATTGACACACTGCCACCATCACCACTAGGAACACCTCACTTGGTAGGCCAGCTATGCTATAAACTTTATAAAACACATTATTATATTTTCTTATAAAGCACATATTTTAACTGAACTCTCTGACATCCTCAGCCTTTCCATTCACAAAAATAGAAGGAAGAAAAGTTCCCATTTCCTGCTGTCTCATGTCCCCGGCCTATACAATATTTTTTTTCTGCAGACCCTTCAAAAGTCTGACCAAATCCTCGTTTCACTTGCATTATAAAGTACTGAGGATGCCATCTCTCCCCAATCCCAGGTCCTAAAGTCTAAGACAGTAGCACAAACTAATGCTGCCAGATACAGGAAAAAAATTTTTGATTCGATTCAGCCCTATTGAATTGGTTTTTCAATTCGATTTTCCTGCCCAGTTGGGTGATTTTATTCAAAACTCCTGGTGGGTTTTATAGCTTTTTCACCCCCTTTGGCTTCTCCTAACCACACTGGCGCTGTGGAGTAAATAAAATAAAGAAACAAAAAGGATTTTTCCTCTCTCTGTTAAATCCTAGCTCACGTTTGCAGTCCAACACCAGCTCTGGCAGGATACACATTTCAAATCTGACATATTATAATCACAAAACAGAAAATAAAATTAATTTTTCTACCTTTTGTTGTCTGGTTATATTTCAAATCTTGTTGGTCCAAGGCTCTGGTTTTCTTCTGATAACTTGCTTGCCAGGGTCTCCTTCTTTCTGCATGCTAACCATCCATCTGCCAACTCTGTCCTCCCTTTCCATTTCCCTTCCCTTCCCAGGAAGTCTGGTATCTTTCCTTTTTTTCATTTCCCTCCACAGATCCACCTTTTCTTAAATACCCTTTCATCCGGCATCTCTCCCTCCTTCCCCACCACCCCAGAGTCCACCATCTCTCCCTTTCTTTTCCTAATTACCCTCCTATCCAGTATCTCTATCCCTCCTCCACACCATCCCTTGTGTCCAATTTCTCTCCCTTTCTGTTCCTTCCCTCCCTAAATCCCATGGTCCATCATCTCTCTCCCTCTCCTCTATTTTCAGACCCATTATTTCTTCCCCCCCCCCCAAAGTTTGGCATATGCACGTCTCTTTGAACACCCCCTTCCCTCCGTGTACTTCTAAATCATGGTCCCCCCCAAAGGCCTGTCCCCCCCTTAAAGGTCTGCCTGTCCCCCCTTGAAGACCTGCACCCCCCTTGAAGGCCTGTCCCATCCCCTTGTAGGCCTGTCCCCCCCTTGAAGGCCTGCCTGCCTGTCCCCCCCTTGAAGGTCTGCACTCCCTTGAAGGTCTGCACCCCCCGAAGGCCTGTCCCCCCTTGAAGGCCTGTCCCACCCCCTTGTAGGCCTGTCCCCCCCTTGTAGGCCTGCCCCCCTTGAAGGCCTGTCCCCCCTTGAAGGCCTGCCTGCCTGCCTTTCCCCCCCTTGAAGGCCTGTCTCCCCCTTGAAGGCCTGCACCCCCCCCTTGAAGGCCTGCACCCCCCCTTGAAGGCCTGCACTCCCTTGAAGGTCTGCACCCCCCCGAAGGCCTGTCCCCCCCTTGAAGGCCTGTCCCCCCCCCTTGTAGGCCTGTCCCCCCCTTGTAGGCCTGTCCCCCCCCCTTGAAGGCCTGCCTGCCTTTCCCCCCTTGAAGGCCTGTCCCCCCCCCCTTGAAGGCCTGCACCCCCTTGAAGGTCTGCACCCCCCCAAAGGCCTACATCCCCCCCCGAAGGCCTGCACCCCCCTGAAGGCCTGCCTGCCCCCCCATGAAGGCCTGCACCCCTTGAAGGTCTGCACCCCCCCCAAAGGCCTGTCCCCCCTTGAAGGCCTGCCTGCCTGCCTGTCACCCCCCTCCCCCTTGAAAGCCTGCTTGCCTGCCCGCCCACCCCACCCTGAAGGCCTGATGCCCCGACCCACCCCGAAGGACCGCTCGCCCCCCTGGCCTCCCCGCACAACCTATGAAGCAGCCGCAGCAGGATCGCGAAGTCAACGTCAGCGATCCCTGCGCTGCTTCCTGCGCCACGGTCCCGCCCCTCCTCTGATGTCAGAGGAGGGGCGGGATCGTGGCGCAGGAAGCAGCGTCTAAGCAGCGCAGGGATCGCTGACGCTGACTTCGCGATCCTGCTGCGGGCTGCTTCACAGGTGGTGCAGGAAGGTCAGTGGGGCGAGCGGTCCTTCGGGGGTGGGGGGGGACTGAATGGCAAGGCTGGGAGCACCCCCTTAGGGCTGGCACCCGGGGCGCATCGCCCCCCCGCGCCCCCCTTGGTACACCACTGCCCTTATAGCCACCTCCTTCTTGATGTTATGTGAAAATCTTACTGCTACTCATTTGGTTTATAAATAAATTTCAAAGAAAATTATCACAGTAAGTTTCGTCACTTATATTTATTATGCAGCATTACTAGCCAGCCCGACGGTACCCGTTTCGCCAAATAATGGCTTTATCAAAGGTTCTATAGGAGCTCTGCATACAATTAAAAAGGACATATTTCAACCACTTTACAACATACATCACTAACATACTCAAACTTTGTTAAAGCCCCAAGTGAATTTATCAAATATATTATGTGAACTGCCTAGAACTATTGGCAGGGCGGTATACAAGAAAATTAATTATTATTATTATTACACTTATAATTTCATATTAAATAATTAATTCCATATAATTCATAATATGTATTATGTATTAAAATTTTATGAACCATTGTTCTAAAAAAAATTTTAAATTCATAATATACTAATCCATTATCTAATATATTGAAATTATATGGCCAATTATAAATGTGATCAAAAAATATAGAACTACAGTTAATTTATTACCAACACACTTTTTCAATTATAGTTCAAAGAAAACTCATTCCTTGATCAAACTCATATTAAAATCATGGCATTGTATATATATACACTGTTAGTCCCTCATATATCACCTAGGATCTGATTAACATACCATAAAACACGATAAGATATAATCAGATTATCACATCCACTGAAGTTAAATCAGCATTTTATATCAACTAAAGTTGAATCAACATTCTACACCATGCTTCCCTAATACGGGGCTCCATTTAACTAAAGAGCTCGATTAAAGCATGTTCCAAAATCAGCGTTTTCACTCATACGCAGTTGGTAAAATCTAATGTTCAGTGGATGGTACACAAGATTTAAATCACGCACAGGATTTAAATAAACATTGAGAGGGATTCCTAGTGTATAAAAAGACTATTCATATCTAACCAAATTCTACCTACAATTTTGAACATTGATCACCATCCTCTAACTAAAGAAAACTTTAAAAACTCTTTTATCATGGTTTAAAACTTTCCTTATCTTGCACATGTGTAGAGCATTACATCTTGCACACGCGCAGTTTAATTTTAGCGCAGAGTTAATATCATAGAACATAAGAACATAAGAAGTTGCCTCCACTGGGTCAGACCAGAGGTCCATCCTGCCCAGCGGTCCGCTCCCGCAGCGGCCCATCAGGTCCGCGACCTGTGAAGTGGTTACTGACCATTTCCATAACCTACCTCAAGTTCTATCTGTACCCCTCTATCCCCTTATCCTCCAGGAACCTATCCAAACCTTTCTTGAACCCCTGTACAGAGTTCTGGCTTATCACGTCCTCTGGAAGCTTGTTCCATGTGTCCACCACCCTCTGGGTAAAAAAGAACTTCCTAGCATTTGTTCTAAACCTGTCCCCTTTCAATTTCTCCGAGTGACCCCTAGTGCTTGTGGCTCCCCACAGTTTGAAGAATCTGTTCTTATTCACTTTCTCTATGCCCTTTAGGATTTTGAAGGTTTCTATCATGTCCCCTCTAAGTCTCCTCTTCTCCAGAGAGAACAGCCCCAGCGTTTTTAACCTGTCAGCGTATGAGAAATTTTCCATACCTTTTATCAGTTTAGTCGCCCTCCTCTGCACTCCCTCGAGTACCGCCATATCCTTTTTGAGGTACGGCGACCAGTATTGAACACAGTACTCCAGGTGCGGGCGCACCATTGCGCGAAACAGCGGCATGGTGACTTCCTTTGTCCTGGTTGTGATACCCTTTTTGATGATGCCCAGCATTCTGTTTGCTTTTTTTGAGGCTGTCGCACACTGCGCCGATGGTTTCAGTGATGTGTCAACCATCACCCCCAGATCCCTTTCAAGGTTACTCACCCCTAGCCGTGTTCCCCCCATTTTGTAGCTGAACATCGGGTTCTTTTTCCCTACATGCATGACTTTGCATTTCTCTACGTTAAAACTCATTTGCCACTTATTTGCCCAGTCTACCAGTCTCATTAGGTCCCTTTGCAGGTTTTCACAGTCTTCCGTGTTCCTAACCCTGCTGCAGAGTTTGGTGTCATCAGCAAATTTGATAACCTCACATTTTGTCCCGGTCTCCAGATCGTCAATAAATATATTAAACAATAGAGGTCCCAGCACCGACCCCTGTGGAACTCCGCTCGTGACCCATTGCCAGTCTGAATATTGGCCCTTTACTCCAACCCTCTGTTTCCTGCCTGCCAACCAGTGTTTGATCCATCGGTAGATATCCCCTTGCACCCCGTGGTTCCACAGCTTTTTTAATAGCCGTTCGTGAGGTACCTTGTCGAAGGCTTTTTGGAAGTCAAGGTAAATGATGTCTATGGATTCCCCCTTATCTATCTGGTTGTTTATTCCCTCGAAGAAGTAAAGCAAGTTTGTGAGGCACGACCTTCCCTTGCAGAAGCCATACTGGCTCGCCTTCAGTTGTCCATTTTTTTCTATGTGTTCACAGATTGTGTCCTTTATTATTGCTTCCATCATCTTTCCCGGAACCGAGGTCAAGCTCACAGGCCTGTAGTTTCCCGGGTCACCCCTTGATCCCTTCTTAAAGATGGGCGTGACATTTGCTATTTTCCAGTCCTCTGGGATCTCCCCAGTTTTTAGGGAGAGGTTACATATTTGGCGGAGTGTCTCTGCTATTTCGTTTCTCAGTTCTTTTAGTACCCTTGGGTGGATGCTGTCCGGGCCTGGTGATTTGTCGCTCTTCAGTCTATCTATCTGTCTGAGGACATCCTCTTTGCTTACCTCTAGTTGTACCAGCTTTTCGTCGTGTTCCCCATTTATAATCACCTCGGGTTCTGGGATATTGGATGTGTCCTCTCTGGTGAAGACTGACGAGAAGAATTTGTTTAACCTGTCAGCTATCTCTTTTTCCTCCTTTATCGCTCCTTTCCTGTCTCCGTCATCCAGTGGTCCCACTTCCTCTCTGGCTGGTTGTTTCCCTTTGACATACTTGAAGAAGGGTTTGAAGTTTCTTGCTTCTCCTGCCAGTCTTTCCTCATATTCTCTCTTTGCTTTCCTGACCTCTCGATGGCATTCTTTCTGGTCCCTTTTGTGCTCTTCCTGGTTCTCCTTTGTTGGTTCTTTTTTCCATTTCTTGAAGGATGATTTCTTGTTGCTTATCGCCTTATTAACTGCAGTTGTTATCCATGCTGGGTTTCTAGTTCGATTTTTTTTTCACCCTTTCCTGAACCTTGGGACGCACAGGTCCTGTGCCTCGAGCACTGTGCCTTTAAGCAGTGTACAGGCTTCCTTTACAGTTTTCATCTTCCCTGAGCTGTAGCTGAGCTTTTTACCTACCATTTTCCTCATGTCATTGTAGTTTCCTTTTCTGAAGTTGAGTGCTGTCGTTGTGGTTCTTTTCACCTTTGATGTTCCCATGTTTAATTTGTACTGGATCATGTTGTGATCGCTGTTCCCTAACGGTGCTAGTACCACCACTTCCTTTGCGGGTCCTTCTAGCCCGTTGAGGATTAGGTCTAGAGTGGCATCCCCTCGTGTTGGTTCTGTGACCAGCTGCTCCATGAAACAGTCTCTTATCACCTCTATGAATTTAGTTTCTCTCGTGCAATTTGAGTGCCCAGTGTCCCAATCTATTCCCGGATAGTTGAAATCCCCCATAACCACCACCCTTCCACTTTTGCACACCTGCCTCAGTTCGGCCTCCAGGTCCAGGTCGTTTGCTTCTTACTGTCCTGGTGGGCGATAGTAAAGTCCCAATTTGATGTCAGCTCCTTCCCCTCCTGTTAGCTTAACCCATAGTGACTCCAGCCTGTCTGCCCTTATTGTTGTTTTTGATCTGGATGAAGGAATGTAGTCCTTTATATACAGTGCTATTCCTCCCCCCTTCTTGTGCGCCCTGTCCCTCCTGTAGAGTTTGTACCCTGGCAGGGCCACATCCCATTTGTTGTCCTCTGACCACCATGTCTCTGTGATTCCTATTATGTCTAGGTCCTTATTTCTGGCTATAACTTCTAGCTCCCCCATTTTAGTCCTTAGGCTCCTAGCGTTTGTATATAGGCAATTTAAGTCCCAGTTAGTTACCTTTTCTTTTGGGCCTACTCTTGATTTGATGCTCCTGCTGGTCTCCTCACGGGCTACCTCCTGTGGTGTGTCTATCCCGTCCTCCGCCCGCTTCTTTGATCTTTGATAGTCCTCTGGTTCCGGCTGTGTCCTCCATGTCTTGCTCTTTAGCTCTACTTGCCTCTCGGGTCCCTGTACTGTATCCTTGGGTTTATGTCCATAAAGTGTCCATTTTGCCTCTAGTCCACTATCTTCCTTTCCTGTTTCAGTATCCTTGCTCGATACTGTGGTCCGATGTGTCGAGGTCAGATCGACTCTTGGCTTTCCCCTTGTTATCAGTTTAAAGTCATGTCTATGCAGGTCTGGATGTTACGTGACAGCATCCTCGTCCCAGCCGTGCTCAAATGCAGTCCGTCTCTCCTGTAGAAACATAGAAACATAGACCATAGAAACATAGAAAGATGACGGCAGAAAAGGGCTATAGCCCATCAAGTCTGCCCACTCTACTGTCCCACCCCATTAAGTCAGAGTGCTGCTCGACCCACGTAGAGATCCCACGTGGATGTCCCATTTATTCTTAAAGTCGAGCACGCTAGTGGCCTTGATCACCTGCACCGGTAGTTTGTTCCAGTGATCCACCACCCTCTCTGTAAAGAAATACTTCCTGGTATCACCACCAAATCTCCCTCCTCTGAGCTTGAGCGGGTGCCCCCTTGTGACTGAAGGTCCCTTAGGAAAGAATATGTTGTTTTCCACCTCGACGCGACCTGTGACGTACTTAAATGTCTCAATCATGTCACCCCTCTCCCTGCGCTCCTCTAGAGAGTAGAGCTGCAACTTGCCCAGTCTTTCCTCGTATGAGAGACCCTTGAGTCCGGAGACCATCCTAGTGGCCATTCGCTGGACTGACTTAGCTCGAAGTACATCTTTACGGTAATGTGGCCTCCAGAATCGCTTCTCAACGTGCATAATTAAAACTGCACTCGCAGTTTCAAAGTCCAGTATATATTCTTCTTAAATTAACTAGAGCAGGGCTGTCCAAGGCCGGTCCTTGGGATCTACTGGCAGGCCAGGTTTTCAGGATATCCACAATGAATATGCATGAGAAAGATTTGCCTGCACTGCCTTCATGGTATGCAAATTTTTCTCATGCATATTCATTGTGGATATCCTGAAAACCTAGCCTGCCAGTAGATCTCGAGGACCGGAATTGGGCAGCCCTGAACTAGAGCATAGCAGAAATATATTTAAACAGCAGGAGTTTAATTTACATTCTCAAGCATCCATTCTTTCTTTAGGGCTAGATTTGACTGTGAGGGCACCCTCGCTTCAAGCGAGTTTTAAAACTACCTTCTTCTAGCACATGCGCAGTGAACTTAATCACGTGCATGTGCAATATACTTAAATTCTCATGAATTTTTGAAAATATATTAAGCCCCTACCTTTAAAAAAATTATACTAACATAAACTGATCTAAAAGTGTATACTATTGTCCAGAAATCAATATGGAAAATAACTCATCAATACTAAAAATATTTGGTGATCTTGGCTTTTTTCAACCCTGGGTATGCGTGTTTTCATCAAATGCATTTAATCACACCCATGCGCAGTCTGCTCTAATCTCGTGAAGTTATTTTAAAAGTTTTTAAACCCCTACTATTAAAAATCAACACTACTATAAGTTCATCTTAAGGTATATTCAATTGTCAGTGGTTGTGTTTATGACCTTTGCTCTCTGTATGCCCGGTAGGGCGGTTTTTTCTGGATTGATGGATGTCCATTTACTCTGTTATGTTCTGTATGTACTGGTTTGCTCAATAAAGAAATATTATAAATAAAAAAAAATAAAATATTTTGTGATCCTAACTTCTTACAGACCCAAGCATGCGCAATTTCATCCAATTACTTTATAAACACTAATATATTAATTTTTTTAAAAAAAAAACTTTTTAGAATCATCCCAGTGTTTAACTATATTCAAATCAATTTTGATCTCATTTATTTAAATTCTGTGGGCACTTGATGTGGGCTTTTTTTCTCCATCTAGACTTCTTACCACTTCAATGGCTTCATTCTGTGGTATCGAGGTATAGAGAGACACCATATCGAGAGTAACCATAATAAATGGGAAGTCTTCTATTGGTATCTCTGCTAATAAATTCAATACATGACCTGTATTTCTAATATAAGATGGAGTTTTCTCTACCAAAGGACTAAGAAAATAGTTTACAAAGCACGACAGCGGTTCTAACATTGACCCCTTTGAGGACATGATAGGGTGGCCTGGAGGATTACTTTTATCCTTATAGATTTTGGGGAGAGTATAGAATATGGGTGTAATGGGATTTTCATTGATCAAATATTGTATATCTCTTTTGGTCAGAAAACCCAATTCATTCCCACCTTTCACTATTCTTTTGATTTTACCCATAAGTCTTCTAGTAGGATCTAGACATGTTTTATAATATATATTCCTATCAGTCAGTTGACCCTCAATCTCTTTGTGGTAGTCTGTTTTACTTTCTACTACCACAGCACCTCCTGCTCCCAACTTCTAGGTACGGAGAGGGGGGCCTCTGGTGGCAGGAGGGAGTGGGCATCTCTCCTGCTGTTTTCCTTGAGGGTGGAGGTCCTTCATGGCAGGTGGAAGTGGGCATCCCTCCTGCCACCTTTTTGGGGTTCGTGGGGGGGGGAACAGTGGCTTGGGAGTGCTAGCGGGGGATGGGAGATTTTCTAATAGGACAGATAGTGCACAGAACATCTGTCCTGTTAGAAAAAAAGCAGAAACTCTGACAACAGTAACAGGAGGCTGCTTCCCCTGTCATTACTGTTAGGGCTCTGCATTATGTTAATCGCTCACTGAGCGATTGAGTCGGTAGATTTGCATGCAAAATGAATTGCACCTCCGTGAAAATCATTTGCATGCAAACTTAATAGTGAATCAATCTCTGTTGGAAAATCGGTCAGAGAATCGGCCAACAGCGATTGAGTCGCTCTTGTTAGTGAATCTAGCCCATTATGTTTTGGGAAATGAGCTGGGAGGGGCAGGGACCTTGGGAAGAACTGATTTCCTAGAATCATCTCTTAAAACAGTTAGCTAGAGACTGACTCTAATTGTAACATTTTCTCTGGAACTGGATCGCAATAATGTTCTACGTTTATATTTCCGCAACATTAATCAGCAGTTTATGGGATGAAATATTCGGATATTTCCTGATTTATCTAGAGAGACACAAAAAATGCACCAGTCATTCTTGGCTTATGGACCAAGGGTGATTGCGTTGGGAGCCAATTTTGTATTGAAATTTCCCTGTAACTGTGTAGTACTATTTGAGGGTATAACTTTTACTTTTGTTGACCCAAAACAGCTATTAGATTTTCTTTTGGCTGTAGAAGAGATTAAGGGCTCCTTTTATCAAGCCGCGCTAGTGGTTTAACGCGCGTAATACTGCGTGCTAAACCACTGGTCGCGCTAGCCGCTACCGCCTCCCTTGAGCAGGCAGTAGTTTTTAGGCCAGCGCGGGGGTTAACGCGTGATGAAACGTCGTGCGCGTTAATCCCGCTAGCGTGGCTTGATAAAAGGAGCCCTAAGGTAACTGCATAACCCTTCAATGAGTTACTTGAGCAAGTTGAGAAAATCATGTGGGGGAAGCTTCCAGGGAAGTAAATTTGCTTTTCCTTATAATTTATTTCTTTGCATTTTGGATCTTATTTCTTAAGTATTGTGGTCTGTTTGGAAAAGATGTTTTCCTGGTGTTTCTTTATTTCCTTTTTGTAAAGTTACTGCAATTTCATTATCATGGATGTATTGAAGTGATTGAAAAATCGAAATGTTAATAAATTAAGAAAAAAAGAGAATGACTACAGAGGGTGGATGATGAAATGTGTTTTTTCTTGCAACCTATCAAGCCACATTGTGAGTTAATTTGTACTAAAAAGCAAGCAAATCTATTGCAATGATTAGCAACAGAGGTAGAGATAGGTTTTAGATAGAGGTAGAGATAGGTTTTAGATGGAGTATGGATAGAAGGATAAAAGGGATCAAAGGGCTTAGAGAAGGATCACATTACAGGTTATGGGCCTGATGGGCCGCCGCGGGTGCGGGCTGCTGGGCACGATGGACCTCTGGTCTGACCCAGTGGAGGCAACTTCTTATGTTCTTTTTTTTTTTTTTGAGTTCAATAATTTTATTGAATATTATAAGTAATATACAGAAAGCAGTTCAAATACATAAAAATTGAATAAGAAATAGTGATGTAGAACAAAAGAAATCATAATTGCAGTCATTTGCATATAATAGATTAGTAAGAAGAATTCAGAGTATTTGAAACTGCTAAGAAAAGAAATAGAGAGGATAGAGAAGCAAAGAGGATGAAGTAAAAATAAAAAAGAGAGATGAAGAAAGAGAGAGAGAAAAAGAGAGAGAAAGAGAGAGAGGCAAAAGTGTCTACAAGGTAGAATGAACATATGAATCTAAGAATGACCAAGGTGATTTATTTCGCATCAAATTTGTAGAATAACGGGATATCATGTTCTTTTCATATGCATATGATTCGAATTTGTGGTACATGCTCAAGGAGTTCCACCAGAAGGTGTAGTCTAATAGTGCGGGTGACTTCCAATTTTTCAAAATGTGCATAAGAGCTGTCACAAACATGGTGTCAATAAGTTTAGGAGGACAGTTAGATAATGCAAAACAAGGGTGTTGAGAACGAAGGATTATAATATCTATGGAAATAGTTTCTGAACATTTGGTAATAGATTCTATGGTGTCCCAGATACGAATCCAAAAGGAATGAACCATAGTGCAGTGAAGAAGCATGTGATCAAGAGTTCCAGGCTCTTTCAAACAGTTCCAACAGGTAGGATCTTGTTTCAGTTTCGCTTTCCACATTCGAAATGGAGTCCATACTGCATTCCACATAACAAAGAACATCGATTGCGAAACTCTTGAGGATAATAGAGGACGATTTGTAGATGACCAGAAGAGTTCCCAATCTATTTCAGAAAGCGTGGTCTTTAGAATAGAGCCCCAATGGTTCATGGATTGAGGTGTGAAGGTGAAGGTATGATCTCTTAAGATACTAAAAAAGAGATATCGCCTTACCTTTCAGTAAAGCCAAAGTAGACCAGTGACGAATAGTTTGTTGAGAGGTCATAAAGTCATAATTCTATCTACTTTAGTTTCAACGTTGTTACAATTACCCATATAGAGCTTAAAGAACTTTAAATAAATAGCTCTCAGATTTAATTTTTTGTTGGTTTTGCAATTTTATCATTTTAATTATAATGTGCCGCGAAAACCGTTTGCACCGTTTATTTATTTAACACATTTGTATACTGCCTAAAATCTAGGCAGTTTCCAGTATCAAAAACCTTCATAAAATTCCATAAAACCAGCAAACATACAACATTCATTATCTGCATAGCTATAAAGTCCATAAACATGAACAACATTTGCTATCTGTGCATATAGTATAGTTTAGTGTGCCGAACCTAAAAAAAAGTTTGAGAGACACTGTTGTAAGCAATGAGACAGCACTGTGCACAACAGAACACAGGAAGAAGAAGCTGTAGATAACCCACAGCACAGAGTGATAGAAACACATTTCTGGCCTAAGAGCCCCTGCATTAGCTTTCTATGTGTTAATAATGTTATTCTCAGTTATGCATCTTAGGGCTCCTTTTACTAAGCTGTGTTAGCGTTTTTAGCGCACGCTAAACCCGCGCTACGCGGTAGAACTAATGCCAGCTCAATGCTGGCGTTACGGTCTAGCGCGGGCTGTAATTTAGCGTGCGCTATTCTGCGCATTAAAGCTCTAACGCGGCTTAGTAAAAGGAGCCCTTAGACCAGGGGGTAGGGAACTCCGGTCCTCGAGAGCCGTATTCCAGTCGGGTTTTCAGGATTTCCCCAATGACTATGCATGAGATCTATTTGCATGCACTGCTTTCAATGCATAGTCATTGGGGAAATCCTGAAAACCCGACTGGAATACGGCTCTCGAGGACCAGAGTTCCCTACCCCTGCCTTAGACTATCAGACTTTTTGGATATTTTGAGCCCTGCTAGGAAACCTTGCTAATTTTCTAGCAGGGCTCAAAACAGCCAAACAATCTGATAGCCATGTGAAGTTCTAGTTGCCAGCTTTAAAAGGGAATGAACAAATCGTGCACTCAGCACTTGGTGCTCTACCCCTTGGTCCGGAAAACAAAGACACTACACAAGTGTTTTCAACTAGTGTGGAATTTATTAGGCCGCAGCCATAACAGCACTATTACATCACAACTGTCATCAATTGAGCAGAATAACCAATCAGGTATGACCCCCACATGATCAGGTGCACAGCATATGCCTCTTCATCCTCTCCGAATGTGGGTTGCCGTAACCGCTTCCCCTGCTCGCTGGACCTATCCCGTTCAAGGATGTGTCCTCTCATCAGCAGTACGTTGCTGTGAAGATCAGGGCCTGGCCTCCCTGCCGTCCAAGCAAGGTGACATGCCCAATTTCCTAAGCAATGTAAAGGTGTATGTCGTTGACTCATATGCTGTGCTTACCCTCCTTTCCCGTCTGGCTGCGACAGAAGTAGAGGGTGGGCGGGAGGGAAGCCGCGTCCGCCTCGTGTGAAGCCGGATCGAAAGGGGCGACCTCCCCTCCGCTCACCCTAATCTAGCCCCCCCCCCCCCCCCCCCCCCCCCTCCTGCTCCTAGCCGATTGGCCCCAAGGCTTCGGCCGATTTGTCATCGCTCCTCCCTATGTGGTTCGGAGCTTGTTCTCAAATCGTGCACTCAGCACTTGGTGCTCTACCCCTTGGTCCGGAAAACAAAGACACTACACAAGTGTTTTCAACTAGTGTGGAATTTATTAGGCCGCAGCCATAACAGCACTATTACATCACAACTGTCATCAATTGAGCAGAATAACCAATCAGGTATGACCCCCACATGATCAGGTGCACAGCATATGCCTCTTCATCCTCTCCGAATGTGGGTTGCCGTAACCGCTTCCCCTGCTCGCTGGACCTATCCCGTTCAAGGATGTGTCCTCTCATCAGCAGTACGTTGCTGTGAAGATCAGGGCCTGGCCTCCCTGCCGTCCAAGCAAGGTGACATGCCCAATTTCCTAAGCAATGTAAAGGTGTATGTCGTTGACTCATATGCTGTGCTTACCCTCCACTACCCGGGATAGCGAAACCTCGCTTATCGCGGGTTCCCCCCAAGTGCTGTAGCTGCGGCCTATATGCTACCCACTGCATGGGTATGCAAAGGTACTGATAACTTTTCGTACTGAATCGCCTCAGTGTAATGAACATGGGTATGTAAAGGTACTGATAAGATAACTTTTTGTACTGAATCGCCTCAGTGTAATGAAATATACGCAACCCACTGCACGGGTACAGCGCTCCAACTATATATGCCAAGGTACGGGTAAATTCATCCACTGATATTTGCAAAACTTCAGATAAGCGTGTGCTGATAAGCGTTGACAATGTACCGAGGAGCGCCTGCAATGTGCTGATATAAGCGTTGCCAATATACCGGTGGCCGTGGAAGCCTCTGCTGTTAGAGCCGCTGATGTTGTATATTGCTGAAATTGTGCTGCCGTAGAAGCTGGCGCTGCAGTTGAGGCCGTGGAAGCCTCTGCTATTGTATATTGCTGAAATTGTGCTGCCGTAGAAGCTGGCGCTGCAGTTGAGGCCGTGGAAGCCTCTGCTATTGTATATTGCTGAAATTGTGCTGCCGTAGAAGCTGCCGCTGCAGTTGAGGCCGTGGAAGCCTCTGCTATTGTATATTGCTGAAATTGTGCTGCCGTAGAAGCTGCCGCTGCAGTTGAGGCCGTGGAAGCCTCTGCTGTGATAAGCCTAGCCAATGTAGAGCACATGCGATGTACCAATAAGCGTTGCCAATGTACCGATGTGCTGATAAGCGTTGACAATGTACCGAGGAGCACCTGCAATGTGCTGATAAGCGTTGCCAACCCGTGGAAGCCTCTGCTGTTAGAGCCGCTGTTGTTGTATATTGCTGAAATTGTGCTGCCGTAGAAGCTGGCGCTGCAGTTGAGGCCGTGGAAGCCTCTGCTGTTTTGCTGAATTGTGCTGCCGTAGAAGCTGCCGCTGCAGTTGAGGCCGTGGAAGCCTCTGCTGTGATAAGCCTAGCCAATGTAGAGCACCTGCGATGTACCAATAAGCGTTGCCAATGTACCGATGTGCTGATAAGCGTTGACAATGTACCGAGGAGCACCTGCAATGTGCTGATAAGCGTTGCCAATGTACCGGTGGCCGTGGAAGCCTCAGCTGTTAGAGCCGCTGATGTTGTATATTGCTGATATTGTGCTGCCGTAGAAGCTGGCGCTGCAGTTGAGGCCGTGGAAGCCTTTGCTGTTGCATATTGCTGAAATTGTGCTGCCGTAGAAGATGCCGCTGCAGTTGAGGCCGTGGAAGCCTCTGCTGTGATAAGCCTAGCCAATGTAGAGCACATGCGATGTGCCAATAAGCGTTGCCAATGTACCGAGGTGCTGATAAGCGTTGCCAATGTACCGAGGAGCACATGCAATGTAAGCGTTGCCAATGTACCGCGGAGCACATGCAATGTGCTGCTAAGCATTGCCAATGCAATGTGCTGCACATGCAATGAACTGATAAGCCTAGCCAATGTATAGAGGAGCACATGCAATGTGCTGATACGCCTAGCCAATGTACCGAGGAGCACTGAACAGAGGATCGTATCCAATGTACAGAGGAGCACATCCCATGTCCTGATAAGCCTAGCCAATGTACAGCGGAGCGTATCCAATGCACTGATAAGCCTAGCCAATGTAGAGAGGAGCACATGCAATGTGCAGATAGCCTAGCCAATGCACAGAGGAGCACATCTGTACAGAGGAGCACATCCAATGTGCTGATAAACCTAGCCAATGTACAGAGGAGCACATGCAATGAGCTGATAGCCTAGCCATCATGCCATGTGCTGATAAGCCTGGCCAATGTACAGAGGAGCACATGCAATGCCCTGATAAGCCTAGCCAATGCACCGAGGAGCATATCCAATGTACCGATACAGAGGAGCCCCTGCAATGTGCTGATAAGCTTAGCCAATGTACAGAGGAGCCAAGCCGATGCACAGAGGAGCCTATCTAATGTACTGATACAGAGGAGCATATCCAATGTAGTGATAAGCCTAGCCAATGAGAAGGAGCATATCCAATGTACTGATAAGCCTAGCCAATGTACAGAGGAGCGTATCCAGTGTGCTGAAAAACCTACCCAATGTACAGAGGAGCATATCCAATGTACTATGTACAGAGGAGCGTATCCAATGTGCTGAAAAGCCTACCCAATGTACAGAGGAGCATATCTAATGTACTGATGAGCCTAGCGATGTACAGAGGATCCAGTGTACTGAGGAGCCTAGCCAGTAGAATATCTGGATCAGCGTGTAAATATCACAATATTTATCCCATATTCCCCATAATCTATCCCATATTCCCCATAATCCAAGCATGTGAGACCAGTAATATGTGTGTGTTGTAGTTCAGGAAGGAATGCAAACCGTAAGGGAGGCATCGGACCTAATGTCCTGTAAATGCTGTTGAGGTAAGGTGAACGATATCCTTCAAATGCCCTGCGGACTTACCTACCAAATGCTGATAGTCGAACTGCAGATGCTTGTGCTGACAGGATTCCAGATGTCAGCTGTTGTGGTCTCTGGTGATGAGGTCGTAAGCAAGATGGTATGAATAGACTGTGTGGGAAAGAAAAACGTTAATACATGAGGTGTGCAGGAAGTGAGGTAAATGGCTAATGGAGCTCGTGGGGCCCGTTAAGGTCCCGAAAGAAAATTTAAGGAAGCCCAGTCGGATAACCCTGTAATGCTTACCCCTACGCGAAGAGAAGATAAAGTGATACCATAGAAAATTCCTGGATCTGGTTCCCTCGGTTGCAGTCTTCGTTGAAGACGAAAACATCCGCCTACGACTACCTGTGCTCTCGTATGGAGCAAGTGTTGTACAGTAGTATACATCGGAGCCGTGCATCGAATTCTAAGGGCAGGACCTGTGAATCGAAGTTAACGCCGAGTGGATGCAGCCCTAATCTCGGGAGATCCAATCCAAGGCTAAGTCATTGGACTATCTCATTTGCCCTCCCGCTTAATGGGGTTAAAATTCACGGGAGGTGCAGCTCTAGAATTCACGGGAGGTGCTGAGCTCCAGATGTGCGGCCGTAGAAGTCGCGGTGGTAGCACGTGTGCTGGCCGTGGGCCTCTTCGGTGCTGGCGGCTTGGATCGTAACTTGTCGAGATGGCATGGCTATGAGAAATACTAAGAGAATGAGACTGTAAGAACAGGCAAATACTAAGAGAATGAGACTGTAAGTACAGGCCTAAGTATTGTGGCCTCCGTGATAGGGAGGTTAAGATATATAACAGAAATGTAATAAGGAAACCGTCAATCATTAAGTCCGTGAGGTCCTGCAGAGGCTGTGCGGCCGTAGAAGCCGCGGTAGTAGTGCGCGTATGGATCGTGACTTGTGCTGTCGCGAAATACTTTGAGAATGATACTGTAAGTACCGGCATAAGGAGAGTGGGACATGATTGTTTATAGGCATGTCGTGTCAAAGGAAAACCCCACTTGTCTTCCTTGTTTTATGAGGTAAAGTTATATAGCAGAAACTTAATAAGTAAAACACAGTACATTTATTGCAAGTTATGGTTAAAGAAAATTCTTGGAACTAAGAAATTTATAGAGAAAGATAATTCACGGAAAGCAGAAAGTTATAGTTAAAGAAGATTCATAGAAGGAAGAAATGTGATGAGTCCAGTGTCATCGCTGTCTCATTAATAGGAATAACTGGAAGGATAAATGCTTATCTAATGTGTTGCGATTTTAGCCATATTTCATATCCCAAGGATAAGAATTATAGGATCATTAACATTAGCTGATTGGATAGATGGGAAGACTAGAAATAACCGTGAAGCGCACGGCCCTGAAGGCAAGGTATTATATTTAGTCCAGCACATGAAGGCAAGGTCTTATATTTTGTCCAGCCCATTGCAGCAGAGAAGTAGAATCGAGAATGCAGAGAATTAGACTCAGCTAGCAATAGGGAAGTCACCGAATGCAGAGAATTAGACTCAGATATCAATAGGGAAAAGGCAACTGTATGGAGTTAGGCAATTTCAAATGGGCTTTGAAATGAACTAGAGATGGGAATAACTAGCAAGATAAATAAATTTGTTGATCCCTCCACTAGCTATGGAAGGGGCTGGAACAACGTTTTCCCGATGTCAGAAACAGCAGCACTGGCCATGCCGAGACCTGTGGCCGCGGCAATGCCTCCACTAACATATAGATCAATGAACTAGAGATGGGAATCCCTAACCAGATAAATAAATTTGCTGATCCCTCCACTAGCTAAGGAAACAGCAGCACTGGCCATGCCGAGACATGTGGCCGCGGCTGGCAGCCTCCAGGGTGCCCATGTGGCCGCGGCTGGCAGCCTCCAGGGTGCCCAGAGCGGTTGACCGCCATCAGCTTCGCTGGCCGCGTGAGGCAGGATCAGGGCAGATGGAAGACTGAGATGGCTGTGCAATAGATGCACAGATATACAAAAACATATATAATTACATGAAGACATGTAAAGTTCCTGGAGGAACAGCTCATGGCTGCCAATGAGACAGACATGGAGAAACCACCGCTTGCCCTGGGATTGGCAGCACGGATACTGTCACCATTTTAGCCGGGGCCAGCAAGGCAAATGCTCTGACGCTCACAGGAATTCTATGAGCAATGGAGCATCTACCTCTCCGGCCCGCACTAAAAATCTCTAGCACTGTTTAGTAAAAGGAGCCCTTAACTATTTAAAATTTTTAATTGGCCCCAATAACAAGCAATTAGCACCTCATAACTGGTAAGAACTTTTAAGCTACGGTGTGTGCTAGCATTTACAGTAAAAGGACCCCCTCGTAAGTCAATGTACATTCATCTATAATTATTTTGCACTATGAGTGCTTATGATCAGATATAACAGTTCATAACAGTTCGTAAACAAACTCAACAGATTGCATCATACAATATTAGTTTATGCTTGCAGTGAGTGGGCTTATGAGCAAAATTAATTAGCAGAATACCTAGTTGTATATTTTCCTTGTGCTTTACTGGAGCTGTTTCTAAACATTCCTAATTGCAGCTGCTGCAGACCAGTGCTTGAGGGACTTGTGGGCCCTGTTAGGAGGATTATGGAGCATATCATGTTCAGTGGCCAGCCGCCAAAGGAAAAATGCATGGAATTCAAAACTTGCTTAAGGGCACTGACAAGTGAACTTCTTTAACCTATGAATCAATCAATAAATCATAAAACTTACCATATCATCCATTAAAATCACACAAAAATATTTCTCTTTTTTACAGGGGCATTGCTGAGTGGCGCCTGGTTCGGGGTGGGAGCAGGGCGGCTGGGAGGTAGTGATCCAATTCCCCCCTCCTCCACCGCCGAAGTGCTCAGGGGGGGGGGGGGGGGCACCCGACACGCGGAGCGGGCGAGACCGCCGCCTCGCCGCGGTCGGAGCTGGGCCCCGCAGCCAAAAGAAAAACCCGGCCGCGCTGGGGCCAGCAAGTGGCTGGCGCTCCAGGCCGAAGAAAAAACTCCCGATCCGCTAACACGAGTCCGAGTGGCAATGGGGCCCGTCGGAGTCCGCGGCCGCGTGGCCGCCAGAGGACGGAGACCTCAATCCCTCCCCTTCTCCAACGCCGGACGCAGTAGGCAGGAGGAGTCGGCTGGCGCATCCCCGCCCACGCGGCCGCGTCGGCCCGAGCCGACCGAGAATGCACGCAGCAACAGCACTCCTGGCCACAGAGGCCCGCGGCACAGACGGGCCCGCCACGCATCCGGGCCGCCTGTGCAGTGGCCCGGCCCCGTCCAAGCCCTCCAGCGCTCTTACCCGCAGATCCCCCACAGCGTCTGTGCTGCTGGTACCACGAAGACGCGGCCGTCTCCCGCTCACCTCCAGGCCCAAAGCAAGAGAGGGACAAATAGGTGAAAGACTCCATTAAATAGTTATTTATTTATTTAATTTTTTTTTTTTTTTTTTTTTTTTTTTATTTTATTTTTTTTTTTTTTAAACTAGTGTGTTGAGGGTGAGCGGGAGGGAAGCCGCGTCCGCCTCGTGTGAAGCCGGATCGAAAGGGGCGACCTCCCCTCCGCTCACCCTAATCTAGCCTACCCCCCCCCCCCCCCCCCCCCCCTCCTGCTCCTAGCCGATTGGCCCCAAGGCTTCGGCCGATTTGTCATCGCTCCTCCCTATGTGGTTCGGAGCTTGTTCTGAATCTCATTTAAGTTGTAAATCAGGGTCCATGTCAATTAAGCATAGTTTTAAATAAAATTTTAACAGAAAATGGAAAAGCATAAAACTACATACGGCCTCTTTTACAGAGCCGCGCTAGTGGCTGCACTGCTCTAACGGCCCCGAAACCCATAGAGATTTAAAGAGCTTCGGGGCTGTTGCCGCGCGGCTTTGTAAAAGAGGCCGATAGTGTTCTATATTCTAATTAGGGCTGCACATCAATTTAATTGCGATTAAAATTTTTCATCACATAAAGTGACCCCCCTCACATTTCCTTCCATACTCGTACAATGGCAAATATAGACAGCAGAAGGAAATTCTCAGAACTGACATGTTTTAATTACTAAAATAAAAATAAATCATTTTTCTTACCTTTGTTACCTGGTGATTTTAAAGATAGAACAAAATGTTTAGAAAACTAAAATTATCAAGGTGGAGAGGGTCTATGAGAGAGACTCATTACTCACCTGTCTGGGAACGCAGTTCCTCCCGCACCCCTCTGGATAAATTCTGGTTCATGCAGCCACAGGAGCCGGCCCCATTTCCTGAGGATTTCCACCCGTATGGAGTGGAGAAGTGGAGGGGGATTGACCACAGGTCCTTCAAGCCCGGTTACAAGTGACTTGGCACGATCCCAAGGAGTAAAACAAGTTTTTGGCTGCTTATCCTAGTAATACGCAGTGGATTTCACCAAGTCATCTTAATAATGCTTAGGGACATTTGTTTCAGAAAATTATCTAAACCTTGTTTAAATTCTGCTAAGCTAATTTCTTTCACCACATTCTTTAGCAACAGATTTCTGAGTTGAATTACATGTTGAGTGATGCGATATTTTCTCTGGTTTGTGGGTTTGTTTGTTTTTGTTTTGTCTACTACTGTCCCCCCTGAGCTACTTGGGTTTCACATCTCTCTCTTTGCAGGGAAACAAGCTTCACTGCTCTGAGAGGCATTGCTTTGCAGGAAAGGAGTTAGCTAGGCTGGTGGTTAAAATGTGTGCCTTGTCATTGTTGTGTGTTTGGAGTTCAAGTCTCATCACAGTTTTTGCAGTTCCCTCCCAAAAGAAGCAGACTTCACTGTCATGAAAGACAGTGCTATACTATGTGAGGGGTTGATAACCCCAATCACTAACTTCCAACCTTGTGCAAACCGCAAGGTACTTCACGACCCTACAATACATAACTGTTGTTATTATCATTAATGCTGTTACTATCAGATGTACATTGCAATATTCTTTGCTGTAAACCGCCTAGAAGTCGCAAGATTGTTGGCGGTATATAAGAATAAAGTTATTATTATTATTAGACAGCACACTTGTCCTTCATGGGGTGGTGAGTTCAGATCCCAGCAAGTACGCCACCCCATCCTGTAGTGCCCCAAAGCCAGGAGACCAGCACAGTTGTGGAGTTAACATATGCACAGTCTTGCCATTTGCTAGTCAAGATGGGCCTGATTCTGCAAAGGTTGCTGAAAGTTAGGTACCAGCAGGATCCTCGATCACACCTAACCTAAGTGTTTTAATTGGTTTTAAGTGGTGCAGTAATTGATTGTGCCATTAAAAATCAACTAAAAATACATTTTTTAAAAATTTAGGCACTGCTAGGCAGCCTCCGAGACTGGTGCCTGGGTCCAGGCGCCTAGCAGCATCTAGTAATGTTGAAGCTTGGAAGTAGGCATGTTTAAGGGCAGCGCCAGAGTTCGGTATCACTAGGTGCCACTGGCTGCAATTCTTCAAGGACCCTAGGGGCCTGTAAAATCCTGGACTACATTTAGAGTTCCGTAAGAGGCACCTGTCCATGATTGACATACGGCAGTCACCCTTTTTCCAGGTGCCTCCTGTATCAGGCACCATTTACAGAATCAGGCCCAATATTTTTATGGGTATTGTATTATATTTATATAGGGTTATAATATATCCGGGGAAACCCGGACATGTCCTCCTTTTAGATTTCCAAAACCCGGCAGTTTGTCCAGGTTTTGTAAATCCCACGTGCTTAAACAACTATGAAGGAATTGAACTCCACTATTTATCCTTCTCCACTGAGAATATTGACCATTTATACCTACTCTCTGTTTTTTGTCATTCAACTGGTTCTTAATCCATAATAGGACATTACCTCCTATCCCATGGCTCTCTAATTTCCTCAGAAGTCTTTCATGAGGTACTTTGTCAAATGCCTTTTGAAAATCCAAATACATGATATCAACCGGCTTACCTTTATCCACTTGTTCATTCACCCCATCGAAGAAATGCAGTAGATTGAAAGAAGAAAGTTCCGTTAAGTGAAGAAAACTCAGAAATATGAGGTATGAGGTGGGCAAAAATGGAGGGATTTGCTGTCATCACTCATCATTCCTAGGAAGGTTAAATATGATCTAGGGTAGACTTCCAGGACTGAACTATGAGTCACAACCGTCATCATGCAGTAAAAATTGCAGAAGTGACAGGTAAGAAATGACAGCACACAAACCAGCAGGATTGCAAAACTCTGCTTCACTTAGTAGGAGTTCTAGCTGTACTGCCTACATCAGTGGTCTCAAACTCAAACCCTTAGCAGGGCCACATTTTGGATTTGTAGGTACTTGGAGGGCCTCAGAAAAAATAGGTAATGTCTTATTAAAGAAATGACAATTTTGCATGAGGTAAAACTTTATATAGTTTATATATCTTTCTTTTTTGGCTAAGTCTTAATAATAATATTGTCATTTATAGCTAAAGAGACATATGATCAAGAAACTGTTTTATTTTACTTTTATGATTATGATAAAGATACCGAGGGCCTCAAAATAGTACCTGGTGGGACGTGTTTGAGACCACTGGCCTACATGGATAGATTTTCAACCCTCAGAATTGTGCCATTCCTAGAATTTTATAAACTTGGACATAAGCCTTGTGGGCCTCAGTGGAAATCCAGGCTTGGCTATAAGATTAAAGGGAGGAACAAGATTTATTTATCTGTCCTCCCAAAGGAGCTTAGAACAGGTTACAAATCAGGTACTCGGGCATTTTTCCTCTTTGTCCTGGTGGGCTCACAAGCTTTCTAAGTGACTTCCCCAGGAGCAGCATGGGGTTGGATTTTGGAAACCACCACCTCAGGGTGCTGAGGCTGTAGCTCCAACCACTACGCCACACTCTCCTCGAGGTTGTGGGGGTAATTCTGTATAGTGGCACTTAAATGTAGGCCCAACAAGGAAGCACATTTAGTGCCAGTTCTTTACTGGCTTTATAAAATAGTAGCGCAAAGCCACTTTGATGTGCCGAAATTTAAGTGTGACCACTTGCTTCAGGTCAATGGCAGACATAAGCCTGTGCGGTTAAGTGCACCTTACAATGCACACATCTGACAGCTTGTATTCTAGGAGCTGGTGTGGTATTTCATGTACAGTCCGTGTAGCTCGCTAGTTGACCTTTGCTCTGTAGGTATACGGGTAAAGGAACATTACTTTTGGTGAGCACGGGAGCATTCACTGAACTGAAGCGAGTCATGAGCATTAAATTTAGAGCCTTACATTTAAGCTATGCATAGTTATAATAATAGAGACTACATAACCCTCTGAGCAGAAAATAGACTATGACTGTAATCCTTACAGATATGAATGAGATGTGTGTCAGGAACGTCACAAAACCCGCATAACCTAAGAATCATGATCACCCCTTACAGCTGTGACATCTTATCATGAACCTATGTTAGACAAGATACCGTGCCAGATTCACTCCTTAATACTGCAGGCAAATGCAAAAGTGATAGAACCAGACAGCGAAAACCTGGCCAGCCGTAGTTAGTGTGCCGGGGATGCCTCTGGCTCCTGGGAGTCTTTAAAATAGATTTTCCTTTGTGAAGATCCTAGCTTTTGGTGCTAAAATATTTGCCATTTTGGAAAACAGCATAGTGAGGATGGAAAGGTAAATTGTTTAGAAAAAAGAGCTCTGGTATACTTCTGATCTAACTAATAGATGTGTCAGAGAAAAATATATCTTACTATGGTATGTTTGCCATCTAAGGACGGACAGGAATAGAAGACAAAAAAATCCTCCGCACAAAGCAAGCACACAAAAAAGCACAACACAAGCGATGACAACCAATGGAATTGGATAGATAGGAACACTTTATTTGACATCACAATGTGACGCAACATTTCTAATTGTTAGGCCCTATTAATGTGGCACATCACATTGTGATTTTGAATAAAGTGTTCCTATCTAATTCCAATGGTTGTCGTCTCCTGCGCTGTGCTTTTGTATGTTTGCTATCAGAGGCATAGCGAGGGTGAGAGGCGCCATGGGCAGAGGCGCCCCTCCCCGCCTTCATCTCCGCCTCCCCCACTCCTTTCCCGATCCCCCCCTGCTGCGCACACCCTCTTCCCTTCTCCCGTGCCTTTAGTTGTTCACCGCCATGAACAGCAACTTCAACGTGCTCCTCGCATACCCAGCGGCTCTCCCTATGACATCACTTCCTATGTGTGACACCTGGAAGTGACATCAGCAGGAGAGCTGATGCGATCACAAGGAACACAGCGGTGAGCAGCTAGAGATACGGGGAAGGGAAGAGGGCATGTGCATGGCAAAGGGAGGAGTGGGGAGCAGCAGAGGGGGCAGAGAGGAGGAGGGGTTCTGGCACCCCCATCAACATGGCGCCTGGGGCGGACCGCTCCCCTTACTATGCCATTGTTTGCCATCTAAGCTATCTAATCTCTCTCTATTCTGGGGACAGCTTTCAAGTAGCCTGCATAGTGGCAAAGGACAGAGGTACTTTTGCACTGCACCCTTGCAGTTCTGGTAGTACGGTAGATCAGAATAACTGGGCAGAATAGATGGCACAATTGGTCGCTATCTGCTGTCATCTACTATAGGCAGGGGCCATTCCCATATGCAGATTTTTTACCTACAGACATTAAAGATATTTTGAAAGGAAAATATGACCAGCTAAAAGGACATGCACATATCTGCATCTGCTATTTGCGCAGGAACTTTATCCACGAAAGTGTACACATATACTTTTGGAAATTAAATGTATACATATAAGTGCACTCTTACGAGACTAGGAGATTGAGCTTCCAACTGGTAGAAGACAGTTAATGTGAGCAATTGCAAAGCGAAGCATGCAGGAAAAATGAAGTCAGACAACAGATATGTGATGCAAGGTTTCACATTAGGAGTCACTGACCAGGAAAGAATTTAGGTGTCATTGCTGATGATTTGTTGAAAGCCTTGACTCAGTCTTAAACAGCAGCTAGGAAAGCAAATCGAATGTTAAGAATTATTAGGAAAGGATTGGAAAACAAAAACGAGAATATTATAATCCGTTTGTATCACTCCATGGTGCAACTGCACCTCAAATACTGTGTGCAGTTCTGGTCACCACATCTCAAAAAAGATGAAAATAAAAAGGGGATGGGATGACTTCCCTAAGAGGAAAAGCAAAATTGGCACGGGCTCTTCAGCTTAGGGGGAGAATATGATACAGGTCTACAAAATACTGAGTGAAATGGAATGGGGTAGATGTGAATTGCTTGTTTATTCTTTCCAAAAATACGAGGACTGTGTCTATTTGAAATGTAGGCCAGCATTTCAAAGGCCTACATTTCAAGTACCTATTGCAGCCCTAGGGAGTTGCCTATGGCTGCTTAATCTCGCCTAAGGCCACTTCTGGGCAAAACCACGTCCACGTCCATCCTTGGGCGAGCTTAAGCGTCCCTAGGCACCTTCCTGCACCTGCGACAGATGCCTCAGTATAGGCAGCCTGCCTGTTTTTTTAAAAAAGAAAACGTGGGTCCAATTGGCTGGTTAGACAGCAGTAGGATGCCTTCCACCGCCTACAATCGGACGTCGTTTATAGAATTTGGCCCAAAATGTACTGCTAAAACGTAACCTCTATTTTCCCAGAGACTCAGCATTTTGTTATTTGTGATTTCATGGTTTGCAAATATTTTCAGGAACCATATTACTGCAAATAACAAGAATGGACTGCATGTGTTCTAAACTAGACTCAAATGCCAAAAAATAGAATTCTATGAGTCTTATCATATAATAATTACCAGAAAATGATCCACCAGAAACTCCTTTTAAAGTGGTAAATTAAGTTTACTGACTCCTTTTCATTCCCCTTTTATAGTTCATTTATAGCCTGTCTTTTACAAAGAAGGTCACATAGGGCTAGATTCACTAAGCAAACCAATCGTGTATCGATTGGTTTGTGACCCTGACCTGATTCACTAACCTCGTGGCTGATCCGATTCTGATTCGCGCATGCAAATGAGGGTAAACGGCATGCAAAGTAGGAAAGAAGTGATTCACTAAACTTTTCCAGGAACACCAACTGGGCTGTCTGATCCAAAAAGAAGTGACTGGTGGGGACCAGTCGCTCAGGTCCTTTCTGACTGCCCTGCTCTCTGCTGCCATGCTTTCTGCCCTGACTCTCCTCTAGCCGCCCTGTTCAGCCCTGACTTACCTGCCCAGCCACGACTCACCTGCCCTGCTCATCCCTGAGTTGCCTGCCCTGCTCAGCCCCGACTCTCGAGCTCTGCTCAGCCCCGAGTCGCCTGCCCTGACCAGCCCCAACTCGCCTGCCCTGCTCAGCCCCGACTCTCCAGCTCTGCTCAGCCCCGACTGGCCTGCCCTTCCCTGCAGTGCGAGCCCATGGTTTTAACCCACCGGTTTAAAGTAGGTTAAAACCATGGGCTCACGAAGTATATAGAAATGTAAAAAAACAGAAAAAAAGCAGCTCCCAGCTCTGTAAGCATGCGCAGACCATCTACAGACAAAGAATATGGTCTGTGCATGCTTCAGGATCGCTCACTAGCGATCTGTGTGGTCGCTAGGGGGCATTCCTCCGATCGCCCCCATTTGCATGCTGGCCTTTAGTGAATTTGTCAGCCGGCCTGCCTGCAATCGCCCACGGATTGGACACGGAAAGGAAGGTTAGTAAATATAGGCCATAAAGTTCAGAATGAATGAAATGTGAGACTTTTCAATGAAACATATACTGCACATGTAGCACTACAGTAATGAAAAGCAACAACAATAACAAAAAAAAAAAAATCCAAGAAGAGCTGCAGTAAAAAAACAGTAACAAAAGAAAGACAAAACTGCAGGAAATGTACAAAGTACAGGAGCTTTATTCAATGATGTAAAAAGCAATAAAAACAATATAGTATTGCAATGTTTCTATGAGCAGGAGTTTCGATAGGAGAAATCCTTTGTCTCAAGAACCTTTGTTCAATTGATGTTATCCAATTGGTTCCTTGTACACATACATGCAGAGTATCATGGACCCCTGAAGAAGAAGTATTTTTCAAAACACAGACCGTGTTGGGTCTGCACCTTCCAACACCAAGGACTAACTTTGGATACTGCATTGTTTATATTGATGATTTTTGTTTTTATTGATTTTTAGTGCTTTTAACATCATTGAATTAAACTCCTGTACCTTGTACATTCCTGCAGTTTTGTCTTTGTTCTGCACTACAGTAATGCTCATTTCAACAAACCAGCCAGTTTCAAAGAAGTACGTTAGTGCAGAACAGAGGTACAAAATTCAGATCTATTAAATGTGATATGATCTTTGCCATTTCGAGCTACTGTATATGTAAATTGTTCATGCAACAAGGAGATGATATCATGTATGATATCATGTTATGCTGAAAAACTAAGGAGCTCTTGCACTCCCTCCCCCCCTTTTTACAAAACTGTGGACGTGGGGTGTTTTTTTTAGCTGCTCATAGAAACTTTTGGGGTTTTGTAAAAGGAGGGATTACTGAGCTACTCTAAAAACCAGTCAGTGCTATCACTAGAAAGGGGCTTTCCCATGCACGGAGCCTACTTTTAGTGTGATAGTAAAATGTTTGCCTTTTCCATTTCTTTCTATTAAGGGCTATGTGCTATTGCGGCAGCCCTTACTGACTCCTGTTTTCTAGGCGGTAAGGGCTCCTGTGCTAAAAAAGAAAAATCCTATTTGGTACGTTATTGAGAGCTAAAAGCCAAATATCTGCTCGGAATAACAAACTTCTCTTTATAATGACAGGGGTTGCCATACAACTTATTTTGAGGAATTGGAAGAGCTGGGATAGGTTAAATTACACTTTCTGGTGGGAATCTCTTTGCCATACTTTTAAAATGGAATGTCTGATGGCCATACAGCAGGGACGTTACAAGAAATTTATGGATGTTTCGGAGCCATTGACTAAATTCTGTAAGGAATGATAACTGACTTTATTTTATTGACCTTTAAACATACACATCCAGGGTGGGAGGGAGGGGGGAGGGTTTTGCATTGGAATTTGATTTGGGGAATTTATGGATAGTTTCTTGTAGGTATCTATTTTTCTGGAATATTAGGTGGGAGGGTGAGGAAAAATAATTGATCATTAATGTCTGTAAGTTTAATGTGCTTTTCTTGTAATATTATATATATATGATATATGAATTATTTGAATATATGAATTATTTGTTTGCACAATTATAGTTTGGAAATTTAATAAAGATTTTTTTTTTAAAAAAGAAAATTTATTTTTTTTGCCAGTGGGAAGCATGCACCGATCCTCAAACTAGTGCGGGACACCTGAGCGCACCCCGTGATAGTGCTTTTTAACCTGCAGTAAGCAGGTGTGGCGTGGCATAGTAGTAGAGCTGCTTCCTCATTACCCTGAGGTCGTGGGATCAAATCCCAGTGCTGCTCCTTGTGACCTTGGGCAAGTCACGTAATCCTCCATTTCCCCAGTGTCTGTATATATGTAAACCGCTTTGAATGTCTAATCACAAAAAGGCAGTATACAGGTCGCATCCCCTACTACAGCTTAGCGAAAGGATTCCTAAAATGGAGTCTCATGTTTATTTTGGGTTAATTCAGCAAATGCTGGAAAAAAACATGGGAAAAGCCAGTTACATGATGCATAGCACTTACTGTGTTTAACCTTTCATATGCTCTAATTATATATTCTAAAGAAAACAAAATGCTACAGTTGGTTCCTTTGACCGAAAAATTTGCCTCAGTAATGGAATGGACCATCTGTCTAGTTCATGTAGTCCTGGCTGTGAAATTTTTCTGTGACTAAATGGAATCTTGTTTTGCAGATGGTACTGTGAAGGGCAAGAGCTTGAAAATTCACCTGACATCCAAATAATCCAGACGGGCAATCTACACTCGCTAATCATTTCAGAAGCTTTTGAAGAGGATACAGGTCGCTATTCTTGCTTTGCGTCAAACATCCATGGCACAGACTCAACTTCTGCAGAGATTTACATAGAAGGTAAGGCTGGAAGCCGTACAAATAGTAAGGTTGGATTGGATTGGATTTATTGCTTTTGATATACCGCTGGAACACAGGCATTGAGCTACTCTCTCCGTCCTGAACGGGCTCACAATCTAATCTAAGCATAGAAGAGAAGACATCACTAACATTGCCGAGATAATAAGAGGGAAGAAAAGAAAGCAGCCCGCGGAAAGTATAGAACATTGAAGGCAAAGGAAAAAACAAAACCCCTCAAGATCCAAGAACATGAGTATTATAGTTACATTATAAGGAAAGATAGAATTGTTAAACTAACACACAGAACAAACGCCTCAATTTATCATCCAAGAAAAGCTAGTGCCAGATACAATATCTAACTAGTGACATTCGTTAATGGACTATGGATGGATCCATAGTGAAGATGAAAGAGAATAGGTTTCAATAGTTTCTAGAAGTAGGAATCAGATGTTACTAAGGGCTCCTTTTACTAAGCTGCATTAGCGTTTTTAGCGCACGCAGCAGATTAGCAGCTAGAACTAACGCCAGCTCAATGCTAGCGTTAGTGTCTAGCGTGCGCAGCATTGTAGCACGCGCTATTCCGTGTGTTAAAGCCCTGACGCAGCTTAGTAAAAGGAGCCCTAAATGTGCTTGCGTTGTTTTCAAAATTCTATATGGTATCTTCACCCCTTTTATCCCTCTATCTTGGAATGTTTACAGATTCTCTTTTGCAAGAGGTGTCCAATAATTTAAACTCTCCCTTCCTTCTAGGAAAGGGATTAAGGGAGTCAAGATTTTTAGTCAGTCTTTGGTTTTTAAATTTTCTCAACTTTGGAATGCTCTTCCTTTTTTTCTAAGGAGTTTTGGTTCACTTCAATTCTTCCATAAATCTTTAAAAGCCTCCCTATTTGCTAAAAACTTTGAAAATTAACTTTCTTGAATTCTTCTTATTGTTTTTTATGGTTTCTATTTATTAATTTAACTGTTGTAAACCGAGTCGAGCTTTCTTAGAATGATGACTCAGTATATAAAGTCAAGCATTAGATTAGATTAAATGAAGCTACATTGGTATTAGGCATAACGGAGGAAATGCAGAGATATCACAAGTCAATGCCACTAGCTGAGCTGGCTGAATAACAAATAGGTCAAAGTTCAATACAAAGAATTTATAATGGAACTCATGGAAGGAAAAATATTATTATCATTACTTAGAGTGAAGGAAAACAGAAGGTATGTAACTAAGGCTGTACATTCATTTGAAATAATAACAACAAAATAAACCTCGGCAAACTTCTAGAATTTTTTTTTTTTGTATAATCGTTTTTATTAATCTGCCAAATTTACAAAAGCAAGCAATACAAACATACCAACGAAAATGAACAAGACAAAAGCAGAAACAATCGGGTCATTCGCGTCTTCCTTCATGAAGACCCTCAGAAACCAACCCCACCATACCCACCAGAATCCCCCACCCCCTACCCACACACTCCAGTGTCAAAAGTTCAATAAAGAACTACGAGCTCTTGGGGACAATCCCTCCCAAACGGGAGCCCATATCCTCCTAAATTTCCTCCAGGGCCCAGGACAACTTCTAGAATTTAAAGTTGCGCTTTGTACTTAGCTGTGCTCAGAAGCGTAGTAACGAGACCGTCATGCGAGTGAACCCGAGACAAAACTCAGTCTCAACTGCTTTTCAATCATAGCACCGTCTTCCAAACAGCTTTAGTCAAAAAACGTTTGAGAATGCGACAGGGTTATCGTTTATCTTAAACTTATCTCATCATCTATTACTGGGTTCTGATGCATTTCGCCGTAGCTATTTGTTTTGTTTGGGTATCCATTCATAAGAAATGACATGATGTTTCAGGGTTTTTTTTCTCCCGTGTTGCTAATAGTGTGCTCTCTTTATGAAAACTCTGCACCCTTTGGGGACGATTCTATAAATGGCGCCTAACAACACCTAACACCTAGGCATTGCTCAGTGCAGTTGTCAATAAATCGCTAGCTGCTGTTTACAGAATCGTGCCTACTGGCGCCTAACTCGCATCATAGAGTTAGGCACTGGTGTAATAGGCCAGGGTTTTCCTGGCCTAATTTACCGGCACCTAACACAAGCACCTACTGGTGCATACCATGCCTACTTTTCAGGTAGGCGCCACTCTGAATTCCACGCACAGCTTCAATTAAAGTTAAATTAATGTTTTTTTAATAGACTTGTAATGGTGTTTTCAATTAAAATGCCAATTATAAGCACAAAAACATAAGAATTGCCATAATGGGACAGACCGAAGGACCATCAAGCTCAGTATCCAGTTTCCAACAGTGGCTAACTCAGGTCCCAAGTACCTAGCTAGATCCCAAGAAGCAAAACAGATTCTATGCTGCTTATCCTAGGAATAAGCAGTGGATTTTCCCCAATCCATCTTAATAATGGCCTATGGACTTCTCTTTTAGGAAATTTAGAGTTGCATGCAGAATTTGGCAAGCCACCGCCGATGTAGGTGCTTAGCAGTGCCTAACCTAGACACCATTCATAGAACCAGCCCCTTTGTGAAAAGAGTGTGCACTCTGGGTCTGATTCTATAAATTGTGCCTAACTCCTACACGCCCTTGAGTGCGATTGTCAATTATCCGCTAAGTGCCATTTATAGAATGGTGCCTAGAGGCACTTAAGGGGTCTTAGGCATCAATAGGCATTGAATCCTTAGGCACGCTGCCATTTAGACCAGGATTTTCTTGGCTTAAATGAGTGCACCTAAGTCACACCGTGCCAAAAATCTGCCCAGAATCTGCCCCTAACCACATCTACTTGCTAGTAGTCGTCATGGTGTAGACGCCTTCCTCATAGTGGTAGGTGTCTACCAGCTAATTAATTGAAAGTGCCATTAAAAAAACAAACTAAAATGATTAAAAAATTAACAGCACCAATTGAGACAATTAAGAAAATTAAGTTAGGCACCTAGATTGGCAATGTTTGCGAATCTAAGGCCTAACTTCAGGCACTGTTTATAGAATCAGGGCCCTCTTTCTGATATATTGGCATTCTCTTCTTACATGTTTTTATTAAAATTATAAACTGCCTTGGCCTACATGTTGGAATAAGGCAGTATACTAAATTCAGAATAAACAATTTGTACTTGTACACATTAAATTTCACCAGCTATTTTCCTAAGGTCTTCCAGTTTCCTATGGTCTCTTGAACATCTCACAATCTGCATGCAATTTTACAACTTTGAATATAATCTGCAAATGTAATCACCTCATTCATCATTCCCCTTTCCAGATTATTTATAAATAGTTAAAAAGAACCAATCCCTAGGTTCCACTGCAGATCCCTAGGTCACTCCATTATTTACCTTTCTCTATTGAATTGGCCATTTAACCCTACCCTCTGTTTACTATCCAGTTCTCAGTCCACAATAGAACATTGCCTCTTATACCATGGCTTTTTAATTTTCTCAGTAGTCTCTTATGAAGGAGTTTGTCAAAATCTTTCTGAAAATCTAGATATACTACATCAGCCAGCTCAGTATTATCCATATGTTTATTCACACCTTCAAAGAACTGTAGCAAATTGATGAGGCATGACATCCCATGGCCGAATCCATGATGACTTTGACCCATTAAACCACCTGTGTCTATGTGTTCAGCAATTTTATTCTTTGTACCAGTTTCATTTTGCTTGGCACTGACATCAGGTTTACCAGTCTGTAATTTTCCCGGATCATGCTGAAGCACTTTAAAAAAAAATTGACAGACATTTTTCTTGTTCTTTCTTTCTTTGTTTCAGTTTGTGCATTTCATATAACAAATGAAAAATTAAATTTTAAAACATTTTGGATGGAACATTTTGCCCCCTCTTTCAGCCACAAAAAACTCTCTTTGGAAGCCCTATCCCTATTTCTCAGCCTTCCCCTCAATACCCTTCCACCTTCTCCATAGCCTCATAATCCATATGTTTGTAAGAGAGCTTTTCCTCCTTCCCTAAGTGCCTATGGTTCTCTGTTGGGTAACAAAAAGGAATACAAGGTCCTGTGCTTTCCCACAGGAACAGTTGCCACAGTGGTGTAGCAGTATAGATTTGTTCTAGACAAGTAGTCTCAAACTCGCGATCTGGGGGCCACATGCGGCCAGCCTGATACTATTTTGTGGCCCGTGATCTGTACTAGTGCTGTCTATACTAGTGCTGCCCGCTCTTTGCAGTATTATCTGGCTTCCCCCCTGGCCTCCCGCTCTTACCTTCAGATAATTACCGCAGCCAGCAGAGAGGATTGCCGTGCTGTAGCGATCTTTGCAGGCTGCCGTCATCCTCAGCAGCAGAGGAGGAGGAGGGGATGGGACCGTGGTAGAGGGAACGTGCTGCAGAGGCCGATGGCAGCCTGCAAGGAATGCTACAGCACCGGCAATCCTCTCTGCAGGCTGCGGTAATTAGCTGAAACTAAGACCAGGAGGCCAGGGGGGAAGCTGGAGGACACTGTAAAAAAGGGGGAACATACAGGTCTTCAGGGGAGGGGAAAGATTTATAAACTATAAAGAGTTTTACCTCATGCAAAATTGTCATTTCTTTAATAACACATTAACTATTTTTTCTGTGGCCCTCCAAGTTCCTACAAATCCAAAATGTGGCCCTGCAAAGGGTTTGAGTTTGAGACCACTGTTCTGGACTGAACCACTGTAGGAGGCTCCCTTCCAGAAGTATTCTTAGTAGTTAGGTCTTTTAGATATATACAGAATTTAGGAATCCATAGAAGATTATGTGCAGAGTAGATGAGAGGGAGAGAATGAGTGAGGCAAGTTCATGTCTCTATGATACAGGAACAGTCTAGGAGAATCCAGGAGAGTGCCCCTCATTCTTTAGGGTTTTGTGACTGGAGCAAGGCCACTTGTCCAGTCTGCATGTTCCTTACAAAGGAGTCAGGAAGGAAGCATATTTTTTGGATTTTCAGTCCTGAGGCCTTCTGACTATTGAGTCAGGCCAGCACAAGCAACAGGTCTGAGAAGTTGCTCGCGCTGGTGAAGATTTAAAGAGGTATGGGATTGGGGGAAGGGAGGGAGGGCAGGAGTGTGGCATGGGGGGGAGGGGGGGAGTGGAGAGGTGGCGGCCAGGGCAAGATTAACCAATAGGCCAAGTAGGCACGTGCCTAGGGCCCGAAATGGTCAGGGGAGCCCGATGAAGGAGGGCATCAACATTGTTTTTTCCAAACGGCGATGGGCCCTCCAGCATCGATTGGCAACGCGGGCCCCACCCCGATCGGCAACAGGGCCCCCCCCCCCCCATCGACGGAAAGTAAGACAAGCAAGCAACGCGGGTAAGAAAGGCAATGAGAGCTGTAATTGTGCAAGCGGTGCTGCTTGCCCAAAGCTTCCCTCTGACACAGCTTCCTGTTTCCGCCTGGGCGTTTGGTGGGGTGGGGCAGGGCAGAGGGCCTAGGGGCCCTTGATGAATTAATCCTGCCCTGGTGCCAGCGCACCATCAATACAGCGCTCAGGGTGGTCCACCCCCCACCCCCACTTATTACACTACTGCATGCAGGTGCCTTTACATATAACTCAGATTATTAGCAACTAGGTTTCATTGCAAAAACTTATACTAAAATACATGAGTTGTGGTAAAATAAACCATCTTAATGGAAATCAATATTGATAACTGTAATCTTTGTCCCAGCTCCATTCCCAGATCATCCCAGCACTGTCCAGATAGTGCTGAGACAGTCTGTAAGGATATTTAAGGAGGGGGAGTTATAAGGTGGGCTGCTATAAAAGAACTCATGTTCTTTTAGCACAATTCCCATTTTATGCAATGAGACTTAGTTCCTAATAACCTGGGTTACCAGTAAAATAATCCTTCTTAATGGTAGTCTACATTGATAACTTCTCCCTCTGTGCTTTCTCTGCCGCCGCACAGCGGCGGCGCGTTCCAGATTCCACCCCTCAACTTCCGCTGATCCCTCTGTGCTTTCTCTGCGCGTTCCAGATTCCACCCCTCAACTTCCGCTGATCCCTCTGTGCTTTCTCTGCCGCCGCGCAGCGGCGGCGCGTTCCAGATTCCACCCCTCAACTTCCGGTACATGATACTTAAATTCAACCACTTTGCGGCGCACGCCAGCACTCTGACTAGCATTGATAGTTACTGCATGAACAGAAACTTAACTTTTAGCGTTTATTTTATCTGTTTTAAATGATTTTAAATTTTCAGTTTCATTTTATTTGTACTAAGGTTGTTACCTTGCTTTTATTTTCCTTAGCTGATCCCTCTGTGCTTTCTCTGCCGCCGCGCAGCGGCGGCGCGTTCCAGATTCCACCCCTCAACTTCCGGTACATGATACTTAAATTCAACCACTTTGCGGCGCACGCCAGCACTCTGACTAGCATTGATAGTTACTGCATGAACAGAAACTTAACTTTTAGCGTTTATTTTATCTGTTTTAAATGATTTTAAATTTTCAGTTTCATTTTATTTGTACTAAGGTTGTTACCTTGCTTTTATTTTCCTTAGCTGATCCCTCTGTGCTTTCTCTGCCGCCGCGCAGCGGCGGCGCGTTCCAGATTCCACCCCTCAACTTCCGGTACATGATACTTAAATTCAACCACTTTGCGGCGCACGCCAGCACTCTGACTAGCATTGATAGTTACTGCATGAACAGAAACTTAACTTTTAGCGTTTATTTTATCTGTTTTAAATGATTTTAAATTTTCAGTTTCATTTTATTTGTACTAAGGTTGTTACCTTGCTTTTATTTTCCTTAGCTGATCCCTCTGTGCTTTCTCTGCCGCCGCGCAGCGGCGGCGCGTTCCAGATTCCACCCCTCAACTTCCGGTACATGATACTTAAATTCAACCACTTTGCGGCGCACGCCGCAAAGGCGCGCGCCTTCGGCGCGCGCCAAAGGAGCGCACTTAAGGAGCAGGTTCTGCTCCTTAATGCGCTCCTTTGTGCGATACTGCAGTGCAGATTATGGCTTAAACATTCTAAAGGGAAAAACAAATTACTAATAAGTAATAAATCATTGAAAACTAGCATCTTCTTTTCTTTTATAATCATTTTAATCATCTTCTCTTGGGTTTTTTTATCAGAAGTAATGAAGTTGACTCACTGTGCTTCTAATTTCGAATTGAGAACAATGGAGGAACCAATTTCTTCTATTCCAGTTTTTTGGGGTCATAGACCGAGTAAATTTGAACCTCCAACTAAATTACTAAATAATAACTCTAATCTAAAAAGAATCTCTACTGAAGGAACTCTTCCTAATAACTTACAAGCCGCAAAAACGTTCAGATATAAAACATTAAACATTGGATTAATTAATACTCGCTCAATTAAAACTAAATATCACCTTATTAAAGATCTTATTTTGCATCATTCCTTAGATATACTATTTCTAACTGAAACTTGGCTATCAGAGGGTGAGGAAGCATATCTCTCATATGCTTGTCCTAATTATTTTTCTTTTGTATTTAACCATCGTTCTGTTAAAAGAGGTGGAGGACTGGCAGTAATATTTAGGGACTCATTAGTGACAAAGGTTGATAACTCTACAGGGTATGCTTCAATTGAATATCTCCATCTCACCATACATTCAAAACCCAAAATAGATGTCTTACTAATCTATCTACCCCCGCCAGTCAATTCAGAAAATATTGTTCTTTTACAATCTCTACTTTTTGAATTTGGAAGTTCATCTTTAAATCCACTAATTTTAGGTGATTTCAATATTCATTTCGATGACCATCAGAATAACTTCTCCAATACCATCCTCTCTTATATCAAACAATTAGATTTATGTTCTTTAATAAACCAGGCAACTCACCAAGCAGGTCATTCTATAGACTCGGTATTAGTTCCTCTCTCAGAAAGGAATAATTTTACATTCAATCATTGCCTTCCAGTTCCATGGTCTGACCACTATCTGATCTCTCTAACATACAATAGCCATAGCATTGACCATAAAATTAAACGCCAAACAATTAGTTATAGAGATTTCAAGGATCTTTCTTCCGAATCTCTACAAGCTGCATGGGATTTTGACTTTTCCGAAGCTTCCTCTAGCACTATAGATGATCTAAACAACAAATGGAATATGGCAATTCAAACCACATTAGATAATTTGATTCCGATTCAAACTAAAACCATCTCCGCCCGTAAAGTTTGTAATCCATGGTTCAATGCAGAACTTTCACTTCTCAAAAGACAATTGAGAACCCTTGAACGAAGATGGAGGAATAATAAAACTCAAACCAATCTTACCTTTTTCAGAGAACATTCAGAATTCTATAAAGCGAAAATAAATCAAACAAAAATGAAATATTATTCTGAGAAAATATTTAAAGCTAAAAACCCTTCTTTTTTATATTCTATTCTCAATAATATCACACCAAATAATAAAAAACAATTTGAGTTAAATAGTAAAATTCCCTCTGCCCAAGAACTCTCTGACTATTTTAATGAAAAAATTTCAAACATAAGGAAAACCTTTAATAATGCTAATGTTAAAATTGAATTAGATCAGATTGACCAAGATGTATTATTTTCAAAATGTTCCAAATTTAAAATACCGAGCCTTAAGGAGATTGAAATTACTCTTCAAACTCTGAATATCAGAAGCTCAAAAGCAGATCCAATACCACCATTTCTTCTTAAAAAATACTTTGACATCTTTGGACCTTGGATTCATGTATTAGTAACAGAAAGTCTAAAACAACAAACAGTTCCACTAGATTGGAAAAAATCCTTTATTCGACCTATTCTTAAAGATAAAAATGCTAATCATGATGATTTGTCTAATTTTAGACCAATATCCAACATTCCATTTTTAGCAAAGTTAACAGAAAAAATCGTCTTTAAACAAATTTCAGAGTTTGTAGAGCAAACAAACGTGTTACATCCTAATCAAACCGGTTTTAGACAACACCATAGTACAGAACATTCACTAATTGGTATGACAACTTCAATTCAATATTTCTTGGATCATCATCAATCGGTGCTTTTAACTTCTCTGGATCTCTCAGCAGCGTTTGATACGATTGATCACGGTTTACTCCTTGCTAGACTTCAATCTATTGGGGTTACAGATGATGTTCTAGCTTGGTTTGCATCTTACTTCAGTAATCGCACATCTACAGTAATCTTTAATGATTCTTCTTCCTCAATTTCACAAATATCATATGGGGTTCCTCAAGGATCAATCCTTTCACCTTTACTTTTTAATATATTTTTGGCACCTCTGTTGACATTATGTCAATCTATAGGATTTCATGTTTTTGCCTATGCTGATGATATCCAATTATTGTACCCCCTCAATAATAACAATATAAATGAAATTCTGACAATTAATGAGAAACTGGAACAAATTCATCATTGGCTGGACAAAAACAGGTTGGCTCTCAATATTAAAAAAACTAACATCATGCTGTTTCCTTGGAAGGAAAACTTTTCCTTAGTTACTCCTATTATGATTCAAAATATTCCTCTTCAATTAGTTAAAAATACTAAAATTCTAGGAGTAATTTTTGATAACAAACTAAATTATCATGATCATATTAGTAGTATTGTTAAAACCACCTTCTATAGATTGCGGAAAATTCGATCCATTTCTAAATTCCTCTGTCCTAGAGCACTTAATATTCTTATTCACTCTCTGGTGATGTCTAAAATCGATTATTGCAACTCATTATTTACAGGAATTACGTTACAAGAAATTAAACGTTTACAAATTATTCAAAATGCTTCCATTAAATTAATAACAAAATCTAAAAAATTCGACCATGTGACACCACTCCTTAAAAAGGCTCATTGGCTTCCTGTCATACACAGAATTACACACAAATTATGTACTATTATCTTTAAAACATTAGAAAATAAAACTCCAGCATTTTTATTCAGACTACTTATCCCATATTCTGTTAAAAGAACTTTAAGATCTAGTGAACGGAATCTCTTATCAATTCCTACTTTGAAAGTAATAGGCACAAGAAGACAATATATCTTTTCATGTACAGCCCCCCAGATCTGGAATGCGCTTCCTATGTTTTTACGGGAGGAGAAAGTGTTCGGGAAATTTAAATGCGAATTAAAAACCTTTTTGTTCAAGGATGCATTTGCAAATTAAGTAAAAATTTTTATACAGTGTTATTTTAGTAAATTATTTTTCAGCCAATTTTAACTTCCTTATGTGTTTTCCCTTTATGTTCTTTCTTTACTATAAAAAATGGAGTTCTTTCCCTTTTTACCCTTTTTTTTTTACGTTATAATTGAGAAATTGTATGTAATGTTTTTGTTTCCCTTCATTTATATTTTATTGTACATCGCTTAGAAGTTTGATTAAGCGATTCAACAAGCAACCTAATAAACTTGAAACTTGAAACTTGATGGAGGCAAGTGCTGAAGCATTCTGTAAGGATATTTTGTATTGCTATCTGGATTTAGCTAAGGTGGTCTGTAAGAATATCTGGTGGCATTATTTGAGTGCTGAGGTGATTTTTTGGGATATTTGGTGGCACTTTCTGGATAGTATCATCGAATAGTGATTTAGGTATTTATCCTGATAACAGCAGCCAGTATCCAGATAATTGCTTCCTCTAAATCAGTGGGTCCCAACCCTGTCGTGGAGAACCGCCAGACAGTCGGGTTTTTGGGATAGCCCTAAGGAATATGCACGAGAGAGATTTGCATATAACGGAGGTGACAGGCATGCAAATCTGCTCCATGCATATTCATTAGGGCTATCCTGAAAACCTGATTGGTGGTCCTCCAGGATAGGGTTGGGAACCACTGCTCTAAATCACTAAAATAATTATAAAATTTTGTTTCTCTATAGGTGCTTCTTCCTCTGAATCTGAAGGTGACCAGAAAGAAGAAATGGCTCAGTAAGTGATGACTTCACATGTTGTTTTTAAACATTTTTCTTCCTTGTACCTGAGAACTGGAGGGGGGCCAGAGCAGATTTTCAACAAGAGCTCCAGGGGTGATCCAAGTAAATACAGATCAGTGAACCTGATGTCAGTGTAGGGTACAATACTGGAAGCAAGTAGTAAGAACAAAATCCCTGGTTATATGGAATACATGCACCAATATAGAAACGCCAGGTCATGACTTACTAATCTATTCGAAGTCTTTGAAGCTATGAATACACATATGGATAAAGGTGGGCTGATTGATGTGAAGGCAGGGCCTTTTGTAAATTACCAACAAGGATATGCAGGCGGGCACATATATTTGCTGGCATGTATAACAGTGGCAGTAATTTTATAAATATATACATAGAAAAAATAAGCAGCATAAATCTGGCAGTTTCCACCTTCTATTTAGAAGCAAAAATTTTGCAGCTTCCACTTGTACACATCAAGGTCATTACCAATTCAAATTTATTGAGAAAAGACCCAACTTGGCCAAATTTTAGCATACTGCCTGTTGGTAAAGTTCTGACCTCGTTCACCTTGTCTGGATGTTTAGAAACTGGCCGTTATCCAGCTAAAGGTTCTGAATATCCAGATATTTTTGACTGCTGTAGCTGGTTAAATATTGACCCATTAGTTTACATAGAATTCCATATCATACTCCAGTTGCTAATGTACTTTTACTATCTTTCCCATACATATCTACATCACAGCTTTCTGTTAAATATGACTGACATTCAGTATTCTAAATGAGAAGAATATGGAAAACCATTTCACAGGGGGGAAAAAAAAACCATTCTGCTCGATCTTCCTGCTTTAGTGTTGTCACACCAACTTTTTGGAACTCTCTGCCCTTGGATCTTCATTCCCCAAATTATCATTTATAAAATTAAAAACTGTACTAAAAATACATTGTTTCACTTTAGCTTATCAACTACCATTACAATATACCTCTGTCTATCCTGCTGATTTTTGCCCCGTTACAGCATCACTTTCAAAGTTATATCACATTACATACTCTCCCTTCCTTTTGTATCTTAGTTTAATGGTACTCTGATCTTGATGGTCTTCCAAGCTCACAACACAGTTTCAGGGAGTTGCAGAGTACAGAATCCTTACTACTTGAGCTAACATCAAACACAAAATCGTATCTATGTAAGGGTGAACAATCTGTGTCACTATCATTTGACATTTCAGCCACATTTGACACAGTGGATCACACTCTACTTCTTCTAAAGTTGAGTGAACTAAGCATACATGGAGTGGTTCTAAAATAGTTTTCAGAATTCTTAGGAAATAAAACCTATGAAGTAAGAAAGGGAAATAAGAAGTCCCAAAAATGGAATGCTCTTTGCGGAGTGCGCCAAGGCTCTCCACTGTCTCTTTCCTTGTTCAACATCTACTTAAAAGGATTAGGAAAAAAAATTCTTCTCCCCTCAAGTTCACACATTTTTATACGCAGACGATATTTTCCTACTTTGTATAGCCAAAGATTCTTTTGATATCACCTTACAACACCAAACAAAGACTATTGAAGACCTGAGTTCTTGGACACAAAAGAATTTCCTTAAACTTAATAAACTGAGGAACAAAGTGCTCTGGTATGGTGGCTATAACTCACTACCCTGCACAGATCTAGTGTTAACTAAAGGAGGTATCCTTAAGATTGAGAAAACTTCCAAAATACAATCCATTGCTCTAGATTCTTGTTTTACTTTTGGATATCAGATCGACTCCTTGGTCAAAAAATTATTTTTTAGGTTAAGACAACTAAGAACGATTAGTTCCCTCCTAAGCCAAAATAATTTCAGAATGGTTGCACAAGACTATTGTAACTCTTTGCACTATGGCATCACTGAGAAGGAATATCAAAGATTGTAACTACTCCAGACCACCATGGCTAGATTAATTTTTGGAGTAGGCAGATTTGAGAAGACTAGCCCGCTATTGGGAGAATTATACTGGCTGACAAAGGAAAAAAAAGAGTTCATTTCAAGATCGCTTGCATGACCTACAAAGCAAGATTACTCTAATGGACTAGTATTGGGCATCAAGGTTCCCTGCTCCTTCTATAACTCAAGAAAGACACAACTCCTGAAGCTGACCTGTCCTTCCTCCCACCAAGTTCAACAGGAAAAGCTATTTGAATCTACCTTTGAATTCCAGGGTCCAAAAATCTGCAATTGTTTACCACTATATCTACGTCAGGCCCTTTTCCTTGTAACCGCTATTCTCCAATGCTCTCTAGAATCTTATTATAATTGTAATGATTGATCTCAAATCTTATTGTTAACCACAATGAATCCTTGTTGACAATTGCGGCATGGAAATAACATATACATAAGTAAGCAGATAGCAACATCTAAAACATTTACAATCAGAATCACAATTCAGTCAAGAGGATATCTCCACTAACATCACTGTCCTCAGCAGTTTCCCAAGTTCTCAAATATCAGAAAACAGCCTCAACTGCTTTTTAAACTCTCTTCACCTCTCTCTTACTTACAAACCAATGTAATCCAGGCCTCCTATTGTTTTGTTTCCCTTTTTTCCCCTTTATTGTAATGTAAACCTCTTAGATATTTGTATTATTTGCAGTACATTAGATAAAGGTGAACTAGGAACCATACTGACTAAGTTAACTTTTGCTTATTTCTCTAAATATGCAGGGTAGAAAAGTCACCCTCTACTGCAACTGTATCATCCCACACGCCCAGCACCGTCAGTCAAGATGTGACTCAAGGACAGTCCGCTGTGGCCCAGCAAGCATCGCCAAGCTCTCCACAGCAGGTAAAAAGATTCACTCTCTTTACGTGAAAATCATTATCACTGAATATCAGAAACTTTCTATCTCTAGACAAGGCAAAACTCCAGTTAATACATGGGGGTCAATTCTATTTCTTACCTCCCAGATTCTATAAAGGTCACCCAAATTTGGATGTCCAAAATTGTGTGCTCATCCCAGACTGGCACCCAAAATAATTAGTTAATGGTCTTCAATGATTTAATTATTGGAGTTAGCAAGCACTGGGCACTAATTATAATTTGGGTGCCAATCTGGCTGCTCACCAGTCTGCAACAGTGGGCACCTAAATTGGATCGTGCAAAACTCAAAAAGGGGCGTGGACAAGGGAGAGGCATGGGTGGGTCAGGGGCATTCACAAAAGATGTGCACCGTGTTACAGAATGACAGAGATCTGCATCCAGCTTGTGCACCAGGATTTGAGCCTGAAATGTCTGCCTGTCCAAATTAGATTGTAAGATCTGAGCAGCGACCATCCATTGAATGTTAAATATAACAGGTGGTACAGAATGCCGTAGCTAGATTGATAACAGGAACACCAAGATATGAGCATATCACACCGTATCTCCAACAGCTGCACTGGTTGCCAATGCATTTAGAATCCAATATAAGGCAGTCATGATTTGTCACCAATTTCTATACGGCATGATCCCTGAATTCTTTAAGAATAAGATGGCTGGTTATCAACCAACAAGATCATTATGCTATGAAAATTCTGCATTGTTAAAGACAAGTGTCAACCCGAAATATGTGGAAACTAAGGGCTCCTTTTACTAAGCTGCGCTAGCGGTTTTAGCGCGAGCTGCAATGCCATGCACACTAGACGCTAATGCCTCCATTGAGCTGGCATTAGTTTTTCCGCATAGTGCAGAGGGCAGCGCACGCTAATCTGCAGCGCATGCTAAAAATGCTACTGCAGCTTCATAAAAGGAGCCCCAAGGCAATGACTAGAATTGTGGAATTCCCTTGTTGGGCAAATTCGGAAGTGCAGTGATAGATGTTCATTCAGAAAGTTACTTAAACCACAATTATTTGTTAATGCATTCCTTTGAATATTGATTACACTTGTTTGATGATTTGCTGCAAGAAATGAATCCTTCTGTTTTTATTTGTCTTAATTTGTTTTTATATTTTATGTATGTAAACCGTTTTGGTATGAAACGGTACAGAAATTATTAAAATAAAAATAAAATAATAAATGACATAACATAACATAAGTATTTATTTATATACCGCGCAATGCCTTGCGGTTTGAGGCGGTGTATAGCAGGAATACAAGAGATGTAAAACGCCTCCAAAAAGTCCAGAACTCAGCAATTTGACTCCTATACAACCTCAGCTACAATGACCCCCATTACTCCAGCGCTCTATGCAGTTCACTGGTTACCAGTCAAAAAGCAATGCATCTTCAAAGCCCTGGTCATGACACACAAGAGATTCTACCAAAAACCCCAGCCTACATAGCATCCAAGCTACGCCTATACACCTCTAACTGACCTTCCTCTTCCGCCAATCGGGCCATTAAAAACTGCCTCCTCAATATACTTCTCCTAGTACTCTTCGCTATGACCAGCCTGGTCTCTAGAATAAGCTCTGTTATTGCCTACTGTAACCTATTTGTTGTCATGACTAGTCTGTTTTCAAACGGTTGTGAATGTCTACTTGTAACCCATTCTGAGCTTCTGGGAGAACGGGATAGAAATCGAAATAAATAAATAAATAATTACATCAAAGAAAATTGTTAGTATTAAAGATAGATAAACTGTAGCATAGTATTAAGGCACATAGATATTGCTTGCCTGTCCCAGACAGGATCACAATCTATGCTATACAGCCTGAAAAGAGATGGTAGGAACTATCTATATAATAAAACCGTAGGCGGCGCATGCGCAGTCTTATCGGCGTGCTTCCATGATCCGTATGTCCGTGGCCGCCAAGACTGCAGCATGCCCCGCGCTTACTACGGCCCCACGCGCAGCTCAGTTCGGCACGGCGGTTTCCCCAGATAGGGGAAGCCGAAAAACTCAATCCCGCCTCATGGTCCTGCCGCCGCTCACGAATTCCCCCCCCCCAATCCTCCTGCAACAGCCGCTACCGCTCCTGTTCAAAGCGGCCTGCTGAGGTTCGCGGCCGCTGTAACGAACCTCGCAGGCCGCTCTCCACATGGTAGCACGTTCCCTCTGACGCAATCGCGTCAGAGGGAACATGCTACCGAGTTGGAGAGCGGCCTGCGAGGTTCGTTACAGCGGCCGCGAACCTCAGCAGGCCGCTTTGAACAGGAGCGGTTGCGGGAGGGGGGGGAGTTTTAACAGGAGGAGTCGCCGAAAAAAACCTTCAGCCGCAGCAGGCCAGCACACGGGAAGGGAAGGGGGAGGGGCCGAACGGAGCAGGGCAGCTCAAGGTAAGAAGGGAATGGGGGGTGGGGGAAAATGTTTCTACTACTCAGGAGGGACCTGGAGGGGAAGGGAAAACCGCTGCTGCTTCTGCAAAGGAAAGTGGTGGTAGGGGAGAGAAGGGAATGGGGGGTGGGTGGGGGAAAATGCTGCTACTACTTCTCAGAGATCTGGAGGGGAAGGGAAATATCACAGCTGCTTCTGCAAAATAAAGTGGGGGGGGGGGAGAGAAGGGAATGGGGGGTGGGGGAAAATGCTGCTACTGCTTCAGCAAGGACCTGGAGGGAAAGAGAAATACCGCTGCTGCTTCTGCAAAGGAAAGTGGGGGGGGGGGAGAGAAGGGAATGGGGGGGTGGGTGGGGGGAAATGCTGCTACTACTTCACAGGGATCTGGAGGGGAAGGGAAATAGCACTGCTGCTTCTGCAAAGGAAAGTGGGGGGAGGGAGAGAAGGGAATGGGGGTGGGTGGGGGGAAATGCTGCTACTACTTCACAGGGATCTGGAGGGGAAGGGAAATAGCACTGCTGCTTCTGCAAAGGAAAGTGGGGGGGGGGGGGAGACACAGAAAGAAATACAGACAGACAAAGGAGGCTAGGGAGAGAGACAGACAGAAATAAAGACAGACAGGGGACCAGAGAGACACAGAAATAAAGACAGACAGGCAAAGGGTGCCAGGGAGAGAGAGAAAAAAATTGCAGGAGGGAGAAAGACAGAAAGAAAGGAAGAAAGAAACAGGAGCAGGGAGAGAGACATAAAGAAAGAAAGACAGACAGCCATATATTCTAGCACCCGTTAATGTAACGGGCTTAAACACTAGTTTACATATAATAGAAGAAGAAAACAATGTTAAAACTCAGAAAAGAAGAATGAAAATGAATGAAAAAGAAAAGCAAAAAAAAAAAAAAAGCACATCCAGGAAGTGGGGATTATAAGGTCTTTTAATTATTTATAAAGATGATAATAGGTTGTAAGGATGGGGTTGGGTTTTTTTTTAGGTTTGATAAATAAGTCTGATTAATCATATGTATAACTTATGTTTAAAATATGTATAATATATCTTGGAACATATGATAAAATTTTATAATTACTTTAATAACAAAGATTAAGATGGGTGGGGGAGGGTAATGATCTGTATGAATCTTGTAAAATCATAAGTGATGTCTAAAGTGTTAAATGTGTAATCTATGTTGTTTCCACTTATTGAAAGTGTTTTAAAATGAATAAAGATTATAAAAAAAAAAAAAAGAAAGAAAATTAAGCTGAAGTAGGATAGAAGTTCAATTGGACTCAGTTCAGTGTAAGGCTGTTAACAGCGTGATAAAATGATTGATATATATACAGCACTGCATACGCCTTTCAGCGCTATAGAAATGATAAATGGTAGCAGTAGTAGTTCAGCTGGTTTAAGTACTCCTGCCCAATGCCGAGCACAGAATTCAGCACTCAGTGCTGTTCTATAAAGATTGCTTATCCTGGGCTGCCCTTTATAGAATTAAGTTGAGCACCGGTTTTTATTGGTGCCAAATATTCAGCACAATTTATAGAATTTCCTCCTATAAGGGCTCCTTTTACTAAGCTGCGCTAAATCCACGCTATACGGCTAGAACTAATGCTCAATGCTGGCGTTAAGGTCTAGTACGCGCGGTAATTTAGCGCGCGCTATTCCGCACGTTAAAGCCCTAACATGGCTTAGCACAAGGAGCCCTAAGTGTGTTTACTATGTTACAAAAAAAAGAAGGGAAAACCAGATACTCAAGTAAAGCATCAATAAGAATCATCCTATTCAATATATGTTCCCTCTAAGCAGAGCAACTAAAACATAAACCGGTGGAAGTAAAAACGCACTTATTCATACAAAAATTGGAGGAAAAAGCCTCAAAAGTCCCAGCACAGCTTGATAACTGAATTGCAAACACAAAACAGGACTAGTTTCTATCATAAGAAGAAGAAAAAAAAACCCTCCTCCAAATGAAACAAAAAAAATCTTTAGTTCAAGGCAAGACAATTTTAAAGTCTCTAAACCAATCTGTAGAGCAATTTAAACAAGCACTTGTCTTGTAATGGGTAGGGGGAGAGGGCATTTCACCAAAGACTTCGTCAGAGGATTGTGAAGTGCTATATTTCACCTATAAATTTCATTTCACTAGATTCTCTTTGTGCCATGCTGAGCACATGGGCAATCACTCATACATTCTAGGAGTGTGGCTCGCAGATTTTCCATGGTCGCTCACAAAAATAATCGCCAATCTGGAAAATTGTTGGTTTTTAGAATGCGTTGCTCACACGAAAAAATCTTTTTAGAACTTGTTGCTCACGTGACAAAAAAATTGCATGCACCTGGCCAATCCATAGAGGGAGCATTGCATTCAAATTATATCTGGAAATAAAAAAGTTCCTAAAGTCTACGAAAAGTTCACTCATATTTGGAAGCTAAAAAGCAAGGCACTAAGCGCACATTCTGTATTGACATCTGGGTGCTCAGATTTTATTATACAGTAGAGTGCAAGTTGGCATTTGCACACTAATATTTAAGCACAATCGCGCTATGTAATGGGCTGGTGCAAATATTAGTGAGTAAAATGTTGCCTTAGAACACGTAGTATTCTACAAGTCAGTGTTTCTCAATTCGGTCCCTTGCCAGTCAGGTTTTCAGGATATCCATAATGAATATGCATGAAAAAAATTGCATATAATGGAGGCAATGTATGCAAATCAAGTTTATGCATATAATTTGTGTGTACATTTTAATTGAGTAATAAGTGATAACTGTTAATGCAGTTAATTGGTTTCAATTAAGATTTGCACATGCATCTTCCTAAGCACTATTCTATAAAGATCCATACGCAAATCTTTTAGCGGCAGTCCAAAAGGGGGTGGGCAAGTGGTAGTGTTCTTAGTTCAGAAATGACATTTACATTTAAGCACTAGGATTATAGCATGAGAGGGGTTCAGCATGACAACCAGGGATTTACGTTGAAGAGAGCAGATCTCTGGGGTTGCTTGAACACGTCTTAGAAGAGTAACCCAATTCATCCTACTAGTCTCTCTCTCTTTCTGTATATATAAATACAGGTAGTTGTCGATTTATGATCACTCGCCAACCTGTATATATAAATACAGGTAGTTGTCGATTTACTCGCCAACCAGTTGTAACCTGATTTGGTCATAAGTCGAAAATGGCTGCCATAAGTTCCCGCGGCAATCTCACAAGACTGCCAAACCTCGCGGCAGTCTTGCAAGGTTGCCGTAGGAACTCACGATAGCCATATTTTTCAGCAAGATTACACAAGCAGGAGCGTAAGAGGATCACTTTTGCCCCGACTCACCCCATTGGACTGCCAGAGTCTAAGATAGACCCAGGGGGAAGTCTACACCTGTTCTGGAGAGAGGGATGGAGAATGGCTGCCGCAGTCGGGTCCGGTCATAAAGTTGAACAGTGATAAGTTGGGTAGGTCATAAGTCAATGACTACCTGTATATTTATTTATTTAATTTTCTATACCGTTCTCCCAGGGGAGCTCAGAACGGTTTACATGAATTTGTTCAGGTACTCAAGCATTTTTCCCTGTCTGTCCCAGCAGGCTCACAATACTGACATACATTACCTTCTTAGTATGAGTTATTTTAGCATAGGTCCCATTTTATGAAATCAGACCTAGTTACTAATTGTGAACACTAATGGCATTAAGCATATATGAAGGAAATACACATACTCTAGTAACTCTAGCTGTAAATTTGTACCTGAGGCTTCAAAGGGTGAATTGAGTTGCCCTGGCTTCCCTGGTTCTCCTTCCACAGCTCCATCTATTAGTTACTCTGGGGAATTTGCTTCACTTGAACATGTATCCTAAGCAGCAGCATTTTTTTTTTCTGTTTGATAGTTAGATTATTCCGAGTATGAATAGTAGAAGACTGCTTTAAGGCAAACCTTGTCATTGGTTCTTCACAAGGAACAGTCTTGCGCTGAAGTACTGCTAAGACAGAAATAATAGTTTGTGGCCTCTGAACTACCATTTAAAAGATACTTCGATGATGAAAGGAGATGGGGAAATGGTGATGAGTTAGCTTTAAAGTACACACTGCCCTTTTCTCTTTCTCTGAAGACTCTCGTACCTGCTAACAGCTGGAGTTTTTTTTTTGCGGTGATAAGCAGTCCATTTTGAAACAGAGGAGATGGATGATGCGGATTTAACCATCCTGCATTTAGGCAGGGAGTTGCATATTCCCAGCACAGATGGCTTCTTGAAAATTGAAATGAGCTAGAAATATTAAAATCTAATAGAGTTAAGTTGTTGTGTTTTTTTTTTTTATTTAAGGCATTCCTGGTACTTATTCTTACATTGTACCCAGAAGGCTGTATAAACGAAGAGGAGGATACTCTTCTTACCTTCTGGGCTTATGTGGAACAGGGGAGGGGGCAGGATTCATTTCAACTCTGTTTATTGGGCAAGTTACTCTTATCTGTACCCTTTTCCTGTACTGCCTATTTATGCCAGGGGTTGTTTATTGGCCTAAATGCCTGCATTTAAGTTAGGCACCCAAAGGCTCCTAGATCAAATTCATGCATCTTAGTTAGGCACCCAGTGGCTCCTAGATCAAATTCCTGCATCTTAGTTAGGCACCCAATGGCTCCTAGATCAAATTCCTACATCTTAGGTAGGCACCCAAAGGCTCCTAGATCAAATTCCTGCATCTTAGTTAGGCACCCAGTGGCTCCTAGATCAAACTCCTGCATCTTAGTTAGGCACCCAAAGGCTCCTAGATCAAATTCCTGCATCTTAGTTAGGCACCCAATGGCTCCTAGATCAAATTCCTGCATCTTAATTAAGTACCCAATGGCTCCTAGATCAAATTCCTTCATCTTAGTTAGGCACCCAGTGGCTCCTAGATCAAACTCCTGCATCTTATTTAGGTACCCAAAGGCTCCTAGATCAATTCAAAAGCATGCTCACAACCCGCCCCCTAACCACACTCTCTTATAACTATGTGCTTTGCACTAGGCGCCTGTTGTAGAATCACGCCCACCAAGTTAAGTGCCTGTCAATTAACTCCAATTAGTACCAATTAAGCAGTATTGAGTGCCAATTACTGGCACCGATTTAGCCTGTTGCTCAATTAAATTAGGCACCTACAACAGCTAGGTATGCCAATGTAGATTTCTAACTTTAGGTGCCCTTTATAGAATTTCAGGCTTTGTGCCTAACTTTGGGCAAGAGAATTTACGCCTGTCAAAGGCTGGCATAAATGTTGATGCCTGATTGATGGCAGTAGGCATTCGATAACATTACACCTAATTTCTGGGAGTGCCCCGAATCTACCCATGCCACTCCCATGGCCACACCTCTTTGGAGGTGCCCTCTATGAAATTTAGGCACACGTGTTATAGAATAAGGTAAAGGACAAATCCACACGTAATTCCTAATTACTGCCAATGAAGTGCTTATTAACTCTGATTGTTAGCACTTAATTAATTAGTTTTCATGTGCCCGAACTGGGCACTCAAATTTGGGTGACTTATACAGAATCCAGGGGACAGAAGATAGAATATTATAATTTGCGTGTGTTTTTTGGCAGTGTAGGTGCAAGCATTTATACTGGTGTGAATAGTCACACCTAAAATATAGGTGCATATTTGTCCTGCTATAAAGAAAAGTAGGTGAATGCTTTTCTTTATAAAATAAGCTCCAGTCAACTTCTTAGCACCTAAAAATAAGTGAATTGTTACAGAATTATCCCTATGATGGGAAGTTCTATAATGGTGGCATTCTCTCTCTTTATCCCTCCTCCCCTTTTGGGGATATAAGAACTTAAGAATAGCCATACTTGGTCAGACCAATGGTCCATCTAGCCCAGAATCCTTTTGACACAGCGACCAATCCAGGTCACAAGTACCTGGCAGAAACCCAAATAGTAGCACATGAGTCTCCTCAATGATGTCACAGAAAACTGAAACATGAACAGTGAGGCTCACTGACCCTACTCTAACTACTGATGCCACAACAAGAGGAAGGGCATGACAAAAGTGATAGCCAAACTTTCAAAATATTTAAAATGTCAGCGGCAGGAGAAGGTATACTTGCTGGCAATGAATCTAATAAAAAGAAAAATCTTTACCACCCAGTCAGGAATAACATTATGGATTATCACTAACTCTGGGAGGCCTAAATATGTTTGCACAGTAGCAAATATCTTCTAAATATATTTATTCATACTTTAAAAAGAAATCTAAAACCTGTGGTAAGAGCGGATAGCGTAGTTGGTTTTAAGAAGGTTTGGACAATTTCCTGGAGGAAAAGTCCATACTCTATTATTGAGGCAGACATGGGGGAAGCCATGCTTACCCTAGATCGGTAGACTGGAATGTTGCTACTCTTTGGGTTTTGGCCAGGTACTAGGTACCTGGATTGGCCACCGTGAGAATGGGCTACTGGGCTTGATGGACATTTGGTCTAACCCAATAAGGTTATTCTTATATTCGTATCTACCTTTTCAAAGGCACTACTTATGTACCTTCTGAATTTAATAGAATCAGATTTTATGTAACTTTAGGAATTTGCATTACAATTTACTAGCACTGTATTACCAAATTTTTTTTTTTTAATTTACAGAATCAAAGCACTGCAAACTACTTGCAAGGACTAGATGGAAGACCTATAATAGCTGCTCCAGTTTTTACAAAGGTACTTTATTTTACTATAAATTATTTTGCTTTGGCATGCCAAATAGATACTTGCATACAGATGACTGAGTTGAGTGATTATTAAGGGGCTCATTTTTCAAATCATCTGGACACACACAAAGTACCATAGTAGCCAATGGTACTTTGTTTGTCTAAGTGCTTTGAAAATGAGCCTCTAAATCAACCTTGCCTATTACATAAATCATCATGAAGTAAAATGTGCTTTATGTGGTCTGCAGAAATGCTGTGAGTTCCCTAATGATATGGTGAAGAGGGCCAAGGGGCAAATGCCAGCCAGAGAGGGGCACTGGAGGAGTAGCTAGGACTCATAGAAACATAGAAACATAGAAAGATGACGGCAGAAAAGGGCTACAGACCACCAAGTCTACCCACTCTACTGTCCCACCCCATTAAGTCAGAGTGCTGCTCGACCCACGTAGGGATCCCACGTGGATGTCCCATTTATTCTTAAAGTCGAGCACGCTAGTGGCCTCGATCACCTGCACCGGTAGTTTGTTCCAGTGATCCACCACCCTTTCTGTAAAGAAATACTTCCTGGTGTCACCACCAAATCTCCCTCCTCTGAGTTTGAGCGGGTGCCCCCTTGTGACTGAAGGTCCCTTAGGAAAGAATATGTCGTTTTCCACCTCGACACGACCTGTGACGTACTTAAATGTCTCAATCATGTCACCCCTCTCCCTGCGCTCCTCTAGAGAGTAGAGCTGCAATTTGCCCAGTCTTTCCTCGTATGAGAGACCCTTTAGTCCGGAGACCATCCTAGTGGCCATTCGCTGGACTGACTCAGCTCGAACTACATCTTTACGGTAATGTGGCCTCCAGAATTGCACACAGTACTCCAGATGAGGTCTCACCATGGCTCTGTACAGTGGCATTATGACTTCAGGTTTACGGCTGACGAAGCTTCTATTGATACATCCCATCATTCGCCTTGCCTTGGATGAGGCCTTCTCTACTTGTTTGGCAGCCTTCATGTCTGCACTGATGATTACTCCTAAGTCCCGTTCTTCTGAGGTCGTAGCTAGTGTTTATCCATTCAAAGTGTATGTTCTGCATGGATTTCTGCTGCCGAGATGCATCACCTTACACTTCTTTGCGTTGAAGCCCAGCTGCCATGTTGAGGACCAGTTTTCCAACTTGATCAGATCCTGCGCCATACCATCCGTGAGATCGCTTTCACCTACTATATTACACAGTTTGGCGTCGTCGGCAAACAGTGCTACTTTTCCCTGAAGCCCTCGGGTCAAGTCCCTTATGAATATGTTAAAAAGGGATGGTCCCAGGACTGAGCCCTGCGGTACTCCGCTAGTCATCTCCGATGTCATAGAGAGGGTGCCATTGACCACCACCCTCTGAAGTCTTCCACTCAGCCAGTCATTGACCCATGCCATTAGTTTCTCACCTAACCCCATCGATTTCATCTTGTTTAATAGTCTACGGTGTGGGACACTGTCAAACGCTTTACTGAAATCCAAGTACACTATGTCCAGAGACTCTCCCGAGTCTAGCTTTCCTGTCACCCAGTCAAAGAAGCTGATAAGATTGGATTGGCATGACCTGCCCCTAGTGAATCCATGTTGACAGGGATCCCTCAGATTCCCCTCATCGTGTCTAATTTCCCTTTAAGTAGAGTTTCCATGAGTTTACACACTATTGATGTGAGACTTACTGGTCTGTAATTTGCAGCCTCCGCTCTGCAACCCTTTTTGTGCAGAGGAACAACATTGGCAGTTTTCCAGTCCAGGGGGACTCTCCCCGTACTTAGGGAGAGATTGAAGAGCATGGCTAATGGTTCCACCAAAACATCGCATAGCTCTCTGAGCACTCTTGGGTGCAGATTGTCCGGTCCCATGGCTTTGTTCACCTTGAGTCTTGACAGTTCTCTGTAAACATTAGCTGGTGTGAACTCAAACTTCTGAAATGGGTCATCCAGGCTTTGCTTTGTATCCAGCCGAGGCCCGTGCCCTGGTGCCTCGCAGGTAAAGACTGAACAGAAGTAATCATTCAGTAGTTTGGCTTTATTGGAGTCAGTTTCCACATAATTCCCGTCTGGGGTTCTAAGGCGTACTATCCCATTTGTGTTCTTTTTCCTGTCGCTAATGTATCTGAAGAAGGATTTGTCCCCTTTCTTGATGTTGTTCGCTAGAGTTTCTTCCATACGAAGTTTGGCCTCCCTGACTGCTGTTTTGACCGCTGCAGACTTTGTCCTATATTCAATATTTGCTACTTTTCCCCCCATGTGTTTGTATGATAGAAATGCTCTTTTCTTCTCTTTGACGAGGTGTGATACCTCATCTGTGAACCATTGGGGTTTCCTTTTTCTTTGTTGTTTGGTTACCGATTTTATGTAGCGGATAGTTGCCTCATGAAGGATTGATTTCAAGGTTGTCCATATAGCTTCCACATTATCAGTTACTTCTTGAACCTGCAGCGTCTGGTAGACGAAATCTCCCATGCGTGCGAAGTCAGTGCCCCTGAAATTGAGTACCCTTGTTTTTGTTTGTGATCTAGGGAAGCCTTTCTTAAGGTTAAACCATACCATGTTATGGTCACTGGTGGCTAGCGTCTCTCCCACTGAGACGTCCGAGACGCTTTCCCCATTCGTAAGTACCAGGTCCAGGATGGCCTGGGCCCTAGTGGGCTCTAGTACCATTTGTTTGAGCCGTACTCCCTTCATGGACGTTAATATCCTCCTGCTATCACAAGTTGTCGCTGATAGTGTGTTCCAGTCTACATCAGGCATGTTGAAGTCTCCTAATAGAACAGCCTCCCCCCGTAAGGTGATATTCTCAATGTCTTCAATTAATTCTGCGTCCTTTTCCTCCGATTGTCTCGGAGGTCTGTATACCACACCAAGGTACAGGCATTTTTCTCTACCTCTGGCCAAGTTTACCCAGATGGATTCCCCAATATACTTGACATCTGTGATCCTAGTTGTCTTAATGTTCTCTTTGATGTAAAGTGCTACCCCACCATCTAACCTACCCTCTCTGTCCTGTCCTGTCTAATCAGTAGAGAAGCAGCATTAGAAAGAAAAGTGAGTGTGGAGCATATGATCCAATGAATGCACTCAAGGCCCTGCTGTGTCCCTACCCCTTTAAACAGGAAACTTGCATCAGAGGGAACATGGAAATGGCATTGAATGCCCAGGACTATTTAGCCAGTGACAGTGTTTAGAAAAAAAACATTGACCATCATTGACTGAAAATTGACTGGTAGCATAGTAAATGCTGGCAGAGTCTGCCCAACCATAAATGCTCCATAAATTAATTTAATTTAAATGGTCTTTTTTCTTAGATATTTCTGGGCCAGAAACCCAGAGCCCTGCCCGGTAGTGTGCTTAGGTTCCATCTACTGGAGACTCCATCAAAGCTCACTTCAGCCCATCTTAACCATCCCAGCAATTGAAGCCCTCCCCAGCCTGTCCTCAACTGATATATGGGACACAGGTCATGCAAGCCTGCCCAGTAATGGCCTTAGTTCCTTCAATGTATACCCATTATTTTCTGATTAGAGATCTTCTGTGTTCATCCCATGCTTGTTTGAACTATGTCACCGTTTTCTTCTCCACCACTTACCTCGGGAGCACATTCCACGCATCAACCACCCTCTCCATAAAGAAGAATTTCCTAACATTACTCTTGAGTCTACCACTAGAGAATGACACGGTGGCTGTTACCCATGGCTAGCCGCGGGTAGCTACGGGTAACCCGCCGAAACAGGGATGAAAAAGATCCTGGTCGCTGTGGGTACGAGGACAAGGCCATTCACCGCCCTAGGGGGCAGTGAATGGCCTTGTCCCCGCAATTAATTGAGGGAACACACACAAAATACTTTAAAATCTGACCCGCGCAATCCAAGTATCTCCCTCCCTCCCTTGCCTTTATCTTTGCTGGCGATTTTCCTCTTAACAAGCAGCAGGAGCATTTCCTGAAGTCGCGTGCTGCTGGTTGGCTGCCTGAAACTTCTCCTCTAATGCAACTGGAAACAGGAAGTTGCATCAGAGCAGTTTCAGGCAGCCTGTCAGCCACACACGACTTCAGGAAATGCTCCGGCTGCTTGTTAAGATAAAATTGCCAGTGAAGGTAAGGGCAAGGGAGGGAGGGAGATGCACGGACTGCGGTGGGCGAGAGGGAGGGGGCTGCTGCTGGGGACAGAGGACCCAACTGAAATGAACTTTAAAAAAATATATATATATTAGTTTCCCATAGAGCTTGGGGGGAAAAAAGGACACCAAAGCAAAACTGGCCGAGGAGTAGAAAAGAGAAAGGGGAGAAGTACAGGCAGGTTAGCCAAATACTGGAAACGGGGGGAGAAAGAGGGAAATAAGCTAAATGGGGTTGGAGAGGAGAGAGAAACATTGGTGTGGAAGAGGAAGAAAGGGGATATCTTTTCTGGACACAGGAAGGTAACAGAAACAGAGGGGAAATTATGTGCATGGGGGCACAGGGACTGATAACCCACTCTGACAACTTATATTGTGTATAGGTCAATAGCATAAATCGCATACTTTAAACAAAACGAGCCTCAGAGCTAGAGGCATGGCGAAAAACGCCAAATCCCCTGTAGTACTCAACTACACAGCTGACCTGCTTTAATCATTGGCTCCTCTTACAGCCAGCAAACACCCAGGAAAAAACTCCACCAGGAATAAAAAAAAAACGTGGTGTTAATGGATGTAGAGTCTTATTTAGCATACAGCACTATACTCCATAGTGTCTAAAAGTGTGGTAATACAAAAAACATACAAGTAACAAAACACACACAGACAAGCCAAGTACTTAGCCGTGCCTCTAGCTCTGAGGCTCGTTTTGTTTAAAATATGCAATATATGTTATTGACCTATACACCATAGTGCCTAATATATGTTGTCAGAGTGGGTTATCTGTGTAGTATATTTAATTGACAAAAGTTACCTTGTGTGTTGTGCAAGTGAATTGAGGCATAGGGACTGAGACATAAAAGGAAAATACATGGGGGGAGGGGGAAATTATATGTATGGGGCATAGAGACAGAGACATAAAGGGGAGATACATGGGGGGGAATTATGTGCATCAGACATAGGGACAGAGACATAAAGAGTAAATACATGGGGATGGTATATGGACACGGAGGGGGGGGGCAATGCCTGACACATGAGGGAGTATACAGATACAGAGAGGAGATATTAGAAATGGGGAAAATAGGAACACAGAAGGGAGATGGTTTGTGCGGATGAAATCAGATAGTTTGCGGGGGTGGGACAGGGACCGAGCTCGTGGGGACGGGGACTGAGCTCACGGGGACGGGACGGGGCCGACCTCACAAGACGGGGCAGAGAAGGGGACAAATTTTTTCCCCATGTCATTCTCTATTTACCACCCCTCAACCTCAAATTATGCCCTCTGGTTTTACCATTTTCCTTTCTCTGGAATAGATTTTATTCTATGTTAATAGCTTTCAAGTATTTGAACATCTGAATCATATCTCCCCTGTCCCTCCTCTCCTCTAGGGTATACATATTCAGGGCTAGAGAGACAGAAAAATTGATAGAAGTAAGATGAAAAAGATCAATATCAGATATGAAGTTGAAGACAGGAGGAAAGAGAAGAAATGGCTTGGACAGGTGATTCTGGAAAGAGAGTTAAGAGAAGACAAATATAAAAGCAGAAACTAGATGAAAATATAAAGGAGTGGAGACAGATGATGTGTACGATCAGGTAGTAGTTCCCTTGTATATCTCCGATTAATGGTTTATTTTGATTTAATTGTTATGTTACAACTTCTCCCTCCTTGCGATTCTTGTTCTGTCTTGTCCATTTCTTAATTTTGCACTATCTATTCGTATTTAGGATTGTTTACCAGAGAGATGTAGAGGTTATTTAAAACAATCTGTAATATAACACGTCAAATTCATTCATAAATTCCGCATCTGCTCTTCGAACACACATTCTTCAGTCTCCCTAGTTCCATCAGTGCTTCTGCATCCTCATCTCAGCTGACAGCAGGAGAGTAAAGGTAGTGGTGCGATTGGCTGGCCCTTCTCTAACCCGCTCTTCTATTTGCCAGCCCCCTTCTGCCTCATTCAAAACTATTTGAACCTGTCGGTGTACTCCATGGGTAGAAACATTTCTTGAGCTGCTATGCAGCAGTTCTCCATTTCTATGCAGCAGGGGTACCAGAACCTTTTCTTACCATCCTCCTACCCCCCCACACCACAGAGCCAGACTCTCCATTTGCACAACAGATGGTCCCACTCCCTCTGATTTCACTTCCTATTCCGGGGCAGAGCAGGCAATCATGTGAATGCTGAGTCCAGCCCCGTAGTGATTGTAGCTTCTCTGCTGCCACTGCTGCTGGTCTAGAAAAGCAGCAGCAGTGGCAGGGGTATTAGGGGAGGAAAAAGAAGGGGAAAATGAGAGAGGTCAGAGGCTAGATGGAATGGGGAGAAGAGGAGGTCAGATGCTGGATGAAAGGGAATGAAAAGGAGGACACACACCAGATGGGGGAGAAGGAGGACAGATGCTGGGTGGAAAGGGGAGAAAAAAGGAGTAGATGCTGGATTGGAAAGGAGAGAGAGAGGGAGCAGACCCTGAATGGAAGGTGGAGGGAAGGAGAGTAGAGGCTAGATGGAAGGGGTAGGGAAGGAGAGCCGAGACTGGATGAAGGTGGGGAGAAAGAGGGCAGAGGCTGAATGAAAGGGAGAGAGAAGTAAGGCAAATGCTGGATGGAAAGGAGGGGAGGGGAGAGAGGGGACAGACATATTGGTTCCTTACAGCTTTGTCTCTATTTGATTGCTCCAGTCTGATAGTAAGGATGTGTATCTATTTGCATCCCTTTAAAAATTTACTGCATACAAATTTAATGCAATTTATATTAAAATAAATGTCTGAAACACACTAATCTAATCTAGTCTTCAATTTATATACTGGGTCATCTCCCTAAATCAGGGAAAAATCCAAAACATTTGAAAATGAAACATGATTGTTTATTAACCTAAAGCCTAACTTTGCCCTTATATGTGCCATTTGCCCTTATATGTGTTTTTCCCTCATTTTAATGCCTACTGGGTAACTCAAGATTCACCCTTTAGAGTGTTCCCTGAATCCTTCCGATGGTTGCCACTAGTTCTGTGCCCTGCATTGTATCTAGATTTAAATAATATTAATTTATTTATTTAAAATTCTTTATAACCTGCCTATCCAGAAATCTTTTTTTTAACTTTATTTAGTTTTTAATGCCAACAAAAAGTGCAATACAATTTATATACAAATAATGATAATCAACCAAGCACTTATAATCAATCGGTATCTATACAAAAGATAAAAATTCCCTCCCACATCCATCAGGAATAATACCAAAACAAAAGATATATTTTCCCCCCCCCCCCCCACTTCCACCCCCACTGGATGTGTGCGTGAAAAAACAACAGAAAATAAAGATAAAGGACAACTATAGCAAATCTACAAAAGATGTCAATGGACCCCAAACTAATTTGAATATCTTATTATGCCCCAGCATGTCAGCATTCACAAATACACAAATCTAAGCGGGAGACCGATTCAATCATTATTCTGATACACTCCTTAGTTATCTCACATTTAGATTATTGCAACTCACTTTTCAATGGTCTCTCCCAAAAGGAAATTCGACGCCTACAACTAATACAAAACTCTGCAATAAAACTCATTTATAAAATAGGTAAATACGATCATGTCACTCCTCTTCTAAAAAAAGCACATTGGCTCCCCATCACTCACCGTATTACCTATAAAATCATTTTACTTTCCTTTAAAATAAAACTCTCTCACCAGCCCTCCTTTCTTGATAAACTTCTCATACCCCAATGTTCCCCACGCACTTTAAGGTCAACTGATCAAAAACTTCTTTTTATTCCCTCCATAAAAGATTTTTACTATACACGAAAAGTAAATTTTGCAGTAACTGCTCCATCCTTATGGAACTCTCTACCACAGCAACTCCGCGATGAACAACGCCTAGATAAATTTAAGATAGGCTTAAAAACCTTCTTATTTCGTGACGCATTTGTCAGTGCTTAGACTTATCCTCTCTCCTCCTCTCTCTAAGCAACCAACCGCTTTAATAAAGCGACCCCACCCCATATGTTTTATCCCAATCCCTCTATCTCCTATTTCTTCTTAAATATGTAACTTTTCCCCTCCCTTCCCATTTATCTTCACTCTCTAGTTTGTCCTGTCAATATTATCTATGTCCACACCATATATTTAATGCACCAATTATTATACCTTCAAGTTCTTAGTCTTCCTATCTTTTAAATTTTATTGTTAACCGGCCAGATATTTGTTTGATGGGCGGTATATTAAAACTAATAAACTTGAAACTTGAATTTGAACTTGAACAAAAATCACATACAAAATCACGCTAAATAATACAAAGAAGTACAAAACAGCAAAAGAGAAACAGCATAAAAAAAGAACTATCCTAGCTCAAACTGTTACAGGGGTCACACCAAAGAAACGCTCAAACAATATAGGGTTGGGTTTTTTTAAACAACACAGTTTATTTTTAAAATGTATATACCATCTATATCTAGAGGGTTGCCATATAAAATATACATAGCATAAAATCAACATTACAAAAAGCTTCATGACATTTCTTGCCCACTTCCATCTATTGCCTGTACAAATAGAAATCTTTCCTTACATGAAAGCAGATACAAATAGACGTGTTTTCAATAGTTTTTAAAATTTCAATCTGTCAGCACATAGGCGTAATTGCCCCATCAATGCGTTCCACATTTTAACACCTGCCACACAAAAAAGCAGCTGCTCTCATCTCAGCTTATCACACTTTACTCAATGTTTCAAGTAACATGGCATTGTCTGAATGCAGTGCTCTGCTGGGACAGTATAACATCAGGCTGTATGAAAGCAACACACAGAGCTTGCCTTACTAAATTAATCAAATACAATGAGCAGTGTTGCATAAACTTTTGTAGCAGAAAGGAAACAAAGGCATGTATTTGGTAAGCAAGACAGGGAAATAATCAGCAGCAATGACCAAAGAGTGCCACTAAGGTGCGGATGCACTAAGAATGGTTAAGACCATGTGGGTCGCTGTGGGCCAACGATTTGTCCAATTTCCAAACAGCCAAAAGGTTTTCCATGAAAATGAGTTTCCTGGAGGCCTGCCGTAATTCAATCTCACCAGTCGTTGGAGAACCAACTCTGACACATGTGCAGGGCCAATAGGGAAATCCCAAACAGCTGAGATACAGGGGAAGCCCCAAAGCAGCTTCCTGCCATTTAGCTTTTCAGGACAGGAAGCCTTTAAAAAAAAAAAAAAAAAATGGACACACACACACAATACATGTCCTCATTTTTTTTAAACTCATGCCGGCCTTCCCCCCGATGACAGCCGTGGGCCCCACATGACAGCCGCCCACATGATCCACGTGTAGGAGGTGACATCAGAGGAAGAGCCAACACTGGCGTGACAGCAGCTTGGGGGTTGCTGCTCATGCTAGGAACTTTACAGAGGTACGGCGGAAGGGTTTTTATATACTGCCTATTAAGTGGTTTACAATCAGGTACTCAAGCATTTTTCCATATCTGTCCCAGTGGAGGATTGAATGACTTGCCATGTTTTTAAAAAAATGATGATCACCACAATAGAATATTGTGGGGGAGGGGGGAGAACTAACATGTGAAATATGTATAAAAATCAATTTTTATTTTGATAAATTTGTTTGTTTTTTTAAATAAATCATTATTCATTTTTTAAACTCACAATAAGTATAACACAAAATACAATCATTTTATACTTTAACATTACTTATTATATCATCAAATTATAGCTTTCATCAAATTATAGCTTTCATCAAATATCTCCCCTCCCTTATATCCAACAATTAATCATAAGCCGAAGAAATCATAAAATATTCCCACCCTCCCACCCCACCCTAGACGTGTATGAACGTTTATTCTATGCAATACTTTCAGTCTTTACAGTATCTTGTTAATGGCTCCCAAATAACCTGAAATCTCTTCAAATTTCCTTGCTGCATGGTAATTATCCTTTCCATTTTGAAAATGTGACACAAAGAGTTCCACCAAAAGCTATAATTCAGCCTATCCCAATTTTTCCATTTGTAATTTGTTTAGAACAAAATACTTGCATATATATTGTACCAGGTCAATGTTTATGTGCATAAGAGAGATTATGAATGAGAACTGCTTCAGAAAAAAAAAAAAAAAAAAGTTAGCAGTTAGTTAACATTGTCATTCAGGGGGAGACTGAACTGCAAAGTGATCCGAAATTCTTATGGCAATAATGTTTTTCTTGAAATAACCCAAGCTAAGCTTTCTTTAATCTAACAAACTCCAAATCGCAACAATTTATGTCAGTAGAACCTCCTGAAAATAAGAATTAAAGTTAGATCCAGAAGTTATCTAGCTGTTCTAAAAGTAGCCATTCTTATATCTTAGATGCTGCAGGATTTGACTGCTTCCGAGAGTCAGCTGGTGGTTTTTGAATGCAGAGTGAAAGGAGCTCCTTCTCCAAAAGTCGAGTGGTACAGAGAGGGGACATTGATAGAAGATTCTCCAGATTTTAGAATTTTACAGAAAAGTAAGTTCTACTTTTTTTTTCACTGTCATTTCTCAGGAGCTTCCAAGGATCTTTCTGGTCAATAACATCTCTTGAAAGAAAATCATATCCTTTAAGGGAAAGGGAATGGGGACTTGTATACCACCTTTTTGTCACTTTGGTATTTCAAAGCAGAAGGCACCTACGCCTTCCAAGCCGCCAAACTAAACCCTTGGCTAGCCCAAATGGTCCTCAAGGCCTACAACTACCTCGACTTTAGAAAACTACTCAAAACTCACCTATTTCGAGACCAAGACCCTTAATGCCCTTTTCTATCCTCCTTCTCCCCCCCTTCTGACCTACTCCCCTCCCCTGTCTCCCTCCCTCCCCCCTTCTTTTCTCCTTGCTATTCGCAACTCTACGATCAATTTGATATGCAACCACTTGTAACTACTATCTCCATGTTGTTTGCAACTCTATGATCAACTTGATATGTAACCACTTGTAATCTCTGTCTAACCAATGTGAACCGCCTAGAACTCTTCGGGGTATGGCGGTATACAAAAATAAAGTTATTATTATTATTAAGTGACTTGTCCAGGGTCACTGGGATTTGATCTTCCAACCTCTGGTTACAGAAGCAGCAGCCCAACCAGTAAGCCACAGCCCTTCTTTGTAACAAGGCTACAAATTGGTCACTAAGAAGGGAATTCATCAAGTGGCATTAGGGTTTAATACATGTTAAGGGAATTAATGCACATTAACACTAAAAGCCCATAGGTACAGAATGGGCTTTAGAATTTACTGCATGCTAATTCCCTTACCATGCATTAAAGGTGCGTTAAGACCGAACGCTGCTTGATGAACTCCTCCATATGGGGCTTAGTGCAAGAGAAAAAGCTTTCTGTGTCATAAGAAGAGAATGGACATGGAAGTGTTAACCAGCTAGTGCTTTACCATAGTAGAGCTGGTTTAACTTAGAGAATCCAAAAGACAAACAGGAGAAACTGCCTTCTCAACACTGAGAGTCACAAAAATAACAATGAAGGAGACTTAGAGAATGACACGGCTGGCTGCAGGGGTGCCTGTTGAAACTCCCGGAAGGCAGTCCTCCGGAATATAACAGCCCTCTAAGCTGCGGCGGGAAGATCTTTTTCAAGAGGCCGGTTAGGACCTCTCCCTCTTCACTGCTGTCAGCAGTTGGCCACAAGGGTGCCTGTTGAAACTCCCGGAAGACAGTCCTCTGGAATATAACAGCCCTTAATGTGGACATTTCTATTCCACTTAACCTAACTATGCTCCAGGCAGATCACAACCAAAACTAAGGTAGGGCAGATTCCATTGGATTACAATAATTCACTTATAACAAATAATACTCATTCTGAGCTCAGGGGCCCTTTGAAAAAATTGAGCAAATGAGCCTTAATTACCCTCTTAAAGCAGCGTAACAGGAGATACATTGGATATTGTTTGGTAATTTGTTCCATAGTGCTGATCCTCCTTCTACTAAAGATCTATGCCGACTTATGGCTTTTCAACATATTGAAACTGAGGATATATTCACCCTAATTGTCTGAATAGAATGAAGTTTTCTAGTTGCTTAGTAAAGGAAGACAATATTTTGGAGATAGTCAGATGCTAGTCCATATAGAATTTTGAAAAGAAACATCAATGATTTAAACTGAATTCTTGACTGAACTGGCAACAAATGCAACTTAATAAGGAATGGGGTGGCAAAATCAGTAGATCTGCCCCCTAAAATAAGTTTAACTGTTGCATTTTACAAATGCTGTAAATGTCAAATTTGTGAGTCAGATAGACCTAATAAAATAATGTTGCAGTAACCTAATTGACTTGAAACCAGTGACTTGTTGCTCACGCCAGTCTTGGCTCTCCCTCTGAAGTCACAGGGCAGGGAGGGAAGGGGCAGGGAGGGGGGATAGGGTGCAGAGCATGGGAGGGAGGGGGAACAGGTTGCAAAACCTGGGAGGAAGGGGAGACAGGGAAGGGGGTTGGGTGCAGTGCCTGGCTGTGAGGGGACTGGGTACAGAGCCTGGCAGGGGAGGGAGTGAGTGAGTGAGGGGGCGCTGGGTGCAGATTCTGGCAGGGCACTTGAATTTTAAGGCCCCCCTCATTTTAATGCGAGTCAAACATTTTTCCTCCTTTGGGGGAGGAAATGGGGGTCTCGACTTATATTCATATCGACTTATATTCAAATATATACAGTATTCATTTCTAGATCTCTCCATACTAAAAGTGGAATCTAAGATGAATCCAAGAATTTTAATATTAGTTTGAAAAGAAATCTCTGTGGAAACCAGCCGTGGAGGGGCATAATAAAAAAAACGTCTAAGTCCCTTTTTGGCCTAAGGCCTTAAATGTTGAAAGTAGAAGCAGGGAAAATGTTCATTATCAAAAAAAAAAAAATCCAAAAGGAGGTTTTTTTAAAATAATGGCCTGCATCTACGTTCAGCTATTTAAATGCCCAGACCACCACTACGTCTACACCAGTGTTCTCAAACCCGCGGCCCGGGGGCCACATGCGGCCCGCCAGGTACTATTTTGAGGCCCTCGGCATGTTTATCATAATCACAAAAGTAAAATAAAACAGTTTCTTGATCATATGTCTTCGGCTATAAATTACAATAATTATTATTAAGACTTAGCCAAAAGGAAAGATTTATAAACTATAAAGAGTTTTACCTCATGCAAAATTGTCATTTATTTAATAAGACATTAACTATTTTCTTCTGAGGCCCTCCAAGTACCAACAAATCCAAAATGTGGCCCTGTAAAGGGTTTGAGTTTGAGACCACTGCTCTACACTAACAACATATAATCAACCAAAAACCGTCTAAGTCCCAAACGCCCAACACTAGAGCCAGTCCTTCGCCTAAAAGCTGGATTCTGTAACCGATGTCTGACAAAAAGAACACCAGTTAACGAATCCACCCCTCCCCCCATAACATTGGGCAGGAGGAAGCCCAAGACCTCCTGCCCCAGAGACCCAGGACCCCCCCGACAACATCGGGCCAGGAAAGAGCCCAAGCCCTCCTGGCCCCTCTGACAACGATCAGGCCAAAGAGAGCCCAAGCCCTCATAGCCCTGCCGATGCACAACCCCTCCCCCCCCATGCCGATTACAATCGGGCAAGAGGGAGCCCATGCCCTCTTGCCCTAGCAATCCTTACCCCCCCTGCCAATTACGATCAGGGCAAGAGGGTTTGGCCCATGTGCCTAAGGCCCCGCCCACAGAAGGGGCCTAAGACTACTGGGCCAATTCCAGTTGGTCCAGGCGCCTCAGGCCCCACCTGTGGGCGGGGTTTGAGCCGCTTGGGCCAATCAGGCCCTAAGGCCAGCCATTCGAGGGATGGCTGGCCTGCCAGATGGACGGGCTTGGGATCCGTCTGTCCAGCCAACGTTTTTCAGGTACGGGGGGGTGTCGGGGGTGGGGATGAGGGATAGGGTGGTCACCTGGGCAGGAGTGTTTGGGCTCCTTCCTGCCCGATCTTGTAGGGGGGTCGCATGGCCAGGAGGGCTTGGGCTCCCTCCTGGCCCAATCGTAATCGGCGAGGGGAGGGTTCGCGGATCACCGGGGCAAGAGGGCTTGGGCTACCTCTTGTCCCAATCATAATCAGTGGGGAGAGGGGGGTCGCGGATCGGCAAGGCCAGGATGGCGTGGGCTCTCTCCTGGCCTCGATCATAATCGGCGGGGCCAGAAGGGCTGGGGCTCTCTCCTGGCCCGATCGTTGCCGGCGGGGCCAGTAGGGTATGGGCTCTTTCCTGGCCCGATCGGATCGAGGGGGAAGGGTTGGATCGCAGCAGGAGAGATGGGTCATCTCTCCTGCTGCTTTAGTAATCCCAAGTGCTGCGTTTGGCGGCACTTGGTGTTATTGCTATTGTGGCAGGGGAGATGACCCTCCCTCCCATCCATGCATGAACATATGTCAGAGGAATTGCGGGGGAGGGGGGTCAGAGGATGAATAGGGGGGGTCATGCATTTCTTCTCTGCTTTCCACTCCCCCCATGTGGGTCCAGTGTAGGGTTAGCATATGGCTCCAGAAAAAGGAGGACGGATTGAGACATCAGGGTTTTACGTCAATTGCTTTCAATGTCCTCCTTTTTGTGGATATGCCAATTAGTAGGGAGATATACAATGTTATTCTGTGATGATTATTAAATCACTGTTTATTATTATCACAGCTCTGTAGATAATAATTATTAAATTATTTATATTATAATTAGTGAAGTGTTCAGACCAATACCCGTGTATTCTGTGATCTCACTGAACTGGGGTACATTTGGGACCATCATCACACTCCTAATGTCCCTTTGCCAGCCTCCTTTTGTTTATACTCGATAACATTCTTACTTATTCATTATATATACTTGTAGATAGATTTTAAACCACACTTATCTTGATGATTATTCCAAGGGCTTGGCGTAGTTCTCTTTAACTCCCAGCTGCAGCGAGATAAAGTGCTTAAATCATAAAGTGCTTGTGCATGTAGTGTTGACTACTAGCTACTGTGTTCGCTAAAACTTATTCTTAAGCTCGGCCCCCCCGACTCGAGTTTCGGGTCCTTCATCAGGAGGGGTCCTGTTAAAAACACAATTTTAATTAAAACCTTATTAAAACTTAAACTTTTATATGGTACTGGATTTCTATATCCTACTTAAATCTCATATACTGTCTCTCAGACCAACCTGTTTAAATGATTCATTTTACATACCTATATGGCTTACTTCTACTGGATTGTCACCTCAAAATGAACACGCTGGGGATCGGCCAGCTATCGTGTCTTTTATACACTCTCTCCTTATTGCTTTTAATCCCTCCCCTTATGATCTCTCATTTCCAACCGGAAATGACGTATCGGACTCCTCTTCCAGCCTCAAAAGATAAAAAATTTATGTTATCTACTGGTACAAACTGTGAATCGCAGGGAGTGATATATTGCATAATATGCCCGTGTGGTCTCCCATATATAGGGCAAACTAGTCGCAAGATCAAAATTAGAATAACAGAACATCTAAGCAACATACGAAAAGAAAGAATTACTGCTCCTTTGGTAGCCCATTGGCTACAAAAGGCACACTCCCTGGAGGATTTAAAATACACGGTGTTGATTCATGTAGACTTACAAGAAGGAGACATCACAAAATGCTTGCTGCAGAAAGAACAACGTCTTATTTTTAACAAAAAGACTATGCATCCATATGGACTCAATTCCGAAATAGAATGGCTAAATTTGTAAGCCGTAAGAGGAGTCCGATACGTCATTTCCGGTTGGAAATGAGAGATCATAAGGGGAGGGATTAAAAGCAATAAGGAGAGAGTGTATAAAAGACACGATAGCTGGCCGATCCCCAGCGTGTTCATTTTGAGGTGACAATCCAGTAGAAGTAAGCCATATAGGTATGTAAAAATGAATCATTTAAACAGGTTGGTCTGAGAGACAGTATATGAGATTAAGTAGGATATAGAAATCCAGTACCATATAAAAGTTTAAGTTTTAATAAGGTTTTAATTAAAATTGTGTTTTTAACAGGACCCCTCCTGATGAAGGACCCGAAACTCGAGTCGGGGGGCCGAGCTTAAGAATAAGTTTTAGCGAACACAGTAGCTAGTAGTCAACACTACATGCACAAGCACTTTATGATTTAAGCACTTTATCTCGCTGCAGCTGGGAGTTAAAGAGAACTACGCCAAGCCCTTGGAATAATCATCAAGATAAGTGTGGTTTAAAATCTATCTACAAGTATATATAATGAATAAGTAAGAATGTTATCGAGTATAAACAAAAGGAGGCTGGCAAAGGGACATTAGGAGTGTGATGATGGTCCCAAATGTACCCCAGTTCAGTGAGATCACAGAATACACGGGTATTGGTCTGAACACTTCACTAATTATAATATAAATAATTTAATAATTATTATCTACAGAGCTGTGATAATAATAAACAGTGACTCCTTTTTGTGGAGCCATATGGTAACCCTATTCCAGTGTCTCTGCTTTTCCCCATCCCCACACCCACACCCACCTTGAAGGATCAGCATCAAACTCTGCTGCTGCTTGCTCTTGCTCCCCCATTCCTGTGTGGGTTCAGTGTCTTTCTGCTCCCTCCTCTCCCAGACTGTCCTCCAGTCCTGGAGTCTGACTGAAAGAGGGAGTGAAACAGACTGTTTGCAGATGGCCCTGCTGGGCCTTTCCTCTGTTACGTCCCATCTCCTGTGGTGTGATTTCCTGTAGGCAGACATGACAGACGAAAGGCCTCGGCAGGTCAAGCCACAGACAGTCTGTTTTACTGCCTCTGCTGGTCACATGCCATGACTGGAGGACCAACCGCCAGAGGGGGTACAGAGAGAGATGCCAGGTCTATGTGTGATTGGGGGGGGAGGGGAGTGAGCAGCTGCAGAGATTGATGCCAGACCCACATGGTGGAGTAAGAGGAGGAGGTGCTATTTTGAAAGGGCAGGCCAATGGTGGCTACATCACCAGTCTATACTTGTCAGTCATAAGATATTTTGATGGACCATGTGTAAACAAATACTAGCACACATGAATATTAATTTGTCCCACTGACGCTTTACAGTGTGCACTATGAAGATATTAAAATGCCTGTCTGTATCACTGTACATCTTCTGTTTTACCATATTACTTTGTTTTTTTATGTCAAGTTAAAGGCAGCCATCATAGGCTAGGGATTCCCAAATCTTCCTTGGTGATACCAAATCCAGTTGGGTTGCAGGATATCGACAATGAATATGTATGAGTTAATTTTGCATACTGTGGAAGTAGAGCTTGAAGATCTATCTCATGCGTATTCATTGCGAACATCCTGAGAACTCTCAGTTTGTAAGATCCCTATGCCAGAATCGGAAAACACATAAAGCAACACATCTGTTCTAAAGTTATTTCATTAAATATCATTTATTCAGTTTTTCTTTCTCCTCTTTCTATGCAGTCAAGTTAACTCTGCCTTATTTTTCCTTTAGAACCTCGATCCATGGCTGAACCAGGTAAGCCAATATTCTGAAAATTATTTTTTTAATTGGAGTTTAGTAAACTTTGGAGCTTAATTGTAGAAATAAAATAACTACTGATAACAAATGCTAAAACCAGTTCTGAAGCAGACAGGAGCGCAGGTGGTTTTCTCATCGATCCTCCCAGTTAGAGGCAAGGGAAGAGCCAGAGATGAACGTATCCTGAGGACGAACGAGAAGCTACAGGGATGGTGCCGGGATATGAACTTCGGATTCCTAAACCATGGGGAAGCGCTACAAGGACTTCAGGGACCAGACGGACTCCATCTGACCAGTAGGGGTAAGAACGTCTTCGGACACCGACTAGCCCGCCTGCTTCACAGGGCTTTAAACTAGGTAAGTTGGGGGAGGGTACCCATTCACATATTAGTGCAGAAAGGAATTATCCTGATGAGGTGAGTCGAAACTCCGCTTCCATGTCCAAGGTAAGTACCCACATTGCAAACAGTTCTTTGGGAGTCACACCGACTCGGGTAGGATACGCCTCACAGGGACTTAGCAAACACAAGATATGGAGGGCCATGTATGTCAATGCACACAGTTTAGGTAACAAAATTCTAGAATTGGAGGCTGAAATAAGAAATGCCGACCTAGATGTGGTGGCAATATCTGAAACTTGGTTCACGGACTCACATGGGTGGGATATGGCTATACCGGGCTACAATCTACTTCGTCAGGACAGAGAGGGCAGGTTAGGAGGGGGGGTAGCTCTATACATTAAAGAGGACATCAAAACCACCAGGATCACAGATGTCAAGTACACCAGGGAATCCCTCTGGGTAAACCTGGCAAGAGGCAGAGAAAAATGCCTGTATCTAGGTGTGGTATACAGACCCCCAAGACAATTGGAAGACATGGACGCAGAATTAATTGAAGACATAGAGAATATCACTCTATGAGGAGAAGCTGTACTGCTAGGGGACTTCAATATGCCTGATGCAGACTGGAACTCATTTTCAGCGACAACCAGCGGTAGCAGGAGGCTCTTAACCTCCATAAAGGGAGCACGTCTCAAACAAATGGTAACGGAACCCACTAGGGCCCAGGCGATCCTCGACCTGGTACTCACCAACGGGGAAAGCGTCTCAGAGGTCTCAGTAGGAGATACGCTAGCCTCCAGCGACCACAACATAGTATGGTTCAACCTTAGGAAAGGCTTCCCTAGATCAAACACGAAAACAAAGGTACTCAATTTCCGGGGCACAGACTTCGCACGCATGGGAGATTTCGTCCATCAGACGCTGCAGGACCAAGCGGAGACCGATGATGTAGAAGCTAAATGGTTAACACTGAAATCAACCATACATGAAGCAACTAGCCGCTTCATAAAATCAGTAAATAAACGAAAAAAAACAATAAACCCCAATGGTTCACTGCGGAGATCTCGCACCTCATTAAGGAGAAGAAAAAAGCGTTTCTCTCCTACAAGCGCACAGAGAAAAGAGAGGCAAAAGTAGAATATAGGACCAGGTCTACAGCGGTCAAAATGGCAGTTAGGGAGGCAAAACTTCGAGTGGAAGAAATTCTGGCAAAAAACATTAAAAAGGGGGACAAATCCTTCTTCAGGTATATTAGTGACAGAAAAAGGAACACAGGCGGGATAGTACGCCTTAGAAGACCGGACGGAAGTTACGTGGAAGTAGATTCCGATAAAGCCGAACTACTGAATGAATACTTCTGCTCAGTCTTCACCTATGAGGCACCGGGACACGGTCCGCAGTTGAAGGCAACACAAAGCACATAAGACCCGTTTCAGAATTTTGAGTTCACACCAGGTGAAGTTTACAGTGAACTGGCAAGACTCAAGGTGAACAAAGCCATGGGACCAGACAATTTGCACCCAAGAGTGCTCAGAGAATTGAGCGATGTCCTGGCGAAACCGTTGGCTGAGCTATTCAATCTCTCCCTAAGTAAGGGGAAAGTTCCCCTGGACTGGAAATTAGCTAATGTCGTTCCTCTGCATAAAAAGGGTTGCAGGGCAGAGGCTGCGAATTATAGACCAGTGAGTCTCACATCAATAGTGTGCAAACTTATGGAAACACTAATTAAAAGCAAATTGGACACGATCTTGAATGAAGGGAATCTTCGGGATCCCAGTCAGCATGGATTCACCAAGGGTAGGTCCTGCCAATCCAATCTCATCAGCTTCTTTGACTGGGTAACAAGAAAGTTGGACTTGGGAGAATCTTTGGACGTCGTGTACCTGGACTTCAGTAAAGCTTTTGACAGTGTCCCACACCGCAGGCTGCTAAGCAAGATGGAATCGATGGGGTTAGGAGAGACACTACCTGCATGGGTCAATGATTGGCTGAGTGGCAGACTTCAGAGGGTGGTGGTTAATGGTACCCTCTCTAAAACATCGGAGGTGACCAGTGGAGTGCCGCAGGGCTCGGTCCTGGGTCCACTCCTTTTCAACATATTCATAGGGGATCTGATTCAAGGGCTTCAAGGTAAAATAACACTATTCGCCGATGACGCCAAACTATGTAATATAGTAAGTGAATGCAGTTTACAGAATTATATGGCGCAGGACCTGCTTACATTGGAATGTTGGTCCTCAACCTGGCAACTAGGCTTCAATGCTAAGAAATGTAAGGTCATGCACCTCGGAAGCGGAAATCCATGCAGGACGTACTTCTTGAACGGAGAAACTTTAACTAGGACTTCAGCAGAACGAGATTTAGGAGTAATCATCAGTGCAGACATGAAAACTGCCAATCAAGTGGAGAAGGCTTCATCTAAGGCAAGGCAGATATTGGGTTGTATCAATAGAAGTTTTGTCAGCCGAAAGCCTGAAGTCATAATGCCGTTGTATAGGGCCATGGTGAGACCTCATCTGGAGTACTGTGTGCAATTCTGGAGGCCACATTACAGTAAAGATGTGCGCAGAATTGAATCGGTTCAACGGACGGCCACCAGGATGATCTCGGAGCTCAAGGGTCTCTCGTACGAAGAGAGACTGAACAAATTGCAGCTCTACACTCTTGAGGAACGTAGGGAGAGGGGAGACATGATCGAAACATTTAAGTACCTCACAGGACGTGTCGAAGTGGAAGATGATATTTTCTTTCTCAAGGGACCCTCGGCCACAAGAGGGCACCCGCTCAAACTCAGGGGCGGAAAATTTCATGGCGACACCAGAAAGTATTTCTTCACAGAGAGAGTGGTTGATCATTGGAACAAGCTTCCAGTGCAGATGATCGAGGCAGACAGCGTGCCAGACTTTAAGAATAAATGGGATACCCATGTGGGATCCCTACGAGGGTCAAGATAATGAAATTGGGTCATTAGGGCATAGACAGGGGGTGGGTAAGCAGAGTGGGCAGACTTGATGGGCTGTAGCCCTTTTCTGCCATCATCTTCTATGTTTCTATGTTTCTATTGGAAAACAATTGAACTGACAAATTCTGTTGTCATTTGCAGGGATACCAATTGCACACATCTCTCTTTTTCCGTTAATCCAAATCAAAACAGGTGAGAAAGTATGTTTCATGGCTCTCTTTTATTCACTCAATGACTTGACATGTACATGTTTCGGCCACACCGGCCTGCATCAGGAGCCTTGTAGAGTCACCGCTAACATAAATAAACTCTGGGACTTGGACCACTAAATTCAGCTAATGTGGTGCTTCGATAGGATGGACCAATCTCAAAAGCCCTTCTGCAGTACGAATGTCTTAGGCCTTAGACATTCGTACTGCAAAAGGGCTTTTGAGATTGGGTCATCCTGTCAAAGCACCGCATTAGCTGAATTTAGTGGTCCAAGTCCCTGAGTTTATTTATGTTAGCAGTGACTCTACAACACACAAGACTCCGGTGTGGCCGAAACATGTCTATGTCCAGTCATTGAGTGAATAAAAGAGATCCATGAAACATACTAGCTTGCCTGTTTTGATTGGACATCTCCACTGTTGTTTGGTTGCAGTTGACTCATGGAGTCAATTCTCTTGTTCTGCACGTTGGTTTGACAATTGAATGCCTGCTCAATGTCTCCTCTCTGCGAAATGTCTATTACATCCCTATCTTTGGTAACTACCTGTTAGTATACTGCTTACTTTGTAATCCATTGTTGTAACTCCTAAACAAACTAGATTCTCCTTGATTTGTAAGTCGCCCTGAACCTAGTTAGGCATAGAGTGACCCAGAAATTGTAGATTTGATTAGATTAGATCATAGATTTAGATTTTAACATATAAATCCTGTCAACACAAGAAGTCCATGCAAGCTCTATTCTATTCTAAGATTTTATAAACCATCTAAACCGAAGCAGCTTGACATAAGAAAAAAAACAAACAAGGCAGTTGTGCATTACAAGACATATACAAATTACCCCCAAAATTTTTTCAGCCAACATTTTTGAAATACATAATTCTTTATGTATTTTCGAAAAAGTGAATAAGATAATGTTTTAAGCAGAATGAGGAGATCATTCTAGATCCTAAGTTCCTGAACTGTGAAGGAACTCTCCCATAATCTTATAAAATGAACATACTTAAGGATAACTTAATATTGAGGTCAGGGATCTTTTTATAGGATATAGAACTAAACACAATTGATATTCAGAATAAAGCCCCTATAAATCTTATATACAGTACAAGGTGTTTTAAATTCCACCTGTTCTTCAATGGGGAGCCAATGAAGTTGAATTAACAATGGGGTAGCTCTATCATATTTCTAAAGGTTTGAAATGGGTTCTTACTGCTTATTCTGACATTGTTATGTTATGGTTTTATAACTTGCTTTGGGGTTCTTTTATTAAGGTGCACTAACCGATTTAGCGCATGCTAAATTCTATGGCATCCATTATATCCTATGGGCATCTTAGCATTTAGCATGCGCTAATCTTTAGCGTGTGCTAAATTGGTTAGCGCACCTTAATAATAGGACCCCTTTATCTCTCAAAAGGTTCAGAGTAAGGTAAAAAAAAGACTAATCAAAAATACTAGGGGCTCCTTTTAGAAAGCCGCGCTAGCGGGGTTAACGCATGCGACTTTTCATCACGCGCTAAACCCCGCGCTGGCCAAAAACTACCACCTACTCAAGAGGAGGCAGTAACGGCTAGCGCGTCTGGCGGTTTAGCACGCGCTATTATACGCGTTAAACCGCTAGCGCACCTTTGTAAAAGGAGCCCTAGGTTAGGGATAATACATAGGGTTACCAGATTTTACGTCTGTAAAATCTGGACCCCCCTAGACCCACCCCCCAGGCCCGCCTAGTTCTACCCATCCGCGCTTCATTATGTCCCACCTCCTCCTCCAGCACCACTCCCAGCTGCCTGTTCATTGGGCAGGAAGGCAATTTATTTTCAAAATCCGGACATAGTGCCGGGTTTTGAAAAGCCGTCCGGACCCCCCGACATGTCCTCAAAAAGAGGACATGTTCATGGAAATCCAGATGTCTGATAACCCTAATAATACATTATAACCAACAAACAAAAAAAATAAACTGAGATTATAAAAGGTACTTACCAAACAGATATGTCTTCAATCATCTAATATAATAAAACGCTAAGCCGCGCATGCGCACTTCCTATGTGTGTGCCGGTTTTCCGTGAGCTGTAGCGACACATAGGAAGTGCGCATGTGCGGCTTACGCTCTGTCCTGCTCCCTGTTGAAAGAGGCAGCGTCTCCCTTACACTAACTTTGCCGTCGCCGCCTCTCCGCTTTCTCTCTTCCTCGCGCACCACTGCCTCTCCGCTCTCTCTCTTCCTCCCCCCCCCCCCCCCAGAGACGGATGTCGACCACGGCGGCCCGAGTCGAATGTCGACTGCGGCGGCCCGAGTCAGATGTCGGCCGCGGTAGCCAAACCTGAAAAAAAATAACATAAGTAGGGCATGCAGTTCAGTAGGAAAATACTGCACAGGGAAGTGGGGTGGGGGGAAATGCTGCAACACACGGAAATGGAGGGCAGAAAAGGGGTTGATGGACAGGGGAAGAGGTGCTGATGAACAGGGAGGGGGGGCAGAAAAATAAAGACAGGCCTACTGCTGGACAGGGGGAGCAGGAAGGAGGTGATGATGGACAGGGGGAGGTAAAACAAAGGGAGAAGGGCTTCTGCTGGATAAGGTGAGCTGTGACACAGGGGAGATAAAAGGAAGGGAGAATGGACAGGGGGAGCAGGCAAAGGGTGGTAGTGGACAGCCAAGGGAAAAAAAAAAAAGACACAAACCCGGAAAGCATTTTAACATAAGTAGGGCATGGAGTTCAGGAGGAAGGTATGGGGGGGAGGAAAATACTGCACAGGGAAGTGGGGTGGGAGGGAAATGCTGCAACACATGGAAATGGAGGGGCAGAAAAGGGGTTGATGGACAGGGGAAGAGGTGCTGATGAACAGGGAGGGGGGCAGAAAAATGAAGACAGGCCTACTGCTGGACAGGGGGAGCAGGAAGGAGGTGATGATGGACAGGGGGAGGTAAAACAAAGGGAGAAGGGCTTCTACTGGATAAGGTGAGCAGTGATGGGGTGGTGGAGGACACAGGGGAGGTAAAAGGAAGGGAGAATGGACAGGGGAGCAGGCAAGGGGTGGTAGTGGACAGCCAAGGGAAAAAAAAAAAAATACAGACAGAAATACAGAAAGCGACTAAGGAGAGAGAGAAAAAAAATAAAGACAGACACACACATATATATTCTAGCACCCGTTAATGTAACGGGCTATAAGACTAGTTTATGAAATAAAAGATAAGACGTTCTGCAGTGGTAGCCAACCTTTTACATATAAGGTGTCACAGTGTGAATAAGAGAAAGCTCTGAGGGTTGCCAAAAGATTTCAAGCTTACACATACTACTAATTTTTTTTTTTAACTGCCTTGACCTGTTAGTTCAGAGTAGGTTTTAAACATTCAAAATTAGTGTTAGCATTGATTCTACAATCCTTCTAGATTATATTTTAAAAACTCACTTTATTTTGGATTATCAACAGTAGCAAATTCCATAAATGAGACACCTGAGTAACACACTTAGGAGATTGTTTGCAGTTACTATATTAAGTGGGCAAGGCTGAAATTAAATCACAAAAATTGGGAGTTATTACTTGTATTGCTGGATAATATATTCAAATATTATCAAAAAATCTCAGTTTTATTAATTTTCTTTGTTAAAAACAATACAAAAATTTTTGAATATTTATAAATTAGTAAAGTGCTCAGTCCATATAACCATTAGTGCAATGATAACATGCTACAGTGGTTAATCTGGGGCCATCATAGACTTTACTGCCCCTTTTACCAACCTCCTACCAGATAATAAAAATATTTGAACAACTTATCTGTAGTCTCTCCTTAGATTGGATTACAGTCATAACCACTGAATAAATTGTGAAGGTGAACTTGTGCCAAAAGTGCTATAGTGCTGTAAACATGACTCCTTAAGATTTCATCTACCCCCCAGATTAACCACTGTAGCATGTTATCATTGCACTAATGGTTATATGGACTGAGCACTTTACTAATTTATAAATATTCAAAAATTTTTGTATTGTTTTTAACAAAGAAAATTAATAAAGCTGAGATTTTTTGATAATACAAGGCTGAAATTAACACATGTACAAGATTTGATGTACAGTGGTACCTCGGTTTACGAGTGCACCGGTTTGCGAGTGTTTTGCAAGACGAGCAAAACATTCGCAAAATCGGCGCCTCGGATACCGAGCAGGGGGGAGGGTGCCGGTTCGCAGGGGGGGCCCTGCGAACCGACACCCTCCCCCCCGCGATCCGGCCCTCCCCCGCCGCCATCAGGCACCCCCCCCCCCCGCTGCCATCGGGCACCCCCCGCCGTGACCTGAGGTCCCCCCAACCCACTCGAACCCTCTTCTTACTTTGCTGTAGCCTCCGCAGCGGCACCAGCACCAGCATGTCCTGTGCGTGATGCCGGTGCCTGAAGATCTGCTTCCTGTGCTGGGCCTTGAGCATGTACGCATGCTCAAGGCCTGAGAGTTCACGTCGAACGTGAACTCTCACGTCGAACGTGAACTCTCAAGGCCCAGCACAGGAAGCAGATCTTCAGGCACAGGCACCACGCACAGGACATGCTGGTGCCAGTGCCACTGCGGAGGCTACAGCAAAGTAAGAAGAGGGTTCGGGTGGGTTGGGGGACCTCAGGTCGCGGCGGGGGGTGCCCGATGGCGGCAGGGGGTGCGGATCGTGGGGGGGGAGGGTGCCGGTTCGCGGGAGGGGGCCTTCAGGGGGAGCAATGCCAGTTCTCGTGGGGGGTGGGGGAGCAGCGCTGCTGGCCTCAGGGGGGGATGGGAACCTATCAAAGCAAGTTTTCATTATTTCCTATGGGGAAACTCGCTTTGATAAACGAGCATTTTGGATTACGAGCATGCTCCTGGAACGGATTATGCTCGTAATCCAAGGTACCACTGTATATTTCAACCAATTGATTGAGGGCCACAATGAAAGACTTTATGGGCTGCCTACAGCCCTGGGGCCATGCATTGAAGACCACTAACATATTTCTAGCTGTAAGAATTCCATATCTTTGCCGATGGATAGAGAAAAGAATTCTTGTAAAAACATGTACACTTTAGACCTTGATTATTGATAATTTTTGATAATTCATCAATAAGTTCATCATGTGCATGCATAATACAATTACACAGCCTAATTCCATTCTTTATCCTGCAGGATCTGTATTCAATTAGCTCTCTTTTTTTTTTGTTCCCTTAGAGGAGATTTGCACACTTGTAATCACCGAGGTCTTGTCTGAAGATTCTGGAACCTTTACATGTACTGCAAGTAACAAATACGGCACTGTGTCTAGTACTGCTCGTCTAAATGTGAGAGGTGAGGAATAAATGGCAGCATTATTTTTTTTCCATAACAGCGTCATACCCCTAGTTCCCTCAGCCAACAACTACCTGATCAGCTCTCTCCTCCAAAGTCCTGCGAAAATGTGTTGCACCAAAATACACATGCCACAAAATCCTTTATCCATTCTTTCATCACCTCCAGCTTCCATTATGCCATCTGCACCTCACAGGTTTCCTAATAAAACATGGGAGCCGATTCTGTAAACGGCGCCTATCAGTCAACCATTAGGCGTCCCCAGAAGCCTAGTGAAGCCTAAGTCAACCATTCCTAGCCATGCGTACTTTTCAAGTAGGTGTTGTTAGGCATCGGAAGGCTCCTCAAGTTAGTGTCACTAGGCGCCGCGTGGATATTTAAAATAATCAGTTTTTAATGGCGTGGTCAATTACCATGCCATTTAAACCAAATAAAAACAATTTTGGTCCGTGTAGAATTCTATCAGCGTCGGCAGCAACGCAGAGCATTCAGCACACCGGCCTGTGCTAAAACCTGCTACCTCAGTTTTGTAAAAATGGGAGAGGGGGTAAGTTAGGTGTCGGTAGGTGTCTGTGATTAGGGCATCTAACGGTGCCTACCTGGGCAACATTTATAGAATTAGGCCCTTAGTGAATGTTGGCAGATAAAAACCTGCATGGTCTATCCAGTCGGCCTAACGAAATGTCCAGAATTGTATCTGATATTCTGCGCAGGTTCTCCTTCTTCATGATTAAATACTGGCATTATAAACCTGGCAGTCTTCAACCATCCATTTCTGTCAAGCCTATTTAAAATTAAGCTGCATGCTATATCTTCCACCAAAGCCAGAATGACAATGTAAGCCATCTCCTCAGATCACTACACGACATGGACTCCCCATCCACTTGCACCTAAAGTTCATGCCACTCTACTTGGAAAAGAGACGGCTGATGGGAGATCTGATTGAAGTCTACAAAATCCTGAGTGGAGTAGAACGGGTACAAGTGGATCGATTTTTCGCTCTGTCAAAAATGACAAAGACTAGGGGACACTTGATGAAGTTTCAAGTTTCAAGTTTATTAGGATTTTATATACCGCCTATCAAGGTTATCTAAGCGGTTTTTACAATCAGGTACTCAAGCATTTTCCCTCTCTGTCCCGGTGGGCTCACAATCTATCTAACGTACCTAAGTTACAGGGAAATACTTTTAATACCAATAGGAGGACATTTTTTTTTCACTCAGAGAATAGTTAGGCTCTGGAACGCATTGCCAGAGGATGTGGTAAGAGCAGTTAATGTAGCTGGTTTTAAAAAAGGTTTGGCAAGTTCCTGGAGGAAAAGTCCATAGTCTGTTATTGAGAAAGACATGGGGAAGCCACTGCTTGCCCTGTATTGATTTGATTTGATTTCTTATATACCGCTATACCGTGAGGTTCAAAGCGGTTTACAATGAAGATAGATTAAAGATACATTAAAATAAAATAAATAAAAATAGTACTTTGGATTTCCTTAGCTGTCCCGAAGGCTCACAATCTAGCTAAAGTACCTGAGAAAACAATAAATAAAAATAAATGAAATTCCAGTCAGACAATAGGATCTGATGTTAGAAGTTCATAAAGACGACATGCCAAGGAGCGAAAGCTGGTATGCTCCTTGAGCCCTGACGTATGCAGCCAAGCCAACACACAATATTTCAGCCATGAGGTTTCCCAGGAAGTAGTAATGAGTGCCAAAATACAGGCTAGTCATTTAGATCAGAGTCAATGCAATGCTAAAATGCAGGCATGTCATTTGGATCAGATGACTTCTGCAACAGCCAGACAACCACCACTATCATCTCGGTGCATCAGCTGCATTAAACGGTCAACTGCCACCATTCTCAGATACGATATCTAGTATGATATAGAACCCTGCTGGATTGGGGGAGGGGAGGAGCTGTGCTCTTAAGTCTATGCCACTGCTTCTGCTGCCTGCCGCTGGTTTCGATGTGGTCCTGGCGTCTCCTTGTGCTCACCGTTATCCCCTGCTGGATCGGGGGAGGAGCGGAGCTGTGCACATTAAGTCCCTGCTGCTGATTCTGCTGTCTGCCGCTGGTTTCGGTGCAGCCCCAGCGTCTCCTTGTGCTTAACCGTTAGCCCCTGCTGGATCGGGGGAGGGGCGGAGCTGTGCTCTTAAGTCCCCGCCGCAGCTTCTGCTGCCTGCCGCTCTTTTCGGTGCGGCCCCGGCATCTCCTTATGCTCATCGTTATCCCCTGCTGGATCGGGGAAGGGTGGAGCTGTGCTCTTAAGTCCCTACTGCTGATTCTGCTGCCTTCCGCTGGTTTCGGTATGGCCCTGGTGTCTCTTCGTAGGTGTCATCGAGGTCTGTCAGAGCCAGAGCCTAAAACCATTCCCCTTAATGAAGTTTTGCAGAAAATCTCTCCTGGAAAAGATACCAGTGGCGGGGACCCGGCCCAACCGTCCGGGCTCTATAAACATTCAATTATTGCCTCAAAGTAGCCGCGCCACTTTTAGTCTCTGGCTCTGACAGACCTCGGTGACATTTTAGCGCTGACGGATCCTAATATTTTTCCCTCCCTAAGCTGAGACGGATCCGTCGGCGCTAAATTGACATCGAGGTCTGTCAGAGCCAGAAACTAACTACAAGCGGCGCGGACCTCAGATTTTTAAGGACGTGCGGTTTTAGATTCGCGAGGTCCGCGTTTTACCCCTTCCCGGCCAAGTCCAGGCACCAGCATTTAATATCTGCATCAGCCATGGATTCGGAAGTTAGGATTGCCTTTAGTATAGACCAATTTGCTCAGTTAGTTATGCAGATACTGGCACTGAATATCACTAGCGTCTGGCATAACTGCCGGCTTCTCTTCGACTCCACCAATGGACCACCTCAGCATTAACCACATAGGCCTAGATTATCTAAACGGCGCTGTTTAAAACCACCGCTACAACAACTTTTTTAACTGAGTTTGAAGGTACCTATAGGCGCCTGAAAAAAAAATCAGTGCTGGAATCACACCTTTATAAGTGCTTTAGGCCGTCTTGTGCCATTGTGGGCGTGGCTAACACTGGAAGTGGCGTTACGGAGGTGTAATTCACATTTTAGGTAGGTGCTGGAAATGTAGGCCAGGCTTGGCCTACATTTCCGGCACCTACCTTTGCCAGAAGTGCAATTTTGTACCCATCGCCGTCACGTGATTTCACACACAATTGGCGGCGGCCGCCACCGAACAACAGCACCGGTTATAGAATCCGAGCCATAGTGCTGTGGTGGTCAGAGGCGATATTCAGAAGCATTCTGCAATTAAGTGTCACTGAATATCCAGGGATGGCCTCTCCAGCCAACTTAAACCCCTTTAAAAATTGACCCCGTTATATTATTTATTTATTCACTTGTTCAGCCCGTTCTCCCAAAAGAGCCCAGAAAGGGTTTCAGGAGAACACACACAACAAAGTCAGAACAAATATGGAGAAGATGTATTTGGGAAGCAAGTGGTACAAAGACTGAGTTATGATAAATAGAGAACATCAGAGATACAGTAGGTGATTTTACATGCTATAGTAGAGATAAACAGCCGAGATACATTAGTTGAATACACATGCTGTTTTGGGTATAAACATTCGAAAAGTGCTGAACGAAAACCTGAAAACTCATAAACTTAACACTGATAGAACAAAGGCACATTGTGCAGAAGACTTGAGTTAGACAATGTAGCAGAAGACAGTAGATAAATGGCTCTGCATACAGATAGCCTATGCATTTCCTTTACATGGAATTTGGTTAAAAAAGACAGAATCAAGAGAACAATAGAAAGGGTTACCAGACATCCGGATTTCCTTCTCTTGAGGACATGTCCGGGGCTCCGGTGGCTTTTGGACATTAGCTGTCACTCTGAGTCTGGCGTCAGCCTCTGTAAGCTCTTTTGAGTATGGACTGTCTCTTCTGTGTTGTGATGTACAGTACTGCATATGCTTATACGAGTAGTTTCAGTTTTCATTAGCTGTAGGCTTTGTGTTGTGAAGTTGTTTTGCTTGGAGGTACAACGAGGTCTTTCATTATTTAAATTTTTATATTCTGTCTTGGATACTGCAGGTTTAGCAGAGGGGTGCAGACTGCAAGATCTGACAATCCCTAGTGGCCATCCCTAGTTCACATTCAAAGAACCAGACTTGAATTTTGGTTTCAGTTTCAGCCAAAGCCAGGTGAGTTTCGGCTGTACTTTCAGTTTCAGCCAAAAGTTTTTGTACTGTCACAGAGGCAGTTTTGGTTTCAGCTGAAACTGAAAAAAGTCATTTTGGTTGGTCACTGCTTCAAGATATTGACCTTACACAAGGAAGAATGTTTTGGGGCTCATTGGCAAAACAGAAAAAGTCCAAAAAAAATGGCACAGAATTGCAGATAAACTTTTTTCTTTTCTCATTTTTTACAAAAAATATCCAAATTGCTATTTTTGAAACTCATTTTTAAGACACTTTGCTCTGCAGCTTGCCTAAATCTCAAGGGGGCATGTTGGAGGTGTGTTTTGGGCAGGACTAGGACAGACTTATACTTTGGACTTTTCTTCGATAATGAAACATTGAAAAAATATCTAGGTCAATAAATAAAGATGTTGTGGGCTAGATCTGTTTCAATAACGACTAAGTGCCAAAAAAAGCGCCCAAATTGACCCCTTTAATTTTCCAATCATCACTGACCCTCTTCCCACCTCCCTAAAAGGTGAAAGTGACAGTACATACCAGACTCTAATGCAGCTGCAGATATAATGGTCATTTCTCTTACAGCAGCAAGCAAGTCCCTAGAGTAGCCTTATGGTCAGTGCAGTGGACTATAGAGAAGGGAACCCAGGTCCATATCTACTCTAACTAGGGTTACCAAACGTCTGAATTTTCCCGGACATGTCCTCCTTTTGAGGACATGTCTGGGGGTCCAGACGGCTTTTCAAAACCCTGCACTTTGTCCCGGTTTTGAAAAGCTTGGAACAAATCACTGTTGGGCATCTGCGCATCCGCATGCATGGATGCGTTCCTGCCCAAGAAGAGCGGGCAGCAGGTGCTGGGGCTAGGATAGGATTGGGGGCGGGACTGGGGTATAACGGGGCAGGAATGGGTGGAACTGTGCACGCCTGGGGGCGGGTCTTGGGGTTCTGGATTTTTCAAACGGAAAATGTGGTAACCCTAACTCTAACTGGTACATATGTGGTAAAAAGTGTGAGCACCCCAAAAAATCTACTAAACCCACATATAGGTGACACCTGAGGCATAAGGGTATTGTAGTAGTGGTGGGTTCGCCATACAAAGTGGGTTATGATGTGACGTGTACCTGGGACCTTTTATGTAAAGTGCACTGCTGTGCTCCCTATACTGCCCCACTGCTGGGATGTCTGTGTGGCCAGTTTAGTAAGGCTGCTAGCTCCCATTCGTCCAAATGGTTTGTTGATGGGTTTTGTTTTGTTTTAAATCTTTATTAAATTTTCTAACTACAATTATGTATGCAAATAATTCATGTACATATAATATTACAAGAAAAGCACAATAAACTTACAGGATAACATATAAAATTGCACTCGTTAACTTTTAAAACTATACAAACTAGCGCCCCAGGATTCACAGACTTCTAATTCCATATGATCCTCTGAGAGCTCTTAGATCAACTTCTCAACACACCCTTAATGTTCCTTCGTTGAGGATAATTGGTACTCGTCGTACCGTTATATTTTCAGTGACCGCATCAATGATCTGGAATTCTCTTCCTATATATCTAAGATCTGAACAAAACCTGCAGAAGTTTAATAGCAGTTTAAAATGTTTTCTTTTTAAAGACGCCTTTAACTGAATTTTCGTTACAAGACCAGCAATTTTTAACTTCCCCCCTCCCTATTGTGTTCCCCTTTTATGTACCTTCTTTATATAAAAATTGTAGTTCTACCTCCCTTCCCATTGTTTCTTAATGACTTAAGAAGTCATGTACGTCAAGTTAGTTAACGCTATTTGTCTTCCTATAACTTCTTAGATTTTTAATCTTATTGTAAAACGCTTTGTACCTTAGGATAAGCGTTCAATGAAATATTCAAATAAACTTGAAACTTGAAACATATTAATAAGCAATTATTTTCTCCCAACTAGTAATCAAGAAAATAAATACTCACAAGAAACTACCTAAAAAAATCCCTGAATCAATTCCAATGCAAACCCCTCCCCCCTCCCTCCCACCCTGGATGTGTATGTTTTGTTTTAAAAATGCCTCTTACAGAAAGACACACTGAGCACAAAAATATCCAAAATACGGTAATTTTTGAACCATTAAGATATGATGTGTTTCTGGTTTGAAAATTACCATCCCCCTTCTTTACTAATGCAGTTACTAATGCAGTTACTAATGCAGTTACTAATGTGCCTTTCTTATTTGGCATCTTGATAGCTAATGATGGTACAAGACCATCCTTTCCTATTTCTTCCCTGGCTTGTTCTCTCTATAGGGTTTTAGAATATCTATGAGCGTCAGAATAGTTACCGCCGCTGCGGGCACTAAAACCCACGCTACGTGTTACTAATGGAGGGGGCATATTTGGCACTGGAATTCTGGACTTCTTTTTTTTTTCTGCAAAGTATCCAAAATCAGATTGGACATCATATCGAAAAAGCCCCTCTTTATCGCCTTAAAGTTAATCAAAGATGTATTATTATAATCCAATAGAGAGGTATCATTTTGCTTTCTTCTGTTGTTTTCAATTATTAACCTTTATTTCTATATGCTCAGAAAGAAAGAGTATTTAGGAGCTGATAAGTTGATAACAGAGATATTTCTGTTCAGTTTTCACCAAGTAAGATCTGGATTTGGATCACAGAAAGGGGCCACAAATAGAAAGAGATGTAACATAGACCTCAAACAATTTTCAGAAGACTGTTCCCAAGAAACTAATCAAACTAAAAGTAGTCAGAGCAATGGAACCAGATATGACACATCCAGGGAATTTAGGGAATCTCTGGCAGCTCAGCTCTGACCTTTTCAACACTTCTTTAGAGTCAGGAGTGGTTCCAAAGGACAGGAGGTAGAAAAATGTGCTTCTTCTTCACAATGAATTGGATATGGTTTGGTCTATAAAAATTTGTATTATAATAAACATGGAAATAAGGAGGAGGTTCTAAACGTCAAGTTGCTGAGTCTCACCTTGGTAGTAAGATAATTAAGGGCAGACATGCCAAGTCAGATACATTCAATATGTGACACACGCATTCTTGTCTAGATTTACCAGACATCCAGGAAAACCCAGACATATCCTCTTTTTAGAGGACTGTCCAGGTTCCCGGATGGACTTTCCAAAACCCAGCAGTTTGCCCAGGTTTGGGAAAGCCCCGAGCTCCGGCTGCATCTGGAGGGCCTTCAACAAGCATGCGCGGATGATGTCACACGCATCCGCGCATGCTGGAAGCCCTCCAGACTCGGCTTGGAGGTTGGGAAAATAGAGATGAGACTTTTTGGAGGCAGGGCTAGAGGTGGAATGAGGCGGGGCTGGAGGCAGAACAAGACGGGGCTGGGGGTAGAATGGGGCTAGGCCATGCATCTGGGTTTTTCCATTGTTAAATATGGTAACCCTATTCTGGCCCCTTCTCCAGCTCACATGCTTAAATGGCTCAGTCTCATGCATTGACTCCCTCTCTGCTCCCCAGCGACTGGGCTCTTTTCAATTTCCCTCTCCTAGTACTCCTATGGCTCAGCAACTTTCACCTTCTACAACCTCTGTCCTTGTGATCTTCTAATCTTGCTTTTGGTGGTAACTGGCATGGGGCCTTTCTTCTGCTATGTCTTGCCTCCTCTACCACTACTTCTGGAAGTGAGTCATGGCAGAGGAAAAATGCCAGGTCAACCAAAAGCCACATCTCTTCAGACCTACTAGAAGGTTGGAGAATCATGGGGGGGGGGGGGGGGTGTTTGAGGCATACGTAGCAGCAGAGTATGAGAAGAAAAGTAATAGAGAGAACAAGCCAGGGAAGAAATAGGAAAGGATGGTCTTGTACCATCATTAGCTATCAAGATGCCAAATAAGAAAGGCACATTAGTAACTACCCTCTTGCTCACCCCTTCCTGTTCCCTATTTTTCTTCATGCCCTGTCCTACTTAAATCAGTCTACCTATAATTCCTTGCAAATGTTTTCCCCCCTCTACCCTTACCTTTCTTTACTATGCTGTAAACATAGGTATCATAGCCAGATTGTGAGACGGCTGGGACAGAGAAGGAAATTACTTAGAGTACCTGATCTAATCTTCATTCCCATATTTAATTTTATTTATTATGTTTGTTCTCCTGTAAACTGCCAAGAACTTTGAAGTGTGCAGTATACAAATATTGATAAATAAATAACAGTAAAATAACATTGAGGAGAAGGAGAAAAGATGAAAAGAAAGAGTGTGTGTCTCCCAGAGGGAAAGTATTTCCAGGAGAAAGATAGAAAGGGTGTACACACGATTCTCAGAGAGAGAGAGGGATCAAAAGGTAGAGAGACATCATCAGGAGAATTCTATATACTGTACAGTGCTACTTCTGCCACATTTTCAGTGTGGAAAAGCATTGTAATGGATGCAAGGCGCCAAAACAGGGCAGAAATGACAGATTCACATGAAAACATACTTATTCACTGTGTGGCTCTGCAAAGAGGGTGTGGCCATGGGAGGAATATAAGCAAGTCGGGGGGGGGGGGGGGGTTTCCCTTAAAATTCACCAGCATTATAGAATAGTGCAAATCTGCGTGCAACTTGAGTGCTAGGATTTACACCTGATTTCAGTTGGTGTAACTCTTTGGGCCTAGAGTTGGCTTTGAATCCCAGCGCTACTCACTATTCTATAGAGTATCAATCCCGGAACACCCATTATAGAATACTGCTCAGCACCGTTTGTGGAGGGTCCTGAATTGTGAGCGCCATTCACACAATCCAGCCTCATATGTGTTTTTCTGACTGGAAGAAAGTCTCATTTTGACGCCTCTTGTTCTCAATAGTGAACGTAATGTACATAGCTAGCAAATAGACCATAACGGAGCTTGTCTGAAACTGTATTAATGCATGTTAGTAAATCTAACCCTAACCTTATATCTGAGACAGTAGAGGGTGAAGTAAACTACTTGAGTTCGCAAAGGGAGTAACTCTAAAACAGGGCACCTGGAAGGAGTCTATTCTGTTAATGAGCATAGGTCATTAGCAGCTAGGGCTCTTCAGCTTGAAGAAGAGATAGCAGAGGGGAGATATGATAGGGGGGTCTATAAAATACTGAGTGGAGTTAAATGGGTAGATGTGAATCATTTGTTTACCTTTCCAAAAATACTAGGACTGGGGGGCATGCAATGAAGACACTAAAGAGTATATTTAAAACAAACCAGAGAAAATTTTTCATCACTCAGTGGAATTCGTTGGCAAAAAATGTGGTGAAAGTAGCTAGTTTAGAAGGGTTTTAAAAAGTTTGGATCATTTCCTAAAAGTCCATCTTCCGTTGTCAAGATGGACTTGGGAAAACCCATTGCTTATTACTATACCTAGTTCTATCCTAGTTAGTATCCTAGTTCTATCCTTATTACTATTCCTAGTTCTATACCTAGTTTAGTAATGTGACAAGATGGTGGTTCAAGCCAGAAGAATGCTGGACACAGAGAGGGGCATAACCAGCAGAAGGGAAAAAGTATTAATGCCTTGGTGAGCCCCCACTTGGATCGGTGAGTTTAGTTTGGGAGGCCATATGTCAATACATCGATATTTTTGAATGGCCAGGATTTTCCCATAGACTATTCCATGAAAATTTTGGGAGTAACACTGGATTGGCATCTCACTCTAGAAGAACATACAGATCTGCTAGTCAGAAAATGTTTCTCGGTTTTATGGAAACTCTGAACCGTTAAGAAATATGTTGATGTAATATCGTTTTGCTTGCTAGTTCAGTCTTCTATATTAAGTATTCTTGACTTTTTAAATATAATTTGCTTGGGAACATACAAGAAAACTCTTAAGAGTTATCCAAAATTCAGCAGTACGGTTGACTTTTGGTTTGAAAAAATGGGAGCATAGTAGTCCCTATTCTCAAAAATTACATTGGTTGCCGATGGAGGCAAGAGTTCTCTTTAAATTTGCCTGCATTTGTTTTAAATCAATATTTGGGATGTCTCCATTCTACCTAGGCCATTCTAAGAAGCCCACATGCAGAATTCATATGTTTGCTTACCCAACAGTAAAAGTCTGCCGTTTTAAAAGATTTCTGGACAGAACTCTTGCTTTTCAGGCAGGCAAAATGAACGACTGGTTGGGAAAAATTATTATGTGTGTTTCATCTTATTATTCTTTTAGAAAATTAGTAAAAAACGCAGTTGTTTGATCGATTTGTAACCTAAGGTTTTATTGTTTTTAATCTATGTTTACTATATATTTCTGATGATTTGTACACTTCACTGATTGGCCAGTTTCTCTTACTGTAAACCACCTTGAACTATTATGACTTTGGCAGAACACGGAGGACTACCAGAGTCCGAAGTTCTCTGAGTTTCATGCTGTGAGCTGTTTTGGTAGGGGTTGGGGGTGGGGGGAATACAATATGGGTCTTTGAGCTATTGGTTTTCCTTTTCCTATTGGCTTGGTGGCTGCAGTGCCTCACTATGTTTTTCTGATCTGGGGGGCTGTGGTCCTATAAATGGCTGTTATTTAGTCTATTGTTTAACACGGCAGATTCGCCCTGGTCTGGGTGGAGGTGGAGGGTGAGGTGGGGTTTCCTGCTGTTTATTCTTGGTTATTGCTCCAAGTTGTATGGACTTTGATCTGGTTTGGGGCTTTGCCCGGTGTGTGAATTTGTAATTTATTTGAAAATCAATAAAAATTGTTATACCTTTAAAAGTTGTTATTATTATTATTATCCTATATAATAAAACCTTAAGCGCGCATGTGCACTTAGGGTTTCGTAATCCCTGCGGCCGTGTTTTCTTATCCATGGCCGGATTCTATTTTAGAACCCGGCGGCAGGGAACACTCTGGCCACTCCCCTCCTCACGCCCTCACTCACCAACCTATGCTGCTCGAGGAAGCGCAGGCAAGCTTTCTCCATGCCGGGATGAACCAGGACCCCTGAGACACGAGCGCCTGCAGGAGGAGGCTTCCGCCGCCGCCCGCCCGCTGTACAGACAAGTGGGATGGGGGAGGGGAGGGAAATGGAGGGGGGAGGGAGGGAAATGCTGCTGCTCAACAGGGAAATAGAGGGGGAGGGAATGTAGGAATGCTGATGCTGCTGCTGCATAGGGAAGTGGGAGGAAGAGGGAAATGCTGCTGCTGCACAGGGAAGGGTGGGAGGGAAATGCTGCTGCTGCACAATGAAGTGGGGTGGGGGAGTGGAGGGAAATGCTGCTGCTGCACAGGGAAATGGAGGGGGAGGGAATGCTGCTTCAGCACAGGGAAGTGGGATTGGGTGGGGGGAAGGAAATGCTGCTGCTGCTACACAGGGAAATGGAGGGGGAGGGAATGTAGGAATGCTGCTGTTGCTGCACAGGAAAGTGGGGGGAGGAGGGAAATGCTGCTGCACAGGGAAGGGTGGGAGGGAAATGCTGCTGCACAGGGAAGTTGGGGTGGGGGACAGGGAAAGAAGGCCAGGGTACAAACTTGCTTTGCTTTGAGGGGATGGGTGTGCGGGGGGCAGGGAGCAATCTTGGTTTGCTTTGGGGGGGGAGACAGAATGGGGCCACGGAGAAAGCCAAAGAAAGGCAGGCAGGGGGCCACAGAAAGAGACAGAAAGATAGGCATGCAGCGCACCAGAACAAAAGACAGCGGGAAGGGAGAGAGACAGACTGAGGGGGCCAGGGAGAGAGACAGACAGAAAGAAAGACAGATAGCGGGAGGGAGAGAGATAGAAAAAAAGGAAGACAGACAGACATATGTTCTAGCACTTATTAATGTAACAGGCTTAAACACTAGTAAGGATATAAAAAGGCTTGAAGCAGTTCAGAAGATGTATGAGAGGAGACTTAAGACCTGAATATGTATACCCAGTGGCATAGTAAAGAGTGTGTGTGTGTGTGGGGGGGGGGGGGGTTTCGCCACGGGTGCCAGCACCTCTCCTCGTCTAGGTAGAGACCTAGAATGCACTGCCAGTGGAAGAGATAGTAGGGACAAAAACAGTGACAGAGTTCAAACAGGCATGGGATAAACACAGACGATCCTTATATAGCAAGAGGGTGGGAGCAAAGCAAAACTTAAACGCCTTTTTATGCTTCAAAAAAATGGGGGTGGGGGTGGAGGGGGAGGCATAGAAGGGTTTAACCTGCTCAAGACAGAGCAGCTGGTACAGCCCTAAACAAAAGCATTGAGAGGTGTAACCTACAAGCAGCAGAAGGCACAACTCTAGCCAACTCTAATAGGCAGACGTAAATGGTCCATGCTGGTCTTCATCTGTTGTCGTTTAATATGTTACAGTGTATTACAGATTAGTTTAATTGATCCAAAACTCAAAACCATTTCTATGCAACAGCCGCAGATTTTACCCTGCTAATATAGGGCAGGAGGGTAAAGGCTGTGAAAGTATCTAGCCCCTAAATGAAGAAGGACACATTTAAAAAGCGACCTGATAACCCTTGATAAAGCCATTTAGTGGCGAAACGGGTCTTGTCGGGACTGGCTAGAAACACTGCACGTTAAAAGATAAGTGAAAATCTCTTATAAATTAAAAGTTGACTCCCGAAGAGGGAGTGGAAAATATGAAAAAGGATCTGCAAAAGTTAGAGAAATGGTCTAATGCCTGGCAACTAAAATTCAATGCAAAGAAATGCAGAGTAATGCATTTGGGGATTAATAATAGGAAGGAACCGTATATGCTGGGAGGAGAGAAGCTGATATGCATGGAAGGGGAGAGGGACCTTGGGTGATAGTGTCCGAAGATCTAAAGGCGAAAAAACAGTGTGACAAGGCAGTGGCTGCTGCCAGAAGGATGCTGGGCTGTATAAAGAGAGGCATAGTCAGTAGAAGGAAGAAGGTGTTGATGCCCCTGTACAGGTCATTGGTAAGGCCCCACTTGGAGTATTGTGTTCAGTTTTGGAGACTGTATCTGGCAAAGAACGTAAGAAGACTTGAGGCGGTCCAGAGGAGCTTTGGATTCTTGCCCAGAAATAGCTAAGAAGAAAAAATTTAAAAATTTAAATTGAATCAGGTTGGGCAGACTGGATGGACCATTCGGGTCTTTATCTGCCGTCATTTACTATGTTACTATGTTACTATGTATAATAAAAAGATTTCAATTGAGCGCTAGGGAGGAGGTGGAAATAAGAGTCAATGATTAAAGCTGGTAACCATTCAGTCGTGATATTTCACATTAGTGTTTCTGAGACCCTTTACCCTCCTGCCCTACTATATTAGGCACTCTTTTGTGGGATTCTTCAAAGTTTTGGACAGGCACTATGTGATCCCACATTAACTTTGTGTTAGCCAGTTAGCATGCATTAAGGCCCCCTTTTACAAAGCCGATTATGTGGCAGCCATTGTGAATTAATGGGCTTCTGTGCCGTTGCCGCAGCTTTGTAAAAGGGAGGGGGGAGGGTAAATATAACATGTTAGCTGGTTAACCCATTACATCCAAACCTATTACATCAGTAGCATAGTAAGGGGGGTGTAGGAGGACAGTCCGCCCAAGGTGCGGTCTTCCTAATGATGCAGCACCCCCTCTTCCTCCTCTCTGCCCCCTGCTCCTCTCCATGTCGTGTGCCCCATGCCTTCCCCTGTACCTTTTCTATTTCCCCTGTACCATTTTAACTTCTCCGGCATGAGCAGCATGCCCACATTGGTGTTGGTTCGCCCTTTCACGTCACTTCCTAGGTGCAGGTCCCAGAAGTGACATCAGAGAGCGCGCCAATGCCAACTCAGGCAGAAACCTCACACCGGGGAATTAAAAAAGGTACAGGGGAAGGCAAGGGGCACGCGGCAAGGAAAGGAGTGTGTGTGTGTGGGGGGGGGGAGCAGAGAGGAGGAGGGGTTCTGCACCCTTAGGAAGACTGCGCCTGTGGTGGACTGCCCCCACCGCACTCCCCTTGCTATGCCACTGCATCTGCCATCCTGGAAGTTAACCAGGCATCAGCCAATATTCAGGCTGGTTTCTGGTTAGTACAGTCCATAAAGCTAATACAGCTGTTTTGCTGTCCTAACTTTGGGCCCCTTTTACAAAGCCATGGTAGCAATTCCTCCACAGCAAATGCACCAAAGCCCATTCATTTCCTATGGGCTAGGGTTGCCATATGACTGGGAAAACCTGGCATGTCCTCTTTTTAGAGGACTGACCAGTTGCCAAGAGGGATTTTCAAAACCCAGCAATTTGTCCAGGCTTTGGAGGGCCCCAAGCTCAGGGCCACATCTGGAGGGCATCTGCACAGAGATCCTCCAGATGCAACCCCGAGCTCAGGGAAGGAGACACGAGGTTTGTGTGAGGGTGGGGTTGGGGAGGGGCTTGGGAGAAGCAGGGGCAGGGCTTAGGGTGGAACAGGGTGGGGCCAGGTGTCCTCTTTTTTTTTTAAGAGAAAATCTGGTAACACTACTATAGGCTTTGCTGCATTTGCCACAGGGGAATCACTATTATGGCTTTGTAAAAGGGGCACCTTTATGCAGTTACTTTAAGTTCTTCCTTTGTCTTCAGTTGTAGTATTGCTTTAAGGTGACCCCAAAAGTGGTTGGCTTACTGCCTACTATGACATGATTTACAAACACTGGCTGAACTTGAGCTAATAGCTCTCCAGAGGCTGAGTGTTAGGATTTGATTTATCACTGAAGCATTAAGCTTGAAAGGAAGAAATTGCCTTTGGAGTTTTGACTGGCTTCCTAAAACACTGAGGAATTTGCACTTTAGCAGGAAGTTCCCTGGGCTTAGACTTGATGATAAAAATGTTAACTCCTTAAAACCATTTATTCTCGCAGTCTATATTTGGATGTTCCCATGTAGTAGACATGAAAATAAGCTGAGAAATTTGAAGGATATTACGTTTGCTTTTCTGTATTATACTGTGTTAGAAAAAGAAAGAAATGCCCCACTGATTGTCCCCCCAAATCCTTAATCTCTACCACTGATTGCTTCCCCCAAACCCTCAGTCTCCACCACTGATTGCCACACCTACCCCTCTCCCCCCCACAACGAGCCCTCAATGTTCAAAGGCGTTGGGTGAGGAGGGGGAAGGGAAAAAGACCTTGAGGCACAACTTTGCCAGGAAGCCCTGTGCAGTATCCTGACATAGCAGGATAATTTGGGCTAAATAAAAGTCCTTCTTTTAATCAGAGAAGACAATGACTTCTCAGTATGTTAAATTAAACTGCAGTGAACTTGCCACAAAAGATCAAGGCATCATTTTCCATAGGGTAGCTCCCATGCTTGCACCTAAGTGATTAAGGGGCTCTTTTACTAAAGCTTAGTGTACGTCGACAGAATTATCCCTTACCTAGTTAAAAGTACAAGTGAGGATCAACTCTATATGCTTAGATTGAGTACATGTTGAGTACAACACATTGTGCCGCCAATATATTATGAATAAGCTGTTATATCCCTCACCTGTATCTCTAGTAAAGTGTGAATGTACCTTTAGTCCTAGGCCAGTTTAATGTGACTGTACCCTATTCATATGCCTTAGTCCTAGGGCAATACAATGTGAATGTACCCTATGGAAAAATAATGTGAATGTACCCCTATTCATTTGCCTCAAAACTTTGTGAATGTCTCGCTGTAACCCATTCTGGGCTCCTGGGGAGGACAGCTAGAAAACTAACTAAATAAATAAATATATTTAGCATAGGCTTTCCAAAGTGGGTGTTTAGGTTGAGGGAGAGACATGACATTGCATGGGTTGCATTTTCAAATCTATTAAAAATGAACACAAGTGAAAACATTCACAGGTACTTTTGAAAGAAAGTACACTTCTATTTTCCTCTTGAAAATCGGTGCATAGCCTGCAGGTAAAACATTCTGCACACTTTGCATCTATAAGGACTGATTTCAAAATGTTCCCATTTATAAATTACAAGAAAAATGAAGATCAGTTTAAACTGTGATACAATACAAATTTTGCATTGTGCATAATCCACATTGTGTTATGACATGCCTATGTGATAATCTAACACCAATCTTCCTGTGCTATTGTTGAGATCTGGAGTTATATAAGTGCAGAAACATTAAAATAAGATTTTCTTTTTCAGGATCTGAGAATAACAGTAGTGGTGCTGCCCTTATTATAAACACAATCAACCTGGAAGCCTTTAAGCAACAACCATTACCTTCAAACCCTACGTGTCCTGCACCAGAACAACCACAAAAACCCAAACTGGAAGGCGTGCTCGTGAATCACAATGAACCGAGATCTAGTTCTAAGATTGGCCTGCGAGTACATTTTAAGCTGCCAGAAGATGATAAAGGCAGTGAAGCATCATCGGAAGATGGGGTGATCAATGGGCAAACCTTGAACACATCGAGTCCAACTTCACCTTCAAAGGAGCCTCCTCCAGTACTGGCCAAGCCCAAACTGTAAGTTTGAATCGCAATCTAGATTTTAGGGGTGAGCTTCTTCTAGAACTATTGTTTTGAGAAAATTAATTTACCTCAGTATTTCAATTATGTATAGTTTTAGTGCTACTAAAATCATTTATAACCATGCCCTCCTGCCTTCCTGCTTCATCAGAACCAGAGAAATTCCATGCTGAGGCAGAGTAATGGCCAACCACACCAAGTATCCTGTATCCGACACTGGCCCATCTAGGTTGCTTGGAAGAACCCAAGAAACTCAAAGAAGAACTGTTAGGTCATTTGAATAAGGAAACAATATTTTGTTTTAGCTGACTTGCATTGGAACTGCTATTCTTTAGTTGGAAATTAATGGGATTATTGAGCAAGATTATATTTTATTATCTTGTTCTGAGATGATACAGCAACCCATAGTCTCATTGATTTGAACTAATAAGAATCATCTTTTATATTTGCTCTATATACATTGTCCTGCTTTTCCTGGTAAACTGACCATTACAATAGTAGAGAAAAATGGTGTTTGATCTCCAGATGAATGCAGATTTGTCCTCTTGTAATACAAGGACCTCTCTTCTGGGATATCTAGTTAAACCTGTCTCATACCAGCATAGATCATTATAAGCCAGGCAGCAGCTGCAAAACATGAAATCCTATTTGAAATAGAATCAAGAGATGCTTTAAAGCACATTCTAGGTAAGGGAATACATGTCCTGCCTGTTCTGAATAATCCAGAATTTTCTAACAAATTTCTGCTCCACATACTATCCAAAACATTTTTTAAGTATTAAAGCCATCTGCATCTTTTTATCATTACTTATTATTATATTAATCACTGTTTGAGATGACTTACTTTGGGAGGGAGGAGAATTTTCAATAGATAACAGTGTATGCAAAGTACATGGACCATTTTTAATCTGGTTGCATTATGTTATTTCTCAAAGGAAAAACTCACCTTCTTTGTTTCCCTTTGAAAATAAGTAGCATTATAAGCATTCCATTCTTTGTACCTACTATAAGTTGCCATTTTGGGAGTGCCCAGATTTACCTGAGTAGGCCATTCTCACCCCCACCCCTGCCCCTACTCACGTCTTCTTCTTTCTCCTCCTCTGCTCCTCTGGAGGTTGGGGGGACCCGTGACTCAGCATCTGCCCATGTCTCTCTCTGAACCCCACTATACCCCTGGCCTACCTCAGAGATGTTACTGGTGGCAATTCCTACAGGCTTCCCTCTACCATGTCTACCATATCACTTCCTGTTTCTTCACTGGTGGGGTTGCGGTAGAGGGCAAAAGTTGATTGCAACATCTTGAGGTGGACTAGGGGGAGGGGCTCAGAAAGAGACATGCAGATGCTGGGCCACAAGCAGAGAAGAGGGAGAAAGGGGAGTGAGGTACCACCACTGAGGTATTTTGGGAGCCTTATGGGCCACTACAGTGGGTGGGCCTGAAGCAAAAATGTATGCCCACCCAGGACAACTGGTGGTTGTACCACTGCAGCTACAAATTGTGGGATCAATATTTAAAATGATTTAACCAGGCAGAAGAAGCTCCTGTCCTGTTAAACCACCCTGGGGAACCTGAGAGCAGATATTTAGTGGCATTTAACTGGAGAGTGCCACTGTGTGCCAGGACGGTCCAGGACCAGAGTCAGGGCAGAGATAGGAATTATCCAGGCACCACTATTCAATGCCATTGCCCAGGTAACTAACTGAACATGTTGGATAGGATAAAAACAGCTTTAACTGTGTCCCGTTAGCTATGCAGATTCAACACTGAATGTCAGCTATACCTGGATTGCTTCTGGGAACTGTCAAACACTCAGATATTCAGTGGCAGAATCTGGATATGAGTCAGCACCGAATATGCAAAGCTAAATCAGTCAACAGTAGGCAATATTTTAAGAAACATTGACTGCCGCCAGCTAAATATTGACCGGCGTGTGCACATTTAGATCTATTCTTCTCTTTTCTAGAACATATTCATCCATTTTCGTTTCATAGATAAAGTCACTGATAAATTTTGAGAAGCCTTGACTTTATATCCAGTCATGTCTGAGTCATTTCTCCTAGGGCATAGATATAGGTTTAAAGTTTAACATTAGGAGGCCAGTGCACTAAACTGTAGAAACTGCTGCACATGGGGCTTCACGCCCATGGAAACCCTGAGTTCACAGAATTTGCATTCTCACAATATTTGCCATTTGCTCTAATAAATGTTTACGAATCGTCTGCTATGCACAAAAGTCGATTTCAAATCAAAATTAGTGAGCTACTGTGATGCAAATGAATGTAAAGTAGCTTATCAGATTGTTTTGAAAAACAGCATCCAAAATCTTGATACACCGGTGTATGATAGTGTCCTTTGAAGGCAATATAGGGGGAATTCAGTAAGGGCCAGATTCTACAAAAGCCACCAAAAGCCTCACTTCATTGGTTTAATTGGATTTAAGTGGCACAATAATTGTTTGCACCATTAAAACCCAATTAAACCCTCATTACAAAAACAAAAAAAAACCCCCAAACCAAATGGCCACCGCTACGCAGCTTCTGGGACCGATGCCTAGGTCCCTGGTGGCTAGTGGTGCATAGTAATGCCAAACCCTGAAGCGGGCGTGTTTAGGGATGGGGCCGGAGTTTGGCATCACTATTCACCACTAGCCATGATTCAGGAAGGATCCTAGATGCCGGAAATGTAGGCCTATAAAACCTTGGCCTACATTTCTGGCACTTAGAGTCCTTGGTAGGGTTATCAGATGTCTGGGGAAACCCGTACGTTTCCTCTTTTTAGAGAACTGTCCATGCTCCCAGATGGACTTTCCAAAACCCGATGATTGTCCGGGTTTTGGAAGCCCTCACAAGCTCTGGCCACATCTGGTGCATCTGAGAATGCGTAGATGATGTCACATGCATCCGCACATGCGCCAGGACCTCCAGACACGACTGGAGCTTGTCACAAAGAGAGGAGGCTTTCTGGGGGTGGGGTTGGAGGGCAGAATGGGGCAGGGCTAGAGGTGGGACTGGGTGGGACTGGAGGCAGAACCTGGTGGAACTGGGGAAGAATGAGGCACGGCTGGAGGCGGAACGGGGCAGGGTCATGTGTCCGGGGTTTTCTTTTTTAAATATGGTAACCTTATTCTTTGGGAGCCACGATTCTGTAAGCGGCGCCTGTCAGTGATTGATACAAGGCAGGCGCCTGTTTTGTAGGCCTAAATGGCACCCAAAGTTAAGCACTGGAAAGATCTGTGCTAAACTAGTATTGTGCAAATGGCACATGATCTGTACAGAATATTACCTTAGCACAGATCTCGTCCCTAACTTGAGTGTGGCACTTAAGTCTGCTCAAACCTGATGTAAAGGGTGGTGCCAACTAATGACAGGCATGTAAATGACACTACATCCTAGGAATGCCTCTGACCCACCCATGTGCCTCTCATGGCCACTCCCCCATTTCAGCTGCATGGTATAAAATTTAGGCATGCGTGTTTTAGAACAGTGTTCTTCAACCTTTTTACACCTTTTTACACCTATGGACCGGCAGAAATAAAATAATTATTTCGTGGACCGGCAAACTACTAAGACTGAAATTTTTTTTAAAAAACCTTCGCCGCCCCGTCCCCGCAAGCTCGGTCCCACAAACCATCTGATCCCATCCGCACAAGCCTCAAATAGTTATGATTTTATATTGAACATATTTTATTAAAGTATAAAAAGAAACAATATTCTATACAATTGTCGTTTTATAAATACAAATAATACAGGGCAAAGATCAACAAAACCCCTGTCTCCCCTTCCCTTCACATATATCCCCTCTACTATCAAGAAAACTGAATAAGCCAAATTATTACAGAATGCTACACAAATATCATGTAACAGAATACCACAGTCACACATGACAGGAATGGTGTTAGGGGAGTGGAACTAGGGCAACTGCCCCCTGGTCAGAGAGAGCCCTAAGCCAGTTGGAAGCTAAAGAAGCACTGTCTGGGCTTTGCACTCCCCAGTTATGTCTAGCAAGATACATATTTCAAATCTGATATATTTGAATCACAAGATAGAAATAAAATTATTTTTTTCTACCTTTTGTCGTCTCTGGTTTCTGCTTTCATTGCCTTTTCACTCTCTTCCAACCAGTGTCTGCCCTAAGAACATAAGAATCGCCACTGCTGGGTCAGACCAGAGGTCCATCATGACCAGCAGTCCACTCACGCGTACCATGGCCCAGTACAGTGGCATGATAACCTTCTCTGTCTCTTCAGTCCAGCATCTGCCCCTTCCATTCACTGTCTGTCTTTCCCTGCCATCTCTCCTCCTGCCCCCCCCTCCCCCTATTTGGTCTGGCATCCATCATCTTCCTTCTGTTCCCCTCATGGTCTGGCATCTCTGTCCTTCCCTCCCCCCTGTGGTTTTTAGCATCTCTCTCTTCTCATTTCCTTCACTCAGATCTGATATCATTCTCTGCTCTCTCTTCCCTTTTCTTCTCTGGTCTTCCTTCTCTATTTTCTGCCTCCATCTAAATTAAATTCTTTCTTACTATTTAGTCCCATTTCCCTCTTTTCACTGTGTCTACTCACAGCTTGTCACCCCTTTCCCTCACCCCTCCATTATCTTACTATTTTCTTCCCCCTTTATTTATCTCCTCCTTCCTCCAGTATGTGTTCTTTCCCCACTTCCATTCAGCATCTGCTCTCCCCTCTCAACTGACATCCATCTGCCTTCTGCTCTCTCTCCCTTCTTCCCATTTCCATCATCTGTCCCCTTCTCTCTCTCATCTCCTCCATTTCATCATCTGCCCCTTTTCTCTCTATCTTCCCCCCCCAACTTCCATCATCTGCCCCCCTTCCCCTCACCTGTGCAGGTCACTTTCTTTCCCCTGAGGGTGGCTCATGTCAGAGGGGAAGCTTTGGCTGAGCAGAACCGCTTGCAAGGAACAGTGGAACTTACTTGATTGATGTTGATGCTGGGGCCCGTTGCCGTTTGAAGGAAAAAAAAAAGGGACCTGCAAAGGCGAGAGGAACGGAGACCTCCAGGAAGCTGCTCTTTGCCTTCCTTCAGCGGCCCAAGAGTCCAGACCATCAGCGGCAGCTCTGTTTGCTTTTAACTTCGGCACAGAGCTGCCCCTAAGCAATAGTTTAGCGCGGTTTCATGAGGCAGCCTCGGGGCCTTTGCTAGGCCGGCCCGCTTCGATGATGCGATGTGGGCCGGCCTAGCAAAGGCCCCGAGGCTGCCTCATGAAACCGCGCTAAACTACTGCTTAGGGGCAGCTCTGTGCCGAAGTTAAAAGCAAACAGAGCTGCCGCTGGTGGTCTGGAGGTGAGGAGACAAGGCAAGAGGCAAACGCGGTGGAAGGCAGGAGTCCCGGTACAGCGACTGCAACAGGAAGTTGCAAGTCAGCTGACGCCGGCCTTTTGTTGCTGCGGGGACCGAATCCTTCGCGGACCGGCACCAGTCCGCGGACCGGCGGTTGAAGAACTGTGTTTTAGAATAGCATGCAGGTTAGATCTACATGTAAATCCAAATGAGAGCCAATTATCACCAATTGTTGATTGTTATCCCCTCATTACCTAGTTAGTTTATGAGTGGATCTCGGTTCTATGCCAAAAGTTGGTGACCAATATAGAATTCTGGGGCTAGTGGGCTTTTACTGCCAGGCTTTTTAGTAAATGTTTGTGCATTATTACGGAGCTGATTTTCCTCTGTATAAATCTTATGTAGGTGGGTTGGGGGGTTGGTGTCTACTAATCTGTGGGAAATCCCCTGAGTTGGTTTATTGCCCTCATAAGAACATAAGGGTAGCATACTGGCTCAGACCAATAGTCCATCTAGCCAAATATACTGCTTTTAACAGTGGCCAATCCAAGTCACAAGTACCTGTCAGAATCTCAAAGAGTAGCAGCATTCCATGCTACCAATCCTCGGACAAGCAGTGGCTTCCCCCATGTCTGTCTCAATTGCAGACTATGAACTTTTCCTCCAGGAACTTGTCCAACTCTTTTTTAAACCCAGCTATGCTAACCGCTGATACCACATCCTCTGGCAACAAGTTTTCCTTTTATTCGTTTTAAAGGTATTTCCATGTAATTTCAAAATATAAAGGGCATCCCTGTTGGGAAAACTGACCTTATTGATCTTCATTTCCCCACCCACAAATAACTTTTGAACCATTCAACTGATCTCATTCAGATTACTGTCACAGGAACCTAACTAACTAGTACGTCTGGCAAAACAATACAATATACTACAATACAATACCATACAATACAGTCGCATAATGACAAGGCTGGGCAGTGCAGTAACTTAAGGACAGCGTGGGTGGGGTGCTCAGTGTCAACCAGTGGGAAGGTAAATTTAAAACTGCTTAATGCTCTCACTTCCCAGAGACTTCAACTGAACTGAGGTGGCCTGTTTCTTTCCTGGAGAAGATTCTATATGTTGGTGAAGTCTCTGGGAAGTTAGAGCATTAAGCAGTTCTAAATTTACCTTTCCACTGGTTGACACTGAGCACCCCACCCACGCTGTCCTTAAGTTACTGCACTGCCCAGCCTTGTCATTATGCGACTGTATTGTATTGTAGTAAATTGTATTGTATTGTACTGCCAAATGTACTGTCCAATGTAACATACTGTGAATATTAGCTTGTAACCCGTTCTGAGCTCTCAGGAGGCCGGGATAGAAATCGAATTAAATAAATAAATAAAATGGTTCATAGACAACCCCGCAAAAGACAAAGGCGCGCGCCGACAACTGAGCGCAAGACGGAGGTGCGCGCCGAAGAAAATTACAGTTTTTAGGGGCTCCGACGGGGGGTTTTGTTGGGGAGCCCCCCCAGTTTACTTAATAGAGATCGCGCCGGCGTTGTGGGGGGTTTGGGGGGGGTTGTAACCCTCCTCATTTTACTCTAAACTTAACTTTTTCCCTAAAAACAGGGAAAAAGTGAAGTTTTCAGTAAAATGTGGGGGGTTACAACCCCCCAAACCCCCACAACGCCCCCACAATGCAGTGCGATCTGTATTAAGTAAAGTGGGGGGGTTCCCCCCCCCATGCCCCCCCCGTCGGAGCCCTAAAAACTAATTTTCTGCGGCGCGCACCTCCGCGCTGCGCTCAATTGTCTGTGCGCGCCTTTGTCCCGGCGCGCTTTTGACCTGACACCAATAAAACTGCCTGGCCACAGTTAGTGCCAGAAGTCACCAGTTGGCTCCATTTCCTGACACGTTTTCCAAAGAGGAAAAACTACCTCTATGATTAATACTGTAATATACTCATTACAGAGAAGTTCACATAGCAGATGTTATGTGCAAATTTCTGTTCCAAAGTAGTATAATAGGCATGAAAGTTCACACACATCCTTATATGTCTGAAAAAATGTTTCCCTGGGAGGGCCAAAATTCATGAAGTCAGCATGTTGACAATTGATATATGCTTGTAATTTTAAAATATTTCTTATGTAAAAATGATTTCTTTTTCAATATCTACAGTGACAGACATTTTTCATTCCCTCTTGGAATGTTAAAAAGTTTTATTAAGAATTAATAGTAGTTTTGGAATGAGACTTTTATGTGCTCTCAGGGCTTTTATTATGAAGTAGCAGTGTCTACCAAGCAGTTTTAATAGCAGAAGATGTGGGAAAGTAGGATATTTGAAACCGGTACAGAGTTTTTCTACTTCACTGAAATTTTTCCTCATGTATGCCTGAAATATTTACAAAAATGAACCACCTCAAGAAATTAATTGCACACACACTCTGCAGATGTATGCAGGAATAGGTAAGTGCTTTGCATTTTTCATCACTTCATATGCAGTTTTATCTTCAGATGCTCCCAGATTTTGTAGGTGTATGGCTTTCCTTTTATTTAATAAGATTAAAGGGTGTACCACATAAATTAAAAAAAAATCTTTTTGACTTTTCAAAATTCTCTTTATTTTCTTGTTCAGTGATCCTTTTCTATGTATATTAGCAAGTGTTTGAAATCTTCCCAAGGTGGCAGTGATATGCTGGGGAGTATAGATGCCAACTTTTCAAAATGATTAGGGATGCTAAGCCCAACACAAATTATTCCTCCGTGCCATCTTTGGACAAGGTTAAATTGACTAGGACAAGGAATAGAGCATTTTGTTATGCTGAGCCATGTTTGTGGAATAAGCTGCCTAAACAGCTATTTGTTACCTGAAAATGTTGTTATTCAATGATAACTTAATTTCTAAATAGAATTGTAAACCATGAAAGCAGGTGGATAATTGAATAACTGGGAGGAGTTTTGATGGAATTTGATCTTTTTTATTGGGGAGGGGGTTGTATTGATGAGATTTGATTTTTTTCTTTTTTTACTGGTTATAATAAATGTTTAATATTGTGTAAATTTGTAATGGCTTGATGGGAAGTTGTAGGTTAAAATTGTAAACCGCTATAACACATTTGATTTTTAGTAGTATATCAAGTATTAAAATCAAATTAAATCAAAGAGCTATCTTAAAATTCAGAGTGCTCAGCATCCACAGAGCTGAAATAGACAATCAGGAGTGCTCTGGGAGCCTCATGTAGTGTGTGTTTATATATTGTATGTGGGTGTGGGGGTGTGGGGGGGGTTTGCATGTTTGTTGGAGGGGTTGATTTGTTGTTTGGTTTTTTTTTGGGGGGGTTGCAATAACAAAGAGGTTGTGTCAAGTGGAACAGAACTGATGGAAACACCTCAGAAACAAATTAAAGAACATAACATAAGAACATAAGAATTGCCGCTGCTGGGTCAGACAAGTGGTCCATCAGCCCAGCAGTCTGCTCACGCGGACTGCTTGCCAAGTTCTTCAGGGTACGTTCTTGTTCAGCAGGAACTTGTCTAACTTTGCCTTGAATCCCTGGAGGGTGTTTTCCCCTATGACAGACTCCGGAAGAGTGTTCCAGTTTTCCACCACTCTCTCGGTGAAGAAGAACTTCCTCTTGTTTGTACAGAATCTATCCCCTTTCAAGAGAAGCCTCTGAAATAAGCACATTATTGATTGATGACAGTGTTAATTAACTGCTCCAGAAATGCTGATAATTTTGAGTGGTCTAGATTATATTTTGCAAAGTAAAGTGATGATGTACCTAAATCCTAACGGAGTTTAGCGGTATATAAGAAATAAATTACATTAGTTCACTTTAGTTCAAGTTCAAGTTCACTTTATTTTTGATGGATCGCCTATTTAAAACATTCTAAGCGATGTACATTTAAAAACAGATTATAAAAGAACATTCAGTCATATTAGTAAAACATTATAAAAGTAAAAACCAAAAAACACATATTTGTTAATTAATTAAATTAAATAATACATTAAAAACAAACATGAAAAAGGGAGGAAAGGGGGGAAAAGTTACATATTTTCAATTGGTGAAAAAAACATATATTGGGAAAAAAACATAAAGTAGGGATGTAAAATAAAAAAGGAAAATTATTCATTATTCATAAAAGCCTGACTGTTAAGGGATATAAAATAAAAAGCAGAAAAGTTATTCATTAAAAGCGTCATTAAATAAAAAAGTTTTTAAGAGTTTTTTAAAAGAGATAATATCTCTCTCCTTTCTAATAAAAAGAGGCAGAGTGTTCCAGAGTTGGGGGGCTAAAACAGAGAACATATCATTTCTCCTTGTTCCCACAATTTTGAGTGAAGGGACCAAAAGTAACTCTTGTTGAGATGAGCGAAGTGTTCTATTAGAATGATAGGGGATAATCATTCTAGAAATGAATTGAGGGGTGTTATATATTAGAACCTTAAAGACTAAAAATGCTATTTTAAAAGTTATGCGATGATTAATTGGTAACCAGTGTGATTTAATAAGAAGGGGTGTTACGTGGTCATATTTTTTTGCTTTATGTATAAGTTTTATGGCCGTATTTTGGATTATTTGGAGTCTTTTCTTTTCTTTTTGGGAAATATTGTATAGCAAAGAGTTACAATAATCTATTTTGGAAATAATCATGGAATGAACAAGGATATTAACCGATTTTGGTTCTAAGAAGGATGAAATGGATCTTATCAGACGTAATTTATAAAAACAGGATTTAACCGTTTGACTTATATGATCATGGAAAGATAAATTCGTATCAATTATAACTCCTAATATTTTTATGGATGAGACAGATTCAATTGGATTGTTTTCAAGCAAAAAAGGAGAAATTAGTATGATGTCTTTTTTCCATGTAAATAACATTGTTTGTGTTTTTTGTATATTTAAAGAGAGTTTATTATTACAGAGCCAGACTCCAATTGGCCAGATCCCTTAGGCCACTCCCGCAGCTTCAGGGAGTCGTGCCACCTCAGCTGATCAGAGGAAAATACTCCTGCTGCAATCAGCTGAGCAGCTGTGACAGGGGACCCACTCCCTCCTGCTGGAACCCTCAAACCTCCCCCTTCGAAGTCCCATAGCAGGAGGGATGCCCACTCCCTCCCGCCAGTTGGGGAGGGGTTCATGAATTCAGTGGGACCTGCTAGCAGGAGGGAGCGGGCATCCCTCCTGCCACAGAACTGAGGATGAGGTCTTTTCAGGCAGGAAGGAGTGGGCAACCCTCCTGCTGTTTTTGTAGGGAGGGGGGGAGAAGGGAGCGGGTGCCTTTGTGGCAGGAGGGAATGAGCATACTAATTTGCTTTTGTAGTTCCCGAGATTGTCTCAAAATCTAAAAGTTGTGAACCGCATTGAGCTATGTTAGGTTATGCGGTATACAAATGACAATGTAATGCCTTTTTCTTCAGGGGAGGGGTAGGAAGGGTAGGGATGAGGTATTTCCAGACAGGAGGGAGTGGGCATCCCTCCTGCCATTTTTTTGGGTGGGGGGAGTGAGCGAGCACATTCATGCCAGGAGGAAGTGAGCGAGCATCCATCCTGACTTTTTCTTCAACGGGGGTGAAGGGTAGGGGGAAGGTCTTTCCTGGCAGGAGGGAGTGGGTTTCCCTCCTGCCATCTTTATGAGGTTCCAGGGGGAATGGTAGCTCAGGGATGTTAGTGTTGAGGGGGGCATTTTTAATGGGACAGATGGTGCATGTTTAAGTCGCGCAGATCATCTGTTCCATTAAAAAAAAAAAAAAAAATCAGAAGCCCTGACAGCAGTGACAGGAGGCTGCTTCCCCTGTCACTATTGTTAGGGCTCTGTGCATGTGTCAATCGCTCACTGAGCGATTGAGTCAGTGGGTTTGTATGCAAATGATTTGCACCTCCATGCAAATCATTTGCATGCAAACGAAAAATCGGTTTCAGAATCGGCCAACAGCGATTGAGTTGCTATCTTTAGTGAATCTAGCCCAAAGTGCCTTATGGAGTCTGATGCACCTTTAAAGATAAGCGCTTTATTCAATTTCTTCATAGAACATGTTTAAAAATCTAATCTAATCAGGTTCAAAGCGATTTACAAAATAAGAGGCCCATGCAGTATCATGGGGAGACTAATTACAGCTCAGTTGTAGAAGAAAATTACATAGGGATAGATTCACAAAGGATACCGATCGTGTCCCAACCACTTTGTGACCACTTTGCGACCCGATTGTTCCCCGACCCAATTCACTAACCTTGGTGTCGAGCAACCTCTGATCTGTGCATGCAAATGAGGGGGAACAGCATGCAGATGTAGGCAGGCAGCAATTCACTAAAGAAATCTGGAACACCGACTGGGCTGGCCAATCAACAAAAGAAGCGACTGCAGGGGACCAGTCGCTCACGTGCTTTCCGACTGCATCTCCTGCTTTCTGCCTGGATTCTCCTGCTCTCCTACCCTGGCTCTCCTCTCACCGCCCTGCTCTCTGCCCTGACTCTCCTGCTCTCTGCTCCGATCGCTGCCCTGCTTCTGCCCCGAGTCTCCTGCTCTCTGCCCCAACTTTCCTGCTCTCCTGCTCTCTGCCCTGATTGCTGCCCTGCTTCTGCCTCGACTCTCCTTGCCTTACCCCACAGCGCGAGCCCATGGTTTTAACCCACGGGTTTAAAGCGGGTTAAAACCACGGGCTTGTGAAAAAGTAAAAAACAAGAAAAAAGTTTTCTTTGCAGCTCTGCCTGCCACGGAGGGCCAGTGCCAGGGCAGGATTAACCAATAGGCCAAGTAGGCACGTACCTAGGGCCCGAAATGGTCAGGGAAGCCCGATGAAGGAGGGCATCAACATTGTTTTTTCCAAAAGGCGATGGGCCCCTTCAGCATCAATCGTCAACGCGGGCCCTTCCCCCCCCCCCCCCATTGACATAAAGTAAGACAAGCAAGCAACGTGGGTAAGAAAGGCAACGAGAACTGTAATTGTGCAAGTGGTGCTGCTTACCCAAAGCTTCCCTCTGATGCAGCTTCCTGTTTCCGCCTGGGCGCATGGTGGGGTGGGGCGGGGCAGGGGGGCCCAGTGTACTTGGGTGCCTAGGGGCCCTTGACGAATTAATCCTGCCCTGGCCAGTGCATGCACAGACCATCTACAGATGGTCTGCGCATGCGTCGGGATCACTGGAGAGTGATCCATGCAGTCGGTTGGGAGTGTGATTCCGATCATGCAAATGAGGGCCATTTTCATGAGGGCGATTTGTGAATCAGCCCCCCCGGCCACAGGTCGAATCGCTCACAGATCCGATCCAATCCGATCTATGACTTTAGTTAATCTAGCCCACAGTAAAAAAGGGAAGAGGTTACAGTATGTTAAAGAGAAAAGTTACATTGATGTAGAAGGGAAGTAGCCACACTACACTGTGGCGGACACCTCCATTGTTAGGGAGAGAGTTGGGGCATTACGTTGAAAGAAATTTGTTGAATAGGTAGGTTTAGAATAAGTTATATGAACATTAAATGACTTTGGGAAAGAGTCTAAAAAGCTAAATCAGGATGTGTCAGTTTATAACTTTCCTGTGAAACTATCCCTCCCCCCTTTTACAAAACCGTAGCACGGTTTTTAGTACTGGCTGTGGTGGTAACACCTCCGACGTTCATAGGAATTCTGTGAGCGTTGGAGCTGTTACCACTGTGACCAGCGCTAAAAATACTAGCACAGTTTTGTAAACTGGGGGGTATATTTTTTTTAGAAGTCATCGAATTTCAAAGTAATTTGCTGTTAACATTATTGCATGGCCGTTAATCAAAAAATAAATAGAAAATCGGCCATGATGTTACTGCATGGGAAAACCACTTTCTCCCACAGCTTCGTAAATGGACCCCTAAACTTCTACTCCCTTTGCACTCACTTCATTTCTCCTCATCTGTCCTTCTACCTTTTTTCTGTGCAGGGCATCAATTTTTATTCTGCTCACTTGGGTCCCTGCCAGAATTTCCTTTAAGCTGTGCACAGGCACATGCTGTCAGATGTCTAGTAGACAAGGAGAACAGTCACATTACTGTACCTCTCCAGGCCTGGGAAGAAGAAAGAAGCATTCTTCACTTGCAAGGAATGAGACAGCTGGCAGATGGAGCTGTGACTGGTCAAGATGGAAGGGATGCAGGGGAGGGGGGGAATGCTGAAATTTGGAAGCCCCTGTAGCTCACTTATATAGCCCTTTTTTTTCCCCTCTGCTCAGGGATGGCCATAGTTGATATGGTGGGAACTTGGCAGGGCAGTGTGTTGTACTGGGGCATGGGAAGAGGAAATTTGCATTGCTGCTCCTTGAGCTGTACTTGTTAGAGAAATAAATAGGAGCTGTCAGTCCCAAACCTTTTGCCAAGCATTATATTCATTAGGAAATGTTTTAAAAATCAGTTGTGGAAAAACAGCCTGGAAAGCGAAGATAACATAAATGTCATCATAAATTTCAGCTTCAAAAAATACATTTTCAAATGAGTTCTATTACACATGAAATTTCAGCTTCACACATATAAATTACTATGGGAATCCTTTTACTAAGGCGTGCTAACCGATTTAACGCACGCTAAAGATTAGCCATTCTTAATATGGCTCAGGGAGGATAAGGCCATAGCGGAGAGACTGAATAAATTATTGCTTCAGGCTGAACTGGAAATGGTTTTCAAGGGTGATGATGCAGAGGAACTAAAAGAAATCTCAGTGAACCTGGAAGATGTTAGAGTGATAAATCACCTGGACTGGATGGTATACATCCCAAGGTACTGAAAAAACTTAAACATGAAATTGCTGATCTGCTCTTGATGATCTGTAACCTGTTGCTAAAATCATCTGTAGTACCTGAAGATTGGAAGATGACCAATGTTACACCAATTTTTTAAAAGGATTTCAGGGAAGATATCTTTAATATCCAATTTTGCTAAACAAACTAATTACAGATCTGCTCATGCACATTCTTTGATGTTTCCATCTTTTAAGGGTATTCAATCAAGGACTTTATTTTCTAGTTGTCTTTTATTTTTACCTCCATTTGGAGGCTAATCTAAGAATGTGTACATCTTATCACATCTTTCAAAAATATTTGAAACTTTTGTGTTTCAAACACTCCTAGAATGTTCATCTTAATACCTTACTTCAAGATGAAAGATTAGATTAGAAATTAAAGTCCAGTAAACCTGACTTCAGTGCCGGGCAAAATAGTGGAAACAAGTATAAAAAATAGAATTGCAGAACACATAGACAAACATAAGTTAATGGGACAGACTCAGCATGGGTTCAGCTAAGAGAGGTCTTGCCTCCTTGAAGGAGTGAATAAACATGTAGATAAAGGTAAACTGGTTGATGTATCTAGATTTTCAGAAAGCTCTTAACAAAGTTCCTCATGAGAGGCTCCTGAGAAAATTAAAGCATATGTGATTGGAAGCAATGTTCAGTTGTGGATTAGGAATTCGTTATCAGACAGAAAACAGAGGGTAGGGTTAAATGGCCATTTTTCTCAGTGGAGGAGGGTAAACACTGGAGTGTCGCAGGGATCTGTACTGGGATCTGTACTATTTAACTCAGTGGTTCCCAACCCTGTCCTAGAGGACCACCAGGCCAATCGGGTTTTCAGGCTAGCCCTAATGAATACGCAAGAGAGAGATTTGCATATAATGGAAGTGACAGGCTTGCAAATCTGCTCCATGCATATACACTAGGGCTAGCCTGAAAACCCAATTGGCCTGGTGGTCCTCCAGGACAGGGTTGGGAACCACTGATTTAACTTATTTATAAATGATTTGGAATGATTAAATTTGCAGATGACACAAAGCTGTTAAAACACAAAGTTGACTGAAAAATTGCAGGTAGAGCTTAGGAAATTGAAAGACTGGGCATTCAAATGACAGATGCACATTAGGAAAAATAACCAAAATCATAGTTAACAGAAGCTAGGGTCTACCTTAGGGGTCAGCACCCAAGAAAAAGATCTGAGTGTTATTGTAAACAATATGCTGAAACTTTCCACACAATGTGTGGTGGTGGCGAAAAAAGCAAGCGATGCTGGAATTATTAGAAAAACTAAGAATGTTAAACAAAACTAAGAATGTTATAATGCCTCTGTATTGCTTCATGGTGTGATTTCTGCAAAGAAAGCGAACAGGATGTTGGGCATGATCAAGAAGGGAATCACAAGTAGATCGGCTAACGTCATAATGCCGCTTTACAGAGCAATGGTCAGGCCACACCTGGAGTATTGTATCCAACACTGGTCTCCCTACCTAAAAAAGGATATAACCTTGCTGGAAAGGGTACAGAGGCGAGCTACAAAGCTAGTAAAAGGTATGGGAAATTTGAGCTACAAAGAACGCCTCAGAAAACTGAGCTTGTTCACTCTAGAGAAAAGAAGAATGCGTGGAGATATGATAGAGACTTTTAAAATACTAAAAGGACTTGATAAAATCCAGCAAGATGCATCGTTATTCACGTTGTCAAATGTGACTCGGACGAGAGGTCATGTACTGAAATTGAGAGGCGACAGGCCCAGGACAAATGTCAGGAAGTTCTGTATCGCACAGCGAGTGGTGGATGCTTGGAACGCTCTCCCGGAGGAGGTTGTGAAGGAGACCTCCATTATAGGATTCAAGGGCAAGTTGGATGCATACCTCCTTGCAAATCACATTGAGGGATACAGGTAAACAAGGTCTCATTATGAAGCACCTAGTTGGGCCTCCGTGTGTGCGGATCACCGGACTGGATGGACCAAGGGTCTGATTCGGTGAAGGCATTTCTTATGTTCTTATGCAGTATTGCATTTAATTCTGGTCGACGTATCTAAAAAAAATACTCAAATATAAACTGAGATTTTTGGTCCCCCCCCCAAATATATACTGAAATATAAACTGAGATTTTTGGGCCCATAAAAATGGGTCAAAAATGGGGGTCTCGGTTTATATTTGGGTCAGCGCTGACCCGCCCCCTCCCAAACCTGTAGCAGATCTCTGCCGGGCCTGCCATGAGACCTGGTAGTCCCCTCTGTCTCCTATCCCAGCCAACTCTAATAACTTTTACCTTTCTCCCTCTCCCCGGTGTACCTTTTAAATCCCTGGTGATCCAGCGGTGGGCCGGGATACCAGGGATCCCTCCCGCCTCCTGTCCCAGGCAATTTTAAGAATTTTTACCTCCCTCCCGCCTCCCTGCGTACCGTTAGAATCCCGCCTCCCTGCGTACCATTAGAATCCTTGGATCATGAAGAGATCGGAGAAGGTTATCAAGCCATAGTGCGCCCTCACCTGGAGTACTGCATCCAGCACTGGTTGCCGTACATGAAGAAGGACATGGTACTACTCGAAAGGGTCCAGGGAAGAGCGACTAAGATGGTTAAGGGGTTGGAGGAGCAGCCTTACAGTGAAAGATTAGAAATACTGGGCCTCTACTCCCTCGAACAGAGGAGATTGAGAGGGGACATGATCGAAACATTCAAGGTACTGAAGGGAATAGACTTAGTAGATAAGGGCAGGTTGTTCACCCTCTCCAAGGTAGGGAGAACAAGAGGGCACTCTCTAAAGTTGATAGGAGATAGATTCCATACGAACGTAAGGAAGTTCTTCTTCACCCAGAGAGTGGTAGAAAACTGGAACACTCTTCCGGAGTCTGTCATAGAGGAAAACACCCTCCAGAGATTCAAGACAAAGTTAGATAAGTTCCTGCTGAACCAGAACATACGCAGGTAGGGCTAGTCTCAGTTAGGGCACTGGTCTTTGACCAGAGGGCCGCCAGGTGAGCAGACTGCTGGGCACGATGGACCACTGGTCTGACCCAGCAGCAGCAATTCTTATGTTCTTATGGTGATCCAGCAATGAACTATAGCGGGAGCAAACTTTCTTTGCTCTTGCCCACGTAGAGCCACTAGCTGATTGGCTGCCATGAGTTCTTGTGGTCCCATGAGAACTCACGGAAGCCAATCAGCTAGCAGCTCTGCACGGGTAGGAGCAAGGAAGGTCACTGCTGCCGTAGGTCACTGCTGGACCACCGTGGATTTTAAAGGTACGCGGGGAGATGGGAGGGAGGTAAAAATTTTTAGAATTAGCTGGGACAGAAGGGGGGAGGGATCCCTTCTGTTCCAGTCCATCACTGGACCACCAGGATTTACAGCAGGCTCAGTGGAGGCCTGCAAGGTATCAGGAGAAGGAGGAACAGGGTATAGAATCTGGCAGGGAGTGAGAAGGCTTGATGCAGAGTATGGCAGAGCAGTGAAGGAGGGGGAAGTTTCAAGTTTCTTTATTTTTGATATACTGTCTATCAAAACAAATGTCTAGATGGTGTACAATATAAAAAGATTATGAGGACAGTTAAAATAAATAAATAAAAGCAATATTTTATGAAATATTAAAAAAAATACTAGACGGATTCGGATTAACGTACATGAGACAAAAGGAGAGTAGGGGAGGGCAAGGATATTTAAAATACATCGAAGTAAAATTACTAAAAAAAGATGGGAAATGGGAAGTGGAAAAAAACATTGGGAGGGAAATCATTTCAAAAGAAGTATTAGATGTTTCATAGCTTCACGTGAATCAAGAAACTGAGAGATTGAAGCTGCTACTATATTTGAGTTATCCGTTTTTCCTCCTTTATTGGGGGGAAAAGGTTGCCTCAGTTTATATTTGGGTTGGTTTATATTTGAGTATATACAATATGTAGCGGAATTAGAAAAGGTTCAAACAAGAGCATCCAAGATGATAAAGGGGATGGAACTTCTCTCATATGAGGAAAGACTGAAGAGGTTTGCGCTTTTCAGCTTGAAAAAGAGACAGCTGAGAGGAGATATGATTGAAGTCTACGAAACCCTGAGTGGTGTGGAATGGGTCCAAGTGGATCAATTACAAAGTCTAGGGGACACTCGATGAAGTTACAGGGAAATACTTTTAAAACAAATAGGAGGAAATATTTTTTCACTCAGGAATTCATTGCCAGAGGATGTGGTAAGAGTGGTTATCATAGCTGGTTTTAAAAAAGGTTTGGACTAGTTCCTGGAGGAAAAGTCCATAGTCTGCTATTAAAACAGACATGGAAGAAGTTACTGCGTGCCCTGGGTTGGTAGCATGGAATGTTGCTACTGTTTGGATTTTTGCCAGGTACTTGTGATCTGGATTGTTCACTGTGAAGACAGGATACTGGACAAGATGAACCATTGGTTTGACCCAGTATGCTATTCTTATGTGGGTGGGGCTTCCAGTTATGCATGCCACTTAGAAAATACTGTCAGTTACTTGTGTCCCTGCCATGGTAGTTTTGCCAGACAGCAGTGGTGCTTTGCCATTGCTACCTAGGAGAGCACCAGGATCCAAGATAGCACCTCTAGAAGGCAGAGGCACCATTCTGAATCTTAGTACCATCCCAGGTAACAGCAGTGAAGTTCTGCTGCTCAGCATCCCTGATATGGCTTCATGTAAGTCCTGATGCGTGTAGAGAGGAGTGTGGAGAGGTGGGAGAGGATAGGGCTTTGGGGGGCCACTGCTATTGTGGCTAGGGTGGGTTTTGATGTGGGAAGATCATTCCTGAATGGGTGAGAGTGGCCCGGAGAAGGATTGATCATCACATTGAGGGTTGGGAATGGGATTGTGGGTTCGGAGGGGGATCAGACATTATGGTGGGGAGATCAAATGAGAGTAATATGAATATCTATATTGCTATAGAATGACATGGATGTTCATGTGCTATGAAATGAATGTCTCTCTGCCCACTCTCACCATTCGTATTTTGGATGGGTTTGTTTCTGAAATGGCTGTTTCTGCTGCACATAGTGGTACATAGATGTCTATTTTACCATCTATTTTAAAATAGCTTCTATGTTGGCAGATCCAGTTCTAAAATGATAGGGAGACTTTCGATCTCCCAACTTGGATGTCTGATTTCCCTTTTGTACATTTTTTTCCCAAATGCCATTTATAATCATTTAAATGAAGAGTAAAAACCTTTGCAACCTCTAAAATATGAAATAAGATATGGTCACCTTTTTTTTTAAAAAAAATAGCTTGCCGGGCCTATGCTTCCAGCCAGATTTCCTGGGGCATCAGGCCGCCAAGTGGTATAAATTAATTTTGGAATATTTGAATAAGAAACCAAAAACGAGCTTAAGGGATATTTGGAGCATTGAGGTAAAGCATAAGATTTCTGCTACTCAATGGCCATGGATTTGATCTTGGAGGATGAAATGTACAGCGTCAGCGTCTATGAGACAGACTTTTTTTTTTCTGTTACATAGAATTTTTTGGACCTCTGTTCGTTTGCAAAAATTAGATAGTTCAAAGTCTAATAGATACTGGCACTGTCATCTTGATATAGGGACCCTGGATCACATGTTGTACTTATGTCCCTTAATATTAGGCTTCTGGAAGATTATGGGGATCCCCCAAAAAAGATTAACAGTAACCAAATTAAAGCTGATTAGATTTAGTTCCAAATGATTATTTATTTATTTGTGCTTGGACTGTATCATATCGCCTGCAGTGGGAGATACCCACACGATTTAGCACTGCAGGTAACATAGTGCTTAGTGATTAGTGATTAGTGTCTGCCCAGTACTGTAAATACCAGGCAGATCTTGGACACCTCATAGTATTTACCGCATAGGCTTTGCACATACCAAGACTCTGTGCAACTAAGCATGGTAACTGCAATACTTTTCCACACTTTGATAAAAGAGCTCCTAAAATTTGGATGCCCAGCCTTTCTCACAATCCACATGTGATTTAACAACTTTGAATAGTTTTGTGTCATCTGCAAATTGTCGTTCTTATTTCCAGATCATTTATAAAAACATTCCCAATACAGATCCTTATGGTCTTCCACTATTCACCTTCCTCCACTGAGAGAACGGCCCTTTTGACTGACCCCACTTGCTGATTTCCATCTTTTAACCAATCCACATTCCATAACAAAACATTGCCTACTATCCCATAGCTTTTATATTTTCACATGAGTCTCTCATGAGGGACTTTGTCAAAAGGTTTCTAAAATCTAGAAACTGCCTCACCAAAGTATCTTTTTCTGCTCTTTTTTCCCTCCAGTGCATTTAAATGTACAGTAATTGTACTTGCAATTAAACTGTCAACAATGGAGAGAAGTCATTTATAAGAACTTATCTCAAGTTACCAACATATTAAAATGCCACTGATAATCATTTAACTAGTGCAGTCAAAACATCCCCTTTCTTCTGAATATTGTTTAGTTCAATACACAGCTCAACATAGCTGTGTTTCAGCATTTCGCTGTGCCTGATTAAGGAGGAAAATTCATAGAAATATAGAAACATGAAGGCAGACAAAGGTCAAAAGGCCCATCCAGTCTGCCCATCTACAGCATCCTCCTGTTCCTAAGAGATCCCATCTGCATGTCCCACGCTTTCTTAAATTCAGACGCAGTCTTTGTCTCCACCACTCCTATGGGGAGACTATGCCATGCATCTACCACCCTCTCTGTAAAAAGTATTTCCTTAGATTATTCCTGAACCTATCACCTCTTAACCTCATTCTATGCCCTTTCACTCTGGAGTTTCCTTTCAATTGAAAGAGTCTCTCGCCTCATGCCACATAGGTATTTAAACATCTCTATCATATCTCCCGCCTTTCCTCCAAAGTATACTTATTGAGATCTTTAAGTCTGTCAAACAAACCCACCACCACCACCGCACTTAATATATGACTCTGTTTTAAATAACAAAGAATAATCAGAAAGGAGAGAAAAAGGGACATAAGCAACCTCACAGAAAGACAGACATTTGTCATTTCATAGTTGGGTCCAAGTGTCACTCATTAAAAAAATTCTCCAATAAATTTAATATACGGTAATAATTGTATTTCAGTGAATTATCTTTTGTGAGCAAGAAAATAAAATATATTGTCATTCCACACAACTATTGTTGACTTCATCAGGGGGTGTAAACCAAACTTGCCCATAAATTTAACTTGTTGCTCTGTCTCCCATAGCACTTCCTACATGGTAGTATTTTGTTTTTCTTTATTAACCTTTAAAGTGGACTAACGTGGCTACCACACTACTTTAACAAACAGGTATAAAAGGCTCCCTTTGCTTATGTTGAGAAGCAGCACAAATTTGGTAATCTGTCATTTTCGGTCATATACAAATCAAAGTCTCTTACATCCCAGGTAATCAGAGCAAACTACAGTATAGCTAAAATGACCATCCTGCTTGTTGATGGAAAATGCATGGTTTCTCACCTGTAATAGATGTTTTGCATAGGCAGCAGACTATGGGCTCCTTTTACAAAGGTGTGTTAGGGCCTTAACGCGCGGAATAGCGTGCGCTAAAATGCCGCACGCACTAGCCGCTGCCGTCTCCTCTTAAGCAGGCAGTAGTTTTTCGGGAAGTGTGCGCTATAACGCGTGCTAATATGGTACGTGCGCTAAAAACGCTATCGCACCTTTGTAAAAGGAGCCCTAAATCAAGCTTAAAGTCCCTCCCAGCATGCCTCTCTTGAGCTATGAAATTAATTGAAGGACTGAGGATATTCATGGGCATGGGAAGGCCCACATATGTCCATAAATCTATACTAGTTTCCAGTTTTTCTATCTTGATACCATTGGATGGCATCACCCACTTGTGTGCTAATTAGTCCTGTTATCTACTTCTGGACGGATGTCTGGTCAATTATCTAACAAATCTTTAATTTCGCTTTCGATTTTTCTCCTATAGTAGTCATATTGAAATCCGAGACTCCCTTGCTCAACCTAACTTCACCTCAATATACCTTATTCAACACACTTCTCATTGTCGCTTTGCGACTCATATTATCTAACTGGAAATCATTTGATTCCCTAAATGTAAACTTTTGGTACCAGTCTGTCCTACTACAACACAAACGTGAAATGCTGATCTCTGCTACTAATCCTTTGACCACTAAAGTCCATACTAAATGGGCTAAGTTCAACAAATATCTGAATTCTCTTTAATGCCTTACCACCAGTAATGCAATGCCTAACGCTTCCTATATCCTGTATTTCTTCTTCCAACTTCTTCCTTTCTCTCTTTCTATGGCCTCTGGGGGACTCTCTCTTCTCTTTTTCGCTACCTGTTACTTTCTTATTCACCCTTCGCTTTCCCTCTCCACCCTTCTTTATCTTTCCTTTCCCTTCTCTTTCCCGACCTTTCCTTGTTTTTCTCCTTGAATACTTTTTCATTACCTCTCACTACACTCTTGAAATATTTTAACCTTATTATTGTATGTACCTAATAATTTTTCGTTGTGCTTGAATATTTGTTTTTATCCATTTTTTGTCCCATGACTATGATATTGATATTGATTGTTTGTTTTTCCTTTTTGTATTTTGATAAAATTTCTAATAAATTTTCATGAAAAAAAAAAAGTCCTGTTATCTACACTAGCACCTGTTAACAGATGAGAGATGATACATCCTAATAATGAGGGCCTCTACAATAACCTACATTCCACCATAACATGAGCGTATGTTAGCCTTCTGGTTTACATGCATTGCACAAACCTTATGACTCCTCCTTTCTTGAAAGCAGCACTGAGTTACAGTGAACTTACAGTATGTGATCCAAGAACAACTCTCTGGTTTTTGCCAAGTATTTTGTAAGTCAGCAGAAACAAGCCAAGCTGTGCTATAATTTGCCCAAATATGTTTAAAAAATGTTGCAAAGAATTTCCAAAGGACCTTTTTTTTTATTTGTTTTCTTTATTTCCAACTGAAGTGATACCCTTGGTTTTAAGATACTTACAAATAAAAGAAGTAATATGGAGGGTAATTGTAACAAGACTGCTAAGCAGGATAGGCATGCAGCCATATATGCTGCATCTGTTCCAAAAAGGTAACAGATGCACCAAAGTCCCTTTATAAAATTGCTTTCCCTATAGCTCCTGTACAAAGTTGCACCTGCTTTATGGCAGAAGTAATGCTGCATGTGTACATATGTGCCAAAAGGAATGGGTAGTTATGGACTTACCGTATTTTCGCGGATATAACGCGCGCGTTATACGCGTTTTTACCTACTGCGCATACCCCTCGCGCGTTATATGCCTGAGCGCGGTATACAAAAGTTTTTAAACATAGTTCCCACCCCGCCCAACGCCCGATTCACCCCCCCAGCAGGACCGCTCGCACCCCCACCCCGAACGACCGCTCGCACGCGCTCCCACCCGCACCCACGATCGGAGCAAGAGGGAGCCCAAGCCCTCTTGCCCGGCCGACTCCCCGACGTCCGATACATCCCCCCCCGGCAGGACCACTCGCACCCCCACCCCGAAGGACCGCCGACTTCCCGACAATATCGGGCAAGAAGGGAGCCCAAACCTTCCTGGCCACGGCGACCCCCTAACCCCACCCCGCACTACATTACGGGCAGGAGGGATCCCAGGCCCTCCTGCCCTCGACGCAAACCCCCCTCCCCCCCCAACGACCGCCCCCCCCAAGAACCTCCGACCGCCCCCCCAGCCGACTCGCGACCCCCCTGGCCGACCCCCACGACCCCCCCACCCCCCTTCCCCGTACCTTTGGTAGTTGGCCGGACAGACGGGAGCCAAACCCGCCTGTCCGGCAGGCAGCCAACGAAGGAATGAGGCCGGATTGGCCCATCCGTCCTAAAGCTCCGCCTACTGGTGGGGCCTAAGGCGCGTGGGCCAATCAGAATAGGCCCTGGATCCTTAGGTCCCACCTGGGGGCGCGGCCTGAGGCACATGGGCCCAACCCGACCATGTGTCTCAGGCCGCGCCCCCAGGTGGGACCTAAGGCTCCAGGGCCTATTCTGATTGGCCCACGCGCCTTAGGCCCCACCAGTAGGCGGAGCTTTAGGACGGATGGGCCAATCCGGCCTCATTCCTTCGTTGGCTGCCTGCCGGACAGGCGGGTTTGACTCCCGTCTGTCCGGCCAACTACCAAAGGTACGGGGAAGGGGGGTGGGGGGGTCATGGGGGTCGGCCAGGGGGGTCGCGGGTCGGCTGGGGGGGCGGTCGGAGGTTCTTGGGGGGGGCGGTCGTTGGGGGGAGGGGGTTTGCGTCGAGGGCAGGAGGGCCTGGGATCCCTCCTGCCCGTAATGTAGTGCGGGGTGGGGTTAGGGGGTCGCCGTGGCCAGGAGGGTTTGGGCTCCCTTCTGGCCCAACTACACAAAGGTACGGGGAAGGCGGGTGGGGGTGTCGTGGGGGTCGGCCAGGGGGGTTGCGGGTCGGCTGGGGGACGGGCGGAGGTTCTTGGGGGGGGGCGGTCGTTGGGGGGGGGGGGTTTGCGTCGAGGGCAGGAGGGCCTGGGATCCCTCCTGCCCGTAATGTAGTGCGGGGTGGGGTTAGGGGGTCGCCGTGGCCAGGAGGGTTTGGGCTCCCTCCTGGCCCGATATTGTTGGGGAGTCGGCGGTCCTTCGGGGTGAGGGTGCGAGTGGTCCTGCCGGGGGGGGGATGTATCGGACGTCGGGGGGGGGCATCAGGCTTTCAGGATGGGGACAGACCTTCAAGGGGGGACAGTCTTCAAGGGAGGACAGTGCACGGAAAGTCAGGGGGGGTGAACGGAGAGTCGGGACAGCGCACGGAAAGTCAGGGCAGTGCACGGAAGTCAGGGGGGGTGAACTGAGAGTCGGGACAGCGCACGGAAAGTCAGGGCGGGCGAAAGGAGCGTCGGGCATCATGCGCGGTATACCCGTGAGCGCGGTATACAAAAGTTTTTGTACATGTCATCGTGATTTCTGCGCGCTATACCCGTGTGCGCGTTTTACACGGGTGCGCGTTATATCCGCGAAAATACGGTAATGCTATGTATAGTCCCCAAAAATCAGCACCAAAATATCCCACACTTAGCACTATTCTATAAACCATGTCTCCAGAACAGCATATCCACACACTTGGGAAGCACATAGCAAAAGTATTTGGTTCATGTTTGGACATTTTTGAGAGACTTTTTCCCCCAGTATTTGGGAATTCTCTCTTATCTGTACCCTTCTCCTCTACGGCAAAATCCATTCCTTCTACTTTGCTGCACTGTATGCCTGAAACAAACTGCCTAACTCAATACGTCAAGCTCCATCTCTGGCAGTATTCACATCCAGACTCAAAGCCCTTTCAATTCCAAACTCCAACCCACCTGCTAAGCACCAACATCTGTCATCACAAACTGGGGAGACCTCAGCTGGGTCTCCCTGCTCCTATACCCGCTCCTCCCCCATTTACCCTAAGAGAAGTTTATTGTGAAGCCACAGCATGATTACATAACAATAAGCAATATAGTAATTATCATCAACATGCAACTTAATTCTTACTTAAGTATAATAATGCCTAGCACTAACAATAACTACTTATTTATCACTAATTTCTACCTTTGCTAGTAGATGTCCTAATCTGGACCCGGGGGCACACTACCACACAAAGCGGGAGAAACTGGAGCCGCTGCCATTCACATTAGTCACTCTCTGAGCGTGTAACTGATTGTATATGAGTAGGCATCACCGTTCAAGCTGTGCTCTACTCCCAGTTGGCCCGAGCCTCCATCCAAGCTTCTCAGGCCCCACTGACTGCCCCTGTCCCCCTTTCGCCATTCAAGTGAGTGGGTACCGCTGGTCACCTCTCAGGCGTGCTTCTCCATCCAAAAGGGGTTTCTCACCAATCCTGCCTGCTGCGATGAGCTTAGCCACTGCCCTGGAGGCTACACCTGTAATGTGATAACCTTTAGCGCAGTGGGTGGGAGGGTGGGAGTTCTTGTCCTCCTGGCACGCCACAGAAAAGATGGTTGTGCCAGGTGAAGACCAATTTAAGGGAGTCCAGCAGCTCACCTTGCCCCTCCCCCTTCCTTTCCATATTGGCTCCTCCGCTCCCTTCCTTTCTTTCTGTTCCTCCTCTCCATACCCAGGAGGGCCCCCCACACATACACACTTTGTGGCAGGCCTCGCTAATCACTCCGGTCTGCTTCTTTCCCTCAGTGATTCCCCCACCTGAGCACTGTGTATAGATGCACCTTCTTGTCCAGTTTGTCTGTGTTGACTAGATTGTAAGCTCTTTGGAGCAGGGACTATCTCTTATATGTTTTTATGTACGGCGCTGTGTATGTCTAGTAGTGTTATACAAATGCTAAGTAGTTCTAGTAGTAGTAGTAGTGATGGTCAACGTTTAGGCAAAATGCCAGCCACCATGGTTAAAATAAAACTGGATAGTTAGTTTGGTATCCAGAAACTAGCTGGCATTGAATATCTGGTTTCAGCACCAATCTGCTAGTGCGATCTAGTTAGCGGCCATAGTCAGACCACTAAAGGGATAATTAACCAGATTAAGGATCCCTTTTACAAAACTGCAGTAGCAAGGCCCAGTGCAGTAAATGTGACACTGCCCAGAGGAACTGAATGAGCTGCGCCACATTTGCTATGCAAGAATCGTTAGGGAAACCTCTTTGTTCCACCCAAGGACCTCATCAACACTGTCTGGCTAGTGCCAAGTTAGTCAGAGGAAACATTCAATGGTAGTATCCACCATCCGGTTAGAGCTGCTGAATGTCCCTCTCACCAGCAGTTACCGATTAGCAACACCTGCTAACCAGATAAATGCTTTCATAAAAGCATCTTCATTTCTATAAATATTTTTTTTCTGCCCCCACTTCTGGGAGATCTGGGTCCAATGTGAATCAACTATGAATCAACTGTAGAATGTATTAAGAACACCTTTGTTTTCTGTTTCATGTGCAGTGATCCTGGACAATTACAACAGCTCCACAAGCAGGTCTTGTCTGAACGGCATCATCTGCAGTCGCCATCTCCATTTCCAGCACCTACAAGACAGTTTCAAGCTAACATGAATGTTATGAACAATACCACTTCCTCCATCCAACAGTTAACAACCACGGCCTACAAACAGTCCATGACTGCTCATCAACAAACCTTTACCCATACTCGACCCAAACAGTTCTTTGCAACCTCTCCATCCAGCTCTGCTGTGCCTTTACTCAGTTCAATGCCTCAGGAAAACCAGAGGAAGGAAAATCTTCTGGGTCCTTCCTCGCCTGTACCAGCAGAACCTCAAACGGTGTATTCAGGCAGAACTGAGCAGTATCTGAAAACTTCGAAAGAATTTGTGTTGCCACCTTCCCTGCATTACACCTCTGGCCAGAATCAGTTTCAAGTTCAAACAACGTCGCCACCTCCTGCCTCGCCAACTGTTCGAATCCAGAACCCAGTGGCTTTTCTCAGTTCTGTGCTGCCTTCGTTGCCTCCTTCCTTGCCTGCAACAAATGCTATGGGACTGCCCAAAGCTGCACCATCTTTGTAAGTAGAGTTGGAGCTAACCTTGTTGGAGTGAGCATTTATGGATGCTTTAAGAGCTATACCTCAAAGGGGCAACTTATAGCATAGGTGCTAATGTATACATGCCCCTTATGTGCATAAATGTTTAGGATAATAGCATTTATATGAATATAGAGTATGTGCATACAGGCATGTAAATGTCAATATTTCACCTATGCACCATTCTGCAAATACTCACATAACTTATGTAGCACATATTTGCAGGACAGCATATGCTAAGGTAGGGCTCACATGCACATAAATTATAGAATGTTATCATTTATGTGCGGATCTGGCATATAGGTGTTAATACACCAGCTCTATGGCTGGCATACTTATACTTAAAACTATTCAGCTAGTATTCCATAATGGGGAGTAGGCACCTTTGGTCCTTTACAGGATAGTTTCCTACTTGGCACCCTCCAGGCACATAGTTATAGGTGCCCTGTTATAGAATTGTCATTTAAGTGTGTTATTAATTGATAAATTTTCATTTGCTATTTTGTTGACAAGAGGAAGTTGTACAGATGCAGTAGATGGATTTATATAAATACATCAGCATGTTTTTATAAGATTAGGAAATCAAACTTTCTTTGATACTTAAAATATAGAAAATCCTTATAGAATACATTCTATTGTGAAACCGTTTCCCAAAATTCTACTAGATTTAATATAGCAGAAAATATTGCATAAGCTAAATTGTCAAGTACCTTAAAGGATGTAGGATATAAAACATTAATGAGAAAACAGAGTTGCAATGTTTATTGTTCCAGTCCTAATTATAGTATAACAATAAGATGGAGAAAAAGTTTGAGTCATAAAGTAGACTGATTTAATATTGCAGCATTTTTCTAGGAATTCTGGGTTAAGAATGAAAAAGTTATGCAAACAGATCCATTATCAAAAAATATGTTAGTTTCATGCCATATTCTAATTTAGGATGATCACAGTTTGTTTGCATATCTAGTAGTCAACATAAATCAAGAAGACTAATGCATCTTGGCTTATAAGCAACACCATACTGTTTAAGTATGAGGTGGTCATAAACAATCCATGCATCCTTATAATTACCACTCAGAGCACAAGAGAAAGTCCTGCACCATACTCTAAAACCATTTTGCTTACTATCTCATAAGAAAGTGGGGAAAAGCCCATGAAATATGGAGGGCTCTGTTTTTCAAAAGTTCTTGCTTATGCCATACCTCTTGGCAAGAGTGAAGATTAGTCCTTGAGTAAGTTCTCAGAAAGTGATTTTAGAATGGTATTCTCAGTTTGCTGATCTTATAGTTACTTTGGGAGGGGCCTATCAGAGCCAGGGCTAATCAGAGCTTTAGGCTCCTCTCCGGTGTATCCCAGAATGCACCGGGAAGGGGAAGGCCTGCCATTTTGGAAGAGGTGGGCCTGCCAGTGAGCATCCCTCTTGTTGGTCATCTCCTAAAGGTACAGGGGGGGTTGGGAGGTGTCAGGGGGATGTTGGGGTGTGAGGTAATGTTGGGGAGTGTTGAGGAATGTCGGGTGAGTGTCGGGGAGGTGTTGGGAAGTGTCAGTTGGATGTTGGGGAGTATTGGATGGGTGTTGGGGTGTGTTGGGGAGTGTTGGGCAATCTCAGGTGAGTGTTGGGTGCATGTTGGGGAATGTTGGGTGGGTGTTGGGGAGTGTCAGGCATCCCTCCTGCTGCAGATAGTGTTGGTTGCTCAAGGGTGGCGGCGAGAAGGAGTGGGCATCCCTCTTGTCAGCTGACTTCTCGGGGGGGGGCTCCCTGCTGTGACAGCTCAGCTGATCGCAGCAGGGAGATTTCTTTGCAGCGATCAGCTCAGCGGCTGCATCTATTTGAAATGTAGACCAGCTTTTTGTTAACCTACATTTCAGGGGTCTATCGCAAAACCACGCCCAGCCTTGGGCGAGCTTAAGTGTCCCTAGGCACCTTCCTGCACCCGCAACAGACCCCTATAATGTAGGCAGCCTGCCTCATGGTTTTTTTTGGGTTTTTTTTTAGAAAACGTGTGTCTCAATTGACTGGTTAAACAGCGGTAGGACGCCTACTGCTCCCTACAGTTGGAACGTTGTTTATAGAATTTGCCCCTTGATGCTATTCTATAAGTAGCACCCAACTAGGAGTGCTGTTTATAGAATAATGCTTAGCGTACATATTTTCGGTGCCCAGTTTTGGGCGCCATTTATAGAACTGAGTCCTACTGTGTATGTGCATATTTTAGCTGTTATGCTAGTACATATTTTACAAGGAAAAGTGAACACCTACTTTATGTTATAGAATAGGCTCCAGCTAGGCGCCCTCTAAGTGACACCCCTTTATAGAACTGCCCTCCACCTGCTTCCACAAGAGAAGGTGTTAAATGCATTCATACTAATTGCAGTCCTAACATGCAATAGAGTATATTCCAGAGAGGTAACTGCAGAGGACATGCTGGGCATGTCCCCAACAATTACCCAAATAGCCTTTGAATATACCATGCATTCATTTTTGTTCTTAAAGTGCAATATGTGCAGAAACTTACTACACTTTAGCAAAGGAGACCCATAATGTATCACTGAATGATCCTAAGCAGCTATTCACTCTTCTCCCAGCAATGTTTTCAGTAAAGGATTTATCTTGCAGACCATCACCAGCGATTATATTAAAACCTCCAAGATCACAGAGGTTGGCAGCAGAGGAAGCCATTCACGGAAATAAGGATGCTGTTGTACGTGACTTAGAAAGAAAGCTGCATGTTAGAGAAGATTTTTCTCATAATGAGTATCTCCAGGTAAGATATCAATGATTGGTATGGAGCAAGCAATGAGTTTGACAGATGCTTATCCATAGATGGCCAAGACTATTGACCTGTGTTGAGACTTCTTTTCATGAAATGATTTGATCTTCTTTTAATCTCCCGTGTTTTTAGAAATGATTCCTAGGAAGCATGTAATAGTTAAATCTCAAAACTTTAACAATTCTTGCTCTTTCACATACTTTTTGGCTCCTGTAGTTCTCTCCTGCTCCTTTCAGCTTCCTGCTCAACTAGATCTGACATATACCACTGTTCTGTCACCATAAGCTTTCATTTGTTATATTATAAACTGCCTAGATAGCAATCGCAATAGATGTATATCAAGAAACTAATAAATCTTGAAACATGAGAATTTTGACAAGTAAATAATTAACGATACAATATTTTAGAAAAAGTCTACATCACCCAGTCAAAAAAAGAGCAATAATGAAAAACAATCGAGCCAAAACATGCATGTTACTACATTACCTTCATAAAGTATTTCATTCTCTTTAACAGAGCATTCCAGCTCCACAAAGCACATTTCACATCTACTCTTAGCAGTCTACCCAAGTCAGGAAATATCCAGTTAAAAGAGCTTGCTTTGTGATATCATCCCTTCACCCTCAAGTTACATGATTTTATCTAGGCCTAATGTAAATTATTATATCTAACATATGATACATAATTCAATACAATAGCTCATTGGAGATAGTATATTAGAAGTGTAGTATATTAGATGTGGAGGGGCATAATCGAAAGGGACGTCTAAGTCTGTTTACGTCCATCTCGCAAGCTGTCCAAAGTTAAAAAGAGCCTAAGACACATTTTCGAAAGAGACATCCAACTTTTGTTTATTTTCAAAAAACGTCTAATTATACGTCCTGCCAATTAGATCGTCCAAGCCGCTAAATCGTCCATCTTTATACCACATTTCCGTCCAACTTTCCGTCCAAGTCCAAAACGCCTAGAACAAGTCCTGTTGGACGTGAGACGGGTCTGCAAAGTGATGGACTGAACACCCAGACATGGCACCTAAATAGTGGGGTACCTTACAGGGCACTGCTGTGAACTTCACAAAAAGGGTGCCATGGCTTCTCCTCACTACAGCTCCCTTATAGGTGATGGTGAGTCCCACAAACCACCTCCAGAATCCCCTAGACCCACTTATCTACCACCCCAATAGTCCTCATGGCTGCAGGAGCCACTTATATTCCAGTACAAAAGGGTTTAGGGGGTGTATAAGGGAGTGCACATGTTTCAGTATCAATGCAGTGATTACAGAGGCTCATGGGCATGGGTTCTCCTCTTCATGGGTCCCTAACCCACCCCCAAGATGACTTAAGCCGCCTCTGGGCTGGACGACTAGGCTTTCCTATGCCAGGCGGCCAGGTGATGATGGTCTGGAGGTTGAAATTTAAAGTTGTGAATATATTTTTTGTGGGGCTGGTGGGGGGTTTGTGATCACTGGGGTAGTGTGTAGAGGTCTGTGTTATGTGTTTGAAGTGCTTATCTGGTGAGTTTAGGTGGGTTTTTGTGACTTAGACCATGTTTTACGTGGTCTAAGTCAGTGATTCCCAACCCTGTCCTGGAGGAACACCAGGCCAATTGGGTTTTCAGGCTAGCCCTAATGAATATGCATGAGAGAGATTTGCATATGATGGAAGTGATAGGCATGCAAATTTGCTTCATGCATATTCATTAGGGCTAGCCTGAAAACCCAATTGGCCTGGTGTTCCTCCAGGACAGGGTTGGGAACCACTGGTCTAAGTCACAACGTCCAAGTTCCGTCTAGGCTCTGTTGTTAAACTTTTGGTTATACATGCTGTACAACTAAGTCTAAGCTGGCCCTTGTTCCGCCCAACTCCCGCCCTTGACACGCCTCCCAAAATGCCCTGTTTAGCTGTGGATGTTGAGCGGCACTATGAAGGCCTAGGTCATTTAGAAATACATCCAAAACCTGGTTTTATTATCGGCACTTGGACGTTTTTGAGAAATGTTCGTCCAAGGCCGATTTTGGTGGTGAGCCGGAAGTGAGACACTGCTTGCAATTTCTATTGCAAATGCAAGCAGTGTCTCACTTCCGGCTCACCACACAATTGTTTCCCACGTATTCACCTTTATAGGACCCCCAGGGACCCCTGAAGAAGACTTTTTGTCGAAACGCGGACCGTGTTGGCTCCTGTACCCCTAGCGGACTAGGTCCTTTAAGGCTTTAATGTGGATGATTTATTTTTATGTGGATGAAATTATTTTATGTGGATGATTTCAGTGTACCTTTGGAACTTTGACACTTTCAAATAAAGTCCATTTAGGAACATCATCACAGTTTTTTTGGGTTTCCCCTTAGGTTATAGGCCACCTTCAAGGTAATAACAAATCAGGAGTGGACATGCCTAAGCTCAGAGACGTTTAAATTCCTTCACATGCATAATTGAGTTTCATAAATTGAAATAAATTAAAATTGATGTTTTAGATATAATACATGTGCAGAGAGAGGGAGAAGGGATCCAAGGAGCATGTTATTAAACAAAAATTATTAAACAAAAATTAGTTCTTCAAGAGTAAACATGGAGAACCTATGAGAAGAATCACAGTGAAGGGCTCTCAATTTGTACATATGAAAAAGTTGAGAATTTGCAAAGAGGAAAACTATAAAGACTTTCCTTCTCTCAGTTTATAATTCAGGAAAATGAATTTCAGAAGGTGGATCATTTCTCTGAATAATAGCTATTACAACAAGAAGGGAACAGAAAGTATGTGGTTTCCTGTCAACCAATAGGTTTACCAGTTGTTGTCTAGATTATCATAAATATGTGTATGAAAGAAATTAAAACCTTCTGGAATAGCTGAATGTAACAGTGGGCCATAGAATCAAAATATAATTGAAGGCATCTGATCTCAACTCTTCAATTAATAAATACAAGCCACGGACTCAACGTCACTATGGGGGGATTCTATAAATGGTGCCCAAAGTTAGAAGATCTGTGATAAACTATCACTCTGCAAAGGACGCACTGTACAGAGAACCCGTTACAGAATATTAGCTTAGGCTTGGTCTCAAGCATAGCTTTGGGTGAGAACTTATGTCTGCTGAAACCTAGTATAAATGCAGGTGTGTAGCTAATAGCAGTTGAGCAAATAAATGACTCTTATCTATAGCCCCTCCCTCTTTTAAGTTTTAGGTGTGCATTTTATAGAATAGGGGGCAGGACACCCCTATGACTGCCAATTCACATCAATTATTGATTGTTAACAGGCATTAACTAATTAGTTTATGCGCAGTTCCAAGATCCACACCCAAATTTGTGCACCTAACTTTGGATGGCGTATATAGAATCCAGGATGCATATGATTTGCAAATTAAATTAAATAAGATACACATTGTAGAGAAAAGTTAAGCTATGGATTAGCTTTCAAATTTCCCCTTTTTTTAGGGAAGGGAGAGCTGAGAACGAAGTCTGTTCAAAAAGTTCCAGGACAGTTTGAATTGTGCACCAAAGGGAAGTTCTTTTGAGACACATTAGGCAGCATTGAGTAGCTTGAAACCTCACGAGTAACCTTTTTTCTGTTTGTTGATATCTGCTTTCGTCTCCGGGCTGCAGCAGTTTTTGTGAAAGTGTTTTCATGATCAGCTATTTTTAATCTTGTGCGACCTCAATGAACAGTGCTGCAGCGTGAAGTTCTGTTTTAAATTGGGTAAGACCACTACAGAAACTTATAAAATGTTGAAAGTGGCTTATGGGGAACATGTCATGAAAGGTGTTTTGAATGCATCCAAATTTGCAAATTTTGCACAAAAAATGCGATGACAGTTCTTCTCCAGCTACCTTACTCTCATGACTTGGCCCCTGCTGACTTCTTGTTTCCTAAACTTAAGTACACACTGAAAGGAAAGCGATTCGATACCATTGAAGACATAAAGCAAAATTCAACGCAGCAACTTTTGGCGATTTCTGAAGATACATTTAAGGACTGTTTCCAGAAATGGAAATTACATTGGGAAAAGTGTATATATAGGGAAGGGGAGTACTTTGAAGAGGACCCAATGGAATAAGTTGTAAGATTATTTAATAAATTTTTATAAAATCAGTCCTGGAACTTTTTGAACAGGCCTCGTATGTGATTACCTGTTACAATTTTGTTTTCTTTTCAGTTTGAAAACTACATGGACAGTGTAACGTTTGCATGTATCCTATCTTTGTGCTAAACTATTATAACCTCACATTACGGTAATTACCACTTCGTAGAGCAGCTGACTACCTAAAGTAGTTTTCCTACGCATTCATTTTTAATTTTCTCATTCTGAAATCATTTCTTAATTTTCCAGGGACTAAAAGCCAATCTATCACCCCAAAACAAATGCATTCTTCTAGCGCACAGTCCTCTCTGAAGGCTAATCAAAAGAATTAGGCCTGTAAATAGTGTCATCATGTTTTCTTAACAACATTACCTCCTTCTTAGACAACAACAGATGAGGAAAAATTGGCCCGCAGACTTCTGGGACCAAACACAACTCCCTCAGTCTTCATCAACGAAACAATTCATGATACTCCTTCTCAGGTACAATTGTGGCATACGGCCCCCGTTACTCACTGCTCTTGCCTCAAAGTCTTATTTTTCAGGCTCTTTGCGCCCTTCTGCCTCAGCTAACCTTTTATGGTGAAAATGAATAGCTTCTGCTGGTGAAATCAAAAATCCATCATCATTTCCAAATATTGTATAACTATTACATCTTTTATTGTAAACCGCCTTGAAGTTTAAATTAAAGGTGGTCTGTCAAGACAATAAATCACAAATCACATAACCTCATTTGTTGAGTTGCACTAACAGCCTTTAATTCTCCATGCTTGGACTGTGAAACTTCTGTCAGTTGTGCACATTTTGATATAAAGCCTTGTGTACTGTAGCTTGTCTAACCACATTAGGCAATCTTTTTTGACACATAGAAATTAATATAACTGTTCAAGTGACTGAAGGTAAGCATTGAAAAATATCCAGGTAAGTATTAGTTATATGCAAGTATATGGGAGCTGATTTATCAACATTGCGACAATTTTATGTGATCTACTTGTGGTTTGTTCTTGTGCTGTTGTTCTGTTCAACACAAGACAGTTTCCAAAGTAATCAAATACATTTAAAATGAAAAATTTTAAAATGCATCAACTAAATACAATTATCTTCTTTATTTTGAAAAAGCGTCTTCATTTCTATAAATATTTTTTTTCTGCCCCACTTCTGGGAGATCTGGGTCCAATGTGCCTTTGAAGGGGATAGAATGTTTTAGCTTCTTCTACCTGTTCCCATATAAAATAGTCTATCATCGGGAGAATTGCAGCTGGTTGTAGCTATTACATTTTCTCCACATCGTTGCCCCTTGCCAGAGTAGGTATGGACACCCTGTGCTGTTGCCATTTGCAACAAGAGAAGTGCGGCAATCTAAAGAACTTCATAAGATTTAATGCCAAAATGGAGCCTTGACACAGTTTTGACTAGCTTTTGACTGGCAATAAAAGCCTCATGAGTTCTTTCTGGTTTTGTGCCAGTGCAGATGCGATCAACATAGGGGTCCTTTTACTAAGGCGCGTTAACCAATGTAACGCGTGCAAACTGATTTAGTGTGCGCTAAATGCTAATGCACCCATTATATTCTATGGACGCGTTAACATTTAGCATGCGCTAAATCAGTTTGTGCACGCTAAATCGGTTAGCGCACCTTAGTAAAAAGATCTAATAGTCTTTTCAAATGCCTCACTGAATACCTACTTCGGTCTAAAAGTCCCAGGGATGAAATCTCATTCTATGCTAAGATTGTACGTTCTTTTGAGCAGGGACTGTCTCTTCTGTGTTTTGATGTACAGCGCTATGTATGTCTAGTAGACCTATTGAAATGGGTGACAGGTCAAAAGCGTGCGCCGACAACCCAGCGCAGACAACTGAGCCGAAGCGCGCCGAAGAAAAACAGTATTTTAAAGGGCTCCGACAGGGGTGGGTAGGGGGGAACCCCCCCTCACTTTACTTAACAGAGATCGCGCCGGCATTGGGGGGGCTTGGGGGGATGTAACCCCCCACATTATACTGAAAACTTCACTTTTTCCTGGGTTGTCGGCACGCCTTTGTCGTCGCGCGTTTTTGTCTATGAACCATAGAAATGATAAGTAGTAGTAGTATTATATTCCATTATTGACAATACTATTGGTACAACCAGCAGCAAATCCCCAAATTTTACATTTGTGGGGCTTTAATGAAAAAGGATGAAGATGTGGAGGGGCATTTTCAATATGAAGTCTAAGTCCGACTTTGGACATTTTGTGAAGCGCGTCCAAAAATCAGGTAGGGAAAATGTCCACTTTTGAAACCACGACATCCATTTTTTTTTTATGACCTTTCTAGAGGTGTTCGCCCTTAATGTGTTTATCTTTTTGACCATTTTTGAAAGCCCTCCAAACATCACCCAAAACCATCTGTACCCAACAGTCTACCACCCCAATAGCCCTTATGCCTGCAGGTGTCACCTATATGTCAATATAGTAAGTTTTGGTGGTCTCACACTTTCTACTACAAGTGTACAAATTAGTGTGGTATATGGTCCTGGGTCCCCTTCTCTGGAGTCCACTGTACTGACCATCAGGCTACTCCAGACACTAATTTGATGCTCTAATAGGCCTGACCATTATATCTGCTGCTGTCAGATAGATATGTACTATTTCCTACAGAACTAAGGGGGGCACTGACCACTGAAGGCATGGTGGGGGGGGGGGCGGTTTATGCCTTCATTCCTCCAGTGGTCATCTAATTAGTTTAAGCACCTTTTTTGGCCCTTATTCATTCTTAAAACAGGTCTAGCCCCAAACGTCTAAATGGTGTCCTGGACGTTTTGTGAAATGTTTTGTGAAAACATCCAAGTCCTAATTCCACCCTAATCACATCCAGAACAAACCCCCTTGAGATTTAGACGCACTGCAGATGAATAGCTTAGAAAAACATCTATGAAGTAGGTTTTGAAAATGGAAACTTGGACGTTTTGGCGATTAACACATCCAAATGTCACTTTGGCGTTCTTTGGATGTCTGGACGAGTAATTCTTGGACCCCTTCCGCAGATACTGATATATTCATCACCTCTGTCTTAGATAAATTAGCCTTAAAGCCTGAAAGCTGCCCATAGTCGCTCATAAAATCTTTAAGGGCATTCAAAAATGACTCCGAGGCCTCGACAATAGCCAATACATCATCTGAAAACAAGGACAGTTTTTGTTCTTCCCCAGCAACTCACAATCCTCTTATCTGTTAGGATTGTCTAATTCCTTGTGCCAAAGGTTCGATAACTAATGCAAAAATCAGGGGGGATAATGGGCATCACTGCCTTGACCCTCTTTGGAGTTCAAATGTAGTGGAGTAAAACCCATTTATTTTAACACATGCCATTTGTCTATTGTATAATGCAGGGGTGCCCAAAACGTCAATTGCAATCTACCAGTCATTCGCAAAGGCATCGCCGGTAGATCACAGAAAATCAATTAAAACCGCCCTATTTAACCAATTCATCTGCTAAACAGATGCCCTCTCTCACACGGATTTTCTCTCCCTCTGCTAATCTTAGATGAAATCCGCTGCCCTTTACCTACTTCTCATGTAACCTTTCACTTCTTGCACTCTGTAATTTGGGATTTTTTCCCTTTGCCAACTTTGATGTATTCCACTGCCCTTTACCTATTTCTTATGTAACTTTTCACTTCTTGCATTCTATAATTCACTGATTGTCCAGCCTTCTTCAATGTGAACCGCCTAGAAGTCTTTCGACTCTATAATAATAATAACAAAGTTATTATTATTATTATTATCATAGAGCCAGTGTTCTCCCTAGCATTCCCCCGTCACTTTCTCACCTTTAAAGTACTGTACTGTAATTACGGCAGCCTGCAGAGCGAACAAAGCAGGCTGCCGTCAGCCTCTGTAGCACGTTCTCTCTGCCGCGGTCCCACCCCCGACGTCAGACGAGGTGCGGGACTGCAGCTGAGGGAATGTGCTACAGAAGCCGACGGCTGCCGTAATTAACTTTCAACTGTGGTAGGCCCAAAGGGAAGAATGGAGGTGAGAACTGACCTGACAGTCACTGTGTGCAGGAAAGCAGCGGAGGTAAGGCTCCGCACGTCGTGGTAAAATTGTGCCCGTCGTGAGGACCCCGGCGGGAGGGGGGATTGCCTTAGAGATGCTGGATCAGGGGGGGGGGAAGAGACAATAGGACCTTGAGGAGGGTGGGAAAGCAGCCTTGAACCAAAAGGGAGGGGGAAGACAAGGAAGATAAGGCACATCCTGGACTACAGAGGGGTTAGAGAGGGGAAACACTCTGAACCAAGGAGAGAGGCCCTGAGGAGGGGGCAGACAAAGAGAGTGAGAGAGACAAAGACTTGGACCAAAGGTGGGAGGACTCAAAATGTTAGCAGAAGGAATATAGAGAGAGGGAGAAACCTGAAACAAAGGGGAGGCAGAAGAGAGGGGTGGGGGGAAGATGTTGGACTATGGGAGGTGCAGACAGAGGAGACAAAGGGGGGAGAGACCCTGAGGAAGAACAGAGAGATGCAAGATCAGAACAGAGGAGGGAGACATGTTGCCAATAGGGGTGGAGGAGAGAGGAAGAAAAGCTGGATTCCTGGAAGGACAGAGAGAGATGTTGGTTGGGAATGAAACGAGGTATGGATGACAGAAAAGGTGCATTCGGTATATATAAATATATAAATAAATATGGGGGGGGGGTCCTTTTACTAAGGCGCACTAGCTGATTTAGCACGCGCTAAATGCTAACGTGTCCATAGAATATAATGGGCACATTAGCACTTAGGGCACGCTACATCGGCTAGCGCACCTTAGGAAAAGAGGGAGTATATGTTTAGTATTTTTATTGTTGGTAGATCAGTTTGACTTGGTCATTTTAAAAGTAGCTCACAAGCCAAAAAAGTGTGGGCATCCCTGGTATAATGTAAATATCCAGTCCATAAATCTTTTCCCAAATCCCATGTCTTAACACTACCTCCATAAAACTCCATTCTACCCAGTTGAATGCTTTTTCAGCATTGACCGATACTGCCACCCACTCTGATCCCTCCCTTCTCGCGCATGCTACAATGCCCCGCACACTAGACACTAACGCCTCCATAGAGCTTGTGTTAGTATTTTTCATTTAGCGCGTGGTTTGCGCGCGCCAATCTTCAGCGTGAGCTAAAAACGCTAGCGCACCTTAGTAAAAGGAGCCCTGAGTATTATCTTTCCCTAATTTAGGAAAAATCGTAATTCCCACTAATGATATGTAAACTGTTTAGGTTTATACGGTATATATATATTTTAAAAATAAATAAATAAAATAATCACATAAAGTATGGTAACTGTTCCCCCTCTTTCAAGTTATTAAAAAGTCTTGCCAACAAAGGAGTCACAAATGATATAAATTTTTTGTAAAACATGCCCGTAAAACCATCCAATTCCAGGGATTTGCCCATCTTAATATTATGTATCACCTTACGTATTTCATCCTCAGTTGTGTCCCCATCTAGTCCTTGGGCCTCCGTTTCCTGCAAAGTTTCTAGGCCTAATTGAAACAGATATTGATCCAAAGAGGCATCTGATCCTTGGTGTTCTGATGCATATAATTCCTTATAAAATTCCAAAAATCGTTTATAAATATCTTCCTCTTTTGTTAACATATCCCCTTGATTAGAACGTATAGCCATAATATTGAGCTGAGATTGTTGGGTTTTAATACGATGTGCTAATATCTTACCTGCTCAGTTTCCCAATTCAAAATGTTTAAGGGCTCCTTTTACTAAGGTGCACTGCGTTTGTAGTGCACGCAGGATATTACCACGTGCACTAAATATTAAATTGAATATTTTCATCTTCTATTTTTCACAAAGCCATTCGTATATCCCTAATTTGAATCTTAATCTGCTCTACCACCAACCCCTTCTTATGTTGTGCTATTAATCTCATCAGATTCTCTCTCAATTTTTTTTCCTCTAATTTCTGAGTCTTTTTCTTATGTGAGACCATAGAAATAAATTCCCCCTTAAGACGGTTTTTCATGATTCCCAAATCATAATAGGTGAATATTGATCAATATTATTATTTGCCAAAAATTCTCTAACAGTCTGCTCTGTCCTCTGAATTATCTTTGGATCGTTTAGCAAATTTTCATTAAAAATTATGTTAGAGGTTTCTTCTTATTTTGATTTTAGAAAACTGTTAAAAAGACACAACTATTTGATAAATTGGTATCTTAATGCATCCTGTTCTAACTTTTAATATGTTTTTTTTCGTTTATAATTTGATAAATTTTATCTGCATTGTATGTATTAGTTCTGTTTGTTGTGAACCGCCTAGAACCTTTTTGGTATGGCGGTATATAAGAATAAATTATTATTATTAATTTTTTATTAATTTCCAATATCGTATCCCTATTCTTGGGTATTGCCATAATAAATCCAACCATGTTGGGGCATGATTTGACCAACTAATATCATCTATCTTAGCATCAATAATTTTACCCCCAATCTTTTATCTAACATATTATATTAATACGTGTATATACATCATGAGATGGGGAGTAGTAGGTATAATCCTTTCCTAACAGGTGAGTGGCTCGCCACCCATCTGTTAGATTTAATACTTCTAAAAATGTTTTTAATAATTTCCTATCTTTTTTAAGTCTATCATCCTTACTGCCTGTAAAATCCCATCTAGGGTCTATCACTAAATTAAAGTCCCCCCAACAAGTAATGATCCTTCTTGATACTTCAAAATTATACCCATAATTTCTTCAAAAAATTTCCCTTGATTAACATTTGGTGCATACAAATTCGCCAGGGTCACCTTTTCCCCATTCAAGTCACCCACCCAAATAATCCATCTCCCTCCCTCGTCTCTCCATTCACCTTTTGTGATCATTTTTTAATGTTTACAAATACTATCCCCACCCCTGTTTTCTTTTTCTCCTGTTTATTAAAAGCCCAAATTCGAGTTCGGTAATCTCAATATTGAAACATCTTTTCTCACAGTTTTGCATTTTTGACAAAGTAATCTCTTCAAAACCATAATAATAAACATATCTAAGGCTCTTTGCAGATAAGCATTTTTAGAATTTGCTGTCTTTTACTAGTTTTGATCAATAGTATTGACTTTTTTCACAGGTCCATAGCTCTTTTTAAAAGTAAGTCTATCCAAATAAAATATAATATGCAGCTCATGTCACCTCCATCCTATTGCTCATTTCTTTTTTTTTTTTTTAATATTCTTTATTCTCAAGAGACTAGTAAATGGTGACCCAATCAAAAAAAAAACATCTTTTCTCCCATTTTTTTGTAAATGTATTTCTTGAACAAAACATATATCAAAACTCAATCTTTTCATTTCTTTCAATAATAATTGACGTTTGCATGGTATATTAAGTCCATTCACAGTCAAACTTCCCAGTCTTAATTTACTTCCTCCCATTTTTCAATTTTTCCTTCACTTTATTTACCTCATCCTTCCAATCCTTACAAATCTTAAGATTTTTCTTCCCAGGTACTCCTTGATTCCCCTTCCCCGCCCCTCCCCCAAAATTACTCCTCCATCCACTCCTCCTCCCTTCCCCTCACCCCCCTCTTCCCCCTCTCCCCCATCTTCCTCCACTCCTCAAAGACTTTGTGTAACTTTCACCCAACCTCAAAGTACCTCATCAAACTACCTCCCCTGCCTCTCACCCTTTCACACAATCCAATCACACTCTTTTTCCTCCCCATACACCCATACTATCATACCTTTTGCCTGGGTCAATAATCCACTATTAATTTAACTAGCTTTAATTAGCTTATTTGCAATATAGTCACTGTTCTGTAGTCTGTTCTTCATATAGGGACCGAAACATCCGTAGGCCCCTGGACCAACTTCATTCCCTGCTCAGGTTGTTGATTTCTCCTAGTTCTTGAGGTAGTCTCCTGCCAGCGATATTTCTCCAATTTTTGTACCACCGATTTTCCTGTGAATGCTCTAGTCGCTTGCATCAAGCCCTCTTTGCATAGGTATTCCTCGGCCTCTATCACAGTTGTAACTCTCTTATGAATGCCATTTATTGTTATCAAAAGGCCAAATGGAAACAACCATCTGTAGCGCAGATTTTTCTGCTTCAGTAGTGTAAGTATTGGTCAAAATTCTCTCCTCTTCTGTAATGTAATAGCCGATAAGTCCTGAAATATCTCAATATGCTAGGTTTTCCAAGTTATCAGCCTTTCCTTGTCCACAAAGTTATGCAAACACGCAATTATATCTTGAGGTCGTTCAGTAAGTCGGGGACCCATTGTTTTGTGTGACCTGTCTACTTTTACAGTGGCTGGGGGAGTTGCTTTTTTATTATCAGGGGCTAGCATAGAGGCAAATATTTCTTGCACCACTTGTTCAGCGTCTTTCTCACAGTATTTCTTAACACAATATATATGCTGTATATTTTAATAACACTATACAGAAGAGAGGCAATGTTGTATATACGATATGTGGAAAGCACTATATTAAATCTTAATTCTACTATATTAGATTTGATAGTAGAACAGAAACTTTGAACAGTAACTTTTTCTACTGGGATACATGAACTGTCTGAAGGCTGCCATTAGATTGAAGTAAAATTTTGCTCATTTCTTTGAAAGAAAGTTCAATGTCCCATTGTCTTTTCAATGTTCTAATGTTAAATAACAATACTTACAGTTTAGAACTTTAGAACTATCTCTTTCATATTTCTTTAGCAAACAAGGTTAAAAGACATCACTTATGCTGTTATCCAGGTGGCCCAAGCTATGTGTGTGTGTGTGTGTGGTGTCTCATGTGATATCATATGGATAGCTCAGATGTGAGGCCATTCTTTATTTCAGACAAGGCTCACTTACTTCAGAGAATGTTTTCAAGTTTTATTCGGGTATCTATATCACACAGTACAAAGTCAGTACAGTTTTAAGTTATGGTTCTGTTGTTTCGGGTTAATATTTCTGTTTGGATTAATATCCCCTGCTTTTCCAAAGACCCAGAGCAGTTTACCATTTTAATAAAGTTGAATCAAGGCTAACCATTGGGTTCACTTCCAAGGCCTATCAATCACAACTCTAGCTTATTGAAGGATGTTTCCTGGTTCTGGTAAGAAAAGAGCACCCCTGAGCAGAACCAGCTCTACTTCTCAGACATATGTCTTCATTGCAAACCAGTCTGGCACAGTGATGTTTCTTGCTTCCTATCTCCATCAGGTTCTATAGAAGTAAACACCTTTTATAAGGAAAAGGTCACATTTTCTAACAAATGAGCACACTGCTGTAAAAATAATGGGCTAAGTACTCAAAGGATTTATGCTCCTACCTTTGAAAGCTAGGCTCCTAAATTGACCTCTGTGAAAATTTACTAAGGCAGGCCTAAATTTAAACAAGTAAGATTAAATTTTAATCCAAATTATAATGAATTTTGAATTGGAAATTTAGGCTTCTAAGTCTGGTTAAAAATAGGGAACAAATTTAGGAGCCTAATTTAGGAGCATAAATACAGGAATTTAGCTTTTTTAAAATATTCACGCCAAACATGTTTTAATAAGGATGCAATTATTGAGATGTTTCAACATCTTTTTTTTTTAGGAGTATAAAATTTCCAATTTTGAGCAGAGGCTAATGAATGAGATAGAGTTCCGTCTGCAGCGGACTCCAGTGGATGAATCAGATGATGAAATAGAGCATGATGAAATACCTACTGGAAAGTGCATAGCCCCCGTCTTTGACAAAAGGCTCAAGCACTTCCGGGTTGTGGAAGGATCAGCCATTACATTCACATGTAAAATTGTTGGTATACCAGTACCTAAGGTAAAATATGTTTACAAATATTCAAATGAACTCACATAACGGTAACTGAAAGAGCAGTTTTCTGCCAAAAGTATGTTTATGTATAGACAGGAATTAGGTAGCAGGTTAGATTAAAAGGGAACTTGGTTGGTTCTATGGCAGCTTCCTAGAATCTGTACAGGTTAAAGCAAAGAAGTAGCTACACTTCTAAGGAACTGGATACAATTAGAACAGCAAAAATTCTATTCTATGAGGGGCCGCTGAAAAGTTCTCAGCCTAACCAAGAAGAGAATGATATGGAGCCAAGAAGCATACAAGTTATTCCACACTTTTCTTGACACTTTTCATCTCAATGATATGAAACAAAATGAAAAGAATCAAGAAAAGTGTGGAATAACTTGTAAGTTTCATGGCTCCACATCATTCTCTTCATGGTTGGGCTCAGAACTTTTCAGCGGCTCCTCATAATATTATCCAGGCCACTATCTGAATAAGTTCTAATAGCTGGACATACCCAGATATTCAAGACCAGATTCCAGGTAGGCCCAAATAAAATCCAGGTACTTAGCCATAAGCTAAATATTGACTGAAAATTGTATAGCTTAATTGTGCATTGCCTGACAAATAATGCTGACTTAAAACTGTTGTAAATCTTCCATTACTTATTCTCACATTGTCCCTAATCCTAGCATTATTTAATATTATAAATAACAGCACCCTATTAACTTTTTCTTTGTAACATACAGGTTAATATTAAGCTTCCGGTGGTCAGCATATTTTAAAATGCTAGTCACCATTGGCTTTTTATACTTGTATTCAGTACCCGGCCATATTTAATACTGATGCTTATTATCCAGTTATAATGTAGCTGCCAGCAGGGATATTCAGACCAATAGCACGATAAATAGCCAGAAAAAGTCTTTGGGGCTACACAAATGAGAGCTGTACAGTTCTGCAGATAAACTGCTTCCACTGCAAGTTAAATTAACTGAAATAAGTCCACTGCACACCAAGGTGTATCTTTAACTTCCCTTTAATGGTGACCCAATGGGGAAACCATATTGACAGTACATCTGTTGCAATGCTTTCAACCATTCACAAGGGAGATAGATGCAATTCTTCAAATGTTAAAGTTGCAAACGTATGATACAGTTACTTTTCCCTTTGCTCTATTGGATGTTTCTAGTCCTTTCATACCACTTACTTCTTCTTTTGGCTCAAACAAAATAGGTTTCTGGTTCCTCCTCAGGGCATGATTGATTAAAATGATAAAACAATGAGATCAAATAATATACCTTCTTATAATCTCAACAGGTGTACTGGTTCAAAGACGGCACACAAATTTCAAAGAAAAATGATCACTACAAGATGAAGAGAGAAGCAGATGGAACATGTTCTCTTCATATAGAAGCCACTACAAATGATGACGATGGAAACTATACCATCATGGCAGCAAATCCACAAGTAATATTCTGTTAAACTTGTCTCTTTTATTTTCATTACTCCTTATATTTCAGTATAGAAGTCAATATGTAACATTCTGTAAGTTTGTCCCAAAAGTAGAGATGTAACCTGGCTAAGAAGTCAACTGAGACCCAGGGAAGCCAGGCCTCATATCCTGCTCACACTCATAACCTTAGATAAATCACTTCACCCTCAGGTACCAACATAAGTACTCATTGCACCTTTGGAAGCAGTCTGAGGCTTGAAAGCCATTTTTTATTGAATGATATTGTAGTGCTGATGTGTTTTATAATGCTTTGCTGTCTACGTAGATTATGCAGATGGCCTTAATTGCTGCATTTATGAGTCTTATTGTATATTTGGGTGATTGTGTTTGGCTTCTTTGTGAACTATGATGAGCACATTTCAGGAACTGGCAGTCTCACAAATATAAATAAACCCATGTATTTGCCATTGCTGTTAACATGCATTAATGTGACTTCACACACATTAAATAATGAAAGTCCCACTATTCTCAATGGGGCCTATTTACTAATTATGCACTTAACCTAAATTAATGCATAATAGTAAATAAAGCCCTTAAATCATAAGCCTTTTGGAGGTAGGGAATGTATCTCTTCTTGAGCCAGCAGGGAAAAGGTATGAGCTAAAGCTAAATAAATAAATAAATAAATAAATAAATAACTAGTGCAACTAGAATATCATTCTCTGGAGACAGCCCGGCATTGAATATCTGGGTTTAATGCTGGAGGTGAACAGTCAAAACATGGCCTGCCATTGGCTGAATATTGGACTCTCAAGGCCTGATTTTATAAACAGTGCGAGCAGGATTTGGGATCAGGCCTGTGCCCACACAGCTAGACACAGTCAAATGCAGTAAAGAAAAACTCTTGATTCAAAAGAAAATCCTTCACCCTGGTACTTCACAGGGACAGGTATATAAAGGACAGTCTCTTTATTCAAGAAACAAAAAGTCTTTCTTGAGACATGTAATAAGGCTGACCCCTGCCAGACCTCAGACGAGACTCACAGGTGTTCAGCAAAGGAAAGACTGACTTACCTCAGCCACGCAGAATGTCTAGTCATTGTAGTCAAGGTGCATACAGGCATCACCTCTTCCTTCTTCTCCTCTGGGCCTCCTTATCCTAGCTCTGGCCTTGCCTCTTATACTTCCTGGTCCCTGCCTCCCTGCCTCCTACTTCCCGTGTCACTTCCCCCTAAGGAGGAGCTAACTATATTAAGATAGCTCTGACATTATAAGGGAATATTCAGCAGGGGGAGTGGTTGCATCCTGTAGACTTCCTTATATAGTGCCTAAGCTTGCCTACATTGTAGTTGCTGCTCCACATGTTCTTATGTACAGAATCATGCCTAGCAGTACCTAGATATGCTTAGGCATCGTTAGGCATCCTAGAGGTAGGCCTTGATATTTTAGGCCAGGTTTTACCAGTCCTAATTTACCAGAGCCTAACTCAGATGTCTAGTGACACCTGTCATCCATACCTATTCTCTGCCTCTAACCATGACTACTTTTCAGGTGGGCGTCATTAGGCATCAGAGGGCACCTTGACTTAGGCGTTACTAGGCACCATGCAGAATTCCATGCACAACTTTTAATTGATTGATTGATTTTAAAAAAAATTTAAATTAAAGATCAATGTCGTTGTCAATTACCATGCCAATTAAGCTGTTAATTCAATTTGGGTTGTGCGCAGAATTTAGTTAGGCATCCACAATAAGGGCGCTTAGCAGCGTCTAACCTAGGCGCCGTTTATTGAATCAGGACCTTAGTTTTATGAATTTTTTTTTTTTATGGCCATGACTCCATGATTGTGGCCAAACATAATTTTGAGACACTCCCAAAAGTGTAGGTCAGGTCACGACCCTAAACGTAGCTCTATATCTCTTCCTTCCAAAATAATTTTTACTTTCCTGATGCATACTTATAATTATTTATTTTTGAATATGCCACACAATGAGAAGCAGAGGTGTAAGGCACATAGGATACTTGAATTTAAGAGATATCTGCAAGTGTGGAACAAAGTGATTGGGGGGTGGGGGAGAGAGAATGCCATGGGACAAGGAAGGAAAACAGCAAGGCTTAAATGAAACCTACTGGTCCTTGTCTGGAGAAAGGGGCCTAATAAAAGGGGTTCAAGAGTGCATGGGGGTATGAAAGAAATGTGTTTGCTATTTGTATAACTAATCTTTGCACCTTCTCTCTTACAGGGAAGAATCAGTTGCTCTGGGCACTTGCTCATGCAGACAGTTCTCATCCGACCCCGAATGGCACCAGTTGTCCAGTCTCATAGGTAATGAAAAAAACTAAAGGCATGATGCTTCTATAATCACTCTACTTTTTCCTCAGATCTCAGAGAATTAATAATTATAATAATAATAAATGTATTTTTATATACCACCATACCCGAGAGTTCTAAGCGGTTCAGAACAATTGGATAAGATACAAACAGTACAAGTTATTTAAAAAGACAGCAATTGAAGGCATCTAGTGGAAGAAATACATAAAATATAAAATGCATGCAGTATAAAAGAATGTGGAGAATTTTACAAAGCAAGATAAAAATATAAAAAAATATTAAGACCCTGGCCTATTAAATAATTGAGTTTTTATCTGTTTTCTAAAATCCAGGTAAGAAGAGGCTTCTAATACACACCGGGCAAGCCAAATATTTAATTTAGCTGCCTGAAAGACAAAGATTCTTTCACAAAACCTTTTATACTGGCAAAATTTTACTGAGGGTTAGGTGAACAGATGTAATCTTCGAGAATTCTTGTTTGTATAACTCAGATTAAAATGAGAGCTTAGGTAACTCGGAAGCATACCGAATGTTATTTTATAATAGAAACAAGAAAACTTGAACAGAACTCTGGATTCAAATGGCAGCCAATGGAGCTTTTGATAGAGGGGGTGATATATTCCAATTTCTTTAGACCATAAATAAGGCTGACAGCTGTGTTCTGGACCACCCTTAATTTTTTGATAATTTTCTTGGGAGCGCCTACATAAATAATATTGCAATAGTCGAGAATACTCATGATAAAAGATTGGACTAGCAGACGAAAGGAAACTTCGTAAAAATATTTTTTAATAGTACGGAGTTTCCAGAGCACTGAAATACTTTTCTTAAACACTAAATCTTATCAACAACCTGTCTCCAGTCTAACACATCATAAAGAGGCTTTAAACCCTAAGAGTGCTTAGCATGTGAAAAACAGGTTACTGCAAAATACGTTACATGTTTTGTAGTATTTTGCCTGTTAATGCACGCCAACTCAGACGATAGTTATTTTTAAACAATAATTTTAGGAGAGTACGAGTCTCATAATCAGAACTTTGAAACATCCCAAAAACTAATCCAAGTTGGCACTTGGACGTCCAAGTGTTGATAATCAAAACTGATGTTCTGGACATCCAGCAGCATTTCAAGGCCGCTGTGTATCCATAGCTCAAAAGGGCATGTTGGAAGGTGTGTTATGGGCGGATACCATGCGGGCATAGACCTGGATGTCCAGCAGCTTTCCCAGGACATCCTAGACCAGGAGTGGTAAACTCCGATCCTCGAGGGCCAGAATCCAGTCGGGTTTTCAGGATTCCCCCAATGATTATGCATGACATCTATATGCATGCACTGCTTTCAATGCATATTCATTGGAGAAATCCTGAAAACCCAACTGGATTCCAGCCCTCGAGGACCGGAGTTGCCCACCCTGTCCTAGACAGTCCTTAGACGCCGGCACTTAGACCTGTTTTAGTTGCGTTTAAGTGCCCCAAAGCTACCCAAACTGACCATTTGTTCACTGGAGGGATAAAGGCATGATCTCCCTTTACTCCTCCAGTGATCACCGACCCCCTCCCACCACCCAAAGATGGGGGAAAAAAACATTACATTGAGGGCTTGCCATCAGCTGATCACAGCAGAGGAATCCCATTCAGCTTAGCTTTGCCGGTTTTGAGGATTCCGGTTGGCTCAACTGATGGGGATTCCCCCTGCCAGGATCAGCTGAATTGGCAGGGAGATTCCTCTCTCCCCACTCCCTCCCTCACAGGCACTAATCCCTCCAGTACACCTTAAACTAACCAAATAAAAAAATAGCTGCCAAGCCGTACATCCCCCCCCCCCCCAACATCCCTAAACATCCTTGGACATGCCCCTGACAACCCACACATCCCCCAACATTCCTGGACCCTTTATAGAATATACTCATATATTCTTTTGTTTGTTATTCTGTCTTTTATGCTCTACACCAGTGTTTTTAACCTTGTTACACCCGTGGACCGGCAGAAATAAAAGAATTATTTTGTGGACCGGCAAACTACTAGGACTAAAATTTTAAAACCCCGTTTTCGCCCCATCTCCATGAACTCAGTCCCCGCAAATCATCTGATCCCATCCGCACAAGCCTCAGTTATGATTTTATATTGAATGTATTTTATTAAAGTATAAAAAGAAACAATATTCTATACAATTGTTATAAATACAAATAATACAGAGCAAGGATCAACAAAACCCCTGTCTCGCCTCCCCTTCACATATATCCCCTCTACTATCAAGAAAAATGAACAAGCCAAATTATTACAAAATGCTACACAGAAATATCATGCTAACAGAATACTGCAATCACACATGACAGGAATAGTGTTAGGAGAATGTAACTAGGGCTACTGCCCCCTGGTCAGAGAACACCCTAAGCCAGCTGGAAGCTAAAGAAGCACTGCCTGGGCTTTGCAGTCCCCAGTTATGTCTAACACCAGCTCTAGCAGGATATATATTTCAAATCTGATATATTCTAATCACAAAATAGAAATAAAATTATTTTTTTCTATCTTTTTGTCTCTGGTTTCTGCTTTCATCTTCTTTTCACTCTGTTCCCTCCAGTGTCTGCCCTCTCTGTCTCTTCAATCCAGCATCTGCCCCTTCCATCCACTGTCTGCCCTCTCCCCCTTCCATATGGTATCTGTCTTCTTTCAATGCCCCTCTCTCCTTTCCATCCAGCCTGTGCCCCCTCTCTCCTTTTTACATGATTCATTCCAGCTTCACTGCTCTCTTCATTTTTATCTCTCCTACACCAGATCTAGCATCGTTATCCCTCTCTGTTTATTTCTCTGCTGACCCCTTCCCATCATCAATTTCTCTACTTTCTCATGCCTGTCTCTCCCCTTCCCCTCCTCTAATCTCCCTGCCAGCTGTTTCCTTCCTTTTTTCCTTCTCCCTTCCCTCCTCCTCCTGTCCAGCAGTAACTCTCTTCCCTTCCTCCCCTTCCAGCAGCATTTCTCCTTCTCCTTCCCTCCAGGTCCAGTAGCAGCTGTCCCTTTTTTTCCTTTGACCAGAAGCTTCTCAGACTCCTTTCTCTCCTCCCCTCTCAGCAGCATCTCTCCTTATCCTTCCCTCCAGGTCTAATAGCAGCGGTCCCTTTTTTCCCCTTGCCCAGCAGCTTCCCAGACTCCTTTCCTTCCTCCCCTCCCAGCAGCATCTGTCCTTCTCCCTCTCCAGGTCCAGTAGCAGCTGTCCCTTTTTCCCCTTGCCCAGCAGCTTCCCAGCCTCCAACAGTGGCTTTCTCCCCTCCCAGCAACTCTCCTTACTTGCCAGCGCAGTGATTCAGGAAGGCAGCCTCAGGTCCTATGTTGGGTCGCTTCGCCTCTGAGGAAAGAAGAAGTTGCATCATCAGAGGCGGCCGCGACTCAGCAAAAGCCCCAAGGCTGCCTTCCTGAATCGCTGCGCTGATAAGAAGGGGGGCTGCAGAGAGGGGAGAAAGCCACTGTCAGAGGCGCCCCATGATCTTTCCGGCCCAGCTGAAAATAACTTATCGATCTTGCCGGCCCTGTGCGGACTGGCAGGATATTGAACTTAATCAATCTCGCCGGCCCTGCGCGGACCGGAAGAAATTTCCTGCAGACCGGCACCGGTCCGTGGACCGGTGGTTGAAAAACAGTGCTCTACACTATGGGGCTCATAATCAAAACGGAAATACTTCTAAAAAACGGCCTAAATCGGCACTTAGACGATCAGTGAGACAGGTCATCCAAGTGCCGATAATCGAACAGGGTTTTAGACGTATTTAAAAATGACCTAGGCCTTCACAGTGCTGCTGAATGACCAGAGCTAAAAGGGATGTGTCAGGAGGAGTGTCGAGGGCGGGATTTGGGCGGGACGTGGGCCATCCTAGACCTAGGGCTCCTTTTACGAAGGCGCGTTAGGGTCTTAACGCGTGGAATAGCGCGTGCTAAAATGCCACATGTGCTAGTCACTACCGCCTCCTCTTGAATAAGCGCATGCTAATCCAGTGCGTGTGCTAAAAACACTAGCGCACCTTCATAAAAGGAGCCCTTAGTCGTACTGCATGTATAACCAAAAGTTTTACAACACTGCCTAGATGGAACCTGGACGTTGTGACTTAGGCCATCTAAAACCAGGTCTAAGTCACAAGAAGATATCCAAAGTGACCAGATAAGCACTGCAGACACAAAGTACAGACCCACACACAGTGCCCCAGTGATCACTGACCCCCCCCCCCCCTTAAAAATCATAATAACAACTTTACATATCTGCCTCCAGAACATCAGCACCTGGCAGCCTGGCATAGGAAAGCCTAGTAGAGCTGCACAGAGGTGGCTTAAGTGGTCTTGGGGGTGGGTTAGTGAACCATGGAGAGGAGGACCCAGGCCCATAAGCCACTCTAATCACTGCATTCATGGTGAAAAATGTGCACCCCCCAAAAAAAACCCTAATCCTTTAGTACTGCCATATAAGTGGCTCCTGCAGCCATAAGGGCTATTCGGGTGGTAGATAGGTGGGTCTAGCAGATTCTGGGGGTGTTTTGGGGGGCTCACCATGATCTATAAGGGAGCTGTAGTGAGATGTTTATGTGGGACCCTTTTTGTGATGTTCACAGCAGTAGTCTGTGAGGTACCCTACTACTCTGGTGCCATGTTTAGGTGTCCAGTCCATCACTTTTCTGGCCCCTCCTGTGCCCAAAAGGTCTTTTTTGTGACTTGGATGAATTTTTGGACAAAAATGTAGTATAAAGATGGATGTATTTTTCGAAAATGGACCTTTTCCCATCTCCAACTTTGGGCGACTTGCGACTTAGGCCCAAAACGGACTTATGGTTTATACCACTCTTTCATTTTACTGGTCCAAGCGGATGTTTCTTTTGATTATGCCCTTCCATGTGGTCACCACTATGCTATAGAAAAATAATCTGCATTTCTTAGCTGTTCCTTGGATAAATTAATCCACTTATTACAGAATGAGGTCTCATGTGCAGGAAGCAGAAGGAGAGCCAGTACAAGAGCGATTCTTCCGGCCATATTTTCTTCAAGCACCTGGAGACATGGTGGCTCACGAAGGTCGACTTTGTAGACTGGACTGTAAGGTACTTGTGTTTTCTCTTTCTTCTTGCTTTCAAGAGCTTTTTGAACAAGCACAGAATGAGAATGTCTCTTGTAAACTGTTTTAAAAGTTTTCTATTCTGGGTGTTTTCAATGCTTATTTTAACTATAATGGAGCTGATATTAAGCCTGTGGCAATCAGTATACTCTCCTGAACTGAAGCCTCTGAAAGCTCATTAAAACTGTAGTAAGTTAGTCCAATAAATTGTATCGTCTCATTATCCATTTGTTTTATTTTTATTTATTAACCTTTAGATTGGATTAACATGGTTACCGCATTACTTTATTTTAAAGTATTAATTTTGCAGTTTATCTTCTGCATTCGACCTAGTTGATTATGATATTCTCCTGCAGATTTTAGATGCTATTGTGGTATCGGTGTACAATTGGTTTTAGGGTTTCTTAAAAAAACGAACATGTAGGGTTAAAGTGTGTGGCGCAGTGGCTAGAGCTACAGATTTAGAACCCTGAGGTTGTGGGTTCAAATCTCTCGCTGCTCCTTGTGACCCTGGGCAAGTCACTTAATCCCCTCATTGCCTCAAGTGCGCTAGATAGGGTTTGAGCCCATCAGGACAGATAGGGAAATGTGATAAAGTACCTGAATGTAAACCACTTAGGATATGAGTGGTATATAAATGATTAAATAAAGTACAAGAAGGTTTGTCATCATATTGGGTTAATCCCTGTGGGGTTCCTCTTGCTCCCCTATGCTATTTAATTTTATTTAGCTATACTCTGCCCATGTGAGCATGTCTTTGTATTTATATGCTATGCCACTTATACCCCCCCTACAGAATAGTGTTTAGGTGCTCTGCGAGCACTTCTGTGCATAACTGTGCACTTATTTGTAAAAGTGCCACTGTTCTATAAATGTACACACCCAAAGGCCATCTAAGTGCAGGTGCCCAGTTATAAATTTGCCCCTTTAACTCACGAATTTGTACATGAGTGCAGTAACTGTTCCCATACTGACCTGACATGAGTTAGTTGAATGTCGCGTTGGGTGCAAGAACTGCGGGCGAGTGGAGAATGGGCCAGGACTGCACATTGCAATTAGCATATGGTACTTACTGCGCGCTGCCACTTATGCTGTTAACATGGGTGCACGTAACACCTCCTTCAAGAGATTGGCATTAAGGCCCAGATTCTGAAAACAACATCTAAATCAGCTAGCACCTAGGAAAATGGCAGTCACACTTAGGCGCCTTTAACAGAATCGCGACTACCGGCACCTAAAAAATAGCTTAGGCGCCAGTAATACAGGCCAGGGTTTTAAAGACCTACATTTCTGGCGCCTAAGGTTTTTGAAGAATTGTGCCTAAGATCATCTCTGCCCCTAAACATGCCTGCTTTGATCTTAGGTGCCACTAGCTATGTTTATTGGATGCTTCTACTGTTTACCGCTACTAATGACTGGGGAGCCAATTCAGAGGTTCAATTCCAGTGCCTATTTTATTAATGTGTTTTTAATGCATTTGTTAGGCACCAGTAGGTACAATCTAGGTGCCTATCGTTCAGCACCGTTTACAGAATTTGGCCCTAAGCGTTGTTGCACTATTTGTGAATAAATTAAACATACAGTTAAAGAACTTTTCTATGCAGTTCCTGCAAGAGATACTTCAGGCATGCCCTCAACAGTTACTGCACAACCTATGCACTTTGCACATACCATGTATTCATTTTCAATGTTAAAGTGCAGTAAGTGCAAAAAGTTCCCACCTGTTAGTAGGAGAGCCCCTTATTGTAATTTTATTTTTTTTTACTGATACTTGTTTTTATTTACAATATGTTATGTTGATGCAATTGTTAATGAATTTGTGTTGATCAATATATAATTATAAGAAAGAATAAGATACACTTTTAACTAATGGTTCTGAAGTATTCCAGAATGCCAGAAAGACAGTCCCTTATTTCAGCATGGCTCTAGGCGCCATCTTAATGACTCTTTTGGGCATTGACGACTGATGCATTGTTTATTATTGGGCTGCAGTATTTTCAATGTCATGGTTGCAAAGTTTGCCTTGAATTATTTTGGCTAGCATTTGGATTTTGAATCTCGGTGAATGTTAGATTTGGGGGAAGAAGGGCTGATCCTTATGAAATAGCTGATCCTTATGAAAATGTTACAAGGTTGTCTACCCTGGTGAGCAGAAAACCATAACACAGAGATCTTCTAGGGACAGAAATTCTCTGCATTGTTGGGTTATGACCCAAGCTGCTATATTTAGAGCCTGCCACGTTGTTTTATTCTTCAGCTTTCTGTGGCCATGAAAAACTGTGTGCGCTGGCTTTTTTTTTTTTTAACATGGTTCATCACTATTGTAGATTTAACACTACAACTAATTTTTTTGAGTAACTCAAGCACCACTGTCACATCTATGGGAAAAAAAATATTGCGGCTCTGTTAGACGAAGCGAAGCCATGACTCTGAGTGTTAGAGTGGTGTGGTGTTAGATTCTCAGCATAGAGAACCAGAACGCTTTAAAGACCCTTTTTACTCTGCTGCTTCTTGAAAAATAATACACAAAGACTCATTCAAGTTTTCTTCACTCATATCATTCAGAATACATATGGGGGTAATTTTCTAAAGTTATTTGAATACAATGTGTCAATATGCACGCATAAAACAGTTTTTATAAAATTATACCCCCTCCCCCCATTACTAAGATATCTGGTTGATAGTATTCTGCCATAAGTTCCCCCTCCAAAAATCCGTTCTATGAAAAATGGTAATATGTTTGTCCCACCTGTTAAACACATAAGTTTACAGGTGTCGAGGTCAAGTATGTTTTCTTGTAGAGGCCCACAGGCATGGAATGAGATTCCTCTATACATCTGGGAGCAGGGAAATTTGCACAATTTTAAGAAATTACTGAAAAAGTATTTGTTTTTTAAGATGAAATATGGGAAATGAAGTTTTATAAGTGTAAGCGTTGGTCGCCGATACGTTTTGTTTGTTTGATTTGTTTGTATTGTATGTGATGTGATAAAATTATGTAAGTACTTTTTGGAACCCGCTTTGTATAAAGCGGGATATAAGCCAATAAACTATAAGCTATAGTAGAGGTTTCTAACGCAGCCTGGAGCACTAAATGATCCGATGCTGCTCCGACATTCATAGAATTCTTATGAGAGTCAGAGCAATGTCGGAGCATTTAGCGCCCAGGGCCACGGTAAAAACATCTACCATGGCTTAGTAAAAGAGGGCCTTAGTCAGTTGTAAACATTAGCATGAATGCATAAACTTTTATTGCAAGTGTTGCCATTGGCGCAGTCTGGGTGGGTGGAGTCACAAAGTATAAAATACACCAATCTACACATGCACTTGTATGCTGGAACTGATCTCAAATTTGTGAGCACCAGGGTCAACTAGCACATATACCCGTATAACATCATGGGGTCCTTTTACTAAGGCGTGCTAGCACATGCTAAATACTAACGAGTCCATTATAGTCTATGGACGCATTAGCGTTTAGCGTGTACTAAAACAGCTACCGCTTCTTAGTAAAAGGATCCCCAAGTTAGTGTTATAGAGTTTCAGCAGAGTTTATACAGTAGATTTATCACATGCCCGAAAAACACAGCCATCAGACTGTGCAGGTAGACTGTTAGGCAAAGCCATCCTTGATCAAGGACGCCCCAGATCTTTGGACCCCTGGGTCTAGGCTCAGTAGACCCGTGCAGAGATCCATCCCGGCTTGCATGCTTTTTACATAGACATTTATGCCTGTTCTAACGGCTTAATTTCCACTCCACCAATGTTGGTGCTATTGATGCTGGATTCACACTAGTATTTTATACAGACGCATAAGTGCCTGTGTTTTTATAAAACAGGGCCAAAATAGGTATCTTAGTGCCCTAGTAATCTAAGCGCCCTGTTATATAACTACCTTTACAACTCTGATTCCCTTGGGCGTTTCTCTTATTTTGGGAGAATCAGACCCTAAATCAAGCCTATTACAGCATTTTCAGTAACTAAGGAAGTGTCATCAGTCACGGAGCTCAAGATATTTTTTTGTCTGTTAGGTGAGCGGATTACCAACGCCAGACCTGTTATGGCTTCTGAATGGCAAACCTGTTGTAAAAGATGCGACCCACAAGATGTTGATCCGGGAGAATAGCATCCACTCTCTGCTCATTGATCCTCTCACACAACGAGATGCTGGAACCTATACCTGTATTGCAACAAACAAGACCGGACAGAATTCGTTCAGCTTGGAACTCAGTGTAGTCGGTGAGTCTTACATCTTGAAAAACTACAATGTTAAACATATAGGATTGGTGTGCTGGCTTTGATGTTGCTGTAAACTTTAGAGCAGGGGTAGGGAACTCCGGTCCTTGAGAGCCGTATTCCAGTCGGGTTTTCAGGATTTCCCCAATGAATATGCATTGAAAGCAGTGCATGCAAATAGATCTCATGCATATTCATTGGGGAAATCCTGAACACCCGACTGGAATACGGCTCTCGAAGACCGGAGTTCCCTACCCCTGCTTTAGAGAATTTGGTTTTTACTATTTTATTTTTATTGTTTTAGCCTATGCTCTAAACACATTGTCTACAGCATGGCTGCCCTGGGTAGGCCCGTGCTTGCAATTGGAAGCTAAGCAGGGTCAGGCCTGGCTAGCCCCTGGATGGGGAACCACTAGGGAATACCAGGTGCTGTAGGGCCCTCTGTTGGGCAGCAGCAACATAGTGGAGCTGCACAGGAGAAGGCAATAGCAAACCACTCCTATACTAGAAACATAGAAAATGACGGCCGAAAAGGGCCACAGCCCATCAAGTCTGCCCACTCAATTGACCCTCCCCCTTGGAGATCCCACCCTGATGACCCCTCCCCTTAACTCTACCCTCTTAGAGATCCAACATGTGCATCCCATTTATTATTAAAATCTGGCACGCTGCTGGCCTTGCTCACCTGTAATGGAAGCTCATTCCAATGATCAACCATTCTTTCGGTGAAGAAATATTTCCTGGTGTCGCCATGAAATTTCCTGCCCCTGATTTTCAGTGGATGCCCTCTTGTGGCCGAGGGTCCTTTAAGAAAGAAAAAGTCATCTTCCACCTCGATATGACCTGTGATATATTTAAATGTCTCAATCATGTCTCCCCTCTCCCTACGTTCTTCGAGGGAGTATAGCCGCAATTTTTTCAGCCTCTCCTTATATGAAAGATCTTTGAACCCCGAGACTATCCTGGTGGCCATTCGCTGAACCGACTCAACTACTCTGCCACGAAACATCACAGGGAGGATTCCTCTCTGTGCATGTAGTCATGGGTCAGCAGTACACACTAACACATTGGACTAGATTAGATTCAGTAAACAATGTCCAAATTTGGGTGCCAAAAGAGTGTGTCTTGAGCACTGTTTTATAAACAACACTCTGAGTTAGCCGCCATTTACAGAATAGTGCATAGCACCAGGATCTACACCCAACTGTACTGCGCATAAATTCTAATGTGGCCAGTGGAGGATCATGGGCAGGTTGTGGGCATTCCTAAAAGTTAGGCACACTTATAGAATACACCTCAACCACACACAGCTTAAGCGTATACATTTAGACCTGATTTTTATTGGCATAAATGCCTGCGCTTAAATATTAAAGGGCAAATTCCATAAGAAGCGCCCAAAAGTTAGGCCCTGTTCAGCGCGGTTCAAGTAAAATTGGGTGCCTATTTTGGGCACCTATTTTGGCACCTATTTGGGCACCTATTTTGGAGGCGCCCAATATATAGGCCAGCTCTAGGCACAACTAAAAGTTAGGCGCCCAAGCGAGCGCTTAAACACGCTTAAAAGCAGTGATTCTGTAAGAAGGTGCCTAACACATACCACGCCCACGCCTAACATGCATAGCGCCTATTATTTTGAAGGCCGCCTAAATTTTTAAAGGCGCCTTGTTACAGAATCGCGCTTTCTTGATAGGCGCCTAGGTTTCAATTAGTGCTGATTAAAAAGATTAATTGTTATTCAATTTAGATAGGCGCCTATCTAGGTGGGCGCCTCCGAAATAAGTGCCTAACTTTAGGCGCTGGTTACAGAATTTGGGCCTAAGTGCACAGAAAGGCGCTATATGCCTAATTCCATTATACAGTAGGTTTCAGGTTTATTAAAAATTTGATATACTGCCTTACTGCGCCTAAAAAATTGATGTTGGAATCGTGCCTCCTTAGGTGCTTTAGGCTGCTTAATGCCACTGTGGGTGTGGCTAATACAGGAAGTGGCGTTAGACAGCCTAAAGCACCTACGATGGTGCAGTTCACATCACAGGTAAGCACCAGAAATGTAGGCCAGGAAAACCCTGCATGCTTCTGGTATGCCTCATTGATGCAAATGATTCAGTTTGGTTTATAATCCTGTCTTGCCCAAAGTGCTTCATTGCACTTTTACTTTCAGAAATCATTAAGAGCTTAGAGAGTGAAAATTATTTGTCCACTCTTAGGTGTGCTGTCTTGTAGCTCTCTAAGCTGTTAGCAAACTATACTTTGTGTCTCATTTATAGCAAAGGAAGTCAAGAAAGCCCCATTATTCTTGGAGAAGCTGCAGAACTGTGGGGTACCTGAAGGTCACCCAGTCCGATTAGAAAGCCGAGTAGTGGGAATGCCACCACCAATATTTTACTGGAAGAAAGATAATGATACCATCTCTCCCAACAAGCAAAGGATAAGGTACCCTCTTGAAAAGTGAAATTTCTGCAGTCTGCAAAGTTCCTGGTGGCAGATAATGTTTTACTGGAAATCTTTAAAACAAATAGTGCTATACTTCAGCCCTGGATTAACCATTAGGCAAAAAAAGAAAGCATGTGCTTACGACACCAAGGGAAGAGGGCACCAGAGGTTCTTTTTCCTTAGCTTCTTTGAACTCTTTCACTGCCATCTGCCATACCCATTATCCAAAATGAGTTTCTGTGTTTTTCTAAACATTCTAAATATATATGATATGATGTTTTGTTTCATACAATAATGATATTTCTCAGCATTTTTTGTCTTACCCCCTTTTACTAAGGTGCGCTAACCGATTAGCGCGCTCTAATCGAATTAGTGCACGCTAAACGCTAACGCGTCCATAGACTAACATGCACGCATTAGCGTTTAGCACGTGCTAATCGATTAGCGCACCTTAATAAAAGAGGGCCTTAATGTCTTGTCAGTTAAGCAATAGAAGACTGATGGGGGTCGGCATTGTTGGGCTGTTCTTAGGGCATCAGCTGGCCTTAATCCAGCCTTGCTATGCTTCTTTCTGCTTAAAAAGTGTACACCCTAAATTCCATTGTGTCAATGTAAAAACCGTGATTAGGACCTGAAATGACATTGGCCAGGAATTTCGTTAAGTTCTGATCAACACGGAAATATTCCATTTTGTGTTTATCGGCCCAAATACATTTCTTTTTATTTCTTTATTTTTATACCTTTTCAAATATATTCAAGATAACTATTGACAAGCAGATCCAAATCATAGTAATTTGCAGTATAATGAAGGAAAGAATATATCATTCACAGCAGATATCAATACACTACAAAAAAAAAAAAAAAAAGAAATATGAAAAAGGGGGACGGACAAAGAAAGAAATTATACTAATAAGTAGGAGATTTACAATTGATATAAAAAAACAAGCCAAAATAAAACAATACCTCAAACAGAGATACTGGATATATCCTTCTTATAGACACTATTTTGCCATATTAGAACGAGTAGAAGTTGTCACAAATATAGGAAGTTTCCTTGCTTCTAGTAAATTCTTAAACTGCTCTGAGTCTAGGAAAACATGACTTCAACTCAAACTTTATAAATTACATGGAAATTGAAGGAAAAGTGTCCCTCCCAAAGCCAGCATCTCAGATTTTTTTATTTTATTTTTATTTTTTTACTTTATCTTTATTGAGTTTAAATTTTATGATAACAACAATCATAATGAAATAAAACAGTGTCCACCATACAGTAAATCACATAAAGCAATATAGGAAAAATTAAACATTTTCTACTGTTAATTAGTCTACAATCATTGAGTATCACAAATCGGAGACTATTTAATCCAACATTTTATAAGAAACACTTTAAGCAGGCTGAAGTGGACCCAATTTACTAACTAGGAACATTATCTTGGTTACAAATGGGGGTACTTGCCGTCGTCACCTCCTTATCCAATATGAACCTCGATAACTGTAGATTCCAAAAACAGTATATTTAGCTCCCCTAAAATTAACTAAACATTTACAGGGGTATCTTAATATAAACGTAGCTCCAATTTTTAACACCTGTGGTCTCAAGAGCAAAAACTGTTTTCTTTTTTTCTGAGTTATCCTAGAAACATCTGGATACATTCTTATTTTTTGATTCAGAAACAAAACATCGTTATATTTAAAAAAAAACAACTTCAAAAGCCATTCTCTATCTGAATCTAACGCTAGTTGAACAAAAAGTTAATTCCTCTGATTTTGACTTCTCTAATAAATTTGTTAAATCCAATACATCTATTGCTGGTTCTTTGTGTTCTCCGGGGTCTTCTTCTTTCCCAAGGAAATACAACTTTGTGGGACTTTTAGAATCTCCGAAAGGTACCATTTAAACATATCAAGAGCTGTAGTGGAAATTAATTTAGGAACGTTGATCAGTCTCAGGTTTTGTCTCCGTGTTAAGTTTTCAAGAACCTCCATTTTGAAATTAATGTTATCATTATCACTCATAAGGAGCTGATTTTGTGCTCCCAATATTTCCAATTTTTTTTCCTGCTCAAGTGATTTTTTTTCTCAACTTTCACAATAGCTTACAACTTTCTTTCTTGTTCTAGTGACTTTTCCTCCAGTTTGCCCACTTTTTTTTGCAATATTAAAGTCTAAGAAGCATCTTAGATTTTAAAGCTAAAAAAAACCTTCCTTCTGAGTTGAGTGGCTCTACAGAGGTCAGGAAAAATCTGCATCTTATGTCCGAGAAAATCAACTTCTTTTTGTCAAAAATACAGTCATAAGATCCAGTTCCAATCTGGGTCCAAGGCAAAAGAGGCAATCAATGTGGCTCTGATCACTAGTGGATTAGATCCCTCTAGAACAGTGTTCTTCAACCGCCGGTCCGTGGACCGGTGCCGGTCTGTAGAAATTTTCTGCCAGTCCATAGGGCCGGCACCTCCATCGGGCCCAAGATATTGCTCTGTAGCCGCCGGTCATCGGTACGATCAATGCGGTGTCTACGGGCCAGCTCCCTGAGTGCTACAGTGTGCAAAGCCGTGGGAAAAGGTGCCTACCCGTGGCCTGCGCCTGACCCAGAAGCCTTCTCCCTGACGTCGAAATGTCAGAGGGAAGGCTTCCAGATGAGGTGCAGGACACGCATGAGGAGCCGCTTCCCACAGCTTTGTGCAATGCAGCACTCAGGGAGCCAGCCCGAAGACCCTGCGTTGATCACACCGTGGAACGACCTGAAGCTAACACCGGGGGCAGGACAGAAGGCAAGGCACATGGAGGGAGAGAGACAACAACAGTAGGAGAAATGTTTTTTTTTTTTTAATTTAGTGATTTTACATCTGCCCTAATTGTCTGTCCTAATTGTCTGTTCAGGAAGAAATGCATTTGTTTGTTTTTCTCTGGAGGTTGTACTGCTTGCAGTCTTGCATCTTAGGGTTTGTTTGTGAATATTAGTACTTTTAGATTTTGGTCCTGTATTTGCATGGGGTTATCTGTTTTCTGGTGATTAACCATTATGTGTTGTTAATACAATTATATTGTATGTGTGTATTTATGAAAAATGGATGGAAAAAATGGTGTTATAATTAGTACTATTAAGGGGAAGGGGTCTGGGGCGGAGATTGGGTGGAGATGGGCACTGCTGGTCCAAAAAATAATTATTTGATTTCTGCCGGTCCATAGGTGTCAAAAGGTTGAAGAACACTACACTAGAACACCCTCTGTCCACAGTCTTCTTTTCTTGCTTCTTTTTGAGACTCCCCTCTCCAAGCCACATAATAAACCCGTGTGAGAGGTGGTAAAGATTCTTTAGGCACTTGCAAAATTTCCACCATATACCCAAATACATTTCTAAGGCAAATATTTTTGACATGTATAATAGATCAAATTGTAAACAAAATGCCCTCCACTCTATATGACTGATAGATTTTTTTATAGCATCTTCCAAATACAGTAGAAGATCTCATGCCCTGTTTACTTTTTCATCATTTCAAGGTTGTAAAAGTAAGAAATACTTGGATCATACTTTCAGACAGCTTCCTATGACAAATAATTTTGACCACTGTTACATAGAGCCTGTTCTTACAAACACTTTAGAACCCTGTTGAAAACCTTTCTCAAAGTATTTGCCCAAATAGTTCCAGGCGTTTTTAATGTTATTTTATTATTAATTTTTTGTTAACTGCGTTGAACCTCTGGTTGCGCGGTCTATAAGCACGATGTTATGTTATGTTATCACATCCCACTGTCTTTGTAAACTCATAATTATTTCCTTAGCTCGGCATCTTTAGTTTTGTTTGTATGCATCTTAAAGTAGCAGCACTGGAAAAAACAAACTTTTCAGACAAGTTAATTCATATGGAAAATCAACAGAATACTAGGGGATGCTGTTAGCATGTATAGTTTTTAGAAGCTCATCCTACTTTTCATTTCCATGGCCTTTTGGGGGGTATTGATCGATAGAGTTAGGGCCTTCACATAGGCATTATGGCCTTAATGCATTTTAAGGAAATTAATGCATACTAAATGCGTTAAGGCCCTAATGTCTACATGAAGGCTGTAATGCTGCTTGATGAATTCTCCCCTTGGGCTTATTCTAGGGTTATCAGATTGTACTCCTGTGCCGGGTTTTGAAAAGTAGTCCAGATGCCTAGATATATCTGGGTATCCGGACATCTGGTAACCCTAGGGCTCCTTTTAATAAATGATGGTACAGGTTTCTACAGTGGGCCGGCTTTGACGCTCAAAGGAATTCTATGAGCGTCAGAGCACTTAATCTCACCGGCCCATGGTAGCAATATCTACCACTTTTTAGTAAAACCCAGCAATTGGAATATTGCTACTCCTTGGGTTTTGGCCAGGTATTAATGACCTGGATTGGCCACCGTGAGAATGGGCTACTAGGCTTGATGGTCCATTGGTTTGACCTAGTAAGGCTATTCTTATTTTCTTATGATAGTAACATAGTATATGACACCACATAAAGGCCCACGTGGTCTATCTAGCTTGCCCAATAAGGCGGCCAGAGTTGCACCTGCCACTTTACGCAGGCTAACCTGCATAATGATCAAAAATACTAGCATAACAAATAAGGTAGTTACACAATCATGGAAGAGTGGTTTTATAATTTTGGATAGTCAAAATTATTGTAAATACTTAAATAAACCAGCAGTCTAACCTCGCTATTAACTTTTAGGTATATGTGACACAAACACCCTCTCCCCCCCCAAACGCACAATTGTTCTTGATCCGTCTTTGATATCTTCGAGTCACAGACCACAGAAGCCTACCCGACACTGGTCCTAATTCCCAATCACCGGAATTGCTGTCAAAGCCCACTTTTGCCCATCCATAATCATAATCAATAATCATAATCCATAATCAAATCACATATACCTAAAAGTTAATAGCGAGGTTAGACTGCTGGTTTATTTAAGTATTTACAATAATTTTGACTATCCAAAATTATAAAACCACTCTTCCATGATTGTGTGACTACCTTATTTGTTATGCTAGTATTTTTGATCATTATGCGTAAAGTGGCAGGTGCAACTCTGGCCGCCTTATTGGGCAAGCTAGATAGACCATAATCATAATCAAACTCTAAAGGTCGGTCCTGTTTTGCCACATATGAAATACAGACTGCAGAAGTCCATCCAGCCTTGCCGTCTATGTACCATGCTCTTATTTTGATTTCATCCTTTTTCCGTATAGGGATCCTTTGTTCTAAGACCATTTCTGGGGGACACTGCAGCAAGTCTTCTTCCACATTTCTTCTCTCCCCTGCAGTCAGTGTCTCTCACTTTCCATCCAAGGCACTTCTCGCTCCCCGCCCCCTCCCATGGCATATCCTAAACCTTCCCAAGCAGTATAGCCACCAACATCAAAGCCTTGCGCTCTTAGATGGCATAGACACTTTTTCCTCTGCTGCATCCTGCCTTCTCTGATGCAACTTCCTTTGATGCTGGCGTCTATATCAGGAAGGTTTGCAATCTGCTGGGGTGGCAGGGAAAGATGTCTTGCTAGGCAGGGGGAAGAAAAAAATATGTGATAAACATTCTACAGGGGTGGAGAACAGCCAACTGCCAATACGTGAGAAAAGTGGTATTGTTCTTGTGAGCTGGAGAAGTGATCCAAATGCACTTGACTTGGCATATCTGAAATGCCGACAGGAAAATGTTTTAAAATAGACTTGTATTCCCCATGTACGTATATTTTGAAAGTCCACCCCATGATATCTATGTCACACTCACCCTTTGCCTCATTGAAATCTGTACATGCCACAAATATACATTTTGTAAGTAAAAGTTTTTCTACAATCCAGTTTATACATGTAAATGCCTTCTAAAATGATCTCCCTAACAGAGGAGCATAAAGGTAGGTAAACAAAATATTAAAACCTTGCTTACATTTTCCTAGTATGCATGAAGACACAACAGGGTATGTCTGCCTCGTGATTCAACCTGCTAAGAAAGAAGACGCTGGCTGGTACACATTATCTGCCAAGAACGAAGCTGGTATAGTGTCATGTACCGCTAGACTTGACATATATGGTAAGTTTGTCAGTATTATGGCTGTACAAATGAAGGCTGAACCGATTCTCTGTTGAGGATTATATGGTGTTTACCGAGACTGTTCTCTCTCTCACATCTGCTGGTCTGGAATTTGTTCTTCTATCGCTTTTACTCCAGTTCCTCCTCTCTCTCCTTTGACCATCTCTCCCTCCTCCACCCCTCATTCTTTTTTAACCGATTTAAGTTCTGTCAACCCTCTTTCACTCTTGTGTACCCTCTCCATTTTCCCTTTTCTGTCTCTTTTCAACATTCCTTCTTTCTTTCTCTCTATCTCCTTCGTGTAGGTTAAGAAATGGGTCAAGCTTTTGAACCGCACTTGCATAGTCTGCGTCAGCTTAATGCCGCCTTTATGTCTCACTGTGCCCCATATTATAACTGTTCAGTACTTTGGGGCTGAAAGTAAAAACAGTTCATTAATCCTCCCTATCATGTTCATTTTCATTTATGAATATGTGGCCAAGGTAAACTTACCTTGTCTTCCAAGTCATAGTAATGGCTTAATACAGTTACCACATTTTAGCATATTGGACCTGTAATATGGTATGAAAAGTTATTTTACAATAACAAAAAATCTCTATCTGTACCATGTGTACATACATCAATAACATTAGAAAAAGAGAAGAAAAAACTCAACCAGCTCTAAAATGGACCGATGTGTATAAGACCTGTAACTTCATCATAGACTTATAAAAATCTTCCCAATATAAGGGCCCTTTTTACAAAGCCACGGTAGCAATTCTTTTGCGGCAAATGCACCAAAGTCCATTCAGTTCCTATGGGCTTCAGTGTATTTGCCAAGGGAGAATCACTAGTGCAGCTTTGTAAAAGGGGCCCTAAATATTTTACAAGTTTAAAACTTTAGAAAAAAAAAACTCCAAGAACGCTTATCTTCAAAGTCAATTCCTGAATGTGGATTTAATTTTGGGGATCAAGAATCGACCTTGAAGATAATTGATTTTGAGTTTTTTCTGAAGTTTTCAACTTGTAAAACATATATATTCAGAATATATTTTTAATGCCTAAGAGCTCTTATGGACCAGCAGGCTCATAATTTTAAAAAAACACATAGACAATCAAAAACCATCCTAAATTGGCACTTGGTCGTCCTAATTGCCAGGACATCCAAGTGCCGATCGAAACCATCTTTCTGTATATCTAGCAAGGTGTTCCAGCCTCTCTATGTCCAGAGCATGAGTTGGGCATGGTTGAGGCATGTTATGGGCAGGCTTTGGGCAGTCTCAAGGGTGGGTTAGACATGGATGTCTTGCAGCAATAATCATTTTGCAAGACATCCTGGATGGAACTTATACATTTGGAAACAGACCTGTTTTAGAAGGGTCTAAGTGACACAAAGGTGCCCAAACTGACCCGATGACCACTGCATGCATCAAGGTAAGACACCCCCACACTCCCCTAGTGCTCACTGACCCCCTTGCACCAAACAGAAATGAGAACAAAAAAGGTACATACCTGTCTCTAAAACAGCAGCATCTGGGTGGTTGGCATCAAGGGACTTGATGCAATGGTGAACTGCGAGACCTGTTGGGAAGCTGGCGGCTTTTTAGCTGACTTACATGATGGAACAATGCCACCTGACGCCAACACTTTCGATGTTGAAGGCTATGATGTAGTCTCAGTGTCCATACTGGTGCCGAATAGCTTTTCTTGTTAGAGCTTTTGACTCTTAATTGTACGTTTTTGCAGGATAGAATGCCACGCACAGGATGTTTTTTTTCAAAAATTCCCTTCTTGGTCAGTTTTAGAGCTGGTTGAGGCTTTTTATTCCTTTTTTCTTATAGTGCATCTAATTCTGATCTGGATGTCTTGCGAAATGCATCTAAAAATTGGGAGACGAAATTGTCCATTTTCAAAATTGCTAAGAGACTCATAATCGAAAGAGAAAAAAATCTAAAAACTGGCCTAAGTCGGCATTTGGACAAACATTTCCCAAATACGTCCAAGTGCCGATACTAAAAACGGGTTTTGGACGTATTTCTAAACAACCTAAGCCTTCATAGTGCCGCTGAATGACCAAAGCTAAATGGGGCATTTCGGGAGGAGTGTCGAGGGCGGGAGTTGGGCAGGACATGGGCCAGCTTAGACTTAGTCGTACAGCATGTATAACCAAAAGTTATACAAGCTGGGATCAACGGAACTTGGACATTGTGACTTAGACCATGTAAAACATGGTCTAAGTCACAAAAAACCACCTAAAGTCACCATATAAGGACTGCAAACACATAAAACATACCCCCACACACTACCCCAGTGATTACCGACCCCCTACCCCATATAAATATTAATCACACCTTTAAAATTCAGCCTGGCATAGGAAAGCCTAGTCGTCCAGCACAGAGGCGGCTTAAGTCGTCTTGGGGGTGGGTTAGGGACCCATAGAGAGGAGGACCCATGCCCATAAGCCCCTGTAATCACTGCATTGATACTTAAACATGAGCACTTCCCTATACACCCGCAAAACCCTTTTTTACTGGCATATAAGTGGCTCCTGCAGCCATAAGAGCTATTAGGGTGGTAGATAAATTGGTCTAAGGGATTCAGGAGGTGGTTTGGGGGGCTCACCGTGACCTATAAGGGAGCTGTAGTGAGGAGAAGACATGGCACTCTTTTTGTGAAGTTCACAGCAGTGTCCTGTAAGGTACCCCACTATTTAGGTGCCATGTCTGGGTGTTCAGTCCATCACTTTGCAGACCCCTCCCATGTCCAACAGCGCTTGTTCTAGGCGTTTGGACTTGGACGAAAAGTTGGACGGAAATATGGTATAAAGATGGACACTTTAGTGACTTGGACTAAACTAAACTAAACCTTAAGTTTATATACCGCATCATCTCCACGGATGTGGAGCTCGGCATGGTTTACAAGAACTTAAAATATAGGAAGAGAAGGGAAATAAAAGGTTTACATGAACTTATATATAGAAGAGAAGAGTAATGGGGGATAGAATTACATTTTAGTGAAAAGCCAGGTTTTCAGTTGCTTGCGGAATAATTGGAGGGAGCCCAGGTTCCGCAGTGGGGTAGTAAGGTCTTTCCAAAGACCTGTGATTCTGAAGAGAAGGGATTTTCCCAGTTTGCCTGCATAGCGAATACCGTGTAGAGAGGGGAAGGATAGTTTATACCTTTGGACGATCAGATCGGCAGGATGTATAATTAGACGATTTTCGAAACAAAAAAATTTTCAACGTATTTTTGGAAAATGTGTCTTAGGCTGTTTTTTACTTTGGATGACTTGCGAGTTGGACACAAACGGACTTAGACGTACCTTTTGATTATGTCCCTCCACATGTCTATCTTTATTTTTCAAAAATCGCCTATCTAGATATTTTGGCCCTTAGGATGTCTAACTTTTTTGGCCATTTTCAATAAGAAAAATCTACAAATTCAAAAAAAATCCAAAACCAATCCATTTGGACATAGGCGGGGCCACCATTTATACTACACTGGTCACACAGATATGCCAGTGGGGCACCTTAAGGGGCACTGCTGTGAAAGTCACATAAAAGACGGCAGGTGTACATCTCACATAACCCCTTTAAAATGTATGGGGAGCCTGCCAAAATCCCCCTAAAACCTAATATTCCACCTGTCTATCACCCCAATAGCCCTTATGGCTGCAGGGATCATTTATATGGCAGTACAATAGGATTTTGATGGGTTTTAGTGGGCTCACACTTTCTACCATAAATGTAGGGGTTAGGGTGGGATATGGGCCTAGGTCCTCCTCTCTATGACTCCATGACCCACCAGGTTACTCCAGACAAGGATTTCCCATACCAGGTGCTGCTGTTATAGAGACGGGCATGTACTGTTTCATTGACATCTTTGGGGTGTTGAAGGGGGTCAGTGACCCCTGGGGGAGTGTGGGGGGCTATGACTTAATCCCTCCAGTGGTCATCTGGTCAGTTTGGGTACCTTTTCGGCCCTTAGATGCTTTTAAAACAGGTCTAGCTCTGGACGTCTAAATGGCATCCTGGACTTCTTGGTTAATGTTCGATTTTCACTGCAAGACATCGAAGCACTAAGCACAGGGCCATATTAACATTACAGTAATTACAGTATATTGGGCCCTAGGCAAACATATACAATATTTGTGAGCCGTCCTACCAGGGCTCTCCTCCCCCACCATTATTTCTCCTCACCAGAAGTAATACAGAGCAGGGAAAAGTGCAGAGTCTAGCTGTGGGTATGACAGCAGTAATAGTTTATAAGTAAGCATGGGAACTATACAAGCACATGCTTTGAATAGAAAAGCATAAGGGGTAGAGCTGGAGAGCAGCCACATTACTCAGTTCAAAAGGACAACTCAGTCTTGGATTTCTGCAATCCTATCCTGGTACATTAGGGGACCTGAAGTGCTGATTTAAATTGGTGTTATCAGAACACTGAACATAAGAAATGGGATATAAGTTCAAAAACAGGACTGACCAAAAAAGTCTCTTTGCTGGAGCTGGGTAACTTGGCAGCATTTCTGCGTTGGGCAGCTGGGCAAGTCATTTTCACTCTCCATTGCCTCTGGTACAAACTAGTGATGCCTGGTTGGCCCAGGTGCCTAAAGCCCCTCCTATGGGAGGGGTCATAAGTACCTGGGCCAATCAGGGCCTTAGGCCCCTCCCTGGTGCATCCTAGGATGCACCAGGAAGGGGAAAGTCCACCATTCTGAACAGGCAAGCCTGCTGTCCGGAGGGAGTAGGCATCCCTCCAGCCGGCCTTACTTATAAAGGTAAGGGGAGGTCCATGGAGCGCTTTGGGGGGTGGGAGGTCAGGATTTCGGGGGAGAAGGTGGTCATGTGTTACAGGTACGGTGGTCTGGGTGGACTTTGGAGGGTGGGAGCTTGGGGGGTGCCAGCAGGAGGGAGTGGGCATCTCTCCTGCCAGGGATGTTGGGGATGCCATCAGGAGGGTGGGCATCTCTTCTGCCAGGGATTGTTTAGAGGTTTGCAGCAGGAGGGACTGGGTATCCTTCCTGATGCAGACAGTGGGGGGGGGGGTTCAGAGTGGCGGCAGGAGGGAGTGGGCATCACTCCTGCCAGCCAACTTGCGGTTGGGTTCAGGTATTCCCTTCCACTGCCGCTCAACTGATCGCAGTTGCTGTGATGAGCTCAGTGGCAACGTGATTCTCTAAACAGTGTCTGTGACATGGACAACGGTTACAGAATCGGGGTGGTTAGGTGGGGCTAGGCATCTGTCCATTAGGACAGACGCAATTCTGTATAGGACACCCGTGTGTGATTCTCAGAAGCCACTTAGGCGGCTGCTGAGACCATGCATCCTATACAGAATCAGGCCCTAGGTGAGCTAAAAGAATGATACCTGAGGAATACAGTATATACAGTAGAAGCATGAAATAGTTTTTATAAGCTACTGAGTGTAAAGCAGCAACAATAACTTAGAGAACTCAATATAAGACTTATACAGTATTTATATTACTACTTATTTTTCATTGGACTTTTCAAGGACTAATGTTATCAGATTAGTATGTTGTCACAGTCCTTGTTTTGTTTTAAGATAAATTACTGTGTAGCCAGGATATACCACTGAAAGAGACTTCCTGCGACCCTTAGCATTGTGTATGACCTTCATCTAGATTTTCCTGCTCAGTCTGGAGAATACTATACAAAATAAGTACATCTCCCAGAGAGTGTGAAGTAATATTTATCTATTTTTATTTATTTATGTATATATTGTGGACTTACTATACTGTCTTTAACTAAAGTAGTAGAGCAAGGCAATGTACAATCTAAAAAAAATTTAAGAAAAGAGGTACAAATCAAGATAGGAAAGTAGCAGTCACACTTAGGTAAACACTCAATTCCCCCCCCCAAAAAAAAAAAAAAAAAACCCACCTTATTTTAGGGAGCACAACAATCAAAATCTTGAGAAGGCCATATAGCAAAAAGGTAGAATATGAGCTCTAATATGAATTTTCCTTGAATACACAAATTTAGGTTTGAAAAGAATGACGTGGATATGGTTCAATCAATGATCTGAAACAATATCAAAACATAGAATTTCATTTCTGCAAATTGGCACTTAACAAAATAAGATAACACTCTTTTCAGCTACAGTGGCAAAATAACACTTAGGGCTCCTTTTACAAAGGTGCGCTAGCGTTTTTAACGCACGCACCGGATTAGCGAGTGCTAGCCAAAAATCTACCACCTGCTCAAAAGGAGGCGGTAGCAGCTAGCGTGCGGGGCAATTTAGCGCATGCTATTCCGCGCGTTAAGGCTCTAGTGCGGCTTTGTAAAAGGAACCCTTAGAATTTAGGAAGGTGGTTGGTTGGGCTGAGAACTTTCAGCACCCCTTCATAGGTATTTTTCTAAGATGTTTACCAATTGCTGGTTAAAAAGAAGCAGAAATATGTTCTCTCAGAGTTTCCGCATCTGGTATTGTGCAAGACCCGGAAACCTGCAACAAGAACATAGAAATATGATTACAATCAAAGGCCAAATGGCCCATCCTGTCAGCCCATTCATGCCATCCACTATCCATGCCCTTAGAAATCCCACATGCTTATCCCAAGCCTTCTTGAATTCAGATACTGTCTTTGTCTCCACCACCGCCGCCGAGAGGCTGTTCCACGTGTCCATCACTCTCTCTGTAAAAGCTGAACTATGTACAACTCAGCACAAGTGTCTGGACTCAAGTGGACTCAGCACCAAATCCCTATTGGCCTCACTTATCTCAAAGGTTCAACAACTTCATTCTCGTAATAAGTTTGCCGTTCTTCTACAATTCGACCTTTCTGCAGCATTTGAAGTTGTCCATCACAATATTCTTATTTTCCAACTTTCTGAGATTGGCATTAACTCTATAGTCCTAGACTGGTTCTCGAAATTCTTACGCTCCTGCTCTGTTAATATGAATGGCACCTCATCCTCTCCTTGGAAACCGATTTGTGGAGTCCCGCAGGGCTCACCTTTATCCCCCATTCTCTTCAACATCTATATGTCCTCCCTGAAACTCCTCCACCTTTCCCCCCTGGAAACACTTTACACTTATGCTGACGACATCCTTGTCCTCCTCGAGACCGACTCGAACCTCACCAACCTCTCTGAGAACATTTCCTCATGTATAACAAGCCTCCAGTCCTGGGCCCTCACCGTACAAATGAAACTAAACGAGTCCAAAACAAAACTACTTTGGCTCGGCCCAAAATTAGATCAGCTACTCAACCTCATCCCATTGTCCTCTGGCACCACACTGCAGTTTGAGTTCTCTAGCAAAGTTCTGGGCATCATTATTGACTCTACACTATCCTTCAATGACTACCTCAACTCTTTGGCAAAAAAATGCTTTTTCAGCCTTCACATGCTGAGGAAAGCGAGATCCTGTTTCCATCATCAACACTTTGCTGTCCTCGTACAATCCATCATCCTTTCCAGATTGGACTATTGTAACTCCATCTACTTAAGCCTAACAAAGAAAAGCCTTCAACCATGCCGAGCTCTACAATTGTGGAGGTGATGCGGTATACAAACTTAAAGTTTAGTTTAGTTAGTGGAAGTAGATCAGTGGCATAGCAAGGGAAACTGGCAATCAGAGCAGAGGAAAAATGACATCTGGCATTCTACCCCCCCCCCCCCCCCGGCAATGGTGGGTCACTTAAATGCACTGTCGTTCCCCCCCCCCCCCCGTACTTCTTAAAGTATTCTGTTCTTCACTGGCAGAAAGCAGGGTCTCCTAGCCGCTGCTCACACTGGCTTGAGCCTTCCTTTTGATGTGCATGCTCTTCCTTACATGTGTGACAAACTGTGGTGTTAAGACCAGATCTAAAATAGGTGAGTAAGTGATAAGATATGAGTGAAGAGAACAGCTATAAATGAGTGATACATACCCTGTTGGTCCTAAGATGGAAGCTCATGTATTATTGATCAGTCCTAATTAGCTGAGGTAAAATATTAAATAAATTTATTGTGTGACCCCAAAGGATTGATGATGTGAATGCGTAGCTTGCAAAATCTGGGGTTGGATAGGATTAAATCAAAGGTCTAAGTTTGCAAACGATCAATCAATATTAAGAGGGACGCCAGCCATGAAATCCGGGGAACCACAGGCGAATGATCACAAACTTATAGATAATGCAATGAGACACACAGAAAACTGGGATAATCGGTCAAATCCACATTGAAACAATGCTAAAACAAGGACATAAAATTTATATAAAAGGCTATAATGCATGGCCTGTCAGACAGTAAAATGCAAAATTTAAATTTTAAAAAACGTTCATTAGGACTGATCAATACTCCACGAGCTTCCATCATAGGACCAATAGGGTATGTATGCCTCGTTTATAGCTGTTCAATGGTGTCATCCTGGAATTAGCAATGTCCTCCTGGATTTCTTCACTCATCTTATCACTTACTCACCTATTTTAGGTCTGGTTGTAACACCACAATTTGTCACACACGTAAGGAAGAGCATGCACATCAATTTGTCTGAGCACTTATTTGGCTTTAGACCATTTTTTACAATCTTGGCACTTCTGGATAAATCTATTGCAATACAGTCACGTATTAATTTTTACCTCGTACTCCTTTACACACTCACATTCCACATGTCACCAGTCACTTCATCACAATTATGAATGATGCCACACGGACCTAATCTTTTCCCACGTATGCACTAGATATTATTCTTTCGCATACATTACACTACATTATTTTATTATTACATCATTACTCATAGGACCCCTGAGGAAGACGCTATTGTCGAAACACGGATCATGTTTGGTCCAAAGCTCCCAGTGGATTGGGTCCTAGATGTTTTTATGTGGATTATCCAATTGAATTAACAATAAATTCTACATCTGGAACATCGCACGCCACTGCTATAACCTGTACATGCAACTTTGCATGCTAAGCTTAAACTGGAAGCACAAGTTTAGAGAATTAGGGAGCATATGCCCAAATTTTATGTATGGCACACAAAAGTGTGTGCTCAAATCTGGGAACATGAACAATTTGTGTCATGAACCAATTAGTGCAGATAATTGGGCACTAATAATCAATTATCGGTGGTAATAGGCAATAATTAAAATTTATACGCCCTGGCACCATTCTGTTGTATAAGGATGTGTGCATAAATTCTTGTGCATGGATCTGAAAAGGGGTGTAGCCCTGGGACAGGCATGAGCTTTCCAAGAATTTGTGCACACTGTGACAGAATATGCCTGATCTGTGGATAATTTAGGTGCAAGAATTTATACCAGGTTTCAGTTAGTGTACATCAGGGGTGTCCAACCTGCGGCCCAAGGGCCGCATGCGGCCCCGTGAAGTATTTTGTGCAGCCCCAGTCAAGGATGATGCAATGTTTTCCTCTGCTGCCCCCGGGTGTTTACTGTCTTGCCGGCTCCCTCCTTTGTCTTACTGCAGTGTGTACGTGGCCCCAGAAAAATTTTTTTTGGCCAATGCGGCCAAGGGAAGCCAAAAGGTTGGACACCCCTGGAGCCCAGTGCTAGGCCAACACAGAACACCATTTATAGAACAGCGTTTAGCGTTCATTGGGGGGTGGGGGGGGGAGGTTGACACACATGTAAAATTTGGTCCATAGTGTATAGTGCAATTAATAAACTAGGATGTGATACCAACTCTAACCTCTATATTTGGAGTTTTGTTCATATGTATAATAAGATTTGTTAGTTTCACCTGATTTTACGACATTTATGGATGGGGGTCATTATTGTCATTGCTTCTGATATTTTGTTCATCCACCCTGTCATCTTCAAATGTTATGATCATTTCTACAGCTCAGTGGCATCGGCAGCTTCCACAGCAAATCAAAAAGGTTCGATCCAGTGGCAACCGATACGCAGCCCTGACAGGCCAAGGACTAGACATCCTTTCTGCCTTCCCTTCCGTTGCAAACCCTTTGGTATTTTCCCCTTCCTCCTTGAAAACGGTGGAGAGCGAAGAACTTTGAACTTTTGCTGTTTCAACCCTAACTAGCAAAGAACTAGAAAGAACTATGAGAAAGATAGAGAGCACAGCCAAGAAACTCAACGTTTACAAGCAACCTATGTTTAGTAAGTGAGCTGCTGCTGGGACTGTTACAGGTAACACAGTACAAGATGTTTGTGTGGTATTATCCTAGGTGATAATGGTGGTATAGAATGTAGGGAAATTGCAGCAGCACTTGCATTAAAAAAAAGAAAAGAAAAAGTATTACAGAGTGTGCAAACAGCCTCAGCGTTAATAGTCACTTTTTCATTCTTTTTGTTCAGAATTTCTTACCTTCATTATTTGCCATGTAACACCCTGATGATGTAATTGAATTGGAGGAACGGAAGAAAGTGGTGAATATGATTAGATGGGTCAATGTTTCTGTGCATGAAGCAGAAACTGGGTGGAAAAAAAAATGAAACTACTGGATTGTCATAATATTGCTCCCACAAATTGCACTTTGAACCTAACTTTCAACATAGAAATTAGTCTTATAAGATCATTATGCCTATGTGGCTGTATTTGTCTGCACGATGTTACCTCCATACAGACACAATAAACCATTTATCCAATTTCATTCACATTTCCGTCACAGGTAATAGAGCACTCAACATCCTCCAGATCACACTTTTCTTCTGCCATTGGCGTAGTAAGAGAGGGGGGTGGTCCACCCCGGGCACCATTTTGCTCAGGGCCCCGGCACCCCTCCTCCTCTCTGTCCCCCTTCCCATTCCTCCACCCGCCACGTGCGTTCTCCTTCCCTTCCCAGGTACCTTTTTAACTTCGGCATGAGCAGCTACCAACTTATGCTCATGTCAGCTTCGGCTCTCTCCGACGTCACTTTTGGAACCCACGCCTAGGAAGTGGTATCAGAGAGAGCGCCAGAGCCGACGCGGTCAATAAGTTGGTGGCTGCTCGCGCTGAAGATAAAAAGGTATGGGGAAGAGGCATGTGCGATTGGTGGGGGGGGCGGGGAAGAGAGCAGGGGAGGGGCACCACCGCCCTAGGTGACGATCACCATTGCTACGCCACTGAGTGTGACATTTGGAATTCACTGGCATGATTTTCAGTGGCCACAGCTTTACTTTATTCATATAGTCAGGAGTGTAATATCAACGTGGTCTACCATTAAGATGTCTTATTTTATACTGTCATGCCATTTTAGCATAAGTTCCGTTGTAAGCAAAGAAAGCTACTTACTAATAACTTGGCTTAGCAGAAAAATAACACATCTTAGCTTTCCTTTTCAGTGATGCTATACGTTTAAGTAGCAGCACTGCTGAATATATATGTACGTAGCATAAGAATATAAGAAATGCCGCTGCTGGGTCAGACCAGTGGTCCATCATGCCCAGCAGTCCACTCAAGCAGTCCAGGTCAAAGACTAGTGCTCTAAATGAGTCCAGCCTCACCTGCGTACGTTCCAGTTTAGAAGGAACTTGTCCAACTTTGTCTTGAATCCGTGGAGGGTGTTTTCCCCTATAACATACTCCAGAAGAGCGTTCCAGTTTTCCACCACTCTCTGGGTGAAGAAGAACTTCCTTACGTTTGTACGGAATCTATCCCCTTTTAACTTTAGAGAGTGCCCTCTCGTTCTCTCCACCTTGGAGAGGGTGAACAACCTGTCTTAATCTACTAAATCTATTCCCATTCAGTATCTTGATTGTTTTGATCAAGTCCCCTCTCAGTCTCCTCTTTTCAAGGGAGAAGAGGCCCAATTTCTCTAATCTCTCACCTTATGGCAACTCCTCCAGCCTTTTAATCATTTTAGTCACTCTTCTCTGAGCCCTTTTGAGTGGTACCATGTTCTTCTTCATCTTGTTACTTCAGTGCATATGTTAGACCTACTTTTTTGCAGACTTATCCAGAGAGGGATTTAATTTTGCTGCTCTCTGGATAATATTTGTGTAGATCTCTGGCCCTCCCCATCTCTCCCCCTTTTCTATATGGATAAAAACTGGTATATATGGCTTTATACTACAGAATTTTATAATTTAACTGCTGCTTTTTCTTTTTAAGCCACTTTTGTGGCCAGCTATGCCACTGGCTGCTGAAGCAGCTTTAAATATTGGGCCGCCTGTTTCTTTTACTTTTCTTTAGAGACAAATGCAGGTCAATTTAGTTCAGTTCATATCTCATAGAGGTATCAGAGCACAATTGTAATGTCGTTGAATATTTTGAAAGCTGTCCTGCCATTGGTTGATACTGAGCATTTTGCAAGTTAACTTGACATTGCTTAATTAACTGTAATCAATGAAGAAACTAAGCCTCATGAAATCTTCTGGAATTCAAGTACAGATGGATAGAAAAGTGATTATATCCAATGGCAATCTCCAATCCTGCCAATAATCTGAATATTTTCGGTAAAGATGAATTTTTTGATATTGCCATTTCTACTCCAGTATGCTAATACTATTACGACTACTACTACTACTATTTAACATTTCTGTAGTACTGCTAGGCATACACAGTACTGTACAACAACATATTTAAGAGGCAGTTCCTGCTCAGTAAAGCTTACAATCTAAATTAACAGACAACAGAATAAGTAGGGGCTTAGGGCGTTTTTCAGGGATGAGGGGGTTATGAGTTCAATGCATTCTCAAAGATGTGGGCTTCTACTCTGGATTTGAATAGTTCCAAGGACGGAGCTTGACGTACTGACTATGCTATAGATACAGTACCGCTGGATTTTACGAAGCGGCGCTAGAGGTTTTTAGCACAGGCCAACAAGTTAAATGCTCTGATGCTCGTGAGCATCGGCGCCTTTACTTCGCTGGCCCGCTCTAAAAACCTCTCGTGCCGTTTAGTAAAACCCAGCATTAGTTAACTATAGCATGCGTCATTTGCCTCGCAACACACAATAACGAACTTTTCTGTTAATTGCAGGGCTGTGCTCCCAAAAATGTTGGGAATATCCCCGAGAGTTAATGCAGAGGTTTTGCAGTTATTGCCTGCAATAAAGGTAATCTCAGGTTCAAAAAAATTCGATCATGTTACACCTTTGCTTCAAAACGCTCACTGGCTACCAATTTCATATAGAATTACTTATAAAATAGCACTTTTAGTCTTTAAGACAATAAGAAATAATACCCCTGCATTTATAGATAGGCTTCTGATTCCTTACAGCCCGTCAAGAGTTCTCAGATCATCCTCACAAGCGTCCCTATATGTTCCCTCTTTCAAAATCATCGGTACTCGCCGTGACCTGATTTTTTCGGTTACAGCCCCTACTATTTGGAACTCACTCCCCCTTTATTTAAGACTTGAACAAGATTTGAAAAAATTTAAAAATAGTTTAAAGTGTTTTCTTTTTAAAGAAGCCTTTAACTAATGGTTTATTTTTCGGTTGATTCCTAATCTCATCGTTTAGTATTAAACTCTGATTATATATCCCCTTTTTTTTAGATTTTCAAGTTTGCAAATTCTTTTCTTACATCATCCTTATGTTCTAACCTAATCTGATTAACACATTTTTTTTTTTTTATTGTATTTTTTCTTTTCCCTCCTTTCCTACTGTTCCATGTGTTTGTTACCCCAGTTCGTTTTATAATTTTTAAGTAATTTTTTTATTTACGATGTATTTGTGATTTAAGAAATCCAATTTTATTTCTTTGTAAAACGCTTTGTATCCTGAAAAGCGTTTAATCAAATAATTTAATAAACTTGAAACTTGAAACTTTGGGCTATTCATGTGCAATAACTGCAAAAGCTTAGCACGTTTAGTAAATCGGAGTTTAATATTCTGCTTATGAGCTAGCATTTCATTTTGATACTGAGAGGAATTGATCCACATCTTGTATTTTGCTGCCATATAACCGCTAGTTGTCTCATTATCAGTCATATGAAAGGTTTGAATGGACTCCTTCATATTTTTTTTTTCTGAGCTACAGTTGACATTTTTTGGCTCTTTCTACTTTCTTGTAATACTAGGAGTTTACAAATTATTAATGTATGCTGCTAAGGATCTGCCCATGAAAAGTGTTCAGATATACAGTGGTGCCTCGCATAACGGCCGCCTCGCACAGCGAACGCTGCGCACAACGAACTTCTTGTCTTGATCCGTACAACGGACTTCGTTTCACACAACGAAGTCGCCCGAGCTGCATCCGCGCCTACTGCTGATGCGTTGGGGGGGCGGAGCTACTCTCGCCGCTTCCCCGATGCTAAAAAAAAAGAAAAGAAAAGTGGACGGTTTGCTCGTTAGGGAGCTTCGTTGCGTTTTAGACATAAAAGGCAGCCCTTCCACTCCCCGAGCAGGAAGTGAAGGGAGGAGCCCGGAGCTCGCGCCGCTCAGCTGATCCCACGCTCGCGCTCCGCTCTAGCCGGTGCAGCCCGGGGCCATTGGAAGAGAAGCAGCAGCCGCTGGCCGTCATGGAAGTGCAACTGGCTCCCTTCCGGGCCTGGGCCGACTTCTTCCCGGGCTCCGATCGCTTCGCCAAGCCCGATTTCAAGGACATCAACAAATGGAACAACCGAGTGGTCAGCAACCTGCTCTACTACCAGACCAACTACCTGGCGGTGGCGGCGCTGACGGTCCTGGTGGTGGGGTGAGTCTGATGGGCCCCGCCCTTTCGGACCCTCTCGAGCCACCGTTTGCTTTCTTCCCGGAAGGGTTTGGGGCTAACTTCAGCTTCTGTGTCTGGAGGTTTTCCAGTTCTAGCCCTATTTTACAGGGATGCTTAAATTAAGAACTAGGACTTCCAATAATGATTAAAAAAAATGGACGTTTAACTGCAGTATTGGGTCCCTTCCTTTTACTTTGCTGAACAGCAGAAGGTGGTAGATGCTGGATTTGGCAAGGCCTTAACGCATGGCACTGCCTGCTCACTCCATTAGGAAACATACAGTGAAGATGTGCAAGATTCGATAGACTCTACTTAGTCTGTCTTTAAATTTAAAAAATGTGTGTTTTTAGATGTATCTAAATGAAAATAATAACAAAAAATTTATCTTTTTTATGTCATCTTAGCATATTTTATGCTGCAGAACGAATTATTTTGTTTTACATGTATTGTTATGGGAAAATGCGTTTCACATAACGAACTTTTCGCATAACAAACTTGCTCCTGGAACGAATTAAGTTCGTTGTGTGAGGCACCACTGTATTTAAAATCATTTGCTAGTGAAAATAGAGCATTCACGTGGGAATTTAAACTGTTCTGCGTTAGGGGAATATTAACATGTGGTAAGCATTTAGGGCCATATTCTATACATGGCATTGTAAGTTATATGGTGGCAGTTGCCCTACTGATGCCTAACTTAATTCTTTTAATTGGCTTTAATTGGCACGGTAATTGACCGTGTCATTTAAAACGGATTAAAAACTCATTTAAAAGTAGGCACCGGAGGCGCTGGTAATGCATCTATAGCAGGACTCCTCACAGCACTTTACATCTAAGTGGACGTGGTTAGGGGCCGAGTGGGACTGAGGCACCATTAGGCGCAATTTACAAAAGAACGTAGACGCCTGCAATGTAGGCCAGTAAAACGCTGGCCTACATTGCAGGCATCTACGTTTTTTCTTAGACATCATTAGCTGTGATTCTGTTAACGGCGCCTAAGCATGACTGACATGCGGCCAGCATCCATTTTTGTAGACGCTGCTGACTTGGGCACCATTTACAGAATCTGGCCCTTAGTATAGGATTTAACACACGCCAGCCATCAGTGCAGATGCACACTAAAACTGCCCTTGCAAGCTAAAACCAGCCAGCGAAGTAAAAAATTCTGCAGGAACTGCTTAGCACAGGTTGGAGTGAAAGCAGGTTTTGAAAAGCCTCCTCTAAATTGCATTGGGGAGAAAATCTGTGGATGCGTGGATGCCACATGATGACATCACACGCATGTGTGCCGATATGTGATGTCATCACATGGCATCTGCGCATGAGCGGATTTCCTCCTACCCAATGAGAGCAAGCACCGGGGGGGGGGGGGGCAGGGCTGGGGGGGAGCTAAGGTGGGATTGGGGTGGGAATGAGGCTGTAGAACAGGGCGGCCCTGGGGGTGGGTCTAGGGTCTGGATTTTACTATAGTAAAATCTGGCAACCCTATACCCCACCCCTTTGAAAACTGTACTATGATTCTCCCTTCCACCTCTCTGACTCCACTGACACCAAGATAGAACTGGTATTCTAGTGGATGGGACCTTGTTGCTACCTAGATTCTGTGATCCCTAACTGTAGACTTGCAGTACTACCACTAGAGGTCAATCTTCCAAATAGCGGCAATCACCCCCTATGAGGCTGATTGACACCTACCATGAGATTACCACTAGGATTCATAACTGCCATTTTGAGCCCCAGAAGGTAACAGGATAGGAGCAGAGGAGACTGCTCCTGCCCCATGCACTGAACTGAGGAGATATGGTATGGTCTTTGAGGGGTGCATGATCCAGTGGGGTCTGATTGGGAGGATTATGTGCTGGGAGGATCAGGTTTGGCTCCTGAAAGTCTAAGGTCATTATTTTTTATGAGGTTAGGCCTACGTTACATACTTTAGCAGATAACATGGGTGCATCTGCGCTATCTGTGGAGGCTATTCTGGGGGCCCATATGGTCTGCCTTGTGTGGTAAGTACAGGCTTTATGCTGGCCACACCCACAACATTTACCACACAGGCTTTGCATTTACTGCACCTTAACCTCTGCGCATAGGATGCAGTAAGGGCAAAAACTTACCACATTATAGTAAACAATCCTAATAGAAGGAAGATGGCATTTCTATTTTCATGAGACCAAAATGGTTACACTCACTGGGTTTGAGTTATGCAAGATCATCCTTAATAAGCAAAAAAACCTAAAAACCAAAAACTGTTCAACTACTCCTGTCCTATTGCATATTCTATTTCCGTACGTCTGAAAATTTTAGCAGCCCTGCTGTTGTTGAACTGTGTATAATGCTTTGGATTATCATGTATCACGTCCTATCTAGAAATTCAATGTAAAATCAATATGTATAATGAGCTAATGTTTGTATCATACTTTAAGAAATATAAGCGTTAACACAATGGTTTCACTGAATCTATAATTATTGATAACTACAAAAAGACGTCAGATGTGTGTCTAGATCAATAACATGCAGCATGGCATGTACTGACTCTTATTGCACATATATTCTTCTAGAACTGGTATGTCACATGTAACTATATAGCCGTTATGAAATGGTAACATAATATAATATCCTCAGCAATATTTCACATTCATTGCTTTATATTAAAGAAAATAAGAGCCAAGATGTTTTTTCTTTGATTATTTGTGATATATAGTCCTTTAAAGTTGTTTAGATATTTCTATGCATAGCGTCTGGTTTTTGGTGTAAAAATAAGGTGTCCTTGACTTTGATGTCTACCCCCAAGTAAATGTACTAAAGAGAAAGACTAAGGCAGTGTATCTCAAACTGTGGGCCTCCTGAGATTTCAAGTGTGCTGCAGCACACTGAGGAGGAAGAGAGGCGCCTGCCCGCTGACTTCCCTACACGGTACAGCGCCAGCGCTGCCCCATTTGCCAAAGGCCTGCATGTTTCCCCCTTCTCTCTAGCATCCTCCGGCTTCCCCCCTGGCCTCCTGGTCTCACCTTTAAAGTTAATTACAGAAGCCTGCAAAGGATCACCAGTAGGTAAAATGATTTTATTTTCACTATAGTGATTGAAATGTGTCAGTTTTGAGAATTTATATCTGCTGTGTATATTGTGTGTATATGAAAAATGAATGGAAAAAATTGCATTACAGTTAGTAAAGGGGAAGGGATCTGGGACAGAGTTTGGGTGGGCCTAGGGAGGTCTGATAATATTTGTTAGACTTAGGGGGTACTTAGCTTGAATTAGTTGAGAAACATTGCTGTAGGCAATCAGCTGACGCCAGTGCCTCTCCTTCTCTCCAGCCCTCATCCCTGTTGGCACCCCCTACTGGCGTCTCAGGGCCCATCTGGAGGGCCTCTGCACATACATGGACATCGACGTGATGATGTCATGCATATGTGTGATGTCATCACAGCGACATCCGCACACTTCTGGATGCCTCAAGCTGTGGCCACTCCCTTTAGTGTGCCCCGGCTCGAGAAAGTTTGAGAGACACTGGACTAGGGTATTTATAATACATGCATCAGTGAAATAGATGGAGAATATTAATCATTGCACCCTCAACAAAGGATTAATAAAGATTTTAAATTGCAATAAAAGAAAAACAGAAAAGCTTAAACCACTCCATTCAACCACTGGGGGGGGGGGGGGAAGGCTGAGAGGTGGGTAGACACACAAGCTTCACAATCCAGTAAGTATATGAAAATAAAAGAAAATTGCAAAGGCCCAGATTCTCGAATCGGTGCCAATATCTGTGGCTACCTTAAAAGCGGCCACCAATCTGCGTTTCAATCACGTATCAGCACCAGTTTCTGAATTGAGCTGGCACAAAAGATAGGTGCCAGAAATGTAGGCCAGGGTTTTCTGCGCCTATCTTCACGTGAATCACCCCTAAGTAAGCACGTTAGGCTTTCCAGTGCCATTTCAAGTACTGGTCATGCCTGCTTAGGCGTTCGGCAGCTTAAAGCGCCCACATAGGCGCGATTCTGGCACCGATGTTCTAGGCACCGGTTTGCCCACCCAAGGCGCCAACCAGAAACTGGGCATGGTTAAGGGTGGATTGTGGTCAGATCTAGGGCGTGTTTTCCATGTAGGCACCTAAATTGGACTTAGGCGCCAGTATTTGGGCCAAGAAAACCCTGGCATAAATAGGGGAAGCCTAACATTTTCACACCTACTGGTGCCTAAGTCCTATGTAATGTAAAGCAAAGACAAAAGAGAGGTCAGGATCCAACATATGAAACGACACCAGAAGTTGTCCACCAGAAACACGTAGCAGTATGGGGAAGGACACTATTCAAGAATTGCCTGATGTTTTGGCAAGGACGAACCTTATCCCTGGCACATTTTATGGAATAACCTTCTGTTATAATTTGCATAGCAAACAATGTTGCCAAAAGATTACCAGAAATGTGGTTTCCATAAACCAGTGTCTCGCAAACTTTGTCAAGCTGCGGCACACTAAATGTGGTGGCTGCCGCTCGAGGCATCCGGAAGCACGCGGACGTTGCGTGCAGGACTTCATCACATCGACCTCCGTGCATGCCCATGCACAAAGACCCTCCAGACAGGCCCTGAGCCACCAGTGGGAGGTGCTAGAAGGGAAGATGCACTGATAGAAGGAGAGGCGCTGCAGGATATGCCTCTTGCCGCGAGAGGCACGTCCTGTAGGCAGGCAGTCAGCACCAGCGCCCCTCCTTCTCCCCAGCATCTTGCAGCATACCTGAAATCTCAGGCGGTACACAGTTTGTGATACACTGCCAAAAACTAATGGATCAAGTGCAGATATACTTTTCGGCATATTGCATTACTTGTAGGATCAAAGAAAAGCATACTCAATGAAATACGTGCAAGATTTTCAGTGCTCACATTATTACTACAGTATTGTGATATTCAGGTATTGTAATAGCATTTTAGGATTAGATTTAGGTTTGAAATTTAATTAGTTGCCTTTTCAGATATGAGTTCAAGACAAGTTTCAAATTCAGGTACACAAATTGGGGAAGGGGTAAAATGCGGACTTCACGGATCTAAATCCGCATGTCCTTAAAAATCTGAGGTCCGTGCCACTTGTAGTTTCTGGCTCTGACAGACCTCTATGACATTTTAGTCGCTGACGGATCCTAATGCTTTTCCCTCCCTATGCTGAGACTAGTGGCAAAACTTTTGCCCTGAGATCTGTGCCACTTTTAGTCTCAGCATAGGGAGAGAAAAGCATTAGGATCCATCAGCGACTAAAATGTCATAGAGGTCTGTCAGAGCCAGAGACTAAAAGTGGCGCGGACCTCAGATTTTTAAGGATGTGCATTGTGCAGTTCAGATCCGTGAGGTCCGCGAGGTCAGATGCACTGCAGACCTTTGCACACATTTTTTAACCCCCCCCCCCCACACACACACACCAAACCCAGCTATTTGCCATCCAGTGTCAAATCGTGGGGGCTATCAGAATCAGTGCGGAGGGAGAGATCTGGAGGAAGGGACGATCAGGCTAATTAGCAAAAGCCACGGTGCGCCTCCTCCCTCCTTAGCCATTAGCCGGGGACCTGAGCTGCAGGGAAAGCGGTGGAGTAAGGGTCTGGGTAAAACAAGCTAAAAGGCGGGCTTGTCAATGCATGGACCTCAGAGTTTTAAGGACATGCGGTTTTAGATCCGCGAGGTTCGAAAAGTCCGTGAGGTCCGCGTTTTACCCCTTCCCCGCAAATTGTTTCCCTGTCCAAGTGGACTTGCAATCTGTAGCAAATGTCTCTACATTTTTCAACATGTAGTAACTTATTTCTGACTCTGCAAAAAAAGGTATTTTTGTTCCCCAGTAAGGCAGACATCTTCCGCAACTGAAGATCTTATCAGTTTAGCTTGTGTCAAGTCCTGCACTAGCATGACTGATTGGAAGACTTTCAAGAAGATTAGCATGCAAAAATTTCACAAGCACATGCACTAGAACACCTAAGCGACCAATGACCTATCCCAACTACGACCTCTTAATGCCTTTTAAGTGTTTGAAGGTTCTTTAAAAATATACTCCATATGCAATACATTTGGATATGAAGACACGTGAAGGGCCATTTTACATAGAATGTTGAGGTAGAAATTGGAGCATCCAAGTCAGGCCATTCACACATCTAGTTTGTTGTTTGTTTGTTTTTTGTAATAAATGTGATCGGCTGAATATGGAGTCTTTTGTAAAATACATAACAGCATGTACAGTGGAAGCAACCATTTTGCAAATATACACATTCACAAAGAATACTATCAACTCAGCAGCTTCTGCATAGAAATGCTGGCACAAGTGGAAGTGGTGAGTTCGCAAATTCAGCACATAAGCCCTGATTCTATAAAGGGCGCTAACGGCTAGGTGCCATTTGGCACAGTTGTCAATCAACCACTAGGTGTTGTTTATAGAATTGCACCTAGCAGCACCAGTTCAACTTAGGCACTGATGGGCATCATAATGTTAGGCACCAGAATATTAGGCCAAGGTTTTCCTGCCTAATTTACTAGTACCTAACACAGATACCTGATGTCGAAGGGAAGGCTTGTGGGTCAGCCACATGCAGCGTGTAAGAGCCGCTGCCCATGTCCCTGTGTGGCTGAAGGCAGGAAGAAGCAGCCCAGCTGGACGGACCTGTAGGTGCGAGTGCAGCCTTGGAGCAAGCAAGTAAGGGAGAGAGGGGACATGATTGTGGGACAAAGGGGGGGAAAGAGGGGGTAAGGACATTTTGAGACATAAAAGAGGCATGAATTTGGGACAAAGGCTAGAAGGCAAGGAGGGGGGCAAGAACTCAGGACACAGAAGGAAGGGAGGGGGCATGAACATGGGACACAAAAGGGAGGGATAAATGGGGGAACTAACTTGGGACAAAGGAGGAAGGGAATAGAAAGGGAGAATTGTTGGGCATGAGTGAAAGGGAAAAAGAAGATGCACATGGGGAAAGGAAGAAAGAGGAAAATTGGGCATAGAAAGAGAGAGAGGAGAGAGGTAGAGATGCATGGAGAATAGAAAGATGAGAGGGAGAAATGTTAGATATGGTGTTGGAGAGGGAAAAGAGGGACAAAAGAGGGGATGCAAGGAGGAGGAATGTTGGACATAGTGATGGAGGGAGAGATGTGGCATTGTGCTGGAGAGGGTTGTTAGAAGGAGAAATGGGCATGGGGCTGGTGGGCAGTGGTGAAAAATGCTGCAGATGATCTGGGGGATGAGAGAGGGAGGAATGCTGGATGTGGCAGTAGAGGAGGTGTCTCTCTCTTTCCCTACTCCCTTTGCAGCAAGGGAGGGAATGAGAGAAAGACAGATTGACAGTAAGAGAGAGAGGGAGACATGTTGCCAATAGGGGTTGAGGAGAGAGGAAGAAAAGTTGGACTCATGGAGGGACAGAGAGAGATGGTTGGGAAAGGGAATGAGGTCTGGAGGAGAGGATGCATGTAGGAGGCAGAAAGAAAGAAATATTGGATGCACAGTCAGAAGGAAGTGCAACCAGAGACTCATGAAATCACCAGACAACAAAGGTACAAAAAATGATTTAATTTTCAATTTAATGATCAAAATGTGTCAGTTTTGAGAATTTATATCTGCTGTCTATATCTTGCACTATATTTGTCTATATTTCTATAGTTCTTACTGAGACAACATTGCATATTTTAAGTCATCTGCCTTGACCTCTTTGAAAAAAACAAATATAAATGACAATTATCATTTTTTCTGCATACAGCGTAGTTTGTGTTTTTTTTTAATTTCATGGTTACCATTATGTATTAATAATATTATATTGTGTGTATATGAAAAATGAATGCATTATTATTAGTACTATTATTATGGGGGTGGGGTCTGGGGCAGAGCTTGGTCGAGGGTACTCGGTTGATATTTGTTAGACTTGGGGTGTACTTAGCTTGAAAAAGTCGAGAAGCACTATTGTATCCTATTTACTACTAGGGGTTGTCATTTTTGCTGCTAAAGTTTGAACTCTCTGAAGATGAGCCAAAGTCTATAAGGCATTGCAATAATCCAGGATGATAAGAACTACCCTCTGTAATAGTCATGGATCACATCTGATACACTAATCTGAATTCAAACTATACTTTCTTGATCACTGCTGCTACCTGGAGAGCAAACAGTCTAGAATAATAACTAGTCTATATTCCTCCTTTTGAAGAGGAAAAAGCCTCCTGTTTTATCACCAGGGATCTGTATGCATCAGGAATCCCTGTTAAACTCATCATAATATTTCAGTTGATGCAATATTTAACTGCAAATTATAACTAGTCTAAAGAATCAAAACACTTGAATCTGGACAAACAATAACTGAAAGAGAAAACATGTATATTGTCTACATATATACCGTATTATCTTGTGTATAATGCGCTGCTGTGGATAGTGCGCACCCCGACTTTTTAAAAATAATGTAATACAAAAAACTGCATACCTATGTATAATGCGCAGGCATAATTGTCAATGTCCCTTTAATGTAAATGCGGCACAGCATAAGCTATATATGTTAAATCTTTGACAAGTGCTATGATTACTGGATAGGAAATTTAAATTCAGAACACATTGAACTACCTGTAAGTATTAGATATGAGTTCTAGACATTATGTTCTATAAATTACAAACCTTAAAGTAATACCATATGTAATTCAACACCTTCTGACCGCGCCCAGTTATCACGGTGTGTATACCTATGTATAATACACACCCAGAATTTGACATTTCTTTGGATGGAAAATAAGTACGCATTATACATGACATAATACGGTATATACAGATTACAACCAATATCATACTAATTCTGCAACTGACACAATATAAATATTGAACAAAATATCAAAAACCTTATTTTTATCTTTCTATCATTATTGTAAACCAACCAGATACTTGTGATGGTCGGTATATCAAAATATTAATAAACTTAAAACTTGAAACTTATATATTTATTTACTTGTTTATTTGATCAAAGAATTTGATAGGCTCAAGCTGCCTTTTAAAACTCAGGAGGTCATCAGGGCAGTATGCGATAGTAAAGAAAAGAAAATGGAAAAGAGAGGCATCATAACATAAGAAGGGTCCACCCGCACCGAAAGCATTCCCCTGACAGAGACAGAGTATAGTAATAATGTAATGGTGACACCTTGTGGCCAACTTTAGGACTCATGCTTGCAGGAAAATAGTTGAATAAAAACAGCCCTTTAAAATGTCACACTGGTAAATTTAGAACACTGTGGAAATAATTCTTTAAAAACCCACCTAAGCAAAAATGGTTTATGTGCACGTTTCCACCTAAGGGGCAGTTGTCATTCTGAGTTATTTTAGCACTAAGTCAAACCATTTTGGCAAAACCAAAACTTAGGCACTGAAAAAATGTGGGGTTAAATGCTATTCTATAAAGGGCACATGCCTTATATAGAGTAGCACTTAGGCATAAATCCCACACTTAACTTTTGGGTGCCAGACTTTGCCTGCTAAAACCTAGTGTAAATTCCAGCACCCAAGTTAGGCACAATTAGGCAGTATACTGTAACTCTGCATGCAACTTTTCAGAATACCCCAACTTGTCCTTGGCCACACTCCCTTTTCAGATTCATGCTATGAGTTATGTGCCAAGCCTTACAGAACAGTAGGTAGCCAGTTATGCTCATAAATACTAATTGATGCAATTAACTGCAATAATTGATTGTTAATGCCAAATTATTGCTAGTTAAGGGCTCATTAATCAATTGAGTTGTTTGTGCAACTTAGATGTACACATCAAGTCTAAGACACTTTGTGCAGCATAATACGTGGAGTTTTTGCATTCATGCATATATGTGCACATATGTACATGCATGCCACTATTTTAAACATATATGCAAGATAGACTAAATTCTACATATGGCATTGAAAAATCAGAGCTGAAAAAATGTATGCTAAGCGCTATTCCATAAATGGCGCTCTGAGTTGGGCACCATGTATAAATACACTTAGCACTGGGATCTGCAACTAAATTTCAACGTTACTATTTACACCAACTGGAATGTGGTGTAAATCCCCATGCCTAACTTAGGCGCAGATCAGGTGTATTCTGTAGCAGAGCACACAAATCGTTGGAATGCCCAAGACCCACCCATGCTCCAAGGCCCCATTTCTGAATCCACGTACTAAAATTTATGCACACCTCTTTATAGAAAACACCTAACAAGATGCATATGTAAATTCTAATTACTGCCAATTAATGGCAATAGCTGTTTGTTACTGACCAATTATTAGTGCTGATTGGCTTGTTCAATTAAGTTACATGCGTAAATTGGGCACTCATGCAACTCAAAGGCCCTGATTCTATAAATGGCACCTGGCTCCTAGGCGCCATTGAGCAAGATTGTCAATCATCCGCTAGGCGCCATTCATAGAATCATGCCTTAGCTGCGCCTAAGTATTCTTAAGCACTGATAGGCATTAAAAACTTAGGCACCCTGCCAGGGTTTTCTTAGCCTAAATAAGTGTACCTAAGTCAATTTGTGCCACAAATCTGCCTAGAATCCACTCCTAACCATGCCTACTTGCTGGTAAGCACCTTGGTGTAGACGCCCACCTCTAAGTGGTAAGCGCCTACTGATTTAGACACCTCCCAAGTTAGGCACCTACAAGCTCATTATTTTTAATGGTTTGTTAATTGTTTTTTTTAATGGAACTTTCAATTATCAGTGCTGATTAAGCCAATTAAAAAATATTAAGTTAGGTGCCTCGATTAGCTAGGCATGCTGAACTAGGCACCTAACTGTAGGCATCTTTTAGAGAATCGGGGCCTGTGTGCGTAAATTCGGGCACCTAGGCCCTGATTCTATAAAGGGTGCCTAAGTCCTGTCTAACGCTGAGCGGAACTTAGGCGTCCAAACTAAGGGCTAGATTCACAAAGCATACCAATGGGTTTGTGACCCCTTAGCGCCCAAATTTCCCTCCGGTTCAATTCACTTACCTCTCTGCCGACCATCCTCCGATCTGCGCATGCAAATGAGGGGAGGGACATTCAAAAGTAGGGAAGGCAGCAATTCACAACACAATCAATCCAACCCAAATGGGCTGGCCGATCAACTGAAGAAGCGACTGCTGGGGACCAGTCGAAAACATCTTTCCGACTGGAAGCCCTTCTGTCTGCCCTGCAATCTGTCCTGCCTGCTTCCCCCTGAATGCCGCCCTGCTCAATCTTCCCCCCGAATGCTGCCCTGCTCGATCTTCCCATTGAATGCCGCCCTGCTCTGCCCCAATCTTCCCTGAATCTCTCCTGCCCTTCCCCGGCCTGCGAGCCCGTGGTTTTAACCTGCGGGTTTAAAGTGAGTTAAAACCACGGGCTTGCAGGGCTAAAAACAATAAAAAAGTTAAAGTTAAAAAAATAAAATAAAATAAAAACGACCCTGGCTCAAACAAGCATGCCCAGACCATCTACAGATGGTCTGCGCATGCGCACGGACCACACAAAAGCGATCCATGCAGGCAGATGGGGGCATTCTTCTGATTGCTCCCATATGCATATTGGGGCTTTGAGAATTCGTCGGACATACCCGGATCGGGCCCTGGATTGTGCCCGATTGGGCAGGTTAGTGAATCTGGCCCTAAGTGGTTAATGAGCCATTTAAGGGTCTTAAAAAGCGATAATTGGCCTAACTTTAGAAGCACTTTGCAGAATCAGGGCCCTAGTTTCTAGAACTGCCCTTTATATGAATACCTTTACAGAACTAACCTTTTCATAATTAGCTTAATGTAAGTTTAAGCGTTTGTTCTCCCCACCATCACAATCCTTACCTGCTTGATATGTTTTCCTACACATAGCATAACAAAGACTCCGGGCAAACAATCTCTAATTGGAATTTGTAATTTGGTTGTTGTTGTTGCTTTTTTTAAATCCTGCACTAGTTTCACAGCTTCTGAACACGGACTGGTAAATTGCTAGAAAAGTTTGCACCAGAAATGAGCCCTAGCATTGCTTAACTGAACACAGAAGTTACAATACTGATTTGCGAACGTCAGTATTTTCCCCCACACTATTTTCATGAAATCAAGACAGAATAAACTATAGCTCAGCTTAGTGATTTATAAAACAATTTATTATTTTGCCAAAAACAGAGACTTAAAAGAAATACAGAGCATTCATTAATTTGCCAAACTAATAGTTGTCTTCAGGCGCTTACAGTCTTGGTGAAAATATCAGCTCTCATGCTCCTTTTAAGGAAACTGAAACATTACAGTATATTCAGTGCTTGAAATAAGCAGTTTATTGAGCACACATAAGATTAACTTTCAGTTATATGAAGGCAAACCTACACAACCTGTTCCAAAAAACATCTCAAACTTACAAAGTTTAAGAAAGTTAATTCTTTGAGGATTAACTCTAGTTCTAATATTCACCGGATGCATTTAAAAGATAAAATTTATCCTCAAAGCTGCTGTACAAAAAAAAAAAGATTGAAAACAAAAGGTCATAATTTACCGGATTCAGTAAATGGTGCTGAAAATTAGATGCCTAATAATAGGTGAGAGACTGACTATAATGATACTATATACCAGTGGGGAGAGAGCAAATGACTCCTAAAAACGCTCAGAGAAGTGAAACTCTGAAGGGGAGGTGGATACCTTCCCTTGGGACAAGAGTTTGCCGTCCAGTCATTGCATTTTACTTTATAGAACTTCACTTTCTGGCCACTGGTAAAATTGTGAACTGTTTGAATAATTTATTAAATCGACAAAAACTTTGTTCAAAAATTGTTATACAAAAAGACTCTTGCTCATTGGAAACTATACACTTATCTGTGCAAGCTACACAGAATTAGATGCCGGCAAGGATCAGTACTATTCTATAAAACACTCCAGGATTTGCGCCCTTTATAGAACAGCAAATAGCACAGATTCCCAGGCTCACCTTTGGCCACAAGGACTTACACATGCTGAAATACGGTGTAAATCCTGAAACGCAAGTTCAGTGTAGATCTCTGGTATTCTATAACAGTGTATCGCAAACTGTGTGCCACAGCAGATTCCAGGTATGCTGCAAGACGCCAGCGAGGAGAGGCACCGACGCCAGCTGCACATCCTGTAGGCAGTCAGCCGGCGCCGGCATTTCTCCTCCTCTCTGCACCTCTCCTTCTCCAGCACTCCCCCGCCGGTGGTAATAGGAGGCTCAAGGCCACGGCTGGATGACATCCGCGCATGCACGGACATCGACATGATGATGTCACAAATGCACACAACATCATTGCGTTAACTTTTGCGCATTTCCAGATGCCCTCCAGCCACGGCCCCGCGTTTAGTGTGCCATGGCATCAAAAAGCTTGTGAATGCCCCTGACCTACCCAAGCCCCTTTTTAAGTCAATTAAGTACTTGAGTTTCAGGATTTAAAGCAGGTTTCAGCAGGTGTAAGTGTTACAGAATAGCGCACAGTCAGATCTGTACTAAAAATTATAATTAGCACTAATTAAATGCTTGTTAACTGCAATGTTTAAATGACTACAGCTCGTTAACTAACTATTTTGCATGTGGAGCTGGGATCCACACCCAATATTTGGCACTTAATTTTTAGCGACCCATGCAGAATCCGGGGAAATGCGTTATACATTTTTTTTATATAACACATCCAAGATTTTAATCTTTAGAACTTTTAGATTCATATCTTCATTCAATTTCTAATGCATTTACTTGTTCAAACATCTTTGTAGCAAGCATCATTATGAACAGTGAAAATTAATCTGGTACGTCAAGCATTTTCCCTATCTGCCTTGGGGGGCTCACAATCTATCTAATGTACCTGGGGCAGTGGAGGATTATGTCACTTGCCCAGGAACAGTGTGGGATTTGAACCCACAACCTCAGGTAGCTAAGGCCGTAGCTCTAACCACTACGCCACACTCTCCTGTTAAATATTACACCTCTCCAAGTAAAATACGGGAAAAGAAAAAGAGCAGAGATAATACATGTGATAGAAACTATACAATGGCAAACTATTTAAATGCATAATAAGCAACCATTTTCCAATCAAGTACTGCAGCTCTGCTTGGTATCCAGATTAACAGATGATAATGCAGTACAGTAGGATATTATTTGGCTGTTTTACCTGCATCATCAGTTTGCATGTTGCTAGCTGCTGCAGTAATTTGGCAGACTAGTTGATACCATGGTCCATAGGGTCTATTAAGCAACCTGAAAATGCTCAGGCTGATAGGATTCAATCCTTTGAGTATAATGGTCACTGTCCATGCTGTACTTCTGCCCCACATAAGCACAGCATGCATCCGGCTGAAAATGCTCATACGGGAAGTTAATCCATTCTCTTTCACTTCTATATCGCTCCGACTCGGAAAGGATTCTGTTGAGAGCCATGATATAGCTCAGTGCCATCTGCAGGGTCTCATACTTGGAAAGTTTCTTATCCTGGCCCCACTGTGGAACCACTTTTCTCAGCCGGTCAAAGGCCGTGTTGAGTCCCTGCATTCTTCTTCTTTCCCTGGCATTGGCAGCCAGTCTCCTCCTGGATGAATTCTCCATTCTTTCCGGTGCACATGTCAACCCAAATTCTTTCCCACCAGCACACTGGGACTCGAGCTCCTCTGGATCGGAGTCAGCGCTATTTGATTTGCAAGATTTCATAATGCTATCAAAGTTCTCGACCCAGAAAAATCCAGGAGCATGGGTGTGTTTTATTTATCTACACAAGGAAGTTGATTTTTTTTTTTTTTTTTCTGAAAAGTCAGAATGGAGACTTTCTAGATGCAGGGTGTATTACTGAAAACATTAAGGCTTCTTTTTAAACTTTCTTTTTGCCAGTGTTGATGATTGTGAGCTTGAAGAAGCAAACTGCAGTTCTGCTACCTATTGTTTTGTTTGATATAAAACTAGAAATACCTGGAAAGAAATAATTTTGTTCCCTAAAATCGATTCCCACGGGCTCATCATCTCATAGAGTTCCAGTGACTTAAACATGCTCCATTTGCTGTCAGTAAAATAAGTTCATTGCAGTCAGCAGAGAGAGGAAGGGATGGTGCTTTTCAGAACGCTGTAGTATAAAGTGAAGTACTTCTTGCAGAGACCAGAGATTGCTTCTTCCTTACTAACTGCTGGTTGGTGCTGCTTGTTTCTGTGAAAATAGAGGGGAATTTATAGCAAAGGGACTGGAGGGCTGAACAGGTGGTAGCAGGTGGGCAGGCGTCTCCTATGCTTCTGTCTCAGCACCTTCATATCCTGGGAACCACAAGAGAAATCCTGCTGAAGTGTCTCCCAAAGCCATCCAGCCCTAACATGCCATCTGGAGTATTGTCTGGTCACAAAGGATCGTAATAGTTTGGCACTAGGGCTTCCTCAGCGAGTAATATTTGACCACTGAGAGGAAAATGTCCCTCGTATACACTGGATTCATATAAACTCTAAAACAAATATATTGTTTGGTAGATAAGAAAGGCACATACATTCAAATTATTTATGCCTGCAACTAAAAACATATGAATATATATATATATATATAATAGATATGCATATAATAAAACCATGTATGTGTGTTGACTGTAACACAGTATACATAAGCTTAATTAGATTATTAAACAAACAGGTTTTGATAGGATGAATGCAATCTGATTTACTTCCAGCCACAGAACAATTGTCTCTAGCTTGACTATAAGACCTTGCACCCCTGTCAAGAGTAGCTTAAACCCTAATGAGCTTGAATAATTTGAAAACAAAGGGTGTAATTAAACATTAATGCACTTCAGCATGACAGATGTTGAATGCACGCTCTTATGCTTGCTTGGTTGCATATTTTTCTAACATTAAAAGGTTCTAATTAATGTAAGGAGATGGGAGAAATCATGTCAAATTATTTCTTTGTATTAAATCCCATTAACATTTCAGCCAAATAATTTGTTTCACTGTGATAGTGATATAAAAAGCAGATCTTTTTCTTTTTTTTTTTTTTTTTTACTCTATGTTTCAACAAGATTTGAAAAGCAGGACTATTTCTTTCTGTGAGTCCTTTCTCATCCTTTCTCAAGATGCTACTGACACCAATTCAAGTTCATGTCTCTGGTGGTCTAAGGCAGGGGTGTCCAATGTCGGTCCTCGAGGGCCGCAATCCAGTCGGGTTTTCAGGATTTCCCCAATGAATATGCATGAGATCTATTAGCATACAATGAAAGCAGTGCATGCAAATAGACCTCATGTATATTCATTGGGGAAATCCTGAAAATCCGACTGGACTGCGGCCCTCGAGGACCGACATTGGACACCCCTGGTCTAAGGGGTCAGTGAGGCAGGAGCAATTCTCACTCATTCACATCTATCATGGCTCCTTCACAAAAATGGCTGCCAATCTCTAGCAACAGTCTCATGCATAACTATAGGTACTCTGTAACCTTAGTGTGAAATTTTATGTGTTATAAGTCCCTCGTTGAGGGCCACAATTCAGTCGGGTTTTATGGATTTCCCCAATGAATATGCATGAGATTTATGTGCATGCACTGCTTTCAATGCATATTCATTGGGGAAATCCTGAAAACCCGATTGGATTGCGGCCCTCAAGGAGGGACTTTGAGATCCCTTATGCATTAAACTGGGTGCACAGAACTGTAGAATTAGAAGGAATGTTGTTAGCAGTTGCAAAACCTTTAGAAACAGAAATGTTGCATGCTTTTCCAAAATAAATGAGTGCAAGGTAAATCTCTAGAAACAGTTTATTCACAGAACACAATACTCTTTAATTTTATCAAATGTATTAACCACCTATCTGTCAAGGCTTCAGGCGGTATAAAAATTATAAAACAAAGATTATAGCACACAAGCAACAATAAGTCATACAGCAATCAGACAGAAACTGACGATTATTTCCCACAGCAATACAAAGTTTTCTATAGACGCAAATTCAATAAATGATTGTGGGGACTGATTCCTGAGGAAAGCAAATCAGTGAATAATCAGGAAATAATGATAAAGAGAATAACACTCCTCACGTATGAGCAAAGATTGAAACGGTTAGGGCTCTTCAGCTTGGAAAAGAGATGGCTGAGGGGGGAGATATGAATGAAGTCTACAAAATCCTGAGTGGAGGAAAATGGGTACAAGTGGATCAATTTTTCACTCCGTCAAAAATGATAAAGACTAGGGAACACTCGATGAAGTTACAGGGAAATACTTTTAAAACCAATAGGAGGACATTTTTTTTTTACTCAGAGAATAGTTAAGCTTGGAACGCATTGCCAAAGGTTGTGGCTGGTTTTAAGAAAGGTTTGGACAATTTCCTGGAGGTTATTGAGAAAGACATGGGGGAAGCCACTGCTTGCCCTGAATCGGTAGCATGGAATGTTGCTACTCTTTGGGTTATGGCCAGGTATTAGTGACCTGGATTGGCCACCGTGAGAAAGGGCTACTGGGCTTGATGGACCATTGGTCTGACCCAGTAAGGCTATTCTTATGTTCTTATGATTTTCTTAGGCAATGGGACATAAAATTTCAGCCACCTCGTATGTTCTATTGATTTCCACTATCCTGGTTTGCCAGATGCTGCTTGGTCTAAGTGCTGCTTTGAACTCCACTAAAGACATTACCACCCCTTCCCCCCACCCCAGCATTACATTTTCCCACAGGGAATGGCCCAGTTGATTTGGCAATTTTTGCCCAAGGCTTCCAGATTGCACATATGTTTCGAGGGTAAGGTCAGTCAGGTTACAATTAATGTAGGATTTAAGTTGTCCAGCAGAGATGATAAAAGCTCCAAGACTAATTAAATAGTTTGTATTCCGATGACCAACAAAAGAAATAATTGGAAAGGTGGAGATAGAATGCTTCATTTAACTGAGACCCGATACTGGTTTCAGAAAGGAAACTTAAAAGTCACAGGATGCCTTTAAAGCTTCTAGTGGGCCAGAACAGGGACATCACATTGATGATGCATTGGGTTCAATGTTCAGTTTATTCAGTATACTGATAGTTCTATTGAAAATCATAGCGGTTACAAAAATTATAAGAGGGACAAAATTATATACAGAGCTACAAAAGTAATAAAAGAAAAGCATACATAACGTCACAGACACATAAGGGTAGAAAAGTACAATATCTATTTTATAAGACACTTTTTTTATGTGATGCCCAATGTTTTAACAATGGTTTTTCACAGCAGTAAAATACTGATACTTTATTCTCCATGGGTTGGGTTTTTTTTTAATGAAAATCTTATAACAAAATAATACAGAACATTACACATAAGCAATGACATTGCTGGGTTAATCTAATACAGAGAAAATAGTTTCCAAGAGCAGAAATTACTTTCTGCTTTTCAGAACCCAAAGCCACTCTTGAAAGGAAACACACACACCCACAAGCCAGTCTCTTCTCTCTCTGTTAGTTTAATTCCTCTTAGAATAGTCAGGGATGGGAATAGTGAGGATTGGTTCCAGTGACAAAAGCAACGTGTTGGTGGAATCCTAAGGGGTTCTGTAGATAATTTGTGGGTTTTAATAGGACTTACTGCTCCATGCCAAACTTTGGAGTGACTCTGTGCTACCACAGTAGTTCCACCCATATCTGCTAGGGTAAAATGGACTATTTTTCTATTTTCCCCCAACAATGGACACACATTAATTTTCCCAGTAGCACAGAGCCATTATCACATGAGCCTCTACTGCCATCCATTATGTAGCTGGTAAAGGGCTCATTAGAGACCTCCCAAAATATGACATTGAAAATATCCCATAAAAAACACACACTTCCCACTGATATTCACGTGCAAATACTATCCAATTTATACAGGAGTCGGCCTCAGTAACGGAGCCTACGCGTAGTCGTAGTCAATGACTGGAGTATTCAGCGTAGTTTGTTTTCGCTCCTTTTTCTCCAATCATTGGCCATACTCCCGTATATTTATTACAAAATATCCAATTTATTCAAATTTAATTATTTAGACAACTTCTAATAATTTAATCTATAATATATTGAAAATATCCCATCCTATGTAGATTGAAAATATCCCATCAGACGACAACAGATAGAGAGCCTGAAGTCTTATAGAATGACATCAAAATCATAATTAGTGATGAAGCTAAAAAAAACAAAAAACAACCCCACTCCAAAAGAGAAAGAAAGCCAAGGAACTATCTTGGATCTCAGAAGAAACTACGAAAGTAGCAGAACACAGAAGGCAAGCACAACTTTCTGGTGATAGAGAAAAAAGTATCACAGATGAACAGAGTGTTTCAACGTCAAGTTCGGCAAGACAAAGAACAATATCTAAAGGATATTTGTCAGAAAATTGAATCAGAACATATAAACAGAAAATCCAGATTAGCATATCTGGAGGTTAAGAGATTGTGGCAGAAATTCCAGCCTCAATTGGGGTTGCTTAAAGACGCCAATGGAATGATATTGAATGATCCAGTAAGTATTAAAAAGAGATGAAAAGAATATATGGAAAATCTATACAAAAAAGGCAATGATTTATTTATTTATGTTTATTTTGGAGGGAGGGGAAAGAAAGAAAATCGATGCTCATTTGAGCAGAGGGAAAGGAAGTGCCTCCCCTCACTTCTAATCTGGGCTGTCAATCCTTTTCCTTCCCTCCAAACACAGCAGGCACCTACATCTTCACCCAGGAACAGGAGAGAGCAATAGGTTTTGCCAAAACAAAGGCCTTCAGATAGGCTTTCAAATTCCCTCCCAAGGTGGAAGCAAAACCTCTCCCCACTCTCTCCAAGCCTTCTCACAAAACCAACATTCAAGAGAAAGGGGAAAAAAAAAACAGCACACAAACAGTTCCAAAAGAACCTCACTCACTGTTTGTGGCTTAAAGCCAAGTCCACATTTTGATCACTAAATTGAAAATAAAATAATTTTTCCTACTTTTGTTATCTGGTGATTTCATGAGCCTCCTTCCTTTCTTTTTTTCCTTTCTTCCTTCCTTTCTTCACTCAGGCCCAATAATTGTCCCTTTCTATTCCCTCCTTCCCATGTCCTGAGTTCGTGCCTCCTTGCCCTCACTGCCTTCCAGCCTTTGTCCTTTGTCCTCCCCTGCTGCACCGTAAACTGCCTTCCTCCCCCCCCTGCGCACTGAAACCTGCCTACTCTCCGCGGATTCCTCTTCCTCTGGCCCTGGTCTGCCGCCGCTGCACCAGAAACTGCCTTCCTCCCTCCCTGCAAGCTGAAATCTGCCTACCCTCTGCGGATTCCTCTTCCTCTGGCCTCGGTCCATCACCGCTGTGCCACAACTGAAAGAAGGAAAGGGAAGGGCCAGCGTGCAGCGATTGCACATCGCCGGCCCACAAGCCTTCGCCCGACGTCAGAACTGATACCATTTTTTGACATCGGGAGAAGGCTTGTGGGCCGGCGACATGCAATCGCTGCATGCTGGCCCTTTCCTTCCCTTCTTTGAGTTGCAGCGGTCAGCAGGAGCAGCAGCAGGGAGCAGGAGCAGCGGCAGCGGGGAGCAGTGGCAGGCAGAAGTCAGCCCACGTACCCCCAACGAGTGAGACATTTTAAAAAGGTACACCGAGGTGGGTGGGGGGTATTTTAAAAAAAGTTACTTTCGCTTCATAAGATGCACTGAAATTTCCACCCAATTTTGGGTGGAAAAAAGTACATCTTATGAAGCAAAAAATACGGTACTTTCTAGTTCTAATTTAGAAAAACTATTAATCCCTATTCTTATTAAGTCTCTTCATGTTTTCCTGTCCTCCACTTTAATCTTCTTCTGAGGTTGTTGGTGACCTTCCTCTTTGCTTCAGGGTTCTGGATGCCTCTGTAACTTCCTATACCACAGTATATCAGAAACATTCTCCAAAAATCAGAGTGCCTCCTTGAACTTAGATTGAGTTCGGAGTTCATTCAGTGTCAGTGCCACAGAAGTTTCAGTTTTAAAAAAATACACTTTAACCACTGTTCGTACATACCTCCTCTGGAAACAAATAAAACAGGGATACTTGCTTCTCACCCCCCTCAAAAAAAAAGATACAAGGCTAGATTTTCAGCTGGCAGTATGATTAGCTGCTGCTGGCAACACTGTCCCAGATATTCAGTGCTAGGCTATATCCTGCAACAGGCATTGAATATCCAGTTTCAATTTTGTCCATGGCATCTTAACCAGTTAAGCCAACATTCAGGGCTAACTGGTTAAGTGCTGAAATGCTAAAAATAGGCCTATCTTGACCACAAAACTTAGCCGGTTTAGCGGTGAATATTCACACTTAACCGGTTAAATCACGCAACATAGCCAGTTAGCAGCTTGATAACCAGCTAACTTGTGCTGAATATTAGTGGCTAGCCAGCTGAGCACTATGTAACTACCAGGAGACATTTGTAGCGGGTTAAACAGCACTGAATACCATGGGGGAAAACTTTAGAAATCTTCTAAAGCACCTTTTCCCAAATACTAGTGCTGGAGTGCTAGGGCTGCACCAGGGTTCAGTTCCTTACACACATTCTGGATTTTGCAGGAGTGTGTGTAAGGAAATTAATGCACTGAGCTGGTCTCACTGAACTCCTGAAGGGTACAGAACTTTCCTTAGGTCTACACTTCTTTAAATCTATTACTTTGATTAGGCCGAACCAACCTAGGGAAGTACTTCTGTACGAAGCCTAGCTGGCATGAAGAGAGGTAGCTCCCTGCTGCTCCTTCACATCTCCCAAGTCTCAGTTAAGGAAAACCCTAGCCTCAACACATAAGCTACAATATTGTCTTCTAGATCTTCCATGAATCCACCCATTGTCCATCCTCCATTACACCACCAGGGACTTTTTCCTCATTTCAAATACAAAAGGACAATGTCTAGGCTCCTGCTACAAAAACATGAAAGTTGTTAATGCATGTTATAAAGCAGTGTTCTTCAACCACCGGTCCATGGACCGGTGTCGGTCCGCAAAAATTTCCTGCCAGTTCATGCAGGACTGGTACGTGCATCGGGCCCAAGGAAATCAGGGGGGCCCGATGAGCTGGGTACTCGCGTATCTCCCTCCCTCCTGTGCGACTGATGCGGTGTTTTCATTGCCGTCCCCAGTATTATCTTCTGGCTGGCTCCCTCTTCCTAACTGGCGTAGTACAGAAAACCGCGGGTGACGGCTCCTATGCGTGTCCTGCGCCTGAACAGAAGCCTTCTCTCTGACATCGCAACATCAGAGGGAAGGGTTCCAGATGAGGCACGGGCACGCGAGGAACCACCGCATGCAGCTTTGTGCACACTGTGGCGGCTCCCGGCTAGAAGATAACACCAGGGGCGACAATGAAAATGCACATCGCACCGCGGGCAGCATAAAATGGCCAGGCGGGAGCAGGCCAGAAGGTAAGGCACAACATGGAGGGAGGGAGACAACAAAGCTAGGGGGGAATGATTTTATTTTTAATTTAGTGGTTGAATTGTGTTAATTTTGAGAATTTACATCTGCTGTCTATGTTCAGGAAGAAATGCATTTGTTTCTTTTTCTCTGGGGTTGTAAAGCATACAGAGTCTTGAATCTTAGGGTTTCGTTTGTATATATTAATACTTTTAGTTTTGGTCCCGTATTTGCATAGGGGTTATCTGTGTTCTGGTAAGCAAGAATGTTGGAGATAGCATACAGGGTGCTTTGTTTAATTTTGTGTTTAACCATTATGTGTTATTAATACGATTATATCAGTGTTCTTCATCCGCCGATCCGCGGACCAGTGCAGGTCCACAAAATAATTATTTTATTTCCATAGGTGTAAAAAGGTTGAAGAACTGTTATAAAGGACAATAGTTTGCATAGTATATAGTTTATTGATTTATATCCCGCTTTATACAAAGCGGGTTCCAAAACGTGCATACATAATATTTTCACATCACATACAATAAAAAAATCTAACCAAACATTTCAGCGACCAGCGCCTACAAATATATTAAAGCTTCAATTCCCATATTTCATCTTATAAAACAAATATTTTTTCAGCAATTTCTTAAAATTGCATAAATTTCCCTACTCATGGATGTATAGAGGGATCTCATTCTATGCCTGCGGGCCTCTACACGAAAACCTACCTGCCCTCGACACCTGCAAACGCAAGTGTTTAAAAGGCGGCACAAACAAATTACCACATTCCACAGAACGATTAGATCTCAGAGAATCTATATAATTTATTGTAAACCAATGTCAGCCATAAGAACATAAGAACTGCCATCTCCGGATCAGACCTTCGGTCCATCAAGTCCAGTGATCCGCACATGCGGAGGCCCAGCCAGGTGTACACCTGGCGTAATTTTAGCCACCCATATCCCTCTATGCCTCTCGTAAGGAGATGTGCATCTAGTTTGCTTTTAAATCCTAGAACGGTGGATTCCGCAATAACCTCCTCTGGGAGAGCATTCCAGGTGTCCACCACTCATTGCGTGAAGCAGAACTTCCTGATATTTGTCCTGGACTTGTCCCCCCTTAGCTTCAGTCCATGTCCTCTTGTCCGTGTCATATTGGACATTGTAAAATAATTTTTTTCCTGCTCTATTTTGTCGATTCCTTTCAGTATTTTGAAAGTCTCGATCATATCCCCTCGCAGTCTCCTTTTCTCAAGGGAGAACAATCCCAGTCTCTTCAGTCATTCCTCATATTCCAAGTTTTCCATACCTTTTATTAGCTTCGTTGCTCGTCTCTGCACCCTCTCCAGCAGTTTTATATCCTTCTTTAGGTTGGGAGACCAATGTTGGACACAGTATTCCAAGTGTGGTCTGACCATTGCTCTATAAAGCGGCATTATAACTTTCTCTGATCTACCGTATTTTCATGCAGATAACGCGCACCCGTGTAAAACGCGCACACGGGTATAGCGCGCAGAAACAACGATTTTATGTACAAAAACTTTTGTATACCGCGCTCACGGGTATACCGCGCATGCAGCCCAACTGTCCTTTCACCCGCCCCGACTCTCCTCTGGCCACCCCGACTCTCCTTTCGCCCTCCCCGACTCTCCGTGCGCTGTCCCGACTATCCGTTCACCCTCCCTGACTTTCCGTGCACTGCCCCGCCTCTCCGTGCGCTGTCCCGACTCTCCGTTCACCCTCCCTGACTTTCCGTGCACTGCCCCGCCTCTCCGTGCGCTGTCCCGACTCTCCGTTCACCCGCCCTGACTTTCCGTGCACTGCCCTGACTCTCCGTGCACTGTCCCGACTCTCCGTTCACCCGCCCTGACTTTCCGTGCACTGCCCCGCCTCTCCGTGCGCTGTCCCGACTCTCCTTTCGCCCGCCCTGCCCTGCTCCCAGCTCTGTAAGCATGCGCAATGGTCTGAGCATGCTTGCCGCTTAGTTTTCACCAAGGCTGTTTTTCTGGTGGTGTGCTTTTCACCACGTGGCTGTGGCCCCCCTCTATCTGGCCTTGTAATTTGTAATGGTCGGGTTGGGCCCATGTGCCTCAGGCCACGCCCCCAGGTGGGACCTAAGGCTCCAGGGCCTATTCTGATTGGCCCACGCGCCTTAGGCCCCACCAGTAGGCGGAGCTTTGGGACGGATGGGCCAATCCGGCCTCATTCCGTCGTTGGCTGCCTGCTGGACAGGCGGGTTTGGCTCCCGTCTGTCCGGCCAACTACCAAAGGTACGGGGAAGGGGGGTGGGGGTGTCGTGGGGGTCGGCCAGGGGGGTCGCGGGTCGGCTGGGGGGGTGGTCGGAGGTTCTTGGGGGGGGGCGGTCGTTGGAGGGAGGGGGGTTTGCGTCGAGGGCAGGAGGGCCTGGGATCCCTCCTGCCCGTAATGTAGTGCGGGGTGGGGGTAGGGGGTCGCCGTGGCCAGGAGGGTTTGGGCTCCCTCCTGGCCCGATATTGTCGGGGAGTTGGGGAGTCGGCCGGGCAAGAGGGCTTGGGCTCCCTCTTGCTCCGATCGTGGATGCGGGTGCGGGTGGGAGCGCGTGCGAGCGGTCGTTCGGGGTGGGGGTGCGAGCGGTCCTGCTGGGGGGGGTGAATCGGGCATCGGGAGGGGTGGGAACTATGTAAAAAAAATTTTGTATACCGCGCTCACGCGTATAATGCACGAGGGGTATGCGCGGTAGGTAAAAACGCGTATAACGCGCGCGTTATATGCGTGAAAATACGGTACTCGTGATTCCTTTCTTTATCATGCCTAACATTCTATTTGCTTTCATTTTATAGTAATTATAATCATGTCCTTCAATCAATAATATATCTGATTTATTCTACCATATAGCCTTTAGTATGCCAGAGATGAAAAGTAATCTCTGCTTTTCCAGTTCAAAAGAACAAACAGAAAAATCCCAGTTATTGTTAATAGCTTCCCAGGTTGTAGCTAATTTGACAACCGGGATGTTTGAAAACATTTTATCTTGAGAATCAATCAGTGCAAGATTGATGAAATGCTGCTAAGGTCAGGTTTGCAAACTCAGAACCATCTGCAAACTCTCCTGGGCCGATACCTGCAGGAGAGCAATTTTACCAGAGCAGGTGTTCACATTGACTCCAGGCCTGTTTTCTGCTGAAACTGTCATTTCATACTGAGTTGCCATTTATTTACAGATTTTCCAATTAATTTGTTATGCCTTCCAAATACTGATTATAAGTAGAGTGCATTATATGTTCTAGCTAAAAGGTAAGTGAAGGATGCAATTGAACTAAAATACTGACCCCCACTTCAGATTAGCTTAGTTCAACACACTCAGCACTTAGTTCCCTCTTCGGGTCCCCCTTCCTGACAACGCTGTTGCGAAACTCGAGTCGAAGGGAGGCCATTTTTATAGGAACATGGGGGTTGTTGAGAACTTTCAGCAATGTTAGAAAATTGTAAATAGCACTGCATTTCATCTACGCTCTGCCTTCATTTTCCATATATCAGATAAGTGATATATGAACTTATGAACTTTACATCTATGGGTTTTTTTTACATGTGTTGTTGACGATTTGGAAGGCAGAATGAGGGACGCTCTGGTGCAATGATGGACCCTCAATACAATCAGCACTTGTATGATATATGGTACTACTGCACCTTTTGGTTGGTGACTGAGCACTTTAAAAGCATGTATTTCACTTTATATTAGTATATTTATATTTATTTATTATTTATTTAAGTTGAACTTGTGGAGATATTTTTTAGCTTAGTTCAACAACAGACATGCCGCATTGTTGTGACTCACAGTCAGTAAATGAGGCAGGTTCAACGCCAGCCCTTCCTTTCCCCAACTGGCTGGGATGCCTCAAACATAGAAACATAGAAACATAGAAACATAGAAACATAGAAAAATGACGGCAGATAAGGGCCATAGCCCATCAAGTCTGCCCACTTCACAGACCCACCCCCCTGAGTCTGCTCTCCTGGAGATCCCTTTCCTAATGACCCATCCTTAACTCCACCCTCTTAAGGATCCCACATGGGCATCCCATTTACCCTTAAAATCTGGCACGCTGTTGGCTTCGATTACCTGTATTGGAAGCTTGTTCCAATGATCAACCACTCTTTCGGTGAAGAAATACTTTCTGGTGTCCCCATGAAATTTCCCACCCCTGAGTTTAAGCGGGACCAGGTTTGGGAAGCTTAAAGGGTTAAGAGATGCTCCTGCCATTCCCTTTTTCTCCTGAAACTGTTTATCACCCTCCCTCTTCTTGTGTCATCAATTAGGTAGCATAGCAGCTGCTTTATATGGTAATTTGTTTCCTGAATAGCTTGTTTGTGCAAACCTCATAGCTTTAAGTATTATAAATTCTCCTCCATGTGAATTTGGCTAGCTCTTCATATTGTACTGACATTTTACCTACAGTTTCTCGATGGCATGACCAGCATTCATGTGATTTAGGATTAGCTCCTTAAATTTAGATAATTATGCTTTATGTAGAACAAAAAACTCTCTATATTAATGCCACTGATTTAAGTGATTTATGTATTAAAAACCAACTTTGTTCCCAAATTTCCACTTAAAAGTCTTTCTAAAAATCAAATTGCCATGTCAATTCCGTACCGCTGGGATGTGTAAACAAAGTATTTTGCAAAATTTTGTAACAATTAAATAAAACTCAAATCTTCTCATTAAACAATTGTTTTTAGAGCCTTATGAAATATTATGTAAGTCTGAATTCCCCTAATACTTAGGGGAAATTTATTCCACACTTTAACTCCCTGATATAAAAAAGAAAAAAAAAAAGAGATTTCAATCGACTATTTACCAATGGATAGTTAAATTTTAATTCTTTCCAGGCCATACTAAAGGACAATGGTAAATCTAAACTATAAACCAAGCAACAAGAGTTATATCCATGGAGTGATTTAAAAATTAAACAAGCAAGTTTAAACTTTAATCTAGAATCAACAGAAAGCCAGTGCAATTTATTCAAAAGTGGAGAAGCCTTCTCAAATCTTCCCAACCAAAAAATCAATCTGGCAACTGTATTCTGTAAGAGACTGCAAATTTTAAGTAAATTGCTAGTAATCCTTCTATACAGTGAATTACAATAAGCTAAGGGGTCTTTGTACTAAAGTACACTAACCAATTAGGGCCAAAATCTATAAACGGCGTCCTAATTGTAGGCGGCCAACTGCTGCCTAGCCAGTCAATTGGGACGCATGTTTTAAAAAAAAAAAAAAAAAACTCCTGAGCCAGGCCATCTACATTGTAGGCACCTCCTGGAGCCTAGGAGGTACGGAGGCCCACCTAATCTTGTCTAAGGTTAGGCATGGGTATGCCTTGGCCCGGAAGAAGCTTTAGGTGGGCCCGCAATAGGCTCACGGTAGACACCTACAATGTTGGCCAGTAAAATTCTAGCCTACATTTTAAGCAGACGCAGGCGCTGTGCTTATCACACCAAGGGAATTCCCTGCCGTGATAAGTTTAGTGGCCACAGCCATCCATCCCCACCGTACATCGCCAGCAGGAAGGATGCCCAATTCCTGTTGCCAGAAAATCACACCCTCCAAACATCGTCAGCAACTGCAAGAAACACAGCCCCCCCCCCCCCTGCAGATCACCGGTGCCCAGTCCCTCCTGCCAGAACCCGCCCCACATCAACGGCAGGAGGGATGCTCACTCCCCCTGGGAGTGGTCTAAGGAATCTATCCAATTGAAATCTTAGGCTCTGTCCCTCCTGCTGGAATCCCCCTCACCCCCCGATCACCAGGAACTGCCAGAACCCCACCTCAAAAGATCGCTGGCAGGAGTGATGCTGTCCCTCCTGCCAGAACCCCCACCCCCACCCCTCCAAAGATTGACAGGAGAGATGCCCAGTCCTTCCTCCTGGAACCCCCCCACACACACACATCGACGGCAGGAGTGATGCCTAATCCCCATGGGAGTGGTCTAAGGGTCTGGCCGATCAGAATCTTCGGTGTATCCCAATTGCACTGCGAATGGGGTCTATGAATCCTGTTGACCCCGCCTAAGGTACTTCTAGGCCAAGGCATGCCCACGCCTAGCCTTATGTGAGCTTAGGTGGGCCTACATGCCTCCCTAGGCTCCCAGAAGCATCTACAATGTAAAAAATGTGCATCCCAATTGGCTGGTTAGGCAACAGTTGGCCGCCTACAATCGGGATGCCATTTATAGAATTTGGCCCTTAATGCATGCTAAACTGATTAGCGCATTTTAGTAAAAAAACCTCTAAGTAAGGTAACAAAACAGCTTGTACCAGGGTTTCTTACACATGTCCTGGTGGAACTCCAGCCAGTTGAGCTTTCAAGATATTCCTAATAAATATGCATGAGGCAGATTTCCATGCCTGTCACTTCTATTATATGCAAATCTGCCTCATACATATTCATAAGGAATATCTTGAAAACCTGACTAGCTGGGGGTCCCCCAGACCAAGCTTAAGAACCACTGACTTGTACAATAATATGAACACTGAAATTTTAGTACTGAACGTATCTCTCTTAATTCTCTTAGCCTGATTAAGAATATCTTCATCAGTGCTTTTATATGTGGCTGAAAGGTTAGAGTCCAAAATTATTCCCCTATGCTAGAGTGAAAGCTGTAAGCCAAGAGAATTTCTCCTTTCTTCTTTCCTCTAGGACAGGGGTAGGCAATTCCAGTCCTCGAGAGCCGGACCCAGGTCAGGTTTTCAGGATATCCCCAATGAATATGTATGAGATGGATCTGCATGAACTGCCTCCTTGAGATGCAAATCTATCTCATGCATATTTATTGTGGATATCCTGAAAACCTGACCTGGCTCTGGCTTTCGAGGACCAGAATTGCCTAGGACAGTGTTTCTCAAGTCAGTCCTGGAGTACCCCCTTGCCAGTCAGGTTTTCAGGATATCCACAATTAATATGCATGGAAAAGATTTGCATACAATGGAGAATGTATGCAACACCAGTCTCATGCCTATTCATTGTGAATAGCCTAAAAACCTGACTGGCAAGGGGGTGCTCCAGGACCAACTTGAGAAACACTGCTTTAGGAGAAGAGAGAGGTTTATTCAAAATCTTGTCTCCATGAAGAGAAAAGGGAGGAATTCTTCCTGGATCTCGTACAATTTTTTTCCTTTTCGAGAGCTAATACACCTAGTTGGCTTATCACAATATCATATTTTGCAGAAAGCAAAATGTCTCAGAACCTCAGAAAAATTAGTTCTCACTTTCTTGCAACTCTCAGCAACCCAGCTTGTTTTGCATATGGTTGCATGTTTAATTAGTGATCTTTCTCTACACGTCTGCAATTAGCACAGTGATGATTAATAAAATAACCCCTTTAAAGTCCTAGTTAGTCATCAGAACTGCACAATCAGGTATAATTAATTCTCCATTAATAAATCATAGCTGATTAACTAATCTGTTGATTATAAATATTGTTAGTGTACATTTCCCACCTGAGCACTGGTAATTTTTCTACTCCAAGAGGACGTGAAGTGTAAGGATATAAAATTATCCAGAAAATCTGAATTAAGCAAAAAAAAAAAAAATAATACTGCTATGTTCAGAAAAAGATTTAAATTATATATATTTCAATACAATTGGTTGTTTTCCTATTTAATGACATAACAAATATGTATATATATTTTTTCAAATTCATAATATTATTCAATACATTTGATTTGTAAAGTGCGTACATTTTAAAGACTTCCCGTGTTTTTCAATTTCTATGAAGAACTTTCATAGTGCTTCTACTTATAAACAAATGAAGTGAGTAGCATTGCATTTTACAAATTTCCTCTGTCCTCCCTCCTCAAGCTTAGTAATAAACCTTAATGCACTGTTCAATAATAATAATTATGTGTATGATTTAGTGATGCTGAGCAAGTAGAGGAAGAGACCACTTCAAAATTCGTATTTCAAAGTTTAGTGGTCCTGAGGAAATGATGTTATGCCACAAAATGATCGTTGGCCTTGTCAACTCAGACCTCTGTTAAAAAATGTATAGAACTTAATAGTATATTTTTAACTGTAGCGTTTTGACAGACGAAAGATTTTTTTATGTCTATGATGTGCACTGAGTAGTCATAACAAATCAGACTCACTGCAAACGGAGACTTTTTCTTTCACCTTTTTGTTATTTATGGTGGAGAGCATGAATTACATCGGTTTAGTGATAGCACATTGGGGAGGGGCTACATGTACAGCACTGCGTACGCCTTTCGGCGTTATAGAAATGATAAATAGTAGTAGTATTAGAAGGGCTATCCATCTATCTGTTTCTGTCTGCCCATCCATATGCAATGGTTTGATTGAACTTGCATGTAAAGAAAAGAGGTAAACGTAAAAGCTGAGGTGGGAGGGATAGAGGAATGTTAGATTGATTGATTGATTTAAAAAATTTCTATACCATCAAAAATCTTAGTGGTTTCCAAAATAACATACGTAAAAACATAAAAATATACACACACTACAGCATAACAGTCCAAAATCATCACACATATAGCATTAAAAAATGCCCTTTACAATACTTTCAACAAATACTCATCTGCCTTAAATTAAGGGAAAACAAGTCAGTTTCAGAGGAATTATTATCATGTCATATTAGAAATAAGTGTTAACATATAGCTTACTGGGTCTTTTACTAAGGCACGTTAGCCAATTTAGCGCGCTAAATGCTAATGCGTCCATGGAATATAATGGGCGCATTAGCGTTTAGCGTATGCTAAATTGGCTAGCGCGCCTTAGTAAAAGGACCCCTTAGTCTTAAGCAGTTTTTAAAAAGTGGAATATTCCACATATACCATATTTTTCACTCCATAAGAAGCACTTTTTCTGCCCCAAAAAGTGGGTGCGTCTTATGGAGCGAATACAATTTTTATTTTTTTTTTTTTTTTTTACACACCTCCCCTCACCCCGTACCTTTTTTTAAATGCCAGTGGTCCAGTGCGGTCTCACTAGGAGCTTTCCGTGGTTCTGCTGGATGGCTGCCTCCTTTGTTGCTGCAAAGTGGCGAATAAGACAGGAATGTGACTCTTTGCTTCCTGCCTGGTCCCGCACTGCTCCTTGAATGGCTGCCGTCAGGTGAGAGTACCCTAGACACTAAGGAATTTGCATTTTTATTAACAGGAAGGAAGGGAGGGAGGCAGAGTTGATCGAGTTTAGTAGGAGAGGTGCCAATGCAGAAAGATAACTGGTAGGGAGGTCAGGTCAAGCTATACCAACCCTGAACCTGGTGAAAAATTCACATGATAATTGCACCCAGGGTGGATAAAAATCAATCATTTTTTTAAAAAATTAGATTTTTTTTTTTGTATTTAAATTGGATTTTTTTTTTTATTTAAATCAAATTTTTACAAAAAAAATGCTTTCTGAGAAAAAAATCTATCTAAAGATAGCTTTCTATTTAAGATACATTATAATCCAAAAGTTATTCATCATGAAATAAGGATTAGTTTATAATTATTTAGCATGAGGCTATATAGTCATAAAATGTTAAAATTGTTGGTAAATGAATTTCATTAATCCATTCATAATGTCACAGCCAATTTTTCTATCTAAAAGATATTATCACAGATGTTTGGTTTTGCATTTCTCAAAACTGCAAATTTGTGTCTGCAGAGATAACATGTTTCGTCTTCACAGCAAAAATGTTATAAAATATATAGAATTGAGAAAAGACCTTAATTCCATTGTTCCTTTGGAAATTGATATACACAGAACCAACCCCTTACCTCTTTACTACTAAGTTTATATATCTGCACAAGGAGCTAAGTGTGAGGATGAAGGGGCAAGCAGTAAAAATGAAAGTTAAACCTTTTGAGCAGAATACTCCATAAGTCTTGGGATCTTTATTTGTATAGCCTGAGGATTATCATATTATTCTCTCTTTGGAGGAGAAAACCTGTAATGGCAGCGGGATGTAAAAGAGGCCCAATTTGGGAATATTTTAATGAAGTTCCTCTACCTATGGGTAAAGCAGGCATGTGTGCAAAATGTTAACATTGCAACAAAGAAATACAAAGTCAGGTGGCCTGAATGAAACAACATCATAAGTGCTTTGATGAAGGTGGCTGTGATAATGTGGAATTTCAGTCACTGACCAGTGGAGGGAACTTGAGCAGCAGAAAGGAGGAGCTATTTTGCATAACATCCTGCAAAGGCTGCTGGGAGCTGTCTATTCACCCTGAGGGAATGGTGGTGCTGAAAAGGACAGATCCAGATCAGAAAGCTAGGAAAATCAGGAGTTCCTTCAGGGGCCAGGCATATAGTATATCTTTCAGTATCTGAATGACTGAGCTTCTGGTAGTTCTTTGCCTCAGCTTGTCTGACTCTCATTCTTTTACCAGCTCCAGTATCTTCCTTGACATCTTGGCCAATTCTTCTGCCCTTTACTCTCTACCTGATTTCCCATGCCTCCTCTTCAGTTTAATTTCTATATTCTATGTGTCCTTTATAATCCCATCTCTTAAAACAGCTTCTTAAACCTCCAACCCCCTGATCCTTCACACCATTTTTTCACATTATCTCCAAATACAGTTTTCCTCCTCCTCTCTCTTCCTTCCTTCTCTCTCATTAGAGGTTCTTCTCCCCTTGTTTCTATCTCCCATTCATTACAGGCTTATTCTTTTCTCTCTTTTTCTACAGATGCTTCTTTTAATGTTTACCTTTCTCTCCTCTCTCTTTCCAGAGGCTCTTCCCTTTATATTTTTGTTCCCTTCTTTTTCTTCCATTCTATCTGTAACTTCTTCCCCCATTGCCACCACCACTCATCCATTTGATGCTTTTCTCCCCATTCTTACACTCACTTACTGACTTTCTTTCTTGACCAACTGTTAAAAAAATTTCCTACTCTTTTCCCATTAGTTAAACAGTAATATAGGTCTGCACAAAAAGATGAGTTTTTAATGTTTTCTTGAATTCTAAAAGCAAGGTGCAAAACCACATTGACCCTGGCAGAGTTATCATGGGAATATTTAGCACCTCCTAAATTGGAGGTAGCAAGTACTAAATTCCACAGGACGAGATAAAACAAGTCACTAATACACAAAATACTTTTATCTCCTACTGCTGAAAATGGAAAATAATAAATGTTCAATAATAAATTGTGGAGGAGAAAAAGACCTAACTTATAATGAGGTGCTCATCATAACAGCAAAAGCTGCAAAGCGAATAAGTCCTCAGTTCATCATAGGTCATAAAAGAACTCCCCTCCCCCCCCCCCCCCACCCAGTATAATAAATTGTCTCTCATTCAACAGCAGGAAAAGCACAACATAGAAAAATTCTTCAAAAACCAAATGAGATGTGGAGCAGTATGCAGGAAATGACAGCATGCAGAAAAGAGAGGCAGTCTTGTGAGAGTTCAATCCATACAGTATATCCAGATAATCCAAGCAAAGATACATATGACATGCAAAGTTCAAAGTACTTAGTTCAAAATGACGATCCCCTCCTTGACTGGAAAAAACATTCATATACACAGGAACTCTTTTTTATTATTTTTTTTAATATTCTTTATTCATTTTCAAAATTACATTAAGTGTAAAATATATTCATTCACAGTAACAATAAATATATCATTTATAAACAATCATTGGTACATTATATAAATTTTATCCCTTCCCCTTTCCCATCCCTCCCATCCATATCTTCCATTATTATATAATATATGTAATAAGAAAAATACCCCCTCCCTATATCCTTAACTTATAATTAAAAGGGAAATAATTTTACTTAATCCTTACAATATTTTGTTAATGGTTTCCACACATCCTGAAATTTCTTAAAGTATCCCCTTTGTAAAGCAATAAATCTTTCCATTTTATAGATATGGCATAAAGAATTCCACCAAAAGTTATAATTTAATCTCTTCCAATCCTTCCAATTATATGTAATTTGCTGAATGGCAACCCTAGTCATTAGTAATAATTTATTGTTGTTAGCAGAAATTCAGCGACTGTCCATTCCTCCAAATCAAACTGTACCGTGGCGATTCCAAGCGCCGTAAATCCACTGCAAACTCCAAGTGCCAGAGAAATATATATACTGATTCCTATAGGAGTACCCCGTTTCGCTTACACGTCATCAGGGGTTGAAAACACATAACAGCACATCTCAATACTGCTAACTCACGTAGCAAGCACTCCAACATTAATATTTTGCAGGTGTCACATGCTTATGAAGCATTAGCGCCCGATCTGTAAACAAAAGGAAAAAAAAAGCAGCCCTACAATAATTCCATGTTAAATCTGGGCATAGTGCATGAAAAGTCCCACAATACAATGCTCTATTGCCAGGGTTTACCACACCTTAGTAAGGAGTCCCTAAATTATCATATGCTGTATCTATGCTTTATTTCATTAAGTACTGGAGTGGAGGAGAAATCTAATGATTAGTGCAGCAGCCTAAGAACAGGGGAACTAGTATTGATTCCCATTACGAGGGGGTGGTGAAAAGTTCTCAGTCCAACCAACCGATTTCCTAAATTCTGAGCATTATTTTGCCACTGTAGCCGAAAAGAGTGTTTATCTTATTTCGTAAAGTGCCAATTTGCAGAAATGAAATTCTATGTTTTGACAATCAAATTCTTTAAAAGCTTCCATATTGCATCCCTGTATGATAGCATGATTAAATATCATTAACAAAGTCTTATTTTCCATAAAACTATAAAATCTATCTGATCCTTGCAGAAAATCTTTCTCTCCCCTTCTTTTGGCAAGAAAGAGTAAGGGGTTCTTCCCCCTCTTCTCTCTGATTGTAATACCAGCTCATATTCTAAATGATATGGGATAACAATTCTGGAGCAAGACTACATACTGTAGATTCAAATTAGAAATAAAATTTACAAAAGGTCTTACTGACAAACAAATAGCAATTACTTTCTTCAAGACTAGATTGTTCAAAGTCTTTTTCTGTTGACACAGTGAAAGTAATTTTAAAAGCAGGCACCTAGTTAATGGTGGCAAAAATGTGCCTATTTCAAGCTTATTGTATAAAGAAAAGTAGGTGCCTACCTTTCGTTGCAAAATATTAGCATATGCAGCTAAAAACATACCTTCATTTAAGGTGCAGTAGCATGCCAACCCTATAGCTAATGTAAATGGCCTTACCTATATTTAGCAAAAACACACATAAATTATAGTATTCTATAATCAATACTTGTGCCATCCATGCGCCTTTAAAACTCTGCCCATGTGGACACCCAAATTAAAAGTATGAGCTATGAAAATGATGTACAAATTGTTAGTATTTTATAAGAGGTCATTCATGCATGTGCATTGCCACTTAAGCAAATAAATTAATAGAATAACCTCAGTTACAAGGGGGGTGCTGAAAAGTTTTCAGTCCATCCAAGAAGAGAATGATGTGGATAGGATTCCATCAATGATCTGAAAAAAATGTCAAAACAAAGAATTTCATTTCTGCAAATGGGCACTTAACAAAATAAGGTAACACTCTTTTCAGCTACAGTGTCAAAATAATGCTTAGAATTTAAGAAGTTGGTTGGGCTGAGAACATTTCAGCACCTCCTCATATGAATGTGGCTTGTGCCTAAAACTTGGCGTCACTTTTAAAGAACTGTCCTCAGAATAGGGAAAAAACCAACCCCCTCAGGGAAAGTCTGTCAGTTTGCCACTATCATTTCTACCATTCTAGAATTCTTGCCACACTATCCCTTCCTTTTACTAGCGGTTTTCAGCGTAGGGAGCCGCGCTGAATGCTATGCGCGGCTCCCGACGCTCATAGGAACTCTATGAGTGTCAGGAGCAGTGGTGAGCATTCAGTGCGGCTCCCTGTGCTAAAAACTGCTATCATGGTTTACTAAAAGGGAAGGGGGTATATGCCAGGGGTGCTCCATGTTGGTTCTTGAGGTCCACAACCCAGTTGTATATTCAGGATTTCCACAATGAATATTTATGTGATCTATTTGCATACAGAGGAGGCAGTGCATGCAAATAGATTATGCATTTTCATTAGGGAAATCCTGAAAACCCAACTGGATTGCTGACCTAGAGGATCGACATTGAGCACCTCTGCGTGATGCTGTCTCCTGTTGTCAAGTCTTCCCTAAACCAGGGGTAGGCAATTCCGGTCCTTGAGATTTGCATCTCAAGGAAGCAGTGCATGCAAATCCATCTCATAAATATTCATTGTGGATATCCTGAAAACCTGACCTGGCTCCGGCTCTTGAGGACTGGAATTGCCTACCCTTGCCTTAAATGAACACTTAAATGTAGATGCGGCACTCAAACCTATACAAACAGCCAGTCCAACAATTTTGATTGAAAGGTATTATACACAGTGTAATATTTCTTTTTCTCCTAACAGAATAACTTTGAATTCATGTAAACAACACTTTTGTTTGTTTCTTTACAAGATAAATGCTTGTACGGCATTTCAAAACTACATAAGCTACAATTTGCATCATGTGTTGTAAACACTCCCGTCGAGTCTCCTGCTTCATGCAGATAGCAGCATTTACAATAGACAGCCTCTGGATCCACCTAGATGACTTATTTGGTCCCCTTTCAGATTCTAACCCACAGGTGGTTTCTCTGATATATGGTGCTTTTACTATGAATGTACAATCACGTGTACAAATGTGGTATGGATGAGATAAGATTTCAAATAAAAGGAACCTTGAACCTTACAATAACCAAGAGTTTACTGATTACGAAGTCCATGGAACACACATCAGTTAGTGATTTAACAGAGGCTCTCATGTTTGCAGCTAACAATCGTATCATTCCCACTGAGCAGTTATAATCCTTTCCCTAAAAGAATTATGCCCATCTTGATGGCTGGTAACGCAAGCCAGTTAGCTTTGCCTCCGTAGTACAGAACGTAATGGAAACACTAAATAAAAAGAGTGTGGAAAATCTTGAATTCAACAACTTGCAAGTTCCAAGATGTAAAAAGAGAGGTCATGCCAAACAAATCTGATTAATTGTGCTGATTGGATGACTAAGAAATTAGAAATGGGAGAACACTGCATGTGGAGTATTTGGATATTACAAAGGCCACTGGAGATAAAGGTTATCAACTAGAAAGAAAAAATATATGAGTAATATCTTCTATTGGACTAACTTAATGTATCACCTTATACACAAAAATAGTAGGTGGTGAGGAAAACGCTCTGAAAGAATGCAGGGCTGAGAGGTCAAACTCAATGACAATATAACACTAGAACCAAGACTTCTCAGAGTAAATATCCAAAGGAGAAGTTAGATGAAATTCAGATGCAATAAAGTAAATGCATTTATATATACACTCAGATATGTGTAATCCGACCAAGAGCCATGGCTCCTATAGCCGAACCTACCGTCCCATCACTGTGTATGACTATAATGCTAATAATATTAGGGTGCTTCTTAAATAATAAAAGTATTTTCAGTGCAAATAAAAGGAAAAACAACTGCAAAAGCACGTTTTAATGCAGGCCAGCACGCTGAATGCTCTGCGCTGCTCCCGATGCTCATAGGAGCCTTATGAGTGTCAGGAACAGTGCAGAGAATTCAGCGTGCTGGCCTGCATTAAAACGTGCTTTTGCAGTTTTGTAAAAGGGCGGATAGAGCGAAAGATAGAGATAAAGATAAGAAGGTCTATGCGGGGCCAGCTCCACCTTTGAAACAGAGTGCTGGTACCTACCCACCTTCAGTGTGCATTAATCACTGAAATTAGGTCAAATCTATATCATATTTGATTCCAGTACACAGTTCCAAGGACCCTCACTAAACAAAATATGCCTCATTGGAACTAACCTAACCAACAACTTGTTTGAGGTCTTCATTGCTTCAGAAAACAGCCATAACAGCTGATATCCGTAAATGTTCTACCATTTCTTTGTCTACAAAGTCAACAGAAATGAATTAATATTCCTGCCAAAAAACCAAAAATAGTGCAAGATGTGATTCTACGGCCTCTTTTACAAAGCTGTGCGGCAACAGCCCCAAAGCCCTTTAAATGTCTATGAGCTTCAGGGCTGTTAGCACAGCGCAGTCGCTAATGCGGCTTTGTAAAAGAGGCCGTATGTTTTTTTTGACAGTAGTCCATTACCTGCAATGGCCACATATGGACTCAGGAGAATGGCTTGAGAAGGAGAAATAGAGTATGGTACAGATGCCAGACATTTTATGGAAAGAGACTTTCATGGGGTTGGTTGGAAGGGGAAAAGTTTCATGGTCAATAATCAGCAGATTCAAGTTTCAAGTTTATTGAGATTTTGATTTAAACGCAATATCAAGTATTTTCAATGCGTATAACAATAATAATTTGGGGGGGGACAAATAAAACAGTTTAAAACCATATACATATTCAACCCCAGACTACAAGATGTTCAGAAAGGAAATAAAAACTATACTCTTCAAGAAATCCCTTAATAAAGCTTAATACCATGATAAAGCTTAACTCCCCTCTTACCATCCCCTCCCTAACCCAGATCCTACTTTTCCCTCTCTTGGAAACCTTCTCTGATCTAACGTTGTAACCCTTCTTCCATAACTCTTTTTGTAATCCGCTTTGAACCGAAAGGTAATGGCAGAATAGAAATCTGTAATGTAATGTAATACATACAATTTTATCCATAGTTACATTAAAGATACGTAAAGAATTAGAGGTTAAATTACATTTGATTTAAAATAAACAATTAAAATAGAATAACAATTAGGGAAGAACAATTTTTATGAAGACTTAGAACATAGAAAGAAAGATGACGGCAGAAAAGGGCTACAGCCCATCAAGTCTGCCCACTCTTCTGACCCACCCCATCAAGTCTGAGTGCTAATGACCCAGTTCCCTAGCTCGACCCCCGTAAGGATCCCACGTGGATGTCCCATTTGTTTTTAAAGTCGAGTACACTGGTGGCCTTGACCACTTGCACCGGAAGTTTGTTCCACTGATCCACCACCCTTTCTGTAAAGAAATACTTCCTGGTGTCACCATTAAATTTCCCTCCTCTGAGTTTGAACAGGTGCCCCCTTGTGACCGAGGGACCCTTAGGGAAGAATATATCGCTTTCCGCCTCGACACAACCTGTGATGTACTTAAACGTCTCAATCATGTCTCCCCTTTCTCTACGCTCCTCAAGAGTGTAGAGCTGCAGTTTATCCAGTCTTTCCTCGTATGGGAGACTCTTGAGTCCGGAGACCATTCTAGTGGCCATTCGCTGGACCGATTCAGCTCGAAGCACATCTTTTCTGTAGTGTGGTCTCCAAAATTGCACACAGTATTCCAGGTGAGGTCTCACCATGGTTCTGTAGAGCGGCATTATGACTTCAGGTTTGCGGCTGATGAAGCCTCTATTGATACATCCTAACATTTGCCTTGCCTTGGATGAGGCCTGCTCCACTTGTTTGGTAGCCTTCATGTCTGCGCTGACGATTACTCCCAAGTCCCGTTCTTCTGAAGTCCTAGCTAGTGTTTCTCCGTTCAAGGTGTAAGTTTTGCATGGGTTTCCGCAGCCGAGATGCATGACCTTACATTTCTTTGCGTTGAAGCCCAGCTGCCATGTCGAGGACCAGTTTTCCAACGTGATCAGATCTTGCGTCATACTATCCTTAAGATTGTTTTCACTTACTATATTACACAGTTTGGCGTCATCGGCGAACAGTGTTACTTTACCCTGAAGCCCTTGGGTCATGTCCCTTATGAATATGTTGAAAAGGGATGGTCCCAGGACCGAGCCCTGCGGCACTCCGCTAGTCACCTCTGATGTCTCAGAGAGGGTGCCGTTGACCACCACCCTCTGAAGTCTTCCACTCAGCCAATCATTCACCCATGCAGTTAGCTTCCCACCTAGACCCATCGACTTCATCTTGTTTAATAGTCTGCGATGCGGAACACTGTCAAACGCCTTGCTGAAATCCAAGTACACTATGTCCAGAGACTCTCCCAGGTCTAGCTTTCCCGTCACCTAATCGAAGAAGCTAATAAGATTGGATTGGCATGACCTACCCCTAGTGAATCCATGTTGACGGGGATCCCTTAGGTCTCCCTCATCCAAAATCGTGTCTAATTTACCTTTGAGTAGAGTTTCCATGAGTTTACACACAATTGATGTGAGACTCACCGGTCAGTAATTTGCAGTCTCTGCTCTGCATCCCTTTTTGTGCAGAGGAACGACGTTAGCTGTTTTCCAGTCCAGGGGGACTCTCCCCGTACTTAGGGAGAGATTGAAGAGCATGGCTAATGGTTTCGCTAGAACATCGCATAGCTCTCTGAGTACTCATGGGTGTAAATTGTCCGGCCCCATGGCTTTGTTCACCTTGAGTTTTGACAGTTCTCTGTAAACATCAGCAGTTGTGAACTCAAAATTCTGAAATGGATCTTCCATGCTTTGCTTTGTTTCCAACCGTGGCCCGTGCCCTGGTGCCTCACAGGTAAAGACAGAGCAGAAGTAATCATTCAGCAGTTTAGCTTTATCTGAATCTGTTTCTACATAACTCCCGTCTGGCGTTCTAAGGCGTACAATTCCATTTGTGTTCTTCCTCCTCTCGCTAATGTACCTGAAGAAGGATTTGTCCCCTTTCGTAATATTCTTCGCTAGAGTTTCTTCCATTCGAAGTTTGGCCTCCCTGACTGCTGTTTTGACCTGCTTTTAGTCTAAGAGTAATTGTTAAGGTGAGACCTGATCTAAAAGTAAATAGGAGAATCAAAAGGATTGTCTGATCTAAGATTCACGAATATCACGTTAAAAATAACTGGATTACAAATCTTGTTGTCTTTAACTGAATATGCAAAAAGACACTAGCCGGTTGACACTAGCTCTTTAAAAATATTTGTTTATTGTTAACCAGATTCATCTGTTTGTTTAGACAGATATTTTTTGACTAGAAATATTTTTGGAGGTATACCAGAGGGAAAACAAGAACACAAAGGTCCAAAATAGAAAAAAAAATGTATGTGAAGGCCTCAGATGAAAAAGCAAGGCACAGTCACATTCATAGGGAAGCAACTTTATTTCAAGACCCGACACATCCCGTGTTTCGGCAAATGCCTGAGTCAAGGGTCAGAATGTTGCCAACTAGTATATAAATTCTTCCAACAAAAATGTCAAATATATTCAGTCATGAATAGCAAAATCCCTTTTACTTTGTTCTTGGTAACTGCCACCGCTTAAACTACTGGTGGAAGGGCTGAAATATTTTTTGACTAGACTTAAGTGATTAAAGCAGATTAATGCTGAATGTTGGCACTATCTGGTTAACTTCTTTTTGTGTGTGTGTGTGTGTTTAAATCTTTATTGATTTTCAAACTTTGATAGTGCAATACAATTGGTAAATCATAAATACTGCATAAAACGCACAAATAACTATACAATTATTACATTAAACAATCATTTACTCCCATCCTCATCTTAATTATTAATACAATAATACATATGATGTGATTTCAATATTATAATTAAATAATTTAACTTCTCAACGTACCCCCACCCATCCACCCTCCCTGGATATGTAAAGAAATCTATAGAAAAGGGAAGAAACATGACCCTTACTGTAATGCAACAAAAGTAGTCAATGGACTCCATACATCATTAAAGGACATACTAGTCCCCAAACGTTCTGCCATCATCCTTTCGTACTTATACGTAGTACACATAATTACCCACCAAAAAGTATAATTAATCCTGTCATAGTTCTTCCAATTATGTGTGATCCTGTCATGATCAGAAAAAGGCGACTTTTATACTTGTCTAAAGTAGGCTTAACCTGAAGTAACGTACCACAAATTACAGCCTCATAGGATAAGGGGATAGATGACCCAAGAATGAGTTATCTGTTTAACTTCTAGTCATGCTTTCATTTACCCCCCTTTTGCAAAACTGTAGCGCAGTTTTTAGTGCCGGTCACGGCAGTAACAGCTCTGACGCTCATAGGAATTCTATAAGTATAGGAGCGGTTACCGCCACGGTTGGCACTAAAAATCTTGCTATGGTTTGTAAAAGGGGGAGGGGCGTTATTTAACTGGTTTAATTTTAATTGGACGAACTGTACGGGAGAAAATTCAAACAAAATGATCTGTAGATACTCAATATCTGTGCTTATTTGCCTAGAGTAAGTAGTGGGCCCTATGTCTGGAGTGGCTCTTCCATGTCCATTTTTCTGCACTTATAAAACTAGGCATGCCCAAATTTGGACAACCTATACAGAATCCAGATAACAACATGTAATAAGTAGGAGCCTATTTTTCTTTATAGAATAGTAGCATAATATGTCAACTTGGAGTGTGTACCGAGTTTTACACATGCACCGCCACTGAAAATGAAACTCAGGTGGCACTTAAATGTCTAGTACAGCGCCAAATATCTAAGCACCACCTGGTCACAGGACCAAGATGTGACATCAGAAGGGATCCAGCGCCAGCCCGAGCAGCGGGTGGAAGATGCTGCTCATGCCGGCGAACATTTCAAGAGGTATGCGAGGGTTGGGGGTGCTCAAGCGGTGGGGAAGGGGTGCCAACCTCCTTCGCTACACCACTGCACTAGCTCAAAGGCTGGGGGCAATGTTCACACCTAACAGTAGGCAGTTAGGCACATAACTGCTAGCACTGCTACAACCTGTGCTCATAAATTCTAGGCATGTGTCAATGGGCTAGATTCACTAAGCCCACCGATCGTGTTTGCGATCGTGTACCGACCCGATTTTCCTTTGACCTGATTCACTAATGTCTGTGCCGATCATCCTCCGATCCCATCTAATCCGTGCATGTAAATGAGGGGAAATGGCATGCAAAGTAGGAAGGCAGCGATTCACTAACCAAACTATGGAACAACATATGGGCTGGCCGATCAACAAGGAAGCGACTGCCGCCCTGCAAAAGTTTCTTTAACACTGACCAATAACGCTGTTTCCTGAGCATCAAAATCTCAAAGCACAAGCAACAAATATGCCTTTAAAAGAAAATTAGTTTTTTATTTGTATTTTTTAAATCTTTATTCATTTTCAGTCGAAAAACAGTGCATACAAGAATTCACACACGTTATTTGAAAAAACAGCACTTGCATCTATCAATAAAATACATGAGAATCATTTTCATCCCCCTCCCCCCCTGATTTCAATGTATTGAAAAACCATACAGTAATACTTTCAAATTATTAATAGACCAGTCCCTATATACCAAGGGTAGGCAATTCTGGTCCTCAAGAGCCGAAGCCAGGTCAGGTTTTCAGGATATCCACAATAAATATGTATGAGATAGATTTGCATCTCAAGGAGGCAGTGCATGCAAATCCATCTCATACATATTCATTGTGGATATCCTGAAAACCTGACTTGGCTCCGGCTCTCGAGGACCGGAATTGCCTACCTCTGCTATATACTATCCCTCTCCCTGGATGTGTAAATATACACCTGCTATATACACCCCCCTTCCCTGGATGTGTAAATTATAACCAGAAGTAAAGGGAAAAACCATTCCATTACAATCAATAAAATTGGTCAATAGACCCCCATGTCAGTTTAAACCATTTGTTATCCCCCCTTGCTCTGAAACCAGCTGCAGCGTCTTCCTTTTATATCCATGATCAATATTTTCTGCCCCTTTATCACACTTCCTCCTGACTGCCGCTCTGCTCTCTGCCCCGACTCTCCTCTTGCCGCCCCGCTCTCTGCCCCGACTCTCCTGCTCGCTCTTCCCACGGGTTTAAAGTGGGTTAAAACCACAGGTTCGCGAAGTAGAAAAAAAAAGTTTCCAGCTCTGCAAGCATGCGGAGACCATCTACAGCAAAAAAGAGGGTCTGCGCATGCGTTAGGATCACTCTCTAGCAATCCATGTAGTCGGTGGGAGGACGTGTCTCCAATTGGCCTACTTTGCATGCGGTCGCCCGGCCTCAGATCACCCATGAATTGGATCAGATTCGTGGGCTTAGTGAATCTAGCCCTAAGTTGCCAATGCTCCCCCAGGTCCACCACCTCTTGCAGTTGCATGCAATAGATTTTGCTCTTGCAGTCTAATGGCAGCTAGGCCTGTAACTTCTAATTAGTGCTAATTAACACCAATTATATCCAATAATTGGCAGTTAATGCTAACAACGAATTATTAAATTATGTGCAAAACTGACACTATTTATAACTTGCTTGCACAACTTTGCATACAAAATGTAAAATTGGGCCCACAAGTTTGTAGAATTGGAGGGTAGGGGTGTATATATGTCTCTATATATAGTGAGATATTTTTATATAGATACAAGTAGATAAATACACATACACACTTTTTCCATTATCTTCTAGAATTCTTTGATCAGTGTAAATCACTGTTACACCAGAGAGGAGCATGTCCTCCACTAAGCAGAGGTGTAAGAACTTATGCTATAAACAGCTATTTTTAATTTTGTGGATATTGATATAAATCAGGCTAGCCAACTTTTATGTGAAAGTTCATCTATTGACTTTATAACCAGCTAAAAGGTTATCAGTTATTTCTGAAGGAAGCTATTAAGGTGAAGGACGGAGCAAACAGCATTGTTTAGCAGTCTCTGGAAACCAGTGTTACATCCGTTGCTTAAGTGTACCTTTCTCCCGAGTAGATTTTACAATATTATGCAGAAAAGTGCAACTTAGAAATGCCATAGGTAATATTGTTTTCTGCTCAGAATATTTTTTTTCCTTCAGAACTAAATAAAAGCTTCCAAATAATAAATGAACTAATTTGGGAAACACAGCATTCAGAATAATACACCATAAAGAATGTTTCCAAGTGACCATTCCACATAGAAACAGAAGAAGGAAGACAGATAATGACCACATGGCCTATCCAGTCAGCCTGTCCATACCATCCACTATCCCCTTCTTTCCCCTAGATATTCAATACAGTGGAACCTTGGTTTACAAGCATAATTCGTTCCAGAAGCATGCTCGTAAACCAAATTGCTCGTATATCAAAGCAAGTTTCCCCATAGGAAGTAAGGGAAACTGCTTTGATTGGTTCCATCTCCTCCCCCCCCCCCCCCCGAGGCTACCGGCGCTGCTCCATTCTCCCCCCCTTGAGAAATCTGACGCTGTTCCAAACCCCACCCTGCGATCCGGCTTCCCCCCCCTGCGAACCGGCATCCTCCCCCCACTCGCTTTGCCCCCCCCTCCACCGCGATACTACTTCCCCCCCCCGAGCAGTCAATGACACTTCCTTTACCCGACTTGGCATCAGTGCCGGTGCCCGAAGATCCTCCCTCTTCTGGCACGGCCTGGGCTGGGCGGTGCATCGGAGATCCTCTTTCTTCTGGGCTGGGCTGGACTGGCTTTGAGCATGCGCAAATGCTCAAAGCCAGTCCAGCCCAGCCCAGACCAGAAGAAGGAGGATCTCCGATGCACCGCCCAGCCCAGGCCGTGCCAGAAGAGGGAGGATCTTCGGGCACCGGCACTGGTGCCAAGTCGGGTAAAGGAAGTGTCATTGACTGCTTGGGGGGGGGGGAAGTAGGATCGTGGTGGAGGGGGGTCAACGCGAGCGGTGGGGGGGATGCCGGATCGCGGGGGGAGGGCGCTCATACAGCGAGGCAAGCTCGGTTTACGAGGCACCAAGTTTGCGAATGTTTTGCTCATCTTGCAAAACACTCACAAACTGGTGCACTCGTAAACCAAGGTACCACTGTATATTGTCCCAAGCTTTCTTGAATTTTTCATCTCCACCACCTTCACCGGGAGGTCATTCTATGCATTCTTTATAGAACAGGCTCCCACCAGGCACTTAGGCCCCATTTTACCAAACTGCGTTAGGGTTTTTAAAATCACGAATTACTACAGTAAAACCTCCGATGGCAAACCTAAAATGTAGGCACTCACATTTACACTAGCCATAGAGCTAGTGTTAGTGCAAGCAATAAATGTGACAAACATGTAACATATTATTCTGTAAATTGCACACATAAATGGGAGCCCTGCCTATGTCAAACTAACTAAGGATAGGGACACAAACAATCACCATTTACCTCAAACTGCGCCCTAAATCGAGCATTCAAGGGTCTTATGGGACACTGCAAGCCAAGGCCATTCACACATCACACATACACCCACAGTCTGGAAAAAAGAAGACACAGGCTTTTTCTCCACTTTTTTTTCTGTCTTCTTTTATTCAGACTGTGGGTGTATGTGTGATGTGTAGGTGGCCTTGCAGTGTCCCATAAGACCCTTGAATGTTCGAATTAGGGCGCATTTTGAGCCCTGCCTATGTCCCACCCATGCATCTCCCTATGTACACCTCCTTGGAAATACCCACTTTTGGCCTGACTCTAAATAGGGTGCCTACAAAATCAGCACGGCGCTAAGCGCAATTCATTCAAAGTTAAACGTACTTTATAAAAAAAATGCATAGCGCTAGTGCATGACATAACATTTAGGTGCGCCCATTTAAGCCAGTTAAAACCAGGCCTAAGTGCTTTCAGTTGGTCAGCACATAACATCTAGGAATGCCTAGGAATGCCCACAATCTGCCCACGATCCATCCATGATCCACCCTAGCCATGCCCCGTTTTAAATTTGCATACTTAACATAGTGTAAAACACTTTGTCCAATGGGCCTTCCAAGTGGTGCATGTAACTTCTAATTGATGCTAATTAGTGACAATTACCAGGTGTTCAGTGGCATAGTAAGTGGAGGGGGGGCAGTCCCCTTCTCTTCAACTTCCCTCGTACCTCTTTATTTTTCCTGGCGTGAGCAGTATCACACTTACTGCCCGCATTGGTGTAGGCTCTCTATGACATCACTTCTGAGTCCTGCACTCAGAAAGTGACGTCAGAGGGAGAGCCGACACGATGCGGGCAGCAAGTTTGTGACACTGCTCATGCTGGAAAAATTGAAGAGGTACGGGTGAAACCAAGGGGGGCACATGCACGGTGAGGGGGGGGATGGGTAGGAGTGGATGGGTGATGGAGAAGAGGGCGGGGGTGGGGCACTTCCGCTCTGGGCATCACTCACCCTCACTACTCCACTGCAGGTGTTAATTGCCAATTATCGGTGCTGATGAAGCCAATCAATCAATTAAGTTGTGTGTGCACATTGGCTATGCATGCTGATGTGGACGCACTATCTTAAGCACCATATACAGAATTTAGAGGCTTGAGTATTTACAGAATAGCACTTACGGACATTTTTAATATTTACATATATCTGTTTGCGCCCCCACATGAAAATGTCATCATTATTTGTATTTATGCACATAGACCCTGATTCTATAAATGGTGCCAGAAGTTAGGCATCTAGATTGGTTCATCTAGCTCAGAGGTCTCCAAACCTTTCGCCACAAGGGCCACATTGGGTACTTCAGCCCTTTTCAGCGGGCTGTAGTAAAAAAAAAAAAAAAAAGGATAAATAACTCTAGATATATGAGTTTTATTTGAAAGCAGAAAATTTTATAAACTAATTAGAGTATGTGAGATTAAATTATCGTACATTAATGACGATGAACACTACCAGCAAATTCTCATATTGTCATCACAAATTATAACAAAACCATTAATGTGAATGATGGAACTGGTTTTGTGTTTTTAAAATCTTATTAAACTGAGGTTCAAATTTTGAAACGCTAATTACAAGTAGCGACTTCAAATGTTCATCAGGTAAATTTGCCCTGTATTTTGACTTGATATATTTTATTCGGGGAAAAGTTTGTTCATAAAGATACGTTGTCCCAAAAATGGAGATAAACTTACAAGCAAATTTCTTCAAATTTGGAAACTGCTCAGAGTTCAAAAATTTATAAAAATTGATCAAGTTTCCTTCCTTGTATTTATCTTTAATACAAGGAAGGACTCGTCTATTCATTGAAAAAACATGATCACATTACTGAGGCATTCATCAATTCTCATTGGCTCCCAATCCAGGAAAGAATACAATTTAAATTCTACTATATACTATTTAAAACTATAAACGGAGACAGCCCAACCTACCTAAACGACCGCCTCATCCAAACCACCTCTACCAGGCATAGAAAAACACACACCCCATTCACTTACCCCCCAATCAAAGAAGTAAAACGGAAAAAACTATACAACGGACTTCTGGCCACTCAGGCAGCGAAGATAGACAACCAAGTCTCCAACCTATTGACAACAACCCCAGACTACAAGATGTTCAGAAAGGAAATAAAAATTATACTCTTCAAGAAATCCCTTAATAAAGCTTAATACCATGATAAAGCTTAACCCCCCTCTTACCATCTCCTCCCTAACCCCAGATCCTACTTTTCCCTCTCTTGGAAACCTTCTCTGATCTAACGTTGTAACCCTTCTTCCATAACTCTTTTTTTAATCCGCTTTGAACCGAAAGGTAATGGTGGAATAGAAATCTGTAATGTAATGTAATATGTTCATTTGCCTGAAGTTCAATAATTTCCATTTGAATTTGACTTAGGACATCAGCAACGGATTTTGAAACAATCTAATTTCCCTAGCATTGGCATCCAAATCAGCCACAGCACCAGAGCTACCTACAATGCCGTGAATTGACACGGTCGATCAAGGTCGAACAAGTATGAAGACATACCGCGAAGTATACAATTACGATTCAGTATTAAATAAAGTTGTGAATAATATTAATATTAACATAATATGGAATATCAATATATTTAGAACACATTTTTAATTAATGCATTTGAAATCTAGCAACACCCCCATGGACCGCTATAAAAGCCGGCTTTTTCTAATTATGACCGGGATAGCCATGCAGATGGTAACTCGTAATTGGAAATATTATGATCGCCTCAATTTTCCTTTTTGGTGGGCGAATTTATGTTCAAGCTATAGATCTGAGAAAATGAATGCTGACATGTTGGGGCATAGCAATTTATTTAAATTGGTTTGGGGACCATTGATATCTTTTATTTCTTCATTATAGTTGTCTTTTGTCTTTAATTTTTGTTTATTTCCAAACACATCCAGGGATGGGGGAGGGATACTTTTATCTTAATTTTAGCCCTATGAATACATACATCCAGGTGGGTGGGAAGAGAGTGGGATTACGTTACTACTTTAAATAGGGATAGCTTATTGAAAGAGTCTATGTATTTATGTTTTTGTTGACTAGTTATTGGATGGGTGGGTGGATGGGTGGGTTTAAATGCTCATGTATGTCTGCAAGATGAATGTGCTTTTCTTGATTTATTATGTTTATATACTTCTGTATTGCACTGTTGATATATGAAAATCAATAAAGATTTTTTTTTTTTTAACCCTTTTGCAGCTTCTCATTGGAAAATTAGTCCAATAGGCACATTTCCACACAATTCTTCCGTGGGCCGGATAAAATCATATCACAGGCTAGATGTGGTTTGCGGGCCTTACTTTGCAGATCCCTAGCCTAGCTGATCTAGGTGCCTAATTTTATTAATTGGCTTAATCAATACTGATAATTGAAAACACCATTAAAACCCAATTTAAAAAACCTTTTAAAAATGAATTAGCCAGTAGTTGCTTACTATTTTGAGGTAGACGTTCACTCCGAGGCACCTACTGGCAAGTAGGCATGCTTAGAAGCAGATTTTGGACATAATTTCACTTAGGCACCAGTAGGCACCTACCTTAGGCGTACTCATTTAGGCCAAGAATACCCTGGCCTAAATGGCAGTGCACCTCTGGTTTTAACGCTTACCAGTGGTTAAGAAGGCTTAGGCACTGCTAGGTGCGATTCTATAAATGGCACCTATTGGATGATTGATAGCCTTGCTAAATGGCACCTACAACTTAGGCGCCATTTATAGAATCAGGGCTCTAGGGCCAGATTCAGGCCGAAGGGGCGGGGCCTGAGGAGTCTCAGCAAATCAGGGCCTTCCAGATGTCCACTAAAAGGGTTCCCATACATGCTATAAACCTAACCTAACCTAAAGAGCTTGAGTTAGGTGGAGTACACAGCGGCTCTGGGGGATCCTTGAAAAAGCAATAACTTGCGAAATATGTGGGATCCTGAGAGATTTGGATGAACTTAAGTTGAGTATAAAATTCATTTTAAGATTATTATTAAATACTAGCTGATGCCCCGACGTTGCACGGGTATTTAATTATAGCAATAACACAGTAAATGGATTGAAATAAAGATACTTTATAGTGGTGAATGAAATTATTTTTTTACAATATTCAAATTATAATGTGAAATATTTGACAAAATGAATACAATACAACTAACACAAAACTTGATTATAAACAACATTTTTAGTTTCACCTCCAGGAGCAAGAACATATGCATTCTTGGGTGAACCCACCCTTGAGCAAGCAACATAGAGTTGTCCATGGGAAAAACAGGGGGATCTTAAATCCACTCCACAGTATGTAATAGTCTGTCCCTGTGATTTGTTGATTGTGATAGAGAATGCAAGTCTCACTGGAATTTGCAATCTCTTAAACTGAAAAGGAAGATGTGTTGCAAGTTTCGTTCAAATCGGGCAAGCCGTTTTTGCGTTGGCAGCTTTTTACATTTTTTCCATTAACATGAATGGGTGAAATCTGATGTTCTGTTTGTAGCTCCGCCCACGTGTGCAGATGGGCCACGAGACCCCAGAACATATCACCCCAGGTAGTGAGGGACCTGCATACCAAGTTTCGTTCAAATCGGTCAAGCCGTTTTTGCGTGATCGCGGCACATACACACATACATACCTCCGATTTTATATATATATAGATAGAAAAATCTCCTAAAATATATATAAACTCAAAAAGTTACAAAAAAAGTAAAAAATGGTCATACTAAAAAGTTTGTAAGCCAATGAAGACACCCAGACACCGCTATTCCCTCCCGACATAATTAATTATCTAAGGAGGAGGTGGTGTATGAAGTACTTTATTTACACGGACACCAGTGTAAAATATTCACGTTTGGGCATATTGTTATAAAATTTGAAGTTCGAGCCCTTATCACAAAACTATTGCGCAAGCAGGAGTCATTTTGTTACAATTGCATGGTAAACCTAACCCTAACACTCGATAGCTTGTCTGCGGTGTTCTTTGCTCACATGTTTAAAGACAATAGACTGTTTTCAGTCCAATTCTTTATATGTGAGGTTGCAAACCATTGGACCCCTGAGGAAAGTGTGTTCACCGAAACACGGACCGTGTAGGGTCCGGTTGGATTTTTATCACAGTATTTTTTATCATAGTACTTTTTAAATTGAATTTTCATGGTTTTATATGTCAGTGTTTAATAAATTATCTCCAGAATATCTGTAACCACAGCTTTTGGTTTTATTTTCATTTTCATCGGTAGTTTGTTTTCACTGTAGATCATTGGGTCTCCCCATTTTTCTTAAGTGTAGGCCCACCACCACCCCCTCAAAAAAGACTTTGTAACCCTCAAAAAGACAAAATAGTATCCTGTCGGGGCGGACCTCCCATTCAGAGTGCGCATTTGTCGTGCGCACAAATTTCAGCGCACGTTTGATGGGTCACCCAATCTAGAGACCCCATAAAGAAAACTGAAAAGGCACCAGACAGAAGCAGACAGAGGTCCATCTCTATTAGAAGTTCACCCCCAAATTGGAAACATACAGTAAACCCACAGCATAAGTTAAAAAAATAATTAGTTCCCAGTTTCGAAAAGTGCCTGTCTACAAAATGATACTGCTTCCCTGTGATCCTAATATTAAACTGAAATTCATTCTTTAGTAATACATAAAGCCCAAGATATACATGCATGTTAGGGAAGTTAATACTGAATAAACAGCTCTATCCAAATAATGAAACGAATAGTGATACAACAATGCACGTGGCCAAAGCTCTCCGATTTACTAATTCTTGTTAGATGCATCTCACTGGTTCCCATGCTGAGTGTAAACATACACGGGTTTCTCTCAATTATAGGAGAATATTAAGTTATATTTTATATCTTGTGGCTAATTGTGAAACAGGTGCCTAGAAGGGAAAATGTTTGAGTACCTGAATCAATTCATGTAAACTGTTCTGAGCTCCCTGGGGAGAACGGTATAGAAAATTGAATACGGTAAATAAACTTAATATTTGTTTACTTTCAAATTTTTTGTTTTTGTTTTTAGATTTCATACTGAGTGGCTAGAATACAGGCTCTGTTGTTTGTTGTTGTTGTTTTGTTGTTGGGTTTTGTTTTGTGGGGTTTTTTTTGGGTGGGGGGGTGATTGCTAGCACATTAAGTAGAAGGACACACCAATTTTAAAAAATTCTGAACATTAAACTTCAGGAATACAATTTGAGCCTGACATACATACTTTACAATCAGTCACAAGACAGAAAAAGTTTCTATCAGAGTTTAAATGTTGACCTTTGAGACCTCGGTTAGACGAGAAAGCAAAACGCACAGAATAAGACTAAGGGCTAGATTCACTAACCTTCCCAATCGTGTCCGATCCGGGCCCGATCCAGGCAGGTCCGATGGATTCTTCAATCAACAATATTCTAATGGGGGTGATCAGAGGAACGCCCCCATGCGCCGACACAGATTGCTAGTGTGAGATCTAGAGGCATGCGTAGACCATCTGCTTTCCCTGTAGATGGTCTGCGCATACGTTCATGTTCGTTTGCTGCATTTTGTTTTTTGTTTTCTTTGGGGGGGCCCCGACTCAATCCCCGGCGGCATCAGCAGCCTCTTTTTAAACTATTTTTAAACCTCTCAACTTCTTTGTGAGCCCATGGTTTTAACCTGCTTGAACCCGCAGGTTAAAACCACGGGCTCGCTGTGCGGGGAAGAGCAGGGCAGCAGGCAGGAGAGATTCGGGGGGGAGAGCAGGGCAGCGATTCGGGGGGGAGAGCAGGGCGGTGATTCGGGGCGGCATGCAGGAGAGATTTGGGGGCAGCAGAGAGCAGGGCGTGCAGAGAGCAGGGCGACAATGGAAAGTCGGAAAGGCCATTTGCGACTGGTCCCCAGCAGTCACTTCTTGGGTTGATCGGCCAGCCCAGTCGGTTCGCAAAATTTGTTTTGTGAATCGCGTCCCTGCCTACTTTGCATGCCGTTCCCCTCATTTGCATGCGCGGATCCGAATCGGATCGGGTCGCAGAGGGGTCGCAAACCGGTCGGTTTGCTTAGTGAATCTAGCCTTAAGTAGATGAATGGTCCAACACAGACCCTTTCAGAAAGAGCTGATGCGTTTCCCACATACACCAAATTCACTGCAGGTGCAGAACTTAGAACCTCTCAGCCCTGGGGCTACAGTTCATGTCATACCACAGGCTCTCTGCTGTCTCTCTCCTGTTCAATTACAAGTGCAACTTATTAGTCCTTTGTAGTCACGGCTTATAAATGACACGTTCCCGGACTTGCTGACCCTCATCATTTGTATTTTAATACCTTTTCACTCCGTTTTCTAAAGAAGGCTCTTTTCATTATCCTTGGCAGCAGGGCGATCAGAGCTGACGGCTGTTCTCACAATGGCCTGCACCGCCCTGCAGTGTGTCATCCATCCCATACTTGATCAACCTTTATAAAACCGAGCTCCCACTAGACCCTTCAAAGGCTCTCACCGTCCCTGCAACCGCTACTTACTACCTGCTTAGCAAGAACTTCCAAGTGTACTGAGCTCATCCTTTTGGAAAAGAGGACGCTGCCTGCATTTGGAGTTAGTTTTACAGTATTGCAAAAGTATGAGCTCCTCCAGGTTAAATAACAGGGCAGACAGCCACTTCAGAGCCCAGGAAGAGCATGAATTGGAAAACCTGGGGAAGAAAGCTTGGGATAATCCCGTTTACGATGGCTCTCCCTCCACGGCTCTGAAAATCCGAGCCATTTACAATCCCAAATCCATCCTGGAGAATCCCTATGAGAATATTGAGAGTTTCGGGGAGCCTCCTCCTTATCAAGATAAAACCAGACAAGAAGAGGGGAAGAAACAGAAACCTTTCTGTGGATGCTGCTACCACGTCTTCAAAGGGATCCGAGGTAACTACTGTTATCGCTGGGTTTTCTCCAAGTAATGCAGAAACTGAAATGACCCACATTCCGAGCTTTACTGCAAATTGTATGAGGTCTTAAAGTGTAAATGGCTGCATGCACAACAGGTTTGAGGCCAGATTTAAGGGCAAAAGGAAAGCAAACATAATGCAAAAAAATATCTCATTAATAATAACAAAGCCTTCCACAGATTAGTTTGCTTTTGAAGTTTTGAAATAACGTTTTTGCCAAAGTCTAGGGCTTCCTTTTTACTAAGCTGCGTTAGCGTTTTTAGCACACGCAGCATTTTAGCGCGTGCTAAACCCACGCTACGCAGCTAGAACTAATGCCAGCTCAATGCTGGCGTTAGCGTCTAGCATGCGCTAATCCGCGCGTTAATGCCCTAACGCGGCTTAGTAAAAGGAGCCCTATATGTTTTCTTGCAATTGGGGGGGAGGGGCAGCGGGGCATTTTCATAGAAAAAAATCATTAAAGCTTAATGTTTTTCTGGAAGGCAATTTTTCTATGCATTTTTTTTTTCTCTATAAAACTGTATAGGAAATTAAATTTCTGAGATAAAGAAGTACGGTTTCCCAAAGTGACTTGCAACCTTCTCGCATCACCTTTCCCTAAATTTAAAGCTGCCTTTTAATGTTTTTACTTTTCTTTTTTTTCTCCTTTATGCTTCCCCATCAACCCAATTTTGCCCCAGCTGGGACTGCATTTTCATGAGACTACATTAGCAGCGACCTTTTGATTAGTCCCCGTTTTATTCCCTCACCTTCGTCTATAAGCCACTTATCACTGGAGCTCAATTTAACAGGGTTTTGCAGATTGCAGCTCCCTTTGGGACTAGGCTTGTGTACATCCTAAATGTTACCTTTAGGTTTCGCTCTTGTGCAGTGACTAGGATCCTTCTCCCCAGCGTTGTGGATGTTACTGCTGCAGTTTCCCCAATCCTGATCAGCCCAATGCCCATACAATAAAACCTTGGATTGCCAGTAACTTGGTTTGCAAGTGTTTTGCAAGACAAGCAAAACATTTGATTAAATTTTAACTTGATATACAAGCAATGTATTGCAATACAAGTACATACAGTATATACACATCACAACTGAGCCGATGGTTCTTCTCTCTCTCTGACACTGCAAGAGTATAGCGACTGTTCTAAACGAGCGAGGTCTTGCAATACAAGTACATGTATTTTGTATTAATGTTTTAGGGTTGTGGAACGAATCGTCTGAGTTTCCATTATTTCTTATGGGGAAATTCACTTTGATATACGAGTGTTTTGGATTACGAGCATGCTTCTGGAATGAATTATGCTTGCAAACCAAGGTTTTACGGTATATAACTTTTCAATACAGGCAGTACATCCTACAGGAAACAGCAAAAATATTACGCTTTTGTTACAGAGATGCACGGTGATCTTAAAAATCAGATACTGCAGCAAAATTTAAATTCCTAATTCAGATCAAGTCTTTTTACAATAGCTGAAGAAGGCTTAACTCTTTTACAATGTAGTTATATAATACCTTTTTATTGAGGAATAGCAATTCTAGTGTTCACGTTCACATTCAAATTGCTTTGATGTGATTACTTCAAGCGCAATGAAGTACATATTCTGAGTGGTTAAAGCAGGCAAGGCTCCTGCCCCCCTCCCTTTTTTTTTTTTTTTTACAAAACCACGGAAGAGGTTTTTAGCACCATCCAGCACGCTGAATTCTCTGAGCTACTTCGATATTCATAGGAACTCAATGACCGTCGGAGCAGTGCAGACCATTCAGCAGACCGTCCAGTGCTAAAAACCTGTGCAGTTTTGTAAAAGCGGGGTGGAGGGGGGGTAAATCATGCTGAGCTAACGGACCTCCGATATTCACTGGCTTATAACCAAGTCCATTGATTATCAGCTCTAACCATTCCAGCACTCTCTAGGCCAGTGTCTTGCAAACTTTGTGAAGCCGCAACACACTAAACTGGTGGCCGCAGCTCAAGGGCACCCGGAAGTGTGCGGACATCGACATGATGACATCACACACATGCGTGATGTCATCACGTCGATATCCGTGCATGCGCGAAGGCCCTCTAAACGGGGCCCTGAGCTGCTAGTGGTGGGGAGTGCTGGAAGGGAAGAGGCATGGAGAGGCACCGGGGAGGAGGAAAGGTGCTGATGCTGGCTGACTGCCTACAGGCACGTCCTGTAGGCAGTCAGCCGACACCAGCGCTTCTCCTCCTCCCTGGCATCTCACGGCACAGGTGGAATCTCGGGTGGCACACAGTTTGTGATACACTGCGCTAGGCAGAATCAGGGAAGTCCTGGAAGTTATCGAGCGGGACCGTGTAAACAGCAGTCCTCACTTTGCTGCATGAGCTATGTGGATACATCACTGAATACGAGAGGCCACTGAAAAGTCCTCAGCCCAACCAGGAAGAGAATGATATAGAGCCATGAAACCTACAGGTTATTCCACATTTTTCTTGACACTTTTTTTCCCCAATGATATGAAATGAAATGAAAAGTGTCAAGAAATGGGGAATAACTTGTAAGTTTCATGGCTCCACGTCATTCTCTTCTTGGTTGGGCTGAGAACGTTTCAGCGGCCCCTTGTATTGTGATGTCATAATGCCTCATTCCACCAGTGCCTAAGAGCCAATCTCATCAGTGATGTCACAATGGCCTATACTCGTGCCCATTTCCTAGATGCATTTGCCTCACTGAAACAAAGTACCAAGAAAAGTGTGGAATAACTTGTAAGTTTCAGGGCTCCACATCATTCTCTTCTTAGTTGGGCTGAGAACGTTTCAGCAGCCCCTTGTATTGTGATGTCATAATGCCTCATTCTACCATTGCCTAAGAGCCAATCTCATCATTGATCTCACGATGGCTTAGTTTCCCTATACTTGTGTCCATTTGCTAGATACATTTGCCTCATTGAAACAAAGTGTCAAGAAAAGTGTGGAATAACTTGTGAGTTTCATGGCTCCACATCATTCTCTTCTTGGTTGTGCTGAGGACTTCTCAGTGGCCCCTCGTATTGCTAGTGATCATATAGCTGGGTATTGCCAGTGGCATAGCGAGGGGCAGTGGTGCCCCTCCCCCGCCCTGTTCTCCACCCTCTGCTCCTTCCTGACCCCCCCACCCCGCTACATGTATGCCCCCTTCCCTTCCCCCTTTGGTTTTAAGAAACGTTTTGGCAATTTCCTGGAGGAAAAGTCCATAGTCTGTTAGTGAAAAAGACATGGGGGAAGCCACTGCTTGCCCTGGATCAGTATCATGGAATGTTGCTACTCTTTGGGATTCAGGAATTTTTTGTTATTACTCCTTGGGTTTTGGTGAGGTACTAGGGACCTGGATTGGTCTGACCCAGAAAGGCTATTCGTATGCTCTTATGATGTCACTGCTAGACCCGGGGCACAGAAGTGATGTCAGAGAGAGATGACCGACATGGGCAGCATGTTCGTAATGCTGCTCACGCAAGGAAAATTAAACAGGTATGAGAGGAGGGAAGGGGTGCACGCACGTGGCAGTGGGAGCAGGGAGGAGCAGGGACAGAGAGGAGGACAGGTGCCAACACCCCTACCAAGACCGTTCCTGGGGCAGACCACCCCCCCACCCCCTCTTCTACTACGCCACTGCCATTCACCCAGATATTCAGTACCAATGCCCAGACATGGCTCAGCTTTAAATATTTGGGTCTAATTTGACTGGTGGAGAAAAGTACTTTAAAAATAGTTCACTGTCACCAGCTGCATACTGACAAGATTATAATTAGGAACAATACATATCTAATTTTCCTGTTGATCCCCCCCCCAATCAATCTTTTATCTTTACTTTCCCAAATCTTAGTCTCCCATTTCTCTTCTGATCACCCCTCCCCCTCTTTTCTGACCTATATATATACCCCAAAATTTTATGATATTTGCCTAAAATTAGGGACCCTATGGGGCATCAATACTTCCCTTTTCCTACTAGGCATACCTCTTCCTGTGCACCCTAGTATCCTTTTAGCTTTCAACGTCACCTTTTCAACCTGTTTGGCCACCTTAAGATCATCACATACAATCACACCCAGGTCCCACTCTTGTGTCATGCACATATGTTCTTCACCCCCTAAACTGTACCGTTCCTTCGGGTTTCTTGCAACCCAAATGCATGACCTTGCATTTCTTAGCATTAAATTTTAGCTGCCAAATTTCAGACTATTCTTCAAGTTTCGCTGGGTCTTTCTTCATGTTATTCACCATCTTCAGGGTGGGAGGGGGTTCCAGCAGGAGAGACTGGGCATCCCTCCTGCTGGTGATCTTCGGGCAATGGTGGCAGGAGGAATTAGGCACTCCTCCTGCCATGGACATTCATGGGGGGGGGGCTTTAGGGGTTACAGCAGGAGGGACTGGGCATCCCTCCTGCCGGCCAACTTCTTGGCTGAGACACTTCCTGCCACGGCCGCTGAGCTGATCGCGGCAGGGAGATTCCCTTGCCTCGATCAGCTTAGCGGCAATGCAATTCTCTAACTGGTGCCTGTGACATGGACGCTGGTTAGAGAATCAGGGTAGGTAGGCGAGGTAGACAGACGCGATTCTATATAAGACGCCCGTGTGCATTCTCAAAAGCCGCTTAGACGGCTGCTGAGAATGGGCGTCCTATACAGAATCCAGGGCCTACATCCGGGGCCTGTGTGTCCGTCTCCCTGGATTGGGAGGGGGTAAATTTTGTGAAAGACTTTCTTGATGGATAAACACTTGAAGAGGCATTCCATATTGCCAACAGTTGACAACAAACATGTAAGACCCATTTAAGTGGTTTATAAATAATTTGACCCATAGACTAAGGTATAAGACTTATCTGGCAGCCATCACTTTCACTCTTTGATCAGTATAAAATCACAGTGCCAAAGAGTAGCCTGTCATCCATTAACCAAAGGTGTAAAACCTAGCTACTTACTGAATTCTGTAAATAGCTAATTTGAGAATTTAACACTTTGGAGAATATTGATATAGATCAGGCTAGCCAACGTGCAAGTAAAAAAAAATTAACATATTGGATTTTTAACCCACATAAAAGATTATGGGTGGAAAAGAAGTGCTATTAGCCTGAAAGGTAAAGAAAAATCATTACTGTATAGAAGGTTCTGGGAATGCCATCAGTTAAGTGCTAGGTTTATGTCTGAAAATTTTCTTTCACTGATATGGTTTCATAATATGAAAAGACAGGTTAACTAGATTTCAGAGTCTGACAAAGGGAGTTTTAATTAAGAGAATTTGCCATTCATAGTTATTATGGTGCTTGTATCCCATTTAAATCAGGGCAGAAAAAAATGAGTGTCATATTTTCTTCTTGAAAGAGGTAATGTTTTAAACATGTTACTCAAAACACTACCAATCTTTGCTTTTTTATCAGGCTTTTCTGGGACAGGGAACTGAAACCTTTGCTTTTGAGTTCCATGTCTTATAATCGTTTTCGAAAGCAATTGAAGACACATCTGTTCGCCAATTAATTAATTCTTTACAGCTTGTATTATTTGTTAAATTTTGTAAACCGCATCGAACTTACCAGCTATGCGGTACAGAAGTGACTTGTTATGTTATGATCACGATACTAAAAGGAACTTCAGAACTGTCCAGGAGCATAAAAACTAAAGGGCCTCTTTTATGAAGCCGAGGTAGCGAGTGCCACGCGGAAAAGGCACCAAAGCTCATTCAATTCCTAAGGGCTTCACTGCATTTACCACGTCGGCTCGTGCTATTCGGCTTGATAAAAGGGGACCTATGTGAAGCACCAAATATTTTTTGAGAAAATTCACCTCTAAGTGCTTATCTCCTTTATGTCCTAAACAATTTGCCCTAGATGTTTTTTCCATGAAAGGTAACGCATATAGAGTAAAAAATGTAGCCTATGCATGTGAAATTCCAAACTCAAAAATGGAGGAAGTGGAGTAAATATTACTTTTTACTATTGAATAAACTACAGTTAATTAAATGCTGGATATTATGTCATATTATTCCCTAACCATAAATGCCATAAACATCAGTTATATTGCAAGGAGGAAAAAGGCCTCAGAAGCCACAGGGTACAACACTGTGAGCTATGGGAGAGAGCGAAATGCTTTCATTGGCTCTCCTCCATACTTCAATCATCAGTCATAAAAAAAAACCTCCTTGTATAATGCACACTTCTAATGTACTGGGAAATATATATTTATATATATTCCGTTAACCAGTATATGTTAAATTCCTCCTGCAATGTAAACATGCTCCTGGGAACACTTCACTTAAATATGGCTAAATGTTCATACATTGAGGAGGAGTGTGGACCATGCATACTTTAGTCATATTGGGAAGGGCAGTTTTCAGTCGGCCACAAATGACTTTCATAACTGTAATCATATACATCTCATCTTAAAGAGTTTTGGGGGCAGACCCTGCACTATTTTTATATCTTTATTTAAAATATCAGCTAGCAATAATAAACTTTTATTAATTTTAACAGGGGTCGCCATACAGCAAATTACTCAGAACTGGAAGGATTACACTAAATTGAATTACACTTTTTGGTGGAATTCAATTTGTCATATATATAAAATGGAAAAAGTATTGGCATTACAACAAGGTTATATTAAAAAATTTAATAAAATATGGGGACCATTGACAAATTATTCTACTGATCAGATATAATAACACATGTATAGAACATATAGAAGGGGTAGGGAGGGAAAACTATTGTAATATTAATATGATATAAAATTCTGATAAAGGGTTTAATTCACATTGTAAGAACATTTAATAATAATTTCAAGTGTTTTTTCATAATTGAATGTATTACATGTATTTCACTTGATGTAAGAATTTAAAAAAAGAATAAAAAATATTTAAAAAAAGAATAAATATTTAAAAAAAAAATATATCATTTTGATTAACATAAAAGCTTCAAATATAGAAAAAGTACATATACCACAACAGTACATATCAATTTTTTCATTCATCCTTTAAATCTTATGTTATCCAAATTTTTGACTGCCAAGTACAATGATCTCTTTTCCCCACAACAGTAGTTGCCCCTCTAACTCAGAATCCCACTAATATCCTTTTGCTTCCTTCTGCCTTAACCTCTCCCTTCCCCCACCATATATATTATCTATGGTTACCAATGCTTAACCTTATGTTTAAGAAGTCACACTTGAAGTGGCTCTAAACTTTACCAAACTTATCTCCTCCAGAATTATGCATAATATTTTCATCATTTTTCTTCTACTGATTATGTCTCTCCCTATGTAAACCCAGCATTCCTCCTTCCATCATCATCAGCTTATTGCTACCTGCTGAAGAACATCCAGAGGTTTCTCTCCTGCGTGGCACATGCCACTCTCTCATCTTCCTTCCTTGATTCTCACCAAATACACGATCGTGCTCTTTTGCACTGTACTTTATCTTAGCTGCCACTCTTTGCTTTCTCTTAACATAGACATGTAAAAGCTCTCATCAGAAAAGGACCTCTTGCTCAAGCATCCATATTTACCAACTCTGCCAACGCAGGTTTTAATCTGTGTTTTACTCCTTCCTTCTGCCTCCTTTAATTTCTACTGGAATTCTTTTCAGAGGTTTATGAACTTCTCAGGGATAAAATAATTTTTCTTACTTCAGCTTTATCTATTGTTCTCTTGTCCTTGAAGAGGTCACAACCTATGGAGAATGCTTCAGTAAAAACTGCAAGATATTTCAGTGTGTATATCATATCTCCCCTTCCCCGTCTTTCTTTTCTTTCCGTCATCTTCCTTTCAATTACCTCTACCTTATCATGTGGTCTCTAGGACTAAACACAATTCTTAAAATAAGGTTTACTCATATTTTATTGTATTTATCACCATCTTATGCTACCACTCCAGCAGTAACTCAGAGCACTTTCCAATAGTAAAACTATGATGGAGGAAGGGAAGGAACGGTGGGCCAAATTTCGGCAACGGCAGAAATTGTTTGATGGGTAAGTAACACAGGGCCGGACGCAAGAGGAGCCGCCACCGCGAAAAACCCCAGCAAGGGAGCCAGGCCACGGAGAGGGCAGGGGGTGCTAGCGGCCGGCAGCCGCCGCTCCGCAGGTGGAGAGCAGGGAAGGCCAGACCGTAAGCCGCGCACGCGCACTTCCTAGCTACAGCTCACGGAAAACGGACGCACGCATAGGAAGTGCGCATGCGCGGCTTACCGTTTTATTATATTTTAGATGATATAATGACACAGATCAATTAGAACATAAATAGCAACTGCATGTTTTTTTTCAAGAGCCTATAGAAAGGTTATCTAACTTCAGTCTTCCTACTACTTATCTCTGTTTCTGCATCCAAGCGCGCTATTAGCTTTCCCAACTACTTTGTCATGCTGACTGGCTATCTTAAGATCAAAAGAAATGACCACTCCCAGATCTCTTTCCTCTTTCAAACATGCTAGTTTTTACCTCCAAATATGCATTTGGTCTCTGGATTTCTGAATCCTAAATTAACCATTTCTTTTTTCTATTAAAGCATGATTGTCATACTTTAACCATAAAAACATAAGAATAGCCATACTGGGTTAGACCAGTGGTCCGTCTAGCCCAGTATCCTGTTTCCAAAAGAGACCAATCCTGGTCCAGCCCAACCAAGAAGAGAATGACATGGATATGGTTCAATCAATGATCTGAAACAATGTGGTATGTGTCCAAGAAGTAGGAAAGCCCAAATGTTATGACTCTATATAAAGGTGGTAAGACAGGGGTTGGTTGGTGTTTCTAAGTTCATATGTGGTTAAGGCACCTGGTGGTATTCAAAAACTGGATTAGTGCTGCTGAGATTAAGAATATGGGAGTTATACTGAATAAAGGAAAGTCAGTCCATGTAGATCAGGGGTGTCAAACTCAATCACATAAGGGGCCGAAATCTGAAAAAAAAAAAAGGCTAAGTCACGGGCCAAAATTTTGTTTTGATACACTTAGTGGTCCTTATATTAAGGTACGCTAACCGATTTAGCGCACACTAAATGCGCACCTTAATAAAAAGACCCCTTAGTCTTAACAGAAGTATAGGGTTACAACCTCTCCAACCCCACACCGGCTCTGTGATGTAAGCAAAATAAATAAAAAAGACTTTCATCTCTCTTTTAGGTCCTAGACAGGCATGGGGGCCAAATTTTGGATTAGTCAGTCTGTTCTGATTTTGTGTGTATGTGTGTGCTCTTGTTGAGGCAGGGGTGAATGAGAGGGTGTTGTGCATTATTATTCAATAATATAACTGCAGGAGCCTGGTAGTAGAGAATGACACGGTGACAAAATTCATCACCGTCCCCGTCCCCGCGGATAACCGCGGGAAATAATCCCATGTCATTTTTTAGTGTCTATTTCAACCTCAGTCCTTCTACACCAGCATTCTTCAAAGCAAAGCTTGAGGGTCAGTGGCTGGGCCCATTCATACTCTGATTCTTCCCTCTCTCCTTAAAGAATAACATGAAGATGGTTTCCCGCAGTTATCCGCGGGGACAGGAACGGTGATGAGTTTTGTCACCATGTCATTCTTTACCTAGTAGCAAGGGAGTAGGGGTGGGGATGGGGGCAGAGAAGGTTGAGAAGCATGCAGGCAGGTGGGTGTTGAAATAATAAAAACTGTTCCCTGGAATGCATGAGGCCTCCTGGACACCATTGTAATACATGAATAGAAAATGGAATGATCTCTCTCCTTCCCTTTAGGAAACCCCCCAAATACCTTTCCTCAGCTGTAGGTCTGCTTGGGACCTAACTCTGCAGGTTCACGCGGCATCATCTGTAGGTTCACGCGGCCTGCAGAGGATCGCTGGTCAGCATTAGCGATCCTAGCAGGCTGCTGCAGCCTCAGCTGCACGTTCCCTCTGGCATGGTCTTACCTGCGGTCCCGTACGTCAAAGGAGGGGTGGGACCGCGCTAGAGGGAAGGTGCAGCTGAAACTACGGAGGCCTGCAAGGATCGCTACTGCCGACCAGCGATCCTCTGCAGGCCGCGTGACCCTACAAATGATGCAGCGCTTGTACAGCTTTGGGGAAAATTTGAAATTGGCTGGCAGGCCAAATTTCAGTACCCCGCGGGCCAGATTTTATATGCTGCAGAAGAAAGATAAAAAGTTGGACACATGAAAACTTGTCATGGGGTAAAAGAGAAAATTCCAGAATGGCATTAATCAAGTATAAGGCCCAAACAATTACTTTGCAAATTGTGTGGAAAGAGAGAAGATTTTCAAGTATAAAGGAATGTAGTCTGAGACCAAGAAAATATGGCAGTCAGAGATGCAGAAACATTTCTCATCATTTTGGGTGTCAGGCTTGATCATTTTATTAGTTATGAAGAAAAATGTATTTTACAGTTCATATGGGGTGAACTTTTTATTAGCGTTATGCTAATTTTATTGATTATATTTGGAAGGAATGGATAGGATGTGCCTGTTGTACTATGTTTGAGTAAGTTTTGAATATGTATGTTTTCTATTGTAACCCACTTAGGAGGTAGACGGGGCAAATTTTTATTTTTTTAATATTCTTTATTCAATTTTAAAACTTACAATAAGTGCAACAGCATATAACATCAATTTATAGTTAAATACAACACTTAATATCCTATTAAAATCTAATTCAGATCCCTCCCCCATATTCAATAACTTTTATCAAACATAAGAAGACATATAATAACCCCCCTCCACATTATTTGTACTCATAAGAAAACCAAAATACCCCACATACACATACACCCTTCTCCCCCACCTTAGATGTGCATATTTAAGGGGGAAAATGATATTTATTCATTACAGTATTTTGTTAATGGCTCCCAAATATCCTGAAATTTCTTAAAATTCCCCTGCTGCATGGCAATTACCCTTTCCATTTTAAATATGTGACATAGAGAATTCCGCCAAAAGCTATAATTCAGACGATCCCAATTTTTCAATATATGTTGTATGGCAACCCCTGTCATAATGAGTAGAAGCTTGTTATTTTTAGAGGATATTTGGTTACTTGCTCTCATTGATGTACCAAATAACACAGTATCATACGATAATGCCACCGGATTTTCTAACAAGCTATTTATTTGACCCCCAGATTGATTTCCAAAAAGAAAGTATCAATGGACACTAGAATAGAAAATGGTCTAATGTACCAACTTTTTAAAAATAAATAAATAAAATAAACAGCTTATATTCAGTGCTGTTTAACAGGCCAGGAACAACTCCTGGTTGGTTAAATAGAACTAAGCCCGCTAAGCACTAATATTCTGAGCGAGATGACTACTGAATATTAGTGCTTAGCAGCTAACAGATAGCTGGCTATCCGTGAAATATAAAGCGTTAAATGACTATATTTAGCGACCAAATCAGGCCATTTATATAGCTGGTCTATCTTTGTGCGTTATAGGAGGGTTGATTTAAAAGTAATGAGACTAGCTCTGTTTTTCTTTCCAAGTAGACATGGCAACACTGATTTTTTTTTTTCTTTACAAACTGTATGGCCAAAAGTTTGAATTCTAGGATTGAATGGGGAGCTTTTTTTTTTTTTTTTTTTTTTTTAAGATTATTCTGATCCGCTGTCACCACTCAGAACCTATCATGTATAGCTTAGCTTTCTGTGGCACCAGATCAACTGTTAGTTTTAAGATGGGTTTTGGACAATGTTTATAAAAATGTTAAAAAGAACAGGCCCAAGAATAGAACCTTGAAGCACACCACTGGTAACATCCCTTTCCTCAGAGCGATCTCCATTGGTCACTTCCCTCTGTCGCTTTCCACTCAACCAGTTCTTGACCCAGCCCATCATTTTAGGACTCAGTTGATTTATTAGATATCTGTGAGGAACACTGTCAAAGGCTTTGCTAAAATCTAAATATATCACATCTAGCGCACTCCCTCTATCCAGTTCTCTGGTCACCCAGTCAAAAAAATTGATCAGATTTGGCTGACAAGACCTACCTCTAGTGAATCCATGTTGCCTCTGGTCCTGTAATCCACATGATTCCAGAAACTTCACAATTCTCTGTTTTAAAAGCATTTCCATTAATTTGCTTACCACAGAAGTCAGACTTCTTCCTTACTTCCACTTTTGTGGAGAGGGACCATATCCACCCTTCTCCAGTCCTCCAGTACCACTCCTGACTCTAGAGACTCATTGAAAAGGTCAGTCAGCAGAGCCACCAGAACTTCCCTAAGTTCCTTCAGCACCCTCGGATATACACCATCTGGCACCATCTCTTTGTCTATTTTATTTTAACTAGCTCCTCACGAACACAACCTTCTGAAATTAAATCAGGGTCTATCACTCCTCCATCCCCATTCATGTTTGTCTTCTGTGGTCCCGCTCCCAGCGCTTCAGCTGTGAACACAGAACAGAAATATTTGTTAAACAATTCAGCCTTTTCTTTATCAGCTTCTACATATTTCCTCCCTTCACCTTTGAGTCTCACAATGCCACATTTGCACTTCTTCCTATCACTAATATATCTAAAAAATGTCTTGTCTCCCTGTTTTACCGTGTCAGCTGTTTTTATTCCATTTGCATATTTGCTTTCCTGACTACATGACCAGCCTCTTTTAACTTTTCCAGATATTTTTGCCTGTCTTCCTCTTTCTGCAATCTTTTATAGTTTATGAAAGCTAACCTCTTATTCCTTACCTTCTCAACTACTACTTTTGAGAACCAAAGCGTCCTTCTTTTCCTCTTACTTTTACTTACTTGCCTCTCAAAAAGGTTTGTCGCTTTCAGTTTTCCCCTTTGCATTTCCACTCCTTCCAGATGTTCCCATCCAGACAATTCCTTGACGTAATTCCCCATCTTTACTTTTGAATGAGCCCTCTCTATACCCATCTTAATATTAAACCGTACCATGCAATGATCACTGGCTGCCAGATGATCACCCACTGTAACATCAGAAACACTTTCCCCATTTGTAAGCACTAAGTCCAGTATGACCCCCTTCCCACGTGGGTTCCATTACAGGCTGTATAGCTTATAAAAGGAAACACAGATTAAGGAGGGAAGTTATAAATATGGGCTATGAATAAGATGAGTTATTTTACTGACAACTGAGGTTATTAGTATCTAGGTCTCTTTGCATAAAATGGGATCTGTGGTAAAATGGGATCTGTGGTAACATGGTAGCCCATGGTAGCCCATGTTAATATCTTCCCCACTAAATGCCTGATATAGGTCTCTTTGAAAGGAATAAATTGGCTCTACTACTACTACTATTTAACATTTCTTTTTTTTAATATAATTTAATTTTTATTGATTTAACAAACTTTACAAGTAAAAACTACTTTCACAAGAAATAGAGTAAATTCCAACATAAATGCCATCAATACAACATTGCAAAATGTAGAAAAAAATGGATCTTAACTCTTCCTTAGAGAGGGAAAAAAAAGAAAATTAAAGGGAGAAAAAATGGCATTATATCTTTAAAAAGAAAAAACTTAAACATCTACAGCCCAGCTTTTTTATTTTTTTTTTTATTTTTTAGCTACTTCCCCACCACTGGTTAACCCCTTGAGGTCTAAGAAAAATCATAGATGATCAGGGATGAAGAAAACATATTTTAGACCCTGGAACTTAACACATTTGCATGGATAGGCCGGCATAAAAATAGCCCCCAACCTCCTTGTCTCCTCTCGCATTTCCAAAAATAACTTCCACCTTTCCTGAGTTACTTTGATTACATCATAGTGCAACCATAAACGTTGACCACAAAAAAGTATCCTTGGCTTTTTAAAGAACAAACTCATGATAGAGTTAAGGTCTTGCTCAAATATAAAGTTGACAATTAGGGTAGCTCTTTCAACAATATCTGAAGACAAATTTTCTAAAACTGCCGTAAGATTTTTTAAATCATTGTCAATACCTAGATTCTCACCCATAGGTACATTGTTAACATCAAAATTTGTATTCAAAGCAGGTAAATAATATGCTTTATTTATGGGCAGAATCTGGTCTTGAGGAAAATGCAAACATTTTATACTATTTAACATTTCTAAAGCACCGCAGCACTGTTCATTTAACATACAATAGACAGTCCTTGCTCAGAAGAGCTAACAATCTAATTTGACAGGCAGGACATCTCAGAGTTGGGGAGATTATGGTATAGGAAATGATACAGTGGGTATAGGTATGTGACAGCAATGAGTGGGAGTTAAGAGTTGAAAGCAGTTGAAAGAGTTAAGAGTTGAAAGCGGTTTCAAAAAAGTGGGCTTTTAGCATGGATTTGAATACTGTTAGGGATGGAGCATGATGTATTGATTCAGGCAACTCCCCCCCCCCACCCCGCAAAAACAAAAGACTCTGTAGAGAGTTGATGTTCCAGATGTAGGCTTTATTAAAAATTCAACTTTGTAATCCGCATGAAAGTATCTGAGAACTTCTCATCAGCGCAGAGCCTTTCCAGGATTTGGACATATATAATCCACGAGGTATTGTTATTTGACCTACATGGACCCCTGAGGAAGACAGCACTGTCGAAACACGGACCATGTTGGATCCATAGTTCCTAATGGATTGGGACCTAGATACTTTCAAATGGATTACAAAGTTGAATTTTTAATAAAGCCTACATCTGGAGCATCAGCTCTCCAGAGTCTTTTGTTTTTTGTGGATTTCTCTTCTGTGGAGCACCAGGGTCAATTTTTTGCTCGAATTGATTCAGGCAGCCTGTTCCAGGCAGACAGTGCAGTAAGAAAGAAGGGACAGAGTCTGGAGTTCGCAGTGGAGGAGAAGGGTACAGATAAGAGGGGCTTACTGATGAATGGAGTTCAAGGGGAGGAGCATAGGGGGGAGATAAGTGAAGAGAGATATTCTGGGGCTTCAGAGTGAATGCACTTGTAAGCCAGTAAGATGAGTTTGAACTGTATTTGGAAATGAAGTGGCTTGAGGCAAGGGATAATGTGAGAATTGTGGCTCTCACGGAATATGAGTCGTGCAGCAGCATTTTGAACGGATTGAAGAGGTGAGAGATGGGTGTGTGGGAGGCCTGAGAGAAGTACATTGCAGTAGTCTATGCGTGAGGTGATGAGAGCTTGGATAAGGGTTTTGGTAGTATGTTCAGAAAGGAGAGGATGGATTTTGGTGATATTACAGAGGAAGAAGCAACAGGTTTTGGCAGTTTGTTGTATCTGAGCAGAGAAAGAGAGAGAGAGAAGTCAAAGATCACCCCAAGGTTGTGAGCTGAATACTAAATACTGTCCACGCAGAGACTTGAGAGCCAGTAGTCGGACTCTTCTTTTTGAGTGAATGCTTCAGGCTGCACCCGTAACTGGCATGGCTGTGCCTTTATCAGTGGACATCAATAGCCAGATAACGGGATTTTTTTTAGCTCAGGTCCTGGACATCAATAGCCAGATAACGGGATTTTTTTTTAGCTCAGGTCCTCATAAGACCTGTTGAGACAATTCTGTGGCTTGCAGAATTCTGTGGTACTGTTAGACTGTCTTGATGAGACGCCATTTTAGGAATACGTATTAGAGAGTAGCCTAGAGGTGAAAGCAGAAAGTGGAGAACCAAGGAAGCCAAGATTCAGAACCTACTTTACCTGAATGTAATTCATCTTGAGCCATTAGTTAAAATACAAGAATGAAAATTCAACTAAGAATGTTTCATTTCTCATATTTCAACCCTTCCTGGCCGTCTCTGACCAGATTTGTACAGCTTGTTATACAGGGTAAGACAGTTTAGCCACATCCCAGTGGTTTTCTCTGACTTTTAAATTGATATCATTCATTAAGTGCCTGATTCATTAATCTATTTTCCCCTATGCACATAATGGGGGAAATAAGAGTGTTAGGGGGAAATTATCAATGAGGGCTACCTTTAAGACTGGTTATTTTACAGTTAATCCAGTTTATTAATAACTAGATTTTGCTGTATAAAATGGGGCCTGTGCTGAAATAGCACAAGCTGTAGTAAAAGAACCCTTCTTAACAGTCGCTCAGGTTGATATCTTCCCTCCTAAATGTTCAAAGAGCTGAAGAATATAACCCTTCTCTCTCTTGTCAGCTTTGCCACTTATTTTTCTATTTCAATCTTCCATTTTCGGAGATCATGTGATCTGAAAAACAGACTAACCATAAGACGATAAACATATGCGCATTTATTTAAATTTATCTAACCAATTTTCCAGGCGTAGCGTTATCACTCCTATCATCACACTTTTGTGTTGTTTTGTTCCAGGCCTTTGGGGTACCACCCTGACAGAAAACACAGCTGAGAATCGAGAGCTTTATGTCAAGACAACACTGAGAGAGTTGCTGGTTTATATATTTTTCTTGGTGGATATCTGTCTTTGTAAGTAATCCTTTTGAGATCACAAAAATGTGTAGTTAAGCCAGACATGGGCAACTCCGGTCCTCGAGGGCCGGAATACAATCAGGTTTTCAGGATTTCCCCAATAAATATGCATTGAAAGCAGTGCATGCAAATAGATCTCATGCATATTCATTGGGGAAATCCTGAAAACCCGATTGGATTCCGGCCCTCGAGGACCGGAGTTGCCCATGTCTGGTTGTGCAGATTCATTATAAGGTCAGTCTGTCCTTTTCTTCATCCATTGTGGAGGTTTTTGATATGGCTACTTGCTATTTTAAAGTCATAGTAGTCACAATAAATGTTTAGGAAATTTTAGCGGATGCTTAAAATAAATGAAATTATTGGGTGTATAATCTAGATTCTTTTTCATATTTCATTCTTGAAAATGTTATGTTTAAAGTTTGTGAAAGGTCTTTGCCCCGAGCACCCACCACCACTGGGATTCCAAGTAAAACCAAACCATTCTCAGATCATCTTCTGCACATTAAACCCAAACCACAAATCACAAATTAGGATAACCTGATGAAGTAGTTACCATATGGTTCCAGAAAAAAGGAGGATGGATTGAGACACCCAGGTTTTACTTCCAGTGAAAGCAATGGAAGTAAAACCTGGGTATCTCAATCCATCCTCCTTTTTCTGGAGCCATATGGTAGCCCTACAGTGATGAGCAAAGGACTAACAGAGAGAGGCTGATTTTTTTTTTATGAGAATGGTCAGAATGCCCAAATTATCACACCAGAGTTTTGTGACCTTTGATTACATTTTCATTCTTAAGTAACTAATGCCAGCAGGAAGACAGAATATCATTAGCTTGTGAACAAATTAATTTCAGAAAGAACATGGAAAAGCACTGTATATTTATTATCACTTGTATTGGTACATTTAGTACAGTTTTGCAATTGGATACCTAGCAAGACACAGTAGAAATGGGCACTAAGGCCCTGATTCTATAAAACAGTGGTTCCCAACCCTGTCCTGGAGGACCACCAGGCCTGCCGGGTTTTCAGGTTAGCCCTAATGAATATGCATGGAGCAGATTTGCATGCCTGGCACTTCCATTATATGCAGAGCTCTCTCATGCATATTCATTAGGGCTATCCTGAAAACCCGATTAGCCTGGTGGTCCTCCAGGATAGGGTTGGGAACCACTGCTATAAAAGATGTGTACAGTTAAGTGCCTAGATCAGCGTACCTAGGTGCCTAACTTACCCCACCTTTTACAAAACCAAGGAAGTGGATTTTAGCACAGGCCAGTGCGCTGATTGCTCTGTGCTGCTCCCGACGCAGTACAGAGCATTCAGTGCACTGGCCTGTGCTAAAAACTGCTTTCATGGTTTATTAAAGGAGGGGTTAATTTTTATGATTGGCTTAATTGGCACTGAGCACTAGTGCTGCCCGATTCAGGAAAAAATATTTTGATTCGATTCGATTTGATTCAGCCTATTGAATCGATTTTTCGATTCGATTCAATTTTCCTTCCCAATTGGGTATTTTTTTTCCTGACATCCTAGCCTCTTCACCCCTTTAATAGACTCTTCACCCCCTTTGCCCTCTCCTACCCACACTGGCACTGTGGTGTAAACAAAATAAACAAACAAAAAAGACCTTTCCTCTCTTAGTTAAATCCTAGCTCACATTCACGGTTCAAATCTGACATATTATAATCACAAAACAGAAAATAAAATTATTTTTTTCTACCTTTTGTTGTCTGGTCATTATTGAAATCATGTTGGTCCCAGGCTCTGGTTGTCTTCTGATAACTTGCTTGCAAGGGTCTCCTGCCCTTTTGTCGTTTCTTTCTCTGTGATAACCATCCATCTTCCACCTCTGTCCTCCCCTTCCCTCCCCCGGAGGTCTGGCATCTTTCCTTTTTTCATCTCCATCCCTGCAGCTGCAGCGATGGACCCCCCCATCCCCAGGTCCACCATCTCTCCTTTTCTCAACTACCCTTTCATCCAGCACTCTCCCTCCTTCCCCACCACCCCAAGGTCCACCAGCTCTCCCTTTCTCTTCCCAACTACCCTCCTATCCAGTATCTCTATCCCCTACCCCCTCTCCACACCATCCCTTGTGTCCAACTTCTCTCCCTTTCTGTTCTTTCCCTCTCTAAATCCCATTGTCCACCATCTCTCTCCCAGTCGGATCCTTCATCATTTTCAAGGAAACACGAGATCCAGATTTTTACCCAGTACTCTGCTGTTTGTTTCCATCCTGTTCTCACTAGTTTCTCTTGCTGTCTCTTTTTAACATTTCCTCTTCCCCCAACCAAACTCCAGCAGTTTCTCTGACTAGTTCCCCACAGGTCAACCTCTCTCCCTCCAGCCTGTCCCACTCATCTGAGCCCAGCAGTTTCTCTGACTAGCTCCAATCCCCATAGGTCAATTTCTCTCCCTCCAGCCTGTCCCACTCATCTGGGCCTGTTCACATGTACAGAACTCTATTCTCCCATCCCCCGCGGGATCTTTTACTTGCTCGCTGCACTTTCACTCTTGGGGTCGCGCAGGTAGCGCGAGTGAAGCAAACACGATGCCTTCAGCGGCCCCAGAAGCCTATCACTCATCTATAGTTTCCTGTCCCTGCATAGGTGAGAATTCTCCCAAAGATGCACAACATGGGAAGTCTTTCATCCATTCCGACCCCATGATAGTTGGTGGAACACTGATCTCTCCATTAGCTGCTGTTCCGCCCTACCCAAACCTGTTCCTCGCTCTGCACAGCACACAAATTCTGACTTCCACAGCCAGGAAACTAAATCCTGCCCTAACACTCGAAAGGCAACCTTCTCTATGGTCAGACACTGTAACAGAGGAAAAGCTTCCATGGGCTCGAGAAGGCAGCGTATTTATAAGGCTGCCCACGGTCCCGATGGTGAACGCATGCAGTATTGTTGGGGAGCTAGCAGGGTAAATAAGTACCGGATCCCACGGGGGTGGGGGGTGTGGAATAGAGCTCCGGCCAGGTGTGAGGGTCTTGCATTGAAGATGACTGGCATAACCTCATGCACTTCCTGACTGACCCCACCAAATTGGCAAGGCCGATTTTTTACATAAATTAATCGATTCAAATCAATTCACCCACAGTGAATCGGTGAATTGATTTGAATCGTGAATCGGGCAGCACTACTGAGCGCCATTAAAAAACAATTTTAGAATGAGATAAAAAATTAATGAGCCAGTACAGTGTTTCTTTTTATATATATATATATATATATATATTTATTGATTTTCAAAACTTATAGAAAGTGCAACAATTATACAGTCAATAATATCAAATGACAGCACTTTAAATTCATACAAACTACTGAAACAAATTACCCTATCCCTCCCCCTCCCTTTCCCTCCCTCCCTACCTGGATGTGTGTAGAAATCTAAGTAAATCCAGGAACTAAGGATTTAATCATTCTGTTGCTTGACAAATGCCTCCGAAGGACTCCAAATCTCTTTAAACCTCTTACTAGTTCCAGATTGTTCTGCTATCATCCTTTCATATCTATAGTATACAAAACAATTTTAAAATGAGTTTAAAAAATTAATGAGCCAGTACAGTGGTTCTTAAACCTGTCCTACCCCAAGCCAGTTGGGTTTTCAAGATATCCCTAATGAAGCAGATTTACATATAATAGAGGTGACAGGCATACAAATCTGCCTCATGCATATTCATTAGGGATATCTTGAAAACCCGAATGGCTTGGGATAGGACAGGTTTAAGAACCACGGAGCTAGTAATCTATACTGAGGAACCTGTTGGCACCTACTGGCAAATAGGCATGATATGAGGGGCAGGTTATGGGTGTAGATTTAGTTATACTTTGTTTGCAATGTTTTTCTGCACTTTGCAATTTAATAAAGATATTTAAACATATAAAATTATATTCTTGAAAACTGCCACACAAAGATACAAAGTTACTGTTGTGTTGGAGCAGGAGTATATATGGGCCATAATCCAAGAAATCAAATTAGCGCATTTTTTAATATTTCAGATATTAAAAAGTGCTGAAATCTAAACTAGTAATGCAGAAACAGATATATCGATCTCTGCAGTGCATGCAGAAATCGGGATCTGGGTGTAGACAATATGATGAAATCTTCCACCCAATGTGCGGCGGCAGCCAAAAATCAAACAGGATGCTGGGAATTATTAAAAAGGGGATGGTTAAGAACACTAAGAATGTTATAATGCCCCTGTATCGTTCCATGGTGCGACCTCATTTGGAGTATTGCATTCAATTCTGATCTCCTTATCTCAAGAAAGATATAGTGGTGCTAGAAAAGGTTCAAAGAAGAGCGACCAAGATGGTAAAAGAGATGGAACTCCTCTCGTATGAGGAAAGACTAAAATGGTTAAGGCTCTTCAGCTTGGAAAAGAGACGGCTGAGGGGAGATATGATTGAAGTCTACAAAATCCTGAGTGGAGTAGAATGGGTACAAGTAGATCGATTTCTCACTCTGTCAAAAATTACAAAGACTAAGGGACACTCGATGAAGTTACAGGGAAGTGCTCTTAAAACCAATATGAGGAAATTTTTTTTCACTCAGAGAAGAGTTACGCTCTAGAACACGTTGCCAGAGGATGTGGTAAGAACAGATAGTGTAGCTGGTTTTAAGAAAGATTTGGAGAAGTTCCTGGAGGAAAAGTCCATAGTATGTTATTGAGAAAGACATGGGGGAAGCCACTGCTTGCCCTGTATTGGTAGCATGGAATATTGCTACACCTTGGGTTTTGGCCAGGTACTAGTGACCTGGATTGGCCACCGTGAGAACGGGCTACTGGGCTCGATGGACCATTGGTCTGACCCAGTAAGGCTATTCTTATGTTCTTATGATTTTCTCTTTTCTAGTTGCCAGTGTAGAAAGACTTCAGTAGTCCGTGTGTGTTTATAACTCATTTCTGGAAAAGAACCCAAAAGTTAGCTGCTTTCAGGTATTGTAACTGTGTGACTCTGAAGCTAGTCCACCCGGTAATCAGACATAGCAAACTGATGACTATAATGGCGCATGGTTCTGTATGTTGTTTTTATATAACATCAAAGGATTAAGCCAATTTGTTAGGCAGAACGGATGGACCATACATAGAGAATGACACGGTGGCGGTTTACCCGTGGCCACCGCATTTTAGCCGCGGGTCACCCGCCGAAAACGGGGAAGAAAACTAGCAGTCGCTGCGGCGACGGGGACAAGGCCATTCACCGCCTGCGGGGCGGTGAATGGTTGTGTCCCCGCAGTGAGGCATGAAGGATCGCGCGGTCCCCGCAGCTCACACCCGCCTGCCCAATCGATTCTAGTGTTTAGCCAGCTCTCTCCCTTCTCCTCACCTTAGTTTGTAGATTTTCTTTTTCGGCGACCCGCACGCTATCAGAGAGCCGCGCACCCGCAGCTGCTCAGTTTCATCTTCTGCTCTGATGCAACCGGAAACAGGAAGTTGCAGCAGAGCAGAAGATTGAACACTGAGCAGCCGCGCGTGCGCGGCTCTTTGGGAAAGCGTGCAGGTCGCCGAAAAAGAAAACCTATAAACTAAGGTGAGGAGAAGGGAGAGAGCTGGCTAAACACTAGGATCGATTGGGCAGGCAGGTAGTGGCTGCGGGGACCGTGCGATCGCTAGTGTTCCCGGCTCAAATTGGAAGGAGGGAGTGAAAGGGAAAAGGATTCTGGGCCAAGGGGATGAAGTCGGAAAGAAAAACCCACAGCAGGAAAGAAAGGGAAGGACTGGCAGGTGAGCCAGATGCTAGAAGCAGGGGGGGGGAAGAAAGAGGGAAAAAAGCTAGATGGGGTTGAAAAGAAGAGACACACTGGTATGGAAGAGGAAGATAGGGGAAATCTGGACACAGGAAGGTAACAGAAAGAGGGGAAATTATGTGCATGGGGCATAGGGACAGAGACATAAAGGGAACATGCCATGGGGATGGTATATGGACACAGGGGGGGCAATGACAGATACATAGGGGAGATATTAGAAATGGAGAAAATAGGAGCACAGAAGCGAGATGGTTTGTGGGGATGGGACAGGGACCGAGCTTGCAGGCTCCAGTGGCTTGCACAAATTACATTGTAACGTGCCATGAAAATAAGAGGAAGGAAGGTAGATAGGCCACGCGAGAGGAGCTGAAGGGTAGTAGAAAGGAACAGATGGTAAAGGAGGGAGGGAAGGGTGGTGGTGGAAAGGAATAGAACAGACATTGAAGGAGGGTGGAGAGGAACAGACCCCCAAGGGAAATGTGGAAGACAGAGTGGGAAGAAGACAGATGCCAGACTATGCGGGAGCGGAGGGAAGAAGATGGGTGCTAGACCAATTGGGGGGGGGGGTTAAGGGAGAGGCACAGTAACAGCAAATGGAAGACGCAGAGAGAAGACACACAGTGGATGGAAGGAATTCAATGAGAAGATGTGGAAAGCAGAAACCAGACAACAAAGGTAGAAAAAAAAATTATATTTATTTATTTATTTTTTGCTTTAGGATAAAATAGTATATTAGTTGTGTTGATAAAAATTTATAAACAAAGCCCTGCCAGCTGAACATCTCTTTCTCTAGTTCAGCAGCAGGAACTTTGATTTATAAGAAAGGAATAAGCTAAATATTACAGTACTAAGGCTTATATGGATGCAGCGGGGACGGTGATGGGGCGGTGAATGGGATGGCAGTGGCGGTGACGGGGCGGTGAAAGGGATGGCGGTGACGGTGACGGGGCGGTGAAGGGAACGGCGGTGACGGGGCGGTGCAGAGGATGGTGGGCTGGTGACAGGGCGGTGACGGGGACAGATTTTTTCCCCGTGTCATTCTCTAACCATACAGATCTTCATCTGCCGTCGTTTCCTATGTTACTGGGAAAAGTTCTTCCTTCATCTGAACCTGTTTGCATCTACAGTGCAGATATGGACATAAAAATTTCTCAGCTTTGCACAGGATCTTTGGAAAACAATACACGCGAATAGCCAGGTTTCCAGTTTCAGCTACCAAATTTGCTTAAATACAAAAGGCATTGTGAGTGGCATGACGTAGGCTGCTATCTCATGGGCTCCTGTAAAGCGTGGCGCTGGTGTGATAACACAGCTGTCCCAGCACATTGTCTTCATACGCTGGATTTAGTGCTGCTTTCTGTCATGCAGAAGGAACAAGACGAAGTTACTATTTGTCTGTAGAACAAATGCTGTTTGCTTTATGAAGAGGCATTGTTATCTCCTGGGAGCACCTGTTGGGTTCTTCCATTTCCTATTATATCTCACCTATCTTGGGAGGGGGGGGGGGGGTTAGATCTTCAAAGCAACAGATTCTAGAAATTAGTTCAAACCTGATTATCACTAGAAACAGGTTGATGACATTTTCAATCTAAGCCTTTCGAATCGTATAAAGGAGTGCTCGTTATCTGTATTAGTTGCCAAATTTAAGTTTTGAAGCTCTTTGACTCTGCTTGAATTAAAATTATGCTGTTTTGAAAGCAACAGTATCCTGTATTTTGCTATCTCTTGTCCTCCAGAATGCCTTACAACAGTTGAACAATTTGTGCTCTTAACCAGCCACTCTCTCTCTCTCTTTTTTTCCTTATTGTCTCAGAGGAGAATTCTAGGCCTGTCTTATGGGTCAAATGTTTACAGATGTATTTACATATGGATTATAGGCACCAATTCAAGGGGGGAAAAAAATCTTAATTATTAGAAATCACACGTTTCTATGTACTGACCCGTTCAAGGGAAAACCGTTCTCTGTTCTCTTCTAGTGACATACGGAATGACGAGTTCTAATACCTACTATTACACAAAAGTGATGTCCAGCTTGTTTTTGGAAAGTTCTGCCGACAATGGAGTTTCTTTCCAGTCCATTGGAAGCATGGCAGACTTTTGGGCGGTGAGTACACGCGACCAAGGAATAAACTGAGAAGAAAATCCGACTTAGTTAAAATGTTTGCCATGTGTACTGCTCTTGAAACATTTGTTTTCCTTCCCGCAACAGTACATGTTAATAGTACATGTTATATTAGGGGTTTTTTGTTTGTTTTTTTTTACTGCTGTAAATATTATCAGTAATGTTATGCTGTTTGTTTCTTTTTTGTTAGCTATTTTTATTATGTATGTTTTGTTGTTACTCACTCAGAATGGTTTGGTGTGGAGGGATACACATTTTTAAATAAATAAAATAAACAATGTAAACCTCCTGTGTAATATGTTATATCTCTCCCTCTGACACAGTTTTCCTTTCTTCCATATTTTGTAATTACACTTCTCCCTCTGTATTCGCTGTGATAGGGGATTAACAGACCCGTGACTACAGAAAAACCACAAATAACTTTTTCATATGCTATTCACTGTTTTCTATTAAAAACCATCGTGAATATGGTGAAACCGTGAATAACATGGTGGGAGACCTGGCCAGTCCCTGAAGGAAAGGTAAAACACAGTGAAGAAAGTGCTGGGAATCAGCGATTTTCTCTGTAAACACTTGGAATCAGTGATTTCTTTATGCAAGCTGATGTAATTTGGGGGGAGGAGCCAGGAAGCTAAAAACCGTGAATAATCGAAACCACGATTGCTGAAACCGCGAATACGGAGGGAGACGTGTATTTCTCCATGGTACTCCATGGTCCTCTTATCTTGTAAATCACCTCGAAGCTGTACTGGAAAAGTGTCATCAAGAAGTCCTGATTTGATTAGATATATATCTGACTGTGAGAAAGTTAATGCAGTGCATTGATCTGTGTCTGCACTCTTTCAGCTGTAGTTTTCTAAACTGGGGATTCATGTTTGAAAGGAACCCACTACTTTATGTGGTCAATAAAACACTGAGGTATGATATCTAGATCAGCGATCGGTCACACTGTATGTGCTTCAAAATAAACAATTTCAGCTAATTTTAGAAAAAAAACAAAAAACAAGCCAAAATTATTTGAGTATTTTCTTTTTTTTTTCTTTTGTAAATCTTTATTGACATTTCAAACTTTTATAATGTATTACAATTGAAGAATCAGAAAAACTATCTGAAAATACATTCTTATCACAATTATATTAAACAATTTTTCCTCCCCTTCTTATCCTAGTTATAAACAATAATATTATATCTTATGCTATCAATATAATAAAAAACTTAATTTTACTCTTTCAAATAAATATTCTACCGCCCCCCCCCCCCCCCCACCCTCACCCTCCCACCCTCCCTGGATGTGTAAAGGAATCTATGAGGCAATAATATGTGGAACGATTCTTCATGTTAAACCCACTTTAGATAAAAATAAAAGTCGCCTTTTCATGATTTTGACAGGAATAGGGGTTCAAATTATTACATATAATTGGAAAAATCATGATAGGATTAATTTCAATTTTTGGTGGGCAACTGTGTGTACAACATATAAATATGAAAAGATTATGGTAGAACGTTTAGGTATTAGCAAGTCCTTTAGTGAGGTATGGAGTCCATTAACTAATTTTATTACGTTATAATTAATTATTTGAGTATTTTGCTCCAAGTGCCAACATATATGCCTAGCTCTTAGAGATATGAGACACATGTTTCCTTTTTTGGATGCAAGTCGATATTATGAGTTCTCAAATAAATTAAACAAATAAACTAAACCTTGTGCAACAGTAAAACCACACAAGATTTCACTTTCCATGACAGAAACGTTTATGTTTATTAGTACTTGATGTAACTTAGGCAGCCATGCACTTAGGCCCGCTTTTCCTAAAGTGCGCTAAACGCTAATGTTTGCATGTTAGTCTATGGACGCATTAGAGTTTAGCACGTGCTAATTCGATTAGTGCGCGCTAATCGGTTAGCGCACCTTAGTAAAAGACGGGGTTAGTGGCATAGCCAAACATATTTGGTGGGGGTGAGTTGGAGGCTGTAAGATTAACATGGTTGAGTACTAGGCATACATGACTGAGCCATGCTAGTTATACTCTTATTCTCAAACTAGTCTTTAAGCCTGTTACATTAACGGGTGCTAGAGCAGATGTCTGTCTGTCTGTTTTGTTTTCTTTGTCTCTCTCTCTTTGGACGCTGTCTGTCTATCTGTCTGTCATTCGTTCTGTCTGTGACTCTCCCTGGCCCCCTTTGTCTGTCTGTCTCTCTCCTTGCCCCCCTTTGTCTGTCTGTCTTTCTCCGTTGCCCCCTTCTGTCTCCCCCCCAAAGCAAACCAAGATTGCTCTCTGCCCTCCAGCACACCCCTCCCCCCTAAAGCATAGCAAGTTTGTTCCCTGGCCCTCTTTCCCTCTCCCCAACCCCAACTTCCCAGTGTAGCAGCAGCATTTCCCTCCTCCCTCCATTTCCCTCCCCCCTCTATTTCCTTGTGCAGCAGCATTTCCCTCCCCTCCCCCCCACCCCACTTCTCTGTGCAGAAGCATGTTTGTTTCTGGCCGGCTCCCTTACCCTTTCAGCGCACAACAAACCTTCCTCTTCCCCGGACACGATCTCCACACTCCCACCCCTGTACCGCAGAACACGAGAAGCGTCCAGCAGGTCGGGCAGTGCCCCGCGCCACCACCTCAGCCAGTCACGCACCTCCAGCCACCGCACGTGCCTCCAGCTAGCATAGGCGCCGTGAGGACTGGCACAGAAGCACACCTCACGGCGCCAGGAATCACGAACTTTCAAGAGCACATGCGCGCTCTAGGGTTTTATAATTATAGATAATGCTCTGTTGTTCACCTATTGCAAATATTCTATGTCAAACTCAATAAAACATATATACATAAAACAAACTTTATTTTATTTGTTATTTTTTTTTTTATTTCAAGCACTTACCTCAATTGTGCCCTCTTTCCTTATATAAATACCAAGCCTTTGGAAAAAAATCCAACAAACTTAAACCTCCATTCCTTCTTAACATTCAAATACTTTATAAAACCACCAAGAGTTCAATTTTTTTTCTAAAATACAGATAAAAAGAGTTTACCTCTAACCAACACAGGAAATTAATCCTAGGCTCCACACCTGACAATAAAAAATTCCCTAGTGCAAGAACTTGCTGTCTGTGTTCTCCTAACTGATGAGATATTTAAGAGCTCATTTTTTTTTTTTTTAAAAGAAAGAAATCTAAAAAGTGATAGAAATGGGCAGATGGATGTTTTTCTCACCAAACCCTTCCAATTTGCTACTTTTGAAATCTGTGTGCTAGACCTAGACCAGAGTTTCTCAACTTGGTCCTGGAGGACCCGCTTGCCAGTCGGGTTTTCAAGATATCCACAATGAATATGCACGAAAGACATTTGCATATAATAGAGGCAGTGTATGCAAATCAAGTTTATGCAAATTCAATGTGGATATCCTGAAAACCTGACTGGCAAGGGGGTACTCTAGGACCGAGTTGAGAAACACTGGTCTAGATGGATATCTATGCTGTTCACCTGCATTTCGTCAAAATCTCAAGAGGGCGTGTTAGAGGCATGGTGTGGGCAGGACTAGGCTGGGCTTAAAACGGACATTTTTCTACCATACTTGAACATTTAAGGGCTCAATATGAGCTCCCGAGAGAGGCGGTGAAGAAGAAAAGGTGAGAGAGTTCAAAAAAGCGTGGGATGAACACAGAGGATCTAGAATCAGAAAATAATAGTAAATATTGAAGAACTAAGGCCAGTACTGGTCACACTTGCATGGTCTGTGTCTGTATATGGCCATTTGGTTGAGGATGGGCTGGGGAGAGCTTCGATGGCTGGGATGATATAGATGGGCTGAAGACTTCAGTAGTTGGAACCTAAGCACAGTATTGGGCAGAGCTTTGGATTCTTGCCCAGAAATAGCTAAGAAGAAGAAATAAAATTTAAATTGAATCAGGTTGGGCAGACTGGATGGACCATTCGGGCCTTTATCTGCCGTCAACTACTATGTTATTATGTTACTTTGTTTGGAGCTAGACCTATTTTAACAATGAATAAGTGTCAAAAAGGTCCATAAACTGATCAGCTTACCACTGGAGGGACGCAAGTATGACTCTCCCCCAGTGGTCACTTACCTCCTCCCATCCCCTAAAGATAGGGTTAATAGACGTCCGGATTTCCCCGGACATGTTCTCCTTTTGAGGACATGTCTGGGGTCCGAATGGCTTTTCAAAACCCGAAACTCTGTTCAGGTTTTGAAAAGCTTCCGACACACAAATGGGTTAAGAAGGGTGGGGCTGGGGGTGTGATGCACATGGAACTGGGTGGGTCTAGGGGCGTGATCATGGGTCCGGATTTTCCCGAAGGAAAATCTGGTAATCCTACCCAAAGATATGAATGAAACAGTATACAGTATTCCCCTGAAATTCGCGGGGGTTATGTTCCTGGAGGCCCCACATTCCTGGAGCCCCTGCAAATTCTAAAAGCTGCAAATGCTGTAAATTACCATGTACAGTACTTAGTTTCAACTCATCTTGAGATCACCCACATCATTCCCTTCTCTGGGGTCCTGCCCTCTTCCAAGGTTGCTTCCTGTGTCCGGCAAGGCGGGACAGCTATTGTGTCAGAGGGGATGGGCACTGGAGAAGGGGTGCTGTGGGATTATTAGTGGGACAGCTCAGGTATGAGATGGGCGGTGAAGGAAGAGGGTGTCTGAAGGAAAACTTGTGGATTGCGTGCTGGAAGTGATGGTGGACCACAGGGAGGGAAGAGCGGTCCCCAAATCGTTGTGCTCGAGTGAGGGCAGCCTAATGCGCGTGATATATTTGTCTCCGTACTCGGCAGTTATGAGGGGGATTCATTCACATCTGGGTTAGTAACACTAGCACGGAATAAACCACAAATTACTGAGTCTGCAAATCGTGAACCGCGAATTTGCGGGGGTATACTGTATACCTGCTTATATGATAGCTTCAGATGTTATGGCCAGTCCTAGCAGAGCAGCAGGCTGGTCTTTGGAGTAGCTTGGTGGGCAATGAAGTGAACCATAGAGATGGGGGGCTCAGGCCCATAACCCATTCTAACCACTACCCTTGTAATGGAAGGTGAGCCTTCCAAACCTCATCCTAATCCCACTGTACTCGCGTATGGGTATCACCTACAGGCATATGGACTAGTAGTGTGGTGTACAGTTGGATATAGTGAGTTTTGGTTGGGTTTTGGAGGGCTCGCCATACAATATAAGGGGGCTAAATTGAGATGTACAATATGGCTGGGACTTTTTATGTGAGGTTCACTGCAATGCCCTCAAGGATGCTCCACTGCTCTGCTGCAATGTCTGTGTGGCCAGAGTTCTGGCTCCTCCTACATTCTGTGTATTTTTCTTTTGGACTTTTTTATTTTTTATTTTTTTCAAAAATGGCTCAAAAATATAGACACACATCTGAAAAATGGCCATTTTGGAAAAAACAAGGTAGACATTTTGCAGTTTTGAAAATTGGCATGTTTGGTAATGGATGTCTGTGCGTGTTCCGTCAAACGTCTAAACTCGGATTTAGACATCATATTGAGAATGCCCCTCTTAATAAACCTACTTGATTAAATCTTGAATCTCTACTACATCTGCATTCCTGTATTGCTGAAATCAAATGTGGCATTCTCATTTTATTCAGTTTTCTACATCAAGTACAAATACATACATTTTATGGAGTAGATATCCAGCCAGTGACAGTGAGGGGTGTTGTTTTTTTGGGGTTTTTTTTTTGGGGGGGGGGGTTAACAGCTGTCAGCTTTATCCCTAGAGCCTGGAAAAGCAGATTCCACTTCAAGCTATACTGCCTTTAACTGCATATAACAGAGCAAGATAGTGTACAATCAAAAAAGTGCATTAAAAGAAAAGAACTACAATAACTTGATAGGATAGCATCATTTAGCCCCCTTATATTGTATGGCGAGCCCTCCAAAACCCAACCAAAACTACAACGCTAGGGGCCCTAAGGGAGAGGGGGAGGGAAGGAGGTGGGGAGTTTAGGAACTGGAGGCAGACAGCAACAAGAGACCACCCAGATTAACCCAAGAAAGCATGCTCAAACAGACGTGTCTCGATCGGAACTTTAAAGTTCCTAAGTGAGGAGTTACATCGAATGGATAATGGGAGTGAATTCCAAGAGCGGCAGCCATGAAAAAAACCGCCCAGCGCCAATTACCACCAATTTAAGCCAATAATTGGCTATCTCCAATACACAGCCAGTTTATTAATTAAGTTGCGTGCACAACTGACTTTATTCCATAAGTTGTACATGCAACTTTGTACATTAAGTTTAGAATTGGGTGCCCAATTTTATAGAATTAGGTGATATATGCTGTTTTCATAGTATCTCTAGCCCACTGCTGGTTTGGTGAAGTGAAGCTGAGCTAGAAATTAACCTTTTAATTGAAGCCACAGGGGGAAAAAAACCTATGTAGCAGCATACAGAGAAATTATAGAACCCCACAATGGCAGTTATGTGTTAGTTATGGCTAGAAATTGTATTCCAAAACCACTGTTAGCAAGTTACTAGCATTCTCGATCATCAGTGCAAAACAGTAACAAAAAGTGAACCCTTCTCATTATCATTCGAATCAGTGTTGTTACATTCAATTGACGTCAAGAGAGAAGTGCTACAATGGTGACATGCCGCTTTGTTCATTTTCAGTATGCTCAAGGTCCTTTGTTGGATGGCCTCTACTGGACAAAATGGTACAATAATGAGTCGCTTAATCACAGTCCTCATTCTTTTATCTACTATGAGAATTTACTGCTCGGTGTTGCCCGTATCCGTCAACTGAAGGTGCAAAACAATTCCTGTGTGGTGCACAAGGACTTTAAGGATGATATTTCAGGCTGCTACGATGTGTATTCTCAAGAGAAGGAAGATACAAGGTCATTTGGACTTATCAATGGAACTGCGTAAGTACATGCTTGATGATGACAAGGACTACCTTACAGAAGAGCAACAGCAAAATAAAACATTCTTATAAGAACATAATTGATAGATTTTTTTTTTTTTTTACAATCTAATTTCTGGCAGCTTCTCAAAGTACATTCATCCTAATTTTAAATAAAAACATGATTATTGTATATTGGAAAATTAGGGAAATCTCGTGACTTTGAAATCACTGAGCTTTGGAATAATTTTCCTGTCCAGCTGCGTAACTTGGGCTCTTTCCAATTATTTTGAAAACATCTGAAAACGTGGCTATATTCAAAAATGTAAATTCCGCTGCTCTCTATAATCACTAATTATTTTTATGTTTCCCTTTCTTTAAAACTCTTGTAAACCAAGTCGAGCTCTATCTCTATAGAGAAGATGCGGTATATAAGCGTGAATGTTTAATTTAGTTTACATGTAGAGCTTGAGAAATTCAATAGTGCAGTTCACTATGTAAATCGCTGATAGGGATTCTAACTTTAAGGGCTCCTTTTACTAAGCCACGCTAGCGGTTTAACGTGCGTAATAGCGTGCGCTAAACCGCCGGATGCGCTAGCCGCTACCGCCTCCTCTTGAGCAGGTGGTAGTTTTTGGCCAGCGCAGGGGTTAACGCATGATGAAAAGTTGTGTGCGTTATCCCCGCTAGCGTGGCTTAGTAAAAGGAGCCCTTAGTTGCAAAAATTGTCTGAGGCCTCTGTTCTCTTCCTGTTACTGGTCCAGTGCACAGCTGCAGGTAAGGAATGATTCAAATGTGGAAGAACTAGAAACACTGATGGTATGTATCTACATAAGTCCCAAAAAACTTTTTAAAAATCTGTCAGTTTGCAAACTATAAACAGAAAACAGTTGCATTAGGGAAAGGGATTGCATACAGGTATTTCAAGCATTTTCCCTATATGTCTGGGTGGGCTCACTGACAGCACTATGCCAGAAGATTTGGAGGACCTGCACATGGCCAAAGGACTGGTCAGGATCAGTTTTTATCCCACTGCTGAAGAAAGATGATGCCAGGGACTGTACCAACTATAGAACAATTGCCCTGATCCCCCATGCCAGCAAGGTGCTTCTAAAGATCATCCAGAGGCACTTGGGCAGCCGGACAGGCGGGTTTGGCTCCGGTCTGTCCGGCCAACTACAGAAAGGTACGGGGAAGGGGGGTGGGGGTGTCGTGGGGGTCGGCCAGGGGGGTCGGAGGTTCTTGGGGGGGCGGTCAATGGGGGGAGGGGGGTTTGCATCGAGGGCAGGAGGGCCTGGGATCCCTCCTGCCCGTAATGTAGTGCGGGGTGGGGGTAGGGGGTCGCCGTGGTCAGGAGGACTTGGGCTCCCTCCTGGCCCGATATTGTCGGGGAGTTGGGGAATCGGCGGGGCAAGAGGGCTTGGGCTCCTTTTTGCCCCGATCGTGTCGGGGAGTCGGGGGGGCAAGAGGGCTTGAGCTCCCTCTTGCCCCGATCGTGTTGGGAGTCGGGGAGTCGGCGGTCCTTCAGGGTGGGGGTGCAGGTGCGTGCGAGCGGTCCTGCTTGGGGTGAATCAGACGTCGGGGGGGGGAACTATGTAAAAAAAATACACAGCAGAAGCTGCCAGTTCCTGGCATAAAGTGTAGGCATAAAAATCGCAACAGAATCTGCTATCTGTACCCAGCCAGGCATTTATTGACTGACTTTTTCATTCTAACGCAGATTTCCAATAAACTACATCTTTTACTGCCAATATTGATCCCAAAATGTCCAGGAAAAGAAAAGTTGACGGTGAAGGCAGACAATTTAATGACAAATGGGAAAATGAATACATGTTTGTGCTTAGTGAGGGCAAACCAGTGTGTATATTGTGTTATGAGACAGTGTCGGTGATGAAAGAGTACAATATACGTCGTCATTTTGACACCAAACATAATGTTAAGTATGGCAAATATACTTTGGAAGAAAAGCATAAAATTGTTAAAGAACTAAAAGGCAAACTACAATCACAGCAGCAAATGTTTACAAAGGCTACAGCGAAAAATGATGCTGCAGTGAAAGCAAGCTTTATAGTGGCTGAAGAAATTGCCCGTACTTCAAGGTGTTTTTCAGAGGGTGCCTTTTTGAAGCAATGCATGCTAAAAGTGTGTGAGAAAGTATGCCCAGACCAGATACAGAGTTTTCAAACTGTCAGTTTGTCAAGAAACACCATTGCAGACAGAGTTCAAGAACTCTCAGGAAATCTATCATCACAGCTGGCCGAACAGGCATGCAGTTATCTCGCTTTTTCACTTGCTATCGATGAAAGCACAGACAACACTGATAGAGCGCAGCTGTCCATCTTTATATGTGCTACGAAGACCGACCTCTCTGTCACTGAGGAACTTTTGGATGTAGCTGCCATGCATGGGACGACGACTGGTAGAGATATATTTGAGGCTGTGGAGAAATCTATAAATAATTTTAAATTGCCCTGGGAAAAGTTGGTGGGGCTAACTACCGATGGCGCACCTTCAATGTGCGGAGAAAAGAAAGGCTTGGTTGGACTAATGAAGGAAAGAATGCAAAAAAGTCACTGCCACACACCCTTGATTACTTATCATTGCATTATCCACCAAGAGGCTATGTGTGGAAAAGTTCTGGACATGAATGACATAATAACCACAGTCATTAAAACTATTAACTTTATAAGGGCACGTGGCCTGAATCATCGCCAGTTCCAGCAGTTTTTACAGGAGGTGGGTGCAGAGCATGGAGACGTGCCATACCACACAGAAGTAAGATGGCTGAGCAAGAGCGCAGTCCTCAAAAGATTTTTTGAGCTCAGAGAACAAATTGCTCTTTTCATGGAAAGTAAAGGAAAGCCCTTGCCTGAACTGTCGGATCCCGCCTGGCTATGTGATTTTGCTATGATGTGTGACATATGCGAGCATCTCGCCCAACTGAATCTGAAGCTGCAGAGACGCAAACAAGTCATCACGAAGATGTCTGACATGATCACAGCATTCCAGCGTAAACTTCAACTATGGAAGTCCCAACTGGAACAGGACAATCTTGCCCACTTTCCCGTTTGTTTGAGTATCTCAACCACTATTTCTGGTACTTTTCCTTGCAGTCGGCTGGCTACCAAAGTTAGCCGTTTACTAAGTGAATTTGAGCGGCGCTTCTCTGACTTTAGAACACAGCACTCAGGCTTTGACATCTTTGCCAATCCTTTTACAGTTGATGTCAACAATGTGCCCCATCACCTTCAGATGGAGATAATCGAGCTTCAGTCTGACAGTGGCCTGAAATCAAGGTTTCAGGATGTTGAAATTGAGGACTTCTACCCTCTACTGCCCCCTGACTCAATGCCAGAGCTCCGACTTCATGCTGCCCGTATTCTATCCATGTTCGGGAGCACCTATCTTTGTGAACAGATGTTTTCAATAATGAATCTGAACAAAAACAAGCACAGATCACGCATTACCGATGACAACCTCCATGCTGTTTTGCGGGTTGCTACAGCCCAAGAAATAAAACCGAACATTAACTCATTGATACGGGGAAAACGGTGTCAGACATCTAGCCAGAAAACAAAACAATGAGCATTTTAGGTACATTCCAATATTACTGTTTTGCTTGATACCAATATTACTGTTTTGCTTGATAGCATGTGAGTTGGTTAACAGCACTGTTAAGGAAAAGATTGTTCCACTCATTTTAAATTCACATTTCTGGTTAACATTGTCAGTTTATGACTGTTCAGTAAACCATTCGGCCCGCGATTTAGGCTGGATTTTAGATTTTGGCCCCTTCTCTGATTGAGTTCGACACCCCTGGTCTAAGGAAACCAGACGGAGACTATGTAGAAAAGGACTCAGAAAAAGCCCAACTGTTAAATGAATACTTCTGCTCTGTCTTCACCCGAGAAGCTCCGGGGTATGGCCCTCAGTTACAGACAAGGGCTGACTCAGTTGACCCATTTAGCGATTCCAAATTTACGCCCAACAGTGTCCACGTTGAGCTGTCCAAGCTCAAGGTTTACAAGGCAATGGGACTGGACAACCTGCACCCCAGGGTACTCAGGGAGTTGAGTGATGTCTTGGCGGAGCCGCTGTCGGCGCTCTTCAACCTCTCCCTTAGTTCAGGTAGCATCCCGTTGGACTGGAGGAAGGCTAACGTCATTCCACTCCACAAGAAAGGCTCCAAGACAGAAGCGGCAAACTACAGACCAGTGAGTCTCACATCAATAGTGAGCAAACTAATGGAAACTCTTATCAAACACCAATTAGATACGATCCTGAATGAAGAGAACCTACGGGATCCCCATCAACATGGATTTACTAAGGGGAGATCCTGCCAATCCAACTTGATCAGCTTCTTTGACTGGGTGATGGGGAAGCTAGATGTTGGAGAGTCCCTGGACATCATATACCTGGACTTTAGCAAAGCATTCGATAGCGTGCCTCATCGCAGGTTACTAAGCAAGATGAGTTCCATAGGATTGGGTGACACATTGACGAAGTGGGTTGGGAACTGGCTTGGAGGTAGGGTTCAAAGGGTAATGGTGAATGGCACCCCCTCTGAAATGACGGAGGTGATCAGTGGAGTGCCCCAGGGCTCTGTCTTGGGCCCGATACTGTTCAATATCTTTATAAGGGACTTGGCAGAAGGGCTCCGAGGTAAGATAACATTATTTGCCGATGACGCCAAACTAAGCAATGTAGTGGGCAAAAGCACAATAGATAAAAATTCAATGCCCGACAATATGATACATGATCTACTCTTACTAGAGAGCTGGTCTAAGACATGGCAGCTCAGCTTCAATGCCAAAAAAAGCAAAGTTATGCACCTGGGTACCCAGAATCCATGCAGGACTTATACCCTTAATGGCGAGATCCTAACAAGAACGGTTGCAGAACGAGACTTAGGGGTGATCGTCAGTGAGGACATGAAGGCTGCCAATCAAGTGGAGCAAGCTTCTTCCAAGGCAAGACAAATCATAGGTTGCATACGCAGGGGTTTCGTCAGCCGTAAGCCTGAAGTCATTATGCCTTTGTATAGATCCATGGTGAGACCGCACCTGGAATACTGTGTGCAATTCTGGAGGCCAAATTACCGTAAGGATGTGCTGAGGCTGGAATCGGTCCAGAGAATGGCCACCCAGATGGTCTCGGGACTGAAGGATCTCCCGTACGAAGAACGGTTAGATAAATTACAGCTATACTCGCTCGAGGAGCGCAGAGAGAGGGGAGACATGATCGAGACGTTCAAGTATCTCACGGGCCGCATCGAGGTAGAAGAAGATATCTTCTTTTTCAGGGATCCCACGGCAACAAGAGGACACCCGTGGAAAATCAGAGGCGGGAAACTGCACGGTGACACCAGGAAGTTCTTTTTCACCAAAAGGGTGGTCGATCGCTGGAATGGTCTTCCACTTCAGGTGATTGAGGCCAGCAGCGTGCCTGATTTTAAGGCCAAATGGGATCGACACGTGGGTTCTATTCGCAAAGTAAAGGCAGGGGAGGGTCATTAGGGTGGGCAGACTGGATGGGCCGTGGCCCTTATCTGCCGTCGATTTCTATGTTTCTATGTTTCTATGTGCATGACATCATTGCATTGATGCCCACGCACTTCCGAGTGCCTTCCGGTTAGGGCACTTGGTTTAGTGTGCTGCCGCCTGAAAAGTTTGCAGGACACTGGGCTAGAGTAAGGTCAATGCGGACAGTGTCATTGTAAAACAGACTTTAGCTTGTGCTAATGCAATCACACACCTAGAAAATGTAGCTCATATTAGTTGTGTATCCAAAATAATTTTAACTCTAGATGCTACCATAGCTAATAATAACACCAAATGATTTTCTTCCTTTGCATTAGTTTATTCAATCATGAATTCTTTATGGCTTCCAGCAGGTGTCACTATAAGTACATATATACAATGTGGTTAGCAGTTTTCTAGTGCAGAGGAACAGTTCATGTTTTCAAAGTGGCTCCTCATTTTTAGCAGGTGTGAAGAAGTAAGGGTAAAACACCTTGTGGAATAGGCTAGAATATTAGGCCACTTATTGGAAACTATGTGAAATCACAACACACGACTAAGAGGAAGTGTTTAGAAGCAATTGCCCATGGCACATCATAGACACACAACTGAATGAAAAATCAGTCGGCAATAGGATGAGACAAGCACTGATATACACAGGAAACTGACTTATTTTGTATGGTCGAGATCAATGTGTAGTTTTCTTATATTACCGAAGCTTGAAGAATGGTCAATCAATTGGCAACTAAGATTTAATGCTATAAAAATGCAGGTTCATGCACTTGGACTGCAAAAATCCAGGAGAATGGTATAGTATAGGAGGTGAAGTATTTCTGTGCGCGGAAGAAGAGCGGGATTTGGAGGTGATTGTGACTGATGATCTTAGGGTGGCAAAACAGGTAGAAAAGGTGACGGTTAAAGCCAGGAAGATACTTGGGTGCATAAGGAGAGGAATGCCAAGTAGGAAAAGGGAGGTGATAATGCCATTGTATAAGTCTCTGGTGAGGCCCCATTTGGAGTACTGAATACTTCACAAAGGCAGTTCATGGGGATTGGTGAATGCCGGCTAATTGTAGTTTCTGGTTATTTGAGAGAATGTAAAAATAATTGCGTCTCCCTTCCCACCTCACTCTATCATCCCCCCACCCCCACTTATAGATCCTACATCTTCTTCCCTTTTTTTCATGGTCACTTTCTCTACCCCCCCCCTTCTCTTCCACTTTTTCCCCCCACTCCCTCCCTCCATTCCCAAAATAGTAGAGCCACTCCTGACAAGCTCCTCCCTCCCTCTGTTCCTGAAGCAGCACAGCCGGTCCTGACAACCCCCCTCCCTTACTCACTCGATAATGTAGTGGCAGCTGGAAAGCAGAGGAAGCACCAGCCTCAGCAGGGCCTTTCCTCTGCCCTGTCAGAAGTGAGGAGAGGTTGTTGGGACATTGTTTAGAAGCTCAGGAGACAATTTTTTTTTTCCCAACAATTTTTTTGCCGGTTGGTTGAGAGTGTTGGTTAATTGAATGCCGGTTATCTGAGATTCTACTATACTATAGGCCAATCAAGGCAGTACCATGTGATGAGGGGTGCTTCCAGCTGAGAGCCACCATTTACTATAGGGAAGAGACAGCAACAACATGTCCAAGTTAGATAAAAGAACTCCACCACCCCTAATCTGGGGGAGAGAAGAATAAGAAAAAAAAACTGCCCTCACACCACTTCCAAAAATTAGGGGTTGGGACCAGTAAATATGCTAGCAATGGTTTACACCCAGGATGCCATCTGCTCCAGAACTACTATGAAAGTAGGGTTATTATATGGCTCCAGAAAAGGTGGTTGGGTTTTGGAGGACGGATTGAGACTTCAACTGGAAAAAAAATCTGGATGTCTCAATCTGTCCTCCTTTTTCTGGAGCCATATGATAACCCTAGATGAAAGCATTAATGAGATTGAGCTTGTGGATGTCTAAATGGAAAAAGGGTGGACTGCCACCTATTAAGGGTGTTACTTTTAAGATAAAGTTGAGTCAGGAATTATTACTGGCAAGAGGAGGCATCACAAATACAGGCAGAGAAGTTCTACATTATACTGTAAAGTTATAGCCTAACTGGATGTTTCAATTCTCTTGCTTTATCCTTTCCTTCTAGTTGGAGATATCATTCAGAAGATGATCTTGGAGGTTCTTGTCATTGGGGCAAAATAACAAGTTATAGTGGAGGAGGATATTATACAGACCTTGATGTAACCAAGCCACAGAGTGCTGGAGCCCTTCAGACTTTGAAAGAGAACCTGTGGCTGGACAGAGGAACTCGGGCAGTTTTTATTGACTTCTCAGTATATAATGCAAACATTAACCTGTTCTGTGTTTTAAGGTACAGTGATCAAAGGAGCAGAGCTAATATCTTACTGGATAGTAGTGTTAGTGAAATATTTCACAACTATACAAAATATTTAACAACACTTTTGTAGATTTGTATAGTACTGGCATGGCAGAGAGGAAGCAATGAAAAGTCAGCGTCTCCTTTCACCTAGCCTCCAGAAGAATCTACAATTATGGAACCATGCTAGAGGTTCCCAAAATATCTAAAGTTAAGAAAAGACTATAGACCTTAATTCTTGTGCAACGTATTCAAATGCTACAAGTGCTTATACAAACATTAGTAGCATCATAAAACATGGGACGCAAGCATTTCATAAAATGAAAACTAGATAATATGTAGATGGAACCTAAAATAATGTAATAACCCCCTCAAATCACTACAAGATTGATATCACCAAATGATCTGATCTTGGAGCTTCCAAGGGATTCCTAAAATTAACTGGTATTCATGTGAAAGGTCATAATCAAAACAAACGTCTAAGTCTGATTCGGATGTATGGCGCTAGATGCCCAAAGTCAGCAGTGGGAAAATGCCCATTTTCCAAAAATATGTCTAGAATTCCGTTCTCTAAAGCTGCCACATAGTGTATCTCAAATTCCTGCAGACAATAATTTGGAAGAGTTTCTATTCATTAGTTTAGGCTCTGGAGACCCAGTATAATTGTGTTTACCTGGCAATATTTATTGTAGCACACTGGAGCTAAGCCGCTAAGATCAAATCATATCTCTCTTGTTTCTCTAAGGTTGGTGGTAGAATTTCCAGCAACTGGTGGAGCAATTCCATCTTGGCAAATCCGTACAGTGAAACTCATTCGCTATGTCAACGGTTGGGACTATTTTATCATTGCCTGTGAAGTCATCTTTTGTGTTTTCATCTTCTATTACATTGTGGAAGAAATTCTAGAACTGAGGATACACAAGCTTAAATATTTTACCAGCATCTGGAACATTCTAGATGTAGTGGTCATACTGGTAATTATTTTGTGTGTAATATTTCCTTTATCTTCTCAAATATAGCATCAATTCTGAGATCCTTAAACTTGTTTCATTTTGCACTATAAAGAATTCCAAGTACCAACTACACAACCAGCTGCTAAAACTCAAGCTAGGCACAGCAAGAAACATACATGCAAATGTTCAGAATTCCTTTTTCATTTGTTTTATGCAATTTGTTGTAGGTATTTTGAGGCAAGTGTTGTCTCATTGTGCTACAATAGCGCTGTAGAATATAAGCCATAGTAAGGTACAGAGAAGAGAATGACACAGGGACAAATTTTTCCCCGTCCCTGCAGGAACTCAAACACTTATGATTTTAAAGTGTTTGAGGCTTGTGCAGATGAGGACGGAGATTTCAGGAATGGGGCAGGGCCAGGAAAAAGAACTCGCCGGGAAGGAGGGGGAAAAATTTGTCTCCCTGTCATTCGCTAGTACAGAGCCTCACAATTCACGTTGAGAATTCAATTGATTGCAACAACAAAAGCAATGATTCCCTTTCTTGTACTAATAGGAACATTGGTTTCTTTTTGTCAGCTTTCTCTTGTAGCTATTGCATTCCATATTTTCCGCACTATTGAAGTAAACAGGCTTATGGGCAAGTTATTGAAGCAACCTAATACCTATGCTGACTTTGAGTTCCTGGCTTTTTGGCAGACCCAGTACAACAACATGAATGCAGTTAACTTATTCTTTGCCTGGATCAAGGTAGGCAGGAGGATGTAAGATAAAGCTGAGACTTAAAATTCTGTGGTACCACATCAAGATATGACCTTATGTTCTTCATCTGCCATCATTTTCTCTGTTTCTAAACAAATGAGGTGACACCATGAGTATGCACAAGTTTTCCAGCGCTTTTCTATGTTGTTTTTATGAACATGACTTAATCCTCAGCTTGGGGTCATTTTTTCAAGATGATAGGATCATTTCAACTCAGTCACGACAGAATTAACTTTTTGGTAGCCCTACACAAACAAGCTCATTGTCGCCTCCCTGTTATAATATAAATACAGTTTATAACTCCCACAAACATAGGGCCTCTTATTTTTCTGCATAGGAAAGCCAGCAAAGGAGAAAGCAGAAGGCAAAATGCACTGTTTACCAACTCCTCCTGCCAAATGGAGGACAATGCACAGCGGGTTAGGAAAACATACAGACTTCTGTGGGTGGCAGTGGCTTATCTTTGCCTCCTATTCTTGCTTTTTTGCCAAATTCTACCATGGGAGCAATTGAACTAACACTCTTCCTAAACATTTGGGCCTAGTCACATGGCCAGTGTGTCAATGCCTTAATCCTGCCTTGGACTCAAACAATGAAGTTATTTGGCAGAGGAATAGGCTAGTGGTTAGAGCAGTGGGCTGAAAACCTGGGAAACTGGATTTGATTCCTACTGCAGCTCCTTATGACCCTGAGCAGGTCACAACCCCGTGTTGCCCCAGGTACAAAATTTAGATTGTGAGCTCACTAGGATAAAAGAAGCACTTGCTTATAATATATATAAACCACTTTAGTTGTACCACAGAAAGTCAGTGTATCAAATCTTAGAGTTATCATATGGCTCCAGAAAAAGGAGGACGGATTGAGATGTTCGGGTTTTACTTCAATTGAAAGCAATGTAAACCGCATAGAACTTCATGGTCCTGCGGTATATAAACTGTTATTATTATTATCATTATTAAAACCCAGATGTCTCAATCCATCCTCCTTTTCCTGGAGCCATATGGTAACCCTATCAAATCCATGACCCTTACTTTTGTCTCTGGACATACAGGCTGGACATACAGTCTGGACATATGCTGTATATACAGGCTGAATCAACATTAAACACTTTTTATATGATGTAAAGCACAAAAAAAGAAAGAAGACATGAGAAGATACTGAGCAGAATCTCAAACCAGAAACTACTAAAGAATAAAACTTATTAAGGTTGCAGGCCAGTGAGCCTGGGGACACTTCTCTACCTACCAACACTTAAATGATGGACCCTGAGATTTTACAAAGAGGAGCAAAGCCATAATTCAGGAGGAGAAAGCTTGGAACATGGAAAAATCTTTACTGTAAAAACCTACTAAAGTTTCTGGTAACAATTTGTGAAAACATGAACCAGAAATATATATTTTGATGTTCCCTATCAAGAAGTAGCTTTTTCTGAACAGGAGACAATTGAGAAGGATAGCAGCAGCTAATTACGGTACTATGGCTCACCATTTCTAGTTTTACTTTAACCAAAACTAATCAGTTGCTGTATATAACTTTGCAGTCAAAGTGATTATAGGCAGAAATAAGAAAATTATTGTAACTGAACAGTATCCTTAAGCCACTGTCAACTAATCACAGTGGCTTAAGGATGTTGCTGCCGCCTGCTAAGCTTGGTAAAAGGGAGTTCTGGCCACCTTTAGAGAAAATAATTGTTTGAGATGTCTGTATGCAAATGCCAGAAGCCTAAGAAACCAGATGGGAGATTTAGAATATATTGCATTAAATGAAAAAGATGAATGTAATAGGCATCCTTGAGACCTGGAGGCAAGAAGATATCCAATGGGACACTGCAGGCCTGATATTCAGTGCTACTTAGATGGCCAGGAACGGCTCCTGGCACTGTTCCCTCTAAGCTGAGCAGGAGTCCTCCAACTGCATTTCTGCCATTGGGGGGTGGTGCTTCTATGTTACGTGTTCAGTCATTAGTAGGGTTGCCAGATTTTCCAATTGGATAATCCGGACCCCCTAGACCAGGGATCTCAAAGTCCCTCCTTGAGGGCTGCAATCCAGTCGGGTTTTCAGGATTTCCCCAATGAATATGCATTAAAAGCAGTGCATGCACACAGATCTCATGCATATTCATTGGGGAAATCCTGAAAACCCGACTGGATGGGACTTTGAGATCCCTGCCCTAGACCCACCCAGTTCTGCCTATCCCCACCCTGTAATGCCCTAGCCCCGCCCCCTGCTTCCAGATGTGATTTGAGGAGGCTTTTCAAAACCCGGACAAAGTGCTGGGTTTTGAAAAGCCATCTGGGGAAATCTGGATGTCTGGTAACCCTAGTCATTAGGGACAAGCCACACCAGTTGCAGCTTTAATATCCAGTGAACAAAATGCTCACCACTGACAACTGAATATTGACCCGGGGTAGGGAACTCTGGTCCTCGAGAGCCGTATGCCAGTCGGGTTTTCAGGATTTCCCCAATGAATATGCATGAGATCTATTTGCATGCACCGTTTTCAATGCATATTCATTGGGGAAATCCTGAAAACCCAACTGGAATACGGCTCTCAAGGACCGGAGTTCCCTACCCCTGGTCTAAACTTAGGCAATATTTATAGAATTACCTCCTTGGCACATGACTATTTTACCTACACCCATAGGCAATGGATGCTTTTTTTGTTGGGGGGGTCCAAAAGCTCCGCCCTAACCCAAGCAAGATCCTGCGGCACGATGACTCCCCCACATACTAAAAACCGCGCTATGATTTTGTAAAAAAAAGGGAGGGGTTTAAGCGGTATATAAATTTTTGTAATAAAGATAAAGATTAGGGGGCTCCTTTTATGAAGCCGCGTTGGCGGCTTTAGCGCGCGCAACTTTTAATCATGCGCTAACCCCCGCGCTAGCTTAAAAACTACCGCCAGCTCAAGAGGAGGCGGTAGCGGCTAGCGCGTCTGGCGGTTTAGTGCATGCTATTACGTGCATTAAACCGCTAACGCGCCTTCGTAAAAGGAGCTCTAGGTCTCTTCTGAATCAGATGCTCTGGAACATGCAACAGCAGTGTTGTAGAAGAGTTAGTCTACAGTACTTCAGCACTCACCAATTTATCTTCACAAATAAAGTCATAATGCAGACAACTTGTACAACAGCCATACACTTACCTCTCATTCAGAAAAGTGTTTAAAGGACACACATTTTTCTCATACATTCAGTTTTGGTCTTCTTTATCAGCATATCATTCTGTGCGTTTTGTTAGAACATTATCTGTAGGAAAAATGATGCTCACGCCTACATTGCTTTCTGTCTGTTCACGTCTGGTACTGAGGTTTCAAGTTTAATTGCTGACCTTTGCCATTGCTCCCTTTCTTCCTTCAGATATTCAAGTACATTAGCTTCAATAAAACCATGACCCAGCTATCGTCCACACTTGCCCGCTGTGCGAAGGACATCCTGGGTTTTGCGATCATGTTCTTCATTGTATTTTTTGCCTATGCCCAGCTGGGGTATCTTCTCTTTGGAACTCAAGTAGAGAACTTTAGCACCTTTGTTAAGTGCATGTGAGTAAATCTGGTCTTTTCTGCAATCAAAAATTCAGTATTTAAATTAAAGAATTGTGGTGGTTGTTTTAGTCCACTTGGTGAGGTCATACATGGAAATAAGGGTCAACAAACAAATTGTAGGTTACGTATATATCTCTGCCGATCATCAAGTCAGTAAGGAAGCAATGCAGTTAAACTAGATTTAAATAGCACAGGTTTATCTAGGTCTTAGATTGTCTAGAGCAGTGATTCCCAACCCTGTCCTGGAGGAACACCAGGCCAGTCGGGTTTTCAGGCTAGCCCTAATGAATATGCATGAGAGAGATTTGCATATGATGGAAGTGATAGGCATGCAAATTTGCTTCATGCATATTCATTAGGGCTAGCCTGAAAACCCAATTGGCCTGGTGTTCCTTCAGGACAGGGTTGGGAACCACTGGTCTAGAGCAGTGATTCCCAACCCTGTCCTGGAGGAACACCAGGCCAATCGGGTTTTCAGGCTAGCCCTAATGAATATGCATGAGAGAGATTTGCATATGATGGAAGTGATAGGCATGCAAATTTGCTTCATGCATATTCATTAGGGCTAGCCTGAAAACCCAATTGGCCTGGTGTTCCTCCAGGACAGGGTTGGGAACCACTGGTCTAGAGACTCAATAGAGCAAACCATAACAAATATGTGTCTGTCTCTGGGAAAACTTGATTTTGATATCTTGCTAGCATCAACTTGCTGAACAATTGAGAAAATATTTATATTTAGAAAAATACAGTATAGGGGTTAGATGATGAATTATCAGTGCTAGGCCTAGTATGTTATTTCAGTGTGTTTGTAACACTGTTTTATTTTATAAGCCACCTTGAGTTACATTTGTGGAAAAGGCGGTTTTAGCAGATCATAATAAATATAAACATGCCTTGTGGAGGTCTACAATGTTTTGATACATTCATGTCCCTTTTAACAAGGACACTTAACGCACCTTAAAAGGGGGAAGTGGGTTTGGAGGGGTGTATTTTGTTGAAAAAACTTTTGATAGCTTGTACTTCTTCCTCCGTTCTTTTGGCTGTCTTTTGATTGTATTTTGCTGAATCCCTTTGCTTATTTTATTCATTTTGTTTCTTTGTCATCAATAAAATTGTTTATACACTAACAAGGACACTTAGCTAGAGATAAACAGGCTAATGAACAAGTCCAGTGGCGTATCGAGGGAAGGAGGCATCTGGGGCGGTGGCACCCAGCATCATCATATCATATGCTACTCAAGCACCCCCCACCGCCACCCCCCGCGTACCTCTTAAAATGTTCACCGGCTTCCTTCTGATGTCACGTCCTGGTACTATGACCAGGACGTGATATCAGGAGGAAGCCAAGACCAGGAGGTGGAAAATGCTGCTTGCACCGGCAAACATTTCAACAGGTATGCGGGGAGCAGAGAGGAGAGGCGCTGGAGCCCCTACCAAGACAGCACTTGCGGTGGTCCACACCCCTCCCTTACGACATCACTGAACAAGTCTGTGGTGAATGTACATGGCAAAATTTCTGAGACCTTATGTTCGTCTGTCTCATGATCATTAGTGCACATTATAGTGAGGTTAATTTCTGTTTCTTGCGTCTTCTTTTTTTCAGTTTTACCCAGTTTAGAATCATTCTTGGTGACTTTGATTATGATGCTATCGACAATGCCAACAGGATCTTAGGACCCATCTATTTTGTCACTTATGTATTCTTTGTTTTCTTTGTCCTGCTGGTAAGTGAATTTCTAAACATTTATTTAAGTTATATTATTATGTGGCTCACTAGTTCTGTACATAGGGGGGGCATCGTTCAGAAGCTGAGCTACCACAAAAAGTGGAGATTTATTTATCTTTATGCCTGATGTTCAGCAGTGTTATATTTTTAGGTAGGTCTGCTGAATTTGCACTCATAAAATTAAAAGGATAGCTTATATTGTAGATCAGCTGTATAAATAGCGATGGAGCTATATGAATAGGACTGAATATCGTCACCATTTGCATAACATGTAATCTGAAATGCCTCTAATCCTGTTTCCTGTGAAATGGACATCTCAAGTTGACCATTGGCTGTTAAAGGTCTTATTCAGTTAGCACCCAATGCTAAAGAACCATTCAGGCCAGGGGGGGGGAATGAAGGCCACAATCCAGTCAGGTTGTCAGGATTTCCTCAATGAATATGCATGAGATCTATTTGCATACAATGGAGACAGTGCATGCAAATAGATCTCATGCATATTCATTAGGAAAACCTGACTGGATTGCGCCCTTTATTCCCCACCCGATATAGGATTTTTCGAACCTGGAACCCTGGAAGTCTATTTTCCTTCCAAAGTGAGAGGGTGACTTTATTAACTTTCTTAGATGGATTAAGAAAATTCTCTCCAGAAATATGTTTGCTCTGCTTAATAGTATATTCTAAGCATGTTTGTTTGGGGCAGAAAGGAAGGAGTGGCAGTCAGGAGGTCAGTGAGAACCACTCATTTCCTATTGCTCTGCCCTATGTTATTGTTGCTATATTGTTGTTGCCATAAGGTAAGGTGGGAGGGAAATCAAAAGTGGAAAAGGGAAACGACTGAGTTGGATGGATAAAGAGATAGGTGAGATGGAGGATGGGAAGAGCAATGCACAAAAAAGGGTACGGAGTAGGAGAGTGAGCTGGACAGGTAAAAGATGTAAGGAAAGCTGGAAAGAGTAAGATGGGATTACCGTAAATATCGAGTGGCAGTTTGCTTAATGTGCCCTCGCACCACCAAAATATTTGTCCCTCTGAAAGCAAAAACTAACATTTTACAGAGCACTAAAAACTTGATTATTCACCACATTGTAATTTTTCCTTCTCATTATTTTACCTCTTAACATTATACACCGTAAACCAAGTCGAGCTTTATTTTCATAAAGATGACATGGTCTATAAATTTAAGTTTTAGTTTAGTTTACTTTGTTGAACTGATAGAGATGAGCACTCACTGAACCCCTCAGTACAAATGGAAGGGATGTGAGCGTAGGGTTTCCATATGGCTCTAGAAAAAGGAGGACGAATTGAGACTTCTGGGCTTTACTTCTATTGAAAGCAATGGAAGTAAAACCCAGAAATCTCAATCTGTCCTTTTTCTGGAGCCATATGGTAACCCTATGTGAGGGGAGAAGGACAGACAGAGGGCCTTTGTCCAACAGCAGCTTCCCTGTAACCAACATGCAGGTGTGTTCTACATATATCTGTTGGGAACATCCTGTGGACAACACACTGAGCTATAGCACACGGCTGTGACACAAACTTAGCATTTTTTTGCTACTTCAGCTTGTCTGCAGTGTTCTTTGCTCACATGTTTAAAGACAATAGACTGTTTTCAGTCCAATTCTTTATATGTGAGTTTGCAAACCATTGGGCCCCTGAGGAAGGCATGTTCGCCGAAACACGGACCGTGTAGGGTCCGGTTGGATTTTTATCAAAGTATTTTTTATCATTGTACTTTTTTATTGGATTTTCATGGTTTTATATGTCAGTGTTTGATAAATTATCTCCAGAACATCTGTATCCACAGTTTTTGTTTTCATCGGTGGATTGTTTTCACTGTGGATCATTGGGTCTCCCCATTTTTCTTTGTTGACAAACTTAAAGTGTCAGTGCCTCAGTTACTCTGCACACAAAAATACTGCTGTGAAACCAGAACTAAGCTCCAGTATAGTAGGCAGGGGCCCAGCATGTAGGACAGGACATCCAGGGAGTAGCTAGGAGAAATTAGACCTTGCTGTTGCTTCCACTGCTGATCTGGGAGTGGGACTTGAAAGACAGAGATAAGCTGTTGTTATGGCCAAGTGGTTAAGGCAATGGACTTTCAATACAGTGGGATCGCTCTGTGCAGGTTCACATCCTGCTGATTACAAACCTGATCATTTCTATTACTAGTACAGTTGGTTTTCTTGTGTTCATATATCAGTTAGCTTAGCGGGGTTTAAAAAAAGGTTTTGATAATTTCCTAAAAGAGAAGTCCATAGGTCATTATTGAGATGGCCTGGGGAAAATTAATTGCTTATTCGTAGGATAAGCAGCATAATATCTGATTTACTACTTGGGATCTAGCTAGGCACTTGGAGCCTGGGTTAGCCACTGTTGGCAACAGGATACTGGGTTTGATAGACTTTTGGTCTATCCTAGTATGGCAACTCTTATGTTCTAATGGCAGTTTACTGCCAGTCATCCACAGGCACAACTACCAGAGAGCTGTCACCGCAAGCACAAAAGTCGGGGAGGAGATATAAAGTAGAGAAGGAAGTGGTATAACAGTGAGCAACCAACAACAAAGAAGATAAAAAGTGAGGGAGAAGGGGAGAACCTTCCCCCTCCCCCTCCCGTCCTGCCATACCATTTATTTTATGGCCTCCTAGCCATCACTGAATTCACTCTTAGCTGTTTTTCTGTGCTGGAACAGGCAAATCAACCATCATTCTACAAATAAAACGTTGTTTTGATCTTATTATGCTTTATTCTTCAGAGTCAGGTCTTTATTTAATGTTTCGGTGAATCACTAAGAAGAATCACCCAGCCATGCTATAAATAAATACTACTGTTTCCAAGGAATTGTGATTTGAATATAACTTTGTTTCGTAGAATATGTTCCTGGCTATCATAAATGATACATACTCAGAGGTGAAAGAAGAACTTTCAAATCAGAAGAACGAATTGCAGTTTACTGACATTTTAAAACAGGTATTCTCTTAATCTGCTCAAACAAGCACAGTGTGGTCAGTAAGCCCAATATATGCACCGATTTTGAATGAACAAAAAACAAGTTACAGGAAACACATATACAAATATAAAATCACTAATAACTTGGTATAAACACAAAATCTATAATATAAATACCAGTCAGATTAGTAATTTTTACTTGAATGTGGACTACCAAAAAAATATGGAGGATAGTAGTCCATCATATCTTCCTATTCAATATAATAATCAGTCCCGATTTCTCAGTGTGTATCCACTTCATTTTATATGCTTGTTATCAATAGTTCAAAATAACTTTAATTCCAAGAATCAATTGACTCTTCATAGATGATCATTCATCCAACACGACATCATGTTTCTCTGCCACAGGGATGAACAGATAAAAAGCCACTTTTCTTCCAGTCTGTAAACTTTCACTCTACTGTATATACTTTAAAGAAAAATGGTGTCAGCATGTTCCTTATATTCTGGAGAATAACACCCCCCAAAAAAGATGATCCAACATAGCCAGTAAAATGTATAAAGCCTGTATGATGCTGCACCATCTCTGGCTATACTGCCATGTGAAAATCTGCTCGGGGGGAGGGGAACAGAAAAAAGCGCTTACTACAAATGTCTTCTTCTACAATTTTTTTTTTTGCCAAAATGTTAGCATTTTTTAAAAAATTTGCAAGTGTTTTTGCACTATGTACTGCGTAAGAACGATTTGTGAAAAAATTCACACTTTAGTACCTACAATAGCGCCAGAATCTTAGGGCCTGTTTTACAAAGCCACACTAGCGGCTGCCGTGCGGCAACAGCCTCGAAGCTCTTTAAATCTCTATGGGCTTCGGGGCCATTACTGCGCTGCAGCCGCTAGCGTGGCTTTGTAAAACAGGCCCTTAGATTACAATTATTCAAGCATCCCTGCTGAAGAGTCTGGCTTTTAACCAGCTCAGAGTTAGAGAAGAGCTTTAGCTTTTAATACATACTTAATTAAGACTATAAAGATTTGGGAGGGAAGGGGTTAATATAGATCGGCTGAATACAATTCTTTCAGAACAGGATGTCTCCGACACTTTCATTTTGTAAGCAGGCAAAATTCTGAAACCATCATAAAGGTAAAATGAGTAAATGTACAGTTTCTTTGTTCTTGCCCTAAATTTACAAAAGTGTCACTCTAATTATCATCATTTCAATGTTTTAATGTATACTTCCATTTTGCTCTGTAGGGGTACAACAGGACATTATTCAAACTGAAACTGAAAAAAGAGCGTATTTCAGATGTGCAGAAAGCATTACAAAGTGGGTCCAAAGAGCTGGAGTTTGAGGATTTTAAGAACAGTCTGAAGGAGTAAGTTTTTAATTTCAGTAAAAATCTACTATAATCATTCCAGTATGAAAAGCATTACCCCTGTACGTGAGCACCTGCATTTTCACAAGTCATTGGATTTTCTTTCTGTACTAACTGCTACAGGCGCTTTGTTATGTCCAAGCTTGACTACTGCGACTCCTTTGATGTGAGACTCACTCTTTACTCCCTCAAACATTTATAGATTGTCCAGTCCACCACTGTCGAACTACTTCACAGCTCCCACCGCTACAACCACATCACACCTCTCCTCCGCTTTAAACATTGGCTTCCAATATCTGCAAGTGTCAAATTCAAAATTTGTCCGTTTTTAAAGGCCATCTTCCTTCCATTCCCTCTTATATTAATAATCACCGTATCCCTTACACTTCTTCCATTGGCTCTTGTTCGTTTAACATTAACCTCCTTTCCCTCCCACCTTCAACAGCTCTGCACTTGGCCACCACCCATGATTTTGCATTCAGGGGTCCTTTTACTAAGGCGCGCTAGCCATTTTAGCGCACATGAAATGTTAGCACACGCTAACGCATCCGTTATAGTCTGTAGACGCATTAGCGTTTACATGTGCTAATATTTGGCGCACACTAAAACAGCTAGCACGCCTTAGTAAAAGGGACTCCTCGGTTACTTAGGCCCCAAGCTTTGAAATTCACTACCCCAGTATAGCAGTTACCAACCCTCAATTCACAAATTCAAGAAACTGCTCAAAATTTTCCTCGTCAATGAAATGTTTGGCACCTCTACTAATTGAGACCTCTTGGCCATTCCAGGCTTCTTTTCCCAGTTGTTTCTCTATCCCTTTCAAGCTTATAGAATTCCACGTAACACTTGCAAGTTTAACTTCCAATTTATGACATGGGGGTTACCCTGTATTGGTAGCATGGAATGTTGCTACTGTTTGGGGTTCAGGAATCTTGCTTACTCTGAGATAATGGAATGTTGCTACTACTTGGGTTTTGGCCAGGTACTAGGGACCTGGATTGGCCACCGTGAGAACGGGCAACTGGGCTTGATGGACCATTGGTCTGACCCAGTAAGGCTATTCTTATGTTCACTACTTTTCCTTCCCTTCCCAGTGATTTTTTTTTTTTTTTTAAACTGTTAACTACATAGAAGTGCCCTCAGACCCACTGAGGCATATCAAGCACAATAAATAAACAAGTGGATTATCCACACTGTTCCAGCCAGTGCCTATATGGAACAGTTTGCAACCGGGAAAAATGTCAATAAAGAAATTAAATTCAATTTTGTACTGAATGATGTCAAATGTCTTGTGAAGCTCTGATTAGATTCGGAACAAAATGTCAGAGGTTGATGGGGTGGTTAAATGTTCCACGTTTCTGTTGCATTTGTAGTTGAATCAATGAGTTCAAGTCAACCGATGTTAACTGCGAGGTGCGCTCCCTGCCTCTTCTCATGTTAGGTGTTTAACACAGGATTTAACACATGCTTACAGTATGAAGCCCATGTTAAAATGCCTAACAAATTTTTTTTTTTTTTTTTAACCCAAAAATAATATTATTCTTTTTGATTTAGGATGGGTCATGCTGATCATGAGATAACTGCAGCCTTTTCAAAATTTGACCACGATGGAAACCAGATTCTTGATGAAGAAGAGCAGAATAGAATGAGGCATGAACTAGAGGAGAAAAGGGTAAGATATACTGTCAAACACATATATATGTAGCTTCATGCAGGATTGGGAAACCCGATCCTGCCATTGGTACACAGTATGCAAAAGCTTGTAATTGGACAGAATTTCTTTGAAGGGGGTTGGTGCAATACTGACAAAACCTGCAGGGGCAGAAAATATCTGAGAAGATGGCACAGAGGTTTTTTAGGTCAATGCAGGCAGAAACTACAGAAGCAAATTTACCAGAGATGCAATTTTAAATAATTCATCATTGCTACATAGATGTGGTGAAGTTATTTAAAATGAGCCTTTCCATAGCAATGAATTGTATTCATTATGGTTTTGATGTGGATAACATTATGTACAGTTTTGAAAGATGTCACAGATTATAAAATTCTACTGCTCTCATTTAAAATCAAACTCTCCCATTTGCCCTTATTTTTAGACAAATTACTAATTCCTCAAAGTTCTCCCCGTACCTTACGTTCTACGGACCAAAAACTCCTTTTCATCCCTTCTCTAAAAGAATCTTATTATACAAGGAAAACCAATTTTGCTATAACAGCTCCTACTTTATGGAACTCTCTTCCTCAATTTCTTCGGGATGAAACTCATTTACCTAAATTCAAAACTAATCTAAAAACTTTCCTATTCAAGGATGCTTTTAACAACCCCTAACCACTTATATTCACTTACTTACTCATCATTGTCCTAAAAGCTCCCCTTTATTTCAGCGCATATCTTTTATACCATGCACCCCTGTCCTTCATGTTCTATCCCTTCCTTCTATCTCATTTCCTCTAATATTATGTAACTTTTCCCTTCCTTCCCATCTCTCCTCACGGTCATGTTTGTCAGTATATGTCTAATATGTTTTCGCATATTTCTCAAACACCCCATTAACTAGTTCTTACTCTCCTATTTTAAATTTTTTTTTTATATTGTTAACCGGTCAGATATTTGTTTTATGATCGGGATATCAAAAAAAAAAAAATCAATAAACTTAATAGTATTCTTAACCTCTCTCCAGAATCTAATGAGCATGCACAGGTGTACGAATCCCAGAAAGGAAGGAAATATTATTGCTGAGAGACTTGGGGGGAGGGAGTCCTTTTACTAACCTGTGGTAAGCACTAATGCATGCTTACCAAAGCTTAAAAAGGCATACCACAAGGTGCGATGCGGCATCCTGTGGTAAATTTCAAATGTGAGCACACTCCCCAAGAGCAAAAAAATAATGTTTTGCTAAGGCCACTTCCTACCACAGCAGTGGCTCTGGGGCAGGGGGGGCAGTCCGCCCCGGGCACTGTCTTTGTGGGGGTGGCTGCCTGTGCCGATACACACTGGACCACCAGGCTATAAGAGGGATTTTTAAAAGGTATGACGGGAGGGTGGTGTTCTTAAGAGTTATGATGGGGTGGGGGAGGTTTAAAAAAGTACCGGGGTGTTTTTAAAAGGTACGACGGGGCGGGGGATGTTTTAAAAAGGTATGGGTGTAAAAATTTGTATCTTCGCTGCATAAGACCCACCGACATTTCCACCCACTTTTGGGTGGGAAAAAAGTGTGGCTTATGGAGCAAAAAATACGGTAATTCTTGTGTTGGCTTGTTTCTTTTTCTTATGATATGGAACTCTCCTTTTGTTGAGGACTAGTAGGAATATCTGTAATTTCACCTTAGGCTTTTGTTTTCTTTTTTATTTCTCTCCAAGCTTCTGCTTTTCTGTAACCTTGGCGAAATAAAAAATTATTTGAGAAATATAAAGGGCTCCTTTTACAAAGGTGTGTTAGGGCCTTAACGCGCAGAATAGCGCACGCTAGCCTCTACCGCCTCCTCTTGAGCGGGCAGTAGTTTTTCAGGTAGCATGCATTATAGCATGCGCTAATCCAGTGCGTGTGCTAAAAATGCTAGCGCACCTTTATAAAAGGAGCCCAAAGTAAAAAAAAAAAAAAAAAAAAGCCAAAAAAACAAAACTCCTGAAAGGTGGATAAATTGATTATTCATCTAATTAGGTAAAACTGTAAAAGCCCGTGCCTTGCTGTTGACCCAGATTGGTCAGTGTCAGAGACAGGATTCTGGTCTAACCCAGCATGACACCTTCATGAGCTCATGTTCTTTTTTTTAAAATTATCATTTATTTATTTACTAAATTTGAATAAACTATCAAGCATTGAAGCATCTTGTACAGAAAATATTGTATAAGATTCACATAGTTAAAGAAAAGTAAACCGATACATTTATAAATCATAACTTAAACAATCTCAAGTCCTCACCTTTAAGATCCAAGGTTTACTCATGAGTGATTATAAGAATTAGATACAAGTCTAAATAAATAAAGCGATATATCTGATAGCTGGACTGGGAGTCAGTGCTTATGTTCTTATTTCCAATCTGAACAGCAACCAAGATGATTTTTTGTTGTTATTCTCCTGCTTCAGGTTGCTTTGAATGCAGAAATTGAACATTTGGGAAGATCCTATGGCAGCAACAATTTGGAAGAAGGGGTCAATTTTGTAGATTTGAAAAACAATCAAACCAGTAGGCTCAACTCGGTGTCACAAGAGGAATTCCAAACGTGAGTCCTAGTTATAATCTCAGCTGTTGATTATAAAACTGTTACTCCTCTGCCATATCCTAGTCCAGGGGTAGGCAATTCTGGTCCTCGAGAGCCGGAACCAGGTCAGGTTTTCAGGATATCCCAAATGAATATGTATGAGATGGATTTGCATGCACTGCCTCCTTGAGATGCAAATCTATCTCATGCATATTTATTGTGGATATCCTGAAAACATGACCTGGCTCTGGCTCTCGAGGACCGGAATTGCCTACCCCTGTCCCAGTCTATCCTTTTTTAACTGTAGCATTCTACATTAAAAACCTAGGAGGATTTTTATTAAAGGCTGGGCCCGTAGTAAGGCAACAACTTAGGGCTCCTTTTACTAAGCTGCAATAGCGGTTTTAGCGCATGCGCTAGACCTTAACGCCAGTATTGAGCTGGCGTTAGTTCTAGCCGCCTAGCGTGGGTTTAGCGCGCGCTAAAATCCTGCATGCGCTAAAAATGCTATCGCAGCTTAGTAAAAGGAGCCCTTAGTATTAGAGTGGTACATGTGATTCATTAACTGACACAAATGTGTATTGCAGGAGATATATATAAAAGAATAAGAAGTCCTACAAGGAAGAAACTTTGGATTCAGACTCACAGAAAATGGTGTTTTATAATCTACTTTAATCTTCATTCTTGAATACCATATTTTCCCTAAAATATAGAGCTCCATGCAGCTCACATATAAGATAATAGCGACATATAGGGCTCCTTTTACTAAGGTGTGCTAGCGTTTTTAGCGCACCCTATAGCACACTCTAGCCAAAAAATTACCGCCTGCTTAAAAGGAGGTGGTAGCGGCTAGCGCGTGTAGCATTTTAGCGCGTGCTATTCCGCGCGTTAAGGCCCTAACGCACCTTTGTAAAAGGAGCCCATAATAAAACAACCAGGAAATCAAACCTCAAAAAGTTTCTGAAAAAGTAAGGCCTTCAAATGTTTACAAAATAAGTAATAAGAATTAGCCTTACAAATGTAAAGAGACAACCCATTCCACAAAGAAGTTGCAACATAAGAAAAAGAATGTTTAATATAACCCCCCTCTTTTACGAAACTGCGATAGAAAAGGCCTAAGTCTTTAGGGACAGGAAACATCAAAATGTAAGTACAGCTGGATCTACGTGCTATACTTCCTGAGAAAAACTAAACCAAAGAGGTAATAGACTCTAAAGTGAGACCACAAAATATTTTTAAAACTAAATTTAAACATTTAAAATCTATTCTGGCCTGAAGTGGCAGTGAGTGAAGGCTTTTCAAAGGAGGAGACACATGCTCAAACAGCAGCCATATTTTGGATTACCTGCAAGCATTTGAAAATACCTGCAGCCAGTCCATAGTAAACTGAATTGCAGTAATCAAGTTGTGATAGAATAAAAGACTGAAACATAATCTCAAAATAAGAAGAGCCCTTAGGCACCTGGGAATCTTAGGCCCATCTCCCAGTGCATTCTTGGATGCACTGTAAGTGGCGTAAGATTCCAATTGACCCTAGGCTCCTCACATGGGTGGGGGGTTCCAGCAGGAGGGATTTGGGCAGCCCTCCTGCCAGCGATGTACTGGGGGATCTGGCAGGAGGGACTGAGTATCCCTCCTGCCATTTAATGTACAGGGGGATAGGGGTAGTTATGGCAGAAGGGCCTGGGCATCCTTCCTGCCATGCGATGTTCGAGGAAGGGCTTGCAGATGTCAGGTAGGAGAGACTGGGCATCCCTCCTGCCACATGATGTTCAGGAGGATGGAGGGGTTCTGGCAAGAGGGATTGAGCATCCCTCCTGCTGCTAGTATTCACTGTGAGTGTGGACGAGTTGTCACTAATCATATCGTGGCAGGGAGATCTCTTGCCGCGATAAGCTCAGCGGCAACCCAATTCTCTAACCAGCATCTTTAACATGGACATCGGTTAGAGAATCAGTTTCTTAGGTGGGATTCTGTATAGGACACCCATGTTTAAGTCTCAATTTCCTAATGGCTATCTGCATGGGGCAGGAGCATAGGAAGATCGCTTCTGCCCAAAAACCAGCTAGACCACCAGGTAAGGCCGGGATGCCAGGGAAAGGCAGAAGGAAGGCGGGGGTGGGTCAGAGCCGGATATTCGTGGTTTTTCGCCATTCGTGGTCCGGCTCTGCCCCTATCCCCCGTGAATAACGAGGGAGAAGTGTAAAACTCAGAACATTTATAAGCAAACTGAAAATTTATTTAAAAGCATTAATCAGGCAGGTAACACTGTTACAGATGGGACCTTTTGAGCAAAGACAATAGGATTGCACAAGACAAATGTTGCTAGAGCAGAAGGATTAATTTATCTGGATTCAAAAAGTTACTCACAATGTGAAAAGTCCTTAAAATGAAGCAGAGGCCGCAAGGCCTAATGAAGCAGCATGGTGATCCAGGGAGAAGAAGAGTTGAAACTCGATCCAAGTTGGTTCCAGAGGGAGAGAGATCATCTTCCCTGGTTAGAAAGGATTCCACTTTATATTTATAGGGTTGAGACCTGTTCTAAAAATAGATAACATCATGATTGAATTATAGTAGTTCAGCCTTTTTCTCTATTCCCAAGTGGTCTTATGATTGAATCACAATGGCTTAAAAGGATGTCTCAATATAGAGTATTGTTACTTTCTTTACTGGAAGTGGTATGAATCTATGTTTGAGTGGTTTACCTCTGTTCTAGGTAGATGAGGTCATCTGATCGAATCTTCTTTGAGTAGCTTAAAATGGTGTGAAGAGCTTTTGTTGATCTTGCAGACTGGAAATGGATTTGGTGTGAAGGGCTTTTGTTTGATCTTGTAGTCCAGAGATGAATTGGGTGTAAAGGGCTTCTGTTTGATCTACATCCTGTTAAAGTTCTGTTTAGCTCTGGTATCCACCCTGGCCATGTCTTTTGTACTTAATATTTTCTGAAGGTAATGGCTCAGTCCTTTCTTTTGTGTTCTTATTGAATGGGGCATTTAACACCTTTCTGAACAGATGGCTGTGCTGGCTCAAAGACCATATCAGAAATTCACTTTTAAATCCACCAAATTAATATACTTTAACTCGAAGAAGAATTGTAAAATCATATCATTTTTACTTTAAGTCCCTCAGAATAAATGATCTATTGGGTCAGGCAATAATTCAAATTCAAAATTCATAACCCCAGCAACATTAACTATATCATGCTACATATTTTAAGATCATATCAGAATTATAAAATTATTTCATGCTACAAGAGCAGCGGCAGAACATTTAGCACCCCAGGCCACAGCAGAAACCTCTCCTGCAGCTTAGTAAAAGGGGGAGTAAATTCAGCAAAGTCCTTGCCAATATTTTATGCCATGTAGTCTAATGAACTTTGCAAGCAAACACTAGGAATTCCTAATTCAATAAGGCTAATACAGAGCTGTTGTAATCATGCTAGTTCGGAAAAAAATGTGATCCTGTGTATATTGTGGTACCATTTATTGGATCAATATAAAATTATTCCAATATTTTGGTATAAAGGTTCTTTCAATATTTTAGAAGCACTTCACATTTTAGACATGCCAATACCTGCATTTAGAGAGGTATATTGCATACACTCTAAAATCGATTTTACAAAGCCGGGATATATGCACGTAAAACTGACAAGGGAGTCTGGTCTGGCGTGTTTGGGGGGGACTAGAGTGGACCAAAAAGATACATGTACATTCCACATTTCAAAGTGGAATGGAGGAGTAGCCTAACGGTTAGTGCAGTGGTCCAAGAACTACTGCAGCTCCTTTCTGACTTTGGGCAAGTCATTTAACCCCCATTTGCCCCAGGTACAAAATAAGGACCTCTATATAATATGTAAACTACTTTGAATGTAACCAGAGAAAGGCAGTATGTCAAGTCCCAACCCCTTTTCCTTTAAAAAGGGGAACGCATATCTATGACTGTCAGAAGAAAGAAAACAAGTAGGGAGCGGGATAGAACACATCAACCTTGGGGCAAACAAACTTATTTCTATAGATTCAAAATAAATACAAGAGACCCACTGACTGAAGCCCTCCACTATAAGGACATTACATCCATAGGACTTTTTATACATGTGTTGGGTCATTGACTGAATCCCTCCACTATAAGGACATTACTTCCATAGGACTTTTTATACATGTTTTTTTGTTCATGTACTCTTATATTTATTTTGAATCTATAGAAATAAAAGTTTGTTTGTCCCAAGGTAGATGTGTTCTATCCTACTCCTCACTTGTTTTCTTTCTGTTGGATTTTACATGGGGTCTCTGTCCTTTTACTCTGCTCCTTATCTATGACTGCTAACATGAACATCAGGATTTACACCTGATCCCAGGGACAACTATATTTTAGAAGGTTGCTCAATTTGTACAGTGTTCCAATGGAGAGAGTAGGGTGGCACCCTCCTCCTACACACACACATCCCCTCCCTAAAAGTATACTGGCAAGGAATCAGTCTCTGTGAAATTGCAGGAAAAATACACATTTATGTTTCTAATATAGCTGACATAAACACATACTTTCCAAGACATGCACATTTATGTTGCTATGTTGACCACATTGATATTTTAGACATTTGCAGTTATAAAATGGATGCGCCTGCCATATGTAACCCAGTACATAACTGTTCATTTCTCAATGTATTTTAGAGCAAGCTTTTTGATGGCAGATCCTGTTCCTAAATACTAGCAAAACTTGATACATCCCGACTTGGACATCTCAGTTCTAATTTGCATGTTTTTCCCAAAATGTTAATGTTAACCATCTGCATTAACTGTGTGTTATAGAACTGCGCATACAGGGAATGTAGAACCCAGCTATTGAATTACTCCCTGAATGACAAGTTCTATTGCTCACAGCTAATTAACTCTAGCACCCAGTTATTATTCTGCAGAGAATCCAGTAATGCTAGTAGGTTTTAGATTGCCATGTATCAAAATGTTCTTCTTTACCAAGATATGTTTCATGCAAGGAACACACATCTTCGCCTGCTTCAGTTTTTTTTGTAAGGAAACTAACCTGAGAACTTTTACTCTTAAACCAGTGGCAAAGCAAGGTTCATGGGCAAATTGCATGCCAAAACCAGGAGGCTCTTTACAAATTTTGGATCTCAGATTTTGAATGTTAATATTGATTTCAGGATGTGGCACATGGTATATGGCTGGAAAGATTCATATTTTTTTTCTAACTGTACTTTACTGAGTATATGGAGGAAGAAGAAGCTTCTACATGATATCTCTTTTCCACAGGCTTGTGAAACGAGTACAACAGCTAGAACATTCCATTGGCGGCACTGTATCAAAAATTGATGCCGTGGTGATAAAATTGGAACTGTTGGAAAGAAACAAATTAAAACGGAAGGATCTGATGGGCAAACTGCTGGACAACATTAACAAAGTACGTATAACCAGGCTTCAGGGTGAAAGGACCAACTGATTTTAGGATTGTTACGATGCATTCATCCATTAGTGCAAGCACTCGGTGGGACCATGCGATCCGCAGCAGCAGTCTTCTTTGGTGAAGATCTGACATAATGGCAAACTTCCCCAATCTGTGGTTCTGAATTAATCTTTCATTTACAAGAAAAAAAATTGTAAGTTCACAGGTACCATTGAGTGTACACAAGTCTCACAATGCTCTGCTGAGTACTTGGACTGAGTATCTCATGGTTCATTTTGGAGCAGCGTCTCCAAATGGGTTCATACTATCTGTAATGATACCTCACTAGATACCTATATATTAAGCTTGGAGATCTTAGTAAGGCCCTTACTTACTAAGCTGCAAAATAACAGCCTATTACCATGCAATTGTGCCCAAGTAGGTGCCCTGAGTTGATGGTGGTATGTTTCCAATGAAGTAGCCACCCTTGCAATGACATTTAGTAGGGTTAGCAGACATCCGGGAAAACACGGACATGTCCTCTTTTTAGAGGACTGTCCGGGTGCCCGGACTGACTTTCCAAAATCCGGCAGTCTGTCCGGGATTTGGAAAGCCCTGATGAGTTCCAGCTGCATCTGGAGGGCCTCCGACTATGGGTGGATGATGTCACACACATCTGCGCATGCTAGAGGACCTCAGATGCAGCCCGGAGGTCGGGGAAGAAGCGATGAGGCTTTCTGGGGGTGAGACTGGAGGCAGAATTGGGCGGAGATGGTGGTGGAATGGGGTGGGGGCCATGTGTCCAGGTTTTTGCATCTCAGAATTTGGTAAACCTAACATTTAGTAAATCCCATGAGAATTTTCCACATAGGGCTATAAATGGGGAAACTTCATATTCCTATTCATGGCAGCACATGATGACATTCCCCATCTTCTAAAGGGGCTGTAAAAGCCCCCATCCTTCCCATCAAAACAATCATTGGTAGACTGTGATTCTTCCCCCTCCCCCCAAGCTTCTTGTCAAATTTCTGGTGAGTTAGTGAAGGCAGGAACGATCCTTTATGTGGATTATTTGCCCTGAAAGTGACAAATTTGAGCAGAGAAAGTAATGATATTCACTCTTCCACTTATGTGGAAGTCTCTCACTGTACCCACTTATGTGGAGGAGTTGCTTTGTGGATTAGAGCATAGCTAGAGTCCCAGTTTTGGGTGTCTGGTACTAGCTACAAGAAACTGTTGAAGATGCTAATGCAATATTATTGTTTGTTGAAAGGAAGAACAGCTCAGTCAGGAAGAACTCCTCCATCGAAATCTTGACCAGTTGGTTAAAGAAGAGCAAGACGACTACAAGACACCCCAGAGGCTGAAAAATGATCTGACTGGGCCATCCTCGGGAAACAGAAATAGCCTGTACCCCATGCAAGGGTTACCGGGTTCTCAGAACGCAGTTATTAACACCAGGCTCCATTCTAACTCCCACTTCTAAACCCGAGAGTAATATAACACTACCTCACTGTGAGGTAGTTTGCTGGATCCAAAGGAGGAGGAAAAGCGGATGCCACCAGTGTGATAGCCATGAGCAGCACTAACGACGCATCTCATAGGAAACATCCCACCTGCCTTCAAGGTCTATGAGGCCTCTTTGTGCAGCTCAGGCATACCATCTGGGTGGGAAATGGGGATGAGGGGGGGACAGCCAAGTCTGCCAAACATGAAACGGGGGGGGGGGGGGAACACAGATAACAAAACAATCTCAATGTTTGGTCCTTAAATCCAGGAATATTATGTCTTACCTAATTTACACAGTGTTGGGCCACTTAGGACAGCCAAATTATACATGAACACTTTACATTCCCCTAAATGAACGAATAAAATTGCAGGTCAATCCAAAATCTTGCTTGTAGGCTGTAGCAAGCTATTTGCGGGCTGTGCAGCTGCACAGAGTGCAAGGGAGGTGGGGGCTCCAAAATTGTGTCCTGTCCATTGCCTTCCCTGCTTGGCTGCAACACAGTGGGCAGGATAGGAGCTCTAGAGGTCATGCCACATAAGGCAGGTTTCCGGCTCAGGATGGTCCTGCTTCCCACATAAAGAAGACACACAAACCATTACCTATGGATAGCTTTGACATTTCTGGTGTATAAAAATTTTCTAAATGGGATCCTGTGGAGCTAAATAAATGTGTGCTAATCACAATGCACAGTTCGTGTTTCTTTCTCACTCATTTCCCACCCTATAACAAGATCTGCAGCTACTGTGTGAATTAGTCCATGCTATCATGCTAGTTTGGTAAGTTACCACTCTCATGTGCTAACAGCATGTGCTAATTCACACACAAATCTGCTTAACGCACTTTAGTAAAAGAGCCAGTTTGTCTTGTGTGCTTTTTACAGTATGTCACTGTAACAAGAAAACTTCTAAACAAATTTTTGGTTAAGCAAATTTATTTGGGGGGGTAATTTTATGAAGGAGTGCATAATCTTAGGCACAAACCCTCCGATTTATGTGTCCAAGATGCATAATTTAATTGAGTAACGAGCCCTTAACCATCAGTAATTGAGTGCTAGTAGCCAATTCCTGAAATTTGTGCACACATCTGACTGTGCACTATTCTATAAAGCAATGGCAGAAAACTCTACTCAAAAAGGAGCATGACCACTAGCTTGTCAGGGGTGTTATGAAAACTTGCATGCATCACAGTTGCCTCTTCAAAATGGCTGCCACAACCTCTACCAGCAGGCTCACAGTACTTTGGCAGTGCCGTGAGGCTGCCACCTTTTTGAAGAGGAGCTATGATGGGCATAAGTGAGTATTTCCCTGATGGACCACCAGAAATTGGGCAGATAGGTTAGGAGGGATCAGGGAGGTGGGGGGTAGGGAAGGTGCTCAGAAGGAGGGCTTTCAATGATGTTCTGGAAGGATAGGAGAGAATGAAAGTACCTTGAAACTATGTAGGTGACAGCTAATATTCAGTGCCAGCATTCGCATTGCTAAGTGACCAAAGTTAGGACTGCTATTTACACAGTCTTAATTGGTTGTTTATCTATGCGGACACAGGCACTGAATATTTCCAGTACTTGCATTGCTGTTAGCTCCTTTTGGAATGCCCACCTCCAGCCCATTTCAAATATGGCCGATCACAGCCGAAGTTCAATTACACTGCCAGTCAAGTGCTACTTGTCCACAACCAGCCCACTGAAGGCGATTTTAAGCATGCAGAAGCCTTCCCTGTCTGATTAAGTTGCTTAAACTCTCAATCCCATCCTTGCTAGGTAAAGGCAAATACACCAGCTGGAGAGCTAGTGAGAGTTATTATGCTTTAAATAAAAAGCTCCTTTTCAGCTACTTGCATCAGTATTTTCTAAAGAAAAGTAGCCACCTACTTTTCTTTTTAAAAATAAACTTAAAATAGGCTCCTTAAATAGTGTTGTTAGTACGCTTCCTATTATACAATTACCCTTTTTGAGTGCATTTCATACAAAGCCAAATAAGAGAATATGGTATTAGACCTTAATACGAATAGTGAAAAAATGCGTCATGCTCTGTCAATCATTATTTTAACAAAATCTCTTCAAAACAAAGTATTTAATTGTATATAATGATCTAAACTCAAAATACTATATGACAATATTTGTATTTATATATTATTTATCCAAATATATATGTATATAGTATATTTTTATTTTATATCTGCTTGATTTAACTAGTACAGTGTTATTCTGCAATTTGTTATCATTTCACAGGTAGAATAATTATATGTGTTTATTTATATGTTATCTGCAGTATATAAGATGAATACACTTACCTCTTTGAAACAGTAGTTTATCTCAAGTGTTTCAGGAATATACTGTGTGTCTGAAAATAAAAAGATTAAGATTAGAGCTATGAAAACTGGTGAACTTGTTTGGATGTACATAAGAACATAAGAATTGCCGCTGCTGGGTCAGACCAGTGGTCCATCGTGCCCACCAGTCCGCTCACCCTGCAGCCCCTAGGTCAAAGACCAGCATTCTAACTGAGACTAGCCCTACTTGCGTACGTTCTAGTTCAGCAGGAACTTGTCTAACTTTGTCTTGAATCCCTGGAGTGTGTTTTCCCCTATGACAGACTCCGGAAGAGCGTTCCAGTTTTCTAACACTCTCTGGGTGAAGAAGAACTTCCTTATGTTCGTACATAATCTATCCCCTTTCAATTTTAGAGAGTTCCCTCTCGTTCTCCCTACCTTGGAGAGGGTGAACAACCTGTCCTTATCTACTAAGTCTATTCCCTTCAGTACCTTGAATGTTTCGATCATGTCTCCCTCTGTTCGAGGGAGAAAAGGCCCAGTTTCTCTAATCTTTCACTATACAGCAACTCCTCCAGCCCCGTAACGATGTGGTTTCCTTTTTCATCCTGGCATCAAACTACCTTGGATTCAGGACCCTGAGCCACTTTCCTGTCTCACTGCGAGCGATGCAGTTCATAATTTCTGGTTTCTCAGTTTAAACATTTTCCACAGCCAAACAAGAGGAAGACTTCTATGCCTGATGAGTCTTAAGATCAGCAGCCAGTCCTACAACTTCTATTAATAACATTACAAGATGTACATTTCATTTAATTTTCTATACTCATCTCCCCAGGGAGATCAGACCAGTTTACATGAAGTTATTCAGGTACTCAAGCATTTCTCCGTCCCAGCAGGCTCACAATGAGGGGGGATTACCGTATTTTCGCGGATATAACGCGCGCGTTATACGTGATTTTACGTACCGCGCATACCCCTCGCGCGTTATATGCCTGAGCGCGGTATACAAAAGTTTTTAAACATAGTTCCCACCCCGCCCGACGCCCGATTCACCCCCCCAGCAGGACCGCTCGCACCCCCACCCCGAACGACCGCTCGCACGCGCTCCCACCCGCACCCGCATCCACGATCGGAGCAAGAGGGAGCCCAAGCCCTCTTGCCCGGCCGACTCCCCGACGTCCGATACATCCCCCCCCCCCGGCAGGACCACTCGCACCCTCACCCCGAAGGACCGCCGACTCCCCAAAAATATCGGGCCAGGAGGAAGCCCAAACCCTCCTGGCCACGGCGACCCCCTAACCCCACCCCGCACTACATTACGGGCAGGAGGGATCCCAGGCCCTCCTGCCCTCGACGCAAACCCCCTCCCCCCAACGACCGCCCCCCCCAAGAACCTCCGCCCGTCCCCCAGCCGACCCGCGACCCCCCTGGCCGACCCCCACGACACCCCCACCCGCCTTCCCCGTACTTTGTGTAGTTGGGCCAGAAGGGAGCCCAAACCCTCCTGGCCACGGCGACCCCCTAACCCCACCCCGCACTACATTACGGGCAGGAGGGATCCCAGGCCCTCCTGCCCTCGACGCAAACCCCCCTCCCTCCAACGACCGCCCCCCCCAAGAACCTCCGACCGACCCGCGACCCCCCTGGCCGACCCCCCCACCCCCCTTCCCCGTACCTTTGGAAGTTGGCCGGACAGACGGGATCCAAACCCGCCTGTCCGGCAGGCAGCCAACGAAGGAATGAGGCCGGATTGGCCCATCCGTCCTAAAGCTCCGCCTACTGGTGGGGCCTAAGGCGCGTGGGCCAATCAGAATAGGCCCTGGAGCCTTAGGTCCCACCTGGGGGCGCGGCCTGAGGCACATGGGCCAAACCCGACCATGTGTCTCAGGCCGCGCCCCCAGGTGGGACCTAAGGCTCCAGGGCCTATTCTGATTGGCCCACGCGCCTTAGGCCCCACCAGTAGGCGGAGCTTTAGGACGGATGGGCCAATCCGGCCTCATTCCTTCGTTGGCTGCCTGCCGGACAGGCGGGTTTGGCTCCCGTCTGTCCGGCCAACTTCCAAAGGTACGGGGAAGGGGGGTGGGGGGGTCGGCCAGGGGGGTCGCGGGTCGGTCGGAGGTTCTTGGGGGGGGGCGGTCGTTGGAGGGAGGGGGGTTTGCGTCGAGGGCAGGAGGGCCTGGGATCCCTCCTGCCCGTAATGTAGTGCGGGGTGGGGTTAGGGGGTCGCCGTGGCCAGGAGGGTTTGGGCTCCCTTCTGGCCCAACTACACAAAGTACGGGGAAGGCGGGTGGGGGTGTCGTGGGGGTCGGCCAGGGGGGTCGCGGGTCGGCTGGGGGACGGGCGGAGGTTCTTGGGGGGGGGCGGTCGTTGGGGGGAGGGGGTTTGCGTCGAGGGCAGGAGGGCCTGGGATCCCTCCTGCCCGTAATGTAGTGCGGGGTGGGGTTAGGGGGTCGCCGTGGCCAGGAGGATTTGGGCTCCCTCCTGGCCCAATATTGTCGGGGAGTCGGCGGTCCTTCGGGGTGGGGGTGCGAGTGGTCCTGCCGAGGGGGGAGAAGAATCGGACGTCGAGGGGGGGCATCAGGCTTTCAGAATGGGGACAGGACTTCAAGGGGGGACAGGCAGATCTTCAAGGGGGACAGGCAGACCTTCAAGGGGGACAGGACTTCAAGGGGGGACAGGCAGACCTTCAAGGGGGGACAGGACTTCAAGGGGGACAGGCACGGAGAGGCGGGGCAGTGCACCGAAAGTCAGGGCGGGTGAACGGTGAGTCGGGGCAACCAGAGGAGAGTCGGGGCAGTGCACCGAAAGTCAGGGTGAGTCGGGGCAACCAGAGGAGAGTCGGGGCAGTGCACCGAAAGTCAGGGTGAGTCGGGGCAACCAGATGAGAGTCGGGGAGGGCGAAAGGAGAGTCGGGGTGGCCAGAGGAGAGTCGGGGAGAGCGAAAGGAGAGTCGGGGTGGCCAGAGGAGAGTCGGGCAGCATGCGCGTTATATGCCTGAGCGCGGTATAGAAAAGTTTTTGTACATATCATCGTGATTTCTGCGCGCTATACCCCTGTGCGCGTTTTACAATGGTGCGCGTTATATCCGCGAAAATACGGTAAGTGACTTGCTCAGGGTCACAAGGAGCAGTGTGGGTTTGAACCCACAACCTCACAGTGCTGAGGTTGTAGCTTTAACCACTGCATCACATTATCCCCTTGACTGCTGGGGATCTTTCCCTTGTTCCTGTTTTATACAGCTTAGTCTACTCAGCTGACATACACTGAGAACAAACACACACACTGGAGAAGGCATGACTCCTGAAACGTAGTCAGTTAGGCCAGCATTATCTCTTTATACTACCCATACACCCAGTAAGAGATGGCTAGATCAGTGCTTTTCAACCCAGTCAGGCTTACAGAACATATTTAATGAATATGCACGAGATAAATTTGCATACCAGGAAAGCACTTCATGCAAATCTCTCTAATGCTTTTTGTGACAGGGACACCTGGCTAACTCTCCCTGAACCAGCTAGAGCCCTGTCCGGCCGAGTAGTTTGGTGTATGACTTTAATTATGCAGCCTAAGATTCAGTGCCTCCCATGCAGACTGCTGGACCTGGCTTTACTTGGATATGTTTCACAAATACCACATAGTCTTTAAAGGTGAAAAATAAAGGTTTCAGCTTTATTTTGCCAGACTTGACTTAAAGCAGTGGTCTCAAACTCAAACCCTATGCGGGGCCACATTTTGGATTTGTAGGTACTTGGAGGGCCGCAGAAAAAATAGTTAATGTCTTATTAAAGAAATGACAATTTTGCATAAGGTAAAACTCTTTATAGTTTATAAAAAACTTTCCTTTAACAGTTAAAAGGAAAGATATATAAACTATAAAGAGTTTTACCTCATGCAAAATTGTCATTTCTTTAATAAGACATTAACTATTTTGTCTGCGGCCCTCCAAGTACTCTATTTTTTTCTGCAGCACTCACATTTAAAGTTCAATATCTTTTCTTTCTCAAAACTGGCACATTTCAATCACTAAATTGAAAATAAAATCATTTTCCTACCTTTGTTGGTAATTTCATCAGTCTCTGGTTGCACTTTATTTTTCTGACTGTGCATCCAATACTTCTTCCCTTCTTTATGCTTCCTCCTCCAGACCTCATTCCCTCCCCCAACTTTTTCTTTCTTTCTCTGACTGTCTTTCTCTGATTCCGTGCCCCATTTTTTGCTTTGTTTCTGGTTCCCTGACCCCCTCCTTCTTTCTTCCTTCCTCCGTGCCCCATTTTTTGATTTTTTTTCTGGCTCCCTGTCCCCACCCCACCTTCTTTCTTTCTTTCTTGCTGCCCTTCCCCATTCCATCGCCGCCGCTATCGGGAACAGGCCATCTCCCTGCTTCTCTTCTGCACGGGGCCGACCAACTCTCGCTGCCCGATGTCAATTCTAATGTCGGAAAGGACGTTCCGGGCAGCCAGGCAGCGATTGGCTAGCCAGAACGTCCTCTCGACGTCAGAATTGACGTCGGGCCACCACAGTTGGTCGGCCCTGCAGGGAAGAGAACAGTGGACCCCCCCCCCTTGGTACGCCACTGGAGCAGCAGTGTGTCTGGCCGGCTCGTTCGTTCAAAGCCGCGGGAGGCGGCTCCTTGCGAGATCCGTGCCTGCGTCTGAAGCCTCTCTGATGTTGTGACATCAGAGAGGCTTCCGATGCAGGAGTGGATAGCGCAAGGAGCCACCAACCCGCGGCTTTGAGCGAACGAGCCGGCTGCTGCTCCAAAAGGAAGAGAATGATGGCCTGCAGACCGCGGGCCGCAAATAAAACCTGGAGAGCCACATGCGGCCCGCGGGCTTGAGACCGCTGACTTAAAGCCACTTATTTTTAACTGGTCGGGAATACAATTCACTAGTGAGGATTACAGTTCATTTCTCCTCCATGAGGATAGTAATAGCAGAGCTCAAAACTCTCAACAGAATATTGCAGCTCATTCAAAAACAATAATACAGAACCAATGAATCCAAATAGTCCTTTTCTTCCTGGGAGAAGGAGAGCTTTTGCTTCTCTTCCTCTCCCCTCCCCTGTGCCTGTGGCACACACACACACAAACCAATAAAAACCTCCAAAAGGCAAAAATCCTTTTCCTTCTCTCCCCAGCAGGGAAAAAGAAACCAAACTTTAATGCTGGCTTAACTCAGAATACTAGGCCCTTGATATACCAATCAGCATCGGTCCTGGATGCCAATTGCCTAGGCTGAATCCCAATTCTTTCAAAACCACCCGCCCACCCAATAATTATGCAGGGTGTCTTTTGCACACTACAGCCACTTCCCTGTTCTTCTTCAGGCAAAGTAAAATGGGCAAAATAGCCCCTTAACACTTCTGGGCCTCTCTTTTAAACACAGTCTCAAACATTAGAGAGAGAAAAAACATTCAAAAAACAAGTTTCTCTTAATGTCCCCCAAATGCATGAAGCTTCATCTGGCTTTGCTTTATACAGTTCAGCTGAGCCTGTTTCAAACAGCAACACTCATGTGCCAAGGCTCAGGTTTCCGTACAAAAAAAAACCCCACAGTCGGCAAACTTCCCCATTTTAGCTTTAAAACTCTGACCTGTTTTACAAGCTGTGCTGCAGTCCATGGCCTCGGGCGATAGCTGTGTTACAGGAGCCTTTTCCCAATCCATTGAGCTTGCCTCCAGCATAGGTAACTCCCCAGCAGGAACATCTCCATCAAAACTATGTCCATCAGTTCCCATGTCTCCTACTGACCTGCTCCTCCCCGGCTCTCCTGGAGGATAAGGGCCTAGACGTTTCAGGCCCTTCCCCCCTGATTTGCTTAGGTGAGCACACCTGAGGTTTCCTGGCTTGAAGCCAAGGCAGTTCTCTGTCTCTTCTTAAAGGGACAGGCTTAAAAGGTGCAGCACAAGTCTGCTTAACTTTTCTAGGCTGCACTACTGTAAGCTTGGGAATAGACACAGGGATAGGACTACAAGGCTGCAGATCAATGTCAGGGGAGTGCAGCGCAGTTTCCCTATCACAATATTCACTGTGGATATAATAAATACCCGACTGGCAGCTGATTAGCGGAGGAATGGTTGAGAAGAACTTGTCTAGAATGTGAAGTAGGAACTTTTATTCAAGGGAGAAAAGAGCAAAACAGCGGCAGACTGAAGACAAACCATAGAAAATGTTTTCTTCATGCAGCCTATAATTAAGCTATATAATCTGTTGCTAGTAGATATGGTCAAGGCAACTAACAGTGCAGTTCAAAAGAGGTTTGGACAAGTTCTTGGAAGAAAAGTCCATAATATATATATTTTTTAATATCTTTATTCATTTTTAATACTTTCATTAAGTGAATACAAGAAAAATACATTTTACACTTTATACATCACTTAAAATCCTTAGAATATATAATAAGATCAACACATTTTCCCATCAAAAATTATTATATAGTTATTGATGAAGTATATTCATAACCTTCCAAAAGTGCAAATGTCATATTTTTCATCTTTATAAAGAAATAGTAATCACCTATATAAATATTTAATTATTCAAAACCCAAACCAATCCAACCCACTCACCCCATCATTCAATTAAAAAAAAAAAAAAACCCAAAGAAAAATCCCCCCCTCTGGATGTGCATTTGATATAACAACAAATTCAAAACTATAATAAATCTACAAACGACATCAATGGGCCCCATATTAATTTAAAAATTTTCATATTTCCCGACAAATCAGCATTCATTTTCTCATATTTATAAATTAAACATAAATTTGCCCACCAGAACGTGAAATTTAAACGATCCCAATTTTTCCAGTTTCTCATAATTAATTGTATAGCTGTACCTGTCATAATTAAAAACAATCGTCTCCTATATTTATTTAGGGGATCTTTAACATACAATATAGTCCCACAAATCACTACTTCATAACCCCAATGCGTCTTTCTCATATCTTGGACATTAAGATACCTAGTTATGTTAAAGTAAATACTATTATTTTGGATACTTGGAAGGCCTTGAGATGTATTAACAAGTTAACTGAAATTCCTTTAGAACAACCTCTATGTCAATCTATATGGTTTAACTCCAAGATTCAAAAGTCCATAAAATATTGTTAGCCAGGTAAACTTGGGAAAAACCATTGCTCAACCCTGGAAATGAGCTATGGAAAATAGATCTGCTTTTTGGGATCTGCCAGGTACTTGTGACTCGGACCGTCTGGCTACTGTTGGAAACAGGATGCTGCACTCAATAGATCTGGGTCAGAGTCAGCCTGGTTTTTCTTATGTTCTTATTACAAAGCCCTAGTTAGCTTTTCACTGCTGATCGTCTTTGATTCAGGGATATTTACCATATCAGCTGCAGTTAAGCTTTTATATACCATTGCCCAGGGCAAAGTTCTAGTCAATGGTTCCGAGACAAGAATCTCTCTCCAACATGGAATGCTTTCTGAATGTATTACATCAATGAGGGACTCAGCAGAGAGAAGGCCTTAGTGCAGGCCTTTGAAGATTATTCTCCCTGGTGGCCGAGACTAATAAAGGTAAATTAAGTGCAAGCCGAGAGGAGGGTTGAGACATAAAGTTTAGGTGTGCCGACTCGCATGGGGGGCTGCTGGACTCGTGGGGGGGATTCTGCTGCTATGGCCTGGTCTGGGGACTGAATGGAAGGGAGATAAGGGCTGGAACTGGAGAGAAGAGACAGAAAGGGTGTTAGCCCTGCAAGGGGGGTAACTGGAGCTAGAAGGAATGGAAAAAGGTAATGGACCCATGTGGGTGGGGGCATGGGGCTGGGGCTGGAAGGAATGGAAAGAAGTGCTGGACCATGTGGGTGGGGCTGGGGCTGGTAGGGACAGAGGAACTAGACCTGCAGGGTGCTAGACCCATGTGGAAGAAAGCTGGAGCTGGAGGGAAGGGAAGGGAAGGGAGAAGTGCTGGATCCATATTGGGGGTGACTGGAGCTGGAGGAAAGAGAGAGAGAGATGTTGGCCTGCAAGGAGGAGGAGAGAGAAGGAAAGGGAAAGAGAAGATGCTGAGCCAAGGGGATGAAGGAAGTGGAAGTGAAATACTGAACACAGCAAAGGGAGGAAGATATGAAAGTATAAGGGAGTAAGAAAGGGAAGAAGCTGGACACAGGGAAAAAAGGGAGGAGGTGGGCATGGATGAGCGCATAGGGACAGGGACACAAAGGGGAACACTGCATGGGGGTGGTAAATGGACACAGAGGTGGGAGGGGAGGGGCAATGCTTTCCAGATGACGACACTAACACTCCTCATACATGCTCAGTTTGGGTCTAAGCGGCGCATGCTGCGGCAGGTGACTGCAATCACAGGCAGGCACTGCGCCCAGAATTGCATCTTTTTTTTAAAATAGGTACCTTAATTGTAGGTCAACATTTTAAAGACCTACATTTAAGACGCTAGTCTCGTGCCTATGGAGGCACATAGGGACACATATGGATGCCTAAGGCCACTTCTGGCGCAAATCACATCCACGCCAGCCTTAGGCATCTGTAGCCATCCCTATGCACTTTCGTAGGTGTGAAACAGGCACCTAAGAATGGCACCTGCATTTTTTTTTTTTACAAACGTGCATCCCGATTGGTTCATTAGACGGCGGTAGGACACCTACCACCACCTAACTTCGGGATGCTGATTCACTGTCTATGATGTTATTAAGCCTCATGGATAACAATGCTTCAACTATGTAACATCTCATTCCATAAACTCTGAGAATGAACAATATGAAGAATTAAAGCAGTGGCCACTATTTATCATATGGGAGCCATTTTACCAAAAACAATTGCAGGACATTTCTCGAATAAAGCAGCCAGTACCCTAATAATAACTTTATTCTTCTATACCGCCATCACCAGCAGTTCTATAATAATAATAATTTATTTTTATATACCGCCATACCCATGAGTTCTAGGTGGTTCACAAAAGTTAAGCATAGTACAAAAAACAATGCAAATCGTTTGAGATTCGACAAATTAAGTGCATACAATATAAAAGAAATACATACAATATAAGAAGACTACAACAATGTTAAAATGAAGTAAAAAGTTAAAAAAAATAAGATATATTAAAAACCCAGCCTGTTAAATAATTGAGTTTTTAACTGTTTTCTAAAACTGAGATAAGAAGAAGCTTCTAACACAGTTTTGGCCAGCCAGTTTACATAAAAGAGTACTGAAAATTCAGTGAAGAGTACAACTATACATAGGATACGTGATTACTTCCTCGAAGGGGAGTTTACATTATAATAGTTAAAAACAATCATTTAAAAACACAACAATAGAAATGCATACTACTGTATCAGGACCTTCTGATATAGATAATACATTTATCAAACAGATTAATCTTTACTAGTTCCTAGTACATAGTTCTGTGGTGAAATACATAAATTAATATTTCAAGACCTTCGGGATTAAGTAATAAATTTATCAAAAAAATTAGTCTTCACTAATTTCCGAAAGGAACAGTATGAGGCTTGATGGATACATTCACCGAACCAAGTTTGCAACTTGCCTGCTTGAAATGCAAGCGTCCGGGGAGTCATTTTTCCAGTGATGCAGCTTGCCAGGGCCCTCCGAGAACAAATCATATAACTAAAATTCATTCCTACACCTTATTCATTCCTACACCTTATTTCTCTTGTTAGGATTACATTTTTATGTGAATTTTGGGGATAACAGGGGAGATAGGAAGGTGAACATTAATACATATAAAATGGAGAATAAGGAAAAAGTTTCTCTTCTTACGATGGATGACAGACAGGCCTACGTGGCAAGCCTGGATGTTGTTCTGAGCAACATAGTAACATAGCAGATGACAGATTCAGCTTTGGTTGTTATTTCAATTTTTTTCAAGCCAAATTGTTTGTATTGGACCCAAGAAAAACTAGGACACCAGTGCACATGGAAGATTTTTATCTAATCGACATGACATTGTATCTTCAGGAAAAGAGGCACCTGGGGTTATGGAGCTCACTGTGACCCGGATAGGCTAATGAGCTCTGGGAAGTCATGTTGGGCTGTATGATTTGGACAAACTGGGCTCCTAGATTAGTGGGCTGTGTGATAGAGGAACCAAACTATGCCAATGAGGAAAGGCAATATGTGCCACCCCCTACACAAACACTCATACTCTCCCTCCAGCCGCCACCCCGACCCCCCACCCCCACCCGACACTGTCTGCAGCAGAGGAGATACCCAATTCCTCCTGCCACCACCCCCAAACTCCCACCCACACTGGCTGCGGCAGGAAGGATGCCCAATCCCTCTTTCTGCCACCCCCGAACCTCCCCAAGTCCCCTGGCAGGATGGATGCCCACTTCCTCCTGCCAGAACCCTCGAAACAAACCCCCTCCTACCCACGATAAGCAGAAGAGATGCTCACTCCCTCCTGCCAACAGGCTCCTCCAAACCCATGACAGCACTCCCCTAGACTTGAACCCCTCACCCTGACCCTAAAACCCACCCCATGGGAGTGGCTTTTGGTATCAGACCAATCAGATTGTTAGGCCACTCCCAGTGTATCCCAGAATGCACTGGGAAGGTGGCCTAAGACTCCATTTGGACCAGGTGCCTAAGGCCCCTTCTATGGGCCTTAGGCACCTGGATCAATCAAGGCCTTAGGCCCCTTCCAAGTGTATCCCAGGATGCACCAGGAAGAGTAAGGCCCACCATTGTGAAGAGGCAGGCCTAGTGGCCTGAGGGAGTAGGCATCTCTCCAGCTCGCCAAACTACAGAAGGCATGGGGGATTGTCGCATCTGGGGTGGTGGTGTCATAGGTTTGGGGGTGCCTGCTGGTAGGAGGGTGTGGGCATCCCTCTTGTCTATCATGGGTGGGGGTTGTTTTGGTGGTTCCAGTAGGAAGGAGTGGGCATCCCTCCTGCCGGGGAACTTCAAAGGGGGGTTTGGGGGTGGTGGCAGGAGGAAGTGGACATCCCTCCTGCTGGCTGACTTGTGATGGGGTTCAGGGGTTCTCTGCTGTGGCAGGAAGATTTCCTTGCCGCCATCAATTTAGCAGCCACATCAATTTGAAATGTAGGCCAGCATTTTAATGGCCTACATTACAGGCGCTTATCACGGCCCTAGAGAGACACCTAGAGCTGCATAAGCGCACCCAAGGCCACTTCCAGACGAAACCATGCCCACGTCCTGTATTGGGCAAGCTTAAGCATCCCTAAGCACCTCCCTGAACCCACGACAGATGCCTGTATTGTAGGCAGCCTGCCTTGGGATGTTGTTTTTTTTTTTTTTTAGAAAATGTGTGTCCTGATTTACTGGTTAGACAGCAGTAGGATGCCTACCACTGCCTACAATCAGGATGCCGTTCATAGAATTTACCCCTTACTCTCCACCCAGGGCAGATACCAGACGACTGGAAGCTAGCAAATGTCACGCCGATATTCAAAAAAGGATCAAGAGGAGAGCCGGGCAACTATAGACCTATGAGTCTCACGTCGGTCCCTGGGAAGATGGTTGAGGCGCTGATCAAGGATAGCATAACCCGGCACCTAAACACACACGACCTGATGAAAGCCAGCCAACATGGATTCAGGAAAGGGAAGTCATGCTTGACGAACCTACTTCAATTTTTTGAGACAGTGAACAGACAAATTGATAATGGAGAGCCGGTGGATATTATATACTTGGATTTTCAGAAAGCGTTCGACAAAGTTCCACATGTAAGACTCCTCAGGAAACTGCAGGGCCATGGAATAGAAGGAGATATACTAAGATGGATAGGCAAATGGCTGGTGAACAGAAGGCAGAGAGTGGGCATAAATGGGAAGTTCTCGGACTGGGAAAATGTGACTAGCGGTGTGCCCCAGGGCTCAGTACTTGGGCCCATCTTATTTAATATCTTCATCAATGACCTAGAGGATGGAACATCCAGTGAGATCATCAAGTTTGCAGATGACACAAAGCTATGCCGGGCCATCAAATCGCAGAAGGACAGTGAAGAACTCCAGAGTGACTTGAGCCGATTGGAGAATTGGGCAGATAAATGGCAGATGAAGTTTAATGTAGAAAAATGCAAAGTGATGCACTTAGGCAGAAAAAATAAAGAACACAAGTATAGTATGTCAGGTGCAACTCTGGGAAAATCTGAACAGGAAAAGGACCTGGGAGTATTAATCGATAGGACACTGAAGCCGTCGGTGCAATGTGCACGGCAGCGAAGAACACGAATAGAATGCTAGGCATGATAAAGAAGGGAATCACGAGTAGATCGGAGAAAGTCATAATGCCGCTTTATAGAGCGATGGTCAGACCACACTTGGAATACTGCGTCCAGCATTGGTCTCCATACCTAAAGAAGGATATCATACTGCTAGAGAGGGTGCAGAGTCGAGCAACAAAGCTGGTGAAAGGTATGGAGAACCTGGATTACAAGGAAAGACTTAAGAGACTGGGGTTGTTCTCCCTTGAGAAAAGGAGACTACGAGGGGATATGATCGAGACATTCAAAATACTGAAAGGAATCGACAAGATAGAGCAGAAAAAAACGTTATTTACAATGTCCAATGTGGCACGGACAAGAGGACATGGGCTGAAGCTAAGGGGGGACAAGTTCAAGACAAATATCAGGAAGTTCTGCTTCACACAACGAGTGGTGGAAACCTGGAATGCTCTCCCAGAAGAGGTAATTGCGGAATCCACCATTCTAGGATTTAAGGGTAAGTTAGATGTACATCTCCTTATGAGTGGCATGAAGTGACATGGGTAGGGGTAGGCTAGATGCACTTCTCTTTACGAGAAGCTTGGAGCGATATGGGGACCAAAACTATGCCAGGGTACACCTGACGGGGCCTCCGCGTGTGCGGATCGCCGGACTTGATGGACCTAGGGTCTGTTCCGGAGATGACGCTTCAATGTTCTTATGTTCTAAACACGCCCCCAAAGCTAAAAATAAAAAAGTATTTTTTTAACTCATGGGAAGCATGTGCCAAACTCAAAATTACCATGGGAAGCGTGAGCATACCCTGTGGCAGTGCTTTTTACCTTGTGGTAAGCACATGTTACTGCAGCATAGTAAAAAAGCAACTGAGTAATAAGGTTATTTACCCTAACCTTTAAAAAAAGATTTCTGGTTTTATTTGGCTCCTTCTTTTGTCTTATTGCACAGCAAGATATTTGTAGCATAGAATTTAGATTTTTAGGAAATTAGGGCCTCTTTTACAAAGCTGTGTGAGGGTCTGCGCGGCAAGTGCTCCAATGCCCATTCAATATTTATGGGTGGCGGAGCATTTACCACATCGACCCATGCTGTAGGGCTTTATATTACATTACATTACATTAGTGATTTCTATTCTGCCTTTACCTTGCGGTTCAAGGCAGATTACATAAGAATTATTATGATATTAAGAAGTATATATTGATAAGATATTAAGAAGTACTTAAGGAATAGTTTGAACATTTTCTAATTTGCTAAGGAGTAGTTGGTAATGCAGGAGGAGTTTGGAACATTATTGGTTGTGTTATATTGGTTTTATGTATTTTTTGAAGAGTGGGGTTTTGTTTCTTTTTTGAAGGTTTTGTAGTCTGTGGTCGAAGTCAGCAAATTGATGAGCTGTCGTTCCAGTTTCGCTGCTCTAGTGACCAGTAGGTTGTCATACATTTTTCTTCATTTGACATTTTTGGTTGGCGGGTGTGTGAATATTGTGTGGGTTCTCCTGTGTCTGTTTGAGGTGGAATGAGTTAGTAGATTGTTCCAGTAAGTAGGGCTGTAGGGGATTAGTCTTTTAAGGTTATTGTTTAAAAAAATTATTGGTTTTGTGATCAATGCTTCTTGTCTTATAATGTTATGCATGTTATTTGTAATTTCATTGTAACGCATGCCCCTCCCCCCCCCCACACACACACGTTTACAAAACCACGTAAGAGGTTTTTAGCATCAGCCAGTGCGCTAAATGCTCTGCGCTGCTCTGACGCTTATAGAAACTCTATGACTGTCAGAGCAGCGCAGAGCATTCAGTGCGCCAGCCAGCGCTAAAATCTTTTTGCACGGTTTTGTAAAAGGGGGGGGGTATTTCTGTTATAATTCACCTTGAACTTCTTTTGAAAAAGTATATAATAAAACATGTTTTAAAATAATAAAACTTTCACCTAGAATTTTTTTGTTTGTGTTTCAATTTAATGGCAGGGCATAGGGATTTTATTCTCCCAATAACAATTTTAAAGCACTCTACAGTAATTTCAACACGAGCCACCATAAAACCTGGCCCTGTATTCCTGTGCATGAACAACACCCTCAACAAGCAGGTTTCTGGTGCATTTTTCATTCATATTTGGAGGTACCTTTGCTACGAGTGTCTTGCCATGGTGTGTTATTGTATAAATGGGCCACTCCCTGCAAATTTCATGAGTACTTCCTCACAATGTTTAAAAGTTATGTAACAAATAAGTTCAAAACTCTAGAAACCAAGAATCTAAGAGTCACTGTTAGGAAGCATTGGGCAGAGAAGGAATCATAAGTAACTTCAGTTTATTGAAGTAACTTGAACAATCCTAAAAAGAAGTTTTGAAGGGATCTACTTTGCAAAGTATCATCAGAAACATCCCACACCAGCACCAGATGTCAACAAAATCCACTGTCTAAAGGTAAAAAGTGCTTAAAATTCTCGGACATCTTGTTATTGAATTTAGAGTGTTCGGAGAGATTTAATGGTTTCTCTCGGGGACAAAGTCTCCAAATGAGCTATTTTGTGCATAGTATGACTTTTAGAATTCTTTTCTGTATTTTTGTCAGTTTCAGATGCATCATCATCCATTAAGATGAATTTTGACACTTGTTTGTAATTTAAGCTATTAAAATTTAAGACTGAAAACTGTGTAGATACCTAGCTTATGCATAGATAATACTGCTAAATCACCCACAATGGACAGAAATCTCAAAACCTTGATTAGAAAAACGGCACTTAAGGCTTCAAAACACAACTTCCATTGTTCAATCAATGGAAATGCTTGCACTGATTTATGTCAGTAACAACAGTCAGGGGAAGGAAGTCGTACAGTGAAAGATTAGAGAAACTGGGCCTTTTCTCCCTCGAACAGAGGAGATTGAGAGGGGACATGATCGAAACATTCAAGGTACTGAAGGGAATAGACTTAGTAGATAAGGACAGGTTGTTCACCCTCTCCAAGGTAGGGAGAACAAGAGGGCACTCTCTAAAATTGAAAGGGGATAGATTCCGTATGAACATAAGGAAGTTCTTCTTCACCCAGAGAGTGGTAGAAAACTGGAATGCTCTTCCGGAGTCTGTCATGGGTGAAAACACCCTCCAGGGATTCAAGACAAAGTTTGACAAGTTCCTACTGACCCAGAACGTACGCAGGTAGGGTGAGTCTCAGTTAGGGCACTGGTCTTTGACCTAGGAGCCGCTGCGGGAGCAGACTGCTGGGCACGATGGACCACTGGTCTGACCCAGGAACGGCAATTCTTATGTTCTTAACAAATCACCTCTTCCACTCATTCCTCTGGAAACACACTGGACCTAATCTTTCTCCCAAACAGCCCAGAAATTGACCATAAAACATCCTTGCCGACAAACATCATGGTCCCCTGGACCGATCACCATATACCCGTATTTTCTCGCGTATAACGCGCGCATTATATGTGGTTTTTACGTACCGCGCATACCCTTGCACGATATACGCGTGAGAGCGTTGTACAAAATTTTTTTTACATAGTTCCCCCCCAGACGTCCAATTCACCTCCCCCCCCCGCAGGACCGCTCGCACCCCCACCCCAAAGGATCGCTCGCACGCACCCGCACCCCCACCCCGAAGGACCGCTCGCACGCACTCCCACCTGCACCGGCACCCCCACCCTGAAGGACTGCTCGCACCCCCACAGCCTCCTGACCCCCCCATCATGTAGAAGCTCCTACCGGTGTCCTGCTGCTTCCTCTTGGCGGTCCCGACACCCGACACGATCGACCCTGGGGGCGGGGCCTGAGGCACCTGGGTCCAACCCGACCATGTGCCCAAGGCCCCGCCCCCAGGAGGGACCTAAGGCTCCCGGGCCTATTCTGATTGGCCCAGGCGCCTTAGGCCCCACCAGTAGGCGGAGCTTTGGGACGGAAGGGCCAATCTGGCTTCATTCCGTCGTTGGCTGCCTACCGGACAGGCGGGTTTGGCTCCCGTCTGTCCGGCCAACTACACAAAGGTACGGGGAAGGGGGGGGTGGGGTGTCGTGGGGGTCGGCCAGGGGGGTCGCGGGTCGGTTGGGGGGGGCGGTCGGAGGTTCTTGGGGGGATGGTCGTTGGGGGGAGGGTGGTTTGCGTCGAGGGCAGGAGGGCCTGGGATCCCTCCGGCCCGTAATTTAGTGCGGGGTGGGGGTAGGGGGTCACCGTGGCCAGGAGGGTTTGGGCTCCCTCCTGGCCCGAACAACTAGCGGGGGGGGGGGTCGCCAGGGCCAGGAGGACTTGGGCTCCCTCCTGGCCCAATATTGTCGTGGAGTTGGGGAGTCGGCGGGGCAAGAGGGCTTGGGCTCCCTTTTGCCCTGATCGTGTCGGGGAGTCGGGGGGGGGCAAGAGGGCTTGAGCTCCCTCTTGCCCTGATCGTGTCAGGGGTGCCGCGGTTGGCTGGGGCAAGAGGGCTTGAGCTCCCTCTTGCCCCGATCGTGTCGGGGGTGCCGCGGTTGGCTGGGGCAAGAGGGCTTGAGCTCCCTCTTGCCCCAATCGTGTCGGGGAGTCGGGACCGCCAAGAGGAAGCAGCAGGACACCGGTAGGAGCTTCTACATGATGGGGGGGGTCAGGAGGCTGTGGGGGTGCGAGCGGTCCTTCAGGGTGGGGGTGCGGGTGCAGGTGGGAGTGCGTGCGAGCGGTCCTTCGGGGTGGGGGTGCGGGTGCGTGCGAGCGGTCCTTTGGGGTGGGGGTGCGAGCGGTCCTGTGGGGGGGGTGAATCGGACGTCGGGGGGCATCAGGCTTTCAGGGTGAGGACAGGACTTCAAGGGGGAGAGGAGAGTCGGGGCGGGCGAAAGGAGAGTTGGGGTGGCCAGAGGAGAGTCGGGGCGGACGAAAGGAGAGTCGGGCAGCGTGCGCGGTATATAAAAATTTCTGTACATAAATGTGTGTTTTTCGCGCGCTATACCCATGTGCGCGGTTTACACGGGTGCGCGTTATCTACGTGAAAATACGGTAATCACATTCGGCCTGCACACCAGAGTTAACAAGGCAGTAGACCAAACAAATTCCCAAGAAACAATTACGTTCGACCCAAAGTCAGTAAACCCAACCACATTTTCCCGCAGCATCTCCAAACTACAACTTAGCACAAACTCCCTAGAAGAGAAGACACTGACCTGGCACTCAGGCATTAAAACACTCTATGAGAACCTAGCAAAAGTCAAGGTGACCAAACCTAACTCACGATCATTCTCTTCACCCTGGTTTATAGAAGATCTGAAAGTACAAAAAAGGAGAGTCAGAAAAGCAAAACTCTCAGTGATGAGGACAAATCCTCCTGGAAAAACTTTCTGCAAAACTACAAACTAGCCACATATGAAGCAAAGAAAGCACATTTCTCCTATCCAAGGTCCCAAGTAGATTGAAGGCTATCTTCTCAATAATGAAAAACCTATTCTCCTCATCCCAAGGTCCAATGCATTCCCAGCAAACGAACCTAGACTGCAAATCCCTCTCCACGACAAAATATCAAAAATATGCGCAAATCTGGACTCAGAGACCACAGCACTCCCATACATCCCTGAGACTACCCAAGATGACAATCCACTCAAGATGGAAACCTTGAACAGTTTCAAACCGATCTACCACAACGATCTCAAAACCATAATCAACTCTGTAAGTCCCTGCAACCTCAATCCTGGACCCATGTCCCTCCACTACACTCCTGAACACAAACGAGATATACCTGGAATCCATTCTACCCCTAATAAACAAGTCCCTTACAACAGGTGTAGTTCCACGGAGCTGGAAATCTGCCATAGTAAAACCACCCCTGAAAAAAACAACCATGGACCCAGATAACCCAAGCAGCTTCAGACCTGTCTCAAACCTCCCATTCATCTAAAAAAATATTGCAAAATTAAGTACTCATGCAATTCCAAGACTTCTTGGAGACAAATGCCACCCTCTCCAACTTCCAATCAGGCTTCAGGAAACACCACAGCACAGAAACTGCTTTTGGACATCCTAGATGACTGCTGGAAAATCCTAGATGACGGAAATGATGAATTGCTGGTACTATTAGACCTCAGTGCCGCCTTCGACACCATCGAGCACTCTCTCCTCTTGTCCAGGCTAAAGTCCATTGGAATCCGTGACAACACACTTCAATGGTTCTCTTCATTCCTGACTGACAGATCGCAGAGAGTCCTACTAGGAAATTCCTTATCTGAACCTAAACTACTCCACTATGGAGTGCCTCAAGGAGCCTTACTATCACCTCTCCTCTTCAACCTCTATGTCTAACCAGTACTGGACATAGCGGGAAAACACCGAATCAGAATCCACTCCTTCGCTGATGACCTACAATTCTATCTTAGAAACATAGAAACATAGAAAAATGAGAGCAGAAAAGGGCCAAAGCCCATCAAGTCTTCCCACTCTAGTGACCCTTCGCCTTGAATTTGTTCATCACCCCCTGCCTTTACATCATTAGAGATCCCACGTGAATATCCCATTTATTTTTAAAATCTGCCACGCTGTTGGCCTCAATCACCTGCAGTGGGAGTTCGTTCCAATGATCGACCACCCTCTCGGTGAAGAAATACTTTCTGAAGTCACAATGAAATTTTCCTCCCCTAATTTTCAGCGGATGCCCTCTGGTGGACGAAGGTCCTATAAGACGGAAGATATCCTCTTCCACCTCGATACGGCCCGTGATATATTTAAATGTCTCAATCATGTCCCCTCTCTCTCTTCGTTCTTCAAGTGAGTACAGCTGCAATTTATTCAGCCTTACTTCATACGGGAGATCCTTGAGCCCTGAGACCATCCTGGTGGCCATCTGCTGAACTGACTCAATTCTCAGCACATCTTTCCGGTAATGTGGTCTCCAGAATTGAACACAATATTCCAAATGAGGTCTCACCATGGATCTGTACAGTGGCATTATGACTTCTGGCATCCTGCTGATAAAACCTCTACGGATGCAACCCATCATTTGCCTTGCCTTGGAGGAAGCCTTTTCCATTTGATTGGCAGTTTTCATGTCATCACTAATGATTACTCCTAAATCCCGTTCTTCCGTGGTCCTAGCTAAGGTCTCACCATTTAACGTGTAAGTCCTGCATAGATTTCTTTTACCCAGGTGCATCACTTTACATTTTTTAGCATTGAAGTTGAGCTGCCAAGTCGATGACCATTGTTCCAATAGTAGTAGGTCATACTGTCAGGCATAGTGCTTTTACCTACTATGTTGCACAGTTTGGCGGCGGCGGTGAACAATGATATTTTTCCTCTGAGCCCTTGGGTCATATCACTTATGAATATGTTGAATAGAATTGGACCCAAGACCGAGCCCTGTGGCACTCCACTAGTCACATCTGATGTTTTGGATGGCCATCACCGAGACACACAAATCTACAACCTCCAATCTTGTTTAACTGAAATAAAGACCTGGATGACCGGGAACAAGTTACAGTTAAATGAATCCAAGACAGAACTTCTCTGGATCCATAAAGATCTATGCGCATACCCCCGTCTGTCTTTTTCCAGGGCCACAAACATCCTTACACCCAAAGACAACATCCGCAGCCTAGGAATAACTCTTGACTCTAACTTATCAATGACAGATCACGTATCCAAACTAGTATCATCCTCCTTCTACTACCTCAGCCAGCTAAAAACCATACGTGCATACTTCTCAGAACCCGAATTTGCCTAACTACTCTACGCTTTTGTACTATCGCGCGTAGACTATTGTAACACTCTACTAGTGGGCCTGCCTACCAAAACTCTCTCACGCCTCCAAAGGGTGCAAAATGTTGCAATCTGCCTTCTGAAAACTCCGCAACCATGTTACCCCTGCATTAGCTTCCATGCACTGGCTGCCCATTCAAAAACACTGCATCTTCAAGGCCCTGGTTCTTGCTTTCAAAACCTTCCATGAAACGATTCCGTACTATATGAAAACTAAACTACAAATCTACTTCCCAAAGCGACCACTGAGGTCCCAAGGAGAAAAACGACTGACCATACCTCCTGGCCGCTCTCTCAAAACTGAAACAGCCTGCAAATGCTCCTACTCACATTTCACACCCAACTTTGGCTCACAATCCCCCCATCTGTCAGATCACTAGATGGACTCTGGAATGTCAGGAAAGCCGTGAAATCCTTCCTCTTTACTAACCCAGCACCTTAAAGTCATTCATCCAGAATTTTCACTCAGTCAACACACCTACGCCACCTAATCTCACCAGATGCTACTTAGTGCATATGTTTTACTGTCATTTCTATATTGTAAATTAGTGTCATGTCTATATTGTAATTTATGTAAATTATGTCATCTCTGTTCTGTCTGGATTATTATAGATGTACTTTGTAACCCGTTCTGGGCTCCTTTGAGAGGACAGCCTAAAAAATTGAATAAATAAATAAATAAATATTAGCAGGTCAAGCTTTTCTTTCATAGCTCAGAAACATTTCATAGAAGATAACTCATGCTCTTTGTGCAAATTTAACTCTTAAATAATTCAAACATCAAAAATTAATAGTGTAAAAAAACACCCGCAATTATCTTTAAAATAGCATGTTGCTTAGCCCGATGGGACCCGTTTCGCCAAAATGAGAATGTAATAGAAAATTAGCTGTTCGCACATTTAAAGACCCCTGAAGGGGGTTCTGCAATTAGGGGGTTTGGTTTGACTTAATTTTCCTTGTAAATGTGTTATTAAGATAAGCAAAAAACCAAAAATCAATATAATCGGTACTTGAAAGAATGCCAGAAAAAATAATGAGTAACCAGAAGAATAACCCATCGAACATGGGAGAACAATAAGTGGTTGTAAATTATTAAATGAATCCTCAGTGTGAGGTTGTGAGCTCTAAAGAGAAAATAAGAGCATAAGAACGTAAGCAATGCCTCTGCTGGGTCAGACCTGAGGTCCATCGCGCCCAGCAGTCCACTCACGCGGCAGCCCAACAGGTCCAGGACCTGTGCAGTAATCCTCTATCTATACCCCTCTATCCCCTTTTCCAGTAGGAATTTGTCCAATCCTTTCTTAAACCCCAGTACCGTACTCTGCCCTATTACGTCCTCTGGAAGCGCATTCCAGGTGTCCACCATACGTTGGGTAAAAAAGAACTTCCTAGTATTCGTTTTGAATCTGTCCCCTATCAGCTTTTCCGAGTGCCCTCTTGTTCTTTTATTTTTCGAAAGTTTGAAGAATCTGTTCCTCTCTACTCTCTCTATGCCCTTCATGATCTTGTAAGTCTCTGTCATATCCCCTCTAAGTCTCCTCTTCTCCAGGGAAAAGAGACCCAGTTTCTCCAATCTCTCAGCGTATGAAAGGTTTTCCATACCTTTTATCAGACGTGTCACTCTCCTCTGAACCCTGTCGATTATTGCCATATCCTTCTTAAGGTACGGCGACCAATATTGGACTCAGTACTCCAAATGCGGGCGCACCATCGCCCAATACAACGGCAGGATAACTTCTTTTGTTCTGGCTGTAATACCCTTCTTGATTAACCCTAGCATTCTATTTACCTTCTTAGCAGTCGCTGCGCACTGTGCTGTTGGCTTCATTGTCATGTCCACCATTACCCCCAAGTCCCTTTCCTAGGTACTCTTATTCAATAATATCCCTCCCATCGTATAATTGTACTTCGAGTTTCTGCTTCCCACATGTAATACTTTACATTTCTCAATGTTGAACTTCATCTGCCATCTCGTCGCCCATTCTCCTAGTTTGTTCAAGTCCCTTTGCAATTCTTCGCAGTCCTCTTTAGTCCGAGCTCCATTAAATAGTTTGGTGTCATCCGCAAATTTTATTATCTCACACTTCGTCCCTGTTTCTAGATCATTTATGAAGATATTAAATAGCAGCGGCCCGAGCACCAAGCCCTGCGGGACACCACTCGTGACCCTCCTCCAGTCCGAGTAGTGGCCCTTCACTCCTACCCTCTGTTTTCTACCCTCCAACCAATTTCTGATCCATCTATGTATGTCTCCTTCCACCCCATGGTTCTTCAGTTTCCGGAGTAGACGTTCATGGGGCAACTTGTCAAAGGCCTTTTGGAAATCTAGATATATGATGTCTATGGGGTCTCCTTTGTCCATCCATTTGTTGAACAAGTGCAATAAGTTCTTCAGGCACAATCTCCCTTTGCAGAAACCATGTTGGCTGGTTATCAGATGCTCGTTCCTTTCAAAATGTTCATCGATGTTTTCTTTTATCAGTGCTTCCGCCATTTTCCCCGGAACTGAGGTCAGGCTCACCGGCCTGTAGTTTCCTGGGTCACCTCTTGATCCCTTTTTAAAGATGGGCGTAACGTTGGCTATCTTCCAATCCTCCGGGATCACGCCTGTTTTCAGGGATAAGTTGCAAATTTGCTGCAGTAGTTCCGCTATCTCCTCCTTTAATTCTTCTACAGGAGATCATTCTATTGCTCCTGAACCAGTATAGAAATCATGAATAGATTTCAGCCATACACCATCATTGGATGCACACTTGTGTGTATGTGAACCACATGATTTAAATGAACAATTAGTGAACCAAGGCGAATTTAGAAAATATATATATAAATGTATCTCTCATATTTCAATTCCAATCAAAGTTCAATGAGTAAGCCCCCGTTTACTAGCTAGAACCTGTAAAAAGGATCTAGGTGTAATCGTTGAGGATACATTGAAACCCTTAGCTCAATGTGCAGTGATAGCTAAGAAAGCAAATAGAATGTTAGTAATCAGGAAAGGAATGGAAAACAAAGATGAAAATGTTATAATGCCCCTGTATCACTCTATGGTATGGCCGCACCTAGAACACTGTGCTCAATTCTGGTTGCTGTATCTCAAAAAAGATATAGCGGAATTAGAAAAGGTACAGAGAAGTACGACAAAAACAATAAAAGTGATGGGATGACTTCCCTATTTGGAAAGGCTAAAGCGGCTAGGGCTCTTCAGCATGGAGAAGAGATGGCTCGGCTTGATATGACAGAGGTCTATAAAATACTGAGTAGAGTGAAAAGAGTAAATATGAATTGCTTGTTTACTCTTTCCAAAAATATTAGGACTAGGGGGCATGCAATGAAGCTACTAAGTAGTAGATTTAAAATAAACTGGAGAAAATATTTCTTCACACAATGTGTAATTTAACTCTGGAATTCATTGCTGGAGAATGTTGTGACATCAGTTAGCTTAGCAAGGTTTAATAAAGGTTTGGATAATTTCCTAAAAAAAAAAAGTTCATAGGCCATCATTGAGATGGCTTGGGGAAAACCACTGCTTATTCCTAAGATGAGCAGCATAGAATCTATTTAACCTCTAGGGACCTTGGGACCTGGGTTATTCACTGTTGGAAACAAGATATTGGGCTTGATGGACCTTTGGTCCAGTGGCATACCAAGGTGGAGATTGGGGGGGGGGGAAGTCTACCACAGGTGCATGTTCTAAGGGGGTATACAGCCTGCACACTGGGTCCAGGACCTCCTGCCCTACTCTGCCACTGCTGCTTTTCCAAACCAGCAGCAGCAGTGAACTTTAAATTCAGTCATCATGGGACCTTCCTTCACCTCCTTGCGGCTCTGACGTCACTTGCTTTTTTGGAGCAGAGCCAGCAGCTGCGGGGAGGTGCAGGAAGATCCTGTGATGGCTGCATTTAAGCTTACAGCTGCTGCTAGTTTGAGAAGCAGAGAACAGTAGTGAGGAGGTGAGAGGCAGAATATTGTGTGGCATTGGGGTAGAGGGAGAGAGAGGAGGCAGATGCTGATGGAAGTGGGTTGGAGGGAGTGAGAAAGAGGGAGCAGATGCTGATGGAAGTGGGGTGGATGGAAAGAGAGAAGGGGTAGATGCTGATGAAAATGGGGTGAAGAGAGAAAAAGAAGGGAGGCAGACATTGGATGTTAGTGGGGAGGGGAGGGGGAACAGATGCTGGACTGAAGTGAGGATGGGAGAGAGAGCAGGAGCAGATTCTGGATGGAAGTGGGGAGATGAGAGAGAAAGAGGGGAGCAGCAGACGTGGGGAGGAGAGAAAGAGTGGAGCAGACACTATGGGCTCCTCATATCAAGCCGCGCTATCGGGGTTAACGCACGCAATGTTTCATCACGCACTAACCCCAGTGCTGGCCTAAAAACTACCACCTGCTCAAGAGGAGGTGGTAGCGGCTAGCGTGGCCGGTGGTTTAACACACGCTATTACGCGCGTTAAACCGCTAGCGTGGCTTGATAAAAAGAGCCCTATATGGGAGAGAGGGGGAAGACATTGGATGGAAGTGGAGAGGACAAAGAGAAAATGCTGGATGGAAGGGGTAGAAAAAGAGGACATATGATGGAAGGAGGGGATAAATAGAAAAGGGCACATGCTGGACGGGGGAAGAGGATAGAGTTAGTGAAATACTGTAGGGGGTGGGGGAATGAGGTAGCAAGCTGTAGGTAGACACAGTGAAAAAAGAGAAATTGAGGACTGGATAATAAGAAAAAAAAATTAATCTAGAGAGTTGCAGAAAATAAATTGAGAAGGAAGATGAGGGAAGAAAAGGGAGAGGAGAGAGTTTAATGATAGACCATTGGGGAGGGAAGGAGCGGAGAGAAGAGAAGACCATTGGGGGGAAGGGGGGAGGGACCAGACCAATAGGGGAGGAGGGAGAGCTGGAAGGGGCATAGAACAGTGGTCTCAAACTCACAGCCTGGGAGCCACATGCAGCCCGCCAGGTACTATTTTGAGGCCCTCAGTATGTTTATCATAACCACAAAAGTAAAATAAAACAGTTTCTTGATCATATGTCTCTTTAGCTATAAATTACAATATTATTATTATTAAGACTTAGCCAAAAGGAAAGATTTATTAAGAATTTTACCTCATGCAAAATTGTCATTTCTTTAATAAGACATTAACTATTTTTTCTGAGGCCCTCCAAGTACCTACAAATCCAAAATGTGGCCCTGCAAACGGTTTGAGTTTGAGACCACTAGCATAGAAGGAAAGAAGATGCCTTATGGAAGGGACAGAGAGAGAGAGAGAGCAGACAGTGGATGGAAGGGAGAGATGAGAAGATGAGGAAAGTAGAAACCAGAGGCGACAAATGTAGAAAAATAATTTATATTTCTTTTGTTCATATTTTTGCTGTAGGATATTGTAGCTGTGTTGATACATTTTTATAAATAGAAAATGGAAATAAGGTGATCCTTTTATTGGACTAATATTAATACGTTTTTGAGAAATTCAGAGACCAAAACCCCCTTCCTCCGGTCAGGACAGGTTACCGTAACAGCAGTAGACTTTACTGACCTGAGGAAAGAGGTTTTGGCCTATGAAAGCTAATTGAAAAATGTATTAGTCCAATAAAATGGTTTCTTATTTTCCATTTTTTGTTTTATTTTTGTTAATTTGTAAAGTGATGATTGCTATTTCTCAGGGTTTTTTTCAAATTTACATCTGCTCTCTTTATATTTTGTACAATATTAGGGAAGATGCATCACTGTTTCTGTGGTGTTGCAAATGTATGTAAAGTCTAGCTTCTCTATGGTTCAGTTTAACTTTTGTCTACATATTTCTATTTTTAGTTTGTGATTCCATACTGGTCAAGGGTGTTTCTGTGTTCTGGGTGTACAAAAGACATGGTTTTCTGTTAGCATTGACTGTGTAGGATCAATCTGTACTAGCTGGCTTGTTTAGTTTTACAATGGGTGTATTGATGTTCTGCTGCTCACCGCAGTATGTATATGATGCTGCCTTTTCCTAGGTACACTCTTGTTGTGTGACATATGGATTATTACTAAAAATCATGTTTTTCTTATAGAGGAGAGGGGTGTTAGAAAATGATAGGCCATGGGTGTCACATATGCTAGGTATGTCACTGCTTTGGTCTGTCCCAGTATGGCAGGGGTGTCAAACTCAGGCCCGCGAGCCAAATTTGCTGATTTTTTGGGCTGGTTTCAAATTTTTGTCGCTGTAATTTGGGCTGCATGGCACACTGCAATGAAATCTAACGTATTTTTTCGCTCCATAAGATACACTTTTTCCACCCCCAATAAGGGGGTGGAAAAGTGGGTGCATCTTATGGAGTGAATACAGCTTGCCCCCGGTACCTTATTAAACTGGTGGTTGTCCAGCGCGGTCTCAGCCAATCACGGAGCAGCGTGGGACCAGGCAGGAAGCGTAAAGGTTGCACTCCTGCATTGTGCGCTGCTCTGCAACGAAAGGCAGCCATCTAGCAGGAGACCGCACTGGACCACCGCCAGTTTAAAAAGGTACTTGGGGGAGGGGGGCTGCGGACTGCTTTGGGTTTCCCAGCACCAGATGCACCAGACCACCAGATGCACGCCCCTGTAGTGGAGGAAAAACCAAGAAAAAAAAAATTCTGAACCAAATTTTTTTTCTTTGGTTTTTCCTCCTCTACAGGGGGGTGCGTCTTATGGTTGAGTGTATCTTATAGAACGAAAAATACGGTATATTAAATTCTCGGCAAAATCGGCTCAGCATTTAATTACAAATCAGCACTTAGTCAAAGATGTATTCAGCTTCCCGCCAATAACGGTCCTTGCCCGCCCTCTCCCTGTGACTATACAGCCAATCAGTGGCGTAGCAAAGGTGAGCAGTGTCCCTCCCCTGTCCCCTGCCACGCACCCCTTCCCCGTACCTTTATAACTTCAGCATGAGCAGTCAACTTACTGCCCACATCAGCTTCGGCGCTCTCTCTCATGTTACTTCCTAGGTGCGGGTCCCAGAAGTGATGTCAGAGAGAGCACTGAAGCCGATGTGGGCGGCAAGTTGGTGGCTGCTTGTGCCAAAGTTAAAAAGGTATAGGGGAAGGGAAGGGGCGCTTGCATGGCAGGGGGAGGAGTGGGAAGAGGGGGTGGAGAGGAGGAGGGGTGCTGGCGCCCGAGTAAGATAGCGACCGGGGCAGACCGCCCTCCTCTCCCCTCCTATACTACACCACTGCAGCCAATCACAATCAAAGCCTAGCCTTCTCCACCGGCTAAGCTCTATCTCTAACATGCACTCAACCAGTGGCATAGTAAGGGGAAGGCAGAGGGGCAGTCCGCCCCAGGCGCCATGTTGGTGGGGGCTCCGGCACCCCTCCTCCTCTCTGCACCCCTCCTCCTCTCTGCCCCCACCTCTTCCCATGCGCACGCCCTCCCTTCCCTTCCCCTGTACCTCTAGTTGTTCACCGCCGTGAGCAACAACTTTAATGTGCTCCTCGCGACCACATCATCTTTCCTGCCGATATCATTTCTGCCGCGCATAGGAAGTAACGTCAGTTGGAGAGATAACAGGGTCGCGAGGAGCACGTCGAAGTTCTTGTTGCTCATGGCGGTGAACAACTGGAGGTACAAGGGAAGGGGAGCACGCATGGGGCGGGGGGAGGGATCGGGGAAGGAGCGGGTAGACGGAGACAAGAGAAGGGCGCCACTGCCCCGGGTGCCTCTCACCCTAGCTACGCCACAGCTTAAAAAAATCCCTAGAGCCACAACTATATCTGCGGTAGAAAGCTAGCTCTCCCTCCTCTCTCTTCCTGCCTGGTCCCGCAAACACTAACAGGAAGATTAGGATTACAGTGTGGCTCCACTGAGGACAGAACGTTCAGCCCATTGCCAAAGCAACAGGATTAAACTCTCAGCCCCTTCCAAAAACAAAACCAAACACACACACAAAAAAAGCAAAACCCCCAAACTAATACAGGCCTAGAGAACCTAATCAATGAAATTTAAATGTTCCATCTGCATCTGAAGAGTTTCATTATTCAAATGGGAATGCACGGGCACCTTTTACAGAGCAAGGACTTCACAGAATTTTAAAATTTTGAGCACAGAAGTCCTGCTGTAGAACAGAGGTGGGTAACCTTGGTCCTTGAGGGCCGCACAGGGGTGGACTACCCTGGGCACCATCTTACAATGGATTTATCCCAACAGCAATGCTGAATAATTTCAATTCCAGCTCTTATTCAACCGATGATCATGATGATGACGTTCTACCTTACAAATATTTTGCAGATGAACAAGTTATGCTATGACTTTAATTATAGCCGATTATGCAATTTTTATGTTATGCACTCTTGGAAATAAGAGGAGGTGCTGAAAGGTTCTCAATCCATCCAACAAAGTTGGGGCAGTCTCCACCAAGGGCTATACAGTTAGTCCAGGAATTTCCACTTTTTTCATTCCATCGGAAAAGAACTGAATGAAAAAAAGTAGAAACTCGCTGGACTAAGGGCTCCTTTTACAAAGGTCAAAGGTGCACTAGTGTTTTTAGCACGCCTGCTCAAGAGGAGGCATAGTGGCTAGCACGCGCAGCATTGTAGCGCATGCTATTCCGTGCGTTAAGGCCCTAACGCACCTTTGTAAAAGGAGCCCTAAGTGTATAGCCCTCACAGCCATCTGCCGCAACTGAAGTTGGTTGGGCTGAGAACTTTTCAACCCCCCTCGTACATTGAGCTATTTTTAGGCTGCTTTTTCAAGGTAATCGTGGGAGATTTTTTTTTTTTTTTTAAGTATCTGTCTAAATTCAAGGTGGTTCGGGATACCATTAACAAAATTTTGTAAGAATTGATCATACGTATTTCCCTTTGATTTCTGGTTGGGAGGGTATGGGAGGGAGGTGATATATATTTATTATATTATTTGATTGTATTGACTGCTGATTATTGAATTATTTGTTTGCTTATCTGTTGGCTTTTAAAAATGAATAAAGATTTTTTTTTAAAAAGCATCTGTCAACACTGTACCCCCACCCTAACACAACTCCCTGGACCAAGTCTGAATGGAGCAGGGTGTAAGAATATTTGTGGTATTGCTTTTCTTAGGGAATGCAATGGGGAAATCAGAACTACAGCACTACAAGTCCCAGCCTATGACCATATGAGAGAGAAAGAACAGGAAGAGCAAGTATTTCTGCAGGTAATTATGGAGGGGATGCAATTGAGACATCCCAGAATCAGCAGAATTTACCTCCTGCAGGATCATCATCTTTCGGTGACCTGGAGGCAGGTTTACATTAGAGAGCTGCACGGGAACGGGGATGACGGGAATCCCGCGGGACCCGCGGGGATCCCGCGGGTTCCCCCTTTGGGTCACGGGGATCCCGTGGGGACGCCCCCTAGGGTCGCGGGGATCCCATGGGGACGCCCCCTAGGGTCGCGGGGATCCCGTGGGGACGCCTCCGAGGGTCGCGGGGTTCCTGCGGGGTTGGATCGCAGTGCACTGCATTCGAGCCGCGAGAGTAGTCTTCTCCTCCTTACCTGCACTGTCGCAGCACACAGCCGAACGGAAGTCTTCCCGATGTCAGCGCTGACGTCGGAGGGAGGGCTTAAGCAAAGCCCTCCCTTCCTCCGACGTCAGCGCTGACATCAGGAAGACTTCCGGTCGGCTGTGTGCGGCAGGGCAGGTAGGAAGAAGGCAATGGCGAACGAAAGAGGGGGGAGGGGGCGGTCCGCCCCGAAGAATGTGCACAGCTGGTCAGGTCCCCCGATCGACCGACAACAGGCCCGGCCGACAAACCTCCCTGCCCTGTAGCCGCGAATCTAAATTACCTCTTACAGCAGCTTCAATACTCCAGCTGCTGTAAGAAGGTAATTTAGATTCGCGGCTACAGGACAGGGAGATTTGTCCGACCGGGCCTATTCTGTTGTCAGTCGGGTGCAAAAGCGCCACAAAGGTGGAGGCAGGGAGGGAGGAAAGGTGGAATGGAGAAGAAAAGACGCTTAAGGGGGGAGAAGGCCGCTGAAAGCACTGGGGAAGACAAAGGGGTGGAGAAGGACGCTGAAAGGACATGGGGTAAACGGGAGGAGGGTGGGAAGGATGCTGAAAGCACATGTGGAAGACAGAGGGGGGTGAAGGACCCTGAAAGCACTGGGGAAGACAAAGGGGTGGAGAATGCCACTGAAAGGACATGGGGAAAACGGGTGGAGAAGGCCACTGAAAGGAAATGGGGAAAACAGGGGGGGAGAAGGCTGCTGAAAGGATATGGGGAAGACAGAGGGGGGAGAAGGCCGCTGAAAGGACATGGGGAAGGCAGAGGGGGGAGAAGGATGCTGCCTGACAGGACATGGGGAAGATGGTGGGGGAGAAGGACACTGGAAGGAAATGGGGAAGAGGGAATGGGGAGAAGACCCTGGCAGGGAAGAAGACAGAGGTGCCAGACTATGGGGGGAGTGGAAGGAAAAAGATGGGTGCCAGACCAATTTGGGATGGGGGAGAAAGGGAGAGGCACAGTAACAGAGCAAATGGAAGACACAGAGAGAAGAGAGGCAGTGGATGGAAGGAATTGAATGAGAATATGAAGAAAGCAGAAACCAGGCAACAAAGGTAGGAAAAAAATTCTTTTTTTTTTTTTTTGCTTAAGGATAAAGTAGTATATTAGTTGTGTTGATAAAAATTTATAAACATTAGAGGCTCTGGTAGAAACCCGTTTACAAAGTATGTATTCTTCCCAATTAATATTTCCAAATTAATAAAGTCTTTTTGCTTATTTTTAAATGGGTTTCTACCAGAGCCTTTAATTCAGTAGCATAATTAAATGAAATAACTATTTCTGTAGTTTATAGGGACGGGCGGGGACGTAGGGGATTCCTCGCGGGGACGTAGGGGATTCCTCGCGGGGACGGGCGGGGATGGAGGGATTCCTCGCGGGGACGGGTGGGGACGGAGGGATTCCTCGCGGGGACGGGTGGGGACGGGTGGGAGTCCTCACGGGGACGGGTGGGGACGGGTGGGACTTTGGCGGGGACGGGTGGGGACGGAGGGATTCCTCGCGGGGACGGGTGGGGACGGGTGGGAGTCCTCACGGGGACGGGTGGGGACGGGTGGGACTTTGGCGGGGACGGGTGGGGACGGGTGGGATTTCTGTCCCCGCGCAACTCTCTAGTTTACATTCCTGGTGAGAGTTGGCATTAGAAGTTAAAGTGTGTGTAGAGGTTCATTAATAAAGGAAATGAGAGATTTTATCTTTACACACAATGAAGGCTTAGAAAACAAGGCACATGGTGTACAATATCCAAGATGGAAAAACAAAGGAGGAGACCTGCAAGGAAATAGTCTTTATTGATGCATTTTTAACCTACCCTCTTGTTCTTACTCTATTTGTTCTTACGTCTTGATATATTGTAAACCTATCCTGCCCTCGATTGTCATTTTGTATCTAGTATTGTTAATTGAACAGCGTACATTTCCCTGTGTGTATTTTATTGATTTAATTATTTCTCAATGATTTTTTTTTTAGAATCTATTCTTAACTGCTTTCATTTGACTTTTTTGTTAAAAATGGTGGAATATCAAATAAAATAACTGTATTAAACAATACTGCCCAGAAATGGTCATGTTTAGCCCAACAACTACGTTAGGGGCAATAAAAACTCCATATATCATAAGCTACAATTAATTTTAAAACTGCTCACGAGGAGATGGCTTATCCAATTGGTGCAAGACATCAGGTTCCACCAAAGCTTATGATATATTTATTTATTTACTCAATTTTCTATACCGTTCTCCCAAGGAAGCTCAGAACAGTTTACATGAATTTACTGTATTCAGGTACTCAAGCATTTTTCCCTGTCTCTCCCGGTGGGCTCACAATCTATCTAATGTACCCGGAGCAATGGGGGAGATTAAGTGACTTGCCCAGGGTCACAAGGAGCAGCATGCGTTTGAACCCACAACCTCAGGGTGCTTAGGCTGTAGCTTTAACCACTGCGCCAGACTTGCAAGAAATGACAGCAGCCATTCGGGGAGCAGCACGGGGCCAGGCAGGAGCGTGAAAAACTATCTGCCCAATTAAAATTAAAAATAAAAAAGCCGGTAGAAGCCCTGACAGCAGTGACAGGAGGCTGCTTCTCCTGTCACTACTGTCAGGGTCTGTGCATGCTCCAGGATCACTCTCCAGTAATCCTGGCCGTGGGTAGGGGGAGTGTTAACGATCGTCCCCATTTGCATGCAGACCTTTTGTGAATTTGTCAATCTGCATGTAATTGGGGACGGATCGGACACGAAATCGGGGGTTAGTGAATCTAGCCCATGATCTTTAGAGCACCTGGGCCTCAACTCCCTGGAAGGAAAGTCAACAACACCTCTGGAAGTGTAATTGACTTTCCATGAACATAAAGCTTGAAAAATTTAACACAAACGGCATTATTCATTGTCAACAATAATGAGCTGCTTTGCTTATAGTTTACTAGCTGATGCCCCAGCGTTGCACGGGTATTTAATTATAGCAATAACACTGTAAATGGATTCAACTAAAGATACTTTATAGTGGTGAATGAAATTATTGTTTTACAGCTTAATAAAAAGTACAATATTCAAATTATAATGTGAAATATTTGACAAAATGAATACAATACAACTAATGCAAAACGTGATTATAAACAACATTTTTAGTTTCACCTCCAGGAGCAAGAACATATAAATTGTTGGGTGAACCCACCCTTGAGCAAGCAACATAGAGTTGTGGGCCGCGAGACCCCCAGAACATATCACCCCAGGTAGTGAGGGATCTGCATACCAAGTTTCGTTCAAATCGGTCAAGCCGTTTTTGAATTACAGTGAGAATGGCAGCTTTTTACATTTTTTCCATTGACATGAATGGGTGAAATCTGATTTTCTGTTTGTAGCTCCGCCCACGTGTGCAGGTGGGCCGCGAGACTCCCAGAACATATCATCCCAGGTAGTGAGGGATCTGCATACCAAGTTTCGTTCAAATCGGTCAAGCCGTTTTTGCGTGATCGCGGCACATACACACATACATACCTCCGATTTTATATATATAGATTATTTATATTTCGTATTTATACAAGGCGGATCACAACATTTCAGAAATAATAAAATACAAAAACAAACAACATACAAAATGTTTTACAAAGCAATCGATAACATGCAATCATCAACAAAGAATCATCACAGAAGAATGCCTGCAGGAAGCTGATCTTAATATCAAACGCCATAAAAATCCATCACATCAGGAGGCATATTTCATCTGACCAAAAAGATACCGCTTCAGCAGTTCTTAAACTGACCCAGATCTTTCTGCTCTGGAACATACACTGGAAGTTTGTTCCATTCCACAGTTCCTTAAACGTTGAAAGTAGAAGCAGGGAAAATGTCCATTATCAAAAAAAAGTCCAAAAGGAGATTTTTTTTTATAATGGCTGGCCTCTACGTTCATCTGTTTAAACACCCAGACCACCACTACGTCTAAACTTATACCTTATAATCAACCTAAAAAAAGCCTAAGCCCCAAACATCCAAAGCAAGGGCTTTTAGGCGAAGGAGGAGGCAGTCCTTTGCCTAAAAGCTGGACTCTGTAACCGGTGTCTGTCAAACACAACACCGGTTACAGAATCCACCCCCCCCCCCCAACGATCCAGGCAGGAGGGAGCCCAAGCCCTCCTGCCCTGTCGAACTACGACCCCCACAACATCGGGGCAAGAGGGAGCCCAAGCCCTCTTGCCCCGCGATTCCCCCCCCCCCCCCTCTGCTGTGTCCGATGGGGCTAGGAGGGAGCCCAAGCCCTCCTGGCCCAGCGAACTCCAACCCCCCTCCGCCACACACACACACGATCCGGCCAGGAGGGAGCCCAAGCCCTCCTGGCCCGGGGACACCCTCTAACCCCCACCCCCACTAAAATACGGGCAGGAGGATCCCAGGCCCTCCTGCCTACAATGCAACCCCCCCATGACTGCCCCCCGGAACCCCCGATCGTCCTCCCCAATGATCTGCGACCCCCCCGCCGACCCCATGACCCCCACCCCAATCCCACCCCCGTACCTTGAAATCATTGGCCGGATGGGTGCCAAGCCCGCCCATCTGGCAGGCCAGCCATCCCAGGAATGGGGCCAGTTTGGCCCAGGCAGCTCAAACCCTGCCCACAGGTGGGGCCTGAGGCACCTGGGCCAACCAGAATAGGCCCAGGAGCCTTAGGCACAAGGACCCAACCCGGCCCATGTGCCTAAGGCCCCACCCACAGGAGGAGCCTAAGGTCCCTGGGCCTATTCTGGTTGGCCCAGGTGCCTCAGGCCCCACCTGTGGGCGGGGTTTGAGCTGCCTGGGCCAATCCGGCCCCATTCCTGGGATGGCTGGCCTGCCAGACAGGCGGGCTTGGCACCCGTCCGTCAAGTCAACGATTTCAAGGTTTGGGGGGTGGGATTGAGGGTAGGGAGGGTCAGCGGGGGGGACACAGGTCGGCGAGGGGGCCGATCGGGGTTCGGGAGGGTGGTCATGGGGGGGGTTGTGTCGAGGGCAGGAGAGCCTGGGATCCATCCTGCCTGTATTTTAGTGGGGGGTGGGGGGTCAGAGGGTGTCCCCGGGCCAGATCGTGTGGGGGGGGGGGGTTTGGGGATCGCGGGGCAAGAGGGTTCGGGCTCCCTCTTGCCCCGATGTTGTCGGGGTGCTGCCGGGCAAGAGGGCTTGGGCTCCCTCTTGCCCGATCATTGTCGGGGGGGCCAGGAGGGCATGGGCTCTCTCCTGGCCCGATCGTATCAGGGGGAGGGGTGGATCGCTGCAGGAGAGATGGGTCGTCTCTCCTGCCGTTTTAGCGATCCCAAGTCCCACGTTTGGCGGCACTTGGTAGTATCACTATTGCGGCAGAGGAGATGAGGCATTTCTCCTGCCCCGATGGTTGCGATGGGGGGTGGGTAGGATGCCGGGCCGCTGAGCTGATCGCGCCAGCCACCATCAGCTCAGCGGCCCCTTTTTCAGCACTTATACCTGTTTTTGACTTGGTCTAAGTCAAAGCGTATAAGTGCCGACTAGGCAACCTGTCAAAACGTTTGGTTATACCTGCTGTACGCCTAGGTGTAGGTCGGCCCACCTCCCGCCCTTTCCCCACCTCAAAAAACACCTCTTTTCGCTCTATGCATTTAGAGGCAGGGGAAAGGCCTAAGCTGGTTTTAGATACGTCTAAAACCAGCTTTGATTATGGGTACTTGGACGATCAGGCTTTTTGATCATCCAAGTAGCCATTTAGGCAACTTTTTAGACTTTTTTTTAAAATTATTATGAGCCCCATACTGTATAGCTCATTATGTAGAAAAAACTGTTTTCGGCAAATGATATGTTACTGCCAAATAATGAATGTTATTTTGCCATCACACAGCTTAGTAAACAGTACCCTTAATTGCATCAATTTTATAATAAATGTTTGATTTGATTTTGATTTATTTTTGAGAGTTATTAATTTGTTATTCCACCATTGACAAAGCAAACATATTTGACTATCAATCTCAGCCCTTGATCACTCCTAGATCCTGATTCACTAAGCTTTCTTTCCCATTTAATCAGACCCTAACGCCACTGAGACAATATCCCCTGAGATGTTACTTCTTGCAAACCACAATTTGTAAATAATTCTAGCTCTACTCAGAATATTGACAGGACAGAAAAACTTATTTAAGTTTAATTCGTAAGGCGTGACACAAAAATAAAAAAGATACCCTATCAGGATACTGGCTTTGTAGTTAACACTGAAAATCTTGAATGCATACCATTAACACCTCTTCCCCCGCCCTTTCTGGCCTCCCCTCCCCCAGCCTTCTTCCTCTACCTGCAGCAATTTTCTCAGCAGGTACTTTGGGGGATTTGAAACTTGAATGTCGAGGTAGTTTATACAACTGGACTGCACTGCAATTGGCTAACAGAAACACCAACCAAACATATAGCAGCATTTCGAACATCTAGGAAATTATAACACGGTGGTAGAAGAGAAGGGATCATTTTGTTTGTTAAAACTACGAAAAAAAAGTTGTTTTCTATTATTTCAGACTCGAGCAGCGTTAGATAAATGGGTCCTGAAATGAAAAAGGACCTGTCTAGCAGCATCATAGCAGTGGACTTCAAACCTTTCGGTAAAACCCCGGGAAGCCAGTTCAACGACCCTGGGCTACCTATGGAAGAGGAGGAGAGAGGAGGCTTCTTCCAGCGTGCCATCCCGACCCGCGAGTCCCTAAGATGTCCTCGAGGGTCCGTGGTGAGCTTTCACAATATCAAGTACATCATCAAAAGCTCCAGCGGTCTCCCCTGCAAGCGCCGACACGCGCGAAAACAGATTCTGCAGGGAGTCAAGTAAGTGCATGCCGAGTACAATGGCCGAGAACTGCCAGAGACCACTAAGAGACAGCCTTTAAGGTAGACCAGTAAAAAAAGGGGGGGAGGAGAGAAATGGGCAGACCCGCAAACAGAACTGGAAGGGTCACTGGTGAAAACTATGGCTGAGGTGATGAGCTCCAGCAGCCACAAGGCTGTTCTTGATGCTGTTGTTGCCAAGTTTGTGTTGCTGCACATGAGAGTACAGGGGAGGGAGGGAAAAGAGAGAGATAATAGACTTGGGGGGGAGAGGGAGAAATGTTGGATCTGCAAGTGGGAGGGAGAGAAATTCAGTTCTTTACAGACGAGAAGGGAGATGGGATTTGATGTAATGCCTTTCTGTGGTTACAGTCAAAGCAGTTAACATATTATATATACTGGTACAGGTACTTGCTTTTGCATGGGGAAATGGAGGGTTAAGTTTCCTGCCCAGAGTCACAAGGAGATGCATTGATTTGATAGATACATAAATAAATAATATACCTTTAATGATACAATTAATGATCTAAAATGTACTGACATGCTCTACATTAACATACCCTGTTCTACTATATTATATATACCCTATTATCTATCTATCTATATATGATATATATATATATATATATATAAAAAAAATATATATATATATATATATATATATAATCAGTTGTATGTATGTATGTTCCAGCATAACTCCGAAACGCATGGACAGATTTCAACCAAACTTGGTATACGTACCAATTACTATCTGGGAAAAAATACTGTGGTGGTGGGAAGGGGGTGACATGTAAAGAATCTCTGAAAAAGACAGATATTGCTTTGACCAATTGTGTGAAGCTTGGGGAATGATGTAACAATGCCTCCAAGGAAATGTAATGTAATTGGCCAAGTGCAATCAAAGCTACATCTAGAGCTTCAGAGACAGTCCAGCAGCATAAGGCCCGACTACAGGATATGAAAGATATTTATTTATTTATTCAATTTTCTATACCTTCTCCCAGGAGAGCTCAGAATGGTTTACATGAGTTTATTCAGGTACTCAAGCATTTTTCCCTGTCTGTCCTGGCAGGCTCACAAACTATCTAATGTACCTAGGGCAATGAGGGGATTAAAGGGCAAATTCTATAAGAAGCGCCCAAACATTAGGCGCCTAATTAGGCACTGTTCAGCACGATTCAAGTAAAATTGGGTGCTGTTTAGTGAAACGTGTTAAGCGGCACCTATTTTGGAGGTGCCAAATAAATAGGACAGCCCTAGGCGCCCATGCGAGTGCCCACTGCATCGCCCTCGACCAGGGCCGCACAAAATACTTCACGGGGCCGCAGGTTGGACACCCCTGGTTTGCACAATCAAACTAGTTTACATGGGGCAGTGGAATGTTGAGTGACTTGCCCAGAGTCACAAGGAGCTGCAGTGGGAATCAAACTCACAACCCCAGGGTGCTGAGGCAGCTGCTCTAACTACTAGGGCCCAGATGCACTAAAGTCAGCAATCATTGCTAAACCAGTTATGACTGCTTTAGCGCTAATTGCATTTGCCGATCCGATGCAGAAAACGGCTCACTGCATGTTTTTCACTTCAATTTCCCATTTTCTGATCCAGCCATGCAAATTATCTAAAGCCCCCATGCAAACTAGCCAAGCAACTGATGCACTAACATTGTTTGGCTATGCAAAAAAAACCAAACAGGGGTTTTAGCGATCCATAAAAAGCGACTGGTCAAGACCAGTCATTTACCTGTCACCAATAGTTCAGCCCTTTTTTTTTAAATGGGCACAGAGGGAGGAGCTTAAGGCCCTGATTGAGCCAACCGGGAGAGGCCTTAGGCATCTAAGACAATCATGGTCTTTGGCCCTTCCCTGTGCATCACATGATGAACCGGGGAGGGGAAGGCCTGCTATTTTGGACTGTCGGGCCTTGGAGCAGATGGAACTACATCCCTCCTGCTCCCAACTTGTGAAAAAGGTACTGGGTGGGTTTAGGGAATGGGGGCATTCCTCCTGCCTTTTTTGGGGGGAGGGGAGGGGATGGTTCAGGGTGGTGGCACCTGAAGCAGGGGGGCTCCATGGTCAGGAGGGAGTGGCCATCCTTCCTGCCAATTTTTACTGGCATGGGGGGGGGGTTGTCAGTCCGATGCCGGTTTCTCAGGGAGACATCAGGGAGGGCCGTCATCAGTGGTTGGGGGGAGCTTCTGTTTTTTTAATGGGGCAGATATTGTGTATGTGTAATACACACACAGCATTTGTGCCCATAAAAAAAAAAAGATAAAAAAGGGTTTCCTGCCATGAACAGCTGAGTGGCAGGAGGCTGATTTGGGGCTTCCCCTGCCGGCTCTGTGCATGTGCGACAGTCACCCTCACAGCGATCAATCGGATGGAAGAGTTGGGGGATTATGCCAAACCTCCATGCGAATCATGTGCATGCAAATTTTAGAGAAACAATAGCTCTTTTAGAATTGGCCAAAAATCAGATTGCAGTAGACCCATGCAGTCTTACCGATCCTGTTTAGTGCATCACAACGGTTCCTAGGACAAGTATGTTTGGTGGGGAGTGTGTTGGCTTACCATAATTGTTTCAATTTTAGACCACAGATTCTTTATTTGGGTTGCTGGTTTGGATTCTGTTTTACTGATTTGGCCTACAGTGAAATGCAGAGATAGAATTAGGGATAAGAAAGCTTAGGTGTTGTATAGGGATAGGGAATCATATTGTATATGGTTAATTACGGTAAGTAAAGGCCAGGATTGTTGTCTTCTGAATGTGTGCTGTATTTTAGAAGCGTAATTTAGGATGGTTGTAAAGTTACTGTTTAACCTCTGAAGTCACTTTGTTGTCAGACAGAAGGGATGGAAATATTGATTATAGATAAAGAGATAACAAGGCCCTGCCTGACGGCTCAGTGTTAAGGTTCAACACTCACATGCAGCGCAAAGTTATGGAAGACATTAACACTGTATTGGGCTCTTTAACAAACATACATGTGGGTGCCACTACAATGGAAACACTCCCCCCCTGTTTATTTTATGAATTTTGTCCCTCCCCTCATACGGTTATTTTCCATACTCTTCTTCGTCCTACTACTACTTATCATTTCTATAGTGCTACCAGTCCCTGCTTGAAAGAGCTTACAATCTAATTGTGACAGACAAAAAGGGTGACTCAATACACACTGCTCAGGTAGAGAATTACAAAGGGAATGATGAGGTGGATATGGTAAGGGACCATAGAGCAAGGATCTCAAAGTCCCTCCTTGAGGTCCGCAATTCAGTCGGGTTTTCAGGATTTCCCCAATGAATGTGCATTAAAAGCAGTACATGTACATAGATCTCATGCATATTCATTGGGGAAATCCTGACAACCCTACTGGATTGCCCTCAAGGAGGGACTTTGAGATCCCTGCTATAGAGAGATTGACAAACAGATATGGGTACTTTACACAGAAACATATAAACATGACAGCACATAAAGGCCAGATGGACCATCCAGTCTGCCCATCCACAGCATCCACTATGTCCTCCTCTCCCTAAGAGATCCCACATGCCTGTCCCACACTTTCTTGAATTCAGACACAATCTTTGTCTCCACCACCTTTACCGGGAGACTATTCAATGCATCTAAAACCCTTTCTGTAAAAAGATATTTCCTTAGATTACTTCTGAGCCTTTCACCTCTTAACCTCATTCTATGCCCTTTCCCCCAAAGAATACATATTAAGATCTTTAAGTCCCTGTACACCAGTGGTCTCAAACTCAAACCCTTTGCAGGGCCACATTTTGGATTTGTAGGTACTTGCAGGGCCTCAGAAAAAGTAGTTAATGTCTTATTAAAGAAATGACAATTTTGCATCAGGTAAAACACTTTATAGTTTATAAATCTTTCCTTTTGGCTAAGTCTTAAAAATAATGTAATTTATAACAAAGAGACATATGATCAAGAAACTTTTATTTTACTTTTGTGATTATGATAAACATACCGAGGGCCCCAAAATAGTACATGGCAGGCCGCATGTGGCCCCAGGCCACGAGTTTGAGACCACTACTGTACACCTTATGACTTAGACCAGTTTTCTTTAACCCAACATCATTCAGGTTGCTGGTACAGGCACTGATCTTATCCATTCTTGACTACTGCAACATCATCTACCTGGGCATCCCACAAAAAACAATAAAAAAACTGAGATTAATACAAAACACCGCCGTTCGACTAATCTTCGGACTAAGAAAAAACGACCACATCAGCCCCTACTATAAAAAGCTGCACTGGCTTCCAATTGAAGCGCGAATACTATTCAAATTTGCTTGCACCTGTTTCAAGCAAGTCTGGGGACTAGCACCTTCATACCTACAAACTCACTTCATCCTACACAACCCCACACGAGCGACCAGAAACAAAAACATATTTGCATACCCAAAGATTACGGGCTGCAGATACAAATCATTCCTGGATAGAACCTTTAAGTTCCAAGCGAACAGACAGCAAGTTTGGCTGAAAAACTACATAAACGAACCCAACCTGTCTTACAGTGCATTCCGCAAATCGATCAAAACCGCCCTATTCGAAAAAATTCACTGACTAAAATCGTCCCCTCCCGCACTAGGACTTCCCTCCCTTTAAACGCCTTTCTTTCTTTCTCAAGATGCCCCTCATGTATTCAGATATTCGCTATCCATAGTACTCCAATTCAAATGGAAGTTCTAAAGAAATACTCAGTTACTCATTACCCATTGAACCCCAATCTGTAACTTTCCCCTCTTCACTATTGTATTATATTTAGACTCATTGTACGATACTGTATTAGACTTATGTATGGTGTTGTCTTTAGACTTATTGTATTGTATTATATTTAGACTCGTTGTATTATATTGTACTGTGTTGTATACACTCATTGTATTGTATTGTATTGTATTGTTTTGTCTTGTATTGTATGTTGACTTATTGTATTGTATTGTGACCTTGTTATTCGCTGAATGTCCAGCCTTCTTACAGTGTGAACCGCCTAGAAGTCACCTGACTATGGCGGTATAGAAAAATAAAGTTATTATTATTATTATTATTATTATTAGACCAGTGTTCTTTAACCGCCGGTCCATGGACCAGTGCTGGTCCGCAGAAATTTCCTGCTGGTCCACAGGGCTGGCACATGCATCGGGCCCCAGACAGTGCTCTTCAGCCGCCGGTCCACGGTGTGATCGATGCGTTGTTGTCTTCGGGCTGGCTCCCTCTTCCTCAGTGCTGCAGTGTACAAAGCCGTGGGCAGAGGCTCCTACATGTGTCCTGCACCTGAACCGGAAGCCTTCTCTCTGACATCGCGATGTCAGAGGGAAGGATTCCAGATGAGGAGCAAGACGCGCGAGGAGCCGCTGCCCACGGCTTTTTACACTGCAGCACTGAGGAAGAGGGAGCCGGCTCGAAGATAACACCATGGGGCAGGCCAGAAGGCAAGGCACAGCATGGAGAGAGAGAGACAACAACGGTAGGGGGAATGATTTTAGTTTTGAATTTAGTGATTGATTTATATCTGCTGTCTGTTCAGGAAGAAATGCGTTTCTTTTTCTCTGGGGGTTGTACTGCATGCAGAGTCTTGCATCTTAGGGTTTGTTTGTATATATTAGTATTTTTAGTTTTTGGTCCCGTCTTTGCATGGGGGTATCTGTGTTCTGGTAATAATGAATATTGAGAAGCATACAGTGTGCTCTGTGTAGTTTAATTTTGTGTTGTTAACACAAAAAATGAATGGAAAAAATGGTGTTACAATTAGTACTATTATGGGAGTGGAGTCTGGGGCAAAGATTGGGTGGAGATGGGCGGGGTCTGGCCCATAACATAGCCCAGTGTTTTTCAACTGCCAGTCCACAAAATAATTACTTTATTTCCGCTAGTCCATAGGTGTCAAAAGGTTGAAGAACACTGACTTAGACCAGTGTTCTTCAACCACCAGTCCATGGACCAGTGCCAATCCACAGCAATTTCCTGCCGGTCCACAGGGCCAGCATGCGAATCAGGCCCAAAACAGTGTTCTTCAACCGCCGGTCCATGGTGCGATCGATGCGGCGTTATTTTCGAGCCAGCTCCCTCTTCCTAACTGATTCAGTGCAGAAAGCCACGGGCAGTGGCTCCTACGGGCATCCTGCGCCTGAACTTTGCAACGTCAGAGAGAAGGCTTCCAGATGAGGCCCGGGACGTGCAAGGTGCAATTAGTACTATTATGGGGGCGGGGTCTGGGGTGGAGATTGGGTAGAGATGGGCAGGGTCTGGCCCACAACTTAGCCCATTGTTCTTCAACCGCTGATCCATGGACCGATGCCGGTCCACACAATAATTATTTTATTTCTGCCGGTCCATAGGTGTAAAAAGGTTGAAAAACACTGACTTAGACCATCAACCATTGTAGCTGCCTTCCTCTGGACCAACCAGTGGGTTAGAGTTAGGACTTAAAAGCAGCTTCAAAAAAAGTGGGCTTTTGGCATGGATTTGAATATTGCATAAATCATAGCAAATCATAGTATAGCAGGTAATGCAATTTAACTATTAATTGCACCAGAAATAGTTTTCAATCTTACATATGCTCAAAAGAGTGTAGCCCTCCCAGAGACAAGCCCTATAGGAAAACCCACTGCCTAATCTCTGCAATGACTGAAAGCTTAAATGATTTTTAACGCTGCTTTAAACATTTGAATGAGTTGTGAGTTCAACACTTCTTGACTTATAATAAGTTAAAGAACTTTTCTCTAAAATATTTTAGAGGGTCCCAACATGGTCCACGTTTCGCCGTCTTCGTCAGGAGACCCAATGCTAAAACTTCCAGAGCATTAAGCTGTCAAAGTTGTGCTGTTTCAAAACGCCTTGTAGCTCAATACGTCGACCGGTAGATCGAGAAGGCAACGCGAGTCAATTGCAGAGCCCATCCCGGGCTCCGTGATAGAATTGTATTGCCATCCCGATCTACCGGGCTGATCAGCCTTCCTCTCACCGACATCCCCCACCACCACCCCAAGCTCTCCCTGCAGAAGCGTTGGACTGACCAGCATTCCTTTCCCAACGTCAATTCTGACATCGAAGAGGAAGTTCTGGGCCAGCCAATCGCTGCCTGGCTGGCCCGGAATTTCCTCTCTGACATCAGAATTGATGTCAGGGAGCAGAATGCTGGTCAGTTCGACGCTTCTGCAGGGAGAGCTTGGGGTGGCGGTGGCTTGGGAACCTGTTCCCTGATGGTGGAGGCAGCAAACCTGGTGGCTTGGGGGAGGGAAGGGAGAAAGAAAGAAGGAGGGGCATGGAGACAAAGAAAGAAGGGAAACAGAAAGAAAGAAGGAGGCAGGGAGGAAGAACGAAAAAGTTGGGGGAGAGAATGAGGTCTGGAGGAGAAGAAGTATACAAGAGGCTGAAAGAAGGGAAGAAATATTGATTGCACAGTCAGAAGAAGAAAGTGCAACCAGAGACTCATGAAATCACCAGACAACAATGATTATTTTCAATTTAGTGATCAAAATGTGTCCATTTTGAGAATTTATATCTGCTGTCTATATTTTGCACCATGGCTCCCTTTTACTAAACCGCAATAGCGGTTTTTAGTGCAGAGAGCCTATGAGTGTCGAGAACAGCGCGGGGCATTCAGCGCAGCTCCCTGCACTAAAAACTGCTATCGTGGTTTAGTAAAAAGGAAGGGGTATATTTGTCTATTTTTGTATGGTTGTTACTGAGGTGACATTGCATAGAGTCATCTGCCTTGACCTCTTTGAAAAAAAACCCGGAATATGAATGATAATTAACATTTTCTCTGCCTTTCAGTGTGCTTTGTGTTTTTTTTTAAAAAAATTTTATTGTTGGTAGATCATTTTGACTTGGTCATTTTAAAAGTAGCTTGCAAGCCCAAAAAGTGTGGGCACCCCTGGTTTAGCGGAAGACCTGTGAGAAGTCTTGGCAAGAAGTGATGAGAGTGTGGATGAGGGTCTTAGCAGCGTGCTCAGAAAAGAATGGTTAAATTATAGTGATGTTGTAAAGAAAGAAATTGGTTTTAGCGGTCTGTTGGATATGTGAAAAGAAGGAGAGAGATGAATCAAAGATGACCCTGAGGCTGCGAGCTGTTGAGGATGAGAGCGTTATCCACAGAAACAGAGAACAAAACAGAAAGGTGAGTTTAATGGCCGTGTTAAATTTTAGGTGGTGGTGAGACATCCAGGTAGCAATGTCAGACAGGTAGGCTGAGACTCAAGCTCAGATTCCTGTGGAAATTTCAGGCGTAGAGAGGTAGATCTGTGAGTCGTCATCATAGAGGTGATACTGAAAGCCAAGGGAAGAGATTAGAGAACCAAGGAAAGAAGTATAGATGGAGAAACGAAGAGGTCCCAGGACAGAGGCCTGAGGTACACTGACTGATGGCGGGATGGCATTGGAGGAGGATCCACCAGAGCAAACGCTAAAAATATGATGGGAAAAATAAGATAACAGAGTTCCCAGTATCTTCATTCAACATGGTAGAGGTCAACTGAAACCAGCAGTTTTGGTTGCAGCCAAACCCAGATCTGCAGCTCGGTTTCAGCTTTAATAGTAACCAAAACTTTAAGATGCAATGTTAATGAATATTTGGGTTTTAACTTTTTACAGTTTTATTGTTGAATGTTTAATTGATAAGATGTTTGTCCACATCTATGCGGTATAACAATTTTTAAATAAATAAATAAAATTAGTCCTGCTGTTGCTGCTGGCCAATCTTCCCCCACTCAACAGAACCCACCCCATTTTCCCAGGCTGTCCACCATTCTGCCCTCCTCTCTCCCCCCCCCGATGGACCATCTCTGGGCTTACCTTGCAAAGGCCCTGGTGTCTAGTGGTATCTTTCATGCAAGAGCATCCTGAGTTGCTCCTGCCTCCATCTGCTGAGCTGAAAAATTGGGATCCGCAACTTCTCGCAACTGTCTTGGCTGCCATATTTTTAGCATGGCCTAAGTGGGTAGGAGCAATTCCGGATGCTCCTACCTCAAAGACACTACTACACCACAAGTGCCTTTACAAGGTAGGCCTGAGGAGGACCTACCAAGGGGAGGGGGAGGAGGAGGGGACATGGCAGTGGCTGAACAATGGGGGAGGGGGAAGTATTTTCTGTCTGGAGGTGGGTGAGGAGAGGTTGGCTGGGGGCTTTACAGTTTTGGGTTTCCTCTAAAATGCAGAGGCATTTATGGCTGAAACCCAAATCCAGATTACAGGTTAGTTATGGTGCTGTCTTGACAGTTACCTGCAACTCCTAGCAACTTCACCTGGCTGCCTAGTGCAGTAGGTCACTTCACTATGACCTGAGTTTGAATCCACATGTTATCTACCGTATTTTCGCGGATATAACGCGCACCCGTGTAAAACGCGCACACGGGTATAGCGCGCAGAAATCACGATGATATGTACAAAAACTTTTGTATACCGCGCTCACGGGTATACCGCGCATGATGCCCGACGCTCCTTTCGCCCGCCCTGACTTTCCGTGCGCTGTCCCGACTCTCCGTTCACCCCCCCTGACTTCCGTGCACTGCCCTGACTTTCCGTGCGCTGTCCCGACTCTCCGTTCACCCCCCCTGACTTCCGTGCACTGCCCTGACTTTCCGTGCGCTGTCCCGACTCTCCGTTCACCCCCCCTGACTTTCCGTGCACTGTCCCCCCTTGAAGTCCTGTCCCCCCTTGAAGGTCTGTCCCCATCCTGAAAGCCTGATGCCCCCCCCCCGACGTCCGATACATCCCCCCCCCGGCAGGACCACTCGTACCCCCACCCCGAAGGACCGCCGACTCCCCAACAATATCGGGCCAGGAGGGAGCCCAAACCCTCCTGGCCACGGCGACCCCCTAACCCCACCCCGCACTACATTACGGGCAGGAGGGATCCCAGGCCCTCCTGCCCTCGACGCAAACCCCCTCCCCCAACGACCGCCCCCCGCAAGAACCTCCGCCCGTCCCCCAGCCGACCCGCGACCCCCCCTGGCCGACCCCCACGACACCCCCACCCGCCTTCCCCGTACCTTTGTGTAGTTGGGCCAGAAGGGAGCCCAAACCCTCCTGGCCACGGCGACCCCCTAACCCCACCCCGCACTACATTACGGGCAGGAGGGATCCCAGGCCCTCCTGCCCTCGACGCAAACCCCCCCCCCCCCCCAACGACCGCCCCCCCCAAGAACCTCCGACCGCCCACCCAGCCGACCCGCGACCCCCACGACCCCCCCACCCCCCTTCCCCGTACCTTTGGTAGTTGGCCGGACAGACGGGAGCCAGACCCGCCTGTCCGGCAGGCAGCCAACGAAGGAATGAGGCCGGATTGGCCCATCCGTCCTAAAGCTCCGCCTACTGGTGGGGCCTAAGGCGCGTGGACCAATCAGAATAGGCCCTGGAGCCTTAGGTCCCACCTGGGGGCGCGGCCTGAGGCACATGGTCGGGTTGGGCCCATGTGCCTCAGGCCGCGCCCCCAGGTGGGACCTAAGGCTCCAGGGCCTATTCTGATTGGCCCACGCGCCTTAGGCCCCACCAGTAGGCGGAGCTTTAGGACGGATGGGCCAATCCGGCCTCATTCCTTCGTTGGCTGCCTGCCGGACAGGCGGGTTTGGCTCCCGTCTGTCCGGCCAACTACCAAAGGTACGGGGAAGGGGGGTGAGGGGGTCGTGGGGGTCGGCCAGGGGGGTCGCGGGTCGGCTGGGGGGGCGGTCAGAGGTTCTTGGGGGGGGCGGTCGTTGGGGGGGGAGGGGGGTTTGCGTCGAGGGCAGGAGGGCCTGGGATCCCTCCTGCCCGTAATGTAGTGCGGGGTGGGGTTAGGGGGTCGCCGTGGCCAGGAGGGTTTGGGCTCCCTTCTGGCCCGATATTGTCTGGAAGTCGGCGGTCCTTCGGGGTGGGGGTGCGAGTGGTCCTGCCGGGGGGGGGATGTATCGGACGTCGGGGAGTCGGCCGGGCAAGAGGGTTTGGGCTCCCTCTTGCTCCGATCGTGGATGCGGGTGCGGGTGGGAGCACGTGCGAGCGGTCGTTCGGGGTGGGGGTGCGAGCGGTCCTGCTGGGGGGGGTGAATCGGGCGTCGGGCGGGGTGGGAACTATGTTTAAAAACTTTTGTATACCGCGCTCAGGCATATAACGCGCGAGGGGTATGCGCGGTAGGTAAAAACGCGTATAACGCGCGCGTTATATCCGCGAAAATACGGTATTAACTGGCCAACTCAGCCATCCATCGATCTACTTTCAGTTGGTAAATGAGTACCCAGCCCTAGCTAGGGATAAAGGTGACTTGAGGCAGGCGGTGTCAATCCACTTCACTAACAGTCTGCCAAGAAACTGTCATGCAAGTAGCAGCCCCATAAGTCATTAGTGAATTGGTACTTGCATACAGGAAATGAACCTTTACTCTAGCATCTTTCTTTTCAATCTGCAATCAGTTCAGTTAAATCAGGGGTGTCCAATGTCGGTCCTCGAGGGCCGCAATCCAGTCGGGTTTTCAGGATTTCCCCAATGAATATGCATGAGATCTATTTGCATGCACTGCTTTCATTGTATGCTAATAGATCTTATACATATTCATTGGGGAAATCCTGAAAACCCGACTGGATTGCGGCCCTCGAGGACCGACATTGGACACCCCTGAGTTAAATGAACTTGTGCTTTTTAATTGTCTCATGGTTTTAATATTTTAAAAATAATATACTGGATTAAAAATAACAGATTTTGTGTCCTGATTCTATAACGTCCATCTAAAGTTAGGTGCCAATATCAACACTGAGTCTAAAAAACTTTAGCGCCCATTATAGAATCATGCTCAGCGTAGGTGGCACTCAGCATCCTAACATTTAGGCATCTCCAATTTAATCAAGGTGTTTTATGCCTAAAGTTTAGGCGCTGATATCAGAGCCTGATGGCACCTGATTCACAAAGAGGTGCCTAACTCAAGAATATGCCCATGATCCGCCCCCCCCAACCACACCCACTTTTAGTGTAGGCACTTTGGGCTAGGCACCTTCTTTATTTTTAGTATCAAGATTTTCGAGTTAGGCACCTAACTTTCAAATAAGGCCAATTGTGAGGTGTTGACTATCAATATTACATTACATTACATTAGGGATTTCTATTCCGCCATTACCTTGTGGTTCAAGGTGGATTACAAATGGTTTGTTCGGATATTAGAAGTGTTTAGGGAGTAGTTTGTACAATTCTTTGAGTTGTTAAGGATTACATCTGAGTTGTCATGATATTAGAAGTTCATATGTTGTAGCTGCAGGTGATGCCGGTATTAGTTCGGTTTTATGTGTTTTATGAAAAGAAGGGTTTTTATTTCTTTTTTGAAGGTTTTGTAGTCTGTGGTTGTGGTCAATAGGTTGTAGAGTTGTGGGTCAAGTTTTGCAGCTTGAGTGGCTAGGAGGTTGTCGTATAGTTTTTTTTTCTTTTGACATTTTTGGTTGGAGGGTATGTGAATTAGAGAGTTGCGCGGGGACAGAAATCCCACCCATCCCCACCCGTCCCCGGCAAAGTCCCACCCGTCCCCACCCGTCCCCGTGAGGAATCTCACCCGTCCCCACCCGTCCCCGTGAGGAATCCCTCCGTCCCCACCCGTCCCCGCGAGGAATCCCCTCCGTCCCCGTGAGGAATCCCCTTCGTCCCCGCTTGTCCCTATAAACTTCAGAAATAGTTATTTCATTTAATTATGCTACTGAATTAAAGGCTCTGGTAGAAACCCATTTACAAATAAGCAAAAAGACTTTATTAATTTGAAAATATTAATTGGGAAGAATACATACTTTGTAAACGGGTTTCTACCAGAGCCTCTAATGTTTATAAATTTTTATCAACACAACTAATATACTACTTTATCCTGAAGCAAAAAAAAAAAAAGAAATAGAATTCTTTTCCTACCTTTGTTGCCTGGTTTCTGCTTTCCTCATGTTAATAATAATAATAATAATAACTTTATTTTTGTATACCGCCATACCCCGAAGAGTTCTAGGCGGTTCACATCAATTAAATAGAGTTACAAATGGTTCACATCGATTAAACAGAATAACAGCGGTTCAAGACCAACTTGATCAGAGTTGCCAGGGGGGAGGGGGAGGAGGTGAGGGGGAGGTTTATTTAGTTAGGAAGGGGTATTAAGGATCCTGGTCTTGGAAGAGGTGGGTTTTGAGCATTTTTCTGAAGCCGAGGTAGTTGGGGGCCTTGAGGCCATTTGGGTTAGCCATGGGTTTAGCTTGGCAGCTTGGAAGGCGAAGGTTTTGTCAAGGAATTTTTTAGAGTGGCATAGTTTTAGGGAGGGGTAGGCGAAGAGTTGAATTCTGCGGGTGTTCTTGATGATGTGATTCAGGAGGAAGTGAGGGATGATGTAGCTTGGGGATAAACCAAACACTGTTTTATAGCAAAAGCAGGCAAATTTGAATAGGACTCTGGATTCCAGTGGTAGCCAGTGGAGTTTGTGGTAAAAAGGGGAGACGTGTTCCCATTTTTTCAGACCGAATATGAGGCGGACCACGGTGTTTTGGATCATTTTGAATCTCCTGATGGTTTTTTTTGTGGAGCTCAAGTAGATAATATTGCAGTAGTCTAATAAGCTGAGGATGGAGGATTGTACTAACAGGCGGAATGAGGTGTCGTCAAAGTATTTTTTTATGGTGCGGAGTTTCCAGAGCACCGAGATACTTTTTCTGACTGTGATATCAGTGTGCTTGTCAAGGGATAGATGTTTGTCCAGTGTGACTCCCAGTATTTTTAAGGTTTGTTCGAGGGGGAAAATGGATCCTTTTACTTGAATTGTGGTGTCTTTGATTTTGTCTTTGGGGGTCGCTAGGAAGAATTTTGTTTTGTCCGGGTTTAGTTTTAGTCTGTAGGCTAGCATCCAGTGTTCTATCTGGTTGAGTATGCTTGAAAGGGAGGTGAGGAGCTCTGGTGTGAAACTGGTTAGCGGGATGACTATAGTGATGTCATCTGCGTAGATGAAGAATTTGAGCTTGAGGCTTTGCAAAAGGTTTCCTAGGGATGAGAGGTAGACATTAAACAGGGTGGGGGACAGGGGGGAGCCCCGTGGCATGCCACAGGAGTTATCCCAGCTGTATGAGAAAGTGTTGTTCTTAAATACCCTGTACGATCTGTTCCGTAAGAATCCGTGGAACCAGTTGAGGACCTGGCCGGAGATGCCTATGTAGGCGAGGCAGTCTAGGAGAATGTTGTGGTCAACTAGGTCGAATGCGCTGCTCAGATCAAGTTGTAAAATCAAGGCGCTGGAGCCCTGGCTGAATAGTGTGTGTAGGTGATCTAGGAGAGAGGCTATGATGGTTTCGGTGCTGTGGTGGGAGCGGAAGCCTGATTGATTGTCGTTTAGGATATTGAATTTTTCTAGGTATGTGGTAAGTTCGGCGTTTACCACCCCTTCTGCTATTTTGGTGAATAGCGGGATACCTGCAATTGGTCTGTAGTTGGACAGGGCATTAGGTGGTTCTTTCGTGTTTTTTATGATTGGAGTGATTGAGATGTGGCCCTGTTCAGCTGGGAAGCTACCGGTGGATAGTAGGAGGTTTACCCATGCCAGCATGTTTGCTTTAAAGTGGATTGGAGCCGCTTTCATAATGTTAGGGGGGCAGGTGTCTAGTCTGCAGAAGGAGTTGGTATATTTGTTCTCATTCAATTCCTTCCATCCACTGTCTCTCTTCCTTCTGCATCTTCCATTTGCTCTGCTACTGTGCCTCTCCCTTTCTTCTCCCTTCCAAATTGGTCTGGCACCCATCTTCTTCTCTCCACTCCCCCCATAGTCTGGCATCTGTCTTCTTCCCTGCCAGCGTCTTCTCCCTACTCTCTCTTCCCCCTTTCAGCATCCTTCTCCCCCCCATCTTCCCCACGTCCTGTCAGCGTCCTTCTCCCCCCCTCTGTCTTCCACATGTGCTTTCAGCGTCCTTCTCCCCCCTCTGTCTTCCACATGTGCTTTCAGTGTCCTTCTTCCCCCTCTGCTTCCCCATGTCCTTTCAGCGTCCTTCTCCACCCCCTTTGTCTTCCCCAAGTGCTTTCAGCGTCCTTCTCCCTCCTCTGTCTTCAAGTGCTTTCAGAGTCCTTCCCCCCCCTCCCGTCTTCCCCATGGCCTTTCAGCATCCTTCTCCCCCCTCCTTCTCTACCGCCCCGGGTGCAGCACAGCTGGCCAGGTCCCCTTACTTTTGTGGCACTTCCCCGACTGACCGACAACAGCCCCGGTCCGACAAACCTCTCTGCCCTTAACCGCGAATCTAAATTACCTTCTTACAGCTGTTGTAAGAAGGTAATTTAGATTTGCAGCTACAGGGCAGGGAGGATTGTTGGACCGGGGCTGTTGTCGGTCGGTCGGGGAAGTGCCACAAATGTAAGAGGACCTGGCCGGCTGTGCTGCAACTGGGGCGGACCGCCCCCCTCAATTGGTAGCCACTCGAACCGCGAGGCTACTCTCCTTCTCCTTACTTGCCCTGCCTGCAGCACAGAGCCGAACGGAAGTCTTCCCAATGTCAGCGCTGACGTCGGGAAGACTTCCGTTCGGCTCTGTGCTGCAAGCAGAGCAGGTAGGGAGAAGAAGAGCTGCGCGACCCTCGGAGGCGTCCCCACGGGATCCCTGCGACACTGGGGGGCTTCCCCACGGGATCCCCGTGACCCTAGGGGGCGTCCCCACGGGATCCCCGTGACCCGAAGGGGGAACCCGTGGGATGCCCGCAGGTCCCGCGGGATTCCCGTCGTCCCCGTTCCCGTGCAGCTCTCTAATGTGAATGGTGCGTGGGTTCTCCTATGTCTGGTTGAGGTGGATTGAATTAGTTGATTGTTCCAATAGGCTGGGCTGTCTCCGTTTATTGCTTTAAATAGTAGGCAGTAAAATTTGAAGTGTATTCTCTCGCTTGTATTGGGAGCCAGTGTGAGTCGTGGTATGCCTCTATGATGTGGTCATATTTCTTCAGTGAGTAAACCAATCTTAGGGCTGTGTTTTCTATTATTTGTAATTGTTTTATCATAGTTGCTATGCATGGGAAATATAATATGTTGCAGTAGTCTATTAGACCCAGGATTAGGGATTGTACCAAGAGTTGGAATTGTTTTCTGTCGAAGAATTTTCTGATTTGCCTCAGGTTTCTCATGACTGCGAATGATTATTTTATTGTATTGTTGATTCGTGGCTGCATTGTACACCCTCTGTCTATTAGCACTCCCAGGAGTTTTAAAGTGGGTTGGATGTGGTATGTTGTAGAGTTTATGATAAGGCTTGTTACGGTTGGGGTTTTGTTATTTTCGATTAGTTTTAGTTTGTGGTCTTTCATCCAAGTTGCTATTGTTTCAAGTGTTCTATGTATTTTGTCTGTCATGGATGGTGCTGGTTGATTGAACGGAAGGAGAATGGTGATGTCGTCTGCATAGCTGTAGGATGTTAGACCTTGTTTGTCTAGGTAGGAGCTAAGGGAGGCAATGTATAGGTTGAAGAGTGTGGGAGAAAGAGGTGATCCTTGGGGTACTCCGCAGGGGTTAGCCCATGGCTCAGATTTTTCTTTGTTTGTTTTAACTCTGTATGTTCTGGATTGTAGGAATCCTTTAAACCTTGATAGTACCTTACCACTGATTCCTATTGAGCTAAGTATCTGTAGAAGGATGTTATGGTCCACCAGGTCAAAGGCTGCGGAGAGATCTAGCTGGATAACTAGCATTTTTCTGCCTGTGCTGAGGAGTTGTCTGGCGGTGTCCATGAGTGAGCCAAGTAGAGTCTCAGTGCTGTGGTTGGTTCTGAAGCCTGATTGTGTTGGGTGGAGTAGGTTGTGATTCTCTAGGTATGATTAAGCAATGATTAAGCCTATTGCTCAATTAAAATAACTTTAGGCAGACTTTATAGAATCAGTGCCTTTGTGTTTCTGAAAATGCCCGGTATGATTTTTCCACTCTCTGTCAGTCATAGCCATCAAACACACGGTAACATGCCTGCCTAAACTTATACCTAGGAGGAATCATGGTGTTTTTCCATTTGTTTTCCAGTGGCATTATGAAACCTGGCTTGAATGCTATTCTTGGACCTACAGGAAGTGGTAAATCTTCGTAAGTGATTTTTTTTTGTTTACTGAAAACTTAGAGCTATATATTTAGAGTGAAATGGTTTTTATTGATGACATTTAATCAGTACAAGGCCACCAAAAAAAATTATACTAGGTAGTGCACAGTATAGTGGTCAATAATACTAACAAATAAAGTGGTTAACGAGCGATTTAAGTGTCTTAACAAGCACTAATTGGCACTTGGGCGTCCAAAAGATGTGGACGCGAATTCAGAGATGCGTCCACAATTTCATGGGCGCCCATCTGGAAAATCTATGCCTAAATAGGTAGGCATAGGCGTGAAGTAGGCATGACATGGGAGAGGCTTCAATATGGACGTCTGTTGACTGATTTACATAACGCTGAGTGCCAATGGGCGTCCATATAGCGCCTACATTGTAGGCGAAAGGAACCCAGGTCTACTTTTCAGTGTGGTTTGGGCTTCAGATAGGCGTGAGTTCTGTGGACGAGACTTAGGCATCCTTTGGATGTTTCCAATGCAATCTGCTAAATAGGTTTCTGGGTTTTATTTTTGCTGTAGTAAGCTCAAAATACATTTAATAACGCACCAAAAAAACAGGGCACATGAATACAAAGATAGTGTATGCAAAACCTACTAGTTTTCAGGGCAAACAGCAATGTCATTTGATAATTATAGCACATAAAAAACACGGCTTTATGTTTCTTGCTAAAAAGCTACCCTTTTTTTCTGACTAACGAGTGCTCCAATGAGCTCATTCTTGAAAGAGAAGCATTCAACATACAAAGCACATGTGGGCAGGGTTTGAGGCGCCTGGCCATTCAATGGATGGTGGGCCTGCCAGATGGACAGGCTAGGGACCCGTCCGTCTGGCCAACTGGTTTTCAGGTACGGGGGGGTGTTGAGGGTGTGGGGGGTGGTGTCGAGAGGTCGGCAGGTGGGGGGATTGTGGGGTCGGTGGGTTGGGGGCCGATCAGGGGTTCAGGGGCGATCATGGGAGGGGGATGCGCTGAGGGCAGGAAGGCCTGGGATCCCTCCTGCCTGTATCTTAGTGGGGGTAAGGGATAGGGGGTTTCACTGGGACCGGAGGGCTTGGCCTCCCTCCTGCCCTGATCGAGTGGGGGGGTCAAGGGGGGTCACTAGGACAGGAGGACTTGGGCTCCCTCCTGCCCTGATCGTGTTGGGGAGGGTGGCGGTTCTTCAGGCAGGAGAGCTTGGGCTCCCTCCTGCCCTGATCATTGTCGGGAGTGGTAGGCAGGTTTTTGGGGCCGCTGAGCTCATCACGGCAGCGCAATTAACTCAGCGGCCCCTTTTTTGGCACTTATACCTGTTTTGACTTGGTCTGAGTCAAAACGTATAAATGCCGACTAGGCAACCTGCCTAAAGTTTTGGTTATACTCCTGTACGCCTATGTATAGGTCGGCCCACCTCCTGCCCTTTCCCCTCCTCTAAAAACGCCTCTTTTCGCTCTATGCGTTTAGAGGCAGGGGAAAGGCCTAAGCTGGTTTTAGATACGTCTTAAACCAATTTTGGTTATGGGTACTTGGACGATCAGGCTTTTTGATCGTCCAAGTACCCATTTAGGCCACTTTTTAGACGTTGGGGTTGGTTTTTTTTTATTATTATGAGCCCCATAGTATCAGTTCATTCAATTGCATCTAGCACTCCAGCATAGCCAGCTCTGTGGGTGCTGAGCACTTCCCAATATTGAGCAAGCTCTTTTGTGTATGGAGAAGGGTAATTTGTATTGTGATGGGCAACCCAAATCACTTTGAAATATTGGTGCCTAAGCACCCCAGTAAAATGATTAATTTTGGAATAGTATGTTCATTTTGCTGGGAGATTAAGATATCCCGCAATTCTAAAGCTTTAAAAGATTTTTACTATCCCTTGTCAAAAAAGAGCCTCGGTACCATGGGTTGCAGTTAAGTTACCCTTGCCAGAAATACTGTTAAAGTATTCTACAACTTTCATAGCATTAGAAATACCATACGCTATAATGCTTGTTGACAAAAGGTCATTTCTATTTGCAGGCTTTTAGATATTTTGGCTGCAAGAAAAGACCCCTCTGGTTTGTCTGGTGAAGTGCTCATTGATGGAATTCCACAGCCTCCAAACTTCAAATGTATTTCAGGCTATGTAGTGCAGGTTAGTATGCCAATATTTTATTGTTATCACCACTATTAAACCCATCTCCAGATCTCTAGAGGACAGTTGTGAATGTAGTTGGGGGGGGGGGGGGGAGAGTGAATGAGAAAGGTCACAGGTGTTGATAAGCTGCAGACACTATAAATAAAAACTAAGGGTTCCCAACTCAGGAGAGCGAAAGAGTAAAGTTTTCTGTGAGGTGGAGGAGTAGTAGTGTACCATTTATAGCAGTCGGCTGAGGAAGTCGGACTCCTACAGCCTTTGTAGAGATGGTTTATGTGCCAAACAAGGCTGAAATCCCAGCTGAGGTTCCTTGTGATCTTAGATAAATCATGTCACCTTCTATAGCCCTAGATACATTTAGAAATGTGTGTTAACATGTTAATGCAATTTAATGCAGGCAAGGCTGGCCTTAGGAGATGGCAAACGGAGCAATTGAGCTGGGCCCCCATACCACAAGAGACTCCCCAAGACTGCCTAAATCTGAAGGAGGCATGGCCTGCAGGTGGATTTTGGGGCCCCTTCTCCAGTTTCTGCCCTGGGCCCCTGTATGTCTAACACCAGCCATGATTGCAGGCCCTGTTACTCTCAACTGGTCCAATATTCAGAGCAAATTATACAGGTGGCAAATATGCATCTCATCTGTCTGTGCTTTTTAAACAATTGTCCAGAAGGCATTGGGCTGTCTAAATCGCTAAACGAAGGGGTTATCAACATACAGTAAAAGGGGGGCTTTTTTGAAACATTCTTTATTACAATTTTCAAATAAACAAAGAAACATCACCTGAGCTATGAATAACGCCCAACCAAAAATCCCTCCCAAGGCCATAGCCCCTCCACCCCCCCAACCCCCCACCCCCGTGCCTACCTTAGTCTAAATCCCTAGCAATAGTACTGTGAGACTACCCTTAGACAATATCAGTGCTGTCAAGAATGACTAGGGGATCACTCCTGCCCACCGTAGTCTAAATTCCTGCTGTCTAGTGATGTGGGCAGGAGTGATCCCCAGCATTTCAATAACCAGTTGTTACACATGTCTCCAGAAATAACACTATCTAAGTTGCCATACACATATGTTTAATAACTATGCGTTGAACTTGCATTTTGTCCTTCACAGGATGATGTAGTCATGGGCACGCTAACGGTGAAAGAGAATTTGCTCTTTTCTGCTGCCTTGAGGCTTCCCACTTCAATAAACTTTCAAGAAAAAGAAGAGAGGGTAGACCAAGTTATCACTGAGCTTGGACTAACAAAAGTAGCCAACTCAAGGGTAAGCTCCATAAAATGACGGGGTGAACAAAGCCAAGCTGTAATTTGATTATTTCATTAATGGTTATGGTAAAAAGTAACTAGGATTGGCATGGCAAATTAAAGAAATAGGCTCTGGTCCTAAGAATTCCCCCACAAGAAACAACAGCTATCACAACAAAGAATTGACACATTTGCCTAGAAGGTGCTAACTTAACTTTCACATAAATATGAGGGGAAAGGACCTCAGAAAAATGTCTGCATTTCTTGTAACATACCCCGTTCCCCTTTTATGAAGCTTTGTTAGGCTTTTTTTATCGCCGGCTGTGATATTAGCTCGGACACTCATAGAATTCTTATGAGCACTGGAGCTAATACCCCCATGGCCGGCAATTAAAAAAGCTAATCGTGGTTTCATAAAAAGGGGGGGGGGGGGGATAGTGACTAATGGTCTGTGAACTTCCATCGTGGGTTATAAAAACTCCTCAATATAATCCATAAATAGTGTTCAATTTATTATTATAACACCATATTTTGTCCACAGAACATCAGGCAGGTTACTTTTAGAATAATTTACTAGATTGTGGGTGGGTCAGCTTATTCTGGGAGGTCAGCATGCTCCTTTCATCTAGTAAGTCAGTCCATGCCAGAATTTAAGTTCTGAACCAAAGGGTTTACTTAAATTTGGATACTTCAGGAACAAAACATGAGATTATTTTTAGTATCAGCTATATAGAGACAAAGGTAAAGAAAAATTTAGTTTTAATCACTTGAGGTTCTTTTTACTAATCAGCAGAAGAGCTTCTTTAAAAAAAAATCTTTATTAATTTTCAATTTGAGAACAGTGCATTAAATATATACATACAATTAACGTCATAGACAGCACTTACAATCGATCAATGAATACAACAAAATATATTACCCGCCCTCCCTGGATGTGCAAATCAAATAGGAAATAAAGGCATAATCCAACTAATCAGAGTTAACAATATTTGTCAATGGACCCCATGTTAATTTAAATAGTTTATTATGACATGATATTTCTAAATTCATTTTTTCATATTTATAACATAAACATAAAAGTTTCCCACCAAAAGGAAAAATTAAGTCTGTCCCAATTTTTCCAGTTCTTGGTAATCATAGTATGGGACCTAACGCTGGGTTTTACTAAACTGTGGAAGAGCTTCTTACCGCGAACCAGCAAGCTAAATGCTCCAACACTCATTCTATTCCTATGAGTGTCAGAACATTTACTTTGCCAGCTCGCAATAAGTAGCTCTTCCACAGTTTAGTAAAACCCAGCGTTAGTTTCCATACTATAGACTTTTTCTAGACAAAAATCCTTTTACATAAGAACATAAGAATTGCCATACTGGGACAGATCAAAGGTCCATTAAGCCTAGTATCCTGATTCCAACAGTGACCAACACAGGGTCTCAAGTATCTAGCCAGATCCCAAGTAGTAAAACAGATTTATGCTGCTTATCCTAGGAATAAGAAGTGGATTTCCCAAAGCCATCTCAAGAATGTAATGTAATGTAATGTAATTTATTTCTTATATACCGCTACATCCGTTAGGTTCTAAGCGGTTTACAGAAAATATACATTAAGATTAGAAATAAGAAAGGTACTTGAAAAATTCCCTTACTGTCCCGAAGGCTCACAATCTAACTAAAGTACCTGGAGGGTAATAGAGAAGTGAAAAGTAGAGTTAGAGGAAAAATAAAAATAAAATAAACATTTTAATAAGACAGCATTGATCTAAATACTTTGGAAGGTAGAAGAGAATAGAAGCAGAAGGGGGAGCCGTTGAACAGTAGAATTCTGGAGAAATTTAAATGATAGAAATAGAACAAAACAAAGACAAAAGGCAAAACAATAGATAAGATTAAAGATAAATCATAAACTGGAAAGAAAAATAAAATAAAACTTTGTCTTCAATCCACGGTTTCAGCGTCAGTGATGAAGTGGAGCAAGTAAGTTTAGGAGGAGCGATTGACGTTTCCAGAAAGGGCTTCTTCAGGGAAGAGACTTGGCCGACAGTCCCAGGATGCCTATGTCTCCTCCCCTGCGATGTTCTCCCATCCATGCATTTCCTCCCAGACACACTGCCCGTGCCCCAGCCGCTCCAAGGAGGCTGTCCCAGATGAGGCCCACGGTGAATGCAGGATTCTCTTCTCTGCGGGAAAGCCACCCAGAGCCGACAGTCGATCTTCTTAGCGGATTGCATGGGGGGAAGAGTTCACACTCTTGGTAGGATTGGGTCTGTGTGCTCTCGGTGGTTGTGGCTGGTCTCGTTGCTGCTTAGGTGTAAAAGCAGTTGATCTCCACTGCTGCTGATATTTAAAAGTAGGTAGATTGATCTCTCCAATGGACTGCAGGGGGAGGAGTTCACATTCCTGGCAGGATCGGGTCTGTGGGCTCTTGGTGGTTGCGGTAGGTCTCGCTGCTGCTTGTATGTAAAAGCAGTTGTTTTTCTACTTCTGCTGATATTTAAAGCAGGTAGATTGATCTCTTAAACGGGATATAGGGGGAGGAGCTCACATGCCTGGCTGGATCGGGGCAAGGGCTCCTATTATAGGCAGCTGGTCTTGCTGCTACTTAGGTGTTAAAGCAGTTGATCTTCCTAGCGGACTGCAGGAGGTGTGGAGCTCACACTCCTGTCATGATCTGGTCTATGGGCTCTTGGTAGTTGCGGTTGGTCCCAATCCTGCTTAGGTGTAAAAGCAGTTGTTCTCCCACTGCTGCTGATATTTAAAAGCAGGTAGATTGATCTATCCAATGGAATGCTGGGGGAAGATCTTATATGTCTGGCTGGATCGTGGCAAAGGGTTCCCGGTAGTGGCGGCTGGTCCTATTGCTGCTTAGGTGTAAAAACAGTTGATCTTCTTATCGAATTGTAGGGGGGGCGGATCTCACATTCCTGGCAGGTTCGGGTCTGTGGGTTCTTGGTGGTTGCGGATGGACCCGCTGCTGCTTAGGTGTAAAAGCAGTTGTTTTCCCAATGCTGCTTATATTTAAAAGCAGGCAGATTGATCTCTCCAACAAATTGTATGGTGAAAAGCATACACGTCTGGCTGGATTGGGACAAAAGCTTTCGATAGTGGCGGCTGGTCTTGGTGCTGCTTAGGTGTAAAAGCAGTTGATCTCCTACTTCTGATAATATTTAAAAGCAAGCATATTGATTTTTCCAACGGAATGCTGGGGGAAGAGCTTACTTGTTTGGCTGGATCAGGGCAAAGGGCTCTCGGTAGTGGTGGCTGGTCCTGTTGCTGCTTAGGTGTAAAAAACAGTTGATCTTCCTAGTGGACTGCAAGGGGAGGTGGAGTTCACACTCTTGGCTGGATCGGGTCTGTGGGCTCTTGGTAGTTGCGGATAGTTCCGCTGCTGCTGAGGTGTAAAAGCAGTTGATTTCCCACTGTTGCTAATATTTAAAAGCAGGTAGATTGATCTCTCCAATGGACTGCAGAGGGAGGAGCTCACATGCCTGGCTGGATCGGGGCAAAGGGCTCTTAGTAGTGGTGGCTGGTCCTGCTGCTGCTTAGGTGTAAAAGCAGTTGATTTTCCTAGCGGACTGCAGGGAGGGTGGAGCTCATATTTTTGCAGGATCGGGACTGTGGGATTTTGGTGGGTTGGTCCCGTTGCTGCTTAGGTGTAAAAGTAATTGATCTCCCACTGCTGCTGATATTTAAAAGCAGGCAGATTGTCCAGGGAGAGGAGCTCTGCATTCAAACTGCCATGGCCTATGGATTTCTCTTTTAGGAAATTATTCAAACCTTTTTTAAACCCCATTAAGCTAACTGATCTCACCACATTCTCCGGCAACGAATTCCAGAGTGAAGCCTCTCTGTAAGCCTTTGTATCAGTTAAGTATGGCTAAATGAGCCTTCTGGTACAAAATCCTTAATAGGTTGTCCTTTCCTTGATGGTAGCTCAGCTACCGGGGTTCTGTATCCTGGTGGCTCTTCAGAGACTGTCCTCTGGTCGCATCCTACTCCTTCAGGCTTGATATTCCAACACTTCCTCCTCTTTCTCCTTTGAAGAATGTAGTGGTGGCCTGGCTCTCCATTCTAGTTACCACCAATGGTAAGTGTAGCAGGAGTGAAGGAGTAGCCTAATGGTTAGTGGAGTAGACTGAGATCCTGGAGAAGTGAGTTCAATTCCCACTGCTGTTCCTTGTGACCCTAGACAAGTCACTTAACACTCCATTACCCCTGGTACAAAAGCTTAAAATTTTTAGCCCCCTAGGGACAGCGTAAGTACCTGCATATAATGTATACAGTGCTGTGTATGTGTAATAGTTTATAGGCTCTATTAATGTTCCCACTCCTTCACCCTCCACATTCAATGACTGGGCTAGTAAGACAAAGACAAAGAAAACTCCTTTGGCCTTAGTTTTCCCTCCAGAAGTGTCACCTATTACCATTGTCAGTCACTGACAGGAGAATTAGCCTTTTGTTCCAGAACTGTTCGAGTAAGGATAATGGAGTTTTGACCTTTTTCTAATGGAACCGCTAGAGGTCTCTGCAAATCAAGAAAGGACCAGAACGTTATATCTTTACATTCCCCTCATCCATAGGAGAAAAAAAAATGGTGAATTTAGTAATAAAGAGAAACACAAAGCAGAGATGGCCAACAGACAGAAGAGGGGAATGTAAAAACTATCCCCCTCCTTTACAAAGCCACGCTAGCGTTTTTAACGCCAGCCACTGCGGTAACAGCTCCGACACTCATAGAATTCCTATGAGCATCCCAGGTGTTACCGCCATAGCCGGCATTATAAACACTAGCATGGCTTTGTAAAGGAGGGGGTATGTTTATTAAGGTACTTATATACCACCCTTTGCAAAACCATGAAGGTGGTTTATACGTTCAGGTACTATTAAGTATTTATCAGAGCATCTCACCGTGGTCTTTTCCATGCAGCCTCCGACTCTGCCATACAAATGTAGTACAACGAGATCATTACTATTAAAATGATAGTAAAATGGGCTCATTAATATTTAAATGAGCACTCCAGGTGATTCTCTATCATCGCCGGATGATTGTCCAAGCAAAGCACCAGCTTTTGACGAGCAAAATTTACCAGTTGGTCCGGGGGGTGCTGGTACTGTGAAAAGTGCATCTCAGGCTGTGGCTCATGATAAAAAATTTTAAAACAACACTATTCACATATATTATAATAATATATTGATGAGGAAAAAAATCTCACATGCATGCATCTTGAGCATGTGTATTAGAGGCATGTATTAAAGAAATGTCGTGTATACTCATGTTGAAAGCCAACGATTGCACTTCCCCTCCATCTAATAACACTGGCGTGCCTATGATTGACACAACGACATAGCGTTGCTGGTAGTTCTCCACCCCCTCCTATCCACCCATGCCTCTTTCTGTGGACTATTCTGCACATGTGCCAATCGCTATCACCAGCGGCTGATCTCATGTAAATTTGGCGACCCTCTGCAACCTCATTTCCAAGTGTGGTTCTTCGAGAATGACTCATCTTTTTTGAAACGTTACATTTACAGCCGCTACAGCGACCCGTCAGATTTTACCAGTGATATTAGAGAATCTGGCCCTTAGTTAGGCCCTATTTATAATGTAATGTAAACCGATTAGTTTGCAAGCAAAAGATGGTATATTAAATCCAATAACAAACATAAAACAAAACAATGCATTATCGACAATTAAAGGCCCTTGTGTGACTACTTCTATTTCTAGCTGAAATTTTGTCCTTGCTTCTCTACTCACACTGTGTCCCATTCTGCCTTAGAATTTAGTACTTAGTGCACAATGCAAATTGTTGAATTTCTGAACTTTCTACTAATAACAAATCAAATTCTTTGCCATAGGTGGGAACTGAGCTCATAAGAGGGGTGTCAGGTGGAGAACGAAAGAGAACAAACATTGGAATGGAACTCATTACTGAGCCCCCAGTTCTTTTCCTGGATGAACCCACCACAGGCCTTGATGCCAGCACTGCCAGTGCTGTGTTATTACTCCTTAAAAGGTAAGAACCCATGTTACAATGAGGACTAGTCTTTGGTAGTATAAGATTGTTGTTGTTAGGTGCCATCGACTTGTGCTTGAGTCCTAGCAACTTGATGAATTGTGGATATAAAAAGAAATTGGTTTTGTTCTAGGCTGAAAAGGTCTTCCAGCGTTATCCCCAGTCTAAGGGATCTGGCCAATCGGAGACTTAGCCCACCTCTAGGGCATCCCAGAATGCACTGGGAGGGAGGCCCAAGATTCCCCGTTGGCCCGGGTGCCTCAGGCCCCTCCTATGAGAGGGGCTTTAGTTGTCTGGGCCAGTCAAGGCCTTATGCCCCTCCCCAGTGCAACCCAGGATCCACCAGAAAGGGGAAGGCCCGCCATTCTGTGGAGGCAGGCCTGCCAGCCGGAGGGAATAAGCATCCCTCCAGCCAGCCTGTGAGAAATAGGTATGGGAGGAGGTCTAGGTGAGCTTTGGGGTGTCGGGGAGTGGGCATCCCTCATGCTGGTGATTAGGAATTAGGGAAGGGGATGGGGAAAGAAAAGCTTAAGTGGGATGGAAGGTGTAGATTAAAGATTTGGGGGGAAAGGGGCTAGAGAGGGAGATGAGGGTGAGAAGCACATTTTTATTTATAGCATTACTTTCCAATACAGTTGAAAAGCAGTTTTACAGGATTGTATATTAAGATACAATACAATGATAACATCTTGAAGCCTGATTGTTTGAACATGCTTTCTAATTTTAATCGATAGTCAGATCCGGCTCAACCGCCTAGATAAGGCCCTGGCCCAGGGTGCCAAAATCCTAGACCTGTCTACCTTCTAACTTCTAGAGGAATAGATGCCAGGCTGAAATTTTGGCACCTTTATCATCAGTGCCCTAAGCCAGTGCCTCACTTGATCCAGGAGAAGGGGAAGACTTGAGAGAGGGGAGGAAATACCAGATCACAGGTAGGGTGGTGAAGGAGAAGGATACCAGATTGGAGGGGGGTCAATGCAAAAGTTGGCTCAGGGTACCACAGTCCCATGAGCTGGCCTTGTCAATGGTACAGTATATGAATAATTTTAGGAAGTTTCAGAGAAGAAAAACAAAATTGTGATCCTCACTAAAATGTGTCTTTTTGAAGGCTTTCCAAAAAAGGAAGAACCATGATTCTCTCCATTCACCAGCCCCGCTATTCTATATTCAAGCTCTTTGATAGTCTGACATTGCTGGCTACTGGAAAGATGTTGTACCATGGTCCTGCATCTGAGTCTATTGAATACTTTAAAACTATTGGTAAGTTTAATTAGTATGTTCTAGCAACTCTAAGATTCACAAATGTACATTGAATAGTAGAGGAAATTAAGAAGACAATTAAGGGATAATTCTATTTATTTCATTTTCTATACTGTTCTCCCAAGGGAATTTAGAATGGTATACATTAATTTATTTAGGTACTCAAGCATTTTTCCCTGTCTATACCTGTGGGCTCACAATCTATCTAATGTACCTGGGGCAATGGGAGGATTAAGTGACTTGCCCAGGGTCACAAGGAGTGTGTTTGAACCCACAACCCCAGGGTTCTGAGGCTGTAACTTTAACCACTGTGCCACACACACCCAGCTAATTCTGTAAGGTGATGCCATGTTTTAGGTGCTAACAACAGGTGTAAGTATTGTAGTTATTTATATACATATGTATGCAGGTAAATGACTTCTTGTACAATACCAACCAAAAGAGCACATAGATATGCACATAAATATCATGATGAACATATGTTCTCTCTAGTATATATAATCAATTTGCTAACAGCACTTTAATATTTTACAAATCAATTAGCGAGGATCATCAAGACCATGTACTATTAAGAGTACATGATTTCATATACAGCCCTTATAGTCCTCACATAGAATATGTTACTGCCCGATCCTCAGAGGTACCACCTGGGACTCAAATACTTTCACTGTCCAAGGATTTTTTTTGTTTGTTTGTTTTTAATTCTTTATTTAGATTTTTTAAAATAAACAACAATTGTGCTTAACAGGCAACATACAATATTAATACATCCAATATTTCTATTAGTAACCAGCAGGTGAAACATGTTGGCTTTACAATCCCTGAAAGACAGACCACACAGCTAAGTACTTTTAAGATATAGTACGCTAAGCTATGCTTAAAATATTTATAAAAATTATTATTAAAACTACAAAAATAAGATCCAGTGAGGAGGTGGTGCTTAAATCCTTGGACAGTGAAAGTATTTGAGGCCCAGGTGGTACCTCTGAGGAACGGGGAGTAACATATTCTTATGTGAGGACCATAAGGGCTGCATAAGCACTCTTAATAGTACACTCTCTAGCATGTAGGCATGGCCATATATTCCAGCAGCAGGGCTAGTGTAAGAGATTACACCTTAAATCGAGGTCAATTACACTAGTATTTGAGAAAGAAAACTAGGTGACTACTTTTCTTTATAAAATAGACTTAAATAGGCACCTTAATTAGCCCTTAGTAGCCATCCTGCTATAGAATTGCCCTCTTAGAAGGCTATTCTGTAGAGGATGCCAACATTTAGGTGCCAAGAACGAGCATAAATGAACATACCACCAGCACATATGTGCACATATGTACAGAAAATCATAGGCATCGGAACAGGGGAGGCCACAGGGTCCATGGCTTCCCCAAAAATTGGTGGTCAACAGTTGGTGTCCGCCCTCCCACCCATTTCTCGATGTCGTACTTTATATCTTCGGGGCAGCTGCCACGCAGCGTCAATGAGCAGACCTGCCCCGGAACCCTTCATTCTGCTTCCAAGGGCTGACCTGCTCGTCGATGCTGCGCGGCAACTGCCCTGAAGATTTAAGATACAACACACCGGGAGGAGGTAGGAGGTAGAATTGGGAGGTAGAGTGCAGCAGTGCCACAGGATTCCGCTGGGGCTAGAGTGGTGCTCCTTGCCCCCCGCCCCAAAAAAAAAAAACAGTATTCCGCTGCCTATGCGTGAAATGGTGTATACTTTGAAAGTGAACATATGCATGGACAGACAGACTGGAGTCAGAAGCATTGCTCTTAATGTCTATGAAAAATGTTTTACGTAGCTAACGTCCATGATTGTATTGTGCAAAATATGTAGATTAACTTTTGTAATTAGTCCACTTAAAAAAAAAATTTCCAAATCATATCCCAAATAGTATATAAATAGTAACTCATCTCTTTTTTGATGTCCATTCAGTATTCAAGAATCTTCATCACTTGCAAAATGTACTGAGTGCTGATGTGCACATAATCCTTCAGACTACAAATGAATAAAACCCCCAACATGGCTGTAGAACTGCCCTCATAATGCTTCTTCCATTCTGTTTTTTGAAGGCTATGAATGTGAACCCTATAATAACCCAGCAGATTTCTTTCTGGACGTTATTAATGGAGAGTCCACGGCTGTGACTGCAAACAAAAAAGATGGAGAATTCCTGAGCATTGCACATTCTAACAAAGGTAAAATTTTGGATAATCTCTGTAACACAAGGTACCAACAAAAAGTTCAGATTCTGTCTCTAATTTACAAAAGCAGTAAGGTTCAGATATGTTTTTGAAAGTGAGCAAACCCTATGCTTCCAGATTGGAATGTTCTGCTTTCAAAAGTACCTAGCGTAAAGCCTTGGGGCTAGATTCTCTAACCAGTGCCGTTGTCGGCAGCCGCCTTAAAAGTGGCCGCCGATTGTGTGCCAATCGTGCACTAGCTCCGGTTACAGAATCGCGCCTTCAGCAAAGGCAGGCGCCGGAAAGGTAGGCCAGGGTTTTCCAGGCCTACATTTCTGGTCCCTACCTTTGATGTAAATCGTTTCTCCATAGGCACTTTAGGCTGCCTAACTCCACTTCCAGCATTAGCCACGCCTACAGTGGTTTTAGGCAACCTGAAGCACCTATTCCGGTGCCAATTTTTTTAGGCGCTGGTAGGCATCTTGAAACTCAGTTAAAAACACTGTTTAAATGGTATTTTTTTTACTGAGTTTGGGTGCCATTTAGAGCATTGGTTCCCAACCCTGTCCTGGAGGACCACCAGGCCAGTCGGGTTTTCAGGATAACCCTAATGAATATACATGGAGCAGATTTGCATGCCTGGCACCTCCATTATATGGAGATCACCTCTCATTATATGGAGATCTCTCTCTCTCTATCCTGAAAACCCAACTGGCCTGGTGGTCCTCCAGGACAGGGTTGGGAACCACTAGTTTAGAGCATCCCGGCCTAGGTGTATAATATCAAAGCAAGTTTCTGTGTTGTGCTTCGCTTGAAATCTGAATTGAAAAGATCAAGAATATATTGAGGCTCAATATAATCCTGAAGCTCATTTAAAAAATTTATTTTCAAAACGTTTTGATAAAAATAGCAGTAAAGAAATTGGATTCATCTGACCCAACCAGTCTATGGCTCTTGAAAAGAGGACAGGCATTAGCTCTTTTAAAATATATGTTAACTATCCTTCAGAAAAGGACTTATTTATAATTAGTGCCAAATTCTCATTCACTCACTGAGATACAAAAGATTTTTACATAGAAGCAGAACAGAGACCCAAAGGGCCTGAAATATTGCACATTACAGAAATTAATTTCTGGACTTGTTTGGCAGTACTGTTTATACTTGAATATAAGCCGACCTGAATATAAACCGGGGCCAAAGTATGGGATAGAGACTGGCTGAATATCCTCCCCTCCTTTCCGCGCTCCTGTCCCACTGCTGAGCCGGTTGCTGCCCTGAGTTCTGGTGGTTCAGGTGTACTAAGCAGGATCGCACTTTGGGCACTGCTTCTTGGCGTTGAGCAGCTTCCTGAATGGCTGTGGCGAGTCTCACGAGAATTCACAGGAGCCATTCAGGAAGCCGCTCAGCGCTGAAAAGCAGTGCCCAAAGCATACTCCTGCTCAGTGCAGCTGAAGCCAGAACTTGCAGCAGCAACTGGCTTAGCAGTGGGGCAGGAGAATGGAAAGCTCACTCCTGCCTGCTACACCTCTAGACCACCAGGGATTCCAGGTACGTATATCATACGAATATTGCAGCGGCATGCAGGATATTGGCAGAGAGGAGGTACAATGGGCAGGGCAGGGAGGGGAGACAGGGTGCAGAGCCTAGCAGCCCAGCAGAGGCCTGCAACAAGTCTGTAAGGGGGACGGGTGGGCACTGGCCCGAATATAAACCAAGACCCCCATTTTTGGGCCAATTTTTTGGCTCAAAAATCTCAGTTTATATTCTAGTATATAAGGTATTTATTGGCACACAAACTGCCTGTTTCCTCACAGGTACTGGCAACAGTTATACTTTTTCAACCAACAGGAATGGAACTAAGGTTCTGAATTACAGGAACAAAAATAGGCTTCCAATGGCTAGCAGCTGCCACGCCTCAAACACAAGGTTAGCAGTCATCTCGTTCAGCCAGGGCTATTTCTAGCCAGACCCTGGAAATAAGTTCATAACTCCACAAACAATAGCTTACCTCAACCTAGCAGTGTGTGAAAACAGTTTAGAATATCAGGTTGGAACCCTCTTCTCTTCTCTTTTCTCTCTAGGCTCTCTACTCCTTCAGACCTCTCCAAATGATTCCAGACTGGGGCAGAAATACTTCTCCCTGTCTAAGTCCCAACCCTCTGACTCAGCATTGAGCTGCAAAACTCAGGGCATTCTGGGACAGGTAGTTCTCGCAGATTTGTCTACCGCCTCCTACTGTCCCAGTGTATAACTGCAGGGTCATTCCATATTAAGTAGTCCAGAACTTCCCACTCAGCCATCTCAGAAATTGTTGACTTTTTTTCAGGGGATACATTGGCACCTCTAATAAAGATATCCAAAGTTTTGGGGCATGATCTCAACCAGTTCAAGAGTTAGGGGCCCCTTTTTTATATCTACAGAAGATGTCAAATGTGGACCCTCCATGAAATTGGACTAGTTGATATGGAATTACCCTGCAGCTTCAGTGAATAAAATCCCTGAATCTCTCACATCTGCCTAGAACTCCACTCTGAGAGGATTCAGTGAGACATAAGACCACATATAACATAACTTAACCCTCCATTGCCCCAGATATAATATGTAAACCACTTTGACTGTAAGTGCAGAAAGGCAGTATATCAAGTCCCATCCCCTAAAGGTAGGCTTCCATTTTATACAATTGCTCTTATAGTGTGACAGAATGGTACATTTCCCTTTCCTCCATTTCCAAAGACATGCAGGTCTGTTCAGCGACTGGGTGTGAAAAGACATAGCAAAATGTGCCTTGTTAGGGGCTATATGAGGCATATATGTCTGTGTGTCTATGTGTACAGATAGACAGATGGAGCCTCCCCAGTAGGTACTAACACTTGGGGAAAATATATCTAAAAATGTTTCTCCCATTATATGTCAATGAAAATAAGGCCTTAGGGGTTTCTTTCCTTGGGTACTCTGGGCCATGTTTACCGAAGAGCGTTTAGGTTTTTGCACCTAACGCGGGTTAACAGTCAACAGCAGCGTGCCTTAAGTGTGAAGAGTCTGTGGTAACTGTTAGGTGCATGTCTAGTATTCCTCCTGCAGTTTCCATATAAACGATGAAACCTTCCGCCCAATGTGCGGCGGTGGCCAAAAAAGCAAATAGGATGCTAGGAATTATTAAAAAAGGGATGGTTAACAAGACTAAGAATGTTATAATGCCCTTGTATTGCTCCATGATGCGACCTCATCTGGAGTATTGCGTTCAATTCTGGTCTCCTTATCTCAAGAAAGATATAGTGGCGCTAGAAAAGGTTCAAAGAAGAGCGACCAAGATGGTAAAGGGGATGGAACTCCTCTCGTATGAAGAAAGACTAAAATGGTTAGGGCTCTTCAGCTTGGAAAAGAGACGGCTGAGGGGAGATATGATTGAAGTCTACAAAATCCTGAGTGGAGTAGAACGGGTACAAGTGGATCGATTTTTCACGCCGTCAAAAATTACAAAGACTAGGGGACACTCGATTAAGTTACTTTTAAAACCAATAGGAGGACATTTTTTTTCACTCAAAGAATAGATAAGCTCTGGAACGGGTTGCCACAGGATGTAAGAGCGGATAGCGTAGCAGGTTTTAAGAAAGGTTTGGACAAGTTCCTGGAGGAAAAGTCTATAGTCTATTATTGATAAAGACATGGGGGATGAAAAGGTTCAGATCCCAATACTGCCTTACACACATACTCTGTCGTCTCTGGTACCGATGCAAAAAAAGGGGGAGGCATCTCATTAGGAAGAAAAGAACACACATGCAGACTATTACAGGGGAAAGCCACTGCTTGCTCTGTATTGGTAGCATGGAATATTGCTACACTTTGGGTTCTGGCCAGGTACTAGTGACCTGGATTGGCCACCGTAAGAACAGGCTACTGGGCTTGATGGACCATTGGTCTGACCTAGTAAGGCTATTCTTATGTTCTTAACACTCTTTACTTTCAGACACTATGAAAGCAGATGCTCCTACCACAATGTACTGAGATAGGTTCAACTAATGCTATGGTAACTGCACGTTTGATAGCCTGTGCTCAGTAGTGTAGAGCAGGTGAGAGGCAACCCAAACCCACCCTCTTCTACGCTCCCCCCATCCACTTCTCCCCCCCCCCCTGCCTTGTGCGCGCACCCCTTCCCTTTCCACATACTTTTTTAACATGAGCAGCAACCCCAACCTGCTGCTCGTGCCAGCATCGGCTCTTCCTCTGATGTCACTTCCTGGGCATGGGTTCAGGAAGTGACATCAGAAGAAGAGCCGACGCTGGCCACAAGCAGCAGGCTGGGGTTGTTGCTCGTGCCGTATATGTTAAAAAGGTACGGGGGAAGGGAAGTGGCACATGTGCAAAGTAGGAGGGGGGGCGGGGAAGGAAGGGTGCTTGTGCCCCCACCATGAGGGCAACCGAGATGGACCATCCCCCACCCCTTTACTATGCCACTGCCTGTGCACAGTGATGGAAATGTGCAGGCCCAGTCCAGTCTCCACCCATACCCTAGCCACTGCCCACTTTATCATATGCTAATCATTTAGTGCCAGATACAGGCTAGTACTTATGGTCAGAACATGCTAAAACCTGTGCTAACTGCTTACCATACCTTGGTAAACATGCCCCTGTATTCTTTTTTATAAAAGTTTTTCACTTTTCATTTTGAAGGCTCTTACAATATAGGATTTTGGATGGCAATGAATGCTAAGTAAAATACGCTTGTACTGTACATGGTTTAAGAAAGTTTATGTAGTTAAATTATAGTATTTTACTTTTACTTTTTTAGAGAATGTTTCTAATACTGATTTTATTATATTGTGACCATGTATAAACCATCTTGAACTTGGTAACTGGCTAATGCTGGGTTTTACTAAAAAAACAGTAGCGGTTTCAACTGTGGGCTGGTGAGGTAATTACTCCGACGCTCATGAGCATCAGAGCATTTACCTCGCTGGCCCATGGTAGAAACCTCTGCCACCATTTAGTAAAAGGAACCCTATGGTGATATAAATTCAAATTCAGAAAACAAAAATGTGGTTTGACGGTATCATCCTGTTCTTCAGAGACCAACACTGTTTCTGAATATGGCCTCGAAAAGAAGGAGAGCTCTCTGGTTGACAAGCTGCATGAAGAGTACCTGAAATCCAAGCAGTACACAGACACAATGAAGGAGCTACAAAAAATTGAGACTGGCAGGAAAAATAAAAAGAAGCGCTCGAGACTCATGAACGAAGTTACTTATGCCAATGGCTTCATTAATCAGTTCTACTGGGTAACAAAGAGGTCATTAATGAATATTGTCAGAAGTCCTCAGAGTTCAATCGCGCAGGTAAGCCTTTATTATAGGATGCAAATCTTTGTGCAGTTCAAAAGACTAGATCATGTGGTTGCTCTCAAGTAATGGCAAAATAGTCTTGACCAGTTGGTTGCTCTTATTGATGACTCATGATAATTCTTCTTCTTGGATTCTGTTTCAAAACGATGCCCTTATTCTTTTCTTGGATGCTTGAAAATGCAGCTAAGTTAGAATTTTTGTCTTTTGTAGCTAACTCAGCCCACTGGGAAGATACAGGAGGTGGAGAGTGTTAGCATGATTTTTTGAGCTCCTGGGCTGTTACCACATTTTACCACATGCCCTCAGCAGCAGTGGCATAGGGAGCGGGGGAGGGGGGTTGCCTGTCGTCATGGTGGGAGCACAGACACCCATCCTTCTCTCCCCCCAATCCTTGAAACTCCTCCTTCACACGTGCCTTCACTCCCCCCTCTCCACCGTACCTCTAGCTCTTCGCTGGCGCAAGCAGCAACTACAACCATCTAACGCCAGCGTCGGCTTTCCCTCTGACGTCACTTCTGGGTCCTGCGCCTAAGAAGTGACATAAGATGGAGAGCTAATGTGGGCAGCAAGTTGGTGATGCTGTTTGCGCCGGGAAAGTTGAAAAGGTACGGGGGAAGGGAATGGGCGGAGAAGGAGCAGGGGGGGACAGAGAAGTGGGCAGGGGAGGGGTGCCACCGCCCCGGTGCCTCTCACCCTCACTACGCCACTGCTCAGCAATATCTTTAAGGTGTCTTTAAAGAAGTTGCAAGCTGTGTGTATAAGACCTCTCTGGCTCCTTTTACATCCAAATCCAGAGAGCTGTTAAATGAAGAGGAAGACTTTCTTCTTGCCTTCAGGGCTCAAGTGACAAAGAGAGAATCTTCAATTCTAGGATCCTGTGCTCCATGGATGATCTCTCTAAACAACCATCCAACTCACCCAAATGAAATAGATATCCAGTCCTGGTTTTGCCCAGTATTCAAAAGCAATTATCCAGGTAGCAGAGCATGTTGCCCAGACAAGAGCCACTGACTGGGGCTAGTCATTGATTTAAAATGGTGATATCCAAATAATGTTGCTGCCAATCATTATGTACTGCCCTGATGTAATCAGAGTAGTTTGTGGGCAGATCAAGGTTGGTATCTGGAGTTATTTACAGGCTAATTCTCAGAACTCCCACAGTAAAGCCAACAGGGTAGATCCCATACCGCTGGAACAGCACTGAAAACTAGCTCTCCAATGCTCAAAGGAAATTATATTCAAATGATATGCATGCTGTAAAAGTGAAAAGAAAGCAGAGGAATGTGCTTGGCACATGCGCAGAAGAGTTTTGTGGTAAGCGCAGCTCGTGAGTGCAAGCACCAGGCAAACTTGACCATGAATCGGTGCCGCTCTTCAACTTTAAATATAGGCTTCTCAATTATTTTACTTGAAAGTTTTATATTTAAGCACCAATTTGTGCTTTCATTTTTGGGTTTGCTTGAACTTGCACACATTAATTTTTTTAGTACTACTGCTTACAGGTTTACACGGGCTTTCTTCCATGTCCAAAAGAAATCTAAAACTGGCAGATTTTCAACTAGAAATCAAAAGAAATCTTCTTATAGCACCTTCCATTGCCAGCTCTGAGCTGGTGCTGGTGTTGGTGTTATTTTTGCAAGGTTTGTTTGTGTGCTGTTCTCTGAGCAATTGAAGGCGCAGCAAACAACATCATTAACATACATTTGACTAAATTTAAATACAATTTGCGGCCATCTCTGTGACTCATGTTCCTGCACTGAAGCCCTCTGAACATTCCACGCAGATTTATATCCACACTGTTCCTGTGCTAATTGGCCTTTCCACCAACAGTAGGGTTCGAGAATCGGCTTGTTGGTTAGCAGCAATATTCAGCACAGTAAGGAGATAATTCTATAATAGTGTGTCTATACATAGTTAGATGCACATTCTATAGGAGAAAGGTGAAATACTTGCATATGCTGTTAAGCAAGAGCACTTCAAACCAGTCGGAGGCAACATGGATTCACTAGAGGCAGGTCTTGTCAGACAAATCTGATCAATTTCTTGACTGGGTGACTAGAGAATTGGATAGAGGATGTGCGCTAGATGTGATGTATTTAGATATTAGCAAAGCCTTTGACAGTGTTCCAGACAGATGTCTAATAAATAAACTGAGTTCCCTCGGGATGGGTCCCAAAGTGACGGGCTGGATCAGGAACTGGTTGAGTGGAAGGCAACAGAGGGTAGTGATCAATGGAAATCGCTCTGAGGAAAGGGATGTTACCGGTGGTGTGCCTCAAGGTTCTGTTTAACATTTTTATAAACGGTATTGCTGAAGGGTTGTCGGGTAAGATTTGCCTCTTTGCGGATGATACCAAAATCTGCAATAGAGTAGACATGTCAGATGGTGTGAATAACATGAAGAAAGACCTGGCAAGCTTGAAGAATGGTCTGAAATTTGGCAGCTAAAATTTAAAGCTAAGAAATGCAAGGTCATGCTTTTGGGCTGCAAAAACCCAAAGGAATGGCACAGTTTAGGGGGTGAAGAACTTATGTGCCTGACAGAAGAGCAGGACTTGGGTGTGATTGTATGTGATGATCTTAAGGTGGCCAAACAGGTTGAAAAGGTGACAGCAAAAGATAGAAGGATGCTAAGGTGCATAGGAAGAGGTATAGCCAGTAGGAAAAAGGAGGTATTGATGCTCCTGTATAAGACTTTGATGAGACCTCATTTAAAATATTGTGTACAATTCTGGAGGCTGCACCTTCAAAAAGATACAAAAATGATGGAGTCGGTCTAGAAGAAGGCTACTAAAATGGTGCATGGTCATCATCATAAGGCGTATGGGGACAGACTTAAATATCTTAATCTGCATACTTTGGAGGAAAGGTAGGAGAGGGGAGATATGATAGAGATGTTTAAATACCTACTTCATGTAAATGTGCACAAGTTGAGTCTCTTTCATTTGAAAGGAAACTGCAATGAGAGGGCATAGGATGAAGTTAAGATGTGATAGGCTCCGGAGTAATCTGAGGAAATACTTTTTTTACGGAAAGGGTTGTAGATGCGTGGAACAGTCTTCCGGAAGAGGTGGTGGAGACAGAGACTGTGTCTGAATTCAAGAGGGTCTGGGATAGGCACGTGGGATCTCTGAGAGAGAGAAATAGATAATGGTTACTGCAGCTGGGCAGACTAGATGGGTCATTTGGCCTTTATCTGCCATCATGTTTCTATGTTTCTAAGTTACATAGATGAGTCCCACATGCCACCTATGTATATCCCAGGTACATGTTCAGACCTCAAATTTTGAAGGGTGCCAAAGTACAAGGTGGAGGAAACACAATTTTGTGTCATCTTGTTACTGCTCTTTGTCACTCCGAAATTTCCACATACCACCCAGAGCTAGTTAGGGTCCCCAATCCTGCCAGCAGACGTGCTCCTCCCACCTGCAACTACTGCTACTTCATGTAAGGCCTCCCCCCACCCCAGTACATGCTTGGTGTTCATGAAACTGAACATGTGGAAGTGGAGGAGCACTACCACTGGCGAGGCATGGGGACCCCTGCCAGCCAGGGGCCCCCAAGACTCCCTTGTGGCTACACCCCTGTTATACCCCTAGCTGTAAAACTCCAAAACATTTTTTAAAAAAACAAACAAATAAATTGGCACGTGGATATTTTTCTTGCTAAAATGTCTAAGTGCTGTTTTTTTAAAAGTTGGACATTTTGCAGGACATTCTCCCTTCAGAACATCTAAGCGGTAAAGGAGCATGTTAGGGGCGAATTAGAGGATGACTATGGGCAGGTTCTGGCAGGCTTAGATTTGGGCATCTTGCAGATAAAATCAAACTATTCCAAGGACATCCTGGAAGGAACTTAGATATTTCAGGCTAGACCTGTTTTAGAAGTGTCTAAGTGCCTGACCAGATGACCACTGGAGGTAAGTATGCACGACCCTCCCACACACTCCCCCAGTGGTCACTAACCCATTCCCACCCCCAAAAAATCAGAATGAAAAGTACTTACCTGTCTCTAGAACATCAGCATCTAGCATGGGGAAACCTAATAGTGCATCTTTAAGTAATCTGGTGGGTAGACTGCTGAGCCAAAAGAGAGGAGGAGCCAGTCCCATAAGCCACTCTAACCATTACATTTATGCTAGAGAACGTGAGGCCACCAAAACCCTACTATATTACCATGTAGGTGCCACCTGCAGCCATAAGGGATGTTGGGAGTGGTAGACAGGTAGGTATAGTAGGTTTTGGGAGAGTTGTGGAGGACTCACCATAAATTTTAAGGGCTTATGGTGAGATGTACATGTGCACCCTTTTATGTGAAGTTCACAGCAGTGCCCTCTAAGGTGCCCCACTGCTCTGTTAACATGTCTATAAGACCTGTCCATCAAAATGCTGGCTCCTTCCACATCTAAATGGTCTGCATTTGGATGTTTCTGTGGTTGAAAATGGGGTATAAAGTTGAACATTCTGGTGGCCTAGATGTCCCATCGACCTAGATGTTCAAATAGACACCTTTCAAAAAAAGGTTTTGGACATCAAGAAGTGACGCTTTTGAAATTGTGCATTTCTCCCCCCCCTCCCCCCCGATTTTGGATGTTTTGCAGGAAATATCCAAATCAGACTTAGACATTTTTTGTAAAAATGGCCCTCCTTGTAAGTTAGGCCAACAATGCAGTTAGGCGGACCATGGCTGAATAGCACGATCTTCGTAATTCATATATATTCTTTTATAATATATTAAGTTTTTCACTTCACTTTGCATTTTGCATAGATTCATATATCTTTTGTCTTCACATGTTTGTGATATTCATCACGATCTTTCACCAACTCATTACTATCAGTTTCATTCACATCTTTCATCTCACATTGTCAATATTCTTTGCAAGTTAGATATCACTCACAGTTATAGATTTCATAACCACTACCTTTCATAACTTACATATATATCCTTAACATACCCCTCATTATTTATAGAACCGCTGAAGAAGACTTTTGGTTGAAAAGCAGACCATGTTGGATCCTGTATCCCTAGCGGAATAGGTCCTTTAAGATTTTTATGTGGATCATTTTACTTTTATGTAGATGATTTTGTTTTATGTGGATGATATTAGTGTACCTTTGGAACTTTGACATTTTCAAATAAAGTTCATTTAGGAACATCGTCATTCCACAGAGTTTCTTTTTGGTTTCTTCTGAATATCAGCTAGGACATGCATAACCTTTAAAATTTTTCTGATCTCTCAGATTTTCTCCCCCGCACCCCCCCCCCCCTTGAAGGTCACAATAGGACCCGCAGACCTACCTAAGACTCCCTAGTGGTTCAAAGGGGGCAGGCATGAACCCCACTCGCTCCTGCCCATAGTAGCTTCCTCAACAAAATGGTTGCCATTGCCTCTCACTAGATAGAGTGGAATTAGGAAAGATACAGAGAAGAGCGGCAAAAATGATAAAGGGAATGGGAAGGCTTCCCTATGAGGAAAGGCTAAAGTGGCTGGTGCTTTTCATCTTGGAGGAGCAATGGCCAAGGGGGGGGTATGATAGGGATTTATAAAATACTGAGTGGAGTGGAATGGGTAGATGTAAATTGCTTGTTTACCCCTTCCAAAACTACTAGGACTAGTGGCATGCAATAATCTACTAAGTAGTAAATTTAAAACAAACTAGAGAAAATATTTCTTCACTCAACATGTAATTAAACTCTGGAATTTATTGCCAGAGAATATGGTAAAAGCAGCTGGTTTAGCAAGGTTTGGATAATGTCTTAAAAGAAAAGTCCATAAGCCATTATTAAGATGGACGTGGGAAAATCCACTGCTTATTTCTAGGATAAACAGCATAAAATCTGTTTTACTCTTTTGGGCTCTTGCCAGATACTTGTGACTTGGATTGGCCACTGTTGGGGAAGCAATATACTGGGCTTGATTGACCATCAGTCTGTCTCGGTATGGCAAACATTTATGTTCTCATATTTGGACTTGAGTTTTTCTGTCACTAACACTGCATGTACACTGCTTAAGTTATCTTTTGGCTTTAAACTGGTATTATATACTGCAAAATATTCTTTAGCTAAAAGTTCAGAAATGTATTTCCTCTTCTTGCAGGTGGTAGTCACTATTATACTGGCTCTGATAGTTGGAGCTATCTTTTTTGGTGTAAAACTGGATCGCAGTGGTATACAAAACAGGTAACTCTTTGAAAGAATGCATGTCCCTGAGACTGGTTTAACCATTAGGGAAATGACACAGATGCTAAGGGCAGCAATGTTGGAGAGGGGTATTGGGGGGGGGGGGTGGATGCAAAGAGCAACTGCAGTCAAAGTAGAATAGTTCTTCACAGCCACCCAAAGATCAATCATTCTTAGCTATAGCAAGAGAGTGTAATTTTCAAATAGGTTGTTTACTCAAGTAAATGGCTTTTGGATACTGAGCTCATTATGAATTGAAAAACATTCTTTTAAATATTGCACTTTGACTTGTTAGATCAATGTCTCGCAAACTTTGCGAGCCATGGCACACTAAACGGGCAGCCACAGCTTGAGGGCACCCGGAAGTGCGCAGACATTGCCATGATGATGTCACGCGCATGTGTGACATCATCACGTCTACGTCCAAGCATGCGTGGAGATCCTCCAGTTGGGGCCCTGAGCCGCCAGTAAAGGGGATGCTGAAAAAGAAGAAGCATGGAGAGGAGGAGAGACGCCAGGGAGGAGGAGAGGCGCTGGCAGCGGCTGACTGCCTACAGGATGTGCCTCTTGCCGGCACACCTGATATCTCGATTGCGATACACTGTGTTAGACAAACACGGATTTTTCCCAAAATTAATTTTTTTTTTAAAAGTGGGGGCTGGGGGCCACTAAAGTTCCAGGGATTTGGGTTTTAATGTCAGGGTTAGATCAGTTTGGTTTGTGAGTGGAAAATGTGAGCCAATAAACTACCATAGGTTAAAGAGACCAATGCAGAAAACTACCGTACATTAGGGTAGGGGTTTTAGATTAGGGTGTAGACTCAGTGGCTTTTTTTTTTTTTTTTTAAATGCCTCTTCCTGTCAACGTGTGAGTTGTGATTGACAGGCAGGGGAAATTTTAGCAGTGAGCTACAGGTTACTGCTGCATTTTCAATGCAATAATTTGCATACATATTGATAACTGCATTGCTGCAATATTTTTATGAACTTATTTTGCAGTAGAAGCTGCAACCTTAGAGCAGTGGTTCCCAACCCTGTCCTGGAGGACCACCAGGCCAATCGGGTTTTCAGGCTAGCCCTAATAAATATTCATGGAGCAGATTTGCATGCCTGTCACATCCATTATATGCAAATCTCTCTCATGCATATTCATTAGGGCTAGCCTGAAAACCCGATTGGTTTGGTGGTCCTCCAGGACAAGGTTAGGAACCACTGCCTTAGACAACAGAGTGCTGCTCTCCTTGTAGTTTTCTGAATCAGCCCCTTAGTGAAGAAAATGTAAAATCACAATTTGTTTCCTTACATATACGTATCTCCTCATTTTTTCTAAAGCCACTGGAAAAATCTCAAATACCATTAAAAGGGAAATGGTATATGGATCCCAGCCCTCCTGGATCCAATTCCTGTGAAGTTTCTATTAGCCCCTGAGCTGGTTCTGCTATGATCAGAAGAACTCCTTTTCCTCCTCCTCCTCCTCCTAAAGCTTCATTTGACCTCCAATTCTTTTCTCACTTAAGGGAAGATTCTCAAATGTTCATGGTAAAATCTGACAGGTTGCTGACGCGGCCACTATTGTAATGCTTTCAAAAAAGCGAGTCATTCTTAATCATGCATGCAAATGAGGTTCACGGAGGGTCCCTAAATTTGTGTGTGCCAATTGCTGGTGATAGCGATCGGCACATGCGCAGAATAAACCTACAAATTTTTTTTTTAAAAGACCTCAAATCAAAGATCAGCAGGAGAGATGCCTTCTCCCTCCTGCCATTGCCGTCAAGCAACCCACCCAACACTGCCCTCCTCCCCACAGCAGGAGAGATGCCCAATCCCTCTTGCCACTGCCATCAAGCAACCTTCCCCGATACCCCCATCCCTGGGAACGGAAGGGATACCCACTCCTGCTGCTGCTATAAAGCGACACCCCCCTCCCCATACAGGCAGCAGTCGGCATGCCTACTCCCCCTGCTGCCATTGTGCCCCCGACGACCCCCCCACCTACCTTTTTCAGAATTGCTGGCCAGAGGGGTGCTTAATCCCTCCGGCCAGCAGACTTGCTTCTTCAAAATGGCAGGCCTTCCCCTCCCCGGAACATCCTGAGATGCATCAGGGAAGGGCCTGAGGCTCTGATTGGCCCAGGTTGCTTAAGGACCCTCCTGTGGGGAAGTGGTGGGAAGGACTGAACATCTCTCCTGCCAGGTGTGTCGAGGGGAGGTGCAAAATTTTCTGTCATTGCATGAGCCAATCAGTGCTCATGCACTGACCAGAAATTAAGACTATGACAGCTCAGACCTGCTGGAAACTTTTGCATGCAAATGTAGGACAGCGAGGTTAGGGAATCACCCAGCAAATTAGGGAATCACCCAGCGATAATGAAGAATCGCCCGGAGTGCTCGTTTAAATATTAATGACCTTGTTGTAATACATTTGCATAGCAGAGTCAGAGACTGCCAGGAAAAGACCATGGTGAGCCCTTTTGAGAACTGGCTAGTAGAATACTTCCATGCTAAACCAGTTGAAACCGGTTTAGTGACCATCATTAAAGGCACGGTGGGTTTTGAGAATCTTCCCCTTAGTTCAGAGATGAAATCTGTGTTTAGGCTACAATACATACAGACTTCAGATTTCCCACCTTTTGGACAGGGCTTCCTCCTACTTAGACCTTATCACTCTCCCTAACCTGGAGCTGCTAAACAATAATAGTTCATATACTTGGTAGAGCCACTAGAGGACTCTACATCATTATATCAGTGCCTTACAGTAAACTGACAGAAGTATTCATCTTTTTGAGTGACTCTTTTTTCAAAACAATCAGTGATTTTACAAGCAGGGCCATTGTGTGGGTAGTGTGGTTGTACAGGGGAGATGGGATGCAAAAATCATTCCCTATCTTGTCTCTCAGTTATGCTACAGTAAGCGATAGCTGTGTGGTGGAGGTGTTTTTCTAAATATTTTTTCTTTGTAATTTTATACCTATGGTCAGGAGCATCGCAAGCCACAAATGTGCCCTAGGCAACACATCCCCAAGTACTCCGATCTTTCTTCCCACCTTACTCACTTTTGTGGCATCAACAAGGGAAGCCAATGGATGGGATGCAATTTTGGCACTATGGCTTCCCTCATACCCCTGTGCGGCCACACTTAGATAGCTATGGCCATGCCTATGTTATTGATCAACTCTGATAGAACTAATGAGAACAATTTAAAAACAAGCAAATAAAAGGTGTTCAGTGTGGTAATGTTTTGTAATCTCTGTCTTTTTAGGATTGGCTCTTTGTTTTTCATATCTACGAACCAATGTTTTTCAAGTGTGTCCGTAATTGAACTGTTCATCAGGAATAAAAAATTGTTCATGTAAGTATGGCTTCTTCTGAAATACAATTATTGTTTACCACATGCACTGTAGCACGTTGGAGTTGGTTGGGCCTGAACATGCAGGCCAACTACTGAGGTGGTCCCTGCTAACTGATGAACTGTACTGAGACTGTGCTCACAGGATGCTTGCTTATAGAATACCTGTTTAGAGCGAATCTTGTGTCAAACTTTGGGCGCAGCACTTATGCCTACTGAAACCTGGTTTAAATGCTGGTACGCAACTAATGCACACATCAACTACAAAACCAACCACTGTAACATACTAATCATAAGCAGAGAAAACGTATTTAAAAGAAGGCCTTCAGAAATGGCACTCAAATCGGATAATCACTTCTCCCTCGAGTCTTTGCCGCTGGCTTCCTCATTGGCCCATTTGTTTTATGTTTTCCGATATATATATATATATATATATATATATATATATATATATATATATATATATACGTCTTATAGCCCGTTACATTAACGGGTGCTAGAATATATGTGTGTGTGTTTGTCTTTATTTCTTTCTCTCTCTCTCCTTAGCCGCTTTCTGTATTTCTGTCTTTCTTTCTGTCTTTCTTTTTCCTTGGCTGTCCACTACCATCCCGCACCCCTCCTGACCCAACTCCCGCTGTCTTTCTTTCTGTCTGTCTCTGTCCCTGGCCCCCTTTGTCTGTTTGTCTTTCTGTATATGTCCCTGGCCCTGTGTCTTTCTTCTTTTCTTTCTGTCTCCCTTCCTCCCTCTTTCTGTCTGTCAAAAGCAGCATCCCCTCCCCCTCTATTTCCCTCCCCCCACACCAGTTCCCTGTGCACCTGCCCCTGTGTCTTTCTGTCTCCCTTCCTCCCTCTGTCTGTGCAAAGCAGCATTCCCTCCCCCTTCCATTTCCCTCCCCCCCACACCAGTTCCCTGTACAGCAGCATTAGCGTTTCCTCTACCCTCTTTCCCTTCCCACAGTGGCGACTACAAACGCGGGTCCGAGTCATTTGCCGCCGCCCCCCCTTCCGTTCCCGCGGGCCCGACTGGCGATTTAAGCAGCGTGTGCATCAGTGTTCACACGCTGCTTCGGGTCCTTCTACTGCCCTGATTTACTCAGGCACGTCCGGAGCAAATCAGGGCAGTAGAAGGGCCCGAAGCAGCGTGTGAAGACTGATGCATACGCTGCTTAAATTGCCAGTCGTGCCCGCGGGAACGGAAGGGGGGGCGGCGGCAAATGACTCGGGTCCCGGGCAGCGGAAAGTTGCTGGGCTCCGCAGGCCTCCCCACCCCACCATCCTAACGTCAAACTGATACCTGAGGCCGGCCACCACCACCACCACTTCCGCAGCTCGCTCGCGCTTCGGCCGGTAGGTGGAGAGCAGGGAAGCTTTTGTGATGCGCGAACACGCAGCAGCAGGACGGACCAGAAGCCGCACTTGCGCACTTCCTATGTGTCGCTACAGCTCACAGAAAAGCGGCACACACTTAGGAACTGCGCATGCGCGGCCTAGCATTTTATTATATTAGATAGATATATATATATATATATATATATATATATCTTTTTCAAATCACCCAAATTACACAATATTTAATTTCATATAGTAACATATAATTTCATCGGAAAACAAAATAAATGGGCCAATGAGGAAGCCAGCGGCAAAGACTCGAAGGAGAAGTGATTATCCGATTTGAGAGCCACATCTGAAGGCCTTTTAAATACGTTTTTTCTGCTTTTGATTAGTATATTACAGTGGTTGGTTTTTATTTCCCCATCCATTATCCCTTTCTCCTTTACCGCCCTCATTTCTTTCCCTCATTCTTTTATCCTATGCCTCTCCCCTTCTCTCCCACCCTTATAATTTTTTCCTCTCTGATGTTGCTCCCGACTTTCTTGAACAGTAGTAGCAGTATGGGTCATGGAGTCTGTGAACAGATGTGTCACTGCTTGTCCCTGTGGCCTGTCTCTTATGAACAGGAAATTTGTAACTAGAGAAAGGAGGTGGGCTCCATGCAAATTTAAATGGAGCCAGAAGGCTGACATGGCAGTCTTTAAGCAGAAAATGGGTGCTATGAATCAAGGAAAGAGCCTTGAGATACAGTGCTTCATAATAATCCAACCATCCACTGCCCATTGATCAGTTCCAGAAGATGGCTCTGAGCATCACTTTGTTCGTAAACAGGGCTTGCACTTTTCCACTGCTCTTTAAATATAATTCAAGAGATTCCCTGAAATAGAAGCAAAATCAGGTTTGCTAATAAGAATCATGATTGGGTAGGGACCAAATCCACTGACCATGTTCAGCTAATTTTTGTAGAACTTCACTGGCTCCTGGTTGACAGTAGGGTAAAATTCAAATCACCATGCTTCTTCAGATGCTTGAACCATTTAATGCCAATTATAGCCAAAACTTTGCAGTTATTTGAAGTTAAGTTATGCACACAACTGTCCCTGTTCTATAACTTGTGCACGTACATTTTTATGATAGCTGGAAATTTGAGTGCCCAAGTTTATAGAATGATGATAGCGCATATTGTGGTAGCCAATTTGCTCCTTGTTAATTTTTCTAAAAGAAAGGATCCCATTTTGATGGCTTTCCAACAAAAAGCATATCACTGTATCAATTCCTTTCAAATATAGAGTAGAATCTCAGTTAGTATAGCAGGGTTTAAAAAAGATTTGGACAATTTCCTAAAAGAGAAGTCTGTAGGCCATTATTGAGATGGCTTGGGGAAATTCACTGCTTATTCCTAGGATAAACAGCATAAAATCCATTTTACTACTTGGGATCTAGCTAGGTACTTGGGACCTGGGTTGGCCACTGTTAGAAACAAGATACTGGGCTTGATGAACCTTCAGTCTGTCCTAGTATGGCAATTCTTATGTTCTTTGGAGTTTCACTCCATCAGTCCTCAAAAGAGAAAGCAAATCAATTCAAGTGTCCCAGCATACATGAGAGAATCTCATTCCATCAAGGCCCACAAAAATAAGCATAAAATTATATTCATCCCTTACATTTTCAAGGGGCTTTCATTAATGAAGTGACGGGGTTCCCCTTTTGAGGCTTGATGGAGTAAAATTCTCTTGAGTACAATGGATTTCTGAAGTGATTAGGACATTTGTTGATGGCATATGAATCCTTTTGATGTTTGTCAAGGGTCTCTTAGGGGTAGGAAGAGATAGCAGATGATGTGGATGGGCAGACTGGACGGGCCACGTGACCTTTACCTGCCATCATTTTCTATGCTTCTGTATTTGGGGAATTTTTAAAAAAATAATATTATACATTACTGAATAAAGAATGTTTGAAATATTTAGATTGAAATGCTTTTTTTGATTGCTTGGGTATATTGCCATCCATCATTAATTGTGATTTCCCTTATGAAAAGGTATAGAATGAAATGCATAGAGAGAAGAGAGTTTTACTGCATGCATTTCACATGGATGCGCTAAACATCAGTATTCCTGTTCTCTTGCTTTGTATAGCCATGAATACACCAGTGGATATTACAGAATATCTGCATATTTCTTTGCTCTGATATTGGGTGACTTGGTGATTTTGAGAACTATTCCACCCATTGTGTTCTCATGCATAACTTACTGGATGATAGGTAAGTGGGATAAAATGTTGGTATAAATTCATAACAACAGATCAGATCCAGTCATATATAAAAATATCTTTTTTATTGAATGCTTCCCCAAATTCACCAATCATATAAGAGGATAGCTAAGCAATTCAGATAGAAGCCAACTATCCATAGAGTTAAAGGCTATCTATACTTCACTCTTGCTCTATACTGTAAGTAGCAAATTACCTGGACTGGACGGTATACACATCACAGTACTGATATTTTAGTTATATTATTAGTCATTTCTAACTTATCTTTGGTATCTGAAGATTGGAGGGAGGCCAGTATAATGCCGGATTTTAAGAAGTATTCCAGAAGTGACCTGGGAAATCATAGACTAGTGAGCCTGATATTGGCACGAGGCAAAATAATAGACTATTATAAAGAACAAAATTACTGAACGTATACATAGGCTCGAATTAATGGAACAAAGCCATTATGTATAGATGCACCTTTTTGTCCAGTTTCTGTTTTAACTAGATTATAAGCTCTTTCAAGCAGGGACTGTCTCCTTTATATTTTGGTATACAGCACTGCATATGCCTGGTAATGCTATAGAAATTAGTAGTAGTATGTTCAGGCTGCTCTATGGAGTAAAGACCTAGAACAACTCCTATTGCCCACCACTTATGAGGTATTCAGGAAACGCCTCAAAACCCACCTATTCCTGAAATACCTAGACAGTTGACCCATTTCCCTCTTTCCCCTCCCTTGCCCTTTCTCCCCATTGTTCCCCACATCCCTTAAGTTAATTCAACTTGTACGTCAACTCAACTTGTACTCCACTAATCTTTTGTAAACCACATAGAACTTAACGGTATTGCGGTATATAAACTATTATTATTATTATTAGCGTTTCATCAAATTTTAATAAACTTGAAACTTAAATGTTGTCTTATCAGACTGGTACAGAATTTTTAAGGCATGAATAAACATGTAGATAAAGATGAACTGGTTGATACTGTGTATCTGGATATTCAGAAAACATTTGACAAAATACCTCATGAAAGACTCATGAGGAAATTTTAAAAAATCTTGCAGCAGAAGGCAATATCCTATTATGGATTAAGCACTGGTTAAAAATAGAAAACAGAGAAGGGTTAAATGATCAGTATTCTCAATGGAAAAGGATAAATATTTGGTTCCCAAGGACTGCTGCTTTTTAACGTACTCTGGGGTGGAGAGTAAGCTTGACAATGCAAATCAACACAGCCAAATTATCATGTGCTAACTGATTAGTGTGTGAACCCTTAGGCCCAAATTCTCTAAACGGCACCGTTGTTTTAATTGATATTAATTAGCATAGTAATTAACCATGTCTTATAAAACTAACTAAAAATTCGGGCACCTACAAAAGAAAAAGGACACCGTAATCACAACTATACCTAATGGCACCTAAGGTCAAAAGGTATGGTTTACGACGGAAATGGCCTTAGGTACCACTGGGTGCCTCTGTAGATTCGATTCTCGTCAAACATAGGCACCGGTAATGTAGGTTCTATGCTAATGACTCCCAGATCTACCTCTCCATGCCGGATATCTCTATGGGAGTTCAGGCCCGAATTTCAGCCTGCCTGTCCGACATTGCCGCTTGGATGTCTCACCGCCATCTCAAGCTTAATATGGCTAAAATTGAACTCCTTATCTTTCCGCCTAGACTCGTCTCCCCCCTCCCACCATTCTCTATTTCGGTGGATAACGTTATCCTACTCCCTGTCTCGTCGGCTCGCAATCTTTGATTCCTCTCTCCTCTGCTCAGATCCAACAGACAGCCAAATCCTGTCACTTCCTTCTCTATAATATTACCGAAATCCGTCCTCTTCTCTCTGAACACACGAATCAAAACCCTTGTCCATGCTCTCGTCACCTCGCATTTAGACTACTGCAACATACTTCTCTTGGGCCTCCCGCGTGCCCACCTCTCGCCTCTTCAATCCATTCAAAATGCTGCTGCGCGACTCATATTCCATGACAGCCATTATTCTCATGTTACCCCCTCTCCTCAAGTTGCTTCATTGGCTCCCCGTCCATCTCCAAATACAGTTTAAACTCCTCTTGCCGATTTACAAGTGCGTTCGCTCAGAAGCCCCTCCCATATCTCTCTTCACTTATCCCCCCTATGCTCCTATCCGTGATCTCCGTTCATCAAAAAAGCCCCTCTTATCTGTACCCTTCTCTTCCACTGCCAACTCCAGACTCTGTCCCTTCTTTCTTGCGGCGCTGTATGCCTGGAACAGGCTGCCTGAATCAATAAGTCAAGCTCCCTCCCTGGCAGCGTTCATATCCAAGGCCACTTTTTTGAATCTGTTTTCAACTCCTAACTCCCACTCACTGCTGTCAGATACCTATACCCACTGTCTCATTTCCTCTACCACAATCTCCCCAACCCTGAAATTTCCTGTCTAAATTAGATTGTAAACTCTTCTGAGCAGGGACCATCTATTGTATGTTAAGAACATAAGAGCATAAGAAGTGCCTCTGCTGGGTCAGACCGGAGGTCCATCGTGCCCAGCAGTCTGCTTGTGCGGCAGCCCGACAGGTCCAGGACCTGTGTAGTAGTCCTCTATCTATACCCTTCTATCCCCTTTTCCTTCAGAAAATTGTCCAATCCCTTCTTGAACCCTAATACTGTACGCTGTCCTATCACGCACTCTGGAAGCGCATTCCAGGTGTCCACCACCCATTGGGTGAAGAAAAATTTCCTAGCATTGGTTTTGAATCTGTTCCCTTTCAACTTTTCCGAATACCCTCTCGTTTCTGTAGTTTTCGAAAGTTTGAAGAATCTGTCCCTCTCCACTTTCTCTATGCCCTTCTCAATCATGTCCCCTCTAAGTCTTCTCTTCTCCAGGGAAAAGAGCCCCAGTTTCTCCAGTCTCTCAGTGTATGAAAGGTTTTCCATTCCTTTTATCAAACATGTTGCTCTCCTCTGAACCCTCTCGAGTATCGCCATATCCTTTTTAAGGTATGGCAACCAATATTGGTACGCCTTTCAGAAATAATAAATAGTAGTAGATATAAGCCGTGATTCTCTTAATGGCATCTACGTGTGATAGACTTGTAGCCAGTGCCATTTTTGGAGATGCCAGCCAATGTAGGAGACATTACTAGAATCCAGCCCTTACTGCCTACAAAATGGGTGTCAGTAAGGGCCTGTGTGCTAATTTTTGTTAATGGCTATGTCTAATGGCCAACAAAAACCAAAAAAATATACCAATACTGACAAAAGTCCAAAATCACCAATACTGACATTAGCACGTGGCCATTAATTGGGAAAATGGAAAATTGGCCATTTTCTGGCTGAGATAAACATGATCTTAATGTACAGGAAAGACATATATTCGAGGGTGCGCTAAGACCACTTTTTACCATAGCTTAGTAAAGGACCCCTTAGTGTCTAAGATCTATGAAAATAAATTTTAATTGCTCATTTTTTTTTTGTAAGCAGAATGCCTTTTGGTGCAAGGTCTACTGAAGGCCATTGCAAGAAAGAAAGGGCTCTAGGAAATGGTCACTGTATTACAAAGTTCACTACAAGTAGAAATTGCTGTACTGTACCTAGGAAGTCATGCTTGGTTTTGAAATCCACTCTATGTAATCTTCTATAATGTCTTTGTATGAAAAGTCCAAAGCTGAGTTCTTTTTGTTTTAACAGGATTTCAGAAACTGGCAGGACATTTCTTCTTCTTCATGCTGACACTGATACTTTTGTCACATACGGCTACTGCAATGACCCTGGCGATCAGTTCTGGAATGGATGTAGTGGCCATCGCCAATTTACTCATTACAATTTGTTTTGTCCTCATGCTGGTATGTATTCGTGGAAGGTGGATTTATCTTTTGTCAAGAGTTTCTGATTAAAGTTAGACAAGTTCCTGCTAAACCAGAACGTATGCAGGTAAGGCTAGTCTCAGTTAGGGCACTGGTCTTTGACCTAGGGGCCACCGCGAGAGTGGACTGCTGGGCAAGATGGACCACTGGTCTGACCCAGCAGCAGCAATTCTTATGTTCTTATGTAAAAGTCACTTCATGAAAATGCCTATGTCATTAGTGCATTTTCAGTACGCTATGTTTTTGTCTTCACCAGATCTGCTTATTATAGATCTGCTTATAATAGATCACCAGATCTATTATAGTCAGTGTCTCAGCATTTCATGAGTTGACTTTTAATCAGAGACTCTTGATAAAGGCATTATTGCCGAAACACTGTCAGTGTCGAATCGATACTACTATCAATGAAGTGCATCCTGAATAGTCCACGACTGATTGATTGACATCTTTTCCTCATGATTCATTGAGTTAGCTGGGCATGATTTAGGCAGGTCTCAAACATACATGTATGTCCTCTTCAGCAAAGGAAATACACATCTACTTCATAACACCTAAGCATTTGCATTTAAACCTGCTCCAAGTAACAGGTTAATTGTTTGGACCTAAGCTTTATAAGAGTGATAAAGAAAGCAGTTGTGATTACTTATTTGGCATTAATACCCACATTAAAAATGTTCTTTAAATTGGTCCCCTTGGATGTCCAGTTTTGTAAACTCTGCCATTTACGCTTAGGTTGCAAAATAGCCCCTTGTGCATGTAAGTATTAGTGCTTATGTAAAGCCCTAAGTGATGCCGCCCTATTTTTGTCCATGTTTTTTTGCACAATGGGGTTCCTGCTGAAAGTGCTGCAAATTACACCTGCTTTTTGCTTGGTGTAGAGGTATTTTATAAAGGGTTATATATTCAGCTAACCTTTTGTAAAATACTCTACAAACTGTGAACACCTAGAGCTGGAATGCTCCATGCAAACCAGATCCAATTATTTTCCAAGTATAATCAAAGTATAAATTTACCCTTAATCCTTTGGAGACAGACAAATAAATCACCTGTTACTGACTTACCTAGGACTTGATGGCACTTTTAAAAGTAGTTAGGTTCCAAATAATTAAAATTAAATAAGCATAGATGTGACAACATGGATAACTACAATATTGCAAAAGGTAAAGTGGGGAAATATAAATAAAGTAGTCCAAAAAAATTCCACTTATAGGTAACTGAGAGTCTGCTCAAATGGAAGAAAAAGCCTCAGGTTATATTGGCAGAGCTCAAGCTCAAACCACCACCTCCACATCATTGGCTAAAAAACTTCCATAGAGTGACAACTCGCTGTTGAGGTTTAAAATAATTGAGGACTGAGATATTTTGCAACTGAAACCACTGTAAGTGTTTAAAGCAGTCTGTTAAAATGCCAACGTTTCATAGCACTAAGCCGTTTCTTCAGGGCTAATATGACCTTGCTTGAATCTTCACAGAGTGACAGTTGTGCTCACGATCTCACCAATGTCCAATATGATAGCTGCACACGAAGAACAATAACACCCCCCCAACTTCATATATTGGGACTAATTGTATAAGGATCTGCCTAACTTTTATTTATCTATCTATCTTGATATACCAACCTTTGAGACAGGCCCATTAAAGCAGTTAATAATTAATGGTTCTCTAAACCAGCAGTGGTAGCCATGGGTGGGCACAAGCCCATCCAGTAGCAATGTGGCTAGTGGTGATTCCCAAGCACTGCCAACTGAAGACTCCTGGCATCTCTCCCTTCCCTTCCCCTGGTAATTGGTTGTCTCTTGACTGTATTCCCTGATACCTTTTTAAATTATTTTATTTCACTGGCAGAAAGCAGGAATGTATACCTATTGCTCTCGGCGTTACAAGATATTTTCTTTTTAACTTTTTAAATTTATTATCTTATGTGTATGTTATATTATTATTGAGAATTTCTTGTTTATTAATGTACATATTTATAATTGTAGACTCCTGAGGCAGGCCGTTTGGGCTGAAACATGCGCATGTCGAGTCGATGTATGTTGTATTAAAGGAATAAAGGGTTTTGTGGAATACTCAGAGTTCACCAGTCTTTTTTGGACTTATCCACTCTTTCGTGTCTACCTATTGCTCTCACCAGTCCCAAGCCTTCCCTCTGACATAACTTCCTGTTTGTGAAACCGGGAAATTGCATCAGAAGGAAGGCTCAAGGCCAATGCAAGCAGTAGGTATTCTTCACTGGCAGCAAGCAGGGATGTAAAGAAGGATTTGAAAAGTAGTGGGGGGCTTGAAGAAGTGCAGTTAAGAGACTCCTGATCATCAGAGGGAGGGGGGGGGAGAGGGTGAGGTTTTCATGACCACTCACTTTGGGCTTAGGCCAAAATTTAGTGTCTGGCTACGTTCTTTCTCTAAACAAATCAGTTTTTAACTTTTTTTGTTAGACCTGAGCTTTAACCCTCAGGAAACGCCAAAGTATAGAAATAGGTTTTGAATTCTTTCTTGATGGGGGGGTCCCAGGACAGAGCCCTAGGGTACCCCAACTGATAATGGGATAGCAGTGGAGGAGGATCAACCACTGCATACAGTCATACACTAAAGGTGTGATATGAGAGATGTTACGCCACTTATTTCTGTCAGATGGGATGATCAGTGACACTCAAAAAAGCACACAGACAATATAAAAGCATAGACAATAACCCTTTATTATACTTATATATATATATGAATATAAAAATAGAATAACTTCACCGTGATCCCAGGCGTCACCATCGGGAATCCCTGTGACTGATAGGTGGGTAGGATATGGACTGCCCTGTGGTTACAACTAAATGGATTCTGATTCTGGGGGACAGTCCCGTTTCTTATATAGGGTGGAAACTGCTGAGTTCATAGTTATACAAGCTGATCCTGCAGTAACCAGCTTCCTTCACTACGACTCAGGCACACCCGGTCCTGTTCTTTTGTTCTTTGTTTTGGCAACACCCAGGTCACTGTGGTCAAGAGGTCAGGATAGCAGATAAGCAGGCTTGTTGCAGAAACCAGCTTTCTTCACTCGGACACCTGGTCAACCTGGTTTTACTGTTCTTTTGTTCTTTGTTTTGGCAACACCCAGGTCACTGAGGTCAGGATAGCAGATAAGCAGGCTTGAGGAGACATGTCACGCAGTATGCTGAGTTTCAGTTACCCCCTGGCCATAGGCATAACAAGAGATAAGAGAACCAAGACAGAACAGAGCCCTGAATCCAAGTGAGGACAGGGTGTCAAGGAGAAGATGGTGGTCTACAGTGTCAAAAGCAACATATAGATTGAGAAGGATGAGGATAGAATGGAGGTCTTTGAATCTGGTCAGGAACAGGTCATTTTAGACTTTAGCAAGGGCAGTTTCTGTAGAGTGCAGGGGGAGAAAGCCTGATTGGAGTGGGCCAAGAATAGCTCGGGATGACAGAAAGTCAAGGCAACAATGGTGAACAGCATGTTCAAGTAGCTTGGATAAAAAGGGTAGGAGGGAGATGGGGTGATTAGTTGAAAGGGAAGATAGGGTTCAGTGAAGGTTTTTGGGGTATGGTGTAATTATGGCATATTTGAAGACATCGGGGACAGTTACAGTGGAAAGTGATAAATTGAGGATGTGACAGATGGAAGGGGTGAGACATTAAGAGAGATGGTGCTGAGTAGACGGATGGGAATCAGAGGAGCAGGTAGTGAGTTTGGAGGAGGAAAGAAAATGTTCAGTTTCCTCTTCAGTGATTTCAAGAAAGGAAGAAAAGGTGGCATGGGCCGGGGGAGGGTTGATAGAGTGAACTAGTGGAAGGAGAGCTGGAGGTGGCTTGGTTGAAAACTCAAGGTTAATCTTGTGAACATTGTTATGGAAGAATTCAGCCAAAATCTGGGAGAAGAGTGATGGAGGAGTTGGCGGTGAGGGGACTTTGAGTAGAGAGTTCAGTGTGACAGAGATGGCGAGGGCTGGAGCAGAGAGAGTTAGTCAAATGGGTGTTGTAGATTAAAGAGTAGACTGGAAGGAAGTCAGGAGGAATTTAAACTGTATGAAGTCAGCATGAGTGCAGGATTTGAGCCAAAGATGTTCAGCAGACTTGACACAGGAATGTAAGTAGCAGATTTTATAGGTTAGCCAGGGCTGGGACTTGGCACGCCTTACAGAACATGGAACGGGGGGAGCAAGGGTATCTAAAGCAGAAGAGAGAATTGTATTATAGGAGGAGACAACCTAGTTTACAGGCTTGTATAACATAGTGGTAGAGAGGAGGGGTGAGACAGCAGTAGAGAGTGTGCAAGAATCAATAGCCTGAAGATTCCTGAATGTAGTGGTGGAGATTATCTAGGTCTTGGGGGAGGGTGACGAATTGTAAAAGTTATCATATGATGGTCAGAGAGGAGAAGAACTGCAGTAGAGAGGTTTGTGATGGAGTGGTTGGAGAAGAAGACAAAATCAAGGAAGTGATCATTCTGGTGCGTAGGGATGGTGGAGCATAGCTGAAGATTGAATGAGGATGTTAAGTCTAGAAGCATAAGAGTCTGAGGGGTCATTAACATGAGTGTTAGTCACCAAGAATAAGGGAAGAAGATGAAGGTTCAAGAAAGAAGGAAAGCGAGGAGTCAAAGTCGGTGAGAAAGGAAGAGAGGGACTTATTAGGAGGATGGTAAATGACTGCTACATGGAGAGATAGTGGAGCATATAGACAGACGGAGAGGACTTCGAAGGAGGAAAAGGTGGAAGAAGGGGTTTAAATCTACAAGAGGGTAAGAGTTATAGCCCAACACCTCCCCTGCAACCAGCTGGGCAAGGTGTATGGGAGAAAAGGTGACCTCCAGAGTCTTCAGGGCAGAGCCAGGTCTCAGTTAGTGCAAGCAGGTGGAGGGTTCAAGAGATAAAGAGATTGTGGCTGTAAACAAGCTTATTGCAGACAGAGCGGGCATTCCACAAGCACATGAGAAAGATAGAGAAGAGATGGGAAGAAGAGGAACAGAAATGAGATTGGCGACATTGTACTGTGACTCGCATGAGTAGGGTGAGAATTGATTAGGAGGTCCAGGATTGGGATTGATGTCCCTGGCAGAGAGCAAAAGAAGGAGCAGGAGAATATGGATGAGAGTAGGAGAGAAATGGTTAGGGGAGCGTCACAGATGAGTTGCACACAAAAGAGTAGGGATGGCTGAATGAGGGGAAGAAAATATTGACGCTTTAGGGCTGAGAAAAAAGTTAAAGACAAAAGGGAAGGTGAGGTAATGAATTCAGAGACAGTGACATAGTGCTGAGGAGTTAAGTGGTTTGGGGTGAGGACAGAGATTGGAAAGGGTCAGTATCAGGAGGAGGAGGTGTGCAGGAGCCATGGAGATTGAAGAGGGGTGAGGTGAAGGAGTGGGCACCTGGATCAAGGCCTAGGAAATGGGGGTGGAATGGGATGGATAGGGAGTTGCCTGGAGAATGGGAGGAGTATGCAGGTGACTGCAAGACTTCCTCAGCAAGGCCTCCTCAATAGTCAATAAGATTTATCCTAAATATGGGAGAATTTCACTAGGCCTAGACTTAGGAAATACTGCTGGCACATTGAGCTGTGGGGTGAAAACTGCATAGGTGCTAGTATCAAAACATGAGGATGAGAAGTGGCTTAGTAAAAGTAAACTTAACCAGGAGAATTCATGCGCAAAAAGGTAAGTTTCAAGTTTCAAGTTTATTAAATTATTTGATTAAACGCTTTTCAGGATACAAAGCGTTTTACAAAGAAATAAAATTCGATTTCTTAAATCATAAATACATCGTTAATACAAATAATAACTTTAAAATTAAAAACGAACTGGGATAACAAACACATGGAACAATAGGAAAGGAGGGAAAAGAAAAAATACAATATAAAAAAAAAAAAAAAAAAAAGTATTAATCAAATTAGGTTAGAACATAAGGATGATGTGAGAAAAGAATTTGCAAACTTGAAAATCCAAAAAAGGGGATATATAATCAGAGTTTAATACTAAACGATGAGATTAGGAATCAACAGAAAAATAAACTTTTAGTTAAAGGCTTCTTTAAAAAGAAAACACTTTAAACTATTTTTGAATTTTTTCAAATCTTGTTCAAGTCTTAAATAAAGAGGGAGTGAGTTCCAAATGGTAGGGGCTGTAACCGAAAAAATCAGGTCACGGCGAGTACCGATGATTTTTAAAGAGGGAACATATAGGGATGCTTGTGAGGATGATCTGAGAGCTCTTGACGGGCTGTAAGGAATCAGAAGCCTATCTATAAATGCAGGAGTATTGTTTCTTAATGTCTTAAAGACTAATAGTGCTATTTTGTATGTGATCCTATATGAAATTGGCAGCCAGTGAGCGTTTTGAAGCAGAGGTGTAACATGATCGAATTTTTTTGAACCTGAGATTACCTTTATTGCAGTGTTTTGTATGATTTGGAGGCGCCTTATATCCTTAAGATATGCCCCCTTTAACAAGGAATTGCAGTAGTCTAGTTTTGAAATCACTAGAGAATGAATTAAAGTATTGAGCGAAAATGAATCGAGAAGGGGAACCAATGAACGAATCATTCTCAGTTTATAGAAACAATTTTTCACCAAAGCACTGATGTGTAATCGGAAAGAGAGATTATTGTCTAAAATGACACCTAAGATTTTTGTATTGGTGGTGAGGTATAGAGGTTTGTTATCTATTAAGATTGGGTTGATGAGTTGTACACCTTCTTTCCCTGAAAAAAGCATAGAAGTAGATTTATTGATACTTAAAGAAAGTTGATTTTTGTTCAACCAATCATGAACTTTGGCCAGCTTATGGTTGATTTCTAATATATCCTGGGAACTTGAAGAATCTATGGGGTGTAGAAGTTGAAAATCATCCGCGTAAGCATACACTGTAAATCCTATAGATTGACATAGGGTTAAGAGGGGGGCCAGATAAATATTAAATAGTAATGGAGACAATATGGACCCTTGAGGTACTCCATAATTTGATTGATATGGCTTTGAAATAGAATTGTTGAAATGTACTGAAGAAGATCTATTAGTAAAATATGACTGAAACCAATCTAAAACTTGGTCTTTGATGCCAATGGAAGAAAGGCGGTGAAGTAATAAATGGTGATCAATAGTGTCAAAGGCTGCCGCTAAGTCTAAAGAAATGAGAATGACAGATTTATGTTGGTCCAGAAAGTAATGAATAGTTGTGACAAGACCTAGTAAAGAGTGTTCAGTTGAGTGATTCTTGCGAAATCCTGCTTGATTAGGATGCAAGACATGAGTTTTGTCTACAAATTCTGACAACTGTTGAAAAACTACCTTTTCAGTTAGCTTTGCTAGGAATGGAAGACTCGCTATTGGACGATAGTTAGAACAATCGCGCGGACTAGTTATAGAATCCTTGATAATTGGTAGAAGAACTGAATGTTTCCAGTCTTCTGGAATTGATGATGTTGACAAACTTTTGTGAATAATTTGTAGAATAATTGGACCGAAAATTGAGAAGTATCGTTTAAGAAGAAAAGGAGGAAAAGCTTCAATTTTAGAACCTTTGAGTTTTATTGATTGAAATAACTGTCTTAGTTCAGATAGGGTGGGGAGGATGAACTTCGAACATGTAGCTTGAAAATTGATTTGATCTTCATCAGAAATAGCAGGAGTTTTGTTGACTAAATTAGCTTTGATATTAGTAATTTTTGTGTGAAAAAAATCAGCTAAACAGTCGGCTGAGAGAGAATCATTAGCAGGAATATCCGGTTTATGTTTAAAGGTAGTTAATTGTTTTAACATTTTGAAAAGTAATGAAGAATTCTTAGTCATAGATATTTTTTTATTATAATATTTTTTTTTTGCATTGTTGATCATTTGGCGGTAATATTGGGAGTAATTTTTGTAAGTGTCCAGATTGTTTGATGTAGGTTTAGCTCGCCATTTACGTTCGGCTGAACCTAACTGTTGTTTTAGTAATACAAGAGAAGAGTTGAACCAGGGGTTTTTTTGTTTTTTAGGTGAAATTGTTTTAATTGTTATAGGAGCAATTTTATTTAAAAGGGATTGACAGGTGTTGTTCCAGGTGAATAGTTGGTCATTTATAGATAGAGATTTAAAATTATCCAGATCCAGTAATGGTGCAGCGAGAAGCGAGTCATCTATATTTTGGAGGTCTCTTACTTTAATGATTTTGGGAGATCTAAAAGGATCGTGAGGGGGGTGAATAACTAGTGTTGATTGAATGAGACTATGGTCAGACCATGGGACTTTTGAGATTTCGAGATTTGAAAAATTATCAAATAATTCCTCTGAGGCAAAAATCATATCTAGAGTGTGTCCTTTAATATGTGTTGGGCCAATTTTGAAAGGTATAAGGTCAAGATCTTTCATATGAACAAGAAATTCAGAAGTATAAGGGTTGGATTTATCCTCGAAATGGAGATTAAAATCTCCAAGAAGTATAGTAAAAGGTGAAGTGGTAACAAAATTTGAGACAATAGATAATAACTGAGTGAAAGTAGATTGATTAATTGGAGGAGGGTTGTATAGTAGAAGTAATTTGATATTTGGATTCGAATTAAGTTTTACTTGAATATATTCAATAGTACCAATGATTTGAGTGAATTCAACTACTGGGGATAAGTTAGCTTTGTAAATGATTGCAAGACCACCTCCTTTTTTACCTGTGCGATGGTTAAAACAAAAGTTATAGTTAGGGGGAGAAGCATAAGACAGATAAGCTTCATCACCCTCCTTGAGCCAGGTTTCTACAATACAAAGAAGATCGAGCGATTGGTTGGTTAGAAGATCTTTAATAATGTGATGTTTAGAACGTAGTGATCTGACATTAATTAAACCTATTTTTAAAATCTTTTTTGATGTTGCTGGAGTAGTGTATTTGGATGAAAATTTGTTTGATGACTGAAAAGAAGTAGACGAAGTAAGGTTAATTAGATTAGAGGGGTTAAAAGTGGTCAAGGAGTCTACTGGGGGAGGTCTGTGACCCCATTGAACCTGAATTTGAGATGAGAAAGGATTCATGGATAAATGAATGGTGAAAGACCAAAATAAAATTAGAAGAATTCTAGATTTACGAAGGATTTTAATGAGAATAGATATTGAATTTAAGACAAAGAGAAAAAAAGAAAGCGCTAAGAAAAGAAGAACGAGTAGGTTAAATAAATCATAAAGTTGCCCACAAAGTTGCGCACAAAGGAGCGCAACAAGGAGCAGGACCTGCTCCTTGTTCGCCGCAAGAGGGGGGGAATTTAACTGCATGTACCAGCTGAGTGTAGGCGTGTCCAGCGGGCCGCCGCTTTGCGGCGGCGATTCAAAATGGTGGAAAGAGACTGAAGGAATGAAACACAAGACAGAAGATTAATAATGTGAACCTGCCAGAATATGGGTGATAAAAGAAAACTATAAAACTTGAAATATAAACTTAGTAAAATAAAACTAAAAAATTGACTTAGTAAAAACTTGTAGAAACCAAACACACATAAAATAAAATCATTACAGATAAAAGTTAAATTTACAGATAAAATACAGTAAAACTTACTGATAAAAGATAAAACATGCAAATAGAATAAAATTAAAACTTATGAATAGTGAAGTTAGGAAACAGACACAATAAAATTAAAAACTTACGTACAAACCGGAATGTGAGTATTCTTGGAATTAAATGGTACTTAGTACAATAAACATTGAAACAGGTTAAACAAGCTTAAGGTTGACAAAATACGTCTAAAACCTTGCTGACAATAGCAAAACAATCAAAGGTCTTTGGCGTAATGGGCGTGCGCCGCAAGAGGGGGGGAATTTAACTGCATGTACCAGCTGAGTGTAGGCGTGTCCAGCGGGCCGCCGCTTTGCGGCGGCGATTCAAAATGGTGGAAAGAGACAGCTGAGTGTAGGCGTGTCCAGCGGGCTGCCGCTTTGCGGCGGCGATTCAAAATGGTGGAAAGAGAGTACAAACCGGAATGTGAGTATTCTTGGAATTAAATGGTACTTAGTACAATAAACATTGAAACAGGTTAAACAAGCTTAAGGTTGACAAAATACGTCTAAAACCTTGCTGACAATAGCAAAACAATCAAAGGTCTTTGGCCAGGGATAAGAAGACAAGGTTTAAGTAAGAGTAATAAATTGGTTCACGCCAAAGGCGCAAGCTGTCCCCACACATACAGGTAAAAGATTGAGTCAGTTTAAAAGCCTAATGCAGCTTAGTAAAAGGTTCCCTCAGTGCATAAATTGAAGGGGGCTTTCACAGGGGAGGGTACATAGGGATGTCCAACATTTACATGTAATTTATGGGCTACAGTGCCACATTTAGGCATGTGTATTTACACCTGCTGTTGATATGGCATAAGTTAGCTCAAAAATGCCAGCTTACATTAGTATTCTATAATAGAATCTGGAGCCTGGTTGCAATGTTAGAATTTGCACACAGCATGCTGAATCTTGGCATCTAACCTTTGGCGCCCTTTATAGAGTTTTAGAATACAGTGGTACCTCAGTTTACGAGTGCACCGGTTTACGAGTGTTTTGCAAGATGAGCAAAACATTCGCAAAATTGGCGCCTCGGAAACCGAGCGCACTTCGATTTGCAAGCGCCCCCCCCCATGCGAACCGGCACCCTCCCCCCCGCGATCCGGCACACTTCCCCCCCCCCGCCGCCATCGGGCCCCCCCGCCGCCATCGGGCACCCCCCCCCCCGCTGCGACCTGAGGTCCCCCCAACCCATTCAAACACTCTTCTTACTTTGCTGTAGCCTCCGCAGCAGCACCGGCACCAGCATGTCCTGTGCGTGGTGCAGTGCCTGAAGATCTGCTTCCTGTGCTGGGCCTTGAGCATGTGCGCATGCTCAAGGCCTGAGAGTTCACGTCGAACGTGAACTCTCACGTCGAACGTGAACTCTCAAGGCCCAGCACAGGAAGCAGATCTTCAGGCACTGGCACCACGCACAGGACATGCTGGTGCCGGTGCCGCTGCAGAGGCTACAGCAAAGTAAGAAGATGGTTCGGGTGGGTTGGGGGGACCTCAGGTCGCGGCGAGGGGGTGCCCGATGGCGGCGGGGGGGGGGTGCGGATCGCGGGGGGGAGGGTGCCGGTTCGCGGGGGGGCCTTCGGGGGGAGCAATGCCGGTTCTCGTGGGGGGGGAGCAGCGCTGCTGGCCTCGGGGGGGGGGAACCTATCAAAGCGAGGTTCCATTATTTCCTATGGGGAAACTCGCTTTGATAAACGAGCATTTTGGATTACGAGCATGCTCCTGGAACGGATTATGCTCGTAATCCAAGGTACCACTGTATTGACATCTGTCTTGTGGATATTGGCAGGTATGTGCACATTTCTGATTTAGTTGCTCAAAAACCCCATCTGTTGTTGTAGATTGGGTATCGTTTCTGAGGACTAACTATGATTCACTTCTAAGTGGACATTTGTATTTTTCTGTAGAGGACAAAACAGGAGTCAGCATCAAATAATGCTATGTTCTTTCTATTCTAGATTTTCTCTGGTCTTCTGGTAAATCTCCCAAGTGTGATGGATTGGTTGAACTGGCTCAAATACTTCAGCATTCCTAGATATGGCTTGACGGTTAGTACGGCTTCAAAAACTAACAAATCGGAATGTACTTGCTATGGCATATCACAAAATGGATTTATCTTATAGTTCTAATTTGAATTTGTTTAGTGCCTCTTATCCAAACCAGATCTTAATGCATGTTATAGCTAAATTAACGTTTCTGAAACGGCAGTGAGCATTGAAGAGATACATTCACACTCACCTTTATTAATCTATCAGGACTCTTCATTCAGATTAAGGCAATCATGGAGGTAATCTAAGTTTGCATGTGAAATCCTACAGATCCTGATGCAGGTGTTTTTGCCAAAACACAGACCCATGTCAAGTCTAAACATCATAGCAAACCTCTTGGTGCAGTGTTGTACTGTTTTTCCATATAATTTTTGTTTCATTCTCTGGTAATAGCTATTGTTTCAAGTTTCAGGTTCAAGTTTCAAGTTATGGCTTGACATACCGACCATCATATGTATCTGGACGGTTTACAATATTAAAAATTAGAAAAATCTAATAAAATTTAAGATTTAAAATAAAATAAAAAGGGGGTAAAACTAGGACTAAGACAGATTAAGACTTGTTAGAAATGAAAGGTGCTAGGGGATAGGGAAGTTTTAATTACAATATGTAAATAAAAATAAAAGGAGGGGGTGAAGGGATAGGAGGGGGTGAAGGGATAGGAAGTAACAAGAGGGAAACAGGGATGTCACTTCTTAAGGGCTTTTTTTTCCTTATTGATAGGCATCTTTAAAAAGAAATGTTTTAAGATTTGTTTTAAATTTATTTAGGGAATTTTCACTTCGGAGATAAGGTGGCATTGCACTCCAGAGTGATGGTGTGACTATAGAAAAATGGAATTTCTAGTGTAGTATAGGTCCTTGATTGAGGGTACTGTCAATAAGTTCTGATTCGTAGATCTAAGGGCCCTAGGAGGGGTATGTGGAATGAGATATTTGTCTAGGAAAACAAGGAGATGGGAGGTCTTAATTTTAAAGGTTAGAAGGATTTTATATGTTGTTCTATGAGAAACTGGTAGCCAGTGTAACTCTCGAAGAAGCGGGGTAACATGATCATATTTTTTGGCCTTATAGATAAGTTTGATCGCAGTATTTTGGATTAGTTGTAATCTATGGGTTTCTTTTTGAGTTATGCCCGTGGTAAAGAGAGTTACAATAGTCTATGTGGGAGATGTGTTGGGAAGACCAAGGGTCCACCCCTTACTCTTTTGTATTCTTGGCTATTTATGTAGCAGCAAATGGTAAAGTACAGTTATGTGCATGTCTTGCTGTCCACTACATGGGGGACTCCAACTTATGGATTGATTGGGAGAACCAGAGTAAGTCATTAATACAGCTGGAATTACACACAAATACATTAGCTTAGTATGATCCCAAAAGGCTTCTGGATTCAAAAGGGACCCACTTTATATAAATATGATATTCAGTTTAGAGAGAAATGGAGTATAATTGATCTAATGTTATTAATTATTGAGCAAAATCCAAATCTGGTCTTGGGTGATTCCTCGCAACATATTTCTAAAAGCAATTTAACTTCAGGGAAACAAAACATTGTAACAGACAAGTTGAGCAGACTCCTTCAACCTTACAAGTGGTCACTCAACTTAATCATCTTGTGTCAGATATTCTCGGATTGGGGGACCCCAGAAGTGGACCTTTTTGTTCCCACCCTCCCACCCCCATAACCACAAACTTCCATTCCTCTGTTCCAGATTAGAGAGCTGCACAGGAATCCCATGAGGATGTCCCCTCGGGTCACGGGGATCCCACACGGTTGGAGGCAGCTCGAGCCGAGAGGCTTGTCTTTTTTTCCTGCCTTAAAAATTTAAAGTTAAAAAAGTAAATAGGAAAACTTCTCCACACATAACCATAAATATTTTTTTGGGGGGGGTATATTAGTCTACGGCTAGATATTTATAGGAAGATTCGATACTTTCTGTTAATACATCTCACTGTTACTTTCCTCTTTCTCCCCATCTACTGATTATAATTGATTTGTAAACCGCTTATATAATTATTTTATTTGCGATATATTAAATAAACTTGAAAGGTAAAATATAACAGCATTGTGTTGCTGACACATGTTCAGCTTGTGTTTATTGCAATCTAGGAATTCTCTATTTGTCAGTAATTTAAAATTTTGCCCACATACCTGCAAAGTCCACTTTACCAAGTTTCAAAGCGGACAAGTTTGTATGCAATACTTTCACTTTGAGAATTGCCTAAGGAGAAAGTACCCAGAGAGGCTTGTACCTCCTTTTCTGTGGGCACTTTTGGCCACATTCAACATGTTTTGAGTTTCAAAAGGTAAAACATGTGTTTACCCACATATAATATGCATTTCCATTTTTAGTTTTTGGATATTGCTTTGAAAACAGCATATTCCAGTTTTCCTTCCCATGTGCAATGTTTTATGTATCTGGTTACCCTATAAACTATGATCCAAAATTCTAACTTGAGTCATTGTATTACATTTTCTGTATGTTTAATGATTTGGATTTGGATTTAACTGTAGGCCCTGCAAGTGAATGAGTTCAGAGGGCTCTACTTCTGTGCTGATAAACCACCTAATATCACCAACACTGAAATAATTAAAGGGAAATGTGCCAAAGATCCTTCACAATACACTGAAGTGTAAGTACCATTTCGTTACACAAGCTGTCTACTCATTGCATTCTGAATTTACACCATGTCGTCATAGCAAATATAGGGCTCCTTTTACTAAAGCTTACATGTGCTAATGGAACTAGCTCATGTTAAATGCTAAGAAGCATATAGACATAAAATGAGATTCTTATTAGAGAATGGCACGGTGGCTGTTCCCGCAGTTAGCCGCGGGTAACCCACCAAAACAGTAGGGGGAAAAAGTGTTCACCGCAATTACAGAGAAGGCCATTCACCGCCCTGTGGGGCAGTGAATGGCCTTGTCTCCACAGTTAAGGGAGGGAATGCATGTGGTCACCGATCACGCTCCCTCCCTCCTTACTACTTTTCCTGCAGCCACACACAACTTCAATGCTCCAGCTGCTCATAGGAAGGAAATTTAGAAATCGCCCGCCACAAAGGTAAGGCGAAGGGAGGGAGAAAGGGAGGAAAGATGGGGTGGAGAAGAACAGACGCTGAAGGGAACTGGGGAAGGGAGAGAGGGAGGGAAGGTGGGGTGAAGAGGAACAAACACTGAAGGGAAATGGGGAAGAGAGAGTGGGGAGAAGATGCTGAAGGGAAATGGGGAAGAGAGAGATTCCAGGCTATGGGGGGAACGGAGGGAAGAAGATGGGTGCCAAACCAATGGGAGGGGGAAGGAGCGATGGAAGGGAGAGGCACAGTTATTGAGCATATGGAAGAGGCAGAGAGAAGGCAGAGAGTGGATGGAAGGAAATGAATGAGAAGATGAGGAAAGCAGAAACCAGATAACAAAGGTAGAAAAAAAAATCTATTTATTTTCTTTTTTTTTTTTGCTTTAGTATTAAGTAGTATATTAGTTGTGTTGATAAACATTTATAACCAAAGCCCTGCCAGCTGAACATCTCTTTTTCTAGTTCAGCAGCCAGAACTTTGATTTATAAAATGACAATTGTACAGAATATTGTTTCTTTTTATACTTTAATAAAATAAGTTCAGTATAAACCTATTCGAGGCTTGTCTGGATGGGATCAGATGGTTTGCAGTGACGGGGACGGGAATGAGCTGACAGGACGGGGACTGAGCTCGCGGAGACGGGGTGGCGACAGGGTTTTTCCCTGTGTCATTCTCTACTTCTTAGTATTTAGTGCACGCAAAGCTGTAGTAAAAAGGCTCCATAATAGTTTAGAATGAGGTTATAAAATTAAGGCTCCTTCAGTGCCAAACTGTTATAGAGGTAATCTACTTAAGTACTGCTGCCAGTTTTTTTTAAAGCATTTTTTTCCTACAAGAAAGTGGGTTTTTAGTTGTGTTCTTTTTTTTTCTGACAACACCAACCAATGATAAGAACATAACATAAGAATAGACTTACTGGGTCAGACCAAAGGTCCATCAAGCCCAGTAGTCCGTTCTCATGGTGGCCAATCCAGGTCACTAGTACCTGGCCAAAACCTAAAGAGTAGCAACATTCCATGCTACTGATCCAGGGCTTCCCTCATGTCTTAATAACAGACTATGGACTTTTCCTCCAGGAATTTGTCCAAAACCTTTCTTAAAACCAGCTATGCTATCCGCTTAGTTTTCTGAGCTCCAGAAAAGCATAGTTCATTTGGGCAGTTGTCCTGCTCTCTATGCTTGTTGAGACCTGTGAGGCTGTTTTTCTATACTGTTATATAAATATGCGTCACACCCTCAGCAGGAAAGGAAAATAATAAAATACATACTAGTTGCTTTATATAATTGCTAGGTTGAAGTGTCTTCCCTCATTCTGTGTGGTTCTTTTTCTGCCGTAATTGAACATTTCAGAAGATGTTCAAGGCACGATTTGGATGTCTGGGGCTAGACCTGTTTTAAAAACCAGTAAGGGAGAAAAAGGAGCCCAAATTGACCAGAAGACCCCTGGAGGGATGTAAGCATGACCTCTCCCTCTCCCCCCCCCCCCCAAGGATGTAAATGAAACAGAACATACCTGCTTGTATGACAGCTTCAGATGTTATAGCCAGCCCCAGTAGAGCAGCAAGCAGGTTCCTGGAGTAGCTTGGCAGGCAGTATAGTCAACCATAGAGATTGAGACTCAGGCCCATACTCCACTTTAGCCACTACACTTATGGTGGAATCTGTGAGCCTTCCAAACTCCACCCAAATCCCACAAAAGAGGTATCAACGACAGGCATTAGGGCTATTAGTTTGGTATACAGTTGGGTCCAATAGGTTTTGGGTAGATTTTGGAGGGCTCACCATACACCATAAGGGAGTTATGGAGATATGTGTACGTGGGACCTTTTATGGGAATTTCGCTATGCTGCCCCCACTGCTCTGCTGGGATGTCTTTTTGGCCAGTCTAGTGTAAATGCTGAGCCTTCTTACATTCCAATGGCTTGTTTTGTGCATTTTTTTATTTGGAAATTTTGTTTTTCGAAAATGGTTCAAAAAGGTAGATGCACAGAGCACAAACATCCATCCATTTTCAAAAAAACAAGATAGACGTTTGCAGTTTTGAAAATGGGCATGTTTGGTATTGGATTTATGTGTGCCTATAAAAAAAAGGGCACTGTAAATGCATCCACAGAAGCACCTAACGGTGCGTAGAGTCAAAGTAGGTGTGGTTTATACCAGAAATGACCTTATATGCTACACAGGTCCTGGACCTGATGGGCCTCCGCGTGTGCGGACTGCTGGGCATGATGGACCTCTGGTCTGACCCAGCGGAGGCAATGCTTATGTGCTTATGTGCTTATGCACCTCTGTAGACGTAATTCTCATCAAACATAGGCGCTAGTAATGTAGGCCTACAAAACTCTGGCCTACATTACCAGTGCCTATATTAGACATGAGCTGTGATTCTCTTAACAGCACCTATGCATGATTGACATTCAGCCAGTGACATTTTTTGAGGTGCCAGCTGATGTAGATGCCGTTACTAGAATTACGTCCGTAGGGGCCCAAGGCAGAAACTTAGAAGAGGCCTAAACACCTGCCTTCAGGCTATTCCTCTTTCATATTGAGGCAGGCTTTGGGCTCCTTGGGGGCCCAAGACAGTTACCTTGGTGCCACCTCCTAATGCTGGCCCTGCTTTTTTATATGGTATTAGCATAGTCCCAGTGAGAAGATAATGCCTAGAACCTGTGAGAGGAATTTCAAATATATTTTAATAAATGCAGTTCCTTGACATTAGGAAATAGTCTATGAAGCTTCTCATGCTTCTGTATTTTATCATGCAGGTGCTACGGAGAGGAACATCTGTGCAGTCAAGGAAACGGAATTGATGACTGGGCCATGTGGGAAAATATTGTAGCTCTAATCTGCATGACTCTCATTTTCCTGGTGATAACATATACGAAGCTCAGATTAATGAAGAAATTCACTTAAAACCTAGTGTCCGCATAATGTGATATCACCATATGAAAATAGCATTTCTCCATTTGAAGTGTATTTCCTTATAAAGAAAATTTATTTTCGTATTGATTGGTGTCTGTATATATCACACAATTAAAACTCTGTATTAAAATGATCATGTGAGCAGCCTCATTAAACATGTCTCAATACAAATGATCATCACTGCAGCCTCATGCAGAATCCAGATATTCAGAGCCACTCTCCAGATAAAGTGGCCAACTGCAGAACTTATCCAGACAGTGGCTGTACTAAGTCATCCAAATAAGTTATCCAGATAGCAGACTGAATATTGCCACTATCTTGATAAGTTTTGGACCACCCTGGACCTACAGTACAGTACGTGAATTCTATTCCATTACTTACTCAATGGGTTTAGTGTGGATTACAAAAGATATTAAGAGGATCACAGCTTTCCTGGATTTACAATAAATCACAATACAGTGGAACCTTGATTTACGAGCATAATTCATTCCAGAAGCATGCTCGTAAACCAAAATCCTCGTATATCAAAGCGAGTTTCCCCATAGGAACTAAGGGAAACTCGCTTGATTCGTTCCCACCCACCCCCATCCCCCGAGGCCAGCGGCACTGCTCTACTCCCCAAGAACCGGCCTGGCTCCTCCCCACTCATGAAGGCCCCCCCCACCCGCGTGATCCACCATCCCCCCGCTCGTCCCCCCCCCCCCCCCGCGATCCACCCACCACCCCCGCTCGCATCGCAACCCCCCCCCCCTCGATGCGATCCGGCATCCCCCAGGCACCCACCCAATCACATTCCTTACCCCCATTTGGCACTGGTACTAACACACAGGACATGCCGGTGCCGGTGATCCGAGAATCTCGGAGAGAACGGGAACCCGAAGGCCTTGAGCATGGGCAGATGCTCCACACCCCAATCTATATTCTTTTTTATCTTCAGCCTCTGGGGAATCTCATTACATCTTTATTTCTTCTCTCTTCTTATTTTTCCCTTTTTCTCCCTTCCCTCTTTATTTCTTCCCCTCTCCTTTCCACTTCAGGATTCTACTACAGATGTTACTTGGATGGTTGATCTGAACTTATAACTATTAAGTTCTCATTTCTGTCCACTATGGCATGTATTTCTCCTGTGTTATGTTTTCTCATTTGTATTCTAAAATTTTCCAATAAAATTTCATGGAAAAAAAAAAGGAATAAAAACTGCGAGAGGCAGGTAGGAGCACAGAGATGGCAGCACAACAAGTAGGTAGAGGGCCCCATGAAGCAGAGAAAGCCATGACAATTAAGTAGAGAGCGCTTTGAAGAGGGCTGAGAACAATGACAGACAAGTAAACAATACTGGAGCAGGTAGGCAACCCTCCTCCGACTCTGCTTTGTGGGCTCCTACAGTCTATTATGCCTCATTCTCCAGGCTCTTCCCATCTACCAGCAGATTTTAGTTTATGTCACAATAAATCAGGCGGCACCGACTGGCCCCAGGAAACTGAAGCGCTGCCTCCGAGCTTCTTGGATGCCGCCATGGATCTGCACACAGTTGTTGGTGTAATCGTGCAGTGCCAGAGACAGGCGCAGGCCAAAAAAGTAGATAAGGACAGGTTGTTCACCCTCTCCAAGGTAGGGAGAATAAGAGAGCACTCTTTGAAAGGGGATAGATTCCGTACGAACATAAGGAAGTTCTTCTTTACCCAGAGAGTGGTAGAAAACTGGAATGCTCTTCCAGAGTCTGTCATAGGGGAGAACACCCTCCAGGGATTCAAGACAAAGTTAGACAAGTTCCTGCTGAACCAGAACGTACGCAGGTAGAGCTAGTCTCAGTTAGGGCATTGATCTTTGACCAGAGGGCTGCTGTGTGAGCGGATTGCTGAGCAAGATGGAACACTGGTCTGACCCAGCAGCGACAATTCTTATGTTCTTATGTACAACCATCTCCAAGCGCAGCCATCAGGTGAAGCGCAGCTCTGCCAATGTCGAAATTGGAGCCCTGCCACAGCACGTTCCCTCTGCTACGGTCCTGCCCCTCCTCTGGCGTGCAGGACCGTGGCAGAGCGAACGTGCTGTGCCAGGGCTCTGATTTAGATGCGGCTCCTTTTCACATTGGTGGAGCTGTGCTGCACCTGATGGAGGGAGGGAAGGAACGGTGGGCCAAATCTCAGCGATGGCAGGAATTGTTTGGCAGGCCAAATTTTATTACCCTGTCTTACAGAGAGGAAGAGATAATAGTTACTATGGATGGGCAGATTAGATGGGCCATTTGGCCTTTATCTGCCATCATGTTTGTATAAGAACACAGATCTTCTTTAGGAGAGTCTTTAAAAAGGCAGAATTGCCGAAACACTGCCGGTGTCGAGTGTGTATATCTCATACTGTGCTGTTAATCAATAAAGTGCACTTTGGACTGTTCCTTGCTGTGTGATTGATATCTTTTCCTCACGACTTCTGTATTTGGATTGATCTCCTTGTCGTAGAAGCCTATCAGGCTTTTCTTTCCAGCAAATAATATTACTCACAGGCAAGTTCAAAGTAGAGGCAAATGCCAGCACTATCAAGATGGTGACCACCCTGATGACTCTTATCAGAAGAGTAAGGGAGAAAACCTAATCCTAATTTTTTAAAAATCATAGAACTCAGTTGTCAGAGAACATTACAGGTCTTCAAGATGTAGATAAATATCACCCACTAAAATAAAATTATTGAATTTAAGCATTGATTGAGTAATAAATAAATACAATTTGCTAGTAGCCCAGGAACCCGTGGATCTGTTTAAAAGGATACATCCTAGACTTCTTATTTAGAATATTATCTGATATAACACAAGCTATAGTATAGAGCAGTGGATCCCAACCCTGTCCTGGAGGACCACCAGCCAGACGGGTTTTTGGGATAGCTCTAATGAATATGCATGAAAGAGATTTGCATATAATGGGAGTGACAGACATGTAAATCTGCCCCATGCATATTCATTAGAGCTGTCCCAAAAACTTGACTGGCCTGGTGGTCTTCCAGGACGGGGTTGGGGACCACTGGTGTAGAATCATTATGTAAGGAAATTGAGAGGAACTAAACTAAACTAAACCTTAAGTTTATATACCGCATCATCTCCACGGATGTGGAGCTCAGCACGGTTTACAAGAACTTAAAATATAGGAAGAGAAGGAAAAAAAAGGTTTACATGAACTATCTGGACAGTGCCTCTGGCAGTCCCATTCAGTAGCACTTATCTGGACAGCAGGTGCTGTTATCTGTATAAAGTGCTTTTGAACAGCGACACTAAGAAGAAAATTCTGCAAAGGGTGCTGAACCTGGGGCCAAGAAAGCACCAGAAAAAATATCAAGCAGTACGAGTATTCTATACTAGCAAGTATGCAGGTACATGCCTTTATAGAATACAGGAATCAAGAGGGAGATAAAGCACTCCCTCATATACTGGTGCGTTAAGGTTCTCAGCCCAACCAACCTCCTAAATTCTGAGTGTTATTTTGCCACTATAGTTGTTATCGTATTTTGTTAAATGCCAATTTGCAGAAATGAAATTCTATGTTTTGGCATTGTTTCAGATCATTGATTGAACAATATCCACGTCATTCTCTTCTTGGTTGGGCTGAGAACATATACTTTCCTGTTATTAGCCATCGTGGTGCTTTTTTGCTGCCTAACCAACTGATTTTTGCAATTTGCCATTTCTTGATGGAGTGATGTTAATTGAGCCAAAAATTAGTTACTCTACCTAGACCAAGGCTCTTTTTAACCTGCTTTTCAACTGTTTAGTTGTTACTTCAAGACATTCCTTAACTTTGATGCTATTCATGTATTTTATATACCTCCCTATATACTAGGTTTAAGAGCGGTTTGCATTCTAATGATTGCTCTTTCCAAATTCTCTTCTATGCAGGTCTATAGCATAGCCAGATCATCAATTTTGGATGGTCCTGAGCCCAAAGTGGGTAGGCCTTGAAGCTTTTTCTCCACCCTCCCCCTTCTTCCCACAAATTCAAACTGCAAATACCTGAGCAGGAGGATTCACTATGCCCTGTCTGCTGAAGACCTCCTTTTCTGGCAGCCAGAAGTTCTTCCAAGTTCAGCATCCAGTTTATACTTCATCTGCAGATTGAATGTTTAAAACCACGCCCTAATGCAGATGATGTATGATTAATGTGACCATTTATTTTTTTCATCAAAACGGACATCTATTAATATTCAGTCCCGCCCCAATCCCACCCTAGCCCCACCCCAATCCTGCCCTAGCCCTGCCCCAATTTTTTCCATTCATTTTTCATGTAAACACAATATATTATTATTTCATAATGGTAACAATAAAAAAAATTTTTTAACCCACAAAGCACCCTATACGCAGAGAAAATGTTAATTATCATTTATATTTGGGGGGTTTTCAAAGATGTCACCTCAGAAACTATAGAAAAATAGACAAATATAGTGCAAAATATAGACATATAAATTCTCAAAATTGACACATTTTGATCACTAAATTGAAAATAAAATCATTTTCCTACCTTTGCTGTCTGTGATTTCATGAGTCTCTGGTTGCCTTTCCTTCTGATTGTGCATCCTTTCTTTCATTTCTTTCTTTCTGCACTCAGGCCCAAAAATTGTCCCTTTCTATTCCCTCCCTCCTTTCTTCCTATGTCCTTAGTGCCCCCAGTGCCTCCTTCCTATATCCTTAGTATCCCTTCCTATGTCCTTAGTGCCCCCAGATCCAGTGTCAATTCTCCTTTGCACCTTTGTTCCAGGTCTCCCTCTCTTTCCCTCCTCTGTTATGATCTTGCCTTTCTCTGCTCTTTCTCAAGGTCTCTCCCCCTCTGTCTGCACCTCCCATAGTCCTGCTTCTGCCTCCTGTCTTTCCCCTTTGGTCCAGGCCTTTATCTCTCTAGTATTTCTTCTACTTACAACCCCCCCTTTCTCTGCCTCTTTCTCTCCTTCCTTCCTTCCTTCCTCCCTCCCTCCTTCCTATGTCCCCCTCACTGCCTTCCAGCCTTTGTCCAACCCCCTGCCCCAAAGCCTGCCTGCCTACCTCCCCAAGCCAGCCTGCCTGCCTGCCTATCTCCCCCAAAGCCAGCTTGCCTGCCTCCCCCAAAGCCAGCCTGCCTGCCTCCCTCCCTACCGCGCCTGATTCCACCACCCCCAATCCAATCTGCTGCCGCTGTTTGCCATCCAGAATTCTTCTTCCTGATGTCAATTCTGACGTCGTAGAGGAAGTTCCGGGCCAGCCAATCACTGCCTGGCTGGCCCGGAACTTCCTTTCTGACGTCAGAATTGACGTCAGGAAAAAGGATTCTGGACGGCAAGCAGCAGACTGGGTGGGAGTGGTTTGAATCGGCGCTGGAAAGAGGCTGGCAAGCAGCAGTGGCGGTGGATCGAGGGGGGGTTAAATCGAGCGCGGCAGGGAGGGGAAGCGATCACCTGTCCCATTGTCCCCAAGCACAGCTTCAGTTGAACAGATAGCTTATCTTGTAGCTGATCTGTTGTCTTTATAATTACAAGTTAACGGGAATTTCATACATTAAATTGATGAGAAGATGGGAAGATGTTTAGTGAGATTAAAAAAAAAAAAGTGAGCCAATGAGGAAGCATAGCAGCATACACATGAATAGTTTTTATGTTTGAGTGAAGGCTCTATAAAAATTTTAAATAGATGTGATAATGTCCTTAAAATAAGGCCATGAGGAATTTGGTCCAGCTTATGAATGTAATAAGAGTTGTGTGACAGCTTGCCCAGGAGAAGGGTTGTACAGACAGACAGACAGACCACACTCTGGGCATTCAAGAAAAAAACCTCTTTAATTCCACAGTAGGGCAGAGCCTGCTTCTTCACAGGCTCCTCTAAGTTTATGTTCTTCAAAAGAAAACAGTAGGCTTTTCCCCAGTCTTTTCCCAAACACAAGTCCCGTTCTCCATAGAGTGTGACACGCCCCAAACAGTCTTTATTCTATGTGCAGGAAACCGTTAGGCAGCAGTTGGTCCCAGGTCTTAGCAGGCACCAGAACAAAGGTAGAGTCTTACCTCCTACAAACTCTGTCTGTGCCAGGCTCTTCAACAAGCTTCTCTAGCTGCTAGGTTCCCTCTAGCACACCTCTCCTTCTGGGTCTGGCTTGGCCATTTAAGTTGCTGTGGTTGTGAGCCAGTTTAGCCAGGAGAGGGAGTGCCGGGTTTTCTTGAGGTTTATTCTGAGTTTGAGCAGCAGTGCCCAGCCGGGGAAGTGGCAAGGTTTCATATACTCTGTCACAAGTTGATATCAAGATACTAGTCTGGCTTGGGAGAGTGAGCACTTAGGCCCTCTTTTAATAAGCCACAGTAGAGGTTTCTACCGCAGCCTGGAGTGCTAGATGTTCTGATGCTGCTCTGACGCTCATAGATTCATGATTGAAAACACAATAAAAATAAATGCTTTTAACCTTGTGTTTGGATCAGATATCTGACTTCAGATGGGAAGGATTATGGAGTCGGGTATAAAGACTTTGGTATTAAATAGTGAACAGAGCAGGAAACCTGGAAAAACATTGTAAATCCCCATGTCAGGTAAAAGACCCTTGTGCTATATGCCTTATTTGTGTTCAATATAAACTTTATCTGTATTCAATATTTTCTATTATGACACCTATTCCTAGGCAGGCAAAATGCCTAGAGGGGTATTACATTGAGGCAGTAGAATTATAAATTGGGTCATTCGTGCACTTAATGGTTAAAAGTACCTGTTGCATTCTTTGATTTCCTTAATGCCTCTGTTCTTCTCCCCTCCATTGAGGTCTTAAAATATATTTGTTTGAAAGATATCTCATTAATCCTAATAGAGAGCAAGATTTTTAAAGTTTTAGTATTATTATTATGTTACAAAATGTTATACTATAATTCCTTGTATTTTATCAGTTTTTCTTTTCTGGAAATCACATTGAACTCCTGTTAGGTCATAAATATTAATGTTATGTTATATCTAACAATAAACAAAAAAGTGTGATGATGAATAAGTACAAATAAAAACCAGAAAATTGATCTTTTCACATCTAAAAGAGAGGTTTTAAGAATCTCTTTGAAATCTTTGCACATTTTAATGAGTTTTTCCATATCACTGTGCATTATACAAAGTTACATTATGCACAATAGTGTTGGTCAATATTCAGCAGGCAGAGGTCAGGGTTTTTTAAACACTGTAATAATATAATGAATTTCTGTCAAAGACACATCACCCTTATAATGCGTTTCTAATAGGGAGTAGACTCTATCCTTTTTATGTCTTCATAGGGAATGGTGACCTCAAGGAGTAAATGTTGTGGATTTCACTCACACAAGATTAGTTTGGTTACAACTTTTTCTTCGTTGGACTTTAATATTGTTGGAAGATTAGTTTTTGAGCATGATTGGATTGGGAATACTTGACACTAACCAGCAGCAGAGTTTATATATGATGATTTCTTTCATCTCCCACCGGAAGACCTACATGGAACTTTTTGATCCAAGCTAAGTCATATATATGTCAAGTATGTTAGCTTTTCTGAACAGTTCTATATGATTTAGTTCGAAAAATACGTCCAACATTTTTTTTTGTTTCGAAAATCGCCTAAGTATATGTCCTGCCGATCTGATCGTCCAAGTCACTAAATCGTCCATCTTTATACCACATTTTTGTCCTACTTTTCGTCCAAGTCAAAAATGCTTAGAACAAGCCCTGTTGGATGTGGGAGGGGTCTGCAAAGTGATGGACTGAACACCGAGACATGGAACCTTACAGGGCACTGCTGTGAACTTCATAAAAAAGGTGCCATGTCTTCTCCTCACTACAGCTCCCTTAAAGGTCATGGTGAGCCCCCCCCAAAACTACCTCCAGAATCCAATAGACCCTCTTATCTACCACCCCAATAGCCCTTATGGCTGCAGGAGCCACTTATATGCCAGTACAAAAGGGTTTTGGGGGTGTATAGGGGAGTGCACATGTTTAGGTATCAATGCAGTGATTACAGGGGCTTATGGGCATGGTTCCTCCTATCCATGGGTCCCTAACCCACCCTCAAGACGGCTTAAGCCGCCTCTGTGCTGGACGACTAGGCTTTCCTATGCCAGGCTGCCAGGTGATGATAGTCTGGAGGCTGAATTTTAAAGGTGTGATTACGATTTTTATGGGGTTGGGGGGATCAGTGATCACTGGGGTAGCATGTGGGGGTCTGTTATATGTGTTTGCAGTGCTTATCTGGTGAATTTAGGTGGGTTTTTGTGACTTAGACCATGTTTTACATAGTCTAAGTCACAACGTCCAAGTTCCGTCGATCCTCTGCTGTATAACTTTTGGTTATACATGCTGTACGACTAAGTCTAAGCCGGCCCATGTCCCGCCCAACTCCTGCCCTCGACACTCCTCCTGAAATGCCCCGTTTAGCTTTGGTCATTCTAGGTCATTTAGAAATACGTCCAAAACCCGTTTTTATTATTGGCACTTGGATGTATTTCGACAATGTTCGTCCAAGTGCTGACTTAGGCCGGTTTTTGGATGTTTTTCTCTTTCGATTATGAGCCCCTTTGTTTTTTCTGGATTCAATTTAATATTTGTAGTGTCTCCCAAAAGTTTTTTGCTTTTGAACATTATAGCCTGTCATAACTCCTACCTTTTCTTAAGCATATTAAACTGGGCTGTTTAGAACTACAACGTTTTACCTTATTGCAGAATGCCACAATCTGTAAATTTGTTCATTAGAACCACAACAGGAAAGTCTGCTGTTAAAGCTACAGGACTGAAGTTTAGGCTAGAGAGAATCTGGTAAATGTTATGGTTTGCGGAAAACCATTTTGAATAAAGTTGTGCAAATTGATATATGAGTGGCTGCATATTAAATGTGGAAAGTTGCTAGAAAGAAGTCTACAAGCTTATTTTAATGAGTAGTTTCTCCATAAACAGTGGCATCAGTTCCCTATTCATCCATGATAAAGGAGTTTACTTTATCCTATTGTGACACCTGCAAGGCAAGAGAACTGTTCTTACCATGTATCAGGGACTTCCTAGGTTGTGAGAAATATAAACAATCGTGCTTGTGATTTACTACTTACATTTCTTGCAATTGTTTGGATTCAGACCTTGCCCAGATTATATTAATCCAATGCCAATTTGGTTTGAAGGAGATTGATTTATTAAACAAAGTCAGTCATTTCTCTTAATTTTACAGTACTGCAGTCATAGCATGACATTGCTCTTCCTGTATAAACTTATAGGGCCTGATTCTATAGGGCCTGATGCCTAAATCAGTTAGCGCCATCGAAAATGGCATCTACTGCATGTCAATCAAATATAGGTGCCATTTGTAGAATCATGCCCACCAGTGCCTAAATCAAGTTAGACACCAGTAAGGGCCTGATTCTCTATAATGAGTTAGATTTAGGATTTGGGTTAAGAATAGTGATGGGGTTATTTTTAGGGCTAGAAAGGGTTAAGGCAAGGGAAAAGGCTAGGGTTAGATATAGGATTTGGGCTTAGGTTAGGGTTAGAGCTTAGTTTAGGGCAAGGGCTAGGGTTAGGAGTAGGATTAAGGTTAAGGTTAGGCCTGGTTCTAGGTTTTAGAAAAGTGTTGGTGTCAAAGCTTGGATGAAGATTAAGGCCAATATTGCAGTTAGGGTTATGTTTAGGTCAAGAAATTAAAGTTACATTGTAAGCATGTAGGTGTGTGGTTATCAATTAATCGCTAGGCGCACATTGTAGAATCGCGCCTACAGTTTTGTATTGACATGTGAAATGTAGGCCAGCATTTTGCAGGCCTATATTTCAGACACCTACCTCACATATCCAGAGGTGCATAGTGATGTCTAATCATGCATAAGGCAACTTCTGGAACAAACCACACCTCCACCTGCCTTACACATGCTTAGGCAGTGCAGCACGCCTTTGTATGCCAGAGGTTCGCATGTTTGTACATTGTGCCTAATATAAATTTTAAAAACATGCACTGTCATTGGCATGTTAGGTGGGGGTAGCGCGCCTACTGCTGCCTAACTTTAGCACATGCTATAGAGAATCAGCCCCTAAGTGTCTTAGGCACCAGTATATTAGTCCAGGGTTTTCCTGTCCTAATTTACCAGTGCCTAGTGGCACCTAATGCTTTTCACACCCAAACTCCGCCCCCTAACCATACCTACTTTTCAAGTAGGTGTCGGTAGGCTCCGGTAGGTGCCTCGGTGTAGACACTGCTAGGCACCATGCCGAATTCTGCATGCAACTTTAATAGGTTTATAATTTTTTTTAATTAGCTTTTAATGGCATTTTCAATTAAAATGTCAATTAAGCTAATTTAAAAAATTTGAGTTGTGCATGGAATTCAGCTAGGCACCTTCAATCTAAGCACTTAGTGGCACCGTTTATAGAATCAGGCCCATACTTTGCAAAGTCATACATTTTATAGACGAATATGTGGGTTAGATACTTCTTCCCAGAGGTGGCAACTAACCCCATCTACCAGTGGCAATCGCAATTCTTCCAAAACTTGAAGCAGTGAGTGAATTCTTGTATTTCCCCCAAGCGCCAAAGGGTACGACCATAGTGGTAACATTATCTTCTGATCCGTACTGCAGTGCCTAAAATTGGGATAAATGACATTTAGCTGCAAAAGTGGTTCATAATCAAACTAATGTGCAATCAATTCAGATTATATATTTATAGTACAATATTATGATTAATAAAAAAAAATCTCTGCCCAAAATACTGTATTATAGCTAATATACCCCCTCCCCTCCCTTTTACAAAACTATAACATAGTTTTTAGTGCCGGCCATAGCGTTAACAGCTCTGACACTCATTGATTTCCTATAAGCGTTGGAGCAGTTACATAGTAATATAGTAACTTAGTAGATGACGACAGATAAAGACCCAAATGGTCCATCCAGTCTTACCAACCTGTTCAATCTAAAAATTTGTTATTGTTGTTGTTTTCATAGCTATTTCTGAGCAAAAATCCAAAGCTCTGCCCGATCAGCACTAAAAACCGCGCTACAGTTTTGTAAAATTGGGGGAGAGTGAAACACAAACTATAGTACCTTATAATTAAGCACAGATTTCTTTGAGCTAAAGAAAGGAAAGGGGGAGGATGGGATTTGATATACCATGTTTTTGTGGTTACAATCAAAGCAGTTCAGATATTACACTCGTATATAGGTATTTATTTTGTATCTGGTGCAATGGAGAATTAAGTGACTGCTAGAGTCACAAAGAGCTGCAGTGAAGGGAAATAAATAAAATACCTTTTAACTATGGGAATAATTATAATTAAAAATTTTAATCGAAAAGCAGCCCTAGTTATTTATTTCATTCATTCATTCATTTTCTATTCCGTTCTTCCCAAAGAGCTGAAAACTCGTGAATAATACAAAGAAAGATGAATATATGACATACAGAAACTATAATAATACTATGGGGCTCATAATAAAAAAACACCAAACGTCTAAAAAGTGGCCTAAATGGGTACTTAGACGATCAAAAAGCCTGATTGTCCAAGTACCCATAATCAAAGCTGGTTTTAGACGTATCTAAAACCAGCTTAGGCCTTTCCCCTGCCTCTAAATGCATAGAGCGAAAAGAGGTGTTTTTAGAGGAGGGGAAAGGGCGGGCAGTGGGCGGGAGGTGGGCCGACCTAGACTTTGGCGTACAGCAGGTATAACCAAACGTTTTGACAGGTTGCCTAGTCGGCACTTATAAGTTTTGACTTAGACCGAATCAAAACAGGTATAAGTGCTGAAAAAGGGGCCGCTGAGCTGATGGCGGCTGGCGCAATCAGCTCAGCATCCCGGCAACCTACCCACCCCCCACTACAACCAACGGGGCAGGAGAGATGCCTCATCTCCCCTGATACAATAGCGATACCACCAAGTGCCGCCAAACGCCATCTCTCCTGCAGTGATCCACCCCTCCCCCGATCCAATCGGGCCAGGAGAGAGCCCAAGCCCTCCTGGCCCCACCAAGTACAATTGGGGCAAGAGGGAGCCCAAGCCCTCTTGCCCCACGGCACCCCGACCTTCCCCGACTCGACGGGGCAAGAGGGAGCCCAAGCCCTCTTGCCCCACAGCACCCCGACCTTCCCCGACTATGATTGGGGCAAGAGGGAGCCCAAGCCCTCTTGCCCTGTGAGCCCCGACTACGACCGGGGCAAGAGGGAGCCCAAGCCCTCTTGCCCCGGCGATCCTAGAACCCTCCGACCTGCCAATAACGATCAGGCCAGGAGGGAGCCCAAGCCCTCCTGGCCATGTGACCCCCCTACAAGATCGGGCAGGAGGGAGCCCAACCCCTCCTGCCCAGGTGAACCCCCTACCCCCACCCCCACTAAAATATGGGCAGGAGGGATCCCAGGCCCTCCTGCCCTTGACGCACCCATGCTCACCATCCCGAACCCCCAATTGCACCCACCCCACCGACCCGTGACAACCCCCTGCTGACCCCTCAATCCCCCCCAGCCCTAATCCCCCCTACCTTAACATTGTTGGCTGGACGGACGGGTGCCAAGCCTGTCCGTCCGGCAGGCCAGCCATCGCAGGAATGGCTGGCCTTAGGGCCTGATTGGCCCAGGCGGCTCAAACCCCGCCCACAGGTGTGGCCTGAGGCGCCTGGGCCAACTGGCTTGGCACCCGTCCATCCGGCCAACGAACAGGGTAATGCAGACACATTAAATTTAAAAGCTAATTAATATTTAATAAAGACAAGTACAAAATCTCACAAAACAAACTGACACGAAAGGAAAAGGGTAGAACTACAATAATCTGAGAGAAAAGAATTATTAAGGAAAAAACAAAAGGTAAGGGGTACTAAAAAAAAAAAATTTTTCCCTGAGTTGCTATAATTGCCATGGAGAATGGGCGAGTGATCAGTTAAGCTGTCCTTAAAAGGACAATCATACTGCAAAAGCATCTTTAAAAAGCATTGTTTTTAGGCTGGTCTTGAAATTATCTAACATGTGAATCTCTCAGCCGGTGTTGAATTCCAGAGCGTGGGGGCAGTAACAGAGAAAATATTATTAAGCATTGTATTGACTTTAAAGTGTTTGATGCTTGTGCAGATGAGGATGGAACTTGCAGGAATGGGGCAAAGGGAGGAAAAGAACTCTCCAGGACAGGACAGGAAAATGAGTTCTCTTGGGGGACAGGGAAACATTTGTCCCCGTGTCATTCTCTAAAGCTCACTTCAACAGTATATACTGTGAGACACCACATCTGTAATAACCTGTGTTTCATTTAATCCTATGGAGTAGGCTTCTAGCCATATTCTATAAACAGTGCTATAAGTTAGGCAGCGGAAAGTGCCCTATCACTGCCTAACTTAATAGTTTTAATTGGTCTTAATCAGTATGGCAATTGACCGCATCATTTAAAACTGCTTAAAAACTCATTTTAAAAAAGTAGGCGCTGGGGAGCATCTACAGTGTAAGCGCCAGTAATGTGTCTACAGCAGGATGCCTAATGGGCGTGATTAGGAATGGGGCGGGACTTAGACACTATTAGTTGCGATTCACTAAATAACTTAGACACCTGCAATATTCACTGGCCTACATTGCAGGCATCTAAGTTTTTCGTAGGAGTCATCAGCCATTTTGTTAGATACTTGTGATGGATGGTATAACAAGAAATAATTAAACTTGGAAACGGCGCCTAAGTATGATTGATATGCAGCCGGAATCCATTTTTGTAGACACTGCCGATTTAACAGCCATTTTCAGAATCTAGCCCCAAGTGTCCCTGAGAAAGGTGTACTGAAACGGGGTGCTCTCTTGGACCAAGCTGAGCAACTGAGATAAACTGGCTTTACTCTTTATATTTTCGGACATGTATGTAACCTTTATTTACAACTACTGCTACTACTCGTGTTTGCAATAATGTTACAGGATTTATGTTTACAAAATCAGGTTGAAATATCATTTTTTATTCACTTCTCATTTACACACAATGGAGAGAAGAGTGATGATGTATCACTTATGAGCAGAAAGAAAGTTTACTAATAGTTTAGTAGAAACTTAGGGGTCCTTTTATCAAGGCGCGGTAGGCTGTTAACGCACGGAATACCGCGTCTTCAACCGCTTGCCGCGTTAGTTGCTAACGCCTCCATTGACGAGGCATTAGTTTTTTGGCTTTCCGCAGGGGTTAGCGTGTGATGAAATGTCCGACGCGCTAACCCCCGTAGCGCGCCTTGATAAAAGGAGCCTTAGCTTCTCTTCTTCAAACATTTTTAAATGAATAAAGACACATTTCCATTAGATACAATAACTCAACAGCCAGTGGCATACCTGATCAATTAAGAGAGTAGCCGCCTCTGTAGGATCTTGAGATCTTTTTACATTGTCACATATTTCTTGATTTTCCATTGCCCCACTCACTCCATCAGTTGTTAAAACAAGGAAAGAGTCTTTTGAATGGTGCAGCTATTGAAGTCAGGAATGAGACACCATTAGCTGGCTAAAATTGTTCAAGCATCATCTACACGGGGACAATTCTAAAACCATCCACCTTAGGAACTAGGGGGCAGTTGTACAACTGGACACTGCCTCCTTTTAGGCCCCCCACCTACATACACACATGCAGTACACACACATACGTAACGGTCGATGCAATAATGGCATTTGGGTGCCAGGTTCCATTATAGATCACTAGTGTATGTTCCATATACAATAGACTCTCAGTTAACCAGCACACATGGGGATTGATAGGTGCCAAATAAATGTAGTTTCTGGTTGCTTGAGAGTTACTATTAAAAATAGGCCTAACTAATACTATATCCCATATTATGCCATGCCATAAACTATTCCAGATAAACTATCGGACATGTGGAAGGCAAAGGTGTACTCAGGTCTGGTGTGTCAAGTTTATACTTAAATTTCTGCCAGAAATTGATTTTATTTTCATTTTTATTTAAAGTATTACAGAATTATTATTTTTTTTTTTTTTTTTGCTGGTTGCTTGAGAGTTCTGGTTGCTTGAGTTCTGCTTAACAGAGAGTCTACTGTATGTGTACATCCCCCTTGCATTTATGTGCTATTCCCTTACAGAATAGTGCTTAGGCACTTTGCTGGCATTTTTGCAGGTACGTGTACACTTATGCTAGTATTCTAGACATTTATACCCTTCTGTCCAGGTTCTATAAAAGGCGCTGAAAGTTAGCCACCTAGATTGATATGCCTAGCCAATCTAGGTGCCTAACTAAATTTTCTTAATTGGCTTAATTGATGCTGATAATTGAAAGTGCCATTAAAAAACAACTTAAAAGCATTTAAAAAATTAATTAGCTGGCAGGCACCTACCACTACAAGGTAGGCAGCTAAAACAGGCACATACCGGCAAGTAGACATAGTTAGGGAGAGATTTGGGTTGGACTTTGGGTGCAGTTTCACTTAGGTACACTAAGGCCAAGAAAACCCGGTCCTAAATGGCAGTGCACCAAAGCTTTTAATGCCTACCGACGCCATTCTGTAAATGGTGCCTAGTGGATGATTGACAATTGCACTCAATGGCATCTAGGAGCTAGGCACCATCTAGAGAATCTGAGCCTTCATGTGTACACATACCTTAACTCTCCTCATTTCTGGCTGGGCCGTCACGCCGAAGGACTTCATCTGCACATCACCAATGCTTCGTGTCATTGCTAGCTTGCCATTGACATATGGTTCGTTAACTCTGTTCCATTCTATAAAACCACCAGACTGCTCAATTCTGGAAAAAAAAAAAATCATAACCCAAAATTCTCATTAAGGGGTCCTTTTATTTAGGCGCGCTAACCGATTTAACGCATGCTAATTGATTTAGTGCACGCTAAATGCTAAGGCATCCATAGAATATAATGGATGCCCTAGCATTTAGTGTGCACTAACCTTTAGCATGCGCTAAATCGGTTAGCGTGCCTTAATAAAAAGACTCCTAAGTTATCAGGATATCAGCATGTTCTAAGCAAAATTCATTCACATAAGTTTGTGAGAGAAAAGTCATTTTTGGAGTGAGCAGACTCATTCATCCATTTCTTTCAAGATCTACAAAGGTTGCTCTCATTGTGAAACTTCTCCTCACTAGAACAAATTGTTTTCAACCAAAGGAGAGCATAATAAAAGTATTCTTTGTACCTGACAATTCACTTTAAAAAAACAAACACCCATTACAATGCAAGAATTTACATCTAACTGTGCCACAGCTGTTGGAGAGGGGTTCGGGGGGGTTGGAAACCTCCATTATAGAGAAAACGGAACTTTTTCTGATTTTTTCAGGAAAAGTTCCGTTTTCTCTATAATGTGGGGGGTTTCATCCCCCCACACGCCCCCCCCCCTGCAATGGCAGTGCGAACACTAACCAATAAAGTGGGGGGGTTGCCACCCCAAACCCCCAGTCGGAGCTCTTTAAAAATTATTTTTTCCCCCGCGCGCTTTTGTCTTGCGCCGAATTGTCGGTGCTGGATTGTCGGCACGCTGGCTTCTGGCGCGCAATTATCCCGTCACCGTGCCACAGCACACGATTCTATTGCTAGATATTAAAGCAAACAAACAAGCATAACTGGGTGATTCCTATCTATCTGTATGTTCCATCTTTGCTTAAACCTATGCTATTAAAATGTTGTAATCGGTATAGTGTTGACAAGTAGCATACTATCAAAACATGGTTTGAATTCTTGACTCTTTGTATGTGCCTGCTAATCTCCTAATTTTCTTTATCCTTTCACTATTTATGTTAAAAACTAATGGCAGATGATTGAGAAAAGTTTGTAGGTCTGGACACACTCAATGCTTTATTCCTGCGAAAGGCCTTTGACCTTTATTAATTCAATGTGATGTATATCTATTGCCCCACGAAGCTGCATGGGCTTTTTTTTTCCTGTAAATTGCCTTGAATCTGTACTGAAAAAGTGTGATTAAGAAATACCGATTAGATTTTAATTACAGGAATCTCTGATGCCCTAGCACTAAAAAAAATTTGAGGATCTAAATATTTTGTATTAATTGAAAAAGTATTACAAAAGCATTTTATTTTCTGATATGTAAGTTCTGAGATAGATACCCATGCCTGTTTGTTCTCATAGCAAACAACTTTGTCCCATTGTTTGACGTGATGTAGCATACTATGCCATAATGCGCACGGTTATTTGAATAATTTTACTGCAATTATCTATTGCTATGTTTGACTTATTCTTAGTGTAGGCTGCCTTGAGTGAATTTCCTCAGAAAGGCAGAAGTAAAGGTGGAGCTTGAGCATTAACTCGATTCACTCGGTTGGTAGCATGGAGCAATATAGCCGGGGTATCAAGCCAGCCGGTGGATTTTGCACCTTACAAGCACATCACAGTCATACTAATTAGAACAAAAACCAATCACCTTTCCCGCTCATCCCTGCGTCTGGGTGTGTGATCGTCAGTTAGTGGCTCTGCCCTTCCTTCTGTACATAGGATGGCGCGACTGTCCCCTACACTGGCTACCAAGAGTTCACTGTCATTCTGCAGCAAAGCAACAGTTGCTGTTGTCCCAGCAGAGGGTATCTCTAGATCAGGAGAAAATATTTTCAGACATGACTGATTAACTGTGCTACAATGACTGCAGCACACGCACACACTCATCCTGCAAATAAAACGTGGCTTCACTACTGCCTTTCTAACCTGAGTTTATTAAAGAACAGGTCATTCAATGAGAGGTGGAAAAGGATTCAATGCAACGCAGCTAAATTACCATTAAAATAGTTTGGAACTTTTTATAAATCTCTGATGTCACGTCCTATGCACGGAACCCGGAAGTGACAACAGAGGGAGAGCCGATGCTGGCGCAAGCAGTAGGTTGAAGTTGTTGCTTGTGGCATTGAAGAGTTAGAGCAGGGATAGGGAACCCCAGTCCTCGAGAGCCATATTCCAGTCGGATTTTCAGGATTTCCCCAATGAATATGCATGAGATCTATTTTCATGCACTGCTTTCAATGCATATTCATTGGGGAAATCCTGAAAACCCGACTGGAATATGGCTCTCAAGGACCAGAGTTCCCTACCCCTGAGCTAAAGGTATGGTGGTGGGGAAGTGAAGACGCATGCACAGCTGGGGAAGGAGTTGAAGGATGGAGAGGAGGATGATAGACCGCCCCCCCTTTACTAGGCCAATGCATGCAGCAGCACTGAAATTCAATCCCACAGTCTCTGGGTGCAGAGGCAGCAGCTCTACCACTAGGCCACTCCTCACATATGTCCATGCGTACATCTAGGTGAGGGTATTCTCTGCCACCTGCACTGGTATTCTGTAAAGAAAAATAGGCACAATAACCAATGCCCAAAGTGAATGCCCTTTTAAAGAATTACCATCAAAATGCTTAGCTCTTTACCTGATCACTTTGATGTGTAATCACTCATAGCCTTTATTATTTCTGTGGTGGGCAACTGATGTTTGCAGGCAAATGGTAAACCAAGTGCTACATTAAAGTCTTACCTCCCAGACTGTAAACACTTTCGGAAAAGATCTCATCAATTTGGAGAAAGGATTTCATCAACGCAGATTCGAGATCAGAGTCACGTGTCAAAAGTTGCCTGTAAATCAACAGATTATAACATATTTTTTTAAAAATTCACTTTTAAAATTCATGTGCTTGATCACTACAATCCTCTTTTACAAAGCCATGCTATCAGCTGCCACTCGGCAAAAGCCCCAAAGCCCTTTCCCTAAGGGCTTGGGGCAGTTACTGCAGCAGCAGCTGCCAGCATGGCTTTGTAAAAGGAGGCGGGAGGGGTAATAAACTGAGGTCACACTTTCTATCACTGGTAAAGTGGGCGCCAGTGGCGTAGTCAGACAGCCAATTTTTAGTGGGACTGAGTCCAAGGTGGTGGGCACATAATTTTCTCTGCCACAACCTACTCCTACCTCAAAATGTACAGTAAATATTTTAGCCAATGAGGATTCATCAAGCCCAGTATCCCATTTCTAACTGTGGCTAACCCAGGTCAGAAGTACCTGGCATGATCCCAAACAGTAAAACAGATTTTATGCTGCTTATGCTAGGAATAAGCAGTGGATGCCCCCAAGTCCATCTTAATGGCTTATGGATTTTTTTTTTATTTTTTTTTTAAAGGAAGTTTTTAAAACCCTGCTAAGCTAACTGCTTTCACTTCATTCTCTGGCAACAAATTTCAGAGTTTGATTACACACTGAGTGAAGAAATATTTTTTCCAGTTTGTTTTAAATCTATCACTTAGTAGCCTCATTGCATACCTCCTAGTCCTAATATTTTTGGAAAGAGTAAACAAGTAATTCACATCTACTCCACTCAGTATTTTATAGACCTCTATCATATCTCCCCTCAGCTGGTACTAATGTATAGGATGTAAGCCTTTTTCAAATGAAGAACTCTGGAATGAGAGGACATAAGCTCATGAGTAAGCTAAGGAAATACTTTTTTACACAAAGGGTGGTAGATGCATGGAATAGTCTCCTGGTTGAGGTGATGGAGACAAAGACTGTGTCTGAATTCAAGAAAGTGTGGGATAGGCATGTGGAATCTCTTAGGGAGAGGAGGAGATAGTAGATGCTGTGGATGGACCGAATGGATGGACCATTTGGCCTTTATCTGCCATCATGTTTCTCTGTATCTATCTTTAATCTACTCCCCATTACCATATTTCTACTCTCAGTAATCACTATCCTCTCAGTACTTTCCTAGGCACCCTTCCTCCTCCTGACCTCTCCCACATAGTTCCATTATTCCCACTTCTTCCTCCCTTCACCCTTCTGTCCCAGTATTTGTTCCCTCTTTTTCCCCTCCCTGCCCTCATAACCTCTTATCTCCCTGTCCTTTTCTTCCCTCCTGCCTTCTGCCCCATGGTACAGCTCTTCCCTCATGCCCATTGTTCAGCATCTCTCCATCATCTTTTCTGCTCCTGGATGCAATATCTCCCTCTTTCTCCCCTCTCTACCTTCTATGTACCTCTCCCTCCTTCTCATTCACCTCATGTCCAACATCTCTCCCTCTCGATCTCTATCTTTCATTTGCCTCCCAGGTCCAACATTTCTCTTCCCATTCCCTCTATGCAACATCTTTCCATTCCTCTCTTCCACCATCATGTCCAATATCTCCCCCTCCCTTCCACCCCTAAGTCCAACATTTTCTCCCTCTCTTGCCCCTTGCACCCTCCTCTACATCCCTACCCCCATATACAATATTTATCCTTTTATTACCTTCTTCCTCCTAAGTCCCCTCCACCCCAACCCATGTCTAGCAATTCGCCCTCTCTCACTCCTCCCTACCATCTCTTTCTACTCAGCATCTTTCCTTCCCTCCCACATCCTACTTCACCCACAAATCTCCTTTGGGCAGCATGGAGGGAACAGGCTAGGCTCCCTTGGTTCTGTCTCTCTTCAATGGGGCAGCAGCAGCAATTCCCACACACTGCCTACCACTAACCCTGAAGCCTCCCTTCTGCTGTGTCCTTCCCCTGTCTGTTGCAGCTTCCTGTTCTCTGTCTGGACAAGATGCTACAGAGCAGAGGTTTCCAGGTTAATGGAAGGCAGCATGTGAGAATCGCTTCTACTGCCCCTGCCCATTGAAGAGAGCGACGCAGCCAGGACTGCAGGAACCCAGCCTGCTCCCTCCATGCTGGCACTAGATTGAAGTGCACCACCGGTGGGTGTCATTCCAAGCTATGTTAAGCCAGGATGAACCAATACTCCTAAATTTAGGCCTGCCATTTGTTTGCCTAAATTTATGAGCGGAATGCTGAAAATCAGTGCTAAACCCATACTGCCCGATATTGAGCCTGCAGGGCTAAAACGCTGCCTCAGTCACTCAGCTGCAGGCTGAACTGATCTTTGATATTTAATGCATAGCACCTGGCACTAAATATCCAGATATCAGTGGTCACCTAAATGTATGTAATCTGCTATGCAATTTAAATGTCAATAATTGGTTGCTAATGTCCAATTATTGCTCAACCAATTAAGTTGTTCACGCATCTCAGGATCATGCCCAAATCCGGGTGCCATAGATAGAACCCAGGGGTTAAGGCTTCCTCTTGAGATGGTGAGTTCACCTACGTTAACTGTACAAATGACGGTGCACAGTCAGTACCCTGCACTAATGTAATGTGTAGTCCATATCTATGCTCTGTCCATAACCTGCCTAGTTCCCCCCACGTACTGTACACAGCATGCACTTAACACACAAATTAGTGTACATTGTCAAGCCACCATAGTAACAGCACATACTTATTTGTACATTACAAAGACCTTTAAGTAGGGGAAGTCGTTCTATATACTTGTGACTTGGGTGCTCATTCCCTCCTAATTATTCTGTGTACATTCTTTATTGTCAAACTCAATATCCCTTTAATTTGATTCTCACAAGCATGTTCTCTCTGAAACAAGACATCTAGAAAAAGACTGTTACAAAGCAGGCACGGAGTAATCTGACCAAGGAAAGACTTGCTCTTTTATTTTCTCCTCCCCACCCAAGCAGAGTTTGTTTATATTTAGCTCCCATCTTTTTCACTAGTAGCTTAACGTGACTTACACTCAGGTACAGTACACTAGGTATTTCCTTGTTCCCAGAGGGTTTGCAATCTAAATTTTGTAACTGAGGCAATGTAAAGTTAAGGGCCTTGCCCAAGATCATGAGGCGCAGCAGTGGGACCTAAATCAGACTTCCTTTGGGGTTATTATCCCAGTATTCTAACAACTAGACATTCCTCTCTGGCTCAAGGCATCTTCTAGCCAGGGCCAGCTCATGAGTTAGTGGCTCCCCCAAACCCACTTGCTTTGGCAGCACCCCCCCCTCACACACACACACAGCTTCGCTTCCAGCGCCCCCTCCCTCCTCCCCTCCCTGTGGGGTTTAGCATCTCTTCCTCTCTTGGGATTTACAAGATGGCAGGGGAGGGAAAGAGATGAAGGAACAGTGTCAGACCCATAGGGAGAGGGAAATGACAATGGGAGAAACCAGATTAGGCTGGTTACTTTTGTGCCCTCTGAGCCTCACCTAGTCCAATGGTTAAGCCAGCCCTGCTACTTACTTAATAATATGACCAAAATATCTTGCACAAAATTCAGCTGCAGCTGCACCACCGTGACCATCAAAAATAGCAAAGTAGAGAGTGTCATCTGACAGTTTGGCAACACTATAGCGATCCTCATTTTGTTTTCGTCTACCAGTCTCAGTGGCACAACCAATGTCCTTAAAAGAGAAGACAGAGCTTGTTGTGGTTCGAGGGGGTAGCACAACAGGTTCATCTAACCAGGTGCCAAAACTGTCCCAGCTCATGGGATGGAAACTACGCTCGAGAGCCAATGCCCCCTTGCAGGATGTAGAGGTGCTGAACCTCCGACAGCTGCAAGGCATATTCTGAAAGGCTCGCGCTCTGGAACGTTTGATGATCAAGGGAGTACTTCTGGAGAGAGCGGTGGTGATGGCTTTGTGGAGGCGGCACATTTTCCTCTGCTTAGCAAGCACCCAAAACCTGCCAAAGGAAAAAAAAAAATAGGAGCACATTCTCACTGTCAAATTGCATTTTTTATTTGCTGATCTATGGATGCATTTTAAAGCATAAGTATTAGATGCTTCAAAATACATGAGTATATGAAACCCTTCACTTGTCTGGTCTCTATCAAATAATACATCAGTTAAGTTCCTAATCTAAGAGCCAGTTTTCAGCAATGCCTTGCAAAAAAAAAACAAAAACCCAAACATCTTCACATCCTTATACATTTTTCATATTCTGTTATCTAAAATATCCAAAATGTCTTAAAGTAGAAGCTTCTGCACAGATCTACAAAACATACGCTACAGTTTCAATGGGAAAGACTTACACACTAATTAAAAAATTGAAATGAGACCAAATAGTCTTGATTACCAAATGTCTTCACACCCTTTCTCACAGCAAATCTAAACTTATGCTTATCATATTTCTGGAGACAAAAAAAATCTGGAGAAAAACTCAAACCAGATTGCCATGACTGGTCCAGATATGTCTGGACAAAAAAAAGACACCAAAAATTAAAAATATTTCATTGTAGCAAATGTGTAAATTGCTTACAGTCAATGAACACCCATCAAGCAGTGATTGATTTATATTACAACAGTGGACAATAATCTACTTTTCAAAAACCTCTGGATTTGAATTTGACTGAGTCTGAGCCCAAGCATACTTATCAGAAGAGTGGATATCCCTCAAAAAACTCTGGCTGGCTTCCAAGATACATGTGAAAGTCTTTGTATGATAAATGCTTAAAGTTGTGCTGTATGAACAAAATTTATTTGACAGAGCAGCCTAGTGGTTAGTGCAGTGGCCTTTGCCCCAAGGGGCCCAAGAACATAAGAATAGCCTTAATGGTCCATCTAGCCCAGTAGCCCGTCCTCACAGTGGCCAATCCCACCATATATATTTAGGGATAGTAGGTATTTAACTAAGAAGAGAAATCGAAGAGAAGGACCAGTGTCTGAATTCAAAAGGGCCTGGGATAGGCACAGGGGATCTCTTGGAGAGAGAAAGAGATAATGGTTACTGCGGATGGGCAGACTAGATGGGCCATTTGGCTTTTATCTGCCATCATGTTTCTATGTAAACAAAAGTCAGAGATCCACAAGCACAAGGAGGAACACTAGTTTCTGGTAGTCCAGGAGATTAGTAATTATGTTTATTTACAAAACACAATTTAAAAAAATTATCAAAAAAACAAACAAATAAAAACAAAATTATCAGGTACAAAAAGTTTGTGTCAAGGATGTTTCACTCTTCACATGATAAGGCTCAGACCCTACACAGTCCGTGTTTCAACTAGAATCAACCTTTATTCAGGGGTCCTTAAATCAGAATAAACATCAACAATTTATATTGTGAAATGAATTCTAGTTTATGAGTGTAATGAATTGATGAGTGTGATTAATTAGTGAGTATTATTCTGTGGTGTATTTGTGCAAATGATGATAATGATAGTGTGGTTGAAGTGAAATAAAGAGATGAATCATGATGATAAGTGAATACTAAGAAATGCTCACCTGATGATTGTCCTTAGCAAACATTCTGAAAAGGAAACTGCATAAACAAGAAATACTATATGTATAACAATTAGTTAAGACTTGGATTATAAAACTTTAGAAAAAATGTGTGTGTGATAGTGATGACAGCCATTGTGATAGTGTGTTAAATCTGTAATGAAAATGACAAAAAATAACATGAAGTTGTACCAATAATAGTGAATACTAGGGGAAATAAGCGTGAATATCATTATGGTGAAATATATGACACCTGCATGCCTGAAGGATATTGAAGTGGTGTACATTCAGGTACAGCAGATATTTTTTAGCTCCTGGACGGATCACATTTACATGAAAGAGAGTTATAGCAAGGTTTAAGCCTGTTTTCTTTTATTTACAGTCTACCACACTAGCCACTAGGCTATTTCTCTGTTTTGCCAGGACACCTGTGTGACCATATTTTAAAAAATGTCCAGTGATGTAGTAAAGGGGTGGGGGCAGGGGGGCAGTCCACCCCAGACACCATCTTGGTGAGGGTGCAGGCACCTGTCCTCCTACCCCCCCCCCCCCCGTTCCTTCCCCAGACCGCTTTTCTTCCCCCAAACCTCTGTAATGTTCCTGGCACCAACAGAAACCCACCAACCTGCTGTCACGCCAGTGTCAGCTCTTCCTTTGATCTGCACCTAAGAAGTGATATCAGATGAAGAGCTGATGTTGGCGTGACTGCAGCTTGGGGGGTCGCTGCTCACGCCAGGAGCATTACAGGGATACAGGGAAGGTAGCAGCGTGCTCAGCAGGAGCGGGCAGGGAAGGAACGTGTGGAAGTGGAGGTGGGGGGCGAAGAGGGGCATCACCGCCCCTGGGTCCTTTCACCCTCACTATGCCACTGTTCATGTCCCTGTTTTTTGTTGTTTAAAATTTAGACATTTAACTTTGGAAAATGGCTATTCATTTTGGACCTTTTCAGTGCAAATACATCTATCTCACAGCCATAATCGAAAGGAAATCTAGACATTTTTTTCCTGTTTATGGCTATGAGATGGATGTTATAAGCAAGATGGGGAGTTTGGATTTAGATATGTGTGTTTTCTTTAATGCCCTTCTTAATATTATTGCATCAATTCTTGAAGACATTCAGATAGAGTTTGTCATCAGATGAAAAATTGTTAGAACAACAACAGACAATAATTCCAATTTAGTGAAAGCTTTCTCTGTAATTGGACTGCATGACCATAATAACAAAGATGAAGATAAGCATGCAAGTCTAATGCAGATGATAATGACAATGATGATGTTAAAGCATTCTTTGCTATACAGAAATGTTTTAGACAGGGATTCCCTTAAACAACACCTGCATACACTGTCAAAAGACATTACGGTAGTAGTTTTTCAGTCTGGTCTGATTTGAAGGAACATTCACCAGTGTATTCACCAGTGCAGTTGGTGAATACATTTTTAGCTGTGCTGTATTAATAACTCACAAGCATACTCACATGACTGTCATTTTCAAAATGTAGTTTTATAAAAACAAAGTTGATGACTTGTAGACCAGTAAAAGTTTTGGAATAAAAATGTTAACAATAGTTGCATTCATTGTAGTTGATGTACTTTTACTTTTTATTGAAAAAGTATTATATTAGGCAATAATTTTTTTATTATTGTGTTCCTCACTGTATTTTTACTTTAGTATTAAATATGTATTTATTTTTAGTTAGGTACTTTGATCTAAAACTTTGAACCCTGGTATTTAAAATAATGAGAAAAAAACAGTATTTAAATCCCATTTCCCCAGTGAAACTCCTGTGACCTTGAGAAAATCAGTTCATCTCCTGTAGCCTTGAGCACCCGCTTAAAACTAATATTTTGAGGAAGGAGCCTGTTCTTCCTGAATTACTAATCACATTGTAAGCCACCTCGAGCATTATTTGGGAAAGCAGACAAAATTTTTTTTATTATTATTATTATTTCAAATGACAACGAACTTCTAAATATTATCAGGTGACATCTGTCAACATTACTCATTGTCATTGTCTATCTTTAGAAGCTCAAGCCAGGCTCAACCTAATTGAGGCTTGCTGAGGGGAAAAGCAACCAATGCGCAGACCTCATAAAGATCAAGCCTCTCCAGTGACGTACAGCCCATCCCTGAAATGGGAGGACCTTAATTGCCCTTGCCAAAATGTAAAGCCTATCACTTTCTATCCAATATGCAACATGCCACTCAAACAACGGAAAGTAAATATTTTAAAGTAGTTTTTGTTATTGGTTTCTTTTACCTCATATATATAAAAATAAATTTTTTTTACATTAGACTGACAATGCACAGTACAGTAACTATCTTACCTTAGAAGACCCAAGAGGTTCGTGCGCCCCTACCAACCACTCTCTGAACTCTTTAAGCGTCAGCGGGATAATAAACTAAGCGGCGGAGGGATACAGAATACGGTTTTTGGCATTAGCAATTTTCCATCTTGTCACAGCAAAAAGCTGTGCATCTCACAGAAGGTACTAAGAAATTAGAAATTGCACTAATAGCCTTCAACTTTCACTTTTACAGTGTCAGTAATCGTTTCATCACAAAACCGTAATTTTCGTGTTAGTGGAACGAGAGCTAGAGAGAGTTTTCGTTTTCGCTGGATTTGCATTTTCTGTGGGACTAAGGGTCAACCTCTTGCTTGTTTTCCACGAGAGCTAGACAAGCATCTCTGAAATCCCTTAACAAATATTAATCGAGAGCAAAGACATTAGCTGCAAGCAACCCATTCAGTAAATCGTTGTCGAGTAAAGCTGATTTGTTTAATAGAAAGCCAAGAGAAGTTTGAAAATACACATTTCAGCTTGGGCATGCTCTCATTATTTTTATGAAGAAAGCATTTCTTGTGTTTGAGAGGAGTATTTTTTATATATATCTCTGTCTCTGCGTTACTCTAGTTTTAGGAGCAGGAAACTATATTGATAAAGTTGTACAAAAAAAAAAAAAAAAGGATTACTGCCAATGAGAAGGAAGTAAACTGTGCCCAATCAGGTGCAGCGGAATACAGGACAGAAGTAGCCCCTGCCCAATCAAATGCTGTGGAAGAGTAAGCGGAAGTAATCCAAGCCTAGTCCGGAGCGGTGGGAGAGCAAGTTGTGGAAGTGGGTCTCGCTACAATGGCAGAAGTGGAGGAACCGGCGGGTCCGTGCCCAGAGCTGGATAAGGAGATGCGTGTGAAAGGTAAGAGCTGAGCGCTTGCTGCGTGCAGAGACACAGTCAGAATTTATGCTGCTAACTGCAACGAGATGTTGGTTTTAAGGGGGGGGGGGGAGAGTGCTTTTTATTTTTTTTACCGTTCCTCTATTTTGTTTTTCTAAAGTAATCTTCTCTCTCCTCTTCCCCTAACCTTTTGAACAATCGTACTTTATATATGTCTCCCCTCTCTTTACTTCGTATTTTCTCTTATCCTTTTATATCCTTGCTTTGGGTTTCTGCTTTCATTTCCCCTATTGCCTATGATCTGTGCGCCTTCACTTTGTTTCTGTAAATTCATCTCCTATATAGACTTGTTTGTGATTTGGTTAAGTATCACATGCAAATAAATAGGAAGGCCTGACTGCAGAAATAGTGGCAGTTTGGAGAGCAAGTGTTTGTTTTCGCTATCCAAGGCTGGCTGGCTGACTGACTGACTGACTCACTCTCCTTCTGCATTTCTTTTGTCCAAATAGGGAAGGGGTAAAACGCGGATCTAAACCCGCACATCCTTAAAAATCTGAGGTCCGGGCCACTTTTGGTCTCAGCATAGGTTATGGCTCTGACAGACCTCTGTCAATTTAGCTCTGACGGATCCTAATGCTTTTCCCTCCCTATGCTGAGCCTAAAAGTGGCACAGACCTCAGGGCAAAAGTTTTGCATTAGGGTCTCTCAGAGCTAAAGTGTCATGGAAATCTGTCAGAGGCATAACCTATGCTGAGACTAAAAGTGGCGGGGTGCTGGATTAGTCTATTTTGTAATCTGGTTCTACTTTGTTGTTATTCCATGGTTGCCTGTACTTTGTAGGTTGCTTTTTTTGTGTGAAAATAAAAATTGATTACACATAAAAAGTGTCATGGAACTCAGATTTTTAAGGACGTGCGGGTTTAGATCTGTGATGTACGTAAGGTCTGCGTTTTATCCCTTCCCATCCAAATAGACTTATGGGATGGTGTTGGGAATATATGTTGTACTCACACCCACTTCACCACCATAGTCCATGTTGTTTGGAAGGGAGGATAGACATCCCTTAGAGGTTCCTAGAAACATGTTGGACACAAGGGACTGAGGGAAAGATTCTCAAAACTTATCATGCCCCTAATGATGTTTGCTAAACCTGTTCCAGCTGGTTTAGGGTGCATATATTTTAGCAGCTGATTATCAAAAGGGCTCACCACAATCTTTTCCAAACTTTCCATCAGTCTTTGACTCTGTTGTGCAAATGTAGTACAACAAGGTCATTAATATTAAAATGAGCACTCCGGATGATTTTGTATCATTGCCGGGTGATTCCCTAACCTCGTTGTTGTACATTTGCAGCAAATTTTTCCAGCAAGGTCTGAGCTGTTGTAGCCTTACTTTCCTATCTGTACCTGAGTGCTGATTGGCTCAGGCACTGACAGGATCAGCAGGAGGGATGCCCACTTCCTTCCGCCAACAAACATCCCCCTGGACACACACCTCTGGCAGCAGGAGGAATGCCCACTCCCTCCCGCCGCTGCTGTCAAACAGTAACACACACCCAGCAGCAGGAGGGATGCCCACTCCCTCCCAATGTTAAACAACCCTCCCCCAGACACTCCCCCCCAGCAGTGGGAGGGATGCCCACTCTCGCCCCCCGCCCCCTTACCTTTTTCAGGAAAGTTGGCTAGAGAGATGTCTACTCCCTCTGGCCGGAAGGCCTACCTCTTCAAATTGATGCGCCTTCCCAGTGCATCCTGGAATGTTCCAGGGAGGGGCCTAAGGCTCTGATTGCCCAGGTGCCTAAAGCTGGGGTGGGGGGTATTGGTGGCAGTAGAAGGGAGTGGGCATTCCTCCCGCTGCCAGGTGGCAGTTTGCATGGTGGCAGGATGGAATGGGCATCCCTCCTGCTGCCAGGGGTTTTTGCTTGGTGGCAGTGGAAGGGAGTGGGCATCCCTCCTACTGCTGGGGGGGGGGTTGTTTGGCGGCAGGATGGAGTCGGCATCCCTCTTGCCGATCTTCATTTTGGGGTCTCTTTTTTTTTTTTAACTTGCGGGTGTAGTCTGCACATGTGCCAATTTAGCGACCCTCTGTGAACCTCATTTGCATGTGTGGTTTTTTAAGAATAATGACTCTTTTTGAAATCATTACAGTAGTGGCCGGTTGGATTTTACCGCAAACATTAGAGAATCTTCCCCTGAGAGTGTTCTTTTTACTAAATTCCTTGACAAAGTTCCTCATGAGAGACTTCTAAGAAAATTAAAAATTCATGGGATAGGAGGCAGTGTACTGTTGTGGATTAGGAACTGGTTATTGGACAGAAAACAGAGAATAGGATTAAATGGCCATTTTTCTTAGTGGAAGTGAATGAATAATGGAGTTCTGATTTTTAAGATTGCAAATTATCTATGCCAACTGCTAAACAAATTGTAAATAGATATGACAAATATTGTTTGAAATGTCTGATGCAAATGCCAGATGCCTAAGAAACAAGATGGGAGAGTTAGAATATATTGCACTAAATTAAAAGATAGATATAACAGGCATCTCTGAAAGCTGGTGGAAGGAAGATAACCAATGGGGACACTGTCATAGGAAGATACAAGTTATATCGTAGTAATGGGGTGGATCGAATTGGTGGAGGCGCAGCGTTATATGTTAAGGAGGGTCTTGAATCAAATGGACTGAAAATTCTACAGGAGCAGAAACATACCTCGGAATCCCTATGGGTAGAAATTCCATGTATAAGGGGAAAAAGGTTAGTGATAGGAGTGTATTACCGTCTACTTCATCAGGATAATTGGCAGATGTTGAAATGTTATCAGAAATTAGGGAGTGTAACAAAATGGATAACACAGTGATAATGGATGATTTCAACTACCCCAATATTGACTGGGTAAATATAAGATCAGGGCATGCTAGGGAGCAAACATTCCTTGATGAAATCAAGGATTGCTTTATGGAGCTGCTGGTTCAGGAACTGATAAGAGGTGAAGCAATTCTAGATCTAGTTCTTAGTGGAGCACATGAATTAGTGAGGGAGGTAATGGTGCTGGGGCTGCTTAATAACAGTGATCAGATTTGATATAATCCCTGGAATAAGTTTGCATAGGAAATCCAATACAGCAGCACTTAACTTTAAAAAAGAAGACTGATAACATGAGGAGAATGGTAAAAAAGAAACTTAAAGGTGCAGCTGCAAATGTCAAAAATATATTTATCAGGTATGGATGTTATTTAAAAATTCCATCCTGGAAGTCCAGACTAGATATATTCCATATATTAAAAAAGGAGAAAGGAAGACCAAACGGCAGCCAGAGTGGTTAATGAGTGAGGTGAAGGAAGCTATTGGAGCTAAAAGAGAATCCTTCAGAAATAGAAGGATCTGACTGAAAATAATTATAAACAACCCAAGGAACGTGAAGTAAAATGCAAGGTGCTAATAAGGATGGCAAAGAGAGATCTTGAAAAGAAGATTGTGCTGGAAACAAAAACACAGTAAGAACTTTTTTAGGTATATTAAAAGCAAGAAGCCGGGAAGAGAATTGGTTGGACCGCTAGATGACCGAGGGATAAAAGGGGCTCTCAGGGAAGACAAGGCCATAGTGGAGAGGTTAAATTAATTCTTTGCCTCTGTCTTCACCGAGAAAGATATGAGGAAGTTCCAGAAATTGTATTCAATTCTAATGAATCAGAGAAACTCATACAAATCTCTGTAACACTGGATGATGTAATGGCAGTTGGCTGCCTACAATCGGGATGCCGTTTCTAGAATTTGGTCCTTAATGTACAGCATTGCGTGCATCTGTAGAAATAATAAACAGTAGTTGTAATAGTCCCAGTCTCTTTTCTGCTTTCCTCTTTTCAGGGTCTGCTGGTCATTTACTGTTTCTGTTTTTGTACTCCACACTCATCTCAGAAGTTGGCCTTTCCCATTCAGCTTTTCACTCCATTTCATTTTCTTTTCTGCCTCTATCCATAAAATTCAGCCACCATTTTGCACTATAGTCCTTAGCCTCTGTATTTACATTTTTTCCTGCCTATCAACTTTCCATTTCTTTCTGTCACTTTCCTTGCAGATCATCTGCCTACATTTGCCCTCTCTTCAGCTCTCCAATTTCCCATATCACTCCTTCAGCCTCTTATTCCCTTCTACCTTTTGCACAGTCCCACATAGAGAAGACTGAGCTACAGAGAAAGAGACTTAACAATTGCTTGATTTTTGGGAGGACTGTCCATGGCTGAGGTCTGCGGCCTAACATGGATTGACACAACGCACTGGGACTTTTCTTCATTTGCCAACACTAATAGACTAATTGCCTGATTTATTACTGCCACCGTGGTTATCGGCCTAAAAAGACAGAATGAAATTCAAGAGACTGAACTTTAAAGTTTTAGTTTGATTGGTTTTGTTTTCTTTGCAAATGTGCACTTGTTGATTTACATTTTAGCCTCTTTATGGACTTATGCAGTGTTAGTTTATGTGTTAGCAACAAGCCTATCACAAGATTCATGTGCTTTGCCTGATTGCATCTTTCATCCTATTTGGACTCCCGTTTCTGCACCCTAATTATCTCTAATCTCAACAGATTCTTTCCATTCATTTCTTGTTGCTTGGCTGAAGTGAAGTGCACTGAAGGAGGAATAACAATACCAGAGCTACATACAGCTTCATGACTTTAACCCAATCATCTTTTATGATCCAGAAGTTTCTGAATTGAACAGTGCAATACGAATTATCTAATGTGTCTATCTGGACTTCCATTTTAGCCTATGAGCATGACCTGATAATGTTTGCAGTCAACCAGGTCTACACCGTTCTGAGCCTGAAATAATCTAGCGTGCAGTTGAAAAGTTTCGTTAATTTATTTCCCTAAAAGGGTAGCTGCCTAAAAAGATGAAGCCATTAAATGTCAAATGTGCAATTGATGTAAGAATTTTCCAGATATTACTATGCTTAATGTTTTTGTTTGTTTTCTTTTGCTCTTATGTATTATTGTCATACACATGTTTATCGTGAGTCCTAATAAAGCTGGTGTCATAATTTTACTAAGCTTGATTCCTGAGTAATGGCTCTTCCTTCTTCTGGATGTGGACGACTTCATGGGAGCAACAAATCTGATCTATGCCCTGATCTAGAGGGGTTAAGCCTCCTTAGGCTTCAAGAGGGGAATGAGGAAGAATCAGGAATAAGACCTGCATGAAAAGTAGGCGAAGACCCCTGAGACCCCAAAAAATAAAGTTATATTTCTAAGAGAGACATTGTGCTTATGAATTCAAGTCTCTGGACAATCATATTTCAGCCTGTCAGCAGGAGACAATATGCTCTATGAGAGATTCACCTTTGCTCTAGTAACTGGCAAAGATATGCTGACTGTGATGTCATTGGATAAACTCAAGCAACAGTACAGGGTAAAATTATCAGAACTATTAACAGAACTACAATCAAGCTCAGGATAGAGAAGGCCTACTCTCAGAAATTATTGACCTTAGTATTAAGAATGCAGTGTCAGGGAAATAGAAAGGTCAAGTTTTGACACTAGGTGACGTCATGTTTCAATATGGCTCCATGATAGACCATATAGCCAATAGAAATGATGCATGTAACAAACCAATGGAAAGTGAGTATGTAATCTGTAATTAGATTGTACTCTAGGCTACTGAACTAAAATATATAAGTAGCATACTGGCTGATATAACTTTGGGATGGATTCATAACAGTAGCAGGAAGCTCTGTAGGTAACCCATTGGCCCAATGTGTTGTACTTTGTTGTTTCATAAAAAGAAAGCTTTTTTTTGTTTATTCCTAATAAACCTATTTTATAACAGCAATTGGGTTGTCACGGGGTCAGTTTGTTTATGATAAGGTCCGCAGCCTCCTTTATCACATCTCAGCTTTGTGCTTGCCCTCATCCTAGGTTTGATCTATTTCCTCTGTTTCTCATCACTGCGTTAGCCCTACCACTTTCTCTGTTGATCCCTTATCCTCATCCACTTTTCAGCTTTCCCCTAACCACCGCTCCAGTTGTATTTCCATCTTCCTCTCATTTATTTCCTTCCTGTTCTCCCTCATGGTTCCACTATGCCCTGCATTGCCCTCGCTTTCCCTTCTATTCCAGCTTGTCTAGGATCTCCTCTCACTTCCTCTTCTGCCCCATTGGCTAGCATCTCCTCTACCCTAGTCCAGCATCAATCCTCCTTGTCCATTTTCTCCCCCTCCCTGTATATCCAGCATTGGTTCTCTCCCTCTTCCCCTCTAAGTTCAATATCATCCAGTGCTTCTCTTATTTTTCCCATCCCTTTTTTTCTTTCCTCATACAGTATAATATCTCCCTGCCCCTTTTCTTCCCTATATCATAGTTGGCATTCTCTCTCTGTCCCCCCTCCAAAAAAAAGCTCTTTTTCGCTTGCTCTCTCACTCTTTCTTTTGTTCTCTCTCACTCTTTCTTTTGTTCTCTCTCACTCTTTCTTTTGTTCTCTCTTTCTTTTTGCTTTCTCTCGCTCTTTTGTTCTCTCGCTCTCTCTTTTCTCTCTCTCTCTCGCTCTCTTGTTCTTTCGCTCTCTTTTGTTCTGTCGCTCACTCTTTCTCTTGCTCTTTTGTTCTCTTGCTCTCTTTTTCTTTCTTTCACGCTCTTTCTTTCTCTCTCTCGTGCTCTCGCTTTTTTCTCTCGCTTTCTTTTCTTCTCTCTCTCTCTTTTTCTTTCTCTTTCTCTCGCTCTCTCTTTCCAGTTTCCTCTACTGTGGCAGCCAATGGCATCCTTTCCTGCTCTGTTTGCTGCCAAAGCTGCCCAGACAACTACAGCCAGGCACAGAACTGATCTGAAGCAGGAGCAGCTAAGCCAAAAGGCAGCACGAAGCCTTTCACTCTATTCTTGTGCCGGAGGCCTGCTGCAGAGCTGATCTGAAGCAGGAGCAGCTAAACCAAAAGGCAGCATGAGGCCTTTCACTCTATTCTTGTGATGGAGGCCTGCTGCATTCCTGCTCACTTTATAACAAGAAGCCTATGTCAGAGTGGGTGTGGAGTGGTAGGCTTCCTTCTAATGCAGAGGTGGGTAGTCGCAGTCCTCGAGGGCCACAACCGTGTTGGGTTTTCAAGATTTCCACAATGAACATGCAAGAGATCAATTTACATATAATGGAAGCAGTTCATGCAAATTAATCCCATGCATATTCATTGTGGAAATCTTGAAAACCCAACAGGGCTGTGGCCCTCAAGGACCATGATTGTCCACCCCTGTTCTAATGTGTATTGTAGTAGTAGCTGCTACATAGGAAAATAATAAGCAATAAGGGTAAAACGAGCAATGACAGAAAAAAGGGTGAAAATACGAGTATGTATAGAGAGATATTAAAATGCCTCATTCTGTTTGTTTTTCATTTTGGTATTGAATTAGATGAGACTGTAGTAGAAACAGCAGAAGAAGCGACTGAGCCTGCAGAAGCTGATGTTGGGGAACTTTGTAAGGATATGTTCAACAAAATGGCAATTTACTTAACGGGAGAGCTGACCGGTAAGTCCTACAAGAATTAAAATATCTACTAAGCTGATATTTATTTAATTCATTTACTATCCTGTTCTCCCCAACAAGCTCAGAACTGGTTACAGATTAACATACATAATATATAGTTAAGATGGGTTACAATTTGGCATACTTGTAACACAATGTGTACATCCTAATTTAACATATACAGAGGTAGAGTTGAGTAAAGATTTCACACTGGCTTTTACAAAGCTGCGGTAGAGGTAAATATTCTGACACTTATAGAATTCTTATTACCTCACCGGCCTGCGATAGAAATCTGTACTGCAGCTTTGTAAAAGGAGCTCTTAGACTTTTAATAGCTAGTACAAACCCAAATTTTATAATTTTTTTTTTTGTTTAGATTATTGTAATCCGCTTATTTTTAATGAGCTGTGAGATTAATTCAGTATGGAAACAGTGATATAACTAAAAGAAAGTGTAAACTCTTGTTTTGTTTGGTTTCAGCCACCAGTGAAGACTATAAACTTCTAGAAAATATGAACAAACTAACTGGTTTGAAATATATGGAAATGAAGGATATTGCTATGAATATTAGTCGAAACCTAAAGGATTTGAACCAGAAATGTAAGTGACAAAATACAGAGGCCTCTTTTTACTAAGCTGTGTTAGCTGTTAATGTTAGTATGGCCTGTGTGTTAATACTGCACTTTGTAATGTAGTAATTTCTGCCCAATATGGAAAAGTTGGTTATTTGTGGGGACTTAACAAGGTTCAAGTTTCAGTTTTATTTGATATATCGCATATTTTCAGAAAAGATTAGAGAAACTGGGCCTCTTCTCCCTCGAACAGAGGAGATTGAGCGGGGACATGATCGAAACTTTCAATGTACTAAAGGGGATAGACTTAGTAGATAAGGACAGGTTGTTCACCCTCTCCAAGGTTAAGAGAACGAGAGGGCACTCTCTAAAGTTGAAAGGGGATAGATTCCGTACAAACATAAGAAGGTTCTTCTTCACCCAGAGAGTGGTAGAAGACTGGAACGCTCTTCCGGAGTCTGTCATAGAGGAAAACACCCTCCAGGGATTCAAGGCAAACTTAGACAAGTTCCTGCTAAATAAAGGCGTACGCTGGTAGGGCTAGTCTCAGTAGGGCGCTGGTCTTTGACCGGAGGGCCGCCGCTTGAGCGGACTGCTTGGCATGATGGACCATTGGTCTGACCCAGCAGCGGCAACTCTTATGTTCTTATGGTTTACAATCCAATATATAGTTGGGAGGAGGGAAAGCAACAGGACAAAACACTACCACACTTAATAGAGTTAATGCTGAGGAGATTACTGTGTGTTAGCTGTTAATGTATCGGGTAGTGCTACCTCAGGAGCTCTGGCTAACTGTTATTAAGTTAATGCGCATGAAATTTTTCTCTACTAGAATGGAAAACTACTTGGAATGCCACCATCAGTTAACACAGAGAGTTTGGAGTTCCCGCACAGTAACCTTAGCACAGCTTAGTAAATAGCCCCCCCCTCCCCCAACTGTGGTAAATCTGGGAGTTTTAGTATTTAAAGACTTCTTTGTACACTTCTGTAAGGGAACCTTTCATTTCTGCTTGCAGGTGGTAACCATTTAACGCTAATACTTTGATTATTAATATTTTCTTATACCCTCCTGCCCCTTTCTTTTTATCATAATTTTGCTATCCTAATCAGTGAGCTTTAATGTTCTTTTTCGCTTATATAGGTGTACAGTTTGCTCATTATTAAGCTGAGCTATTTATTTTAGATGTCACCTGAGGTAACTTAAAAATGGTTTATATTTGTATAATACTATCGGCATACATGGTCTTGTGCAAGATATTGTTTTTGCCCTAGGGGGTTTGAACAAAGGAAAATAATAATAATATTAATATTCAGTTAAAGCTCCCAAACTGTGATCCAGGATCTATAATGTCACAGCTATATCTTTACAACTGTACTGTGTGGTGAATGTTGATTAGAACTTGCTTGAAAATTAACCCTGAAAATTATTGCCAAACCTGACCCATGGTCCTATACTTCCACTTCAGTTTGCTATGGCTGTCATAGCCGTTGCTCTTCTTTCTCCTGAGGAAATCTAGAAGGAAAATGATAGAAGCAGAGAAAAATGAAGGTAGATAGGAACATAACCATTGCCATACTGGGACAGACTGAAGGTCCATGAAGCCCAGTATCCTGTTCAACTGTGGCTAATCAAAGTTACAATTACCTGGCAAGATCCCAGAAGAGTAAAACAGATTTTATGCTGCTTGTCCCAGAAATAAGCAGTAGATTCATCCAAGGCCATCTTTAATAATAGATTATAGACTTTTCTTTCTTTAAACCCTGCTGAGCTAACTGCTTTTACCACATTCTCTGGCAACAGATGCCAGAGTTCAATTACATGTTGAGTTAAGAAATATTTTCTCAGATTTGTTTTACATGTACTACTTAGTAGCTTCATTGCATTCCCCTTTGTCCTTGTATTTTTGGAAAAAGTAAACAGTCGATTCACATTTACCCATTCCACTCCATTCAGTATTTTATTTTTGTTTTTGATTCCTTTGCTTTCCTAATAATTCCTACCATTCTATTTGCTTTTTTTTTTTTGCCACCACTGTATACAGTTCGTTTCCTTAGAAACCCAGGGATCAAAAATTATGAGAGAGAAGTCAGAAAAATAGCACTATGTATACAAACAGACTGACTTCGGTGAAAAGTTCTGTCTGCAGAGAGTGATCAATACATGTATACTCCGCTCACAGATATGAAACTCAAAAAGAAGGCTAAAAAAACACCTTTGCAATAAGAGTTCACCTTCCAGTCATTGCGATATTTATATGTTAGATCACTCTCTGAGACTTGATGGAATAATGTATCTAATATTTCAATAAATAGTTTCAAAAATGTTTCAACAGACTCTCTTAGTTATCTTCATTTAGTTTGAATGTATCAAAGTCCATAGTATGCATGGATACATTGTCAGAGATGGTTGAATATAATAAAAAAAAGTACTTAGCTTGTGAAACCAACTTGAGGGGTCCCAACACGGCCCCGTTTCTGAATCTGCTTCAGGAGACCCGATATAAGTTGTCAAAAGTACTTCATTCGATGAATTGGAAAGACAATCATGTCACTGCAAAATGTCCGTGCTAACTATGATTACTTGATCACTGCTGAGCTCACTCTAAAGTCAGATCTAACATATAAATATCACAATGACTGGAAGGTGAACTCTTATTGCAAAGGTGGCTTTTTAGCCTACTTTTTGAGTTTCATATCTCTGAGCGGAGTATACATGTATTGATCACTCTCTGTAGACAGAACTTTGCACCAAAGTCAGTCTGTTTGTATACACAACTGTATACAGAGCAGAGGTATTTCAATATGTCATCAATAATGACACCTAAATCCTTTTCCTGGGCGGTGATTCCTAATGTGGAACCTTGCTTCACATAACTATAGTTTGGGTTCCTCTTCCCTATGTGTGTCACTTTGCAGTTACTCACATTTAAATGTCATCTGCCATTTGGATGCCCAATCTCCCAGTCTCGTAAGGTCCTCTTGCAATTTTTCACAATTGTCTTGCTATTTAACAAACTTTGCATGGCTAGGGCATATGTTCATCTTTATCAATCTGCTATTCCTTCCTCTCCCCAAAGATCCTTTGTACTTTTCCCAAGCTTGCTTGAAATCATTTCCACCACCTCCAACAGGAAGCCATTCCATGAATGCTGTGAGTTAGTGTGCGTGCTCAGTCCGTCCCTTTCTCTACTGTTTTTCTTTGGAGGTGGCAGGGCTGCTTTAAGTACTGTGAGTTAGAGGTCTGAACGGGGATCGCGGGAATCCCCCCTAACCCACAGGACTCCCACGGGGACCCCCCTCTAGCCAACGGGACTCCCACGGGGATGGAAGGCTTTGGAAGCAGGGTTCGTTCATATAATATAATAGACACGTCAGCCTTAGTAAAAGAGGGGGTTTATAAGTTAATTACCTGAACAGAAAACAAAAAAAGGGTTCCACCAAAGAGATTCCACAAGGAAAACAGCAGCACAAACACAAAAGAAACTGTGGAATTGATGATCCTGTCAGAAGTAATTGCTGCTTTTTATGGGGTCGGGCAGGGATGGAGGTAATTCCTTGCGAGGATGGGTGGGCACGGAGAGGATCCTGGCGGGGACGGGTGGGATTTCTGTCCCCGCGCAACTCTCTACTGTGAGTATGCACTGGTTCCTACTCCTACAGTGTGTGGGAGTGGGGATGGGGGTTTCTCCCCCTCCCCGCTCAGCACTTGTATACCTTGCAGTCTCAAGAATACTTCTCGCAGTTTGCATGAAATATCAAGCTCTGTGCAGCCTTACGTAGGTAAGGACAAATGGATGAAAAGAACTTTGTAAGAAAACTCTTTGGCAACTAGCTGCCTATGAAAAGTCCTGTGGTATTAACTACAAATAATTCTGCTGGATTGTGCTTGCTGTTTTTTTTTTGGGGGGGGGTTCCCCCTCTGTCTTTGCTCTCCATTAATGGTAGAACTTTGAATAAGTCTACCATTAACTGTTGAATAAGTCTTTCTTGCCTGTGCTGAATTTTGTGGATCGAGCCACTTAACTGCAGCAGTCACGACTGCTGAGGATCCAGTTTACTAGCTGAATCCTCAGAGTCCCATGGTCAGTCTTGGAGCCTCATTCACACTCACAAATTTAAAGTGCAATTGCAAATACAACTTCTTAGGGGTCTTCTTCCCTTTTTCTTGCTGAATTCTTGAAGGTATTTGTCATAAGTATGTACAGGAAGAAAATGAAAAAGACAAAGTGCTGTTGGAAGGAAGTGACGTCATCCCAGCGTATGGGAGCTCCGTAGGGGCCGTTGCGAAAAAGTGCTTTTCAAGCTTCTAGCGCTAAAACGCGCTTATTAACAGGATCGCATTTTGCGGGTGACACTATGGCGACGCGGAAAAAGTTGGACAAATTCAAATATTTCGGCGACGGAGGGGAGAAAACAGCGAGTGAGGCGCAGGGGAGTGCAGGAGACTCGCTCAAAATGGCCGCGGGGCCGTCGGCGCCGGCGGAGCTGCTTGAGGCTGGGACTGTGGCACTCTCGGGGGAGCTCAGTGAGACGGTGCACAAATCCTTCCAAACGTGGTTCCAGGACCTGAAAGATGAAATGGTAGGCGTGAGAGTGGATGTGAAAGCTGCTCTGGCGGAGCTCCGTGCGGATGTGGGGAAGCTGGGAGCCCGAGTGTCAGCCTCTGAGGAGCAAGTGGAGGCCTTGTCTGCCACAATTACCGGGGTTAAGGATTCCACAGCCCAGTTATCATCTGAGCTGCAGGAGTTACAGGCGCAGGTGGAAGATCTTGAGAATAGGTCACGCCGGTGTAACCTGCGCTTTAAGGGAATCCCGGAGGGGGAGGCATATCGTGATTGCAAGAGTGTGGTGCGAGAGTTCTGTCGGAGCCTACTAGGTGTGGATGGAGCTGAGATGCCTGAGGAGATTAAGCTGCAGAGAGCGCATCGGAGCTTGGGTCCTTTACCAAAAACATCACCTCTAGCAAATAAAATATGTATTATAGGCACTGCCTGCCCAGTGACACCTAGTTTAACGGCCGCGGTATTCTGACCGTACAAAGGTAGCATAATCACTTGTCTTTTAAATAAAGACTAGTATGAACGGCAAAACGAAAACTTAACTGTCTCCTTAATCTAGTCAATGAAATTGATCTTCTTGTACAAAAGCAAGAATAAAAGAATAAGACGAGAAGACCCTATGGAACTTATGTTATTATACACTTAAACATAATATAAATAACAATTGAAATACTAACTTTGGTTGGGGCAACCACGGAGAATAATTATCCTCCGAGAAACACAAGCTAAACTAAATAAAATTAAGCACCAGAAATCTACAATTAGACCCAATATATTTGATCAACGAACCAAGCTACCCTAGGGATAACAGCGCAATCTTCTTCACGAGCCCTTATCATCAAGAAGGTTTACGACCTCGATGTTGGATCAGGATATCCTTACAGTGCAGCTGCTGTTATTGGTTTGTTTGTTCAACAATTAAAATCCTACGTGATCTAAGTTCAGACCGGAGAAATCCAGGTCAGTTTCTATCTATTAATAATTCTTTTTAGTACGAAAGGACCAAAAGAATAAGACCAATATTTTTAGCATGTCTTACAAAATATAATGAAACCATCTCAATTAAAATATAATATAAATCCAAAATAGGATAGCTAAAAGTAGCAAAACCTGATACTGCAAAAGCCCTAAGCTCTTTTAACTAGAAGTTTAAATCCTCTCTTTAGCTATGACTTTATTAAAAATACTTAATCCACTAATACTTATTGTTCCAATTCTACTTGCCGTAACTTTTCTTACTTTAGTAGAACGAAAATTTCTTGGATACATACAATCCCGAAAAGGACCAAATATTATTGGCCCAACAGGTTTATTTCAACCAATTGCAGATGGGTTAAAATTATTTATTAAAGAACCCCTTCGCCCATCCTCTTCATCCCAAATAATATTCCTAATTACCCCAATTCTAGCTCTAATATTATCCTTAATTTTATGAACACCAATACCTATACCAGAACCAATCTTAGATTTAAACCTAAGCATTTTATTTATTCTAGCCATTTCCAGTGTAATGGTCTACTCTATTTTGGGTTCGGGGTGGGCCTCTAATTCAAAATATGCCCTGGTTGGAGCACTACGAGCAGTTGCCCAAACAATCTCGTATGAGGTTACACTCGGCCTTATCATCTTATCTACTATTCTTCTATCAGGTTCATTTACACTATATAATTTTATTTATACTCAAGAAGAAATATGACTTATTATCCCTACTTGACCTATAGCAACAATATGATATATTTCTACATTAGCAGAAACTAATCGTGCACCTTTTGATTTAACAGAAGGAGAATCTGAACTAGTCTCTGGTTTCAATGTAGAATATGCCGGTGGACCATTTGCCTTATTTTTTCTAGCCGAATATTCTAATATTTTAATAATAAATACCTTATCTGCTGTACTTTTCCTGGCACCCTCAACCCTTAACATACACTATATTACTATTAGTCTTATAATAAAAATAGTGTTTTTATTATAAGACTAATAGTAATATAGTGTATGGTCCTGGCTTTAAAGATATCATCGCCTGTTTTGCGGATTATTCCCTTAAAGAGAAGATTTTGCAGCTGGCACGGCGCCACCCCCGTTTTCGCTGGAATGAGTTGGAAGTGGGCGTCTATCAGGACCTGGCTTGGTCTACACTACAGAAGCGCAGGGCGTTCAAGGAGGTCACGCAAGTGCTGAGGGATGGTGGCCACAAGTACCGCTGGCTGTTCCCCTTTGGGGTCTGGCTTACTGTCAATGGGAGGTCTCGAAAGGTGGCTACGGTCACGGAAGCCTGGTTAGCTATGAAAGAGCTGGGTTGTGTGAATGTTCCAGAGACGGTGCCAGTGCCTGCTACAGCTAGCACCTCGGGAGTGCCTGGCGCTTGGTCTTCAGTTCTGCGCTCTGGCAAGCGAGCAGCTAAACAGGGGACCTGATGATGAAGAAGACTTATTATCTCAACTATTCTTTACCAGGGCCACCTTGATTGGCATGGACTGGGAGAGGTACTGAGTGGTGTGCTATCTCCGGTCTGGCTCTTGGAAAGAGACTCTGCACTTTCTGATGTTTCTCTTTAGCTTTACTGGCGGCTTGTTTTGCTGCAGTTTTTGGTTCTGTGTTGATGTCATGGGGAGCTGCTTGGGCTAGTCACCTGGGGTACTTTTCACTTTCTAAGGGCTGGCTAGACCTTCACTGAGGGGGTCAGCTTCGGGTATGGGGGGGGGGGTTTGGGAGGGAGTAAGAGTAAACTTCTAACTATTGGATCATGGAATGTAAACGGTTTGAACAGTCCGGGTAAACGTAGTATAGTATATCGTGAATTGAATAGATTAAAATGGGATATTTGTATGCTTCAGGAAACCCATTTGAGACCCAGACATGTGGGGGTCTTGCGGTCCTCTCACTTTGAGCATGTATGGACGCATCAAAGTGTTCAGTCTGCTAAAAAGGTGGGAGGACTGGCAATTCTTATTCGCAAGGGCTTGGGTTTTACTGTTCTGAAGGTATATAGAGATTCTGGGGGAAGGTGTCTTGCACTGCAGGGTACATTGCAGGGCCGTCTTATCACTGTGATTAATATCTATGGTCCTAACGGGGGTCAGGCGGCCTTTTATGGCTCTCTTAAAGAAGATTTAGTCAACTTTGTTGGGGGGTCTGTATATTTGGGGGGGGGGGATTTTAATGTCACTCCTGATGTGCTGCTTGATCACTCTCAGGGAGGACTTCGATCATCTTCCCGAGCTTCTCGCAAGGCTTTTCTTGCCCTGATGTCCTCCTTGGGCTTGATTGACGGTTGGCGCTTGCACCACCCTTCCCAGAGGACGTATACACATTATTCTTCTGTTCATTGTTCTTATGCCAGGATTGATAGTATTTGGACTCATCGTAATCAGTGGGGGGGGAATCAGAGCTGCTGAAATTGAAGCTATACATATCTCTGATCATGCGCCTGTCTGGATAGCTTGTGAAGGCTATTGGGATGTGGGGCATCGTCGGGCCTTTTGGAGGCTTAATGAATCACTGTTAAAGCATACGGAGGTGGACAGGGAGGTGGGGGAAGCTATTACTAGTTATCTACATGACAATGATAATGGCATGGTTGGTGACTCCATATTGTGGGATGCTCTTAAGGCTTTGATCCGTGGGATCTTTATTAAATGGGGGGCACGCCTTAAGCGACAACGGGAGCGCAGAGCTATATCCCTTCGGGAGACTTTGATTTCTCTGGGGAGGCAACACCAGTGTTCTCCTGACCCAGAAGTGTTTGCACAGCTTTTGAGAGCGCGACATGAGCTTTCTCTTCTACAGATGGAGGAGATTGACTTTTATAGACTAAGATTGCGCCAGACGATATATGAATATAGCAATAAAGCTGGCTCGCGACTTGCTCGATACATTAAATTGAAACAGGCCCGAACCGCTATTACCCGGATTAGGGATATGGAGGGGAAAATGCAGTGTATTGATGGGGCTATTAAGAAGGTTTTTCTTTCCTTTTACACCAAATTATATGGGAAAGTGGAGGGGGTACAATTGGACTCTATCAAGGCGTATCTAGATAAAGTGACGTTGCCACACCTGGGAGACTCTGATATAGCATATCTTAATAGTCCTGTTTCCTTGGGGGAGGTACTGGGGGTTATTGCCAGATTGAAATTGGGAAAGTCCCCGGGTTTAGATGGGTACACTAATAGTTTTTACAAACAGTATTGGGTCGTTCTAGCTCCTCTATTGGTGCGGGTTATTAATGGGGTGAGGGGAGGGAATTCACTACCACCATCGATGGGAGACGCGGGTATTTCGATATTGCTTAAACCGGGGAGAGATTCTGATACTTGTGGTGCGTACCGGCCCATTTCATTATTGAACACCGATGCAAAAATTTTGGCAAAAGTTTTGGCCCTCCGGCTGGGAAGGTGCTTGCCTAGCCTGATTCATATGGATCAATCGGGGTTTATTCAACGACGTCAGGTTAGTAACAATATTCGAAGAACGTTGCATCTTATCTGGGAGGCGCAGCAAGCTTTGGATAAAGTAGCTCTTTTAGCAGTTGATGCGGAGAAAGCTTTGGACCAGGTGGGTTGGGACTTTTTATGGCAGGTCATGGAGCAGACAGGGTGTGGGGATTTCTTTCTGGCTTGGGTGCGGGCGTTCTACCGATCTCCGAGGGTGACTATTAGGGTGAATGGGGGCTACACAGAGTTTTTTTCAATTGAACGGGGAACAGGTCAAGGGTGCCCTCTCTCTCCGCTCTTGTTTGCATTGTCTATTGAGCCCTTAGCTATCCGCATACGTAAGCATCCAGATTTGAGGGGAGTATGGATTGGGGCTCAGGAACATCGGCTTGCGTTGTTTGCTGACGACGTTTTGTTATATGTGCGTGACCCTGAATTTTCCCTTCCTATCTTGTTAGACATTTTTGCTGAATTTGGTCTGGTGTCCGGTTTTACTGTCAATCCGGATAAGTTGGAATTGTTGGGAATCACCTTGACTGCTGATGATGAAAGGGGATTGTCGGGGAGATTTCCATTTCGTTGGGCTTCTGGGGCGCTGAAATACTTGGGAATTTATATCTCTCGGGATTTTTCTCAACTATACACTTTAAATTATACCCCCATTATTAGGCAGATTAAGGCGGATTTGCAGCGGTGGTCTGGGCTGTGGTTGTCTTGGTGGGGACGGATAGCGGTTACTAAAATGAATATTTTGCCTCGTTTATTATTTCTTTTTCAAACATTACCTATACCGCTCCCGTCTGTGGTGTTAAAAGAACTTCATGCTCTCTTCTTTCGGTTTATTTGGAAGGGGAAACCGCCTCGGATATCTCGTCAGTGTATGTGGTTGCCTCGTGAATCTGGGGGGCGAGCGCTTCCCAATTTGTTCTGGTATTATAGGGCAGCGCAATTGCGAATTTTGTTGGATTGGGATATAGCTGAGCAAAAATGTGTAGTACAATTGGATCCTTGATTTGGTTTTCTTTATCTGAACGGGTGGTTTTCAGAACTTTGAGTAACCCTATTTTGACTCACCTTTTGCGGATATGGTGTGAGACGCGGAAGAAATGGGGAGCAGGGATGGTGCCTTCGCTTTTGGGGGCGTTGAGTGATGAACCTTTCTTCCCGGCGGGTAGGGAGAGCTCGGTTTTTCAGCGCTGGGAGCGTCAAGGGCTCCGGACGTTTTCTGATGTCCTTCATAAGGGGATCCTGGTGTCCTTTGAGGCTTTTCAGAAGAGTACAGCTTTGCCTAAGGGGGATTTTTTAGCTTACTCCCAAACCCGACATTTTATTCAATCACAGGGCTGGACTGGGGAATCGATCAAGACGAGGGCTCCCTTGGAACATCTGTGGCTTACACTTCGTAGTCTGCCCAAACCAATTTCAGTTCTCTATCAATATTTTAGGGGCTCGGTTGTCTTTCACCCTAAATATAAAGGCCTTTGGGAACGGGACCTGGGGTGTTCTTTTTCGGAGAGGGAGTAGACCCAACTTTGTCTTGAGATGGGAAAGGCATCCTCTTGTGTTCTTATACAGGAGAATGCCTACAAGGTGTTTACAAGGTGGTATTATACCCCAGCTAGATTACATAAAATGTTTCCGGGGTCTTCTGCAATGTGTTGGAGGTGTGGGGGGGCCGTGGGCACATTTTTGCATATATGGTGGGATTGTCTTCCTTTACAAATTTTTTGGAAACATGTTGTTGGTTGTTTATCCCAATTGTTACAACTTGTGCTCCCGTTAGTGCCAGTAGAATGTTTACTGGGCTTCCATAATGTGTATGAACACACTTGGCAAACTAAACTCCGACGGTGGGGATTGGCTGCAGCTAAATGATTAATTGCTAATCACTGGAAAAGATCTGAGGCACCTGTTATGTTAGAATGGTCTCTGAAATTTCATCAACTGTGTACCATGGAACTTTCCATTGCTAAACGACATGGGCACTATTTTTTCATCTATTTGAACTTGGACTGTTATTATGGACAAGATTGATACTTTGGTTTAAGTTTACTGGGGCTGGGGGAATTGGGGGGATTGTTGCTGTGGGGATAACTGCCTGAAGGAACAACAGGGAGTTGTCCACTTTGAATATTTCAGTTTATTTGGGAGGGGTGGGGGGATTTGCGACTCATTGCAGGGGATATCTGTTTGTCAATGATGTTTTCTTCTTGCTTTATTATGATTTCTGATTCTGCTGTTTTCTGTTTTGTTACATATTATGGGGTGATTGAGCTTTGATATCCACATTTTGCTTGTATATCATAAAACTTTTAATAAAGATTTTCAAGTTAAAAAAAAAGACAAAGTGCTGTTTAGATACTCCGTCCAGACTTAGAGCATTTGTTAACTCACGGTTGGGTTTGAGTATTTCTTGGGTTCTTTTGAATAAGTCTAACCCTCTCTATTCAGATACTTGAAGAACTGCATGAAGGATTTAACCTAAGCTGAAGGTCGTCTGTCTCTCTTTCCTGTTGCTTTTCAGAAGGAGGAGAAAGTTACTTTTATATAGCTCACAAGCTCCTTTAGCATCTTAACTTTTTTCAATTTTCAAAAGCCTGACCATTATAATTTATAACCAAAGATTGATGGGAGAAAATGAACATGCTGGTTACGGGCGGATTTCCTTGGATAGTGGAATGAGATAAGCTGGTTTTCTCCTGAATTGTTCTCCTGTTTCAAAATCATCATGTTACTAACCAAGCTGTTTCTTTTTCTTAAAGATGCCACTCTCCAGCCATATTTAGAACAAATCAATCAAATTGAAGAACAAGTAACAGCGCTAGAACATGCTGCGTACAAACTGGATGCGTATTCAAAAAAACTTGGTACTTGCTTTTTCATTAAGAAAAAAAAATATAAAAAATAAATCACTGCTGAATGCTTACAGTCAGTGGCATAGTGAGGGTAAGGGCACCTGCCTTTCGATCACCCCTCCCACAAAATCCTAGTGGGCTAGAGGGGTTTGGATCAGACCCCCCAGCTCAAGAATCCTCCACCCCCAACACTGCCCCCTATACTTTTTGTCGAAAATCAGGCAGAAGAGATGCCCACTCCCTCCTGCCTTGAAGGGCCACCTCTTCAAAATGGTGGCCTGTTCCCCTCCCGGTGCATCCTGGATGCACTGAAAGGAGCCTAAGGTCCTGATTGGGGGGGGGGGGGCGCTTGGTGTCTGGGGTGACAAAAGGAAGGTGCGTGGCAAGGAGTTGGAAAGGTGACGGCGCCCCCACCAAGACAGCATCCGGGCAGATTGTCCCCCGCCCCTCCTTACTACGCCACTGTGGCTGCCATTCTAGTCCATATTAAAGGTGATGATAGGAATGATAGATGTCTTTTTTTTGTGTTGGGACGGTTTAAATGGACTAACAATACATTTTTTGACTAGATCTGAGATAATATATAAAATTAAAAGAAATAAAACAAAAAAAATAAAGGTAGTACATACAGCATGTTCTAAAATACATGAGAAATAAATGTCCAAATGCTGGCTATTTCCAAAATGAACTTCCGTTTTACAAACTGAAACATCCAAACTATGAGCAAGGCTAAATAAGGAGCATGGATATCATTTTGACAGCCTAGTCATTCATATTATAACAGGACCACACAGATGTCTATGTGGAGGAATATCCTAATGGTTAGTGCATTTGGCAGAGAACTAGAGGTCACTGGTTCAACTCCCACTGTAGTTGGTTGTAATTTTATCTATTTATTTTTGAGCTATCCAGGGACAGAAAAATACTAGGGCTGTGCTGTAAGTTAATCACATTTAATTCTGTAATTTTTAATGCATTACATTACAGCATCTCTTCTGTTTTCCTCGCCATGATCTGGCATCTCTCACTGCTCCTTCCCCCCACCACCCTGTACTAGTCTACCTTAAAGGTGGTCATTTGTTGGTCCCTGGCAGTATTGCATATATGCTGCCTGCAATCTGGTCCAGAGCTTTTCCTCTGACTCGTACAGATACAGAAGGGTGATGTCAGAGAAGGCAGGTTAGGCCAGAGGGAAAGCTTTGGAGCAGGCCACAGATATGTATGCAACGCTGCCAAAGACCAACAAAGTTAACCTTTAAGAGAGACCATAAATAATATACCTTTTAATGATGCAATTAAACGTATTGATCAAAATGCAGCCCTAAAAATGCCTACTGTGACTTCCTCTCCTCCATCCAGTGAAGCATTGCTCAGTCAGAGCACCTTTCTATAACCTGGACATGCCAAATACCAGATCTAAATATGGGCATCCATTTTATTAGACATGGATATCCATATTCTAGTTTTGTAAAATCAGGATTTGGACATCCACGCTGTATTGACAGTTTTTAGATGTCCAAAACACAAATAGAGCTTCTAAAATAACTACCATTATAACAATAATTGTTTGACAGGGGGAGCAAAATAGATAGGAAGAGTACATGAATCTATTGTGTGTTTTAGGAGGGACTTGGTTATATATTATTCATTTTAGGTTGTATCTAATTCTGTGCAGGATGGACTTTGATGAACCAGGAATATGGTGTATAAGGGGAAGAATGAACAAAAAAATTTTTTTTAAAGTTTTTAGATAAAATGCATTGGTGAATATGTGCTGTGTAAGAAAGTGGAAATTTTTTTGTCCCCATAGCATCACATACTCCTAAAAAGGTTATGGAAATAAAAAAATGAATGTTAAATGAGTGGTAAAATATTGTCATGTATTTTAAAGATTGTCCTGGATTTTTCTTCACTTATAATATTTCTGTTTTGATTTTTTTTTAACTAAGTTTGCTTCTAGTTTTACTGGGACTGTATATAATTTATTCTGTATATTTATCAATGGCCATGTTTTTTTAATTAGTATTTTCTTCTTCCCACAGAAGCAAAATTCAAAAGGCTAGAGAAGAGATGAAGGTGAATTTTAATACTGTTGTGGCAATGCATGTTTTTTAGAAGGAAGACTGAAAATTAGTTTTTGAGTCCAAAATTCAACTTCTCAATTTTTCTCTTGCTGCAAACAAAGCACATTATGCTTCAAAAAAAGTTCTCATCCTTTGAGGTCCAGTGCATAGAACTGAATACAACAGCATCCACCATCAAGACCTTTGTTGGTTGATGGTGGCTTCCATTTCTTTGAGCTGGAGGCTGTCCTGAACAATTTCTCATCGGAGAATCCTAGCAAGAGCTAGATGCTTATGCGAACTGCTCTTCAAGCATCCAACAGATGCATTTACATTCTTTCTAGATAGATAAAAACATCTTTTTTTCTGTTTGTTTGATAAAGTATTTTGAAATGAACCAAGTTTCACGTGGACGTAGAAATGATTGGGAAAATCTTGCCTGTTTATGATGCTCCTTTTTACAAAATATTTTTTTGTTTCAGAGAAATATAACCTCTGACCGTGTAGGTTGGCTAATGCAAAGCACTATACACATTTTGTATTAAATTTGAGAAAATGTGGGCAGCCTTTTTGCTATTGCAGGGTCCAGTTAAGAACTGGGCAAAATGGGTCTAGGACGTGCCTGTTCAGGACTGACTAAAGGGGTCAAGATACCCACAATGAAACTACCTGTGATAAATCTGTATCCACAGCCTCCATCATATGTATATTAATTTTGATAGTCTGAAAACTCAATTTACTCTGGGGTCCTGTGGCCAGGTTGAGAAACCCTGGGCTTAGATTGTACATGAGCAGCTGGCAGAGTTAAAATAAAATTGATTGTCACAGAACCCCCACCCCCCTCCCCAACACAATATTTAAGTGCAAAGCAAGGGCAACTCAAGTAATAGTGATACATCCTATTGGCTTTAGTAAAAGCTTTATGCTAAGGAAAGACTCGCCTGTCCATCTTCAGCATTTTCTTGATGATGAGTATGACTGTTGGGCAGACTGGATGGACCACACAGGTATTTATCTGCTCTCATTTACTGTGTTACTGTGGTAATATACATTTAGTAAAGCTGAGGATGGAGGGCTTTCTTATGCTTGCTCTCAATATAAACATGAAAACTGGATAGTAAAAAGCTTGCAAGACATTTTTTTCATTAAAGAGACTTATCATTTTTCCTCTAACTATAATATTTCCTTTAACTCTCCCTCCCTGCAATTTTATGGTATGACCTCTTGTCCTGGAATTCCTTCCTTTTTCTATTGGGGATGGGGAGTTGTTTTTCCTTCATTTATTGAAGTATCTCTAATATTTAATATTTCTATTATAGTTCTCTGTGGTTAAGCTTTTCTTTATAGTGTTGGTGTCATAGGCCCTTTATCATTTTAGTAGCATTTTTCTGGTCCATTTCCATTCTTTGAATGTCCTTAGAACTGAACATATTACTCAAGGTCAAGTGTCACAAGTGACAAATACAAAGGTAATATTTGCTTGTTTCTCCTGCTGTTCCTACCTCATCTAATGCAATAAATCATACTAGTAACTTTAACAGTTGCTTTATTACATTGATTGGCTTCCTTCAGCTGAGATGATTATTTTTAAACCTCTCTTCTTTGACAGTTTCTGTGCGTTGTTCTTCTAGTTTTTAAATGGTTGCTCAGAACAAGGTACATTCAAGTACAGTAGATATTTCCCTGTCAATGGAAGACTGCAATCTAATTGCTTAAAATATTTTTGCATCCCATATTCCTAACTTTGTATTTTTCCATGCTTTTAACTGTTCATTAGGGAATGACACAAGGAAAAAATTTGTCCCCGTCACCGCGATCACCGTCCCTGTCCCCATCCCCGTGACCATTGTCCCCGTAGCATCCTTACAAACCTCAGTACTGCAATATTTAGCTTATTCCTTCCTTATAAATCAAAGTTTTGTCTGCTGAACTAGAGAAAGAGATGTTCAGCTGGCAGGGCTTTGTTTATAAATTTTTATCAACACAACTAATATACTACGTTATCCTAAAGCAAAAAAAATGAAAAGAAATAGAATTTTTTTTCTACCTTTTGTTGTCTGGTTTCTGCTTTTCTCATTTCCTCCTCATTCAATTCCTTCCATCCACTGTCTGTTTCTCTCTGCGTCTTCTATTTGCTCTGTTACTGTGCCTCTCCCTTCCATCTCTCCCTTCGCACCCACCATAGTCTGTCATCTCTGTCTTCTTCCCTTCAAGCATCTTCTCCCCACTCTCTCTTCCCCATTTCCCTTCAGCGTCTTCTCCCCACTCTCTCTTCCCCATTTCCCTTCAGCGTCTTCTTTCCTTTCCACCACCACCCTTTGGCGTTTATTCTTTTCCACCGCCCTTTAGCATCCCTCGCGCGGTCCGAGCATCTCCCTCCCTCTTACCTTCTTGGTGCTTTTTACTTTACAGTGTAATTTGTTCAGGTCGCCGGAGTCTGCAACTCCCGGTTGCGTCAGAGGAGAAGCTTCCGCCCGCAGACGCACGCGACATAGCAAATGTTGCACACCCGTAACAGGTGTTCTCCATGGATAGCAGGATACAACAGCCACACATGTGGGTGATGTCACAGCTGACGTTGTCGGTCAGCCCTTGTCAAAGAGCTTAGAATAAACTGTAAAGTTCTGAGCTCATGTACTAGTTCCCTACCGTATCTCTTAGCAACACAATAATATAAACCCTTCAGTTAAATATAATAGTTTCAATGAGCCAAAATAAAATTCTGCAAGAGAAGGGATGGGTGAGTTTGTGTGGCTGTTGTATCCTGCTATCCACGGAGAACACCTGTTACAGGTATGCAACATTCGCTTTCTCCATGGATAAGCAGGATAGTAACAACCATATATGTGGAGATTCCCAAGCTGAGGGTTTCCTCACTAACCAGATAATAAGGAGGAGGTTAGCGGAATTTCAAAACAATTTTATTTATAACAATAAACACATCCTAAGAATTGTGCATTTTATCATCAACAATTGGCAAATAATCAACCTGAAAAGATTGATCCAAACAATAATGTTTAACGAATGTGCATGGATTGCTCCATGTTGCTGCTCTATAAATATCAATTATTGAAACATTTTTTAAGTACGCAAGTGAAACAGCTTTCGATCTTAGTTTATGAGCTGTTATTTTAGAAGTTAATGCAGAAGAATTACTGATATAGCAGTATGATATACAGTCTGCCAACCAGTTTGACATGGTTCTCTTCAAAACTGGTTTACCTAATGTGTTCACACCAAAAGGCAGAAATAGTTGAGACTAATGATTTGTGGATGATGTTCTGTGTAGATGTGCTCGTAGAATATTGCCACAATCTAAATTGTGAGGTATTGATGCTTCTTCAAAAAAGGTTGCTAATATAACTGGCTGGTTGAGGTGAAATGATGTAACCACCTTAGGTAAAAATTTTGGATGTGTCCTCAGTAATACCTTGCTTGGAAAAAATTGGAGGTATGGATGGTAGTAAACTAATGCTTGAAGTTAACGCTTATTCTTCTTGCTGATGTTATTGCAACAAGAAATAAAGTTTTCCATGTTAAATATTATAAATCCATCTGAACCAGATCGGTGAATGGAGATTTGGATAAAGCTGACAACATCAAATTGAGATCCCACTGTGGCAGAGGTTTCAAAGTTGGTGGATTTCTTAGAAGTCCCTTTAGGAATCTAGATAATAAAGGGTTATGTGAAATAGGATGGCCAGAAATAGGGTCATGTAAAGAAGATATAGCACTTAAATGTGCCCTTATTTATGCAACTGCTAATCCAGAGCTTGAAAGATGGAGTAGGTACTGTAGCACAATTGAAATTAGGCATGTAAATGGATCAATAGATGATTTTGAATACCATGTTGAAAATCGTTGCCACTCATATGCTCTTCAAGTGGACATTTTTCTGGAATGAAGTAGTACCTCCTCTACTTCTGCTGTAAGATTCAAATCGGCATAAGGTCTCTGCTCAGCTTCCATGCCATCAAAGAAAGGGAGCATAGATTTGGGTGTAATGTTGTCCCTGCATTTTAGGTCACTAGATCTGGACGGAGTGGTAAACGGATTGGTGGCTCTACTTGTAGATGGAGTATGGTTGAAAACCAGGTCTGATGTGGCCAATAAGGTGCTATCAGAATGCACTTCACTCAGTCTTGACAAATTTTTACTAGTACCTTCTGCATGAGTGGAAGTGGAGGGAATGCTATCCATGGAGATGATATGACCAATTCAGAGCGAATGCATCGCTGGATAGGCTTTGATTTGTTTGAATTTTTGAACAGAACAGGCGACATTTCATGTTGTCTGGGGATGAGAATAGATCTATTTGTGGTACTCCAAATTTCTTTGTGATGATGGAGAATATTTCGGAATGCAATGATCACTCATGTGGCTGTAAGTGCCTGCTGAGAGAGTCGGCTAGCTGGTTTTGCGCACCTGGCAGGTATACTGCAGTTATGAAAATACTCCTTGACCATGCAAACTGCCAAATTTTCATCACCTCCTGACATAACATAAGGGATCCTGTCCTGCCTTGTTTGTTCAGATAGTACATTGTTACCCGATTGTCTATCGGAACTTGCACCACCTTGTTGGTTATCTGGTGTGCGAAAGCTTGAAATTCCAGATATACTGCTCGTAGCTCCAGAATGTTGATATGCAGCTTGGCCTGCTCCGGAGACCAGAGGCCTTGAGTACTAATGTGTGAAGTATGAGCCCCCAAACCCCTGTTGTGATCGTTATTGGTGGTTTTGGTGCATGAGATTGGTGGGTTGAAGCTACCAATGGAGAGCAGCTCGAGTGTTGTTTGTAAAGGGGAGAACATCTGACAATTGGTTCAGATATTGGTTCCATTTCGATTTGAGGTCCCATTGGAGAGAGCACATGTATAGCCTTGCATGAGGGACAGTATGAATAGAAGCTGCCATATGTCCCAGTAGACACAGAAATGTGTTTGCTGTCGCAAACTGTTACATGAACAAATTTTGAGCTAATTGCAGAATTGTTAATCGATGAGGATATGGAAGTTAGGCTGACATCAACGGAGTGTACAGTATATTAGAGTTCCTATGTACTCCAGAGACTGAGTAGGTTGGAGGATAGACTTTTCGTAGTTGATTAGGAGACCTAGTGATTGCATCAGTTGGATTGTCTCTGTGAGAGATGCTGAACTTGCTGGGGAGTTGAAGCAATTATCAGCTAATCATCTAGATATGGGAATATGACAATATTCTGCTTTCTGAGATGTCCTGCAACCACCAAGACTAGGTGTTGTAGGGTAGGAATGAATGTTGAGAAGCGCTATATAGTGTGCTTTGTGTAGTTTAATTTTGAAGTAGAGCCTGAGCCCCCCCCCCAATCATTTTGAAAAGTTGGCTCCTATGCTATCACCTCCTTTTTCCTATTGACTATCCCTCTCCCGATGTACCCAAGTATCATCCTAGCTTTCACCATCACCTTTTCAACCTGATTGGCTACCTTAAGATCATCATCATACTCTACTATCACACCCAAGTTCCATTCCTAATTCATGCACAAAAGTTCTTCATCCCCTAAACTGTACCATTCCCTCGGAGTTTTGCAGCCCAAATGTATGACCTTGCATTTCTTAGCATTAAATCTTAGCTGCGAAATTCGGACTATTCTTTAAACTTTGCTAGGTACATCCTCATGTTCTCCACACCATCATAATACTGGGAGAGACCAAAGGTCCATCAAGCCCAGTATCCTGTTTCCAACAGTGGTCAACCAACGGCCCAAGTACCTAGCTAGATCCCAAGTAGTAAAATGGATTTTTTTATGCTGCTTATCCTAGGAATAAACAGTGGATTTCCCTAAACCATCTCAATAATGGCCTATGGACTTCTCTTTTAGGAAATTATCCAAATCTTTTTGAAACCCCAATAAGTTAACTGATTTCACCACATTCTCTGGCAGTGAATTCCAGAGATTAATTATACATTGAGAACAGAAATATTTTCTCCAATTTGTTTTAAATCTACTACTTAGTAGCTTCATCGTATGCCCCCTAGTCCTAGTATTTTTGGAAACAGTAAACAGACGATTTACATATTTCCTTTCCACTCCACTCAGTATTTTATAGACCTCTATCACCCCTGAACCATTTCTTCTCCAAGCTGAAAAGACTTGGCCGCTTTCGTCTTTGCTCACAGGGAAGTCGTCCCATCCCTTTTATCATTTTCGTCACCCTCCTCTATAACCTTTTCTGATTTTACTACAGTATAATCTTGTTATAACGGACTTCAAGGGACCTGAAAAAACAGTCCGTTATATCAAGAGTTGCATTTTTTTAAAACTTTATTTAGGTCAACTTGAAACAGTGTACAATCAATGAACAACAGTCACTGCACAAGCATATCAGCAACATCATAAGAACATAAGAATTGCCGTTGCTGGGTCAGACCAGTGGTCCATCCTGCCCAGCAGTCCGCTCACGCGGCGGCCCCAAGGTCAAGACCAGTGCTCCAAATGAGTCTAGTCTCACCAGTTTAGCATGAACTTGTACCCTATAACAGATTCCAGAAGAGCGTTCCACTTTTCTACCACTCTCTGGGTGAAGAAGAATTTCCTTATGTTTGTACGGAATCTATCCCCTTTCAACTTTAGAGAGTTTCCTCTCGTTCTCCCTACCTTGGAAAGGGTGAACAGTCTGTCTTTCTCTACTAAGTCTATTCTCTTCAGTATTTTGAATGTTTCGATCATGTCTCCTCTTTTCAAGGGAGAACAGGCCCAGTTTCTCTAATCTCTTGCTGTACGGCCAGCTCCTTAACCATTTTAGTCGCCCTTCTCTGGACCCTTTCGAGTAGTACCGTATCCTTCTTCATGTACAGCGAACAGTGCTGGATGCAGTACTCCAGGTGAGGGCGCACCATGGCCCGGAACAGCGGCATGATAACCTTCTCGGATCTGTTTGTAATCTCCTTCTTGATCATTCCTAGCATTCTGTTCGCCCTTTTTGCCGCCATAGCAGGAGAGGGCTGCAGGGGCTGCTTTTTAAATCTTTATTAATTTTCAAACTTTGTCAGTGCCATACAATTAATTTAGACCTCTTCAAACTAACTCAAACTTCCAGTGTTGTTTATACTAGCATCTTTTATACCAAACCTTAAACCAATTAAGGATGGTACAGATCCTCAATCATATTTAACCATGCTATAAAGTTTAATAATTCTTTCCTGGGACCTCACCATATAAATATAACATCATCTAAAAATCTTCTCCACAGCTTAACATATTGAAATGAAGAATGAACATAGATATAACGTTCTTCAAATTGGGAGCCTCAACCATGACGAAAGCATTTGAAACATGGACATGTTGGTGGAGGCGTGCCCTTAAAGTTATTCAAGCTAAGTACTTCACTTTAAGAAAATAGTAAAAAGAAATGTTATAAAATCACAAATAAAATAAAAATTAGGCATAACTGATCCTATGAAGATCGGGTTCAGTAATTTGTTTCACATGAACTACTGGGTAGTTCATGGTATAAAAGATGCTAGTATAAACAATACTGGAAGTTTGAGTTAGTTTGAAGAGGTCTAATTGGATTCCAGTTAATGTATAGCCATTTATGCTAGTACTAGAATACAATTAATTTAGACATAAACACTACAAAGAAGGTACTTTAAATACACAATTAATACAGAAAACAATCATTTCCCCCCTCCCCAAACTAATAGATGAAGACATATTATGGAATTAAAATATTATAATTAAGTAATTTTAGTAATCGGAATACCTTTCTGTCCCCCCACCCACCCACCCTGGATGTGCAAGGAAATTTAATACAAGGAGAGCTTGTTTTCGCGAAAAGCAAATTTGATCACGTCTCACCACTCCTGTCTAAGCTCCATTGGCTCCCAGTAATCCCCAGGATCCACTTCAAATGTGCGTGTCTGGCCTACAAGATACTACATGGCATCCTTCCTGCCGTTATCCCTCTATCCTGGAATTCCCCAACCCCTACTTCCTCCAGATCCTCCCAAATTTTTAAACTATCCTTCCCTTCCATAAAAGGTATTTCCCATGTAGGCAAACTTGGGTCATCCCTCCCCTTTAGAATCACTGAGATCTGGAATAACCTCACCTCCCCTCTCCGAACCTCAAGCTCCCTCCAACTCTTCCGCAAACACCTAAAAACCTGGCTATTCTCAAAACTGTAACACTTCCCCCCTCTTAGGCCTCTCACCTTCCCCCTTTACACCTAACTCTTTAATCTCTCCACTGTAGTTCCTCTCTCATCTTTCTTCCTGTAAACCGTGCCGAGCTCCGCATTCGTGGAGATGGTGCGGTATATAAACCCAAGGTTTAGTTTAGTTTAGTTTAGTTAGAGATACATGACGGTTAGTGCGATTCAACAAATGCAGTCAGTGGGCACCACACCCTATTAAATGTATTACTAAACCCCAAACAATTTTTTTTTTTTAAACTTGGATCTTGCTGGAGGTGCCAAGGACTTCTGCCCGTCTGCAGTTGGCTGCCAATCTGCTCTGCCTCATGCCATCTTGTGCTTTCAGGACTTTTTTAAAGAGACTCCGAGTGGAAATAACTGACCGGGCAGACTGACTGAGTCCACGAAGTCAGAACCGTGAAGTTGCGGGGGTATATTATATAATTATTTTATAGCATGTATAATTCTTTGTAACATATTTAGCTCTATATAGAATTCTATGTAGCAATATGCTACTTGGAACCTACCTAAAGCTCTAATTAATGAGGATTTGGTGAGAGAAAAGATTGCGCATAACATTTTGATGCCAGTCTCCCTGTCTCATAAGATCCTCTTGCAATTTTCACAATCCTCTTGTGACTTAATTAAATTTGCTGATGACACAAAGTTATCTCTTAGCTTAGTAAAAAGACTCCTGTATTTTTTATGTCTCATATTTTACCTTAGTTAATATGGAGCAGTAGCTAGAAAATGGTGATGACATTTATGAAATGACTTAAGGACATAAGTGTCCCCATCTGCATGTGCCTCTTTAAAAAGGCAGTCAAGAATCTGTACTTACATTGTTGTTACTGGCTTTTTATGCATTCTTTCCCCTACCAAGTCTTGCTGCCTAACTCACCCCCCCCCCCCCCTTTATGAAGCCACACTGCTGAGCAGCGCAAGCTAAATGCCTAGCCATCCATTCCATTCCTAACTTTTGCAAACCGCATTCAACTCATGGTTATGCGGTATAGAAATATGATGTTATGTTGGCATTTAGCTTATGCTGGCCAGCAGCATGGCTTGATAAAAGGTGGGGGGCATACTTTCATCTTTCCTCATTTTTTGTAGAAATATTTCAGTGAGACCTGACATTGCTACAGTACAGTGACTAATACAGACTTAAGCAAATGGATCAATTTGTTAAAAGCTCTCAAGGGCACTCCTGAACATAAAAGATTGAGCATGAATGCTGGCAAGTAAATCTATTAATCATGATTCTCTAACTAAGTGGCCTCCAGAGTGCAGAACATTTTCTCATTTTGGAATTAGATTTCTATGCATTCTTATCTCATCAATCCATGAGACCAAGACTAAACCTTGTTGTACATAGATTAAAAAAAAATTACACAGCAATACAAATTTGTTGCTTGGGGAGGGGACTGAAGTTTTTTTTTGTTTGTTTGTTTGTTTTTTCTCTATCCTAAAGCAAGACAACTTCATTTAATAGCTGCATGGAGGTTAACACAGACTCTGCACCCTCAAGATGAAGATGTAAAAGACCAAAATGGCCCAGTTATACTATTATCTACTGTCATCTATGCAATTATGTTACTAGCTGTCCACTCTTGGCTCCAAGTTCTTAAATCTAGTTTATTACATTAGGAGTTTTTTTTTTTTAAGTGTTGTATGACTTTTTTTCTTCTATTCTTCAAAGTGCACTGACGTCAAGGAAAGGAGAGGAGAGAGAGATACTAGACCATGGGGGAGGGAAGGGAAGCAGAGAAGAGAGATGGAAGTGAAGGAGACAGAAATGCCACACCACGGGGGAAGGAGGGAAGCAGAGGAAGAGAGATGCCATAGCATAGAGAGGGAGGAAGGAGGGAGAGATGGAAGGAGACAGGTATATGGCCTTAGGGATCTGATCAATCTGAGTTTTAGGCCACTCCCAGTGCATCCCAGAATATAATGGGAAGGAGCCCTAAGACTCTGGTTGACCCAGGTGTCTAAAGCACTCCCCAGTGCATTCCAGGATGGAAGGGGAAGGCCCGCCATTCAGAAGAAGTGGGCCTGCTGGCCAGAGGGAGTGGGTATACTTCTGGCCGGCTTTCTACAAAAAGGTATGGGTGAGGGTCTGAATTGGCTTTCGGGGGATGGGGGTGTTTGGGGGGTGCCAGTAGGAGGGATTGGGTGTCCCTCCTTGCCAGGGATGTTAGTGTGGTTTGGCAGAAGGAGGGATTAGGCATCCCTTCTGTTGGAGTTGTTGGGTGGGTGTCAGCAGGAGGGAGTGGGAATCTCTCCTGCTGGCTGACTTGCTGTGGGGTTCAGGGGTTTCCTGCCGTGGCCACTCTCAGCCAAGATCGGCAGGGGAATTCCCCCCTCCCCCATTAGCTGAGTGAAAGGGACTTCCCAAAGCTGCGATTCTGTAACCGGTTCCCAAACTTGGATGCCGGTTACAGAATCGCGGCTTTGGGAAGTCCCTGCCACTCAGCTGATGGAGGGGAATCCCTGCCACACTTGGCTGCTGCGGTCTAGCGGCTAAGATAAGTAGCTGAAATGTAGGCCTGGGTTATTGATGAGCTGCTTCCTAGAGATGAGGAAGGCCCTGCCGTGCCCTGACTCATCCTAAGCGGGACTACCCCGGTAGCTGTAAGTGTTCAGCAAACTCCTCAATCTTCCATTGAGTACCACCCTTCCCATGAGATCCAAGAAGAGGTTTCCTTGGTCTTTTCTTAGGCATTTGATAGCTAGGTAACAAGAAGATAGTAAGTGTTGTACACACGTCTGCTCTCTAGAACGCCATCTTGCTCCCTTGTAAGCTCTTTTTAAAACTTTTGGCACCCAGTTTGGGATGCGGCCAGGATAAAAAATAGCTCAGCTTATTTATAGGGCCCAAGCTAAAAAAAAGTTTAATACAGTATGTAGTAAACTAGTGCTGTGCAAATAGCAGACATACTAAAATATCCAAGCCAATCACAAAGACCAAACTAAATGCCAGATAATCATTCACGGTCATGCGAAACTTAAGGAAAATCTGAAAATTCTTTGACAGAAAACAGTTCCAGTTCATGGTCCAATCCCTAGTCCTAGGACTTCTAGACTACTGCAACATCCTCTATCTCCCCTGCCCCACAGTCATGATAAAACAACTACAAGCAGTACAAAACACAGCCCTGAGACTGATCTATTCGCTGAAGAAATATGACCATATCACCGCCACATACCTTGACACACTGGCTCCCAATACAAGCAAGCATACTATTCAAATTTTACTGTCTACTGTTTAAAGCCATGAATGGAGACAGCCCAGCATACATGAACAACCGCCTTATCTAAACTACCACAACCAGGCAAAGGAGAACCCAGACACCATTCACGCACCCCCCAATCAGAGGTGTCAAATGCAAAAAAATGTACGATGGCCTACTGGCCACGCAGGCAGTGAAACTAGACCACCAACTATCCAATCTACTGACCATGACACCAGACTACAAAACTTTCAGAAAAGAAATAAAAGCCCTACTATTCAAGAAATCCATCAAAACAAACTAACATCACAGGAAGCAATTCAGTCCCCTAAAGTAACCTGTTCAGCTCTGTAACTCTTCTGGAAATGTCCAGATAACCTCTTATGTAATCTGCCTTGAATCGCAAGATAATGGCGGAATAAATGTCACTAATGTAATGATGTAAAAACTTCTAATTTATTTCACACTTTCCTTCTTCCAAACACTCATCAATTTATTTATTTATTTATTTTCACTCAAATATTTCATTTTTCCTTTCAAAACACTCATAAGCAGCTCCTTTCTTGAAATCTTCCATTGCTCTCTTCAACTGTCACAACACAGCAAGGTCCCTGTCTGACTTGTGCAGCCAATCAGAAAGCTGCTTTCATAGGCACAGAACCTCCTGCACATTCCAACCACGGTTTTAAATTAATTTTAAACTTTAAAACCTTTGTTTTTGGAAACAATTCAATTGTGCTAATCCTGAGAATCATTATTCTGCCAAAATACTGCAAACTTTAATCTGCAGGAATTTTATTATAGCTTCTGAGCAGCTTGAACCATTTTTTTTTAGTTCTAGAAACATTTCTGCAAAGCAACAATCACTTAGCACTACCCAAGAGATCCCCAGGATATTTGCTAGCAGCAACCAACAAATTAAAATTAATACATTTTAATTTTATAGTTTTATTTAGGAGCTGGTCTCAATGCCAATTTCCATGATGCAACTCAGCATACTTAATGTGACCATACGTCCTGTTTTGAATGGGACCATCACGTTATTGGATCCCCTGTCCCATTGTCCCCACACACAGCTTCGGGATGACAAAATGTCCCATTTTCAGGGGCAATGTCCCAAAGCTGTGCAACAGGACAGGCGATTGCTTCCTGTCCCTCCCTGCCGAAAAAAAAAAAAAGAATTGACATTAGGAAGAAGGCTTCTGGGCGCGATTAGCAGCAGGGAGGTAAGCAGAGCAGCAGCGGACTGGGGGGGGAGGTTAAATCGGGCCTGGAGGGAGGTTGTTGTTTTTTTTTGTGCGGCAGGGAGAGTAGGAGGTAGGCAGGCAGGCTGGCTTCGGGGATGGGGGTGGGACAAAGTCTGGAAGGCACTGAGGGGGACATAGGAAGGAGGCACTGGGGGCACTAAGGACATAGGAAGGAGGCACTGGGGGTACTAAGGACATGGGAAAGAGGCACTGGGGGCACTAAGGACATAGGAAGGGGCACTAAGGACATGGAAAGGAGGCACTGGGGGGCACTAAGGACATGGAAAGGAGGCACTAGGGGCACTAAGAACATGGAAAGGAGGCACTGGGGGCACTAAGGACATAGGAAGGGGCACTAAGGACATGGGAAGGAGGCACTGGGGGCACTGAAGACATAGGAAGGAAGGAGGGAGGGAAAAGAAAGGGACAATTGTTGGGCCTGAGTGCAGAAAGAAAGAAATGAAAGGATACACAGTCAGAAGGAAACGCAACCAGAGACTCATGAAATCACTAGACAGCAAAGGTAGGAAAAATGATTTTATTTTCAACTAGTGTTTAAGCCCGTTAGATTAACAGGTGCTAGATGACCGCCTCTCCTGCTTTTGAACCTGGGCAGGGGCAGAGGCAGAGCCGGGGCGGGAGGGAGTGACGGTGGGAGAGCAATTTCAAAGCCTCGGAAGCAGCGGCTCCTTGACCAATCCGTGCTTACAACGTCCCCACACTCGCGGTCTGGCTGTCTCCCCCACCAAAGCCCTTCGCAGTGGCAGCCCCTCCCGCATCCATCCCCGCGTCCCAAGCCTCTCCGAAGGCCGGCTCCCACGAAAATGGTAGCCCTCTGTCCAAAGCCGCCGCGGCAGCCTCCCTCAAAACACATTTCAAATCTGACATATTGTAATCACAAAACAGAAAATAAAATTATTTTTCTTACCTTTTGTTGTCTGGTTATTATTCATATCATGTAGGGGTCCCAGGCTATGGTTGGCTTTTGATAACTCGCTTGCCAGGGCCACTTCTTTCTTCTTCCCTCCCTCCATCCCTGCAGCTGAAGACAGGAACCTCCCCCCAGTGGTCTGAGACAGGAGCGAGCAGTTAGGAGAGGGTCTGAGGGCAAAGAGGGGCTCAACAGCGCCCAACCACCTTTCCTTCCCTCCCTCCATGAGGTGCAGTGAATCCACCAATGTTAAAAGGAGCCGCGTCGAAATCGGAGGCCTGCCACTGCCGTAGCACGTTCCCCTCTGCCTTGGTCCCGCCCCTTCTCTGACATATGGGACCGCGGCAGAGGGAACGTGTTACGGTGGTGGCAGGGCTCCAATTTCAAAGCAGCTGCTTTTAACATAGACAGAGCTGAACTGACCTGATGGAGGAAGGGAAGGAACGGTGGGGCAAATTTCGGCAACGGCAGGAATTGTTTGGCGGGCCAAGCACCGGTTTCTTTAGGCAGCCCCTGTTGTTTACTTGGATTAAATGTGAGCTGGGTGAGGAAGTCCGCCGCAGCCTCGTAGCTAGGCAGGGGGACAACAATGGCGCTTATGCTCAAGCCCCCGCCGCAGCTCCTCTCTTGATCCTGGTGCGGTTCGAGAGAGGAGTCGTGGCGGCGGCTTGAGCATAAGCGCGATTGTTGTCCCCCTACCTAGCGGCAAGGCTGCGGCGGCCTTCCTCTCACGGCTGGCGGTCGGCGAACCCTAATGCTGACATTGAATCCAAGTAAACAACCGGGGCTGCCTAAAGAAACATGGTAATCATATTCTGTTCTGAAAGCCCCCGCTGCAGCTCCTAGGCGGTTGAGGGGGGAAGGTTGTGGTCGGAGTTGCTAGGCTGCAGCGGATGTGTGAGTTGCGAGTGTGGGGCCTGTAGCGGCGCAAGGTGGAGAGCAGGCTGTGGTGACGTAGTAGGCGCGCATGCGCACTCGTGTTTTCGCGACGGGACCAGGGAACATGATTTTTTTTAGTGCGCATGCGCATCCTACCATTTTATTATATTAGATTTAGTGATCAAAATGTCAGTTTTGAGAATTTATATCTGCTGTCTCTATTTTGCACTATGTTTGTCTATTTTTCTATAGTTACTGAGGTGACATTGCATATTTTAAAGTCATCTGCCTTGACATCTTTGAACCCCCCCCCAAAAAAAATATAAATGATAAATATTTTCGCTGCATGTAGTGTGCTTTGTAGTTTTTTTAATTTTATGGTTACCATTATGAATTAATAAGATATGTGTACATGAAAAATGAATGAAAGGGATTGGGGGGCGGGACTGACAATTAATAGATGTCCCCTTTTGATGAAAAAAATAAATGGTCATATTAAGCATGCTCACATTTTGGCACAAAAAATGCCATTTCTGGGCCTCATTACAGCCCCCCTCAGCTTACCCAGCATGCTCTGGGGTTTCAATTAATTTATTTATGCGTGATCATGTACAATACATGATGCACATTTGCTCCTTGTATACCATTACCATAAGTCAGAGAAAACCCGGACATGTCCTCTTTTTAGAGGACTGTCTAGGCACCTGGAGGGATTTCCAAAACCCGGCAGTTTGTCCAGGTTTTGGAAATCCTGATCTTGGAGGCCGTGTCTGGAAGCCTTTGTGCATGCTTGTGCATCACCGTGATGACATATATACACGCATGCTTGTGCATCACTGTGATGACATCATATGCGCATGCTTATGCCATCATGCATTGATGTCCGCGTATATGCAAAGGCTTCCAAATGTGGACTTCAAGCTTGGGGAAGAATGGGGCGGGGCCAGGCATCCTCTTTTTACAAAGAGGAAATCTGGCAACCCTGTCCTTGCAGGCCCCTCTCTCTTCCCCTGAGCCTTCTGACACCATACCACCTTTGGAACCGTAAATCATTGGTGGCAGGGAGAGTTCTGAAGTCTTTGTGCCTCCTCCCCAGTTCTGTGTATGCATGTGATGTTGGCACGTACACAGGCAGCAACGTCTCTTACCTCCCAGGCCTCGGAACAGGCCTGGGACTTTCCTGTGAGGCTCTCCCTCCATGCTCCAGCAGCCCAGAAACAGCCATGAGGAATGTGGATCCATTCCCGATCACCAGATCCTTCGTCAGATATGAGATCAGGTCCTAATGGCACCCTCCTGGTTTGGGCAGCCTCACCTCCCCCAGTTAATTTTTAAATAGTTTTACTACTCTGGTTACATTTGCCGTTGCTTTTTTTATGTTGTAAACAAAATTTTAGGTGACTCTTAAAATAGAGAATTCACTAAAAAAAAAAGCAATAAAAACCCTGTCCTTCATTCAGTGCATCATAAAAGTATGGAAGACAGTACCCTATCAATCCCATACCCTCAGGTACACTGGACCAACAAACATTCTAGATGTTGGCATTCTGGACACATTTTTATCCTTTCTCATCTCTGGTTGGCCTTCCAGGTATACTAGGGAAGGGGACCCTCTTATCTATTCTTAAACCATCTTCCTTTAAAAGGTAAATTTAAGTTTGGCCAACCCTAACAATTTCTACTAGAACCCTAAGTTTATGCTTTGACACTTTACAATAATTAATATAGACATAACTGTATTCACTTGGTCACATCTTTAACAGAATAGGCACATTCATGCGCACATCTCCATTCAGACACAAATGCAACATGTAGCATATATTCATTTACACATCACCCCTCGGATCCTATAAATCTGAACATCTATAGTTATAGGATACAGGTGGTTGTACACACAACTTTATTCAATAATTGCTTGCTAATTGGAGTTAAGCCAATAATTGGTTAAATTGGTGCTAATTGGCACAATCACATTTGCATGTGCAATTGTCCTTACTCGCCATTCTAGAAGTTGTGTGTCAGATCCATCATGTGCAACTTCTAGGGAGTGTGGCTGAGAGAGGGGCCTGGGCAGGTCAGGAGCCTGAATTGCAGTTAGACATGCAAGTTATAGAATACTAGGAGTTAGGTGCCTAACTGCCAACAGTTAGGAATGACCAGTTACACTAGCCTTTGACATGGTGTAAGTGTTCATGGCTAAAATTAGGCACAGAACTGTGGACTTATACTAGTATTCTGCAATGGCAATTCTGCATGGAACTGCCATTGCAGAATTTTCACTTACCTCCAAATTCTGTATATGGCACAGATGACTTATTTATTTACTCAATTTTCTATACCGTTCTCCCAGGGGAGCTCAGAATGGTTTTACATGAATTTATTCAGGTACTCAAGCAGTTTTCCGTCTGTCTGGGCAGGGTCACAATCTATCTAATGTACCTGGGGCAATGGGATTAAGTGACTTGCCCAGGGTCATAAGGAGCAGTGTGGGTTTGAACCCACAACCTCAGGGTGCTGAGGCTGTAGCTTTAACCACTGCGCCACACTCTCCCCTGGTTAGTTTAGTGTCCACAACTAAATTGTTTGAAGAGCCTAATCAGCACCAATAATTGGGAATTAACACCTTGTAACTGACACTAATTTCACACGCAGGCAATATTCTACAAAATGCTGCATGCTAGTTCTAGTGTGAATCTGAAAAGGGGTGTGGCCAGGGGAAGAGCATGGGCAAATCAAGGATGTTCCTAGAATTCATGCACGCTATTATAGAATATGTCTGATAACATGCACAAGCCAGCTTCAGGAATTTAGACCTCGGCCTAAATTGATGAACCTAAAAGTTGTGATGCTCACTGGCACCTGGTGTGATTCGGTAAGGTGTACATACCTTTTACAGGATCATGCTAAATACTGGCAGCGCCAATTTTTGGTGTGTCATATATAGAATCAGGCCGCCCTTAGTGTACATCACCTGGTGCCTAATTTGTGGTGTTCTTTCTTGCATCTATCCCCGTGTGTGTTGCAGCCCCTGTCACATGAGTTCTATCACAAGCCCTCTGTTCACCTCCCCTGACACCGCAAAATCAGTAGCGGTGACAATTCTCTGTTTCTGTTACTAATCTCTGCTCCTGCTAGCTTGCCTTCACTTTCTCCATGCTGCCCATAACTGACTGATTGGAACAGTATCTCCATATAAATTAGTGATGACTCAAGGTTCTATTGTTCATGGGTTATTCAAACTGCTAATTCTTTTCAATGAGCAGATACAAAGGCAGCTCAATTTAGGTAGAACATTTAGGTACTGGAAGAGCAATATGAATAACTATGGACATGTAAATAACATACATCTGCACACAGATGTCTTAAAACCTACTTCTTTTCTGTTTTTGCTAATTTGGGACAGGAATGAGATGCTTCATTCAGCGTTGCACTGCAGGATTTAGATGGCATGGCCTTTGATCTCACTATTTTACATGAGGTGGGTAAAACTACCCATGGTTGTTCACTCCTTAAGCTTTTAGTTTACAGCTTGCAACCAATGTACTTAAAGGTACGGGTAACTGTGGGCTTGAAACCAAAAGAAAGCTTGAACTGCTGAATGCTGAACAGATAAACCAACTTTGATCGACTGTTTCAAAACCCATAAGTATGAGGCACTGTCCACAACCCAAGGTCAGACACTACAGCCAGCATGTTGTATTAAAAATACTAATTAGAAGCTATTTTTATTACAAAAATATGAACAGTGCTAAAAGTCAAATGTCTATCCATATTCATTTTGTTCTATTTGATTCCATTATATATCATATGCTCAACACATTTCATCATGGAACGAGTAATGTGATTAAATTTGCAGATGGCACAAAACTGTTCAAAGTTGGTAAAACGCTTACGGACTGTGAAAAATTGCAGACAGATCTTAGGAAACTGGAAGACATCATTCAAACGGCATAAGAAAGGGACTAATGCAAAGTGATGCACATTGGAAAGAATAATCCAAATCATAGTTACCAAATGCTAGGGTCCACCTTGGAGGTCAACACCCAAGAAAAAGATCTATGTGTAATTGTAGACAATATGCCGAAACCTTCTGTACAATGTACAGCAGTGGCCATAAAAGCATACAAGATGCTGGGAATTATTAGAAAAAGGTTGTTAAATACAACTAAGATTGTTATAATGCCTCTGTATTGCTCCATGGTGCGACCTCACCTTGAGTGTGTTCAGTTCTGCTCACTGTATCTCAGAAAAATATAGCAGAATTAGAAAAGGTTAGAAGAAAAGCGGCCAAGATGATAAAGGGGATGGAATTCTGCTCGTATGAGGAAAGACTAAAGTTAGGGCTCTTCAGCTTGGAAAAAAGGCGATTGAGGGGAAGATATGATTGGAGTCTATAAAGTCCTGAATGGTATAGAATTGGTACAAATGAATTGATTTTCTTTTAGTTCATCAAAAATTACAAAGATTAGGAGACACAGGAAAATACTTTTAAAACCAATTGGAAGAAATATTTTTTTACTCGGAGAATAGTTAAACTCTGGAACATATTGTCAGAGTATGTGGTAGCAGCGGTTAATGTAGTTGGTTTTAAAAAAGGTTTGGACAAGTTCCTGGAGGAAACATCCATAGTCTGCTATTGAGACACACATAGGGGAAGTCACTGCTTGCCCTAGGATTGGTAGCATGGAATGTTGCTACTTTTGGGGGTTTTCCCAGGTGACCTGGATTGACCACTGTGGAAACAGGATACTGGGCTAGATAGACCATTGATCTGATCCAGTACGGCTGTTCTTATGAAGCCTCTTTGCTTACATTGAGAAGGCAAGTCTCAGTTGTGCATGCCATGATAACATCAAGACTGGATTATTGTAATGCTTTCTACACTGGTCTGATTGCAAAGGGTCTGCATCAGCTCCAATTGATTCAGAATGCTGCAGCAAGAGTAATAGAAGGTTGTAAATGACATGACCACATTACACCAGTTTTGCAAAAACTTCATTGGTTACCAGTACAATACAGTGTGACATTTAAAACTCTGTTTTTGATCTTCCAAAACCATCAAAGCAAATGGTCCAGAGTACTTGAAGAACAGGATCTCCCTCTACACACCTCCCAAGGTCAATAAGGTCCTCCCAGGGAGTATCCCTAACAATACCCTCTCCAAAGGACATCACACAATGTGATACCTGCCAGCAAGCCTTCTCCAGAGTGGCATGCACATTCTGGAATGCACTTCCTGAAAGGCTTTGCATAACACAAAATTTCCTTTGCTTATATTCTAGGCCAGTGTTTCCCAACCCTGTCCTGGGGGACCCCCAGCCAGTCGAGTTTTCAAGATAACCCAATGAATATGCATGAGAGAGATTTGCATACCTGTCACTTCCATTATATGCAATTCTCTCTCATGCATATTCATTAATCTACTCCTACACTACAGGACTTATCAATTCAGAAAATAACTTTACAATGTTAAATATCTCAATAAATAGAAAAGGCTATTGCCCATTTATGTACACTTTTTTTAAAAAAATAATCTTATTCACTTTATCAAACAACAAACAACTGATTATTTAATTTACCCTACAAGTCTATCCAAATGTAAATATAACCAAAGTGTCCATGTGCATCACCAATCTTGTTTCCACTTAGTATATCCCAATCTTCACTGGATTTCACAACATCATGTTACAGTTCTCTCTGCGTTCTCATTCAAATTGTTGTTTTTGTGGATCTCTCACTTGATGTTATACTATAATCAGCCAAGCCTGACACAAGTCTGTGTTTCACTAGCAAGCGTCTTCAGGAGCTAGACTGATAAGGACTTTGCGTTCTTGCTAAAATGTACATCAAAATATAATTTAATATATATTTCATCTCGCTTAATCTATAATACTTTCCAAACATATAATTTCTTACATACCTTGCTTTAAACATCATTTCTTTTTTCAGCAGCTTCAGGATTGGACTCTCCAACCCCAGGTCTTTAGCCAGACCTTTCCCGTTTCACCAAAATTCAGAATAACTAATTCAGGATACCTCTCACTATTTATTCCTCTACCATAGCTTTATCCAATTACAATAAATTCCACTCTACTTCTTTTTTAACCCAGGGGTGTCAAAGTTCCTCCTCGAGGGCCGCAATCCAGTCGGGTTTTCAGGATTTCCCCAATGAATATGCATGAGATCTATTCAAGTTTCAAGTTTATTAGGATTTTATATACCGCCTATCAAGGTTATCTAAGCGGTTTTTACAATCAGGTACTCAAGCATTTTCCCTATCTGTCCCGGTGGGCTCACAATCTATCTAACGTACCTGGGGCTATGGAGGATTGAGTGACTTGCCCAGAGTCACAAGGAGCAGCGCGGGGTTTGAACCCACAACCCCAGGGTGCTGAGGCTGTCGATCCAACCACTGCGCCACACACTCCTCTATTAGCATACAATGAAAGCAATGCATGCAAATAGATCTCATGCATATTCATTGGGGAAATCCTGAAAACCCGACTGGACTGCGGCCCTCAAGGAGGGACTTTGACTCCCCTGGTTTAACCCATTTGGCTCAATAGTTCCCAAGGAGTAAATTAAGCTTTGTTCTTTCCTCAATAAAATCTCAGAGATGTTCACTCCCATTGTTAATTGTATCGAAATCAATACCACAAATCTTAAATCACTCACTTCATGATTATTCTGAATCCAATGGGTAACCAATGGAAACCCTACCTTCCCCAATTGTAAATTACTGATATGCTGGGCTATGCGCTGTTTAATTTTCCTCTTTGTCTTGCCCAAATACCACCTCTCGCACAGATGTGCTATGCTGTAAACCACCGATTCTGTATTGCAATCAGTATAATGATGTAAATAAAACACCTGGTCACAATTGGGTATCGATATTCTGTCCCCCTTCCAATACAAACTTACAATAAACACAGCCTCCACACTTGTAATGCCCCACCTGGCCTCCAACTTCTCTATCAGAACACCTTTCAAAGTTGTTAGACAAAATCTTACGCAAATTATGGCTGTATGTGCAAATCTAGGTAATTCATCAAACTCAATATGAAGGTTCAAAATATACCAATATTAATCACTTAATTTGTTGAGATTGCCTTGAAAATGGCAAAATACACATAATTTGTTTATCATATTGCTTTTTATCAGCTCTTAACATAAGCCATCCCCTTTCTGTGTGTTTTGCTCTTTTAAACGCGCATTATATCATTTTTCCAGGATAACCCCTTTGACTAAATCGCTCAGTCATTTTATATGACTGTTGCCCAAAATCAGCAGGCTCACTACAAAGCCGTTTTACTCTAAGAAAGCCCACGGACCGGAACACTGTCCTTCAGTTTTCTAGGATGATAACTATTATAATTCAGGACAGTGTTCCGGTCCGTGGGCTTTCTAAAAATATAAGTAGAAAATTTGCCCTGGTTACACTTTATTAATATATCCCAAAACTGGATCTCTACTGATGATTTAGTGGATTGAAAATATATATTTGGATCACACCTATTTAAATATTGAAGAAACCCACTAAGTTCTTCTTCCCCTCCAGACGATATTAGAAGAATGTCATCTATAAACCTCTTCCAACAAACATTTACTCCATTATATTGACTAGTATACACAAATTTCTGTTCAAAGCATGCCATATAAAGGAACGCAATTGAGGGTACCACAGTAGTGCCCATGGCCATTCCCTTTGTTTGAAAATAATATCAATCCCCAAATCTGAAATAATTACACTTGACAATCAATTCACCATATTCCTTCAAAAGATTTTTTTGCCCACATGACATCTCCAAGGACTCAACTAACTCTCCCAATAAATCAATAGCTTCCTGCTGGGGGATGTTTGTACACAACTTGGTTACATTTAGAGTAACCAGAATCACTGGACTTTCCAAAATCACATTATCCAATTGCTGAATCAAATGAGTAGCGTTTTCAATAAATGAAGGAATCTAGTGAACTGCCTCTTGCAAGTGAAAGTCAAGATATTAGGATAAAGGTTGAAATAGTGATGTGTTACTAGATAAAATTGGCCGACCCAGAGGGAATTGAAGAGACTTGTGAATTTGGGGGGTAAAATAAATCAAAGGCGTCTTAGGATGTTCTACCATTAAATATTTATATTCCTTTGGGGTGATCACCTGATTGATCTTAGCCAAATTTTGACATTCATTAACCTCCGCCCAAATTCCTGTATGGGGTCTACCGTACCCAAACATTGATAATATTCTTGATCATTCAATTGTCTGAAAGCTTCCCTCTCGTATTCATCCCTATTCAGAAGCACCACAGTGCCCCCCTTGTCTGCCCGAGTTATTACGATGGATTTATCCTTTATCAGCTCATTAAGAGCTTTCACTTGTTTTTTGGATAAGTTATGAAATTCATTACATTCCTGACCCTCTGTTTGATCCAGCCCCTTTAACACCAATTGTTCAAATGTTTCTATTATAAGGTCCACATGAACCGGGGGAACCCAATGGGATTTAGTCTTATATTTTGATTTTATAAATACCCCTTTGTCATTATCAACATATACTCACAACCGTAACTTACGGAAGCATCTGTACAGATAAGCCTTAGTGGAAAATGAATTATCAGGGGAATAAGGTACAAAGGATAGCCCATATTGCCATACAGATTCTTCTATTTCAGATAATTGCTTATTAGATAAATTGAGTTTTGGTCCCTTTCACTATCCCCTGTATAAGTTTTAGTACCGGCTTTTATGGAATGCGTAAAAAAATCATTTGATAATTACCCTCATTACCCAATTGATTAATAATAATAATAAAAACTTTATTTTTGTATACCGCAATACCAGAATAGTTCAGAGCGGTTACCCTCATTACTACTTGTTCTATCATCAGTCTGCAGTTCTTCAGTGGAAGACGCTCTAAATTAATTAATATATGTGACTACCACTTTGTGGGGTTCTTTGTGATTTATAATTTTTCTTCATCCATGTATAAATGAATTCCTTAGTATAGTCATATTGTGGACTTTGTCATTTACATTAGCACTCTGCCCTTTCCAGGATCCAAAAGGAAACTTATTTTTACCCCACATGGCAGGAATCCCTGCTTAAAAGAAAATGCCTGTGGCTCTGTGGTTAAAGGCACTGCTTCCATCTTCCATAGGTCATGAGTTCAAATCCCAAGGATGGGCAGATACCCCAGCACATATTCCTATTTTTTTAGTGGCATTCTGCCATCTAGGTGTATCTTAATGATGTCACAATGATGTCAAAATTGTGCACCAGGAACATCCACTTGCTCTGAACTACTGCAGCCATTGTGTGAGTAGTGTATTTCCTTTTATGTTCTTAACCTTTTGGAAATGAGGTTTAGTATAAAATATATACATTTTTTCCATGTGCTTTGCTTGAGTAAATCAAGATTAAACATATTTTGACCTTAATATCAACCTGGAGTCCTCTTTAGCCCCCAAAATAGAAACTTTAGTATGAAATATATATTTTTTCATGTGCTTTGATTGAGTAATGCATTGTTAAACATCAAAAAATAGAAACCCTGTTCACCTATATGCATATGCCTCAAGCATGCTTAAATGATGCCTATCTAGCACCCAAATCACGCTCAGAAGTAGAACTGCTTTTGCAAGCAGTCCTCTTACTAAAAAATAGAGGATTTAGTATATATATATATTTTTTTTAATTATTTTTTTTAATGTACTTTGAGGAACATAGAGGCCAAAAGAGGAATTGGACAAGTGTTGAAGGTACATGTTTGATATTTATCCTAGAGAAATGACTGATTGTAAATCACAAGGATATAAGCTTGGCTTTGGAAGTGACATGCAGTTTACTATCTGAGTGTATGGTGCAATGGTTAAACCTACAGCCTTAGCACCCTGATGTTTTTGGTTCAAATTCTGCTCCCTGTGACAGAAGCAAAAAATTTTTTTAAAAGGATTAAAAGATAAGTAAAATATAATAGTGGTGCCAACAATTCACTGCATACACTTTTAATGAAAAACAGCATAAAATTGCCATTCTAATGAAGTCATAATAATGAGATGCGATAACATTATAGACATTGTGAAGATGTCTGTGACACCAAAAAGGCGACTCTGTAAAGGACATCTATTTAGATGCTTCTAGACTCAATGAGCAGCACTGACCATGATTCTCTATAGTATATCTATGCATTATAGAATTGCGCTCAGCATTTTTCTGCATACGTCTAAACAATGCCTAAATTTTAGATGTCCTTTACAGAATCTAGCCCTGGGTGTCCAAATAGTAGATGAAAGTTAGGGCTCCTTTTACGAAGCCGCATTAGCGGCTTTAGCGCACGCGACTTTAAATCACATGCTACCCCTGCACTAGCTGAAAAACTACCGCCTGCTCAAGAGAGGCAGTAGCAGCTAGCGCATCCGGCAGTTTAGCGTGTGCTATTACGTGTGTTAAACCGCTACCGTGGCTTCGTAAAAGGAGCCCTTAATGTGGCCAAATGCAACATTGAAAAGAATAACCCAAATCATAGTTACCAGATGCTAGGGTCCACCTTTGGGGTTAGCACCCAAGCAAAAGATCTGGGTGTCATTGTAGATAAAACAATGAAACCTTCTGTCCAATGTGCGGGAGCAGCCAAAAAAGCAAACTCGATGCTAGGAATTATTTTTTAAAGGGATGATAAACAAGATTATTAATTTTATAATGCCTCTGTATCGCTTCATGGTGTAACTTCACCTTGAGTATTGCGTTCAATTCTGGTCGTCTATCTCAAGAAAGATATAGCAGGACTAGAAAAGGTTCAAAGAAGAGCGGCCAAGATTATAAAGGGGATGGAACTCCTCTCGTACAATGAAAGGCTAAAAAAAATTAGGGCTCTTCAGCTTGGAAAAGAGACAGCTGAGGGGAGATATGATTGAAGTTTACAAAATCTTGGTGTATAACGGGTACAAGTGGATTGAGCTTTTACTCCATCAAAAATAACAAAGACTAGGGGACACTCAAAGTTACAGGGAAATAAAAGCAATAGGAAGAAATATTTTTTTCACTCAGAGAATAATTAAGTTCTGTAACAAATTGCCAGAAGTTGTGGTAAATGTGGTTAACAAACCTGGTTTTAAGAAAGGGTTGAACAATTTTCTGGAGGAAAAACCCATAGTATATTATTGAGACAGACATGGGGGAAACCACTACTTGCCCTAGATTGGTATCATGGAATGTTGCTACTTTTTGGGTTTTTGCCAGGCACTAGTGACCTGGATTGGCCACTGTGAAGACAGGCTACTGGGCTAAATGGACCATTGGTCTGACACAGTAAAGTTATTCTTATGTTCCTATAACTTGTCAATCATTTATATATGTATGATTTTATGTACACCCCTGACACAGGCACGTATGCTCAAACAAGGCCCGTATTAGACCCATCAATAAATTGAAGTTTGATTGCCCAGCACTTGAAAGCTCTTTTGAGCTTTTTCTGCTCCTAGAGTGGCCTGTACTTTGTACTTTGGTTCCCTCTCTTCTTTGATTGGCTTTCATGTTGAAATATGTTGAGCATATAATATATGGTTGAAAAAAATATGACAAACTGAATATAGACTGCCACTGGATTTTGCAAAAGCACTGTTCTTATTTTTATGGCACCCTATTACGGTATATAAAATTGAAAAAGTATTATCAGAGTGTTTATATTTTTGTAATAAAAATTACATGACACCTTGAACATTCTTTGTATTTAATATTCATATCTTCTGCTTATTTAATTACTGTGTTCAGCATGTGCTTCATATTGAACCTTAATAAGCTCCCCAGACTCCCTCAAAGCATTAAAAGTGATCACTGTTACTTAATGCAGTAAAACACTGTGGATTTTGCAGGTATTTATAACAGGGACACAAAATTGTTGGTATGAAATACAATGTAACACTGTTGGTTCTTAGTCCTCAAAAAAAAATACAGTTTTTATCATTGGCAGTCCCTTTATTTGAAATTGGGTCACATACTTTGAACTGAAAGTGGCTATTTTAATTTAGAAAATATGATAAATTACAAATCTGCCATCATATTTAAATAATGCTACAACTTTAGCTGGGGTTGTTTATAGGAAAGAAAAGGAAAACCAAGTGAGCTACATACACTGAAAGAAATGCAAGTACAATAATTTGTGATTAAAATTCTGTGGAAATGAAAGAGAGAAGAGCACCAATAGTTCAGAGACACTGATTTACAGGGGATTAAGTAATCCAAAACCTTTGCCTAAGATTTAAAATGTCAGAATTTCAAGTACTAATTCACTGCCCAATTGTGAGATTTCATTGGGATTCTACTTTTATTATGTACAGAAATATGTATGTGTATAAATATATAGAAATATCTATATACAGTAAAGAAAACAAATATGCAGAGAACACAGAAGATGCTTTACAGTAGAAGGTATATCATCTGGACGCCTTAGTCCAGCATGAAAACTCAAATTTCATGAATTTACTGGTTTGCAGCTAGTCATGTTCCAGTGAAGACCGTAAACCAGTGTCCCTGCCAATAATCATTGGACATTTTCAAATGTATGTTTCACATTCATTACAGCACCCTAGGTTAGGTTAGGTTATATTATAATACTATCAAGTATATGTCGAGAGAAAGGTCTCATTGAAGATTAATCAAACAACATTAGAAGGTCATACACACTCTTTGTGTATCTTTTAGAAGATTAAATGAAGACAATGTGCAAAACAGGCTATTTAATAATGAAGGGCTCCATTCAGCAACAAAGTATATAGTCCCCTATGCACTTTTTAAATATAAATGACTTTGAAAATGCAGCCTTGTGCCTCTGAATACTCATTGTGCCCCATCTTTGGAATACAATGTGCATGAAGTACTATTTGCAGAGCAATGAGGAAACTGTGTGCACAAGGTTATGTTAGAGCAGGGGTAGGGAACTCCGGTCCTCGAGAGCTGTATTCCAGTCAGGTTTTCAGGATTTCCCCAATGAAAATGCATTGAAAGCAGTGCATGCATATTCATTGGGGAAATCCTGAAAACCCGACTGGAATACAGCTCTCGAGAACCGGAGTTCCCTACCCCTGTGTTAGAGGGAAGAATTTCAAAGCAGCAGTAACTCTTTCATACTGCAAAAATAATCTGCTGCAAAATGAAAGAGGAAGAGATGGGACGATCATGATTTTTTTTTTGGGGGGGGGAGGGGAGATTTGTAGCCTGAGAAATGGAAAACTAGAGTTGAAATTATAGAATTGAATGGCAAAGCAAAGATGTCTGTCATAAAATTTCTCCCACTCCCTCTCCATTTCTCCTCTGTGACTCGTCAAAACCTGATTTCTGATTGGTGGTTTGGCTTCTGGTTAGTCACTGAAAAATTTCTTGAGAGGGAGCGGATGCCATGATAGACCAAATGGAATTTTCTCAGCGCCCACTTAGTTTTGTTATTGCACTTTTGCTCTAGAAATGAGAAAATGTAATTTAATGCTCCCTTCAGCCTCTGTCTCACTAATTTTAGCTTGCCAGCTCATATTTCTTTTATGTCTTTTCTGCATCAATTAATTGTACTTAGTAACCAAGCATGTGAGCTCGGTGACTGACAGAGAAGGCTGGCATACCTGCCATGACAGGGAACAAAAAAGCTACAGCACCTTTTTTAGGAGTAATTCAAGTACAATCTCTATTGATATATATATTTCATCTTTGGATTAACATCTAGAATACCCTTTGCCTAGAATGAAAAGTTTGACTCGAAAAGATGACCTAGGACTAATAAAAGGAGACTTCCAGGCTCTTGGGTCACACAAAATCATATTGCGGGAGAGAGGTGTGTTTTTTGGGGAAATATATTTAAAGGGTCAATATTCAAAGTGATTTAACCAGTCAGAAGCAGCTCCTGGCTGCTTATGCAGTGCCATCTGCTGATATTCTGTGGCATGTAACTGGTTACTGCTGCTCCATATCACTGCAGAGACTTCTAAACTGAAAGCTGGCTGTTTTGTGAGTGATCTGGGGTTGGAGTCAGCACTTATGTGATTAAGTTCCAATATTCAGCACTTAGCCACCTAAGTTAAGCAGCCAAATCAGACTGCATAAAACATAGTCCTATCTTTATGTGGTGTCACTTAAACAGTTAAATACTGAATACTGTACTTAACTGCTTAAGAGATAGCCGGCCGCATAAAACCTGGATAGGGCCCAGCATTGAGTATTATTTATATAAAGCTTCTATACTACTAACTATAATAATAATAATAGCTTTATTTATATCCCATCACACCTTTTCAGTTCAAGACGGTATACAACAAAAGGTGCTGTAAGGACAGCGAGGTAACATCAATTAGAATTGGGGAGGAGTAGAAAGACAGTTATGTGATGAGGTGACACAGGGAAGGAGGAAGTCAATTCAGAGCAGTTTACATGAGCAGCTTTGATGGAAATGTGAACAGCATTCAGGAATAACATCAACGGTGGCTAAACAAAAATGCTCAAGGCTGCCAGTTGAATATCTACCTCTTAGTCTGTATTTCAGAGGTATGCACAACAGGTAACAACAACCACTCACTTACAATTTAAAATGTTTCTGCATATCATGAAGTTTAACATTCTTTAAACTGGGCTACTGCGCCCAGATCCAATGAATGGGATCAAAGCAGAGGTTGAGATCTGCAGTGATTAGCTTACACAAAGAGCAGATCACCAATTGTAAACTGGAGTAGAAGTTTTAAAGGTTTTATTGTACCAGACCACCACTATGTCTGACATGGCCAGATTTCACCTACAAAGGTTGCATTAAGGGCAATGACTAGAGGGAGGATGAATAAATTAAAATTTTTCTTTAGAACTAGCACTCAATGGCAAGCAGCCTTTAACCGCCCCTCTAGTCATTGCCCCGCTGCAGCATTTGAAGGTGAAATGTGGCCATGATAGGCAAAGTGTTGTGGTCCAATACAGCTTTGAAACTTCTACTCCAGTCTATGTTTGGAAATCTGCTCTTTCTTCTGTGGATCCAATTAATGGCCAGATGTGATGGATCACAAACTACTGATGGAGAAGTTGGGAAGAGATTAGGGATACTAGGGAAGGTTGGGTTTTGAGGTTTGGCATATTTCAGAAGCCGGTGCTCAAAATGAACAAGCATATACTGATTCAACTTTATTAGGAGACATCTGTGGTATCATGCACAAAAGAAGGACAATGGGTGTAATGGTATTTGAGATTTTATGCAAGCTGTGGAAGACTTGGGGGAGGTCAGGGGAGAAAAATAAAAGTATGCTTGAAAAGCTGTTGTGCTGGAGATCTTTGAAAATGGCTTTGCTGTAAAACTTTAATCTTATTGTTAACAGAGATTGTGAGTGTTGACTCAGGTAAGATTTGCCTGATACCAAAATCTGCAATAGAGTAGACACCCCAGATGGTATAAATAACATGAAGAAAGACCTAGCGAAGCTTGAAGAATGGTCTGAAATTTAGCAGCTAAAATTTAATGCTAAGAAATGCAAAGTCATGCATTTGAGCTGAAAAACCCCAAAAGAACGGTACAGTTTAGGGGGTGAAGAACTTATGTGCACAACAGAAGAGCGGGACTTGGGTGTGATTGTATGTGATGATCTTAAGATGGCCAAACAGGTTGAAAAGTTGACGGCGAAAGCTAGAAGGATAACTAGGGTGCCTAGGAAAAGGTATGGCTAGTAGGAAAAAGGAGGTATTGATGCCCCTGTATAACACTCTGGTGAGACCTCATTTAGAATTTTGTATATAATTCTGAAGACCGCATCTTCAAAAAGATATAAAAAGGATGGAGTCGGACCAGAGGAAGGCTACTAAAATGGTGTGTGGTCTTCGTAATAAGACGTATGGGGACAGACTTAAAGATCTCAATATGTATAAGTTAGAGGAAAGACAGGAGAGCGGAGATATCATACAGACGTTTGAATACATGGTATAAATGTGCATGAGTTGAGTCTCTTTTAATTGAAAGGAAGTACTGGAATGAGAGGACATAGGATGAACTTAAGAGGCGATAAGCTCCAGAGTAATTTAAGGGAATACTTTTTTTACAGAAAGGGTGGTGGATGTGTGGAACAGTCTCCCAGAAGATATGGTGAAGACAGATACCGTGTCTGAATTCAAGAAGGTGTGGGATAGGCACATGGAATCTCTCAGAGAGAAAGAGATAATAGTTACTGCGGATGGGCAGACTAGAAGGGTCATTTGGCCTTTATCTGCCATCATGTTTCTATTGGAAGAGATGCAACAGGCTTTAATAAATATTGTATATTAAGTAGATATAGAAGGGTGCACTTAAATCATTCATAGGCCTACAAAATAAGTTTGGCTTTCTAGGTAAGGATTTTGGTGAGATTTACAGCTCAGAAGCTATCTATGAAAGGGAAAGGAGATGGGATAGAAACACAGAAACATAGAAAAAAGCAGCAGAAAAGGGCTATAGCCCACCAAGTCTGCCCATTCCAAGTATCCCCTCCCCTGAATTTACTCCCTTAAAGATCCCACGTGAGTATCTCATTTTCTCTTAAAATCCGTCACACTGCTGGCCTTTATCATCTGGAGTGGGAGTCTGTTCCAATGATCCACTACTCTTTCGGTGAAGAAGTACTTCCTGGAGTCGCCATGAAACTTCCCTCCCCTGATCTTCAGCGGATGCCCTCTGGTGGTCGAGGGTCCCATGAGCCAGAAGATATCATCTTCTGACTCGATGTGTCCCGTGATGTACTTATATGTTTCAATCATATCTCCCCGTTCTCTTTTTTCCTCAAGTGAGTACAGCCGCAATTTTTTAAATCTTTCTTCATACATGAGATCCTTGAGACCCAAGACCATCCTGGTAGCCGTTCGCTGAACCGACTCGATCCTCAGCACGTCCTTTCAGTAGTGTGGTCTCCAAAACTGAACACAGTACTCCAAGTGAGGCCTCACCATGGCTCTGTACAACGGCATCATAACTTCAGGTCTCCTGCTGACGAAACCTCTGCGGATACACCCCATCATTTGTCTTGCACTGGAGGAAGCCTTCTCCACTTGATTGGCAACCTTCATGTCCTCACTAATGATCACCCCTAGGTCGCGTTCCGCCGTGGTCCTAACCAAGGTCTCACCATTTAGTACATAAGTTCTACGTGGGTTTCTCTTACCCAGGTGCATTATCTTGCATTTTTTAGCATTGAAGCCTAGCTGCCAAGTAGTTGACCATTGTTCCAGCAACAGTAGGTCGTGTGTCATATTATCAAGTAATAAGCTTTTGCCTACTATGTTGCAAAGTTTGGTGTCGTCGGCGAACAGTGATACCCTTCCTCTAAGTCCTTGCGTCATATCTCTTATGAATAAGTTAAATAGAATCGGGCCCAGGACCGAGCCCTGCGGCACTCCACTGATCACGTCCGATGCTTCGGATGGGGCACCGTTCACCACCACCTTCTGAAGTCTACCGCTCAGCCAATCCCCAACCCATGTAGTTGGAGTGTCTCCTAATCCTATCGATTTCAGCTTGTTCAGTAATCTTCGATGAGGGACGCTATCAAATGCTTTACTGAAGTCCAAATATACCACGTCCAGTGACTCTCCGGCGTCCAGTTGTCTAGTAACCCAGTCAAAAAAGCCAATCAGATTAGATTGGCAGGATCTACCCTGGGTGAACCCGTGTTGATGTGGATCACGCAGTTTTTCTTTGATAGATTTGATATAACACCTTTCTGTGGTTACAATCAAAGTGGTTTCCACATTATATACAGGTATTTATTTGTACCTAGGCAATGGAGGGTTAAGTGACTTGCCCAGGGCCACAAGCAGCTGCAGTGGGAATCAATCCCAGTTCCCTTGGTTCTGAGGCCAATACACTAACTATTAGTCTCCTTCTCCACTCCTGCTGAAAAGAAATGCTGAAAGAAATGGCCTACATTTGGAATAACTCAGATGTGGTTAAACATACTGCGGTAAATATTCAGCTCACGGTAGTCAGCGGCTTTTAAATTGCTTATAATCACAGGCTGAATTAACCCAGGATATTTAGTGGCAGTCCATATCCGAGCTCCAGCACTGACTTACCTTGTGAGCCTGTAATGTTAACCAGACACCGACCAATAATCAAACCACTTCCTGGTTAACTTGGCGGATAAACTTAGGGCAGCTTTTTTGCTGTTCTAGCTTAAGCTGCTTATTAAGTCAGTTAGTGGATTGAATGTTGCTGCCAGACAGTCCTGAGTGGTCACAGGCAATATTCTATGGCATAGGCCAGTTAAACCCCTTTTTTTTCAAATTCATTAGTATTACACATCTGTGAGGGTATGCTCCTCTATAGAGAATAGAAATCTAATCTCCACAGGCTAAAAGGAGGAGCTAGCAAGAAATTTTAACATTCTGGTATGACTGTATCAGAGACAGTGAATCTAGATTACTTTCATCTATAAAACATTTAGTAGGCATATCTCCAGCTGTTCTAGCAACATATATCATTTAAGACCATCCTGTCCTAGGCTGTTCAACTATGTGGCAGACATAAGCCTGGCTCAGCCTTACAATTAATCCTTGCTTCCTTAGGGATAAAAGGAAACAGAGACATATGCGGAAATTGTGATAGATGGCAATATAACCTAATGAAAAAGAACAATAAGACATTGAATGATAATAAACGTGGACCTCTTTAAAGAGTAGCAAAATTTAATCCTAATTGATCACCTCAAATGAGCAATCAATTGCTAAAATGAATGGCAATATTGGGTCATTTCAAAAGATTTGGTTGTTATTCTTTAGAAAGACTAAACAAAGAGGAGAAGGCTCTGCAGAAGCGCAACTTGAGCCAAAGCCTGGATTAAACTGGAATCAAGGAGGCATGATGGGAATACTTCAGGAGTGGCTACATGTTTGAATGGATAAGAGGTAAGGACTGGGCCCTTTAGGTGGATTGACAAGGTTTAGATTTACAAAATGGTGGCCTCCTAGTTTTAAAAATATGTTTACAGGATGAGAGCTGTCTGATGTGTGATATTTTGTTTGTTTTTTATTCAAAATCTATAATGGTGACTTTTTTTGGTAACAAATTTGGGCTCCTTTTACAAAGCCACAGTAGAGGTTTCTACCACAGGCTGGCGAGGCAAATGCTAAACTAAACTAAACCTTAAGCTTATATACCACATCTTCTCTATAAGGATAGAGCTCGGCACAGTTTACAAGAGTTTTGAAAAAAGGAAAATATAATAAGAATTAGTGATTATATAGAGAGCAGCGAAATTTACATTTTTGAAAATAGCCACGTTTTCAGATGTTTTCGAAATAACTGGAAAGAGCCCAAATTACGCAGCTGGACAGGAAAGTTATTCCAAAACTCAGTAATTTTAAAGTGAAGAGATTTCCCTAATTTTCCAATATAGATAACGCCTTTTAACGAGGGGAAAGATAATTTAAGCTCCTAGGAATTCTATAAGTGGCAGAGCATTTACTTTGCCAGCCCGCAGTAAAAAAAAACCTCTACCGCAGCTCTGTAGAAGCCAGTGTTAGTTGCCATTCCCGACAACATCCACCACCATGATCTATGAATATTATAAAAATGCATTATAATGATACTTCATTTTGACAAAGGTTGACCTACTAAATCTTGGATCAGTTGATTGTAGAAGGGCTACCTTATAAACTGTGAAACTGATACACTCATAAAGGCTGGCCTCTTCTAGAAGTATAACAGAAATCTGAAAGAGAAATTTCAGCTAATCTATTTCCCTTCTTTTGAAAATCCAGTCCAAAGCAAATATGCTATCATCCAAATCAAAACTGTTCAGAGCCAGAAGGACTAAAACAGGCACTACAGGAGAGACAGTGTCATTCCCTGGCACAGGGCTATTTTTTTTCGGTCTCACCTCGATTCATTCTGGAAGACAATTACCAACTTATGCTGCGAAGGGACTGGATGAAACATCTTAAAAGGGTTGGCAGACAGCGCGGCAGATGGCTTTCCGCATACGTAATCGTATTCCAGTGGCCAAAGCAGGGATAATATTGAGAAAAACTCGGCCAGAATGGGAAGCGTACAGCTTGCGTCAGGCTCTGTAGTTTAGCCACGCACAAGCTAGTACACCAAAAAAGTGAACAAATATTTTGTTGCTAAATTGAGCCCAAATGCTCTCCAGCACTTTTTTCTAATGCCAAAGAAACATAGCAGTATATTCATTTGGTAATATCCATAACTGAAATAACAGAAGATACATTTACACAGCTTGCATTGATACAAATAATTTTCATAGTAAAGTACAATATAAATCAAGTTCCTTCCCTTAAATTTTACAACAGAATGATAGATTATAAACTCCTTGGACTGAGAAAACATTACGGTTGTCCGGTGAAAAATCCAAATGGGTAAATCTCTCCAAGCTGTAAAGCTCAGCTAACAATTGCAGCTAATTATATTCCGCGGGGACTGTGTAATCTCTTAACACTAAATTCATCTAGTTTCCATATCAAAATATTTTATTATCATTTTTTAGATCAGCAGAGTAAGGCAGCCTGAGGGGCATTTAATCCTATGACTGATCGCACCTCTGAGGGATTCAAAGCACCAGGACACACCACATCATGATACTTGGGTTTAGTGAGAACATTTACCCCTCTTTGCCTATTTGCAAAAATGAATCACAATCAGTTCAAATCTTAAAAGAAAAAAAAAAAAAAAAGAAAAATACAACAAATAATCCGTTACTTAATTTCTACCATCAATACTAAAACTGATGATACTTCTTATTCCTAATAATGTGCATGGTTAATTTTGATTAGTATACAAAATGTCAGATGTAAATAATATGAAAGTTCCACGAAAACAAAATCTTAATTCTTGTTGTATAGACAAAACAGTAACCAACAAAATGACACTATGCTATTTTAAGTTAAATTAAAAAATAGAAAGTGCTTTTAAAATATATTTTTACAGTTTAAAAACAGCTTCTAACCACCACTATGGACATATTTACAAGTTTTTAAAAAAAATGTAATATCTGAGGACAACTGACTGAATTTCATTATTTCTTTTCAGAAATAAAAATGCTTCACCTGGCTTTTCTAGCAATGGTTGGAAGTTACTGTACCCACGTCACCTTGTAGTAATAGTTTAGCTTATTCTTTGTTCCATGTGGTCGAGCACCAGAAGCTGTAATAGAACTAAAACTGTATAGCTTAATATTATAATCATAAAGGTGAACCAGTTAAAACACTTAAAAGTGATTTGTTTTTCTTTACAGTAAAATTGCAGTAAACAGACTTCATTTAAAGCACCAGAATATAAATTCCTCAAGTAAGCCAAAGGACTATGAAGGCTCATAATATACATGCGATTTTGTCATGTAATGCATTTAAACTACAAAAATTTTCTCTCTGTATTTCTTTTTTTTTTTTTTTGCTTGAATGTGCTTGAGCACCACCATATGGGAAGATATAAAAGTCACAGTTTTAGTCACTTTTTGTTTAAAACCTCAGCCATGAAAATGGTTGAAGTGAATTTACCGTAAACGTTATGCAAAATCTTCTTCTGACAGCACCTTTTCTCCTTTTGACAGCACCTTTTAAGAAGACACAGTGCAGTAAAAAAAAAAAAAAAAAAAAAAACCCACATAAAACACAAAAAATCCTGTACTGCACAAGGCAGTACATCACCTATGGAAACCTATAACCAATGGTTATAGGGCCCTGTCACCTGCGTAAGAGCATAAGAAGACACCGTGATGACACTATCTTGAGTAACTGTTAATGCCCTGCGGGAAGGAATTTGGTTCAGCTCATATTCTTCACAGAAAATGTCTTTGCTTTCCTGGGTTGTTGGTTTTGTAGTCCTGCTTTCGCATCTTAATCTTTCTGCAGCCTCCCTTTCTTTTGCCCTCCCTGCCATTTTGGCTTCCCAAATTGCTAGTCCATGTTTTGGCTTATTTAAATTCTTGTGTTGGTAAAAAACCAAGGAGATGCGGGTGGGATGGCTGCGGTTGGGTTTTTTGACTGGCGTGGTGGCATGGAGCTCCCGACGGGCACATTCAATCAGGATGGAGCCGTGCGAAGGTGCCACAGCCACACCACCAATCTCCTCATCCAGAAAATTGTGCTCGCTATCTGACCACATCTCTTCTTCCTTTTCTCCATGCGCTGCTGGTGGCACTAGGCTGCCAATTTGCTCCTCCTTGATCTCAGAATCACTGTCTGCATCTTGAAATGACTTGCCCGGTTCCACCTGACATTCATTTCGACTTGTATGCCTTGATTTAGCGTTCAGTGGCGAAGACGTTTTGCAGGAGCTAACCAACTGAGGACAAGGAGGGTTTGGGAGCGGAGACTGATAGTTTTGATCGTCAAATGGCTTCTGGTCAATTATGCAGTCAGAGGGACCTTGGACTTTGTGGTTGGACAGCCTAGTGTTTGACACATCTGGCACCCCATTCATGCCATATTTCTGTAAAACACAATCTCCAGCTGACGGATCACCATTGTATTTCGTGAATGGGGCTGCACTGTGCTGACCATTGCTATATTCCAAACATCCATTAGAAATAGAATCATTGTGTAGAACATTTACACACATAGATGTTGCTGAGGGACAGGAGTGTAAAGTATCACCATTGCATGGAGTGGACTGGTTACTTTTACTAAGGGAGTTTTTAGCACGCTTCATTGACTTCAGACGGTCTTGAGATTTCATCTTTTTTCCCGAGAAGTGTTGCAAAGGAGTAGTTTTGTTCCCTTAAGAATACATAAAAAAATAAGTAAGTAAATAAAGATACCCCCCATATATCTCGGTATAAATGCAAGACATTTAATGAAACATTAAGAATGAATAGAAAAAGTCTTCTACACCTCTGTGAGGGAGTAGGTGGTATAGTGAAGTGCACTCATTCAGTGATATTACAATTAAGTCCCCTTACATTAGGCGGTGCTAGCTCACTGATGATAAAGTGTAAACTACCTTAGGATAGGTGGAGCAACCCTGTTGAGTCAAGGGAGCAGGGCTCAGGCAGGGAGACGTTTAAATGCCTTGAGGTCTTGAATGTAGAGGACTCCAAAGATGCAGCAAGCAGGGCTGCAGTACCTAGTGGAGACCGATACACTAACCATTACCACAGGAATTCCCATGGTAATGGGGAAACTTTGCCAATTTTGCCCGGTATTACCACAGCAATGGTTGACCATTCCACAGCAGTGCTGTGGGAATGGGAACTGCTGCCACGGTAATACTGCAGCAATTGAGATACAGGACACCCTCCCCAAATACCTTTTAATGTCCCCAGTGGTCTAGTGCTATGTTTCTCAACACGCGATATGTGTACCCTTAGGAGTACGAGGGCCACCTGTTGGGGGTACACGGCCTGGCTGGTGCCAGGGATGTCTCCCGGTGGGATCCTTGCCTGCCCCTCTTCTGAGCAGGGACTTATTGTATGTTAAAATGTACAGCGCTTTAGAAATAATAAATAGTAGTAGTAGGGGATGCCTCCCTGTCTCCCTCTGCAAGCCCGCTGCACCACCCCCACCCCCAAAGCTGACACGCTCCATCCCCCTTCCCCCCAGCAACAACTCCAAGCCATGGCGCATGCAGCAGCCAGCCCACAAGCCTTTCCCCCGACATCAATTCTGACATCAGAGAGAAGGTTCAGGGCCAGCCAATCGCTGCCTGGCTGACCCAGGACTTTCTCTCTGATGTTGGAATTGATGGGGGGAAGGCTTGTGAGCCGGCCGCATGCAGCGTGTGAGTTGCTGCATGCACCCAGTTCACAAGCCTTCCCCATGACGTCAAAATCTGCTGTCTATATTTTGCTCTATATTTGTCTATTTTTCTATAGTTGTTACTGACTGCATATTTTAAAGTCATGTGCCTTGACCTCTTTGAAAAAAAAAACAACTGAATATAAATTATAATTCATATTTTCTCTGCGTATAGTGTGCTCTGTGTTTTTTTAATTTTGTGGTTACCATTATGTATTAATAAAATTATATTGTGTGCATATGAAAAATGGATGGAAGAAATTGTGTTACAATTAGTACTATTATTATGGAGGTTGGGTCAGGAGTGGAACTTGAGCAGGGGTACTCGGTTGGTATTTGTTAGTCTTTGGGGGTACTTGGCTTAAAGAAGTTGAGAAACACTGGTCTAGTGGCTTCTTTGAGAGCAGGAAAGAGCCTAACTTTTCTTGCTTCTCCCACTGCTGCTAAAGCCGTCACCACTGCTAATCCAAAGATTCTGAAATGGCTTCCGAGATTGACTGCAGTGAACTCGTGAAAGACAGTCTCATGAGTTCACGGCAGCCAATCAGCTAGCGGCTCTGCACGGACAGGAGCAACCTTCTTTCACTCCTGCCCATGCCCATGCCCATGCCCATGCCCTAGCTGATTGGCTGCTGTGAATTGTTGTGGTCCCGCGAGAACTCACAACAGCTAATTAGCTAGTGGTTCTACACAGGCAGGAATGAAGGAAAGTAGCTCCTGCTGCAATTCACCGCTGGGCCACTAGGGATGCTTAAGATACATGGGGGAGGCGGGAGGGAGATAAAAATAATTAGAATCACCTGGAACAGGAGGAGGGAGGGATCCCTCCGGCAGGCCTGGTGGAGGCCTGCAAGGCATCAGGAGGGAGTGGGGGAAAGGGTACAGAACCTGGAAGGGAGGGACGGGGGCTGGGTGCAGAAACTGGCAGGGGAGGGAGTGATTGAGGGGACTGGATGCAGAGCCTGGCAGAGCAGCGAGGGAAGGGGAACAGGGTGCAGAACCTGGTAGGGTAAGGCACTGCACTTGAACAATAAACCCACCCAGTTTATATTTGAGTCAACCTTTTGGGGGGGAAAAAAGGTTACCTCAGTTTATATTCGGGTTGGTTTATATTCGAGTATATACATTACTATTTTAGTAGCTGTCCTCTGGACTGACTGTCCTGTTTATCTTTTTGAAGGTGCAGTCTCCAGAATTGTACACAATATTCTAAACGAGGTCTCACCAGAGTCTTATACAAGAGCATTGGAAGAGAATAAAGTGTTATCCCAGAAACTTGTGAAGACTCAGTATCAGCTCAATAATAAGTATGTTGAAGTGCAGGAGAACTAAAAGAAAGTATCAGAGCTGGACACTGAGATACAAGTAGTACAGGGTCAGCTGACACAAAAGCATGCCCAGTTGACTGAAGTGTAGCTGTAAGGAGGGAGTGGCTAGCCAGCTCAGGAAGACTTCACAAATGATGGATTCCATGAAGGAAGAAGTCCAAGGTTTAATGAAGCAGTTCATGGAGTGGGGCTGAAGAATGCAAGCTGAGAGGGGAATAGCCTGGTTGATATTAAGGAGAGTGACTTGTTGGTCATCCCAGAGTTATGGAAGGATTTAATGAGAGGCTGGTGAAGAACACCACAGTGGAATTTTCAAGGAGTGGCTGTCCACTATGTTTTGTAGTTCAGTTTTATTCTGTACTTAAGAACCAGGGTGCATGTACTCTGGGCAAAGATGGGAAGTAGTCCATGTCTGGAGACAGTGAAAGTAATTCCTGGCCAGAAGAATGTGAAATCTCCTGAGGAACAGCAAGCAGCCTGAAGGAAGGTACTGGAGAAGGAATGGAGTACAAGGATGAGGACATGGGAACCCATCCGCCAGCCCTACAGAGGAGCTATCAAGTACAGTCCCCGCATCAGGGCAATGGTAACTTAAGAAATAGAAGTCAGTTGACCCACCAAGGCCTTTCCCTTAGGAATATGGACAGTGCCTTGAATAAAGGAAGCCCAACGTGTAACAAGGCAACTTGAAGGAAGAAGCTTAAAGCCAGGAGTGGAATGCCATGGATATGGAAGCTGTCAAGATGGGGATGCCTCAAAGGTAAGCTTGGCTGTCCAAGAGAATCATAGAAGCTTACATTCTTCCCATTTCCAGTGGTGGATGTGTCAAGGGATCAGAGAATCCAAAAGTCAGACCTCCAACGCTCGTAAGGACCCGATTGTAGTAGTTGTCAGACTCAGAATGGAAGAGTGTCTGCCTATTGCAGAGGGAGAAGACTCAGATGATGAAAATGGTCCAGTGGTGACATGGAGAAGGCAGATACCTGTGTCTGGAGAGATGAGGTTTTCTAGTGATAGTAACTGGTTTTAAGATGATTAGTACTGATGGCTGCTGAATGAGAAGATTGTGATGCGACTAATGGATAGAGCGCCAGTCCAGCTGTTTTCTACTGGACTGAATGTCCCTATGATAGGAATTTGGACAATGTGGGACTACTGGTGTAGCAGGGCCCAATGGCTGCTGTGTCTACTTTACCCTGTTCAAATGTGGGTGCTGAAGGCATGGCATGAATGAGAGGGTTGTGGCCCTGGGACAGTCTCGGGGATTCCTAGTGGTTGGGAGGGGTCCTGGGTGTCTTATGGGATGGCTACCCTCAGCCCTTTGGGGGGATGCCCCTGGTTGTGGTAGATGCTCATCCTATGAGGATTGAGCTGAGGGAGAGGGTATGTGAGAGAGCAGGTGATATAGTGAAGAGTACTCTCTCACTAATATTGAAATTAAGCCCCCTTACAGCAGGAGCACTGGTTCACTGATGCTAAGAGTAAACCACTTTACAGTAGGTGGGGCAATTCTGTTGCGTCAAGGGGCAGAGCTCAGGCAGGTAGAAGTTTAAATGCCCTTAGGCTGAACAAATTGAGGAGGTACCGAGGGAAGAGGACTCCAAAGGTGTGGCAAGCAGATCTGCACTACCTAGGAAAAGGCTGGGGAAGAAGAATGGCCTTGGTAGAGACTGCTACACTGTAAGTGACAGAAGCAGATTTGAGGTAAGATATGTTTATTTTATAATCTGGTTGACAGAGTGACTTGGGAAGTCAGGGCTAAGCAGTGCCCAGTATGGGGAATATTGAAGCTGGAGGGCTGGGATTCCAGGAAGACAAAATGAACAAGTTGCCTAGTGCAGGGGTAGGCAATTCCGGTTGTCGAGAGCCGAAGCCAGGTCATGTTTTCAAGATATCCACAATAAATATGCATGAGATAGATTTGCATCTCAAGGAGGCAGCGCATGCAAATCCATCCATACATATAGTTTATTAAAAAAAAATTAATTAGATTTCTAAGCGGCGTACAATCTAAAATTTACATAAAAACATATTAAAAATCAGGATACTAGATAAAATCTAAAACACTTAATAAGACATATAGACCAACTTCAAACAATAGGAAATGAGGGGAAGAACTACAATCGTAAAAGAAAAGTGAAACAAAAAAGGAAAACACAGTAGGTTAGGATAAAAAGTAATAATTTTAAGTTTTTTGTCCTTAAGAGGACAGTTGTTGTCCAAAAGCATCCCGGAACAAGAATGTTTTTAATTTTACTTTGAATTGTTTTATTTCGGATTCATTGCGCAAATAGTTAGGCAGCGAATTCCAGAGAGTAGGGGCAGTGACAGCAAAATTATTGGAACGCAATGTATTGATTAATTTTAAAGAAGGTATAACGAGAAGATTTTGAGACATTGAACGAAGCGATTTTAAAGTATTATAAGGAATTAAAAGTCTGTTAATGAACTCTGATTGATTATTTAATCTTGTTGTAAATTTTAAAAGTAAGATTTTGTAACTAATTCTATGTTCGACTGGTAACCAATGTGCACTGATTAGAAGAGATGAAACGTGATTGTATTTCTTTGCGCCACAAATGATCTTAATAGCTGTGTTTTGTACAATCTGAAGCCGTCTAATTTCCTTTTTTGTAATGCCTTTGTACAGGGCATTACAGTAGTCTATGCAAGAAATTACTAGAGAGTGGATCAATGTGTTCAAAGAGGCTGGTTCTAGTAACTTTGCAAGGGAACGTATCATCCTAAGTCGATAGAAGCATTTCTGAACAACCGTACTAATGTGAGTATGATAAGAAAATTTACTGTCGAAAGTAACTCCTAACAGTTTTAGAGTAGGGACAATTTTGATGGGGAGCGATTCGAGCTTCAGGGGGGCCTGAAGCGTTATTCCCTCTTTAAAAGGAAAAATCATAAGTTTTGATTTGTTGATGTTAAGAGACAGTTTGTTTGAGTCTAACCATGATTTAATTTTTCCTAATTTATGGTTAATGGATGCAACCTCCTCTACATTGTTAAGGTCGATGGGATGGATTAATTGCACATCATCGGCATAAGCAAATGTGGTAAAGCCAATAGATTGGCCCACCGTCAGAAGGGGCGACATAAAGATGTTAAAGAGCAACGGTGACAAAATGGAACCTTGTGGTATTCCGTGTTTGGTGGTAAAAGGTTCAGATGATGTGCCATTAAAAATGACCTTAGATGATCTGTCAGTAAAATAAGAAACAAACCAGTCCTTGATCTGGTCAGATAAAACGATAAATGATATTCATTGTGGATATCCTGAAAACCTGACCTGGTTCCGGCTCTCGAGGATCGGAATTGCTTACCTTTGGCCTAGTGGAAGGATGAGCCAGTTTGTGAAATTGGCCTGTAGGAGCAGGATAAGGGAGAGAGTTTGAGTATAAGTTACTTTGTATGTCCAGAATCCCTGGCTAGTGGAGAGAAAAAGTTACACATTTCTCTACATGTAAATAAATATTTCCTTTTTAACTTTAAACACTGTGTGGCTATGTTTACTAAGGGCCCAGACCTGTCCAAGGAGTCACACTACAACAACCTCCTACAATCAACTGAAACTTCAAACCATTTACACATCTTCATTTTTTGGTGAGACAAATATTCATATTCCTCTGTGGTGAAAGAGTCAGCATGCATTATTTAAACTTACTTCTACAAGGATTTATTTTCACAAAATGCTCACATCAGTAAAACCAGATAAGTTCCACTTACCTAAACGCTGAAGAGCTTTACCACGTTTATCTGGTGACCCACTCTTCAGCTTTCCTGCTTTTGAATGTTTGTCAGCTGCAGGTTTCTTGGTTGCTACCTTTTTCTTCTTTGCTGATCTCAGGGGCTCAGCCAACATTCGTATTTCTCTAGGAAAAGCTCTCAGCACCTGTATTGCCCCTGTTTTTATCTTTATTTCTTGTCCTTCCTTTCTGCCAAATTCATCTGTTTGGGAGATCTTGTAAAGTGGAAGCACATGTAACTGTTCATCTTCTGGTATTGTCCCCACTAAACGATTATCTTCTTTTGTTAAAGTACAAACCTAGGATTTAAAACACAGTTTTTAGAAGTGTTTGAAAGATCTAGGATGGAATGTATTGCAGCACACAAGTCTCAAAGTGGCTGATCTATTATAAAATATGGGTACCTTTCATGAATTGGTAGATTTACAGTATACAGCAAAACCTTGGATTGCAAGTAACTTGGTTTGCAAGTGTTTTGCAAGACAAGCAAAACATTTTATTAAATTTTAACTTGATATACAAGCAATTTTTTCCAATACAAGTACATACAGCATATATGCATCACATCATCACAACTGAGCTGATGGTTCTCTCTCTGGCACTGCAAGAGTGTAGTGACTGTTCTAAACAAGCAAAGTCTTGCAATACAAGTACATACAGTATACATGTGTCACATCATCACAACTGACGCTTAAGGCCACCCCCCACCCAGACCCCCACACCAGAACCCCCCAATCGGAGCCCCCTCTAACCTGTGTTAGATGGCTGGCTGGACGGCTCTGTATACGTCTGGCCGGCAGGCCCACCTTCGCTAGTATAGCGGGCCTGCACCTTCTCAGTGCATCTTGGGATGCCCCAGGGCATCCTGTAGGAGGGGGCATTAGGCACCTAGGCCAACCCGAATCTTAGGCCCATCTCACAGTGCATTCTGGAATGCACTGGGAGTGGCCTATGATTCCGATTGGCCAGATCCCCTAGGATGAGGATAAGAGGTGATAGGCTCAGGAGTAATCTGAGGAAATACGGTTTTACAGAAAATGTGGTAGATGGGTGGAGACAAGGACTGTCTGAATTCAAGAAAAGTGTGGGACAGGCACTTGGAATATCTTAGGGAGAGGAGGTGATAGTGAATGCTGCGGATGGACAGACCGAATGAGCCATGTGGTCTGTATCCACCATCATATTTCTGTTTCTATGAATAAGCCCCTATACAATTATAGTATAATATACAATTTGAGATGGACTGAATTGGAAAGAACATATAGCTTATGGAATGATTTCAATAAAAGTGCAAATTAAAAATATGCACGTACCACAGTGCTTCCATTGTTCATGTTGTGGGTATCCCTATGAGCATGGGCACAGAAGTCAATACAAGCTGTCACACCAGAAAAAGGTCTACTACCAGCCTTGAAACCCAACCGACAATCTGGTGCGATGTGTTCTAGTTCCACCTGAAAAAAAAATTCAACAACATATGATAAAATATACTGCTAACAGGGAAACTTCCTAGAAGTGAATGACATGCTCCCATTTTTCAAACTTCTAGTCCCTGCCAGACAAAACCAGTGAACTGTTTCCATAAAAATGCAAACTTTTTAGATTTTGGTTATCTATCTTCTGCTTCCTCAATGAATTACGTATGCTATGTTCTAAAAAAAATAAATAAATAAAAGTGGGAAACCTAAATAACTCAAGTTCAAGTTTATTATTTCTTGATGTCCTGCAAATCACAGGGTAACTAAGCGGCTTACAAATAAATTTAAAATGACGTACAATAGTGTAATACCTGTTTTAATCAATAAAATTAACTGGTGTCATCAAGAATGTTGATTCAACTGGCCCTGAAAGAAAACTAATAAGAGGCTGAGCTGGACTTAGGTAATACAATTAGGGCTCCTTTTACAAAACTGCACTAGCAATTCCATCACAACAAATGCAATGAAGCCCATTCAGTTTCTATTGGTCTTTATTATATTTGCCATGCCAGAATTGCCACTGCGTCTTTGTAAAAGGTGCCCTAAAAGAGGAAGATTGTTTAATTTGGTGTTTGTGAAATAGATTTGAAGAAAAGAGTTTATTAAAGGGTACTGTCTTGTTGTGAGAGAGAGAGAGAGCTTTTCCTATGCAATAGTAATCAGTGGTGTTTGCCTCCTATCTCCCTCCCTATTTCCCAATCACTTGGGCACATTCCTTAATTAAAAGACCTTTATCCAAGTAGACATGAGGCAATATTTTCATAAGAGACAAGCAGGAATTTATATTCTCAAGTCAGGTGCCACAAGGGTCCATACTGTCTTCCATCTTATTTCATATTTATCTTAAGCCTCTGGCTCACCTGTTTCGATCAATGGACTTAAAATTCTATATCTATGCCAATGATGTGCAACTACTCATTCCCACTGCACCAGATCTACCCACAGCTTTGAGTAAACTACCTTCCTTACTGCAACTCGGGCTTGGGCAAACAAATAAAAACTGAACCAGAAACCCTAACAAGATGGATTCTTTCTTTAGTTTAATGTAGAAGAGGTACAAGTGGATTGATTTTTTACTCCGTCAAAAATTACAAAGACTAGGGGACACTTGATGAAGTTACAGGCAAATACTTTTAAAAACCAATAGGAGGAAATATTTTTTCACTCAGAATAGTTAAGCTCTGGAATGCATTGCCAGAGGTTGTGATAAGAGCGGATAGCATAGCTGGTATTAAGAAACGTTTGGACAATTTCCTGGAGGAAAAGTCTATAGTCTGTTAATGAGACAGACATGTGGGAAGCCACTGCTTGCCCTGGATTGGTAGCGTGGAATGTTGCTACTCTTTGGGTTTTTGCTAGATACTAGTGACCTGGATTGGCCACCGTGAGAACGGGCTACTGGGCTTGATGGACCTTTGGTCTGACCCAGTAAGGCTAATGTTCTTATTTCCTCCTGTACAGTGCAGAATGCAAATATATTGGAGTTGATGTGTATCCAGATTCCCAAGAGTGGTATAATCAGATCACTAAATCACAAATACTTTAGTCATCTGGGCAACTCAGCCTCTCTCTAGCTCATATTGCCCATATTTCACGGGCTGTGCTATTATGCACTGACTACAGCATTCACCTTCATATTCTCTTCTGGACCTGCTTGGATTGGCTGAAAACAATGCTTCTTCTTTGGAGTATGCAAAGTCTAAGCTTTTCTTTAATACTTTAGGACCATGGATCAGTTTTAATAGATAATGGGAAAAGTGCCAGTATTCATCACCATAGAATATTCCCTGGAAAAAAGCCTTGAGCTCCCCCTTCCCCAAAATGTCACACACAAATCTAAAGCTCTCTTTCCTGCATCTTTATTTCATGAATGCCAGAATAGGCCCAGGAGCTTTAGGCTCCACCTGTGGGCGGGGCCTTATGCACATGGGCCAGGTTGGGTCCTATTCTGGTTGGCCCAGGCACCTCAGGCCCCACCTGTGGGCGGGGTTTGAGCCGCCTGGGCCAATCTGGCCCTATTCCTGCGCTGGCTGGCCGGCCAGACGGGCGGGCTCTGCACCCATCTGTCCGTCCAACATTTTTTGAGGTACAGAGAAGGGGGGTGGGGGGGTTGTGGGGTCGGCGGGGGGTCACGGGTAGGCTGGGGAGCAAATCGGGAGTTCGGGGGCGGTTGTTGGGGGGGTTGCGTCGAGGGCAGGAGGGCCTGGGATCCCTCCTGCCCGTATTTTAGTGGGGGGTGGAGGTTAGAGGGGGTCACGAGCCAGGAGGGCTTGGGCTCCCTCCTGGCCGGATTGTGTGATGATGGGAAGGGAGGGAGATCGCCGGGCCAGGAGGGCTTGGGCTCCCTCCTGGCCAGATCATGTGGTGGGGGGGAGATTGCCGGTCCAGGAAGGCTTGGGCTCCCTCCTGTCCGGATTGTGTGGTGGAGGGGGGAGGATGGGGAGATCACCGGGCCAGGAGGGCTTGGGCTCCCTCCTGGCCAGATCATGTGGTGGAGGGGGGAGATCGCTGGGCAAGGAGGGCTTGGGCTCCCTCCTGGCCCCAACTGATTCGGCCCTGGGGGGGTTTGGGAATCGCGGGGCAGGAGGGCTTGGGCTCCCTCCTGCCCCTATAGTGTCGGGGAGGTCAGGGGGTGCCTCAGGCAAGAGGGCTTGGGCTTCCTCTTGCCCCGATGTCGTCGGGGAGGGGGGAGTGGATTTGTAACTGATGTTGTGTTTGACAGACACCGGTTACAGAATCCAGCTTTTAGGCAAAGGACTGGCTCCTTCTTCGCCTAAAAGCCCTTGTTTTGGACGTTTGGGGCTTAGGCTTTTTTAGGTTGATTATATGGTATAAGTTTAGACGTAGTGGTGGTCTGGGCGTTTAAACAGCTGAACGTAGTCAGGCCATTATCAAAAAAAACCTCCTTTTGGACGTTTTTTTTGATAATAGACATTTTCCCTGCTTCTACTTTCAACGTTTAAGGCCTTAGGCCAAAAGGGGACTTGGACGTTTTGTTTTTTTTATTATGCCCCTCTATGGATTTGATGATAATATTGGTTATGTTTATGTTTATGTTAGTTAGATGGTATAAGTTTTGGTACTATGTTTAAATGAAGCAGAGCCGTGACCAGATGAAGCTCCTGAAGACGCCTACTGGCGAAACACGGAATCGTGTTGAGCTTGATTAATGTAGATGATGTGCACACTTCTTGTTGTGGAATAGTAGAGTACAACTGGATATATGGAAATTGAAGTGATCTAAGAGCGTATGCAACAAAGAAGCATCGTTATAGGTCAAGTATAAAGTTTGCTGGTTAGCGCTTTACCCGGTCACATGGGTAAATATTTAATGAATTTCTAAAAGTGAAAATTTTAAGTGGTTTGAATGAACTGGAGGGCTCTGTTTATGTGAAGTTTGTATGAAATGTGATGTGGTTTGTTTAATGGTTAATATATTATTAATAAATGATGTAATAAAAAGATTTAATAATTTGTTAAAGTATATGTGATTAGGATTTTGTTTGAAGTTTAATGAATATGCATGAGGCAGATTTGCATATAACAGGTGACAGGCATACAAATATGCCTCATGTATATTAAGGATGTCTTGAAAACCCGACTGGTTGGGGATCCCCCGGCATAGGTTTAACATAGTAAATGAAAGCAGATAAAAGACCTGCACGGTCCATCCAGACTGCCCTGTAACTACATGCATTTCAATTTCATGATTAAATTGTCTTTTTTCTTTGTTTCTTCTGGGCCATAGACTTTCGAAGTCCATCCAGTACTATCCTTAGGTTCTAACTATTAGAGTTGCCGTTGAAGCTCACTTGAGCCTATCCAAACCATCTCCTTTGCGGGATTCAGACCGTGAAAATGTGCCCATTCTTATTCTAGTTAGAGATCTTCTGTGTTCATCCCATGCTTTTTTAAATTCCATCACCATTTTCCTCTCCACCACCTCCCTCAGGAGGGCATTCCAGGCATCAACCAGTCTCTCCATAAAAAAGAATTTCTTAACATTACTCCTGAGTCTACCACCTCTCAACCACAATTTATGTCCTCTAGTTTTACCAATTTCCCTTCGCTGGAAAATATTTAATCCTATATTAATACCTTTCAAATATTTAAAGAACCATTTATTTAAAAAAAATTTTAAAAAGGGAAAAATCAGTTAAATAATAAGCAATTCTGATTCTCAAGATCCCCAGACATGTCAGGTTTACAGGGTCTGAGGCCTGTGTGCTAAATAAGTATTACTATCCAGCACGGTGTTTGGTATAGGTTTACAGGATATCCACAATGAATTTGCAGGGAAAAAAAAGATAGGCATGCCTCCTTGATATGCAACTCTATCTCCTACATATTGCAGATATCCTGGGGATCTCAAGGACTGAAATTGCCTTCCCCTGATATAAACTAAAAAGAAAACAAAAAAGGGAAACCCTCTAGCTCAGGAGTTTTCAACCCAGTCCCCAGGGACCACTTGGGCAGTCAAGTTTTTAGTTTACTTACAATGAATATGCATGAGAAATACTTGCATACAATAGAGGAAGCTAATAACATCTCATACATATTCACTGCGGTTATCCTGAAAACCCAACTTGCCAGGTGGTCCCTGAGGACTGGGTTGAAAATTTCTGCTCTATCTAACCCTTATTGATGTCCTCTACCCACATACACAATCAAGCATTCCTATCTACAGAAATTTTTTCCAACTGTGAAGATTCAAGAACAAGTATTTTCTTGAAATGTAATCAGATATGCATGGGAACTTAAAAACCAAGTAGCTCCTAGTGCAGGGATTCTCAATCCAGTCCTTTGGACATATCCAATCAGGTTTTCGAGATACCCACAATGCATATGCATGAGATAAATTTGCATGCACTGTCTCTATTGTATGGAAATCAGTCTCATAAATATTCATTGTGGGTATCCTGAAAACCTGACTGGCTGGGTGTACCCCGAGGACTGGGATGGAAGTAGAGAATGACACAGAGACAAATTTGTCCCTGCTGCTGCAGAAACTCAATTTCCCTGCGAGTTTTGTCGCTGTTCCTGTCCCTGCCCCATTCCTGTAAGCTCTGTTTTAACTATACAAGTCTCGAACACTTATGATTTTAAAGTGTTTGAGGCTTGTGTAGATGAGGATAGAGCTTGCAGGAATGGGGCAGGGATACTCTGGGATAGGAAAATGAGTTCCTGTGGGGACGGGGAAAAATTTGTCCCGGTGTCATTCTCTAGTTGGAAGCCCCTGTTCAAGTGCAAGTCGAAGAAATAACCCACAATGTAACTGTATGGTTCTTCCTATGTCCAGAAATATCTGCAATTTCTGACCACAAGCCTGCTGCAATTTGCATGAAAATAGTGCAAAGCTCCTAGAAGTGCCCATAATCACCAAAATGCAGATGTGTTGTGCTACTTCACAGGGAAAGGTAGGGGAGGGTTATTGCGGTGGGCAGACTTGATGGGCCGTGGCCCTTATCTGCCGTCTGTTTCTATGTTTCTATATGCATCTTTCACCCCACCCCTAACTCCACATCCCCTCCCTGGTCCCCCTACTCATCATCCCAGAGGTGCAGGGGGCAGGAACAATCCCCACTTACTCATGCCCCCCGAGCTGAATTTTTCAAAATAGCAAGCTGATCCTTAGCAAATTGTTTGACTGGATGCCCCCTGATCTTAGCATTTTTTGACAGAATAAACAAACCTTTTATTCGTGGTTTATTTTTTCCATTCATGATCCTGTAGACCTCTATGATGGCTGCCCTTTATCTTAACTTTTCAGCCTTTGGTTTGCTTATTTGTTTGTTTATTTCACTTGCCTTATCTCTATCTGGCTGCTCTACAAAGCACAATTGTCCAGAAGAAGTTACAACCAACCAAACATAATCCAAGGGGGACAGATTTTCAGGTGTGTTACCTCTATTATACGGAAATCTTTCTCATAACCAGGAAATATACAAGAATTGCAGTAATGCCAAGTTACCCAGTTTCAGCCTGGAGATTTTTGGTCACTCCTGGTTTTGAACCAACATCCCAAAGCAGTATGGGATTGATAGTGCCCGATCTTGCCCACTGAAATTGATGTTGCAAGTCCCATAATGCATTATGATGAGATGATCAGGAATCCAGGACTGTCCTAAAATCTGCAGCCTGGAACTGGGTAACTTTGTATCTCTGGAATTGCTGTTGATTCTTTCATGATCAGGGGACATAGTGCATAAATCATACAAAGAGAGAAAAGCACGTTTTGCCTATATGAGCCTTAAAATTACATTTCTGATTGACTTTTTACCCCTAGAATTTTAATGCATTCTACTATTGGTATTTTGCAGCCAGCTATTAATATGTAGATACTGGAGATGGATCATCAGATTTTGAGAAAAGTAGGCCTTTATATTTTTCAGGATTTAACTTAAGCCTATAACATCTTAATTAATCTGCAAAAGTAATTTTCCTGCGATGAATTCTATTGCTAGTGAAAATTGAAGAAGTAACATGGGTCGTGGCAGAAAACAAGCTATTTGCTAACCTGATCCTTTGTGTGACTTAGAAAACCTATCGAAAAACCGTAAAGATGTTTGAGTCACTTTTTTTTTTTTTTTAATAAATGTTTGGTTAAGGATTATAGTGAAATTTGGCCCTAGAAGGCTTACCATCTAAGGGCTCCTTCTACAAAGCTGCGTTAGCGATTCCCCTGCTGCAAAAGCACCAAAGCCCATTCAATTCCTATGGGCTTTATTCCTGCGTTAGCGATTCCCCTGCTGCAAAAGCACCAAAGCCCATTCAGTTCCTATGGGCTTTATTCGGTGTATTTGCTGTGGCGTAGGGTTACCATATGAACAATAATAATAACAGTTTATATACCACCGTATATATAGGATCGTTAAGTTCTATGCGGTTTACAATGATTAAAAGATGCTACAGATTGAGTAGAATTAACAAAGTTAAGAGCTAGTGATAAACAGCTCTAGAGATCAGATATTGTGGACTAAGATTGTACAGGCCAGTTACCTAAATACTTAAGGAACAGATATGTTTTTAGGTTTTTCCTAAATTCCCCATAAGTAGTAGGCATAAGCAGTTGTTCCAGGTCTTTACCCCATAATGCTGCCTGATGTGCGAGAAGATGTTTTTTTAAATTTACGTCCTCTAACCGGTGGGGAAACAAAATTTGAGTTTGAGCTTCTCTTATGTCTCTTGGTTGTGAAAGAGAAAAGGTGAGTTATATATTTAGGGGCTAATCCGAATATGGCTCCAGAAAAAAAAAAGAGGATAGATTGAGACATCTGGATTTTACTTCCACTGCTTCCATCAGCACTACAGACTCTTCTATAATGTAAGAATTGTGAATAAGGTAAATCTTGCTTCAAATGCAAAGGGCGACAACTCGAAGAATGTAAAAAAGTATTTCTATCCGTTGTCTTCTTGAAAACCCTCATCATGAAGCCATGTTCAAGTTGTTGTACTACCACTTCCAAAAATGAAATCTCCTTGGTCAATATATAGACCGTCTGATTGAGCAATCAAGTAGGGCTCATCTGCTGGGCTTCCTGTATGAGAAAAGTAAGTTTTTTTGAATCACAGATATTACATCACATTTCTAGACCGCAAAACCTCTCGGATTGCTGCGATTTACAAGAAACAAGAGACTGGACAACCCCAGTGATCTACAGAGCAATCATAAACACATTTAATTTCCAAGAAACTTCACAAATAGAGTCGATTTTAATAGTTTTCTAAACTGGGTATATGAACACGAATGCACAGAGTACGTAACTCCCTATCCCAGCTTAACATGAATAAAGACGTCAAAATGCAATGGGCGATCCACTCTAAAAAAAAGTAAATCTCAGGTGCCTGCCCATATACAGCTTTATAACAGATGGTCCCAAATTTGGATAATACCCGAGCCTCAAATGGAAGCCAGTGGAGCTCTCTGTAATATGGTGTAACATGATCAGACTTCCGCAAATCAAAAATCAAGCGAACTGACATGTTCATGTTCTGAATTTTATGTAATCTAACTAAATTTGTATGTTGCCCAGCAAGGTGTACTGAATTACAATAATCTAGGGTGCTAAGAATTAAGGAATGAAACAAAATTCTAAATGAGCTAGGGTCATAAAAAGATTTAATAGTGTGTAATTTGCACAAGATGAAGAAACATTTTTTTGAAGTAAATGCCTTCATAGATAAGTTTCTGTCTAGATGCACACCTAATATTCTAATTTCCGGCTCAATAAGGTATGTAGCTCCACCTGTTAAGCTACTCTCCATCGTTCAATTTGAAGGAGAGGAAAAAAAGAACAAGGGTATTCAAATTCTTACCAGTAAGGCTTGTATTGTGGGGAAAACATTGTATCCTCCAATGTTGGAAAGTGCTGCTCTCTTACTGGGGCTGGCAAAATTGATTCCAAGTTTTGTTATTGATGAAACTTCAAAGTATGAGACACACTCCTAACCATAAGATATTTCTCTTAATAGGGGACTACTGCATTCAGTCTCTCTCCCTAAGGAGGGGAGTTTTGATCTTCTACATCACCTTGCGTCTCCTGATTATAAGCGGTATTAGGATGGGAGGCCTGGATAAGGGTTACTGTTTTACTGCCTGAAATGCAGTGCATAGGGCTTTGAGAACCAAAGCCATGGGTGCAATGTTTGTAGCCTAAAATGGGAGTGTGAGACAATGGGTTTATGGGGTTGGGGTGGGTACTGTTTGCATAAAATATGATTTTGTAATAGTTTTTGTTTCTTATAATGTTTAATAAAAAAGACAAATAAATACTTATTATCCTCTCATTCAAAGCAATAATGTTTTGAGTAATAAATTCAGGAAACCTTTTTGTGTAGGCACAAAACTACAAGCTGTGTTCTCTAAGCAATGGCTAGCTTACCTACCACTGTGTGGAACATCATTTTAGAAAGAACATTCAACTCAGAATAAGGATGTCCAAGACAGATCATCACGCATGAACATCTATTCTTCAAGTATTTTTAAATAGGATCTGCCAACGTACAACCTGTTCTAAAATACACAAGACATGGATGTTCATATGCTGATGACGTCCAGCATGAACATCTGTTTTACAAACTAAAAGGTCCAAATTTTGCACCAGGTTTTAATTGATGTAAATGGTCACACCTAAAGTTAGGCACAGTTTATAGAACAGGGCTTAGCACTAGAACCCACAACTAAATTTAAGCAAAGTTTTTAGAATAGCACTAAGCGGGTTTATTTCCATGTTGATTTTTTTGAGCATCATATATATAGAATTTACCCCATCTACATAGATGCACAAGTATATGACGACAAAAAGAGTGGCCGGGGTACAGTATAGACACGTACAGTTTAGGGCTGGAAACTACACGCATACCACATATTCCGTAAGCAGTGGCATAGCCATGGATGGATTCAGGCCCACTCAGAAGTGGCACAGCAGCAATATGGCTGGCAGGGAGCCCCAAGCCATGACAGCTGAAGATTCCCAGCATCTCTCCCTCTAGGAGACCAGGGGTCACTTACCTCCACCCTTCCCCCCCCCCCCCCCCATTACCTTTAAATCCTTTGGTTCTTTGCAAGAAGTGAGCATCAACACATTCCCCCTGCTCGTGCTGGCCTGAGTCTTCCCTCTGAAGCAACTTCCTGTTCTCAGGACCAGAAAGTTGTGTCAGAGGGAAGGCTCAGAGCTGGTGTGAGCAAGGGGAATGACTTGCTGCTGGCTGGTAGCAAAAACCTATACAATTTAAAGGTTTGGGGGGGTGGGAGGTTAGGAGAGTTAAGTGACCCCAATCACCTAGTGTACATGGGGGAAGGCTGAGTAGGGGGTGAGGTTATCATGCCACCCACTTGGCCTATCTGGTTATACTCTTGTCCATAAGCACTGAGTGCATATATCTCACTGAAAGTACACCCCCACATTTACAGATACTATATACAATGACTAAAATTAAATTTGTTTCCTTTGGACCTTGCGCGTTGGATGGTGCATTGTGCTGCTGCCTGGCATCTCAGTGCATGCCAAGTCCTCACTAAACTCTGTTGTGTCCCAATCACGCACTCTGTTTCTGTGGCTACTGTTTCTCTTCACATCCATGAGTGTAATAAAGGCACGTATTATTCTTGTGGGAAGTGGCTCAGATGAGCAAAGCAACAACAGGAGCATGATCCCTGTAAAGGAGATATACAGGCCCAGAACAGTTCATGATATGACAGAGGAGCTATGAAGTCCAGGTTCTAATTCAGTAAGGAGATACTACTACCCTTGTGCAAGCAGCTGGAGGCAGGCCTAAAGCCCACTGCATGAACGGGGCTTAACCTTCTTCACCACTGGATCTTTACAGACAACTTTTGGAATCAGAACAGGCAATAACCAGCAAGCTGACTCATGCTGCATTCCTCAGTTTAGTATGCCTATCTCAGGAGAGACACCCAATAACTTTTCTTCTCTAAACAAGACCATCAGCAACACCAAACCATTACAGAATTCTATGCACATATATAGCCATAAGACCACCTGCAGGCGAAGAAGCCATCTACTGCACCTGAAAGTCCTTCCCTTCTTCTTACATGTAGGTAGTCTGTAATGCTTCCAATATTATTGCAGATGTGTGCACTTGCTAGCTAGGCTCCTGTCACAATTGGGCCTACAGGGGAATGGTCTTCTAGATGAGCATATAACACTCACTCACACCCTAATACTAACCTACTTTTTTCTTCCCACAGATGCTTTTATATGCAATGACCAGCCAAGCAAGACTCTGAGACCACCAATGCAGTGATGTGACAACACTTACAACATGCACCATCACTCATATCCTCTCTGCTGATTTCCATGCGGAGACAGAAGCTATCCAATCCAGAACTGATTGAAGATGCCCAGACTTATCCCTGAGGGAGGCAGCTTGAACTAAGGCACACAGGAAGACCAGGGCTGTTGTAGAGATTACATCTGGCATGTTGAAATCTCACATCAGGTGCCTCAACAGGTCAGGGAGAGAACTGCTGTACACCCTGGACAAAGTGTGTGACATAGTCACAGCCTGCTGCATGTTCCAACCTAGCCATCAATAGCAGGATGTCTGACCCAGAGGGACCAATGCTGCCAAGTACAAAGATGATGAAGAGAGGAAGACTGACATCCTCACAGGCCCACCAGCATGTGTTGGCCATTTGTCAGTGTGGCAAGATGTCTGATGTACCTCCATAATCCCAATCCTTCCCATGTCCTGTGTGTGGTCAAGCCTCCTATTCCATATGTCTTCCCCCTGCCACACCTTGGGGGAAGTGCGAATTGTAGCACAGAACCTGCTGCATGCCCCACACCAGAAACCCACCTGGCCTCCCACAGAAATGAGAGAAGACCAGGGGTTGCATCACACCATTAGGGTCAGGCTAAGGGGTGTGGCAAGGTAGACCGAAGAGGGCAGGGGAGAACACACATACTGAGGTAGTTAACAAGGGTATTCCAGGTTTCAGTAGGCACTTGACCAGCTGGGAGAACAAGGAGAGAGTACAATTCAAGATCTGGAGCTCAGTTATAATAACACCCAGTCTCTCATCCATGCTACTCAGTCTCTTGTCAAGTGTAGCTGACAGATCCTGGAGGACTCTGCTTTTTACCCTGAGCAGGTTGTATTGCCATTTGATGTTGCACACAAGCTCTAATACCATGTTGTCTTCCTGCCCAGGATCAGATGTAAAGCGCCATTATGTCCTCCACCTCATCCTCTGGCTGATGGTTGCTCTCCTCTGCTGGCTTCCCGGCAAAGACCTTATCATTTTCAACTTCTTCTTCTGTCATATCCTCTGGTTCCTCTACCACATATACACCCTCTTCACCCTGCTTTTCCTCCTCTCTGGGCCCTCAGGTGCCACACCCTCTATGCCTGGGCCATCTTGATTAGCAGGTGATGATGGCTGTTACCTGCTGGTTTCCTGAATATGGGAGGCACTGGTCCACTCTTCCCTGCTGTCTTCTCCAGCCTGGTGTCCTGCTGCAGCTTCTGTAGGATAGAAAACAGCAGGACATCAGTAATGACTGAGCTGTGACAGCATAAAAGGTCCAGCAACTCATGAATGCACAAGTGACTAGCTGGATCTGTGAATCCTACCAGCAGGTAACAGACATTCACTGTTACTTTGCGACATGACATGACTGCTGAACAGACTATAGCCTTAGTACATCAGTTAAGTATTGAGAATATAAGAATAGCCTTACTGGATCAGATCAATGGTCCATCAAGCCTAGTAGCCTGTTCTCACAGTGGCCAATCCAGGTCCCTAGTACCTGGCCAAAACCCAAGGAGTAGCAACAATCCATGCTACCAATCCAAGTCAAGCAATGGCTTCCCCCATGTCTGTCTCAATAACAGACTATGGACTTTTCCTCCAGGAAATTGTCCAAACCTTTCTTAAAACAAGCTACACTATCCACTCTTACCACAACCTCTGGCAATGCATTCCAGAGCTTAACTATTCTCTGAGTGAAAAAAAATTTCCTCCTATTGGTTTTAAAAGTATTTCCCTTGCAGCAAGCCTAAAAAGGTAGGTTTAGTAGCCAAGTACAGTATGTACTTATTTTAGAACCAAATCATAGGCTTTACTAAATAGAAGATAAAGAAAGATTAAGTTCTTACCTTTCTAACTTTCTTTCTTGTAACTAGAACTGGTAGTCTTGACCCTTGGGTTTCAACCCGCAAGGGTTGCAGAGAGTCCACTATTTGGTTTTATGCTCCTACTCCCATCATTCTGGGATGGGCTCCTTCCCCTCAGTCAGAAAAAAGCTTCTATCGAGCACTAGAGTGCAAATATAAAAGGGGTGTTGGGAAACTCCCTGAAACTACTAAGTCTGTTCTGCTCTAAATATTAACATCAAACAATGATTTAAAATCACTACTAAACAAAACCAAAGAAGGAAATAATAAAAGGAACTACCTACCTGTGTGCCATCTGCATCAATAGTTCTGTAACATTTATGAGTGAATTTTTCATTCCTGACCCTACCAGGCAGGTGATAGACAAAAGACATCTGAGTAAGCAGGCACATCTGAAACAGAAAGCAGGCTAGTCCATATCAGATAGGGCAGGCATCAAAACTACCAGTCCTGGTTACAAGAAGATTAGCAAAGTAAGAACCTAATCTTTCCTTCTTGTGCAACAAGACTTATAGTCTTGACCTTCGGGACATAACAGAGCAGTCCCCAGTTCCTAGGGTTTGGACAAATGAGCCTGCTGCCTGGATGGAGGACAAAAAAGTAGTGTCTATCCAGTTATCACATCCACCCTGTAAAACTTAGTGAACATGTGGAGATTGGAACAAGTGGCTACCCTGCAAATCTCTACTGGTGAGACTGCTCTAGACTCTGCCCAAGATGACGAGATGCGATGCTGCCAGTGGAGTACGCCTTCACTGCCACTGTAGACTGCTTTCTGATCCCAATACAGGTGGAAGAAATAGCCATCCTGATCCATCTGGATATGGTCACTTTAGATGCTGGCCTCCCCAGATTTGTTGCATTGCTGGAACTCATTGGAACTCATTGGTCACTTTCAAGTAACAAAGTAAAATTTGTTGCACATCCAGGTACTTGTGACTTGGATTGGCTTCCATGAAGATGGGAAACTGGGCTAGATGGACCTTTGGTCTGACCTAATAAGGCTATTCTTATTTTCTTTGGTTAACTTTCAACACACTGTTTTCTTCACTCCCGTAGGTGTGAAAGTTGGGAGTTGCACCTTCTGGTTCATGTGAAAACTGGAGTTCATACTGGGCCTTCGTAAGTGCCTGTAGAACCAGATTAAAGGTTCCAAGATGGAAAAAGCTGTCGCACTGGAGGGCAAAGACGCAAGGCTCCCTTCAAAAATCTGGATACATCTGGATGGGACACCAAAGTGCGCTTGTTGCACTGTGCTCTGAAGCAGGAAAGTCTGGCTATTTGTACCTTGAGAGATCCAACTGCCAGGCCCTTCTTCAGACCTGCCTGCTGAAGTCAAGCATCACCAAAACTAGTGTGGTCAATATTGCTTGCATTGGATCTAAAACACTTCTAGGCCTTCAAGTAGGCTGCCAATATGGATTGCTTCATAGCCTTCAAGAGTGTGGCAATAACCTCAGATGAGTAGCCTTTATACTCTAAGGCTTTACGCTCAAGAGCCATGCAGTAAGACCAAAGTACTCTGGATCCTCCAGGGGGGTGGGAACCTGTGAGAGAGAAGATTCGGATTACAAGTAAGCCTGAGAGCCACATCCCTCTACAAATGTTCTAAGGCTGCATACCAGAGCTGCCTCGGCCAATCTGGAGTTACTAGGATCACTCAACCTGGGTGTGTTCTGACCCGTCGAAACACTCTGCCTATCGTTGGCAAAGGAGGGAGTGTGTGACACAGTGGTTAGAGCTACAGCCTCAGCACACTGAGGTTGTGTGTTCAAATCCCACGCTGTTCCTTGTGACTCTGAGCAAGTCACTTAATTCCTCATTGCCCCAGGTACATTAGATAGAGTGTGAGCCCACTGGGACAGATAGGGAAAATGCTTGAAGTACCTGAATGTAGACAGACTATAAGTGGTATATAAATAATAAAATAAATAAATATAGGCGCTTTTCCACAGGCTAGGCCTAGAGTGTCCAGTCTTGTGCTTCTAGGCTTGTACCTTCGGCTGTAGAAATGAGCCACCTTCTTGGATGCTGAGGCCATGAGGTCCCCCAGTGCCTGACTGCAGTTGAAGGCCCTCTGACAGATCACTCCCTGGGATCCAAGGTCTGCTGACTTAGGAAGTCCACCTACACATTCTCTATCCTGGCTACCTGAGCCACCGAGATGGCCAAGAGATGGGCTTCCGCTCACCGGAAGAGAAGGTGAGCTTCCAGACTCAGCAATGCATCCATTGTCAGGATTCTCCATGGGAGATGCATAGTGGCATTCCTCTGTAGCTCCAGCTACCAGTTCAGGCTGTTCCATGCCATGCCGAACCACGGCAGTGGGAGGTCTAGGGCGTCCGCTTGCAGAGAAAACTATAAGAGGAGCTATTCCTGAAGCAGGCACAAGTGCACTCTTGCCTAGGGAACCACATCTATTATGGCTACCATGGATCCTAGTAGTTGAAGATACTGCCAAGCTGTGGGGGCCTGCAGGCCACAAATCTCCCGAATTTGCCTCAAGAGCTTCATTTTGCATGCTTCCAGGAGGAAGACCCTGTTCTATGCCATCTCAAAACGAATCCCCAGGGACTGAGTTGGGATCAATTGACTCTTCCTGAAGTCGACTACTCAGTCCATCTATAGAAGCTAGACCATTTGCTCTACTGCTGTCACTTCCTCGTACCTTGAGGGTGCTCTTATGAGTCAATTGTTCAGGTAAGGATGCACCTGAATTCCCTCCTTGAGGAGGTGCGCTGCCACAACAGCCATAATAATAATAATAACAGTTTATATACCTCAAGACCGTGAAGTTCTATGCGGTTTACAAAGATTAAAAGAAGGTACAAATAGATTGAACTTAGCAGGGTGGAAGCTAATGATAACAGCTCAAGGGATCAGTTATTGAGGGGAAAGAGTTGTGCGGGTTAGCTGCCTAGATATTTCAGGAACAAATATGTTTTTAGACATTTCCTGGTAAGGATTTGTGGAGCTATTGCTAGGCCAAAGGAAAAAGTAGTGAACTGGAAATGCTTGTCCAGAATATGGAACCTCAAGAACTTTCTGTGAACCGGAAAGATGGGAATATGCAAGTATGTCTCTGTGAGATCCAGAGAGGCAAGATATTCCCCCGGCTCAATTGAGGCAATGACCGACACCACCATCCATGTGGAAGCGGGGAATCTTGAGGGCTGCATTGACTGACTTTATATCCAGAAATGGTCTCGTCTTCTGAGTCTCTTTTGAGAATGATGAAGTATATAGTGTACCTGCCCAAGCCCCATTCTCTTTGCAGTATGGGCTTTATGGCTCCTAGGGTATTAAGCCTCTGAACCGCTGCCCACACCTGGGCCACCTTTTCTGGCTTCCCTGCCAGAGAAGTGAGAAAGAGAAACATAGAAACTTGATGGCAGATAAAGGCCAAATGGCCCATCTAGTCTGCCCATCCGTAGTAACCATTATTTATTTCTCTCTCTGAGAGTTCCCACGTGCCTATCCCAGGCCCTCTTGAATTCAGACACAGTCTCTGTCTCCACCACCTCTTCCGGGAGACTGTTCCATACATTTACCACCCTTTCTGTAAAATAGTATTTCCTTAGATTACTCTGGAGCCTATCACCTCTTAACTTCATCCTATGCCCTCTCATTGCAGTTTCCTTTCAAATGAGACTCGACTCATGCATATTTACATTACGTAGGTATTTAAACGTCTCTATCATTTCTCCCCTCTCCCGCCTTTCCTCCAAAGTATACAGATTGAGATCTTTAAATCTGTCCCCAAACGCCATATGACGAAGATCACACACCATTTTAGTGGCCTTCCTCTGACCGACTCCATCCTTTATATATCTTTTTGAAGGTGCGGCTTCCAGAATTGTATACAATATTCTAAATGAGGTCTCACCAAAGTCTTATACAGGGGCATCAATACCTCCTTTTTCCTACTGGCCATACCTCTCCCTATGCAACCTAGCATCCTTCTAGCTTTCGCTGTCACCTTTTCAACCTGATTGGCCACCTTAAGATCATCACATACAATCACACCCAAGTCCCGCTCTTCCGTCATGCACATAAGTTCTTCACCCCCTAAACTGTACCGGTCTCTTAGGTTTTTGCAGCCCAAATGCATGGCCTTGCATTTCTTAGCATTAAATTTTAGTTGCCAAATTTCAGACCATTCTTCAAGCTTCACCAATTCTTTCTTCATGTTATTCACACCATCAAGCGTGTCTACTCTTTTGCAGATTTTGGTATCATCTGCAAAAGGGCAAATCTTACCCGACAACCCTTCAGCAATATTGTTTATAAAAATGTTAAAAAGAACAGGCCCTAGAAAAAAAACTTGAGGCACACACCTAGTAACATCCCTTTCCTCAGAGCACTCTCCATTGATCACTACCCTTTGTCGCCTTCCACTCAACCAGTTCTTGACCCAGCCCGTCACTATGGTACCCATCCCAAGGGCACTCATTTTATTAGACATCTGTGTGGAACACTGTCAAAGGCTTTGCTAAAATTTAAATACACCATATCATGCGCATATCCTCTATCCCAGTGGTTCCCAACCCTGTCCTGGAGGAACACCAGGCCAATCGGGTTTTCAGGCTAGCCCTAATGAATATGCATGAAGCAAATTTGCATGCCTATCACTTCCATCATATGCAAATCTCTCTCATGCATATTCATTAGGGCTAGCCTGAAAACCCGATTGGCCTGGTGTTCCTCCAGGACAGGGTTGGGAATCACTGCTCTATCCAATTCTCTGGTCACCCAGTCAAAGAAATTGATCAGATTTGCCTGACAAGACGTACCTCTAGAAAATCCATGTTGCCTCCAGTCCTGTAATCCACAGGATTACAGAAACTTGACCATTCTCTGTTTTAAAAATGTTTCCATTATTTTGTTTACCACAGAAGTCAGACTTGCTGGCCTGTAATTCCCTACTTCTTCCTTACTTCCACTTTTGTGGAGAGGGACCACATCCGCCCTTCTCCAGTCCTCCAGTACCATTCCTGACTTTAGAGGCTCATTGAAAAGGTCTGTCAGCAGAGCTACCAGAACTTCCCTAAGTTCCTTCAGCAATTCCGTTCCTCAAGAGCCGGAGCCAGGTCAGGTTTTCAGGATATCCACAATAAATATGCATGAGATAGATTTGCATCTCAAGGAGGCAGTGCATGCAAATCCATCTCATACATATTCATTCTGGATATCCTGAAAACCTGACCTGGCTCCAGCTCTTGAGGACTGGAATTGCCTACTCCTGCCCTAAGATGTACACCATCCGGCCCCATTGCTTTGTCTACCTTTATTTTAGCTAGCTCCTCACGAACACAACCTTCTGAAAATCGATCAGGGTCTATTACTCCTCAATCCCTATTCACATTTGTCTTCTGCAGTCCTGCTCCCGGCGCTTCAGCCATGAGCACAGAACAGAAATATCTGTTAAGCAATTTGGCCTTTTCTTTATCAGCTTCTACATATTCCTCCCCTTCACCTTTGAGTCTCACAACTTCCTATCACTAATATATCTAAAAAATGTCTTATCTCCCCATTTTACCATGCCAACTATTTTTTCTTCCATTTGCATCTTGGCTTTCCTAACTACACGACTGGGAGGGGCCAGTAGAATTCTTGCTTGTACCCCCTCCCGAATGACTTCCAGTACCCACTGATCTGAAGAGATCTGTGTCCAAGCCTGTCAGTACTCTGCCAGCCTGCCCCCACCCTTGGGGGAATGGCTGCTCTTCTGGCATCATTGCTGTTTCTTGGAAGCCACAGAAGAACGTGATCTGGACCCTTGGGGATGCCTTTGTCTCTGGCTCTGGAATGTCCTCTTATTGGAGGACGCTCCCAAATACTGGTGAAACTAGCAGAAGTTATGAAAATTTCACCTGCCAGATCCCCCTGATATTCCAGGGTCTGCTATCTGGTAGGAATTTTGGCTTATGATCCACCACACTGGCCATTAGATCATCCAGGTTCTTGCCAAAGAGCAACTGTCCTTGAAAGGGGAGTTTGCTCAGGGTTGTCTTGGAAACTAAGTCTCCCACTCACTGCCTAATCCAGAGCATTCAGCAGTCAGAGATAGCATAAGATCATAGAAAGCATTCATAACATAGTCAACCCCCTCCAAGATGAGTTGATGGTTAAGGCTGCTGTCCAAATCTGGACCCTGTCTTAGAGTGGCTTGCCTGGCAATATAAGATGCCGCTACTGCCGCTCTCAGTCCAGCGCAGAAGCTTCAAATTGTCTTTTATGGATAAAATCCACTCTGCAATCCTGTACATGTTTGAGGACTATACCTCCTTCACTAGGGAGTGAAGTTCGATTCGTAACCTGCACCACCAACAAATCCACTTTAGGTATATCAAACCACTGCTGAAACTCAGCATCCATCGAATAAAGCTTAGCCATGGACTTAGCTACCCCTAAGGGTCCCTCAGGAACACTCCAATAATGTGTTAACATTTTAGTAATCTCTGAATGCAAGGGGAAGCAGGCATTCTGTTCTTTGGTGCTGCTCATGAGCGAGCACTGAGCCGCAGAGAACTGAGGCAGCTCCAACTTTAGTTCTTGAAGTGCCTCTGCAATCAAACCTTGCAGACCAGAGGGTTTGAATAACCTTCACACCCTCAGATCCTCTTTGAGATCCAGGGCTGCCACCCAATCGCGGTCAGCCCCTCTCAGCTATGAATCTTCCAGCGCTGAGAACCCTGAATGAGAAATTAAATGCATGAACTCTGAACGTTCATTCTCTGAGTCTACCAGAGCTTGGGTCCCTGAGAAATCATCATGGCTTGGGATGGACCCTGCTCCTTTAGCTACAAATCCTGGCACTACCTCCACTGAGGCCCCCGCAGGGTTAGGTCAGCTTTTAAAACCTAAAAAGACTTCATACATCATGTGTATGAATTTGGAAGTGAACCACTGCTCAGGTTGCCCAGAGAGTCCTGGCAAGGTCTCCCATTGTTTTGATGTTTGTCCACCAGCATGCGGCTGCGCTTTGCTAAAGAAGCCAAGTCTGCTTTCTCTGACTCCAGCCAGAATTTCTGGCCCAAAAAATGCTCCAACTGAGCACTTAAGCCATCAAAAGCAGAAGAGGAGGTGAAGCGCGAAGCTCCCACTTCCCCCCCCTCCCCCCACGTGCCATATGGCACGTGGAATGACCCCCTTCAGATAGGCATCTGCCGCAAATCTGACATGAATCCGAAGTAACTCCACCTGAGTCCATCTATACTGTTTTCTGTCAAAATTAGGATATATTGAGGGAGATGGAGGCTTTTAGAATAAAATTGGGGAATCCAAGATGGCCACCGAAGTAGTGATTCTGGCACCTAAAATGGCAGAGAAAATGCAAAATCAAAAAATGTAGGAAAGGGGTTTTGAGAGGTGGGAAACCTGAGCCCTGATCTCAGAAACTTTCAAAAATGAGTTTTAGGGAACCCCCTCAATTTTTTTCATAGGCTGCAAAAGCCTTACTTACTATGCCATGCTGCTGTGCTGGAGCTGCATAGAAAGCCTCATATCAAAGGTGAGAGAAATTTCTGCCTCAGACAAGCCTGAAGTCCAACAGATAGCTTCTTTCTTCAGAGTGCCGTCTAGTCCCCTCAGACACCCACTGGAGCTGCACAATGTTGTGAGGGGAGAAACACAGTTGACCCCGATCCTGGATAAACTGCCACGGAACCCACTCAGTCTGTGCTCAAGCCCACTGTGGTTAAACCTGGGGTGAGATTGCTCCCAAGGGTACAGACCCTGAACTCTGAGAACTACTGATGCAGACTGTCCACATAGGAATCATGCAAAGCATATGCCTGCAGGCTATAGACCTCAGCCCTGAGTCTATATCTTCTTCCAGCCAGAAATGCCCCAAGGTGACCGGTATCCTCTGCAGCACCAAAAGCCTCCTACTGGCTAATAAAACACCCAAGAAAAATAAAGATCAAACTTGAGCAGAACAGACAGGCTCCCTACTCCTCACTTATACAGAATAAGACTGAGGGGGAGGAACTTATCCCAGAGTGATGAGAGGTGGAACATGAAAACAAACAGTGGGTACTCTACAACCCTTGCAACTGGTGGTGGTTAAAACCCTATGGTCAAGACTACCAATCCTGTTGCACAAGTATGGAATAGAATTGAAGATTCATTACAGTAGTCATGCACTTAACTGCCTTAGTTGGTGTTCTATATATTGAGCATGCATAATTCACAACTGCAAGGGAGCATGGACATAGGAGGGGCATGGGTTAGTGAGGAGCATGCCTAGCACTTATGCATGCTGACTTATAGAATACCATCCATTATGCACCCAAGAGCAGTCAAGCGTGAGCATTTACACCAGCTACTGAGCTAGCTTAAGTGCTTGCATCTAAAGTTGTATAACTTGCCAATATAGACCTATAGAGAATTACCCCTAATGTGCATGGTTTGGTTTAAGGGCATAGTTTTATAGTGATTATTTTTAAGCTTGCAGACGGCTATAACATTTGGAAAAGATCAAACAATTAAGGCTGATCTGTTTTGCTTTTAATTTGCATCTCTTTTATAATAAAGAGTTGCAATAAAGGCAACAACATATTTTTAAAAAATATTTCATATCATGATACTATAATAACAGGACAAGAGTACAGACACTGTTAATGTATTTTGATTATGATTTTTTATATGATTTACATGTAATTTTTATAATTTGTATATTTTTACAAATTGCTTATGCAAATATCACGTTTAAGTTAATCTTCTGATGTGTTTTACCGCCGCCTTAGCCCAAGGCCAAGTCAAGTATCTACTGTAATAAATCTTCAATTCAACTCCATTATTCTGTGTGTGGTAATACCTATAGTTTTGTTCTTACATAGGCTACTTAGTCTCGTTGTATTGTACATATTTTAGGCTTTCTGCAGGACAGAAAACATGCATATTTATTGTACTGCTATGATATTTTTCAATGAAAGTATTGTTCTAATAGAGGGGAGAATGGCTGGCTAGGGGAGAATAGATAATGGGAGGCACTAATACATATAGGTGTGTTTATGTTCTGGGTCCACAGAGATGGGTGAGAGATGGCAAGGCCCATGTCCCCTAAGCAACAGTAACTGAAAGTTCTCATCTATGTATGTGAAAGTACATATAGAGTCCGGGAGGGGGGTTTGCTAGTACAGAACTACTATAATGCACAGCCATATTTCATTGGTGAACAGCTGAGAATAGCATAGGCTAAATCTCACCTGATCTTCTTGCATGCTACATCATGTTGTTTCATCCCTGTTATGGTGTTCCAGTCACAGTTGGCCAATATCTCCCTTTCAATGGCTGTGCGAGTTGTGTAGCTGCCAGGCTCCAGCCCAAAGATCATGCCACTTCTTGAGATTCTTGGTACTGCCATTCTAATCGTACACACCACCGAGGGATGGCTACTTCTTGATTGGAGTTAACTCTGGCCCCAGTACCCCATATAGCACATATAGTAGTAGTTCCTTCTTACTTCCTTCACAAGGAGTCTTAGTCCTCCGTGTAAGAAGTTTGCCTTAGGCTAGATTCCCTGTGCTGACATCCTACAGGCTCTGTGAACAGAGTATGCATATACATGCCTAGTTTATAAAGACATATAGATCAGCTAGATGGTTTTGCCCCTATATGCCTACTCAGTTACTGGCTCTCATTTCTGTGATCCAACCTTCACCCTTATAAAGGGCTTTAGCTGGCCCCCTGGCATTCCCCCTTTTTTTCCTCCATCTGAGTCTCACATCATCCTAGACTTCTTTTACTACACTGTGAATGCCAATATCTGAGCTGATGAGATAACAGTTCTGGTTATGGGCATCACAGAACTGCATTTGACAATGGGGACCATTCCCTGCATAACAGGATACTATTCCTGGCGATAGTGTCTTGTAGTTCATGTTTGTTGTGCTACCTGGAGTCTTCACTGAACAGAGGTCACATTCACCCTACAAGCCAGATTGTAATAGTATAGTTCCACTATTGATTTGCCAAAAGATGTGAATGATTAGATCCTCTGACTGACAGCTTGCTTCATCTCCACTACCATATTTCTCCTAGGGCTCAAATAGCCCTTCCAATTGCCTACACACACAGTGCTTTGGGGCTAGACTACAGTGACAAAGAGCAAAGGACTGTTTGGGATAGATGGATGTTCAGGAATTTGTACAATATTGTGGAAATGCTTGCCACTTGAGATGGGTCCATATCCATCATATGTGGCACTCACAAACTTATGGGTTCCATTTGCAATTGCTATCATTGAAGGATATCTTAAAGGTGGTAGAGGCAAGAGGATCTGGTGCAGTGCAATGGGAAGGGGGCCCAAGGCATGAGCCTATGGTACAGGCATATGCCTAGTGGCCGCTTTAGACATGCATGCAAGGATTAGAGTACTTAGCAGGTTGACTAGGTTCTCAAGTTATAAATGAGAGATGTCAGATCTATGCCTTCATGGTACAACATATACCTGGATGTCCTGTGCACCCATGAAAGTGCAGTGCTTTATGGCAGTTGTAGGATACACCTTAAAGAATGTGAGGAACTCACTAACATGGCAAAGAATGATCTTGCAGTCCTGCTCACACTTTAATGCAGTGACTATGGGAACACCAGTTCAGAGAATATGTGGTCAGTGCACTAGGGCATCCATCACTTGGCCTATTTTGGATCAGGCCTGCAACTTTGGGGTTGCTCAAAATTATGATAAAGCAGACAGTCTCCTACTGAATCATGGGCCACAGACTGTGGGGGTGACAGTTTTTATGTGCTCACTGTACTGTGTTCTTCTACTACTAATAATCATTTCTATATTACTACTAGACATATGCTGCGCTGTACACATATACAGATACTCTTTCTTTCCCTAGTAGGCTCACAATCTAAGGCAGGGGTAGGGAACTCCGGTCCTCGAGAGCCATATTCCAGTCAGGTTTTCCTCAATGAATATGCATGAGATCTATTTGCATGCACTGCTTTCAATGCATATTCATTGGGGAAATCCTGAAAACCTGACAGGAATACAGCTCTCGAGGACCGGAGTTCTCTACCCCTGATCTAAGGTGTTTTTTGTACATTGGGCAATGGGGGATTAAATGATTTGCCCAGAGTTACAAGGAGCTGCAGTGGGAATTAAACCTACTGCATTAACTATAACACTACTCCTCTTCTGTTCTCTTGCAGAATCTATTAATTCTGTACACAAGACATGTAATGGATAATTTCTTGGTATTAATCCTTAGCAACACAAAGAAATGTACAAACTACTCCCTACCTCACAGGTGTCAAAGTCGGTCCTCGAGGGCCAGAATCCAGTCGGGTTTTCAGGATTTCCCCAATGAATCTGCATGAGATCTATTTGCATGCACTGCTTTCAATGCATATTCATTGGGGAAATCCAGAAAACCCGACTGGATTCCGGCCCTCGAGGAGGGACTTTGACACCCCTGCCCTACATACTTCTAATGTCCTGGCAAACCATTTGTAATCTGCCTTGAAACGCAAGGTAATGGCAGAATAGAAGTCCCTAATGTAATGTATTTTGCAAACACATATGTCTTTTTTGGAGCTACAGTTAGCCTGGTGTGTCCATAGATTAAGAGTGGAGGGGCAGAATTAAGTGTGTTGTTCATATCCATACTGGAGGTCAGGAGATGTAGTTAGTAGGATGACAATGATGCAATGTTCAGGCGTTATATGGTCAATGTTAAATTGACAGACAGCACAGAGCTTGAACAATTTTCAGAAGTCTACAGCAGATCACAAGTGTGTGCGTGAGAGGCTAGCTAAACTAGTGGTAGATAAAACAATTGGATAAAGATGGGAAATGGAAAAACTTGGGGAGGTTCTAGCAACTCCACTGTCTGACCTTTTTAATGCTTCTTTAGAATTAGGATTGAGTCAGGAGGGGGGAGGAAGGGAATGGTTGGAGGAGGTGGGGGAAGAGCAAATGCTGGAAGGAAGGGGTCTGCTGGGCCCCGGCTGGATCCTGCTCTTGCTGGGGGGCCAGGGCTGCATCAGTAGGGGGTTCTGTGGCTTGCTGCTAGGCTGTGGAAACAGGAACAGTTGTTAGATGCATGGTACCAGTGGACACAGCATAGAAACTGTTGCCTTCATTGTCTATCCATGATTGGTGGTGTCTGCCTAGCAGGTGGAGGGGGGGGGATGTGTGCATGAGACATGAAGTGACAGTATAGAACCATGTGACAGGATTTGAACCATGCAAACACTGTGCTATTGATAACTATTTTTGCCAGCTATGCAAGCATATTATCCAGTGCTGAAGGTTACTGAAAAATCCAGCAACGCTAGTATCAATGCAGTTCTTATATCTCTGCTTAATTATCTCCATTCCAACCCCAGGTCTGAAACCAGGCTAACATGGGTCTAGCGATTCTAGCCCAAGGGTTCCCAAACCTGTCTTGGGGGAACCCCAGCTAGTCAAGTTTTCACGATAGCCACACTCAAAATACAAATCAATCTCATGAATATTCATTGTGGATATTTTGAATACCTGACTGGCTGGGATTCCCACAGGACAAATTTGGGAATCACTGGTCTAGCCAGTTATTTTCATTTAGCCAGTGGGTGAGCTGAGTGTTTGCCATTTGCCCAGGAAAAGAAATTAGATTCTGGCCAGTAGTTTTTCTAGGAGCTCTAGTTCATAGGGAGACACCATAGCCCTTTAACGCTGTTAGCAGTTGGCCTTCCCACAAGAGAAGCTAACAATTTTAGTGGCTTCTTCAACAAGGTTGCTAGTTGTACTGTTGGTATTGGACAAAGGTCACGAAAGCAGGATGTCAGTCATAAGCCTTTTCTAAAGAGCCATCTCCAGTTAATGTGTGTTATACTAGTTCAGTGGTTATTAAACCTGTCCTGGGAGACCCCCCCCCCCAGCCAGTCCAATTTTCAAGATATCCCTAATGAATATGCATGAGTGAGATTTGCCTATAAAGTAGGTAGTAGGCATGCTAATTTCTCTCATGCATATTCATTAGGAATATCTTGGAAACCTGGTTGGTTGGTTGGCTGGCTAGCTGGGTGTCCCCCAAGACAGGTTTAAGACCCACTGTACTAGACCAGTGGTTCCCAATCCTGTCCTGGAGGACCACCAGCCAGTCAGGTTTTCATCATAGCCCTAATGAATATGCATGAAGCTGATTTGCATGCCTGTCACTTTCATTATATGCAAATCTCTTTCATGCATATTCATTAGGGTTATCCCAAAGCTAGTCAGGTTTTCAGGATAACCCTAATGAATATGCAAGGTGCTGATTTGCATGCCTGTCACCTCCATTATATTCAAATCTCTTTCATGTATATTCATTAGGGTTATCCCAAAAACCCGACTCAGTGGTGGTCCTCCAGGACATGGTCGGGAACCACTGTACTAGACCATTATTATAGCCTCTTGGTTGAATTTTCAGCCTGTTCCACGTCTCAAGAAATATATAGACTGTATTTCTGCTAGTTGTCTGTGCAGTGGTATGCAGAGTACATCCTACAATCCTCACCTCCAAGGCACACAGACATGAGGGAAAAGATTTTGGAATTAGCTCACATCTTTTTCAGTTGTAGCTCAGGGTGAGTTACATTCAGGTACACTACGTAATCACCTCTCACTGAAGGGCTTATAATCTAGTAGTTTATATCTGAGGAAACACAGGATTAATGGACTTTGCAAAGACCAAAAGAAATGCAGTGGGATCTGAACCGGGTTGCTCCCCCATTCATAAAGTCATCTGAATCAGGCCAAAATCCATCAAGCTCAGCATTCTGTCTCTGACAAGGGCCGGTCTGGGTCAGAAGTCACCAGAAGATTCCCAAAAGCAGATCCAATTTTTCTGCTCATTTCATGAGAAGCAATTTCTTTACCAGGTCTATCTGGCTAATAATTTTTGTGCTCTTTTCCTCCAGGAACTTATCAAAATCTCTTGAAAACTGCCATGTTAAGACACCTTGACCACCTCCAGCAGCAGAATCCACAGCTAAATGTTAAAATGTTTGGATACAACACATGCATTTTTCTATAGTGTAACTCAAAACAGCTTGCATGGAAATAAAGTAGGTATTTCCATGTCCCTGAGGACTGCTCTGCATGAAAACCATACATACTCTCTCAGATTTGTTTCCTATCTACTTAATGTTAACTTCATGGAACATCCTGTTTTTTTAGTGTTCTCTTAATCAGTCATTCTTGGACTGGAGGAACAGCCTAATGGTTAGTGCAGCGGTTAAGAACCAGGTGAACTGGGTTCAATTCCTGTAACCTTGGACAAGTCACCTAAACCTCCACTGCCTGAAATACGAAGCTTAGATTTTGAGGTCACTAGGAACAGAGAAAGTATCAGTATATAATCTGCAAACTGCTTTGGTTCTAGCATCGAAAGACAGTATTATCAAAGCATTGACCCATTCCCCTCAACTCATGATTATAATCTGCCATCTCTCCTCTCTTTTCTAAGTTAAAGAGCCTAATCAGCTGAGCCTTTCTTCATTATGTAAATGTTCCATTCCTACTGCACCCAATATTCAGGATTAGGTTGCTGAGGTATAATGCTATATTATTCTCAATTTTGTTCTCTTTTTAAATAATTTCTAACATTCTACTTAAGGGCTCCTTTTACAAAGCTGCACTAGCGATTCCCGTGTGGCAAATGCGATGAAGCCCGTAGGAATTTTGTCACATTTGCCACTCAGGAGTTTTTTTTATGGCAGCAGCAGTACACTTGACAGAACATTTCAGCATATTACCCACGACTCCAAACTCTTGTCTTGGGTGATGAATCCTACTTTACAGCCCATAATATTGTACCTGTAGTTGGGATTATTTTTTCCCGATGTAAATAAGTGCAAATTATATTTGTCACAAACAGGAATTGTCATTGTTTTATTGGTCACAAGATCCTTTTGCAAATCCTCTCAATCCATTTTAATAACTGTAAAACAATTTTGAGCAATTTACAGACTTAATCACTTCACTCGTTCATCCTTTTTCCAGATCTTTTATAAATATGTTCAGCACATACCCTTGGGGCATGCCACTGAGGACCATTTTCTCCATGTATAAAATTCACCATATATTCTACTTTCTGGTTCCTGCCTTTCAATCAGTTTCTAATCCACAATAGGGCATTGCCTACTATCCTGTGGCTTTTAATTTCCTGAGGAGTTGCTTGTAAGGGACTTTGGATTTTCAGATGGCATTTGACAAACACACCTATTGCTTATACCTTCAAACAAAAATCTAATAAACTGGAAAGGTAGAATTTGCCTATGCTAATCCTACACTGACTCATTCCTATTAAGTAGGGTTGCCAGATTTTTCTCTTTAAAAAAAAAAAAAAAAAAAAGATGACACATGGCCTTGCCCTGTTCTGCCCTATCCGTTGCACTCCTAGCCGAGCCTCCTGTCTCCTTCCCTGAGGAAGAAGTCCCTGATCTCGGGGCCACAGCTGAAGGGCCTCTGCGCATGCTCAGATGTCAATGTGATAACATCACGTGCATATGCATACATATGATGTTATCAAGTCGACATCCGTGCATGCGCACAGGGCCTCCAGATGCAGCCCCAAGTTCAGGGACTTCCAAAACCTAGACAAACTGCCGAGTTTTGGAAATTCCTCCAGGCACCCATACAGTCCTCTAAAAAGAGGACATGTCCGGGTTTTCCCAGACGTCTGGTAATCCTACTATTAAGCCCAGTTGCCTACGGCCTCTCCTATGGGCGTGGCCTTAGGCACATGGGCCAATCAGGCCCTAGGCCCCTTCCCAGTGCATCCCATAATGCACCAGGAAGGGGCAGGCCCGCCATTCCGAGGATGGTGGGCCTGCTGGCCAGTCAAAGGACCCATCCATCCAGCCAACTTTCAGGTTAGTGGGGGGGAGGTCCGGGGTAGTGGGGGGGCGTGTTCAGGGGGGAATCCGGGTGGAGTGCGGTGCGCCTTCGGCAGGAGGGCTTGGGATCCCCCCTGACGGTATTCGGGGGGGTGCGCCTTCGGAAGGAGGGCTTGGGTTCCCTCCTGCCGCGATTGGGTTTTGTCAGGGGGAGGGTGCCAGCAGGAGGGCTTGGGCTCCCTCCTGCCAGTCAGCTGGTTGGGGGTTCGTGGGAGGGTTACCAGCAGGAGGGGTTGGGATCCCTACTGCTGGGCATTGGTGGTTGGAGGGGGGATCATGATCGGGGGGGGGGGGAAGAACAGTTACAGGATTCTGTAACCGGTATTGTTTTTGACAGATGCCATTACAGAATCCTGCTTTTAGGCGAAGGACTGGCCCCCTCCTTTGTCTAAAAGGTCTGGATTTGGGCGCTTGGGACTTGGGAAATTTTTTGGTCAGGAATGTGTTCGTTATTATGCCCCTCCATGCATCTACTAAATGTTCAGTAATTCTCTTTTTAGATAGCTTCTACCAATTTACCCAACACCAACATCAGGTTTACTGGTCTACAGTCCTCTGATTCCCCTTGTGAAGCTCAATTTAAAAACTGAAATGCCACTGGCTATACTAATTCTCAGGTACTATAGCCACTTGTGAAATTTTCTATAATTCCACCAGAAAAGCCATTTTTTTCCATGATGGCACCTTCGCTTTGAAATGATCTTCCTCTTTACATCAAACAAGAGCCCTCTCAAAAACAGTTTTGGTCCAAAATCAAAACCTTCCTGTTCTAGGATGCCTTTAATACTTAATACTCTTTTTCTCCCCTCAAAATTTCTCTTCAGGCTCTCTACCAAATGCTTCTTTTGAAGCGAACCCCCATTCACCATCAACAGCGAAGTAGGGCAATGGTATAGCGCAGCCACCCAATCCACAAAGTCCCCTGAAATACCTTATTGACCAAGTATCCAAAATAGGTGTTTTGACATCCAAAGCTTTTTCGACATCCAAACTAGTGATGAGCACTCTATCTGAAGCTGAATAAGGCAACTGCAAAACCATAAGGACTTTCAACAGATTCATCGACATGTGTCTCCCGGGGACAAATCCCACCTTGTCTTCATGGATCAACTCTGGGAGAAGAGTGTTGAGACGGGAAGCAAAAACCCCAGCCAAGATTTTAATATCCTGATTCAGAAGGGATATTTTTCAATAAGATTCCAAGAGATCCAATGGTCTACCAGGCTTCGGCAAGATAACATGGGCCTGGTTGTGAGTACTTCCCAGTGGAGTTACCATCCTCAATCCCATAAAGTAAGCCTATAAGGAATGAAACACGGGTGGGGGAAGAAGCTTGTAGAATTCCGGGCTGAACCCATCAGGGCCCGGAGTTTTGGCTAATTTAAGCTTCCGAATCGCTAGCTGTATTTCCTCCCCGCTAATTGGGTGGTTCAGCATCTGCCTCTGCTGGTTGGACACCACAGGCATCATCAAGCCATGAAAAAAAATCGGATCTAGCTTGGTCATCGGAGGGCTGATAAAATTGTACAAATTGTTCTGCGATGGCCTGGTGTTGTGTGTGTACTTTCCCCTGCTGGTCTTTAATATGAGTGATAATATGCTTAGCTTTCAGAGGACGTACTAAATTGGCTAACAGTCTTGTTCCCCCATATGTGTAATTTGTATTTATAAAAATAAATACTCTTAGCAGCCCTTTGGTTTAGAATAGTGTTAAGTTGTAGTTTAACACTTCGCATTCTATCCTTCAGAGCCAAGGTCAATTGGGAAATATGTAGTGCTCACAAACTGTGTAACTCCTTAGTCAATGCCAGAAGTTCCCTCTCGCGTTTCTGTTTTGCAGCCGTGGAACATGCTAATATATGTCCCCACATTACTGCCTTTGCCGCCTCCCAGTATGTAACCATTCCCACATTCACTACACTATTGGTTTGTAAGAAGTCCTCCCGCTTTTACCCCAAATAAGTATGAAAATTGGTATCAGAATACAAGTGGGGAGACATCTGCCAGACCCGGCTCCTGGAGGTGGAGGTAAATTGCAAAGTAACCCCCAAAAGAGCGTGGTCAACACATGCGGGGCAGCCATGGTCGCATGTGACAGTTTGGGAAACAAAGCCTCATAAATGAGTATGTAATCAATGCTGGTACAACTATTATGAGAATGTGAGTAGAAAGAGAAATCCAGTTCGTCTGGGTGGAGCGTTCACCATGTATCTATCAACACCAGCTCTTGTAACAAAAAATGCATTCCCTTGTCGAAGTGACCCTTAGAGGGGGACCTAGCAGGCTTACAATCCAGTGACGAATCAGCAACAATGTTAAAATCATCCCCAAGAATTATCAAATTGGTAGAGAATGGGGCAAGAATCCTCATCAGAGAGGAAAAGAATTTGTGAGAGTGGAGCATAAACATTACCCAATACTACCCCCAAAGCTCCCCTATTAGAAAAAGGTATCTACCCTCCGCATCTTATTTCTTTGTGAATGCAAAAAGGGATGTTCTTATGGAGCAAAATGGCGACCCCCCTCTCTTCCTTGTGGAATAAGCTGCAAAATTGACCTGACCCACCCAATCCCTCCTAAGCTTGAGATATTCTATTGTGTTCAGGTGAGTTTCCTGAAAAAAACACTATGTCACTCCTCTCCCTCTTCAAATACGATAGGATCTTAGTTCTCTTGATAGGAGAGTGTATACCATCAACATTGAGAGAAGCAGAGACCGAAAAAAGGTGAATTACAATATAGATCAAGAAAGAGGAGATGTCCCAGCCAAATCCTCTCTCCCCCTGACTCCAGAGTGAAAGTGAACCTCCGTCAACCACTGAAGCCACACATTCACCCCCCGCCAGTACAGTAGAATCACGAGCATGGCACAAACATAGACTCCCCAGGCACACTCCAACAATCATCTGCCCCATCCACTCAAGCCTCCCATCCCCCTTCCCCCCTCCCTCTCCCCAGACTATTCAGTCTACCCAGTCCCACAACAAAAGCTCAGATACAGCAGCTCCGGACCACCTCCACAACAAGAAAAAGAACATAGAAAGGCATATGTGCATTGAAACCCCACATCAATACAATACAGTATGACTAAGAGCAGATAATAATACTATATCCATAACACAGAGGATACCATAATAGAAATATTAATCTGCATAACACCCAGAAAGAAACCAAAAAACAAAAGCAAAAAAGAGCATATAACCCTGCATTAGAATATTTAGAACATGGGGCAGGAAGCAAAGGCTGGCGTGCAATGAAGAAACTCCCAAACAGAAAAATTACATGCTCCAGATTGCCCGCCAAAAACATATAAGCCATAGCCAAATAGTAGAAACCCGCGTGCCACAATAACAGAGAGCAAGAAAATGTAAAAAGAATACCAGTACATGCCAAATCAGAATGTCCAAAACAAGTCAAAAAGCAAATATGTGTGGCACCCCATAAAGTTAGCCTTTCTGTGGTTCAAGTTCCCAAACCACCAGCTTCAGATAAACGACAAAGATCAACAGACCTGATGTTATCACACCATTTCTCGGTTAGGTTCCAGTACTGGGAGGGGAAGCTTTTTGACGACTTGCTCCAAGGTTTGTGGTGTATCCAAGTACAAAACTTTATTGTTATAGAAGACTCGGGCACATGCAGGATACATCAGTGCTACGCGTATATTGCGTTTAAAAAGTTTGTTGCAATACGGAGCCATGGCGCGCCGTTTGTACAAAACCATAGAAGAGAAGTCTTGGAAAATAAGGATTTTATGACCCTTAAAAACTTAGCTCCTTTCCTTTCCGATAGAGAAAAAAGATCCATTCCTCGACAGCGTAGTTGAGGAACCATGCAATTACTGGGCACGGGTATTGATTGCCCAACCGATGAGCTCTTTCAATAAGCACTGGGGACATGGGAGCCTGGATATTCAGAATGGTGGGAAGCCAGTTCTCAAGGCATGAGCAGAGGTCCACATCCCTTACAGAATTAGGGAGCCCAATAAAACGTAAGTTGTTTATTCTTCCCCTATTCTTCTGATCCTGTACGCTTTCCTGCAGCAGTTTGTTGGATGATTCTAGAGTTTGGATGTGCTTCTCAAAATTGTCTGTACATTCCTCCTGTTGGGCTATGTGATCTTCTGCAAGCTGCAAGCGGTTCGCTTGGAAATCCAAACTTTCTTTTATATCCTCCATAAAAGACTGGATTTTAGTTAGTTCATCCTCCATGACTAGAGTTAGGGAACACATGAGTTCCTGAACTGCCGCTTCTTATAAAGTAAACATGGGCACCTCTTGCAGCTCCACTATCTTAGAATCCATTACTTTCTGCTTGTCTTTAACTCCTTGTTGTGTTTTGGCAGACATAACAGGAGAAATTGCCCAATAAAGTTCACTACCTGGTGCTCTACACCCCACCCTACCAAATGAGGCAAAAAAAAAGTGGCGCCAGCATTGATTTTCGGGGTTCAAAAAGATATTGCAAAACGAAGCAGCCCGGAGCTACAGAGAGGCACGTCCGTTTAGGTCTCCAGCATCATGTGACCCCAATTTTATTTATTTTAAAAACTTCTATTCCATTTAAGACCTAAGCGGATTACAATAAAACATATACAGTAGACTCTTAGTTAACTAGAACCCATTGGGATTGATAGATGCCGGATAAATGTAGTTTCTGGTTGCTTGAGTTCAACGTTATTTATAGCAAGCAGCCCCTCCTATTGTTTTTTCCTTAATTGTTCTCTTTTACTTTGACTATTGTAGTTCTTGTCTTTCACCTTTTGTTCCTGTTTGTCTTTGTCTTTAAAAGTCTTCAAAAGTTATTAAAAGTTACAGTTTGATGCTGTAATGTCAGCTTAAACTTGTATTTTAGCTAAAGTTTGTTTTATGTTTTTATGAATTTGTACACCGCCTAGAAGGCTGATTGGGCGGTATAAGAAATTTTAAATAAACTTGAAACTTGAGTTATTATTAAAAATAGGCATAACTAATACTATTCCCCCATACTAAGCCATACCATAAAGTGTTTCAGACAAACTACCAGACATGCGGGGACAACAAAAACTACCAGACATGCAGGGACAACAAAAACAAGAGGGCATTCAGAAAAATTGAAAGGAGACAGTTTCAAAACGAATGCTAGGAAGTTCTTCTTCACTCAGAGGGTGGTGGACACCTGAAATGCGGTCCCAGAAGAGGTGATAGGACAGAGTACAATACTGGGTTTCAAAAAGGGATTGGATGACTTCCTAAAGGTGAAGGGGATTGAAGGATACAGATAGAGGGTAACTATACAGGACACTAAATGAATAGGGAATATACGATTTAGGTAAAGGATCATTTACAGGTCATGGACCTGGGGGGCCGCCGCGGGAGCGGACTGCTGGGCACGATGGACCCCTGGTCTGACCCGGCAGAGGCAATGCTTATATTCTTATGTGGGCGTACTCTGGTATGGCGTGCCAAGTTTACACTTAAATTTTCACCAGAAATCGATTTTATTTTCATTTTTATTTAAATCATTACAGTATTTCTTTTATTATTTTGGTTACTTGAGAGTTCTGGTTGCTTGAGTTCCGGTTAACAAGTCTACTGTATATACCAAATATAACAAAACACAAAGCAGTACAAGCATCAATCTTAGCTGCCAAAATATCCTTGTAAATACATAGTATCTTACACAGACAAGTCAAAAAACCTGATCATAGATCTACCCAACCTAATGGAAGGTTTTAACATAGAAGTGAGAGTCGTCAACAGTGTTTTAAATGTACTCATATTGTTGCATAATCTCAAAGTCCATGTCAAGACATTCCACAACTGAGGACCAGCAACTGAGATTGCTGTAGACAAGTTATCATAGAAACATGACAGCAGATAAACGCCAAATGGCTCATCCAGTCTGCCCATCTACAGAATCCACTATCTCCTCCTCTCCCTAAGAGATCCCACATGCCTGTCCCACCCTTTCTTGAATTCAGATCTAGTCTTTGTCTCCACCACTTCTACCAGGAGACTATTCCATGCATCTACCACCCTTTCTCTAAAGAAGTATTTCCTTAGATTACTCCCAAGCCTATCACCTTTTAACTTCATCCTGTGCCCTCTCCTTCCGTAGTTTTCTTTCATTTGAAAAAGACTCACCTCCTGTACTGTACATTAATGCCATGGAAATATTATGTCTCTATCATATCCCCTCTCTCCCATCTTTTAGAGTATACATATTAAGGTCTCTAAGTCTGTCTCTTTACAATTTATGACACACAGAATTACAAATGGGGCCTCACCGGATACTTATACAATGGCATTATCGCTTCCCTTTTCCTACTGGTCATTCTTCTTATATACCCAAACATGTTCCTCATTTTCACTGTCGCCTTTTCTATCTTTATTGCCACCCTGAGATCGTCAGACACAATTACCCTCAAGTCTCGCTCTTCTGTACACAGAAGTACTTTGCCTCCTATACTACACCATTCTCCTGGATTTTTGCAGCCCAAGTGCATAACCCTGCATTTTTTAGCATTAAATCTTAGTAGTCAATTATCAGACCATTCTTCAAGCTTTGCTAGATCTCACCTCATGTTATCCATACCCTCTGGGGTGTCTGCCCTATTGCAGAGTTTGGTATTATCTGCAAAAAGACAAACTTTGCCAGACAGTCCTTCCACGATATCACTCACAAAGATATTAAATAGAGCTGGCCCAAAGACCAATCCCTGCGGCACTCCACTAACAACATCCTCGTCCTCCGAGCAAACGCCATTTACCAGTACCTTTTATCTTCTTCCACTTAACTAGCTCTAATCCATTTCATCACTTTAGGGCCCATGCCAAATGAACTTGGTTTATTTGTCAATCGTCTATGCAACACCATGTCAAAAGCTTTGCTGAAATCCAAGTACACTACATCTAGCACCCCTCCTATAGTCAACAGTTTGGTCACCCAGTTAAAGAAGTCAATTAGATTTGTCCGACAACAACAACAAAAACAACTTATTATTTCTATAGTGCTACAAGATGCACGCAGTGCTGTACATTAAACACACGAGACAGTCCCTGCCCAATAGAGCTTACAATCTAATTATGACACACAGGACAAAAGGGTAAATCTATATACACTGTTCAAGTAGGGAATTAGAAGGGGAATGATGAGGCAGATAGGGTGGGGGACTATGGAGGGAATGACCAGCAGAAATGGGTACTTTAGAAGTTGGTTAGGATCTAAATGCAGCTTCAAAAAAGTGGGCTTTCAGGCTGGTTTTGAATGCTCCGATGAAAACAAAAACTGTGGATACAGATGTTCTGGAGATAATTTATTAAATACTGACATATAAAATCATGAAAATTCAATTTTAAAAGTACAATGATAAAAAATACTGTGATAAAAATCCAACCGGACCCTACACGGTCCGTGTTTCGGTGAACACACTTTCCTCAGGGGTCCAATGGTTTGCAACCTCACATATAAAGAATTGGACTGAAAACAGTCTATTGTCTTTAAACATGTGAGCAAAGAACACCGCAGACAAGCTGAAGTAGCAAAAAAATGGTTTTGAATGCTAACATATATGAGCATTGGTGCACACATATGCAATGTATTCTAATATTCTAGCTAAGCACTATTTTGCAAATACCCATTGAAGTTGCAAAGGGTGTATTTGTAAGGGGAGGGCATATACATAGGCGGAGCTCTAACTTATGCACCGAAATTACAAAATAGACACTCACTCTAGCACCACGTACATATTAGACATGCCGATAAAAAGATTAGGTTCCTACCTCGATAATCTTCTTTCTTCTAGATGTGTCTAGTGGTCTTAATGTTCAGGCCATGCATCTGAGTCTGCAAGCCACCTGCAGAACGCTGTCAACCTTCCATTGAACTCTACCTCCTTCCCTGACAAGACTTGCCCCTTTCTCTGAATCATGGCTGACTGAGATTGTAAACATCGACCTGGTACACATTGCTTCAAAGTGTGAGCCAAATACCTAAACACTCTTCTTCCCCTTGATCATCTAGCAGTCCAACTGTTGATCTCGCATGCTCTTTGCTTAGAATATACTTGAAAACATGTTTTGTAGTAGTTCTTTCTTGAACATAAATTTTCTTTTCAAAGTCTGTCTTGGTCTGCCTTAATACTATTTTTACAACTGACTTGACAGTATTTATTTTATTTATTTTTAGTATTAATGTACCATGGCTATAAGTGGTATACATTCAGGTACTGAAACATTTTTTCCTATCTGTCCCGGTAGACTCACACTCTACCTAATGTACCTGGGGCAGTGGGGGATTAAGTGACATTTGGTTGAGGTATAGTTTATAGTTTATAGTTTATTCAATTTTTGATTAAACGCCTTTTCGTTACTACAAAGCGTTGTACAGAATAAAAAATATTTACATTTAACAAAAATGACGAAAAGTATTTACATTTATCTAAAATGACAATTAAACATACTTTCTTATAGTAAAAATACAAGACAACAGACCGTACAAACTGGGTAAATGTTGACCCTTAGGCCATTAAACATAAGGAAAAGGGGGAAGAAATACACTTGAAATAGAAAAGTGAGAAACATATAAGGGAAGAACACTTAGGAACTGGGGAGCAGTAAAATTGATAGTTAAGAAAAAGAAGTTCAATTAAAAGCATCATAAAAAGAAAGCACTTTAAGTTGCTTTTAAAATTTTTTAAGTTTTTTTCCATTTTTATATACAAAGGGAGAGCGTTCCAAATTGTAGGGGCTGTAACAGAAAACGTAGAGGTGCGACGCGTGCCAATGATTTTTAAAGAGGGAACGTTAAGGTTGTATTGAGAGATGGATCTTAAGGTTCTTGGGGGGTCGTAAGGAATCAGAAGTCTATCTATGAAAGCTGGTGTGTTGGTCTGTGTTGTTTTAAATGCCAGAAGTGCGATTTTATAAGTTACCCTATGAGAGACTGGCAGCCAGTGGGCCTTTTGAAGCAGAGGGGTAACATGATCGTATTTTTTTGCTCCCGAGATTATTTTAATGGCCGTATTTTGAATAAGTTGCAAGCGTTTTAAATCTTTATGAAAGATACCATTTAGTAAAGAGTTACAATAATCCATTTTTGAAATTACTAGTGAGTGAATCAGAATGTTAAGGGAATTAGTATCTAAAAGAGGGACCAGTGATCTAATCATTCTTAGTTTATAATAACAACTTTTTACTATTGCACCTAAAGAAAGGGCTTGGACTCCTTATGGACACTTGAAAGCTAAGTTTGCCTTTACATTTTATTTTAAATAGAGGAGGAAACTGTTGAGCCACAACAATTTTTAATGGGCATTATGATTTCTTTAATTCTGGATTTGCACATGACACTTTATGATTTAATTTTTTTCTATAAACAAAAAAACACTTTTGCACTTGAAAAAAAGTTTTCAGGATGATAGAAGGTGATATTTGTGGGTAAAATCCTGTAGGGCGCTTTCAAGCTCACATGCTGTGGATATACCCAGGTGAACTCCTTATGGTATTATGAGGAAATTCCCATGAACTGATTAGTCATCCTGTTTAAACTATATTTAAATCAAATTCAATTAGATTCTACTCAAATAGTAGGCTCATGTGTAAAGAAGGAATATAGAGAACCAGGAGTAGGTCTTTTGAATTGATTGTTATACGAGATTTACCCCCTCCTTATTTTGGGGTTTTTAAGAACATTTTTGGATTAAGGGCTCCTTTTATAAAGATGCGCTAGCGTTTTTAGCGCACGTACATAATTAGCGCACACTATAGCGTGTGCTAAAACCACTAGCGCACCTTTGTAAAAGGAGCCTAAGTGACTCACCCAGGGTCACAAGGAGCATGGTGGAATTTGAACCCACAACCTCAGGGGGCTGAGGATGTAGCTCTAACCACTGCATCCCCAATCTGTTTTCTTCATTTTGGATAGATTTTCTATGTTCTAAAAGAGCCTTTTAAACTCTCACAGGCTTTTCACCTAATTAAATCATGCCAACAGTAGTTTGTTCTTTTCAACACTTTATTAAAACACAGATATTTTATCTGGGCCTTCAAAAATTGTATATTTTAAAGTAGTATTTTTATTGTATAATACATGAAACTTAATCTACAAAAACATCTGTATGCTATACTATACAGGTCTTATATCCCACAATCTTTCATCAAGGATTCAATGTGGCTACCAAAAGACTTCATACAGCATTTAGTAGGAACCAACTAGCCCAGTGTTTCCCAAGTCAGTCTTCCCCATTGCCAGTCAGGTTTTCAGAATATCCACAATGAATATGCATGAAATTTGTTTCCATACACTACCTCCATTATATGCAAATCTGATTGACATGCGGGTATTCCAGAACCAACTTGGGAAACACTGTACTAACCCACATCAAGAAGAGAGGAATCATTTCTCAAAAATAAAGGGGGAGGGGAATTCATATGAAGGTCACCATCAATAAATACCTTACATGAAATACATAAGAACGTCCCTTGTACTCAGAAAACAAATATTAGGAATATACCTACAAACAGAAGTTCAATAACAAACTAAACCCCCCCATCCTATTGTATCTTCCAGAAAAGTTCCAATTGCAAAGGTACCAAAGAAACATAATATCTGATTCCTCAGTAAGCTATCACACATATACATGAAAATTTAGAAAAAATGTTGCACCTGCAGCTGCAAGAATGTTTTCCTTTGCAACTCTGCAATCTGACACACATCTTAAAAAAAAAAAGTGAAATAGGCTGACTACGAGAAGACTAAGGGCTTCTTTTATCAAGCTGCACCAGCGGGGTTAGCACGCGCGACTTTTAATCACGTACTAACCCCCCGCGCTGGCCAAAAAACTGCCGCCTGCTCAAGGCAGGCGTTAGCAGCCAGCGCGGCCGGCGGTTTAACGTGTGTTAAACCGCTAGCGCAGCTTGATAAAAGGAGCCCTAAACCTTTTTCTGAAAGAAAGTTTAGAACTCTACTTTTATCATTTTTACAAATGAATGAAACCAACAATGTCACTATTTTGGAATAATATCAGAAGAGGATTCCAAGAAAGTGTATATATCAAATGTGTCAGGAGTCTTTCAAAACATTCTAAGCATCTTTATCCTCTCCCCTAAGAATCCTTTTGAGGTTGGGTTTGAAGGCCCAAAGTTTGGGGCCAAACGTGCCACATTTTGCCCATGGTTGTTCATGCACGATTGCACAACAATGGGGAGGGAAGCTGGATGATTAAGGGGAGTTGTAGGAGGCATGAATTGTCATACATGCCTAATAACAGCCACGGAGACCTGCATTGACACCTGTTTTTAAGAATAAACTTTAAAAACATTTCCAAGGCTGTTAAAATCCATGTACAGGTGCCGAGAATGTGTTTTATGTATGCTTTGGCTTAAAATTTATGCAAGCTGCTGAAAATTAATGGGTTCCCATTTGGAGGGGGGGTCTTAAAAAGTTTAGATTTCAATAGAATTCATGTCTAGAACTAGTGTTAAGGGCTTAAAAGCATAAATTAAGCTTTTAAATAGTATTTTTTTTTATTATTATTTTAATCTTTATTGATTTTCAAGTAGTAACAGTGCAATACATATGAATCTGAACGTATAACAAATCAAGAAAAGCACTTTGAACTTACAAATATTTGAAAGTAATCTCCCCCCCTCTTTTACTTAATCAATAATATAAATGCAATTATCCTTCCAATAACCCACTCTTATTTAAAGTAGTAATACATTCACACCCTGGATGTGTAAGGAAATCAGACAAAAATTAAAGAGAAATGACAACTATATAGAAGTAATAAAAGATGCCAATGGGCCTCACACCAAGTTAAATACATTACTATGCCCCAATATCTCAGTATTTTTTTTATTATTATTAAAAATAAGGAATAGAATGTCCATGAGTTTGAAAACAGTTGAAAGCCGTTTCCTGATTGGCTGTACAGCTCAGCAAATGAAATAGTTGGTGGGAAAGCAATGGACACAGCTGGAGAAAGCAAAGGTGTTCCTGGGGGCTGCTGTGTGGGAGATTGTGTGACTGAATTTGAATTTTAAGGGAGGATTTTGGAATGAGAGAAGGTTGTTGAACTAAAATAAATTTGTCATGCTTGGAGTGAGAGAAAGAAAAATATTTTTATGGCAAATTTTCCACAATTTTGATCTAAGGTAGAAAACTGAGGAAAGTCACTGTTCTCTGGTTAGTTACGACTGATTTTTGATAAGAACAAAAAAAATAGATAAATTAAGAATTGAGCTGTTGCATAATTTCAGCTCATTTTAACCATTTGAGAAAACTTGACTTTGCACTTTACATTGTATTGAACTGGACAGTAGGGATCAAGTTTTAACCACCACAATATTCATTGAAACCTTGTTTTAAACAAAGCTTTAAACATATTTATGGGTTTGTTTTTAATATTTGCCTGCAATAACTATATACTTTGCACTTTACTATATGTGTCCAGCTGAAAACTGTGAAACATACTGATTCTCCCTCCAATACAGGTTTATAACAGAAGTTTATCTTTCACCCAAACCGGACTCTAAGTTGATGAAGTATTGTTATCAAAATGCAGCATTTGTCCCATTAATGACACTCGGCTACTCCCACAACTACTAAGATTTAAGTGCAACAGGGCGTCGCCCTCAGAGGGGCGGGACTACACTGGCCCAATTCTCAGTTCGAGACCTAGAACCTGAACCACTTCACTGCAGCCTAGCTTCTCTTAGGACCTGAATGAGTTTCTACAGATCCTCTTCAAACAACTGACATCAAAAGAGAAGCTTGCTCAACTGAGACTTAAGAGGTTGAATCAGCTGATCAGTATTGGAGCCAAAGCCAGTGTTGGAGCCAAAGTGGAGCAGGCAACCACTATGGAAGCCACTAACTATAAACTGTAAACTGCTCCAACCAATCCACCTCTGGTGAAGTAGCATCTGTTGCATCCATTGCATGAAGGCTCTTGTCACATAAATACTGTAAATCACAGTTTGTACACTGAATGACAAATGTCTGTTTAAAGAGTAACTCCAGCTTGCTGTCATAACAGTCTTTTAGAGTTGAACACCCTCCACTCGGACTATGATCTCTTTTGTCTCCACGGTGTCCATCTTAAGGAGTCAAATAAACTTGTCCAGATCTTCTTGAGGGAAGGGATAGAGCCTGGTGCCCCAAAGGATCTTTCTGGTGCTTTTCACTTAGCAAGAACCATATATGAGAAGGCCCTATGGAATAGAAAAGCTCTGAAGGGTTTCACAGGTCCTTCAAGATGTGGTCCCCATCTGCGACCTCTTCTTACACCCCGATAGAAATTTGAAAAACCGGAGATACTTAGCAGTTCTTCCTTTCAAAAGAATCTACCACCAGAGAATTATCTTCTTCAGGAAAACTCACCCTGTCTCGATAATTGCCATTGAGCAAAGAGCCACTCTCTTCCACATCATCCTTCCTTCAACATCTTCCAAAGAGGACACACATGGGATTGGGGACCTTTCCAAATCAAAGTCCTCATTTGATAGTCTGGTCTGCTTGGCCATCTGAACTGAGGCCATTGAGGGTCCCTGGCCACCAAGAAGATGCTATGCCTCACTAGTCCTCCTGGGCTGACCTATGACCCAAGCATTGAAAGTCTAAAAGAGTCTGATCCTAAAGCACAGGGGGAAAAAACTGAGTAGAGACTTTTGTTATACCACTATCAGAGCTACCGGTAACTGGTTTTGTGCACCATCGAGTTAGTGGTACTTTCACATTAACTCTGACAGATTTTGTGACCCCTGAGGCAGGCGATCATGCCACTGAAACATGGTTCCATGTTGGGTCCTGTTAACATTAAGGGCTCCTTTTACAAAGCCGCACTAGGGCCTTAACGTGCGGAATAGCACGCACTAAATCACTGCACGCACTAGCCGCTCCGCCTCTTTTAGAGCAGGCAGTAGATTTCTGGCTAGCGCGTGCCATAGTGCTCACTAATCCAGTGCGTGCGTTAAAACCTCTAGCGCGGCTTTGTAAAAGGAGCCCTAAGTGTGGTGCTTTTAAATAAATGGATCTGGATTGTATCATTGGAGCCCCTCATTGAATAATTTGCAGATGTTTAGTGTCCATCCTTACTCTTTTGTTTCCTACATGGACAAGTTCCATTACATTCTAGAGCAGTGGTCTCAAACTCGCAGCCCGGGGACCACAGGCGGCCCGCCAGGTACTATTTTGAGGCCTTCGGTATGTTTATCATTATCACAAAAGTAAAATAAAACAGTTTCTTGATCATATGTCTCTTTAGCTATAAATTACAATATTATTATTAAGGTTTAGCCAAAAGGAAAGATTTATAAACTATAAAGAGTTTTACCTCATGCAAAATTGTCATTTCTGTAATAAGACATTAAATATTTTTTTCTGAAGCCCTCCAAGTACCTACAAATCCAAAATGTGGCCCTGCAAAGGGCTTGCGTTTGAGACCCCTGTTCTAGAGGGAATATTCTGCTGACTCATCATATATTAGCATCTGTAAGATATCTTAAGACAATGAGGTATGAACAATTCCAATACGCCACTCACAAAGCATCAGTTGTTTATTAATTTTATTCTTTGAAGAATTTGCTAAAATGTTAAACAAAAATATGAGAAAGCATAATTTCAAGGGAAAGAGAAGGGAGTCTAAAAATTAGCTCATGGCGAATTATAATCAGGTATAATAGCTATTCCCCTGTCCCCAGAGGGCTTATAATCAACATTTGTACCTGAGGCAATGAACGTTAAGTAAGTTGCCCAAGATCATAAGAAGGCGCAGTGGGAATTAAACTGGCTCCCCTCCCTTTTTTTTCTCTCTTTTGATTCGATTTGACTTTTACACATTTCAGCTGAAAAATTTTATTAGATAGGCTGGGAGGGAGATTTGGTTTGAAATACTTAACTATTAACACTATATTATACCATTAGATTACCCTTAGCACTGACAGCATTAAATGCAAAATACTTGTATTCTGGGAATAAAAAGGCCTAAAAAAAAAAGGTTTGCCTTGGATCTAGAACAATTGGATCCAGCAACAGAGCCCTCCCAAACACTTCCGTCCTACTGTTTTTTCCCAGCAAAACTACTGGAGTAGGGGTAAGAACAGGAGGGTGGTTTTCCCTCAGAGATCTGCCACTGCTTCTTTAGGGCCTGATTTTACTTAGGCTTTTCCCCATTCTGTGTCCTTGAGAGAAAGAGGAGGGAAAGCCTAATAAACCAGACCCTTGGAGGGTAATTCTGTAAGGGGCATCTATTTTCAAGAATTTCAGCATAGTACGGCAAATATGCATGTGAATTTTTGGTACGACCACTTACACTAGCCATAAAGCAGACATAAATGATCACATCTAGATTGTTAAAACAATGTGCACAAATTATAGTATTCTATAAATTTACCAGTATAACTGTACACATCACCCATGCATATGCCCACACTCTCTTGCTGCCAAGAAATCCTGGCTGTACACCCCCCACAGCAGGAGAGATGACCACTCTCCCCCATTGACATGTGACCCCCCCCCCACTATAGAACACCTCCCCCTACCTCCGACACCCCCTCCCCCTTACCTCTAAATAGATGCATGGAGGGAGGCGGACTCCCTCTTCCCAGCTGGCCTGCATCATCGAAAATGGGCCTTCCCCTCCCTGGTACATCTTGGTATGCACAAGGGAGGGGCTTGAGGCTCTCATTGGCCCGGATGCCCCATAGGAGAAACCTTAGGCATCCAGGCCAATCAGAGACTTAGGCCCCTTCCTGGTGCATCTGGGGAGGGGCCTGAGGCTTTGATTGGCCAAGATTGTATAAGGCACCTCCCATGGGATGGGCCTTAAACAACTTGGGCCAGAGCCTCAGGCCCCTCTCCAGTGCATCCCAAGATGCACTGGGGAGGGGAAGACCCTTTTTTTATGACACAGGCCAGCTGGGAGGAGGGAGTCCACGTCCCTCCATGCATCTATCTGGAGGTAAAGGGGAGGGGTGTTGGGGGAGGGGAAGGTGTTCTATTGGGGGGGGGCACTTGCCAACAGGGGAGAGTGGGCATCTCTGCCACAGCAGGGGGAGGTGCACAGCCGGGATTTCTTGGCAGCGGGAGAGTATGGGCATCCACTGCGAGGGGGAAGGTGTGGCCGGGATTTCTTGGCAGTGGGAAAGTGTGGGCATCTGTCCCACTGCAGGTGGGGAGTGTTGGTTGGCAACAGGAGAGAACCGGCATCTCTCCCGCTACGGGGGGGGGGGGGCGCCATCATTCGGGGGGGGGGGGGTGTTCTCTACCATTGCAGGGAAGGGGTGTTGTGATGCAGCGGGAGAAAATGGGCATTTCTTCCGCTGCATTACAACACAGGCTTTCTAGCAGTCTCTGATATTAATGGGCACCCCTGGATCAGTCGCTTATTTTTGTCGCCAAAAGCCAACACCGCTTTTAGAAAATGGCTCAGCATTTTTTAAGAATCCACCAGAGAACTCATTTCAATACTGAAAAGCCCATTTGTATGTCATTGTCGGAGACTGCTAGAAAGCTCACTATTGACAGAGATAACCCATTTTGATAATCCACCGCTAAAATACATACAGGTTAAACCGTTGGTAAACAGTTTAACAATGGCGTTAAAGTTTTGAGAATCTGGCCCTGAGTGACGGAATAACTAAGCATAGGAACATTTTGTCAATTATCATGCAAAAAGACAACTCTTGTTAGCAGGCTGCAGACAGGAACTTGTTTTCCTCAGCCATGCAAATTCAGACATCAAATGAAATGGCTCTCAAATGTTCACTGTACACAAATGCATCACAACTAATATCAAAATACCTAAACCCAGGGAGAACAATTAGGTAACTGGAACTAGTCTTAGGCATACATAATCCTTAGAGTCCGCCAACTACACTAGTCAATTAGGCAATGTCATAATGAGACATCAAGAATAAATCTTTACATCTTGATCCCAAGCTGTAAAACTCAAATGCACAAGCATACCTGGTTTTCAAAAGCCTCAGGAGCAAGTTTCTTGTACAATGGAGCCATGTCAGAAGCTAGAGTCTGTAAATTATATTCAAGCTTTTCTTCCTGCAGGAAACAAAAGTTTCAATTTCAGCATGTTTTGTTCCAGTGATACATAGACAAAGAAAGGTGCCAGAAGAAATGATGGACTATTTCTAAATTTTCATTATTTAAATCAGAATTTTCAGGTATAAAATAGATCACAAAATAACCTGGATAAAACAAGTCAGATGTTTTTCACAGCTTCCTAAGTTTATTTCTGCTAGATCCTGTTTATTAATAGTACAGGTGAAGTATAATGAAAACTTTGGTTTTCCATTTCTAGAACATGCGTTTTAGGGACTATGGAGAAGGAAGCCAAAACAATTTACTTGGGGGGGGGGATTACAATGATTAAATTTCCATCTCAGTTTACACTAAAACTCAAAATGTTATAATGTTTGAAGGAATTAAGTGAAGAATTAGAGAACAGAAGATGGGAGGAAGACAAGAAACAGTATCGGTCTTTTGTTTTCTGCACCTGTTTGGAAAGACTTTGGAGCTTACAGAAAAACAAACGCTTTGGAGTAGAAAATGACAAGGGGACAAATTTGTCCCCATCCCTGCAAGAATTCAATTTCCAGATCCCATCCCCGCAAGTTTTGCCACTGTCCCTGCCCCATTCCTGTAAGCTCTGCCTTAACTGCACAAGCCTTGAACACTTATGATTTTAAAGTACTGTATATGTTTTAAAGTATATGAGGCTTGTGCAGATGAAGATGGAGCTTGCAGGAATGGGGCAGGGACAGTGGCAAAACTTGCGGGGATGGGATCTGGAAATTGAGTTCCTGCAGGGACAGGAAAAGAATTTGCGGGGACAGAACATGAAAATGAGTTTCCGCGGGGACGGGGAAAAATTGTCCCCGTGTCATTCTCTACTTTGGAGCTTACAGTAAAACAAAAGCAGCCAGAATAAAAAGTGCCTTATTCAGCAAAGCCTCAAAAGCCATATCTCATATAGATATTACCACCTTCCATAACAGAGTTCATGTAGCACAATAAAAATGCTAGCTACCATGGTTACAATTTTTAAAATAGTGGGCCTGATATTCAGTAGGGTTTATCCAAGTGAGATAAAGGGTAAAACCATCTAGAAACAGTTATTTTTGAAAAAAATAGATGTTTTGCAATTTCAAAAATGGACATTTTCTAGACATTTTTCACAAAATGTCCAAACTTGCACTTAGAAAATGGTCATATCGAAAATGGCCTTTTGTATAAACTGAATTTATCATCATCAATTTTGCATATGTGTATCTTTATTAATGTTTTTAAATACCCTGATGCAGGTTTGTTGGGTCATTTTCACAATAAAGAATCCTAGTGACATCTCTTGGTCGTCCATCAGCCATCTCTACTCTTCTGGTATTTGTACATGTATAAAGGCTTTTTCCTGTTCCTTCTGTGGGTCAATACAGTTTAAACATTGCTGCTCACCTGTAACAGTTTCCAGGCTCATAATCTCTCCTACCTCCCCAAGAATTGCTTAAATGTTTGATCTTTGAAAAAAAATAAATAATAATAATAATAATAACATATATTATTTTTTTTTTAAAGGTCTTCCAGGAGCAGGGGCTGAGGATGAGTGGATTGGGGGGGTATATACAGCTTTCAGATTGTTTTGACTAGGACATTTAGGGCTCCTTTTACTAAGCAGCGATAGCGTTTTTAGCACGCGCAGAATTTTAGCACGTGCTAAACCTGCACTACACGGCTAGAACTAACACCAGCTCAATGCTGGCATTAGCGTCTAGCACTTGCGGCAATTCTACGCGAGCTAAAACCGCTATCGCGGCTTAGTAAAAGGAGCCCTTAGTATTGGGCTACCTGGGTTTGGGGAGGGGCTGTTTCTTTTCTGTTTCCTTTGTACAACTGCTTTTGAAGCTATTTGTTTGAATTGTAGTTTTGTGATATTGTCTATTTCTAAATAAAATAAAATTTAAAAACAATTTGATCTTTGCATGCTCAAAAACTTGTCTTGCAATAAGACTGGTTGTAGCTAGTCTTACTTGCAAGGCAGCTCAGCTTCTGAGAAATCAAAAAGGTTTTACCAACGCGATAGCAGCCAGTGAATGTATAAAAAGGAGCTCATTAGTATTTAAATGAGCAGTCCCTCTGTAAAAGCATAAGAAATTATTTTGGTCTATTTGGGAACCTTACATCCAGACCCTTCTGCCTTGAGCTTGAAGTCTGATTCTTAATTACCTCCATCTGTAAATGTTTTTACCGCCATATCTATACCTCTTCTGGATTTTCCCCCCTTTATGGGGGAAGGGAATAAAAGAAGGGGGGGAGGGCTGGGGGAAGGCTTTCAATCATGAGAGTTGTTGGAAGGAGGTGTATGGTATGGAGGAGGGCTATAAAAGCCAAGGTCCTCCATCGGTGACTTTTGGACTTTGTTTATTGCACGGTTTAACCACTTTTGCTATTCTGTATGTTGGGCATTGTATTTTTTAATGTTTAAATGTTAGTGAGAATGGAACATACAAAGCCAATACACTAGTACTAGCAGATGACCAAAGAAAAACTTCTATTGGCAACAATGAACAGATCACCAACAATTTTTTGTGAAATGTTATCCCCCTGATCACCCCACTCCCCACTCACTCCATCTAAGAACACAGCCAACATGTCCAGAGAAACTTACAACAAACAGTCCAAATCTATTGTTGCCGTAAACCCCTAATGACCCCTCCCCCCAACCACCCAGCCCCTCCAACCCCAAAGCCAAAATCATAAGGCGAACAACATGCCAGAGAAGAATAACAATTCCATGTGAGGAACCAAAAAGCCCTCAACCCTATCCCAGGGGCGAAACTCTGAAATCCCCTGGCAGAATCTAGTGTGTGAGAGCCCATTGCAATAGACCTCCCTACCTCCCCTCCCTCTGAAATACCCAACAACCAAAATCTTAAAGTAATTGAGTGATGCACAACTGGCAAGCGTAACCTCCATGTCGTGCTGCGCCTACTACAGCCAAGTATACTAGTTCCTATCATCTAGTTGGTTTAAAAGAAAACTACGGGCCCATGGCGACAAGGAATGTATGTAAGGACCCCAAGTGTTAAGAAACTAATGTTTATATTTGAAAGTAAGGTGCAAAGCTGTGGATTCCATCAATAGGAGTCCATGAAATTTATTGCGCCTATGCCAAAATGAAGGAACCACATTCTGCATCCAATATTGTAAAACACTCTTCTTACCCAGCACATAAGCTTTCAGTACCCAAAGTCTTGGACCCTTACCCTGTACCCCCAATCGTGCAACTTGCACCTAACAAAATGCCCCCTGGGTGAAATAGGAAGGGGTGATGTAAGATACCTTCCAAGTAATTAAAAATAGCTCTCCAAAATACCTGTATTGCGATGCATTCACACAGCCCATGTAAGAAGGAGTTAGAACTTCCCTGACAGTGCCGACACAAGTCTGAGGAGGTGCCCCCCATTGGAAGAAGCCTACACTGTGATACATATGCCCGACACAACACTCTACATTGGCATTTATGTAGCTCTGCTGAATGCACCTAGGTGGGCATGGAACAAAAGAGGCCCAATATATCCAACAACATAAAGCTGCACTTCGTAAGGTTGCTAACCGAGAAAGATATTTTGGGGGGACATGAGCTATTTGCTGTCCATGAAGCGATGAGATAGAAGTGGGACCCCCATCAGGGTCGTGGCACAAAATTTCTAGAAGGTCCATGGTCGCTGGTGTCAAAGAGTTCACCAGCAGATACACCATGTAATGGTTCAACTGTTGGTAGGCAAAATTATCGAACCAAATAACCTCAGGACCCTGCAAAGAGGCTAAGGGGCATAAATGTCCATCCTCTGTAAGGACGTGATATATACGTGCGAGGTCCATGGAGCCCCAAGTATGAAAACTGAAATTCTCCCTTCCTGGCAAAAAATTCCCATTTTCCCGTATGGGAAGGAGGCAACTGTAGCGAAGGTAAAAACGTCCCTATTTTACCAAATCTCTCCACAGACCGCACCTAAACTGGCTCTTCAGAGTCTTCTGGATGCCAACATCCCTCTGAGGGTAATTGTTACCCAGAGTAATACCAGCTAAAAAATTAAACAATCAAACCTTATAGTCAAGGGTATGGAGTGAGAAAGGATACCCTTCCTTAGAGTGAACCCTTGACATGTCGGCAATCTAGGTCTCAACAGTGTCCCATAAGGCGCCACGGGGTAGTAGAATAATCAGCACTGGAATCCCACAGAATAAGTCCCAGGACAGTCAAAATGGGAATCCCCAATTATATTAACGAGAAAAAAAATCATCCATGGTCCTTGCCAGCATGGTGAATATGAAGCTTAGCTGGCATAATTTGATCTTCGCCATCAGCACTGTGCAAAGCAGTACAAATGCTTTCTGAGCCATCACAACTCATACTGAATAATCTTGAAAACGCAACACCTTGTGTCTCTCATATCGAAGGTCAAGGCCAGAGCGAATGGCACGCAGAATGGCTTGTTTGTGAGCAAAGTGTAGGAGTCGCAAGATAACTGCATGTGACTTGGACCCAGCTTGGAACGGCGGGCCCATCCTATGTGCATGTGTGATCCACAAAGGTCCCAGTTGCGAATCTAGAGGAATGAATTATATGAACCATTTTTCCAATGAATGAGAGAGATCACTCTCTCAAGATGTTTCTGGAATACCAATTAGTCTCAGGTTGTTTCTTCTCAAACAATTTTCCAGATTGTCCAGTTTATTCTCTAGCTCGAGTAGCCGCTTTTGAAGAGGTTGGGTTTTTTTTTTAGTTTTATTAGGATTTTATATACCGCCTTTCAAGGTTATCTAAGTGGTTTTACAATCAGGTACTCGAGCATTTTCCCTATCTGTCCCAGTGGGCTCACAATCTATCTAACGTACCTGGGGCTATGGAGGATTAAGTGTTGGGGCCCACCACCACTGCCAATTGATCCTCTAACTCTCCCACTCGTCACTGGATCTCATCAATTTCAAGGCCCATACTATCCAAACACTCGTGAGCGACATCCGCCTTATCAAAGATAGCTTGTAGTTTTTTTTAATCAAAAGCCGGCTCCACTGCTGCTGTTACCTCAGCTATTATCTTGGCAGTCCTCACAGCCCACAAGGAGGAAGGCGACGAGGATTGAGAATCTGACATCTTAGGCTCTGGCCCCTTCGGCTTTTCGCGATCCTTCTTTTGAGATTTCAATGCCAGGGCCGCTCAGGGCCAAAGAGCTCACCAATCAAGGCTCCAGCAGTTAATAAAGTTACTAAAGGTCCCAGACTGTGCAAAAGCGCAGGTATGACTGGTCTGTTGTACTAAAGGCCAGGGGGAATACAGAGCTCCGCCGTTTATCATCTTCTCCGTCTCATGGCACCACGTGACCAGGCATAGTACTTTTTTTTTTTTTTTTTAAATAAAAACATTTGAAACATAAATTTGCACTCCTTGTAATGCTCAAAAGAGAAAACCAGGCAAAATTTTCCAACATGTGTTGTGGGAGAGTGTATGTCTCATGCCTATGGTCAGAACGCAGCTGTTAGGCGCAGGACACACAACACATGCACAACAGCTTTGTCTATATCACACGTGTTGGTGGGGGGGGGGAACTTTGCAGAGCTCCGACGATCAGGAACTCTACTGGGCCTATACAGAAGAACTTAGCCTACCACTTAGCTCAGGCGCCAGCCAGTTCCTTCACCTTTATCTAGGATACTCAGCACAAATAGTGTGCATATGATTTGCATGCTATTTGTGCTGAGCATGCCCCAGAAAATCTAAATTGCTCTCAACCCAGTATTTTTTTTTTTTTTTTACCAGTTTGCCAGAACTTTGAGAATCTCCTCTTAACTTAGGAGACTGCTTCGCACAGAAATAACTGTGCATGCTTAGAACTCTTCACTAAGTTCTGCTGTATAAGGACTGGTGAAAAAGAGTCTCCGTTTTTAGAGCATATATATACACATACATGTATGTGTGTGCGATATAAACCACCTTTATTTACCTTTGTTCATTTTTTTTGGAACATATATAGGGTGAATTATCTGGGGTTTTCTGTTTTTTTTGTAGCCAATTTTATACGTAATCCATTTTGAGAAACACCTCATTTTTTAGCAGGCTAAGAAACAGGGAAACCAAGGTTTACATGTCTCTTCTCCCACTAATGCTCCTTATTACCTTTGGCAAATAATTTCACCTTCCAGATTCAAACAGTTCACAAGGTCTCTAGGCAGAGCTTAATTTGTAGGTAAAAAGGAAGTGGAACTGTGGATCCAGAAGTGGCTTGGGTGGGCCAGGAGCAACAAGAGAGGACAGGCTAGATAAGGGTGTGGGGTCTGTTCTCTACTTTGCTCCAGGCTCACCAATTCCCCTCCTCTTCCCTGCAGGCTACTTGGAAGGGAGGGGATTGAGCAGAATGCCCCTGCTGCACTAGAGTCTAAAAGTAAGTTGTGGGACTGTGTTCTAGGCCAACCTCCCACAAACTAAGCACTGCATCTGCCAGTGTTCAAAATACAAATAAAATACAAAATCTGAATCCAAAGAGATTATTCTGCAGCACCCAAAATAAATGATATATTAAAATATTTAATGCATGTACACAGAGGATACTACATAGATTTTTTTTTAAACGTCTCAATACTAGGAATGCAGATCTACACTTCTACTAAACATAACATTCCATAGCTAGACGTTTTAAATCAGAATGACTGAAGATGGGAGTTCTCACTACAATACAGAAAAACAGTCTCCACAAGCCACTAACAGTACCATTTGCAAAGCCACCATTCATTCCAGAGCTTTAAGGGAAAATCTTCCAGCGAGCCTGCTCCTAAAATTACAGAGGTCGCTGCTCTACCCACCATGAAAATAAAAAGCTGGCAAAGCAAATTAAGGGACAGATTTATGAGCTAAGGTTATCCAGTAGCAAGTACCAAACAAAGCACACCAGATGACTTGCATCCTGATAAGAGACAATCACAAATTCCTGGAAAAAGCATGATACTAACTTGGTAACTTGGTAAGATTTTTGCACAAGATGACTTTAAAAGAATTTTACATAGGTCCTGGTGTATTAAAATGAACACAATCAGAATTCAGCAAAAAAGTTATTGTATCCTTCTCAAGGGACAGGAATTCAAGAGAACCGTGTGCCTTTTCAGCCCTACACTGTACCACACAAACCAGGTCACTCCAGCTGTGGCAAGTACAACCTCTGCTTAAGGTCACAAGGATTGCTGCATTCATAGATCTCAGTTAAAAACAGGAGGAATTTAATCCCATCAATGCAGTGTATGTTATTCAGTGCCTACCTGACTTGCTCTATACCAGTGATTCCCAACCCTGTCCTGGAGGAATACCAGGCCAATCAGGTTTTCAGGCTAGCCTTAATGAATATGCATGAGAGAGATTTGCATATGATGGAAGTGATAGGCATGCAAATTTGCTTCATGCATATTCATTAGGGCTAGCCTGAAAACCCAATTGGCTTGGTGTTCCTCCAGGACAGGGTTGGGAACCACTGCTCTATACTATCAAAAACAAAACAGTACAGGGAAAGTCCACTTTCTACTGAGCTGCTTGAATTCTATAAAACTCAAACATCCTATAGTGGATTAAAATCCTCTAAATGAAAATTAAGTGGGTAACTATGTTCCATCCTATTGTTTTAACCTCTATGTTCGTTTTATTTGTTTATGAATTGTAGTTAAACCTATCTTCCTCTTGTGTCCTGTAGTGTCATAGTTTTAACAATTGTGTGTTTTTTTGTTTTTCTTTTCTTACCCTGATTTTCTTACTATTTGTAAATCGTATTGGATTATGATATTGCGATTAAATCAAATTTTTTAATAAACTTGAAACATAAAAGCTATAATAAGATTTCAGTATTTCTGCTGATTTTTACCACACATTTGAGCAACTTGGGGTAGGGAGGAGGGAGGATGCAATGTTAATACCCAGTTACTAAAGGAAGAACGGAGACTCTTTTTCCTTTCTAACACAAGTTTCCATCAAGAATTGGAATCTGGAATACTGCAGTAAATTTAATTTACAGACTTCTAATGGGTGTTTATAACAGAAAATGGACATTTAGGTCCATATGTATAAAACAGGTGTTTTATAAAAGCCTTTTTTTGACACATGGACAGAGAGGTCTTTTTAAAATGGCTCACCTAGGCTGAGATAGAAAGAAGTTTCCTACTTGTAGCCCATTTTATAAAGACACAAAGGTGCTTATATGTCTTTATAAAATACAAGCATGCACAATTCCTGCAAAAATCGTGGCAAGAAATGAACCCAAGAACATTTATGCCAATGCGTAATCATGACTCTGTCTGAGGCCCACCCAAAATTCACCTCCAAATCCACCTACACCAGAGTCCTTTTTTCACTCAGTTTTTTGAGTCCATATCTTGCACACAGCTTCTATGGAACAGTTTATTTCCAACTGGCATTTTTATCCACATATCTTTACCATAGGACTTCATAGGGACCCTGAAGAAGACATTCTGTCGAAACATGGACCGTGTTGGGTCCAGGGTCCAAAGCTTTTCAACGGACTTTGTCCTAGAGGTTTCTATGTGGTTTGCCAAGTTTTAATATTATTTTAATATTAATAAAGTCCATCTCAGGAACATCATTTCTCCACTTTGTTTCTTCTTGGATTTGTCTGTGGAGATCATTGGTCATTTCTCTTGTTTTCCTTAAAAGCATGTACATTGTGGTTATCGTGCACACTTTTATGTATGCATTGGTGGGGAGGGAATTTTATAAGTGGCATTTCACATGCATTATATTGTCATATACTTATTTACGCATAAACATGCCTTTATAATAATTACCCCCATAGCACTGCAGAAAATAAACTTCTATGTGGTAGCATAAACAGGAAGTCATTTTACCAAAGTACGCATTTAAAATAAGAGTGACATCTCATATTAAGTACCCCCTCTTACCTATACAAGAGGCAGATTTTGTAAAACTTCATATCTGAAGGGAGACAATTTCCAAGCTCTGAAATTCACATTGTTTTGCATTTGGAGGTGGTTTTCAATCCTGAGGGATAAGCAAAATTCCCCTCTCAAACACTCCTCTAAACCCCATCTAATCAGTTACCTAGGTATAATGGCAGTGGGGATATTTTCTGAAGCATTTTTATTTACCATATTTTTCACTCCATAAGATGCACCTGACCATAAGACATACCCTAGATTTAATAATAATAACTTTATAACAAGGAAAAAAACATTCTGATTCAAATTCTGAACTAATATATACCAGGCTATGCACCTAGCCCCCTCACTCCCTGCCAGGCTCTGCACCCTGTCCCCCCTCCCCTCCCTGTCTAACAACAGCTCTGGCAGGAATTTCAAATCTGACATATTGTAATTACAAAACAGAAAATAAAATCGTTTTTTCTACCTTTTGTTGTCTGATCATTATTCAAATTATGTTGTGGTCCCAGGCTCTGGTTGTCTTCTGATAACTTGCTTGCCTTCTTTTTTCTTCCCTTCCCTCCCTCCATCCCGGCAGCTGAAGACAGGCACCTCCCCCAGTGGTCTGAGGCAGGAGGCAGGAGAGAACCAGAGGCCGAAGAGCTGAAAACACCATCCAGGAAGAAGGCAGGCCCTGATGTCAGCATCAATCTAATCATGACACAGGCAGGCCCTGCTGGCACCAATCAACAACACAACCATCTCCAGGCGCAGCGCAGCTCCGCCAATGTAAAAAGGAGCCACGTCGAAATTGGAGCCCTATATGGCTGTATCACAACCACCAATGTCCATTCATATTCCCTCCCCCCAGGGCCTGAAGAAGTCGACGGAGACCGGAGGGAAACCTTTGAAGTCGGCAGAGGCAAACAGGACCGCTTCACCTTCTCCTCCCGCCTCAACTACGCCGCAGAATGCATCTGACTCAAGGTCAATTTAAGGAAAGAAACAGCCTCAACAGTCAGGGAAGGTTGTCACGGACCAAGCTTCAGCCTCACGATCCTCCCCTACCTCTGCCCTGTACCAGACTCTCAGAAGACTTACATCTGCCTAAACAGCCTTCTCTGCTACCTCTAAACAGCCTTGCCACCACCATAGCACATTCCCTCTGCGCCGCCCCGCCCCTCCTCTGACGTATGGGACCGCAGCAGAGGGAACGTGCTATGGTGGCAGCAGGGCTCCGATTTTGACGTGGCTCCTTTTAACATTGGCGGAGCTGCTCTGCACCTGATGGAGGGAGGAAAGGAATGGTAGGCCTTGATTTAAAGGTACCGGGGGGGAGGGGTTTGGTTATATTTGTTCCATAAGATGCACCCTTATTTCCACCTACTTTTTGGGGGAAAAAAGTGCCTCTTATGGAGCGAAAAATACGGTATTTATTTTATATACCATTCTTCCCAAAAAAAAAGGCTGCAAGACTGCTTACAAATCTTCAAACAAGTACATAAAACACTGGAAATGTTCAAAAATTAAAGTTTACAAGTCACACGGAGGGGCAATTTCAATATGACGTCTAAGTCCGAGTTTGGATGTTTTGTGATGTGTGTCCAAAAACTGGATAGAGAAAATGGTCATTTTCAAAACCATAAAAGGTCTTTTTTATTTTTCAAAATGACCTCTTTAGACATGTTCACCTTTAGTGTGTCTATCTTTTTTGACCATTTTCAAAAATAAAACGTCCAAACAAAAAACACACAAAACAAGCCAATGACACATAGTTGGGTCCAGCACCTGGCCACATACATAGACATCCCAGCAGAGCAGTGGGGTACCTTAGGGGTCACTGCGGTGAACTTCATGTAAAGGGTCCCAAGTACACATCTTACCATAACCCCCTTATGGTGTATGGTGAGCCCTCCAAAAACTAATGGACCCAACTGTACACCACAACAGTAACTCTTATGCCTGCAGATGTCACCTATATGTGAGTACAGTGGGATTTGGATGAGTTTTTGAGGACTACTACCACAAGTGTAGTAGTTAGAGTAGGATATGGTCCTGGGTCCCCTTCTTTGGAGTCCACTGCACTGATCCCCAGGCTATTCCAGAGACCTACTTGCTGTTCTAATAGAATAGGCCATAACACCTGAAGTTGTCATATAGGCAGGTATGTTCTGTTTCATTCACATCTTTGTGGGGTGGGAGAAGATCAATGACCACTAGGGGAGTGTTGGGGAGGGGTCATGCTTCTATCCCTCCAGTGGTCATCTGGTCAGTTTGGGCACATTTTTGACATATATTTGTTTTTAAAACAGGTCTAGCCTCAAACGTCCAAATTCTGCCCTGGATGTTTTCTAAAATGTTTTATTATGGCAGAAAAACATCCAAGTCATAAGCTTGCTCTAGTCCCGTCCATACTACACTTCTAACACATCCCCTTGAAAAAAATGTCCATCTGCCACTTTATGCCATTTTTTGGACATTTTTCTCTTTTGAAAATGAGCCCCCATAATCATTTACTATCTTTTCATTATCCACAGAGCAACAAACAACCAGGCTTTGATTTCTTATGAAACAGACCAGTAAATTCCAACAGATGGAATCACTGTATGAAAAAGCATACTTTTGGCCTCTACCCATTCCTCCCAGAGAACTTTTTTCAAGAATGATGCTAAAGACATCACATTGGAATGTATTGTTTAACATGTACTGAAATACTAAAGTACTACCATACCAAATAATTCTCACAGAGGGATGGAGTAAAATTCACTGCATACTTGACTTGAATGATTTGTCCTGCATAAACCATATATACTCGAAAATAAACCTATCTGAATATAAAACGAGGTACCTTTTTTGCTCCCCAATGGTAACTCAAATATAAACCAAGGGTTTATATTCTACCATTCCTCCCTTGTGATGCCCAGCACCCTCCCTCCCAGTGGTCTTACTCCTCCATTGCTGCTGCAAGTCTACCCCAAACTGGCAGACTTTTGCTGCTGTAATCAGGGCATGCCCACACTCCCACCCATGCCCCACTCCTCCCTCCCAAGTGAAACAACCATGTCTGCAACCCGGCCTGCACCCCACTGGAACATCAGCTAGTGCTCCTTCCCTGCCTTGCAAGCAAGAGTAATGCCCACACCCCTGCCCATGCCCCAATCCCCACCAGAATGTCATTTAGTGCTTCCTCTTCCTTCCTAAGCAAGAGTAACATCCAAACCCCAACCCCTATGAGATCAGCTACTGCTACTGCTTCCTCCCTTCCAAGAGAAACACCCGTGCCTGCAACCTGACCTGCGCCCCACCAAACGTCAGCTAGCACTCCTTCCCTCCCTAGCAAGTGAGACTGACATCCCCCCAGGCCAAACCCACAATCTCCTGGTGGCCTAGCAGCAAGTTTGGGCAGGAGCGATTCCCACTTACTCCTGCCCATTCTTCCTCCACAATAAAAATGGCCGCCGCAAGACATGAAACTCTGCTTGTTTCAAGCCATTTTCAGGTTTTATGCTCAAAGACACGTACGTTGTTTTGTTCATATTTTTATCTTTGTACCCTACATCATCCGGACCCCTGAGGAAGGCAGTCTCGCCAAAACACGGACCGTGTAGTGTCCGTCAGGACAATCATACGTATATTACTAATTCAGACTTTTATTTGTATTTTTATTGTGAAGAGCGAATAAAATCATCTTTCTGTTGTTTTTATCATATTAATATACATAATCCAAGCTCTGGATTCAAAGCCCTTTGTGCTAATTTCTTTCCAGTTACTGACTCCCCCCACCCCCTTCAGTAAAACATAACATCATTTGCACCAGACTTAGCAACACTTCTACCTTTACCGAGTCATTGAGCACTGGCTAGCCTCACTTGTCCAAGAACACACAAACCCTGGTGTTCATACATACGCTTATAACAGGCCTTCTAAAACCAATTTGAGCATCTGCTGAATAAAATAATAAAAGGTATTCCAACTCAAAAGTTCTAATGCTGCAAAAGCTGATTTCTGATATATCAGTTGTTGCATGGTTCTACATTTGCTATCATCACACGTAAAGTCTGTATATTTAGGTCACAAAACTGGAACAAAAAATATAAGACTCTGGGAAGTTACTTACTTGTTTCAAGTCATCTGTGAGAAGCTTAAATTTCCTAGGGGTCTTGCTTCTGGCAAACTTACATCCATTAAAATACATACTCCAGGAACACCCAAATGAGAAGGAAGCACCACATGTTTCAGGGTCCAGTCCTTGACACGCACACGTGTGACTGTAAACAAGGAAGTACAGGATGATGTGAATCCAACCTGTAGAATGACTATTCTCTAGACAAATTAGAAAGGGGGAGGGTGTTTCCCAGCATGTTCATAATCAGATCATCCCCACACTCAACCACAAACAGGTCCTAAAACAATCGATTGCCCTCTGTTCTAAGATAGTGGTTACAGGCCCTGATCTTGATTCTGAGGCAATGGGGACTTGCAACATTTTTTCATGGCAGTTGCTTACTACACTGAAAAAGACTTCTTCGCTAGCTGAACTCTTCACCAAAGAAACTTGAAATTGTTTGGAAATGTTAGCAAGACAGGCAGCATAGCTGTATGAAAAGCTTTAGGAAGACATTTCACCATCTATTTTCCCAAGAAAAGCACAGATAAAACAGACTTGAAACAAAATGATTGCAGAAGAGAGAGCGACACCAATGACACTACTTTCTTTCAACTGTTTATGGTCCAAAGCAGGGTTGATATGAATAATGAGCTGCCAAACTTCCTGCTTTAAGCGGGAGACTCCTAATTTTCCAAATCTTCTCCCGCACTCCCATAAAGCAACTGCAATCTCCCACTGAGTAGCCTCCTCATCCCATGGCAATAGGAAATGCCTTCATAAAATGTCATCTCCTTCTGCTTAGTGTGTGAAAAATTTGTTCAGTGCTGGAGTCCTTGTGGATAAAGTTAAGTGATTTGCCTCACACTGTTTAATATACGGTATTATTTTTTGTGATAAATGTTTTTATAATTTGATCAAATAACATGTAGCCTTGTGGGTGGTGGGCTACAGAGGCTAGAGAATCATATGATTAAAGACTTGGATCTGTGGAGTGGGTACTGAAATAGCTTTGTGCTATAGGAGGCCCTATGATCCTGGATAAAACATACGAGGTCTATTCAAAAAGTTTCAAGACCGATTTTGTAAAAATTTATTAAACAATCTTACAACTTATTCCACTGGGTCCCCTTCAAAACACTTTTCCCAACGTTGCTCCCACTTCTAGAAACAGTCTTTAAACACATCTTCAGGAATCATCAAAAGTTGCTGCACTGAATTTTGCTTTATGTATTCAATGGTGTCAAATCAATTTCCTTTCAGTGTGGATTTAAGTTTAAGAAACAAGAAGAAGTCAGCAGGGGCCAAGTCAGGAGAGTAAGGTGGCTGGGGAAGAACCGTCATTGCGCTATTTGTGGTTGTTCATCTTGTTTTCGGTCATCCCTCCTGTCCCAGCCACCGCTGGACCATCAGGTCTTACGGCAGGCCAAGTGGAGGCCTGCAAGGCATCAGGAGGGATGGGGAAGGGTACAGAACCTGGGAGGGAGGGAGGCTGGGCGCAGAGACAGGGAAGGAAGTGAGTGGATACAGAGCCTAGCAGAGCAGCGAGGGAGGGGGGGAAAAAGATGTAGAGCTGGGCAGGGCAAGGCAAGGCACTGCACTTGAATATTAAATCTCCCCCGGTTTATATTCGAGTCAACCTTTTTGCCTCTTTTTTTGGGGGGGGGGAAAAGGTTACTTTGGTTTATATTCGAGTATATACGGTACTTAGTTTGTCTATGAATAAATTTTATGTATTTAGATTTAGCTTATCATGCTTTGGTCACAGTTCTGGAATAATTTCCCCTAAATAACAGTTCAAGGGTTAGGTGTGGCATTTCTCAATACATCAGGCCCAGAACTGCTAGTAGATTTTCTAACAAACTAGTTTCCAAATTAAAGACTTGGCTTTAAAAAAAAAATTCAACAATTTAATGAAATAACCTTGATATTTCAAGACAAACGCAAACAACAGTAGCAAATTAAGGGCAAAGAATTCCATCCACCAAAAAAAAAAAAAAAAAAAAAAAGAGCACAGCCTTTGATAAGTTAGCTGGACGTTTATGTTTAGCACTTTGTCATATGGAGGCTTGGGGGGTTGGTTTCTTGACACTATCCACACACTTTACTCACATTCTATGGCCTCCTCACTTATTAATGGTAGGAGATCAGATACATAGTAGATGACGGCAGATAAAGACCCGAATGGTCCATCCAGTCTGCCCAACCTGATTCAATTTAAATTGTTTTTAATTTTTTCTTCTTAGCTATTTCTGGGCAAGAATCCAAAGCTCTACCCGGTACTGTGCTTGGGTTCCATCTGCTGAAATCTCCATTAAAACCTACTCCAGCCCATCTACACCCTCCCAGCCATTGAAGCCCTCTCCAGCCCATCCTCCCCCAAACGGCCATATACAGACACAGACCATGCAAGTCTGCCAGTACTGGCCTTAGTTTAATATTTAATATTATTTTCTGATTCTATATCCTGTGTTCATCCTACCTTCTTTGAACTCAGTCACCGTTTTCCTCTCCACCACCTCTCTCGGGAGCGCATTCCAGGCATCCACCACCCTTTCCGTAAAGTAGAATTTCCTAACATTGCTCTTGAATCTACCACCCTTCAACCTTACCATTTTTCTTTCTCTGGAAAAGATTTTGTTCTACGTTAATACCCTTCAAGTATTTGAACGTCTGAATCATATCTCCTCTGTCCCTCCTTTCCTCTAGGGCAGGGGTATCCAACATGCGGCCTGAGGGCCACATGCGGACCCGTGAAGTATTTTGTACGGCCCCGGTCGAGGGCGATGCAGTGTTTTCCTCTGCTGCCCCCGAGTGTTTACCGTCTTGCCGGCTCCCTCCTCTGTCTTGCTGCAGCATTTGCACGTTTGTGCAGCCCCAGAAACATATTTTTCGGCCAATGCGGTCCAGAGAAGCCAAAAGGTTGGACACCCCTGCTCTAGGGTATACATATTCAGGGCTTCTAGTCTCTCCTCATACGTCTTCTGGTGCAAGCCTCCTATCATTTTCATCGCCCTCCTCTGGACCGCTTCAAGTCTTCTTACATCCTTCGCCAGATACGGCCTCCAAACTGAACACAATACTCCAAGTGGGGCCTCACCAATGACCTGTACAGGGGCATCAACACCTTCTTCCTTCTACTGGCTACGCCTCTCTTTATACAGCCCAGCAACCTTCTGGCAGCAGCCACCACCTTGTCACACTGTTTTTTCGCCTTTAGATCTTCGGACACTATCACCCCAAGGTCCCTCTCCCTGTCCGTGCATATCAGCTTCTCACCTCCCAGCATATACGGTTCCTTCCAATTATTAATCCCCAAATGCATTACTCTGCATTTCTTTGCAATGAATTTTAGTTGCCAGGAATTAGACCATTCCTCTAACTTTTGCAGATCCTTTTTCATATTTTCCACTCCCTCTTCGGTGTCTACTCTGTTACAAATCTTGGTATCATCTGCAAAAAGGCACACTTTTCCTTCTAAAACTTCAGCAATGTCACTCACAAACATATTAAACAGGATCGGCCCCAGCACCAAACCCTGAGGGATTCCACTACTCACCTTTCCTTCCTCCAAGCAACTTCCATTAATCACCACCCTCTGGCGTCTGTCCAACAGCCAGTTTCTAACCCAGTTCACCACTTTGGGTCCTAACTTCAGCCCTTCATGTTTGTTCAACAGCCTCCTATGAGGAACCATATCAAAGGCTTTGCTGAAATGTAAGTAAATTACATTTAGCATATGTCCTCGATCCAGCTCTCCAGTCAACCAATTAAAAAATTCAATCAGGTTCGTTTGGCACAATTTACCTTTTGTAAAACCATGTTGCCTCGGATCCTGTAACACATTAGATTCAAGGAAGTACACTATCTTTTCTTTCAGCAACACTTCCATTATTTTTCCAACAACCGAAGTGAGGCTCACCAGCCTGTAGTTTCCCGCTTCATCCCTGTGACCACTTTTATGAATAAGGACCACATCTGCTCTCCTCCAATCCCCGGGAACCACTCCCGTCTCCATAGATTTGTTGAACAAGTCTTTAATAGGACCCACCAGAAACTCTCTGAGCTCCCTCAGCATCCTTCGATGGATCCCGTCTGGTCCCATCACTTTGTCCACCTTCAGTTTTTCAAGTTGCTCATAAACACTCTCCTCCGTGAACGGTGCAGAATCTACTCCATTTTCTCGTGTAACTTTGCCAGACAATCTCAGTCCTTTTCCAGGATTTTCTTCTGTGAACACAGAACAGAAGTATTTGTTTAGCACATTTGTTTTTTCCTCATCACTCTCCACATATCGATTCCCAGCATCTTTTAATTTAGCAATTCCATTTATCATCTTCCTCCTTTCACTAATATATCAGAAAAAAAATTTCTCTCCCTTTTTTACATTTTTAGCCATTTGTTCTTCCGCCTGCGCTTTTGCCAGACGTACCTCTCTCTTGGCTTCTTTCAGTTTCACAATATAGTCCTTTCTGCACTCCTCTTCTTGGGTTTTTTATATTTCACGAATGCCAACTCTTTCACCTTTATTTTCTCCACTACTAGTTTGGAGAACCATATCGGTTTCCTTTTATTTATTTTCTTCACATGGTCCGTAGCCATTTTTATCGCTCCTTTCAGCTTAGACCACTGTCTTTCCACTTCTCTTATGTCCTCCCATCCTAACAGCTCTTTCTTCAGGTGCTCTCCCATTTCATTAAAGTCTGTACGTTTGAAATCTAGGACTTTAAGTATCGTGTGGCCGCTCTCCACTTTAGCTGTTATATCAAACCAAACCATTTGATGATTGCTACTTCCCAGGTGAGCACCCACTCAAACATTAGAGATACTCTCTCCATTTGTGAGGACTAGATCCAATATCGCTTTTTCCCTCGTGGGTTCCGTCACCATTTGTCTGAGCAGAGCCTCTTGAAAGGCATCCACAATCTCCCTACTTCTTTCCGATTCCGCAGACGGAACATTCCAGTCTGTATCCGGCAGGTTGAAATCTCCCACCAGCAGCACCTCCTCTTTCCTTCCAAACTTTTGGATATCCACAATCAGATCCATATCAATTTGTTGCGATTGATTCAGAGGTCTGTAGACTACACCCACATATACCTGCCCTGCGGGGTACATGACAAGGGTGTCCTCTCTCTCCTCTTCTATTTGTCATCACACTGCAACCTTTGTTATGTGCCCTTAGAGGGGAGGGTTTGGTCACGGACTTCTCCTTAGGAAGTTTTACTTTGAAAACATTAGCTTTTGCTGATAATATTATGCTATTGATGATGGATCCTTAATGGTCCATCTTGTGCTTTGGAAATTATGATGAATATGGTCTGTTATCTGGTCTAGAGCTTAATTTGTGGCTCTTCCGGCATTTGGGGAGGCTTGAGAAGACTAGGGGAAGGGATTTCCCTTTACAATGGACACCAGAGTAGATTAAGTACTTAGGAATTCTCATACCTAGGGATTTAACCCATCTGTATGCATTAAATGTTGGTCCTTTATTACAAGTTAAAGCTGACTGGAGTACATATTCTCTCTCTCTCTCTTACGGGCATGATTCATTTATTTAATATGTTAATTGTACCCTGCTGGTTATGTGTTTTTCAAACCTTGCCACTGTACCTTAAAGTACAAGATAAAAAGAAACTGTATTACTTGGTGCAGAAGTATCTGTGGCAGGGCAGGCGGGCACATTTTTCTTGGAAGATAATTGCATCTCCTCAGGTTAAAGTAGGCCTAGGGCTCCTTAATTTGCGGTATCTGACCACTGTTTGCAACATGAGGCATATCGATGACTGATATGAAGGAACCACAGAATTTACTAATATGCCTCTAGAACTGGTTCTCTTTACCACTAAACATTTTAGTGTTTACCTGTACTCTGCAAATCCACAATGAATTCCTACTTGTTGTGCTGACTTATTTGGGAAACTGGAAGTGGATTTGTAAGTTTCATCACCTCAACCCTAGAGTGACTCTATTAGCCTCTATTCATTGAAATTCTGCCTTTCCACTAGGACTTTACTTACCTTTTTTATTTTTTATATATTTATTCAATTTATAGATATACAATATATCTATAAATATAGATATATATAAAAGGAAAAAGGAGAGATTGCACATAGTTAAACAAGAAAATAGAATAAAATATATTCTCTACAGATTAAACAATCTCTCCAATAGTAAGTCCACAATTTAGGAGAAGCAATACATATTCCATCACGGGATCTGATAGATATCAAGGTAATATACAAATTAAGCAAATCAATAGTGAAAGTACATCTTCTAAATTATTAAGGACTAAGTCTGCGTGGAGGTACTGGGAGGGATTGCTCCTTTTCCCTCAAGGAAAAACCATAACTGAGGAGAGTCAAAAAAGGTATAAGAATGTTGATTCAAAAGGATCAAACATTTACAGGGGTATCTAAGTTGAAATTTAGCACTCAAAGACAGTACGGATTGTCTCAATTGCAGAAACCCTTTCCTTCTAGTCTGCGTTATCTTTGAAACATCTGGAAACATATAAATCTTAGAATCCATAAAGGTCACCTCTTTAAGCCTAAAAAAGAGCCTAAGAAGTGCCTCTTTATCTTGTTGAAAGACAAAAGTCACCAGAAGTGTAAAATATGAGATGGCTTCATCCACTGAGGTTTCCAATATTCTTGTTAAGTCCATTACACTCGCCGAATCAGGTAACGCCTCAGGTTGTGAAACCTTCTTAGATATTGGAAGGAAATATATCTTATGTAGAGGTGGAAGTCCAGACTCAGGGTATTTAAACACTTCCTTTAGAAATGTATTAAATAGGTCTCTAGGAGACATTGACAGAACTTTAGGAAAGTTAAGAATTCTTAAATTAAGCATTTTAGTATAATTTTCCATATTTTCGATTTTCCTTACTAGCAATAGTCTATCTTGCATTAAGGAAACTTGAGATTTTTGTATCCCTTGAACCTGTTGGTCCAAGGAGTCCATTCTTACCCCCGAGTCTTCATTCCTTCCTGAAGTTCTTCAATCTTTTTTCCATGATCTTTGATTAGAGGTAGAGTTCCTGCACACAACTGGAACAAGGAGTCTAAAGCCTTCCAGACAGACTCCAGCGTGAACTCTGCTGGCCTTTCCAGTGGGGGAATTGCTGGAATCTGTCCTCCCTCTGGCAAAGGCAAGTCTGCCCTCTCCTCGGTCTCTTCAGCCACATGTAAATCCAGGTACGCCAGAGAGCCCTCCAGCTCAGAAAGGGAAGTAGCTTCCTGTCCCTTCTGAGCCACTGTAGTTTCCCTTTCTCATGGCTGCTGGGGAGAAACAGGTCCTGCTGGGCTAAGTGAAACCTCGTTCCCGAGTGCCGAGACCTCCCTCTGACTCAGCATAGCCGGTTTGCCCCGGGGCGAAGACGTGAGGAAGTCATCCATTGTCCCCTGCTGTCGCAAGATGAGTTCAGGTTGATGGGCTGTGGCAGCCGCTCTCCCCCTCCTTTTTGCCATCGGGAAAACCTCGATCACAAGTGTTTAGGAAACTTTCTAGCAGGAGGACAGGTTGTTGGTGTCCTCACTGCACCGCGGCCATCTTGCTTCCTCCTACTTACCTTTTTTTCACTGCTAACAGAAAAAATGGTTTTATACTTATTTAATGTCTTAACAGAGAGAGGAGAGTCAGCTGAAAACTTTCAATCTCTTGAAAGAAGAGTTCAAACTTAAACAGAGAGATCATTTTGCATATCTGCAACTGCATCATTATTTGAGTGCCTTGCCTTTACCTATGAGTTCTCATGAACTGCAGTCAGAGGTCTACACACTCAGTTCACAGCTACTGGTCCCGTTAAAAAAATATTATCATTGTCATCTTAAGGATTATTCGCCAGAAATGGACTATTGAAAGATCAGCGAGATGTGGACTAGAGATCTTGGACAGACCGTTGAGGTGGTGTGGTTTGTTACTGGACTAAAAAAAAAATGTCACAACACATATTGATGAAGTACAAGATACTTCGGAGGCTTTAGGTTTCCCCCCAAAAGGGTGTGCCCGCTCCATTTAACTTCTATATATCATTGCTTATGTTGAGGGCACAGTGCTGCAACTCTGGTCTTGTAGTAAAATGGTACAATACTGGACTCAGGTCCTGGGCTTCATAAAACAGATGTGGACTTTAAAACTTAATGTTACTCCTAAATGTCTGTTTGGGGTGTATCCTTTGAGGAAGGGATTTCGACCCTCTTATCATTGGTCTGTGCTGGCCTTCCTGAATGATATTGCTTCATTGGCTTTCAACTGAACCTTTATCGCTTCAACTGTGGCGGGTTCAAATGACATCTCCCCTGGGTCTTGCCTTTCAATCTAGCTGGAAACCATTCTTGAATATCCTTACCCCGAGGGCCAGAAGTTGTCTGTTAAATGGATAATTGGGAAGTTGTTTTGAATTGTGGGGAGGGTGGACAGGAGATACATGTAAATCTGTGAACAGTCTGCTGGTTCAACGAGAAGGTTCCGTTATATATCTGGTTTGCATTTGCTGTGCAACTGTTTAATACAAATGACTGAAACACTAAAAAAAAGAGCACAAAGCATAATGGAGAAATTTCTATATAGGTTGCTAAAAGCTAGGTGGCAGAAAACTAGGCACTAAGCTAGTATTTTATAACAGCAGAGTTCTGTGCCAAATCTGTTATAGAAATACCACTGGCTAATAACATTTTGTTTTCCAGTCCTTTATTGAATTTTGTTACTATCTATGCTATTCTTGTGTGGCTCAAATAATGATGCAATTGCAGATATGCAAAATGATCTCTCTACTTATGCTTTGTCTATAGCTGGCATAAACAGTGTTATCTAAATGTGACAATTGGGCTTATAAAAAGGCATGGAAGAATAGTTGGCATGCTCCTGACATATCCATGCCCCTCCCACATCAATGCCCCCTTGGTATTTGCGCATGAGGAGAAGTTAGGCATACTGTTTACAAAATAGGGGCCTAAGGCCCAGATTCACTAAGGGCTGATCCATGATCGATGTGATCCGATCCATGTCCGGGGGCTGATTTACGAATCACCTTCGTGCAAATGAGGGCGATCGGAATCACGCCCCAACCAACCAACCGCCCGGATTGCTCTATAGCGATCCCCATACATGCACAGACCATCTGTAGATGGTCTGCGCATGCGTCGAAGAGCAGCACATTTTTTTTTTACTTTACTTTTAACTTTTTAGTGAGCCCATGGTTTTAACCTGCTTTTAAACATGCGGGTTAAAACTTCGGACTCACACTGCGGAGCAAGGCCGGGGCAGAAGCAGGGCAGCACTCGGGGCAGAGAGAGCAGGAGAGTCGGGGGCAGAGAGAGCTGGAGAGTCGGGGGCAGAGAAAGGTGGAAAGTCGGGGGCAGAGAGAGCTGGAAAGTCGGGGGCAGAGAGAGCTGGAAAGTCGGGGGCACAGAGAGCTGGAAAGTCAGAGCAGAGACAGTTGGAAAGTCAAGGCAGTGAGAGCAGGAGAGTCGGGACAGAGAGAGCAGGAGAGTCGGGGCAGAGAGAGCAGGAGAGTCAGAGCAGACAGCAGGAAAATCAGGGGCAAACAGCAGGAGATGCAGTCGGAAATGGTGTGAACGACTGGTACCTAACAGTCGCTTGTTTGTTGATCGGCCAGCCCAGTCGGTGTTGCAGTTTTGTTTTTTTTAGTGAATCGTTGCCTGCCTACATTTGAATGCCATTCCCCCTCATTTGCATGCACAGATCGGAGAATGATCGGGACAGTGAATCGGGTCAGAGGGAAATCGAGTCACAAAGGGTTTTCAAACCCATCAGTACACTATCAGTTTGCGTAGTGAATCTAGCCCTAAGTCTTTGCAAATTAACGCCAAACTTTGGTATTTATCATCAATTAGAGAAGATAATATGACCATAAATTATCAAGTGTAATAAGATATAAAACTTGATTATATATCCTTCCTCTTATTTCCTTTATTTTTTCCTTTGTTTTCTATTGATTGGTTTATTTGCTGTGTATTTGTTTTTATGTATTTAGACTCCTGAGGCAAGCCTTCTGACCAAAATCACAATTCATGTTGAGTCGCTTTTTTGTTAATAAAAGTCAACTGCTGGAACATCATCTGGGCTTTTTTTCCATTTCCTCTGCTGTTCGTTTTGCTATTGTGATCCATGGAGGATTTGTCTGCTTGCATAAGCAAGAAGAATGCCAGGCAATTGTTATTAAAACTGAGTTTTGGGGAAAAATTCTTTCATGCTTCCACCAAAAAATACTTGAGAGAGTGTATCAGGTGCTCAGCATATGCATGATGGAATCAAAAGTATTTATCCATTAGCTAAGTTGAAAGATACAAAACCTGATACACTTCCCAACTAGTTAAATTTGGCGCATACTTACGCTTCATTTTGTGCACATCTTCGGGTGGTTGGGCTCCGGTTTTTCCTCAAGCTCTCTGTCAACTCCCGATACAATTCGTCTGCCAAACTCTGTGGAATCCCTTCCCAGGCCAGGATGAGAATGACAATAACTGCCGTCTGGCAGTGGTGCCCAGCCCGTGGACGCACCAAGCATAACAGCTTCTCCTCCTCACTACTCCTTCTTATTACCTGCAAGAAAGCACATTTGATTGCCCCTACTTATCCACTGCCCTTATTTATCCACTTACAAGCATCAGCATTCATCCTGCTGGTCCATTAAATAGGAATTCCCAAACTTTAAGCATCTGCAGAGGTCACACTCCCCTACTCCACTCCCCAGGGCCACAGGAATCCCAGTAAACCTGGCAAATGGCAAAAAAAGCGACTGATCAAGATCAGTCACTTACCTGTCTAATCTCAGTTTAGTGCTATGATTGCAGGGTTTCAGAAAGAGGGTCATGGAGTCTGGCTCCTATGACGGTCAAGATAGGCAAGGCAATTAGGAGAGAAATACAGAGTTGCCAAGTTACCCAGATCTCGGAGAGACATTTTTTGGCCAGTCTTGGTTTTTGAACTGACATCTCCAAAGCAATGTAGTATTTGTAGTCCCCGATTCCAAAACTGAATTCAGTGCTGTAGGTCCCATAATGTATCAGGATGGGGTATCCAGAAATCCAGGACTCCCTCCTGGAACTGGGCAATTTGGCAGTTCTGGAAATAATACACAATGGGTGGGAAAAAATGCCCACAGGACAAAAGAATGAAGTCAAAAAAACTTCCTTTTCCATATGACCGTGAAATTGTTTTAAAGCTATTTAAAAACAAAAAAAAAGAAAGGGCATAGAGCTGGGTGGTGAATATTTGGGGGTGGGGAAGGGGAGGAGTGGACTTCAGGTTCCAGTAGTGAAGCTTATTTTATTTAGAGGTCCAGGTAGGAAAGGGGGAGATCATGAGGGTTATTAGCTGGGTTGTGGAAAGACAAATTAAGGCAGGATGATGACAGGGAGGACTGGGGTCCAGATGCACTAAAGCCAGCGATCGTCACTAAACCTGTTTTTTAACAGCTTTAGCAATGATCGCAATTGTCAACCCGATGCAGAAAATGGCTCACCATGTGGTTTTCTGCATGATCGCTCATTCCCTGATCTGACCATGCAAATAAGTTCATTAATATTGAAATGCCATGTACAGCATACAGCAGGGGCATTTTAAGAAATTTAGGGAAGTTTGGGAGCCATTAACAAATTACTGTATAGAATAAATATTATTTCTTTCTCTTTTGTTCATACACGTCCAGGGTAGGATATTTTACGATTTCTTATGCTTATGAATAATTGTTGGGTATAAGGGAGGGAAGAAATTTGATGTGAGTTAGAATTTGATGATATATTAAGTGATGTTAAAGTATAAAATGATTGTATCTTATTTTACACTTATTGTGAGTTTTAAAAATGAGTAAAGATTTATAAAAAAAAAAAAAAAAAAAGAAATGCCATATAAACTAGTAGAGCGATTGATGCTCCAACATGACTTCCCGATGCACCAAAAAAATTATCACTTTTAGAAATCCAAAAAAAGCGACTGATCAAGATCAGTCACTTACCTGTCTAATCTCAGTTTAGTGCTTTATTTTATAATGGGCACAGAATATCTACTCCATTAGAAAAAAAAAGCCCATACACACATACCCGCCGGTGATGATCCTTCGTGAAAAACCGGTACTGGGAACCAACCCCACTCCCTGCAGCAGTGAAAATGGCAGGAAGAATGCCCGCTTCCTTCTTCCATGCCGACCCCATACATGCAAACTTTTTAATGCATCAATAGCTCTTTTTGAATCGGCAAAAAAATTGGATCACAGCAGACTCGCATGGTCTTACTGTTTCTCTTAAATCTAGGCCTGGGTTGGAAGGGGGTTGATAGTTGTGCACTTCTGTCAGTGGCCTGCAGGGGTGCACTGTCAGACTGATTTCTTTTATTTTTGACATGGAATGGGAGTACAGCCTTAGCCTAAAAGAGCAGTGGAGACCATGGGCAAGAGGGGAGGAAGGTCTTAACCACTGGCTCCTAAATTTTGGGGCTGCCTCCTAAATCTAAGGAAAATTTGTCAAGACCTGCTGTAAATGACTTATCAGAGGAAAGAGCAAAATCACTGAAATATACTTTACAAGTCTCCAAAATTGTCAAAATTGGACCTATCTATATAAATTGGATTTTAAATCAGGTAGATTATAAAGCAAGAGCTGTCTAGGTTCAGTGAGTTAGATTGTCAGGGCACTGTAAATTACTAGAACCCAAATGTTTAAAAATAATTCTGATATATTATAAGAAGACAATCTATAATAAAAATCTGAGTGAGAAGTTCTAGGCAAAGTCTGGATTGCAACCAAGGACATGGTGAAAATAATCAGATCAACAATACAATTGTAGATGCACAAATACATGCAAGTACTCACCCACTTGGCAATAGGGCAGCCCTGAGAACTTTTTCCTTCTTTGCCTGTGTAAAGCACTACTTCTATTCTTACAGCTCTTCCATTGGCTCCATACCTAAACATCAAACCATCTACATAAATCATCTAGAACTGTTCAAACAGCTACGCAACGAAACAGCCGATACTCCGCGTGCTACCAAAGTACATTATAGTACATAACTTCTCCACTATACAAACCAGTCAACAACTGAGTATTTGCATACAAACTGAGATCTCTTGAAACACTCCCCGTTCCTAACTCCAAACCCCAGGCCAGAGAGCCCTTGCCACTCTTGTCCAGCAAGCTAGTCTGCCCCCAGTCCAGCTAGCCCCCACCAGGCATAAGCCAGTTAACCCCCATTCCAGCTAACCTCCATCACACAGCAAGTCAGTCAATCCACAACAATTTGGTTAGTTGCCCATCACTTCTAACTCCATCCCCACCCCAGCAATCCAGCCAGTTGGTTCCTATTAGAGCATGACACTGGGACAAATTTGCTGGAGTGAATTTATGGGCTGAGTGGGCAGCTTACTGGCTTTGCTTGGGTTACATATAGGAACTAGAGAATGACACAGGGACAATTTGTCCCTGTCCCACAGAAACTCAATTTCCCCATCCCGCAAGTTTTGTCGTTGTCCCTGCCCCATTCCTGTAAGCTCAACCTTAACCACACAAGCCTCGAGCACGTATGATTTTAAAGTGTTTGAGGCGTGTGCAGATGAGGACAGAGCTTTCAGGAATGGGGCAAGGACAGAATAAGAACTGACTGGGATGGAAAAATGAGTTCCTGTGGGAACGGGGAAAAATTTGTCCCCGTGTCATTCTCTAGTTCCTATCTGTAACCCAAGCAAAGCCAGTAAGCTGCCCACTCAGCCCATAAATTCACTCCAGCAAGCCAAAGTCACCTGCCCTCTCAACCCCTAACCCTTTCCCTAGTTATTCCTACCCCCAGCAAACTAGTTTTAAAAGAATAAATCCTAGAGCCAGAAGCTCTACTAAAGAGGTGCACTGTCAGTAATCCAGCCTATGCTGGGAAGAAAATCAAACTGTCCTAGATTAAGATAGTCTGCTTAGAATTTCTAGTTTCATCTTTAAGTAGTTTGGTCAGTTAATTATTAAATTAGGTATGGTAGTGGTGGTGGGAAACACAGGCAGCATATTTGCAATTTTATGGCTCCTTAAGGGTTATTGCCAGCACACGGCATGCACAAGGTACAACTGAAATGCTCCTGTGCTATTCATGCATTTCCACTTCCTGCACGAAGTTTACCTGGACTTCCCTCACCTGTTCTCCACGATCTCCCTGACAGCAGCAACACTGGGCCCAGCCCCAAGATGCGTATAATACGGGCCTTCGTCTTTCTCGATAATTTGCTCTGCAGGTAAAAAAGTAGTGAACAATGTATGTGAAAAATTAACCATACAAGGGAGGAGGGAGAGACACATATCAGGCAGAGAAAATGATGCTTTTAGCCAAATTACAGCAGGCAATAGAGGGAAAGGAAGGAAGGGATGCATCCAGTGCAAAAATTACCAAGACAGATGGAATTTGAAGCAGCAAATGCACATATGACAGGTTACTCTGTTGGATCTTACTTCCTAACTATCTAAGCCAGAGCTTCTTAAACGGGGTCACAATCTGGATGAGTTGTCCTTAGGTGCTTCAAAATTCTGCATTTCCAGGGGTGTGGTGAGGCGTCAATTTAAATTTGGCTGTGATCATGGGATCATAGCCATAAAAAGATTGATAAGCAAGTTCTAAACCATCTATCCACAGGAAGTTTAAATGCCCTACTGAATCTCTGGAGCTCATTCTACAACCCTGTAAAATATAAACTTCTTCCGCATCAGAGAAGCACCCCCCTCCTCCCCCACAGCACTGGGACCTTCTCAAAATCAGACTATTTATTTAGATTTCTATCCCGTTCTCCCGGGAGCTCAGAATGGATTACAATTGACATTCACAGTATAGTTACAGGACAAAAAAAATTATAGGCATTCGAAGAAGAGGCAGGTGAGGGGACGAGCAAGGGAAGAGAGGAGGGAAGAGGAGGGCAGAGATGGGGGAGCGGTAGGGTAGCAAGATATTAGAGGAAGGGGAGCAGGGAACAGGAGAGGGAGGAGAAAAGAGAAAGGAAGGGGAGCTAGGATGAGGTAGGAGCTAGGGGGGAGCTAGGAAGAGGTCCAGCATCACACTCTTATTTAACCCTTCCAAAATGTCACCAATTAGCTATAGAAAAGAAAAACATAGGGAGATTGTCTATAAAAAGTGACGTGTAGGAAAGTGGAGATCAAAAATCCTGAAACCTAACCAACAAAGGATCTCCAATTAATGTCTGTTTAACTCCCTTGTGGGTTCCTTGAAAAAGTTCCACAAAACATGGTCCACAGTCGGGACCCGTGAGACTCCATAAGTTAAGTTACAAACATTTTTTGAAGTCTTTTAAAATAAGTTAGGACATTTATATATTGTACATCTTATTTGTCTAATTACTTCTACTGTGTATGTTTACTTGTAGACTGTTCTGAGCTACTGGGAGAACGGGATATAAATCTAAATAAATAAATAAATAAATAAATATATATTGAAGAATTCACAGTGGCTATATACTATTATAAAATATTCCATACACAGTGATTGGCTATAGGGGCTTCGATCCTTGGCTGAATTACACAATTCTGAGTGTATGAGAATTTAATGCTGAATCAACATTTAGGCTAACAGACATTTAACTGGAGATCCTTTGATGGTTGGGTAACCAATTAACTGTAGCCACAGCAATAACTTCTAAACCAGGAGTGTCCAACCTTTTGGCTTCCCTGGGAAGCACTGGTCGAAAAAAATGTTTCTGGGGCTGCACAAACGCGCAAACGCTGCAGCAAGGCAGAGAAGGGAGCCGGCAAGACGGTAAACACCCAGGGTCAGCAGAGGAAAACACTGCATCGCCTTCGACCGGGGCCGCACAAAATACTTCACTGGGCCGCATGTGGCCCTCGGGCCGCAGGTTGGGCACCCCTGTTCTAAACCAATCATACTAGCAAAAATGTTCCACAATCTCATTTTCAAACCACAAACACCCTTCCCCCACCTACAAATGGTTTTCTGATGTAGCAATAAGAACACTGTTGTTACTAATCCTAATACCACAACTGTACTAGAGAGCTTCACGTCTCACATTCCAGCCAATCCAAAACCAGATACAAGTTCGACGAAGCATTGGCTTGCCGATCTATAGATGGTCTGCGCATGCACTGGCCCTCTGTGCCCGGCAGAGCTGGAAAAACCTTTTTTTTTTAACTTTACTTTCTCACAAGCCCATTTTACTTTTAACTTCGCGAGACGGTGGTTTTAACCCGCTTTAAACCCATGGGTTAAAACCACGGGCTTCCACTGAGGGGAAGGGCAGGAGAGTCGGGGCAGAGATCAGGAGAGTCAGGGCAGAGAGCAAAAGATCGGGGCTCAGAGCAGAGAAGCAGGAGATCATGGCAGAGAGCAGGAGATCGGGGCAGAGAGCAGGGCGGCCAGAGCAGAAGAATTGGGGAAGAGGGCAGGGTTTTTACACAAGCGACTGGTCCTCAGCAGTCGCTTGTTTTTGGATCAGCTATCCCAGTCGGTGTGCCTGCATTTGTTCAGTGAATTGCGTTCTTCCTACTTTGCATGCCATTTACCCTCATTTGCATGCGCAAATTGGATCTGATCAGAGGATGATCGGCCACGAGGTTAGTGAATCGGGGCGGAGGAAAATCAGGTCACAAAGGGGTCGCTAAGTGGTCAGGACTTGATCGGTGGGCTTAGTGAATCTAGCCCTAAGTTATAATAAGCATGCAGTTCCATTCCATGCTCTGTAATTTACTCCCACAGGGGCTACTCTAACTCCAAACTACCTGTATTTCAGGAAGCAGGTGAAAGCCTGGCTATTCATCCAAGCCTTTAATACATAAGGTGATTGGCAGTACACTCATTCTGCACTAGGACTAGCTTGCCACACACACTACTATTATTATTTCTAGAGCGCTACCAGATATACGCAGCGCTGTACAGTCACAAAGGAGAAAGTCCCTGCTCGAAAGAGCCTACAATCTACACGAAAATCAGCTTCTTATACCAAGGAATAAAATGGCTAATTCACCTTAGTAAAAGGACCCCTTAGTTCTTATGGCCTTTTATTTAGGTAGGAGGTGCTAAGTGATCCTGCATTAACTGTGCATTATTCAATTAGTATGCATTAATCAGAACACATAAGCTGGATAATGTCATGCCATGCCCCCTTGGAAAGAGACTGCAAAAAAAATCATTAATACGGGGTTTGGCGCATGGAAAACAGAGAAAATACCACAAAACATTAACACATTTGTGTAGTTTCCTGTTTTTGCAAGCTAAGCGCATATTAAGGGCTTAATGCCCTTTAGTAAAAAGGCCCTTGAATTATCTTGTGTTTGGGGGGAGCAGGTGAGGCCTGATGATGTGAGGTTTTCAACCATTAATAGTAGCTTGTATCAGGATCAGTCTGCGCTTAAGATAACTGAAGTGCATTTTTTTTTTAATGCTCTGGTTTACTTCCATACATAAAACCTCGACTGTACTCATTTATGGTATGTAATTTTTAAGAGGCTTTATCTCAGTTTTGTTTTGTTTTTCTGATTTTGTAGATTTTGAGAATGATCCTAATCCACCTTCAACTGATTGCTGGCTAAGCAGACTATAAATATCATATTAATTTAATTTACTCTTATTGTCCCCTAACTCTCTCCAAAGATATTAGCTCCTCATTACAGATGTTGACTAAACCTTGAAAAAAAAACAACAACCCATGTATAAAATAAAAATATGAGCAGATTTGAGGTAGATAATATAAGTTCTAGACTAGAGAGTGAGCAGAGATGTACCAGTCGGCATTCACCCCTTCAATTAAATGCACTGTAACTTTTAGAAACCTGACTTGTACCTGTTTCTCTTGACTTCATTCAAATGTGCAAATACCCCTTACATTTAAAATCACCCTACTTCTGTTTCCCTATCCTGCCATAATCCAAGAAAGAATTTAGGTCAGTGGTTTCAGTCTTTGAGTTGACATTCCCAGTTAGGACTAGTTTTCAGAGCAATTTTCATGGTTTGCTTAAACAAATCCTTACGCCAGACATGCAAATATACTTCATGAATATTTATTGTGCATCTCCTGAAAGCAAAGGCTTGGCTGAGAGTCTTGAGAACCAAATTTTGGCAGCACTGTCTCGTCAATCAGTGTCATCTGCAAGGCTGGAGAATAAAGCCAAAGCACTAAGTCACCCAGGCACGTAAAAGTTGGCACCTGCTAGAAAAGCTGGGCTGGGAAAAAAAAGGAGCAGCATCTGCAAGGCTCATAGCAGTGGTAGGCCTAATCCAGAAAAATGAAATGAAACAGCAGAAAGGAAGGGCCAGAAAAGGCAAGCTTAGTGAAAGGTCCTGAGCCAAACCAGAAATTTGCAGCAGCCATGTTGCAGAAGAAAGGTGGAGAAGGGGTAGAATAATACGTAGATAGAGGGAACAACAAAAACAAGAATTAGATTATTTTTAATAATAAAAAAAAAGCAAAAGTTTTTTTAATTTAAAAAAAAAAAAGAGCAGCTAGAGATTTCTTGCCCTAACTCTTAACAGTTTTGGTAACTTAAGAAAATAAAGCATTGCCATAGTAGGACAGACCAAAGGTCCATCAAGCCCAGTATCCTGTTTCCAACAGCAGCCAATCTAGGTGACAAGTATCTGACAAGATCCCAAAAAAATAAAATAAATTTGATGCGGCTTATCTTAAAAATAGCAGTGGATTATCCCAAGTCCATCTTAATAATGTGCTATGGACTTTTCTTTTAGGAAATTATACAAGCCTTTTTTTAAACCCTGCTAAACTAATTGCTTTTACTACAATTATCTGGTTATGAATTTCAGAGTTTAAATGCATATTGATTGAAGAAATATTTCTCCAGATTTGTTTTAAATTTACTTCTTACTAGCTTCATTGCATGCCCCCTAGTCCTTGATTTTTTTTTTTTTTTTTTTTAGAAAGAGCAAACAAGTGATTCACATCTACCTGTTCCACTCCACTCAGCATTTTACATATCTCTATCACATTCCTCCTCAGCCATCTTTTCTCCAAGCTGAAGTACCCTAGAATATTAACCCCTTCACTCATAAGGAAAACATCCCATCTTTGCATACAGTTGAGGTTAAGTTACTGCATGGCATGGCAGCACATACACACGAAGGACCAGATTCTCTAAAGGGCTCATAAAGTTAGGCACTTTTAGGCACCTAACTTACCCTCCCCCATTTAATAAAGCCGCACTGCCGAATAGCATGCGCTAAATATCAAGCTGTCCATTCTATTCCTATGGGCAGCTTGGTATTTAGCTCGCGCTGCTTGGCAGCGTGGCTTGATAAAAGGATTCATTGGCAAAATCCCCTTAATAGCTTCAATAATTGAAAAAAAAAAAAAAAAAATTGGGTGATAGGCACCTACCTGATTCTATAAAAAGCAGGTGCCCATCGTATGGCTCTTAGTAGAGCCTAATGCCTAAGTGGGCATTTTTATGGGCAGAACGTGACTTAGGCACCACTAAGTGTGATTCTCCTAAAACTTAGGTGGCTTAAATAGGCATTTAAAACCCTGGCCTACATTTCCGGTGCCTAACCCCCTCTTCTACAAAGCCGCGCTAGCGGCTGTTGCGCGGCAACAGCCCCGAAGCCCTTTAAATCTCTATGGGCTTTGGGGCCGTCACCGCGCGGCTTTGTAGAAGAGGGGGTAAGTTTTTACATAGGCGCCACAAGGCACAATTCTGTAAACAGTGCTTAAGTGTGATTGACAAATGGCTGGTGCCATTTTTCTAAGGGCCGGACAATTTAGGCAACATTTACAGAATCCAGGCCTGTGTAACCTGTTATGGGATGGGAAATGGGCATGGACTGTACATTGCACGTAGTACATTGTAGCATACTGCGTGCTGTCACTATTAGGAGGGGGAAGTACATCTTCTGTACAGTAGCAGTATGATAATATGCTAAGAAAACTCACAATTATAGCACAGGCTTTGCACTTAATATGTAGTTAAATGTAATATTTTTACCATCAATAACCAATAAACCAAACAATAACTCCTGTAATACATGATCTGGGCACTGAGTTCAAAAGAAAATATGTATAATAATAGATAGTGGGTTGACTTGTCACTTCACATCAAATCCAAGGAATAGCCCTATTGTGTTTACCTGCAAGGACAGAAGGGAAGTGATCTCACTCCATCTCTGCTTGCTCACTCTCTACAAAACCTTTTGTCTGCTTTGAAATGGGAGGTCAAAGAGTCACTATCTTCGTTCAGATCTGAAGTATTTAGAAAAATAAGCTATCAAAATAAATAAGAACATCTTATGGTAGTCCCTAAAAGCAACCACACATACGAGTCGTAATGCAGTTCTAAAAGGAACGCACACAGAATTAAAAAGAAACATCTTTATTCAATTTCCTACTTCCCCCTTTTTCCTTTTAGCTCAGTCAGTACTAGGGGTTGGGATTCTGGTATCTACTGGAGTATTTTTACCCCATTTCAATGTTTCTTAACCTTTTCAAGCCCAAAGTACACCTACAGTAACGAATAGTGAGTGGAATAACTTCTGCAGGCAGCATGGACATGAAGACAGTATTTGGGTGACTCAAAAAGAGAGGAACTAGGTAGAAGAGCTACAGGCAATGTGCTAACCCAAAATAATCTGGGTCCCACTTGCCATCACACTAATTTCCATACTCTGTGACATATACAGTAGCTAAGAAGTGATTGCAACTATCTCCTATGCATTTAAAAAAAAAATCACCAATGTTGTCTTGTGTCTATAAGATACTTAAAATAGAACCCAGATGGTGAATTTTCTATAAAGCAAACCAAAGTGGAACAATAGCTTCTGGATGTCACAGAATAACATAAATAAGTACAAAGTTTATTAAACATGTAAAATCACTAAATTTGGTTCTGCGAATCAATAGCTTGGAGTGCTGGCCTTAAGGCCCTGAAGCAGTGGTTATTGTCTTCGAAACGATCGTCGGCCTGGCCTGTTTTTGTGATCTATTTTTGGCTATTCTTATGCCATAACTTCACCATCTGCAAAAGTTTTTTGCCTCCGATGTCTGGGTGGAAGACTGTGGGTACACCTCTCCGTTAGTCTGAGTCTTTTCTTTCGCTTAAGTACTAATCTAGTTCTTGTGGCTTCTGTGATGCATTTATTTTAGGAGCGATTTTGTTTGTTTTTTGAAATTATTAAAATGCACATAGGTACATAAATCAAATCAGTCCAAAACCAGTTTGTAAATATCGGTGCCATATAGTTGGACCCGGCCTGGTCCATGTTTCGGCAAACCTTCGTCAGGGGCCCTGATGATGAGGATAAGGGTCGTATGAAGAATGTGACATCTGTAATGAAGATTTCTGAATGTACTACCTCAGAGAACATACCAGTACAGGAACAATGCTAATTGGAAATACAAATCAGTCTATTCTTTGCAACTAGCACATAGGGTTCCTTTTATCAAGGTGCGCTAGCGGGGTTAGCGCGTCGTACATTTCATCACCCGCTAACCCCCGCAGCAAGCCAAAAAACTAACGCCTCGTCAATGGAGGCGTTAGCGACTAGTGCGGCAGGCAGTTTAACGCGCGATATTCCGCGCGTTAAACCACTACCGCAGCTTGATAAAAGGAGCCCGTAGTCTCAAGATCTTCTTATTCAATGATCCAGGCATTAAGAAAAAGGAAGGAAGCTCCAATTGGCATTATTCCAGTACTGGTATGTTCTCTGAGGTAGTTCATTCTGTTTCTTCTGGGACATCCAGAAGTTATTGTTCCACTTTGGTTTTGTTTTGGAGTATTTCGCTTTGAGCATGGAACACAAGTCTTTTTCTGCTCTGGTTGTTTGCTTGCTTGGTGAATTTTCTATGACACATCTAATCAGATCTGAAGGCACCAACATTATCCTATTTTTAAAACACATTAAACATTTAGGGCACGGGTGTCAAAGTCCCTCCTCGTTGGCCGCAATCCAGTCGAGTTTTCAGGATTTCCCCCAATGAATATGCATGAGATCTATTTGCATGCACTGCTTTCATTGTATGCTGATAGATCTCATGCATATTCATTGGGGAAATCCTGAAAACCCGACTGGATTGCGGCCCTCGAGGATGGATTTTGACACCCCTGATTTAGGGCCAGATTCTATAAATGGTGCTCAAAATTGGGCGCTGGGGAAAAAAAAAAAATCGGCACCAAGTGCTGTTTTGTGACGAGCACTTAAGCGTGGATCTCACACCTAAATTTGGGTACCAGACTGGTGTTAATGCTGATGTTCAAGTTAGGCACACTGACCCAGTATTCTATTAAGTATGTGTGCAAATTTTCAAAATGTCTTCGACATGCCTATGCTCCTCCCCTGGCAACGCCTCCATCTGAAATAAGCACTGTGGGAGTTAGGCATACTGCTTTATAGAACAGTGCGCAGCCAGATGCTCGTGCAAATATTGAGTGCCAATTAAATATCAAAAGTTACATTACATTACATTAATGACTTCTATTCCACCTGTACCTTGCAGTTCTAAGCGGATTACATCAAAAAGATAACGACATTTCCAGGAAGAGGAATACAATTAAAGACGTTGGGCCTAATACATCAAAACGGTAGCTGGACGTTTTCAGGAAGAGGAATACAATTAAAGGCGTTAGGTCTAAATCACATTTTGAGGGGAGGATACTAAGAGGGGGAGAGAGGGGGTTAAGAAATTAGGATGAATTTCTTGAATAGTATGGTTTTGATTTCTTTTCGAAAAGCTTTGAGGTCAGTTGAAGCTGTCAGTAGGTTGGTGATGGAGGGGTCCAATTTAGCTGCATGTGTTGCTAGAAGGTTGTCATACATCTTTTTGCGCTTAGTTCCTTTAAAAGGGGGTAGGAGAAAGGGGACTGGGTTCTCCTCTGTCTGGAAGAGAGGTTCCTATAAGTTGTTTGCAGCATCCAATTATTGATGTCATTGAGCTTATCAAGCAATTAATTTGCATGCATATCTTGGGCACATACAAATCTGGGCACCATATATAGATATATAGAATCCAGCCCTTAATGTGCTGTTTACCACACAGTAACTTGCTAGCATAAAGCTGCATTAACGGTCTTTGCAGTATTTTTGCAGTCAAGGTAAGGTAAACCATGCATTATGGCCCTCTTTTACTAAGGGCTCCTTTTACTAAGCTGCGCTAGCGGTTTTAACGCGCACTGCATTGCCCCACACGCTAGATGCTAATGCCACCATTGAGCTGGCGTTATTTTTTGGTGCGTAGCATGGGGTTAGCGCGGGTGGCAACGTAGCAGACACTAAAAACGCTAGCGCACCTTTGCCCTAAGCTGCAGTAGAGGCTTCTGCCATGGCCCACAACACTAATGGCCGGATTCTGGTCTCAGAAGCTGCCTAAGCCTAGTCTTGGGAGAGCTTACGCAGCCCTACGCATCTCCCTAGGCTCGCGATCATATCAGTGTATATTATCAAAAGCTTCACTGGCTATCATTTGAGGCTAGAGTGTTATTTAACTTTGGATGTATTTGTTTAAAAGTTTTATTTGGCTTACCTTGTTTCTCATTTTAGTTTTTTATTTCTAAGAAAAATATTCGTAGATCTGGTTGGTTTTATTTTCCTTCAGCAAATGCATGTCGTTACAAAAAATTTTTGGATAGGACCTTAGCATTCCAAGCAGGATTAATGAATTAATGTTTGAATCTTGTTTCTCCATTTCTTACTTACTATCAATTTCGTAAAGATCTTAAAACCCACTTATTTAAACAATATAATATACATTATTGATTTTCATATTATCATGTAGTTATAATGTTCTTTTTATTTTTTTATCCATACTTATTTTAGTTTATATTGTGTTTTCCTTATTCGTTAGTTTTAATGCTTGTATTAGTTACAATAAATTATTATTATTATTATTACTACTACAATGTAGGCAGCTCGCTGCAGGATGTTGTTGGGTTGTTTTTTTTAAAGTCCCGATTGGCTGGTTAGACAGTGGTAGGATGCCTACCGCCGCCTACAATTGGGACACCATTTATAGAATTTGACCCTAAATGTTCAGATTCTCATAGGAATTCTATGAGCGTTGGAGCAGCTGGACAATGGGAGGGAGGCATTTTGCACTCCAGGTCGCAGTAGAAACCTGTACCGCAGCTTAGTAAAAAGGGAGGTAAGTGCTTTTCATGTTACAGGCATGTAATGGGAGTAGAATAGGTGTAGAAATACCGTGTGTTATATGGTAAATACAGTGCGTTAACCGACTAATGCGGAAAGTACGTTTGTATTAACTAGGAGCAGTTACCATGTGTTAACGGGAAGGTTAATAACCTGCAATAGAAAATGCTAAGAACATCCCTAATAGTTGCCATGTGAAATTTGCAGCTACTGGATGCTAAAGTCCCATGTTAGGTGCAATACTGGCACAAAAGCATGGAAGTCTCCTAACAACCATCAGAACCGAACTGAACCACCTAGGGTTTCGAAGGAAGCTAAATACCTACCTCTTTGACTCCATATACTTTAATTACAATTAACTACTAGACCCAACCACGTACCCTCTATCTCATCGGTACTTATACTATGCAACCTACTAGCTCAAGTCTATTACCTACCTCTGCACTCCTCAAATAACTGAACAATTCACTCTTTATGAACTATATCTTCTGCTATTTTGTTTGCAATGTATTAATTTGTATTCCCATAATTTCAAACTGTAAATTGCTTTAAATCCCTCTGGGAGCTGTGAAAGCTACATCCAAGGCATTGTAGCTCTTTTTCTTTTTTTTAATAAGATGTCTATTTCGGCTTCCAAGCCTTTCAGACAGCCACTCAAAACAGTGTATAAATAAAATGCAAAAACATTTATAAGAACATAAGCAATGCCTCCGCTGGGTCAGACCTGAGGTCCATCGTGCCCAGAAGTCCACTCACGCGGTGGCCCAACAGGTCCAGGACCTGTGCAGTAATCCTATATCTATACCCCTCTATCCCCTTTTCCAGCAGGAAATTGTCCAATCCTTTCTTGAACCCCAGTACTGTACTCTGCCCTATTACGCTCTCTGGAAGCACATTCCAGGTGTCCACCACACGTTGGGTAAAGAAGAACTTCCTAGCATTCATTTTGAATCTGTCCCCTTTCAACTTTTCTGAATGCCCTCTTGTTTTTATTTTTTGAAAGTTTGAAGAATCTGTCCCTCTCTACTCTCTCTATGCCCTTCATGATCTTGTAAGTCTCTATCATATCCCCTCTAAGTCTCCTCTTCTCCAGGGAAAAGAGACCCAGTTTCTCCAATCTCTCAGCGTATGAAAGGTTTTCCATCCCCTTTATCAGACGCATCGCTCTCCTCTGAACCCTCTCGAGTAACGCCATATCCTTCTTAAGGTACGGCGACCAATATTGGACGCAGTACTCCAGATGCGGACGCACCATCGCCCGATACAACGGCAGGATAACTTCTTTCATTCTGGTTGTAATACCCTTCTTGATTATGCCTAGCATTCTGTTTTGCCATCTTAGCGGCCACTGCACACTGTGCCATCGGCTTCATTGTCATGTCCACCATTACCCCCAAGTCCCTTTCTTGGGTACTCTCATTTAATAACATCCCTCCCATCGTATAGTTGTACCTCGGGTTTCTGTTTCCCACATGTAATACTTTACATTTCTCAAGATAAAGAACAAATCAAAACACCATGCAAGAAATTACAATTTACAGAGTGTTAACTGCTAACTTTTACCAAAAAACTAAAATTTCTAGCCTAGATAAAAACTTAAGAATTGCCATACTGGGACAGACTGAAAGTCCATCAAACCTATTTCCAACAGTGGCCAACCTAGATCCCAGGCACCTAGCTAGATCCCAAGTAGCAGAACAGATTCTATCCTAGGAATAAGCAGTAGATTTCCCCAAGCCATCTCAATAATGACCTATGGACTTCTCTTTTAGGAATTTATCCAAACCTTTTTTGAAACCCGCTAAGCTAACTGATTTTACCACATTCTCTAGCAACAAATTCCAGAGTTTAATTACACCTTGTGTGAAGAAATATTTTCTCCGGTTTGTTTTAAATCTACGACTTAGTAGCTTCATCGCATATCCCCTAGTCCGAGTATTTTTGGAAAGGAATGAACAAGTGATTCACATCTACCCTTTCAACTCCACTCCACTCATTATTTTATAGACCTCTATCATATCACCCCTGAGCTGTTTCTTCTCGAAGCTGAAGAGCCCTAGCTGCTTTAGCCTTTCCTCACAGGGAAGTCATCCCATCCCTTTTATCATTTTTATCACCCTTCTCTGTACCTTTTCTAATTCCACTATATCTAACTTGAGATATGGCGATCAGAACTGCATACATTATTCGAGGTGCGACCGTACTATAGAGCAGGGGTGTCAAAGTCCCTCCAGTCGGATTTTCAGGATTTCCCCAATGAATATGCATGAGATCTATTTGCATGCACTGCTTTCATTGTATGCTAATAGATCTCATGCATATTCATTGAGGAAATCCTGAAAACCCAACTGGATTGAGGCCCTCGAGGAGGGCTATAGAGCGATACAAGGACACTATAACATTTTCATCTTTGTTTTCCATTCCTTTCCTCTTAATTCCTAACATTCGCTTTGCTTTCTTAGTAACCGCCGCACATTGAGCTGAAGGTTTCAACGTATCCTCAACAATGATACCTAGATCCTTTTCCTGGGCAGTGACTCCTAACATAGAACCCAGCATCACATATCTATAGTTCAGGTTTCTCTTTCCTACATGCATCACTTTGCACTTGCTCACATTAAACGTCATCTGCCATTTTGACACCCAGTCTTCCAGTCTCACAAGGTCCTCTTGCAATTTAACAACTTTGTGTCATCAGCAAATTTAATTAGCTTAGTAGTTATTCCCAGCTCTAGATCATTGATAAATATGTTAAAACGCAGCAGTACCAGCACAGAACCCTGGGGAACCCCACTATTTACCAAACATGCCTTCCTTCTCAACACTGAACAATGCCCCAGGTCAAACTGAATTCAATGCATCCTTAAGAGAAGCTGACACAACCTTTATATGGAATATAAGATAATAATATTTGATTATTTTAATTTATTCAAAGTAATAAAATCTTTAAATGGTATGTACATAATTTGATCACCCCTCCTGTTGATTCACAACTGGTTTGTTTGTTTTTTAATTGTTAATAAGAGGCCCAAAATGTTCCGTAACTCATTAAGACTTCAATTAGTCAGGTGAAATCAATTCCATAATAGAAACAATCAAATGACCCTTCTAACCTCTCAGGTTGTGACTGATGCTCTGTCTACTTTCAACAACCACAGGCTTCTCTAAGCAGCTGTCTATTTAAAAATGGCAATTCACTGTTACAAAGAAGGGAAATCTATAAATGTCTATCCCATATTTGTTCAGAGGATAAGTGGAGGACTTTAGCGTCAAGAGATGTCAATCCAGTACTTTTCAGAAAGATAATAAATTGTCTAGGAAAATAAAATAAAAGATCCTGAAATTTCTGCAACTTATTCAGAACATTGTAGTGCTACAGAAATGGATGCTTTGCGAAATGCATGCATACAAACCTCTCCTGTATTCACTGTGGATATCCAGTAAACTGGATAAGCTAGTTTTCAATTTTTATTTTCTTTCCATCTTTTTCCCTTATCCAGGCCCTCCCATTCTGCTTCTCTTAATTCCCAATCTTTCACTCTCCCCTCCCCCAGCCTGTCCCACATCTTTCCACCATTCCCAGCATCTGCTCCCTCTTTCTCCCCTCCCAGATAGCCTCATATCTCCCTGTTTCTTTCATCCATCCCCCCCCATCTCCTTCCTGTCCCTTTCCTCTTCCCTCCTACCCCCTTCCCCCAAGGTCCATTATTTCTCCCTTTTTCTTCCCTGGGTCCAACATTTCTCTCTTTCTCCCCTCCCCCTCCTGTGCATATCTCCCATTGACCACTATCTATCTCATCCTGGGTCTACCATCTCTACCTTTGTCCTCTCCAATGCCATATCCAACACCTCTCCCTCTCTCTTCCCTCCTCACTTTCTCCCATTATCCACCACCTCTCTCACCCCCATCCCTTGCACCCTAGGTCCAACATCTCTCCTTCCCCCCATGTAGCATCTCTCCTTCTAACCCCTCCACTGTCATGCCCAATATTTCTACCTCTTGCTCCTTTCCCCTTCCCCTATGCAACATCTCTCCCTCCCTTGTTTCTCCCTATGTCTAACAATTCTCTTTCCCATTGTCCAGCCTTCCCTTACCACTCCTGGTCCCACCCCCACTCACCAGTAATGGCACATACCTGACGGCCCCTTCTCTCCCTCCTGACAATAGTTTTTCTTCAAAAGAGCAGCAGCCTATTTGCTGCCTACAGCTGACCCAGACACCTTCTTCTGCCACATTCCACCCTTCTCTGCCACAACTTCCTATTTCTACCTGGGCGGGACATAGCAGACAGAAGTTATCAGGCTCAGCCACAAACAGGAATCACTGCCACTGCTCTTTTGAAAAAAAATAAAACCACTCTTGTCGGAAGGGAGAGAAAGAGATACAAGGCCACAGACCTACCGCAAGCAGCAAAAAGTAAGTAACCTTGGCTTAATCTATTGGGCCAGTAAATCAATGGCCTGGGCATTTGATGCTCTTTATTACTGGTGACCTAGGCCAATGCCTCACCTGGTCCATAGGTTAAGCCAGCCCTAAATGCAACTGCTACTATATGTGGCGATTTCTGGAGGCACTTACCAACGCAGTCACAAGCTGGGAATTCTGATTGTCCTATTTTTGTGGGAGTGTCAATGAGGTTCTTTGTGGGCTTGTCCAAGAACTTGATAGGAGACTCCAGAAAGCTGTTGAGTGTATTCTGTACTGGAAAAGACTCAGATGCCTCTTTTTGTACACTTCTGGACCCAAGATTTGTTGATGATAATACAGTAATGCCACCTGAATGTTCTACCTTTACTTTCCTGAGTGTATTTACTCTGTTTGGCGCACCCATCTCACAGCAATGCACAGGTAGATCCTTCAGCTGTCTCGCACATTGCTTTTTAGCAACTTGCCAATAGGGCATCCTAATTTTTTCACAGGTTGCACCGACTGCTGGATTAGAACATCCGAGAGTCTGGGACCGGGAGACCTTCTGAAACCCATTGATTAATTGTGGTACCTGAGAATAAAAAGGATCTCTTCTTGTAAACACTTGCACATTCTTGACAGATTTCTTCAAACAGTTTTCTGTCTCTAACGCTGAAAGCATCTTCAGATGATTAGACAGAGCATCGCTATGCAATGAAAGAGAAACAGATTTATTGCTTTTTAAAGGATCAAAATCCTTTTCATTGTTGGACTGTAGAAAGCTCATGGTCTCCGAGTTCTCAACTATCCCATCATGAACAGCTGCTTCTTCTATTGTTTTTTCCTGAGTTAGATTTCTGTGAATCTGTATCTGAGCTTGTGGAAGAAATAGGAGCAGCTTCTCCTGTGGTTCTGAAATATGTGTTTTCTTCACTTTGGTTCTGGGAGGTTTTTTTGCAGCTTTAGATTTTTTTGTATTGTTTTGATCCGATGCTAACCGGTTTTCAAACGGATCGCTGAACTGTTGCAGCAGCTGTCCCTCAGGTTTCTGATCACTCTGATGATTCGCTTCAGCTTGCTTTTTTAGCTTTTGTTTCCAGGGCAAAGCACTTACTTTTTTTTTGGGTGGCTGCTTTTGCTTGACCACCACTGAACTATGGTTGTGTTGCACGCCTGCATTTGATTTCTGCTGCTTACGTTTTTGCTGCGCTTTGCGCGACGTCTGACCGATCAGAGATATATTTGCATCGCCTTCCTTCTGATTAAACTCAATGATTGCAGCAAGTTGAGCCAGCTGTGCAGCTACTTCTTCTTCATCTTGACTGTGAACGCTTTCCCTAATGGCAGAACTAACGCTGGATTCCAGATTCTTACAATGTTGATCCAGCTTGCGACCCTTTAATTTCTTATTCATGATTTGATAAGTCCGTGAACTGCAAGAACACTGGCCAACTGGTTTTTTATGGTGAAGAGAACTTGCATGGTTGATATTATCCGAACATGAATTCATTCCACGTTTTGATTCCGTATCTCTTAGAGATAAATGCGACTTACAAGATGCTCCAACATTTTCAGTAGAATTATGCAGCCGAGAAATAGCACCTTGGCCATTAAATAACACTGGCTTCTGAAGAAGCTGCTTTTGCAGAGGAGTGAAAGGCCGTGCATCAAGTTGGAAGTCAGCATTTTGGAAATCTGTAAGTGTAGAAGACACTTCCTTGCATGGAATGTCTCCTTTGTCATTGTAAAGTAAAGTGGATGTTTTTTGTACTTCTGGATTTTCATTCTTTTCTGTGTTAGTCAGCGCAGAATATTCCAGAGGTATTTCCGATAGCCGAGTTAGAGCTTCAATAGCTACAACTTGTTCTATGGTGAGATTCCTATTTTGAATCAAGGACAGGAGACTCTGTTGACAGGAAGAGTCTTCACCTGCCATTTCTTTCTTTTGTAGACCCAAAGCACCTTTCTTAGCACCATTTTTTCTTTTAATTGGAGATCCACAAGGCCTCTCTTGTGGTTCTGCGATAAATTCATTTTGTAGCAATAAACTTCTAGAATACTGATTGGGTTCACAAGTACATGGAGATTTCTGTCTTACAATAAAATGTTCTTTTTTTTCCAAGTGTGTACCATCAATGGCAGAGTTGCAAGGGCTTTCATTGACCTTGCAACTAGTTAGGTTTGCTAAATTTGTATTGCAGTTGTCTTCCCTACAACTGTCCAGCAATGTAACATTTTCCTCTTTCTTTATTTTTTTCAATGGCACTTCTGGTTGTGTATCTGAAAGGTCAAAATTTCTAATGCCATTTCTACAAGTCTGACCCAGCAGTTTCTTGGGCTCAATCAAGTCATTGATGAACACAGCTGTACTATTTATTTCAGCAATTTTCAAGTTTTCCTTTTCTGCTGCCTTCTCACTAATATCACCATTGACGTGAACATTTAATGTTGCTTTCTCATTTTGGGTCCAATTTTCTGTTTCTAACCCAGTCATGCCTCTTTCATCACTGTGCAGTCCATTTTCAGGAGGAGGGGTGCAGTTTAATTTTACCCAGTATTTTTCACCAAAGCTGCATACGGTGTTTTCCATGTGTTCCAATATGGGGCCATTTACGAGTCTGTTATTTAAATCTACCTGCAAGACATAATAGGGAAAAATGACATTCTTTTTATTGAAAGTAAAATATATTTTAAAAAAAGCATGATCACTAACAATATTAAAGGGAATTACATTATTATCAATTCTCACCCTAAACAAGACCAAAGGATCCAAGGAGATCATTAATGTAACAAATAAAAACAGTCTAGCTCTAGAAACTAATACTTTACAATTACTAGCCAATAATTTACAAAAAGAACCAGCTGGAGAAAGATTCTTCAGACTTCTCTGAAAAGAAAAAGCCAAGGTCTACAATTTATTATATTTTGTAATCGGTCTTCTCTTGGGCAGAATAACACTAAGCAAGTCTAATGTCTCCTCTAAAATCTTTTCCCCATAGTCAAACCTGGGTAAATATTTAAGAACATAAGAATAGCGTTACTGGGTCAGACCGTTCTCACGGTGGCCAATCTAGGTCACTAACATTAATTCAATAGCCAGGTCACAGGTAAATCAACAGAAGTACCACAATGATTAACAAAAAACCAACACCTGAGGAAATAACTGGCATCTACATAAAAGATGCTTAAAGAGCTAAGGGGGGAAATACAAAGTGCACTAAGGGCTCCTTTTATTAAGGTGCGCTAGCGGTTTTAGCACACGCAGGGTATTACCGCGTGCTACACGGCTAGAACTAACGCCAGCTCTATGCTGGCGCTGGCGTCTAGTGCGCGGCAATGTAGCTATTCCGCACATTAATGCCCTAACGCAGCTTAGTAAAAGGAGCCCTAAGTGCGTTAATGTGCACTAAATATGGATATCTTTAGCATTTAGCACACACTAATCATTAGTGCACGCTAACGTGTTTAGCTCCCTTTAATGAATTTCCCTCCTAATTGGCATATTTCAAGGCAGCAGAGAGAGAACAAGTGGGGAGTGGGAATAGAACACATCAACTTTGGGACAAACAATCTTTTATTTCTATAAATTCAAAATAAATACAGAAGCACAAGAATAAATACACATGTATAAAAGTCCTGTGGACGCAATGACCTTATATTGAAAGGATCCAGCCAAAGACCAGACACGGTCCGTGTTTCGGCCCCTCGGGCTGAGGCCTGCCCCAGGGGTGTGTCTGTTGGTCTGAAAAGAATACACCACTAGGTGTCACTCCAGTGCTGGGATTACAAACTTTTAAAAAATCTTTAAAAAAAAGACTAAGGGCTCCTTTTACAAAGCTGTGCTAGGGCCTTAACATGCGGAACAGCGCACGCTAAATTGCTACGCGTGCTAGCTGCTACCGCCTTTTGAGCAGACGGTGGATTTTCAGCTAGCGTGCACTAATCCGGTGCGTGCGCTAAAACCGCTAGCGCACCTTTGTAAAAGGAGCCCTAAGAGCATGTACAAGGCTCGTAGAAAATCCAAAGGGTGACATCAACAGGAGGTCTCCCGCCAAAGACATTGCATCCATAGGACTTTTATACATGTGTTTTTATTCTTAAGCTTCTGTATTTATTTTGAATTTATAGAAACAAAAGATTGTTTGTCCCAAGGTTGATGTGTTCTTTCCCACTCCCCACTTGTTCTCTCTTTGTTGGATTTTACGTGGGGTTTCTGTTCCTTTTATTTTGTTCTACATTTCAAGACAGTACATGAAACTATTTACCAAAATGTGTTAATAAGAATGCTACTACTGCAACACATTTAGCATTTTAGTCACACTTACAAAGAATAATACATTATTTGTAGTGCAAAGACTTGCATTAAAAAATATTACCATGCCATCTTCAACACAAAAACTTGAGCCTTGGTTAAAACTCTGCATTAGCAGGACTATACATCTTAATACACCTTGCTGCTTTTTTTTTTTTTAATCTGAGTTACTTTGCATAACTTTGCATATTGATACAGTAGAAACTTAATTATCTGGACTAATCAGTAGGGCCCAAGAGAGTCTGCACTGCCAACCTCCAGCAAGCGCACCAGTATAATCAAAAATCCGGATAATCAATGACAAATGATAGAAGGCATGGAGAAGTGGAGTGGAGCAGTAGCCTGGTCATTTCAGAAGCACACTAGAAACCAGGGAAGCAAGGGCTCAAATCCATCTTCTTCCATGGCACTCTCTGCGTTTGGTTTTAGATTACGCTTTTCAGTGGTAGTTCTCTATGTGCCTTAGACAAATCACTTTACCTGACACTGCCTTAGATACACCTTAAATTGTGAGCCCAATTGGACAGGGAAATAATTTGTACTCTTGCAGGGCTTACAGTCTAAAGCTATAGAGCAGGGGTGCCCAAATGGTCGATCGCAATCGACCAGTAGATCGCAAAGGCAACGCGAGTCGATCAAGTTGCCTTTGCGATCTTTTTCTCCCTGCTGCTTCCCCAAGCCAGGCCTGGCTCGTACAAGCGCCGGACTTACAAAACTTCACCTCCAACGTCAATTCTGACGTCGTAGAGGAAGTTCTGGGCCAGCCAATCGCTGCCTGGCTGGCCTGGAACTTCCTCCCCGACGTTAGAATTGACGTCGGAAGTGAAGTCTTGTGGGCCCGGCGCTTGTACGCGCTAGGCCTGGCTCGGGGAAGCAGCAGGGAGAAATCACGTTGGTGGCTTAGGGGTGGGGGTAAGGAAAAAAATCAGGGAAGTGGAGAAATCGGCATGATGGCTTAAGTGGGAGCAGGGGGAGAGAGAAAGAAAGGCAGAAAGAAAGAGGTGGGCCAGGGGAGAGAGAAAGAAAGGCAGAAAGAAAGAAGGGGGTCAGGGGGAGATAGAAAGAAAGAAATATTGGCTTTACAGAAGAAGGAAGTGCAACCAGAGACTCATGAAATCACCAGGCAATGATTTTTTCAATTTAGTAATCTAAATGTGTCCATTATATCTGCTGTCTATATTTTGCACTATGGCCCCCTTTTACTAAACCGCAATAGCGGTTTTTAGCGCAGGGAGCCTATGAGCATCGAGAGCAGCGCAGGGCATTCAGCGCAGCTTCCTGTACTAAAAAACGCTATCAAGGTTTAGTAAAAGGGGAGGGGGTATATTTGTCTATTTTTGTACAGTTGTTACTGAGGTGACATTGCATATTTTAAAGTCATCTGCCTTGACCTCTGATAAAAACCCCGAATACAAATGATAATTAACATTTTCTCTGCATACAGTGTGCTTTGTGCTTTTTTAAATTTTATTGCTGGTAGATCATTTTGACGTGGTCATTTTAAAAGTAGCTCACAAGCCAAAAAAGTATGGGCACCCCTGCTATAGAGGGTTAAATAACTTGTCTAAAATCTCAAGAAGCCATAGCAGGAATTAAACCGAGTTTCTCTGGTTCTCAGCCCACTGCTGTGGCATAGCGGTTAGAGCTACAGCCTCTACACCCCGAGTTTGTGGGTTCAAACCCCGTGCTGCTCCTTGTGACCCTGGACGTCACTTAATCCTTCACTGCCCCATCGGGACAGATCCCCCGACTACCTGATTTGTAACCCATTCTGAGCTCCGTTGGGAGGATGGGCTAAAAAATACCTGAATAAATAAACAAAAGGCAAGTAATAATTTTTAAAAGTCCAAATGAAATGACACGGTGTATCTAACTTTAAGAATTCCATATGGGTTGTGATAACTCAATTTTCTGTACTCATCGAGTTTAATAAGAAAAATCCTAACTGCACTGCTCCATCTCCTTCACCCTAGCTATGAACATCTTCCCTAAAGAAATACGGTACTTAATTCCAGATAAATTCATGTAAACCGTTCTGAGCTCCCCTGGGAGAATGGTATAGAAAATTGAATGACTGAATGAATGTCTACAGATAACACCCTTCTTACTGTGTACATCAAACTGCTGCAAAGGATAAGGGTAAAAAAAACAAACAAACAACCCCATAACGTAAGGGAGATAGATGCAGCATCATGTGAAAGGACAAAAAAAGCCTGAAAAGTGACTGAAGGGAGGGGGAGGAATGGAAGCCTGCCTTAGTCACTTTTTGCAAACCCCACAGGCTGCTGTTTATGCAGAAGGTGGTTGCTAGGTCATTACGACGAAAGGCCCAAGAGAGTCTGCACTGCCAACCTCCAGCAAGCGCACCAGTTAGCTAATGAGTGGAAACCAAAGTCTCGTGCTGCAAGTTCATGGCAGTTTCGCACATGACATCTTATCTTTATATATAAAGCAACATGTGCCAGCCACAGCAAATCAGGACCAAAAGATGAAGAATCTAGGAATATTACCAAAAGAGAAAAAAGTGACAAGGCAAAAAAACAAAAACTAATATCTTGGGCAAGGCTACTTTAGAAAACAGGACAGTTTTGTGAAATTGGAGCTAGAAATGCATTAGGTCAGAGGCCATGGGGGAAACAAAACAAACAGTGCAGCATGAAAGAACACAGCAAAGTCACCTGAATCAACATTTTTTATCATAATATTCACTAGAGAAAACTTAAGAAAAAAGATTTACAACTAAATGTAGTCTGTAAAAATTCCTCAAATTATAAGCCTCACTTTTTTCAATAATCATGCTTCTTTCACCATGGAAGTTATCTCAATCAATAATTTTCTAAATAAGCCATTTCTTCACACTACAATGTATCACGCCTACATTACTATGCAATTAGATTATTTTAATGTTATCTATGCTATTTTACCCCAATCTAGCCTTAAACAATTACAGTCTTTGCAGATCACTGCTGCTTTCTCTAAAGGGTTACAGGCTGGAATTCTGTTATTCAAATAAATCACGTAGTAAAAATGTGTTTCTAAAGTTTAAAAGTTTAAAGTTTAAAAGTTTAAAGTTTATTAGGAATTTATATACCGCCTATCAAGGTTATCTAAGCGTTTTTTTTTTACAATCAGGTACTCAAGCATTTTTCCCTATCTGTCCCGATGGGCTCACAATCTATCTAATGTACCTGGGGCTGTGGAGAATTAAGTGACTTGCCCAGGGTCACAAGGAGCAGCGTGGGGTTTTGAACCCACAACCCCAGGGTGCTGAGGCTGTAGATCCAACCACTGCGCCACACACTCCTCCACACTTTCTACCACCTAAGACAACCTAAAACCTGTGTTGACTGCAGATAATCTAGCAAAACTAATTCATGCTTTTAGTACTAGTCCACTAGATTACTGTAACACAGTATTTTTAAGGTCGAGCAGAGCCAACCTCTCCAGTTTATAGCTAATCCAAAACACTGTGGCCAGAACATAAGAACATAAGCAATGCTCCACTGGGTCAGACCTGAGGTCCTTCGTGCCCAGCAGTCCGCTCACGCGGTGGCCCAACAGGTCCAGGACCTGTGCAGTAATTCTCTATCTATACCCCTCTATCCCCTTTTCCAGCAGGAAATTGTCCAATCCTTTCTTGAACCTCAGTACCGTACTCTGCCCTATTACGCTCTCTGGAAGCGCATTCCAGGTGTTCACCACAGATTGGGTAAAGAAGAACTACCTAGCATTCGTTTTGAATCTGTCCCCTTTCAACTTTTCCGAATGCCCTCTTGTTCTTCTATTTTTTGAATATTTGAAGAATCTGTCCCTCTCTACTCTCTCTATGCCCTTCATGATCTTGTAAGTCTCTATCATATCCCCTAAGTCTCCTCTTCTCCAGGGAAAAGAGTCCCAGTTTCTCCAATCTCTCAGCATATGAAAGGTTATCCATACCTTTTATCAGACGGGTCGCTCTCCTCTGAACCCTCTCGAGTAACGCCATATCCTTCTTAAGGTACGGCGACCAATATAGGACGCAGTATTCCAGATTAGAGAGTTGCGCGGGGACAGAAATCCCACCCGTCCCCACCCGCCCCCGTGAGGAATCCCACCCGTCCCCACCCGTACCCACCTATCCCCGTGAGGAATCCCACCCATCCCCACACGTCCCTGCGAGGAATCCCTCCGTCCCCACCCATCCCCGGGAGCAATCTCCTCCGTCCCTACCCGTCCCTATAAACTACAGAAATAGTGATTTAATTTAATTATGCTACTGAATTAAAGGCTCTGGTAGAAACCCATTTACAAATAAGCAAAAAGACTTTATTAATTTGGAAATATTAATTGGGAAGAATACATACTTTGTAAACAGGTTTCTACCAGAGCCTCTAATGTTTATAAATTTTTAACAACTAATATACTACTTTATCCTAAAGCAAAAAAAAGAAATAGAATTTTTTTCCTACCTTTGTTGCCTGGTTTCTGCTTTCCTCATGTTCTCATTCAATTCTTTCCATCCACTATCTCTCTTCTCTCTGCGACTTCCATTTGCTCTGTTACTGTGCCTCTCCCTTTCTCCCCCCCTTCCAAATTGGTCTGGCACCCATCTTCTTCCCTCCGCTCCCCCCATAGTCTGACATCTCTGTCTTCTTCCCTGCCAGCGTCTTCTCCCCACTCTCTCTTCCCCATTTCGTTTCAAAGTCTTTCTCCCCCCATCTTCCCCATGTCCTGTCAGCGTCCTTCTCCCCACCTCTGTCTTCTCCATGTGCTTTCAGTGTCCTTCTCCCCCCTCTGTCTTCTCCATGTGCTTTCAGTGTCCTTCTACCCCTCTGTCTTCCCCATGTGCTTTCAGTGTCCTTCTCCACCCCTTTGTCTTCCCCATGTGCTTTCAGTGTCCTTCTCCACCCCTTTGTCTTCCCCATGTCCTTTCAGCATCCTTCTCCCCCCCCCCATCTTCCCCATGTCCTTCAGCGTCCTTCTCCCCCCTCAGTTTTATCTTAAGCGTCTTTTCCTCTCCACTCCACCTTTCCTCCCTTTCTCCCTCCCTGCCCCTTACCTTTGTGGCGCATCCCTGCCCGACTGACAACAGAACAGGCCCGGTCCGACAAACCTCCCTGCCCTGTAGCAGCGAATCTAAATTACCTTCTTACAGCAGCTGGAATATTGAAGCTGTTGTAAGAAAGTAATTTAGATTCGCGGCTACAGGGCAGGGAGGTTTGTCGGACCGGGTCTGTTGTCGGTCGGTCGGAGGAAGTGCCACAAAGGTAAGGGGACCTGGCCGGCTGTGCACCCCCCCTTATGGCATCCGGGGCGGTCCGCCCTCCCCACCACCCCTTGGTACACCAATCGCAGCACACAGCCGATCGGAACGGAAGTCTTCCCAATGTCAGCGCTGACATCGGAGGGAGGGAGGGCTTTGCTTAAGCCCTCCCTCCGACGTCAGCGCTGACATCGTAGAAAACTTCCGTTCCGATTGGCTGTGTGCTGCGGCAGGGCAGGTAGGGAGAAGACGAGCCTCGCATCCAACCCCGCAGGAACCCCGCGACCCTCGGAGGCGTCCCCACGGGATCCCCATGACCCTAGAGGGGCGTCCCCACAGGATCCCCGTGACCCGAAGGGGGAACCTGCGGGATCCCCGCGGGTCCCGCGGGGTTCCCGTCGTCCCCGTGTAGCTCTCTACTCCAGATGTGGATGCACCATCGCCCGATACAACGGCAGGATAACTTCTTTCATTCTGGTAGTAATAACCTTCTTGATTATATCTAGCATTCTATTCGCTCTCTTAGCGGCCGCTGTGCACTGTGCCGTCGGCTTCATTGTCATCTCCACCATTACCCCCAAGTCCCTTTCTTGGGTACTCTCCTTCAATAACATACTCCCATCGTATAGCTGTACCTCGGGTTTCTGCTTCCCACATGTAGTACTTTACATTTCTCAACATAGAACTTCATCTCGCCCATTGAACTCGTCGCCCATTCCCCTAGTTTGTTCAAGTCCCTTTGCAATTCTTCGCAGTCCTCTTTAGTCCGAGCTCCACTAAATAGTTTGGTGTCGTCCGCAAATTTTATTATCTCACACTTCATCCCTGTTTCTAGATCATTTATAAATGATTATTAAATAGCAGTGACCCGAGCACTGAGCCCTCCTCCAGTCCGAGTAGTGGCCCTTCACTCCTACCCTCTGTTTCCTACCCGCTAACCAGTTTCTGAGCCATGTACGTCTCCTTCCACCCCACGGTTCTTCAGTTTCCGAAGTAGGCGTTCATGGGGTACCTTGTCAAAGGCTTTTTGGAAATCTAGATATATGATGTCTATGGGGTCTCCTCTGTCCATCCGTTTGTTAATTCCTTCGAAGAAGTGCAATAAGTTCGTTAGGCACGATCTCCCCTTGCAGAAACCATGTTGGCTGGTTATCAGAAGTTTGTTTCTTTTAAAAATGTTCATCAATGTTGTCTTTTATTAGTGCTTCCGCCATTTTCCCCGGAATGGAGGTCAGACTACCGGTCTGTAGTTTCCTGGGTCACCTCTTGATCCATTTTTAAAGATGAGCGTAACGTTGGCTATCTTCCAATCCTCCAGGATCACGCCTATTTTCAGGGATAGATTGCAAATTTGCTGCAGTAGTTCCGCTATCTCCTCCTTAAGTTCCTTCAGAACCCTTGGATGGATTCCGTCCGGACCCGGGGATTTGTCAGTTTTTAATTTTTCTAGCTGCCTGCGTACGTCTTCAAGGCTCACTTCCATGGATGTTAATTTTTCTGCTTGATCCCCCTTGAAGATTTGCTCAGGTTCCGGTATGTTTGGATGTGTCTTCATTTGTAAATACAGACCAAAAGAACACATTAAGTCTTTCTGCTACTTCACCACTCCCTTCCTGTCTCCGTCATCCAGCGATCCCACCTCCTCCCTAGCCGGCTGCTTCCCTTTAACATATCTAAAGAACGGTTTGAAATTTCGTGCTTCCCTGGCTAGCCTCTCTTCATACTCTCTTTTGGCTTTTCGAACCACAGAGTGACATTCTTTTTGATACTTCCTGTGCTCTTTCCAGTACCCCTCAGTTTAGTCCTTTTTCCATTTCTTGAATGAATTTTTCTTATTTCCTATTGCTTCCTTCACTATTTTAGCTATCCACGCCGGGTCTTTTGTTCGACTCTTTTTGCACCCCTTTCTGAATCTTGGGGATATACAGATTGTGTGCCTTGCTCACCGTGACCTTGAAAAAAGACCAGGCATGTTCTACTGTTTGCCATTTCTTGGAAGCGTTCCTAAGTTTCTTCCTTACCATTTCCCTCATTGCTTCATAGTTTCCTTTCCTGAAGTTGAAAGTTGTCGCTATGGTTCTCTTTCTTTTCGTTATGCCTACTTCAACCTTGAACTTGATCATATTATGATCGCTGTTTCCCAATGATCCCACTACTTCCACTTCCTTTGCAGGTCCCCTTAACCCATTTAGGGTTAGATCCAGAATGGCATTTCCTCTCGTTGGTTCTCTAACAAGCTGCTCCATGAAGCAATCTTGTGTAGCCTCCAGGAATTCTATCTCCCTAGCGCATTTTGAGCTTCCAAGACTCCAGTCTATCCCGGAATAGTTGAAGTCTCCCATAATAACCGTGTTACCGCTTTTGCATTCTCGCTTCATCTCGGCTTCCATTTCTTCAGACTTCTAACAGGCGCGCGAAGGACTTACCACATTACGCCAGTACTATTTGAAATGCACTGGCTGCCAATAACCAAGCATATTTAATTTAAGCTGATTTTGTCTAATCTTCAAAGCCTGGCATCTCTAACTTCCAGAATGCGCTAGAGCATCTTCCAGAATACGCGAGAGCATCTCAACTTCCAGAAAACGCTAGAGCAAGCATGGTCCCTTTTCAAGGACACAGTCACCGAGGTGCAAAATCTATATATACCATGTTCTTTTTCCTCTTGGATTCCTTGTTGATACAAGGAACTGGCGTGGCTCACTGTAGCAGTGAAAGAAGCAATCAGAGACAAGAAAACTTTATTTAAGGAATGGAAAAGGTCAAAAACGGACGAAAACTGGAAAAAGCACAAACATCATCAAAACAGGTGCCATAGGGCAGTAATAGGGGGGCCAAAAGAGACTACGAGGAAAAAAATGGTCAAGGAGGCAAAAAACTTCAAGCCATTCTTTCGATATATTAAGGGGAAATGACCCACGAAGAAAGCGGTAGGGCCGTTGGATGACCAAGGAATAAAGGAAGTGCTAAAAGAGGACAAAGCCATCACCAACAAACTAAACACATTTTTTGCATCTATTTACCGAAGAGGATATACACAACATACTGGAAGCTGACAGGCTATAAGCAGGAAATGAAGACGGGAAACTGAATGAGGTTGACACTCAGTCTAGAAGAGGTATGCAGGCAGACTGATAGGCTTAAAAGCGATAAATCCCCTGGACCAGATGGCATTCATCTGAGGGTAATCAAGGAACTGAAAGGGGTTATAGCTGAACTGCTTCAACTAATAACCAATGTGTTGATCAAATCGGGAAATATTCCGGAAGACTGGAAAGTGGCAAATGTTACGCCAATCTTCAAGAAAGATTCGAGTGAAGATCCGGGAAACTACAGACTGGTGAATCTGACCTCCACACCGGGAAAGATGGTAGAGGCGCTGATAAAGAACCGCATCATTGACCACCTTGATGGATACAATCTGATGACCAGCCAGCACAGCTTTAGCAAAAGAAGTTCTTGCTTGACGAACTTGTTGCACTTCTTCAAGGGAGTAAACAGGCAGATAGGCAAGGGTGACTTGGTCGACATTGTATATCTGGATTTTCAGAAGGTGTTCGACAAGGTTTCGCATGAACGACTACTTAGGAAAATTGCGAGCCATGGAATCGAGGTGAAATACTCACGTGGATGAAAAACTGGTTGGCAGATAGGAAACAGAGAGTGGGGATAAATGGACAATACTCGGACTGGAAAAGCATCATGAGTGGAGTGCTGCAGGGTTCGGTGCTTGGACCCGTGCTCTTCAACATGTTTATAAACGACATGGAAATTGGTACGAGCGAGGTGATTAAATTTGCAGATGATACGAAGTTATTCAGAGTAGTGAAGACACAGAAGGATTGCGAAGACCTGCAACGTGACATAAAAACTCTTGAGAAATGGGCCACGACACAGCAAATTAGGTTTAACGTGGATAAGTGTAAGGTGATGCATGTTGGTAACAAAAATCTTATACACAAATACAGGATATCCGGTGCAGTACTCAGAGAGACCCCCCAGGAAAAAGACGGGAGTACTGGTCGACAAGTCAATGAAGCCGTCCACACAATGCATGGCGGCGGCGAAAAGCGTAAACAGAATGCTAGGAATGATTAAGAAGGGGATCACGAACAGATCGGAGAAAGTTATCATGCCACTATACCAGACCTTGGTACGCCCCCACCTGTAATACTGCGTCCAGCACTGGTCGCTGTACTTGAAGAAGGACACGGTACTACTCGAAAGGGTCCAGAGAAGAGCGACTAAAATGGTTAAGGGGCTGGAGGAGTTGTCGTACAGTGAGAGATTAGAGAAACTGGGCCTCTTCTCCCTCTTCTTTCTTTTGCTCATTAGCGAGATGGCTGAGCCTGCATTTCATCCACCAGCTTTTTGAAGTTGGGTGAATATTGTGTGAGGGCCAGTCTCAGGGAATCCTGGAGATGTTCATCTGTCATGTTAAAATGTTGTGTACTCTGTTATTTTCGGATGGGAAAACGCAGATTCACACAAATAAGTTGAACCAAAACAGGAGTATACAGTAGAGAATGACACGGGGAACAATTCTGTCCCCGTCACTGCCCCATCCCCAGACCACCATCCTCTTCACCGCCCCGTCCCCGTCTCTGCCGTCCCTTTCACCGCCCCGCTGTCCCTTTCACTGCCCTGTCCCCGTCTTCAGCGTCTTCTCCTCTCCATCCCCCCACCCTCAGCACCCTTCACGCAGTCCAGCAGCTCCCTCCCACCGGCCAGCCATGCATTTCTCTCCCTCCCTCCCTCTTACCTTCTCTTGTGGCGAAACTGGCAATTTGAATAAGGCTATGTGCTGTATTACAGCTGAAGCCTTGAAGTCACGTCGGGTTGCCTGCTAGAAAAGTCTCCTCCAATGCAACCGGAAACAGGAAGTTACATCAGAGGAGATTTTTCCAGCAGGCAACGCGACGCAACTTCAAGGCTCCAGCTCTAATACAGCTCATAGCTTTATAGAAATCACCAGTTTCAACAAGAAAAGGTAAGGGAGGGAGAGAGATGAATGGCTGGCGGGAGAGAGGGAGCTGCCGGATCGAACGCTCGTTCATCGTACGTGCTAACCATTCACCGCTCCACGGGGCGGTGAATGGCCTTGTCCCCGATCTCACGGTCACCGTTTTGGCGGGTTACCTGCAGCTAGCCGCAGGTAACAACCACCGTGTCATTCTCTAGTATACAGCTTCACTGCATCTTCTCAAGTTGGGAAATTTGTCTCTAGGCACTAGCTTCCAAAACGATTCTTGCTCAGCATGGGTCTTGAGAAAAATGTCATTTTTAAGGGTTAATATTTTGTTTTCAAAGGATGGATTGTTCAATGAGTAATTTTTACTAATAGCAGCTGCAGTTTCTTTAATGTCCACATTTACTTTGAATGGGTATGACAAGTACTCCATAACTGTTCCAATTTTTGGGAAGTGTCAGAATCTATTTTCGAATTCCTGGATAACGGAACAGATTTCTGTCACATACTTCTCGTTCTGAAAACCAAAATTTGCATATTGTCCCAGATGGTCCTGCATATTAAGAAAAAGATCAAAAGTGTTGTTTGTAAGGTCAGTCATCATTTGCTCTTGTAGGATAAAACTGTACTCATCATCTCACCTATGCATTTGTTTTTACCTTGTAGTTCAAGGTTCATATCACTTAATTCGCCTGTAAAGTCAGCGAGAAATGCCAGATCACATAACCATTCCTCATCTTCCAACTCTACTTGGTCAACTCCCCTCTCATTCAGCAAACTTCTTATTTCATTCAGCAAATCACAAAATCTTTGCAGAAATTTGTGCCTACTTAGCTACCTTACATATATGTGCAAAATGATTTCCGCTGCCCCTTCATCAAGAGTAAGATTAAAATGACGTCTTTGAAGCGATCTTCCACAAACTGAATTTACAATTTTGAAAGTGATGTCCATGAAAATCTTTGTATTGAGTCTCTTGCTCGCCAAAACTTGCTGGTGAATGATGCAGTGGTAAGAAAGGAAATCTGGGAAGTCGTCATGCTGTCTACAGAGGGCTATGAAACCCTTAACCTCACCTGTCATTGCTCTTGCTCCATCAGTAGTGATGGAAACAAGTCTATGCAATGGAAGACTACACTTTGTAACAAAAGAATGGAAAGAACCTGAATATTTCCTGACCGGTAGTTCTCCCTTTTAAAGAAATCATTCCAATTAGTTCTTCTTTAACACTGAAGTCTTCAAAAACCATCTGGATAAAGACTAGTAACTGTCTCTTATGTCTGTAGATTCATCCAGTTGGGAGTGAGAAAGCAACACAATTTGAAACATCCTCCAACAATTGTTCAGTTGTGTCTCCACACATCTTTTCTATTTGCCACATGACGGTGTTTCTTGACAATTGTACATCTTGAATAGCTATGATCTCTTTCTTATTTTTAAATCCTTCAAAAAGATTGTCAGCTGTTTCAAGAAAACAATCTTTTACAAATTCCCCTTCAGTGAAAGGTTTGCATTTCTTTGCGATCAGCTTGCTGACCTTGAAGGATACTATGGTTGCATTGACCGAATGTGACCTTGGCTTCGCCATCAACTGTTGCTGAGTAGCCAATTTCAATTTAAGTTCTTTGAGCTTCAGTTTATGAATTTCACTTTTGGGTGGAAAACCAGCATCAAACTTATTGCTATGCAGAGCCTTATAATGACGTTCCAAATTACCCTTTTTGGGCAAGGATACTGAGGCGTTGCAAATTAGACAACAACACTTGTCTTTCACCATGATGAAGAAGTAGTTCATTTTCCACTCATCATGAAAGTGATAGCTCTTCTTTGGAACACTCATCTTTGTGATACTGGGGTAGCTGGATGTAAGAAGGCCAAATCTGCTAAGTTAATATAAACACTTGCTGAATCTGGTCCAAAACTGTCACTGTCCCATAGTATTAAAGATCACCAGGAACTGAAGACCTCTGGATGATGTGCAATCCAAGGACTGGAGATGCCAAAACCACACATGCAGTTCTAAAAGTAAAAATAAGAATTCATCATACTGGCACCAATAATCAAATACCGCCAAACAGTCATCAAAAATACTCAAACACTTGTCCAACAAACCAGATAAAATCAAATACCGCCAAACAAGTTCAAATACTACCACACGTGATTTAATAAATTCTGCATACAGTGTAGAATCAATACAAAGGTAAGGAAAAATAAAATTGCAGTGTAGAATCAGCGCAAAGGCTAGGCAAAATAAAATTGCAGAGGCAAGCAAGTCACAGTGGTTTGAACCAATTCGAAGGCAAGTTAGAACAAAATTTGAAAAGCCTGCCAAAATCACCAAATTCTTGACACTTTGTTGCGTCTGCCCAAAAACTTTTAATGAAAGCGAACTATAAAGCAACCAATGACCAGCACACGACACAACTAATACGTCATGCATACACTAATAATACACTAATAAGTGTATTCAGGTAAAGCCCGGGCAAATGGATATCGCCCGGTATATTACACACTTCTAAGGGGTGTTGGGGCAGGGGCAGGAAAGGGTGATTCTGAGAGCAGGAGAGCAGGTATGATACCGGGCCTGTGGCATATCGTCACGGGGCACAGGCGGCAGCCCCCTGGGGTATCCACAAACTATTGGTACGAAAACAACAAGTGCCCCCAATACACTCACAGGCAGGGAAAAAAGACAGGCAAAGGATCAGCAGAGGCGGCAAGCTCTCGGCAGACGACCTGCCTACACAAGCTCTCTCCTAGCGATGGGGCGAGCTGCTGGAGAGATGGAGCCAAGTGGGGCTGGTGATCTGCCTCTGACCCCTCTGCAATCAACAGGTAGATCGTGATCTACCTGTTGGACATGCCTGTAGTATTGTCAACCACTTAATACTCACGTACTAGCGGTATATCAAATGTAATAAATCCAATCCAATCCTCTCTTCTTGAAATTACACTAGCACCCAGTACAATCTCAAATCCAGTTTAAAATTCTAATTCTGTCCTTTAAGGACCTCTGCTAGACAGGGTTGCAGCCTGCTAGACTCCTGAGATCTCTTAACAATCACAGATTAATAATTCCTTCATCCACTCATGCATGTTGGGAAATCACAAGATCCTCTACCTTCTTTTTTCTAGCACCATGTCATTGGAATAATCTACCCCTTAAAACATATGATCCGAGTCCACCTTGAAGCAATTCAAAACAAACTTGAGGACACACTTTCAATCGAACATCACTGCAACAGGAGTCAGAATATTAAACAGTGTAATTTCATGTAATCATATTTTTAACTGTAACTATACTTTTAAAGTTTTTAGTTTTTTACTATTTTATGTTCGTATAGATGCAGTATGATGTAGCATGCCTGCTCTATTTTCTTGAATGAGTGTGTTCTATCCTATCTTGTCTGTTCTTTTCCTGTTTCCTTTTATAATTTTGTAAATTGGTAAGATTAGGTCCTATCATGATTTGGCGATCAATCAAATTCCATATAAACAGAAAAACAGAATCTGATTTTCACATATAATACCCATGAAGTAATTTGATGGAGAAACATGGGCCCTCATCAAGTTTCTGATGAAACTGATTTTTAAGATGTCTCCATGTTCAGAACTGGTGGTCTTTATATTCTGGCATACAAAATGGATTCCTAAAAGTTTTTAAATTCACAAATTATTAAGTTTCACGTTATCTGTTGATTGAAGCATGATTTCTTCAAATAATATGGAATTTTTTTTTCTTCCAAACAAAATTTTGCTATAGTAGTCACCAGAAAATAGAACAAAGGAAAGGAGACTTTTACAATACATAGCATAATAGATTGTGGGGGTTTGTTTTGTTTGTTTCTAAATTGATGAATTACATAAAAAAAACAAAACCAAAAGCCAACAACTTTTCTGATCTATAAAGATGGTCACTGACATAATGGAAACTTCAGTGTGCCAGCAGGGTGAGCCCTTTCGGCATCATTATATCCCACGATGCTTTTCAGAAATTAAACAACCAGCAGGAGCAAGAGCTCGAAAACAGCCCCAAATTGAAAGGCACATACTAGTTCAAACATTTCTTGCTTCTTTTTTGCCATATGCATTCTAAAACAAACACACATTAACACATACTGTAAAAGCCCTCATCTTGTCAAACCCTGCTGAACAAATCAGCTGCTACAGTACTTAATAAAATCCTTTTATAAGCCAAAGGATCCCTTTTATTCCCCATATTTTGTGGCTGGCTACACTGTGGGTGTTTTATGCTCTACCAGGATAATATATTCAGTAGCAGCACATTCAAAGGTTAAGGGAAAATATGCCCTGCTTTTTTGCCCACCTTTATCCAATCAAACCTCTCAAGCACTTCTTTGCATTTCAAGTGTTTAGAACATAAGAATAGCCTGACTTATTTTGTTCTACTCTTTAAATCTTGGATCCAATTATTGAGGACTAGTGTGTGATCAAATTAGATTATTATTACTTCATTTATGTATTCTTTATTTTTAAATTTAATTATGTATTATGGTATATTTCAACTTTGGAAACTTAGTTTATTATCTTATTGATCTCACTTTACTGTACTGTATGCTTGGTAATATTATAAAATTCTATAAATAAATAATAAAAATAAAAAAAATAAAAAAGAATAGCCTTACTGGGTCAGACCAATGGTCCATCTAGCCCAGTATCCTGTCTTCATGGTGGTCAATCCAGGTCACAAGTACTTGACAAAAAACCCAAATAGTACCAAATGCTACCAATCCAGGGCAATCAGTGGCTTCCGCCATATCTGTCTCAATAACAGATTATAGATTTTTCTTCCAGGAATGTTCAAACACTTTTTTAAAGCTAGCTAAGTTTACCACTCTTGCCACATCCTCTGGCAATGCGTTCCAAAGCTTAACTATTCTCTGAGTAAAAACAATGTTTCCGCCTATTGGTTTTAAAAGTATTTCTTCATCGAGTGTCCCCTAGTCTTTGTCATTTTTGACGAAGTAAAAAAAAAAAATTGATCCATTCTACACCACTCAGATTTTGTAGACTTCAATCTTATCTTCCCTCAGCCATCTCTTTTCCATGCTGAAGACCTCTAACCTCTTTAGTCTTTCCTCATATGACAAGAGTTCCCATCCCCTTTATCATCTTGGATCGCTCTTCTTTGAACCTTTTCTACAGAAGTTCCACTATATCTTTTTATGATAAGGCGACCAGAATTAAATGCAGTTCTCAAGGTGAGGTTGCACCATGGAGCGATAGAGACATTATAATATTCTTAGTTTTGTTTATCATCCCTTTTCTAATAATTCCTAGCATCTTGTTTGCTTTTTTGGTCACCACCACCGCACAATGGATGGAAGGTTTCAACGTACTGTCTACAATGACACCCAGATTTGTTTCTTAGGCGCTGACCCCTAAGGTGGACCCTTGCATCTGGTAACTATGATTTGGGTTATTATTCCCAATGCGCATCACTTTGCATTTGTCCAGAACATATAAATTTTTAATAAATAAATATATAGAACATGATAAAAATAATTGATAACAAATATTCAGAGGTGGGCCTCTTTCAACAGAAATGAAGCTTTGGACAACTCACACATTTCCTCAGTACCCAGCACCTTTTTTTTTTTGTTAATTAACACAGTTACACATATGTGAATAGAAGCTTATAAACATACAATTTAAGACTGTAAACTCTCTAGGGACAAGGAAATATTCACTGTACCTGAATGTAATTCAAGTTGAGATATTTCTAAAAGATGTGAGCTAAATTTATTTATTTTAAAATTTTCTATACCGTTTAAAACCTAAACGGTTTACATAATATTACATACATAAATTTATAAAACAGAATAAAAAACAAGCAAACACAAACAAACAATCCTCAGGAAAATCAGCAATAGGAAGACAATAGCCAAAAGAGGCTTATACAAACAATTATGAAAAAGTTCCCAAAAGTCAGTAGTCATGAAGAGTCAATAGCTAGAAAAAGGCATCTACAAACAATTACGTTTTAAGTAGTTTCCTAAATTTGCCTTTTTTCACCACATTTCCGTAATTGACACACAAGTGAGTTCCACAATTTAACCCCTGCACAGCAGAAAGTCATTGCACAGGTCTCAACATATTTTGGATTTACATTTGACTTTAATAAAGCTAAATTTTCACAACGCAGTGATCTATTCGGCAGACAATTAGTCATGTTGCTCTTACATAATTCAGGTATAATGTCGTACAAGAATCGATGACACATCATAACTGCTTTATACTGAACTCTGAAAATGACTGCATGTCCTCATTTGTAAACAGAGCTTAATTTGAAGAGAAATAGGGAGGGTGAACTGTGGGAAGAGAATAGGCCACGGGCAGGAGCAAAAGGAGCTGGATTAGGGAGAAAAGCAGCAATTCCCTTCTCTTCGCCAGACTTTCCCCTCCCCCTCCCCAACCCGCTGTCCTGGCTCCAGAGTCTGAAAATAAGCAGCGAACAATGTTGCAGGCTGGTCCCCCAGAAATGAAGCCCTGTTTGCAAAAAACACTGTATTAAAACACTGCCTAAAAACTGGATCATCTTCTGACAAACTACAAAGGAGTATTTCAGCCTTAATTCTATTCCAATAATGGCTTCTATATCAGAAACACTTAATCCATGTCAGTTTCCAGATAACTGTGCACCATCTTCTGATCAGGCATATAATATTTCTGACAATACTTTTCTCCAGCAAAAGCAGTTTAAAATACTATTGCACATCGAAGAGCACACATGGTTTCTCCTACACCACTAAATCCAAAATCCCTTTACTAAAAAGTAAGCTCACTTTTGAAGTCTAGCAATTGCCTGAGGTGGACAACAAATTCCAAAATTTTCCACCAGGCAGTCACGCTGCCAAGACCTACCAAAAACCAAGAAAAATGCCAATCAATATGTTTTAATTACTGCAAAACACCCAGGATATAGCCACACTTTTACCTGAAGGTGGCATACTTCACAAGAAGCATATCACTGGCTGGGCTACTCTCCGTGAAATAAGTGCGACAATAAGAACATGAACTTGAACGCTAGGAAAGAAAGAAACAGACAAAACAAAAGCATTCTTCAGTATGTCTATTACTGAACTTTAAACGTCAGCAGCTAGTTTTCCTCATTTTACAAGCAGTGATGCTATCTGAAGAATAATTTTCAGAACATACCTGAGGAAATAAAAAGTTTGTTTTTTTCCTTGTTAATGGCCAAGTAGAGATAATTAAACATTTTGTCAGTTGTCTAAACCTACCAAGAGACAAGCTCTCCAGAAGGGACTGTAGCAATCCCAAAAATATTTGCCTCCTTAAACCTGTGTCCTACAAAAGCTCTCATTTCTACGCATGTTATTCCACTTCTTTTCATTAACAAATCCCTTTTGCTGGCTGTTTCAATTACTGCTACTTATTTTTTTTTTTTAGCACTATTAAATGTACACAGTGCTGCAAGCATGTAAGAGATGGTCCCTGATCCATAAAGTATACAATCTAATTAAGGCACAGAAACAGGGCAAATAAAGAAATTGGGAGTTCCATTTACTACGCGAATGATTAAAACAACATGGGTATTTAACAGGTGAATAAAGGGTTAAGCCTCAAAACAGTGCGCTTTAGGTCTGGATTTGAAAAAAGCCAGAGAAAGAGCACGATGTACTGCCTCAAGTCTATTTCCCGGAGTACAGTGCCGCGAGGTGTACGGAATAGAGTCTGGAGTTGGCAGGGGAGGAGAACGGGACAGATAAGGATGATTTACCAAATGAACATGGAAAGAAGAAATACTGAGGAACTGCAGAATGAATGCACTTGTAGGTCGGTAAGAGAAGTTTGAACTGTATTCATAACACTGGTCAACGAGCATTTTGTTACTGGAGTTCTGTCACCTGTACCTTAACAAGAGCCACACGACTCTAAATCTGAAAACAGTTTTCATCTATCACATCCTGTTTTTAAGTTATGTGTCAGTTTGTGTTTATATCATTTTCGTCAATAACACTACCATGAAGCGTCAGTATTTTACTGTTTCTGTAACACAATATTGCATTTTAGGACAATACATCGATCACATATACCAGTAATTTGAAAGTTTATACTAAAAAGTGATTGTGCTGCTTTTTCTACCTGTTAATTTTTATATTTTGTTTGTTTTTTGTGTAAGATAGTATAATTATTATGAACAGACGAGGTTGTGTTAACCATCCTGATAATTTCTGTTATGCGAACAATTTACTGCACAAGCTCAGTGAAAGAATCTGTCTAGCAGACTTCAAAGTGCATACAAGCATTATTTTGGCTATAACGTTGGCGACCAAGATAAAGCGTGGGCATCTCATGTGTGCTGCACTGTCTGCTATTCCGGATTAACAGCATTTGTGCTGGTTGTTCAGAATTTTCTTGGTAATCACATATCAGAGAATTATGTTGAGCTTGTGGAAGACATGCTGACAGCATATCTGCTAATGGGTGCCAGAAATGTTACTTAAAATGCACTTCTTCATTCTCAGCTCAACTTTTTTCCACCCAGTCTAGGTGATGTCAGCAATGAGCATGGGAAAAGATTTCATCAAGATATCAGGGAAAGTTCAATCCCAGTATGATAGAAGACTATTGTTGGTTCTTGCAAAGAGAGACAAATGTAGAGTACAAGTGTAAAAGCAAGTGTCTCAAACATTTCTGAACATGCTGACATCACTTTTGTGTGAGTTAAGAGAGGCATAAATATTATTGTCTTCGTGTCTTGTTTTCAGAGTAAACTCCTTAACAAGTTTGCCATATTGCAATATTGTGCCGATATGGCAAACTGTCTTTAAAAAAATCAGTAATGTGTATCTCAGAAACCTGACATGCTAGATGAATTTCAATTGCAGATCTGAAATCAGCATCATTAAATTAACTAAGAACACTTAAGTTCTCAGTAGCAAAGAAAAACTTTTTTTTGATGACCAGTATAATGAGTACAGAACTAATGAAGTAATTTGAGAAGGGAAAGGGGGGGAAAGAGATTGCTAGAGAATGACATGGTGACAGAATTTGTCCCCGTCCCTGCGGTTAATCACGGGAAACCATCTCCATGTCATTCTTTAAGGAGAGAAGGAGAAATCAGAATATGAATGGTCACAACCACTGACCCTCAAGCCTTGCATTGAAGAAATTTGGTGTAGAAGGACTGAAATCGAGATAGACATTAAGAATGACACAAGATGGTTTTCCGAAGTTATCCACGGGGACAGGGACAGTGACAAATTACAACCTCATTCAAAGTGGTTCACATACAGGTAGTTCAAGCAATTTTCCCTATCTGTCCCAGTGGGCTCACAATCTATCGGGGGCAGTGGATGATTAAGTGACTTGCCGAAGGGTTATATAAAAGTAGCAGCACTGGAAGAAAATAAGTCAAACAGCAGAATTTTGAATAGATTAAAGGGAAGGAAGACCAGGGAGAAGCAGGCTGTCCAGTAGTCTAAGCAGGAGATAACAAGCGAGTAGTTAGGGGTTTTGGTAGTGTGTTCAGAAAGGAAAGAACACATTTTAGTGATGTTACAGAGAAAGAAACAATGAAACAAAGAAAGGCAAGGGTGGTGTCTTTCCAACCGGTAAAAAAGTTTTTATTAAACAATTAAAAAGTCCCAACAAGAATCCCTGTTTCGGCGTGTAAGAACGCCTTCCTCAGGGGACACTTGTGTAATCGTGTAACAGGCAACGAAATCTCACTGCCTGCTACACAATTACACAAGTGTCCCTCCCCTGAGAAGGCGTTCTTATACGCTGAAACAGGGATCCTTGTTGGGACTTTTTAATTGTTTAATAAAAACTTTTTTACCGGTTGGAAAGACACCACCCTTGCCTTTCTTTGTTTGACTGTTCTTTCTCGAAGGTGAGGTGTTCTTCTGTTTTCACAGAGAAAGAAACAACAGTTTTAGCAATCTATTGGATATTCTTTATTCTTGTTTTATACACTGCCACAAGCGGACAAAGCAGAATTGAGCAGTATGCAAACAGTAGTAGGAAGGAAGAAAGGATCTTCAAAATTCTGACAGGAAAGAAGCATACAATCACACTCAAAGCATAAGTGCCTAGGAGGGGGGGAAGAAAAAGAAATGAGAGGAGGAAACTAATTTAAGAAAAGTTTAGAATAGATAAGGAAAGGAGGGAGTGGTCACAGACCTGGTCAATCGAAAGCACAAAAGGCCCGTTTAAAAAGCCAGGTCTTGGTGGTTGTTTTAAATCTAGAAAGGGATAAACTCCAGATAGCAAGCGGAAGCTTGTTTCAGAGGGCAGGAGCTACAAAAAAAACATGCAGCTTCGTGTATGTTCAAGTTGGGCTTATCTTAGGCCAGATAAGAACATTCTATAGTCATTGCATAGGACAATAAGGTACAGTGAGGGATGCAAGAAAAAAGGGGGCTCCCACACAAAAATGCCTTAAAAAGCTAGTAGGAGGATTTTATATTGGACTTGAAAAAATACTGGTAGCCAATGAAGGCTTTTAAGTAAAGGGGATACATGGTCTGATTTTCTAGTATGGTAAACTACTTGAGCAGCATATTTGACATTACAATAATCAATTTTGGCCATAAGTAATATCAGAGTCATAACTAAGATATTGAGGGCCATTTTCAATATGATGTCTAAATCCGAGTTTAGACGTTTTGCGGAAGATGCACAACAATCATAAGCTCTCTCTTTGAATCTGGAATGAGTTAGCCTTGTCTAGATTTTAAACAGGCCTTTTGTGCTTCCAATTGACCGGATCTTTGACAACGCCCTCCTCTCCTTATCCTTTCAAAACGCCTATCTTGTTTTTTCAAACATGGCCATTTTTCAGATGTGTGTCTATCTTTTTGAACCATTTTAGAAAAAAAAAAAAAAAAAAAAATCACATCCAAAATGAAAAATGCACAAAACAAGCCATTGAGATGTAGGAGGGGGGAGCATTTTTAGTAGAATGGCCACACAGACATCCTAGCAGAGCACCTCAGAGAACTTCACACAAAAAGGCCCAGGTGCACATCTCACCATAACCCCCTTATAGTATATAGTGAGCCCTCCAAAATCCACTCATAACCTATTGGATCCAACTGTACACCACACCAGAGCCCTTATGCCTGCAGATGTCACCTACATATAGGTACAGTGGAATATGGGCGAGTTTGGAAAGGCTCATGTATTCCACTAAGTGTAGTAGTTAGAGTGGGATAAGGGCCCAAGTCCCTATCTCTATGGTTGACTACACCGCCCACTAGGCTAATCCAGAGACCTGCTTGCTGCTCTACTAGGACTGGCCATAACATCAGCAGCCGTCATATAGGCACATTTTTGGAGAGTGGGAGGGGGTCATACCTATATCACTCCAGTGGTCATCTGGTTAGTTTGGACACCTTTTTGTGACTTATTTGTTATTAAAACAGGTCTAGCCCCAAACATCCAAATTGTGCCCTGGACATATTCTTAAATGACCGATTATGTCAGAAAAACATCCAAGTTATAACGCCACCCTAGTCCCACCCAAAACACACACCCTTCAGATTCAGATGAACTGCCTAGAAATCTGTCTAGAAAATAGGTTTCTAAAATAGCGAATTGAAAAGGTTTGGCAAGAAAAATATCCATCTACCCCCTTTGTGCCACTATTTGGATGTTTTTCTTTTTTGAAAATGAGCCCCATTGTCTAACGCTGAAGTTGTCAAAGAGTTAAAAAAAAAGAAAACAGATTTTAAAACTGACAAAATTTGTGCAAAGAAAGAGAGAGGTGTCAAAGATTGACCCTAAGTTTACAGGTTGATGAGCTAGAGAGTTTGGGCTCCTTTTACGAAAGTGTGCTAGCATTTTTAGCGCACGCTAACTGAAAAACTACTGCCTGCTCAAGAGGAGGCGGTAGCGGCTAGTGCATGCGGCATTTTAGCGCGTGCTATTCCGCACATTAAGGCCCTAACGCGCCTTCGTAAAAGGAGCCCTATGACATTGTTATTAGCCATAGAAATATGGAATTGGGGAAGAGAGAAAGATTAGATTCTTACCTCGATAATCTTCTTTCTTGTAGATGTATCTAGTAGTCCTGAACCATAGGGTTATGCATCTGATCCCACAAGTTGCTTGCAAAATGCAGTCAATCATCTTTGAACTCCACCTCCTTCCCAGGCAGCAGCTCTTTCCCCCCTCCCCTCAGTTTGTAAAAAAGCAATCAAGGAACACTGTAATGACAAGACATAACTTGAAGGAGAACGATGGGGGAAAATCCCCAATACTACAATTCTGTTCTGCTCTCTAACAAACATATCCATATCCATTAATATTACAACATACAAAAACTGTGTGCAACCAGCACTAATCTTATATAGAATTCATAGCTTCTCGCATGTCCTGCCATCAAGCAGAGATTCAGACCAGATTTTACTTTCGTAAAACGCATGATGGCCATCGCCAGCAATATCATGCCAAAAATACGGCCAGGGAAAGGGGTTTTAGAGATGGTGGACCTTGGCTCTGACTGGTAGACCTTCCAATTCCACTTTTGGAGACACACACCCCCCCCACCTCTCCATTTTCCCCATAGGCTATAATAACCTTGCTCACTGTGCCACGTGCCTGCCTACTTCAGCTTAGGAGTGTAGCTGGGACAAATGGAGAACTCTGCCTCGTAGGTTTGCAAAACAAACTTGGTCTTTGGGCTGCCAGTCGAACCGAGCCTCAACCCCTGGAAAATCTCACAATGTGAAGGGGGAGAGGACCAAGCATCCGGCCCATTATTAACCCTGGCTAAGCCAGGAAGGAGCCAAACAACCTGCGCTCAAACTCCTGATAAATCAGGGATGGCAGCATTGCAGGGGATGGCACTTGAGCTCCAAAAAAATAGAAAAGCGGGCTGGCTAGCTAGGTGTCTCTGAGGGCTGATTCTGCTAGCAGCAGACTTCCGCACCAGGCAGAGGTCCCAGCAAATGGGAACTCTGGGCAAAGAGCCTCCAATCAAACACTGAGAAAAAAATACCCCAAAATAATAAAACCGCAAAGCAGAGAAGAAACACTTGCTTGCAGAAAAAAAAAATGAGGGGGCAGGAGCAGCTGCCTGGGAAGGAGAAGGAGTTCAAAGATGATTGACAGCATTCTGCAAGAAACTTGCGGGTTCAGATGCATAATCCTATGGTTCAGGACTACTAGGCATGTTGCAGTAGAAAGGTTTTAGGAAGACAGATTAGATCCAAACAATTCTGCAGCAATATGTTTTTGAACCAGAGGCTTCTGCTGCTGCTAGAAATGTCTCTCCTGTGCTTGCAGCTGTGAAACACTCCAGAATATCAGCTTATCCTTCACAACTATAGCCAAGAATAGCTGCCAGCCATCATGCAGACCAGGTGCTCCCAAAAGCAGCAAAAGCCTCACATTCAAGCCAGACAAACTCTTCAGTAAAAAAAAAAAACACTCTATTGTCCAACCTAGTCAGCATTTTCAGCAGCTAGAGAACAGTAAACTTTTCCTTTTTTTCCTTCCAGACAGCAGTCCTTTAATATATTCTGCTTTCCTGTCCCTTTTCCAAACATTTTTTTTTTTATTGCTCCCTGGTGTCCCGACTGAGTCTCGTACCACATTCTCCAGCCCACTGCTCTCAGCTGGCTTCTAGACTCACTGCCAATAATCCTTTCAATTGCTGAAATCTTTAGGTTCTCCCTTAACTGCCTCTGTATGGCTTTTAACCAAAGATTTAGATCTGAAGATTGGTTTACTCTCTAATTTTGTATCAAAGAGAGCCTCAGTTTTGCCTGGAGCAATTTTTATTTTTTTTCCTTAAAGCAAAGGGACAAAAAAAATTACTTCCTTAAAAGACTCTCCAAATTTCCTTCAAAAAAAACTCAAACAAAAGCAAATAAAACAGTTGCTATGCTATAGAGAGATGTGGCAACAGCACAAGCAACAAACATTAGCAATAACAACCAGCAGAATTAAAGAATGATAGGCTATTAGCGGACAACACTGGTTCAACTTGCTTTATGAACTACAAGTCGCAAGCTTCCGAGTGACCTTTTCACCTCTACTCATTCTGTCAGGCAATCCAACCCAGAAGTCTGAAACTCCGTCCTTTTACAGGGTCTGCAGATTTCTTTGTCTTTCATGACTCCCTGTACAATCCACACTAAATTTCATTTCACTTTCTACACCTGATCTTCGGAAATGAGCCAGCACAGGGCCAACGTTAAATGGGGGAGGAGGCAAATGAAAACACGACATTTGCTCTGGACCCCGTGCCACAGGAAGCCTCAAACCTGCCTAATTCTGAAGGAGACAGTCTGCTAATGGGCTGTGGGACCCCCCTCCCCCATTTTAAATTTCTGCCCTGGACCCCAGCGTGTTTAAACGCTGTCCCTGAACCAGAGATTTGTTTTAGTGTAACCCTGCATGGCCTACTAAAGATGTCAGAGTCTCTCCTCAAGGTGAACAGTTACTTTTTGCATAACTTTTCAAGCTGCGTGTTAATTTACCACTATTCATACATCTTAGATCTTTATCGTCAAGTTACATCCCTGCCAGGCAACTACATTTCTTCCCAACAAGGTTTCTTGGCTTTGCCCCTTTTATCCGGTAGCTATTTTTGGAATAGATTACAGCCCCTAATTAGATTTGGGTGTATCTGAATACAACTCGCCTTGGGCCTACTACTGAAAAAGGTGTGAGCAAAATTGAAAATAATAACAACTAAATCGGAAAGCTGCTACAACGTCTTTAGGAAGAGACTAGAGACAAGGTTCTTAGAGCGTGATTTGCAATGAAAGGCTTCAGGAAAAATCAGTCTTTGGGCTGTGATTACCTGTGCTGTATTTTTTTTTTTAAGTGTGATTTATGTAAATTTTTATGATGTGTAAATTTTTTATGATGTGTAAATTTTTATGATGTGCATTATGCAATGCACTTGGAGAATTTATGAATGAGAAGGAAACTGGTAAGCTGAATATGCTGAACATTGCTCCTCCTTTCAGGAACACGTCTCTTCATTCATTTTTTTTTTTTTTTTGTTTCCTACTACAGTCTTATCAAACGTATTCAGGGTGTTAGCATGCTCCAATGGAACTCTGAAAGGGATGCTGCTCAAGCTTCATGGCAAACGTCTTTTCAAAAAAGGAATACGGCATATCTGCTGCAACAGAAAATTATATAGACTGTAAAAAGTGTTTTATCAGCAGCTGGATGGACAAACAGCATAACAGCTGCTTCCTAACCTCCTAGAGGCTGGTAGGATGGTTTATTCTGGTAGTTCCTTCTCCGTAGCACTACAGCGAGATATTCAAGGAGTCTTTGGAGTACAAATGCTGACGTCAGATGGAGAAGACAGAGGACAGTGTGTCACATGCCAGCTGGTGAAAATGTCCTTTTTTGTGTGGATTTGATGCAAGAAGATCACAACAACAACAACAAAAACCCAATAAAGTAGTCAATAAGTTTAGACCAGATACCTAAGTAAAAACCACTGAAAGAGAAAATGTAAAGGAAAAGATTTCCAGAGCTGCCCGAACTCCTGAAAGCTTTACAAGTTTTGATATATTCTTACATATTCTATTAATCCTTGACTTTCTTGTTTCCTCCATTTATGCCACAATTCCTAACTCTTTTGCTTTCTCTCATTTCCTATCCCTCCCTCCATGTATTATTGTTGAACTGCTTGACTGTATCAGATGTGGTTGACTGACTTTTAAGGCTTATCGTAATTAGATATAATTTTTATATTTCACATTTTATTTTGTCTTTTGTATTTCAAGATTATGCTTCGTTTTATGTATATATGTTACCCATTCAGATTAATTGGTTAATATAGGATATAAAACTGATAAATAAAATAAAATCAATTAATCCTATCCCTTCAATGTTTTTTCCCCAGGATTATGACAGGAGCTTCAGTATTTAATTTTAGCAATATGAAAAAGTAGCACCTGGTAGCCCCCGTCTGCAAAGCACTAAAGTTACTCTTCTCTTCCTGCCCTGTTCTAAGGGGCAGGTTCAGAATCAGTGGTCTTTTCTCCTCACAGAGGAAGGCCTAAAAGATACTTCTCTCAATATGGCTCAACAATGAAGTTTCCAGTCACCAAGCTTCTGTCACCTGATTCTGGGATTAGCCAACAAAAACTCAGGTCAAAAAAAAACCCTCCTCCCCCCTCCCCCTTGCAGGCTGGCAAAATTTAATTTTTCTACTTTACATAAGTTACCAGACTCACAACTTTTAAAAATGCCTACATTCTAGTGGGCAGAAGCAAGGTTAAAATGGATGTGTCCACTGGGCAAAAAGAGTATATTACAGTGCTGGATATCGAGTACTGCACCCACCCTGGCTCACTGGCGTTCTCCGATGATCACGCAAGCTTCGATGAAATGAAGACCTATAAAGGACATGGACTCCAAATTGGGACAGCGGTTCACCACCATATGGGAACCTTTTTGGACTACACGAACACCGGTGGCCCAAAGTCGCTTACTGAATACTTAACTTGCTTTCATTTAGTTGGTACCCGACGCCCTTTACACCACAGCCCACCTGGCATGAGGGAGGAGGTTTTCTTATAAGAAGAAAAGGTTTTGTTATGCACGTCCCTTCAGAGTTGTAACTAGCATTGTTCTGTCACTTAATGGACTTGTTTCTCTTTTCTGCTTGTACATCTTTACTATGTTTTGAATTGCTATATATCTGGATCTGAATAAAGATGATATTTTTTAAAAAATGGATGTGTCCTTAACCAATTCATTCATTACCAGTTCCACCATCAGCTCTGATGTTCACCAAAAAGCTGTTACTTTCTGAAATCAGCAGTATTCCAAAATAAGCAAAAATGGGGGGGGGGGGAGAACTCCTCTTACATCCACAACTTATTTCAGATGGCTAAACTAAATGTGTAACTTGAGTTTTGTCCTTTGTCTGGTGTTATATGAAATTTCATTCACTGCCTACTGAAAAGATCTTCCTCGTTCTTACCAAGGCTACCAGGGTAAAGACGATGTCCCATGAACATATTTGTTTTGGTTACCTCCTGTCTTTTAGTACCCTAATTCCCCATTCATCTTCAGGCTATGGGAAGTACTGTATATGAACAGATCTTAACATGTGTGGCAGCAACCAGAAGCTCTCACAACATAGCTAAACCAACACAAATTCTAAAGGTAGAAACAGGGACTAGAGACAACCATCAACCCAGACTGGACCCCTGTGGAATCATGTTTATTTCAGAAAGCAGGATAAAGAGAAATATAGAGTGGGGAGGGGGGGGGGGGTTAACATATTTCCACCAGACTTTTGAAGTTCTCAAATCAGTATAGCAGACAACTGTTAGTCATTGATGAAAGTAAAATTGGTAATTACTAAGAACACCAACTTTTGAAGGAATAAACAAACATAACATGAATATATTTCCATGAAAAGGCCTGCCTAAGATTAGCATGACTTAATGCTGTGAACTTTGAAAACAATCCCAGAAAATATGTGCAGTCCTCCATGTCTGTATCTGCAAACCCATATTGGCCACTTGGTGCCATGAAATTGTACATCAGTAACACAAACTACTTCAGAGTGTCTTTAAACAAGATAGACAGCATGACCTTGTAGTCACCTTGAATAATAGACTACTTAAATTCAAAATACTAGAAGATACTGGATAATGGAGAGGTTGCAGAGTGTACTGTATTAAACAAAAAACATTCCCTCAGTGCTCCTGCCCCAAATAGGTCATTTCACTGGATTTTTGCCTTTGAAAAATGTAGGCCAAAAATTTTTATGACATCTACATTTAAACAGTCTGAATGTTCAGTTTTCCCCCTCCCCATATGCAAAATTTACAGCTGAATCAGATGACAGGCTAAAACAAGGACAGCCTTTGTAAAAGCATAGACCCTAATACAAGACAGACACTGTTTTTAAATCTTTGTGTAATTTGGGATTTGAAGGTAGTAGATGAAGACACTATGGACATGAACTTCCTTTCTGACTGCAGCAATTTCACCTTCCCTCAGACACTGCCCAATACCGAATAGTCCTTATATAATAGTCAATATCTGGTACTCAATATTTGTCTTAATTGAGTTATTCCAAAGTGATAGTAGTGTCCCTCTTCCTTTCACTAACTTTGTAACCAATTGTATACTTTTCCTGTTCCTGGTAAATAACTGTAAAATATGATTTCCCCCCTAATCCCACCCCATCATAAACATTTTTATCTTACTAAAAATAAATTCAGACTGCAGGATGGCACTTAAACTCACAAAGCAGAGGACAAATAAAAATCTTGTCACTTCCTGTTCTATGTGTAACACTTATAATTAAATATTTGTTTGTGTGGGATATCCTCAGTGTGACAGTATAAGTGAAAACAACAATACTCCAAAGGCGCTAGAAGCTCTTCCACTTCGATTGGCCCAAGTTTAAATAGTGGTGATGCCCCTAGTGTGCTTTGATATAATATATATTCTTTGCACACTATTCAAATAATTGTTTAGAGTGTGTATACACACACACACATTCACGTGGTTCCTAAATAAGAGGACTTGGTCCTCGCAACTGAGATCTGATGAGCAACTGCAAGTTGAGTCTAAAATTTACGTAGACAACCTGTGACCCACATCGACGTACTGCCAGACTATTAAAGCTAAGTGCAGCCAACATTTTTTTTTTTCATTCAATCTATCTGGCTTTTCACAAACATTTTTGTATTATATTCACAGGGAGAATATAAATATATATTTATATATATTATCACCTTACACAATTATTTGATTAGTGCGCAAATAATATATATGATTTCAAAGCACCATCCTATGATGGTGTTATTCACTATGGGCTGCACAAGTTTCACCACTATTTAAACTTGGGCCAATAATCGAAGCGAAAGAGCTTTTAGCTCACTGAGGATATCCCACTCAAACAAATATTTAATAATATCATTATTACAATTGCACAATATTGAATATACCTCTCTGTAGATATCTGTACCTCTGTTTTGTATTTCTAGGCTCAGCTCTGGCAGCTTCACCTCAGTCTAGTAACTCCTCCCTCTGGGTCATTATCTGCCAGCGACTGCCCCTTCTGCGCCCAGCAGTCTGACTGGCTCCCCTGCAGTTACACTGGCCCAAGATCAGGTCATTAGGATAAACAAGCATAAATGCACACACTATGTACCATTAAAGTCACCAAACCACATACTACTTGCAACTCTGGTTTTCAGCAGTAACATCAGTACTGTGGCTACATAGCAGCTGCACACACAAACTTATTTTGCAGGGTCGCCCCTTCCCTTCTTCTCTCTACCCTGGCCTCTACATCACAGATCTACTTAGGGCCATCAGACATTCATCTGGCCCACAAGTAAACTTGACTCAAAAGAGATCAAGCATATCCAAAATACTATTAATCTCTAAAGATTTATCTTTCAAGAAAGGACACCTGTCCAGCACCACTTCCCTTAGGGTGTGACAAGTAAGGTTTTGTAAAAACTGCAGGGAAAATAAATGTATGGGTAATTACCATTAGATGCAGGACAAAGTAGCATTAGAAAGGCAATAAAACTGGTTATATTTATGGAGGACACAAAGTTCTTAAGAACATTTCTTATTAGAAGCAGTACTCAGTGTCAATATGATTGCAGATCAGGTATGAAACTTAGCTTTAAAATGCTGGATTATCTGAGAGGTTATTAAATAAGACTAAAAAAATACCAAAGCAAACTACAACCCAAAAGAGATATTGGTAGCATTGTGAACCATATACAATTTAGCGAAGGAAACAGGAAAAAAAAAAAAACCCAAACACTGAACAGCAACACACATATATGCTTAAAATGTTATGAAGCCATATCTTTTTTGCCATATCCTTAAATTAATTAGCATCTTGAAAATCCAGAATTATTTATTTGAGAAGCCAAGAACAGCATAAAACAGAAAATACAATAAATATTTCTATTAAAAATATCAATTACCTTTGAAACTCCATTTTTTGTAATTTTTACGCCTTAAAAAAAACGTAGTGAATTTAAAAGAAAAATGCAAAATTAAAAAAATTAAAGCACTTTACAAAGTAAGGGATATTTTTATATTAAAAACAATCCATAGCACTGAATCCTTTACCCGTTTTAAGCACCATTCCTAAACAGACGCAATGCACATTTAATATAAAGAAAACTTCGCGAAATCAGAGGCCAAAAAAAAAGAAAAAAATAATCGGAAACAAAAAAATGACGGAAGCACTCTCCGGTATTTTTTTTTCGTGAAGCATCTGTTAATCAGCCCCTGCATTCTTTCCTGCAAAAGGCACACGAGGTAGCCATCTTGCCTCCTTCTGCAAAGCAGTCTCTCCAATGCAAACCTCCTTCCCACTGCCTTTCACCGTTCTTCTCATGCTGCTTTAAAGCAGATCGCTCTGTTGCTCACACTCGGGACGCACTGGGCATGCCTCTTGTAAAAAAAAAATAAAAAAAAAAGCATCCAGAGAGGGGAGGAAAAGAAAGGATTCCAGCCAATAGCAAGGCAAGATAACAAATCAAAAAAATGATATTGCACGCAATAGATCTTCCCAAACAAAGGATCCCCCTCTGAGAGCTGTTCCTGGGCGCACTCTAAACTGTGGCGTGGAGTTCCGAAGAGGAGGATTGGGCGGCCGAGTTGCAGTAATGTATGAAGGGCCTGCGCTCGCTGCAACGCGCCCCTCCCCTACCGCCTCCTTTTGGATGTTGCCTTCCGGATCTTATTTAGGTAGGGGGCCACGTGGGCTTTAGCGCTACCAGGATGCCAGGGACAGCTGCTTCAGGAGACAGTAGTAACAGTCCATAATTAGTCTTTAACTAGAAATGTATTCTCTAAAAGCTGAGGTAGAACAATTCTGTTCTGGTGGAAGGAAGAGAAAGTTAATTTTTCTTAAAAGGAAAATAAGGGGGGTGTCTCCCCTTTAAGCTGCAGCACGGAAGCACTACAGAACACCTAGGCCTTTCTTTTCTGTGGTTCTACTTTGTTTCACTTGTTCAGTTTAGCCTTTGGCGCATTTTTCTCTCCTTCATTTCACAGCCGGCCCCCCTCCTCTCAGAAAGGGAAGCAAGTGCCCATCCCTCTTCTCTCAGTTCCAAAGAAGCTGATCTGTGAGTTCCAAGCTTGTCAGCCCAGGACAAGAGGTAAGGGTCAGCCATGAGGCAAAGGGTGCTTTAGGTTGCTTTCAAATGGATTCAGTTGAAGCTGTTGCATTGCTTTCGGTGAGTTTTATTTTTAGTGATGTGTTTTGTTCTTGTCCTTCCCCTCTTTAACACTTTCAGGCTGCTGCGGTATCGGATAAGGTAGAACTGCCAAGTTACCCAGTTTAGGAGGGCGATTTTAGAGCAGGCTTGCCTAACATTTTTTATTTGGGGGGGGGCACATTTTACTTTCTGTAACATTTTGGGCCAAAACATGCACTGTTGTATTCTGCTACTATTTGGCAAAAGCTTGTGTGAAAAATGTGAGGATGTATTGTCCTTCCCCTCCCCCCCCCAGTCTTTCTCTCTCCCCCTTACATGTTTCTGACACCCTTCACTCAGTCAGTTTTTCTCATATACGCTTCCCTGACCACTATTACTATTTCTTATTTCTATAGCGCTATTAGGCATAAGCAGCGCTGTGCATTAAACATGTAATCTTCGCAAAAAGTAAATTTGACCACGTTGCCCCGCTTCTGTCCAAACTTCATTGGCTTCCAGTAATTTCCAGGGTTCACTTTAAATGCGGCTGCCTAACTTTTAAGATCCTACACAGCATCCTCCCTCCCCTAATTCCACTATCTTGGGAATTCTTCGAGTCCTGATACCACCCCGAAATTTATACTATCCTTCCCCTGGTTAAAAGGTGTCATCAATGTGGGAAAATAAGGGACATCTCTCTCATTCAGAATCGCAGAGCTTTGGAATAACCTTACCACACCACTGCGGAATCTGGGCTCCTTCCAACTATTCCGAAAACATCTTAAAACTTGGCTATTCTCAAATATGTAATCCTATCTTCCCTCTTTATTCTTCCCCTACCCTTCCTATGGAGTTCCCTCTTTATAACAAGTTCCTGTAATCCTTACTATGGAGTTCCCTCTTTATACTACACCCGTGAAAACCGTGCCGAGCTCTATGATTATGGAGATGATGCGGTATACAAACTTAAGGTTTACTTTAGTTTAGTAAGAGAGAGTCCTTGCTCAATAGAGTTTATAATCTAATTAAAACAGATAAACAGGTCAAATAACGGTTATGGGATTTCTCACAGAGGGCATGATAAAACGGACATGGGTGCTTTACAACCGAGTGGGAGTTAGGAGTCAAAACCAACCTCGAAAAAGTGGGCTTAGCCTAGATTTGAACACTGCCAGAGGCAGTGCTTGATGTACTGACTCTGGTAGTCTGTTCTGGCATATGGATTAAAGAGTCTGGTGTTGGCAGTAGAGGAGAGGGACTCAGTCTCTCTCATGTACCTCTGTGCATGACTCCCCCCCCCTGCCCCCCAGCTTTCACCCAGTCTCTCACCTGACTGAATTCAGCTTCATCCTAACCACCCAACTCCAGCATCTTTGCTGTCACTCTGGCTGTCTTCAAGCTTGAGCCGCATCATTCAATAAGTTTGAATCCAATGACTCGTGCCATATGTTCTGGGGAAAGCCACGGCTGTCGCTGGGACTGATGACATGGAATCTTGCTGCTATTTGGGATTCTGTCTGGTACTTGTGACCTGGATTGGACAGAATACTGGCTTAGACTTATGCCCTCAAGTGCCGGGAGGCTGGCTGTTCTGCATCCTGGGGTGGGGAGAGAACAGCAGGAGGATCTCGGCACTGCAGTGGTGAATTCGGGGGGGGATACGGGAGAGTGGTCAGCAAAGAAGCAAGAAAAGTTGATGCTTGGAACTTAACTTAACATTCAATGTTCAGAGGGTGCTAGAGTGGGAAGCAACCTGCCTGGCAAAGGTTACCACAATCATATTTTAAGTAAAGGCAAAAGGAGTCATTAAGTATTCTATCCCAATACCCAGAGGAGCAGCACACACAACCCCTGCTCCCTAATGCAGAAAACTTACTGTCAGCTTGGAGCTGGTTTTGGGGGTTTGATGGCCTCTACTATCTGCAGACTCTGTGCTAAAAAGGGGGAAAAAAAAAGCTTCCTGAGTTGTGCAAACTTTAATTTTCTTCTTTCCTTCAACCCCCTTGTGGAGCAGTGAACAGGCAGAGCTGTTTCCTTGCACTTCACTGATGAAAGTAGCACCTACGAGCTCATGTGGAAGAGGCAGTTAACGGTAGAGCATTGTGGGGTGGAGAGCAAGAGAAAAAAAAAAAAGCTGGCAACTAGACGGCAGCAGGAGGAGGAGGGCGAGGTGCCCAACATCTTTACTTCCCCCTAAGTATGTGCACAAGAGTTGCGCTTAACGGCAAAATTCTTGTGCGCATGCATGATGTACTTTTCCAAATCTCAAAGCTAACAGCGCATGTATAATTTGCGTACTATTAGTGTTGAGAATTGGAAAGCTTTTTTGGGTGCTGTTTCTTACAGCGCCAGAGTTCTGAGCATTGGCATGTCATGGAGCAATGGCACCAGCTGCTGAGTATGTAACCTTGGCTGTACTGGAGGAGCCCAGCAAGCCACACAAGAGAAATCCTGGGTGCAGTCAGCCGAGCTCCTCCTGTCACTCTTCCGTATGGGAGTGTGGCATAATCTGCCTGGAGCACCAAATATAGAGGGAGTGTATGGTGCACTGGTTAGAGCCACAGTCTCGGCACAGTGAGGTTGTGGGTTCAAATCCCACACTATTCCTTGTGACCCTGGGTAAGCCACTTAATCTCCTATTGCCCCAAATACATTAGGTAGAGTGTGAGCCTGTGAGGGTAACCAGGAACTGTAACTTATTTGCATACCCGAAGATTTTAGGATGTAAATTTAGGTCTTTCTTAGACAGGATGCTCGCATTTCAAGCAAGTAAACAGTCCTGGTTGGGTAACTACATTAGTGGAGCCATGCTTTCTTATGGCATCTTCCTAAAAGAAATTAAGACAGTACTATTTGATAAATTTATCTCTTAATTTGAGGTTCTATTCTTAACATAATAATTTTACTGTTAACATAAATATTTTTATTCTCTTACTTAATATGCTGTATTTTTACCATTAACATTTTGTATTTCGCTGATTGTCCAGTTTTTCTCTTCTGTAAACCGCCTACAATTCTTTTGATTGAGGCGGTATAGAAAAATAAAGTTATGTTATGTAGGACAGATAGGGAAAAATTCTTGAGTACTTGAATGTAAACTACTTATGCTACAAGTGGTATATAACTATAAAATAAATAAATAAATACATGTCTCTCTTAATTATTTGTTTAATTTCTTATATACTACCTGGAAGCTGCTGAACTGGTGTACTTTCAGTTACAGTAGTCATTTTTCTGACCTGGAAGGCTCACAATCTGAGTTTATATCTTGGGAAATGGGAGGTTTAGGTGACTTGCCAAGATCACAAGGAGCCGCAGGGTGATTTGAACTGGGCTTCCCTAGCTCTTGGCCTGCTGCTCTAATCATTAGGCAACAGTCAGCAGAAGGCAGTCGTTTGGACTCAGCCAGTGCCCTTCAGGTCAAGATGATTGATTTTGAAAATTTCTATTCCGCTTATAATCTATGCAGATTACAGTATTCACATACACAGGTCCTAAGTAAAAATAACAGTAGTATATCTTTACAGATAGAAACATAGAAGATGACGGCAGAAAAGGGCTACAGCCCATCAAGTCTGCCCACTCTGCTTACCCACCCCCTGTCTAGTCAAACAAACTTAGCCAGAAAGAACATCCTATAGTCTAAAACAGGCTTAGCCAATTCTGGTCCTCAAGAGCCACAGGCAGGTCAGGATATCCACAATAAATATTCATGAGATAGATTTGCATCTCAAGGAGGCAGTGCATGCAAATCCATTTCATACATATTCATTGTGGATATCCTGGAAACCTGGCCTGCCTGTGACTCTCGAGGACCGGAATTGCCTATCCCTACCTAGTCTAAAAGAATGCTCTAAGAAACAATGCATTTTCAAAGATTTTGGTTTTTGTTTGTAAAGACTTCAAATCTTTGAATAACCTCAATGAGCCATTCAAAGGATTCCATAACCGAGGCCCAGCCACAGAGATGTCCTAAGTAATTGGTAACTGCCAGCCACCTGCCCCTCTTCCTTCTATCTCTGTGGCAGGTGGATGTTGTGCCACTGGGGATGTGGTGGAGTTGACTTGAAGCATGCATCTGCTAACCAGCCACGGCATACTCTTGTATGTTCTGGCATTGGCCAAAGTGATAGGGAACACAAGGGTAATATCCATCTCTGAAATGTATAGGAAATCTGTGTTCTGCTGTAACTCCATGGAAGCTGCTGTCAATGAAGTCCTTGTGGAGGAGGGTGTCTACCAGTTGGAGTTTCTCAAAACATGAGAAATGGTTCTTTTCAAATATACACACCCTGTCTCCCAGATCATAGTAAGTCATTAACTTCTCCAAGTGGTGTTTCAGTTACATCTTTTAAGCTAATGCGGAAACACCATTTACTTGCTATGATCTCTTTACCATTTGAATTGGGTTGGGGTGAGCAATATCCAGAGGTGGCCTCTTCACATGTATTCAGGTAGCACAGGGAAGCATATTCCTCTCCTGTCTCAACCAGTGGTACTTAGCCACTCGTTAATGCAGTGAGCCCTGGTGAGTGCCATAGAATTGGCACGCTTCTCAGATCACCTCTAGTGGTGGCGAAGGTAAGGCTGGACCTTGCCCGGCCTTGAGCCACCCATTGAAAGTTCAGCAATTCCCTTCTTGAAAAGGAGTTCACTGTGGCAGTTTGAGAGTTCCAGATAGACTGATACATTTAAGAGGCTAACTTCCTGAAACTCTCAGTAGGACATGGGGAAGATAAACCAGGAATATTGGCAGGGAGCAGCATTTCAATGCTGAGTGACACTCAGGGAAAGTGCTTGACCTTCGGTTCTTTCTCTCCAACACTAAGGACGTGGCTTGTGCCTAGATCGGTGGTTCCCAACCCTGTCCTTGAGGACCACCAGCCAGTCATGTTTTCAGAATATTATTTATTTAGTCGATTTTCTAGCCCTTCTTCCCAGAGGAGCCCAGAATGGGTTACAATTTTACATGCATAGCGGAAGGATAGCAACAAAGTTACAAATTCACACATAGCAGATATACAAAATAACCGATTGAAAGGATGAATGGCAGCAGTGAGATAATTCCTATGTACTACCTGTAGGACTGAATACATGTTTTAGGGGATTGAGCACAGCAGCAAGGTAAACGGTAAGGCAATATAAGTATAGTAGCTAGAAATACAATACATTCGTTGCCTAGGGCAAATATATTCGTTGCAAATGACAATTTTAAGGCACTCTTGGTGAAGACACATGTAGAGAGCCAAGATCTTATGTAGTTTGGAATCGGGTGCATGCATGGAGACTTAGTTACGGCTACAAGTCAAAGTGGGAGGGCACATACAGTGAGGCAGTATAATTTTGCTGGGGTAGAATTAGAGGTTAGGGACGAGAGTCGGGTAAAGAGGTGAGTCTTTACCGCCTTCCTGAAGTTTAGTAGACCTGTCAGTGATCTGATGTGTTCCATAATTTGGGTAGGAAGTGCAAGTAGGACTGTTTGTGGGCATGTTCCAGAAGGAGGGTACGTGCCGGTGGGGCGTACAATCTTCTTTAGGTTAAAGTATTTAAGTAAAGGTAAATGCATAATTTTTAATTTATTATGTATTAACTTTTCAAATTAAACAAGCAAATCAATAGTTGAATACTGATAAGTAATAAAAATCCCCCTGAGTATGTAAATGCATAGGTTGATGTTTATTTCTTTAACGATGTCGCTCTAGATATCAACTCAAATTTGATCACATTATGATCACTGTTTCCCAGTGGAGTCAACACAGACACTGCCCATACTTTGCCCTGCATTCCCCTAAGGACCAAATCTAAAGTAGCTCCCCCTCTTTTTAATTCCTGGACCAGTTGCTCCAAGAAGCAGTCATTTATGATATCTAGGAATTTTACCTCCCTAACATTCCCTGATGTAACATCCAGTCAATGTTTGGGTAATTTAAATCACCCATTATTATACTGTTGTCCAATTTGCCAGCTTTCCTAATCTCTGAAAATATTTATTCATCTGTATGCTCATTCTGGCCCAGGGAACTCTACTTATATATTCCTTTCCGTCACACATGGAGTTTTTATCCATATAGATTCCTCACGATATCTATCATGCAGAATGTTTACTTTGAGTCAATTTCCTCTTTAACATATAGCACACATCCTCCAATTTGATCTACTCTATCCTTGTGATATAATTTAGACCCAGGTAAATTGATTGTCATCCTTCCATCAGGTCTCTAAGATACCTATTATATCTCCACCTCGTTCAATGCTATATACTCTAACTCAGTGGTTCCCAACCCTGTCTTGGAGGACCACCAAGCCAATCGGGTTTTCAAGTTAGACCTAATGAATATGCATGGAGCAGATTTGCGTGCCTCTCGCGTCCATTATATGCAAATCTCTCTCATGCATATTCATTAGGGCTAGCCTGAAAACCCGATTGGCCTGGTGGTCCTCCAGGACAGGGTTGGGAACCACTGCTCTAACTCTCCTATTTTATTTTTTAGGCTTCTACCATTTATATACAGACACTTCAAATTCTGTTTTCCTTGTACATAGGCTGCTGAGAAGATGACAGGGATAATTGAGTCCTTTATTCTGCCTTCCTCTTAAGCATTCTTGGTTTTCTTTCACCGTTATTAAAACCTCTTTATTGGGACTTCCTAAATATCCTGTTTTTCAATAGTATCCTTCAAGAATATTCCACACTGAACCTTCCACTCCTGAGTGACTGTTGGCTCCCTGCTCCTCCCCCTCCCCCCCCCCCCCCCCAATCTTAGTTGAAAAGCTTCCCTAGCAGCCTGCTTCTCTTCTTACCATCTATCTATTTCAGTGGTTCCCAACCCTGTCCTGGAGGAACACCAGGCCAATTGGGTTTTCAGACTAGCCCTAATGAATATGCATGAAGCAAATTTGCATGCCTATCACTTCCATCATATGCAAATCTCTCTCATGCATATTCATTAGGGCTAGCCTGAAAACCCGATTGGCCTGGTGTTCCTCCAGGACAGGGTTGGGAAACACTGATCTATTTCCCCCTTTCTGGAAGGCAGAAAGTATTCAAAAAAAAGCAAGGATGATGATGGCCACCCCTTGGCCCCGGACCTTGCATTGATGAGCACCGATTTAGTTACTATACAACACTGCTTTTTCCAGATCCTATTGACCCTCACACTTGCAAGATGTGCAGGAGGGGTTTTCTTTTATTAGCAAAAGGGACAGAGCTAGGCTGGGTGAGCCCTTGTGTCTAGCTGACACCCTTAGTTGGATGTTGCATGGGAGGCCCCCAAGCATAGACAGGCTGATAACAAAGTGTGTCACTTGGTCTTACTAGAATCCAATCCTCACATGTCCTTGCTGAAACCCTGGAGATGGAAAGATAGTTGGTTTTTTTGCTGTCACATTTTCTTACCTAATAGATTACCAGTGGATCTATTCAATTGCCTCTCTTAAGATGAGTAGTCAAATGTTCAGGCCTTTTGGTAGGGCTGCTTCCAGTGGAGATATACCCAAGCCAACTTGTGAAGCAAGGAGACTCTAAAGTATTTAGGGATCCACCTTTCTGGCCTCGGTTATTAGGCATGAACTGATGGAAAAGGTGGAGCGCCATCTGAGGTTGTGGTTGGGTGGCCATGCCTGGTGTCCTTTTGAGACAGTTTTGATGTTATCAGCAGGCAGTGAGCATGGGGTGGCACTGGCTAATTCTCCTCAGCCCCACCTCGCCTGCATTCAAGGAAAGCTACTGAACTTTCAGGGCCAGCAAGAAGTGCTGGGTCTCTGTAGGTATCCTGAGTCTTCCTATGAGGGAGGGCAGTCAGGGGTTCACCTTCCACCTTCAGGTCCTGCAGGGATTTCTGTATGTAGAACCCCTGGCACACTGGCAGCTTTTTGTTGTTGATTTTTCTTCCACTAGTTGTATAGATTTAAGATGTGGTTGGCAGCTTTTCACCATCTGTTCCTGCTTATATTAAGAAGATTAAGATCTGAAGCAACTACCCACCAGCTGGAGAAAAGAGCCCCTGTTCTGGGTATGGAGGTGTTGAAGGACCCTATGGTGAGCACCAAGCTCTATTCATCCAGAATAGTGAAGGCTGGTGACCTGTTAGAGCAGAAGTGGTGGTAGAGCTGGTCTGGTGGGAAGGTAGGGTTGATCCACATTACACAGATGAGTTCCTCTAGCAGGTCAAAAGCTGATTAGCTGCTTGCCAGGCTGCCCTGATGGAAGGGATCATACCTGAATTTGATTGCTGTTCCTTCAACACTTATAGGACTAAACCTGCAAGTTGAATAGCCCTCTATCCTAGTCCCTCTACCCCTGCAGTCTCGGCAAACAGCAGTCAATTTTATTGAGATATCTGGCTTTTCTTTCTCAGTCGTTTTGGGGGATTTTGATTGAGCTATTCCCCTATGTAAGTACTGGATTGTCTGGTCACCTACTTCCTAGTCACTGCTAAGGACATCTAGAGGACCCCTGGGGCTCAAATGGCTAGGTGGGCCCCCACCAGTATGGAGTGCTCTTCAAAGTGACTGTGCATGGCTGGATCAAGGCAGAACATCTCCATGCAATGTCCACTGGTACAGTACAGCAGTTTGCTGACCGGTGGAACATCAGTGCTCTTGCCTTCCTTCCCTCCCATCCCCTCCTTCCTCCCCTTCACACTTTTCATTTTATCCTTCTTGTTTCTTCCCCCACCCGGTTTATTTTTTTTAGCATAGGGTGTTAGGATTTAGATATGGGTAGCAGGCAGGCCTGTTAGGCCTGTACAGAGGCAGAGAGGCCCATTTCTTATATCGAGAGTCCTTGAACAAATGAGAGCAACTTTGAAGGCTCTTTTGACTCATGTTTTCTTTATACCTCCATTTAATCTGTCAGCCAGACTCCAAACCCTTCTTGTGTTAGGGCTCCAAAAGAAGGAAAATCGGAGCATAGCAGAGGGCAACACCCTCTTTACTTTCAGCACTGTTGTTTTCCTAAACTTTGGGAGGGGGGGGGGGGTTGTAGTCGAGTGCATTAGACTTGGTTGGTTGTCGCATATTAATCAAGGGCACGTAGGCATCCCCTCTTTGTGGAATGGGGAGGGGAATTGAAGAGGACATTCGGTGACCCAGGGCTAATGGGAATCAAGGGAATGGAACTGATTTTGCTATTTCTGTCCTGAAGATACGGCACAAATAGGACTAGGATGCAAGGTAGAGCTGTAAGAGAAGTACAGGCTGCATGGGTCACTTTGGCTTTAAAAGGCAGTAAGTAGCCTGGATGAATAAAAAGCAAGGATGGAGAGGTTAAATGAGGACAAAACTAAGCTCGGTGGTTTGCGATGTCTCACTGTGTTGAAACCCCTCCTCCACAGCCCAGGCTGGATCAGGGTGAGAGTGATTATACTGTGTGTTAAATGATTGAGGGCCATAAGGCTCGCCAGCACCAAGTATCCCTGAGTCCATTAACCCCCCCCCCCCCCCCCACACACACACACACCCAACTCCATTACAGTTCAACTGTGTGCTCAGCTGGCAGAACTAAGGGCTAGATTCACCAAACTGCCCGATTCGGGCTGGTCCGATGCATTTGCTAAATACCAATATGCAGATGGAGGCGATTGGAGGAAGCCCCCATCTGCCTGCCCGGATCGCTCTATAGCAGTGGTCTCAAACTCGCGGCCCGCCAGGTACTATTTTGAGGCCCTCGGTATGTTTATCATAATCACAAAAGTAAAATAAAACAGTTTCTTGATCATATGTCTCTTTAGGTATAAATGACAATGTTATTATTAAGACGTAGCTAAAAGGAAAGATTTATAAACTATAAAGAATTTTACTTCATGCAGAATTGTCATTTCTTTACAAACGCATTAACTATTTATTCTGAGGCCCTCCGAGTACCTACAAATCAAAAATGTGGCCCTGGAAAGGGTTTGAGTTTGAGACCACTGCTCTATAGCGATCCCAGCACATGCGCTGGACCTCCGGGCCGTCCTAGTTTTTTTCGCTTTTTTTCTAGGGCACAGGAAAGGGGAATGTGAAACTGGTGTACTGGCGGAGAAAGCCGGGCACGGCTTAGATTTATTTTTTAATTTTTAAATTGAGCCCGTGGTTTTAACCCGGTTAAAAGCATGGGCTCGCAGAGCAGCATTCAGGGTAAGCAGGCAGGAGACAAGAGATCTGGGCAGAGCAGGCGGGAATGATTGCAGAGCAGGGCAGAGAGCAGAGCTTCCAGAGTCAGAAAGACGTTTTCGACTGGTCCCCAGCAGTCGCTTCTTCAGATGATCGGCCAGCTCAGTCGGATCGTGAAATTTTGTGTTGTGAATCGCGTCCCTGCCTACTTTGCATGGGTTTCACCTGTTTGCAGGCACAGATTTGAAGCGGATCGCAGGAGAGGTTAGTGAATAATGCAGGAGGGAAATCGCAAAAGTGTCGCAAACCGATCGGTACGTGATCGGTTTGCTTTGCGAATCTAGCCCCCAAACTGGTCAGTGGCTGAAGTCATCCTTTTGCACCTTTCCTTCTTTTCAGTAGTTTCATTAGTCGTTTGCCATTTGTGATGTTATCCAGCCAGCCTCTGGTGATTAAGCAATTAAATGTTAATGTAGGAGAACAAGGGAAACAGTAATGTGGGTGCTCTCCCCCCACCCCACCCCGCCCTACTTGGCAGACAAGAAGGGAAACAGTAATGTGGGTGCTCTCTCCCCCACCCCCACCCCCGCCCCACTTGCTTACAGATAAATGCCAGAGTTACAAATGAGTGACTTAACTGTTTCAACTACATAGAGAGAAAATGTTTTTGAGGACTCGTCCCTCTCCCCACCCATTTTAATTTGTCCATATTTATAGTTTGTTCCTGAGTGGCATTAGTGTTTTAAAGCAGTGTTCTTCAACCACCGGTCCATGGACCAGTGCCGGTCCACAGAAATTTCCTGCCGGTCCACAGGGCCAGCATGTGCATCAGGCCCAAAACGGTGTTCTTCAACCGTTGGTCCACAATGTGATCGATGCGGCATTATCTTTGAGCCAGCTCCCTCTTCCTAACTGATTCAGTGCACAAAGCCAAGGGCAGTGGCTCCTACGGGCATCCTGCGCCTGAACCGGAAGCCTTCTCTCTGATGTTGCAACGTCAGAGGGAAGGCTTCCAGATGAGGCACGGAACGTGCAAGGTGCATTTAGTACTATTATGGGGGCGGGGTCTGGGGTGGAGATTGGGTAGAGATGGGTGGGGTCTGGCCCATGACTTAGCCCCGTGTTCTTCAACCACCGATCCACAGACAGATGCCGGTCCATAGAATAATTCTTTTATTTCTGCCGGTCCATAGGTGTAAAAAGGTTGAAAAACACTTTTAAAGCACTTGAGCTGTGCTTGGGAGAGGGTAGAGATGGGATGAGAGATGGGGAAAGGTAATAAAGAAGAGAAAAAAAATATAAGTAAAGCATTTATTTATTTTGGCTGAAGGGTGACAAACTTGTATATAAAGGCACCTTTGTTCTGACATTATTGTGATTGTAATATCCTGTTGCTTGTTTGCAGTGTGCAAATTTTTCAGTAACATAGTTTGTGTTACAGCACTGGAACAGCTTGTTTGTGCCCAGTGTTCATTTTACAGAGTGGTTGACAGGACACGAGAAATTATTTGCCTGGTTCTTTCATTTAATGTTCCCCTTTCAAACTGTCACCTAGATACATCAGTATTATTTTTTTTTCTTAACGGTAAGTAGGAAGCCCTGTTCCTTTAAAGGTTTTGATCATTTCTACTTCCTACTTAGCCCTGCTCACATTTATAAGCTTAGGTCAGTGTTTCCTGCCTGTGGTGCCTTTGGCCCTCTAAGTGTGCCACAGAAAAGTTAGTTCTGCCTGATGCTGGGACCCTCCCAGATCTGCACATGGGCTTTTCTCTCAGCACCTTGCAGCAACAAGAAAACGGAAGGGATGGTGCTCAGATATGTAAGTGCTCCTTTCTAATCCTGTCTTTCCTAGTCAAAGCATGAGATTGAATTGAAGAATTAATAAGCAGTACACAGTTGGGTACTGCTTTCTCTGACTCCCTCTGAATACAGTAAAGTCTCGGGACCAGATTCTTTAAGTTCCGACACCACAAAAAAAAAAAAAAAGTGTGATTTTTGTTTTACTGGTGATTCTCAGAACAATAGAATGCAAATTATGCGCATGCTATGTGTGCAGAAAATCGCCGGTAAAGGGAGGGGAGGAGCTGGGCTCATAAGAATTGCTAGCACAGCTCCTCCTACCTGCATGTCAAAAAAAAGAAGAGCAGCCTCTGCTTTTCCTGCCTGAACTGGGAAGCAGGGAGAGCAGGGGGCTGCTTTTTTTAATGGGTGCAGCTGTTGTTCATGCACAGCACACACACAAGAGCTGTGCCTATAACCCTCCACCCCCCAAAAAAAAACACAAAAAACCATAACATAACTTTATTCTTCTATACCACCACAATCAGACGATTTCTGGGCGGTTTACACTGAAAAGAGCTGGACAATCAGCGAAGTACAAATAGCAAGAGTACAACAATTTCCTAAGAGTAGTCGAAGTAGAATTATTGTTATTAATATAACTTCTATTAGGAAATGAATTAACAGTACAGTCTTAATTTCTTTCCGAAATGCAAAGTAAGACAGCCTGGCTCCACTGATGTAATTACCTAACCAGGACTGCTGCTTACTTGCTTGAAATGAAAAAGTCCTATCCAGAAAAGACCTGTATCTACAACCAGTAATTTTTGGATAGGCAAATAAATTGCAATTTCTGGTTACCCTCGTAGGGCTGTATAGCACAAAATGAGGCAAAAGATAGGTAGGGGCCAATCCCCAAACCAGCTTAAAGCAAATACAAGAGAACTTAAATATTACTTGTACCCCTCCCCCCCCCCCACACACACACACACAAGCCTGGTGGTCTAGTAGACCATCCCGCCTCTGCCCCCCCTGGCAGCAAGCTCCCCACCCCACCCCCACAACAGTCTCCCACAGCTCCCCACCACACAAGTCTGGTAGTCTAATGGGCCTTTTTTAGAAGACCAGCAAGAGGGGTTCTCACTCACTCCCGCCTCTTCGAAATGGCAGGCCTTCCCCTTCTTGGTGCATCTGTGGATTGGCCCGGGTGCCTAAGACCCCTCCCTACCAGTGCAGCTCTTATGTGTGTGCTGTGGCCATTAAAAGGAAAAAAAAAAGCCTGCGACAGGAGAAACATAGAAAGATGACGGCAGAAAAGGGCTACAGCCCATCAAGTCTGCCCACTCTATTGACCCACCCCATTAAGTCTGAATGCTAATGACCTAGTTCCTTAACTCGACCCTCGTAGGGATCCCACATGGATGTCCCATTTAGTCTTAAAGTCGAGCACGCTGGTGGCCTTTATCACCTGCACCGGAAGTCTGTTCCAGTGATCTACCACCCTTTCTGTGAAGGAATACTTCCTGGTGTCACCACTAAATTTCCCTCCTCTGAGTTTGAGCGGGTGCCCTCTTGTGACCGAGGGTCCCTTGGGAAAGAATATATCGTTTTCCACATCGACACGACCCGTGACGTACTTAAATGTCTCAGGAGGGAGTGGTCATTCCTCCTGCTGATCTTCTCCATGGGGTAGGGACACTAGACTTCCAGACTTTTTTTTGGGTTACATTTTTAAGGATTCGGGGCTGGTGGCAGGTCTAAGAGCTACTTTATTCTCCTGTCAGTGTCTCATGTGGAACACCTATTTGAACTGCCGAGGATCCTCGGCATCTGCTTGCAGTGCACCAGAGGCGGTGGCACAGGGGAGCTCCCCTCAGCATCCATTCCAGCCAGACAAGGACACTGGATTAGACCAGAAGGTTCAGTCTGATGTAAACTGGAAGTTTCACTGGCAGAGTCTGGTTCTTTACATGAGAGTGGCAGTCAAGAATTGACAGGGACCCTAGACAAGGGGGAAGACCACACGGTGCGCCAGCTTATTGAGGCCTCTGCACTCTCTGGCATTATTTCCACCTTGTTGAGAGATTTAAAGCTTGAAGCTCCTCCAGCTCCCTCATGTCAGTGCTCAGTTATGAGCAGCTCTGTTATGAGCATGCCTTCCTTCACATCTGGACTTCACAAAGCTGGTCACAGACCACTGGGAGTCTCCAGAGGAGTCCGTGTGAGTGACTAAAGCTGTAGCCAAGCTTTACTCGATGGTCATAGCCATAGCTATTTGTTCAATTTAAGGTAGATTCATTGGTGGATTTGCTGTTGGTGCAGGTCACCAAATGCACATCCCTGCCTAGTGAAGGAGGTGTGATGATAAAGGATTCTCAGGACCGTAAAGTGGATTTGTTTCTCAAGAGGCAATTTGAAGCCTTTATCCTAGGGATTAAGGCAACAGCTGTGACTCCTTTGTGGCACCTGCCTGCTACACCTGTCTGCCTCAAGCTCCAGACCCTGATGTCAACGAGGAGCCCCAAATGCTCCTATCTGGGGTGAATTATATAGCAGACACTCTGTATATCATCATAGTTATGAACAAGATGTCTGCCTTTGCAGTATCCGTTCGGAAGCTCTGGATCAAACAGTGGGCAGGAGATTTTGCCTCTCAAGCCATGCTGAGCAGGCTCCCCTTTCAGGGGCAGATGCTATTTGGCAAGGGTCTGGATGACCTGATGGCAAATCCCAAGGTCTTACCAGACAGCAGACCGTGGATGGTTCGAAGTCCAGGATGGGGGCAATTTTTGTGGCTCTCAAAGATTCCATCCTTATACAGCAGGCCAAGCAACACAGAGCAGAGACAGGAGATGGCAAGCCTCAGGCTCTTGCTCCTCCCCAACCTCTAGGAAATCACAATGATGCCAGGACAGGGGCTGAGCCCCCCCTTGGTAGGGGGCAGGCTGTCAGATTTTTGGTCGGTCTGGGCTTAGATTGACACAGACCATTGGGTCCTAGAAATTGTTTGAGATGGTTACAAAATCAAGTTCTGTGCCCCCCCCTACCAGACCACTTTGTGGATTCTCCAGCTGACCAGAGAGAGCCCTCAGAGTTCAGGCAATAGTTGAAAGGCTACTGGCGCTTCATGCCATAGAGCCAATCCAGGATGAAGGCTCAGGCAGAAACTCCATATTCTTCATTGTGCCAAAGAAAGACTCAAGAGGACTGGAGGCCAATTCTAGACTTCAAGTCGGTCAATGCAGTCCTGAAAGTGCTGCACTTCCACATGGAGACTGTTCAGTCGGTCATAGTGACTGTGACACTGGGGAAATTTCTCACCACCCTCGATTTGAGGCCTATCTTTTCATTCCCATTTTTCCAACCCACATGAGGTACTTGCGGTTTCATGTACTGGAGCAACATTTCCAGTTCTTGGCACTTCCCTTCAGCCTAGAAACAGCATCTCATACCTTTTCCAATGTGATGGTGGTAATGACAGCGCATCTCCACAAGGCCAGGATCTAAGTGCATCCATATTTGGATGACTGGCTCATCAGAGTTCAGTCCAAGGAGGAAGGCAAACTGGCGGTTTCAAGAGTGGTGCAACTCCTCCAGGACTTGGGATGGCTTGTCAACTTCATGAAACTGGAATATCTGGAAGTTTTGTTCGACATGGCTTTGAGCCAGGCTTTCCTTCCAGAGCAACGCAGACTGAAGCTCCAGAAGCAGATTTTGGATCTGCTGCAGAGGCCGCCTCCCATGGCATGGCACTATCTGCAGGTTCTGGGGTCAATGACGGTAGCCATAGAGATGGTCCCTTGGGCGAGAGCACACATGAGAGCTCTCTGAGACTCCCTCCTCTCTCATTTGTCTCCTCAGATGGACTTACTTCAGCAACTGCTTCTGTGGTTACCTGCAGCGAAGAGCAGCCTGCAATGGTGACGGCAGACAGCTGCCCTCTCTTGGGACATGCCTCTTCACATTTCCTCCTGGGTGATACTAACGACCAATGCCAGCCTTTACAATTGAGGTATGTCATTGCAACAAACACAGAGTTCAGAATTGTTGAACACTGGCTCAGCAGGAGTAGTCTATAAATTGCCTGGAACTCAGAGCCATTCGACTAGCACTAGAGGCACTGGAGAAGTCTTTGGAAGACATAACAGTCAGTCTTCTCGGAGAATGCAACAGTGGTGGCCTATGTCAACAGACAAGGGGCACTAGAAGTACCCCGTTGCACCTAGAAGCTCAACTCCTCTTTTGGCGGGCAGAAGCTCATTTGCAGGATCTCTCAGCCACGCATGTAACAGGAGTTGAAAACATACAGGCTGACTTTCTCAGTTGGCAGACACTCGACCCAAGAGAATAGTCTCTGTCCCCCTGGTTGTTCAAGACCATAGTTCAGTGGTGGGGTCCTCTACAGATGGATCTGATGGCCTTGGTAATAAACACAAAGATGACTCGCTTAACAGCCTGAAGATATGTGCCTGGAATCAAGGTACTGTGATTGGAGAAAGAGTTATTATACGTGTTTCCCCCATGGCCCCCATGTCTAGGTAGGCAGAACCGACATTTCAGCCATCGTGATGTGGCTTTCTTCAGGATATGCTGTGAGGTCTGCAGTTTGTCTTTATATACAGTGGGTACACTGACCCGATTGAGAATATGGAGGTCTGTTGGTCACAGATTTCAATTTTGGTGGGAACGTCATTTGGACAGAATTTTAAATTATGGCAGGGAAATCTACAGTAGAGTTGCGTGGGGACAGGAATCCCACCCGTCCCCGTGACATGCAGCTCCTGATTGGTGTAGCCTGACTTTAGTACAGGAAGAAACAGTCGGAACATACCACGAATTACTGAATCCACGATTCGCAAACCGCGAATTCATGGGGGAACACTGTATGTAAAAGAATGTTTAAAGGGACTTTACCAAGCTCTGTCCTTGGCTGTATTCAAATCCAGGCTCAAGGCCCACTTCTGTGAGGTTGAGTCATTCACAAGATTGTAAGTCATCCAGGGTTGTTAATCTTTAGTGGCACTTGATTTGCCCCACACGCTGTGGAATGCTGACCTAGTCCATCTCCTGATGGACAAAGTTCAGACTTCCAGTCCAAGTGGACCTTCTCACTCAAGGACATGTCCCTATCGTCAATCCGGAACACTTTGGGCTTACAGCATAGCTCTTGAGCGGGCAGCCCTGACGAGCAAGGGCTATTCGGACGTGGTCGTCACCACTTTGCTCAGAGCTAAGAAGCCATCAATGGTGGCATTCTATGCTAAGGCCTGGAAGTCCTTTCGGCACTGGTGCACTGTGGAAGATGTAGAGTCTTCCTTCCAAGCTCCAATTTCGGTAGACTTGGACTTTTTGCATGAGGGACTTTAAAAGGGTCTGTCGGTCGGATAACTGAAAGTGCAGATAGGCCTTTCCTGTTTCAAAGCGCGGGGGAACAGAGGCTCCATGTCCTCTCACCCAGATGTTGCCTGGTTCATTAAAGGGGATCTTCAGTTGATTCCTCCGGTGTGTCCCCCTTTCCCTTCCTGGAATCTTAACACTGTATTGCAGGGTCTCAGTGGGGTTCTGTATGAGCCCTTACGGGAGGCTTCTGTTCAGAATCTTACAATCAAGATGATATTCTTGGTGGCAATTACATCAGCAAGTTAAGTCTCCAAGTTGCAAGCTCTTTCCTGCAGGGAGCCGTTCCTCAAAATTATAGAAGCAGGGTTCTCCTTAAGCACATTTCTATCCTTCATATTGAAAATTGGTAGTTGTGAGGGGCACATAGGATGTCACACAATCTTGTAAATATCACTTATACTTCACTCTGTATTCCATAGTCACCTTTTTGTTCTGACCAGTCATGCCAAGGGAGGCCAGCATCTAAAGTCTCAATTTCTAGATGGATTAAGATGGCCATTTCCTCTGTGTATGTCCAACATTTCTTCCTTCCCTCCACCATAAGCAGGATTTCTCCCTCACCCTTTTTTTACCTCTTTTATGCCTCTCCCTTCCTCTCCTCCACCCCATGCCCCACAATTCTTCCTCTCCTCCCATGTGTAGCAACTTTCCATCCCTTCCCCCTGTGCAGCAACTTTCCATGTTTCACCAACCCTCTTTTCAGCACTTCCCAACCCCCTCCCCCCCAAGAGAGATCTGACAAATCGTTGGGCCCCCTAAAGCAGCAGCAGCAGCAGCAATGACTGGCGGGCAGAGGCAGTGCTCTCAACAGGCTATTCGCAGGCTGCCCGTCAGGGCTTCCCTTTTCCATGTCATTAGTGACATCACCAGTGATGTGGCAGAGGGAAGGCCCCAGCAGGGCAGGCCACAAGTAGCCTGCGCAGAGTGCTGCATCTGCCTGTCAGTTATTGCTGCTGCTGCTTTAGGAGGCCCTGGAGGTGTGTCAGGCCTCACCATTGGAAGGGCTGGTCACTGAATTGGTGATTCTGATTTGTGGGGAAAACTAATCTATTCAAATCAATTCACTGAAGTGAATCGGTGAATTGGGCAGCACTATTAAATACATCTCAAGCGTATTCACTTGGGGGCTTTTACCAATCATCGGGGCAATCCTGAAAACAAGTAGCCATTAAGGAATGATATAACCCACCCTTGTCCCCTTTCAGTCTAGCCAAATTAAAAAAATTTTTTTGCTAGATTTCTTACTGAAGACTGCCAGTATGTGCAAAATATGAATAAAAACATGGACTCACAAAATTTGGGTGTGGGGTTTTTTTTAAAGGAAGTTGTATTATGAATACATGGTATGTACTTCTCATTCCAAAAAATGTGAAATTTATCTTTTTGTTGCTGCTGTTTAAAAATAAAAGCCCTAGCAATGAGCTAAAAGTTGAACAAAAGTTTGAGCAATCTAGCTGCTCTTAAAGTTCAAGTTTTGGCAGAACCAGAGGATGAGGGCAGGGATCCTTTTCTGCAATTTAGAAAGTGAAACCTGGAGTGACTCAAATTGGGTTTTTTTTCTTTTTAAGATACCCATGTAAATGTGTCGTTAGATACCGTTTTTGAAATATGTATTCTTAGATCCATCTCATTTGATAAGATTTCTCTCAATGAAACGCCTTGAGAATGAAGTAACAACATCGCCTATTGATAATTAGTTCTCTGCTCAGTAGTAGTTAATGTGCTTCTTTATGATTGTTTGAATTTAATTAAGCTACTCTTTAAATCTTGGATCTAATTTAGAGGACTGGTGTGTGATCAAGGAAAGCTGATTTTTTTCTTTTCTTTTAACAATTTGAGTGATTTACTTTTCAGGATTGAAAGTTAACTTAAATTAGAAGTGTCTTGATGATTGTTCTATGTATAAATTGTATGTTTAATAATGCGTTTTATGAAATATTTATATCCAGATAATTGTATTGCATTGTCAAAGTTTAAAAATCAATAAAGATTTATGAAAAAAAGAAGTGCCTTGATCGCACTTTTCTGCACAAGATGTTTATGCTTGGAAAAATTTTTATAAAATTGTATAAATAAATAATAAAAAGAAAAAAGAGAAAGTGAATGAGGTCTGGAAACTGGAACGCTCTTCTGGAGTCTGTCATAGGGGAAAACCCCTCCAGGGATTCAAGACAAAGTTAGACAAGTTCCTGCTGAACAAGGACATACGCTGGTAGGGCTAGTCTCAGTTAGGGCGCTAGTCTTTGACCAAAGGGCCGCTGCATGAGTGGACTGCTGGGCACGATGGACCACAGGTCTGACCCAGCAGTGGCAAATTTTATGTTCTTTATGTCTGCTGGAGACCGGAAAGCAGGGGTGAGGGTGCTGAACTAGTGTGCTATGGTCGTGCCTCTTTGAAATTACAGCTGTGGATGACCATAAAGCAAGTGGGAGAGTGCTCACTCTTTGCTTGGTGCTTTCAACATGTGGCATCCTAGTCAGTTGCTTATACCTAAATTTGGGACTGGCTGCCTTGCAGTACTGCTAAACATTTAGGGCTCTGTTTACAAAGGTGCGCTAGTGATTTTAGCGGACGCACTGGATTAGTGTGCGCTACCCGAAAAGCTACTGCCTGCTCAAGAGGAGACGGTAGCAGCTAGAATGCGTGGCATTTTAGCGTGCGCTAAAACTGCTAGCGCGCCTTTGTAAAAGGAGCCCCTAGATTTGCAAAACAAAAGTTTCTTTGCCATCTATTGGTAGATTACATTATGAATTATTACAGTATACTGTTATGTAGTATTTGTTCTTTAGTTATTGAATATTATTGGTTTTATTCGTTTTGTTCAATTTTGTAATCTGCTTTGGATAAAGGTGGAATCCAAGTGAAAATAAATGAAATGAAAATTGTTCCTCCATGGACTGTGAATAGAAGGTCTTTGTAAACTTCAAGTAGCATTCTACCGGAGACTGAAACTGTGAGAAATTGCTGGAACGTTACATAAGAAAAGCAAGCTGCTGTGGAGCTAAGAGTTACTTAGGTTTTGGGTATGGAAAGACTCTCGGCAGGTGTCCTTTTGTGATGCTGAGACAGTTCCACTTGGAACTAAAGGCCTTAACTCTTGTGCCAGGCGAAAGATTTGCAGCTCCATCAGACTCCTCATTACTGCCTGGGTTTGAAAGGAAGGGGATGATTAAGGCAAGCCGTGCGCCTGATAAAATGGGCCATACAACATAACTATCTTTGCAGCCTCAAAGCTTAGTAGCCAGCTGAGAAAATGTGCAGGTGATCAAGGTTTAAAGATGAATATACGAGTGTATATATATATATATATATATAAAATTCTGCATTGGTTAAAAAAAAAAGGACAGGGTAAGAAATAGAGAATGACACGGTGACAAAATTCATCACCGTCCCCATCCCCGCGGATAACCGCGGGAAATAATCCCATGTCATTTTCTAGTGTCTATTTCAACCTCGATCCTTTTACACCAGCATTCTTCAGAGCAAAGCTTGCGGGGCAGTGGTTGTGGCCATTCATACTCTGATTCTTATGTGAGCCAAGGATAATGAAGCCATTGTGACATCACTGATGTGATTGGCTCTTAGGCACTGGTGGAGTGAGGCATTATGACATCACAGTATCTGCTCTGGATACCAGAGACTGTCATTCTGTAGTGTCTATCTCAACTTCAATCCTTCTACACTAGCATTCTTCAGAGCAAAGCTTGCGGGTCAGTGGTTGTGCCCAATTATACTCTGATTCTTCCCTCTCTCCTTAAAGAATGACATGAAGATGGTTTCCCACAGTTATCTGCGGGGACGGGAACGGTGATGAATTTTGTCACCGTGTCATTCTCTAGTAAGAAAGTCATATTGGAGGAAGTGACGTCATCGCCGCGGATGGGAGCTTGAGCTGAGAGCTCCGTTCGGGCCCGGCGTACTAACTATTTAAAGTTGTGTAAACGGCGCAATTTTTATCTTCCCGGGTGGTGGTGAGGCGTGTGAAGGAACGGGGAACCCCATGGCAACGCGCAAAAAATTGCCTGGTGATAAACCCGGCCAGCGCACGATGGAGCAAGCGCTGGGCCGGGCTGCACGTGGCGGCGTGGGCCCAGAGACCAGTAGCGGGGAGGCGGCAAGATTGAGTGGCGCAATCGTGGCAGTCGGCAGAACCCATGCAGGAATGTGCCTCGCCAGAACCGCTTACGAAAGCGGTGCTGGATTACGGAGGTAAAATCTGAAATATCGGCAGTGGCTGTACAAGTTCGGGAAGCGGTGCAGGAGTTGCGCACTGACCTGGTGGAGGTAGGCACGAGGGTGGAAGTGGTGGAGATGCGGCTGGAAAGCTGTGAGGATAATGTGACTGGAGTGCAAAGATCTCTGGAAACTGCCTCTGCTGACTACCAACTCCTCATGGATAAGGTCGAGGACCTGGAGAACCGCACCCGGCGTAATAACTTGAGGGTGCGGGGCCTACCGGATCTGCCAGAGTATAAAGATGTTCGTGCTACCACTATCAAGCTGATTCGCTGGCTTCTACAGGATGACAATCTAGAGCCGGGTCTTGAGCGTGCACACCGAGCTCTGGGACCCCGGACCACTGATCAACCCAAAGATATTGTGCTTTGTCTTCAGAGCTTTGTGCTTAAGGAGCAGATCTTCCGCAGAGCCCGGGAGTTGGGCACGGTTACTTGGGAAGGCCACCGGTTGGAGTTCTATCAGGACCTGGCTGCAGGCACGCTCCAGAAACGCCGGGCATTCAGGGAAGTGACAAAAGCTCTGCAGCGCAGCAATTTGCGCTACCGCTGGACTTATCCCTTTGGGGTGGTCATTTCCATCAATGGAGTACACACTAAGGTTACCACCGTTCGGGAGGCCCGTGGTTTGCTGCAACAAGCGGGTATTGAGATCCCGGAGGAAGCTGTTCCTGCAGTGGGAGCGGTGTCCAACGAGTGGGGACTCCCGCCTCCTCCCGATGGCAGAGAGTGGAGAGTGGATCCAGGAGCGGATGGGGAGGCCGAGGGGGAGGACTCCCTCTTCGAGCTACTGCCTCTTCCTCGAGTGGCCCCCCATGAGGGTTGACTGACTGTGTTTGTTTTGTTCTTGTTTCTTCTGTACCCTTCATACTTCTGTGGGGTGTTTCTGGACTCACCCCTTGATGTGGTATTTCTGGGTCCTGAGTCTTGGGTGGGAGTCTTGTGGGGGCTGCCCATGGCTTGGTTTTGGGGTGTGGTGGGAGGGGGGACCGGGAGGTTGCATCTGTGCTATGTGGGGTTGCATCTGTGCTATGTGGGGAGTGGCAGACGCAGGTACCGAAACCGTGGGTGGAGATGGAGCAGAGTTTAACTGGTGGGGTGCCTTTGTTACATCGGCCTTGGTTGCCTGGCAGGGTGCGGCCTGCGGGTGAGTTATCTTCCATTGGTACTTCTTTCAGGGTTTGGAATCAGACCCGAGGTGGTCTATTGTTGGGCAGACGCCATTCCTGGTACACCCCGTTAAGACATAATCCGGCTTTTCTACCGGGAAGAGGGGAGGGAGTTTTTGCTACTTGGGAGTCTCGTGGCTTGGTTTGTGTGGGTCAATTGTGGGATCCGGTTTTGTGCCGGATCCGACCATTTGCAGAGCTCAGGGGCAAGTTTGGCTTTGGGGTCCGAGATCTGTTTCCTTACCTACAAGTTGTTCATTATATCCGGACCTCGGGCCTCCTGGGGGACTTGAGGGGTGGCAAGACTCCCTTTGAGCTGTTGTTGGGTCCTATACTCCGGAAGGGAGCTCTGTCTGCTATATATAGATGCCTTAATTGTCGGGGGGCCCCGCATCCCTATATGGTGGCTTGGGAGGGTGGTTGGGGTTCTGCTATTTCTTGGGATATCTGGGGGGACATCTGGAAAGAGGTTTCCTCGGCGGGTATTGCTGCTTTGTTGATTGAGAATGGTTATAAGGTCCTCTTTCGTTGGTACTGTACTCCTCAGGCTGTGGCTCGTTGGCAGGGGCGTGCGAGTGTTCTTTGCTGGAGGGGCTGTGGAGAGGCGGGTGCCTATCTTCATATGTGGTGGCAATGTGGACGGGTGCGTGGGTTCTGGACTGGGGTTTTCTCTCGGGTGTCCCAGATCCTTGATTTCCAGATTCCAGTTGATTGGCGACATGCCCTATTATTTTGGCACCAATTAGACCTAGCCTGGAGAGATTCTTTGTTTTGTAAGTTGGCTTTCACTGCAGCCATGTTGGCTTTAGCCTCCTTATGGAACCAAGTGCTCCCTCCCACGTGGGCAATGGTGGAGCAGCGCTTGCTTACCTGGCAACTTCTTTACCACTTAACAGCCTTACGGCATGGCAAACAACATGGCTATGCTCGTATTTGGTGTCGGTTTCGGGCTTCAGTGGGGGTTTGTGGTAGGGGGGGAACGGGGCTTTGAGTTGAGGTTGGGGCTGGACTGGGGGAGCTTGGATTGGGGGGACCCTATAACCTTATTCCCCTTCCATTCTTTTTTTTTTTTGTATGGGGTTGGATGGTTCTCGACCATATCGGGTGCTGTAGGTATTGTGTTTCGTCCCTGGGGGGAGGGAGGGGGGGTTTGGGTTGTGTTACTGGTGGGTATTGTAGTTTGCTATTGTTAGTGTGTCGAGATTGCACATGTTTTTCTTGTTGGCAGCACGTCTGCTGTTTTCTTGATGGCAGAGTATTGTTCTTTGTGTTATTGTTGCTGCATCTTACATGTATATCTTGTACTTGGTGTATATCTCAATAAAAGCTTTTATTTAAAAAAAAAAAAGAAAGTCATATTGACTGGGGAGGAGGGACCAATTCAGCATTAGCAGCATTTGGGGGTGGCCCCACTTCAAACTATGCCTTTGAATGGCCAGATATAAATACATCAACTCGAATGGGACTTGTGCAGATAGACGTTTATAGTTTCATACAGAACCCTCAGATACCTGAACTGTTAAATCATTAATGATTTCTGATAACAGTATAGACAGGCAAAAGATATCATTCATCGGGTTCTGTATTAGTGACTCGTATATAAAATGTAAATGCTTCGTGCACCTAATACCAATCTTATATAATGCTCAAGGGTCAGTAAAAGAATTAAAGACAGCACTTCGGCGAAACGGGTCCCGTTGGGCTTAGACAGTGTTCTAGATAAGTGCTGTCTTTAATTCTTTTACTGACCCTTGAGCACTATATAAGATTGGTATTAGGTGCACGAAGCATTTACATTTTATATACGAGTCACTAATACAGAACCCGATGAATGATATCTTTTGCCTGTCTATACTGTTATCAGAAATCATTAATGATTTAACAGTTCAGGTATCTGAGGGTTCTGTATGAAACTATAAACTTCTATCTGCACAAGTCCCATTCGAGTTGATATCTTTACATAGCAGACTTGTTTCCATTGTTAACACGTTGAGTGTATACACTACTTATTACAATGGCCACAGACGGTTGGAAAACTATGTTCAGCTTTCCTTCTGACAAAGTAAATACTATTTTGGATGTTGCAACTCAATTTGATTTAAACTCTACCACAGACATGCAACCATCAGCATGGGTAGAAGTCAACAAAACCTTTAAGTCAGTAATCAGTATGGAAGTAAATAGCGACCTACTGATAGAATACTGCAAGAAAGAAAGGATTCCAAGGGGCTTGAGGATTCAAAAAGCCCCTCAAATCTTTAAGGAAGACCATCAATTCATAGAAACTTGGAACAAAATTCTTAACAAATGTGCCCTGGACCTAATGCTCTTAATTATAGAAAATAGTAAGAATGTAGTTAATGAGCAAAAGAAAAAATTAGATACAGATATCAGTCAGCTAAAATCTACTCTGAATGAATCAGAATTTTCGGATAAATTTAGATCCTTAAATGACAACATGGATAAATTCAGAGAAAACCTGAAAAGAAACAAGCTCCGCAAGTTTAAAAGAGATGAAATAGATTATGCCAATAATAAGGTATACTCCTGGATGTATAATGTCAATAAGAACAATGAGAATGTTGATGTAACAGCTTCAGATTCCTCTTCATCATCTACTTCTACTAGTGGAGACAGTCAGTCTAATTTTTTAAGAAAGGGACAAATGCAAAGGCGGGGAAGAACAAGAGGCAGAAGAGGTCAGACAAGATCGAGACCCAACACCCGATCACAAACACAAACGAATCAGTGGTGATTAATTTATCGAGACATGTATTGAGTCAAGCAGAATCCAAAATTTTGACTTATGGGTTATCTTTTGTACCTTCCACTAATTTCGATCTATTTCAGTTTAATATTGACCTGGAGAAGTTTGTAAGAAAATTACAATTAAAAGTATATTTTGATACCATTCCACCTAAATTAGACCGTACAATATTATCTCCAAAAAGCACTTGGTCTCCACCAATACCATTAGACCCATTAGTAAACGCATTTAAATCATGTGTCTTAAAAGATGTTCAAAATTGGCAGGAACATGCCCCTTTTCAGCGTCATAATTTAACAAAAGAAGAATTTCAGGCAGTCCAAACCTTAACATCAGATAAATCTTTAATCATAAAAAAAGCAGATAAAGGTGGAGCAGTGGTCTTAATGGACTATGATCAATATGAAGCTGAAATAATGAGGCAATTACAAGACGAGGAAGTATACACCATACTACCTCTAGACCCAACAAAGAAACTGCAACGTTTGATCATTAAATTGACCGACGAAGGCTTAAAAGAAGGTTTCTTAACCTACAAAGACCATAAGTTTTTAAATAACAAATTTCCTCTGATTCCTGCATTTTATATTCTCCCTAAAGTGCACAAGAGATTGAATGATCCCCCAGGAAGGCCGATTATGTCTTCGCGTGGATCATTATTGGAACCTTTATCCATGTTTGTGGATGAATTTCTAAAAGATCAAGTCCAGAATATCAAATTATTCATCCAAGATTCTAGAGATCTGATGGTCAAACTTGAAGCAATTCCAGCGGAAGATTTTTCTTTTATGATTGTAACATTAGACGTCACGTCTCTCTATACCTCTATACCGCAAGAAGATGCATTACACATTTTGAACATCATGTTGAATAAAAGAGTGAGACCACACCGTATACCATCCGAATTCTTATTAAATCTAACAAGAATAGCCATGAAAGAAAACTTTTTCATGCATAATGGTAAAATCTATAAACAAAGGAAAAGTGTAGCCATGGAAGCAACTTTTGCCCCCTCAGTTGCCAACCTGTATATGGCTGAATTCGAATCTGTGTGGCTATATAATTCACCATTTATCACTAATGTCTATAAATGGTATAGATATATCGATGACGTCTTACTCCTATGGAAAGGAACAGAACATGATCTACACTCTTTTTTCAAATGGCTGAATAGCTGTGATGACCACATCCAATTTGCTATGCAATATTCGAAGGAAAAATTAAACTATTTAGATGTATTGGTGCTCCAAACTAATGACCACTTTGAATTTGATTTATACACTAAACCAACAGATAGAAATATCTTTTTAGACTTCCATAGCTGCCATCCAGCAAGTTTAAAAAAGAATCTTCCTTTTTCACAATTTCTCAGATTAAAGCGTAACTGTTCTAATAACACAAGCTATAATAAACATGCCAAGCTTTTAATCCAGAAATTAGAATGGAGAGGCTATCCTAGAAATTTACTTAAAAAGGCATACAAGCGAGCAAAATACTATCACCGTGAATGGCTCCTTGAAAAATATGAGAAGAATGGAAAAGATCAGTCAACAGAGAAAGTCACCTGTGTACTCAAATTTTCGACTGCAGGCAATGCCATAGCTAACATTATTAAAGAAAATTGGAAAATCATTAAGACTAGTCCTGTGTTCAAAAAGACAGAGATACAAATAGCTTTTTCCAGAGAAAGAAATCTGAAAGAAATTCTATCTCCGGCGGTCCGCTCTCTGAACACCTCACGCAGCCTCTTGCCTAATGGTTTCTATAAGTGTGGCAAATGTAATACCTGCCAGATTGCGTCACAATTGAAAGAATTTACGAGTCCCAAGGATGGAAAAGTCTATAAAATTCATCACTTCCTTACCTGTTCAACTGATTTCGTCATCTATGCCATCGTCTGCCCTTGCCAAAAATGGTATGTGGGCATGTCTACCAGGCCCTTTAAAACTAGGATGGCCGAACATAAATCGAATCTCAAATGCGGAAGAATGACAGCTCCTATTGTAGAACATTGCATTTCTTCACAACACCAATTCACAGATCTCAAATGTTTCTGTTTTGACAGAATAACACCCAACAGCAGAGGAGGTGATCGGAGAAAATCTTTATTACAAAAAGAATCCCGCTGGATTTTCAAGTTAGGTACTTTGAAACCAGAAGGCTTAAACAGCACAATTGAATGGAGTTCTTTCTTTTAAATCAAAGTCAGTTTTGCAACCAGTTTGACAACTCCAATGTAGGTTTTCCTTTTGATATTTAAATTATTTGAAATATAAACTATAAATGGTTTAAATTTCTAAAAGTTTTAATCTCTTGCGCTTTGAAATATCACGAATAATTAATGAAATAGTCTTTAAAGCGCATGTGCAGGCGTACTAACATTGTCAGCGCCATTTTTTGCTACCGAACACAGAGAGCAGAGCTGCCCAGTGAGTACCGTCTGATTAGCACATTATGAATGTTTATAGTATGAGTTTATTTGTTACAGTAGCACTTCTTTTACACGGGTTTTTTTATGTTTGCAGTTTAAAATCACGACCCCCTGAAGAAGCCGAAGTTCCGGCGAAACGGGTCCCGTTGGGCTTAGACAGCGATCTAGATAAGTGCTGTCTTTAATTCTTTTACTGACCCTTGAGCACTATATAAGATTGGTATTAGGTGCACGAAGCATTTACATTTTATATACGAGTCACTAATACAGAACCCGATGAATGATATCTTTTGCCTGTCTATACTGTTATCAGAAATCATTAATGATTTAACAGTTCAGGTATCTGAGGGTTCTGTATGAAACTATAAACTTCTATCTGCACAAGCCCCATTCGAGTTGATATCTTTACATAGCAGACTTGTTTCCATTGTTAACACGTTGAGCAGATATAAATACAGTAAAACCTTTGGATTGCGAGAACTTGGTGTGCGAGATGAGCAAAACATTTTATAAAATTTTAACTTGATCAACGAGCGTTGACTTGCAATATGAGCATGTCAACGTGCACCACGTATAAGTACTTACAACATACACGCATCGCCGAACGCAGCAAAAGCATCGCAACTGAGCACAATCTAAGCGCAACACAAGCACGCACGACAGTACAGTATTTTTTTTATTAAACTTTTTGGGTTGTAGAACGAATCGTCTGAGTTTCCATTATTTCCTAGGGGGAAATTCGCTTAGATATACGAGTGCTTTGGATTACAAGAGCATGCTTCCAGAACGAATTATGCTCGCAAGGTTTTATTGTATATCTTGAACTTTTCTACAGCAACCCCCTTTCCGCTTAAATCTCCTTCCCTAAGAGGTATGTGGCACGTGCCGAACACTAAGCACCTCTAAGCGGTGCCTGTTCTCCCTAATGTGAAAACTGACCTTGGGATAAACAAGAGAAACAGCTCTCCGTCTGTATATGATGTGTATTAGCAAAATCTCTTCCTGTCTGTCTTTTGGGTGCCCGTTGTCTTTTTATACTAGCTGGATTTTTCTCTAGATTCAATTCTTGCCACCCTCTTCAGTACAGCAGATAAACTGGATAGATTGGACAAGCTTTTTATGTTCCTTAATTCTTTGCCAAAGGCCCTTGTCTAGCTTCCTTTTTACCCCGTGTTTGTTTCTATCAGCAGCACCTCCTGAAACCCCCCGCTGTGAGGTTTCTCTGTCCATTTGGCATTCCCACATGGACTGTTGACTTCACGGAAATTGACCATGGGCATGGTTCAAGACTTACAGCATGTGACATTCAGCCCTGGAAAATGTAGCAGAACTGGTTTCTCCACTCCTACTCTGAAATAATATTGAAGTTCCTTTCTAACTTTATGTGCAACTTTCTTCGTAAACATACATACATGTTAGATGACAACAGACACCTGTATGATTCATCCAGCCTGCCCAACAAGGTAAACTCTTAACTTTTGGTGCATTAAGGCAGTGTTTCTCAACTTGGTGCTGGAGTACCTCCTTGCTAAGTCAAGTTTTCAGGATATCCACAATGAATATGCATAAACTTGATTTGCATACACTGCCTCCATTATATGCAAATTTCATTCATGCATATTCATTGTGGATATCCTGTAAACCTGACTGGCAAAGAAACTTTTGTTTTGCAAATCTAAATGTTAGCAGTACTACAAGGCAGCCAGTCCCAAATTTAGGTATAAGCATGTTGAAAGCACCAAGCAAAGAGTGAGCACTCTCCCACTTGCTTTATGGTCATCCACTGCTGTAACTTCAAAGAGGCGCGACCATAGCAAAGTTTTTCCAAAACTCCAGTTTCCGATGCTCCAAATGGTTCTTGGAGGCTTTTACCAATCACTGTAGCAGCCAAGAACCCTGTGCAAATGTATTTCAAGGAGCTCATTAGTATTAAAGTGAGCACTCCTTGAGATGCACAGAAGGGAATACCCACCTCTTACCGGGGAAAATTTTCCAAGAGGTGTGGAGCTGCTGGTAGGGGGGTTTGTGTATCTGTTATGTGAGTGTAGGTCAAGTGCGAGATATACACTCACATAACAGACACACAATAGCTGTGTTGAGATCACACTAAAACGTGCTCAGGATCAAACCCACAACCTCAGTTTGCTGAGGCAGGAGCTCTAACCACTAAGTAACTCCTCCACACCGTGCGGGTTGTGCTTGAGCTCTGGTAAGCAGCAGCAAGCAAACAGACAAAAACCTTCCAGCCTTGGACATCTTTTTCTTTTCTTTTTTTTTTTTAATGCTGCTGCTTACCAGACCTCATCACAACCCTGCATAGTATGGAGGAGTGGCTCAGTGATTAGAGCTCTTGCCTCAGCAACCGGATTCTGTGGGTTTGATCCTGGGCAAGTCATCAATTAAAAAATAATTTTGATTAGGAGCTGTACTGGGTCTGCACATTAGATTTATTTAAGATTCTATACTGTTCTCCCAGGGGAGCGCAGAACGGTTTGGGGCAAGGGGGGGGGAATTAAGTGACTTGCCCAGGGTAACAAGGAGCAGCAAGGGTGTGAACCCACAACCTCAGAGTGCTGAGACTGTAGCTTTAACCACTGCGCCACATTCTCCCCTGTGCCTACCAATTTGTTCTTCTGCAGAGGTACCAGTCACAGTTCCTCCCCCTTTTACTGGGCTACTCAGCAAAAATAGCATGCATATAATTTGCATGCTATTTGTTCTGTGTATAGCTCAGTAAAATAAAATTGCTTCCAACCCGCTATTTTTTACCAGATTGCCAGAGCTTTGTCCATCAGGCCCCGACTCTACTCCCAAGATGTTCTAAATCAGTGCATCTCAAATCGTGTGCCACAGCGAGATTCCAGGTGTGCTGCGAAAGAGATGAGTCGGTCACTGCCGGCACCAGTGCCTTGACTCCTCTATGCCCCTCCCCACCAGCGATGGAGGGATTTCCAAAACCCCTCAGTTTGTCCAGGTTTTAGAAGGCTCTCGTACTCAGGGCCGCGTTTACGGGGCCTCTGAGAATGCGCGGAAGTTGATGTGATGATGTCACACACATGCGTATGACATCACCAGTCAATTTCCCCGCATGCTCAGAGGCCTTGTAGACGTGGCCCCGAGTTTAGAGTGCTGCGAAGAAAAAGTTTGCATGACACTGTTCCAAACTAACTTATTCACTAAGGTCACTTAAGCAGATAATCACAGTACAGTGTGGCGGATACAATAGATTTAATGCAAAGGTAATAGTAACTCTCGCTCTTCTTATGACTTGCTGATTGCGATGAAGCTGCCCTATACAAGTGCTGTGGGGAAGATTGTGCTCTGCTGAGGAAAAAGCCAGTGGAATCAGTGAGTATCCTGCAGGGGAGGAGGAATGTTCTGAACCTGTAAAAATGCAAGAGGAATGGGTGAAGGTGTGAGGACTGCTGCAGGTTTAGAAAAAGAGGCTGTCTGCAAATGCAAGCATATGATAGTAGGCAGTAGTGCTGTCCGATTCACGATTCGAATATGTTCACCGATTCACTTCGGGTGAATCGATTTGAATCGATTTAAATTTTTAAAAAATCGGCTTCCCGATTCGGACCCTCTCCCTCACCCCCTAAAGCAGAAGCGGCAGCGCTGCTCTTGCTGGCCACTGCCGCACCTGTTTTAGAGGGCGAGGAGGGAGGGTCAGTCGGGAAGTGCTGCGTCCGGCTTCCATCCTGGCCTCCCCAAAGAACTCCCCCTCCCTGAAAGACCGCGCACCCCCCCCCCTCGGGAAGGCCTCCATGTCCCCCCTGGCCTCCCCGAACCGTTTACCTTACAGCTTCAGCCAAAGATCGCATTTACAGCTCTTTGCACTGCAGTGCTTTGAGCTGTTTCCTCTGCTGCAGTCCCGCCCCTTCTCTGATGTCAGAGGAGGGGCAGGACCGCAGCAGAGGAAACAGCTTAAAGCACTGCAGTGCAAAGAGCTGTAACCGCGTTCTTCGGCTGAAGCTGTAAAGTAAATGGTCCTTCGGAGGGGGCCAGTCCTTCAGGGGGGCTAGTCCTTCAGGAGGTGGAACAGGCCTTGGGGGGTGCAGGCCTTCAAGGGGTAAACAGGCCTTTAATAGGGAACAGGCCTTTAAGGAGGGGGGAACAGGCCTTCAAAGGGGGGACAGGCAGGCCTGAGGGGTGCAATCCTTCGGCGGGGGTGGGACAGGCCTTAGGGGGGTGCAGGCCTTCAAGGGGTGAACAGGCCTTTAAGGGGGTGGGACAGGCCTTCAAAGGGGGGACAGGAAGGCCTGGGGGGCAGTCCTTTGGGGGGGACAGGCCTTTAAGGGGGTAACAGGCCTTGGGAGGAACAGGCCTTTAAGGGGGGGACAGACCAGGGATGGTGGCATAGGCCTTCAGGGAGGACAGGCAGGCCTTCGGGGGGGGGCAGGCCTTCAGGGATAGGGGTACAGGCCTTCAGAGTGGAGGTGCAGAGGGGGACAGACCTTCAGGGGAGGGGGGCCCTGGTGTAGAAGTACATGGAGGGAGGGAAAGGGGGTTCAAAGAGACATGCATATGCCAGACTTGGGGGGGAAGAAATAATGGATCTAAAAATAGAGGAGAGGGAGAGAGATGATGGACAATGGGATTTAGGGAGGGAAGGAACAGAAAGGGAGAGAAGTTGGACACAAGGGATGGTGTGGAGGGGGGATAGAGATACTGCATAGGAGAGTAGTTGGGAAAAGAAAGGGAGAGATGGTGGACCCTGGGGTGGTGGGGAAGGAGGGAGAGATGCTGGATGAAAGGGTAGTTAAGAAAAGGTGGATCTGTGGATGGAGACGAAAAAAAAGAAAGATACCAGACCTCCGGAGGAGGGAAGGGAAACGGAAGGGGAGGACAGAAATGGCGGATGGTTAGAACGGAGAAAGAAAAAGACCCTGGCAAGCAAGTTATCAGAAGACAACCAGAGCCTGGGACCAACAAGATTTGAATAATGACCAGACAACAAAAGATAGAAAGACTAATTATATTTTCCATTTTGTAATTACAATATGTCAAATTTGAAACGTGTGTATCCTGCCAGAGCTGGTGTTAGACTGCAAACGTAAGCTAAGATTTAAGAGAGAGAGGAAAAGTCTTTTTTGTTTGTTTATTTTGTTTACACCACAGCGCCAGTGTGGTTAGGAGAAGGCAAAGGGGGTGAAGAGGCTATAAAATAAACCCATCAGGATATTTGAAAAAAAAAAAAACACCCAATTGGGCAGGAAAATCAAATTGAATCGATAAACCAATTCAGTAGGCTGAATCGAATCAAATCAAAATTTTTTTTGCTGAATCGGGCAGCACTATTAGGCAGACCTGGTTGGAGGAGGCAATGACCGAATTAATGCATGAGTAGCAAATAAGCAGCACAACAGAAGAGAGAAAATTACGTTTGTGTGAAAAATGACCAAGTGTGCATGTGTGAATGATAAATCTCATTTTCTCTCCAGTAATTTAATGCTAGAAGGTAAAATTATTCAACTTCAAATAACAGTAGAAAATCTGGGTGTATGGATTGACTCTGATTTATCTGGTGACTTTTCATGTGAACAATTTGACCTGTGCTATTTATGGGCCCCTTTTATCAAATCGCAGTAGGGTGTTTTAGCGCATGCCGACAAGGTGAATGCTCCGACGCTCATTCATTTACTATGAGTCTATAGAATGCTGCCACTTCCCCTTAAGGAAACTCCCTCAAAATGTCAGAGCCACCTTAAAACCCATAGTCCTTCCCAAGGAGGCAATGACATGGGAGAAATGGAGCCAAGAGGGCATTGTTCAAGAAATATAAAATCCTGGACAATGCCCTGGGGCACAGCTAGGCTAAGGAGACCCAGAGGGAAGCAGTGAGGTCCAACTGCATTTGCCTCCACCTCCACGTGCATATTGCAGCTGCTACAGTCAGGTTGGCCATGTTCAGCTTGCAAGCTTGTACTTTTGTACGTTTGACCCAAGTAACTGCTAGACACTGCATTGATAACTCTGAAGAACCAGGCCAAAGATAAGTCAAGCATGCTGCTGGACTGGGAAACATCACCAGGAGCAGGCCATCCAAGAACATTGCTATGGCTGCTAAGTTTTGTGTTTGACTTTTCCTTCACCGGTGGATGAAACCAAACCAAACCCCTACCTAAAACTTGTAATAAATTGTGTTTTCTTTCACCTGCACCCATTGTGTGGTTGCAGTTGGTCCTGGCTCCAGGCCTGCTTTTTCTCACATTACCACAGTGGTATTAAAACAATAAAATTGGAAAAAATCAAAAAAGGGTGTCAGTCAACATCCAGGAAAATCCTCTGATCCAGTCCTTAAACAAGATGCAGTATTATCTTAGATAGGGTTGAGCTTCAGCCTAAGCACCCTGAGGTTGTGGGTTCAAGCCCATGCTGCTCCTTGTAACCCTGGGCAAATCACTTAATCCCCCCTCCCCATTACCCCAGGTATATTAGATAGATTGTGAGCTCACAACCATTCTTATTTTGGGGGATTTCCCCTGTGTTAACAGCTAGGTTACTCATCCATATGTCTTCCTGTGTATTTCACTTGCCTCTTCCCCATCTATCTATTTCCCTGAAGATAAAAGTACCTATGATAGGAAACCTATACATACTTCTAACCACTGAGCGTCGGAGCATTTACCTCACCAGCCTGCGCTAAAATGCTCTACTGCAATTTCATAAAAGGCGGCCTACTTTAAGCTCAAATATCTTTGTCAATTGAGATCCTATTTGTCTTTTGATGAGTCATGCAAAAATTTGTTCAGAATTCAATTTTGACAACAATGGACCCATTCCTTCAAAAGTTACTTTTTTGCAAGAAATACTACACATAGTATATTCAGGGTATAAATCTAGAGAGATTTGTCTGACAATCTCATTCTTTGGCTTTTAATCTCAATTGGTTGGAAGTCTTGCTGCCTGGGATGGTCACTTCTGAAATCTCAGAAAATGTGAGAGAGAAAAGAGAGCAAGACTACAAGGGGCAATCAATAATTTATCTACATACAGATTCGAGGCTTACCTAGCCAAAAAATATGATAGATTTCCGCAGTTCCTACGTAAATGGAGTTCTCTAGACTTTACTTGCAAGGCTCCGACTCTTGGGGGTCCTTTTATCAAGCCGCACTAGCAGGGTTAGCGTGTCGGACATTTCATCACGCACTAACCCCCGCGGCCGGCTAAAAAACTAACGCCAGCTCAATGCAGGCGTTAGCGGCTAGCACGGCAGGCGGTTTAACGTGCGGTATTACGCATGTTAAACCCCTACCGCAGCTTGATAAAAGGACCCCTTGATTTCTCCTGCTTTTCTTTCCCTTCTTTTTCCTTCCCTTTTATATGCATACCATAGAATCAAGTACAGGTTCCTGTTCTAAGTTGGTGTTTCTTTTCTTTCTATAGAAAATTGTTACACTCATGTGAGATTTTTCTTTACATATCCTGTTACATATATGGACTGCAGTTCTGTTCATTTAATCTGCTTTACTATGTATTATATTATGTTTCTATCTCACATTGATTGTTATTACATTACCTGTGTTTTTTCAAAAATTTTCAATAAATAAACCTTGACTTTAAAAAAAAGCTTTGTTTTATTTTTCAGTATAGTCCCCTGATAGCTCCATTCACTTCAACCACTTTTCCTGCAATGACTTTAACCCCTTTGAAAAGAATTCTGTTTGACCTTCAAACCAGGATGTCGCAGCTTCCTTGACACTTGAAAACTGCTGTCCACGGAGAGATTTCTTCAAATCTCAGAACAGTAAATAATCTGAGGGAGTCAGGTCAGGACTGTAGGGTGGACAGTTCAGCTGCTGAAATCCACATTCTCGAATGTCAGCCTGTGATTGTTGTGACATGTGCACCAGCGCATTGTTGTGAAGAAGCAGCACGCCCGCTGTGAGAGTTTTCCTCGTCTTTTCTCCGTGATCGACTCCCGCAAGGCGATCATTGTGTTGATGTAACTCTCCCTGGTTATGGTTGCCTTGTGTGGCATGAACTCCAGAAGCAAAAGTCCATCATCCCAGAAAACAGTTGCCATGACTTTGTCTGCAGATTTCTCTGTCTTGGAATTTTTGGGTGTGGGGAATGACTTGTGCTTCCACTGCATTGACTCCATTTTGGACTCAGGATCTCTGTGATAGATCCAAGTCTCATCTCCAGTCACCAAACAATGAACTGCAGTGTGAAACGTCCAAATTCTGACTTTCCAAAATCGGGATTTAGACATTTTAGACATCTTGAGGTATCCATCTGCTTTGAAGATGAGGACCCTCTTCTGTCTGTCTGTCTCTCTCTGCCGCACTATCCATTTAGATAAGACCATGGAATATGCTAGAAAGCCATCTAACCACTCCACTATTATTTATATAGCAGGGGGCAAAAATTAGGATGCAGAAAGGGCAGCAAACCAAAAATATCTGTTTAGCAATAATATTTAACCATTAAGACCCATATTCTATAAACAGTGTCAAGCTAGGCGCCGGTAATTGTCTAACTCAATCCCCCCTTTTACTAAACCGCGATAGTGGTTATTAGCACAGGGAGCCGCAGAGCATTCAGTGCGGCTCCCTGCACTAATAACCACTATCGCGGTTTAGTAAAAGGGGAAATTAAGGGCTCCTTTTACTAAGGTGCACTAGCGATTTTAGCGCACTCAGGAAATTACCACACGCTACGCTTCTAGAACTAACGCCAGCTCAATGCCGGCGTTAAGGTCTAGCCTGCGCAGCAATGTAGCGCGTGCTATTCCGCGCGTTAAAGCCCTAGCGCACCTTGGTAAAAGGAGCCCTAAGTTAAAAACACCATTAAAAAAAATTTTAAGTATTTTAAAAGGAAAAATGTAAGTGTCTATTGGCACATTATTGCACCTACATAAGCACTTTATGATGCCTAATGCCACTGTAGGCATGGCGAATGCCAAGAGTGGCATTAGGCATCGTAAAGTGCCTCCATAGGTGTGACTCATGTAAAAGGTAGGTGCCAAAAATATAGGCCTTGAAAACCAGTTGCATCAGTTGGCCATCTGGGAGGCGCGAGATGCAGGAGGGGCTAGGAAGCGAAAGATGTTCTTAAATATTTGGGAGCCATATCTGTAAGCCTTGCATCCAGAGGTCTTAAGATGGGTGTCCTAATCTGGGCGCCCGGATAGTCGGACTGGGAGCGTACTGGTGGGGAGGGGTGGAGAGTACCATTGGGGGGGAGGGGGGCAGGGGTTGGGGAAGGTTCTGGAACTTAGATACGGACAGGGTAAGGGGGATTCAGTGGGGGGAGGAGGTGGTGCGGCATTTTCGGAGCTCATAAGAGTCCAGGGCCTCGGAGTGCCTTTCCAATCTCCTTACCCTTGCTCGCGCTCAGTAGAGTGGGCTGGGGGGGGGGAGTTTGGTTGATGTTCCTTTTCTTTTGTCCTTGCTTGTTATACTATTATATATGATGCATATTTGTTTGTACTGAGCACTTCGGGGGTGCCTTGGGATTGTAGTTGTTGTTGTTTGCATCAATAAAAATTGTTTGAACCTAAATATAGGCCTTGAAAACCTTGGCCTACATTTCCGGCGCTTACCTTTTCCGAACCTGCCATTTCTATAAACAGCATTGTCACGTGATTGACATGCGAACAAAGCCATTTTTAAGACGGCCACTGACAATGACGTTGTTTATAGAATCCAGGCCTGAGGATAATTCTGTAAAATGTGTACAGTGGTACCTTGGTTTACGAGCATAATTCGTTCCAGAAGCATGCTCTTAAACCCAAACACTCGTATATCAAAGCAACTTTCCCCATAGAAGATAATGGAAACTTGAACAATTCGTTCCACATCCCCAAAAACTTAATTACCATTACGGATGCCTCCACGCGGCTCCTCCAAATCTCCTCCTCTGCTGCTGTTCGCTGCCTCTCACTGCGGGTGGTGCTGGCTAAGCAAACGCCGCCGTCGCCACCGCAACAGAGCTCGACTGGTCACTGTTGGCTCTGCCGCTCCCGGACGCTGCCCCCCCCCCCCCAGATTCCACTACCCCCCTCTGCTGGGACTCTCAAGTGCTGGCTCACTCCTGCCGGACGCACCTCGACTCCCATGCTCTACCCGAGACCACCGGCGCTGCTATCGCCTCTTCCCCCCCCTCCCCGACTGGCCCTGTCCTTACCCCTGCACCGCCGGTGATAAAAGTGCCTGCCGCCGGTCTGCTGCTGAGCCTTGAGCATCTGCACATGCTCAAGGCCTTCTGGATCTCACCCTCACTCACATGTATATGCTGATTATATACATAAATTACTCAAATAATGGCAGAATATATAAATTAATCATAAAAGCATTCCAATGATAGTGTGAAGGGGAAAAGGTCAGAGGGGTGGGTGGGTCAAAAGGCAACAAAGCGGTAGCGAATTATGTTTTATAATGTGTTAGAAAATCCAGATCTTTTTTTCAGCCCTTTCTTGTTAGTTTGAAAGTATCTGGTCTATTTCACCTTGAGACTCTCCCTCAATGACAGTTCACTAATAACTAGTTGCCTTATCACGAAATAAGCACAATGTGCTACTTTAATCTTTCCAATGTCTTTTTCTAAATTGGAATCGTAACTATTTATATACCAGTCATTCAAGTTTTATTTCCTTTCTTTTCCATTTCATGGATTTGTTATTCTCATTGCAGAAGTGTGGGCTTACCTTCACTGTTCTAGAACTTAAATAAAGGCTCTCTGGGACAGGGAGCTAAAACCTCTGCTACTTTGTTCTGAGTCTTATTATGATTTTAAAAAGCAATTGAAAACTCTTCTGTTTAGTATTTAACTAATCTGATCCTTTTTTTATGCGATTTGAAATGTATGTAAACCGCATTGAACTTTTTTGTTATGCGGTATAGAAATGAATTTAGATTAGATTACTCGCACTTTTCCTGGCTGTGTGCAATTTTCTCCCAGCCAATACTTCTGTATCCCCTTAACTACAGTATATCCTTCAGTATCTAACTGAACAGCACTTTGGATTTACATTGCACACATTTATAACTGTTCTTGTTTTCATCCTTGCTTCACTATTCTGTTATTTATTTATTTAATTTAAAATCCACTTATACCTAAGCAGCTTCCATGTAAAACATACACATTAAAAACAATAAACATCAAATATCTTCAAACATCAATTCCATCGTCTAACTGTAAAATATTTGCTCATAACCACATTTGACAAGGCAAAGTGCTCCATGACAAAGGCCCAGCTATAGAAACATCAAAGCTCTTGTCAACATTTAATCCAAGAGTTTCTTCATAGAAAATTTAGATCTTAGTGCTCTTTTGGGTAATTTTTCCCTTCAGTTATCTCAAAACCTAAGTGGAAAGAGTGAGAGAATGCTGCAGCGCTGTTTGTGGCCGAGAAGGAGGTGTAACGGAAGCACGGCTGCAAAGGTTCTAGGTCAGTGGTTCTCAACTCTGTCCTAGGGGACCCCCAGCCAGTCGGGTTTTCAAGATATCCCTAATGAATATGCTTGAGAGAGATCTGCATATAAGGGACGTGACAGGTATGCAAATCTCTCTCATGCATATTCATTAGGGATATCTTGAAAACTCGACTGGCTATGGGTCCCCTAGGACAGGGTTGAGAACCACTGTTCTAGGTGAAGTAATTTCATTTAAAATCATATGTGAGAGCCTAGCTGAGTGCTATTGATTTAGTAAAAATATTCTTTCTGGATTTAATTGGTTTAAAGTCAAGTTGATTGTTGAGAAAAACTTGGAAAGTGAAAACTATCTGGAATTTTGGCAGCTTGGAATACTGCAGCTGCTGAGAGGTGAGAGTATACTGGATCTGGAATACCAAGTGCAAGCAGTGTGTGAGTGCTTATAATACAAGGGCAACCCTTTCTTTTTATTTTCACTGGATTTTAGCAAGTACATTAAGAAGCAGCTGGAGAAAGGAACACAAAAGACACATCATGAAGGGAGTCAGGATTTTTCCTTTTTTATTTATTAAAGGATAGCTAGTAGGGTCCAGTTCCTGTGTTCTGTTCCTGGAAGGTTCCTGTCCTGCTTCTGACTCAGTGGAGAAGGTCCAAGTCCCAGTTGCAGAGAGCTCCCACGCAAGAAAGCTGCAGTGCAACTGAAGAGCATGGTTTTGTTTTATTCTTATTTTTGATAGCGTACACACTATTTGGTTGTTTTTTTAACACTATTTGCTTTTGAAGGAAGGGCACTATGGGCCTCTTCTATTAAACTGCGCTAGCAGTTTTTAGCCCGGGGAGCCACGCTGAATGGCCCACGCTGCTCCCGACGCTCATAAAGTTCCTATGAGCGTCGGGAGCAGCGCAAGCCATTGAGCACGGCTCTCTGTGCTAAAAACTACTAGCGCAGTTTAATAGAAGAGGGGGTAAGCTTTAATAGGACATCTGTCTGTTTTTAAAGAAAACTTACCTGAGTTGAGTTCTGGTTTGCACCTGACACAATAGCCTGAAAGAAAAGTAGACATTCTTATAAAGAGTCTCAGTTAAAAGGGAAATTTGACATGCACAGAGATTTGTTTTAGAAATGTGAAAAGGAAACTTACCTGAGCTGATCCAGCCTGGTGTACTATGCTGAAAAGAAAGAGGGAAAGATATTTTAAACAAAGAATCCTGACGCATACTACATCTATTAACCATGTATTCTCCCTGGGAATGCCCAGGCCAACTCTTGTTGTAAACTGCCTAGAACTGAAAGGTATTGGCGGGATAGAAGACACCAATGTAATGTAATACATGTTAGAACTGAAAATGAAGCACATAAAAGAAATACTAGAGTACAAAGAGATACTTATCTGAAAAACTGTAAGAAGACAAGTCACACAGGGATGAGCCTGGAGAAGATAAGAACATACTTAGGTAGCAATATATTGTTAATGTAAATAACTTTTGCATAAATTATTTATTATGAACTTCTATTCCGCTACTAATGACCAGGGAGTCAATTCAGAACTACTATTTTAACTAGAATAACAAATTGTACTGATTTTAGTTTAAAACGATCTACTCTTTCTTTCTTCCCTGACCTATCGTAGTATCCTTTAATGTCGACTTTCTCTAAAATATTGTAGTTCTACCCCTTCTCCTCCTGTTTCTGTTTGTCTGTCTTCAGAATTTGTCTTTGTTTGTACAATTATGAGTTTCTGTAATCCCTGATTTTTTAATATATGTAATTTGCTTTAAAATAATATTATAAGCGTTTGCATCAAATTTTAATAAACTTGAAACTTGATGTTTCTCTGGTTTTAATTTACAAGCACTTTGTCTGTAAAAGCATTCTTAATGGAACAAAATTAATTTATACTTTTTAAAACTTTTCTGTGCAATAAATGCATGACATCTTTTCTTGTCTGATTCTGTGGGTCAATGGTTCAACGAAGCTTCTCGATTCCAAGTCCTTTTATCTAATTTAAGAGCACCTGCAGCAAGTGTGGGAAGATGTATGCTCTATCTCAGGGGAAACCTAAATTATCATTCACACCGTTGCTGCTGAGACAGAGTGAGACTGAACCCTAGGGGGCGCTGTGGGGTAGTGCTGCCCGATTCAGGAAAAAAAATTTCGATTCGGTTCAGCCTACTGAATTGGTTTTTCGATTCAATTTGATTTTCCTGCCCAATTGGGTGTTTTTTTCAAACATCCTGGTGGGTTTATTTTATAGCCTCTTCACCCTCTTTGCCTTCTCCTAACCACACTGGCGCTGTGGTGTAAACAAAATAAACAAACAAAAAAGACTTTTCCTCTCTCTGTTAAATCCTAGCTCACGTTTGCAGTCTAACACCAGCTCTGGCAGGATAGAAATTTCAAATCTGATACACTGTAATCACAAAATGGAAATTAAAATTAGTTTTTCTACCTTTTGTTGTCTGGTCATTATTCAAATCTTGTTGGTCCCAGGCTCTGGTTGTCTTCTGATAACTTGCTTGCCAGGGTCTCCTTCTTTCTCCATGCTAACCATCCATCTGCCATCTCTGTCCTCCCCTTCCGTTTTCCTTCCATCCCCCAGAGGTTTGGCATCTTTATTTTTTTTCCTCTCCATCCACAGATCCACCTTTTCTTAACTACCCTTTCATCCAGCATCTCTCCCTTCTTCCCCACCACCCCAGGGTCCACCATCTCTCCCTTTCTTTTCCCAACTACCCTCCTATCCAGTATCTCTATCCCCCCTCCACACCATCCCTTGTGTCCAACTTCTCTCCCTTTCTGTTCCTTCCCTCCCTAAATCCCATTGTCCATCATCTCTCTCCCTCTCCTCTATTTTTAGACCCATTATTTCTTCCCCCCCAAGTCTGACATATGCATGTCTCTTTGAACCCCCCTTCCCTCCCTCCGTTACTTCTACACCAGGGCCCCCCTCCCCTGAAGGTCTGCCCCCCCTGAAGGCCTGTCCCCCCATCCCTGAAGGCCTGTCCCCCTGAAGGTCTATGCCACCATCCCTGGCCTGTCCCCCCTTTGAAGGCCTGTCCCCCCCATAAAGGTCTGCACCCCCTTAAAGGCCTGCACCCCCCCAGGCCTGTCCCACCCCCTGAAGGACTGCCCCCCCCCGAAGGACTGCCCCCCAAAGGCCTGCCTGTCCCCCCTGAAGGCCTATGCCACCATCCCGGCCGGTCCCCCCCCCCCCTTTGAAGGCCTGTCCCCCCTTAAAGGCCTGTTTCCCCCCTTAAAGGCCTGTCCCACCCCCTAAAGGACTACCCCCCTCCCCCAGGGAAGGCCTCCGTGTTCCCCCTGGCCTCCCCGAACAGTTTACCTTATAGCTTCAGCCTGCAGCGAAGATCGCAGTTACAGCGTCTTTGCAAAGTGCTTTAAACTGTTTCTTCCGCCGCGATCCTGCCTCTGATGTCAGAGGAGGGGCGGGACCACAGCAGAGGAAATAGCTCAAAGCACTGCAAAGACGCTGTAACCGCGATCTTCGGCTGCAGGCTGAAGATATAAGGTAAATGGTTCAGGAAGGCCAGGGGGAAGATGGAGGCCTTCCCAGGAGGGGTGCGCAGTCTTTCGGGGGGAGCAGTCCTTCGGGGAGGCCAGGAAGGAAGCCGGACAGTAGCACTTCTTGACTGACCCTCCCTCCTCGCCCTCTAAAACAGGTGCGGCAGCGGCCAGCCAGCAAGAGCAGCGCTGCCCCTCCTGCTTTAGGGGGCGAAGGGAGAGGGTCCGAATCGGGAAGCTGATTTTTTTTTTAATTTAAATCAATTTGAATCGATTCACCTGAAGTGAATCGTTGAACCGTTTTGAATCATGAATCGGGCAGCACTACTGCTCAGATTTACAACTACAAGCATTCTTCAGTCGCAAATTACTTTCAATTTGTTCTTCAACAGAAGGAAATCTATGTCTGGGCTTTTTATTGGATATACCACCACATGGCACAGACTTCGTGGCAGTTTACAAATTGGAAAAATATGTAAAGTCAAAAAGAAAATATAAAAATTAAAGCATACCTTCTTTGGAATGGAGGCAGATGTTTACAGTAGGCTTTAAGGACTCCTTTTACAAAGTCGTGCTAGAGGGGTTAACGCGCATGACTTTTCATCACGCGCTAACCCCCGCGCTGGCCAAAAAACTACCGCCTGCTCAAGAGGAGGCGGTAGCAGCTTTTACGCGCGTTAAACCACTAGCGCGGCTTTGTAAAAGGAGCCCTTAAAGCCTATTTAAAGCCCTAAGTTTCTACTCCATACTAATACTGCTAGCCATCTCTTCAGATCTTTATATGTTTCATTAGCCTCCAAAAGGGGCTAAGAGCAGAATGGTTTCTAGAGTGGCAGAGTGGCATACTGGTTAGAGCAGTGGTCTCAAACTCGCGGCCCATCAGGTACTATTTTGAGACCCTCGGTATGTTTATCATAATCACAAAAGTAAAATAAAAGTTTCTTTTTCATATGTCTCTTTAGCTATAAATTACAATATTATTTTTAAGACTTAGCCAAAAGGAAAGATTTATAAACTATAAAGAGTTTTGCCTGATGCAAAATTGTCATTTCTCTAATGACATTAACTATTTTTTTCTGAGGCCCTCCAAGTACCTACAAATTCAAAATGTGGCCCTGCAAAGGAGCTGAGTTTGAGACCACTGATTTAGAGCTACTACTGTAGCATGCTGAAGTTGTGGATTTGATCCCAGCACTGTTCCTTGTGACTCTGGGCAAGTCACTTAACCCTCTATTAGTCACTTAACCCTCCATTGCCCCAGGTATCTTAGTTAGATTGTGAGCCCATCAGGACAGAGAGGGAAAATACTTAAGAGTACCTGACAGAAATCATTGTACACCATCCTCAACTTCTCCAAGATATCCAGTGGCGTAGCGAGGGAAGTTGATGGCGGGGGTGATGGCGCCATGCACCCCGCACTCTTCCCCAAAGCATGAGCACCCCCCACATACTTTCCCAATGCTTGAACACCTCCCCTACCCCCACGTACCTCTTGCAATGTTTGCCAGTGCAAACGGCATCTTCCACTTGCTGTTCACGCTGGCCTCGGCTCCCTTCTGATGTCACGAGCAGCAAGTGGAAGATGCGAACATGTAAAGAGGTACATGGGGGGGGGGAGAACAGAGAGGAGGAGAGGCACCAGTGCCCCCTGTGAAGATGGTGCCTGGGGCAGTCAGCCTCCTTACTCCACTGAGTATATCATATGCTATCCTTCCCTGGGCCGCATTGGCCAAAAAAAATGTTTCTGGGGCTGCACAAATGTGCAAACGCTACAGCAAGACACAGGAGGGAGCTGGCAAGACGGTAAATACCTGGGAGCAGCAGAGGAAAACACTGCATTGCCCTCAACCGGGGCCATACAAAATCCTTCACGGGGCCGCAGGTTTGACACCCCTGCAGTAAATACAGCATCAGATAAAAAGTACATTTAAAATACAGAGCCTAATAAAAAATACCTTCTTAGATATCAACATTCTTGTTTATCAAATAGGTGAGTTTTCAATCATTTCCTAAATGTAAGACAAGAATAGGCTTGAACCATTAGCGGACTCATCCAGGAGTTCAACTTCCCCGTCTGATATTCCAATGTCCTGTCCAAAAAAGTCTTATAGCGACAGGCCCTTGGGGTAGGGAAAAAGAACATACCTGAATTTCTGGTACATTTCAATGAATTAAACAGTTTCAGGTAAGATACCAAATAGGAAGGTAATAAACCAAAAAGAGCCTTATAAAGATACACCCAAACTTAAAAAATACTCTGGCCTCAAAAGGCAGCCAATGCAGTCTAGCATAAAAAGGTCTTCAGGAGAACAAAGAATTCTATAGGGAGGGGCCCACTACACTAAAAATTGTTACAGACGGTGACCAAACATATAAAAAAGAAGGGACAACTAACTGGTTCTGATGCATAATTTTGTTTATTTTTTTTTTTTGTCCTACTTGATTAGTAAAGAATCAACAATCAAGAAGGAATTTGCAGCTCTCTAGAGTAAAAAATCTTCTCCCGGATTCTATATAGGGATTCTATAAAGGGATTGGGACTTGCATACTGCCTTTTTTTGTAGTTATACAACCACACTCAAAGCGGTTTACAAACAGGTACATCAAGCATTTCCCCTATCTGTCCTGGGTGGCTTACAATCTATCTAATGTACCTGGGGCAGTGGAGGTTTAAGTGACTTGCCCAGGGGCCCAGGGAGCAGCACAGGTAACCCAGAGTTGGGTGCCCAAAATTTGGGCGCATAGGGCAGATGTGCATGCAAATTAATTAGCTAATCAGGCATTAACAATTAATGTTAATTGGCAACAATTTGGATTTGCACATGCTTCTGCCCTAGGCGCTATTCTAGAACATCTGTACCTAAATTTTATAATGTGCCGCTCCAAAGGAGTGCGTCAATGGGAACAGCAAGGGCAGATCAGGCGACACTCCCTGAAGTTAGGCGTAATGTTAGAGACCACTAAAATTTGCACACCCAAGTGGCAATACATTATACTCCAGCAATTATGCCAGGTTTTAGTAGGGATAAATGCTGGCACCCAAAGTTAGGCGTAAAATCCACACTACACTAGTATTCAAGTGTGTGGCGCAGTGGTTAGCCTCAGCACCCTGGGGTTGTGGGTTCAAACCCCGTGCTGCTCCTTGTGATCCTGGGCAAGTCTTTCAGTCCTCCAAAGCCCCAGGCACATTAGATAGATTGTGACAGATAGGGAAAATACTTGAGTACATGATTGTAAAACCACTTAGATAAACCTTGATGGGCGGTATATAAACAACTGATAAACTTAATTCTATAAAAAGTTCTTTTCTCAGAGTGCCCTTTATAGAATACTAGCTTAGTGAGGATCTTCCCGGTGCCATTTACTGAGTTCTGCATTTTGTGCACAAGAGTCAGTGTGTTTGGGAGCATTCTCTTCTATCCTCTGAAGAAGTGTTGGTTAAGTCTACCTCTCTACCCCCTTCGGAGAGGGCTTGCCCCTTTACAAAAGAGAGGCTGGAAAGGGAGAGGAGAAGGGAAATACTCTTAAAACTAATAGGAGGAAAAAAATTTTCACTCAGAAAATAGTTAAGCTCTGGAACTCATTGCCAGAGGATGTGCTAAGAGCGGATAGCGTAGCTGGTTTTAAGAAAAGTTTGGACAAGTTCCTGGAGGAAAAGTCCATAGTCTGTTATTGAGAAAGACATGGGGGAAGCCACTATTTGCCCTGTATTGGTAGCATGGAATATTGCTACAACTTGGATTTTGGCCAGGTACTAGTGACCTGGATTGGCCACTGTGAGAACGGGCTACTGCGCTTGATGGACCATTGGTCTGACCCAGTAAGCTATTCTTACGTTCTTGTGTAGAATAAAATATTCTGTGGGGCAAAGGTACTAAATCACTGCGGACTATCTGAAACAAGGGAATTCCCCTTACACTTTCATTCATGCAAACTGTATGTTGTATAAGTTTATCTGACTTGAGCAAAGATGCCAAGCCACACACATTAAAAAGACATTGTATGCATTCATGCAGAAAACCCTTTGTCTCGTATATCCAATAGCTCAGCAAAGAGAGGGAAGGTACAAGTGAAGAGAGCAGAGATGAGGCTATAGACTAGAAGCAGTAAATATTATCAGAGACTCACTGAAAGGCAACAGAGGGGAGGGGACTGTCTTTGAAATTTTATTTAATGGAACTGATGCAGTCTCTAGATAAAGTGCTTGAGGGCAGGGGTTGGAGAGAGGTGCAGCACTGATATACCCTTTCAGGAACTGGACTCATCTGCCCCTCCCCACAGAAAGACCCAGAGAGAAAAAAAAAAAGCAGTTCAGAGGTTTCTTCCAGATAAGAAGCTTAAGGGCTACTACAACAAGCTTCAAGGGGAAGGACAGAACTTATCGCTCCTGCACCAGCAGCACAGAAAACTGTGAGGCAATCCTGGGAGAAGCTGAACCCTCTCAGAGGCAGATGTTCAAAAGCATACTGTATGAGTAAAGCTGCTTTTAGCCAGTCTAGCTTTTAAGTAACTTCAGTCTCTATTGTGATAACAGTAGCAGCCACCAAGAATCTTTTGTTAATGCACTACAAATGATCACTCTGTGTAATGCACAGCAAGGAATGTCTACCTTTAGTGTGTAAACTTTTCAGCAGATCCTGTCTATTCCTGAGTGCTGATTGGCTCAGGCACCGACAGGAAAGTAATTAGTAGGAGAGCTCAGACCCACAAAAAATCCCTGGGGGGGTCCAGTGGAGCCCCCTAAACCCCTTGACACCATCTGAAACCACAAAACATTGACCCTCCTCCCTGCCACCCTTGAGTACTCCAAAAATGTCCCCAATTCCACCTCACTGATGATCCCCCCATTGTCCCCAAGTCCTCCAAGATTTACTCCCAATTACCCCATCCCACTAAGCCTCCAAAAGAGAACTCTGATGGTCTAGTGCAGTGTTTCCCAACCCTGTCCTGGAGGACCACCAGCCAGTTGGGTTTTTGGGATAACCCTAATAAATATGCATGAGAGAGATTTGCATATAATGGAGGTAAAAGGCATGCAAATCTCCTCCATGCATATTCATTAGGGCTATCCTGAAAACCTGACTGGCTGGTGGTCCTCCAGGACAGGGTTGGGAACCACTGGAGTGGGCCCTGATATGGTATTTAGGCCCCTCCCAGTGCATCCCAGGAGAGGAAAGGCTGCCATTTTGAAGAGGCAGGAGGGAGTGGGCATCCCTCCAGAAGGTCTTCAAAACAAGATACAGGGGAATTGGGGGTCCATGCACATATGACTAGGTAAAGGGGGAGGGTCCTTGAGCTGGGGGCCCCAGTTTGGCTGGGCCTAACCCATTAGACCACTAGGGTTTTTTGGGGGGGTGGGATGTTCAGCAGGAGGGAGGAATCGAGGGGCATTCTCAGAGGGCTTGGTGGTGGTGATAGGGGTTGAAGTCATCTTTGGGGGGCTTGGGGGCAGCAGGGATTGGTGTCGGAGTTCCCTGGACATACACGCAAGAGTTGTGCCTTCCGCGCTCTTGTGGGAGTGCCCAGGAATTTCCAACCCTTTAGAAACAGATGCTCAAAACCAACAGTGTACATATAATTTGCATGCTGTTAGTGTTTGGTACATGTGGGTACCAATGACATAGGGAACTGTGGTAGAGAGGTTCTAAAAGTCAAATTTAGGCTCTTAGGTAGGAAGTTAAAATCCAGAACCACCAGAGTAGCATTTTCAGAAGTGCTCCCTGTTCCACATGCAGACCCAAGAGTCTCAATGCGTGGTGGAGGAGGCGATGATGCAGGGAAGAGGGTTTTAGATTTGTTAGGAATTAGGTGACACCTATTCTGCAAAGATGGGCTCCATCTTAACCAAGATGGAACCAGGCTGCTGTCATCAACTTTTAAGAAGGAGATAAAGTAGCTTTTAAACTAGAAGCTGGGGTAAGGCCAGCAGTCACTCAAAAGAGCATGGTTCAGAACAAGATATCTTTAAAAGATATCACTATAAAAGGGAAGACAGAGCATCCCAATAGTGAGATTGCCAATACAGGCCACAATAGACCAGTTTTCCTTAAATACAAAGAGGGCTGATTTTAAATATTGCAAATTATCCATGCCAGCTGCTGAGCAAATTGTAAATAGATATGACAAACATTGTTTGATATGTCTGTATGCAAATGCCAGAAGCCTAGATGGGCAAGATGGGAGACTTAGAATACATTGCAGTAAATTAAAAGATAGATTTAATTGGCATCTCTGAGACCTGGTGGATCAAATTGGTGGAGGCATAGTGTTATATGTTAAGGAGACCCTTGAATGAAATGGACTGAAAATTCTACAGAAACTGAAACACACCTTGGAATCCCTATGGATAGAAATCTCATGTGTAAAGGGGAAAAGGATAGTGTCCATCTGACCAGGATGACTAGACAGATGAAAAATGTTATCAGAAATTAGGAAGGCTAACAAACTGGATAACAATAATAATGGATGATTTCAACTACCCTGATATTGACTGAGTAAATGTAAGATCAAGGCATGCCTTATACCCAAATCAGGAGGAAGAATTATCTTAATGTCCATTCCCAAGAACCCAAAACCTAGCCCTTATGATGTGACGAATTATGGGCCAGTAGCTTCCATCCCCCTATTTATCAAAATGATGGAAGAATATGTCACAGAACAGCATGAATGCTACTTACAATGCTTCAATATTGCATGTGCATGGAGAACATGGAGTTTCACAAACAATATAGACAGTCTTAATTTTTTTCATTTTATGGCTAGCTGAAACACCGGTGAGCAAACTGAGATTTGGGTTATTCTTCCCAAATGCAAAGTGATGCACATTGGGAAAAATAACCCGAATCATAGTTACCAGATGCTAGGGTTAGCACCTTGAGGGTTAGCACCCAAGAAAAGGATCTGGGGTCATCGTAGACAATACGATGAAATCTTCTGCCCAATGTGCGGTGGTGGCCAAAAAAGCAAATAGGATGCTAGGAATTATTTCAAAAGGGATGGTTAACAAAACTAAGAATGTTATAATGCCTCTGTATCACTCCATGGTGTGACCTCATCTGGAGTATTGTGTTCAGTTCTGGTCTCATTATCTCAAGAAAGATGTAATGACACTAGAAAATGTTCAAAGAAGAGCGACCAAGATGATAAAGAGGAATGAACTCCTTTTATATGAGGAAAGACTAAAAAGTTTAAGGCTCTTCAGCTTGCAAAAGTGATGGCTGAGAGGAGATATGATTGAAGTCTAGAAAATCCTGAATGAAGTAGAATGGGTACAAGTAGATCAATTTCTCACTCTGTCAAAAATTACAAAGACTAGGGGATAAGCGATGAACTTACAGGGAAATACAGGGAACTTACAGGGAAATTATTTAAAACCAATAGGAGGAAATATTTTTCACTCAGAGAATAGTTAACCTCTGGAACGCGTTGCCAGAGGTTGTGGTAAAAGCGGATAACATAGCTGGTTTTAAGAAAGGTTTGGACAATTTCCTGAAGGAAAAGTCCATATGTTATTGAGAAAGACGTGGGAAGCCACTGCTTGCCCTGGTTCGGTAGCATGGAATGTTGCTACTCTTTGGGTTTTGGCCAGGTACTAGGGACCTGGATTGGCCACCATAAGAATGGGCTACTGGGTTTGATGGACCATTGGTCTGACCCAGTAAGGCTCTTCTTATATTCTTACGTTCTAAGGGTTAATCCCAAGGGAAATGAATGGAAATATTCACAGAAATTGTACACAAGAATATTTGCCAGCTAGACAAGGCTTGCAGGCCTCATTCTCCTTGAACTGTCTTATATTTTTCTTATCTGACTTCTGTCTTTTTTCAATCATCATGTTTCTTAGCATAGGCCAGTGTCCCACAAATCTTTCAGAGCTGCAGCACTCTAAAACCGATGCCGCAGCCAGAAGGCATCCAGAAGTGCATGGACGTCGACGTGATGATGTCACGCACATGCATGATATCATCATGTCAATGACCGCACATGCGCAGAGGCCCTCTGGCTTCAACCTTGAACTTTCACTTCACTGGTGGGGAATCCTGTAGGAAGGGAGGTGTGGGGAGAGGAGGAGAGATGCCGGTGAGGAGGAGACTCATCGGCGCCTCTCCTCTTTGCCAACATCTCATGGCACACCTTGAATCTGCCACGGTACACTAGTGTGCGATACACTGGCATAGGCCATTTTCTTTAATTGGGTCCTGGAATAGGGGCCCAAGGTCCTTTGGTTAGATTTTTGCCCCATCAGATAAGATATAACTGTACTGAGCATGATTTTTGGGCATGTGGCCTAGTCTGTGATGGATATTTGGGGGCTTTTTGCCCCCATCTTGAACATCAGGGTTTGCCTCATCTATAGCCTTTAAATTATTTTGGGCAAGGAGCAACAAACACCTGAGTGCGATTTCATTATAACAAGTGTTATCTTTAGTTCATTATTTTTGCAAAAGTATAGTTATGAATACTGACACCTCAAAGATTGGGAAAATTTTATTTCCTTTACTTTGAAGGTCAGGAAGGGCTGATTATAACCATTATAACCAATGGAGGCAAAAGGATAAAAAAGGTGTGCTATTTCTCATGTTTGGGGGGATTTTGTTGGCAGGAGCTCTTGCTGGCCTGATTAAAATCCCCATCTTTCTGAATGTTTGCAACTTTGAGTGCTTTGTGAAGATATATCTCTTTCTTCCTGTTTGTGTGTGTCTGGAATTAGTGATCTGCATGAGTTCTTGCCACCTCAATGGAACTCCCTAAGTATGAATGTCTTTTCTGTTTGTATGCAATTCTGGATCTTGTGACTGATGTGTGTGTGGGGGGGTGTGTGACCGGTGTGTGTGTGTGTGAGTGACTGGTGTGTGACTGTATGACTGGTGTGTGTGTGTGTGTGTGTGATGTGACTGATGTGTATGTGTGTGTGTATGTGTGTAACTGGTGTGTGGGTGTGTGTGACACTGATGTGTATGTGTGTGTGTGTGTGTCATGCTGTGCCTCACAGAACTGTCTCTAGGTAATATGCATCTATCTATCTTCTCTCTGTAATGTGTCTATCTTCATCTGATTCTTTCCCCTCATGCAAGATTTCTCACTTCTCTCATCCACATTATAAGGTTCTAAAGAATATTTTTTTTTCCAGTTTGCTCTAATTACTCCTAAGAGTTTATTCTTGCAGTGTTTCCAGATGTCTTGGAATCTTCCTTCTATTGTGAGTGTGTGATACATTTTTCCTTCCTTGTTCTGCCTTTCCTATCTGCTCTGCAACTTTTGCCAGCCTTTAGATAAAGGCTTTTTTTTTTTCAGACTCTTCCCCGCCTTTTGAGACCTATCAGATTTTTTTTCTCTTGCGTAGTGTGTGTTATAGTATGCTGTGGAATAGGGACAATCATCAAAGTTTTACTTGTGCAAATATCTTCCACCCTTTTTCTGTAATGTGTAGTTCTAGTTTGTAATACATAAACTGGATTATGTTTAGCATGCTTGTGTATTTTTCATATATGATATTTTTTTTCTTTGCATGTATGTGAGACGTGTGCTTTTGGAATTAAAACATTTTTGGAGATAAAAGGTATTGGGTAATTCCTGAGCTCAGATGTGTGTGAGATATGTGTTAAGGCATGTCTGGCATGTGTGAATTATATCTTGGGTACTGTGTGAGGTGAGTGTAATGGTTGTAATGGAGCAAGGGGTTTGGGTGTGGCTCCTGTGCCCTTTATAATTGGTGTTTCTGCCCGGTTCTGGTTCCAGTTCCAGGTTGCTAGCAGATAAGCCAGTAGCCAGCGTCAGATGTCATCCAACTTCATCTCAAACGCCCTTTCTTATCAAACTTTTAGGAAGTCAATCAAAACCTATCTCTTTGACAAATTTCTCTGACCCCACTTCAACCTTGATGTATTTCCAAAAACACTTCCAGATAAATTTGTCTAACCTGTACATGCAAGGGTCCACCTTGGGGATTAGCGCCCAGGAAAAGGATCTGGGTATCATTGTAGACAATACGATAAAACCTTCCGTCCAATGTGTGGCGGCAACCAAAAAATCAAACAGGATGCTGGGAATTATTAAAAAAGGGATGGTTAACAAGACTAAGAATGTCATAATGCCCCTGTATCGCTCCATGGTGCGACCTCATTTAAAGTACTGCGTTCAATTCTGGTCTCCTTATCTCAAGAAAGATATAGCGGTGCTAGAAAAGGTTCAAAGAAGAGCGACCAAGATGATAAAGGGGATGAAACTCCTCTCCTATGAAGAAAGACTGAAACGGTTAGGGCTCTTCAGCTTGGAAAAGAGACGGCTGAGGGGGGGATATGATTGAAGTCCTGAGTGGAGTAGAACAGGTATAAGTGGATCAATTTTTCACTCCGTCAAAAATTACAGAGACACTCGATGAAGTTACAGGGAAATACTTTTAAAACTAATAGGAGGAAAAAAATTTTCACTCAGACTAGTTAAGCTCTAGAAAGCGTTGCCAGAGGATATAGTAAGAGCGGATAGCTTAGCTGGTTTTAAGAAAGGTTTGGACAAGTTCCTGGAGGAAAAGTCCATGGTCTGTTATTGAGAAAGACATGGAGGAAACCACTGCTTGCCCTGTATTGGTAGCATGGAATATTGCTACACCTTGGATTTTGGCCAGGTACTAGTGACCTGGATTGGCTACCTGGAGAATGGGCTACTGGGCTTGATGTACCATTGGTCTGACCCAGTAAGGCTATTCTTATGTTCTTATGTAATATCGCTGTCCACAGTCTCCCTCTGTAAACCACTTTGAACTATTTTTGGTATTGCGGTATATAAAAATAAAGTTGGTATTATTATTATTATCCTGACAGAGGCGCACGCTGCTGGGTTTGAGACTTCGTGGTGTAAGTCTCCTTGTCTTTTCTTATATTTTTTAAAGTGTAATAGTGTGATAAATATAGTGTTACCCCCAAGTAAGTTACCTTAAATAATAAAACATAAGAAGTAATTAAGATGGCTGTTCTTGCCTCTTTTCTGTAGCATTCCGTAGTACAAGTATGAGGCTTTTGTCTACCTGGTTAATTAGAAGTCTGTTTCATTTTTGTTCTTTCTACATATCTTTTCAAGGTCAGTGCACTAGCAGAAGTGTTTGCCCACCCCCTTCCCCCCCTTGCTTGAGCTTAAGTTGCATTCCTTTGAAACGATATAGCACTCATGAAGGTAATTGTGGCACTGAATTTGTGCTCTCTGCATCCGTTGTGTGCTTTGGGAACTGGCATGTTATGAGACCTCAGACAGTGAGTTCATTCAATTGTACATTTTCTTTCAGTGTTACGTTGGCCTCTAAATCTAGTCTAATCCATTTTGCTCACTTTCCTCTGAGGAAGTCCAGGTAAATGTTATGGTTCTCTGAACAAGCGTGTCTGATAATTTTGAAGTGGTGAGCTTTTTTGGATTAAATCTTGTGTGCAGTTGGTGGTGTAGGAGAACTCGTTCAACTGAAAAGTTTTCTGGGCTTCTGCTTGCACTGTTAAAGCAAGCTGTGTTTGTGATTGTGCACAGAAAAATGTTCTTTTCTTTAGAAATAGTAAAGTGAAGCACTTCTGTGTTATTTAACTTTAGCTTCCAAGTGGAAAAAAAAAAATTACAGTTGCTGCCTTCAGCAGAATTTGCACGGTAGAGAATTTCTTGTGGTTCTTAAAAACGCAATTGTTTGTAGATATTGACTCTTTGGGCTCTTTTTACTAAGGTGCGCTGGCGTTTTTAGCGCACGCACAAGATTAGCACGTGCTATAGCGCATGCGGCTAGCGCGCACAGCATTTTAGCGTGCGCTAAGCACGCAGTAAAACCGCTAGCGCGCCTTTGTAAAATGACTGCTGACTTTTGGGAACTTTTTCAGAATTGTTTGTACAAGCCTCCTATGGCTATTGCTGACTTTCCTGAGGATTGTTTGTTTATGCGTGCCTGTTTTTATTCTGTTTTATAAATTGATGTACCGGTATGTAACGTTATGGGCTCCTTTTACTAAGGTGTGCTAGCGTTTTTAGTGCACGCAGGAAATTACTGCACGCTACTCCATGCGTTACGCTTCTAGAACTAACGCCAGCTCAATGCTGGCGTTAAGGTCTAGCGCGCGCTATTCCGCGCATTAAAGCCCGAATGCAGCTTAGTAAAAGGAGCCCTAAGTAAACCATTTAGGTTTTAAACGGTATAGAAATTTTAAAAATAAATAAATATTCTATACATGTTAGTTGGAAGAAGCCAACCATTACATTTAGAACTAGCATAATATTAAATACAATGAAACCTTCCACCCAATGTGCAAACAAGATGCTAGGAATTATTTAAAAAGAGATGGTTAACAAGACTAAGGGGTCCTTTTACTAAGGCGCAGTAGCCATTTTAGCACTAACGCTAAACGTTAACGCGTCCATAGAATATAACAGACGCGTTCGCGTTTAGGATGCGCCAAAAAGGCTAGCGCACCTTAGTAAAAGGACCCCTAAGAATGTTATAATGTCCCTATATCGCTACATGGTGCAACCTCATCTGGGGTATTGTGTTCAATTCTGGTCTTTTTATCTCAAGAAATAAATAGCGGCACTAGAAAAGGTTCAAAGAAGAGCGATCAAGATGATAAAAGGGATGGAACGCCTCTCGTATGAGGAAATACTAAAAAGGTTAGGACTCGTCAGCTTGGAAAAGAGACGGCTGAGGGGAGATATGATTGAAGTCTACAAAATCCAGAGTGGAGAAGAACGGGTGCAAGTAAGCTCTGGAACGCGTTGCCAGAGGTTGTGGTAAGAGCGGATAGCGTAGCTGGTTTTAAGAAGAGTTTTGACAATTTCCTAGAGGAAAAGTCCGTAGTCAGTTATTGAGAAAGACATGGGGGAAGCCACTGCTTGCCCTGGATCGGTAGCATGGAATATTGCTACACCTTGGGTTTTGGCCAGGTACTAGTGACCTGGATTGGCCACCATGAGAACAGGCTACTAGGCTATATGGACCTTTGGTCTGACCTAGTAAGGCTATTCTTATATACCTGTACAATTATGAAGAATTGTATATTTGCTAAGGCAGATGTGTTCCTCAGTTGTTTACAAAATCTTCCTTCCAGCAGAGCTGGAGTACATCCAGTGGCTGTTTTGTTTTCACAATAGGAATAATGCTTTTTAACCCTATGCAGCATGTAATCCAATATAAAGAATTAAGCTCTGCAAAGTGTGTATAACCACTGAATTTCCATCTTGGGGTTAATTTTAGTTTGTAGTTTAGCTTGTGTATAGACATCTGACAGTGCTATGGTGGTGTATTTGCTCAGCATGGTTGCTGGAAGCTGCATAATTCAATATGATTTCTTTTACTAAATAATTCTCTGTATAAGAAAAGCAGTCCTAGTTCAATATTTTTGTATTTTAATTCTTCAAAAGGAAACATAATTAAACCTACCCTTTATGAACCGGCCTGTCCACTTGATATTGTATTTTGCCCTTCCTTCCTCTGTCCCCCTCACTGCCTTCCAGCCTTTGTCCCACCTCCCCTGAAGCCGGCCTGCATGCCTGTCTCCCTCCCTGCTGCTCTGAAGCCAGCCTGCCTCCCTCCCTGATGCATTGAAGCCAGGCCTACCCCACCGCTAATTCTTCCTCCCCCCTCCCCCTGGTCTACCGCTGCTTGCTGCCTGCTGCCGCAGCAAATCCAAGAAGGGAAAGGCCAGGCACGTACAGCGAAGGCACACTGCCGGTCCACAAGCCTCCCCCCCCCCCCCCCCGACGTCAATTCTGACGTTGGAAAGAAGGTCTGGGTCAGTCATGCCTGGACCTTCTCTCCAACGTCAGAATTGACGTCAGAGGGAGGCTTGTGGGTCGGCGGCGTGCATTCCCTTTCTGCAGTTACGGCGGCAAGCAGTGGCAGCGGGCAGGGAGCAGCAGCGGTGGCGGATGGTGGTCAGCCTGCTTACCCCCTGACCTACAGGATGGGCAATTTTTGGATAGGCCATGGCCCCTGTGCGCCTCCCCCCACCTCATTCCGACGCCTATGCTGGTGTGTATATATATTTGAGTAGTATGTTTGTGTGAATTATGATAGGATAGACACGGAGTGCAAAAGATTTTATTTCTGAAAGCAGTAAGAAAATGTGATTTTATGTCCTGTGCATTGAATATAATTTGGAAACAGAACTGTCTGAGGTATAATGATCTAAGTGAGAGAGAGCAATGAGATATTGAGCACTTGGGATTTTTAAAGGGATTTATTTGGTAGGTTTAATGTCACAAGTCACCTGCAAATCCCACTGCTTCCACTGCAATGGAGGTTGGAGAATTGCCACTGATTTGTGAGCCCACATGCGAAAAGGGAGGTACAGTTGGTCCATTTTTTGCTTGATCCCTAAATCATCTGCATTAATGACACATCATGTTACCAGTTATAAAGTGAATAAGTCTAAGATCCAGTGGTGTAAACGGAAGATTTGAAAATTATGAGCTACCAACAGAGCTCTCTCCTCTGACAGAAAAGAATCCTTGTCCAAACTAACGGTTCCCAAAAATGTACGCCAGTCACGGGGTTTGCTGGACATACTAAATTTCTATAGAAATTGGATACCCCACTATGCAGTCAGAACTAAATTTCTGAAGCCCTAAGTGCTCAGGACCTGGCAGTTTCTGACCACTCTATGCTCTTTCAGCTGTATATTGATAGCTCAGACAGGCATAGGGCAGCAGTACTAATACAAAAAGATTTCTTTGTTTATCATGTCCAGAGAATTTGTTGCAGTAGAGCTTGCTTATCTTAAAGGGATTGGTATAATAGACAGGAGGGATATTTTTAACTGTACATTGTCAAGAACTGATAAAAAGTTTCATGTTAGTCTCATTTTGGCATGTCAGCTCTCTGGGACCGGAACCCCATGCAGAGAGTGCAATGTGGATTGCATTTAGTTCTTCTCTTTTAGAGGAAATGTGTTCCCAGAATCCTCCCTTCCCTAAGCCTGTATACAAATGTGTCTATTAGCCACCCAACTGTACAAGAAAAGGAATAAAAAGGGTTTAGTTTGTTGTTGATTTTTTGGCATTGGTTTATCTGCATTCCAAGTGTTTCAAACTATTTTATCTCCGAAAAGCTAACAGGTCTCTGAAGACAAAGCTTTCCAATGGACCCCATGCCACCAGACATCCAGCAGTGCTTCCAAACCCACCCACCCACCCCCTCCCCATCTAACCTTATTGACACCTTTTGTTTATTTTACAGTACTATCAGTTGACATGAAGCAGACCCTACAAATGATTTGTAACTGCTCATCTATGAACTGGATCCAAGCATTGCCTCTAACATTTTTTTCCCTTTGAAACAGGTCTCTAAACCAGTGTTCTGATCTCAGTTGACTGCCATGGGGATGTAACCAGCAGACACCTTGCAGCAGGGCCAGTTTTAGACATTCTGGGGCCCAGGGTAGAAATTAAGGATCCCTTCTCCTCTCTGCACCCTCCCCCTGATATCCCTACCTCCCATTACTACTAAAACAATTTTAAACGACTTTTTCACACACAAAACACAGACCAACCTTTACCAAATACAGAACAAGAGACCACAAATAGAAATTGAACTGGGAAACCCAAGAAATTAAAGCTAAGCAAGTATTACAATACTGGAGAAATAAAAAAAAATATGCATTTCTTTCTGTACTGAATACACAAGGCCCAGATCCACCAAAATTTAGCTACCTCCCTAGCTCTGGATGGTGGAGATCCCAAAACCCTGCCAGTTGAAGACCACCTCCTCTAGTCTGGCAGCCAGAAATCTCCAAGCTCTGGATCTAGCGACAGTGTCTCTGAGCTGCCACCAGTTGCAGAGCTTAAAGAGTTTTGGCTGCCAGTCTGGAGGAAAAGTTTTTCCAGCTGGCAGGGCTTTAGGAAACCCACCAACTTAGGTACAGGCAGTCCCCGAGTTATAGATGCCTGACTTAAGTACGACTGACGGTTGCGGCTTCATTTGAATTCACTGAGCAGAATTTCCAGTGGCACAGACTCCTACACTTCTCCTGTAGCAGATTCAGGAATGATGCATGGCCACATTAAGAACAGTGTGTGGTTGTGCATGCTGTACCTTAGAGGGAACACTGGTTGGGACAGTTGGCCCTTTTGTCACCTGGGAGCAGAGGTAAGCAGCAAGAATCTTAAAATCTACAAATTCTGAGTTACTTACAAATCCAACTTAAGAACAGCTTTAAAAACGTAACTCGCTCTTAACCCGGAGACTGCCTGTATTTATACTTTGCATTTGGGTAGGAGGCATGGGGCATGGTAAGAAAAAAATGTAGTGCCCACCCACTTTGGGCTCAGGGTCACTGCCCACCCTCATTCCCCCATCAGTTGTCTGGAAAGCCATTGGACACAATACAAGGATCTGTGATGCACATATTCCAAAGCTAACATTCCACCAGTGGCATACCTAGCATAGATGACACCCAGGGACGATCATTTTTAAACATCCCCTCCTCTATATGAAGAACATAATTTTTGGTAATAATCCACAAGTCGCACATGAGTGTACCTAGGTAAAGGCATCTTAAACATTGCAGGGAGCACTAGAACATCATACATCCAAGGCAGATTAGAACAGATCAATCATGCAGAGTCAATGCTAACAAAAAACATGTCTTTTGTACACACAGAACACGGAAACACCCTCACCCCAGTATGGAATAAGTAATCATAAACTAAAAATAGAAATATGTAGACATAAGTTAAACTGAATCATCAAGAAGCCAGACTCTGCATACAATGCAACACCACAGAAATAGAAACAGTGATACATGTCCCCTAATATTGTACAAAATATAAAGACAGCAAATGTATATTTGAGAAAAGAGAAATAACAAATCACTTTATAAATTAACAAATAAAAATTAAACAAAAAATGGAAAATAAGATAATACTATTTTATTGGAATAATACATTTTTCAATTAGTATTCAGAGGTCAAAATCTCTTTCCTGAGGTAAGTAAAGTATACTGCTGTTACAGTATCCTGTCTTGACCTAAAAACGGGGAATTTGGTCTCTGAAAGCAAGCCAAAAATGCATTAAAATTAGTCCAATAAAAGGATCACCTTATTTCCATTTTCTGTTTATAAACATTTCTCAACACAGCTACAATAGTACTTTATCCTAAAGCAAAAAAAAACAACCCAAATAAATAGAATTTTTTTTCTACCTTTTGTCATTTGCTTTCTGCTTTCCTCATCATCTTTACTTTGACTGTTGTTGCGTCACACACTCGGCTTGTGAATCTAATCTACACAGGTGTTTGTTTTATACCCTTTTTATTGCTGTTCATTTTATACCTTATCTACCATGGACCCCTGAAGAAGGTGTGTTCTCCGAAACACGGACCGTGTTGGGTCCCTTGGTTTGTAATAAAATGGTATCATTAACTGCATTAAATATTTGGTATAATAAACATTGCCTGCATCTTGTACATATCAGCCTGCAGTTTGTTTTTTGCTTGTTGCCTGGTGCACTGCAGACTTTGTTGGATTTTTTGGGTGTTATTTCCTCATTATCTCATCATTCTCTTCTTTCCATCCACTGTGTGCCCTCTCTCTGCCTCTTCTGTATGGCATCTGCTTTCTTTCTATGCCTCTTCCAGAACTGCCTGCCTCTCCCTCCCATCTCTCCCCCCCATTAGTCTGGCATCTATTTTCCCTCCACTCATCCCATGATCTAGCATCTCTGTATCCTTCCCTCCCATATCTCCTTCCCTGCCTTCCCCTCCACTGGTCTGGCATCCATCTTCTTCACTCTGCACTTACCATGGGCTGGCATCTCTATCTTCTTCCCCCTCTCCTGTGGTTTTTAGTGTCTATCTCTTCTCATTTCCTCCCCTTAGATCTTGTATTTGTTTCCTTACCCCTTTTCTCCCCCCAGTTCTGGTATCTCTCTTCCCTTTCCTTTTGTTCCCTGGTCTTTTTTCTCAATTTATTTTCTGCCTTCATCTAGATTAAAGTCTTTCTTACTATCCAGTCCTCAATTTCCCTCTTTTCACTATGTCTCCCTACAGCTTGCCACCCCTTTCCTTCACCTCATCCAGTATTTCATTAACTCTATCCTCTTCCCCCCATCCAGCATGTGCCCTTTTTTCTTTATCCTCTCCTTCCATCCAGTATATGCCCTCTTTCTCCACTTCCATTCAGCATCTGCTCTCCTCTCCCCACTGACATCCAATGTCTGCCCTCTTTTCTCTCTCCCTTTACTCCACTTTCACCATCTGCCCCCTCTCTCTCTCTCTACCCCAATTCCATTGAGTATTCTGCCCCTCCTTCTCCCTCCACCCCAATTCCATTGAGTAGCCTACTCTCTCACCTCCCCACCGCTGCTTCTGCTTTTCCACATTCTCCTGATGGCACATAATAAAGCTCAAGCGCCACTCAACTTCTTACCCTTGTTGGCGCATCTCCCTTTCCCCTCTCCCCTCACCTTTGCAGTCACCTTTCCAAATCATAGTTTTATTTTTCAGCAGGGCTCCGGCGCAGCCACCGTTTTCATAAGTTGTGGGCAGCTGCCCGGTTTGAAGCTTTCCCTCTGACGCAATCCATCCAGGCAGAAATAGGAAGTTGCATCAGAGGGGAAACTTCAGACTGAGCAGCCGCCCGCAACTTATGAAAATGGTGGCTGCACCAGGGCCCCGCTGAAAATGAAAACTGTGATTTGGAAAGGTGACTGCGAAGGTGAGGGGAAGGGAGGGGGCTGGGCCAACAAGGGGACCATCCGGATGCCTGGATCATGGGGCCCCCTAGAGCTCTGAGGCCCGGCTCATAGTCAAAAGTGCGTGACGACAAAGGCGCGCCGACAACCCAGCACAGACAACTGAGCGCAAGGCAGAAGCGCGCCAAAAAAACCCAGTATTTTAAGGGGCTCCGATGGGGGGTGTTGGTGGGGAACCCCCCCACTTTACTTAATAGAGATCGCGCCGGTGTTGTGTGGGGTTTGGGGGGTTGTAACCCCCCTCATTTACTGGAAACTTAACTTTTTCCCTCTTTTTTAGGGAAAAAGTGAAGTTTTCAGTATAATGTCGTCGCGCGCTTTTGACCTGTCACCCTGAAGCCCAGGGCAGTTGCCCTGTTTGCCTTCCCCTAACACTGGCCCTGCCTCGCAGTGGTATTTCCTTTGACCCACTCTCTGGAGACCCCATCCTCAATTCTCCTTTGTTAAAGAGATCTTTGTTTATTTTTCAGCCTTGCAAGTACCAGAGTCTGTCTCTCCTCTCCCCCTGACCATTTGTGCAGGATACAAGTCCCTTGAAAACATCAGGGTGTCCTCGCAGAAGAATTTAGATTTAAACCAATTTATTGATGACAGCATAGAAGTGAACAACACACAACATAACAACCAGCTCATAGTCACCAAAGATTTTGATATGCGTGAACGGAATACACAAGAAAACAACCTCCCCCTTCCCCCTCTCCCCCAATCAAATCCCAGGTCCATCCAAAGCTAGTGAATGATCCGGCAAGAACCTTAGTAGCATCAAGAACAAAAACAGCAAATATAATATAGAGTAGAAAGTGTAGAAACAGAATCAGCAAACAACTGAAACTGAAGTGCATAACAACAGAACCCCCCCTCCAAACATCAACCCCGTAGGCTTGAACAAAAAAATCCACCCTCCAAGCCTTGCAGAAGACTTTAATCCCTGTTGTCAGAGGAAATCTGATGATTTAATTCAATGCTATACCTAGAGCTGCTCCAGCAGTGCAGCCCCCCACCCCTATCCCCCATTCTCCTTTAGTAATAAAGTTCCATGTTTACCTTTCAGCATTGCAAGTTACAAGTACATTTGAAAAGACTGTTTGTCTCTCTATGCCTCTTTACCCCTTTGGACATTTTACTGTTGAGTGGCATGTTACAGATACACTTGAAGAGACTTTCCGGATTGATCAATATTGCATACTTTTATTATTTTCTTTGACCTTCTAACCTGTATCATTATAAAGTTATGCTATGATTCTTACGGAGAAGCAAGATGGGGGCAGCGTGATAGCAGCCAAGAGCTGGAGCTCCGTCTTACCTTGCAATACTTTTTGGTCGTGTCTTTACCGACCGTGAAATTTACATTCTCTCCTAACAGGGAGTTGAAAGATGCCTCACAGCAAACGCAAGGGGGTTGTTCGAGTGGATCCTCCTACACCTGGACAACTTTCGATGGACCGGTTATTAACAAGCTCACTGGCTGTAGTGAGAGGGGGATTAATCCCTGCGGCTGCTCCGGTGGAGGGAGCCATCGGAGCCTTACGGCTTGACTTGAAACATCATTGTCCCCCCCCCCCCCAGAAGCCTGTTCACCACCCAATCCAGCTCAGGAGGATGTGATTGATGAGAATGCTGAGGACCCAACGAGCCTGACACAAACTGAAGGAGGATCCCACATTATCCAGGAAGCCGAGATGACATCATGTAGAGGAGTGGAGGAACAGACTCCTCACTGGCGACTTTATCTAACATCTGAAGACTGCTCCAAAAATTAGAAGCTGCAACAACTAAATCTGCTGGCGATATCTCCAAAGTAGTGAGTAAATTGGACAAATTATCTGATTCCGTTCAAAATATTAAAATTGAAACGGACTCTAACTGGCTCAAATGAGTAATGAAATTTCCTTTTTACAAAACATTTCTGCTACCGTTGTTAAGGATAGTCTTTTTACAAAGAAAAATTGAACAGCTGGAGAATTTCAATCGGGGGCTCAATTTACGAGTAATAAATTTCCCCAAGTCAGTTTTATGTACTCCTTTAGATCTGTTTAAAAAATATTTAATGGAAAATTTGAAATTTGCCTCTGAAATGATGCCTCCTATAAACAGAATTTACTACTTACCTAAAAGAAAAGTAAATATACCTGAAAATCAACAAGAAATAGCACAGCAAATTGATTTTAACAACCTAACAGATATATTGGAGAATTCTCAGGAGGAGATCGAATATCGAGGAACTTTGGTAGTATCATTAGTCTTTGAACAGGACTTACCGTATTTTCACATAGATAACGCGCACCTGTGTAAAATGCGCACACGGGTATAGTGCGCGAAAAACACAAATTTATGTACATAAATTTTTATATACCGCGCACACCCTTATACCGCACATGCTGCCCGACTCTCCCGTCGCTACCCAACTCTCCTTTCGCCCGCCCCAACTCTCCTCTGGCCACCCCGACTCTCCTTTCGCCCGCCCCGACTCTCCTCTGGCCACCCCGACTCTCCTTTCGCCCGCCCCGACTCTCCTCTCCCCCTTGAAGTCCTGTCCCCACCCTGAAAGCCTGATGCCCCCCCGATGTCCGATTCACCCCCACCCCCGCAGGACCGCTCGCACCCCCACCCCGAAGGACCGCTCGCATGCACCCGCACCCCCACCCCAAAGGACCACTCGCACGCACTCCCACCCGCACCCGCACCCCCACCCTGAAGGACCGCTCATACCCCCACAGCCTCCCGACCCCCCCCCCCCATCATGTAGAAGCTCCTACCGGTGTCCTGCTGCTTCCTCTTGGCGGTCCCGACTCCCCGACACGATTGGGGCAAAAGGGAGCCCAAGCCCTCTTGCCCCGCCGACTCCCCCACTCCCCGACAATATCGGGCCAGGAGGGAACCCAAGTCCTCCTGGCCCTGGCGACCCCCCCCCCCCCCCCCGCTAGTTGTTCAGGCCAGGAGGGAGCCCAAACCCTCCTGGCCATGGCGACCCCCTACCCCCACCCCGCACTACATTACGGGCAGGAGGGATCCCAGTCCCTCCTGCCCTCGACGCAAACGCCCCTCCCCCCAACGACCGCCCCCCCCAAGAACCTCTGACCGCCCCCCCCCAGCCAACCCGCGACCCCCCTGGCCGACCCCCACGACACCACCACCCCCCTTCCCCGTATCTTTGTGTAGTTGGCCGGACAGACGGGAGCCAAACCCGCCTGTCCGGCAGGCAGCCAAAGACAGAATGAGGCCGGATTGGCCCATCCATCCCAAAGCTCCGCCTACTGGTGGGGGCCTAAGGCGCCTGGGCCAATCAGAATAGGCCCGGAAGCCTTAGGTCCCTCTTGAGGGCGGGGCCTTGGGCACATGGTCGGGTTGGGCCCATGTGCCTCAGGCCCCAAATTCACGTTAAGCCTTTTCCTAATAATAATTTTCATTGTTAATAAGAATTGATTGGGTGTTTGCAAAGAAGCTCAATTGAACCCCTCTATGCATATTATTCCCTTGCAGGATACCCCTTCTAATGTCTTTCTCCACTCTAAATTCCTCTGTGCTACTCCTAGTCTTAACCCCTCCCCTGAAGATGTCTCATTAGTCTTAGCTCTCAAATATGTTAGCAGTACATTTCCCCTCATTCAGACTTGTTTAGAGGCCCTTAGAAGTACTACTTGACTTCCTTTTGTTCCCTTTGCTGTCTCTGCTGAATTACATATGTTTATTAGAGGTTTACAATAAAGTTGTTAACCAGTTACAGGATTTGTGAATGTTTCTTAACAATGTGGCTTTCTGTTTATGCTAGGCTGTTCCTATTCGGGGGAAGGCTTATGCACTCTGGTATTTCTTAGTTCACCTGTTTTCTTTGTTTACTTTTCAATTCCTTTATCTTAGCCACATCTTCCTGTCTCTTTTCTATATATGTCTGTCTGTACCACCTCTGTTGATTAGTTTTCTTACTTTCTCCCCTGACTTTCCTAAGAATTATTATTTTTATTTATTTATTACACTTATAGCCCACATATCAGACATCTATGCGGATAACAATAAGTACCGTATATACTCAAATATAGGATGAGATTTTTGGGCCAAAAAAATGGCCCCAAAATGGGGGTCTCGTCCTATATTCAGGTCATCACCCGATGACCACCCAATATCCTCCTGGACTTGCTGCAGGCCTGCCGTTAGGCTGGGACAGGAGAGATCCCTCCCATCCCGGCCGATACTAACAATTTTTTATGCCCCCCCCCCCCTTGGTGCAGCGATGTATGGACAGGAGTGAGCTTTCTGCATTCCTGCCCCTCCTTCCGATCTCAATCCCAGCAGCACACCCGAGCCACAATGCAGGAGCAGCTTTTCGAGCTCCTGTCTGGCCCTGCGCCATTCCCTGAATGGCTGCTGCCAGTTTTCACGGCACTCGCGAGAACAGGCAGCAGCCATTTAGGGAGCGGCGCAGGGCTGGGCAGGAGCTCAAAAAACTGCTCCTGCGTACCAGCCCGGGTACACCGCTGGCTGCTGCCCACTAGATTGGAAGGAGGGGCAAGAACATGGAAAGCTCGCTCTTGCCCATACATCACTGGACCACCAGGGAAAAAGTATGTGGGGGGGGGGGGGGGGTAAAAAATTGTTAGTATTGGCCGGGATGGGAGAAGGGAGGGAGGGAACCCTCCTGTCCCAGCCTGGCACTAGACAACTAGAGGGGGAAGAGGGTACAAGGAAGGAAGGTGGGACAGGGTGCAGAGCCTGGCAGGGAGTGAGGGGGGCTGATATCAGAGCCTGGCAGGGAAGGGGGCTGAGTTCAGAGCCTGGTAGGGCAGGGAGGGAAGGGGGCTTGGTGCACAGCCTGGTAGGAAAGGGGGCTGGGTACAAAACTTGGCAGGGAGGGGTGCTGAGTGCAGAGCCTGGCAGGGGAGGGCATGAGGGAGGGGACACTGGGTGCAGATCCTGGCAGGGCACTTGAATATTAAGCCCCTGTCTTATATTTGAGTCAACTATTTTTCCTCCTTTAGGGGGGAAAAATTGGGGGGTCTCAACATATTCAGATGAACTTATAGTCGATATGTAATGCACATAATTTAAAAAAAAGAAAATATGACATACATCAACAAACAGAACATGGCAGATCATTATAAAATAATAGCATACAGTAAACAACCTTAAACCTATACCTTAAAATAATTAAAACCAAGTTTCTTTCCTGCCACCTCTGATGTTGCTAGTGTAGTATGAAGATATAACAGAGATCCTATGTACTTGTGCAATATTCAATATGTACTTGTGCCTCTATATCTGCAAACTCAGCTGCTCATACCCTTATGACAATAATTGACTAGATTAGAGCTTTTTCTTAGCTTATCTACCTCCCTTTTTCTACTTTTCACTAGTAGCCACCCCTCACTTTTAGTTTTAGTCCCTATTGCTATGCATTTGCTGTGGAACCAGTTGACCCTTGACCAATTAAGAACATAAGAATATCCTTACTGGATCAGACCAATGGTCCATCTAGCACAATGTGATAAGATTGTGCAATTTTTGAGTTTGGAGCATCAGTTTAAACAGGATATCAGTCCATTCCTGTTTACCCAGTATCCCATCTTCACAGAGGCCAATCCAAGTCACAAGTACCTGGCAAAAATCCAAATTGCAGTAGCATTACATGCCACCAATCCAGGACAAGCAGTTTATTGACTTTTCCTCCAGGAACTTGTCCAAACCTTTTTGTAAAACCAGCTACATTAACCGCTCTTACCACATCCTCTGGCAACACATTCCAGAGTTTAACTATTCTCTGAGTGAAAAAATATTTCCTCCTATTGGTTTTAAAAGTATTACTCTGTAACTTCATTGAGTGTTCCCTAGTCTTTGTAAATCTTGATGCAGTAAAAAATTGATCCACTTGTACCCGTTCTACACCACTATACATCTGCTATGACTCCAGGTCAGTGGGACTTAATAATCTCTTGGTTTAGAAAATTAGGGCATTGGACTTTTGTTGTGGGGGGGGGGGGGGTGCACAATTGTAAGGGGTCATTGGGGGAGGTACTTTGGCAGCGGTGGGGGGTTCTTTTTTTATGGGCAGATACTTTGCTTGTGTAATGCATGCAAAATATCTGTGCCATTGAAAAAAAACAAAAAAAAACAACAGGCATTCCTGTCGGTAACACAGTTACAAAAAAAGCAAAAAGCAGATCACTTCAGACTCTATCCAACCCACAATATAATGAACTTAATAGAAAAAATGGATAATAGAATATAAATTATTCAAAATTTTTTTTACAAACTAATGTAACCAATTGATATACATATCAATACAACATAAGTAACATCCTGTTCAAGCTGTTCACACAGCAAGCCAGCTCTTCAAATACTCTACAGCAATCGGGTTTTAGGATCGGTAAAACCCAATGCTAAATAGCCAAGCAATGTAAGTGAATCAATCACTTGGCTATTTTGCATGGGGTTTTACTAATTTGCATGGCCTGATCGGAAAATAGGCGATCAAGGGGAAAAACCTACAGTGGGCTGTTTAGTGAATCGGGTCGGTTAGCGACAATCGCTGACTTTAATGAATCTAGCCCTAGCATGATTTTCAGGGTAGGTCTTAATATAAGCCCTACCCCAAAAATAAGCCCTAGTTAGATCACCCCTGAAGCCCTTCCCGCCCGCCCCCTCTCCCACTGCAAGATCGACATACCTCCCTCCAAACAGCAGCGTCAGCAGCACTTTAAACAGGCTGCTTCGCGGTCTCCTACCCTCTGCCACAACACTGATGATGTCATCAACAACGTGGCACAGGGAAGGCGCTGGCAGGAGAAGGCCATGAAGCATATTGTTTAGAGTGTTGCTGACGCTGCTGTTTGGAGGGAGGTATGTGGTCTCATGGTGGGAGGGTCAACAGGGTTCGGCTGCGTGGGGAGATGGGAGGGAGGGATAGAAAGATGCTGCAGAGAGTAATGGGTGAGAGGGGAAGAAAGATGCTGCACATGTGGGGAAGAGAAAAGAAAGAGGAAGAATTGGGGTGGAGGAGAGGAAGAGAGAGATGATCATTGTACATGAAAAAAATAAGACAATCCCCCAAAATAAGCCCTAGTACATTTTTTGGACTCAAAATTAATATAAGACAGTGTCTTATTTTCAGGGAAACATGGTAGAATCCTGTCCCAGTTCTTAAAGGTTCCTTATTGCAAATAGTTAATGGCACCACAGAGAAAGGGATCAACAAGTACACAAACAATGACAAATAAAACAAAAACTGCACAGGCCTACAGAACTGGGACTAAAATATTCTTTACAGAGACCCGACACTGCCAATGTTTCGGCCAAAGGCAAGCATCAGGGGTCTAAAATGATGCACAAATAAATATAAAACATAAATTAAAATATTTTGAAAAATCCTATCCTTTTACATTCAGATTTCACATAAAAAAAAGCTTTTTTAGTTATATCTATTTTCTCTTTTGATGTTTCTTTCCCTTAAGGACGTCTATTTTTGTTCTTTCTCTTACTTAGGAGAAATTGCTATGAACCCATCACCAGCCTTAGAATCCATTAATGTGTTAATCTATGCAAAATGCTCAGAGATGGCTACAAATTGTATTTAAATGTAGTCAAACAGATGTTAATGAGGTCATTTGCTATGCCCTTCCCATTGTCAGAGAACTGCGCACAAACAAACCCTGCCCTTACCACTGGAAAAATAATGTCATCTAGAAGCTGGCAATGGAGTGTGTGAAAAGAGGATTTTTCTCTAAAATCTGCTGGTTTTTAATTGTTGTGGAAGTGGAAGTAACCCCATGCAAGCCTCTAAGTCAGTGATTCTTAACCTTTTTCGCGTCTCGGACCCTTTTAAGAGCCTGATGAAAGCTAAGGATCCCCTTTCCCCACAAATATTCACATAAACACAACTTTGCATGCAATGAATATAATGTACTTTATCGATATTTGATTGTCTCATACATATATGATTTACACAAAGTACAGTATTATTAAACTGTAAACAGCCTAAAAAACATATGTATGAGACAATCAAGTATCGATAAAGTACATTATATTCATTGCATGCAAAGTTGTGTTTATGTGAATATTTGTGGGGAAAGGGGATCCTTAGCTTTCATCAGGCTCTTAACCCTTTCAGGACCAAGGGACATATTTGTCCCATAACTTTAAAATCCTATAAATTTTGATTGGGATAGTCTACAGTTCTAAATTTGATATGTACGGATTCCATATGATATTGCCTTTATGTAAACAAACTGGTTCCGACATTCATTCATTAGCGTCGTTGCCAGATTGACGAGAAGATTCACTTGCCACACTGTCCATAAGCCAGAAGTGTGATTTTTTTAAAAAAAAATAATGATATTTCACAAAAAAAATCAAGTTTTTGGCATCTGCAAGCCCTTTTTACCATAAAAATGTCGTCAAAACCACAAAAATTGGCCTACGATCCTTATGGTCCTGAAAGGGTTAAAGGGGTCCGAGACTCGAAAAAGATTAAGAATCACGGACAAAGGGCTAGATTCACTAACCTGCCCGATCGTGACCGTCCGTCTCTGATCCGGGCAGGTCCGATGGATTCAGAAACCAGCAATATTCAAATAGGGGCGATCGGAGAAACGCCCCCCATCTACTGACACGGATCGCAAGCGTGCGATCCTGATGCATGCGCAGACCATCTGCTTTCCCTGTAGATGGTCTGCGCATGCGTTCGTGTTCATTCTGCTCCGGGTTTTTGGGGGGGCCCTGACTCTCCTGCTATCTGAATCTAGCCCAAAAGCTGTCTTGAAGTGCGATCCCTGGCAGCAGCAGCCTCTTAAACTCACTGGCCCTGACTCTCCTACTCTCTGCCACCTTCTCTGCAGTGAGAGCCTGCAGGCAGGGCAGGATTAATTTGTTGAGGGCCCCTAGGCACATAAGTACACTGGGCCCCCTGCCCCACTCCACCCCATCATGCGCCCAGGCGGAAACAGGAAGCTGCATCAGAGGGAAGCTTTGGGCAAGCAGCACTGATTGCAAAATTACAGTTCTTGTTGCCTTTCTTACCTGCGTTGCTTGCTTGTCTTACTTTCCATCAATGGGGGGGGGACCATGTTGCCGATCGAGGTGGAGCCTGCGTTGCTGATCAGAGGGGCCTGCGTTGCTGATCGATGCTTGAGGGGTCCATTGCCGTTTGGAAAAAACAATGTTGATGCCCTCCTTCATCGGGCCCCCCTGACCATTTCGGGCCCTAGGCATATGTCTACTTGGCCTATTGGTTAATCCTGCTCTGCCCACAGGTTTAAAGCGAGCCTGCACTGCGTAGTGCAGCCCCGCTTTAAACACGTGGGTTCGCACTGTAGGGAAGGAGGCAGAGAGCAGGAGAGTCGGGGCAGAAAGGCAGGAGAAGAGCAGAGAGCAGGGCGGCAATGGAGCTGGAGAGTCGGAAAGGACGTTTGCGACTGGTCCCCAGCAGTCGCTTCTTGAGTTGATCAGCCAGCCCAGTCGGTTCACAAAATTTGGTTTGTGAATCGTGTCCCTGCCTACTTTGCATGCCGTTCCCCTCATTTGCATGCGGATCGGCAGAGAGGTAAGTGAATTGGGCTGGAGTAAAATCAAGTCGCAAAGGGGTCACAAACCGATTGGTATACGATCAGTTTGCTTTATGAATCTAGCCCTTAGAGGCTTGCATAATTATAATGAGAGGCCATTACCTTTTTGCTTAAAAAAGAAACTGTAAAGTAAAAAGTCTAAAAAAAGCACTCCTTTTTTAAGCAAAAAGGTAATGGCCTCTCATTATAATTATGAAATACAATCCTCTTGTACAAATTAAAACAGACCTACTACTACCAGATCTACTACTACTACCAATGGTAGTTTTCTACTACCATTACTGCTATTACTACTACATCTACTCTCTTGTTATCTGTGAGAAAAATCAACAGTACCGGGCTGTACAGTGAATATAAATGTTAATTTTTATCTGACCCTCATGGACCCCCTAAAACTCATCCATGGACCCCAGGTTAAGAACCCCTGCTCTGAGTGCTGGCACTGAAAACCAAATGTGTGCGAGACCAAGCAAACTCGAAAGTGAAAGCATCTGTTTTCTGCACTTAAATATACACTTCTCCCTCCGTATTCACTGTGATAGGGGATTAACAGAACCGCAAATACTGAAAAACCGTGAATAACTTTTTTTATATGTTATTTGCTGTTTTCTGTTAAAAACCATCATGAATATGGCGAAACCGCAAATAACACGGTGGGAGACCTGGCCTGTTTCTGAAGGAGAAGCAAAACACGGCGAACAAAGCGCTGGGAATCGGCGATTTTCTCCGTAAACGCTTGGAATCAGCGATTTCTCTATGCAAGCTGATGTCATTTTGGGGGGAGGGGCCAGCAAGCTAAAAACCGCGGATAATCGAAACCGTAAATGCTGAAACAGTGAATACAGAGGGAGAAGTGTAAGCCTTTCAAGCGGGGAGAACATTTGAAAACCTTATATTTTAAAGGCACAAAAGAACGGTGCTGACATGTGCTTCACTTTATGGTGTGCCTGGCTCATGCCCACAAGAGCTGTGCTTACTGCATAACTGTTGTGTACACATGCCAGGCATATTCTTCCCTCTTGCTTTTGATCTCACAGTACACATATAATTTGAATGCCATTAGTGTGAGCATTGAAGGGCTATTTTTCTGTGCTATTCCTGTGGTATGGGGAGGGTGCTGTTTGCTATAGCACCGGAGCTTTGAGCATCAGGGCCTCCTTTGGCTGTGATGGTGGTGGTGGCCCCCTACACAGACGTCTGCATTTCCCTGGACATGTTCTCCTTTTGAGGACATGTCTGAGGGTCCAGACAGCTTTTCAAAACCCAGCACTTTGTCCGGGTTTTGAAAAGCTACCCCCCAAATTGTGTGAGGCAAGAGGACATCCGCTCATGCACAGATGCCACGTGAAGACGTCACATGCACATGCATGTGACATCATCGTGGCACATCCGCACATGAGCGGATGCCCTCTTGCCCAACCAGAGCAAGCAACAGGGCGGGGCTAGGGCGGGATTAGGGGAAGGACTGGGGTGTAACAGGGTGGGGATGGGTGAGCCTGGGGGCGAGTCTAGGAGGTTTGGATTTTACAAATGTAAAATCTGGCCACCCTAGCTCTAATTAAATCTCTGAAATACCCATATTTTTCGCTCCATAAGACGCACTTTTTACACCCCCCAAAAAGGGGGTGGAAATAAGGGTGCGTCTTATGGAGCAAATTCCCAAACCCCTCCCGTTACCTTTTTATAAATTCCAAGGCCCTCCCTCGCTGGACGTGGCTACCTGGAGCACTGACAGCTGACACGGCTGCCTCCGAGTCCTCTTCCCTTGAGGCAGAGTGGCACACAAGGCTGCCGGCCTGGCCCCGTGCTGCTTCCCGCAAGAGTTCTTAATAGGAGAGTTCTGGCGGGAAGCGGCGCGGGACCATGCCAGCAGCCTTGTGCGCCACTCTGCCGCAAGGGAGGAAGACTCAGCTGTCAGCTGTCAGTGCTCCAGGCAGTCAAGTCCAGCCAGAGAGGGCCTCGGAATTTAAAAAAGGTAACGGTGGGGGAAGGAGGCTGGGAGCTGCCCTGCCTAATTAAAAATAGGTACGGGGGGCATGGGCCTGCCTGACGGCCAAATTAAGAATAAGGAGGGCGAGGTCGGGCCTGCCTGCGGGAAGGCCTGGAGGGGAGAGGCCTGCCTGCCTGCCTGGAGGGGCTGCCTGGGAGGGGGAACACATGCCTGCCTGCCTGGGGGGGGCTGCCTGGGAGGGGGGAGGCCTGCCTGCCCTGTCCCTACCTGCCTGACACTAGGCCTGCCTGCCCTGTCCCCTGTCCCGACCTACCACTAGAGCCTGGCAGGGAGGGGAGACAGGGTGCAGAGCTTGGCAAGGAGTGTGGGGTTGGGTGCAGAGCCTGGCAGGGAGAATTTGGTTCAGAATGGTTTTTTTCTTGCTTTCCTCCTCTACATCTAGGGTGCGTCTTATGGAGCGAAAAGTACCTTCCCTCAGACTGTCTAAAAATATAGCACTGTGAAAATAAGAACATGTTTTTGTCAAGCTTAAAGGATGGAAGTTTTCAGACAGCCAGATTACTGGGAAATGGCTTTGAAAATGATGGCCAATATAGATATAAAACAATTTAGAGAGTTTCAAAACCCATTTAACCACCAAAAGGCCTATCAAACTTGAAGAACTGGTTTGGTTTTGAAGATACCCACAATATGTATATGTGTCTCAATCTAAAAAAAAGTATTAAGTCTTAGTGCACGCTTACTTGAGAAATAAGGCAACAATGGCAGTTGTGTTCTATTTATTGTTGAATTATATTGTTAACTGAAATGGTATACCTAAAGATTCAACGAACCGATAGCTCTTCAATACTTATTTCCTCTTATGCCCTTTGTTCTTAATTCTCTGGTCTTTGATTACCTGTAAACCGAGTCGAGCTCCATTGGGAGATGACCCAGTGTATAAATCAAAGACTAGATTTGATTTGATTAGAAATGATGGAAAGATGTGGTTTGTTGCATTTGAATCTATATATAGAGAGAGAAAGAGAGATCTTGCAGTTGCTCCTCTGGAACCTGAGCTGAGATCTATATAAGACTGAGCATTTATTTCCCAACATCCCCCCTCCCCCTTATTTTATAGCTCCTCCCAACTCACTTATCACAATCGGAGTCCTCAACACACCTTTATGAAACTTGCAAAAATGGGCCCTAAATTCAACCACTAGTTTGATGTTTGATTTATTTGATAGTTGTTGCTGCTGTACGTTGACTGGGACCATATGAGCCAATTTTTCAAAATGATTGAGGGTGCTAAACCTAATGGAAATTACCCTTCCCTGGACACAGTCATGGAGTTTTCTCAATATTGAGGGTGCTCAAGCACTCGCAGCACCCAACAGAGCAGGCACTTATGACTGGGATTTCCTTTCTGTTTACCTCTGCCACATTCCCAACATCTTTTGCCCTGGCTGACCCATGAGGTGAAAGACCTAACCTGAGAAATGATTAGTGGTAGTAGGGTTCCCATATTTGTGAAGTCAAACAGAGAACACATGACACTACCCACAGCCCCACCCACACTCCACCCATTTCCTTGGTCCCCTCTTCCCATCCTATGTACCCTTTTAGTGCTTCTCTCTCCCTCTGATCCTCCTCTCCCCCACAGGTGCTTCTCCCTCTCCTTCCAACTCCCCTCTCCTGTGGGTGCTTCTTTCTTTATTTCTCTCTAGTATTCCAACTCCCAACCTCCCCCCTCCCCACAGGTGCCTCTTTCTCTCCTTCCAACTTCCTCTCCTGCTGTTTCTGTCTCTCCCCCTACCATTCAGCATTAACCTACCCCATATTCATTTCTCTAGCACTCTCTCCTTTCCATAATGCTTCTCCAGCCCTCCCTGCCTCCTTCTCCATTCTGTTCCTCCAGCCCCCTTCCCTTCTCTCCCCTCCCTCCTCTGATGCTGCTTCCCCTCATGACCTCTCTAGCTCCCGACTCCTCCACCTACCTCCTCCCTGGCTGCTGTAATTTAATCTTCGTGCAGTTGGCAGCAGCAACGAGGTGAGCCTACTACTGCCAGCTTTCCCTGGAAGCCGACTGCAGAGAGGTGGCTTCTGGGGCAGCCTGGTGGCAGCAGGTTCACCTCATTGCTGCTGCCGGCTGCCCAAAGATTAAATTATAGCAACTGGGCCTGGGGAGGAGGTATGTGGTGCAATCAGGAGTCCCCCATTATTATTTTTTAAACATCCAGGCACCTGGAAAGTCCTCTAAAAAGTGGATGTATCTGGGTTTTCCCAGACATCTAGTAAACCTAAGAAGTAGTAGTAGATTCCAGCTCAAGTCAATCTGCCTGGCAGTACACAGCACTGTCACTGACTCACAAGGCTGACCTTCACAATAAACAGTCATGAAATATTTATATTCATTGGCCATAAATCTAGGTTAATTTGCATACCTGGATTCCCTGAAAAACAGGTTGCCACAGGGTTTTTTTTTCTTTATGAGATTTCAGGAACTGAAAGCAATTCTTCCTTGCCTGACTTTTCCTACCCATCTTGGTCTGAACTGAAGTATCATAAATATCATTACTGAGAAGCACTAGTTTCTTTCACATGTATTTTCCACTGTTTAAGAATTGTGAGCAGGATTTCTGTTCTTAGGTATTTGTAAATTTAGGTGTTTATTTTCTATTTAATTAGGGGTTCTTTAAGGGGGCACAAAAAATTGGTGTTTATCACGTTTTCCATGCTGCAGTATTATTGCTGTTGTGTTATTTTTTGTGTAAAATCAAACATGTATATTTACTTCACTTAAGAGTCATTGAATTGAAAAGACAGAAAAACAGATTGAAGCATATAAGACAAGCCAGGGGAGAAATGAGGTGCTTTCTTTCAGGTGTTTATCCAAGAAGCACTTAAAAAAAAAAAAAAAATTGATTGCATAGGGGGTGTTTCATTAGTGCTTATTTCTATGTTTATCAATTAAATCCTAAAAGAGATCCATGGGAATGGAAATCATGTCACTTATTTCTGGGTTCTGTTAGAAAATATATTATATCTTTATGGCTTATTTACCACCTTTGTAGATCCCAGGTTTCCTCAGAGCCACTCATTCCGAAAAATCAAACTGAAAACACCAGACAGGCACTCCTTATACAATGCTTATATTGCACACAGTGCCAAACATATAACAGGCAAACAAAAACTAACCCTCCCGGCTTCTGACCTATTTACATTCAAATACAGTCCTAAAGGCAGCTAGGCATTCTCAATTGTCTGGATTTTCCGCAGACTTCCTTCTAGCAAGTCGTTCTGTGAATCTTTGCAGCAGCTTCCTCCTTGACAGCCCTTCCCCCACTCCCGCTCTATGACTAGGCAGACTGGCCTGTGTTTTAAGACTTCCCCACCCCCTACCAGGTTACAGGTGTTGTCAATTAACTAGGCAGTATGTCAGCCCTAAACTCTAGAAGCAGCTCCTAACCACACAGAATACATCATTATTGTGTAAGCCTCTGGCTAATGTGACTCCCCTACATAACTATCATAGAAACATAGAGTATGACGGCAGAAAAGGGCCGTTGGCCCAACAAGTCTGCCCACTCTAAGAACCCTCCCCCTAAGCATTTCCCTGGAGTGTACCCACATGTTTATCCCATCGTCTCTTGAAGTCGAGCACGTTGCTGGCCTTGACAACCTGACGTGGAAGACCATTCCAACGATCAACCACCCTTTCGGTGAAGAAGTACTTCCTGATGTCGCCATGAAGTCTCCCACCCTTGAGTTTGAGCGGATGCCCTCTTGTTGCCGTGGGACCTGTGAGGAAAAAGATATCTTCCTCCACCTAAATACGGCCTGTAAGATATTTGAACATCTCTATCATGTCTCCCCTCTCTCTGCGTTCTTCGAGAGAATATAACTGCAGCCTGCTTAGACGTTCTTCACACCCTTTCTCCCCTCCCTTTCCAAGCTCATCATTCTTGAACGGTAAATTCTGGAGAGGTCCTTTTTAGATTACCTCACACCTTTTCAATAATAATAAAATACAGTATTGCAATTCTGTCTCTGTCCCCAAAGGGCTTACAATCTAAACACTTGGTAGAAGAGACTCAGCCAGCGGTGGTGAGTGCATTTTTAGCTGCTGCTTCCATTATTCCTGGATATTCAGTGCTGGGCCATGTCTGGGCACCAACACTGAATATCAAGGTATATGAAGCCAGCTATCTCATATGCGGCTAAGTGCAATATTCAGCATAAAGACAGAACTGAGTTTTATGCAGTCCAATTTGGCCACTTAATTTACGTGGTTAAGTGCTGAATATCAACACTTAACCACTTACACTTTAAGTACCAACTCCACCACTGGACTGCCCACCAAACAGCCAGCTTTCAGTAGGGTTACCAGATGTCTGGGAAAACCGGCATCCACTCATGCTCGGAGGCCCTCCAGACATGGCTCTGAGCTCGGGGAAGAAGAGATGAGGGTCATATTGGGGCGGGGCTGGGGTGGAACGGGGAATGACTGGGGCAGAACGAGATGGGGGCCATGTGTCATCTTTTTTTTAATGAAGAAATCTGGTAACCCTATTTCAGTTTAGTGGTCTGTGTTGATATTCAGCAGCACTAACTAGTTAAATGATACTGAATAGCAGTGAATACCCTTGAACAGGCAATTTAAGTGGCCAGGAGCAATTTTATAAATTTCTTTCTTTCTTTAATTTGTTTTCTATCCCGTTGTCCCCAAAAAACGCACAACGGGTTACAGGTTAAACGTACATAATATCAGTACAAGATTAATATGCAAGTTTTCATCCTAGTTGGCACATATTAGGTGTAGTTATCCTTACTTGACACAGACTGGTTCAGTTACCAATATACAATTCTTTGAAGTCCATGGATCTTGGTTACTCTTAATTAAGGGGGAGAGTGTGGTGCAGTGATTAAAGCTACAGCCTCAGCACCCTGAGGTTGTGGGGGTCAAACCTGCACTGCTCTTTGTGACCCTGGGCAAGTCACTTAATCCTCTCATTGCCCAGGTACACTAGATAGATTGTGAGCCCACCAGGAGAGACAGGGAAAAATACTTGAGTACCTGAATAAATTCATGTAACTCATTTTGAGCTCCTCTGGGAGAACAGCATTGAATACCAGATACCATTATAAAATACAGTATAAGTTGGTATTTGTTCACCAACATTTACATGCTGTCATTTACACTATGTAAAATACACACATACATTAGTGCATAGAAGTACACCAAACTGCAATATTCTGTGAATATTGTGCCTACATGTGGAACCTGCCTGCGCTCCACCAACATATACATTGCCTTGCAGCTGCATGCTATATGGATTGCACAGTAAGTTTATAGAATATCACTTAGGGCTAGATTCACTAACCTGCCGATCATGCCCGATCCATGGCGGATCCGTGGCAGGCCGACTGATCCACATTGGGTCAATATTTAAATGCGATTGGAGAAATGCCCCCCTCCGACCACACGGATCGCTAGTACGATCCTGAAGCATGCGCAGATCATCTTCTTTGCCTGTAGATGGTCTGTGCATGCTTACAAAGCTGCAATTTTTTTTTTTTTTTTCTTTTAACTTCACTTTCGAGCCCGTGGTTTTAGTCTGCTTTAACCCGCGGGTTATAACCACGGGCTCGCACTGCGGGGAACAGCAGGAGAGTAGGGGCGGAGCCGGTGAGTTGGGGCAGAGAGCAGGGCAGCTAGTCGGGCAGAGAGCAGGGCAGTTAGTCGGGGCACAGAGCAGGGCGGATAGTATAGCCAATTGTTCGGTTGAGTAGCAGACAGTTCCAACTCTTTTCATAACAGGCACAAGAAAGAAAACTTTAGTGTATAAATATTACATTACATGTTTTCTATCCCGCCAATACCAATATTCAGCACAAAACTTCCTAAATGTCAGCAAAACACACCGCAGGGAGCAGAGAGCAGGGCAGCGAGTTGGGCAGAGAGCAGGAGATGTAGCTGGAAAGTAAGCGAGTGACTGGTCCCCAGCAGTCACTTCTTGTTGATCGGCCAGCCCAGTCGGTGTTTAAGATTTTTGTTTAGTGAATCGCTGCCTGCCTATTTGCATGCCATTTCCCCACATTTGCATGCGCAGAGGATGATCGGCACACAGGTTAGTGAATTGGGTTGGACGAAAATCAGGCTTCAAAGTGGTCGGGACACCTTAGTGAATCTGGCTCTTAGTCACTTATGCATATGAATGTAACATTCACAGGTGTGAGTGCTAATATTCTATAATCTTTGCATGCAAATGGCGCTTATATTTCAGTGCTAAGATTATAGAATTAAGGATATGGGGTAAGTTTTATATTTGTCATCTAAAATATGAGCGGGAGCTGAAAAGTTCTCAGTCCAACCAACTTCCTAAATTCTAAGTGTTATTTTGCCACTGTGGCTGAAAAGAGGGTTATTTTATTTTGCAAAGTGTCAATTTGCAGGATTGTAATGCTATATTTTGACATTGTTTCAGATCATTGATTGAACCATGTCAACGAAAAGTGTGGAATTTTCAAATGTGAAACTCTGAGCCGTCATGAAGTTCCTGTTCCTGCAGAAGAAAACTTTAAGGGAAATCCATGAATGTATGATGAAAACTGAGTGACAAATGCCCATCATACTCCACAGTGAAGAAGTGGTATGCAAACTTTCAGTGTGGAGATTTCGAGACCAAAAATACATCAAGGTCTGTCTCAAATAATGTCAGCTCCTGAAATTATTGACCATATCCATGACCTGATTTTGGTAGATCGGTGAATATTGTCTAAAACAACTGTTGAGAGGTGGGGGATGGGGAGTGGGGAGGAAGTAATCCTGGAGGTTATAAGAATCTAAGCCTCTGGTGTAGGTATTAGAAGTGAGAAGGTTGTTGTGTTTGGGGGGTAGACGGGGGTGGGCGACTCTTCTGACCCATTTCAAGACATATGATTATATTTATTAAATTTCAGTCTTCCTAGTAGTTTCACTCCTTTCTATTTGATGGCAGGATTGGATTCTTGGAGGGTTGGGGAAGTGGGGGTATCTATGAGTTTTTCTGGGTTTTCCTTGGGGATTAATGTGGTGGTGCATATTTGTTCCTTGCTGGGGGAAAGGTGTTGAGTTGGAGGGGTGGATTTATGGAAGGGTAAATAATGATTGATGACTATGGAATATTTATTTTTCCCTCTGCTGCTGTACATTGGATATATGCTCCTTGGTATATGCTATGTTGGTTACTGTAACATTGATTGTCATCAATAAAAATTGTTTGAAAGTAAAACAATTGTTGAGGCACTACAGATACCCAGGGAACATGATGGGTGTATAGTAATCCACAAGCAGCTGGGTATTCAGAAGCTGTCAACCAAGTAGGTGACCAAATGTTTGAATGCTGACAAGAAACGACATTGAGTAGACACTTCCAAGTTGATTTTGCAGCATTTTCAGCAAGCTGATGCCAATGTTTTGGAATGACTAGTTACTGTTGATGAAACATGGTTACACCACTATGATCCGGAGGCAAAACAACAGTCCATGCAATGGCAGCACTCAGGCCCTGATTCTGCAAAGTGTGTCCCAATTTTAGGCAACTGTAGGCTTCCTACAGCTGTCTAATCAGCCAATCGGGATGCACGTTTTTTAAAAAAAATGCTCCCCAGGCAGGCCGCCTATATTGAAGGCGGCTCTGGGAGCCTAGGGAGGCCCGCAAGACCGCCTAAGCTCGCCTAAGGGCCTTAGGCAAACCTAGGCGGCCCTACGTGTCTCCCTAGTAGAGGAAGAGATGCTTACAATGTAGGCCAGCAAAATGCTGGCCTACATTGTAAGTATACGTGGCCGCTATACTTATTGTGGCAAGGGATCTTCCTGCCCCAATAAGTATAGAGGCCGCGGCCGCCTGTCCAATCACCAGCAGGAGGGTGCCAACCCCTCCTGCCGGAAGGCCGCCCCTCCAACACTCCCAATTGCCGGCAGGAGGGTGCCCGACCCCTCCTGCCGGAACCCCCCCCCCCCCGAAACTCCCAATTGACGGCAGGAGGGTGCCCAACCCCTCCTGCAGGAAAGCCACACCCCCTCCGGACCCCCCACATTAATGACTTCCCCATGCTACCCCCTCCAATGACCCCCTAACCTCCCCCCAACTAACCTCTAAATTGTTGGCCAGCCGGATGGGTCTTGCTGCCGTCCAGCCAGCAGGCCTGCCTTTATGAAATGAGGCAGGCCCGCCCCTTCCCAGCCCATCCCCGCTAAGTCTAAGGCCTGATTTACCCAGGCTCTAGGCGCTTGGGACAATCAGGCCTTAGTTTAGTGGGGATGGGCGGACCCGCTAGAAGCCTGGACCAATCAGGCCTTAAGCATAGCAGATCCGCCCATCCCCACTAACTTAAGACCTGATTGGCCCAAGCGCTTAGAGCCTGGGCCAATCAGGCCTTAGACTTAACGGGGATGGGCCGGGAAGGGGTGGACCCACCTCATTTCGACAAGGCAGGCCTGCCGGCTGGACGGCAGCAATACCCGGCCGGCCAACAATTTAGAGGTTAGTTGGGGAGGGAGGTTAGTTGGGGGGAAGTTAGGGGGGTCATCGGGGGAGTGGTAGCGCGGGGGGAGGTCATTAGAGTGGGGGGTCCGGAGAGGGTGCGGCTTTCTGGCAGAAGGGGTTTGGCACCCTCCTGCCAGCAATTAGACAGGCAGCCGCTATACTTATCGCAGCAGGGAGATCCCTTGCCATGATAAGTGTAGCAGCCGCGTCTACTCTAACCCGATTCTCTAACCGGCGTCTGTAACATGGATGCTGGTTACAGAATCGGGGTTAGTGTAGGCCCGATTCTGTATAGGACATCCCTCCCGGGTGTCCTATACAGAATCAGGGCCTCAGGGTCTCCAAGGCCAAGGAAATTCAAGATCCAAAGGTCAATGTTTGAGAATAAGAAAGCTGTTGTAATGACTGACTATCTTCCAAGGGGCTAAACAGTTAATGTAGAATACTACTGTAACTTGCTGCGCCCATTAAAGGAGGCATTGAAAGAAAAAAGAGAGGGAAGCTGCAGAAAAGAATTCTCTTTTTGCAAGACAATGTACCTGCTTACAAGGCTGGCAAAACATAGATGTTTTGATGCATTTGGTGTTTCAGTGCATAGACCACCAGACCACTCACCAGATCTTCTTCCGTCTGACTATTTTCTGTTTCCAAACCTTAAAAAAGAGTTTGAGAGGGTAACAATTTTCAAGTGATTTGGAGGTGATTGCAGCAGTGGAGCAGTATTTCAGTTGACATCAGAGTATTTTTTTGGAAGGATTACAGAAACTTTGGATACGATGTGCCTCGTGTGGTGAACTTAGGGATGAATATGTGGATTAACTTGTAAGTTTCACAGCTCTGTGTTATTTCCTTCTTGGTTGGGCTAAGACCATTTCAGCACCCCCTTGTATCAGTGCCAAAAAGGGTAGTTCTATAAACTGTTCTATAAACTGTCTCCGAAGTTAGGTGCAGTTTAGTAGACGGACATTTAACAGTGATGGAACATACTGATTTAGTGATTAAAAAAATGCTTTTTTGCACTATGGAAGTTAAAGACCATAAAAAAATATTTTGAACCTTTATTGTTTAGATCAGTGGTTCCCAACCCTGTCCTGGAGGACCACCAGGCCAATCGGGTTTTCAGGCTAGCCCTAATGAATATGCATGAGAGAGATTTGCATAGAATGGAAGTGGGAGGCATGCAAATCTGCTCCTTGCATATTAATTAGGGCTAGCCTGAAAACCCGATTGGCCTGGTGGTCCTCCAGTACAGGGTTGGGAACCAGTGGTTTAGATCAGTGTTCTTCAACCTTTTTATACCTATGGACCGGCAGAAATAAAATAATTATTCTGTGGACCGGCATAGGTCCGTGGACCAGCGGTTGAAGAACACTGGGCTAAGTCGTGGGCCAGACCCCGCCCATCTCTACCCAATCTCCACCCCCATAATAGTACTAATTGCACCTTGCACGTCCCGTGCCTCATCTAAAAGCCTTCCCTCTGACGTTGCAATGTCAGAGAGAAGGCTTCCGGTTCAGGCGCAGGATGCCCATAGGAGCCGCTGCCCGTGGCTTTGTGCACTGAATCAGTTAGGAAGAGGAAGCTGGCTCGAAGATAACGACACATTGATCGCACCGTGGACCGGCGGTTGAAGAACACTGTTTTGGCCTGATGCACGTGCTGGCCCTGTGGACCGGCAGGAAATTTCTGTGGACCGGCACTGGTCCATGGACCGGTGGTTGAAGAACACTGGTTTAGATTACTGGTGCAGGCATTAATTTTATCTATTCTGGATTATTGTAATATTATTTACTTAGGGGCCTCTAAGAATTTATTAAGGAAATTGAGGATAATTCAGAATATGGCTGTCCGATTAATTTTTGGTTTGAAAAAGAATGACCACATTAGTCCTTACTATCGTTTGCTGTACTGGCTGCCGTTGGAGGCACGAATGTTATTTCAATTTTCTTGTATCTGTTTTAAGCTGATCTTGGGGCTGTCTCCAACTTACCTTCTCTCACACTTTGTGCTGTATAGTCCGATGATGGAAACTAGAAGTTTACACTTATTCATTTACCCAAAAACTAATAGTTGTAGATACAAGACTTTTTTGGACAGGACACTAGCGTTTCAAGCAGATAAACAGCAGTCTTGGTTAGGTAAATGCATTTGTCAAGCTATGTCGTCTTCCGGCTTTTTTCGGAAAGCAATTAAGATGACGCTGTTTGATAAATTCATCTCCTAACAGAGGTCATTACTAAAAATTGTATTTTAAATAAATGTTTGTATTTTGTATCCTTTTATGAAACACTTTGTATTTCTATACCATTTCTGTATTTCACTGATTGTCCAGCTTTCTTTAGTGTAAACCGCCTAGAAATCTTTTTGGTTAAGGCAGTATAGAAGAATAAAGTTATGTTATGTCATGTTTATAGAATCACACATATTGTCAATCTGTGTGACTAACTCCTTCCTTTATTGACAGAGTCTTAATACCCTATGCCCCCACCCAATCACTTAGATCCAATGATCAACATTTGCTGATTGTTCCCTCTCTCAAATCCATTACTACAAGAAGACAATATATTTTTTCAGTTGGCTCTCCGCAACTGTGGAATTCCTTCCCAATACACATAAGGGAAGAACGTCTCATCGATAGGTTTAAAAGCAAGTCACACTTTTTAATTCCAGCCTTTGATTTTTATTTTATCTCTACCTATTATAATGTATTTCTTCTCCCACTTCCCTTTCAGTCCTGTTTATGTTATGTGATGTGTCTATGTTATTTGTATTGACTCCCCGAATATGGTAATGGTTTTTTGTTTTTTTTTTTAGATTTGTTCATTACTTTGTATTAAGATTAAGCGATTCAACAAATTTAAATAAAACTTGAAAAAAAACTTAAAACAAGAGTTTATAGGAAACTTAAATACATAGGTATAGCATAACAGATTCACAGATGGATTGAGACTGTGCAGTGGAGAGCAGTAGTGTTGCCCAATTCACGATTTGAATCAATTTGTTTGCAGATAAAAATGAATTCACCGATTTGTCGGCCCCCTTAGAGACCTGTTTGGGCTTTCCCTCTGCCACCGGAGCCCTTCATCTAATGTAACTTCTGGTTTTTCCAAACCGGAAGTTACATCAGAAGAAAGGACTGTGGGCAAAGGGAGCGCCGAGTGGACCTCTTTGTGCGCCTGTGTGGATCTGTGGCGGCGGCAGCAAAGCACATTGATTTTTGGTATTTGTTGGCTGCCTCGTTCCCAGTACTTTCAAAGCATTTCCCCTCTCCTCCCTGCATCTAACTGAGTGTAAGTAAAGGATCTCGCTGCAGCCAGGGCAGGATTAACCAATAGGCCAAGTAGGCACGTGCCTAGAGCCCAAAATGGTCAGGAGGGGCCGATGAAGGAGGGCATCAACATTGTTTTTTCCAAATGGCGATGGGCCCCTCCAGCATTGATCGGCAACGCAGGCCCCCCTAATCAGCAACACGGGCCCCACCCCGATTGGCAACGCAGCCCCCTCCCCATCAACGGAAAGTAAGACAAGCAAGCAACGCGGGTAAGAAAGGCAACGGGAACTGTAATTGTGCAAGCGGTGCTGCTTGCCCAAAGTTTCCCTCTGATGCAGCTTCCTGTTTCCGCCTAGGCGCATGGTGGGGTGGGGCGGGGCAGGGGGCCCAGTGTACTTGTGTGCCTAGGGACCCTTAACAAATTAATCCTATCCTGGCTGCAGTGCTGCTCTCTTCTTTTCCCTAGGCCATATAGGAATGGATGGGGGAGGGGAAAGCTAAGGCCAAGGGAGGGGGAAGCTGAGAATCCGGCAGGGGGCTGGGGAAGCTTTGGGGATGATTTGCTTTGTAGAAGATGTGCAGTGGCGTACCTAGGGTATGTGGCATCCGGGGCCCATCATTTTTTGACATACCCCTGCATGTAAAAAAATATTTTTTGTAATGACCATGAAACGGAATAAATGGTCAGAATAGAAACAGGCAGTGAAAATTTTCTTATATTCCAAACATAACATAACATAAATTATGTCTGAATTGTCATGACATCAGAAGTACATATGGAGTAGTTGCAGGTGATGCTTGGGACAGTTCTGATTGTGTTAGTTCGGTTTTATGTGTTTTTTGAATAGAAGGGTTTTTATTTCTTTTTGAAGGTTTTGCAGTATGTGGTCGATGTCAATTGGTTGTAGAGTTGGGGGTCGAGTGTTGCAGCTCGAATGGCTAGGAGGTTGTCGAACAGTTTTTTTCTTTTGACGTTTTTGGTTGGAGGGTGTGTGAATGGTGCGTGAGTTCTCCTATGTCTGTTTGAAGTGGATTGAATTATTTAGCTGAATAAATTAGTTACCCCCTCATCCCACACACATTAATTCTCTTCCATTTTTGTTCCCATTATAAAAAACACTGATAAGTTCCCAGAAAAAAAAATACATTAAAATAAGAAGTGAAAACAAAGGCCCCTACAGATGAGAACATAACATAAGAATAGCCTAACTGGGTCAGACCAATGGTCCATCATGCCCAGTAGCCCATTCTCATGGTAGCCAATCCAGGACACTAATACCTGGTCAAAACCCAAAGAGTAGCAACATTCCATGCTACCGATCCAGGACAAGCAGACACTTCCCCCATGTCTTAATAACAGACTATGGACTTTTCCTCCAGGAATTTGTCCAAATCTTTCTTAAAACCAGCTACACTATCTGCTTTTACCATAACTTCTGGCCACTTCATTTTTAAGTTTAGATCTTTCCTTTCAAACCTTGCTAGATGTCAAATACAGCACAAGGTAACTTCACATGGACTTAACTGTGCAGGAAATGTGAATCTCCTCATACACCCACCATAAAGTGCAAAAACGTGCAAAGGTCTGTTTTTTTCTTTCGATCACTACATAGCCTAATGCCACACAAGCAGCGCTGTTACAAACATATTCTGTAGGTCAATGCTAAGGATAACAAAGTTTCCTTCCTTGGACCAGAAGGAGATACTGATAAACCACTGGAAGAGATCCCAAAACAACACCCAAAGACCCACTCAGTGTGTGATCCAGTTGAATGGAGTGGACTAACTGGGGGATGGAAATGGGCCCGGAGTTTGCTCAGCAGAATTTCCCAGACCACCTCTTCCTCTCAACACATTGACACACTGCACCACCACCACTAGGAACACCTCACTGGGTAGGCCAGCTATGCTATAAACTTTATAAAACATATTATTATATTTTCTTATAAAGCACATATTTTAACTAAACTCTCTGACATCCTCAGCCTTTCCATTCACTAAAATAGAAGGAAGAAAAGTTCCCATTTCCTGCTGTCTCGTGTCCCTGGCCTATACAATATTTTTTTTCTGCAGACCCTTCAAAAGTCTGACCAAATCCTCGTTTCACTTGCATTATAAAGTACTGAGGATGCCATCTCTCCCCAATCCCAGGTCCTAAAGTCTAAGACAGTAGCGCAAACTAATGCTGCCAGATTCAGGAAAAAAAATTTCGATTCGATTCAGCTTATTGAATTGGTTTTTCAATTCGATTTTCCTGCCCAGTTGAGTGATTTTTTTCAAAACTCCTGGTGGGTTTTATAGCTTTTTCACCCCCTTTGGCTTCTCCTAACCACACTGGCGCTGTGGTGTAAATAAAATAAAGAAACAAAAAGGACTTTTCCTCTCTCTGTTAAATCCTAGCTCACGTTTGCAGTCCAACACCAGCTCTGTCAGGATACACATTTCAAATCTGACATATTATAATCACAAAACAGAAAATAAGATTAATTTTTCTACCTTTTGTTGTCTGGTTATATTTCAAATTTTGTTGGTCCAAGGCTCTGGTTTTCTTCTGATAACTTGCTTGCCAGGGTCTCCTTCTTTCTTCTTTCTGCATGCTAACCATCCATCTGCCAACTCTGTCCTCCCTTTCCATTTCCCTTCCCTCCCCAGGAAGTCTGGTCTCTTTCCTTTTTTTCATCTCCCTCCACAGATCCACCTTTTCTTAACTACCCTTTCATCCGGCATCTCTCCCTCCTTCCCCACCACCCCAGAGTCCACCATCTCTCCCTTTCTTTTCCCAACTACCCTCCTATGCAGTATCTCTATCCCCCCATCCACACCATCCCTTGTATCCAACTTCTCTCCCTTTCTGTTCCTTCTCTCCCTAAATCCCATTGTCCATCATCTCTCTCCCTCTCCTCTATTTTCAGACCCATTATTTCTTCCCCCCCCCAAAGTTTGGCATATGCACGTCTCTTTGAACACCCCCTTCCCTCCGTGTACTTCTAAACCATTGTCCCCCCAAAGGCCTGTCCCCCCTTGAAGGCCTGCACCCCCTTGAAGGCCTGTCCCAACCCCTTGTAGGCCTGCCTGCCTATCCCCCCCTTGAAGGCCTGTCCCCCCCTTAAAGGCCTGCACCCCCTTGAAGGCCTGCACTCTCCTTGAAGGCCTGCAACCCCTTGAAGGCCTGTCCCCCCCTTGAAGGCCTGTCCCACCCCCTTGTAGGCCTGTCCCCCCCTTGAAGGCCTGCCTGTCCCCCCCCTTGAAGGCCTGTCCCTCCCCCTTGAAGGCCTGCACCCCTTGAAGGTCTGCACACCCCCCCGAAGGCCTGTCCCCCCCCCTTGAAGGCCTGCCCCCCCTTGAAGGCCTGTCCCCCCCTTGAAAGCCTGCCTGCCTGCCTGTCACCCCCCTTGAAAGCCTGCCTGCCTGCCTGCCCGCCCCACCCTGAAGGCCTGATGCCCCGACCCACCTCGAAGGACCACTCGCCCCCCTGGCCTCCCCGTACCACCTATGAAGCAGCCGCAGCAGGATCGCGATGTCAGCGATCCCTGCGCTGCTTCCTGCGCCGCGATCCCGCCCCTCCTCTGATGTCAGAGGAGGGGCGGGACCGCAGCGCCCAAGCAGCTCAGGGATCGCTGACGTCGTGATCCTGCTGCGGGCTGCTTCACAGGTGGTGCAGGAAGGTCAGTGGGGCGAGCGGTCCTTCGGGGGTGAGGGGGACTGAACGGCAAGGCTGGGAGCACCCCCTCAGGGCTGGCACCCGGGGCGGACCGCCCCTTCCCCCTTGGTACGCCACTGAAGCTGTGAATCCATATTTCTAACTAATTTTACAGCTATGTTATAGTTTGAAATGTGAATGTTCCTATTTTGACATGCCTTGGTTAAATAGAATGTTTAAACTTAAAAAGCTGTATCAACAGGGTGATTCGAATTTTTTTTTTTCCTGAATTGGGCAGCACAAGAGAGCAGCACATGACCACTATTAAAATGCATGGTAATACATGCTAATGAGCTCATTCAAATATTAAATATAAGGCAGAGAATATTCCAAACTAAAGAATGACACGAGGACAAATTTGTCCCCATCCCCACGGGAACTCAGTTTTCCTGTCCTATCCCAGCCAGTTTTGTTGCTGTCCCTGTCCCATTCCTGTAAGCTTTGCCTTAACCGCACAAGCCTCAAACACTTATGATTTTAAAACGTTCAAGGCCTGGAGCTAGATAACTTGCATTTCTGTAACAAAAAAACCCCCAAAAGGCAGGATTTTTAGCCTTGCAGAATGAGCTACACATTTTTAATTTTGACATCAAAACACCAAATGAAGTAACCCCCCCCCCCAAAAAAAAAAAACAACAACAAACCAAAACAAAACCCAACTTGCCCTGCCTAACTAAAATGGTGCGAAAAATAAATTAACAAAGCAACCATGTTAAGCTTGTCAGGCACGTTTTCTTTCATAACCTCTGTAACCATAAAGGACAAATGCGAACCTTACAGTCTGAGGCCGCCTTTCACCTTTGCTTAATTGGTTGTTTGCATGGAGCCCCGCCCCTCTCAGCTGACGCCACGACGGTCGCGTGTTAGCGGGGTGATTACGTCACAGGCTAGCTGCTGCCCTGCTTTACAGGGAGGCTGCAAATTGTCGGCTGATGGCCGTCAGCGGCGCCTCGGTCTCGAGCGTCCGGGAGTCTGCAGGTCGGGGGTTGAAGTGCTGCTGCAAGCGATTTTTTTTCTCTCTCTCGCAGTGATGGCACGTGCAGCTGGTTCCGGCTCGCCATAACTCGGATGGCCACCGAAGCGGCTCTGCCGGGCCGCGGCACGAAGTCCGAGCTCCCGGCCCGCAGAGAATTCCACTGGCTGCGCTCGTTCGTTGCTGGAGGTAAGGAAGGACAGGAGGCTGCGAGCGTCCGTCTCGGGCTACTAGCGGAGGTGGGAGGGAGGAGAGGTCGGTCTCCAGCATCTTATGGGGAGTAAGAGGAAAGCAGATTCTCTAGAGCAAAGTCCCTTTCTCTTCTTCCAGGACTCCTATTGCAGACGAGACATTTGACTTAATCTGTTTTTCCTATCCACTAGTTTGTTAGGGTCGGGAATAGAGCTGAATTACTATACTGACTTCATACATTTCAGATTTGGGCTGGCTTCCACTTTTGCTACTTCATCGCTAAGCGAAAGTACTATGTTCATTTGGCTCCCTTTGTTACATTCAAGGAAACGGGTAAAAGTCAGATTACTACTTCTATTAATCTAGAGCGCTACCAGATCTGGTCTATACATCCTTAACTGGGGTCCACAGTAGAGAGTTGCACAGGGACAGAAATCCCACCCATGCCCGCCCGTCCCCGCCAGGATCCTCTCCGTCCCCGCAAGGAATTACCTCCATCCCCACCCGTCCCCCATAAAAAGCAGCAATTACTTCTGACAGGATCATCAATTCCACAGTTTCGTTTGTGTTTGCGCTGACGTTTTCCTTGTGGAATCTCTTTGGTGGAACCCTTTTTTTTGTTTTCTGTTCAGGTAATTAACTTATAAACCCCCCTCTTTTACTAAGGCTGACGTGTCCATTATATTATATGGACGAACCCTGCTTCCAAAGCCTTCCATCCCCGTGGGATTCCCGTTAGTTAGAGGGGGGTCCACGTGGGCCAGAGGGGGGTCCCTGTGGGAGTCCCGTGGGTTAGGGGGGATTCCCGCGATCCCCTTTCCCGTGCAGATCTCTAGTCCACAGAGGATTTAGCTTTTACCTAAGTCCTGCACTCAGGGTACGATTAATTCTTGGAGGGCCCCTAGGCATAAAAGTACACTGGGCCCCTCTGGCCTTGCCCCACCCCCATTTATCTGTTTTCTTATTTCTTTATGTTCACTTGTATTTCTTGGTTTTTTTTTTTCCAAAACAAACAAAGATTATGGTACCAGTGCCCTGTTTTTCTTCTCAAAAAAATACTGAAGGGGTAACAAACTCAACAACTACTGTTTTTCTTCTCAGCAAGCCTCAAACATCTCTGAACAAATTCCCCTTCCTTCCCTTCCCACCTACTTACCCAGGAATTTAACTCTGAACCCTTAGATATATAAAAGTGGTCAAATATATTGTAAAGCAGTAATACTGTCTGAAATATGTCTATATTAATAACCAAGTTTACAACGCCTCTCAACTGCCTCACTCTGTCGACCAACTATAACCCATATGTATAAACAACCAAATCTGTAACTCTTCTAGTACGTTCCACTCCATGTATGTTAACTTGTAACGAAACAACATGAAACAAAAGAAGATCGGCAGACGATAAGGAGATTCAAATCAGGTTTATTCAAGGTGCTCCCAAGAACCATGCCTGATGCATTTTACCAAACAAGGCTAGTCAACGCTAACAGAAAACCATGTCTTTCATACACGCAGAACACAGATACACCCTCACCCAGTCTGGAATAAGTAATCACAAACTAAAATTAGAAATATGAAGATAAAGGTTAAATTAACCGCCAAGAAGCCAAACTGCATACAATGAAACACCACAGAAACAGTGACACATAGCCCCCAATACTCTGCAAAATATAAATATAGCAGATGTAAATTTGAAGAAACTGATACATTTTGATCACTATTGAAAATAAAATAATTTTTCCTACCTTTGTTGTCTGGTGATTTCATGAGTCTCTGGTTGTACTTCCTTCTTACTGTGCATCCAATCTTTCTTTCTCCTGCATGCTTCCTCAATCCATTCCCCAAGCAACATCTCTCTCTGTCCCTTCATGAGTCCAACTTTATCTTCTTCTCTCCCTGCCCCCTCTCCATTCTTTTTTTTCTTTCTTGCTCTCCTTGCCCCCCTTTCTTTCTCGCTCTCCTTGCCCCCCTTTCTTTCTCGCTCTCCTTGCCCCCCTTTCTTTCTCGCTCTCCTTGCCCCCCTTTCTTTCTCGCTCTCCCTGCCCCCCTTTCTTTCTTTCTCTCCCTGCCCCCCTTTTTTTCTTTCTTGCTCCCTGCCTCTTTCTTTCTCCGCCCTGCCCACCGCCGCGGATGCTGATTTTTGCCAAGCTGCTGCCATCGATTTCTCCCTGCTTCCCCGACGCAATGGGCCTACAAGCCTCCCCCCCGGGACGTCATTTCCGGAATGTTGGGGAAGCAGGGAGAAAGCAGACGACCATCACAACCCAAAACAGAAGGCAAGGGCCCGGGGCTACAGCTCTCCTTGCTCCCCCCTTACGCCAGTCCTGCCTGCCAATACAGCCAAGAAGGGAGGAAGGAAAACTGCTGAATTTCTTGGGGGAAAGATGAGGAATTCCAGTCAGTAGGAGAGGGAAAGCTGGACAGTACTGGGGGGGGAAGCATGAGATCGCTTCTCCCCTGCAGCCAAAATTTTCCTTTTCAGAGGGGCCCGACACAGCAGCTGTTCTCACAAGCTTCTGGCGGCTGCCCTGAAGTTTTCCCTCTGCCGCAACTTCCTGTTTCCGACAGATCGTCGCAGAGGGAAAGCTTCGGGGCAGCCGCTGGCAGCTTGTAAGAACAGCTTCCGTGTCAGGCCCCTCTGAAAAGGAACATTTAGGAGTTTAAGAAGTTCAGACCGCGGAACCCCCTGGATCTGTTGGGCCCAGGCAGCTGCCTGTTTGATCCCCTCTAATGCCAGCCCTGGGCCCCCCCCCCCCTGACAATTCCGGGCCCAAGCCACATGCCTCCTGGGCCTACCCTTTAAATCCTGGCTGCACTGGATCCTCAACTATGTTGATCATGGGGTTTCAACTTGACTTTCCCTATCCAAAATCCTGTGCTGCCTCTGCTGAATCTGTGGCTGTTCTGGTCAAGTCTAGGGATTTCCTCTGGGTCTAGGACAATTCATCACGGACAATTCAACATGGCTGTTTCATTGCTGACTCGGCTATGCTGAATTGGCCATGGCAGCACCTGACCTCGTGTGGAGGGGGCTATACCCCCCACCCCCTAAAATAAGAGGGGGGCCCCCATGGGCAACATACCTTTTAAAAAGTTGTACTGCAAGCAACATCATTGATCCCCCCCTGCTTGTGCTCACTTTATCTCCCCTCTGATGTCATGTCCTGGTCCCGCAACTAGGAACCTTTCAAGAGGTATGCGGGTGGGAGGCAAAGAGGAGGAGAGGCATCAGTGGGGTGGGGAGTGGGGGAAGAGGAGAGGACTGGCAGGGTAGAAGAGAGGCACCGGTGGGGGGTAGATAAAAGGAAAGGCACTGGGTCACGATTCATTGCAGAGAGGACAATTCATTGTGGCTATGTTGAAATGGCTGCGCTGAATCATTCTATTCTGCTCCCTCTAGATCCCACTTTAATGTTAAGAGAGAGAGAAAAAAAATCATCCCAGAACAGCTGAGTAGAGGATGACATGGGCGGGGACAGAGCCTACTGGGAAGGGGACAGGGACGAACTTTGTCCCTGTGTCATTCTCTAAAAACTTGAGACAGTTTTTTATATATTGATACTAAACACATCTTAGACAATTGGGAACTGAATTAAATTATTTAAAAAACCTGCAGAAGCTGCTTTTGGATTTAAATGAACTACTGTTAAATGACATTATTTGTGTCTTGTCTGTCTTTAATGTGGCAACAAGAGTTTTGTCTACTGATAATGAAAGGATGTTGTAGATGGTAGAGAATGACATGGGGGACAAATTTGTCCCCATAGGAACTCAATTTCCCCATCCCATCCCTGTGAGTTTTGTCACTGTCCCTGCCCTATTCCTGTAAGCTCTGCCTTTACTGCACAAGCCTTGAACACTTATGATTTTAAAATATTTGAGACTTGACCAGATGAGGACAGAGCTTACAGGAATGGGGCAGGGACAGGAAAAGAACTTGTGGGGATGGAACTGGAAAATGAGTTCCCATGGGGAAAATTTTGTCCCCGTGTCATTCTCTAGCAGATGGTAGATCTTCAGTGTCCTTCCATCATGTGCCCAACTGCTCAGGCATCTTACTGTAACAGATTCATCCATTAAGGAACATTTCCAACACTTAATGGACACTTATTTTCCTGTTCATCCAGTTTAGGTCTTCTTCTACACCCATGTCTAAAAACAATCCAGTTACCTTCCCAGATGATGCAAAAACAGTAGCAACTGAATCTTTGGGAAGGTTGTATCAAAGCGAAATCGAAATGGAAGGCCCTGTTTGTGATTTATAAACAGTTGTACAAAATATTGTCTCTTAAAACTTCTATGATTTTATATTTAAACTAGTCTTTAAGCCTGTTACATTAACGGGTGCTAGAATAGATGTGTGTGTCTGTCTTTCTTTCTCTCTCTCTCTCTCTCTCTCTCTCCTTGGCCGCTTTCTGTCTGTCTTTCTTTCCTCGGCTGTCCACCATCACCTCTTGCCTGCTCTCCCTGTCCAGCAGTAGCTCTTCTCCCTTCCTTTTACCTCCCCCCTGTCCAGCAGCATTCCTTCCTTCTCCCCCTGTCCCTCTTCCCTGCTCCCCCTGTCCAGCAACACCCCTTACCTGCTTCCCCTGTCCAACATGCGGCTTCCTTGTTGTTTGTGTCTGCCCTTCTCTTCTTTAAAGCAACCTGAGGATCACGGATGGCTGTAGTGAACCTCGCAGGCTGCTCTGCACCTCGGTAGCACGTTCCCTCTGACATGATCGCGTACGTCAGAGGGAATGTGCTACCGAGGTACAGAGCGGCCTGCGAGGTTCACTACAGCTGGCCGCGATCCTAAGTAGACTGCTTTGAAGAGGAGCAGCGCCGTTGGCAGCGGTTGGTGAGTGAGGTTGGGAGGGGAGAGTCGCCGGCGTGTTCCCTGCCTCCGTGTTCCAAAATGGAATTTGGCACGGAGGGACACAGCACAGCGGCAGTGATCAGAAAACCCTAAGTGCGCATGCGCGCTTAGGGTTTTATTATAGAGGATCTTTTTATTAGTGGTTGAGGCTTGTACAAATGAGGACAGAGCTTATAGGGATGGGACAAAGTTTGAGCTCATGGGGACAGAGACAAACTTTGTCCCCATGTCATTCTCTACTGCTGGACAAAACAAACCCTGTCAAAGTAAGGCAGGGCACGGTGGAGATTTGGCCAGGGCAGCCACAGGATCCAGCTGAGGCAGCATGGGATCCAGGGCAGACCAAGGTTCCAGAGATTCCCTGGCAGTGTCCAATTATAAGTCAGATTCTCGGTGAACCTAACTTAATGAGATAGACCCAATCTGGCTTTGACCTATTTCAAAAAGGTCTCTTTCAAAAGTGTGTCCATCTCCAATACTTTCTTTATTTTCTGCCTAGACCATGGCTGACTACTTCCACAACAAAGTTACTTATTACATTTACAATCAAACTTATATCCCACTGCTAACCAGTTTTGACTCAGTGCAGATTACCAGAGATAATATAGCAAATCATCATTTTAGGTTCAAACAATTTTTATTGATGCAAACAACAGCAAATACAACGCCAGGGCACCCCAAGGGTGCCAAGTACAAACAATGATGCATCATATACAATAATATAACAAGCATGTACAGAAGAAGAGTAAATGCAACCAAACTCCCCCCTCCTTCCTACTGTGCATAGGGTGAGTGAGACTAATGAAGGCGGAAAGGCACTCTGAGGCCCTGGACTCTTATGAGCCCCGAAGATGCCACACCACCCCTCCCCCCACCTAACCCCACTTATCATATCCGTGACTAAGTGCCAGAACCTTTCAATACACCCCTCCCCTCCTCCCCAGTGGTACTCTCCACCCCGCCCCATCAGTAGCAAATCATCATTTTAATTAAATCACTAAAATAATTTAATAAAACAGGACAAAAATTTCTGAAATAAATAGGCTTTAACCAATTTTCTAAATTTCATAAATAACAAGGTTCACAAGATTAATCATGAGTTCTCTGCCTGGGGTCATCCTGCCTTCATGTCTTCTACACCTTTCTTTTCTAAAATCATAGTGGGAGAAACGGTGCCTTTTCTTTCCTTATCTCAGTGTATCGCAAACTGTGTGCCTCCTGAGATTTTAGGTGTGCCGTGGTACACTTGGGAAGAGGAGAGATGCCGGTGCCGAATGACTGTCTACAGGACGTGCCTCTCGCGAAGAGAGGCATGTCCTGTAAGCAATCTCTCGACGCTGGCACCCCTTCTCTCTGCCGGCCCTTTTCTCCAGTGCGGGTCCTTCTCTCAACTCAAGGCCCATTTGAAGGGCCTTTGCGCATGCATGTGACATCATCACGCCGATGCCAGCGCACCTCCGGGTGTCTCGAGCCAGGGACATTAGGTTTAGTGTGCCCCGGCTTGAAAAAGTTTACAAGACACTGCCTTATCTAAACCCGCTACCTTTTCATCTGAGCCTGTTCCCACCAAATTGCTTGGCAGTCTTTTACTGCATATACTTGAATATAAACTGAGATTTTGGGGCCCAAAAATGAAGGTCTCTATATTTCAGTTGGTGCCCACCCCCTCCCAGACTTGTTGCAGGCCTCTCCAGCCCTGGCGATCCAGCGGTGAGCTGGGCCAGGAGGGATCCTTCCTGGCTGACTCTAAAATATCCTACCTCTCTTCGGCCTCGCAGACCTCTAGAATGCCTACGTTGAAAATCCTGGTGGCCCAGTGGTGAACTGGGGAAGGAGTGATCTTCCTACACTCTTGCCCCATACAAGCCACTGTCTAAAATGGCTACTGCGAGTTCTTGCGAACTTGCGAGTCTTCTGTTGGCAGATGAAATTTAATATGGATAAATGAAAGTGATGCACATTGGGAAGAATAACCCAAATCATAGTTACCAGCAGGGCTGTGGAGTCGGAGTCGAAGAGTTGGAGACAATTTTGGGTACTTGAGTCATGGGTACCAGAAATTGAGGAGTTGGAGTTGAAGGATTTTTCTACTGACTCAACAGCCCTGGTTACCAGATGTTAGGGTCCACCTTGGGGGTCTGCACTCAAGAAAAAGATATGGGTCATCATGGCCAATACAGTGCCCAATGTGCAGCCAAAAGTGCAAACAAGATGCTAGGAATTATTAGAAAAGGGACAGTAAACAAGACTAAGAATTTTATACTGCCTCTGTATACCTCAATGGTGCGACCTCACCTTAAATACTGCATTCATTTCTGGTCTCCTTATCTCAAAAAGGATATAGTAGAACTAGAAAAGGTTCAAAGAAGAGCGACCAAGATGATAAAGGGGTTGGAACTCCTCTCGTATGAGGAAAGACTAAAAAGGTTAGGGCTCTTCAGCTTGGAAAAGAGATGGCTGAGGGGAGATATGATTGAAGTCTACAAAATCCTGAGTGGTGTAGAACGGGTACAAGTGGATCAATTTTTTTACTGCATCAAGATTTACAAAGACTAGGGGACACTCGATGAAGCTACAGAGTAATACTTTAAAAACCAATAAGAGGAAATATTTTTTCACTCGGAGAATAGTTAAGGTCTGGAATTCATTGCCAGAGGATGTGGTAAGAGCGGTTAAGGTAGCTGGTTTAAAAAAAAAAAAAAAAAGTGTTTTGGACAAATTCCTGGAGGAAAAGTCCATAGTCTGCTCTTGGAACAGACATGGAAGAAGCTACTGCTTGCCCTGGATCAGTTAGATATATAATATTGTCTGGATTATTTCATGGTTTTAATAACTTGTTATAGTTTCAAAAAAGACGCCTCAGCCCCACCACTCCACCGCATGTGATATTTTATACAGCGGGAAGCATATTGTGGCGCTTCATCATTGGCTGTCAATTTTTGAGTGTTATTTTCTCCTTTTTGTCTTTTGTTTTCTATATGTGTTGCTCCTTATAAATACTTTTAAGAAATAAATATTTCAAATACACTTTGCTTCTTCAGTGTCATGATATATACTTTAAAAGTAGATGGTACTTATCTCAGCCAAAACCTGGGGAGTCAGACCCGACATGTTTCACACAACCGAGTGTTTTATCAAGGGTCTCCCAAGGCTGCCGCTGTCATCCGACTCCAATTTAGTTATGAGAAAAGAGGGGCCGTGCGCCGCAAAGCAGGAGAATTTGTAGGGGACGCTACCAGAGAAGTAAAGTGGGCGGGGTCGCGGCGGCAGTCCTTTGGAAGAGCAAGAGGGCCTGTTAAAAACAAAGAGGACAGACATTAGCAGACAAAGGTAAAGTATGGTGATTTAACTGGAAGTATAGAGTGAAAGCAAATTAAACTAGGAAAGCAGCTAGTATAAATCAGTAGACAAACAAACAAGAAACATATTACAAGTAAACAATATAGATAGTACCTGGAATGGAGGTATTAAAATGATTTAAATTAAAATAACACAATAAGCCAGATTAAAATTAATAAACATTAAAATAAAATATATAAATGAAACAGTCCTGAAGAAGGTTTAAAATTAGTATAGTAGTTCAGCAGGCTTAGCAACAGACAATCCCATAACACATTGCTCCAACTGGTGAGACTGAACTCATTTGGAGCACTGGTCTTGACCTTGGGGCCGCCCCGTGAGTGGACTGCTGGGCAGGATGGACCATTGGTCTGTCCCAGCAGCGGCAATTCTTATGTTTTTATGTGCTGAAACCCGTTTCTTTTCTTCATAACATCATCAAAATTTGTCCCTTTATTTCTGAGCGTACTCATACTATTAAAACCTCTGTCCACATTCTCATCAACTCCTTCTTTACTAGAACAATATGTCTGAGATCTAACACCTCCCCTGCCAGAGCAGTGTTCCAGAATCTAATTTAGCTCACTGTCAGTGGCTCACAAACTTGGGTTATGACATCAGATAGGAGGAAGGTGTCGTAGAAATGGGGCTGCTTCCCTTTGGACACCTGTTGTGACCTTTCTACACCCATGAGATCTGTGAGTCTGTCAGTTTTTGCCCTTCTGTATGTGTGGTCTTTTTGTAGATTGAAGATCTGTGTATATTTTTATACAATATTTAGCTTTACACTTTTTCAATAATTAGTAGAGAATGACATGGAGACAAATCTGTCCCCGTCGGAACTCAATTTCCCCATCCCATCCCTACGGGTTTTGTTACTGTCCCTGCCCAATTCCTATAAGCTCTTCCTTAACCGCACAAGCTTCGAACACTTATGATTTTAAAGTATTTGAGGCTTGTGCAGATGAGGACGGAGCTTAGGCATTGGTGGAATGAGGCATTATGACATCACAATCTGAGCTCTAGAATGTTGCTACTTATGATTTTAAAGTGTTTGAGGCTTGTGCAGATGAGGACGAAGCTTGCAGGAATGGGGCAGGGACAGGGAAAGAATTTACTGGTACAGGAAAAATTTGTCCCTGTGTCATTGTCTAATGGTTAGTTCAAGATGAATTAAATTTATGTACAGTAGGTATTTTCATGTGCCCTGGAGGGCTTACTAAGTTTGTAGATGAGGCAATAATTGGTAAGTGACTTGCCAGGTTCTCTGGGAGCAGCTGTGGGATTTGAACTAGAGAATGACATGAGGACAAATTTTTTTTCCTGTCCCAGTGAGTTCATGGGAACTCAATTTCCCCGTCCAGTCCCCGCGAGTTTTATCACTGTCCCTATCCCATTCCTGTAAGCTCTGCCTTAACTACACAAGCCTCGAACACTTATGATTTTAAAATGTTCGAGGCTTATGCAGATTTATTTATTTATTCAATTTTCTATACCGTTCTCCCAGGAGAGCTCAAAACGGTTTACATGAGTTTATTCAGGTACTCAAGCATTTTTCCCTGTCTGTCCTGGTGGGCTCACAATCTATCTAATGTACCTGACAGAACTTGCAGGATTGGGGCAGGGACAGGAAAAGAATTCGCCGGGATGGGAAAATGAGTTCCCACAGGGATGGGGAAAATTTGGCCCCCTGTCATTCTCTAATTTGAACTAGAGAATGACACGTTTTTAAAATTTAATTCAGTTCCCAATTGTCTAAGATGTGTTTATTATCAATATATAAAAAATTGTCTCAAGGTTTTAGAGAATGACACGGGGACAAATTTTTCCCTGTCCCCCGCGGGAACTCATTTTCCCTTCCCATCCCAGCGAGTTCTTTTCCTGCCCCTGCCCCAATCCTGCAAGCTTCATCCTCATCTACACAAGCTTCAAACACTTTAAAATCCTAGGCGTTTGGGGCTTGTGCGATTAAGGCAGAGCTTACACGAATGGAGCAGGTACAAGGACAGCGACAAAACTCATGGGTACGGGATGGGGAAATTGAGTTCCTGCGGGGACGGGGAAAAATTTGTCCCCAAGTCATTTTCTAATTTGAACCCAGCTTGTCTGATTACCAGCCCAGTGCTCTAACTACTTCAGTATGCAGCAGACCAGAGCCTGTGGCACATACTAACATGGGGCCTCTACTAATGTGCTCTGACTGCTTTGCGTGAGGGAGGTTTCTTTCTATCATTATCTGCCATATATTTGTTTGCAAATGTTAAAACAGGGTCATATAGGATAAAAGTTTAAGAAATTTGTGTTAAGAGGTAAATCCTCTAGTTCTTATAGGCACACTGCAAATAGCTGTAGCCTGGAAATGTTCAGAATCCAGAGTAGTGTTCCAAGATAAACAGTTCTAGAGAACTACATAATCTTTCGTTCGGAGCAAATTCAGCTTGTGTGGTGAATTTGATCAGGTGTATGTTGCATGTGATCTGCAAAAAGTCAGTGTTTCAAGTGAGAGCCAGAAATACTTAAAGCTGGCAGAAGTTTGTATTGTAGTACTTTTTTGTTTGCTTCAAAACCAATAAAACCTGGCATTATTCCATTTCATGTCTATGCACTTGTACTTTGTGAACCTCTCAGGAAGCTGAGCTTGCAAGTTACTTTAGAGAATGTGTAAATAATGGATGCTTCCCTCTGCATGGCTCAGTGTAATGTTTTGGAAGCAAGAGTAGAAGATTTATGACAAAAATGGATTTTTCCACTAAATCATCAAGATTTATGACGGGTAATCAAACACTTCATATGGCAAGCACACGCATAAAAGAGCCCGAGAGCTAGTCTCGACGGGCAACTATAACAGTGGGCTGGATGGCCCAAGTTGGTCGCCCATGGTGGGACTGCTGAAAAGGCTTGGAGGGAGGTAATAGGGAAAAGTGGGTTAGAGGATGTAGGTGAGGCGGAAGAGGATTTCCCGCCAGATGGCAGGAGGTGATTGGCTGCGAGAAGGGAAGCAGGGCATGATGGGTAGGGGATATTCCGAAAAGTATTCCGAAAATAAATCAAAACTCATCTTTTCAAATAGCACTTCCCATCATCCTAACCTCACTATAGCACTAGAATATACTCTCATGAATGCCACCTCCACCACCACAGCAACTCCTTCAACATAGTATAACTCACAACTGTATCCCGAATGTATTATTATTATTACTATTCATCACAGTAACCTATTATATACCTTCTCTTTGCTTTGTAATTCTCCAGGAAATGTCCAGACTTTCAGTGTAACTTGCTATACACATGACTCTTAGTTTTTTGTTTTTTTTTAAACGTATTTTTATTAACAGTGGAAACACACCGCCCAATAGGGCAGATTAACAAACTTCTGTAGGTCACAAACAGTCCATTACAGGTGAAATGTCAAAACATAAACAAAGCCTCCCCCACGAATCCCCCCTCACAGGTACAATATGCATACAAGCGAAAGAAACGTTGGTAGTAGGGGGGGGGCAAAGGCAGAGAAGAACAACAATGATAAATAGACCGCCCATCATGGACAGCGATCTCCCACCGTGTTTTTGTATATACCCTATGGATATCCCACAAAACCACACAGAGCTCAGGATACCATTCACATCCAACAACATCCACTCCATACAACCCGACCACTCATATCCCCAAACATCTCCCTTCCCTCCCCCCACCTACCCCCCTCCCCCCCCCCCCCCCGGGACACCAAGGAGTATCATAGAAAGAAAATGAAAGAAAATGAATGAATGGTAGGGGTGTATCAAGGGCCCAGCCAAGGTAGCGCAGAAGACAGCCAAGCTAAATTAGGCGAGCTCCAGATCCCCCTCCTGTTCTCGTGATGGCAACAGGTCCCGCAGCCTCTCCCACAAGCCAACGTAGTGCTGCTTAAGCACACTCAGCGATCTAGCATAGGATTGAATTTCAAACCTAGCTGTCTCTCGAAGCCTACTCCTCCATTGAGGTATCGGGGGGGATTCCTCGGCCATCCAATAAGTTAAGATCAGCTTCTTAACTACGAGAACAACATTATAAAAAAATCTACATTGGGGTGTGGTGAAACCTTGATCCTGGAGAGAGGTCTGCAGACCCAGGAGAAGAAACCCATAGTCCCATTCAACATCGCGCTGTACAGCTCTCTCCATTAGGGAGAGAGCCTCCCTCCAGACACTCAGTCGGGGGCACTCCAGGAAAGAATGGAGATATGTGCCTGCTCGATTCTTGCACTTTACACAGAAATCACTATCCCATAATCCAATGCGCGCCCCCCGCTGAGCCGTGAAATAGGCACGGTGAAGGATCTTAAACTGTAGTTCTTGAAAATCTGCAGATTTAGTGTATGAGTATAGAGTAGCAAAGCAGGCCCCGAACTGTGGTTCGGAAATATCCTGTCCCAAGTCCCGAGCCCAGGAAGCGCGCACCGGAGAAAGTACCGACAAAGGGAGAGATGATTTGAGTATTCGATACCAGTGCGCGAGGGAATTGGTTACGGGCGGTGTGGCCGAAAAAAGGGTGTCCAAGGGGCCCTTGTCCCAGACCCCAGCCTCTCCTCTGCGTTCAGCATCCCAGTAGTGACGTACTTGAAAGTAAGAAAACAAGTAATGTTGGGGAAGACCCCACGCGTCCCGTATTTGCTGAAAGGAGGGGAACCCGGCAGAGGGCAGTTCCAGTATATCCTCCATCATCCTACAGCCCCGAGCCGCCCACTGCTGAAAGACTGATCTACCCCAGCCCGGCTGAAACCTGGAATTGCCCCCCAAATGGAGAAAGGGAGATGTGTCAGGTGGTAATTGCTGTCTGCGTCGCCACCAACGCCACGCCAGCCTAAACGGGCGCAGAAAACGGAAACAAACTAAATATCGTCTCCCAGGATCGTCCTGTCTGTGTAATATATTCATGAAGTGAAAAGGGGAACTCCAGCCCTCTAGCCATCCCCGAGGGGAATAGCGAAAGCACCCTGTGTAACTCTCATGAATCCATCGAAAAAGGGACGCTACATTATAAAGCCGAATGTCCGGGACATTTAGCCCCCCCAGCGATTTATCCAAGATAAGTTTGGACATCGTGATCCGAGGGGCTCGGGATCTCCAAATGAATCGGGAGATTGTAGTTTTAAAAGCAAGTTCGTCCCGCCTGGTAAGCCACAGCGGCATAGTCTGTAAGGGATACAGGAGTTTCGGTACCAGAACCATTTTCACTAGAGCCACCCGTCCCAGGATTCCCAACGGCAGTTCCTGCCAGGACTGACACAGCTGTCCAATCGCCTCAAGCGGGCGGTGAATATTTGCATTATAAAGTGTGGGCAGATCGGTGCTAAGATATATTCCAAGATAGCGCATTGGTTTGTTCGTGGGTGCTATAGGCAACACCGCGTGCCACGGCTCCGCCTGGCGTCCTGTTAGCATCAGGAGTTCCGATTTGCTACAATTAACCTGTAAGCCCGACAGTGCCCCAAAAGCTCGAATCACCGCCAAAGCTCTGGGCAGATGGAGGGGGACCTGATCCATATAAAGTAAAATATCGTCCGCAAACAAACTGATTTTACATTCCCGTCCCCGTACTACAATGCCCGTAAGAGTCTCATCCTGCCGGATCTTAGCCGCGAGCGGCTCAATGGCCAAAAGAAAAAGGAGTGGGGAAAGAGGGCAGCCCTGCCTCGTACCTCTCTGCAAACCAAAATCCGCAGTAAGACCCCCGTTGATAAGTAAGCGCGCCCTGGGATTATGGTACAGAGCCGTCACCCAGGCCAGAAACTCTCCCTGGAAACCACCCCTACGCAGGACCCAGAAGAGATAGTCCCAAGAGATGCTATCAAAAGCTTTCTCCATGTCCAATCCCGCAACCGCCTCCTGGCCACCCCGGCCTACCCTGTCATGAATTGCCCCCAATACCTTCATCAGGTTCATGGAGGCGTAACGGCCCGGTACGAATCCGACCTGGTCTGGGTGAATGAGATCGGGGAGAAAACTATTCAGGCGCCGCGCCATGGTCGCGGCCAAGAGTTTAATATCCTGATCCAGGAGAGAAATTGGGCGGAACGATCCCACCAGGTCCGGGTCTTTACCCGGCTTTGGGAGCAGGACTATGTGGGCCATGTTATCCTGAAAGGAACCACCCGTCCGCGCCACCTCGTTATACATTGCGCTCAGGGGCTGTGCTACGAGATCCTCAAGAATGCGATAGTATTCAGGTCCAAACCCATCCGGCCCGGGTGCCTTCGCCAGTTTGAGGGAACGAATGGTGGTTCGGAGTTCAGCCCCGGAGATGGGCTGGCTCAGAAAAGCAGCCTGGTCCTCCTCTAGGCGCGGCAATGATAAGCCCCTGAAAAAATCCCCGAGGGCAATCTCGTCCAGTGGGCGCCTACCATATAGGGTCTCATAATACTTAACAAACTGTTCCGCTATTTGGCTTTCCCCCTCGTGTCGTGTTCCCCTAGCGTCGCGGATGGAGGTAATGATTTGGCGTTTCTTATACGGTCTCACTAAGTTCGCCAGGAGTTTCCCCGTCTTACCCCCCCCACCTATACATTTTATACCGTTGGAACGCAAGGGTCTGCTCCGCACGCTGATGGAGTAAGGTCTCGATACGTTCTCGTATCGTCTTGTATTCCTGCCGGGCAGAGTCCGACAAAGAGGCGATATGAGCCCTGCGGAATTGGTGCAAACGTCGCGTGAGCGTCAAGAGCTCCGCTCCCCGGGCCTTACGTTTAGCAGCCGTATATGCGATCACATGTCCCCTCAGAACTGCCTTAGAGGCATACCAGTAAGTTACCGGTCCAATGTCAGGAGTGTCGTTAGTGGCCTGATAGTCTGCCCAGCGAGCTCTTAAAAATGTCCGAAATTCCTGATCATGATACAGGTGCAACGCCATTTTCCAAGAGGAAGCTTTGCCGCCTGCTGCGAGAGTCAAGGTGAGGTCCACGGTGGCGTGATCCGAAATCGTGGACTCCACTATTTCCGACTTAGCAGCCCGTGAGAACAGTCTTTGGTCAAGCAGAATGTAGTCCAGTCGGGCATACGCTTTATGGACATGTGAGTAAAAAGTAAAATCCGATTCGAACGGGTGTAGTGCCCGCCAGGCGTCCACCAGGCCTAAGTGCTGTGTCAAAAAGCCCACCCCCTTGTTGTCATGGTCTCTCAGGCTACCCCTAGGAGGTTTGCAATCCACCCCTGGGTCTGCAGTGATATTCATATCCCCCCCCAGGATCACCTGGTAGTCCGGGTAGGCTGATACCTGAGATAGGAGTGTGGAGAAAAATTTATGACAGTAAGTGTTTGGGGCGTATAAGTTACAGAACAACAGTTTTTGTCCCCATAGATCCCCCAGTGCAATGACATATCTCCCCTCCCGGTCAGTCAGTTGTTTATGCGGGACAAACGGCAACCGCTTGTGGATCAAAATAGCCACCCCCCACCGGCGGCCCCCTGAAGTGGAGGAGTAGACATCCCCAACCCAATTTTTCCGCAATTTAGAGTGTTCAATCTGTGTTAGATGGGTTTCCTGCAGAAATGCCACATCCGCTTTCAGATTTCGTAAGCTGGCAAGGATACGAGAGCGCTTTACTGGGGACCTGATGCCATCAACATTAAAGGTAACAACCCTTAGATCAGCCATAGCAACTAGAGAGTAGCGGTATGCTGCGTTAAAACCCAGGGAGCACCAGCCCCCCAAGAACAGGAGAGTTCAGCCATTCTCCCCCAGCCAAACACAAGGTGAGCCTGCGCAGAGTGGACAAATAGGTACCGACGAAGCCTCCCAGCAGAGCCTCGCCGCCCTCGATAACCAGGTGCCCCCTACCCCAGCACACCCAACCCCCATGCATCCCCCCCGCACATTCATCCCAGCCTCAGACATGCCTTCCCCCTCACACACCTCCCAACAGCCCCTCAACCCCCCTTCCCACCCCACCCTATCCCCCCATGCTGATCCCTCCCCACCAGCATACAGACCCATATAAAGCCCCCAGCCTGCCCGGAGACCTCCCCCCCACCCACAGAAAACACCCCCACTACATTTCAAACAAGCACACAGTCCAGGAATGTAACAGAAACCTAAGCAGAAAACAAATAAGTTGGTACCATCAAGTCCAGATCAAACTCTCCATAATGTCTGCAGTCTACCCAAAAGATCTCCGAGCTGTCCAGAGTAGCTGACGCAGAGTATCGCCAGAAACGTCCCTCATAAAGGGATGCGGCCGACAGACATGCAGGGATCCATGTATTCGCCTCCTCACCCAGGCCCGGCGCAGCTAAACTCGAGCCCCGCCGCCGGATCCGTCCCGGAGGCCATCTCAAAACAGGAATGCAGGGCCACATCTCCAGGTTAGGAAAGGTCTCATATCCACACATGGCACTCGAGCAATGTACCGGGCAAATAGCCACTCCACCAGTCCAGCTCAGAAAGATCCCATCTCGACACGTATGAAAAGCAGATGTATGGTAAGAAAAGATCCCAATCAGGTACTTCTGGGCTGTATAGGTCTTCAGGCAGGCAAAGACGCCAGGAACGCCTTGGCTTCATCACCGCTGTTAAAATTAAGGGTCTTACCGTCATGCCAGACCCTGAGCTTCGCGGGGTAAACCAGGGCAAATTTGATACCCCTGTTGTGGAGGTCCGTGCAGGATGGCGCCATGATCTTGCGTTGGGCCGCCACCCGCACCGAGTAATCGTTGAACATGAGTACTCTTGAGCCTTTGTAGTCCAGGGCCCCCGCCTTTCGGTAAGCCCTTAGCAGTAATTCCTTTTCCCGCCAGTTCGTGTAACGAGCTATGGCTGTCCTCGCCCTTCCCCCCTCCATGGGTCGGGTGCCGATACGGTGCGCTCGTTCGCAGGCAAAGGCCTCCGCGCCACCAGTCAGCTGCAGAGTTTCTGGTAGCCACGTGCTGAAAATGGTATACAGTTCTTGCTCACCCACCGTCTCAGGGAGCCCGACCAGCCGCAAGTTGTTCCGGCGGCTCCTATTCTCCTGTTCCTCCAGGGCGGCCTGTAGCTCCCGGGACGTTTTCTTAAGTTCTTCTACTTGGGCAGTCAGGCTGGAGCACGTGTCCTCCTGGTCGGACACCCGCTGCTCGACATCCGTTAAGCGTCGGCTGTGGGAATCAAACTTCTCATTCATTTCCTCCACAGCCGACTGGATCTTATTAAGTCTGTCCGCCAGCGCCGCCGTAACTGACCGTGTGATGTCCGTTATCCAGTCACCAGCGGGTATGGTAAAAGTGGCCGGCTCCGCCGCCATTTTGGAGGGGGTTAGCGAGGGCTTGTCCCGAGTGCTCTTTGCCGATTTTACGGGCATACCCTGTTCCGGCGTGAATGCTCTGCGCTGCCAGTGCCGGGCGGAGAGTAAGTCCCCTTCCTGTGTGCTCGCAGCTCCGGTAGGGGTACAAAAAGCTGATTTTTTCGCTGTTTTAAAGTCCGTGGGGCAGGAGCTCTCCCTCCGTGCGTCTGCTTAGACAGGCTGCATCACGTGACCTCCCACATGACTCTTAGTATTGTAGTGATAACCCTCCTAGAAAAGTCCAGACTTCTAATTTGTATACTTACTCCTGCTTTGTACTTCTCCTGGAAATGTCCAGACTATCAATTGTAACTTGCTATATACATGACTCTTAGTATTGTAACGCTCCTGGAAATGTCCAGACTACTAATTTGTAATCCGCTTAGAACCGCAAGGTACAAGTGGATTAGAAATCACTAATGTAATGTAATATAATGGATATAGTCTTCATGCCTCAGAGGAACAGTGTGCTTCCCGGTCCTTCGGAGGCAACTTTCCCTCCCACCCTCCCCTTGTGTTATTGGGTTTGCTGGGGAGATTTGGGGTTTTAGGGTTGTTGCAGCGGCGGTGATCCCGAGTTACAAGGTTTTGGCTCATCGAAAGATGAGAGGGTATTTGAAGGTCAGCTCAGTTGATTGGCAATGACGAGGGTCAGGTGACCCTGAAAAGAGGGATAGGGAAGTCCATGCCTACCCCCACTGCTCATCGGGGGATGAGCAGTTAAGGGAAAATGAGCTCAGGTGAGCAAATCTGCATGGATGCAGGTGGCATTGAATAGGGCATGGAGGTCCATGCCACCCCCTAGGCTCTTGCTGAGATGGCGGAGTCAGGGGTATACGATTTGATGGCACGGAATGGGGTATGGAGGTCCTTGCCACCCCAAGGCTCATGCTGATGTGGCGGAGTCAGGGGTATACAATTTTGAGTGCTTGTCAAATTGCAATGTTTTGTAGCTCGGGAGATGAAGCAATTGTTGATTGATTATTGGTTGTCCCCAATAAACAAAGCTGCAGCCTGGTTTTACCATCAATAAAGTGTTTGTGGTTTATTTATTGTCCATGTTATTGCTGTGATTGTATGAACTCGAGTAAGCAAGTATAGCGAAGTGATTTGTGATGAGGGGTGACAACTTGGCCATTCCAGATCTATATGTTAAATAATATATGTCAAAAGTACAAACTAAGAGACCTCATTTACCAGTTAGGGGAAAGAGGTCAAGATCAGGTAGATCAGTGGTTCTTAAACCTGTCCTGGCTGCTGTATCGGTAGCAAGCCCAAGACTTTGGAACTCAATGAAAGGGACATTAAGAGTATGTGTAGAATTTAAATCTTTTAAGAAATTGCTAAAGACCTGCCTATTTATGAGAGCCTTTCTTACTTGATCGTTCTGTATTTGTATTATAGAAGGCATTGTGAGCCATCTCCAGTCACAGCTCCTGATGACGCCATTGAGTGAAACACAGTTTTGTGTTGGGCGTGACTGATGAAAATCCTTTTGAGAGTTGATATCGAACTCTGGCATTTACCATGGTGAAAATTTGCAAATGATCTTCCTTCAGAAATCAAACTTTTTTCCTCTTTGACATGTTTTAGAAAAACCCTGAAAACATATCTGTTCAATAAATTTTTAGATGACGCATAGGAGATAGTAATAGATGAACTTTCCTGTCCAACTATTGTTCCCTAATATTGAGTAAATTTTTGTTAACTGGTTTGAGTCCTTCTGGGGAATTACCCGGTATATAAGACTAAGGATTGGATTAGATTATTTATCAGGTTTGGTGAATGAGTTACAATGAAAGGAGTGAAAAGTGGATTTGCATCAGAATCATATTTCAAGCTGAACCTTGGAAATGTGATACAGAAGATACTAATAAGAGCGTTCTTATTAATAACTTTGGATACTTAAGGAGAGTTTTAGATTTGTGGGGGAAGGGTTTTCATTGTTTTATTGTGTGTGCCTATTATATTATGTTATGATATAAGATATTTACTATTAAGGAATGATCGATTTATATTAGTGCTTTGACAAATAAATAACAAAAATTTGTATGTATGCATGTTCATTTGGGATATCTTGAAAATCTGATTGGCTGAGGATCCCCCAGGACAGGTTTAAGAACCACTGAGATAAATGTTCCCACCCACCCCCGTCCCTGAAGTATCTTCTTATTACTGAGCAAATGGGTCTTCAGAGCTTTTTGCAACTCATCAAGGCTTTTTTTACAAACTTTAGACCAGACGTGTCCAATCTCGGCCCTCGCCAGGTTGGAGTTTCAGGATTTCTCAAATGAATATGCATGAGATCTATCTGCATACAGTGGAAGCAGTGCATGCAAATAGATCTCGTACAAATTCATTGGAGAAAGCCTGACTAGATTGTGGCCCTCAAGGACCACCGTTGAACAATGATTTTTGTGATGTTATAGCGTTCCTTCTGAGATTCAAGCAACAAACTATGAAATTACTCCTCAGGCGGTCTCCTTGGATCCAAACATTTTTACTTGATGGTCGATGTCTTATTTGTTTAAGTGAGATGTACATCTGTGCATACTTTGAATATATTTTAAATGTAAGCTATAATTGTCTGAATTTAAATAATGGTGAATTGAACAGTTTGGTAGTGCATTCGGCAGAACTGTTCTCTAATAATTTGTGTATATAAATTAGTTTTTAGCATGCTAGGAGTACTTGTGTTTGAGGTATTTTTGAGTTTCAGTCCCCTGTTTTATGTAAACAGCTGAATGTTTTTTTTTTTGTTTTTTTTTCTCACCAGGAATTGCGGGATGCTGTGCCAAGACCACCATTGCTCCTTTGGATAGGATAAAGATTTTACTGCAAGCTCATAATCCTCATTATAAGGATTTGAGTAAGTTTCACAGGATATTAAAGACAGCTTTGTGATAAATATAGTTAGAATAGTTCCTCTAAGTTCATTTTCAGTTACTATGTTGATGAACTCTTTCAGAAGCTCCTATTATAAATATGAGAGGTATCTTTATGTAAATATAAGTAATGTACCTGATATATTACTGATATTATAGTTTTTCCACTGTATATGTATGTTTCAGTGAATCTCTTTAAGTGAGCTCAAACTGATACACTCTAAATAATACAACATAAGCACATCTTTTGTTTATAAATGCTATTTTACTTTCAGTCTTACATGTCAACATTTCCCAAGTTGGTCCTGGAGTACTTCCTTGGCAGTCAGGTTTACAGGATATCTACAATGAATATTCATGAACTTGATTTGCATACACTGCCTCCATTATATGCAAATCTTTCATTAATATTCATTGTGGATATCCTGAAAACTTGATTGATTGATATGCCTACAGCTCCCCCCAAAATGGAACAGTTTATTAGGTTCCCCACCACACTTAATACAGAGAGACGTGCCAATACCACCTACTGTGAAAAGCTGGTTCTGTGAAAAATAGGCCCAGTATAGAACTTGAAAGTAACATTTCCCGCAAGCCTACACCTACTACCAAGTTGGGAATACCCCTAACATTCCTCAGAACATCTCGAGCACTCAAGTCTAAATGAAGTTCTTTCTCCCAATTATATAAAATAATCAACAAGTCAGGGCGACTATCCAAAGGAACCAAAGCCCTGTGGATGGACGAGATAGAATAATCAGAGACTTCTGTGTCACCCAATACCTCTGCTAAGGGAATCCTGTGATAGTGAGGCAATATAGTGTTTAATCTGGCAGTATGCAAAGGTATCCCCCTAGCAGACTCCCAAAATCTCCTGGAGTTGCGAGAGGAGCAGCAACTGCCTGGACTCCTCCATCAAGTGTTCTACCAAGGTGAACCCAAATCGTTCCCATTGTTGGAAAGTGGCATTTTCCCTCCCAGTGTCAAAGGCCAGATTCCCCCCCGGATGGGTAGCTGATCTGTCACTACCGGTTCCCCCCTCAAGGAACAAACTAGATGTTGGCAAGCCACCCACACAAATTCAATAAAACACTGCCGGAGTTCCAAAGGAAGAGAAGTGCGAGGCACATATAATAAGGAGTATAACGAGTGTGGGGCATATAATGCTTCCTCCAGTTGAAGAGGGGTATGTTCTGCTACAAGTATCCAATCCTTCAGGTGACGTAACAAACAGGCCAGGTTATATCTCACAAAGTGAGGAATCTCCAACCCCCCTTGCCACCAGGAGCCCACCAAATATGTGAACTTAAGCTTTGGCTTTCTGTGATTCCAGCAGAAATGAGCTACATAGATCCCTCTTCAGTAACCTTAAAGGCAATGTCTGAAGCACATACAACCACTTAGGGAAGATTACCATCCTGATCAATTCTACTCGTCCAATTAGCGAGAGAGGGCTATCCTTCCAAACCTCTAATTGCTCCTTGGTTTGCTACAAAAGTACCTCTACATTGGAAGAGTACAAAAACCTAAGTGAGAGTAGTAAATGGATTCCAAGATATTTAAATGAATTAGCTGCCCATTGAAGTGGAAAAGAAGGTTCCAACTGACCCTTCAACTCCTGAGAGGATGCCAGTGCTTCTGATTTAGTTAAATTTAAGTGAATCCCTGTAAAATCACTGTATTCAGAAATATTCTCCATCAAAGCAGCCCAAGACTGACAGGGCTCTGTAACATGCACCAAAATATTTAAATGCAGCAAGTTTAAAGCAGTTGAAACCAATCTGTACTCCACGAATATGTAAGTTAGCATAAATATCCCAAATAAAGGGATCAAGGGACAAAACAAAAGCAGAGGTGACAAAGGGCAACCTTGATGTGTGCCTCTGAAAATCTTGAGCGGCGAGGAATGAACATCTTTGACAAAAAGAACCATCCTTGGGGAGGCATAAGGCGCCTTAAACATGGACACAAAATGCCCCTCAAATTCATAATGCTGTAAGGTGTTGTAAAGATAATCCCAACGAACTTAATTGAATGCTTTTTCTGCATCAAAGCTTATCAACAAGGAATGTTTAGAGCTTCCCGCTGGGAAGGAGTAAGACTAGGAAGATCCAAATTATCAAGATACAATCCTCCGGGAAGACCCAAATTAGGTGGGGAGAGCATATAAACATTCATAAGTCTCAAAGCCTTGCAAATTCCCCGATCTACTATAGGACTCCTCCCCCCTGATTTTAGATTCAGGATTCTCTTCCCCCCTCCCCATGGAAAATCAATCTTGCCAGCATTATACCACCTTGAGTATATAAACAATATTTGTAATAGGCCATGGACTTCACAATATGGTGATGTAACCATTCATTCAATGTAGCCTGCAAAGAAAGCAATGATTGCTTATTAGCTGCAGTTGGTTTATGACTGAACAGCTGTTGCGCAACCTGCAATTTTTGTGTCAATCTCAGGATCTCCTTATCTTTCATCTGATGCACATGAGCAGCATAGCCAATCATCCTCCCTCTCAGTACTGCTTTTGAAGTTCCCCAATAAAGAACGGGGTCACCAATATGATCCTGATTGTGAAATGTACACTCCTTCCACCTAGTAGTCAAAAACCCAGAAAAACCTGGGACCTTGTTTAACCATAAAGGGTATGTCCAGCAATAAGCTCCATCATTTTGACTAGGTGTCACCCAGTCTAATCACACCCAGGAGTGGTCAGAAATTACATAAGATCCAATTTCTGCACTCTGTACAGCAGTAAACAAGCTCTGCGATACCAGGAGGTAGTCAATACGGGACTGCGAAGCATATGCCTGAGACATATGGGTATAATTGCGTTCTAGCGGATGGAGGACTCTCCACACATTTATAAGATTTTTTTAAAAAAATTACATAGCTGAGGAAGGCCCTTAGCCACTGAAGGACATCCGGTTCCAGCATAAGAAGAGTTATCCAATGTGGGGTCCCATGTATGAGGGTACTGATAGTAAGATATTTCGCAGTCAGTCATAGAAACCTTTATCATATTGGTTCGGTGCATAGATACCACCCAACAACACAGATATCCATGCTATGTTTGCTGTACAAAAAACATACATCCCCCCTCCCCCCAAGTCGGCCATCTGTGTGCGAATTTGAATAGTCACTCCCTTACGAAAAACTATGGCAGTCCCACATAACTTCCCCTGAGCTGAAGGCGCTACGCAAGTCTCCACCCATCAAGATCTCAATTTAGCATGTTCAATGTCCGTAAGGTGTGTCTTCAGGAGCAAAACTACATCTGCCTTAAGTCCTCTGCAGGTTCTGCAAAATTTTTGTACGTTTCAAGGCAGAGTTAATTCCTCTCATATTCCAGATAATTATGTGGACCATTATATACTAGTAAAAATTTGTACCAGCCAGTGAAGAGGTTTACTGTTCTCCTCCCCAGGAAACCGTTCCAGCCTCCCAGGGATACAAACACTACTGTTCCAAAAGATGTGGAGCTCTGATACCAGCCCACGGAAAAACCCCACCGGACAACGGTCTCCATACCTATAATTTTAACAACAACAAAAAAGAGTCTGCAGAGTCCATGTAGGTAACAAATAACTGAGCTGCTATCGCTGAGTCATAGAAAAGTGGTGGAACTCTGATGAGTAATTAGCAGTCGAGATGAATATAATAAAGCAAAGTGGACCTCGCGAGCAACAAGCAGGAGCATACAGGTGCGAAGGCCTGCTGCTGTAGCACCAGTTTTTGGGAATAATCCTGAAAGCACATAATCCGGTGGTTGTCATAAATTACCAACTGGGCTTTCAGAATTAAACTTTTGTGTGCATAATTGAGGAGCTCAAGAATTTTTACTCACAGCTGAGCTAGGGCTTCCCATCACTGACTCAGCCTGTGGGACCTCTCAATCCGCAAGGGACCCCTAAACTCTGTAAGTTGTAATTTCCCAGTGAGCCAACGCTCCATAAAAAAATCTGAGATCAGTTTTTGGCAAATCCTCAAGGAATCCGACAAATTGGATATTGTTTCGCCGGGTCCTGTTCTCCAGGTTCTCTATCCATTCTTTTAGTATAAATCATGTTTTATTGGCACATCAGCAGTAAATACACAATACAACACGACCATACAACAAGGTCGCGAACCCCAAACGTACCATCAAACACATTTTCACCCCAACCAAAGAATCCCCCCAATCCCCACCCACTCCAAAGCCCAAACCCCCACCCCACCCCAAACCCACACCATGAGACCCACACCATGAGACCCAATCCATACCCAAAAACCCCCCAGCAAGAAAGGATTATGCTGAGCAAGCTGTTTGCTTAAGCCGCTCAGCACATATCAAACAAAACAAGAGAACCAAATCCCATCCTCCCACCCACAATGTGTAATCCCACCCTACCCACTGAACTCCACATACTTCCAATCACTCATACCCACCATTCACACTCTCTCAAACATCCACCCACCAACCCGGGGAAAACAGCTGAGAGCATAAGGTATCAGCAACAGAGTGAATTCAAGACCAGACTTCTGGCCCTAGGGGAAAGCGAGGAAATGTAGGGGTCCCAGGTCTGCAGGAAAATCTTCGACCGCCTGACAGATAATCGAGCATGGCGCTGCTCCAAGAGCATCAAATTATGAAAACGATTCCTCCAAGCCCAGTAAGCAGGCGCTATGTCTTGCGTCCAAACGCTAAGAATGACCTTCTTTCCTATAACAGCACCCTTCCGGATCAGCAACCGATGTCTCCGAGCAGGCACTCGCAAAGATTCATATCTATCCAAAAGCAAGCCTACCGGAGACATCGGAATAGCGTGACCAACCAGCCGCTCCAAAAAGCGGAGTATGGCTCTCCAAAAGACTTTCACTCGAGGGCATCCCCAAAATGCATGAAAAAAGGAGTTGCAACCCAGTGTACACTTAGGGCAGATTGGAGAAGAAATGCCCCCAACCTTGTGGACCCGCTCTTGGGAAAAATACGCTCTATACACCACTCGAAATTGGCATTCCCTCAGTTCTGCACTAATAGAAATAGAAGAGATACGACCAATAAGGGAAGGAAAGTTTAAGGACTCACCAGGTATGCCCAGATCTCTACCCCAGCGGTTCTCCAAAGCCGTATAAGACTTCTGAGGAGTAAGCCGCCGCAAAGCCCCATGCAACGCAGACACCGTCAAGCCACAAGCATAAAATTGGGCAAAAAATAGACGAAATTGGTTACCCAATCGAAACCGTAAGCCCGGGCGCGCCAAGGACCTCACATAATGATGAATTTGCCGATACGCAAACAGACCTCCCACACCCAAAGAATGAAGCATGGGAAAATCTCCCCAAGGTCTCATCGCCCCTTCCTCATCCAATAAATGCTCAAGAAGAAGAAAACCCTCTCCAGTCCATCGCACAAAGACCGAGTTATCACAGCCAGGCAGAAACTGCGGATTCCCCCGTATAGACAACTGATCCGAAACTTGATGGTCCCCCCCCAGTAACCCGACCAATGCCTTCCAAGAAAAACGCCACGACCTAAGGATGAAACTAGATCGGAACGCGGGGGGCAAGAGGCGAACAGGTAACTGAGACAGCGAAAACAAGTGCCAAGGAGAGAAAAGAGCATGTTCAAAGTCCCGAAAAAGATAGTCATCACTCCGTAAGCACCAGTCTCCCAAAAACCGCAGCAAGCAAGCCAGATTATAGAGGCCGATATCCGGGAGTCCCACACCACCGATCCTTCCCGAGCCGAACAGATAAGAGATCGATATCTGAGACTTCTTGCCTTGCCAGAGGAATCGGGTCAGCTGCCTATGAAGCCGTTGAAGATCGCTACGACGCAGACAAAGAGGCAGCAACTGGAGTACATACAACCAGCGGGGAAAAATAACCATCTTATACAAATGAACCCTACCATAAAAAGAGAGAGGCAGAGACATCCACTTTGCAAAACAACCCTCCGTAGCGGCCAACAAAGCATCTACATTAGCACGATATAACCGTCCCACACTGCTCGTGAGTTGCACTCCCAAATATTTGAATACACCATCCGCCCACCGTAAAGGAAACTGCCCCGGCCACTCCAAGCGCACCGCCTCGGCAGTAGCTAATGCCAAAGATTTATCATAATTCAATTGGAAGCCCGAAAAATCGCCATACTCCGTAAAAAGCGACATAAGAGCAGGAAAGGATTCCCACGGGGAGGTCAAATGAACCAACAAATCGTCTGCAAATGCCGAAATCTTAAACTCTCGGCCGCTAAGAGAAACACCCCGAACCGCCGGATTCTATCCATTCTTTTAAAGCTGTTAAGCGGTGCTGAGCATTTGCTGTATGCTCTCCACCACGCTCACCCGGTCCTCCGTAACACTCACTTGTTGAAAAGTAATGAGGCTCACATTGGCCACCTGGCCCTGGAGCTGCACTAGCATGGCACCTATCAGGAGCAGATGCTTTTACTGGACAGTCTCTAGTGCCGCGGTCACCTTTGTAGTAATTTTGACGATCCAGGCAGAGCTAACCATTGAGTTTGTGGGACTAGAGAATGCTGCCATCTTCTTGGGCCAGCGGATGCGATCTCAATCTTTTTTTGCTCCCTTCAAAGTTATGAGGAGAAAGAAAATGCTCCAGTTACTCAATGCAAGGGAGCTGTATTAATAACGGATCTATGGCTCAGAAAAGGGCACTCAAATATCTAGGAAAGTTGGGGATTTTTAGGAAGGCGACACAGATTACTGTTCTCTCGTGAGCATGGTTGTCATGTACTTATGATTTTAAAGTGTTTGAGGTTTGTGCAGATGAGGACCGAACTTGCGGGGATGGGACAGGGATGGAGATAGATCCCACAGAGACAGGGACAGATTTGTCCCTGTGTCATTCTCTGACGCGGGGGGGGGGGGGGGAGGAGTGTTTGTTATTGTTTGGCTGTGCCCCTCTATATAGACTTTCTGCAGTGACTATTAAACGGGAGAGCTTCCAACATGGACCAATTGAATTTGTAATATGCTAGATCTGAAAACAAAACACTGGTGTTTAATAATATCTAGCTGGTTAGATTAAGCCCTCTTGGACAGACGGAAAAAAATCACTTTGCATACTGTTTTGGAACAGGCAAGCAATGAAAATATTTATTAATCTAGCAAAACCATATATATTTTAAAAAAAACCCAAAATTAGTCTCTGTTCCACATAAGCAGAGTTTGTCTCATGGTTGTAATATTTCTGGCATTCCTAACTGGAACAATAATAATCCTTGCAAACAGCCACACCAGAACAAATTAGTAGAGTGCAAAGAATGTATTACCTTTGATCCTAGTTAGTTCAAAGCAAAGTGCATGTGATTATACAGAAGCCAAAAGATGAAGTTAGACATACTTTTAATAAGACATCATTTGCAGTTGCAGCTACAGAAAGTTGGTGTTCTGAGGAGAAAGGGGTCAGGTCAGTAGGCCACTAGACTTTAATAATGATAATAATAATAATAACTTTATTCTTGTATACCGCATTACCATGGAAGTTCTATGCGGTTAACAGATGAGGAGACTGTACATTTACAGCGAAGTTACAATTTCGTTAGTTATATTAATATTTTAGGCAATGCATTTTCAGTCAAGTTACATTTACATTTTAGACGATAAATTTACGGAGAAGTTAATTTTTGCAGGTAGATTATATATTCGGAGTAGTTATGTTTGCTATAAGTTACGTACAGCAGTGTTACAAATAGAAGTATTACATACGGTGGTAAAGAGTCTGGGGGAGAGTCGAGGTCAGAGGAGGGAGGAGAGCGGAACATTCAGAGGAATTTGTCAAAAAGGTAGGTTTTGGTTAACTTCCTGAAAGTTTGATAGGGGGGGAATTGGAGATGAGAGTGGAGAGGCATTTGTTCCATTTGCCCGCTTGGAATGCTAGGGATCGGTCGAGGAATTTTTTGTAACCTTTGTACACCACCTCCCCAAGAACTACCTGATCTTTTTCTTTTCCCTATTTTACTTGGTGTTTATAATTTTTTTTTTTGCTGTGGAAACCCACTCCAGGCCATCCAAATTCCATGGCAACTCCAATAGTTGGGGGGAGTATGTCTATTGCCGGGCAAACCTCTATGATCTATGGTCTGAAAATGAGCAAGGACAAATCAAAATCAAGAATATATATGTTAAGCAAAGTTGTATCTTAATGGGCAGACTGGATGGACTGTGCAGGTCTTTATCTGCTGTCATCTACTGTGTTAGTATATTTTTTTTCCAGTGATTGGTCACTCATTCCAACATACAGTGGTGCCTCACACAACGAACTTAATTGGTTCCAGGAGCAAGTTTGTTATGCGAAAAGTTTGTTATGTGAAACGCGTTTTCCCATAACAATACATGTTAAAAAAAATAATTCGTTCTGTAGCATAAAATATGCTAAGATGACATAAAAAAAGATAAATTTTTTGTTATTATTTTTATTTAGATACATCTAAAAACATAATTGTTTTTTAAAACAACACACATTTTTTAAATTTAAAGACAGACTAAGTAGAGTCTACCGAATCTTGCACATCTTCATCCATTTTCTGCTTTTTGGCCAATGGTTTCATGAAAAACCTGTCCAAAGTCGTTTGTTTTTCTCTTTTCTCCAACATCTGCCGGAAATAACGGACAAGAGTATCGGAGTAAAGATCGTTGATCCTGTTTGCTTCAGCTGAATCAGGATAGTGGGCATTGGTAAACTCCTGAACTGCTTTCCATTTGACCAGGATGTTCTTGATGTCAGCACTTGGGATTGGTTGATTGTTTGATTGTTGCTCCTCATCATCAGATGACGCTTCCCTTTGAGCATTGTCCTGTTGCTGGACCAGAAGTGCTTGGAGCTCTTCAGTTGTCAGCTCTTCTTCGTGTTCCTCAATAAGCTCCTCTACATCCTCTTCCTCTACCTCTAATTCCAACCTTTGGGCCACTGTGATGATGTCCTTCATCACTTCTGTGTCATCAACTACTGCTTCTTCCTGGGTCCACGAAGGCACAAGCATCTTCCAAGCAGACATTAGGGTCCTTTGTGACACTTCTTCCCAGGCCTTCTTTATAAGTCGTATTGCCATAAGGACATCAAATTTCTCCTTCCAAAACTTTCGGACAGTCATATTGTCTCCACCAAACTCGCATTCTTCAAACACCTTATTAAAGAGGGCTCTAGTGTAGAGTTTTTTAAAGTTCGCAATAACTTGCTGATCCATTGGCTGAATAATGGATGTGGTGTTTGGTGGCAAATACTGCACCTTGATAAAAGGATAATTTTCCTGCAATATTTCCTCTAGGTCTTTTGGGTGAGCAGGGGCATTGTCAAGTATCAGAAGGGCTTTGAGCGGCAGTTCTTTTTCCAGCAAGAATTTCTTCACGGCAGGAGCAAAGATTTCCAGAATCCATTCGTTGAAGATAACTTGGGTCACCCAGGCTTTTTGATTGGACTTCCAATGGACGGGCAGTTTGGACTTAATAACGTTATTTTTCTTGAAAATTCTTGGATTTTCAGAGTGATAAACCAATAGAGGTTTGATCTTGAGGTCTCCGCTGGCATTAGACGAAAACATAAGGGTAAGTCTGTCCTTCATGGCTTTGTGTCCTGGCAATTTCTTCTCCTCTTTTGTAATGAAGGTTCTGCTCGGCATTCTTTTCCAGAAAAGACCCGTTTCATCGGCATTGAACACTTGTTGTGGGCAGTATCCTTCATCCTTAATACATTTTTGAAAGTTAATAGAGAACTTTTCTGCTTCTTTCTTGTCAGCACTGCCAGCCTCACCATGCATAGTAACGCTGTGGATTCCACACCTTTTCTTAAATCTAAAAAACCACCCCCTGCTGGCTTTGAATTCTTCTTCATTAGCTTGACTGCTGCTACTTCCAGGGACGTTTTTCTTTAGATCGTCATAAATTCTCTTGGCTTTGTGACAGATAATATCTTGGGTTGTTACGTCACCTTTCACCTGCCTGTCCTTAATCCAAATTGCTAATAGCCTCTCCATTTCCTCGTGGATTGAAGACCTATGTTTTTCATGAAATAGTTTTGATACTCCTTTGGCTACTTTGGCTGATTTGATTGCATCCTTATTTGTCAAAATGGTGAAAATGGTGGATTTGCTGAGGCCAAACTCTTTGACGAGGTCACACTGTTTTACCCCACATTCACTCCTTCTAATTATTTCCCGTTTAATTTCAACAGAAATCACCTTCCTCCTTTTTTTAGAAGCCATGATATATAAAAAATATTGAGTTTATCTTAAAAGGACGACTGTATACAGTGAGAGAGGGCAGAGTCTCAGCGGCAAAAACTGGGACTTAACTGTTTTTTTTTTTTTTTTTGTATGAATGGGAGGGAAGGGAGAATATTTTATTATGAAATCAAATTATGAGCTCAGAAATCAAGGACAACTTTGCTGTTTCTCTCTCCCTTGTCCAAGAAGCTCAAATTCTCAGGTTGTAAAGGGGTCTGGATGTTCAGTTTCCTGCCTTTACTGTCTTTGTCCACAATTTCCAGTCGCAGTGTTGGGGCTTTCTTTGATTCTAGCCCCAGAGGCTCACAGGCTGTCTTTGGTCCCCAGGGCTCATAGGCTGCAGCTAACTGGTTCACAACCCGGCGTTCAACCTCATGTTTTTTGGATCGGGCTCCATAGTGCAAATTGTAGCCATCTGCTAACATGCTTCCCGATCCCACACATTGTTTTTTTCTAGCATCGGGGAAGCGGCGAGAGTAGCTCCACCCCCCCCCCCAACGCATCAGCAGTAGGCGCCGGGCCCCTGCGAGCCGACGGTCCGCCACTGCACAGGGAGCCAGGCGGAGAGAGGGCAGTTAAGCGCAGTGCCTGCGCGGAAGGATGCAGCCTCGGGCGACTTCGTTGTGTGAAACGAAGTTCGTTGTACGGATCAAGACATAAAGTTCGTTGTGCGCAGCGTTCGCTGTGCGAGGCGGCCGTTATGCGAGGCACCACTGTACTACCACTATTTGTTTCTATAGCACTACCAGATGCACGCAGCGCTGTACATTAAACATGCAAGAGGCAGTTCCTGCTCGAAAGAGCTCACAATCTAATTATGACAGACACAGAGGACAAAGGGTGGCTCAATATATTGATGCTTATGAAGGGACATACAAAGGGATGAAGAGGTAGAGAGGGTAGGGGGCTACAGAGGGAATGAGAAACGGATATAGTGTATTACAAGTTGGAAGTGTTGGAACCTGAACACAGCTTTGAAAAAGTTGGCTTTGAGCCTGGATTTGAATACCGCCAAGATGGAGCCTGGCATACTGATTCAGGCAGATTGTTCCGGGCATACAGCAACGCAGAAGGGGCAGAGTTGGCAGTAGAGGAGAAGGGTACAAACAAGAGACTTACCCGAAGAATGGAGTTCCCGGGGTGGGGTATAGGGAGAGATAAGAGAGGAGAGAGATTGAGGAACCGCAGAGTGGGTACACTTGTAGATCAGTAAGAAAAGAGGAGTTTGAACTGTATTTGGAAGCGGACAGGGAGCCAATGAAGTGACTCGAGGAGAGGGGTAACAGCATAACATCCCTTGTGAAGTACAAGACGTGCAGCAGAATTCTGAACAAATTGAAGGAGGGGAGAGATAGGTTAGCAGGAGCCCTGTGAGAAGCATGTTGCAGTAATCCAGGCAAAAGGTGACGAGGGTATGAATAATGGCCTTGCAGAGTGTTCAGAAAGGAAACTCTGGATTTTAGCGAGGTTGTATAGAAAGACGTGACAAGTTTTGACAGTTTGTTGGATATGCGAAGAGAAAGACAGAGATGAGTCCAAAGATGACCCCGAGGTTGTGAACCAATGAGATGGGGAGGATGAGGGCAGTATCCACTAAAATAGAGAACTTAGAGAGAGGAGAGGCAGTTTTAGGAGGAAAGATAAGAAGTTCTGTCTTGGCCATATTTAATTTTAGATGGTGGCGAGACATCCATGTAGCAATGTCAGACAGGCACTAAGGAATTCCAATTACCGTTTCATGGAAGGGTAAATTTGATTTCTCTTTCTTCAGCGAAGCTTCTGGAGAATAGTTATTGCAGAAGTATATTGCAGTCTCAGTGACAGCTTTGGTCCCTGGAGCGCTGAAGCCTTTGGCTATGAGTTGCATCCAAAGAGCATTCAAAAAACAATTTCTTGTTTGGGTTTTCTGTAAGTCTCATCTTGGAAACATATAAACATGATGACAGATAAGACCAAATGACCCATGTAGTTTACCCATCCACAGCATCTACTATCGCCTCCTCTCCCTAAGAGAACCCACGTGCCTGTCCCACACTTTCTTCAATTCAGACACAGTCTGAATTTGCCTCTATATTGCATACATCTACCACCCTTTTTGTAAAAAAGTATTTCCTTAGATTAGTCCTGAGCCTCTCTTAACTTCATTCTATGCCTTCTCATTCCGGAGTTTCTTATCAATTGAAAGAGACTCGCCTCATGTGCATTTATGCCATGTAGGGATTTAAAATGTCTCTATCATATCCCACCCCCCCTCTCCTGCCTTTCCTCCAAAGTATACATATTGAGATCTTTAAGTTTCAGATCTTTAAGTCTGTCCCCAAATGCCATATGACAAAGAGCACCAAACATTTTAGTAGCCTTCCTCTGGACCAACTCCATCCTATTTATATCTTTTTGAAGGTGTGGTCTCCATAAGAACATAAGCAAGCCCTCTGCCAAGTCAGACCATGGGTTCATCATGCCCAGCAGTCCGCTCCTGCGGCGCCCCCTCCCCCCCAGGTCAATGACCTGTAAGTGATCTTATACCTAAAACATTCTATTCCCTAATCATTTAATATCCTTTATAGTAACCCTCTAACTATACCCTTCAATCCCCTTTTCCTTGAACAGTATTCTAAATGAGGTCTCACCAGAGTATTTATACCGTGGCATCAATACCTCCTTTTTCCTACTAGCCATACCTCTCCCTATGCACCCTAGCATCCTTTTAGCTTTCCCTTTTGTCTTTTCAACCTGTTGGACCACCTTTAAGTTCATCACATACTATCGCACCCAAGACCCACTCCTCTTTTCGTGCACAAAAGTTCTTTACCCCCTAAACTGTACCGTTTCTTTGGGTTTTTGCAACTCAAATGCATGACCTTGCATTTCTTAGCATTAAATTTTAGCTGCCAAATTTCAGATGATTCGTCAAGCTTCACTAGGTCCTTTCGCATGTTGCTCACACCATCAGGGGTCTTTACTCTAGTGCAAATATTGGTTATCATTTGCAAAAAGGCAAATCTTACTTGACAGCCCTTCAGCAATAATGCTTACAAAAATGTTAAAGAATAGGCCCAAGAACCAAATATTGAAGCACACCACTGGTATCATCCCTTTCCTCAGAGTGATCTCCATTGACCACTACTCAGCCATCTCTTTGGGGCCTCCCAAGGGCACTCAGTTTATTTATTAAATGCCTGTGTGGCTTTGCTAAAATCTAAATACTGTACTCTACAGCTAGTGTACTCCTTCTGTCCAATTCTAGTCACTCAGTCAAAAAAATTGATCAGGTTTATTTGACAAGACCTGCCTCTAGTGAAGCACTTGCAGCATTACCTGTAACAAAGTTGCTTATTATGCATTTGAAATTTTGTTTACAATCTGTTACTTTTACTACAGATTCTTGTAAATATTCTGCAGTATGTTGCATTTCCTGAGGTAACATCTCTTTCAATAAAATGTGTCCTTTTGCTGTCACACAAACCAGGGCTTGACCAAAGTTATTTTTAGGATCTAGGATCCACAGTTGGAACCATGGAAATTTGTGTTTATTTAAGCACACTTATAGATTGAAGATTCATAATGTGGTCAAGGTGATACACAGCAAGTCATGTATTAGAGTGACGGGGAAAGCATGAACATAAGAATAGCCTTACTGGGTAAGACCAATGGTCCATCAAGCCCAGAAGCCCATTCTCATGGTAGCCAATCCAGGTCCCTAGTATCTGGCCAAAACCCAAGGAGTAGCAACATTCCATGCTACTGATCCAGGGCAAGCAGTGGCTTCTCCCATATCTTTCTCAATAACAGACTATGGACTTTTCCTCCAGGAAATTTCTTAAAACCAGCTATGCCAGGGGTAGGCAATTCTGATCCTCAAGAACCACAGGCAGGTCAGGTTTTCCGGGTATCCACAATGAATATGTATGAGATAGATTTGCATCTCAATGAGGCATAGAAACATGATGGCAGATAAAGGTCAAATGGCCTATTTAGTCTGCCTATCCACAGTAGCCATTATCTCTCTCTCTCCGAGAGATCCCACATGCCTAACCCAGGTCCCTTTGAATTCAGATACAGTCTTTGTCTCCACCACCTCTTTTGGGAGACTCTTCCATGCATCTACCACCCTTTCTGTAAAAAAGTATTTTCTTAGATTTCTCTGGAGTCTATCACCTCTTAACTTCATCCTATGCCCTGTCATTGCAGAGTTTCCTTTCAAATTAAAGACTTGACTCATGCGCATTTACATTACATAGGTATTTAAATGTCTCTATCATATCTTCCCTCTCCATTCTTTACTCCAAAGTATACAGACTGAGATCTTTAAGTCTGTCCCCATATGCCTTATGATGAAGACCACATACCATTTTAGTGGCCTTCCTCTGGACCGACTCCATCCTTTATATATCTTTTTGAAGGTGCGGCCTCCAGAATTGTACACAATATTCTAAATGAGGTCTCATCAAAGTCTTATACAGGGGCATCAATATCTCCTTTTTCCTACTAGCTATACCTTTCCCTATGCAACCTATCATCCTTCTAGCTTTTGCCATCACCTTTTCAACCTGTTTGGCCACCCTAAGATTATCACATACAATCACACCCAAGTCCTGCTCTTTTGTTGTGCACATAAGCTCTTAATTCCCTAATCTGTACCATTCCCTTGGGTTTTTGCAGCCCAAATGCATGACCTTGCTTTTCTTAGCATTGAATTTTAGCTGCCAAATTTCAGACCATTCTTCAAGCTAGGTCTTTCTTCATGTTATTCACACCATCCGGCGTGTCTACTCTATTGCAGATTTTAGTATCAACCGCAAAGAGGCAAATCTTACCCAACAACCCTTCAGCAATGTCATTTATAAAAATGTTAAAAAGAACAGGCCCAAGAACAGAACCTTGAGGCACACCACTGGTAACATCCCTTTCCTCAGAGCGATCTCCCTCTGTCGCCTTCCACTCAATCAGTTCTTGATCCAGCCCGTCACTTTGGGACCCATCCCGAGGGCTCTCTGTTTATTTATTAGACGTCTGTGTGGAACATTGTCAAAGGCTTTGCTAAAATCTAAATACACCACATCTAGCGCACATCCTCTATCCAATTCTTTGGTCACCCAGTCAAAGAAATTGATCAGATTTGTCTGACAAGACCTACCTCTAGTGAATCCATGTTGCCTCCGGTCCTGTAATCCACAGGATTCCAGAAACTTGACCATTCTCTGTTTTAAAAGTGCATGCAAATTAATCTCGTGCATATTTATTGTGGATATCCTGAAAACCTGACCTTTTGAGGACTGGACCGGAATTGCCTACACCTGAGCTACACTATCCACTCTTACCACAACCTCTGGCAATGCTTTCCAGAGCTTAACTATTCTCTGAGTGGAAAAATATTTCCTCCTATTGGTTTTAAAAGTATTTCCCTGTAACTTCATCGAGTGTCCCCTAGTCTTTGTAATTTTTGACGTTGTGAAAAATTGATCCACTTGTGCCCGTTCTACTCCACTCAAGATTCTGTAGACTTCAATCATATCTCCCCTCAGCCGTCTATTTTCCAAGCTGAAGAGCCCTAACCGTTTTAGTCTTTCCTCATATGAGAGGAGTTCTAGCCCCTTTATCATCTTGGTCGCTCTTCTTTGAACCTTTTCTAGAACCGCTATATCTTTCTTGAGATAAGGAGACCAGAATTGAACGCAATATTCCAGGTGAGGTCGCACCATGGAGCAATACAGGTGCATTATAACATTCTTAGTCTTGTTAACCATTCCTTTTTTAAATCATTCCTAGCATCCTGTTTGCTTTTTTGGCCGCTGCCACACATGGATAAGAGGCTACTGCTCTCTCCATCGTCCACCCAGCTAGAGCATATTTGGCAATGGGGAGAGGCTTTAGGCTCTGGTTGCAGGGGCAATGGAGGGAAAAATTGCTAAGGGTAGGTGGGACAATGCTCCCACTCCCTACCTTAAGTAAATGCAGCTTTAGTCTTTCATCATTGCTAACCTGCTCCCAGCAGCCACATTTATAACCCCTCTACCTTTCCTAGTCCACCCACTCCGAGTAGCAGCAGCCTCTCAGAATATCTCCTCTCGCTCCATATGTCTTGGTCCTTATTTCACTCTCCCCCTTGAAGTAGCCTCTCATAAGCCTTCTTTTCTTCCCCCTCCATTAATTAAAAAAAAAGAGAAGAAAAGAAGCATTAAATTATTTAAAAACGTAAATTTTATCTTAACTGAGAATTTCCTCGGAAATCATGCTCTTCCATATGTGCTTCAGCTGCTAACGCTCAAAATATCAGCCATGTGGAGCTCTCTTTAAAGCAGTGGTCTTTATCAAACTCATGGCCCGGGAGCCACATGCGACCCGCCAGGTACTATTTTGAGGCCCTCGGTGTGTTTATCATAATCATAAAAGTAAAATAATTACCTTAAAAGATTTATGGTTAGGTATATCTAGGGTTGAAGGATTTCTAAGGACAACGATGAAGCAAATGGGAGATTACTCCCAGTCAGTTTCTTCTAAATTTGAAAATGTGGACGCTAATCTAGCTTGTTTGGATAAACGACTGAATGTGGTGGAAAATCAATGTAATAATTTGCAAGCTGTCTCTGTATCAGCTGTTAAAGATTCAACTGTTATACATTCTAAAATTGAATCTATGGAAAATATGAATAGAGTGAAAAATCTACGCTTTGTCAATTTTCCAGTAACTCATTTGTTATCACCTGAGATTTTATTAAGGAAATTTTTTAAAGAGATACTGGGATTGGCAAATGCTGAGAATTTTCCAATAAATAATCTATATAATAAAACCGTAGGCGGCGCATGCGCACTCTAATCCGCGTGCTTCCATGATCCGTATGTCCGTGGCCGGCAAGAGTGCACATGCAAACTTACAACAGCTCGCACTCACGGTCTGGCTGGCTCTTTAAAGTTTTTTTCGGTGCCGGCTCACCTGCTCCGCCTTCCTCTTCCTGCCAGTCTCAGCCGGACTCACTCCTCCCCCCCTGGCAGCCCTGAACCTGTTCCTCCGTTCCCCGCCCGACGGGCCGGTGAGTGCTGCGCCAGGGGCAATGCAGGTGGAGACTATCGGCGGCGGAGCCGGAGGGAAGGGGGGGTGGGAGGCACGCGAAGCTGCAAGTCGCCGACTCCACCCCCCCTCTCTCTCGAACCGCACAAGGACTGCCGTTGACGAAATTTGCCCCACCGTTCCTTCCCTTCCTCCATCAGGTACAGTTCAGCTACGCCTATGTTAAAAGCAGCTGCTTTGAAATTGGAGTCCTGCCGCCACCGTAACACGTTCCCTCTGCCGCGGTCCCATATGTCAGAGAAGGGGCGGGACCAAGGCAGAGGGGAACGTGCTACGGCAGTGGCAGGCCTCTGATTTCGATGCGGCTGCTTTTAACATTGGTGGAGCTGCACTGCACCTGATGGAGGGAGGGAAGGAAAGGTGGTTGTGCGCTGTTGAGCCCCTCTGCACGTGCCCAAACCAAAAAAGGAGCCAGGACTCTTCCCCACCCGGCGCCGGCAGACCCGAAAAAACGGCCCTACCGAACAGACCCGCGAGCAGGGTTGCCATGGAAACCTAACCGGAATTACATGCAGTCGGCAAGGGTCAGTGAGAGGGGATCAGGAGCTAAAGAGAGATTGAAAAAAACAAACAAACAGTGCACAAGTAGAGAGAGACACACAGACAGTCACAGAAGGACAGGGGGCTAGAGCAGAGATGCTTGCAGGGAGAAAAAGCTAAGCAGTAATGTTACAGCTTGAGAGTGCAGACTGAGGAAGAAAGCAGAGACAGCGCTACACAGGGAAATGGAGGGAGGAAAGAGACAGAAAGAAAAATACAGACAGACATAAATTCTAGCACCCGTTAATGTAACGGGCTTAACGACTAGTTATTATTATATTCCCTTTAAAAAACTTGAATCTGCCCAGGGGGAGGACCATCTGGTCACACCGGAGGTAAACTTGACTGAGTTTTTGGAAGACACACAGGATGTGATCCAGACTAGGTCCACCTTGGTGATAACATGCCTGAGCGAGATGGATAAGATGTTGATTATGAGACTTTATTTTAAAAATAGGTTGACAAAATTTTGTGGGGATTTGGTCAGGATTTTTCCGGATGTATCCAGAACTACACAACTGAGGAGGAAAGAATTTTTGAAATTGAAGGATAGAGTACTGGTACTGGATGCATCCTTTTATTTGAAATTTCCCTGTAAATGTATGATCAAGCTATTAGACACTGAATATTCTTTTTGGGATCCAATACAATTACAACAATTCTTAATTGCAAGAGAAAAGAAATAGAAATGAGATTTGTTTCACTTTACTTAGAATATGAGGAGAATTAATATAAGTATCCTAGATTAAAGAATGAATCAACATTCATAATTATGAACTAAGAATAACCATTCTTTATATTTCCTGAATTTTATTTTATTAGAAATAGCAAGATATACTCTCCATTTATGTGGGCTTGAAAGGAATTTTGTATGTATGATTTGATTATGTACTATTTTAGTTTATGGGATATCCTTTTTTCTTTTGAACTGTTGGATATTGTAAAGTATTCAAAATTATAAAAAAAAAAAAGTAAAATAAAACAGTTTCTTGATCATATGTCTCTTTAGCTATAAATTACAATATTATTATTATTAAGACTTAGCCAAAAGGAAAGATTTATAAACTATAAAGAGTTTTACCTCATGCAAAATTGTCATTTCTTTAAAAAGACATTAACTATTTTTTCTGAGGCCCTCCAAGTACCTACAAATCCAAAATGTGGCCCTGCAAAAGGTTTGAATTTGAGACCACTGGTGTACAGGATGGATAACTTCTTGCTATGTGTACACACCCACCGCACACACTCTCTCTCCCTTATCCCCCCTCTACATGCAGCCCCTACCTTGTGTATGTAGAGATGCTCCCTTCAGTGTCTTTGGAACAGAAGTAGTTCTTATGATGCTTTTCAGCCAGGCTTTACATTTCTTTGCACCTGTGCTTTTGTCTTTCCAATTGGTAAAGGAATGTCATCTAAAATATTCCCTAAATGAGATCTTAATTTGCTGCCATGGTAGCTTTTCCCAGATCCCAAATTGATTTGTAGTCTGATAAGGAATGTGTTCAAAAGCCTTTATTCATTGACTCTTATTTATGTGTTTTTAGAGTTTAAAAAAAAAAAAAAAAATAGAGGGAAGGGCTTCTGTAAGTGTACGCACACCAGGCTTGGGCTAGCTTACTTTTTACATGTACTATTGTTAAAAACCATGTTCGTAGAATACAATTAGACATTTTGCATACGGTTTAATATCTTTGATCGGGATGGGTTTGATTTGAATCACTAGTCAGAAAGACTTTTTTTTATATCATGCCCGTGACATTATGAATGGATTAATGGAATTCAAGTATCAAAAAAATTTAAACATTGCATGAATATATAGGGTTTAATTTTGTAGCATGAGGCTATCGTATATACTTGAATATAAACCAAGATTTTGGGGCCAAAAAATGGTCTTAAACTTGGGATCTCAGTTTATATCTGAATCAGCACCCTCCCCCCCTCACCACAGGACCTGTTGCAGGCCTCCGCTGGGCCTGCTGTAAGACCTGATCTCTCCCGCCTCATGTCTCGGCTGGCTCTTAACAATTCTTACCTCCCTCCCTCCTCCCGATAGTAAAAAGCACACCTTTTAAAATCCATGGTGGTTGGGGGATCATAGGGTTTGGCAAGGACAGTTTGAAATTTGGAGGGGGAGGCAGGGAGTTCATGGATTTTTCTATCATTCTTTTATTACAAAAAAAGGGGGATGATAAGAAATGTAGATGGTATATTTTGTTGTGTTACTGCATTTTCCATGCAATACCATTGTTCCATATTACTGTATCTGTTCTGTGTTATCCTCAATAAAAATTGTTTCAATGTAAAATCCATGGTTGTCCAGTTGTGGGCTGGGACAGGAGGGATCCTTCCTGTCCTGGCTGACTCGTAACAACTCTCACCTCCCACCCGCCTCCCCAGTTAGTAAAAAGTATACCTTTAAAATCTGGTGGTCCCAGAGGTGAACTGGGGCAAGAATGATCTTCCTACACTTCTTCCCCATGCAGAGCTGCTATCGGAATGGCTACCGTGAGTTCAGATAGCAGCTCTGCACAGTGCAGGAACATAGGGAGATTACCCCTGGATCACGAGGTATTTTAAAGGTACTTTTTTTTACTAATTGGGGAGGCGGGAGGGAGGTAAGAGTTGTCAGTCGGCTGTGACTGGAGGTAGGATGGATCCCTCTTGTCCCAGGGTAGGGCGGGAGGGAGGTGGGGGGACAGCATGCAAATCCTAGCAAGGAAGAAGGGTGGCTGGATACAGAGCCTGGCAGGGGAGGGAGTGAGGGAAGGGGATTGGGTGCAGAACCTGGCAGGGCACTTGAATGTAAACCCCACAGTTTATATTTGAGTTCATATTTCTTTCTTCTTTTTGAGGGGAAAAAAAGATTACCTCTGTTTATATTCGAGTATATACAGTAATCCTTATTTCATGATAAATAATTTTTGGACTATAATGTATTTTTTAAAAATCTATTTTTATTAAGAAGCTTGTATAAACAATGGATTATAACAATGAATATGTACATAATTTCATTTTAACATTTCCAATTCTATAAACTAGAGAACTTGAATCCAAGGGTCTAGACTCTTGTACTCTCTGACTCCCAACACAACAGAACTTTTAACCCCATCATTCTTCTCTTACCCCATTAACTTAAACCCCTTCTCCCCTCCCCCAGAGAGTTCTATAATAAAATACTTGGTATTACTGTGACAAATGTATATTTATCAAAATATTAACAATTAAAGTCTCTATCACCATGGGATAGATTTTACAGTCCATATCCAGTACTACCCATCTAGAATACTACCTTTGAATACTACTCTGTCTCCTGGGCCTGCTACTAATTCTGACTTCAAATTTGGGTGAAAGATTTTATAAATATGGGTCCCTTACCAACAATAAAAATTGCCTTATAGAATTTAGGATACCTCCTTATCCCAATAGATTCATGAATCATAAGGAAGTGGAACTGATTCCTCCAATGCCAGATGGTGGGAGGGTCTTCCTGCACCCAATGATTCATTATACATTTCTTCCCTAAAATATATGCTTTCTGCAACAATAAGATTTCTCCTTTTTCCATGTGCTCCCAACTATGCAGGGACAGTGAAAGCATCCCTTCAAGAGAGTATTGAATGGCATGACCCAGAAGAGTTCACAGTAGTGCTGCCCGAATTCACAGATTTGCATCGCAATTGTTTTTTTCACTGGAAAAATTGGACTCACCAATTTAGTGAGTCCTGACAATACCTCCATGCCTCCTAAAGCATCAGCAGTGGTGGTGTCCAGTGGGCACGGCAGCGCTCTGAACAGGCTGCTCCTAGCCTGCCCTGCCAGGGCCTTCCCTCTGCCACATCACTGATGATGTGGCAGAGGGAAACCTTGACAAGCAGGCCATGAACAGCCTGTTCACTGCTGCTGCTTTAGAAGGCCTGAAAGTTGAGGTCTTACCGTAGGAGGGGTAGATCAGGAAGTGCTGCACAGGGGGATAGGAAGGAGGGATGGAAAGCTGCTACTCTGGAGGGATGGGAGGGAAGGATTTAAAACTACTGTACAGGGGGAAAGGAGGGATGGAAAACTGCTGCACATAGGGGGAGAGGGGAGAAATGAAGAATTGTTGGACATTGGGTGGAGGAGATGAAGGGAGAGATGCAACAAAGAGAAAGGGGTGAGAGGGAGAAATCATGCATATGATGGATGGGAGTGAAGCATGCATGGAGAAGAGAGAGAAACATTGGACATAGGGTGGAGGGCAGAGAGAGATGGTGCATGGGGAGAGAGAAAGAAATGTTGCACATAATGGAGGGGTGGAAGGGAGAGATGCAGCATAGAGGGGAATAGAGAGGTTTGACCAGGGCACAAGGCAGGATGTGAGAGAGATGGTAGACAGTGGGAAAGAAACAAATGTTGGATATGGCAGTGGAAGGGTAAGTATAGGGATGAAAGGTCACACTTTTATTTGGGCTTGGAGGAGCTAGGTGAGGCTCCAAGGTCTAAAGAATTGCACTTCAAACTGATAATCTGTATGTTAGCTAGTATTAAGTATCCAATGTTCCATATGATGCAAAATACAAGCCTGATTGTAGAGTCTTAAATTTGGCACTCCCATTCCTCAATTATAATGTATTTTAAATGAAAAGCTATTTCAGATAGATTTTTTTCCTCAAAGCATTTTATTAATTTAAAAAAATCCAATTTAAATAAAACAAATCAGATTTTTTAAAATTAAAAAACATAATTTGATTTTTATTCACTCTGTCTTTGACTTAGGCACATTGTTTTACAAACTGTTGTAGAAGGAAAAGTCCATAGTCTGTTATTGAGAAAGACATAGGGGAAGCCACTGCTTGCCTTGTATCGGTAGCATGGAATATTGCTACATCATGGGTTTTGGCCAGGTACTAGTGACCTGGATTGGCCACCGTGAGAACGGGCTACTGGGCTTGATGGATCATTGGTCTGACCCAGTAAGGCTATTCTTATGTTCTTAACATACATAATCGGATAATTTTTTTTTTTTTTTTTTTAATGAATGTTTGCAGACTGTAAAAAAAAAAGTATCTTAAATTCTGAATGGATGTTTTGTTTTGACAGGTGTCTTTTCCACATTATACGCTGTCCCTAAAAAGGAGGGCTTTCTTGGACTCTATAAAGGAAATGGGGCCATGATGGTCAGGATCTTTCCTTATGGAGCAATCCAGTTTATGGCATTCGACCACTACAGAAAGGTAACTTGCTTGCTCTTTTCAGCTTCAGTCAATACCGTTCACAATAGCAGTCAGATCTGAACATCAGAGAAGAGGAAATTATCCATAGTTTTAGAAGATATGAGTAAAGGAGAAGAGCTGAGGTAGGTAGTTGTAGAGTGTGTTTGGGGTTTATTTAATGTCAGTTTAGACTGTAGGTATTTGTCCTAGAATTCCAGAGGAGTCATCTTACAGAAGGAGTCAACTTGTGTGCGCACAGTGGAGAGAGGAAATAAAATGGGGGCTTTGGCTTCTTAAAAATTATATGGCAAAATTGCTCTTGATATTGAGCTTTTGTGACTTAGGTGCTCAGGATACCCACATGGCAACATTACTAGTATTTGGATCTTGGAGACAGTTGGGGGGAAAATTCTATAAGAGGCTTCAATTATGAGCTTTAATAAGCTCATAATTAATAAAAAAAAAAAAAAAAATTATTTGGGTGATAGGGCATATCTTAAACACAGTTCTACAAAACATAGACGCCTATTGCATGATACACCTAACTCCAAAGTAGGTGTGTTTAGGGGTGGAGAAGGACTTAGGTGATGCTAGGCACGATTCTCTAAAGTACTTAGGCACCTATAATGTAGGCCTTTACCTATATTACAAGCACCTAAGTTTTAAGTTAGCTGAGATTCTGTTATAGACGCCTAAGTGTGATTGACAAGAGATAGGCACTTGTCTTTTTAGACGCCATTTACAGAATTTACCCCTCGTCTGTTTGATTACGGTAGTGACAGTTTTAGGAGAATAAACTAATCTTAACTTCATCCTCCTCCTAGACCAGTTGAGACAAGTGGATTTTGTTCCTCAACCAGCAGGTGGAGGCAGAGAACACCTGACTCTGATTTCCTAGATTGCTTTCTCTTTCAGATGGTGGGCTTGCCAGTGCAGGAGACATAGGATGTGGTCTGGATGCTTTGAATTAATTCTTGAAGCCCTTTCCTCTTCATACATTGTGAAGGAGAGTCATCAAGAAATGGGAGGCACCAGAATTATAGACAGGCTTTAGCAATATCTCATGGAAGAACTAGAATAGCTGTTTTCATCTCCCAAAGGTGCTTGCCCATAAGCGCTGTTTTCTTAAGATGACCACTATACCTATGGCTTGTGGTGTGGCCCCAAAGATGTCAACAATAAAAGAATTGAGGTATTTTTAAAACAAACTCTGAGTCAAGGTGGCAATCGGGAAGGGGGGGTGGGCTGCATGGCTTGTGTCTTATTTCATTGAACCCAGCTAATACTGGCTTCACCTGAAGTGTCTCACTTAGAGTTGGGCAGGGTAACCGGCAGACATGCTGTATGATTTTTGTTCAAATCTGGGCTTGATTGGATGCCTTTATAGTGGTGACAAGGAGGTAGTTTTGGCTGAGGAATTGGCTGGCAGATTTGGTCACCAAGTCTCTTGTCTAAGCATGCTTTGTTTTGGGGGAGGCTCCTGTTAAACAAGACCTCGAAGCTGTTGAAGGACCTGGCTGAGGTAAGGCATTGAAGGCTTTTGTAAAATTTTGTAAAATTGAGCTTGTTCTCAACAAAGGGCTCAAGGAACAGGCCACATCCTAGGGATTGGAAATGAATTTTAAGTACAGAAGCAAGTGGTGTAGTTATTGTGGACATTTTTCAGGCTGCTTTAAGAGTAAGCTCTTTAAGGAGACGCACAAGCCCTGAGATGGGGTGGTGACTTGGTTGCTGGAGGAAAAGTTGCTTAATGAGGATTAGTGAGCCCAGTCCAAAGGGCTGCTGGTGAAAGGATACCCCATCCTGTTTTTCTCAGAGTGGACTGAATACCTTGGATTTGTGGATCCCGGAGATGGTGTGACAAGACTACTCCTTTTGATATCTTTTTGTTTTCTCCTTTTGGATCAGAGCTCAAGAGTGTAATGGTGATAGTTGAGACGCTGGAGTGGTTGCAACAGCTTGGTACTGTTGTGCCAATTTTGCTAGAGTACTGGGGCCATGATTGTTATTTCTTGAAGGAGGGGAAATATTTTCATCTTATCGATCTCATAGAGGTCAACATTACACTTGCCCTGGTTTCTTGTGGAGACTCTGCAGTCAGGCAGGGAAAATTTCTCATGTCCTATGACCTAGCTTAGTTGCATATTCTGATTTATGGAGGATCATTACAAGTTCCTCAAGTTCTGTGTTGTCAGCAAGCATTTCCAGTTCAGAGCCATAGAAACATAGAAGATGATGGCAGATAAGGGCCATAGCCCATCAGGTGTGCCCACTCTACTGACCCACCCCCAAGTCTACTATCCTAGGGATCCCACTCCTGGTGACAGGTTCCCTTGGCTTAACCCTCTAAGGGATCCCACATGGGCATCCCATTTATCCTTTGGTTTGGTGACAGCACCCAGAACCATCTCAAAGGCATTGGTGGTAGTGGATGGTGGTAGTTTCTGAACAGAGAGGGAATCGTAAGCCACTCTTACCTGGTTGGCTGGTTGACTTGGGCTGAGTGGGAGGGGCAGACTCAGGTGGCAATATTTAGGTTTGGAAGATCTTAGTTGGGTAGTGAATTATGCCAATAGCAGTGTATTTCCCTCTAAATCATATTCATAGTAACATAGTAGATGACGGCAGATAAAGACCCGAATGGTCCATCCAGCCTGCCCAACTTGATTCAATTTACATTTTTTTTTCTTAGCTATTTCTGGGCAAGAATCCAAAGCTCTGCCCAGTACTGGCCTTAGATCAATATTTAATATTATTTTCTGATTCTAGATCCTCTGTGTTCATCCCACGCTTCTTTGAACTCCACCACCAGGCACAATCAAGGGCTGACTGAATTCCATTAAGCGGGAGGAGGGGGGGAGATTGCAGTGATGATCTGCTAGTGGGGCAGAGTGGAGGGATCTTCTCTTGCAACTGATCTGGACCTTATTCACTTCCTGAAGGGGAAGCAACAGATTTCATATTCCTGTCCACCAGTGGTGCTATAATAAGATCTTAATTTGGTTCAGAAGGTATTGACGAGACTGCCGTTCAAACTATTCATGCAGAACACATTAAAGGATTTAAATTCTGGTGGTCTTTTAGGGACCCATATTTTTCTTTTGCAGCAGATGTGCTTATGTTGCTGATGGTCTTGCCCCTACTTTTTTATTTTTTTGTGCCCAAGGTTGTTTCTCCAATTTCATCTAAACCAGACTTCCAAAGAGATCCGAGGATTTTGCATGCATTGGATATCTGCAGAGTTCTGATCCATTTTTTTGCAAATTAATACTTCTTTATGCTGGTTCAGTCATCTGTTTACATGGAAGCAGACTCTCCCTTACATGGGCTACTAAGTTGTCCTTGGCTAGCTGGATTGGAGAGGCCACTGGTTCAGCTATTTCTTATAGCACACTTTTATAGAGCATAAACTGCATCCATCAGGGTGATGTCTTCTGAGTATATATGTAAGGGAACGGTTTGGTCATCCCTGTGTTCCTTTGTGAAGTATTACTGCTTGAATGTGTAGGCAGAGGAAGATGGTGCTTTTGCCAAGAGTGTGAGGGCAGCTCTTTTACCCACCTGGAATATTAAGGCTTGGATATGTCCCCCTTGTCTAGACTGCTCTAGCAAGAAGATGAGGAAGGTGAAATTTGATCTTATCGTATCTTATCTTTCATAAAGTCTTGTTAGACCAGTCCAGGACCTTCCCTAAAAGAAGAGAGGAGAAACTGAAGTATTTTAAATACCTGTATTCTTAACAACCTGCAGATTTGAGATTCTGGGATAGTGGGGGTGGGGAATGATGGTTCTTGCTGTAATTTCCTGTTGGTGGTGGCTTTTTTGTGTTAGTAGTTTTAGATTGGAAATGTTGCTTCAGCTTTGACAAAAGTATACTGGCAAGTTCCAGGACTGCACTAGTGCTTATACTGGTAGAGACGTCGCTGAACCCACTTGTCTGGACTAGTCTAGCAGGACACAAGGAAACAAAATTAGCAGGTAAGAACAAATTTCACTGTTCAATCCATAGCACTTGCTTTTTGGTGGGTGGATCCCAATGACATTCAGATTTAAAGCAGAACTGGATAGAACAAATTGGAAACCTTGTTGCTGAATTTACAAGTTTTGTTAAGATGCACTGTCATTGTTCATCATTAGATAAATTGAGCTAGTAGGTGGAAGGGCAGTAAAGATTCAGCTTTCAGACATAAATAGGATAGTTGTGCCTGAAGAGAGAATCACATGTTTGTTTCTGTCCATTTCAAAATTTTGGCTATTGGACATTTATTTTGACTAGTGATTTGATAAGAAAGCCCAATTTAGGGAATCTATTTTAATATAATATAAATGATCCTATTTAAAGGAACATATCACATAATTTTTCTCCACTATTTTCATTTCCTGAGTTTTTATATATGATATATTACATTCCTTATAAGAATTTATTGTATTTATAATCATGTCAGAAAAAATTTGAAGACTGTAAAGTCCTAGAACAGAGCTAGGAGTTAATGTAGGCAGGAAAGGTTGTGATGCTGTTATGTACTACTATTCAAAAGATTATAAGGTTAGTTTTTAAACCTAGTTTTTTCTTACTTGGGTCTTCCTGGTTGGGATTGCTATAGTATTGGCCATTGCACAACAGTGACATTTAACGGCCAACATGAGATGCTCATGTGCAAAATTCTGGAGCAAGCTAATGTTTTCAGCCCTTGGCTGAAGACTGTTTCTCTCATGAGAGTGGGATAGAAAACTAAAAGGGGAAAATCCTCTTGAGTACTTGTAAAAAAAAATAATTAAAAAAAGCTCATTGCACTGTAGCATAGTAGAAATTGGTTTCAGATGAGTTTGGAATCCAAAGGAGCCCTAATTGCTGGGCACACTTCAGATGGCGAACCAGCACAATGGGGTTCTGAAAGAGTTGCATAGATAATGGTTGAGATGGAGAGATGGGGAATCCAGGCTGATGAGCGAAAAAGAAAAGCTGCAAAGATTGAAAAAATAGTCAGATGGGGAGAGGGAAGTGCCAATAACAGATGGAAGCTGCACAAAGAGGGAGGAATAGAACTAGATTAGGAAAGTTCCAACGAGGTTGAGATATTGGTAAAAATGGTGCATTTTCTGGCCCTATTAGTACCATCTCAATAAAGAAACAGAAGACAAGTTGATTTACAGATAAGTAGGAGCAGTTTTAGTGCCACTTCCTGAAGGAAATTCTGTCTGGCATTTTCTGAAGCTACAATTGTAGGGAGACAGTGAAATGAGGAGAGGGTCTTTTTTTCTCATTGTCTGAGGAGTGGGGGGATGGGAAATACCTGTAATAAGGAAATTGAATTGCATAATATTCAGTTTTCTAATTTTAGTTCGTAAGCCTGAAGCTCGGGATATCTGGACATATACATCGATTAATGGCTGGATCCATGGCAGGTGTGGACTTTTCTTTGCATTTAATGGCCAATTTAGTTCATGTAGGGGCCTGTTTTACAAAGCCGAGGTGGCGAGTCCTGGTGCGGCAAATGCGATGCAGCCCATAGGAATTGAATTGGCTGCGTTATATTTGCCCTGCGGGAATCAGTACTGCGGCTTTGTAAAAGAGGCCCATAGACGCTAGAATTGAATCTTATCACATTTGTTTTCAGTAGATTTACTACTTTGAAGTCAAATTTGAATTTTACATTGTGCTGATCTTTTAAATGGATTTAGTTTAAGAAAACTTTTATTGCGTCCATGGGCTGGAAGAAGAATCATATTCAGAGTTAAGCTTCAAGTTTTATTAAAATTTGTTATACCGCCTAATCCAAACTTTATCTTATCTGATTATAGTTTAAGGCAATTTTTTGAAGCAGCGGTATTGTGCATGATTTTTTTTTTTTTTTTTGCTATCGGTTAGGTTTTGTTTTGCCTCCTTTTTGAGTAAGGGCAAATCAATTTTAAAGGCTGGCAAGACATTTTCCAACTTTAGATCCAGGCAGGCTTCAAGAACTGTCATGGATGTACATAGCAGAGAAAACGTGTAAGTGGGTCAAGTGAATCGCTCTGCCAGGGCTTGCAAGCCCTCTTCACTCATCTAGAGCCAGGTTTCAGCTCTCGCTGGTCCTGGCTGTATGTAGCCTATGTTTTTTGCTTGAACTTGGGCCTGCAACAGCAAACTACCTAAGTGTCATTAGCAAAAATCAATAAGAACCACAATACTGGGTCAGAAAGGAGTGTTGTATGCAACATTTTCCCTTAAAATTCAGTAGTTGTAGCCTTACTACTACTTAGTTCTGTAGCATTACTAAACGTATGCAGTGCTATTCACAGTCCCAGCTCAACAAAGCTTACAATCTAATCAAGACAGACAAATAAGAGACTTATTGCTTATGGTGGGAATGATTAAAACAGACATGGGTACTGAACAAGTGAATAGTAGTCAGGTGTTAAAGGCAGCCTCAAAAAGGCGGACTTTTAACCTAGACTTGAATACAGCAGGGCTTCCCAAACCTGTCATCTGGCTATTAGGTTTTCAGGACATCCACAAAAAAAGGTTTGAAATTTGTTTCCGTACATTGGAAACCAAGCAAGTTCTTGTGCGTGTTTATTGTGGAAATCCTGAATACATGACTGGCCGTGGGAGCCACAGGACAGGCTTGAGAATTTCCACCCTTGACATTTTCACACAGTACTCCTTATAAGACTAGTAAAGCTCTGCGAAAGACACCTGGCCAAATAGTAGATTTCATATGGATAGTACCACAATGGCTGGGTCTTATGTGGGTAGGTAACATTTTTATTTCATGATCTGACAGTTTCCTCCTGCTCTAGTTAGGCTTTAAGCTCAGTTGGAACAAGAATGTGTATATGATACTGTGAGTCTTAATTCATGACTACCCGGCGATTTCTCTAGTTCTTTGCTTCTCAAGCCAGTCTTTGGAAGCACACCCAGCTAAATAGTTTTCTGGATATCTACAGCAAACATGCATGAGAGATTTTCGTGCACTGCCTCCTTTGGTATGCAAGTCTATATTATGGATATCCTGAAAACCTGACTGACTGGAAACCTGACTGACTGGATGTGCACTGAGGACTTGATTGAGAAGCACTCTTTGATTTATAAATCCCCTCCCCCAAGCTGCTTTAACTCAGTTAATGTCTTCAATCAGGAGTCATGCACGAAGGTTCTTTCCATAATTACAGGGCTATAGACCTTGAATCCAGATATTAGGTGTTAGCATTGCATGATAACTGTGTGTCTCATCCAAAAGACTGTGTTTACTGCTTCCATGGTATATCCAGCTCCAGAGGAACTGTGCTGGGAATTGAATCCAGATCATTCTACATGGCAGTGCATAGCTCTGTCACTGAACAAAATCCATCCCAAGCTACTAGTGTATTCAAAAGTTGCCTGTATTTTATTAAAATTAGAACATATACACAAGTTTATGCACAAGTGGATGGGGACAGAAAACTAGTTTGCTGACATTGCTTCTTATAGGGTCCCATGCTATTTTCTGTCTCCATCTACTTGTAGGGGAGCATAACCTCTTGTGTCTGGTTTGATCTGGCTAAGGATGAAATGAAGTACAGCTCCCCCTCCCGATTTGCGGTTTCCCCACTCGCCAATTTGGTTATTTGCAATTTTTTGTGCCGGATTTTTTGCCCCCAGACCTTACCTCCCTCCTATGTCCCCCGACCTTACCTGTTGGTCTATCGGTGATGTGGGGCAATAGTGATCTTCCTACACTCCTGCCCTGTGCAGAGCCGTCATCAAAATGGCTGCCGTGAGTTCCCATTGTAGTCTTGAGACTACAATGGGAACTCACGGCAGCCATTTTGATGACAGCTCTGCATGGGGCAGGAGCATAGGAAGATCGCTCCTGCCCCACATCACCAATAGACCACCAGGTAAGGTTGGGGACACAGGAGGGAGGCGGGGGTGGGTCAGAGCCAGTCCAAAAACTTATTCGCGATTTTTCCCTATTCGTGGGCCGGCTCTGCACCTAACCCCTGCAAATATTGAGGGCCTGCTGTATATTTCTCTCGGCTAACCAAGTGTTCAAAAGTTCCTGGTGTCGGTGAACTAGTTGCTCTGTCTCCATCTTCAAGTAAAGAAGCAAAAAAACCCATGCATCTGGAGTGGTCTGACAGGACATGAGGAAAAAACTGCAGCCAAGACTAAATTTGTGATCTCTTACCCCTCCCCCTCCCCTTTACTAAACTGCGATAGCAGTTATTAGCGCAGGGAGCCACGCTGAATGCTTCACGCTGCTTCCAACATTCATAGAGTTCCTATGAGCATCGGGAGCAGCGCGGTTCCCTGCGCTAATAACTGCTATTGCGGTTTAGTAAAAGAGGGTGTTTATTTTTCTTAGCTGCAAATTTTTTCCTCAATTTGTTGTCTTCAAAATTTTTTTTCAATTTCTTTTAATAGAAGGCAATTACATCATCTTTAATGAGAAGATAAGACAATTATAAGTAAGTCTGCTATCTAGTTTTGAAAATGAGCTACTCTCTGATGTAGTGACATACCTAGAATCTTCTATGGCATAAAGATCAATATGATCAAAACTAAAATCGGTATGCCAAGACAATGATTTTTTTTTCTCAAAATTTTCTTTCCTATTTATATTAGCACTGATTATTTATTAATTTTTTATACTGTTTATGTTTTTTCTTCTGTAACACTTGTGGAAAGTGTTATAGTCTAGATCTCAGAGGTTTTGTTTGCTAAAGAAAAGGATTGTTTTGCACAACCACATACTTTAACCTCTTCCCCTTAAAAAAAAAACCCAAAAAACTTTTCAGAATCTCACATGTTGGAATACTTTTCTTTTCTTTTTTGTAATTGTTTATTTAAAGTGAAGCACAACAGATAAATACAACCATAAGGACAACCAACCAGAACTTCACACAAGGTTTACAATTAGTTCAAAACCCCACACACCCCTCCTCCCCCCCCCCCCCAAAAGCACATAAGAGAATATCCAGTGTATTTTTGCACTGGATATTCTCTTCGATTATGGAATACTTTTCTAAAGCACATTTTAAAGTCCTAAGATATTAAAGGGGGGGGGGGGAGAGTAGAAGTGGGGTTAGCCCACATTGATTATGTAACTGGGTCTCATTGCATAAAATAGGACTTGTGCTAAAATAACATCATAACTATGCCCTTTAGCCACAGATTGGTAATTCCAATCAATCTTGTCAGACTAGTGAATCTCGCCCCCCCCAAAAAAAAAAAAAAAAAATTGATAGTAATTTTCAAAAGTTAGCTGGAGTTATATAAGCCAACAAACTCAGAATTTACCTTCCTCTCCCCGCTGTGTATAGTTTTATCTATGTAAAAATAAATTTAAAAGGCTACTTAAGTTTATTGGGTTTCCCACTCTACAGAATGCATAGTCCATCTACCAAAATTTACATGTTACGTAGATAGAAACATAGAAACATAGAAACATAGAAATAGACGGCAGATAAGGGCCCACGGCCCATCTAGTCTTCCCACCTTAATGTCCCTCCCCTACCTTTGCCCTGTGAATAGATCCCATGTGCCGATCCCATTTGGCCTTAAAATCAGGCACGCTGCTGGCCTCAATCACCTGTAGTGGAAGACTATTCCAGCGATCAACCACTCTTTCAGTGAAAAAGAATTTCCTGGTGTCACCTCGTAGTTTCCCGCCCCTGATTTTCAACGGATGCCCTCTTGTTGTCGTGGGACCCTTGAAAAAGAAGATATCTTCCTCCGCCTCGATGCGGCCCGTAAGATACTTGAACGTCTCGATCATGTCCCCCCTCTCTCTGCGCTCCTCGAGCGAATATAGCTGTAATTTGTCAAGCCGTTTTTCGTATGGTAGATCCTTGAGTCCCGAGACCATCCGGGTGGCCATTCTTTGCACCGACTCCAGTCTCAGCACATCCTTGCGATAATGCGGCCTCCAGAATTGCACACAGTATTCCAGGTGGGGCCTCACCATGGATCTATACAATGGCATAATGACTTCCGCCTTACGACTGACGAAACCCCTTCGTATGCAGCCCATGATTTGTCTTGCCTTGGACAATAGATAGTTGAGAATTAAAGGTTGTACCATAGCTCAGAAGAGATCAGTTTCAATTGAATTGAAGTCCAAAAAGAATAGGAGGAAACGTCTAGCCAAAGTTTTTCAAGAATAAAACCAAATATTTACTGAACATATAAAAATATGAAGTGTGTGTTAAATGTACTTCTGCTACAGTGATGGCTGTGGTTGGTGCATCATGTGCCTCTTGCTCTTGGTCAGCATCTTTCTGAATACTATGAAAAGAAGCTAGACTGTCTTAAGGCCAACTAGATATGGGTTGAACCAGGACCCATCAGTTGACCCATTTTAAAAGCATCTTATTAAATTGACATTGGAATGTTACTGCACTGGTTTTGCCTATTCTAACTCACTGTTCAGTAGTCTGTTATTGTCCGGTATTTTCCAGTCTGCAACTTCATGTTAAAAAAAACCAAACAAAACACCTTAGGTAGAAGAAAAATTTATGATGGCTGCATCGCCCAGACTCTGAATCCAACAGTTAAACAGGGCCAGAAATTACCGTAGTGCTAAAATATATATGCAGAGTCATAATTTTGTTTAGGTACAGTTATGTTTGAAACTTGCTCTTTTGTCTTTTAACAAGCTGAAGCTTACAGAACAATGTTTGTAACGTTTTTAGGTATGACGGCAGTCATTTGTACCTATCCTCTAGACGTGGTGCGAGCTCGCCTGGCATTCCAAGTGAAAGGGGAGGACAAATATAAAGGCATTATTCATGCCTTCCAAACAATTTATACAAAGGTAATTGTATCCTAAGATAATTACTTTGGTATGAAAATTAATGCTCTCTTGTAGTGTTGATGAGGTACTAGAGTAGTGTGGTACGACCTCATTTTAAAAAAAAATTCACATGACTCCAGGGGATGATGAAAGCAAACTGTCAAAGCTTCCGTCTTCACTCATCTACTTCGTTCTCTTCCCCCCCACCCACTTACCAAAACATGAAGGCAACAGTCAGCATAGGGCCCTGTGTGTCATTTGCACTCTTAGTACTCTGCATGAATTTCCAGTCTTAACTAGAAGTTTACATAAGAAGAGAAGACAGGCTCCCTTGAATGCCATAACTGAGCATATTGTGACAGTGGATATCCAGAGGGAGGTTAAGCAGCTCTGTCTTCTGTGACCTCCATCTACTGATGTGACCCTTATTTGGGGTTGTGAACCCACTATCTAGAAATTCATGAAATCAGGTTGTAGTGTTTGGCCTTTCCAGAAAATGTTGGTATATATTTGCAAAATGTGGTTTTGACAAGTACCTTTCTGCTTGAATACCCTCAGTATTTGAACTAATTCCTTCCAATTTTGTCTAGAAAAAGACAATTTTTGTTGAGTTCGGTAGCATGGAATGTTGCTACTCTTTGGGTTTTGGCCAGATTCTAGTGATCTGGATTGGCCACTGTAAGAACAGGCTACTGGCCTTGATGGACCTTTGGTCTGACCCAGTAAGGCTAGTCTTATGAAAATTGGCTGCTATGCCCTCTGGTGCTATATTTCTGAAAGTTTTCTCTTGCTTCCATGGCTAGTTTTGGTATAATTCTGCAGGAATCTTATTTGATGAATAATAGGTAGTTAAATTTTAGTGGGTTGAGTTTTCATCCTTTCACTTCTTGTTCAAATTCGTGCTTCTAGTTGTTTTTTAATTTTTATTATTGGCTTAGCAGATTTCTTATTGATTTATTCAGATTTTATGCTCGATCTGAAACTTGGTTGCTTCTAAGTTACAAAGTCATGAGCTGCCTTTTTACTGTTGCTCATAATTTTTCACTCCCCCCACCACGTCCACTCTCCCTCTAAACCTGGACCAGTTATTTTAAAAGCAGTCAGTCAGTCACAGCCCAGACCACAGCGACTTGAAGTTTCTAGTACACATGCACTAAGAATATACATAGAAAACTTGTTTTTATTTGTTTCAGGTCAATGGAAGTTTTCCTTAATTTTGGGGCATTGTTTCCAGCTTGTTTTGTATTTTATTAAAACCATTAACCCACATTAATTTGTAGGTACATAGAATCAATGTCCATTAAATTTGAAGGCATGCTAACAAATGAAATGCACACTGACAAAAAACCAAAACAAAACTGCAGTAGAATGTACAAGGTGCAGGAATTTATTCAATAAAAATCATAAAAACATGTATAGCATACATAAAATAAAATAAATGTAATAAATATATCCAAAAACTGGTCCTAGTATTCATGTGGACCAGTCCACATGAATACTAGGACCAGTTTTAGGGTATATTTATACATTTATTTTATACATGTTATACATGCTTTTAAAATAACTGGTCCAGGTACATTCTACTGCAGTTTTGTTATGGTGTTTTGCTTTGCATTTGTTCTGCAGTTTTTGTTGGTTTCTTTTGTCATGCACACTGACAAATACACATCCCTAATATGCACCCTAAGTTTGACCACTAGGTGTCGCTGTGCAATAATTGACTCCCTACCTACCTGTATGTAGCAATGTGAGAGCTGCCTCTGCTACCCCGAGGCATCCGATCCAAATCTGCTGTACACTGAGACAACAGGCCAGCCCAAGCTTTAACCATATGATGGAAAATTATATTACCTTATGGACTTCTCCCTTTCTTCATTATAAAACCTGAGTTTGACTTGGAAAGTATACTGTCCCAGAAAATCATTAGCTATGACTTAGCTGAATTTGTTTGAGGCTTGACTGCCTTTGAAACTTCAGATGTTCCTAAAAACATTACTGAAAATACAAAAGTAAATTGTGACTTTGTAATATTGTACCTTGAATATTAACCTGAAGTGTTACATCTTCTGTTTTTATGTCATCAAAGGAAGGAGGCATTCAAGGATTTTATAGAGGACTTGTACCTACTATACTAGGAATGGCTCCCTATGCAGGTATGTTTTATAATAAATCAGGAAAGCCATTCCATTTCCTGAACAATTAGCAGTATGTTATATTTTGCTCATACTTCCTTCTTCAGATTAAGACATTATCATCCTCTAAGAGCCAATCAAATAACATATTAAGTCTAATAAAAAAAGTAACACTTTTATTCTTTTTAAAAAAATTTTACTTTTATTAAGCTGTGCAATTAGAACATGTTTCAAATTGTCACCTGCTCAGATGTGTACTTGTTTTAGAGCTAGAAATGATTTTCTGATGCTGTCAGGAATAGGCCAAGCTTCACAGCAGCCTATATCATGTAGTCTTGATTCACTACATATTACAACAGTCTAGTTTTGTTTTAAGTATTCTGAACATATGATGAAATAAGATCACTTTGTCCATTTGTGAGGCTGAAGCAAACCTGAGGAATAAACTGCCTTGTGTATTTCAGGAAGAGGACAGCTGTTTGCGCTACCCTAGTTTTGCTTTGGTACTTGAGTACATTAGGCTGTCAGACTGTCCCAGGGCTCAACAAATCCCAGATGTCTAGTCACCATGGTGTCAACAACAAAAAAATCCCAAGTGCAGGATGCAATTTGTAGTCGTGCTGCTGAAGAAAACATCAGGCTTCCTACTAGAGAATGACAGGGTGGTTGTTACCCGCGGCTTGCCGCGAGTAGCCGCGGGTAACCCGCCGAAACGGGGAAGAAAAAATAGTGGCCTCTGCGGGGACGGGGACAAGGCCATTCACCGCCCGTGGAGCGGATCATGTCAGTTTTGAGAATTTATATCGGCTGTCTATATTTTGCACTATATTTGTCTATTTTTCTATAGTTACTGAGGTGACCGAGCTCGCGGAGATGGGGTGTAAACGGGGTTTTTAAATTTTAGTCCTAGTAGTTTGCCGGTCTACAAAATAATTCTTTTATTTCTGCCGGTCCATGGGTGTAAAAAGGTTGAAAACACTGATGTAGAGTAAGACGGCTTTCTTTTTCGCCCAGCCGCACGCGTTCAAAAAGCCGCGCATGCGCAGCTGCTCGAGTTGATCAATCTTCTCCTCTCCTGCAACTTCCTGCTTCCGGTTGCGTCAGAGGAGAATATTGAACAAATAAGCAGCCGCGCATGCAGTTGGGCGAAAAAGAAAGCCGGCATACTCTACATCTAAGGTGAAGTGGAGGGAGGGAGATGGCGGAACACTGCAATTGGTCGGGTGTCTGCTGTTTTTGTATCGCTGCCTGCCTGCACTCACGTTCCAGATCCTCCTGATGCTCATTGTACTGCAGCATCTGCATGATTATGTGCTCAGGTGGGCATTTTTAGTGTGCACAATTGACCTGATTCGAGCTATAGGTGAACATGTTCTGTTTTTACTACAGGGCAGAGGCACTGAAACAGATTCTCATTGCAGTAGTAGTAGTGGCAGGACTCTCTTCTGTCTTCATGGTGTTTCGCAGTACTGAGGCTTATATGGATGCTGCGGTGACAGGGCGGTGAATGGGATGGCAGTGATGGTGACAGGGCGGTGAAGGGGATGGCGGTGAAGGGAATGGCCGTGATGGGGTGGTGAAGGGGACGGGGCGGTGACGGGGACAGATTTTTTCCCCGTGTCATTCTCTACTTCCTACTTCTGTGATCTTGGTGTCTATAATATGAACTCTGCAGTACAGGAGGTTTGGGCTGGTCTTAGTTTAAAGTCTTGTGAAGGCTATGGTGGGGAGATAGTGGTAGTGTGAGGGACTGGTGAAGGCTGTGGGGAGGGGTGGTATGAGAAAGATGGTAACAATGGCCTTTTTGCTTCACCTCTTTGCTTGACTATATGCTTTGGGAAGGGAGACTCCTGGTTCCTGCCAGTGGAACTGATGAACTTATTTATTGAACTTTCTTTTCTTCAAGACACAGGCTGGAAAAGCCATTTCAAGTCCATTTCTAAAAGAGCTGCTGCTGATCTTGGAGGGAGGGGGATCTTGGAGGGGATTTCCCTCCCTCCCACCACCCACTACTTCTTGAACATTTCACAGAATAGTGCTGGAAGTGGGAGGAGGAAAGCAAAGGAGGATTTCTGTTACGCCTCTTCCGGATTCCATACGGGAGTTGCAGAAATCCAACACTCTTCTGTGCACAGGGCTAACTTGTCTAGGGTGTCATAACTTTTTGTAAATGTCTTGTTTTTGCACTAAGTGGGGGAAAAATTTATCTGGTCTCGGACAATCCCCAAAAATATACTACTTATGAATTAGTAAGTCCAAAAAAAGTCTTCATCTATAGAAAATAAACACTAGTTCACGTGAACATTTTATAGTATGCACATTCACTAAATAGCAACATATTCTTTGTGATACATGCATCCAGATCAAATTATCTTATTCTTTTTAGCAGTGTCTTGCAAACTTTGTGAGCCACGGCACACTAAACTGGCGACTGTGGCTCAAGGACACCCAGAAGTGTGCAGATGTCAACATGATGACATCATGCGCATGTGTAACATCATCCCGTCGACATCTACACATGTGCAGAAGCCCTTCAGAGGGGGCCTTGAGCCACAGTGAGGGGTGCAGAAAAAGAAGAGGCGCGGAGAGGAGGAGAGACACTATGGTGAAGGACAGGAGCTGGTGGCAGCTGACTGCCTATAGCAGGGGTGCAAAGTCCCTCCTCAAGGGTCGCAATCCAGTCGGGTTTGCAGGATTTCCCCAATGAATATGCATGAGATCTGTTTGCATGCACTGCTTTCATAGTATGCTAATAGATCTCATGCATATTTATTGGAGGAAATCCTGAAAATCTGACTGGATTGCAGCCCTCGAAGAGGGGCTTTGGCAGGATGTGCCTCGCTTTGAGAGGCATGTCGGGTAGGCAATCAGCTGGTGCTGGCGCCTTTCCTCCTCCCTCGCGTCTCACAGCCCACAGTTTGCGATATTTTATAGAGATAAATTGCATGACTGCTGAAAATGCCAGCGGTAAATCTGGATGCATTTTTAATACAAATTTTTAAGTAATTGATGTGTGGGATGAAATTATTTCACATCAGTCTAACTGTGCAAAGTGACATCTGTGGTTTGTTCCTAGAGGTTTGTATTTGGCTGCAATGTAAAGCAAGCTTTAATAATACCTAGTCTTTATTAACCAAGAACTCAGAATTTGTATTTTAGTGTATCAGTATCAAATGGAACTTAGCCATGTAATATAATAAAACCTACATAAAATATGTGTTTCTTTCTTTGGAAGGTGTTTCATTTTTTACCTTTGGAACACTGAAGAGTGTTGGTCTTAGCCACGCACCTACCCTACTTGGAAAACCATCCATGGACAACCCAGATGTCTTAGTTTTGAAAACTCATGTGAACTTGCTGTGTGGTGGTGTAGCGGGAGCCGTAGCCCAGACAATATCGTAAGTTCTCTACTCGGAAGTGTTTTAACAAGAAGTGTTTTCTGAAACAAAATTTCTAAAATATCAATTAAGCAGAAGAACTGAATACAAGATCGATTCCAGATAAAGTGGGGAAAAACAAAAAAAAGAAAACCCCCATGAATAAACTGAATAAGCAATTTTGGAATTCTTCACATTACTTTCTGCTTTACTGTGCACACTAGAACTTTACTGCTTTATAAAGTATTACTAAAGAGATACTTCAATGTGTGTTGTGTAAAGTATCTTGGCATGTACACCCATAACATACTGTGTATAACAGTGGTCTCAAACTTGTGGCCCGGAGGCCACATGCGGCCCACCAGGTACTATTTTGCAGCCCGTGGTCTGTACTAGTGCTGCCTGCTCTTTGCAGCATCCTCCGGCTTCCCCCAGCCTTCCGCTCTTACCTTCAGATAATTACTGCAGCCTGCAGAGAGGATTGCCGGTGCTGTAGTGATCCTTGCAGGCTGCTGTCGTCCTCAGCAGCACATTCCCTCTGCTGTGATCCTGCCCCTGACGTCAGAGGAGGGGTGGGACCGCGGCAGAGGGAACGTGCTGCGGAGGCCGATGGCAGCCTGCAAGGAACGCTACAGCACCGGCGATCCTCTCTGCAGGATGCGGTAATTATCTGAAACTAAGACCGGGAGGCCAGGGGGGAAGCTTGAGGATGCTGCAAAGAAGGGGGGGAACATGCAGGTCTTCGGGAGGGGAGGAGATTTATAAACTATAAAAAGTTTTACCTCATGCAAAATTGTCATTTCTTTAATAAGACATTAACTATTTTTTCTGCAGCCCTCTAAGTACCTACAAATCCAAAATGTGGCCCTGCAAAGGGTTTGAATTTGAGACCACTGGTGTATAACATAACATTCAGAGATGTAACTGTCCTTAAAATATCAGGGGGTGGGGCAGTAGATCCCCTTCCTTCATCCCCCCAAACCCAGGTTTCAGTAATTAAAGTGGTCATTTTAGAAGCCCTATTTGTGTTTTAGACTTTAATAACCTAGCATTTAAGCATGTATATTGCATAATTATATCTAAAGTCTCCATTTTACAAAACAGATTATCATATATACTCAAATATAAACCAAGGTAACCTTTTTTCCCCTAAAAAAAGGAGAAAAAAAGGTTGACTCGAATATAAACTGGGAGAGGGGGGTGTTAATATTCAAGTGCAGTGCCTTGCTAGGCTCTGCACCCTGTTCCGCCCCCCCATCCCTGCTCTGCCAGGTTCTGCATCCAGCCCCCTCATTCACTCACTCCCCTGCCCTGCCAGTCTCTGCACCCAGTCCCCCTCCCTCCCTGCCAGGTTCTGTCCCATGTCCCCCCTCTCTCCCAATGCCTTGCAGGCCTCCACCAGGCCTGTCGTAAGTCCTGGTGATCCAGCAGTAGGCCGGGACAGCAAGGAAGTCTCCCATGTACTAGCTGCAAGCACTACGGTGAATGCAGGAATCAGCGATTTAGTACTGCTACCAGCTCCCTGGAGAGCAATGGACTACTGATTCAGCTCAAAACAGCCACAGAGAAGCTTAGAGAGTTGAACTTAGGAGGCTCCTGATTCCAGTTTAGCACCAGCCTCGTGCTACATGTACTCCCATTTTGGAGGGAACTGTGAACATGTATGGCTGCCTTCTGATCCCAGTGGGGGGGAGGGGTTTGACAGGACCATATCTTTCTGTACCTTGGGGTCTAGGAACAAAAGGATACCTCCACAAAGACCTTGGGGCCAGATTGACTGCAGGTAGGGGTGAATTATGTTAAGCAGATTTTGGCCAGTGATTGGGTCCCCCTCAAAGGTTCAGTGGGTCATGGTTTATGTTCCATATAATCAAGAAACAGCAAGGGAATATATTTATCCAAGGTGATGCTTATAAATCACTATTGTACTAATCACCTTTGTTTTACTTCAAACTCTAATTGCAACACAAGCTGATGTGGTTAAGTGAACACTCAGACCCGCAGCTGAGGTCCGGTGAAACAAGTTCACGGAGCAGCTGTTAAGGAGACCATCATTGTTGTTCACAGTCTCCTCCACCAAACAAAGACTAAATAACAACACATAAATTTGAAGAAAATAAAATAATAAATTTAACAGCAACTTAACTTTGAATGGTGTGGATGATACACATAACTGCTCCGGGCTCCTCCGTTTATTCACAATACCAACCCCCCAACCTAGGTTTCACCCGCTGGCTTCTTCAGGAGGGGTACTACAATTACAAGATGACTCAAATCAGCACTACACCACACAGCTTGCTAACTTAATAAACACTACATTTTGAAATACTCAATATAAACACTCTCTCTGCAACTTACCGGCACAAACACTCCATACTGCACACACACGCACTGCTGACAAGAGGAACTTCCCAGCAGGCCACGCTTTAAATACACTCCCCTTTTGCTACCTGCTACATCATCACTCCTTACATCATGAGTGAAAGATTATAGTTGAAACCATTTAATATCATTGTTTAATCCTGCGGGGGCCAAGGTATGCCATTGGAATATAAACTTCTGCTCTAAATAGAGAAGATGTTGAGTAATATTTCCAGATTTTTTATAAGCACACATAAGAACAGTATATTGTAATTCCTCAATGGAATGCTGTTGTTCAATCCAGTGACTAACTAGGGGGGCAGTAACACGTTTGCATCTTATATTGCTCAAATGTTCGGCAATGCGAATTTTAATAGCACGCCGAGTATGTCCTATATAATATAGTCTACAAGGGCAAATAATACAATATATTACTGCAGATGACAAACAATTAGTGCCTGTTCTTAGATAGAATTTCTTGCCCCCTGTTTGGGGAATTATCACTCGGTCAGTGTTGAGGACATGAGGGCAACGTACTGATGACAACGTACGTGAGGACCCTCTCTGTTCTGTTGGACAGGGTCACGATGTTTCAAAATCTGACCTAAGTTCCGGCCCCTAGTGTGGGCAAATAAAAGGGATGTCATTCAAGCTCTCATGTACCTGCAGCACTGGCCAGTGTTTCAGAATGATTTTTCTAATTTGTTGACTTCGATTGGAATAAGGCAATACACATACCACGGCCCCACTATTCTCCCTTTGTTGGGGATGAAATAGCCACTCCCGCTGACAGTTACGGGCTCTCTTCCATGCCCGTTTGACTACCCGGGGGGGGGAGGGTAACCTCTCTCCATAAACTTTGTGTACAAAAGCGTGGCCTGCTGCTGAAAGACCCACTCGTCAGAGCAGATCCTCCGCAACCTTAAAAATTGTCCCACCGGGATACTATCCCTGAGGGGTTTTGGATGATGACTATGATAGTGTAGGAGAGTGTTCCAATCGGACGGTTTCCTATACAAAGTAGTATCATAACACACTTGAGAGTTGATCTGAGATTTTACTACTTGGATATCCAAAAAGGATACTCTATCACTACTTACTTCATGAGTAAGGGTTATGTTAGGATCTGCCTGATTCAACTCCTTTAGGAATTCTTCCAATTCGTCACACTCCCCATTCCACAGAAAGAAGATATCGTCTATATACCTTCTCCATAGACCAACTTTACTAAACCATCTAGAAGTATAAACATGTTTGTCTTCATATTCAGACATGTAGAGGCAGGCGACGGACGGGGCCCCCATGGCCACCCCCTTGGTCTGAAAGAAGAACCTATTTGTGAATTGGAAATAGTTTTGACACACCACTAATTCAGCTAAAGTTCCTACTAGCTCCTTCTTTTGAATTGAAATATTGGATTTACTAACTACCTGCTTGATAATTGCCAGGGCCGCCGATTGTGGCACGTTGGTATACAGGGCGGAAACATCTGCAGTTACTAACAGTTTACAATCTTGACCCTCACATCTCTGCAAACATTGCCGGAAGTGAGAAGAGTCCCGTACATAGGACTGAACAGTACCAACATGTTTATAGATAAAACTATCTATAAACCTTGACAGAGGTTCCAGCACTGAACCAATACCAGCCACAATCGGACGGCCCGGGGGGCACGTAGAAGACTTATGGATTTTGGGGATGAAGTATATATATGGAATTTCCGGAAATTCCACATTCAGACATTTAAACTTTTTTTCCATAGCAAAGCAGCAGATGAATCCAGACTAGTGGGTATAGCTCACATCGACCAGCAGGTGGAGATAGAGAACTGATTAACAGTTGGCCTTAAAGCCTGGTGTTCTTTCTGTTGATTCAGTTTTGCTCTATCTCCCAGCAGGGACTGAGCTAGCCCACTAGCTCTTGGATTCTAGCTGCTACCGGAGATTTTGGTGTTCGGTTGGACTGCCTCTGTTGAGACTCAGTCTCTTCAGTAGGACAGGGGTGCCTGGCTGATTGGTGCCGGCTTTAGGAGTTACACCTGGGCCCTCCCAGGTCCCTGCTCCACCCTCCCCTCCGTGTGATTGAGGGGTTCTTGGTCCTGCAGGGGTCTGCTGTCTCCATTCCAGTAAAAAAAAAAAAAAAAAGCAGTCGACTTCCTGTCTAGTGCTGGGCTTTACAGACGTTGTATTTTGCCTTCAGTACACTTACCAGCTGTATCCTGGCGTCTGAGAGCGCGGGACCAAAGTGGTGAGTGTTTTCCCTGCCTCGGGGCTTGAGTAGTGCGTTCCCGACTGTAGGGGTGGTTGGGGGCGGAGTCGGGAGTCGGCGGCGTTTGCCGCGTGTAAAAAAAAAAAAAAAAACAGCCGCGCTGAAAACGCGGCATGGCAACAGAGGCCGGTCAGAGGTGTTCGCGCTGTGGAGCGCGCAGGACACCGTCGGGCCTTTGCTCGGCCGAGTGTGAGCTGGCTCTGGCTGAAGGGGCTTTGTTGCAGGCGTGTGAAATAGCGATTTCCCGGGTCGCAGAGGCACGGGACACTTCCCCGGCTCGCAAAGGTGAGTCAGAGCGGCGAGGCTCTTCCGGAGCAGGGGGAAGTTCAGCGGCGGTGGGGGAGGCGGGAGCAATGGCGGAAGTCGCGGCCCCGCTCCCCGGCCCGGAGCAGGGCGTTTCGGCGGCCCTTCAGTGGGGTTCTTTTTCGCCGGAATTTGTAATGTTGATGCACAGGGCATTTTTGTTACAGGGGGCGCAGTCCGCCCCGCCGGTGCCAGTGATCACGGTATCCCTTCCGGTGCCCTCAACGTCGGCGGTGGTGCCTGAGGAGACAGGCAAACCTGCTGAGGGCACGGTGGGGTCGCCAGCAAGGGCGCTGAGCGCAAAGAAGCGCAGGCTCGTGGCCGTGGAGGCAGAGGATACTCTGCCTAGATCCCCTTTGTCTCTTCCAGACTCGTTGGAGGAGGGGGAGGTCCTGGATTGGGATGCAGGGGATCCCCCGGGTCAAGAAGGGGATGACCCGGCCGCGCTTAGGTTATTTCATAGGGAAGAATTGTCTTCCTTGATATCAAAGGCTTTACAGGGGCTGAATATTTCTCAGGCTGATACGGTCGTAGCAGGTAATCCCCTGATGGCGGGCACACGGAGACCTCCGAAGTCTTTTCCGGTGCATGAAGCCATGCAGGAGCTGATCTCGGCGCAATGGGATACGCCGGAAGCCAGTTTAAGGGTGGCAAAGGCCATGCGGCTTTTGTATCCGGTTGACCCGGCTGAACTGGATAAGTTTAGATTGCCCCGGGTGGATGCTTTGGTGGCCGCGGTAACCAAACGGACTACCTTACCGGTGGAGGGGGGAGTGACGTTGAAGGATGCGCAGGATAGGAAGATTGAATCTTCCTTAAAGATGTCCTTTGAGGTCGCGGCACTGACTTTACAGGCCGCCATATGCAGTTCTTATGCGGCACGAGCTTGTCTGCAGTGGTCGCAAGTGGTGTCAGATAATTTAACGGAGTCTGGTGGTCCTGTCCATGCGGAGCTGGCAGATTTGGAGTCCGGCTTGGCTTATTTGGCAGACTCCTTATATGATATTGTTAGGGCGTCGGCGAAGCAGATGTCTCTTTCAGTGGTATCGCGCAGATCCCTATGGCTACGGCATTGGGCGGCCGATGCTGCTTCCAAGCTTCGGCTGGTACGGCTCCCGTTTAAAGGAGGTTTCTTGTTTGGAGATGAGTTGGATAAACTGGTGAAAGATTTTGGGGATACCAAAACTCAGCGTTTACCGGAGGATAGGGCTAGGCCCCCGGTTAGACCCTCAGCAGCGAGACCGCGCTTCAGGGATGTGCGGAGATCCAGGTCTGGTAAGCCTTTCTTCAGATCGGCTGCTGCTGCGTCCTCTGCTTCGAAACCACGGTTTCAGCAGAGGGGGTCCTTTCGTACGACGAGACCCTCGTCGGGGCAGTCCACACGTACCCCAGCCTCTCGCACTCCACAATGACGGGGGCGTGGCTCCCTCCGCCTTTCCCTTAGGGGGCCGGCTTTCGGAGTTCCGGGTGGAGTGGGCCACGATCACGTCAGATCAGTGGGTGTTGGACATTGTCCAAGAAGGGTACAAGTTAGAGTTCGCCTCGCCCGTCGTATATTCTTTCTTGGTGTCCCCGTGCAATGGGGCGGCCAAGGGAGCCGCGGTCCGGTTGACTCTGCAGGGGCTGCTCGAGCTAGGGGCAGTGGTGCCGGTGCCCCCGGAAGAGGTGGGCACCGGTATATATTCCCTTTACTTCATTGTGCCAAAGAAGGGGGGGTCCTTCAGGCCGGTGCTGGATCTCAAAAGAGTCAACAGATTTCTCAGTATTCGCCATTTCCGGATGGAGACAGTGCGCTCGGTTATTGCGGCTGTGCGACCGGGAGAGTTCCTCACGTCCCTCGACCTCAAGGAGGCATACCTCCACATTCCAATCTGGCCTCCGCATCAGCGGTATCTGCGGTTTGCGATTCTGGGCCAGCATTATCAGTTTCGGGCAATGCCCTTTGGATTGGCAACGGCACCCCGCACCTTTTCCAAGGTCATGGTGGTGGTAGCCGCCTTCCTCCGCAGGGAAGGGATTCGGGTACACCCTTACCTAGACGACTGGTTAATCCGCGCCTCGTCCAGACAGGAGAGTGCGGCGGTTACTCAGCGAGTGATTTCTCTCCTACAGTCGTTGGGGTGGATTGTCAACTTTCCCAAAAGTTTTCTGTCCCCTTCGCAGTCGTTGGTGCATCTGGGGGTGCAGTTCGACACGGCTCTGGGGAAGGTGTTTCTACCCCGAGACCGGGGGGAGAAATTACAGGCTCAAATTCGCCTTCTTCTCGGGACGGCCAGACCGCGAGCGTGGGATTATGTACAGGTGCTGGGTTCCATGGTGGCGACTCTGGAGGTAGTCCCCTGGGCGCGGCACCACATGAGGCCCTTGCAACAGTCTCTGCTCTCCCGCTGGTCTCCAGCTTCTCTGAACTACAATGTGCGTCTCCCATGGAGTCGTCGAGCAGCTCACAGCATGCAGTGGTGGCTCCACGAGTTGCATCTGTGGAAGGGCATGCCGTTGGCCACGCCGGACTGGATGGTGGTCACCACGGATGCCAGTCTGCAGGGTTGGGGGGCCCAATGCCTGCAGGCGTCAGTGCAGGGGAGGTGGTCCGTCCAGGAGGCCCAGTGGCCCATCAATTTGTTGGAGTTAAAGGCGGTCAGGCTGGCGCTGCTAGCTTTTCAGTCACTACTTCAGGACAAGCCGACCAGAGTCTTTTCGGACAATGTCACGGCGGTCGCCTATGTCAATCGCCAAGGGGGCACCCGGAGTCCGCAGTTAGCAGAAGAGGCAAGAAAGTTGTTTCGATGGGCGGAGAGGCATGTGCCGCTTCTGTCGGCGGCTTTCATTGCAGGTCACGAAAACGTGCAAGCGGACTTTCTCAGCAGAAATCTTCTGGATCCGGGAGAGTGGGAGTTGTCTCCTCGAGCGTTCAGCCAGCTAGTCCGTCGGTGGGGCTTGCCGGAGATGGATCTGATGGCCTCGTCCCGCAATGCGAAGGTGCCTCGGTTCTTCAGCAGACGCAAGACAGAGGGTTCGGAAGGGGTAGACGCGTTAGCTCTCCCATGGCCTCCGAATTCCCTTCTGTATGTATTCCCGCCGTGGCCCATGATAGGGCGAGTGTTACAGCGCATCTCTCGCTTTCGCGGCAGAGTCATCCTGGTGGCTCCGGATTGGCCACGTCGGCCGTGGTACGCAGATCTGATTCAGCTTGCGGTAGGCGAGCGGGTGACGTTCCAGGTAACGCCGGACTTACTGTCTCAGGGGCCCATATGGATAGAAGATCCGGCCCGCTTTGGTCTTACGGCCTGGCTATTGAGCGGTCGAGGCTAAAAAAGAAGGGCTATTCAGAGAGGGTGATCGCCACTCTGCTTAAAGCCAAGAAACTTTCAACGTCAGCCTCCTATGCGAGAGTCTGGAAGATTTTTGAGGCATGGTGCGGTCACCAGGGAGTGGCGCCCTTTAAGGCTTCTCTGCCGGCTATTCTTGCTTTCCTGCAGGAAGGCGTGGAGAAAGGGTTAGCCTACAACTCTTTAAAGGTTCAGGTGGCGGCCATTGCCTGTTACAGGGGCCGGGTGGATCGCTCGGCTCTCGCGTCGCAGCCGGACGTGGTCCGTTTCCTCAAGGGGGTGAACCATATCCGCCCGCCGGTAAAGCGTATTTGTCCAGCGTGGGATCTGAAACTCGTCCTTGGGAAGTTGCAGGGGGCACCTTTTGAGCCCCTATCAGCGGCCACGTTGAAAGATGTCACACTGAAAACAGTTTTTTTGGTGGCCATGGCTTCAGCAAGGAGAGTCTCGGAGTTGCAAGCGCTTTCGTGCAGGGAACCCTTTTTGCGTTTCTCGGAGACTGGGGTGACGGTGCGTACGGTGCCGTCCTTCCTGCCTAAGGTTGTTTCGTCCTTTCATGTGAACCAGAGTCTGTTTCTGCCATCCTTCAGGAAGGAGGATTGGGGGAAGCGTTTTTTGTCGGTACGGCTTCTGGATGTCCGCCGTATGCTTCTCCATTATTTGGAGGTGACGAATGCTTTTCGCCGGTCGGACCATCTCTTTGTCGCGTTCGCGGGTAAAAACAAAGGGATGGCGGCGTCTAAAGCGTCCATTGCGCGTTGGGTCAAGGAAGCTATTGCTTCGGCTTATGTGTTATCAGGGAAGAAGGTTCCGGAGCACCTGCAGGCTCATTCCACTCGGGCTTTAGCTACATCTTGGGCGGAGTCCGGGGGGATGTCATTAGAGGAGATTTGCCGGGCGGCCACTTGGTCGTCAGGGAATACTTTTTCAAAGCATTATCGGTTAGATGTAGCAGCCCGTTCAGAGGCGAGTTTTGGCGCGGCAGTGCTGGCAGAGGCGGCATTGGCGTCCCACCCAGTTTGAGTTTGCTTTGCTACATCCCACTAGTCTGGATTCATCTGCTGCTTTGCTATGGAAGGTAAAATTATGGTCATACCTGTTAATTTTCTTTCCTTTAGAAGCAGCAGATGAATCCAGAGCCCCTCCCCTTGGGCACGGACTGTGTGTAGGGTATTTAGGTCATTAGGTTAGCCGGGGCTATGGTTGGTAAGTGTATGATTTCATGACTGAAAAAAAAAAAAAAAAAAAAAAACGCAAGATACGGAAAACGAGAAAATATCAATGGGATTCAAATGAGAAGGGCACGTTTGTTACTGGAATGGAGTTTGTGGCTGCTCATTCTCCTTCGGGATGCTTGGGCAAAGTGCATAACTGAATCAACAGAAAGAACACCAGGCTTTAAGGCCAACTGTTAATCAGTTCTCTATCTCCACCTGCTGGTCGATGTGAGCTATACCCACTAGTCTGGATTCATCTGCTGCTTCTAAAGGAAAGAAAATTAACAGGTATGACCATAATTTTACCATCTGTGATAACCTCAGCTTGACGTGCTGAATTTAATATGATATCAATTGCTTTCTTGATATCCTTAGTGGGATCCACATCGACTTCCCTATAGAAGCTTACATCTAATAATTGCCTTAAAGCTTCCATACAGTATTGATCATGGTCCTGTATCACTATCCCACCACCTTGTTTCACCGGACCTCAGCTGCGGGTCTGAGTGTTCACTTAACCACATCAGCTTGTGTTGCAATTAGAGTTTGAAGTAAAATAAAGGTGATTAGTACAATTATGTTCCACATAGTCAGGGGCCACACTATTGAGAAACAAACACAGAAGGTGCATGGATACCTGCGAGGAGGGCTTCTGTCCTTTTGGTGGACGGCCAGGTGGACTCACCCTTGGTAGAGGAATTTTATCTTGGAGCCTGAGACCTCATATGGGAGGAGGAGAAGGAAGGCTTCCTGGTTTGTTTGTTTTCTCCAAGAAAGTTTCCCCAGCTTTTAGACTTTGTCATGGGAGCCTTATAAGATAGCTGAGGAAAGAGACCCTTCCTTCATCCACTTTCTCTTTGGGAAGAATCTTGAAAAGCTGGCTAAAGACCTGGGAGAGAGCGGCCTCAGACTTCCAGAGGGCTGCTGGTGAAGGGTAAGATGTTTTGCTCTAGCAGACCTTGGTCCTTAACAGAGTCTCATAGGTGCCTTCCTTTCATGGAGTCAGAAAGCTTAGGAGAAGGTCTGCTTCCTTAAAGGATTTTCCTCTGAAGTCTTGGTTGCTATTGCTCTAACCTTGCGGGTCTCTGATTTTAAAGCCTTGTCTTGCCAGGATCTTTCTCTTTCAGAGGATGCAGTGAAATAGGACAAAAGGTAGAAAGATTCCCAAATACTTAGAGCCTGCAATGCACAAGGGCAGAGCTTAGCTTGTTGCAAAGAAAGTATGGCACAAGCCAGAGAACTGCTTGCTAGGCATGTTAAGAAAAAGCAGGTAGAATCCTTTTTATAAAGAACATCTAAAAGATCATATGTTCTCTTGTTGCAATTATCCAGGTTTTGCTGTGTCTGAGTAGGTAGAACTGATGTTTCAGCCATCATATTGTGGCCTTGTGCTGGGAGATCTGCAGTTTGTCTTTAGTGGGTCCTCAAACCTGATTGGCTGGGGCTTGAGAAAAGTTTGAATTTGAATTTTAAAGATCAAGATTTGGAGCAAGTTTTTCACTAGTTTTATTACATACTTACCCCCCAAATTCTGTATATGTCACCTAAGGTTGTGCATGCACACCTAAGCTTGTTGATTTTTGGGTCCAACACTTTGGAATTTTTTGGTTAGATAATTTTCAAAGATATATCTTCCTATTCCATTTTTCAGAAATCGGTTAAGACATTGTTATTTCATCAGTTTGTGCAGTAAGTCTGTGGACTGTGGTCTTGTTTCATTGAGGACATTTTTGCTGCTAGTAGTATTTGGTGGAATTTTATTGTTAATTTAATTGTTTAGTTCATTTTAAGTAAATCTGTGATAAATGATTTTTTGTAAAACAGAATTTTCTAGTATTGTACACTGCTGCTTAGCACTAATAAATATAGTGATATATCAAATGTATTAAATCCAATCCAGAATATAAATTGATCATGGAGAAGTTGATGATATGTTACCATCTCTGGGAAAAGATGACTAAAGTCACCAGGAACAATAAGGTTTTAATGAAATATGTTAGAGAAAATATTTATAATACAACAGTCCAAGCCCCATCTTTTTATATCAGAAAACAGTTAACGGATGTTAAAACATATACAGTTCATGCTCTCTTCGAGATTCTCGGAGATCTCCGAGAATTTCGGAGAGAGTGTGAACTCGAAGGCCTTGGGCATGCGCAGACGCTCAAGGCCTAGCAAAGAAGAGGACGTAGATCTTCGGACACCGGCACCAGCATGTCCTGTGCGTTGGTGCCGGTGGCCAGATGGGGGTAAGCAGCGTGGTCGGGTGGGTGCTGGGGGATTTCAGATCGGGGGGGGGGGGGTGCGACGCAAGCAGGGGTATGCCGGATCGTGGGAGGGGGAGGGTGCCAGATCGCGGGGGGCACAGCTCGCAAATCAAGGCAAGCTCGGTTTCCGAGGCGCTGATTTTGCAAATGTTTTGCTTGTCTTCCAAAACACTCGCAAACCGGTGCACTCGTAAACCGAGGTACCACTGTGTGTGTGTATGTGTGTGTGTGTGTGTGTATATGTGTGTATATATATCGTATATTTTTTGTTTTTATTGTTTGTTTGTTTTAAGATTATTTTGGACCCATGAATTAAAATCACCTATTGTTTATATTTTATTTATGCATTTATTCATTCAATTTTCTATACCGTCCTCCCAAGGGAACTCAAAACAGTTTACTGAATTTATTCAGTTACTGAAGTATTTTTCCCTGTCTGTCCCAGCGGGTTCACAATATTGTACTGGGACAATGAGGGGGATTAAGTGACTTGCTCGGGATCACAAGGAGCAGTGTGGGTTTGAACCCACAACCTCAGGGTGCTGAGGCTATAGCTTTAACCACTGTGCCACACTTTTCCCCAAAGATGGTCACATATTTCTGATAAACCACCAAGTCTACTTTAAAAAAAAAATTTAGCAAATGGTTGATTACATAAGCTTTACATAAGGCAAGTTAATATAAAAATATAATTTTGTAGCAAAGACATAGGATTCTGTAACATAGCCATGTTATGAATCTGCAGAAGGGTGTTGTTCAAAAACTCTGTACTCCTCCCCTTCTGCAGTGGAGAACAGCTCCTTATTCAGTTTTTCCTTTTGCAAGTGAACTCAAAGTGTATTCAAGGGCCCAATTCCACAGTTGGGGGCTCTTGCAGGGGTCTTTGGGGGCCTGCGGTGCAAAGCTTTTCTGATTTTGCAGTCTTTTGAGGAAAGCCAACAACAGCCCAGGAAGCACCTGTGAGCGTGCTGGCTCCACCTCAGGGGGATTCATGTCCCAGGCAGGCATCCACCTCAAACCACTCTGGCTTCTAGTCTCCCTGACCCTTTCCAGCAGAATTGGGAGGACTTAGAAGTCTCTTTCCATGCCTTTGTCATCACAAAGCTCCACTGCATTTGTGGATGGTTTTAGGTCCTTTTTGGGGTTAGGAGGCAGGGGGTGGCTGTGGATCACGGTGATGATCCCTTAGTTCATTATCTTTTCAAATCGGCTTCTGTTTCACTTGCTATTTTTGACACCCCCTCTGCATTGAAGCTCAATCCCCAGCAGCCCTCCACTTTTCAGTGTTCTGTTATGAGCAGCACTAATGCACAAACTACTCTTTTTTTTATTCCTGCTTATCCAGCCATTGCTTCCTTAGTCACTGACCAATGGGAGTCACATGAAGGCTTTCTAATTGTGGCCAAAGCTATGTCTAAACTCTGTCCTGTGACTCCAGACTTCCAACAGCTCTTTCGCAGCTGAAAGTGGATTCCACAGTAGTACAAGTGACCAAGCGAACCTCCCTTCCTAGCGAGGGAGGAGTGATGCTGAAGTACGCACAGGACCATAAGGTGGATGTGGTCCTTAAAAGACAGTTTTGAAGCGCTGGCTTTGGGTATCAAAGCTGCAGTAGCTGCGTCCTTCGTTGCATGGTCCTGTCATACCAGATTGTGGACTAGTCCGTCGGAGCTGGGGGATGCCTGTCCCCACATGACTATGGAGGGAGTTGATTATGTGGTCCATTCTGGATCTCACGGTGAAGACAATCTTATCTTGTTGGGATTGTCTCAGTGAGAAGAATCTCTGAATTACAGGCACTGTCATGCAGTGAGCCATATCTCAGGATCACAGAAGCTGGAGTTTACTTGCGCACAGTACCTTCCTTTCTACCGAAAGTTATTTCATCCTTTCATATTAACCAAGAAATTTGTTTACCTGCTTTTCATTCTATGTGTTTGGCTAAGCGAGATAAGAGATTAGAGTCTGGACGTACATAGTTTTGCTACACTATCTGGAAAGGACCAATGACTTTCGATTTTCTGATCATCTTTTTATTCTAACCAGTCATTCAAGATGAGGCAGACCAGCTTCCAAGGCATCTGTTGCCAGATGGATTTGCATGGCAATTGCGTCGACATAAATTGGCTGTGGCAAACGGCCACTGATTTTCTCTTAAAACTCATTTGACTAGAAGTGTGGTGTCTTCTTGGGTGGAGACCCAGGCATTTCCACCCAAAGAGATCTATGTTTATGTAACAGAATAGAAGATTGGGTTCTTAACTGGATAATCTTTCTGTTAATACACACAGGAGTCTGTACAGCCTGCCTTGTGAGTTTTTCTAATACATTCTTGCTTGTTGCCTCAGATAGATCCATAGTCCAAAAATGGAGATTTTATCCTGTCAGTTGAATGAATGTGTAATTATTAATGGTAAATAAAGTGATGAATTTGTTGAGTTTCTGAGCTTCAAATGTGCTGTGTTGCACACAACAATGTGACTTGTTTCGTACACCTACATTACAAGTTTTTTTTAACTATTGTTCTTTTTTATGAGTTACCGTTCTTCTGTTTGTAATGATACTCGACTGCTTTAGTACAAACTGAAGAGGGCATTACAGTTTACCAGGGAAGGAGGTGGAGTTGAAAAGATGTGATTGACATTCTTCTGCAACCAGGCGTGACCAGGGGATATTCATCTATTGTATGGACTCCTGTGTAACAGAAAGAGAAGATTATCTAGGTAAGATACTAATCTTCCGATTAGTAGGTTGATTTAACTGGAGCAGCTTGGCTTTATTCAAAGAGAAAGCATATATCCCCAGATTCTGTATAGCGTGACCAAAGTTGTCCATGCAACTCTGTGCACATTGCAGATTTACACATGCAACTTAATTGGTCAACAAACCAATCGGTGCTGATAATTGCCAATTAACAAGCAATTGGCACTAATTAGAATTTACATACAGTTTTCTAAGCATATTATTCTATAAAGTGTGGCACATAAATTCTAGTCTGCAGATCTCAAAGGGGGCATAACTAGTAGAGGAGCATGGGCAGTTCGGAAGCATTCCTGAAAGTTAGTTGCACTGTTATAAAATATGCTTGATCCATGCAAAACGTAAGTGCAGGCTTACTGATCTGCACAAGCAACAGTGTGTGGAGGTTGCAACCCAGTTCCTGAGTATTCTAGAGAGAATTGTCACCAGCGATGAGACATGGGTTGCATCACTGCGACCCAGAAAGCAAAAAACAAATGATGAAGTAAAGGAAGCAGTGCTCACCTGGCTTTGGGAGCATCTGAAAAACTTCTCTACAGGAGTGCAGATTGAGAAGCTAGTTGAACAATACAATTATGTGGTCTGTTCAATTGCTCACAGTTACTTAGCAGTTAAATATATTTTGCCTTTACTTTTTTATTTATCCTTGTGGTTTTAAACTTTGTTAAAAGAAAGCAATTATGTATAGCATAATGTGACATGGAACCTGTACTTTGTGTTGAAAGTGCAGGTTTGTTCAACTTAACTGTAAGCTTTCTATGCTGCCTTTCCCGATGATTCAAAGCAATTTTATTTTTTATTTACCACCTTTTGAAGCAGTTAACTCAAGGATGTGTACAGCAAAAATTCACTGATCCATTTGGGATCAAGTGAACAAAATATTAGAAAATCCAGTAGCATTGACGTACGATACTATCCTATTTGGTACATTAATGAGGGCTAAAAGCCAAATATCTGCCCGAAATAACAAACTTTTCTATATAATGACAGGGGTTGCCATACAACTCATTCTGAGGAATTGGAAGAACTGTGATAGATTACATTACATTACATTACTGATTTCTATTCCGCCTCATCCTTGCAGTTCTGGGCGGATTACAAAAGAGACATCTGGACATTTCCAGGATGATTACAAAGAGACATCTGGACTTTTCCAGAAGAGTTATAAGAAGAACATTTCCAGAGGAGTTACAAGAAGAATGGTGTAGTATAGTTTATGGAATGGGATACGGCAAGGATTGGGCAATTCCAGTGGATATACTATTCGGGATGCTGTACAGATAGGATATAGTGCAGTTTCAGTATATATGCAGTTAGGGAAGCAGTTGACAAGCTTGGGCTTTGAGGGGAAGGGTAACTGGTGAAGAAGGGAGGATGGGGAAGTCACACTGAGGGGAATCCAGGTTGGCGTTATGACATCTGTATAAATTTTTTGAATAGATGGGTTTTGATTTCTTTGCGAAAAGATTTGAAATCGCTTGTTGTCATCAGCAGGTTGGAGATGGCATGGTCCAATTTCACTGCTTGCGTCGCTAGCAGACTGTCAAACATCTTCTTACGCTGGGTGCCTTTGAGTGGGGGGTAGGTAAATGGAGTCTTAGATCTTCTTTGTCTAGCGGCGAGATTAAATTACACTTTCTGGTAGGAATCTCTCAGTTATACTTATAAAATGGAACATTCAATGGCCATACAACAGGGACGGTATAAGAAATTTATGGATGTTTGGGAACCATTGACTAAGTTCTGTAAGGAATGACAACTGATTTTATTTTATTGACCCTTAAGCATACACATCCAGGGTGGATAGGAGGGGGGAGGGTTTTGCATTGAAATTTCATTCGGGGAATATATGGAGGTTTCCTGTAGGTATGTACTTTTTCTGATTATTTGATGGTTGTACATTAATGTCTGTAAGTTAATGTGCATTTCGTGTAAACTTATGTATATTGAAATTGTTTGTTTGCACTATGGTAGTTTGGAAATTTAATAAAGATTTACAAGAATTCACTGGCTTGGGTGACTCTCTTCATAAAAGCCATTAATAAATCCCAAATACAAATATAAATCAGTCAGTCATTCAGTTAGACACTTGTCGCATGTGTTGTGGCTATAGGAAGGAGCTTAGCATTCCTGGGTTGCTGGAAAGGGGGTTGTACATGCTTGAGCCACCAGGGGGAGAAAGAGAGGGAGAAAACTCAGTTCCTCAGGTTAAAACATCAATACATCATGTCCAGCAAGGCTGCTAGGTGGGAGGGGAATCAGGAAGGGAATGACATGATTGCCCCAGGTGCCTCATTAGGGGAACTGATTCACAAGGCAGCAGAAGAGCAGATGGCAGCCCCAGAGGAAAGGGACTGGATGGAAGCGGAGGTTAACCAATTACCTGAACCTGAAGCAATGATTTGTAAAGTAAATCAGAGAGAATGAGAAGATTGGGGAAAGTAGAAGACACAGTTGGTGGGCACAGTTGCAGAAGATTAGCTGTGAGAGGGTGGTGAGTTGCCCCAAAGCTGCCTATACTACTTGAAGGGAAGGCTTTGGTTATAAAAGAAGTTCATTCAAGAATAAACAGAAAAGATGGGAAAGTTTCCTTAGTTTATTAACTGAGTTCTGAAGTTAAAGAAATGTAAATTGAACTATAAACTTGCTTAGACAGCATTATCTTTGAAGTGGTTGGAATAAAAGCAGAAAACTAGGACTGGATCAGTTTGCTACCTTGGAATGAACTAACTCCTCTTGGTTTTTAGTTTTTCTTTACTGGGGAATGGTCGTGGGAGTTACAAGTTGATTTCTCCCAACTTTTTTGTTGTTGTTGTTTGACCTTGTGGATTTCAAAGTGTTTGCAGTGAGATTTTTTTTCTATCTTGTGGATTATAGTGCATGCAGTGGGGATTACTTACCTTATGGATTACAAAATGGTTGCGCTCAACTCCTCTCTTTGGGGACTATAATATTGCTTCTGTGATGATGGTTTGGTCATAGTACAAGATTATTGCTTTTTGTTCTGCGCTTTGGTGACTGTCTCCACACACTGTACTGTGCATAAGCAACACCAGATGATGGGCGCTGCTATAGAGTGATGGCTTTCACACCAGACCCCCTACGCACCTCTTTCACATAGGTAATAGGCAATTGTAGCCATAAAAGTATTCAAAAAACAATAAAAGATATTGCATAGTGTTCTGCATTACAATGTCAACACAATAACGCAATAATATTCTAATAGACAGCATTAAGGTATAAGCTGAGATGGAACAAATAGATAAGATGAAGTAGGTTTCACATGAAGTCGGAAAGTTGCTTGACTATTAACTCAGCTAGGGTAGGAATTTAAGCATGTCCTGCTACAACAAGTGTAACTGGAGTTGCTCCTTGTGTTTGTGTGACTAGCAAGTTACTACAGTAGATTCTCAGTTAACCGGCACCCATGGGGATTGATAGATGCTGGATAAATGTATTTTCTGGTTGCTTGAGAGTTACTATTAAAAATAGGCCTAACTAGTGCTAAACCCTATACTATGTCATACCATAAACTGTTCCAGACAAACTACTGGACATATGGTAGGCAAAACATGGGGTACTTGGCTGTGGCTTGCCAAAGTTTACATTTAAATTTCTGCCAGAAATTGATTTTATTTTCATTTTTATTTAAAGTATTACAGTATTTCTTTTTTTTTTTTTTTTTGGGGGGGGAGTTCTGGTTGCTTGAGTTCCAGTTAACAGAGTCTACTGTACTTCCATTAAAGGCCTGGTTGAAGATCCAAGCTTTCACTTGCTTCCTGAAGTAGAGAGTTGTGTGTTCAGTAAAGCCTTTTAGGGAGTGCATTCCAGAGTGGGGGAGCTATTCCAGAGAAGGGGGAGAGGTTGACGACACTGAATCTGCAAGCCCAAAATGGCGCTTGTTGGCTTGGAGATTCAGCGTCGTCAGCTCTCCCCAGCAGTTTTCCAGTCACCATCTAGTGCTTGCTCCTGACGAAGGGGACTTTCTACTCTGAAACAGAGCTCTGTAGAGCAATTTATATTGCATCAATGATGAGCAGTTACACTGTTCTATATATTCACTGAGATAACGTTTTTGTATCTCAGTGAAGCTTTTCCCATTATTGTGGATATTTAGGGGAATGTTTACAGGGATTTTTTCTCCTGTTCTGAACCTTGAATCTTTCATTGCTATTATGCATTATTGCACACTGGGAGTGTCTTGTGGTACATTATAAAACACATATAAAGACATAAGACGAACTTTGATGTTTTAAAAAATTTTCTCACAATATACCAGGTTTCTCTGAAAATAAGACACTGTCTTATAATTTTGGGCCCAAAAAAGGCATTAGGTCTTATTTTTGGGGAGGTCTTAGGGGTCCTTTTATCAAGGCGCGGAAGGGGTTTAACACGCGGAATACCGTGCGTTAAACCGCCTGCCGCGCTAGTCGCTGACGCCTCCATTGATGAAGCGTTAGTATTTTGGCTTGCCGCAGGGGTTAGCACGTGATGAAATGTCTGACGTGCTAACCCCCGTAGCGCGCCTTGATAAAAGGGAACCCCTATTTTTTTTCATGTACAATGATTATCTCTCCCTTCCTCTCATCCACCCCAGTTCTACCTATTTCCTTTCTCTCCCCCACATGTGCAGCATCTTTCCTCCCCTCTCACTCATCCCCTTGTGCAGTATCTTTCTATCCCTCCCATCCCCCTGTGCAGCCAGAACCCTTGCAGCCTATATCCCTCTCTCCCCTTGTGCAGCAGAACCCTGTAGCGTCTATCCCTCCCTCCTTCCCATTCTTTGTGCAGCAGAACCCTTGCAGTTTATATCCCTCCCACCCCCATGGAGCATTTTTAATCCCTCCCATTGCTGCTGCCACACACTCCTCCCCTCCCTCCCTGCTGACCCTTTCATCTCTCCCACCCATCCGAACCCCGACCGCGAGACCAAAATACAGTACCTTTATAAGAAACCGCATCATCATCAGCACAGGCCCCATTGTGGCTTTCTCATGCCTGGGCATTCCTCTGCCGCATTGCTGATGACAGACAGATAGAGCTAGTGGCATAGTGGGGGGGGGGGGGCGGTTCACCCCAGATGCCATCTTGGTAGGGGCACAGCACCCATCTTCCTCTCTACCCCCCTACTCCTTCCCCATCCCTTCCCCTGTACCTCTATAACGTTTGTGGCACAAGCAGCAACCCCCAACCTGCTGTCACGCCTGCGTCATCTCTTCCGACATCACTTCCTGGACCTGCGCCTAGGAAGTGATGTCAGAGGGAGAGCCGACGCCCCAGGTACCTCTCATCCTCGCTACGCCACTGGATGGAGCCTCCCTAGGAAATGCTATCGCTTGGGTGAAACATGTTTGAAAAGTTGTCACATAGTTTAAAACATCAGAAGCACCTTTTAAAAAGCCAAGTTTTTGTCAGGACTTAAAAAAAAACCAACCCCTCAAATCCACATTCTAGGATCCAGGTATGTAGGTTAAATACACTGGGGCTGTGCGAATACTGTGTGATCCTGAATAGAATAAATGGCAAGCTATCTTAAAATTGTTCATTTTATTTTGGGGTGATCTTATTTATTTATTTATTTTTAAAGCTATCCATTGGATGTAACTCGTCGGCGAATGCAGTTAGCTGCTATTCTTCCTGATTCTGACAAGTGCCTGTAAGTTGATTTTTTTTCCATATTGTTTTCTTCTAATAACAGGGGCTGCTATATTGGCCTATAATGGCTTATAATGCCTATAATGGAGCAGTTTAGATGCATGGAAGGGATTGATGCTTGAAGCAGATACTAGTGCTGCCCAATTTGCCGATTCAAATCGATTCAAATCAGACTCGCCAATTCAGTAAGTCCTGACACCTCCGGTTCTCCTAAAGCAGCAGTGGCCGGTGAGAAGAGGCAGTGCTCGGAACAGGCTGCCCCGCCGGGGCCTTCCCTCTGATGCATCACTGATGACGCGGCAGAGGTAAGCCATGGCAGGGCTGGCCAGAAGCAGCCTGTTCATAGCGCTGCCTCTTCTCACCAACCACTGCTGCTGCTTTGGGAGGCCCGTATGTCAGATCTCACGGGGGAGGGGGATAAGAGAGAGGGAAAGTTGCTGCACAGGGGGATGGTAGGGTGGGTGGAGAGCAGGGAGAGATGGTGCATGGGGAGAGAAAGAAATGTTGCACATGATAATAGAGGGGAGGAAGAGAAATGCTGTATGAAGAGGAATAAAGAGTTGTGACCCAAGGCGCAAGGCAGGGAGAGGGAGAGATGGTAGACAGTGGGAAAGAAACACCTGTTTGAGGAGAAGTGTATGAAATGTAGAGGAAACGGAAGCATGAAAGAGACATAGAAATGAATGTGGCATTTCCATAAAGCAGTGTGTTTTAAACTATGGGCAGGATTCACTAACTAAAGTCCCGAAATCTATCTGATTCGTGTCCTATCCATTTCCGAGTCATTGTAGCCAATCGATTCAGTAAAGCTTGCCCATGCAAATGATCCAATCGCAAACACGCCGCTATTAGCGCTGAAACATCGATCAACGCGCATGCGCACTGTATCCTTGTTGGTTTTGAAGCATATAACGCATGCGCTAGCTCTTTAGGACAATCTATCTGGAAGGAAGGGGGGAGGATAGCTGGCCCTTAAAAGTTATTTTTGATTTTTTTTTTTTTTAAATTTGGTATTGATATTTGAAATGTACAATGTGCAAGGAGAGCAAGGGGTTAATCCGTGATTTTCTCGCCATGCATATTACAAATCCGAGATTCACTCCCACGCTCGCTATGTGCATTCCAAAAAAATATTTCTAACACATAGGTACATAAAAGTTTACATATATTTAAAGTTTAGATATATTCTAGATTTTTTGAGGGGTAGATATATATTTTTAATGGGGTTCTTAACATGCATGCAGCAGTTGCTAGGCAGAAATAGTTGGCGAGGATGTAAACAACTGGTCCTCAGCAGTCGTAACTTTTTAGAATGGAAAGGCCAGTCGGTATGGACGAAATGGTTTCATGAATCGATGCGTTAAAAAATTTACTTGCCTTTTTACTCATTTGCATGCGCAGATCGGATCGGGTGCGGATGGGGTCTGGAGGAAAGTTAGTGAATCGAGCCGGAGTCGGAAAGTGAGCGCAAACCGATCGGTATACAATCGGTTTGCTTAGTGAATCTAGCCCTATGTGCCACAGCACAGTAGTGTGCTCTGAAGAGATTCTGAGTGTGCCACAAGATTTCCAAAACTTTTTACTTTATTTTTAAAAATTTCCTTCATAAATATACACTAGAATAGATGACATGAACATCACGTACACAAGAGTCTGTCAATGTTATGAGCATTTGTGTGTGTAAGGATACAACCATCTAGACAAGCATCATTCTTTGATGTAATTGGTCCTTGAAAACTTACGGCAAGTAATTTTAGTTTTATTTTTTATATAATAGTTATCCTAACGATCAACAATGCAATTAAGGCTTTGTTATCATTTGGATCTTCTTATTTTGTGAACTTGGATTTTCATCTTTGACAGAAATTAAATCAAAAAAAGAGACAACTGCATATGGGGGATAATGAAATGCTTGTTGACTATCGAGCCACGTTTTTAGTTAATTTGCACTCAGAAACGAGCGAAATGCTTGTTGACTATCGAGCCACGTTTTTAGTTAATTTGCACTCAGAAACGAGCACATCTATTGCATTGATTAGCAATTCTTCTTTAGTTTCACCGTTGTTACAATTACCCATACATAGCTTAAAGAACTTTAAATAAATAACTCTCTAATTTATTTTTTGTTGGTTTTTGCAATTTTATAATTCAATCACAGTGTGCTGCGAAACATTTGCTCTGTTTAGTGTGCCAGAGCAAAAAAAAGTTTGAGAGACACATTGCCATAAAGACTTAAGTTTTGCATAGTAACGTACGTTTAAAAGATACTATTTTTTAAAAGACTAGCAGCATAGACCAAGAAATGAATTGTTAACGGGTTTTATTTCCCAAGAGTAAGAAATGAGAGGATTGTGTTTTGCAGGGATCTTAACCAGAGTCTGACACAAAAGTGATTTATAGTGAAGGAAGTGTGAGATGAGTGCTGACCTACCATGCACTTTACTTTCTGGATAATATGATCATGGTATTGGTAATGTTCCACATTAATTTCCTTGTGATTTTATTATTATTATTATTATTTTTTTATTTTTTATTTTTTGCAGTACTATGGTGCAGACGTTGAAGCATGTCTATAAACAGTATGGGATAAGAAGAGGATTTTACCGTGGCTTGTCTTTGAACTATATTCGCTGTATTCCCTCCCAGGCTGTGGCTTTTACTACTTATGAGTTTATGAAGCAACTTCTGCACCTGAATTGATTTCTGTGGGGAACTGTGTTTACCTTACTGCAGGAATTTACTGGACATGGCAGCTTAGTGTATGCTATGAACCATAAGAGCCCCTTTCCAGAGCCAAAATAACATTTCTAGGGCTGATTCATGTTACTTGTGTAAAGTGCTACAGAAATCCTATATTCTGGTTCAGCTTATTAACCACTGTGACTTTTTTTTCAGCACACAACTCTCCTTGACATGGAAAATGTCTTGGCATGGATGTGGGTGGTTAGTTTTTTTTGTTATGATTGGAAATTATGCCTCCAAGAGATAGTGGCATAAATATTTTCATAGCTCAGTGGAGGCCATCTAGTGCTGTGTATGGATTGGGGTGTTGGTTGGATGCCACGTGTTGTGGTTTCAGCTCTGTGCTGGAACAGAAAAAGAGAAATCTTAATTCAGTACTGTAAAGTTAAAAATAGACAACCCTAGGTGTTTGAATGTTTGTGTTGTAACCAGGTCTGTTTTGACTTTTTAGTGTCTACTGCTTTATCTGTCCTTGTTAAACAATAACCTGAATGTACTCTGCTATCTGAGGCACACCTCTGATAGATTCAAAGGTTACAAGAAAGTACTTTATGCAAAGTGTCCTTTTTTTCTGTTTGTAAACTGTTTAAACACACACAAGAATCTTATAAAATTGCATGGGGTATATATGCACTGAAAGATTGTCCCTACTTTTCAGCAATCTGTATATTGCTGCACTCAATATAAAATACTCCTATGCACACATTTGCAGCATCTTGGCAGCAGGTGTAAATCTGTTTTTGAGAATTTTTGTGTAATGTCGGCTCACTGTAGGAGCCTATTTTATAAATGCACTTAGGAATCTGTATTGCCTTTAAAAGCGGAATCTGGATAGGCCCTGCTGTCCCCCCCCAATATACACCCCCCCCTTTTGTAACCATGACCCTTCGCTTACCTTTTGACAAAACACACTACAGACTTTTTGATGGAAAAATTAGCCGCAGCTCAGTTTTTTCACCGTAACATTTTTAACACATCATAATTCCATTAACATGACAACAAAGAGCTCCTCCTGAGCTACCCACTTAACATCATTCAGTGCCCTCGACCCCGCCACCTCAGCAAGGGTCAGAGGGGTGGCATGTCCCTCATGCCCCTTTTCACCTGACCCACCAGCGGCACCCCGCCGGCCCACTGCTCACCACCTGATGAGCCCCAATGACCCAGTAGCTCGGGAGATCCGCTACCCCAAGCTACACACCACTGCCTAAATCACGGGCGGGTGGGTGGGCAAAAACCGCCTTGGAGGACCCTGAATGGTCGAGTCCTCCAAAGTCCCCTTCCTTTTGTAACCTCGCCCCCGCGTGCCGCCCTGCTTCCCTCCAATCAATTTAAACCTCCCTGCCTGACAGGCCCACTACCCAATCTCTCCTCGTCTTGCCTACTCTTCCACCCCCTAACCCACCCCGGTCGATGGGCGACACGAGGGCCTCCCAGCCCTGTGTTATCTTCTACCCATTGACATGGGGTCTCGGGCTCCCATTTCATAAAATAAGCAACCTGTTATGAAATTTACCCTTTGTGAAACAAAATTACTGCAGAATGGCAGGCTTTATTTAGAGCTGGAAATGTTTCTCCACCATTAAAATGGGAAAACTTTCTAGTTGTCTAATTGTGATGGATACTGGCTGATTTGTGGTATGAGTTTGGATTTTCTCTCTGTGCAGTAAATGTACACAGAAAGTGACTGTATCCAAGCATGCATATGCTTATGCAGTGATCTGATGAGGAAGAGAAGAGGGCAGTTGAGCTAAGCTGCAAGCACTTAATACAGAAGAGAAGACCCTGTTGCCTGCTTGGCCAATAGTAGACTGGGATTTTGCTTTTCAGGTATTAGACAGGAAGCTCAGACATATGTCTTACAGATCACATAGCAGGAAACAAAACTTACGGGCAAATTCTATAAGAAGCGCCCAAAAGTTAGGTGCTGAAATAAGCACCATTCAGCGCGATTCAAGTAAAATTGGGTGCTGTTTAATGAATCACGCTGAGCGGCACCTATTTTTGGAGGCGCCCAATAAATAGGCCAGCTCTAGGCACAACCAAAAATTAGACGGCCATGCGAGCGCTTAAACACGCTTAAGAACAGCGATTCTGTAACAAGGTGCCTAACACGAAGCCACGCCCACGCCTAACATGCATAGTGTCTATTTTTTTTTTTTTTTTTGAACCCTGCCTAAATTTTTAGAGGCACCTTCTTACAGAATTGCTCTTTCTTGATAGGGGCCTAAGTTTCAATTATTGCTGATTAAAAACTTAATTGAGCTTGTTATTCAATTTAGATAGGCGCTTTTGTAGTTGGGCGCCTCCAAAATAGGTGCCTAACATTAGGCGCCGGTTACAGAATTTGGACCTCGGTGCTTAATGCTCTCTACAGACTTCATGTAGCACTACTTTTAAATTTCAAACTTAAAAATAAAAAAATTTCTCATTGTATAAGAAGGACCTTTAAAAACATTCACAGTTGTAAGAAATCTTGAAAAATAATAATAATAATAATTTATTGTTTATATACCGCCAAAGCCAAGGTAGTTCGAGGCGGTTTACAATAAAGAAGAGCTGGACATACAGCAAAAAAAAAAAAAATGAAGTCTTTGAGTACATGGCTGTTTGTATAGAGTAAGGTAACCTTGTAGGGACGGGAAATCTTGTTTGGCTTGAATTTTACTTTTTTTCTGATAATAAACTGGTCTAATAAGTTCCCCAAATCCCCCAAACTCATTTTCTAGAATTACATGTTAAGAGCAGAGTAGGAATAGGAAGTGGAAGTAGGAACAGCGTGGTGTAAATTATGTACATTGTACCACTGGCTAGCATTCCAGTTCATCTCCTTTTCAATGTTGTCTTATGCATCGAATAGTCTTTCTGTTTTAATTTTAAGTGAAAAGAACAAGCCTTAACAATAAAATCTGTTCTGTAAAATCCAATTGTGTGCTTTACTATAGCTTATTATATGTAATCAGTGGAGTACTGGAGGGGTGCTGGAACGTTTGCTGGTCTGTCACTGCACGGCAGTTGGTTCCTGTGGCCCCTGCCCCCTCTGACATCAACTTCCTGTTCTGGGACGGGGGACCAGCAGAGCCGATGGCTGCACGCAGACAGCCTGCAACCTGGAGGAGAGGTGTGTTCTGGCCAGAGAAGAGGGTGCTCTGCCCCAGGTTCCTGTCCCGCCAAGTATGCTACTGTGTGTAATGAAGATCTGTTTTATAGATGAAGCTACTTCTGTGTGCTCATTCAAACCATTGATTGGCATTTGTTTATGCATGTTAAGCTCTTGTACATAGAATTTCATTGCTTGATATTTACTGATTTGTTTTATTTCATGGATTGTTTCAATTTATCTTAAAATTCTCCCTGGGGTTGTATAATGTTAAACGAGCCATAATTATTTTCTTGTGGGGTTTGAATAAACTTAAAATAATTTAATAACACCAGAGGCTCACTAATTCCTCGGTGTGCCTTTTTTGTAGATCAATAGTTCCCAGCCTGGTCCTGGTTTTCAGGAATATACACAATGAATAAATATGAGAGATTTGCATACAGAAGAGAGAGTGCACACAAATCCCTCGTGCATATTAATTAATTCAATTTTCTATACCTTTCTCCCTGGAGAGCTCAGAACGGTTTACATGAGTTTAATGAGGTACTCAATCAGTTTTCCCTGTCTGTCCTAGTGGGCTCACAATCTATCTAATGTACCTGAGGCAATGGGGGGATTAAATGATTTGCCCAGAGTCACAAGGAGAAGCATGGGTTTGAACCCACAACCTCAGGGTACTGAGGCTGTAGCTTTAACCACTGCGCCACATACTCCCCTATTGTCGGTATCCCAAAAACCATACTGGTAGAAGGTTAATTGAAGATCAGTGGAAGCAAGTGGCTCTAATAAGTGTAACCTGACATTGCAGCAACAAGGGGGGGAAGATGGTGTTTAATACTTGTCCTATCCTAAACTACAGGACAAATTTTATTGCTGATGTGCAAAGCCATAGTGCTATAGGCCTGCAGGGAGCAAATCAATATAAGGCTACATTTGAAGTATTTCTTTTAAAGAACCTTGTCCTTCATAAAATCTTGATACTAGTGGTTGGAATCAGCTATGTGATGAGGCAAATAGTTTTGATGTGTACTAGAACACAGCTTTGTATGTATACCGACATGACACAGATTGATAAGTACCATATACTTGAATATAAACTTATTTGAATACAAACTGAGGTGAAAAATGGTAACTCTAATATAAACAGAGGGTTTATATTCTACTATTTCTCCCTTGTGATGCCCTTCCACCCTCCCTCCTAGTAGGTCTTACACCATTGCAAGCCTCCTCTGAACCGGCATACTTTTTCTGCTATGATCAGGGCATGCCTGCACCCCACGCATGCCCCTCCCTTCCTCTCTCCCAAGTGAAACACCCATGACTGCAACCTCGCCTGCGCCCCACTGGAACGTCAGCTAGTGCTCCTTCCCTGCCTCCTCCCTGCCAAGAGTAACGCACGCACCACCACCCATACCCCAACTCCCACAAGAATGTCAGCTAATGCGTCTTCCTACATGCCCAAGCAAGAGTAATGCCTGTATCTCAACCCCCACCAGCTACTGTTCCCTCCCAAGCTACTGCTCCCTCCCAAGCTAGAGGAACACCTGCACCCCTGTCTGCACACCACCGGAGTATCAGATAGCACTCCTTCCCTTCTAGCAAGCGAGACTGACATCCCCCCAGGCCTACCGCATTCTCCTGGTGGTCTAGTGGCGAGTTGGGACATGAGAAATTCTCACTTGCTCCTGCCCATTCTTCACAATAAAAATGGCCACCGGGGCTTCCAATAGCAGCCTATTATCCTTGCAAACCACTTAGCCTATATGAAATTAGGGCTATTTGCACTGACCCTAAGAAGGAAAAGGGGTGAAAAGCTACTTCAATGTATATGCACTGACAGTAATTGTCTCCATGCTTATTACCAGAATAATTGTTCCTCTCGAGTTGTGTTGTTGCATTTATGCTATACATCTTGAAAAGAGTTTGTTTCTAAACTCTTTTTAAACACTAGAATGCAAGGGAATAGACTACAAATATAATAATTTTATTTATTTATTTATTTAAATTTAAACACCAAATATAATCTTTGCATTTGTTTGCTTTTTACAATCATGCAAGTGACCTTCTTTGTTAAATTGCTGCCTATAGCGCATTACAGATGTCCTCTCATTTTCACAATGAAATAATTTCACAGAAATGGGCGCTTAACACGGGTTGGGTTGCATTGTTCTCCTGAAGTCAAGTACTGTAAAAACATTAACTCTGCCTTTGTGTTTTCTACTCTTGGCAGCTTGGATTCTGACTTCTGACATGTGAAAGGGATCTTCATATTGTCACAGGAAGATAAATCTTACATTTAGGAAAGAACCTATACTGACAGTTTTCTTTTTTTAATAAGCTTCTATTTTAGATTTTACATTATGAGAACTGGGATTGCAGAGAATAATCAAGAAGGCTGCAGGTTTTCCCAGGTCGTCTTATTCCAGAGCAATTGGCAACTTGCAGTAGTAGATATAAGATTCCAAGTTTATTAAAATTTTGATATACCTCCCATGAAAATATCTAAGCAGTTTACAATTAAATCTTAACATTTTGAACATTTTCTCCCTTGTTACAGCAATTGCAAAACTAAAAAAGGCTTGGGCACACAGAGAACATAAGAACATAAGAATTGCCGCTGCTGGGTCAGACCAAAATATAGCAAATAAAACAAAATACAAAATTATTCAACTTCAGTTAAATTTCCACTAATGATGCATTTTTTTCCTTTTACTTTGAAATAGGGCCACTTTTTAGCATCCAAGTCAGATTTATATTAGCAGTTTAGTTGTAAAATGTGTAAGGCACTATTAAATTGAGAGCTGCAACATGCTTTATTACATGATCATGTGCAAGTTATATTGGGATAAAGGCTTGTCAATGTATATTATATATACACTGCAGTACAGACTTCAGCTGGTATAATTCTGAGTGGTATCTTAAACATCTGAATTTATATTCTGATTTTTAAAAAAAAGCATATATGTAGCTAAAATGCATGCACAGATAGGGGCTTTGCATTTTAAAATTTAAAATCATTTAATTTATTGTCAATACAGTGTTTTAGACATGAGTAGGACCAGTTATGTAATAAAATAATATACAATTGCTTTCCTATGCCCTTGTTTAGTAAACTCAGATTCAGAGGTTTTGAGGGTAATTCTATAAAAGAACACCAGTTTGAAGCCTACTCTTAAGAAAGGTAGGCAATTACTTTTGTTAATAGAATATTAAATACATGCCTGTATTTTAGGTGTGGACTCAGTCAAACTATCAATGGGGAAAACCAATCAAAAAATGTATCTGATCGAGGGTGTACCAAACTAGTTGGATATCAAGAATAAAGGTCACTCCTCTAGAAAAATTTTTTTATAAGTGTTGAATTTTTTATATATATAATTCATATTTGAAAAAACTGAATATGCTCAGAGACAAAAACAAGGGGCAAACCCCGAGAATATCTGAAATTATTTGACTGATATACAGCAGATATAAAGTTTTTGAAGGCACTTATAACATGCAGGTTTGCCCCCTGTTTTTGCTTCCATGTCTGAGCATATTCATTTTTTTCAAATATGAATTTTATCCCAGGACAAGCAGTCAGCATATTCTCAAACTGTGGGTGACGTCACCAACGGAGCCCCCGAGTGGACGTTTTCGCAAGCAGACTTGCTTGAAGACCTTCAAGCTCGCAATTTGCCCGCACATGCCCCTCCCGCCCGACCTAGGGCATGCGTCTCCTCAGCGTGGCCTCAGTTCTATGTTTTCCGTGAAGCCAGAAGCACTGCTCCCTTGCTTCACACGATCTCGTCGTCCCTCTTGCACTGCGGCTTATTTGGTTACTTTCGGTTAAGTCGCTGTCCACCACGTCTTAATTTTTCTTTTTTTCCGTTTGTATATTTTTGACCGGGTTCACCGGTCTTGTTCTGCCGCTTGGCCTCGCGGGGCCGCGGCCGTTCTTTTTCTTATGTCCCGGCCTTGTTCCGGGTTTAAAAACTGTACTAAGTGCAACCGGGTTATCTCCATCACCGACCCTCATCGCTGGTGTGTGGAGTGCCTGGGTGCGGAGCACCACGCTGAGTCGTGCCCACGTTGTGCGACTTTGCAACCACGGGCTCTTCGTCGGAGGGTGGCCAAGATTCTCCAACTCTTTGGCCCCATGGATCCTGTGAGACAGGCCTCGAGCTCGGCCTCGGTGCCCTCATTGAGTGCCTCGGCCTCGAAGTCCTTGGCCTCGAAGTCCCCCTCAGCCTTGAAGGCTCCGGCCTTGGCTCCTCCTGCTACATTCGGTCTTGGGTAAGTCTCCTCTTGCCTCCTCAGGTGTGCCGGCAAAGAAGCCTGCCTCAGAGTCTCATGTAAGTGCCACCTCGTCAGCGTCTTCGAGACATCATTCTAAGCGTACCTCCTCACATAGGGAATACTCTTCCTTGAGGTCGCTCCTGAAGGAGCGCACTGCTGCACCTACGATCCAACAGCCTTTGGTCTTGGTGTCTATGTTCGAGGACATGCTTAAGGCTATATTTACCACGCAGCTCTCCTCGGTGGTGAGCCAATTGGTCCCGACCTTGACACCTCTGACTCGGTTTCGACCCAGCCTCGATCTGACCAGCCTGAGCATCCTTCTCTCGTGTCTCAGGGCCGTGCCCACAAGACTCGGGTTTCCTCGAGCGATTCTTCATCTCCCGAGTCTGTGACTTTTCGAGGGTCCAGAACAGGGGTCCGCTTTTCACCCGCTACTATGTCGAGGCTTGCCCCTCCTAAAAATCTCTGGTCTTCTCTGCCCCTTCGGGGCAGGTCTCTGACCGCAAAGCCTTCCAGGCACACCCTTGTCCTTGAGTTGGACTCCAGTGTGCGTTCCCAATCTAGGCAGATGCCAGCCTCAAAAGAGTCTTCTTCGAAACTGGTGGAGGAATTTTCCTTTGCCCCGTCTTCTCCGAGGCTCTGCCAGCTGATTCCTTGGACTCCGGGGTCCTCCCCGGCCCACCTTGCATGGGATCGTTCCTCGATGCCCCCCATACACTTTAGTCGAGCCTCTTCCATCTCCCATTCGCAGGATTCCGAGGCCCCAGCTCATTATTCGAGGGAAATTTCTCCCTCTTTCTCGGCTGCCCCCAGATCTCGCTCAGAGTCTCCTCTGGGGGATGAGTCTTCCTCTCAAAACTCCTCCTTTACTCGTTTCATCTCTGACATGGGTAGGGCCTTGAACCTGGACTTTCCGTCTGAGTCCTGTTATACCCAGGAATTCCTGGTGGAAATGGGTGTTGATCATCAGCCCCGTGAGGCGCTGCGCTTACCATTGCACCAGGTTCTCTGACAAACATTTCTCTGGAACCTGGAGATCCCCTTTGTGGTCACGGCCATTCCCTCCAAGTTGGAGTCCTGCTACCGGACGATCCCATTGAAGGGGTTTGAGAGTTCTCAGCTTTCTCACCAGTCCTTGGTAGTTGAGTCTTCCTTGAAGAAGTCCAACCCCTCGAAGGTTTACGCTGCTATCCCTCTGGGCAGGGAGGGCCGTACGATGGACAAATTTGGTCGTCGTCTTTATCAAAACTCAATGATGGCGAACCGTGTCCTCAACTATAACTTTATCTTCACGTCCTACCTCTGGTTCTGTGTGGACACCCTCCACTCGTTCCGGGAGGATGTGCCGGATTCTCGGCATCAGGAGTTTTGTCTCCTCGAGGAGACCATCTCCTAGCTCTGCCTCTATATGTTTCAGGCCTTCTCTGGTGAGACTTAAGCCGAAGACCCCTCCAGCTCAGCAATACAAAATTCCTCTCCGGAGGTATCCGCAGAAAACTACTCCTGCGTTCTCTCGGCCTCCTTCGAAGCGGCCACAACAGCAGCAGCGACAAGCTAAGGCCCAGCCCCCGGCTCCGGTGAAGCCTAGGCCATCTTTTTGACAGTTCCAGTCTGAGCTTTTGGGCTCCCTTCCTCCTGGAGCCTTCCCTTCTCCTCATCGGGGGTCGTCTCCATCATTTCTATACCCAGTGGGAAAGTCGTACTACCGACGGTTGGGTGCTTTCCATCGTCCGGGAGGGTACTCCCTTCACTTCAGTCACGTACTCCAGGCCCTTCCTCCATGAGAGTTTCCTTCTGCCCGGTCTCAGCTGCCTCTCCTTCTGCAGGAAGCTCAGGCCCTTCTTCGCCTTTGGGCGGTCAAAGAGGTTCCTCCGGATCAGTGGAATACCAGATTTTATTCCCGGTACTTTCTGGTACCCAAGAAGACGGGGGATCTGTGTCCGATCCTGTGCTCTGAACAAGTTTCTGGTCAAGGAACGATTCAGAATGCTCACCCTTCCTACCTTGTACCCCCTCTTGGATGAGGGGGATTGGCTGTGCTCACTGTACCTCAAGGAGGCGTACATGCACATTCCGATACACCCGGCCTCTCACCGGTCTCTGAGATTCCGGGTGGGAGATCTCCACCTCCAATATCGTGTTCTTCCCTTCGGCCTGGCGGCCTCTCCGAGGGTTTTCACAAAATGTCTAGTTGTGGTAGCTGCGGCCCTATGTCTCCGTGGTCTGCAGGTGTTTCCCTACCTCAACGACTGGTTGATCAAAGCCACGAAGTTCTGCGTGCGATGAATCAGACCATCTTGCTCCTTCAGAGTCTCGGCTTCGAGGTGAACTTCCCAAAAGTCCCATCTCCATCCGTCCCAGTCTCTGGAATTCATCCGAGCGATCCTGGACACGGTTCGTCTCCACTCCTTCTTACCTCAGCCTTGTCAAGAGGCCCTTGTTCGTTTGTGCCAGAGGGTGGCCCATCTGTCCTTGGCCCCGGCTCAGCTCCTGATGGTCCTCCTAAGTCACATGGCCTCTACGGTTCACGAGACTCCTTTTGCCAGACTTCACCTCTGTATTCCTCAATGGACTCTTACGTCCCAATGGAACCAGGATTGAGATCCTGTCTCTCGGCTCATTGTCATGACTCCTTTGTTGAGGAAGTCTCTCCGTTGGTGGATGCTGTCTTCCAATCTTTCCAGAGGTTTTCTGTTTCATGCCCCCCCCCCCTCTGCAGAAGGTCCTCACGACGGACTCATCGACCTATGCTTGGGGGGCTCATCTGGACGGTCTTCGCACTCAGGGTCTTTGGTCTAGTGTTGACCGCCTTTGTCACATCAATCTGCTGGAGCTTCGAGCGCTTTTCCTCGCCCTGAAGGCTTTTTACATTACATTACATTACATTAGGGATTTCTATTCCGCCATTACCTTGCGGTTCAAGGCGGATTACAAAAGGTTAATTTAAAAACAGAGTTACAATGATTAGCTAGAGAGGTAGGTTGTAGATCTTATAGACATTTAGCGGGTTGTTGAGGGTGAGGTGGTTTGTAGTAGAGTTGATAGGTGGTCAAAGTGGAGGTTCTTTTGTTATTATTAGTGCAGTAATGGGTAGATCGTGCGTCAGTTTTAGTGTTACTAAGAGGTCGTGATGTTATTGCTGCTTCAGGAATTTCTTGAAAAGTGTGGTCTTTATTTCCTTTCTGAATGTCCTATAGTCTGGGGTGGTCATCAGAAGGTTGGAGATTTGGTTGTCCAGTCTTGCGGCTTGAGTGGCTAGTAGGCCGTCGTGTAGTCTTGTTCTTTTTACTTCCTTGATTGGGGGGGGTATGAATGGGGAGTGCGTTTTTCTGTGTCTGGTAGTGGGTGCTTGGATGAGGCGATTGTTCAAGTATGATGGGCTGTCTCCGTGTAGGGTTTTAAATAATATGCAGTAGAATTTGAATTGGATTCTTTCTTGGATTGGAAGCCAATGTGAGTTGATGAAGGCATCCGTAATGTGGTCATGTTTTTTCAATGAGTAGATGAGTCTCAAAGCTGTATTTTGGATTGTTTGGAGTTGTCTAATCGTAGTTGCAGGGCAAGGAAGGAAGAGGATGTTGCAGTAGTCCAATATACCCAGTATTAGAGATTGTACTATAAGTTGAAATTGTGTTCTTTCAAAGAATTTTCGGACTTGTCTCAGGTTTCTCATGATTGCGAATGATTTCTGAATTGTTTTATTTATTTGCGGTTGCATAGTGCAGCATCTGTCTATGGTCATGCCAAGTAGTTTTATGGTGGTTTGGATGGGATATTTGATTGCGTTTATCTCTAAGTTGGTTGTGGTTTGGATCTTGTCATTTTCGAGAAGGATGAATTTGGTTTTGTCTTGGTTGAGTTTAAGTTTGTGATTTTTCATCCAGGTTGTGACTGTTTCAAGTGTTTGGTGAAGTTTGTCTGTCATGGTAGGTTTGGAATGATCGTATGGGATGAGGATGGTGATGTCGTCAGCATAACTATAGGTGGTTATGCCCAGATTGTCCAGATGCGTTCCTAGAGAAGCAGTGTAGAGATTGAAGAGGGTAGGGGATAGTGGAGATCCTTGTGGTACGCCGCAGGGGTTTGACCAGGATTCTGACTTTTCTTTGTTTGATTTTACACTGTAGGTTCTGAGTTTTAGGAATCCTTCAAACCAGGAGTAAACTTTATCTGAAATACCTATTGCGTCTAAGATCTGTAGAAGGATGTTGTGATCCACTAAGTCGAATGCCGCAGTTAAGTCCAGTTGTATGAGAAGCATTTTTTTCCCTGTACTAAGGTGTTGTCTGATGGTATCCATAAGGGAGCCTAGTAGTGTCTCTGTACTGAAGTTTGTTCTGAAGCCTGATTGCATGGGGTGGAGTAGGTTGTGGTCATCTATGTAATTGGTGAGGAGTTTGGCTACTAGGCCTTCTATAATTTTGACATATAGCGGAATTAAGGCTATAGGTCTAAAGTTAGATGGGTGGTTTTGTGGTGCTTTTGGGTCTTTTTGGATTGGGGTGATGACGATTTCGCTGAGGTCAGCAGGGAATGTGCCTTCTGTGAGCGTGAATTGAATCCATTGTAGCATTATGGTGCGGAATTTTACACTAGCTGTGGTGAGGAGATATGAGGGGCAATGGTTGAGGTCACAGGAGGCATGACTGTATTTTTTGTAGAATTTGTTGAGTTCTGACCATTGTATGTTGGGGAATTGAGTCCAAATTCTGTCTGCTGCAGTTGCCTCTTTTCCTGAAGGGTGGATTGTGATTGTGTTTTGATGGGATGGGTTAAGGATGAGAGTGGCTCTGGTGTTGGTAATTTTGTTCTTGAAGTGTTCTGCTAAGAGGGTGGGTGATGGTGGGGGGGTGTTCGTGGTGGTTGTGTATGGTTTGGTGTCTGTTAATTCTTTCAGGATTTGGAATATTTTTTTGGAATCTTGGGTTTCCGTGCCTATGAGATTAGTATAGTAGTTTTTCCTCTTATCCCTTAGTAGATTTTTGTATTGTTTGTTGATTTTTTTCCAATCGGTTTTTGTTTGATCTTGGTTCTTTTTTCTCCATTTTCTTTCTAATCTTCTACACTGTCTTTTGAGTTGGAGTAATTCATTATCAAACCATTGGTCTGATTTCCTGCTGGTTCTGGTTTTGGTTTGTAGGGGGGCCAGATCATCGAGGATGTTGGTGGACACATTTTTCCAGTGGGAGATGAAGTTTTTTGGGTCGCAGTCTTGTATGGTTTCGTCTACTTTTGACCAAAACGTGGTTGGGTCGATATGCTTGCGTGTGGTATATGTGGTTTTTTTTGATTGAGGTGTGTGTTTGGTCTTGGTCCAGTTGATGTTGAAGTTATATGTGTAGTGGTCTGACCATAGGGATGGGGACCATGTTCCGTTAGGTGTTTGGATTGCTGGGTTGGATGGTTGGTGAGTCATGAATGCAGCAATGTCCAGTTGATGACCTTTTTCATGGGTGGTTTGTGGGTTTAGGATCTGGAAGGATAAGGCATTGAGGAAGGATAGACAGTTATTTGCAGGTGTGGAGGTTGTGTCTTCTAGGTGTAGGTTTAGGTCTCCTAGGATGAGGTTATATTCTGCTGTTAATGAGTTTTGGTAGATGAAGTTTTCAAATTCAGGTCTCACTGTGGTCCAGTTTCCTGGTGTTATGTAGCAGAGCAAGCAGTTTAGTGAGTTTTTTAGTGTTGGGTTTGTGAGGTGACATGCTAGGAAATCCATTTGCGGTGTGGATGTTTTTTCAAGTATGTTTAGAGTTAGGGAGTTCTTGATTATTATAGCTAGTCCTCCTCCTCTTTTTTTTTCTCTGCAGGTTACTGTTATTTTGTATCCTGGCGGGCATACTTCTTTTATTCTAGGGTCTGTGTCTGAGGTTAACCAGGTTTCAGTGAGGAATAGGCAGTCAAGTTTTTCTGTTTTTATCCAGTTTTTTATGTTTTCTGTTTTGGGTCCTAGTGCTCTGATGTTGACATAGGCACATGTAAGGGAGGTCGTGTCAGTCTGGGGAGTGTGAGTTGTTTCCGGGTATGTGAGTGTTGTGGGAGATGGATGAGATTTTGTTTTCGGAAGTGTTGTTTTCGGAAGCTTTTTGTCACCTGCTTCGCGACTGAGTGGTGCGTACGGACAACCAGGGCGCCAAGTATTATGTCAACAAACAAGGGGGCACGGGATCCATGTCCCTGTGCCAGGAGGCGATGCAGCTCTAGGATTGGGCCATTCGCCACAACATATTCCTTCGAGCGGTCTACATTCAGGGCCTGTACAATTGTCTGGCGGACCGGTTGAGTCGTCTTCTGCAGCCTCACGAGTGGTCCATCCATTCCTTGACCCTGCGTCAGGTGTTCGCTCATTGGAGGACTCCGGACGTCAATCTGTTCACGTCCCCCTCTCAATCACAAGTTGCCCTGCTTCTGCTCCAGGGTTTACACCCCTCTCAGAGTTGAGGCGGATGCTTTTCTGCTGGACTGGACGAACCTGTTTCTGTATGCGTTCCCTCCATTCCCTCTGATTCTGAAGACCCTTGTCAGGCTCAAGTCCACGCGTGCCACCATGATTCTGATAGCTCCTCGGTGGCCCCGACAGCCGTGGTTCTCCCTTCTGTTGCAACTCAGTTCCAGGGAGCCTCTTCTTCTGCCTGTTTTTCCTTCTCTGCTTACGCAGAGTCGAGGTTTTCTACTTCATCCCAACCTACAGTCTCTGCACTTGACAGCTTGGTTCCTCGAGACTTAATGCCCTCGTTCCAGTTCTTCCAGCCTGTGCTGGATGTCCTGGAAGCGTCTCGGAAGGAATCCACTCGCCAATGTTACCATCAGAAGTGGATCCATTTTTCTTCCTGGTGTGCTACTCGACAAAAGGAGCCGCTATCTGCCTCCTTATCTGCTGCCCTGGATTATCTGTTACACTTGTCTGGTGCTGGACTGAAGTCCTCTTCGGTTCGAGTCCACCTTAGTGCCATTGCTGCTTTTCATCAGCCGATTGATGAGAAGCCTATCTCTGTTCATCCTGTGGTTTCTCGCTTCATGAAAGGCCTTTTCCACGTTCATCCACCCCTTAATCCTCCTCCTGTGGTTTGGGATCTTAATGTGGTCCTTACTTGCTTGATGAAACCCCCGTTCGAGCCGCTAGCGCGGGGTCACTTGAAGTATCTAACCTGGAAGGTTGTATTTCTGATTGCTCTCACTTCTGCCCATCGGGTCAGTGAGCTTCAAGCTTTGGTAGCAGACCCACCTTTCACTGTCTTCCATCATAAGGTGGTTCTCCGTACCTATCCTAAGTTCTTGCCTAAGGTTGTTTCTGAGTTTCACATCAACCAATCCATTGTTATTCCTGTGTTTTTGCCGAAGCCCCATTATCACTCTGGATTCTCACCCTGGAGAAGTGGCTTTGCATTCTCTTGATTGTAAGCATGTGCTGGCCTTCTACTTGAAGCGCACCGCTCCTCATCATTCTGCTCCCCAGCTCTTCCTCTCTTTTGATCCAAATCGCTTGGGTTGCTCTGTTTCTAAGTGGACCATTTCTAACTAGTTGGCCACTTGTATCTCTTTCTGTTACGCTCAGGCTGGTCTCTCCCTGCCGGGTCGAGTCTCAGGCCACAAGGTCAGAGCGATGGCGATGTCTGTTGCTTTCCTCCGCTCAACTCCGCTTGAGGAAATCTGTAAGGCTACCACTTGGTCTTCAGTTCATACATTTACCTCACACTACTGTCTGGATACTTTATCCAGGCGTGATGGCCATTTTGGCCAGTCCGTTTTTGCAAAATCTATTCTCCTAAATTGCCAGCTCTCCCTCCATCCCATTCTGGTTAGCTTGGAGGTCTTCCACATTTTGAGAATATGCTGCCTGCTTGTCCTGGGATAAAGCACAGTTACTTACTGTAACAAGTATTATCCAGGGACAGCAGGCAGATATTCTTGCAAGCCACCCACCTCCCCGTGGTTGGCTTCTTTGCTAGCTATCTGAACTGAGGCCATGCTGAGGAGACGCATGCCCTAGGTTGGGCGGGAGAGGCACTCACGCATGCGCGGGCCAATTGCAAGCTTGAAGGTCTTCAAGCAAGTCTGCTTGCAAAAACGTCCGCTAGGGGGCTCCATCAGTGACGTCACCCACATGTTGAGAATATCTGCCTGTTGTCCCTGGATAACACCTGTTACGGTAAGTAATTGTGCTTTATATATAAAAAAATTCAACACTTATAAAAAAAAATGTGTATTTTAGGTGTAAGCATTTATTCCAGCCAGAGGACTGGTATAAATGCTAGCACCTGGGTTGTGAAAGTATACACACAGATTATAGTAATTTGTATTCTGTAAATGTGCATCCCTGTTTGGGCCATTGAATAGACTGAAATATAAACCTATCTGAATGTAAACCAAGATGTCTTCCTCCACCAAAAAATGAAGAAAACCTCTGAAGGTGGGAGGGTTTATCTTTAACTGTAAAGAGGAGTTAAATGGAAAACTGGAGCCCTCTGTAGTGGGTGACAAGGTTCTGGCTGCAGGAGGGATGAGACATGCCACGCGCCCAGGTGTTTGAGCCCTGTTGTCTGTGGTTTGCTGTTGGAGAAAGAGGGCCAAGAAGGAGTCTCAGGAGAAGTAGCAGCACCCATAAAACTGAAATTGCAAGAGAGCCATGAATACTGGCTGTTCTCAGAGTCTATAGGTAGGCTTGGGCAGTTGAGGCAGGATGAGTGGTTTCGCAGCAGGTGATTCATGTACATGCATGAATGGGAGGATGGGACCTTGGGCATCTGCACTTGCTCAAGACCCTGTACTGGCATAGCACATAGCATTGATATCAGCAAAAGAGGTAGGAGCAATGCTGGTCACTGTGAGGGGGGAGGAAGACTCGAATATAAACAGATTTATTATCCAAAAATAAAGCTTAAAAATTTGGATCTTAGTTTATATTCGAGTATATATGGTACTGACAGAATAGCGTGTAGCTGGGGAGTGCTTATATAAATATATGTGTACTTGCTGCCTAAATCTAGGTAGCTCCTTATGGAATTACCCTTTTATTACAAAGCACATTGGGAATTTATTAGAAAATTGTTCTTATTGGCTGGTTTATATTTTTCTGGCAAATAAACCCTGCTGTGCCAGTGCAGAAAATTTTTGGTTAGGGTGACTTGGATATTTCCAGTAGAACCAGGCTGGAACTAGGCGGCTGGCATCAAAATTTAAAAAGGAGATAGAGCAGCTTTAAAACTAGAAACTGGGGAAAGGCTGGCAGTCACTCAAAAGAACATGGTTTGGGACAAGGTATCTTTAAAAAATATCATCATAAAAGGGAAGACAGAGCGTCCTGATAGTGAGATTGCAATACAGGCCGCAGTAGACCAGGTTTCTTTAAATTCAGAGCAGCCTGATTTTAAAGATTTCAAATTATCTGTGCCAACTGCTGAGCAAATTGTAAATAGATATGACAAACACTGTTTGAAATGTTTATATGCAAATGCCAGAAGCCTAAGAAACAAGATGGGAGAGTTAGAATATATTGCAAAAGGGCCTGGGACAGGCACATGGGATCTCTCGGAGAAAGAGATAATGGTTACTGCGGATGGGCAGACTAAATGGGCCATTTGGCCTTTATCTGCCATCATGTTTCTATAATAGATATCTCTGTAACCTGGCAGAAGGAAGATAACCAGTGGGGGACAGTCATACCAGGGTACAAGTCATATCATAGTGATAGGGTGGATCGACTCAGTGGAGCCGTAGTATTATATGTTAAGGAGAGCCTTGAATCAAACTGACAAAAAGTTCTACAGGAGCAGAAACACACCTTGGAATCCATGTGTAAGGGGGAAAAGGCTAGTGATAGGAGTGTACTATCGTCCACCATGTTATCAGAAATTGGGGAGGTTAACAAAGTAGGTAATACAGTAATAATGAGTGCTCTCAACTAGCCTGATATTGACTGGGTAAATGTATCATCAGAGCATGCTAGGGAGATAAAATTCCTTGATGAAATCAAGGACTGCTTTATGGAGCAGCTGGTTCAGAAACTGACAAGAAGCAATTCTAGATCTAGTTTTTAGAGGAGCGCATGAATTGGTGAGGGAGGTAATGGTGCTGAAGTCACTTGATAAAAGTGAGCTATTGGCTGTGCAGTTGAAGTAATTATAGCAGTAATACTTGAGCATCCCCCCCCCCACTAGTGAGCAAACTCCTTCACTTTGTGCAGTTGGTGGGGAGGGGGGCATTTTTATTGAGTTTAACATTTCCAATATTTTTCAGACATTGGGTCCTGTGATTTATGAGGTTTTGGTAAGTTGCAATGCTGTTTGAGTAGTTGTTCTGAGCCAGGCAGAAGCAATCCCCCATCAGCTTAGCCCTGCCTTTACCAAGCCAACTAAAAAAAAAACAAAAAAACTGTATTTCTCTTTCTTGTATATAACTCTCTACATAGAGAAAACCCAGGCTGCTTTACCTTTCTTGAGATGCCCTGACACCACTAATTCCAAGGCTGCTTTTTTTTTTGTACCTTGAAAGCAGTTATCAGGTTGGAGTAGAAATCGATCATCACAGTGTTCAAAACTGCATAGAAAGGGAGGGCTAACTATTTTCTAGTATATTTATGTAGACTCAAGAGGTAAAGAATTAACTAAGGATGAATGGTGGATGTACCCCCTCCCCCTTCTTTTTTAACATTCTTTAGAAAAGCTGAGATGCCAAGTCACGCTCATTTGAAAGATTTCTCACTGGTCAGATCTTCAGTACCACTGATAGCTGCTTTCATGGGAGAGAAGCTTGGTCCACATGTTACCAGTAGGAAGAAATAGGAAAGACCTTCCTGCCTAAGAACATAAGAAGGTGCCTCCGCTGGGACAGACCAGAGGTCCATCTTGCCCAGCGGTCCGCTCACACGGAGGCCCATCAGGCCTATCGCCTGAACAGTGGTCCCAGACTAATTTTGTAACTTACCTCTAATCCTATCCTTATAACCTACCTCTACTCCTATCTGTACCCCTCAATCCCTTTGTCCTCTAGGTACCTATCCAAACCTTCTTTGAAGCCCTGTAGGTGCTCCTGCTTATCACATACGCTCTCGAACCGATGTACATACTTTTAACTGCTGGGTGAAAGTACATTTTCAGCTCAAAAATATTATCCAAATTGCTCCCCATTTTGTCAATATTCTTTAAGAGGCTCCAAAGAAAAGCCGCCGCTATCATTTAATTCCACCTCGATTCATTTGCAAAACAATACAACGTTTAAAGGCATTAGAGATATACACCCTGGATATACTGTCTAAAAATTCTCACTCGTTGGGAGGATGTGAAAAAGCGAATTTCATAAAGCACTCGTTGGGAGGGCTTGAAAAAAAAAAAAACACATTTATTCTCATTGGAACATATACATGATCTAATCTGGAAATGTCGATATAACATTTGTAAATCAATGTTTTTAAAATGAACACACACACATATATATATATAAACTAATTTTAAAAAGAATAACAACTGTTACAGAAATAAGCAGCTGACCGCTCGGAACATTGAGAGGCTATTGAAGCACCAAAATGAGGTTTGGAATACACTGAGAACGGCCCGGTGTGAGGTTTACTTCCGGGTTACTGGCTGTCCTTATCGCGACATTATGAAGTTTCGTACCTGTTCACAATTTCAATTTCTTGGCGCGGCCGGGTGAAGTTGGTCTATCGTTCCCGGGGTTTTAGTGTGACGGGGGCTTGCTTGGGGCCTTCTGATCCTCGCAGTATGGATATGGACGAGAAATGGCTGGAATTGCTGATGGAAAAGAGCTTCACCGATTTGGGAGAAGAAACGAGCGCTGAAGTGTAAGCAACCTCCCTTTCTGTTTTGTTGGGGGTGATAAGGATAGAGATTTTTTTTATTTAACATACGTCTGTTTGCTCCGGTGTGGCAGGCAGTGTGATCGGATGTTGCTGGCTGGGGTAACATCCTTTTACATAGTTTGGCGCACTAAACGTGTCTTCGAGTCTAACTTTTTAATGACCAGAGATCTCTGTCTTTACCTATCGAATCGGGGGGAGGCGATAATGAATCTCCTAATTATGTTTATAGTTCTGTAACTTAGTGAAATCTCGTGTCTGTGTCTTCGATCAGTTAAGTATAATTCAGTTGAAAAAAAAATCTTTTTTGATTCAAGTATGAGTCAAATATTTGGATCAGTATTTTTTCTAACTACTAATGTAAATTATAAAATGTAAATACTCTGGTTCAATGTCTCACAAAGTTTGTTGAGCCGCAGCACACTAAAAGTAGTGGCTGCGGCTCGAGGCATCCCTGATGTGTGTGGCATCGCCAGAATTGTTTTAAGAAAGGTTTGGACAAATTCCTGGAGGAAAAGTCCATAGTCTGTTATTAAGACATGGGGGAAGCCTCTGCTTGCCCTGAATCGGTAGCATGGAATATTGCTACTCTTTGGGTTTTGGCCAGGTACTAGTGACCTGGATTGGCCAACATGAGAATGAGCTACTGGGCTTGATGGACCATTGGGCTGACCCAGTAAGGCTATTCTTATGACATCGCACATGTGTGAAGGCCCTCCAGATGAGCCCTGAGCCGGTAGTGGGGGTTGCCGGCAGGGAAGACGTGAGGAGAGGCACTGACGCCAGCTGATTGCCAGCACCTCTCTTCCCCAGCATCTCGCAGCACACCTGAGATGATGATCTTCAAGCTCTGTCAGCTAAAAATGTCCTCTGAAGGTGGCCACAGCTCCCTTTTATCAAGCTTGGCAGGCAGCAGTAATGTCTCTAAGCAACAGATGCTGACACCTCAGTGGCTCAAGGATATTGCCGATGACTGCCATATTAGTAGAAGGGAGTTCTGGCCACCTTTGGAGGAGGTCCTCAGCTGGTGGTGCTTGGATATCCCCACCAGCTACAGCAAGGGTCAGGGCCAGTGTTGGGACATGGTGGTACCAGGCATAAAATAAAGGAGGGCCTCCCTGATCCCCTTTCCTCCAAGTTTCCCACCTGTCTTTACTATCACGCTGAATGATCCCTCACCAAATACAGAATAAGGGGTCACAAATCAGAAACAAAAATAAGTAGACAAAAATTGAACTGGAATCCCCCCAAAATTAAACTCACCAAATACAACACTAGAAATAAAAACAGAAATGTCTACATGGAGGTCTCCTGAACATCAGCATCTCCTACCTAGTGTCTCAAACTTTTTTAGCTCTGGCACATTATAATTGAAATGATAAAATTTCAAAACCAACAAAAATATTAAATTTGAGAGTTATTTATTTAAAGTCATTTAAGCTATATATTGGTATTTATAACAATGGTGAAACTAAAGTAAATAGAATAGAATTGCTAATCAATGCAATGGATGGGCTTGTTTTTGAGTGCAAATTAACTCAATGTGGCTTGATAGTCAACAAGGAAACACATTTAATCATCCACCATCTGCAGTTATTCTCATTTTTATTTAATTTCTGTCAGAACTGAAAATCCAAGTTCGCAAAGATAAGAAGATCTAAATGGTAGCAAAACCTTGATTGCTTTGTTGCTCAAGTTATGATAACTAATGCATAATAAAATAAAAATAAAATTGCTTGTTTTTAGTTTTCAAGGACTAATTACATTTAAAAAACAATGCTTGTTTGGGTGGTTGTATCCTTACACACACAGACACTCAACATTGACAGACTTCTGTATGCGACGTACATGTCATCTATTCTACTGTATACTTATGAAGGGGATTTTTTAAAATAAAATTCTGGAATCTCTTGTGGCACACCCAAAATCTCTTCAGGCATACCACTATGCCATGACATACAGTTTTGAAAGACACTGATCTAAAGGATGGAAACAGGAGTCTACTTTGCCCTGTTAAGGACATCCTTCAACTGTGAGCTATAGAAGCTATATTGCCTGTAGAATATCAGTTTCGTGTACAACCCCACTCTATTCCTGAACTACTCAGGTAGTCAATCCCATCTTGTGAGATCTCTTGTGGGAAACCTCATTCGCATAGCTTTTTGTTCCTCCTCTCTTACCAATAGACTGCCCTCCTCTTCCAGTTATCTTCCTACAAGCGAGACAGTAGGAGCTAGTCTTTTCTGCTTGTATTTATTTTTCTTTAATGTTGGTTGGCACAGCCTGGAAGGGCAGATAAGCTTCGAAAGCCACAATTTTAAAATGGATCTTAATGGCGATTTCATCTGCCTATATTGAAGCTGGAAAGTGGCCGCCTGTTTCGGTAAAGGAGCACTCCACATGGGCAAAATCTTCTGCGGTTTCCCCACAAGAGATCTGTAGAGCAGCCACTTGGTCTTCTTTGCATACCTTTACAAAGTTTTACAGAATAGATGTGGCGGCCAAGAAGGATTCCGCAGCAGGCTTATCAGTCCCACCTTGAATTTGAAGGACTGCTCTGTTACATCTTGAGTGTTCAGGAATAGAGTGGGGTTGTACAAGAAGGAAAGATTAGGTTCTTACCTTGGTAATCTTTCTTGTAAACCCTTACTCTATTCCTGAGGCCCACCCTGGGAGTTGCTGATTCACTGATTATCTGTCTCAATAAGTACTGGTAAGTTGAGCTTCTGTTTCTTAGACCAGCCTTTCCAAGATTAACATCCGCAACTATTGTGCACTTTACTCCGGGGAGGGGGGGGGAGTGTCTCTCTCTCCTTGATGGGCTCCACACTGTTAGTGCAAGCTGAGTCTGGTTTTCAGTGTTTTTTTTTGTTATTCTATTTACAAAAAATGTTTGATTGTTGTTAAGATGTCTATGTTTATTTAAAATTTGATAAACCGCTCCTGCATTTTTTTTTTAAATAAATCTTTATTGATTTTCAAGTAGTAACAGTGCAATACATATGAATCTGAACATATAACAAATCATTAAAAGCACTTTGAACTTACAAAAATTCAAAAGCAATATTTTCCCCCACCCCTTTTACTTAATCAATAATATAATTGCAATTATTCTCCCAATAAACTACTTTTATTTAAGGTAAAAACACATTCCCACCCTGGATGTGTAAGGAAATCGGACAAAAATTAAAGAAAAATGACAATTATATAGAAGCAATAAAAGATGCCAATGGGCTTCACACCAAATTAAATACATTACTATGCCCCAATATCTCAGCATTCATTTTTTCATATTTGTAGCTGGGGCATAAGTTTGCCCACCAGAAAGAAAAGTTAAGTCTATCATAGTTCTTCCAATTTCATGGCTATTCCCATCATAATTAAGAAAAGCCGGCATTATAACTGCCGGCTTTTCTTAATTATGATGGGAATAGCCATAGGGGGTTTAATGTGTAATAGTGTTCCACATATTATGACTTCATAAGTCAATGGGATTGACGACTCAACATTAATTTGACCCCATATCGAGTTCCAAAAATTAAGTATCAAAGGACAATAGAATAACAGATGATCCAATGTCCCTATATTAAGATGACAATGCCAGCATCTGTTAGATTTAGAACTGTCTAACTTTTGCAAACGAACTGGGGGTCCAAAAAATCCTATGCAACAAAAAAAAACCATGTTTGTCTCATAGAAGCTGACGCTGTACACCTCATCCTCCAAGTTCAAATTCGTGGCCATCGAGACGCAGAAATATACCTCTTTATCGCAGTGCTCCAAATGTCTCTAAGACTAGATTTTGTTTTTTATTCAAGAATTCAGAAATTAATTTATACCACCGGGCGGCCTGATGTCCTAAAAAATCTGTCTGGAAGCATAGGATCTGCAAGCTATAATGAGTTTTTAAGTTTCACAAATCAGGGAACCCACTCTGAATGGCTTTTCTTCAACTGCAACCACTTATAATTTTGAGACTTTGAAATACCGAATAATTGTTGCAGTCATGGAAAATCAAGCAGTTTCCCATTAGAAATAACATCATCTAATGTACGAATGCCTGCCTGCATCCAATGCGAGATCTTACGGCAGCCATTCGGAAAGCAGTGCGGGGCCGAGCGGGAGAGTGTAACGCTTGCTCCTGATGTCCGTGCTGCTGATCTGTGCGCCGCGGGCCAGGAAATAAGGAGGAGCCCAGCAGAGCAAAGGCTGCGAGCACCGTCTGCAAGGTAGGTGCCGCGGCAGGGAGGGACAGAGGGAGAGAAGCTTGCTGGAGCCGACGGACCCATGAGCAGGGGATGGGTGGGCAGGATTTAAAAAGATACCGGGGGGGGGGGGGCTGGCTAGCCTTGGGCTGGCTGACTGGCCTGGGGCTGACTGGCTGTTGGGCTTGAGGCTGGCTGGCTGACTTGGGGCTGTTGGACTGGCTGGCTGGGGGCAGGCTGGCTTGGAGCTGCCTACCATTAGACGTGCCCTGTACCCTGTCCTGGCCTACCACTAGACCACCAGAGGAGGGACAAGGTACAGGGTACACCATTTTGTTCAGAATTTTTTTTTCTTGGTTTTTCCTCCTCTAAAGGTGGGTGCGTCTTAAGTGCAAAAAATACGGTACTTAAAACTATCTACTATCTCTTTATACTGATGGTGTAGTGAAAGATCTAGTTGTGGTGTTACCTTGTCACCGGAAATACAACATGCTACTGTTTTTGACATATTCAATACTAGTCCATGTTCCCCCAACCATTCTTCTATCCTATCCAAACCATCCAAAAGAGGGCTCAGATGTAATGTTGAAAGGGATAAATCATATACCAACAAAATATCATCTGCATAGATATATGTACTGATTCCTAATTCCTGAATTCGTCTTGCAAGAGGACTCAAAAATATATTAAACAGAATAGGTGAAAGGGCTGAGCCTTGTGGTACCCCACAGTCCAATAATCTATCACTGGATGTTGACCCATCCGTAACTATTCTAAAAGTATGATCCCGCAGAAATGCTGCAAACCAATCCCAAATTAAGATGTTTGGTGATATGAGCAGATTTAGACTTGTTTCTCAGGGAGTTCCCCGTACCCTTCTCTTTTCTGTGCCCTCTGCAGGAATGGCTGTCTGCTTTGTCACGCAGTGGAAGTTGGAGGGCAGTCTAGAAGTAAGAGAGGAGGAGCAAAAAGCTATGCTGAGGCTTCCTACAAGAGATCTTACGAAATGGGATTAACCACTTCCTGAATGTTCAGGAATAGAGTGAGGGTTTAGAAAAAGAAGATTGCCAAGGTATGAACCTAATCTTTTCATCCCAACCAGTCAAGTTGGATGTCCCATTTTGATCTCTTGTCATTCTGGGTAGATACATTAATCCACCATTTCCACCACTCAGCCCCCCCCCCTCCATATTTTTATCTAGGCTTTTAACCCTTTACCTATTATGACTCTGTGTTTGTCTCCAGGATGCTTAAATGTTGTCATCAAATTGGCTTCCACCACCTCTGCTTGTAGGCTATTTCTTCAAACATTTATCACTCTTTCAGAAAAAAGTATTCTTTATAATCAGTCTGAACTTCCCTCCCTCTGACTTCAGACCAATTACCATTTTTAAATGTGGATGGTAATTTTCAAAGCCATTTACATGGGCAAAAATTTATCTACCTTGCTAGAATGCAGCATTTCCTTCTCACAGACTTTTATCTTTAACAGGTCACTGGCAGCGGTTCCTACACACAGGGTTGGTTTTAGACATGCTAGGGCCCATGGCAGAAATTAAGGAGAGGGCCCCTGATCTCCCCCACCCCCCTCTTCCCGATATTCCCACCTGCATTTATTACCACACATAAAAAAAACTTTATTCCAGTTGATGATAGCAAACCTTGCCTCTGTCCTCCTCCTCCTCCTTCCTCCCCCACCACTTATCTAGAGCAGAGGTTCTCAGCATGTGGTACGCTTACCCTTAAGGATACACAAACTGCTTGTTGTGGGTACGTACTGCGTGGGTCTCTCGCCCCCCTTCCTGTTTAATGCCCTCCTTCCAGCCCGCTCTCCTCTGCTGAAGCCGACCCGGAAGGCTTTCCTACGATGTCAGAGCTGACATCAGAGGGAAACCTTTGGTGGGCTCCTGCTCCTTCCTGCTTTCAGCGACACTTGTTGCAGGGACGCAGGCAGCTCTTTGACATCAGAGCTGACATCAGAGAGAAGGCTTGTGGGTCAGCCATATGCAGCAGCTGCTCGCGTCCCTGCCACAAGTGCCACTGAAGGAGCAGCTCAGCTGGATGGCCCTGAAGGAAGTGAATGTGGCCCTGGAGTGAGCAAGTAGGGAGAGAAGGGACATAATTTGGGAGAAAGGGATGGAAGGAGTGCAGTGGAACATGGGAGGGGAACGATTTTAGGACAAAGGAAGGGGTGCATAAACTCGGGACACAAGGGAGGGAGGAAGGGGGCACTAACTTGGAATATAGGAGGGAGGGAATAGAAAGGGAGAATTGTTGGGCATGAATGTGTGAGTGAGAGGGAAAAAGATGGTGCACATGGGGAAAGGAAGAAAGGAAAATTGAGTATAGAAAGAGAGAGAGGAGTGAAATAGAGATGCACGGGGAATAAAAGGATGAGAATGAGAATTGTTGGATATGGTGGTGGACAGGGAACAGAAGGACAAATTGAAGGAGATGTAAGGGGGAGGAATGTTGGACATAGTGATGGAGGGAGAGATGAGGCATTGTGCTGGAGAGGGGTGATAGAAGGAGAAATGGGCATGGGGCTGGTGGGCAGTGGTGAAAAATGCTGCACATGATCTGGGGGATGAGAGGGAGAAATGTCAGTAGGGGTGGAGGAGAGAGAAAGAAAATTTTTTCTCATGGAGGGACAGAGAGAGATGTTGGGGAAGGGAATGAGGTCCGGAGAAGAGAAAGTGTGCAGGAGGCAGAGAGAGAGAGAAAAAAAATATTGATGCACAGTCAGAAGGAAGTGCAACCAGAGACTCGTGAAATCACCAGACAACAAAAGTAGGAAAAATCATTTTATTTTCAATTTAGTGATCAAAATGCATCAGTTTTGAGAATTTACATCTACTGTCTGTTTCGCACTATATTTTCCTATTTTTCTATAGTTGTTACTGAGGTGTGACCTTGACCTCTTTGAACCCCCCCCTCCAAAAAAAAATATATAAATAATGAACATTTTCTCTGCATACAGTGTGCTTTGTGGGGTTTTTAAAAAAAAATTTGTGGTTTCCATTATGTATTAATAAGATTATATTGTGTGTATATGAAAAATGAATGGAAGAAATTGATTTATTATAGGGGTGGGTTTGTGACGGAGCTTGGACGGGGGTACTCTGTCAATACTTGTTGGACTTAGGGGGTACTTGGCTTGAAGAAGTTGAGAAACACTGATCTAGAGAGTGAAGACAGATGTAGCAGCAGTCAGCCTAGGTCCCTATGTATGAGAATGCACTCACAGACCCCAGTACTCTGCATGGGTTTGCAGTCTAACATGAAGCCTACACAGGAGAAAGGGCATGGCCCGTGAGCATATCACAGGCACCATACTGACAGCCACCATAGAGCATTATAGAGGTCCATAGGGAGGGGAAGCAACTTTGTTTCTGTGATCCGATTTGGGGTCTGCCCACAGTTAAGAACCAATGCTTTATAAGATATATAACACAGTGATTCTTTGGTGATAATTAGTAAAATTTATTTATTTATTTCATTTTCTATCCCGTTTTCCCCAAAGAGCTCAGAATGGGTTATAGGTTATACACACATAATATACAGTTAAACAGATTACAATTTGCACTAGATTTGCCATAATTACAGTACAAGTTTATGATGCAAGTTTTTATCTTAACTTGATACATACTAGGAGTCTAATACAACTGTTGTGATATATTTTTTTTTAGATTACCAAAGAAAATTCTTTCTCCTGGAACCACACTCTGTAAAGGCTTGAATAACCGATATTATACTTTGGCTGTGAAAGATATGCAAAAACCCGGAGAGTTTCCTGAGAAACACCTGAGTATTACTGCTTCCCAGACTTTAAATGATATGGAACTGTGCATCCTAAAGAATGACTGGTAAAGAGCAATCTGTGTATGAAATCCTAACTGTTATTTTACCATCCAAGGATACAGAAAGATGAAGAGACTTTCACCTGGATTCTGTAACAGGTGCGAGATTGGTGGCTGCCGATTGCGTGTCAATCACGCATTGGCGCCGGTTTCAGTATTGCACCTTGCTTACTGAAACAAGTACAAGTCTTGTTACTTATGACCGATTTATAATGGAAGATATCTAGATTCTCACTATTAACTTTTCAAACTTTTTCTTTTCAACAATTACAATTCTGACAAATCAATACAAGAGCAACAGCTAAACTTTTGTTTTTCAAAATGCATGGTATTCTGAAGGTGGCCAGGGTTTTGTACCTTCCCAACCACTACATCAGGGCTTAAAACCCATATTTGATAAGTTTATTTCTACTCACTGTTGACAGTTGTGACAGTGTTTTGCGGATGATGTTTTGCATGTATGCCCTAAACAAGAATCAGGCAATTTTTTGAAGGCCTATGAAAAAATGTTAAACTTTAACTCTGATCCTTTGATTATGGAAGAGATTTTAATTTGATAATAAATCCCAGTGTCTGCCTGACAAAAAGCATCAAAGAAGGAAATCTTACAAAAATTTAATAGTCATCCAATCTTATTGACATTTTGGAGAATAAGACTGGAAATGAGGGATTATACTTTTGTATTCGCATCTGCATGAATCATATTGTGAAATTAATATGATGTTAATTGAAATCAAAATAGTGTAGAAAGTCCACAAGGTGAAAAATCACAAGTCATATGGTCAGATCATGTTCCTGTTTACCTTGAATTGAAATCTGAAGAGATGGGGTACAGTTAGAGGATCATGAGACTTCTATAAAAGTAGCAAAAGATATACAGTAAGGGTATTTTTTTAACTTAATAATCTAATCTTTAATTTTTTATACCGAGTCATCCCAACAGGAGGGCTCGACTCAGTTAACAAAGTACTGTATCAATAAAATTATACAATGTAATGGCATTTTTCTCTATTTCGGAAAACTATTTTACAATTTTGATTTAATTTGATATATGATTTGGAGAAGTTATTAAGAGGTTGATCTTTTCTGAGTTATGTATTGACTCCTGTATGGATGTTTGGGGATATTTTTTATTTGATTTCCATCTGTCCTCCAAATAAAAGAGATTATATAAATAATCTCTAAGGTGTTATCTTAACAAGCAAGAATTATAAAATATATTTTCCTTGTTTGACTAAATGGTAAGATTTTAACGGTTTATGTGCAAAACAAATTACTTTTGGACATTGTGTAGTCCACTAAGTCACCATGACTGAGCTTGCTTACTCAAGTTCTGTGTGTTGACTCTTTTTTGTTAATATTTTGTAATGTAACAGCACATTAAAAGTGTACTGATTTAGATGCCTTGCAAAGAATTGGGTATAAGCCACAATGTATACTTGCTAGGGACCTGCTTCCAGTAGAAGTTGGTGACATCATTCATTTGGAAGGAGAATGTGACTCAGATGGCACTTGGACAATCGATGGAGAATCTGGATATCTGATCCTGTACCCAGACATTCTCATCTCTAGTACCAGCATAGCAAATAGTATTCGCTGCCTGAGGAGAGCGGTGCTGAGTGAAAAGTTTAAAGTGAGTAAAGTCTTTCAGCAGCATTAATGCCACTGTCTTTTTATTTTGAATTTCTCACCTAGATTATTTAGATAATATCAAACTTACATTGCATCACATTATGTTAAAAAAAGAGTATTTTTAAGAAACAAAATTGTATAATGCACAATAAAGATAAATCACTTAGTAGTCAAAATCATATCTATCGGGAGGAAGTCAAGATGGTATCGGGAAGCAAATACACAGAGCAGTGAACACCATTAAGATTTGGTTCTTTTATGTGTAAACCTGCCCAGAACTGCAAGGTTGAGGCGGAATAGAAATCAGTAATGTAATGTAATGTAAATGGAAAGATGCAGAGCAAATCTACCTGCCAAAGAATGCCTCAACCCCTTTTACTCAGCAAACCATAACATCTTACACTGTTCCTGCGAATATGGGTGCAGTATCGAGTCTGGAGGGCACTGCATTTGAAAATGCAGTCACTAGCGGCTTGGAGACCTCATTGAGCCCAGACTCTCGCAAGACTCCTCAATGAGCTGATCCAGGACGAGTCCTCATGGTTCCACAACCAGTAACAGATGTGCAAGATGCTGCTGAATATGTCTGCATCGGCGGGGCTCCTGAGGTGACTCAACTGGACTTTCTTTTAATGCTCCAAGAAGGTATGGTTTGGGGAAGTGATACCTGGGAGAAAGCAGCCCCACAGACTAATATTGGGGCTGAGAACCAGGCATTAGAAAAGGAGTTGTAAAGAAGAAAAAAGAAGACATTGGGGGATTTGTGGGAAGCATTTGGAGCTTTGGAATGTTCAGTGGTTCTGAAAGTGGACACATTTATGGAAATTTCCAACACTAATCTGACTCTAGCAAAAAAGAGTGAAGGATTGTTGAGTACTCAAGTGAGAGACTGGAGACTTTAGAGAAAACAGTAGGAGAAATGAAAATGTGTCAAATGATGTTAGAGAGAAGAATTTGATTCATAAAAACTTAGAAGTAATGGAGAACTATAATAGAAGATTAACCCTCTGCTTTATAAAGCTGCACTAGCATTTTTAGTGCTGGCCACCGCGGTAACAGCTCCAATGCGCATAGAATTCCTATGAGCATCCGAGCTGTTACCATACCGGCTGGCGCTAAAAACCCTAATGCAGCTTTGTAAAGTAGGGGTAAATTTGAGATTTATTAATTTTCCTAAGTCTCTCTTAATATCATCCATAGACATGATAATAAAGTATTTTCTAGAAGTTCTTCAGATTTCTAAGGAAATGTTGCCACCATTGACTAGGCCATTTTATGTGCCTGTAGGAAGACTAGAATCTGAAGTTATTAATCTAAGGAGAAGAGATGAGTCTATGGATTTAACAGAGATTCCTGGAAAATTCTCAATCTGTAAAGTCTGTGAAATCTGCTTTGATTGTATCATTTGCATTGGAGCTAGATAGGAATTGGATACAAAGTTTATATTTCCACTTTAAATCTGTTTCTTTTTGTGGTTGTATGTGATGGTGTTTTCCTGATCTGTCTAGGGCAGTGTTTCTCAACTTCTTCAAGCCAAGTATTCCATAAGTCTAACAAATATCAAATGAGTACCCCCAACCAAGGTCCGCCCCATACCTGCCCAAACTCCGCCCTAGACCCCCCCCCCAATAATAATAGTGCTAATTGTAATGGTGTACATCTGAGGGTGCTGAAGGAACTTAGGGAAGTTCTGGTAGCTCTGCAGACTGACCTTTTCAACGAGCCTCTAGAGTCAGGAGTGGTACTGGAGGACTGGAGAAGGGCGGATATGGTTCCTCTCCACACAAGTGGAAGTAAGGAAGAAGGGAATTTCAGGCAGTAAGTCTGATATCTATGGTAAGCAAATTAATGGAAACGCTTTCAAAAACAGAGAATGGTCAAGTTTCTGGAATCCTGTGGATTACAGGACCGGAGACACCATGGATTCACTAGAGGTAGATCTTGTCAGACAAATCTGATCAATTTCTTTGACTGGGTGACCAGAGAATTGGATAGAGGGAGTGTGCTAGATATGGTGTATTTAGATTTTAGCAAAGCCTTTGACAGTGTTCCACACAAACGTCTCATAAATAAACTGAGTGCCATTGGGATGGGTCCCAAAGTGACGGGCTGGGTCAGGAACTGGTTGAGTGGAAGGCGACAGAGGATAGTAATTAACGGAGATCACTCTGAGGAAAGGGATGTTACCAGTGGTGTGCCTCAAGGTTCTGTTCTTGAGCCTGTTCTTTTTAACATTTTTATAAATGATATTGCTGAAGGGTTGTCGGGTAAGATTTGCCTCTTTGCGGTTGATACTAAAATCTGCAATAGAGTAGACACGCCGGATAGTGTGAATAACATGAAGAAAGATCTAGCGAAGGTTGAAGAATGGTCTGAAATTTGGCAGCTAAAATTTAATGCTAAGAAATGCAAGGTCATGCATATGGGCTGCAAAAACCCAAGGGAACGGTACAGATTAGGGAATTAAGAGCTTATGTGCACAACAGAAGAGCAGGACTTGGATGTGATTGTATGTGATGATCTTAGGGTGGCCAAACAGGTTAAAAAGGTGATGGCAAAAGCTAGAAGGATGCTAGGTTGCATAGGGAGAGGTATGGCCAGTAGGAAAAAGAAGGTATTGATGCCTCTGTATAAGACTCTGGTGAGACCTCATTTAGAATATTGTGTACAATTCTGGAGGCTGCACCTTCAAAAAGATATATAGAGGATGGAGTCGGTCCAGAGGAAGGCTACCAAAATGGTGTGTGGTCTTCATGATAAGGCGTAAGGGAACAGACTTAAAGATCTCAATTTGTATACTTTGGAGGAAAGGCGGGAGATATGATAGAGATGTTTAAATATCTATATGATGTAAATGCACATGAGTCGAGTCTCTTTCATTTGAAAGGAAGCTCTGGAATAAGAGGCCATGGGATGAAATTAAGAGGTGATAGGCTCAGAAGTAAACTAAGGAAATACTTTTTTACAGAAAGGGTGGTAAATGCATGGAACAGTCTCCCGGAAGAGTTGATGGCAACAGATACTGTGTCTGAATTCAAAAGTGCCTGGGATAGGCACATGGGATCTCTTAGAGAGAGAGGAAGAGATAATGGTTACTATGGATGGGCAGACTGGATGGGCCATTTGGTCTTTATCTGCCATCATGTTTTTATGAAGTAAAAACCTAATCTTTCTTTAGCCAAGCTTGAACTAAAGTATTTTTTTTCATTGTCTTTGATAGTGTATTGTGTGTATGTGGTTCTTAGCTTTGACATGAATATACCAAAGAACATAAGTAGCACTGGTTCCCTAAAGGGGACATGCTTGGACCTTTTTTTGAGAGTCAGATGTAGTCTATTTATTTAGACTGATCTGGCAGGACTCAAGAAAAGGAATTAACAGGTAAGTTGAAATTTCACCATCCATTTATTGCAGAATATCTGTGTACATATTGTTTACAGATAAATTTGAATGTTATGATCTGTATGAACTTCTTCATATCTGGTCACAACTCTTACAAACCCATATTGAGTACTGTTGGGTAGCTCCTTGCAGGGGATTCATATCTTACGTTTTCAGCTTTCTGTGTATTGGTACAAATATGCGCAACAGAAATTATCCTTGTTTGTGTTAAATTTGTACAAATAATGTTTTAGTCAAGTTACCGTATATACTCAAATATAAACCAGGATTTTTGGGCCCAAAAATAGGGGTCCCGGTTTATATTCGGGCCAGCGGCCCCCTCCCAGACTCATTATAGGCCGCCGCCAGGCTATGCACCTTGTCCTCCTCCCTGCCTGTTGTAACTTCTCTGCCGATCCCTGGTGGTCCAAAGGTGCAGCGGGAGAAGCGAGCATTCCGCACTGCTGCTAACCCGATTGGTTGGTGGCTGCCGCGAGTTCTGGTTTCTTTAGCCGCTGAGCGGCACCAAGCAGGAGCACGCTTTGGCGCTGCTCAGCGGCGCTGAGCGGCTTCCTGACTAGCTACCACAAATTCTCACTTGGTGCAGAGCTTCGCAGGGAGGGGGCTGGGTGCAGAGCCTGACAGGGGATGGAGGGAAGGGGGCTGAGTGCAAAGCCTGGCAGGGAGGGGGATGGGTACAGAGCCTGACAGGGCAAGACACTTGAATATTAAGCCACCTGACTTATATTCGAGTCAACCATTTTTCCTCTTTTTTGGGGGGGCGAAATGGGGGTCTCGACTTTATTTGGATCGACTTATATTTGAGTATATATGGTACATTGGCTGTCTTTGGGGGGGAAGAAATTGCTGCTTACATGACTTGAAAAAGTATTTTATAAGTTACTTGTAAATTTAAAAATACGTGTTTCTAAATAAAGAAATTTGTCAGTGTTTATTCTTTTGTAGGTTTGTGATCGTGGATCACTCCAGATGCTAATTGGTACAATGCTGCATGACATTTTCCAGACAGCTGTAACTAGTGGCTTTACCCAGGAAAATCTACAGGAGATAGCCTTTAAAAAGGTGCATGGGCCAAAATACCTTAAAGAAATGTAAGTAATTCCAACAAGATTAAAGTCTCTAACACTGAGATTTGCTGTGCTGAAATAATGGCTTAAATTCAGGTGCTTAAAATGCTAAAGCAAAGAGGAAAGGCAAATATCTGTCTCTTCCTTCCTTTTATTGGGTATAGGATGTATTATGATAACAGAGGGAGTTCATGAGCCTTGGAAAGAAGGCTGTGCATGATAAACAGATCAGCATAAAAGCTGTTAATAGGTTGCTAATTAATCTCTATCCATCTTAACTGGATAGATTGGATAGACCATACTGATTTTCATATGTTATTTAAGAGCATAAGAAATGCCGCTGCTGGGTCAGACCAGTGGTCCATCGTGCCCAGCATTCCGCTCCCGCGGCAGCCCTTAGGTCAAAGACCAGTGCCCTGATTGAGTCTAGCCTTACCTGCCAGTTCAGCAGGAACTTGTCTAACCTTATCTTGCATCCCTGGAGGGTGCTATTCAAAATGGGAATTATAATAAATTTAAAAAGATCTGGGGGCCATTGACATCTTACTGTAATGAATAGATACCATTTTCTGTTGAAAGTTTATTTGCAAATGGGGGGAGGGGGTATTTTAAAAGTTACTGTAGGTTTATTTCATAGAAAATAATACTTATATTTGTATATTTTTGATTAAATGTTAAAGGAAAGGGTGGGGGATGGGTATAAATTTATATTTTTTATTTTATTCTAGTAAGAAATACAAGTGATGTATTTAATTCATATGTTTTATAATTTGTACACTTGATGTAAGATTTAAAAATGAATAAAATTTTTTTTTTTTTTTTTAAAAGGTAAGAACCTAATCTTTCCATTTTCCTGGTTGGAGGAATATTATTACTCCACTTCTTTGTTTCTCATGTGTGACCAATGCCAACATCACTGCCTGCATTGGTTGAATGTCCAGTTATAAGCATAACCTTCTGACTCTTCAATTTATAGTATATCTTTTCACTAGTGTGCTTAATGATTTTCCATATTCTTTGTTCTTTCTTGCCTGCCCTCTCGAACCCCATTCAGTACTAACTCTTTCCCTTCAAATCCTACACTCAACTCTTCTTGTCTTTCTTTTTTTTTTTGTTTGTTTGCTGAATTTATTTTGAGCCTACATCTCTTTAACTATTATACAACCACATCCAAACACTGTTGCATCCTATGAAACATCTCTTTATCTTCTTTTAACAAAAGAGCATCAGCAAAGTAATGTCCTTCAAACCCAAATGCCCTGTTCCAGGGTTGTCCAGCATCAGTCCTCAAAGGCTGCAATCCAGTCTGGTTTTCAGGATTTCCCCAATGAATTTGCATGAGATTTATTTGCATGCACTGCTTCCATTGTGTGCAAATAGATCTCATGCATAGCTTCCAAGCTTGGTTCTGGAAGCACCCCAGCCAGCCAAGTTTTCAAGATAGCCACAATTCACGAGAGAGATTTACAATAAGTAGAGGCAGTACATGCAAATCTCTCATGAATATTCATTGTGGATATCATGAAAATTTGACTGGCTGGAATGCTTCCGGAACCTGGTTTAGGAATCACTGCCCTAATCAATTGCCTCAAAGGTTGCAAATATATGATGGAAGGAACAAAGCGGAGCCCTGAAATATTTCCTATAAAAATCCTCTCCCCTGTCCCACCATGCATTTTTTAAAAAACAATTTTAGTCAACTCAATACTTTTTTCCTCAAAGTCTTGTGTTCTTTAATCTGTTCTTTAAGATTGTGATTCACAAAATCAAATGCTGGGAGAAAGATCTAGCAAACTCAACAGTGCTTTGTTTTGACTTCCATTCTCCAGCCCCTCTTGCTGAAATTAGAAAAGTTATACAGTGTGGATACAACTAAAATTATGTGATTTTTGTTTTAGGTACGAACTAAATGTGAATCAAATTAAAATTATGCAAGAAATAGAGGAATATCTTCCTTCATTTACCAAGTGGGCAAGCTCCTTTTTGCATAAATCTCATGTTTGCCAGCAAGACATGCAACTAAAACTGTAAGAAACTGTTGCTTAATTTCACATTTCATTATACCTAGTTTTCTGCACAATGAGGTTTTTATTAAATTACTTGCATTAGATAACATGAAAATTTCCCCAGTTAAGTTTTTTGCATGAGCAATTGTGCCCATTATTTTAGTTTAATGTTTACGTTTCTGCGCTGTAATAAGTATATCGCTTTTTGTAGTGCAGTAGGTGTGTCATTCTGGACAGTAGGGTATTCGCCCCACGCTCTGCTGTCATCTTTCTGATCTGCTCTGTATGTTTCTGTGTTATTTTCAGTATTTTTCATGTTTTTTGTGGCTATCGGTACACCAGAGCTCCCCAGTGAGGGGACAGTTCTGCCTGTATGGAGAAAAAGCAGACTTCGATATGCAGCCAGCAGGTTAATCCTTTGGGGACCTGTTTAGCCATCCTGCAGAAAATATTGTGGAGCTCGGGGTCTGTAACCCATTAGCTTAGCTTGCCTACTTAATTACAGGAGCTTGAGTGTAGACTGTTAGCATCCTTTGGAGGTTCAGCATGGCTCTTCAGGGTGCCAGCTGTAATTTTTTTTCTCCCCCCATTCATGTGTGCAGTTCCGTGGGGTTTGAGGATAAGTCCAACTTCGGTCCGACTGGCAGCCCAATCTCAATGTTTGGAGGACTGACTGATTGAGGCAAGGGTTCTTCTAGATCCAGCTACCTCTTAGAGCTGAGACAGATTGCAGCTCCTTCAGAGAACATGTCACAATGGCTATAACAGCCTATGGGCAAAATCGGGGGGGGGGGGGGGGATCTGAAATTGTTGTTTTTAAAGGTTTCTTCCATACGCTGTAGGGCTGTGTCTTTCAAACTGTGTGCCGTGGCACAGTAGTGAGCCACAAAGCGACTCCGAGTGTGCCACCAGGGATTCCAGAATAGATGATGTGTACATGAATCTGTCACTGCTAGTGCTGGCGCCTTCCCGCCCCCCGCATTCCTCTGTAAATGTTTGTGAGCACAAGAGCACAAGAGTCTGGAGGACTTCTGAGCATGCACAGATATCAATGTGATGATGTCACACTCATGCGTGTGACATTGCGTCAAAATCCACGCATGCTTGGAGGCCCTCTAGAGTCTAGTCGCAGCCCCGAGCTCAAGTAAGCCGAGTCGAGGTTCATGTGGAGGCGGGTTTGGGGTGGAGCAGAGCAGAGCTGGGGTGGAATAAGGCGGGGCCACATATCCTCTTTTTTTGTGTGTGTATGCCACAAACATTTGCTCCGTTAGTGTGCCGGAGCTAAAAAAAATAAAATAAAACATAGTTTGCGAGACATTGCTCTAAGGTCTCCCACTTCTAAAATCCTGTTTTCTGAGTTTTTTACTTCTAGTTGACGCCTTTTTGAGCTGTGTTTTGCCTCCAAAAAGCAGTCGCCCAAGCCATCTTGAATTTCCAGAGCTTTTTGTTTTTTTTAGATCTCCGGTTCCTTTAAATTGCCTCGTTTTGCCTTAAGACTGGCAGGGATGGAGTCCTCAACCTCTTTCACCCATAATCCATGCCAGTTTTGCTTTGGATAGATGCTGGAAGGTCACCCTTGCACCATGTGCCATGCAGCATATGAAGGGGAGGTATGAAAGTTGGGCTTAACCTCCCCTCTGGTCTCTAGGGCTGAAGAACCTCGGGGGGGAGGGGGGAGGGCTGCCTACTATGAGAAAATCCCTCTGGAGCTCCAGAACATCGGTGTACCTAAGCATAGGAGCGTGGAAGCCACAGAGCCCAAGAGTTGTAAGGTAGAGTTACCTAAAGGTGACTCAGTGATGCCTAGTAAGGTCTTTTCTCCTGAATTTAATTTGATGTAGAGAGCTTTATTTGTTTATAGTTTGTTTAAAATTTGTTATACCTCTTATCATACTTCTAAGTGGTGTACAACGTATAAAATAGAAAAAAAAGAGGATTTACAAACTAATAATACAAATCTACACTGACAGGACATTACAAACATATTGGAGACAGTAGGATAAGGGGGGAAATCCATAAAATATATAGGATAGTAGAACATTTAAGGGAAGTACATAGGGAAGGGGAGATCTTGTCTGAGCTGTGCCCGGAAGGTTAAGTTTTAGTTTTTATCTGAGCTCAGCCCAGAAGGTAAGGTTTCAGATTTCAAAAGCATCAGTGAATAGGAAGGTTTTCATTTTTGATTTGAAGTGGTTTAATTGGTTTTCTTCTCTTAAATAGGTTGGAATAGAATTCCAGAGTGAGGGGGCTGTTACTGAAAAAATAGAGGATCGGGTTGTGTCGTAAGTTATGTGGCGAAGAGAAGGTATTTATTGTAAGTAAATGTTGGGATTGCGATCAGAGTGATGTGGATGGTGTGTAGGGGGATTAATAGACAGTTAATAAAGTTGGAGGAGTTTGTTTTTAAGGCCTTAAATGTGAGGAGAAGTATTTTATTTGTAATTCTGTATGAAATGGGGAGCCAGTGTGCTGTAATCAGTAGTGGAGTTACATGGTTGTATTATTTTGCTTTAATTATAAGTTTTATTGCTGTATTTTGTATGATTTGAGTAGCCGATATCCTCATATGAGATCTGGCAGCAAGCCAGGAGTTGCACAAGGGGGCTTGGGCTCCCAGGATGCATCTGAGTCATTACCAGCGGCTGACCAAAATTCTGTGGACCTTCTGACAGGGACTCGGAGGGTGAGGAATCAGTCTATAAACAGTGGAGTGCCACAAGGATCTGTACTGGGATCGGTGCTATTTAACTTATTTATAAATGATCTGGAAATTGGAACGACAAGTGAGGTGATTAAATTTGCAGATGACACTAAACTATTCAAAGTTGTTAAAACGCATGCAGATTGTGAATAGTTGCAGGCAGACCTTAGGAAATTGGGATACTGGACATCCAAGTTGCAGATGAAATTTAATGTGAACAAATGCAAAGTGATGCACTTTGGGAAGAATAACCTGAATCGCAGTTACTGGATGCTAGGGTCCACCTTGGAGATTAGCGCCGAAGAAAAGTATCTGGGTGTTATCATAGACAATACAATGAAATCTTCCTCCCAATGTGCGGCAGTGGCCAAATAGCAAACAGGATGCTAGGAATTATTAAACAAGATTAAGAATGTTATAATGCCCCTGTATTGCTCCATGGTGCAACCTCACCAGGAGTATTGGTGTTCAATTCTGGTCTCCTTATCTCAAGAAAAATATAGTGGCACTAGAAAAGGTTCAAAGAAAAGTGACCAAGATGATTAAAGGGGATGGAACTCCTCTTTACTAAAAAGGTTAGGGCTCTTCAGCTTGAAAAAGACGGCTGAGGGGAGATATGATTGAAGTCTACAAAATCCTGAGTGGAGTAGAAAAGGTATAAGTGGATCAATTTTTCACTTTGTCAAAAATTACAAAGACTAGGGGGACACTCGATGAAGTTACAGGGAAATACTTTTAAAACCAATAGGAGGAAATATTTTTTCTCTCGGAGAATAGTTAATCTCTGGAACACGTTGCTATAGGTTGTGGTAAGAGTGGATAGCATAGTTGGTTTTAAGAAAGGTTTGGACAATTTCCTGGAGGAAAAGTCCTTAGTCTGTTATTAAGAAAGACATGGGGGAAGCCACTGCTTGCCCGGGATCAGTAGCATGGAATGTTGCTACTCCTTGGGTTTTGGCCAGGTACTAGGGACCTGGATTGGTCACCGTGAGAATGGGCTACTGGGCTTGATAGACCATTGGTCTGACCCAGTAAGACTATTCTTATGTTCTCATACAGGAGCAAGTACACAGGAAGCAGTGGTGACTCTTGACCATGATTAGGATCCCTCAGTACACCAGCTACTCAAGCCTTCAGCGCTATTAGAACTTATTGCCAAGTGAATGGCCTTGCCAAGTGAGGGAGGTGTAGTATTAAAGGATATGCAGGATCTCAGTGTCTGCAGCAGCGTTCTAGTCCATTGTTCTTCAATGAGGTCAGCCAACGTTTGATCTGATGGCTTTGGTGAGGAACAAGAAGGTGGACAGCTTCGGTTAAAGATTCGAGCCCAGAAGCGAAGGTCTGGACATCCTAGTCCAGCTGTGGCCAAAGAACATTCTTCCTCCATAGCTCATGATAGGATGCATACTTCAAAGAATAATACACCACCCAGGGAGAGTGGTCCTTGAAGCACCAAATTCACCATGCAGGTCTTGGCACATGGACCTAGTGCATCTTCACAAGGACCAGGGTCTCAGACTGCAGATACAGCCCAATCTTCTATCTCTGGGCCCAGTGATCATAGAAGATCCGGATCGCTTTGGTCTTACACAATGACTCTTGAGTGCACGTCGTTAGAGCAGAAAGGATACTCAGAGGTAGTCTTTGCTACTCTTCTCAGAGCTGAGAAGCCTACGATGATCTATGCTTACGGTAAGGAATGGGAGATGTTTTAACACTTGTGTACGAAACAGAAGGTGGAGCTGTTTAGTGCTTTGATCGTAGTAGTGCCAGCTTTCCTTCACGCAGGTCTTGACAAAGACCTCACAGTGACATCATTCAGGGTCCCAATAATGGGCCTCTCATGCTTCAAGGCCTATGGACGCAAAGCTCCCCTGGCTTCCCATCCAGACATAGCCAGATTCCTAAAGGGAACATTAAGGCTCTGACCTCCAGTAAAACAACTTTTTCTTTCATGGAACTTTAATATGGTTTTGCATAGCCTCAGCCAGGGTCCTTATGAGTCTATTTAAGAGGCATCCTTGTTGGATCTTACCATCAACACAGTTTTCCTCGTGGCCATTTTGTCAGTGGACAAGTCTCAGAGCTGCAGGTCTAGAGGCAAGAGTTTCCCTGCACACTGTTCCATCCTTTTTCTGCAGGTCGTTTTGATATTTTTATCGATCAAGAAGTAAGATTGTTGGCATTCTAGACCAAGGGGTCAAAGAAAAAAGGACCAGATTCTGTGAAGGCTGGATGTATCAAGTTTTATGTTATTTGGAGGTCACCAATGAGTTCCAACTGTCAGATTACCTATTTGTGCTCACCAGTCAGGCTAGACCAGTGGTCTCAAACTCAAACCCTTTGCAGGGCCACATTTTGGATTTTTCTTGGAGGGCCTCAGAAAAAATAGTTAATGTCTTATTAAAGAAATGACAATTTTGCATGAGATAAAACTCTTTATAGTTTATAAATCTTTTCTTTTGGCTAAGTCTTAATAATAATATTGTAATTTATAGCTAAAGACATACGATCAAGAAACTGTTTTATTTTACTTTTGTGATTATGATAAACATACCGAGGGCCTCAAAATAGTACCTGGCAGGCCGCAAGTTTGAGACCACTGGGCTAGATGCAATAGACCAACGTCTAAGGCTAGCATCTCAAGATGCTTGCCTATGGCAAGCAATCGCCATTCACAGTGCACAAGAGGTTGGCTTCTTTGTGGGCAGAAGCTTGGGCAATTTTTACCCAGGAAGATTTATTGGGCAGCAACCTGGTTCACTCTGCATACTTTTTTCAAGTTCTACAGAGTAAACGTGGCAGCAAGGGAGGACACCATCTTTGGGTGCTCAGTGGTTACCAGCAGGCACAGAGGTCCCACCCTACGTTTCTGGGACTACTTTTGTACGACCCTGCTGTCTGGAATGACACACTTATTGCACTAGAAAAAGAGATTAGGTTCTTACCTTGCTAATATCTTTTCTAGCAGATAGATGTGTCATTCTGGAACCCTGTCCTGTCAATATTACTCTGCCTGCCTACTGTTTAAATCAGGAAGTTCAAGTCAAAACTGAGATTTTGATGTTGGTCAGACCATAAGGGTATGAAGAATATTCTATTGCTGTAACACATTGTAGGATTGTTTGAATTCCATAAATTTTTTCTTATTGGTATGTTTGTTTATATTTTTTTATTGAAAGTTTCTATACTGCTACTAATGACTGGGGAGTCAATTCAGTGCAGTTTATCTGAGCTTCTGTAATGGTGTTACAATACAGAGTTAGTGTTTTCTGCGATGGTTTTCAATACAGACACATTTATACCATAGTCATCCTACGTATGATATGGTTATTTTGATTCTTCGATTGTTCATCTATGATGTTTAACATGTTTGTTATACTTTCAGAGTTGAACAGATTTGTAGTTTGAGGAGACTCCCCATATCCCTCTTTCTTATGTGTTCCTATATAGGGCTATTACCTGTTTTGGTACAAACTGAAGGGGACAGCAGAGCTCTCTTGAGGAGGAGGGTTTGAAAACCTGGAATGGATTTCTTCTGCACAGCTTGCGAGCATGGGGAGAATATCCTACTATCTAGAATTACATATCTATCTTCTTGAAAATATATTAGCAAGGTAAGAACCTAATCTCTTCATATTTTTTTCATTACCTCAGAAGCAAACAAATGGCTGAATCTCTTATGAGCTAATGAACGGACATTAAAAGTGCTGTTGGCAAGCATTTGCTTGTGCAGTAGTGTTGGTGTACTTTACTGCACTCACCTCATTGTGATGCACCTGAAATTGTAGTTATTTAGCTATCTGGTGGTCATACAATAACTTGGTAACACAAATACATGATACATGAACTTCTAGAACAATGTTCTTTAACCTTTTGACACCTATGTACCGGCGGAAATAAAAGAATTATTTTGTGGACCGGCACCAGTCTGCGGACCGACGGTTGAAGAACACTGGGCTAAGTCGTGGGCCAGACCCCGCCCCCATAATAGTACGAATTGTAACACCATTTTTTCCATTCATTTTTCATATATACATACACACACAATATAATCTTATTAACAACACATAATGGTTAACCACAAAATTAAACTACACAAAGCACACAAACCACACAAATGCTTCTCAACATTCATTCCTACCAGAAAACAGATAACCCCATGCAAATACAGGATCAAAAACTAAAAGTGCTACTATATACAAACAAACCCTAAGATTCAAGTCTCTGCATGCAGTACAACCCCAGAGAAAAAGAAAGAAATGCATTTCTTCCTGAACAGTACAAAATATAGACAGCAGATGTAAATTCTTAAAATTGACACAATTCAATCGCTAAATTCAAAAATAAAATCATTCCCCCTACCTTTGTTGTCTCCCTCCCTCTATGCTGTGCCTTACCTTCTGGCCTGCACCCGCCTGGCCATTTTATGCTGCCCCCGGGGTTATCTTCAGGCTGGCTCCCTCTTCCACACTGATGCAGTGTACCAAGGCACGGACAGTGGCTCCTTGCGTGTCCCGCACCTCATCGGAAAGCATTCCCTCTGACGTTGCGAAATCAGAGAGAAGGATCCAGTTCAGGCGCAGGATGTGCGTAAGAGCCACTGCCCGCACTGCAGCACTGAGGAAGAGGGAGCCGGCCCGAAGATAATGCCGCATCGATCGCACCGTGGACCGGCGGTTGAAGAACACTGTCTCAGGCCAGATGCACGTGCCAGCTCGTGGCAGGAAATTTCTGCAGACTGGCATTGGTCCGTGGACTAGCAGTTGAAGAATACTGTCCTAGAAAAAATCCTGCAAGAGGCTGGAGTTTACTGGAGATCTAGAATACATGGTCTTCAAGAGAGAATGATGGCTTCCAGCATTCCCAGATAGACACTGTGCTATTGGTATATGAGAAAATGCTTGTAAGATTTCAGATGGTGTATTTTTCACAAGAAATAGAATTTAGTGGAAAAATTAGTGGTTGTTTTTTGTTTTGTTCTGTTTTTTAATTTAAGCAGAGGATACAAAGTAATATATTCCAAGAGAAACTTGCTGCTTTGTAGCTATAACTTTTGTTTGGTTTTCTTCTAATTTGGGATACTTTCTTGCAGACCAAGTGATGTCAACAAAGAAGACCCAATCTGCAAAATTGAAGTTACAGACTTTGTAGATATTGAAGAAAATATTTGGTCTCCCAGATATGGGCTGAAAGGCAAGATTGATGTAACAGCCAGTGTAAAAATACATCGCAGATCTAAAACAGCTTTTAAAGTTATGCCATTGGAGCTTAAGACTGGCAGAGAAACCAATTCCATCGAGCACAGAAGTCAGGTATAAATTACTGATTAAACAACTTGAGCATTCACGCTGCTCTTAATAGGTTGTGCACTTCCATAGTTGATTATTAAACTAAGATGTGTGTATCAGAGCTGTGGAGTCGGTCCACTAAACCTTCAACTCGGGCTCCTCAATTTTTTTCTACTATCCAGCTCCGACTTCTATGTTATGTCATGTTGACATGTTGTGTTATGTCATGTCCTCGCAAATTGGACAGGTTACAAGTGTATAGTAAATCTAAGAGAAATGTATTTAATTACAGAAATATAAGATATTTTTTATGGTCAAAATTAGGACTAACGGACCACAAAATGTGTTTATTTGAAGTTTGGACAAAGAACCTGATCAAAAAATACTTGAGTATAGAATGATAAATTTACCATATATTATAATTTTTTTTTATTATGATGCTGGAATCAAAGTACGTTTTTATTGACTCTGACTCCACTCAAAATTGCATCTAACTTCACTTTCAAAGCCCTGGTGTGTTTAACATTGTATTTTTAAAAAAATTTGTCCTGACATTTTGTGTCTGGAAGTACTAGTTTAAGCCTAGGGAAAAAAGAATGCATGTATATTTTTGAATTGTATGAGTGCACTTATGAGCTATCAAGTTGACATAAGTATAGTTTTGTATAAAATATGTTTTAAATATTGCTTTAACATAAATTTTTCAGGTTGTTTTGTACACATTATTAAGCCAAGAAAGACGATCAGACCCTGAAGCAGGATTTCTTCTCTACCTCAAATCAGGAAATATGTACCCAGTCCCTGGCAACCATATGGACCGGCGAGGTATGGTTCATAGCAATACTTTTGTGTTGTGTTTTATAGGCCACAAGAAATGCTTTCTTGGCAATAAAGGTTTGGGAAAAAAATTTTGCCTTTCATCTGTAAAAGTTCAATAAGAGTACACAGGGAACTTAGACATGTAAATATGTTTGACTTAACTGTCTCGATCAGTCCCTATTCCAGGGGTTCTTCACCCAGTTCTCAGGACACACCCAACCAGTCAGGTTTCCAGGATATCAACAATGAATATGCATAAGATTAATTTCATGCACTGTCACCATTGTATGTAAATTTATCTTCCGCATATTCACTGCGGATATCCTGAAAACATGACTGACTGCGTGTGTTCTGAGAACATAACATAACATAACAACTCACTTGTATACCACAAATGCCATTAAGTTCTATGTGGTTCACAGAGATTAACAATACAAATGAATGAACATCCAATGTCTAACTTCCGAAAGATTCTATAAAAAGATGTGTCTTTAAAGCGCGTCGGAATTGTTGATACGAGTTTGAAAGTGTAAATATGTGAGTCTTATCCCTAATCCATGAGGCTGCCTGAAAGGACAGCAATCGTTCTGGAATTTCTTATATTTGCATCCCTTTGCAGAAGGAAACGAAAATAGTGAATGGGATTTTCTAGAATGTTTGGAATTTGTAATAATGAAAGATTCCGTAAGATATTCTGGGATTAGACCTGTTAATGCCATAAAACAAATACAGCTGAACTTAAATTTAGCCCATGCTTCAACCGGACGCCAATGCAATCGACGATAGAAATCAGTGACATGGATCATACTTCTTTAAATCAAAAATCAGTCTAACTGCTGCATTTTGAATTATGCGCAGACTGGCTTGTGAACCACTGTCTCATTTAGTATACTTGAAGAACTTATAGGCTCAAGAGCTGGAGGGCTATCTCTTCTGAGATGCACATGTGGAACCACTTGTTGGGCAGCAGAGGGCATTGTAATATTGAGAACCATCCTCATCCCATGTCAGACCTGAACATACCATCTTGAGTATGAGAGCAAGATGAATTGCACTGGAAGTGTGCGAGAGAGACAAGAACCCCTTCTTCCCCTGCCAGTCCTAAATCTCCTTTCTCACATGCTGTATTGTCTTCATCGTACCTGGCTTATAAATTTGGAACCACTTTTTCTCCTTGTATCTTATCTTTGACCCCTTTCCTCATGATTTAAAAAATAAATTATACAGACATACAAATAGTTTTCCAACCTGGTCCTGGTTTATATAATGTAAGAAAACATGTATCTAATTCAGTATGAAACATTATGAAATACTTTTAGATTTCATGTTATGGTATCCACACCTGAGTCCATGTAGGAAACTAGGAACAGTGATTTAAGGTATAAGGTACTTAGAAACAGAAATGTGGAAAAATTAAGGCTAACCATGCTATCGACTATCCTTTACGCAGAGATCCAACATTTCTGAAAACCCTCTTGCTTTTTGCCCTCATTTTAGTATGTCCTACTGATGTCCGTAATGCAATGTCTAACTGAAGCAAGCCCAGATGCTACTTCTAGGTGGTGACAATGTTTTACCTTATCTCACAGATAAACTGGACCAATATCTTAAGCTTTGCTTGTGCTACCATAGATGATCAATGCAACTTGCATAACAGTGGCATGATCTAATCCCTACAAATACCATTCTGAAATGGCCATATTCTGGACTTATTGAAGCCTTTATTATCTGCCTCGGGAGTTCAAGAAGAAGCACACTGCAATAAAAGCGAACAATCACAAAGGAAAAGAGTCACTGGTTTTAGGGTATCAAAAATGGATGCAACTTGCTTGTCATGAAGCTTAAGCACAGGTTTCTTTACTGTACTAGGGATGCAGAGCCTCCATGTAAAGTGAACCTTCCAATTTAACAGCCAAATCTTTAGCTGTTCTCATCTCTTTACATTTTATGTCTCCAGTGATCAAAGAAATTTACTGTTAAGGGGTCACAGCCCTATCTTCAAAATTTCTGTTTTTAACCACAATAGAAAACCAATAAACAAAATTTAAGAAAATTGGGTGCTTACCATTTATCCTGGTGCAGAGAGATCCTCTTATTTGTCTGTCACACACATTTTAAGTGTAGCCCAGTTGTTCTTGCCTGGCAGTTAGTGTGGTGATGGAGGAATAGGGAATTTGGTAATGGGCAAAAGTTTTCAAGAGTACTGTTCTTATGATTGGACTCCAGTTGTGGGATATATGTTTTCCTTTAGGGGTTGCATATATTCCAAGGACAAAACCGGCATTAAAAATTCATTTAAACTTATAAGTAATATATTTTTTATAGGTTTTTGTTGTTTTTGTTTTTTTTAATCTTTATTCATTTTTAAACTCACAATAAGTGTAACATAAAATACATAGATTTTATACTTTAACATCACTTAATATATCTTCAAATTCTAACCCGCATCTTTAGATAGAAGATCGGGATGTTGCAGAGCAAAACAAAAGGGGAGACTTGTTCTTGAAAATGTAATGTAATGTAATTTATTTCTTATATACCGCTAAACTCCGTTAGGATTCTAAGCGGTTTACAGAAAAATAGACAATAGGGTGCATTAAAATTATAAGTAAAATAGGTACTTAGAAATTCCCTTACTGTCCCGAAGGCTCACAATCTAACTAAAGTACCTGGAAAAATGACAATTAGTAGAGTAATGAAGAAATAAAATATAGAATAGATGAGAAAAATAAGAAAATAAACATTCTAATAAGATTACAATGATCTAAAGGACTTTGAAAGGTTGAAAAAAGAGGGGAGATAAGAATAGATGCAGAGGGAGAACCGTTGAAGCAATAGAATTCTGGAGAAATTTAAATGAAATTTGAATGATAAAATAAAACAAAATAAGTGGTAAAACAATAAGTGAGATTAAAAAATATATCATAAACTAAAAAGAATTGAAAATAAAATCAAAACAGTCAAAACTGAAGTCCAGCATGAACGGGCCCCTGAGCCAACCGTTGGTCCGATGGCCAGACTGCAGCCCTCCTCCGTCGGCTCTCCCCTGCTGGAATGGGGGAGGAGCGAAGACAGTGTCGGGTGCCCCGCTGGAACGGGCTCCCAAGCCGACCGTTGGTCTGATGTCCAGACTGCAGCCCTCCTCCGTTGGCTCTCCCCTGCTGGCATGGGGGAGGAGCGAAGACAGTGTCGGGTGCCCCGCTGGAACGGGCCCCCGAGCCGACCGTTGGTCCGATGGCCGGACTGCAGCCCTCCTCCGTCGGCTCTCCCCTGCTGGAATGGGGGAGGAGCGAAGACAGTGTCGGGTGCCCCGCTGGAACGGGCCCCCAAGCCGACCGTTGATCCGATGGCCGGACTGCAGCCCTCCTCCATTGGCTCTACCCTGCTGGCATGGGGGAGGAGTGAAGACAGTGTCGGGTGCCCCGCTGGAACGGGCCCCCGAACCGACCGTTGGACCGATGGCCGGACTGCAGCCCTCCTCCGTCGGCTCTCCCCTGCTGGAATGGGGGAGGAGCGAAGACAGTGTCGGGTGCCCCGCTGGAATGGGCCCCCGAGCCGACCGTTGGTCCGATGGCCGGACTGCAGCCCTCCTCCGTCAGCTCTCCCCTGCTGGAATGGTGTTAGATGGTGTTACAGGGTTTGGTTTTGGTCTTTTATTTTTCCCATCTGTAGCAAATACAGTATCCAATGTAAGTTGTTTTCTTGAAAGCCATCTGAAATCACTTTAGTTAAACTGAAGGGATTAAATAGTTATAAAATCTTTAGTGAGAATGTCCAGGAAGAGGAGCTCTGCATTCAAACTGCCATCCTCCTCGCCTCCAAGTTCCAGAAAAAGCCTTCGGGCGAAACTTGTTGAACCCATAGGTCCCACCCGAGGTTCAAACATTCAACTAATAAAAACACAGCTAAAGCTAAGTACAAAAGTTTTAACTCATAAATTATTTAAAAAAACTTTTTGCAATTGATTTCTACAATGAAATGCACATATGAACTGCACAGAGCAGTTATTATTTAAGGTGTGATGATGAATTATAAGCCAAAAAGTGAAATAAGCCTAAGAATAAATTGGCTGATGGTTGGGATGATCTGAAGACTATAAGTTAACGATTAAAAAACTATAAAAAATATATTACTCATAAGTTTAAATGAATTTTTAATGCCGGTTTTGTCCTTGGAATATATGCAGTACTCACGGCGTTAAAAACAACTTTAGGCTATTGAGTTACGCTATTTGTAGGGTTCCTTTAGGGGTTAACACAAACCTTAATATATAATTGCTGCATGACTGTAAATGGGCATTTATTAAGAAAACTGCCCAGTTTTCTTAGTCTTCGTGAATAAATACTTGTTATGCAGTCACACACAATCCTTTACACAATTTGAGGCAGTTTTATAGTGAACATTTTGTATTTTTCCACAGAACTGTTAAAGCTGAGAAACCAGTTGGCATTTTACTTTGTGCATGGTATAAAGAAAATTGGCAGTGAGAATGGTCAGACAGAACTCTCTCCTTTACCTGCCATTATTACTGACAAACAGACCTGTAAATATTGCTCCCAAATACACAACTGTGCACTGTACAACAGGTAAGGAAACTTTGGATTTTCTTTCCATTTGTTTCCAGTCCTAGGATTTTAGAAGCAGATATGCATCCATCTGGTATATACAGAGAGGGATTTGGATAGCGCGTCTAAGTCTGACTTGGACGTTTCCCACAAGACGTCCAAAAGTTGGGGCAGAGAAATCTCCATTTTTGAAACCATAAGATGTCCATATTTTTTATTATTTTTTTTTTTTTTTAAATAACCTCCTGTATTTAGATGTCTTGGCCCTTAGGATGTCTAACATTTTTGGCCATTTTTTAATACAAAAACATCCAAGTTCAAAACATCCAAATCGAGCCCATATGAACTTGGGAGGGACCAGCATCTTAATGGACTGGCCACACAGACATACCAACAGGTCAGTGAGGAACTTTAGGGGGCACTGCTGTGAATGTCACATAAAGGGTGCCAGGTACATATTTCCCCATAACTCCCTTTTAGTGTACGGTGAGCCCTCCCCCTAACCCCCCCAAAAAAAAAAAAAACACCAAAACAAACATCCCTGCTATATCCACCTGTCTACCACCCCAATAGCTCTTATAGCTGCAGGTATCAGTAGGTTTTGGTGGGCTCACACTTTCCACCATAAATATAAGAGGTAGCATGGGATATGGGCCAGGATCCCCCTCTCTATGCTTCACTACACTGCCCACTAGGCTACTCCAGACACCTGCTTGCTGCTCTACTAGGATGTTTCATAATATCTATAGCTGTCATAGAGGCTGGTATGTACTGTTTATTTTACATCTTTGGGGGGTGGAAAGGGGGGTCAGTGACCACTGGGAGAGCGTGGGGAACCATGCTTTCATTCCTACAGTGGTCATCCGGTCAGTTTGGGTACTTTTTTGGCATTTAGATGCTTTTGAAAAAGGGTTTAACTCCAAATGTCCAAATGACACCCTGGATGTCTTGAAAATAATTTTGATTATCCCTGCAAGATGTCCAAGTGTTAAGCCCTCCCAAACCTGCTTCTTACACGCCCCCCTTAACATTTAGACGTCTGGAGGCTGAATGGAGTTTTGAAAATTGGTACGTGGACTTTTTGCCAATTAAAACATCCAAGTGCCAGTTTATGCTGTCTTTTTGATGTCTATATTTTTTGAAAATGAGCCCCATAGTGTCTATCTCTAGTCTCCCAGCGTAAAGGATGGGTTTTCTTGAAATAGAACAGACATTCACATTTTATGCAATAAGTGCCCATTAGCGGTGGATTTTCAATGGCATGAAACTTTTTTTTTTTTTTCTTTTTATTGATGTGACCATTGTCAGTGAGCCCAACCCCACTCCACCCATCCTACCCCCTTTGGTTTTATTGAAACCAAAAAGAAGGGGAGAGAAGTTCAGAAGCACAAATCTATAATTTATCAAGTAGGGAAAAGTTGTAAAACTTGGTTTATCAAAGGGGATTAATTTCTTGGGGAATGTCATAGAATGCAGTTCTGCCACTTTTCAGATTCTACAGGGGTGTTCTGCTCCTGCCTCAGCCCAGAGCAGAACACTCATTCTGCTCCCTAGTCCTACCTCATAAGGCCTGAAAACCCCTTCTGTCTTTTTACGTCTCTCAGGCTCTAGCCTCCATAGTTCCTTTTCAAACTCCAACTGTAGTTCTCTCTCCAACTCTCAGCAGGTCACTTCCTCTTCCTGTGCCAGTTTAGACTTTTAAGTGTTCCCGCTAAGCTGCGCTGGGGTGCGCTGGCGCACAAAATATTACCTCGCAGCGCACAAGTTTCTCGTCACAGCGCACACAGTGTAGAGCACAGTTCTTCAACCGCCGGTCCGCAAACAAAATCTTGCCGGTCCGCGAAGGATTCGGTCCCCGCCGCAACGAAAGGCCGGCGTCAGCTGACTTGCAACTTCCTGTTGCAGTCGCTGTGCCGGGACTCCTGCCTTCGCCGGGACTCCTGCCTTCCACCGCGTTTGCCTCCTGCCTTGTCTCCGCACCTCCAGACCAGCAGCGGCAGCTGTGTATGCTTTTAACTTCGGCACAGAGCTGCCCCTAATCAATAGTTTAGCGCGGTTTCATAAGGCAGCCTCGGGGCCTTTGCTAGGCCGGCCCACATCGCATCATCGAAGCGGGCCGGCTATCAAAGGCCCCGAGGCTGCCTCATGAAACCGCGCTAAACTATTGATTAGGGGCAGCTCTGTGCCGAAGTTAAAAGCATACAGAGATGCCGCTGCTGGTCTGAACTCTTGGGCCGCTGAAGGAGGGCAAAAAGCAGCTGTCCTGGAGGTTTCCCTTCCTCTCGCCTTTACAGGTTCCTTTTTTCCACCTTTTTTTTTTTTCCTTCAAACGGCAACGGGCCCCAGCATCGACATCAATCAAGTAAGTTCCACTGTCAATCAAGCGGTTCTGCTCGGCCAAAGCTTCCCCTGTGACATGAGCCACCCTCAGGGGAAAGAAAGTGACCCACAAAGGTGAGGGGAAGGGGGGCAGATGATGGAAGTTGGGGGGGGGAGAGAGAGAGAGAGAGAGAAGGGGCAGATGATGGAATGGAGGAGATGAGAGAGAGAGAGAAGGGGACAGATGATGGAAGTGAGAAGAAGGGAGAGAGAGCAGAAGGCAGATGGATGTCAGTTGAGAAGGGAGAGCAGATGCTGAATGGAAGTGGGGAAAGAACACATACTGGATGGAAGGAGGAGATAAATAAAGGGGGAAGAAAATAGTAAGATAATGGAGGGGTGAGGGAAAGGGGTGACAAGCTGTGTGTAGACACAGTGAAAAGAGGGAAACGGGACTAAATAGTAAGAAAGAATTTAATTTAGATGGAGGCAGAAAATAGAGAAGGAAGACCAGAGAAGAAAAGGGAAGAGAGAGCAGAGAATGATCAGATCTGAGTGGAGGAAATGAGAAGAGAGATATGCTAAAAACCACAGGGGGGAGGGAAGGATAGAGATGCCAGACCATGAGGGGAACAGAAGGAAGATGATGGATGCTAGACCAAATTGGGGGGTGGGGGGGGGGCAGGAGGAGAGATGGCAGGGAAAGACAGACAGTGAATGGAAGGGGCAGATGCTGGACTGAAGAGACAGAGAAGGTTATCATGCTGCTGTACCGGGCCATGGTACGCCCTCACCTGGAGTACTGCGTCCAGCACTGGTACTTTAAGAAGGACACGGTACTACTCGAAAGGATCCAGAGAAGAGCAACTAAAATGGTTAAGGGGCTGGAGGAGTTGCCGTACAGCGAAAGATTAGAGAAACTGGGCCTCTTCTCCCTTGAGCAGAGGAGATTGAGAGGGGACATGATAGAAACATTCAAGGTACTGAAGGGAATAGACTTAGTAGCTAAGGCAGGGAGAACGAGAGGGCACTCTCTAAAGTTGAAAGGGGATAGATTCCATACAAACGTAAGGAAGTTCTGTGGTAGAAAGCAACATATTTATTTGGCTCATAACTTGCTGGCGCCCGATATTTTTAGCTCACAGTGAAAAAAGTTTGCTCACAACACCCGCCCGCTTAGAGGGAACACTGGACTTAACTGTTTATATAAACTGTGCTGCATGGACATTCTTGGCCAAAACTAGCATGATCACTCTGGAAGCATTTGTAGAGCAGTTATGTGGTTGGACTGATGCTGATGACCTTAGGATAACTTTGGAAGAAAAGGCTTGGGTGCTTTCCTTGCATCTGTACTGGCCTAGCAAAATGAAAAGGAAGGAGAAATTTGATCTTACCCACTAATTTTATTTCCTTGAATCCTGCTAAACTGGAAGTATGCTGGTACTCTGGAATTTCCCAATTTACACAAATTTCAGTTGATTCGGGTTTATGTGCCTCTAGAATCTTTTTGTCCATCTAGTTTAACAGGATTCAAAGAAGGAAAATTAACAGGTATGAAAATATCTCCTCATAAATTAAAGATAGTGCTAATTAATTTATGAAACTGTTAATTGTTGTGAAAATAAATGAACAGATGACACTTTAGTTTGTAACAGAGATAATTTTTTGTTTACTTCCTGTATTTTACAGAGCAGTGGAACAAGACCTTGGTGTCCTACCTCCTGATATGTCTTTCATAGAGATGCAGACTCAGCATTTAAAGCCTTCACATTTGAAATATTTTGGCCTCTGGTGTCTTATGTGTTCTTTGGAAGCACAATGCAAGGAGGGAAAGAAGGGACGTAGAAATATCTGGCTGATGCCTGCCGCAGAGAGGTAGAGTGTATTTGCTTTTCATTTAGCTGCCATTCTAGAATGCTTGGTAAGTTTTTAGCATTGGATGAAGCACTATACTGTTCCCAATGCTATAGTAAATGGCTGTACATGGCACACCGCCACATTTAACAGCAGTAATAGAAGTGAGATGATGCTATGTTAACCCAATGACTACTTTGTACTAGATTGGAAATGTAATTCTCTTTAAATGGCCAGATATTTCTTATAATCCACTTAGAACTGAAAGGTTAAGGCGGAATAGAAGTCAATAAATGTAATGTAATATACAGGCAATGAGCTATGGTAACACTGGATACTGAAAACCCCAAAAACTGTGAACAAGGTATTCCTGATGCAGGTTTTTATTCAATCAATAGATGCAATAAAAATCCAAATTCAATGAGAATCCACATATGCCTTAAATAAGGACTTACAAAATACTGGGCAGCCTATGCTACAGATAGTTCTGTAGTGCAGATTTCATCACTTTTGTCACAGGCCAGTCTTGAAACAGTCTGTACCTTTTAATTCTATAGTAATTGTGGAGCTTATAAAGCACATATGCCACAGGCATTCCTGGATAAAGTGTATATTTTTATACTTTGAGATGAACAATATTTTCCATATGAAGGAAAAAAACAAATGTGCAATCGCTGAAATGTTGCATGTTTGAGTATGTATGGAGAAATTTCTGGAGAAGATTCATAGACAATTACCTGGATAGACTTTAGATAAGGAATGAGAGAGAGGAAATGGCCTTTCCTTTTAGAATCAGTTTCTTCCAGGTGATCCAGACTGGCCACTAGCAAAGTTAGGCTTGATAGACCATTGGTCTGGCTTACCATAGCAACTCATATTTGTGTATCATTCTCTGTGCTGTCCTATTTGGCAACCTTAGAGGCAATTCTATATGTGGTGTCTAGAGGTAGGCCCCACTTAGATACGTCAAAGGTGCCATTAATTGGCAATTTAGGTCCACTTACAGAATAGTGCCTAATGCACATAGACACCATAAAGGGGATATATTTGTAGCTGAAGAATGGGTAGACCATGGGTGTGTCTAACAGGCACATGCTTAGTATATAGAATAATTTAAACTATTCTTGTCTTGGTGTGCCTAGGCGTATAAAATTATGACTGCTATTGACATGGCATAAGAAGGTGCACCTTAATGTGATGCACCAATGCCAAATTACACCAGTATCTATAATGGAATTTGGGCATCAAGATATTTCAGAATTGGTGCTAAGCCCAAGGCGTTGGGCACCTAGACTGAGGTGCCAGTTTATAAAATTGCACCTCTATAGATGCAGATGTTTTTATGCAAAGAAACCATATTTTTCAGTTTAAATATTGATACTGAAATTTGATTAAACCAAAACTGAGACATTCTGCATCTATACTCTTGAGTCTCATTCGCCTCAAACTGATCCATTTAGAATCATAGTTTACTAAGCTGTTGTAAAGCTGGCACTCCTAGAGGGCAGCCTATGCTTTGTGAAAATTGCCATTATTTTGCTTACTGAACAGAACTTCTGTAACACTAAGCTTCTTTTTTTGATATGATGAATGGAAAAAAAAAAAAGAAATCTGCTTGATGATCTAGTTTTAGCTGAGTGTGGATGTTGTATACATCCCAGCTGAGAATTATGCAGGATTAATAAGAGCTCTTTGTGTTCTAGGGAACGAGATGGAAGCTGTGTTGGAAATCTGATTAGGACAGGGAAGGTAGAAACAGTTTCTGAAGGGCGGTATCTACACCACTTCCAGTCTACTCATGACACCATGCCTGCAACAAATCTGATGCAGGGAGATCGTGTGCTTGTAAGTGGACAAGAAAAGGGGTTATTGGCCTTGTCCTGTGGCTACGTGTCTGAGGTCAACCAGACGAAAATCTCTTGTTTGCTGGACAGGTATAACTAATTTATGTTTTACATTTAAGCACTGCTTTTTATAATGCATGTGTATGTTAGCTAGTGTTAGCCACATGAATGTTGTGATTAAATATTGTAACATAGGGAAAATGTGACAGGAAATATAATGCCTTTTCAGTCATTTCAGATATTCTGAAAGCTTCTGAAGAGAGTGGATGGAGGTAAGTGATTTTAGTGCAATGAACTAGTGCAATGGGTGAAAGGTGTGTCTAGACAGCTTATTCTTGTTTACAGCAATAGTATCACACTGTAAGGGTGTCTATAGAATGTTACCACTCCCTCTTAATGACATTCCCTCACAGAGTTAGAACCACCTTAAAACACAGTTCTGTCCAGAACATAAGGGCCATATGTATGAACTGGTACTGCAGTAATCAGGTAAGCCAAGTTCAACTTGGAACCTTGCAGACTTTTATCTTTTACCCATCTGGATGGGTATAATTAATGGCTAAAGATTGTACTGGTAACTGGGGAACCAGACCAGAGCCGTGTGTGCTTCCTAGCTGAGGGACAGTAGTCCATGCCATGGTACTGCAAAAGCAGGCCACAAGAGGACATTGTTACATCTAAGGACTAGTATTGTATTTACTTCCCTCCCTCCAATCTGTGAACTGAACAGGACCCCTCCCTACCTGATACCTTTAATAAATATTATTTTCATTCACCTTAACTTCTGTGTTGCTCCATTTTATCTGGGCTCTCAATGTCTGGAGCTCTTGGCTGAGGAGTTGTATGGGATTTCTTCAGATCTATCTATCGCTCCCTCACAGGAGATCACCTCCAGAGAGCCTCTCATTTATGAACTTTATCAGACAAATGGGACAAGCTCTACCAGATCTATGAGCAGATGCCAAAGGATTGTTTAACTTAATGAAAGACACTATGTTTAAAAATTAGGAAGCGCCCCTTCTGGTTCCTGTAGCTCCACGAAAGCTTGACTTCTTATACAAAGTGCAATCTTGCCCAGGATTTGACAACCCTCAACTCCAATATCAATCACTCCTTGTAGAGTCTGCGTTAAAGAAGACTAGCAGCTCCAGAACCTATACTAGCACCCCTCTTGTTAGAAAAGGAAGAACTTTAGACAGATTTGGCTGTAAACCTTTTCAGAACTCAATGTTAACCAGTAGAATATTGAGTTACAATTTTTATATGACCTTTTACATGAAGTCATGAGTACAAAAACTATCTCATTATAAACAATTTATTCCTGATGACAAATTAAATGAGTTTCAACATCTTTCTAATGACTTGTTGGAAACAAGGAAGTATATGACTAGATCAGTCTTTGATGCCTTTGGTGCTATTTCATGAGCATCAGCATTATCTTCTGCCAAAGGGGACAAACATGGCTAAGAGTTTCTGACTTGGATTCCAATGTTCAAGAACACTTAGCCAATATCCCATGCTTAGGTGATTTGCTCTTTGGGGAAAAAATAGAGGAGGCCATCAGAGTGGTCATTGACTTGTGATCTTTATCAGCTTCAAGATCTTCTAAATCCCAGCCTATCAAACGGTTTTACAATCCTAAGTGCTCTTTTTACTACAGTAAACTCTCAGTTATCTGGTACCCATGGGGATTGGTGGATGCCAGATAACTGTAGTTTCTGGTCGTTTGAGAGTTACTTTAAAAATAGTTTGTCTCCCTCCCATCCCCCACCCCTACTTGTAGGTTCAGCATCTGTTCTTCCCTTCTTTCTGGGTCACTTTCCCTCCTCCCTTCCCTCACTTTTGGGTTCAGTATCCATCAATCTCCCCTGCCCTTCATCCTCTAGGATGAGTATTCATGTCCTTTTCTCACCCCCACTTAAGGGTCTAGCATCCATGGCAGCCGGTCCTAACAATACCTCTCCCTCCGGCCTCCGAAGCAGCAGGCAGCCGGTTCTGACATCCACTCCCTCCCTCCCTTACTTGAAGCAGCAGAGCATATATCTCCCTCCCTCCCTCAAAGCAGCAGAGCCAGTCCTGACAAACCCCCCTCTCTCACACGAAGCAGCAGAGCTGGTCCTGATAACTGCCCCCCCCCCAAAAAAAACAAAACAAATACCTCACCTGCTGCAGTAGTGGCAGCCAGTGTGCAGAGGCAGCTTCATAAGCAGGCTGCTTCTGGTCAGTCCCAACAGGGCCTTTTCTCTGCTGCATCAGAAGTGATGCGGCAGAGGAAAGGCCCTGCTGGGATTGGCTGGAAGTAGCCTGTTTGTGGTGCTGGCGCTGCCTCTGCTCATCGGCTGCCACTACTGCTTTGGGTAAGTGAGGGAGGGGAGGTTGTCAGGACCGCCTCTGCTGCTTTGGGTGAGAAAGAGGGAGGGAGGGGGCTAGAGGAAGAGAGATATGTGGCTGCTGCTGCTGCTTCCAGGGCTGGAGGGTGGTAGATAGGGGGGTTGTTGGATCAGAAGCACAACTTTAGAAGTTGTCTGAGGAGTGCAGGAGACTAATTTTTTTGACAGTTAGTTGAGAGAGCTGGTTAGTTGAATGCTGGTTAACTGCCTCTTTGAGAGCTCCTCCTCAAAATTGCCTCAAACAACAAAGGGCTCAAAGGGCCCAACTGCAGATTCAGCAGAAATCTTAGCAGTCTTTTTGACTTTTTACTAAAGAGCCTAGCCAGCATACTGCAGCCTAAATCCCCAACCCTTCCTATAGGGGGATGTCTCACTCGCTTCTATCACTGATGGTCCCTCATAACATCAGAACACTGGGTCCTACAAATAGTGAGACAATGTTACGCTCTTCATCTAAAAAACATTCCTCCAAACCATCCTCCTAGAGAATATTCTTTCAGTTCCCAACAGACCATTCTTCTTCACCAAGAGCTCTCAACCCTCCTCCAGCTCAACACGATAAAGCAAGTTCCTCTGCAGAAGAGGGGCTGAGGTATTTCCTTATTTGTCCAATAAGGTATTTCCTTATTTGTCCAATCCTAGATCTCCATGCTCTCAACAAATACTTAGTAAAGGAGAAGCTCAGAATGGTCTATCTGGGACTCCTATTAACCACTTTTAGAGAAAAATGACTGGCTTTGCTGTCTAGATCTCGAGGCCTACACTCGCATTCCCATCCTTCCAGTCCCCTGCGATTCAATAAGGAATTTGTTCTGGGTAGAGGGAAGAATACTTTTATCACTTGGGAAATTAAAGGGCTGGTGTGTGTGTGTGTGGGGGGGGGGGGGGGGACAGTTTTTGGAGTTGGTTACCAGAGAGGTCAAAACCTTTGGGGAATTACAGGATAGGTATGGGCTGTTTCCCCCGGGATCTCTCTCCCTACTTTCAGTTAAAACATTAGAAACATAGAAAATGACGGCAGAAAAAGGCTATGGCCCACCAAGTCTGCCCTCCCCAATGACCCACTCCCCTAATTTCTTCCATGAAGAGATCCCACATGCTTATCCCATTTTCTTTTAAAATCAGGCATGCTGCTGGCCTTGATTACCTGCAGTGGAAGATCATTCCAATGATCAACCACCCTTTCGGTGAAGAAATACTTCTTGGTGTCACCATGAAGTTTCCCACCCCTGATTTTCAACGGATGCCCTCTTGTTGTCGTTGGTCCCTTAAGAAAAAATATATCTTCTTCCACCCCGACACGGCCCGTGACATATTTGAACATCTCAGTCATGTCTCCCCTCTCTCTGCGCTCCTCGAGTGAGTACATCTGCAACTTACCCAGCCATTCCTCATACAGGAGATTCTTGAGACCTGATACCATCCTGGTTGCCATTCGCTGAATCGACTCAACTGTCCGCACATCCTTTTGGTAATGTGGCCTCCAGAACTGAACACAATATTCCAGATGAGGTCTCACCATGGATCTATACAATGGCATTATGACTTCCGGCTTCCTGCTGACGAAACTTCTACGGATACAACCCATCATTTGTCTAGCCTTGGATGAAGCTTTCTCCACTTGATTTGCCGTCTTCATGTCTTCATTAATAATTACCCCCAAGTCTCGTTCTGCTGTAGTCCTTGCTAGGGTCTCACCATTTAGGGTGTAAGATCTGCATGGGTTTCTGCTGCCCAGGTGCATGACTTTACACTTTTTGGCATTGAAACTTAGTTGCCAAGTCGTGGACCAATGTTCCAGTAAGAGCAGGTCTTGTGTCATACTGTCTGGCACTGTGCTTTTGCCCACTATGTTGCATAGTTTGGCGTCATCGGCGAATAATGTAATTTTACCTTGAAGCCCCTGAGCCAGGTCGCTTACGAAGATGTTAAATAGGATCGGACCCAAGACCAAGCCCTGCGGCACACCACGGATCACCTCTGACATTTCGGAGAGGGTACAGTTCACCACCACTCTCTGATGTCTACCTCTAAGCCAGTCTTTAACCCATGTAGTTAATGTTTCACCTAACCCTAATGAACTCATTTTGCTCAATAACCTGCGGTGTGGGACACTATCGAAAGCTTTACTGAAGTCCAAGTACACGACGTCCAGGGACTCCCCCATATCCAGCTTTCTTGTTACCCAATCAAAGAAGCTGATTAGATTGGATTGGCAGGACCTTCCCTTTGTGAATCCATGTTGATGGGGGTTACGCAAATTCTCCTCGTTCAGGATCGTATCTATCTTGTGTTTGATTAGTGTTTCCATAAGTTTACTCACTATCGAGGTGAGACTCACCGGTCTATAATTTGCAGCCTCTGGGATGCTGGGGGACTTATTACTGGTACTGATACTAAGAAAGGGGATAATTTCTGAAACTTAAATTCTATATGGGGGGGAGACCTTGCAATACATGAAGGCTTGAAAGGCAGATATGGGGAGTCCCTTAACATTAGCCAAGTAGAAAATCACCTGGAAACATACTATATCCCTGTGTATGGCCACACTTTTGATAGAGAATGGTTATAAAGCCCTGTTAAGATGGTATTACATCCCAACATGCGTGGCCAGATTGGGAGGTAGGGGAATAAGAGAATGTTAGAGAGGCTACAAAAGAGAGGGCACCAATTTGTATATGTGGTGGGACTTTATAATGATTCAGGGGTTTTGATCTGAAGCCTTCAATAGATTATCCTAAATTTTGGGACACAACATAGAAGCCCAGATGGAGCTGGTATTTCCTCACCATTACGAGCCTGACTTGGAGGCAAAGGAAGTGGTTTTTTATAAATTGTTCTTTACTGCTGCTAGACTGGTGTTGGTAGTGGTTTGGAAGCAGCTAATGAGACTTCACTGGATATTAGTAATTCAAAAATTGGAGGAGTGGTATGTTCTGTATAAACTTGCAGCTTTGAAATATTTGAGAATGAGAAATTTTGCTTGAAACTGGAAACAATCTGAGGCATGGAAGAGGATCCATATGTTGGAAAAGGGGAGACTTGGGGGAGTGGGATTTGAAAGAGTTTAAAGTGGGTGCATTGAATAGGGGTTAACAGACATCTGGATTTATCTGGGCTGTCTAGGTGTCCGGACAGTTTCCTGGATTGGAGGGAGTTATGTCTTGGTTTTGGACTCTCTCTCCAATCCAGCCCCCACCCCGGAGTCTGTTCTGGCTCTCGTGAGTCTCCCCTGTCTCTAGTACCTCTCCGGCGCTGCAATTTAAAACTTCAGGCAGCCTGCAGCTTTAGCAGTGAGATCCTTCTGATATCGGCCTGCCCCAGAAGCCTTTACTCTGCAGCACTTCCTATTCTCGTGTAGGTGGGACGCTGCAGAGTGAAGACTTCTGGGGCAGGCTGACGGCAGAAGGATCACATCACAAATGCTACCGGCTGCCCAAAGTTTTTAAATTGCAACACTGGAGAAGGTACTAGGGACGGGGAAACTCACGAGAACCAGACCAAACTCCGGGGTGGCCCGGGTAGGTGCTGGAGAGAGAGAGAGAGAGAGAGAGATGCTGTGCTGGATGGGGAAACAGTTTAGTGGGAGGCAGGGGCGGGGCAGGGCAGTAGGTGGAACGGAGGCAGGGCAGGGTCAAGAATCTTTTTTGACTTAGAAAATATGGTAACACTAGCATTGAAGGAATCACGTGCACCTATGTTATAGATGATCTGTAACTGTTTTCTGTGTTGTGAGAGTTGATACACTATTGTTATTATATCTAAAAACTCAATAAAGCTTTCATTTAAAAAAAAAAAAATGAGTAGCATAATTGCATTTTTTAAAGTTTTGTTAAGAATGTGTATGTGGGCAGGGGGATGGAAGCCTTAACAATAAAGAAATTAATATGCGCTATATAAGAAGTATGGAAAATATGCGCTTTATATATGAAGTACAGAAAATTCACAGAAAATCATTGCATTTGTGTTGTGCAGAAATTTGGCCAAGCTTCCTGAGGACACTTTATTTATTCTGGACCATGAAGAAGGAATTGGTGGATTAGATGCTCACTTAGGAAACCTTTCCAAACTGATGGAAAACTCTGCTGAAAGGTTTACAAATTACTACTTTATTTTTCAAGTCTTCCTCCAGCTTTTTGGTTCTTTCATAAATTGCAGTAAATGAGGCCGAATAATTCTTTATGTAAAGAAGCCTAGCAATTGAGAATGTTTGATCAAAAAGCTAGAAGTAGAATTTACAATAATTTCAAGAGACATTTCTTGTGCTGAAAACCTTATTGCGAGACAAGTCAGTACAGACTACCACATATTCAGCTTTTTCATACTACAGCCAACTATACTCTCATTTCTCAGTGTTCCTAGTTAAATCTTCCATCTCAAACAAACCAACTAAATTTAAGATATTGTTGTCAGAATTGTTTAACTAGCAAGGGAAAAAGGAGTCTATTATTTGTTTTCAGCAGGGGGGGAGTTGGTGGTTGTTGCACGAGTCTTGAAACAAAAAGAAGCCATTGGCTTTTGGGTTATATTTCAGTAAGCAAAGATATTTATTTATTTATTTGTTAATTTGTATAGCCCGTCCTCCCCAGAAGCTCAGAACGGGTTACAATAAAATAAAATAAAAATAAAAAATTAGGTACTTAGAAATTCCCTATCTGTCCCGAAGGCTCACAATCTAGCTAAAGTACCTGAGAAAACAATTATTAAATAGTAAAGATATAATAATTCAAATAATAAAACTAAAATCCATTAAACATATTCAGATAGGAAAGATAGAGATAGAGACAAGAAATGTACATCCCAACAAGTATTCAGTGAGTAAATTAAATTAAAATTAAATTCTTCTCTTGGTGGTCATGTTTCAGTTTGACTGAAGTGTTCAAACCAGAAGCTCTTTGGAGAGAGAAGGTTAGCTCCTTATCAAAAGTGCTAAAATCATAAACTTTTAAAAGCTGTCTGTATGGAAGATAAAACCAAATCTGTAAAATGTTAAGGGTTCTGCAGAGTAATGCTCCTTTTGAACAAAGACTCTCTAACAATGATCTCTTTTTGTAATCCATTTTTTTCTATTCCTTTTCCTTGTGCACCAGTGAAAAACTGAGAAGTTTAATCATCGACTTCCATAAACCACAGTTTCTGCAGCATTTAAGCTCTGTGCTTCCTCTTGAAGCAAAGGACACGGTTGCTAACATCTTAAAAGGTACTTGGCATTGCTCTTTGTCTTTGTCTATAGCTTCCTTCATTTCTTCATTCTGCTTCTATTTGGAAATTCTTTTACTGTTATTCATAATTAAAGTGGGCCTGTTTTTTGTATAATGGTATCAGACATGATCAGTGAAACCTTCAACCATTTTTTTAAATTATTATTTTAAATCTTAAAAGTGAAATAAAAAATGGATTTATATTAACTAGAGCAGTGGTGCTTAGACTGGTCCTTGTGCTTCTCACCTATCTAGCAAGTTGCAACTTCAAGATTGCTATCATACCAAACCATACCATACAGTTTTTATATCCCGCAAATTTCAGCTAGGAATTTCTAGTGCAATAGGCACTACATTCTTGAATATTTGGGTTGTGTATCTCTGCTTGTGAGACATTCTGTAGAGAGCCTCATTTACATTTTTCTGTTCCGCCTCCCAGGACTCTGGGCTGTCCTCTAATTCTATAACTAACACAGATAGGATGAAGAGATCTCCATATAAGTCATAACCAAAGAAAATATATGATTTCATCAACAGTTCAAGATGGAATTCAATTAATTTTTTATCATTAATTTTTTACAATTTTTATTTATTTATTTATTCGATTTTTTAGCCCGTCCTCCCAAAAGAGCCCAGAACGGGTTACAATGAATATATTGGTGCATTAAAATTATAAGTAAGATAGGTACTTAGAAATTCCCTTACTGTCCCGAAGGCTCACAATCTAACTAAAGTACCAGGAAAAATGACAATTAGAAGAGTAATAAAGAAAGAAAATAGAGATAGAGGAGAAAAATAAGAAAATAAACATACTAATAAGATTACAATGATCTAAAGGAATTTGAAAGGTTAAAAAGAGGGGAGATAAGAATAGATGCAGAGGGAGAACCGTTGAAGCAATAGAATTCTGGGGAAATTTAAATTCAGAGAAGAAAAAATCTCATTGATCAAAAACCTCTCTATTTTAAAATTTTCTATATAGCTTTTATTATAATTTTGAAATAAATATTGCACTTAAAGCAGTAAATTCAAGAAAGTGCAACTTATCTCAGACACGCTGTGTAGTGAAAATCTCCCACTGCCCGAAGAACCAAATGATAGTTCACCCAATTCCCAACGGGACCCATTTCGCTGTTCACACAGGCTTTTTCAAGGGTCAAATATTTATGCAGGGGAAATTGTTTTGTGGAAACTCACTGCACTGACACCAGCGTGCACACCTTTCAATAAAGGTTCATTTAAAAAAAAAAAAAACGCCAATGATATTAAAAACACGCATAGTAAGTCTGTTCTGCTCATATTACAACATTTAACATTTATCACAAAATAAACATGAATCCTGTATAACATATAACGAGGTGGAAGAACAAGCCACCTACCTGGGTGCAACCTGCACCAACAGTGTTGGAGTTCTGGAAGATTCCCCACCAGAGTCTTCAAAGAAGAAGTGGACTTTCCTATCCTTGACTTTGCTGGGCTAAGGATTGAAACAAGATATCCAGAAATACTTACATGTCTGAGACAGCAAGCAAGCTAATTAACATCCGACAGGGTGGATTTAAAGAATGATGTGCCTGTTTGCTAGAAAGATTAAAGTAAGAACCTAATCTTCCCTTCTAGTACAATAGACACATGTTCAAGAATGATGTGCCTATTTACTAGAATGAAGGTTATTGAGGTAAGCACCTAATATTCCTATGCAGATTGCCCTGCTTTCAGAAATTATGCAAATATACTGCTGAAGAAAACCTTACAGTAATCAGCTCTTGAAGGTGGCTGCATAGGCTTCAGACTAGAGGTTGACCAAACTTCTGTCACTTCAAATGCAAATTAGCTATTGTAAAAAACAAACAAACAAACACCGTAGCTTTTAGTTTTTCATTAGATGAGATCCATGTGTGCAGAGGCTATTTTGCTTCAAGGTAAAATATGATCTTTCGTTATTTAAATAATTATACATATACTAGCTTTGATTCTATTTGAGTGATTCTAAAGAATTTCCAGGCTCTGTTAGTTATGATGAAGAAAGCAGCATTTTAATCAACTTTGTGACATGTAGAAAGTAGATTTTATGAGAGAGGAACCTGTAGTAATTGTTTTCAAGCACAAGTACTGGTGAGATTATAGTATTTGGTAGGGAAATAATATTACAATGAAATGAAGTTTATATATTAGAAAATAATTTGAGAAATGTATTGCTATTGATTTGTAATTTTTCAGAGCATATAAACATCATTCAAGTTTCCAAGTTACAAGCTTAGATTTGACTTAGGGCTCCTTTTATGAAGGTGCGCTAGCAGTTTTATCGCACGCACCGGATTAGCACACGCTAGCCAAAAATCTACTGCCTGCTCAAAAGGAGGCGGTAGCGGCTAGCGCACGCAGCAATTTAGCGCACGCTATTCCGCGTGTTAAGCCCCTAGCGCACCTTCGTAAAAGGAGCCCTTAGTTTTTCCTGGGTGGTATATTATCCAAGCAGTTTATAATCATAATATGCTCAAAATACAGACAAGAATTGCAATTGCATAAGAGAAAGAAAAGAGGAAAATAGGTTAGAAAGTGTTAAGTTAAGAAATGACTGACGCCATCTAGAGAGGCATCCAGGTCCATCTCAGGAAGTGAGGTACCCCTAAAGCAGGGGTGTCAAACTCAATCACATAAGGGGCCGAAATCTTAAAAAAAGACTAAGTCGCGGACCAAATTTTTAATTAAGATATTTAGGGGTCCTTTTATTAAGGTATGCTAACTGATTTAGTGCACGCTAAATGTGTACCTAAATAAAGGACCCCCATAAATATAGGATTACAACGTCTCCAACCCCACACTGGCTCTGTGGTGTAAACAAAATAAATATTGTAATCACAAAACAGAAAATAAAATTATTTTTTTCTACCTTTTGTTGGTCCCAGGTTCTGGTTGTCTTCTGATAACTTGATTGCCAGGATCTCCTACTCATTTGTCATTTTCTTCTTTCTCCATGCTAACCATCCATCTTTCATTTCTATCCTCCCCTTCCATTTCCCTTCCCTCCCCCGGAGGTCTGGCATCTTTCCTTTTTTGTGTGTCCATATTTGCAGCTGCAGCAATGGACCCCTCCATCCCAGATCCACCATCTGTCCGTTTCTCAACTACCCATTCATCTAGCATCTCTCCTTCCTTCCCCACCACCCCAGGGTCCACCATCTCTCCATTTCTCTTCTCAACTACCCTCCTATCCAGTATCTATCCCCCTCCACACCATCCCTTGTATCCAACTTCTCTCTCTTTCTGTTCCTTCCCTCCCTCCCTCCCTCCATCCCATTGCTCACCATCTCTTTCTCTCTCCTCTGTTTTATTTCTTTCCCACTCCACCCCAATCTCCCTCCAAGCAAACATATTCCCTTTCTTATTAGCCTCTCTTTTTATCCCTCCCTTCCTTAGTTCAGCATTTCCTCTCTTGTCCCTCTTCATTGAGCATCTTCCTCTTTCCTCCCTGCTTTTCCCTCCCACATGTCCAGTATCCACTCTGTGTCCTTACTCCCTCTCTCCATGCTTATGATCTCCCTTTGTCATTCTTCACCCACCCCTGATCTAGCATTTTCTTGGTCCCCCTGTTCCCTGCAGTATCCATTATCCCCATTTGTGTCCCTAAATGTCTGTATCCTTATTCTCCCCTCACTCCTCAGTCCGGCACATACACGTCAGGACCCCTCCTTCTCTCCCTCTGGGCACTTCTACACCAGGGCCCACCCCTGTCCCAAAGGCCTGCATGTTTTCCCCCCTTCTTCCCGGTCTCACCTTCATATTTGGCCTGCCGTTCCTACCCTCCCTCCATCCCAGCTTCCTGGTCTCCTCTGACCAGCTGGCAACGGCTGCTGCTGCTGCTCTTCATGCCTGGTCTCCTCTTCAGAGCAGCCTGCTGAGAATCGCTGGCCTGCTTTGGCGAATCTCGCAGGCCTCTGTCGACCTTGGTAGCACGTTCCCTCTGACGCGATCCCGCCCCTTCTCTGACGTACGGGATCGCATCAGAGGGAATGTGCTACCGAGGTTGACAATGGCCTGCGAGGTTCGCTACAGCCGGCCAGCGATCCTCAGCAGGCTGCTTTGAAGAGGAGATCAAATGAAGGCAGATGCAAGTGAATATAAAGTTGAAAATGTCTGGTGGGCCAAATTTTAACTCACTGCGGCCAGATTTGGCCTGCTGGCCAGAGTTTGACACGTCTGCCCTAAAGACTATATGAGGCTCATTTTCAAAAAATCTAGATGTCCAAAAGAAGGCATAAATTGGCACTTGGGCATCTTACTAGTCAAAACGTCCAAGTAGGCATTTTTGAAACTAACTTTAGATGTTTTTCTGGTCATTTTGTCTCCAGTGTGTGTAAATCTTAAGGAGACGTGTTAGTTGTGTTTTGGATGGGCTTAGTATTTGGACGTTTTACGTTAGTCAAACATATTTTACAAAACGTCCAGGGCAGAAGTTGGACATTTTGGGCTAGACCTGTTTTTAAAACTAATAAGGGCCAAAAAGGTACCCAAACTGACCAGATGACCACTGAACGGATGAAAATATGCCCCCCCCCCTAAGATATCTGCTTGAAACAATACATATCTGTCTCTATGACAGCTGCAGATACTATGGCCTGTCCTAGTAGAGTTGCAAGCAGGTCTCTGGAGTAGCCTGGTAAACAGTGCCGTGGACTACAGAGAAGGGGAGCCAGGCCCATATGTCACCCTAACTAGTACACTTGTGGTGGAAAGTATGAGCCCACCAAAAGCCTACTATACTGCCAAATAGGTGACACCTGCAGGCATAAGGGTTATTGAGGTGGTACACAGGTGGGTACAATAGGTTTTTAAGGGCTCACCATATAATGTATGGGGGTTAAGGTGAGATATGTACCTGGCACACTTAATGTAAAGTTCACAGCAATGCTTTCTACAGTACCTACTGGCAGCCTGAAGACCAAGTTTGTCCCATGAACCTGTGAGACAGAGTTCTTCTCTATTTGTCCCAGCTGCACTCCTAAGCTGAAGCAGACAGAAACATGGCAAAGTGAGTAAGGCTTTTATAGCCTATGGGAAAAATCAGGGAGGTGGGACTCCAAAAGTGAAATTTGAAGGCTTCTGCAGTCAGAGCCAAGGTCCCCACCTCTAAAACCCTTTTCCCTGCATTTTTTGTGCTTTAGGGGAGTTTCCATGGGCCATTTTTGGTATGATTTTGCTAGTGGTGGCCATCTTGGATTTTAAATGATTTTTTTTTTTTTTTTAAAGCCTCCACCTACCTTAAAATCCTCTTGGTAGGGAGTTTATGCAGAAATGGGAATTTAGGCCTCCCCATTTTCAGCTTACAGGTCTAGCCTTCCCCACCCTCAAAGTAAAGGAGGAAGGTGCTCATACAGATTTAGGAGAAGGAGATGCTGATACTGGTGAAACAGTTATTTTTAGAAATTATGCATTAACCATTGTGTTCCTCTTGCTTTGTGTATAGGTTTAAATAAGCCTCAGAAGCAGGCAATGAAACGGGTACTGCTTTCAAAGGATTACACACTGATTGTGGGCATGCCTGGAACAGGGAAAACCACCACCATATGTAATCTGGTAAGGCTCTTGCAACTAGAAAATATTTGAGGTAGCAATATATTTTTTTTCTGTGTGATACTAGGTATCTAATATACTATTACATGATAAAGAAAGCATGATATACTCCTGTTTCCTGTACATCCTTACCAGACTAGTCTGGACGAGTGGTTATGTTCTGCCAGTAATGGAGTCAGCATAAAGCATGCCAAGGAGTGGAATGAATGTGCATGACAAATTCCCTCTCTGTCTCCCCACCCCACCCCACTTTTTCACTCCCTCATCAAACTTAAATTGAATACCTTAGCTGGTAGAGATTCCCAAGTTCTGCTAGCTGAAGACATTGTCAGCCCGCCAAAACTCTGGGCTGTCAAAACACAATGGCATTATTGTGTAGCCCCACCCAGCAATGGTGCACCATTGATGTAGCTAGTAGGGATCCCCAAACCCCATTGATCGAAGACAACCTCAGTCTGCTGAACCCCTTGGCTTTCGGAACACTGTGGTAGTCAGCAGCAGTGGCTTCTGCCGCTGACTCCAGCACCTTGTGCGTGCCCAGTTTTTGCATATGAAACAAGCATGTGCAAAAACTAAGCTTATGTGGGATGGTGGTGTAAGTGACAACTGTTGACTGCTGCGGTATTCTGACTGCCTGGCAGTTTGGTGTGCTGGCTAACCTCATTTTACAGGCGGTACGTTCCTGGGAATTGAAGAGGCTCAGACATCGGAAACACCCAAGCTGGACCCCATTTTGAAAGCCATTTGGAAGTAGTCAAATGTCTATATTTCCCCCAATCCATTCAGAAGAGTGTGGAAATGAAATGAGAAACCACACACAACCACACCCTCAACAGTATCACAGCATACATATACTCATGACGAGCATTACTTTGTTTTCCAAGAAAAATATGCAATAATGCTGGCGATGTTCACACACCAGAGATCCAGCACCTAGGCCAACTTTCTAAACCAAAAACTCCCATGAGATAGGAAAAAGCCTCAGAACCCCTCCTCCACCAGCAAATAATGCAACTAAAAATGGAGAACTACACTGAGGTAAAGTTACTTCATCTTAAAAAACCTCCTCAAGTGATTATTTAAACAAGAAAAAAGGCCTTGTGCAATGCAGAGCTTCTGGTGTAGAACAAGTCACCACAGAATAATACAAAGATGGAGAAGTACTTATCTAAGGTTTAATCCACCGCACACCGACGATGGCCAGCGTTTCACTAAATTCTAGCTGCCTCAGGATGTGAAGGTGTTGGTTCTTCCCTTGGAAGGATATATAAATACATACTTCTCTCTCCTTCCAAATTGAATTCCGTAGCTATAACAGCATAGTATAGTCTTTGATGCTGTCATATGCTTCTCCAGAAAACTCCATATCTCATCATGGCTGCTCCTCAAACATAGAGCGCGGGACACCCCACCCTTCTAAATAATCCTCTCTTTAAGTCTGTAAGCTGTCAATCAATAGCAAAGCTAATCACCTCACAGTTCACAAAATACCGTAGAACATAAACCAGATGCATATGAGAGGGGCAAATATTAACAAATCACAACTCACAGGAGAGAAATTATTTTATTAATATGTTAAAATCAAATGATACCACTCAGTGAAGGAATTAAGAGCCCCAGGCTCCTCAGTATTTAAAGTATGGATCCAGAATAATTCTGTTTGTAAAAGTAACTGTCTCCTGTTCATACGGTTCTCATGTATATAATCTGTTGCACAGCATCTCAGGTTTTTAAACACGTGATCATATTCAAGACAATGGGACACAATTGGGGCTTGTAATTTATTCATGTTAAGACAGCTCTTATGTTCTGTAATATGTGACTTTAGGGGACGTGAAGTCTGCCCCACATAGATCTTAAGACAAGGACAAATAAGTAGATTTACCACATGACTAGTGAGACATGTTGTCTTATAAAGTACAAAAATTTCTCTCCCTTTAGAGGGATGATGGAAACTGTTATTAATGTCAATTGTTATGTCACAGATCTGACAGGTATTACACCTGGAATGACTCCCCAAAGCTTGTGCCTGGTGGTGTTGTGCTCAGTGTTGTTGAGAATAAACATCAGAGGCTTGAACCCAGTGTTGTTGAGGATAAGCATCAGAAGGGCTTAATAGCTCTTTAAAGTTCCTTTGACGGGAAAATGCTAACCTCAAAGTGGAATTCTCGAATGCAGGATCTGTATTGATTATGCTCCAATGTTGGCGTATAGAATGCACTACTTTCTTCATAGCTGGAGAATATTGTAACATGTGTAATTGCCTGTGTGTCTACAGAACAGTCACTTGGGATAAATAAGTCCCGATTAGTGTGCTTAGCTGTTTTATAAGCTTTCTTGATAACTCAAGATGAATAACCTCTCTCCTGTAACCGATGAGAAAGGCTTGAACTCTGCTGTTTGAAATCAAACAAATCCGAGCAAATGCATCTATACCTAAGAAATTGTGATGTAGTAAGTATTAGAGGGTGATTGCTAGAAAAATCCAGAAATGTGTTTCTATCACACTTGTGTTGTTGTTACTGTTTCATTTGTGTTGTTGGTACTAGTAATGGAATGAGGAGCACCAGATTTTTTTTTTTGTAGGTAGCCAGAGTTATGACCAAGCTCTACCCCCTCAAGCAGGAGGCTCAGCTGAGGCTACTGAAGGTGAAAGGATCACAAGGTGGAGGTGTTGCTGAACCAGGGCTTTGAAACTTGTTGCCTTGGACTTTGGATGGAAACTTACTTACGTATTTACTTATCCTAATTCGACACTTACTAGGGAGGGATCTAATACCAATATACATAGTATAGATTTTATAGGTTACAATTTGCCACAGTTACAGAGTAAGGTTTGTCAAAATAAGTTTTATCCTAATTTGACACTACCAATATACATAGTTTACAGAATAAATTTGACATAGTTACAGGATTTATCAGTATAAATTTTTTCTTATGTGACATATATCAAGGATCCAAGTACCAATATACATTAATATTTCTTTGTAATCTATCGGCCTTAGGCAGGGTAGTTAGGTGAAGAGGTATGTTTTTATTGCTTTTCTAAAGTTCAATCCTTTAAGACTGTGTTTCTCAACTTGGTCCTGGAGTACCCTCTTGCCAGTCAGGTTTTCAGGATAACCACATTGAATTTGCATAAACTTGATTTGCATACACTGCCTACATTATATGCAAATGTCTTTCATGCATATTCATTGTGGATATCTTGAAAACCTGGCAATGGGGTACTCCAGGACTGAGTTGAGAAGCACTGCTTTAAGGGATCTGATCTTTGGGGGCAGTGGCTCAGTATGAAGTGGGAGTAGGAATGTTGTTTGGCGGTTTGCAGTTAAAGGGCATGAACAGGGAGACGTTTTGAGTCATATTTCATCCTGGGAGTGGAGGTATTTGTTCAGCATGTATGGAGGAAGCTTAGTCATCATGTAGCCTAGAGCCTTATTGTGCAAGGTTTTGAACACTAGCATCAGGCCCTTTGGCTATGGACAGCCAGTGAGCCAAAATAGAACATGAGAGACAGGGTCACGGGCAATGTTCCCTCTAATTTTTCATAGGCTGTGTGTGCAAAAAATTTCATCTGTGCACATTTTAAAGAAAAACTAAATTTGTGTGTGCTATAAAAATGATTGCCAGAGGGCTCGGAGTTCAGTTATGGGCATTTATGGGCAGGTCTTTGAGTTTAGTATGAATTAATGAAAACACAATGTAATTTTAGTTACACTTTATGTTAGTTACACTTTATGTAACATAAAGTCTCATTTCAATAAACATAAATTATGTTTCATTGAAATGTTTCATTGAGCGCTACCTATAAATAAGGTATCATTGTACTTTTTTACTTAAAATTTAGAAAATAACAGCAATTTAATTTTCAAAGTTTTTCCCTGTGATCTTTCATATTTATCCAGTCCGAATAAATTCTGTCAAGATCTGTTGAGCCTTCATCTTGAAGGTGACTCTTAACACGCATCAGCATTTCCAAATGCTCTAAATGTAAACAATTCCTTTGTTTAGTGTTCAAATTGTTCATTAGACTAAAATCACGCTCACAATCTGAACTAGATGCTAAGAATGTGGCACCAATGTCCATCAATTTTGCTAAATTTGCAAATTGATCATTCTGAAATGCAAATTTCATCATATCTGGAAAGCTGTTTATCAGATTACTTTTGATTTTTTCTGCAACAAGGAATTTTAAGTCATTGTATTGCTGAATAATAACACTTTCCTCTGGAAGAAATTGTTTATACTTTAAACGAAGAGATCTGATATGTCCATTTCCGAAGTCAAAGTCGAATTGTGATATTGCTGTACAGTCAAAAGCAGACCATTCCTCAACTTCATTTTCAGGAAATCTTTCACCCAGATGCAAACATAGGATGTTGATGAAGGTTAATATGGAATTAGTATCCACTGAAACTTTTTCTCCAGACCTCATCCTGTTGTCAAGAAGACTGTTAACTTTCACTCCACTTAACCTTGTCGCCTAAGTATTGCATTCGAAGTTTGTTCAATTTACCCTGTGCAAGATGATAAGCTTCCAATGGTGTCAAACCACGTTTTTGAAATGCCATGGTTAAGGAAGCCAGTTCTGATAAGACATCATTCAAAACTTTAAGTGTAATATGAAATTGTTCACTGTTCAGCTTCTTATAGCAGTACTTTGCAATAGGATCATTATCTTTTGTCTTCTTCAAAATATTTTAACAGGGGATCATAATTTCGAATAATTGCTTTAAGTGCAAAGTGTCTAGATAACCAGTGCACTTCATTCAGATGTCTGAAAGCAATTGATTCACATTCAGATGCATCTGCTATTTCTTGAAATGTGCATCGTTTAGTAGAAGACTGACAGAACACTGTACACAATTCTCATTACAGTTTCTATTTCTTTCATCAATTTTACTTCTTTCCATGAATCTGAAAGTCCCAAATCTTCCTGATGTGCAACACAATGTTGCTGCACTAAATGAGGAATGTCTTTTCTCAGCTGTGCTGCAATACCATCTATTTTGCCCAACATAACAGAGGCACCATCAGAGGTGAACATAACCATTTTATTCAGGTCAAGTTCATGTTTCCTATAGAATTCCCTAATTGCGGCATCAAATAGATGGTAGATCCAAGATAGCCGCAACTCATTAACTGCTGCTCAGACGCCTGGAATCTTGCTCTTACCTGCGATAAGAAATGCCGAAAAGGAGGGGGAAAAGTGCTGGTGCTGCCTCCCGACGCTTAGTACCCCCGTCGGCTACAATTGATGAACTTCTACGGCGATTGCAACGGGAACAAGGATCGCCAGGGACATCACCGCTGGAGAGTATCGCAGCGACGAGTTCCCTAGGGCCCGACATCTCTTTGAGTCCCGACGAACGGATGCCACCCCACCAGCCACAACCACAGGCAGCCAGCTCACCACGAGAGTCGAGTGTATCCGGTCAGGAAGTTCACTCCTCTCAAGAGGCAAGCATGCAGGAGGGCTTGTTGAATGGGACACCTTTGCCTGTAACCGGGACACCAAGTGCTGGAGGAGGACAAGGCTTCACGGAGGTAAATCAGATCCAAGAACAGACTCTAATTACACAACTACAATCATTTTCAGTGGTAAAACCCCCACAAGTCACATTAGAAGTTAATTTGGGGAACACTTTAAATCCTCAAATAAAAAACTTGGACACAGAAATAAAAGTTCAGAAAGAAGAAATTAATACCTTAAAACAAGATGTATCTTTATTAAAGCAGGAAACCAATAAAGAATTAATAACTGTTAAACAAAATCAAGACCTACTGGTTAAAGATAATATAATCATGAGGAGGAAATTAGAAGCTTTGGAGAACAATACTCGGGCTAATAACCTGCGGATTGTAAATTTTCCTAAGATTTTATCAGTTTCCCCTCGAGATATGATAAAGCGATATTTTATAGAGATTCTCAAGATACCTGAAAATTCTCTACCTCCCCTTACAAGGGCTTATTATCTTCCTGTTAAAGCACAAACTCTTCAAAAAGAAAAAGATGAAGGACCTCAGGAACATCCATTGGATATTTCCGCTATATTGGAACAATCGGACAGAGAAGTGGCTACGCCAGCCACTTTTCTGCTGACTGTGGCTTTGGCTCCAGACAAGGACTGGATCCTGAATCTTTACTTCAAGAATAGATCCAAGGATTTCCTGGGTCTCCATATTCAAATTTTTCCAGATGTCTCAAGAGAGACTCAAAAAAGAAGAAGAGAATTCCTAAATTTGAAGCCTGGAGTGACTCAAATTGGGGGATTTTTCTTTTTAAGATACCCATGTAAATGTGTTATTAGATATGGTTCATTGAAATATGTATTTGTAGATCCTTCTCATTTGATAAGATTTATCTCAATGAAACGCCTTGAGAATGAAGTAACAACAGCTCCTATTGGAAATTAGTTCTCGTTATTAGTAGTAGTTAAAGTGCTTCTTTATATTCGTTTGCATTTAATTAAGATACTCTTTAAATTTTGGATCTAGTTTAATTTAGAGGACTTGTGTGTGATCAGGGAAGCTGTATTTTCTTTTCCTATTATAATTTGAGTGAATTATTTTTCAGATTTGAAAACTAATTTTAACAGAGATGTCTTGATCATACTTTTCTGTACAAGATGTTTATGCTTGGAATTTTTATAAAATTGCATAAATAAAAAATAAAAAAAAGAATTCCCTAATTGCTGTTACTATTGATGTAGCATCACCTGCTTCCAACTGTAGCATCCCACCAAATGATGTCCTATACTCATTTGAATTGACTGGCCGATACTTAAAGTAGAGTATTAAGTACTTGACAGAAATGTCTGTGCTTTCATCAACATATGATACGTTGCTAATTTAATGTCTGCCATACGATCATCTTGCACGATGCCATTGATAATTCCAAGAAATTCAAACGCATAGTTTTTGCTTCTCCAGCTATCAGGTATACTAACATACTTCGCCATGTGCTCATTGATATCTTGAACAGAGAGCATTGAGATATTCATCTTAATGGCCAGCACAACACTGTCGACAAGAACCTTAATTTCATCAGGACTAGAACGCTTCCTTTCATTACTAATTTGCCTGTTTTCTTTTTTGGTTGGGTTTTCAAGCAACATGTTTACCAGTCCCCCTCTTAAATTCTGATTTTTACTTCTGAGTTTCCTAATACTGTCGGTATGAGATTTACTTGATAGATGGCGTTTCAGAAAGTCCAGTTTCCAAACATCATCCCATATTTTTCCAGTAAAGAATTTTCCAGTTGCTTTGGCATCTTGACAATAACACACAACTCCATCGTCTTCGCCATAGGTAAATATTTCACACAGTCGAACACGCATTGTATTTCGAGATTCCGGTGTCTCCGTTTCAACAATTTCTTCAAGCCATTCAGACCTAAAAGCTGTTGCAGCTCTCTTGCGTTTTACACTTTTCACCATTCGCGGTTTAGACATTTTAAGAGTTATATCTGGTTGCAATTTAATAAACGAATGCAGTTATTACATTACATTCCATTCCATTAGTGACTTCTATTCCGCCTGTACCTTGCGGTTCTAAGCGGATTACATTGGAAGATAACTGGACATTTCCAGGAAGTTACATTACATTGGAAGATAGTTGGTTTCAAGTTACATAGTGAGGTTTCTGGTTATATTTTGTGACATAGAGAAGAAGTTACCAGTGGGATGGGTTTCAAGTTGTATTTAGTGACGTAGAGAGGAAGTTACCAGATGGGTGGGTAGTACGCGGGAAATTTGCAGAGGGTATAGGAGGAGGGGGAGGTTAGGTTAACTGAATATGTTTTTTGAATAGTAGTGTTTTTATTTCTTTTCGGAATGCTTTAAAGTGATCTGTCCTTGCCTAAAGCAGGGGTCCCCAATCTGCTTCCCTTCCCACTGCCCTCCCCCAAGCCACCGCAATCGGGGAACAGGCCAGCGCCCGAGGTCTTAGTTCTCCCTGCATATCTTCCCCAGCTCAGAACCGACCAATTCTCGCCACCCGACTTCAATTCTAACGTCGGGGAGGAAGTTCCGGGCCAGCCAATCGCTGCCTGGGCTGGCCTGGAAGTTCCTCCCCGACGTTAGAATTGAAGTTAAAATTGACGTCGGGTGGCTTGAATTGGTCGGCCCCGCGCTGGGGAAGATAAGCAGGGAGAGTTAAGACCTCGGCGCTGGCCTGTTCCCCGATTGCAGCAGTGGCAGCCTGTTACCTGATTGCGGTGGTGGTGGCCTGTTCCCCAATGGTGGTGGCTTGGGGGAGGGCAGGGAGAAGTAAAGAAAGAAAGGGGGGACAGGGAGACAGAAAGAAAGAAGGGAAACGGGACACAGACAGAAAGGGGCATGGAAAGAGAAAGACAGAAAGAAAGAAAGGGCATGGAGAAAAAAAAAAAGAAAGAAAGGGGGCATGGAGAGAGAGAGAAAGAAAGAAGAGGGCAGGGTGAAAGAAATAAAAAGTTGGGGGAGGGATGGAGACAGATGCCAGACCAGGGGAAAGGAAGGAAGGAGGGAGGGAGGGAGAGAAAGGAAAGAAAGAGATGTCAGACCATGGAAATAGGGACAGAAGAGAGAGATAGAAGGGAAGGTAAGACATGGAAACGTAGATTTTGAAAAGAAAGCAGAAAAATTGAATATTAAGTTAATGCCAAAGATGGATGCAAGGCAGAAAGTGAAGACGGAGAGAAAACCAGTCAAAGGACAAGAAGATCCTGGAAACATAGTTACCGTATTTTCGCGGATATAACGCGCACCATTGTAAAACGCGCACAGGGGTATAGCGCGCAGAAATCACGATGATATGTACAAAAACTTTTCTATACCGCGCTCAGGCATATAACGCGCATGCTGCCCGACTCTCCTCTGGCCACCCCGACTCTCCTTTCGCTCTCCCCGACTCTCCTCTGGCCACCCCGATTCTCCTTTCGCCCTCCCCGACTCTCATCTGGTTGCCCCGACTCACCCTGACTTTCGGTGCACTGCCCCGACTCTCCTTTGGTTGCCCCGACTCACCCCGACTTTCGGTGCACTGCCCCGACTCTCCTCTGGTTGCCCCGACTCACCGTTCACCCGCCCCTGACTTTCGGTGCACTGCCCCGCCTCTCCGTGCCTGTCCCCCTTGAAGTCCTGTCCCCCCTTGAAGGTCTGCCTGTCCCCCCTTGAAGGTCTGCCTGTCCCCCCTTGAAGTCCTGTCCCCATCCTGAAAGCCTGATGCCCCCCCTCGACGTCCGATTCTTCTCCCCCCCCGGCAGGACCACTCGCACCCCCACCCCGAAGGACCGCCGACTCCCCGACAATATCGGGCCAGGAGGGAGCCCAAATCCTCCTGGCCACGGCGACCCCCTAACCCCACCCCGCACTACATTACGGGCAGGAGGGATCCCAGGCCCTCCTGCCCTCGACGCAACCCCCCCCCCCCCAACGCCCGCCCCCCCCCCAAGAACCTCCGCCCGTCCCCCAGCCGACCCGCGACCCCCCTGGCCGACCCCCACGACACCCCCACCCGCCTTCCCCGTACTTTGTGTAGTTGGGCCAGAAGGGAGCCCAAACCCTCCTGGCCACGGCGACCCCCTAACCCCACCCCGCACTACATTACGGGCAGGAGGGATCCCAGGCCCTCCTGCCCTCGACGCAAACCCCCCTCCCTCCAACGACCGCCCCCCCCCAAGAACCTCCGACCGACCCGCGACCCCCCTGGCCGACCCCCCCACCCCCCTTCCCCGTACCTTTGGAAGTTGGCCGGACAGACGGGAGCCAAACCCGCCTGTCCGGCAGGCAGCCAACGAAGGAATGAGGCCAGATTGGCCCATCCGTCCTAAAGCTCCGCCTACTGGTGGGGCCTAAGGCGCGTGGGCCAATCAGAATAGGCCCTGGAGCCTTAGGTCCCACCTGGGGGCGCGGCCTGAGGCACATGGGCCAAACCCGACCATGTGTCTCAGGCCGCGCCCCCAGGTGGGACCTAAGGCTCCAGGGCCTATTCTGATTGGCCCACGCGCCTTAGGCCCCACCAGTAGGCGGAGCTTTAGGACGGATGGGCCAATCCGGCCTCATTCCTTCGTTGGCTGCCTGCCGGACAGGCGGGTTTGGCTCCCGTCTGTCCGGCCAACTTCCAAAGGTACGGGGAAGGGGGGTGGGGGGGTCGGCCAGGGGGGTCGCGGGTCGGTCGGAGGTTCTTGGGGGGGGGCGGTCGTTGGAGGGAGGGGGGTTTGCGTCGAGGGCAGGAGGGCCTGGGATCCCTCCTGCCCGTAATGTAGTGCGGGGTGGGGTTAGGGGGTCGCCGTGGCCAGGAGGGTTTGGGCTCCCTTCTGGCCCAACTACACAAAGTACGGGGAAGGCGGGTGGGGGTGTCGTGGGGGTCGGCCAGGGGGGTCGCGGGTCGGCTGGGGGACGGGCGGAGGTTCTTGGGGGTGGGGCGGTCGTTGGGGGGAGGGGGTTTGCGTCGAGGGCAGGAGGGCCTGGGATCCCTCCTGCCCGTAATGTAGTGCGGGGTGGGGTTAGGGGGTCGCCGTGGCCAGGAGGGTTTGGGCTCCCTCCTGGCCCGATATTGTTGGGGAGTCGGCAGTCCTTCGGGGTGAGGGTGCGAGTGGTCCTGCCGGGGGGGGGGATGTATCGGACGTCGGGGAGTCGGCCGGGCAAGAGGGCTTGGGCTCCCTCTTGCTCCGATCGTGGATGCGGGTGCGGGTGGGAGCGCGTGCGAGCGGTCGTTCGGGGTGGGGGTGCGAGCGGTCCTGCTGGGGGGGTGAATCGGGCGTCGGGCGGGGTGGGAACTATGTTTAAAAACTTTTGTATACCGCGCTCAGGCATATAACGCGCGAGGGGTATGCGCGGTACGTAAAATCACGTATAACGCGCGCGTTATATCCGCGAAAATACGGTAAATGCACAGAAAAATAAAGTGACCAGACAACAAAGGTAGGGAAAATTATTTTATTTTCAATATAGTGATTGAAATGTATCAGTTTTGAGAAAGGAAAGATATTAAACTTTAAATGTGAGGGCTGCAGAAAAAATAGGGTACTTGGAGGGCCGCAGAAAAAATAGTTAATGACAATTTTGCATAAGGTAAAACTCTTTATAGTTTATAAATCTTTCCTTTAACTATTAAAGGAAAGATTTATAAACTATAAAGAGTTTTACCTCATGCAAAGTTATTATTTCTTTAATAAGACATAAACTATTTTTTCTGCGGCCCTCCAAGTACTTACAAAATGTGGCCCCACTAAGGGTTTGAGTTTGAGGCCACTGCTTTAAAGTCTGTTGTTGTGGTCAATAAGTTGGATACGGAGGGGTCAAGTTTTGCTGCTTTCGTCGCTAGGATGCTGTCGTACAGTTTTTTGCGTTGAGTACCTTTGAGTGGTGGGTAGGAGAATGGGGTGTGGGTTCTCCTAATTCTGGGTGAAAGGTTTCGATTTAGGCGATTGTTTAGGTAGGTGGGTGCAGTTCCGTTTATTACTTTGTATAGTAGACAGTATAATTTGAATTGGATTCTGGCTCGTATAGGTAGCCAGTATGAGTCTAGGTAGGCACTGGTGATGTGGTCAAATTTTCCAAGTGAATAGATTAGTCTGAGAGCTGTGTTCTGAACGGATTGTAGTTGTTTAATTAAGTTTGTTGGACATGGTAGGTAGAGGATATTGCAGTAATCCACTAGTCCTAGTACAAGGGATTGGACTATGATCCTGTATTGTTCTTTGTTGAAGAATTTTTTTATTTTTCGTAGGTTACGCATGGTGAAGAATGCTTTTTGAGTAGTTTTTGTTGATTTGAGTCTGCATTGTGCAGCATCTATCTATCAATAAGAACATAAGAATTGCCACTGCTACTCCAAGGATTTTAAGAGATGTCTGTATTGGGTATTTGGTTACATTTATTTCTAATTCTGTTATGGAAGGGTCCTTTTCAAGCAGTAAGAATTTTGTTTTATCCGAGTTTAGCTTCAATTTGTGGTTATACAACCGCAATACCACACTGCACACTACGATTCCACGAAATAAACAATATGGCGGAACTTCAGGAAGTCAAAGAATTGGAAGTGTTTCATATCCTATGGGCCATAGGCTATGGTCCTATGGGGCATGTGACGTGTCAAGTTCAACTGCCAAAGATAACGGAATCATGTGAATGACTTAAAATTTTTATTATAGCGCTTCAATAAATGTGATAAATGGGAAATCGGAACAGCTGGTCTTCTGCAACATTTTCATTTTAGCAGTGAAAATCATTTTAGGCAAAAATTTATTTTTTTGTGCGCGCTATTTTAATTTGTGTGCACGGGTTCGGCAAGTTGTGTGCGCGCGCACAAGCGCACAGCTTAGAGGGAACAGTGGTCACGGGCGTGGAGGTTTTTTTAGAAGTCCGATTGCTGTGTTTTATACACACTGAAGATGCTGTATGTTTTTTGCTGTCAGACTCAGAAAAGTAGTTCCTTATTTTTCGGAGTTGTCACAGATAGTAAAATGAGAATGATACCACCTGAGAGAGAAGTTGGAAAGCAATAGGTTGGAGTCGAGGAGTATTCCTAGGCTGCATACTTGGTCTTTCACAGTTATGATAGTTGAGTCCCTGTGTAATGAGGAACGGGCACAGTTGCAGTGTTCTTCACGGATCCTAAGGAGTTCTGTTTTGGAGGCATTTAGTTATAATTTGTTGACAGATATCCATTTTGATTTCAGAGAGGCATTTTAGGAGTTTTGGGGGTGCCATGGCTCCTGTGGCTTCCCCTTTTTCAGGGCCTATGCAATCAGGTTTGACAACTTTTTCTTGGCAGGGAGCAAAGCACATCGTTGGAGCATCAACTGACACAACATTTTCAGAAATGTGTTAGAGTTGGAATAAAGGTTTCCTTAGGCCTTAGTTTGCCCATTTTTCTCCTAAAATTATGGAAACAAAACCCTTCTATTTCAAAACTTGAATGCCTTCCATTTTATAACTATATAACTAAATTATTTGTTTTTATCATTTCTGTCTACAGTTTATTGTATCTTCTATTGCTGCTTTCAAGAAGTGTTCTATAGAACAGATAGTTGAGGGGGGAGGGTAGATAGCCCTGTACTGATTCATCTTCTAAATTAATTCTAAATTAATAAAGGGAGTTTTCATCTAGAGAACTATTTTTAAGTTTCTCCTCTTCTAAAGTACACACTGGTTTTTCTTTCCCTTACAGGTGAGGATTCTTTATGCTTGTAAATTCAGTGTGTTGCTAACCAGCTATACACATTCAGCTGTGGACAATATTTTGCTGAAGCTTGTTAAATTTAAAGTAGGATTTTTACGTTTGGGGCGTTCTCAAAAGATTCATCCAGATATTCGAAAGTTCACAGAGGAAGAAATTTGCAAAGTGAATGCAATTACATCTTTATGCCATTTGGAGGAGCTGTATAATAGCCAGGTAATTTAGTAGTTTTCATTATCCCTGCAACCTGAAGATAGTCTAGAACCTGGTACTTTCAGCATGCATGTAGCAGCGCTCTCATTTGATCCCAGGAACAGCTATCCAATCTCTGGATTAAATTGTACTTTCCTGCAGAGAAACTGAACCATTAGTCAGCTTCTAAATTAGTATTTTAAAAATCATTAACAGTATGTATTGGCAATTGCAGGTGCATAAGTTAGATATCACAAATTGAAAATGAGAATATCTGATGAGGTCAAGGGTAGTTATATTCCTGGGAAGACATCTTAAAATAAATGGATCCTGTAAATGTTTACATAAGAGAGAAAGAGAATATATCTGATGTAAGAAAAGAATGGAATTTGAGATAAGAGATATAAGGAAATAACTTTGTTTACTGTTGTTCCTTCAAATATTTCAATTATAAAGTTCTAACAGGCTTATTGTCTAGAGCAGTGATTCCCAACCCTGTCCTGGAGGAACACCAGGCCAATCGGATTTTCAGGCTAGCCCTAATGAATATGCATGAGAGAGATTTGCATATGATGGAAGTGATAGGCATGCAAATTTGCTTCATGCATATTCATTAGGGCTAGCCTGAAAACCCAATTGGCCTGGTGTTCCTCCAGGACAGGGTTGGGAACCACTGGTCTAGAGCTCCCCGGAACTCACTGATTGACATAAATATTTATCTGCTAAATGATGGTAGCCCTCTTACTAATGAACTCTACCACCAAATTTACTCGTGTTGAAAATTAGAAGACAAGCCCAATTAGCTTTCCAGCTCTGACCCTTAAGTCAATTTTTGGTTTGCTGTCAAATCATTTTAGAAGTTGAAAGATGAAGAAAGAACTTTGATTTCAGTTCTTTGGAAAATACTCTTGTTTTGTTTTTCTTCTGCTGGATATTTAGCCTGTAGTTGCAACAACATGCATGGGAATTAACCATCCTATTTTCACTCGGAGGCGTTTTGACTTCTGCATTGTGGATGAGGCATCACAGATAAGCCAGCCTGTTTGTCTAGGCCCCCTTTTTTATGCCAGCAGATTTGTGCTCGTAGGGGACCATCAGCAGCTGCCCCCACTTGTGCAAAGTGCAGAAGCAAGGTAAAGAACCATTTTTACTACTTTTGAAGTCACTCTTTTTTATTTTAACACGGTACCTTCAATGCAATGCTTTGATGTTTGTATTCTATTAGGGATCTCGGAATGAATGAAAGTCTTTTCAAGAGATTAGAGCAAAACAAGGAAGCTGTTGTCCAGCTGACTGTACAGTACAGAATGAATAGGTATTTAAATGTTATAATAAACATTAATCTACTTTTTTCCAATGATGTTTTAAGTTAGTTTTCTAACACTTGAAAATTTATTTTCTCTAGTAAAATAATGGCATTGACGAATAAGCTGGTGTATGAAGGAAAGCTGGAGTGTGGGTCAGAAAAAGTAGGCACAGCCACTGTAAACCTGCCCAACCTAAAGGATTTGAAGCTAAAAATGGAATTATTTACAGATTATTCAGAAACCTGGTTGAAAGATGTACTCGAACCAAGCAATGCTGTCTGTTTCCTGAACACAGAAAAGGTGAACTGGATTATCCTCCTCATCAGTTAGTTCCTTAACCTAGTACAGTACACACACAGAATGGGTAGCAGATCTTTCACTGATCTTAGATGTCAAAGGTGCAAATCTAGTTCCAGATATCTCTTGGACATGCTAGGCTTTTGAATATTTTTGCTGTGATGGTCTAGATTTACATCTTTTTAAAAGTATAACACAAAATCTGTGATTAGTCCTCAGGGAAAAGTAATAGCACTTTTTTTCCAGACTCTTAATACAAAGTATAAAGAATGAGTTTTCCTTATCAACCCTTGATCAAAGAATGAGGTGTACGATTTTGCTTTTCTTTTTGGACAGGTACCAGCACCAGAAACTGCAGATAAGGGTGGAGTAAGTAATGTGATGGAAGCAAAGCTGGTGGTGTTCCTGACCTCACTTTTTATTAAGGTAGATTTTTTTGTACACAGTTTTCGAACATAGCTATAACAAATTACTTTACGGGTTCTCAGTCTAGCCATTGTTGGTATACCTATCCAGTCAGATTTTCAGGATATCCACAATGAATATAGGTTTGGAAAATAGCGATTTGGATGTTTGCTAAAAAAATAAAATCTATATGCCGCTTTGGACATTTTTCTGTTTTGAAAATGAGCCTATAAATTGACTAAAACCTGATAGTATGGAGGGAATAAATGTGGCTGAATTGAGGGAGAGGGCTTCAGGAGGAATTTTGTTGTAAATAAAATATTCTTAGATTGGAGACTGCACTGTGGAAAGTGGGAGGAATATACATAAAAGAAGGCTATTGTTATATTTGTCCAAAGGAAGGAGCTGGGATGTTGAATCAGATTAGTGAGTTTTTGCAGAAATAGTAAAGTATATATCTTTAGTGTGTATTGGGATTTATTTGTCCTGCGTATGTATTAGATATTCAGAACTCCATGTTCAGTAGAAAAAACATTAGAAATGTAAGGGAGATTTAGGTTAAGACCTATGAATTTATATGCACTTGATGGTATCCTTGTTGATTTCTAGACTTGTTTCCCTCTTTCGTCTTCTATCAGTGTTCTCTAAGGACAAGCAGGATACGAAATTCTCAGAACATGGAGGTGTCGCCAACAGAGCCCAGTGCATTTTTGAGGAAGCTCACCATGCATGGGCACCATTTTTTACCTGCCAATGTAATAAGGGACCAGTTCAGTTTTTCATGGAGCCAGTTAGACACACCTTTTTCCCCAAGATAGACAATATCACAAATAAAACAAAGGAGGAAAAAAATCTATATATCAAATAGTTACAAAGATTGAAAAGTGTTTTTTAAAATTATAAACATGAAACCACATGTACAAAAAAGTAGTACAATGTGTTATTTTTATAACCCAGAATGAATGTTGGTGAAGGTGGTATAGAAAATGCAAATAAACTGAAAGTGGACATTCATTATAGTTTATCTCTACCATATATCATATGCCCTCAGTCTATCATGTCTATTTCAGTCAAATATGTATCCAACATGTTTTGGAGGCACACCTGCTTCAAGGGCTTCTAAAATGTTATAGTACTAAGGAACGTATATAGGCAATATGACAAGAGGAACTGGCAAGAGAAAACCCACTAATGTACAACAAAGTAACACCACTTTCGAACACTTATGGATACCTTCTACTGTCAGCTGACTTACAAAGTTTCTGACAGCAACAGCTCTCATTTTCACTTTCCAGGTTTTAGCTTGGCACTATACACCAAGGGCACCTTATAGAACACTCTAATTATGGGCCTTAAAACCAATCACCAGTTAGAGAATGTCACATGGACAGACTTTGTCCCCCTCCTCAACCTCCCTTACCTTAGCTGCACAAGCCTCAAATGCTTATGATTTTATATTTTTAAATCTTTTTATTAAAGTATAAAAAGGGACAATATTTTGTACAATTAATTGTAAATCACAAATAGAGCCTTCCATTTTGATCTGGTTTTGGTACAATCTTCCCAAAGATTTGGTTACCTGTGTTTTTACATCATCTGAGAGGATAATTGGATTGTGTTTCAGACATGGGTGTAGAAAAGAACCAACACGGTGTAGTGGATGAACAGGAAAATAAGTGCATATTACATGTTGGAAATGCTCCTTGATGCCTGCAATGATGGATGAATCTGTTGAAGTAAGAGTAAGATGCTTAAGCAACTGAGCACATGATAGAAGGATGTTGCAGATGGTAGAAATCTGATCAACAGACAAGACTTGTTGCCACATCAAAGGCAGACAAGACACAAATGATGTCATTTAAAAGTACATTTAAATCCAAAAGCAGTTTCTACAGGTTGCCAGTCGTCTAAGATGTGTTAAGTTTTTATACATTGATACTGGCATTTTATGGATGCTGTTCCATCTAGTTGGAACAGCCAGTTTAAGGCTAGTTTCAAGCTTTAAATTTAGAGAATGAAAAAATAAATAACACGCTTACATAAATCACAATGATGGATTCAAAAAGTTTCTTATAACAAGATTTTTATCATACTTTCATATGTGGATAGGTTGTGCTCAGAGACATGGAGGAAAAAGGGATCAATGTCCCCCAAAAACCTCACCACCAAATCAGTGCAGAACTTTCACTTTACAAAAATATAACACTTCATGGCATCAAGAACTATTGAACAGAACTTATCTTATTGTGTAAAATTCTTTGGCCTTGATGTGCCACGTTTCATTGTTTCTTCAGGAAGCCAAAACCGTATAATCAAAAGACAAAAAGTCTTCCATACAGGGTGTCAGTCTCTTTTAAAGCTTACAATCCGGTATGTAACAGGTTTTGTTCCTCTGTTACATGTCTAAATTATAGTTTGTCAACAATAAATGTTCATCATAAGGCCATGTGAAGAACTGAAATGCGAGGCTTTTGTATATTCTCACTAACACACATTCTTCTTTTCTTTTAAGGCTGGCTGTAAATCCTGTGATGTGGGTATCATTGCTCCATACAGACAGCAATTAAAAATAATCTCTGAGTTGCTGGCCAAATCTTCTGTCAGTAATGTGGAGGTTAATACTGTGGACAAATATCAAGGAAGAGACAAGAGCATCATCATTGTGTCTTTCGTTAGGAGCAATACTGATGGAAATGTAGGTTAACTCCTTTAGCACTTTCATGCTATGTACAGCACAAAACATATGAAATTAATAGTGACTTACCAGATTCGTTAAGCATGGTACTTACTGAGATCCAGAAAAAAGTTGACCCAGGTAAAAATTGGTAGCAATGCAATCATTTTTGGAGAGTGGTTTCACTTTTTCTAAAGAGCACTGATATTTAGCAATTAGCTGTGCTAAATATCTAGGCAAAGTTATTTGGATAATTTTGCTGCTCTCAAGCATACTGAATTATGAACCTTAAAATGAGTAAAGTGATGCTTTTTCTACTCAGAGGTCATACAGTTTCAAGTGGAAATGTTTTCTACTTTATTGTAAAAAAGCAAAACCTGAATCCCTTCCACTGTTTGCCTAGTCTCCTGTCATGCATTTTTTCCTTATTAGGCCTTCATCCCAGTGCCCCTGCAGCTCATCATGATAAAGGGATTATGCTCCCATCTTGACCCATTAGTAAGTTACTACTTAAAGTACCTTAGCTTCCAGCATTCTCCCAATCTTCTCCAATCCTCATGCTAAAAAAGGGTAACAAGAACTTTGCACTTCTTTATCGTCCCTCCAGACTACAGTGGCACAGAAACAGATGGGTAATAGCTCACCATGACCAGCAGGTGGAGACTGAGCCCAAACTTCTGGCTGTAGTACAAATGGGCTGGCAGTCCCAAGTACAATCAGTCTGCTCTGAGTCTTTAGCAGGTGGAGGTGGTAAGCCTGTGCAGTCTTTCCCTGGTTTAGTGTAGTGCTGTTGGATTTTGCTTAAATTGGCCTTCTTATCCCTGTTTGTGGTGTTGGATTGAGCTTGGGGGGACCCTTTTGGGGGTCTGCCCAACCCCGGACAAGCCACACTTGACTGGCTGAGTCCCTCCCCCCATTTCCCCTACCTCCCCACATTTTTATCTTTAGAAGTGCCTCAGCTGTAAGCCTTGCCACCAACTACCGGCAAAGCATATAGCTTAGAGAGCCAGTGGGATCTATTCAAATCAAATTAATGTTGTATTGAGAAAAAAAAAAGTCATGAGACAGTGCCGGTCTAAAGGGAAACCTTCAATTAAGTTTAATTGAATTTTATTGCTAACTGGCATTTTTTTGTTTTCCCTGTAGTGGTTTTCGCAATGAGTACTTTTAAGCTGCAAAAGTGCTCATTATGCTCCAGGCACGCAGTTGATGCGGCCACCGCGAAGGGGAATCCTCATCAGCTTTGGGTGCTGGCGAGCAGAGTTCCCCTTCGTGTGTGCTCCGCAAATCGGCAGCAGGCAGTGAGGAAGCCCGGGCTTCCCCTACTGCCCACACAGGGATTTCCCCAGCCACTGATGGTCAAAGAAAGGAGGTTTCCCTTACCACCAATAATGCTGAGGACTCCCTTTTTCTTAACTGCAGGCTTGCCTGCCTTAGCGGCTGGGTCTGTTCAGGCCTCTTTGCTGCTGCAGGCCTAGGAGGGTTTTTTTCGGCATGTTTTTTTGCCAGTTTTGGAGGGAAGCTCCACCATCTTATGTGCAGCCTCAGGTTACCTTCCCCCTGTCTTAGAGAAATGGGAACAAGTTTGTGCTGGCTCTCCTGCTTTGGCAGTGAGTCCTACTTTGCCACCAGGGGGGTTTGCCCCAGATTTTGTTTTTAGCCATTTACAAAGCTTACTTGCAGGCGACTGGGGGTCCTGTTTCTTCCCCGGGTATCTCTGGATTTTACAGGAGACTTTTGCCTTCCATGTTCACCCCCGTTCGGCTCCTGGCGTCGGCTCCGGCCCAATCCCCCCATCTTCATCCAAGCAGCCGCGGGTCTTATGGGATGAAGATTTTCTGTTTGCAGATGCATTTTTGCTTGATGAGGACTTAGACCCCTTGTTGGATCCCCAAGATCCTCTCGGGGGGAGGGGGGGCGATAATACGCACATGAGTTTTGTAGAGACACCAGCTGGCGAGGATGCGTCGGTGGTGTGCATTTTTCAGTGGGAAGACCTTCAGGAGCTTATTCTTCAGGTTTCATTGGTTTGAGGAAGACACGAAGGAGCCCTCGTGTGTGGCAGACCCCCTTATTTTATGGGATCTGTTGGGCCTCCCGTTCTTTTCCTATGCATCAGAAGAATATTTGGGATGTAGTGCATGCGCAGTGGAAGGTGCTGGAAGCAGCCCATGATTTGGCTGTATCCCATTCCTGATGGGGAAAGAGATATCATGAAGTCTCCTGTTATTGATGCGATGGTCTCAGCCATTGCGCATCGGCATACAGTGTCGGTTGAAGGCGGCTCAGCCTTGCAGGACTCTCAGGATCATAGGTTGGAGTCTCTTCTTAAGCAAAGTTTTGATGTGGCTGCCCTGGTGGCCCAGGCGGCGAAGTGTGGCAGTCTGATGACCTGTGGATATTTCCAGTGATACAAGTGTGTTCTTGACCGGGAGTCTGATGACTGGTCCTTGGTGGATCAGGAGGTTGCTAAGATTGAGCTGGGCGCTTCTTATTTCTCGGATGCTTTGTGAAAAAGCTTGCGGTAAAGTTTGATTCTTTCGGATGCTTTGTGAAAAAGCTTGAGGTAAAGTTTGATTCTTTTGGTTGCTTTTGATAAGACATCAACTGCCTGTTTCTTTTCATTCCTAACAGCTCGGAGATCTTCTGAAAGACTGGAGGCGTCTGAATGTTGCCATTACGAGAGCCAAGCACAAGTTAATAATGTTGGGTTGTGTCCCAGCATTAGGCCGCTATCTGTGTTTGGAGACCTTACTCTGCTATTTGAGTACTGAAAACATGATATCCTTTTCTGTAAATTATGTATAGAAAAAATTAAGTACATTTTTGGAAAAACTGGGTATAAACCTGTGAATTCTATATATACCACCCAAATTTGGGTGTGTTGCTAAGATGTGCACACAAATTAATTAGTTAATGAGCTCTTAACTATCAATGATTGGGTATTAACAATCAACAATGCTAATTGGCAATCATTAAAATTTGCACACTCTCTTCTATGTCAGGGAGCCTAATTCTCAGGATGTATCCCAAAAGGAGGCATGGCCATGGGAGGGGCATAGTCACATTAGAGGTATTCCAAAAAGTTCTGCATGTAGTTATAGAATACTGCCTCAGTGCATCTAACTTGGGTGCCAGCATTTATACCTAGTTTCAGCAGCCATAAGCCTGGTGTCCAAAGTTAGGTGTGGGAATCAGTGCACTTAGCACCAATTTTTTTGTGCCCATTTTTGAGCGCTGTTTTTATAACCCCCCCCCTCTTAAAATGTGATATGGCACCTGCTTCAGGCAGATAAGGCTCTGCTGCAGTCCAAGGTCTAGACTTTGAAGCTGCTATTGCCAGTGTTACAGACACAACCTTGTAAGGTTTAGCCCCCCAAATGTAAGGTTGGAGGGGTAAGGTTGAAGCGGCCTTACAAATCCGCTAGGTCCTGGGTTCAATACCCTTGCAGAAGATTCAGTAGGAAGTAAAATCAAATGACAAGCACAGCCAGAAGTGATTACATAGAGAATATAATGTAGAAATAAGCTTAATATTACAGAAAAGCAAGATTCATAAAGATACATCAAGCATATTACAAATAATGAGAAAGAAAAGACAGTCTTCCTGTCTTACAGAGTTCAGAGGAAAGAAAAAAGAGAGAAGGGGGTGATGTTCTAGGGAGAGAGAGGGGGGAGTTCTAATCTCCCATATTTATACATTTGAGGCTTGTTCTAAAAATAGAATCTATTGAAGTTAAGTACCCCTATCTTTTGTAAATTGTTTGAAACAATCGTGAATAAGGTGAGTGAGGTGTGAGAGACTGGAGAAGAAGTCAAATGTAATTTCCAATTTCACTTTGAATGGTTTCTGATTAACCTAACTACTGTTAGACCATGCACCTGGACTTATTGTATATCTTAAGCTGTCCCTCTTAAGCACCAGAAAAAAACTCTGTGGAGCGACGATGTTCCTAAATGGACTTTATTTGAAAGAGTCAAAGTTCCAAAGGTACACCAAAATCATCCACATAAAATAATTTCGTCCACATAAAAATAGGTTATCCACATAAAAGCCTTAAAGGACCTAGTCCGCTAGGTATACAGGACCCAACACGAACCACGTTTCGACAAAAAGTCTTCTTCAGGGGTCCCTGGGGGTCCTGTAAAGGTGAATACGTGGGAAACAATTGTCTCACTTCGGTTCACAATTGTCTCACTTCCGGTTCACCACACAATTGTTTCCCATGTATTCACCTTTATAGGACCCCCAGGGACCCCTGAAGAAGACTTTTTTGTCGAAACGTGGACCATGTTGGGTCCTGTATCCCTAGTTCATTTAAGGCTTTTATGTGGATAACCTATTTTTATGTGGATGAAATTATTTTATGTGGATGATTTTGGTGTACCTTTGGAACTTTGACTCTTTCAAATAAAGTCCATTTAGAAACATCGTCACTCCACAGAGATTTTTTTGATTTTCTCTGGATTTTCTTCTCTGTGGATATCTTGGGGTCAATTCCTTTTGTTTTTTGCCTCTTAAGCACCAGACATTAACACATCTTAGCTGTCTTTAGCACCTCTTCGCTGTACCAAGGTCCTTTGATACCTTTAAGCACTGATTTAATTTAGGCTGGGGCAATCTGAGGCTGTTTGTACTGACATGCTCCAAGATCAGATATGAATATGATCTCCCATAGGCCTTTGCTGACATTGGTAAGGCTGACAAGCCTGAGCCTAGAGCATGCTACTGTTGCATAGCAGAGCCCAGAACTGCTACCTCTGTACTGCTGTGTCAGATGAGAGAGGCCTAATACCAGGAAGGGAGAGGAGAAAAAAAGCAAAAAGTCAAAATTAAAGAAAAGGAGGCAAACAACAAGTAAGAATTGCAGAGGAATTTATATGAATTTTTTTTCTAAGTTTTAAACCAGATGTGTAAGTTTTATGGGACATGTTACTCCCAGTTTTACCTTGCTAAAAGATTAATGTTTTGGGATATAATGTATACACAGAAAAAGCATATAAGGAATTATTAGGAAAGGAAAACAAATATGAGAATGTTATAATGCCCTTGTATTGCTCCATGGTGTGACCGTACCTCGAATATTGTGTGCAATTCTAGTTATCACATTTCAAAAAAGGTACTGTGGAATTAGATAAGGTACAAAGAAGGGTGACAAAATGATAAAGGGGATGGGACAACTTCCCTATGAGAAAAAGCCAGTTTGTAGAAGAGATGGCTGAAGGGAGATATGATAGTGATCTATAATATACTAAGGGGCTCCTAATCAAAGAAAAAAAAGTCTAAAAAATGGCCTAAATGGGTACTTGGACAATCAAAAAATCTGATCAGCCAAGTACCCATAACCAAAGCTGGTTTTCGACAAGAGGAAATGCAATTCTGGATTTAATTCTAAATGGACTACGAGGAGAGGCGCAAGATGTAGTAGTAGAGGGGACGCTAGGAACCAGTGATCACAATATGATCCACTTCGACCTGGATGCAGGGGCGAAGCATCGATCCAGAACGACGGCCACGGCGATGAACTTCAGAAAAGGGAATTACGAAAGGATGAGACTCATGGTGGGAAAGAAGATCAAAAAGAGGATAAGCAACTGTAAAAATGCTAAAGCAGGCATAGACCCTTTTTAAGGACACAGTCACCGAGGCGCAAAATCTATATATACCACGTATCAGCAAGGGATCCAAGAGGAAAAAGAACAAAGAACCGGCGTGGCTCACTGTAGCGGTGAAGGAAGTGATCAGAGACAAGAAGACTTCATTCAAGGAATGGAAAAGGTCAAAAACGGACGAAAACTGGAAGAAACACAAACAGCATCAACAAAGGTGCCATAAAGCGGTAAAAGGGGCCAAAAGAGACAATGAGGAAAAAATAGCCAAGGAGGCAAAAAACTTCAAGCCGTTCTTTCGATATATTAAGGGGAAACGACCCGCAAAGGAAGCAGTGGGACCGTTAGATGATCATGGAATAAAGGGAGTGCTAAAGGAAGACAAAACCATTGCCGATAAACTGAACACGTTTTTTGCATCTGTATTTACCAAAGAGGATATACACAACATACCAGAACCCAACAGGCTATATGCTTCTGATACTTTCAGCTATACACAGCTGAAAGCAGTGCAACATCCAGAAAGTGAAAAACTATCAAAGTATTAACTGCAAGAGACAAGATTTTGGACCAACTACAGTATTTTGAGGCCCTCGGTATTAAAAAAAAATGATTATTTATGGAAAACGTGTGCCTTAACTGTCCGGTGGTCATGTCCGCAACCGCCTTCAGCTCTCACCTCTTCCAGCACCGGACATACGCACAAGCTGCATTGCCTCCAATGGTTACCTTCATTCTGGAACTTTGCCTGCCTCACTGCTGTAACCTCACACTAACGCTTTCCTGCATCTGTACGCGATTGTGAGGTGGAGTGGAGAGGACAATCGCATACAGACGCAGGAAAGTGCTTGCATAAGGTTACAGCAGTGAGGCGGGCAATGTTCCAGATCACGACTGCCGGACACTTAAGGCACAAGTTTTCCATAAAGAATCATTCTTTATAATTCCAAGGGCCTCAAAATAGTACCTGGTGAGCCGTGAGTTTGAGACCACTGGCTTACAATATCCTCTCAACTCTTATTTCCTCATGTGATTCTACTAGTCCTGGCCTATGTTCTTCTGCTTACACTCCGTTCAGATTCCCTGATATTGCTTTTACCTCACTCTCTGCTAGTATTGCCTTTACCTCACTCTCTGCTAGTATCTCCTATTAATACTTAAGAGCTACAGTACATAAATTTGACTTACATAGTTTGTCTTTTATCCTTTTATCTCTTTTATCCTTTCCTTTTTTCAGGCTAACTCAAAATACATGCTTCATTTGTAGTAAATGTTCTACGGTACATTTTGTTTTCCTTTCAGTCTTTTGTCCATGCACTTACAGAAATTCAGCTGTCCTTTTATGAATCTGCTTCTACTGTTACTTTTCTCCTTTATTTCTAGAAAGTTTGAGACAAGTACATTGGATCTCTAAGAGGATAGGCAGACTAGATAGGGCTAAAGGGGATGGGACTTGTATACCACTTCTTCTGTGTGGTTACACAGTCAAAACAGTTTATATATTTTAGACAGGTACTTATTTTGTATCTGGAGCAATGAAATGCTAAGTCACTTGCCCAGAGTCACAACCTCAGGGTGCTGAGGCAGCTGGTCTAACCACTAGGCCACTCCTCCATTTCATATGGCCATATGGTCTTTATCTGCCTTCAGTTTTCTGTGCTTCTATTTCTGTATTTCTCAGCCCAGTAGTCAGTGGTGGTGATTCTGTTATATCACATCTGCCAGTACTTTTCATCGTTGGCCCTATCATCCTTTGAGACTTGTTCTGCCCTCATTGCAGTAAGTGATACATTAGAGTGCTGCACTAAGCTTTACCACATAGCATTCTAACCCATGCTAAAAAAATAAATCTTTTACTCACAACACAGTAAATTAATGGCATGCAAATTACAATAGTGTTAAAAAGTGTGTGATGACAGACAAAACGGTACAAGCTACTGCAGTAATCTGTAGCCATTTGCCTCACAGTGAATAAATTGTCTCCCTTCCTGCCAGTGTGGGAATAAAGATTGGCTCATGCACTGACAGGAAAGATATTTTTAAAAAAGGCCAGCTGGATTCCTTGCAAAAATTTATTGGTGGCCCACTGGGTCCTGCACACATTGAACCCTCCCCCTCTCTCCCCCCCCGAAAGACTCCTAAGAAAACCTTTAAAAAAAACCCTAAAAAGTCATAGGATAGGAAGCAATGTTCTGTTGTGGATTAGGAACTGTTATTGGACAGAAAACAGAGAGTAGGGTTAAATGGCCATCTTTCTCAATGGAGGAGGGTGAATGGTAGAGGGATCTGTACTTGGATTGGTACTATTAAACATTTTTTAAAATACACGTATAAAAATGTGTTTGAATGAGCACAAATCTAGAGTAAATACAGACAATGATACAGCCCCTTTGGTTCAGTACTGGCAACTTTGGTTCGGCACTGGCAACTGATGAGTCATACGCTTCAAGATATTAAATGGCACATTATTGATACAGTCAAAGTAGGGTAGGAGAGAGGCAATGCTGAAAAACTATTGAATTTGAAAGAATACTGGACTTAGAGATATTTGGAGCATTGAGATTAAAGCATCAAATTAATGTATCTCAATGGACACGTATTTGGTCTTGGAGGATGAAATGTACAATGTCTGCGTCTATGAGGCAAATATGGTTTTTCCTGTTGCATAGAGCACTCTGGACCCCTGTTCGTTTACAAAAATTGGATTGCTCTAAGTCTAATAGATGTTGGCATTGTCATCTCGAAGCTGGAACTTTAGATCATTTATTGTTTTATTGTCCATTCAAGGCATTTTGGGAGTCTATTTGGGATCAAATAAATTGCCTGTTAGAGAATCATGTAGCATTGTCATATGACACTATTTTATTTGGCATGTCTATGAGAGCTAAATGTCAAATATCTGCTAACAATAACAGGCTTTTGATGATATTAACAGGAGTTGCCATCCAACAAATAACATATAATTGGAAGGACTGTAGAAGACTGAATTATTGTTTTTGGTGGAATTCAATTTGTCATGTGTATAAAATGGAAAGAGCGTTGGCAGTTCAAAAAGGTTATTATAAGAAATTTAAGGATGTGTGGGGACCATTATTAAATTATAGTAATGAATAAGTTACACTTTTCCCAATTTTAATACACATGTGGATTTGGGATGGGGGGTTTTCTTGGTTTTCCATTAAGAATATATATATGAAGATCATATATATATTATTTTGAGAGGCATATATTAGTTATATGTGAATTTGGGAGGGGGTGGGGGTTAAATCTTATTGGTGTATGATATTGAACACTTTTCAAGTGATGTTGTATATAATTGTTTGATATTTACTGTGCACTTGATGTAAGTTATAAAATGAATAAAGAATTTAAAAAAAACATTTTTATAAATGATCTGGAAATAGAACGAGTGACATGATTAAATTTGCAGATGACATGGGGGGAAGTGTCGTCATCGTGCTCAGCTCTGTATGCCTCGAGCCTAATTTGTATTGATTTCCCTCCCTAAATAGCGAATCCAACCCTGCAAACTGCAGATCTGCGAGCGGATTTCTTTTGCAGAGTGTCTTGTGTTTTTATGGCACAATCGGTCCGTCGGACGTTGAAGGATTTTGCCTTCGGCCCTTTGCAGACCGACGCTGCTAAGATGGCGCCAAAGGGTGAGGAGGGGCCTACACCGCCGCTCGCGGTACAGCCTGCACCACCAATTCTTGTAGAGCCTGTGGGTGGAGAGCCTTCTGACTTGCTGCCGTCGGACCCACTAACTGAAGTGCGATCTCTGTTCAGGGAAATACAGAACAAGATGAAGGGGTTCCGGGGTGAATTTACAATGTTGGCAGCCGATCTCCGTTCTGAACTGTCTGAGCTGGGCACCCATGTGGGAGATCTGGAGGTTCAATGTGATGAGCAGCATGCAGCTGTTGCCCAAGTTGAGTTTCACTCTAAAGAATTACAGGTGCAGCAAAATTATATATATGATAAATTGGAAGATTTAGAGAACAGGAGTCGGCGAACTAATCTGAGGATCCGGGGAATACCAGAATCAGAGCATTATCTGGATTGTGAGAGGGTTGCCCTACAAATAGCATCTTTACTATTGGCTGATGGTCCAGAGTGGATCCTTACCAGAGATCTCTATTGAGCGAGCACATCGAGCTTTTGCGGCCCCTCGGGGGAATAAACCCAGAGATATTATTGTTTGCTTTAAAGATTTTAAGATCAAGGAAGCTATTGTGCGGAAAGCCAGATCACTTGCTGTGCTCAAATGGGAGGATCTAGAATTTGAAATCTATCAAGATCTGGCTGCTGTTACTTTACATCGCAGAGCAGAATTGAAGCCCTTACTTTGATATTTTGTGGACCAAAAAATTAAATACCGCTGGTGCTACCCTTTTGCTCTCCTTTTTTATTTAGAGGGTTCCTTGTGCACTGTACGGTCCCTTTCAGAGGCCTCACAAATCTTTCCTGAGGTTCAGTTCACGGAGGCCTCACCAACACCATTGGGTCGGATATCTGATGGACGTCCACGTCGGGCAGAACCTTCACAACCTTGGTGGCAGCGAGTTCGGCGAGAGGGTGGTCATCTGAAACGCCATTTGCTTGACCAGGAACAGCACTCTCTAACTGGCACTTGATGGGGATTCGTTTTAGGACCTTTGATATTATTTCTTATCTGCGTGTGCAACTTTCCCACTGTTTCGGTGGTGTGTTTATCTTCTGTATTATGGAGTGTTTTGCGGTTTGCATTATTGATCTATGGGGTTGGATTTATATCGATATATTGTGTGGCTTTATCAAGGGAGGACATTGGTTTCTAGTTTTGAGATTTTACCCTGGTTGGTATTTTTTAGGCTGGCTGGGAGGGCACATGGGGAGGGGCCCTTTTCTCCCTTGGGTTATGTGGATGCACTTTAAGTGGGTGCTCTCGTGTGTGGTTACTATGGATGGGAGAGGGGAAGTTTGGGGAGGGGGTATGGGGGATGCTATGGGGACTGTGGGTTCTAGGTAGAGTGTATTTTAGGATTTTAGTTTCTCTTTTGAGATTATGGGTGACCTAAAATTATCTATAAATGTGCGGGGCCTTAATGTTCCCATGAAACGTCATCTCCTTTATAGGGAACTAGCTCGTCAGAGGGCCCAGATTGTGTTTTTACAGGAGACACATTTGTTATCTAAACATGAACAAGTGTTGCATCCCCCGGGGTATTCGACCACTTATTTTGCTTCTAATAAACATCAACAGAAAACTAAGGGAGTAGCCATTCTCTTTCATAATAGCTTACAGGTTCAGGTGTCTTCAGAATTGAGGGATCCGGAAGGTTGTTATTTACTTCTGGGGGTTACTATTGCTCATCAGAAGTATACCCTTTGTAATTTATATGCTCCAAATGTGGGTCAAGGGGAATTTTTCACACAACGTGATGAAATTTTATACCCTCTTACTGATGGTTTCTTATTGATTGGGGGTGTGATTGTAATATTATCCTAGACCCCCAGTTGGATAATTCTTCTCGCCGGAATTCCAACTCCCTTGTAGATCATAAGGGGTTTCAACGGCTGCTCCTACATTGGGGGTTACATGATATTTGGCGTATAAAACATCCTGGGGAATGGGAATATACTTTCCATTCTGCTGTTCACAACACTGATTCTCGCATTGATTATTGGCTGGGAGATGGTGTTTTCTGTCAAACAGTACGATGTTGTGAGATTCACACTACGATCTTAGTGGATCACTCTGCGGTTAGTCTGGTGTTGACAGGGGGAGGGGGGCCCTTAAGATCTCACAATGGAGATTTAATGATTGCTAATTGGCAGACCCCACCAATGTGGTGCAATTGACAAAGGATATTATGGATTACCTTGAATTAAATGATATTAATGATATCTTGTGGGAGATATTAAAGGCGGTGCTTAGAGGGAAAGTCATTGCTTTGCAAGCTCATACTCAGAAGCTGCGAACCGGGAAGAGCGGGCTTAAAAGGAAGGAACTTTCTGATCTTGAATCCCAGATGCGGGGGCGGTGGAGAACTACTCAGGAAAATACTCAATTGGCCAAATTACGATTGGATTTAAAAAATATTGAGCTGGCTAGCATTAAAGTGGCATTACGTCAGACACGGCAGGAATATTTTGAATTTAATGATAGGGGTAGTAGACTTAGCGCATAGATTGAAAACCTGGGCCACTCGCAATGATATTTTGGGTATTTGATTCCTCGGGTACCTATTGTACTTCGGTCTCAGATATGGGGAAAGCTTTTTTGCAGTCCTATAGTGAACTTTATCAAGCTGACCCAGCCTCTCTGGACCAGGATATAGAGGATTATTTAGGACAACTTTCACTTTCGGCTCTGTCTGAGGGAGAGACAGCTCAATTATCTAGACCTATCACCCTTGCCGAGGTGGAAGAGGTGGTTCTCTCTCTCTCTCTTTAAATACTGCCCCTGGGTTGGACGGGTTTACTAATAAATTTTATAAAACTTTTCAACATTTATTGGTGCTCTTGTTGGTGAGAGTGTTTAATAGTTGTGATGATTCCCATCCGTTACCTCAGACTTGGTGTACGGCGGCTGTAACCTTAATTCATAAAAAGGGGAAAGATTCTACCTCCTGTGAGGCCTATTGGCCTATCTCATTGCTTAATGTGGATTATAAAATTTTTACTAAAGTTTTAGCTTTGAGATTGCAGGTCTATATGCCACAACTAGTTCATCCTAATCAGCCGGACTTTATTGCGCTGCGACAGCTGTTTGATAATATCAAAACCGCTTTACATCTAATGTGGCATGCACGTCGGGAGGGAATCCCTGCTCTTGTTTTGTCCCTCGATGCTGAAAAGGCATTTGATCGGGTGAGTTGGGTTTATTTATTTAAGGTGTTGCAAAAAAATGGGTATTGGACAGAGATTTTATGGTTGGCTCCAATTATTATATGATGCCCCTTTATCCAGGTTGAAACTTAATGGTACCTTGTTGTCCACTATTCCTTTGGTGCGAGGGACGCATCAGGGCTGTGCCCTCTCTCCCTTGCTCTTTGCATTTTCTATGGAGCCTTTCGCGAACAGGATTTGTCATCAGGGGGATATTTTTGGGATTCAATTGAGAGCACAGCAACATAAAATTTTGCTTTATGCGGATGATATTTTGCTTTTGTTGCATGATCCTGAGGTGTCTTTATTTAATGTGGTTCGTGAATTACAATGGTTTGGCCTGCTTTCCGGTTTCAAAGTCAATATGACTAAATCAGAGATCTTATCTCTTACTCTGGAGGATCGTGTGGTCCGTAGGCTGCGTTCTACCCTCCCTTTCACTTGGGCCTCTAGTTTTATCACTTACCTGGGTGTTAATTTAGTAACAGATTCTAAGCAATTATACAAATTTAATTTCCCTGAGCGCTTGCGAGTCTTATTTCTTGATTTGGAACGTTGGAAGGAATTGCACCTTAGTTGGATAGGCCAGATTTCAGCTGTCAAAATGATGTTACTACCTAAATTATTGTATTTTTTTTGGCCCTTCCTGTAGCTTTGCCGGATGGTTTTTTCCGCCTTCTATCTTGTAAGGTTTTTGCTTATATCTGGTGAAAGAAGCCCCGTGGGTTCACCGGAGTATTTTATATAGATCTAAACTGGAAGGGGGTATGGGGATTCCCAATTTTCATTTGTATTATCAAGCTGCCCTCTTACAGGAAATAGTGTTGTGGCTTACTTATGAAGACTGCCCGTTGATTCATATCGAACAACATTTTAGCCCCCAGGTGTCTTTTTGGATGTTACCTTGGGTTCCGGAAGACCGTTTGTGTGCGGCAGGTGGTTCTTCGGAATTGGTATGTCTTTCGTAGGCGGATGTTCCCGGAACGTATGTTTTTCTCTCAAATGGCAATTTGGCGTTGCCTGCTACTTCACCAGGTAGAGAAAGGGTGATTCGCAGTAAGTGGATTCCTGCGGGCCTCCGGACCTTGGGTCAACTTTGGGAAGATGAGCAGAAGCGTCCCTTTCAGGAATTGCAAGAGGAATTTGGCTTGGAGAATAGATTCTTTTCTCTATACGCGCCTGCGTATCTTACTATTTCAGCAGGCTTTTTGGGAGTTATCTTTGGAGTAAACTTGGCTTGAACAGGCTTTTTGGGCAGGAGTGTGGAGAGGGGGAGTTTCTAGAGTATACCGGGCCTTATTAAAAAGAGAATCACAGCTAGATCCCTCCAAAGCACAATGGGAGTGGGACGTTCCAGAGAGGAGAGGGCTACTTAGTTGGTTATTTAAATCTACATTGTCCCTTAACTATATAGAAAATGGTTTTAAGATGTATTATAGGTGGAATTATACTCCTGAGCGTCTTTTTTCCATTTTTCATGTGGGTTCTGATAGTTGTTGGTGAAACTGTGGGGAGCGGGGAGATTTTATACATACCTGGTGGACCTGTCCTGGAGTGTGACCTTATTGGCAGCGTGTGGGTTGCTTTTTAGTTCAGATTTTTCATAAACATTGTTGCCTGTTGCTAGAATGTTATTTACTTAATGTGGGAGTTCCTGGTTTGTCAACTCCTGAACAGAAATTGGCAGCCTTTGCTTTTACAGCTGCCAGACTTGCTTTGGCGCAGTATTGGCGTACTCCCAGGGTGCCTCCTCTTCAAAAGGTTTACTCTCGTTTGTATTATTTACAGTTAATGTCCCACCTTACTGCATTGAAGCATAATACACTCTTAGCTTATCATAAGATTTGGGACCCATATCTCCAATGGAGGCAAGACTGTTTTGTGGAATCGGGGTTTTGGAGGGGGGAGGGGCAGCTCTGTATCTTTCATTGTTTTGATTTTTGCATTTTGAATTGCCTTTGGTTATGTTCTGTTGTGAAAATTCATAAATAAAGTTATGAAAAAAAAAAAATTGCAGATGACATGATACTATTCAAAGTGGTTAAAACACATGCAGATTGTGAAAAATTGCAAGAGACCTTAGGAAGTTAGAAAACCGGGCATCCAAATGGTAGATGAATTTTAATATGGAGAAATGCAAAGTGATGTACATTGGGAAGAATAATCCAAATCATAGTTACTTGATGCTAGGGTCCACCTTAGGAAGTAGCACCCAAGAAAAAGATCTAGGTGTCATTGTAGACAATATACTGAAATCTTTGCCCAATGTGCAGCAGTAGCCCCCAAAAAAGCAAAGGAATTATTATGAAAGGGAAGGTAAATAAGGCTGAGAACATTAAAATGCCTTTTGCTAGTGCAAAATACGTATAAGTCTTGAACAAGTGGTTTATTCTCCTTAACTCTCCTCTCTCTGCCCTTCCCCTCCCCTCCATCCACTTATACCAACTCTTTCCTCTTTCTTCTCCCTTCTCATCTTTTTTCTAAACAGCATTTTTCCATCTCTTCGCTTCTCCATCCCCCCTCCCATTCCTGTGCACAATCTCCTCCCTCTCCCCTTCCTCTTTATCCCTGTGCATTATCTCCTCTCTCTGCCCCTCTGGTGGTTTGACATCTTTCTCTTCTCCTTCCCATTGTCTGGCATCTCTCTTCCCTCCATTCCTCCCCCTTAATTGTTGGGCATCTCTCTGTCCTTCCCTTCTACCTCTCCCCTACTTTAGTCTGGAATCTCCCTCTCCTTCCCTCCTCCCTTCCATGGTCTGGCATCTCTCTCTCCTTCCCTCCCCTCCAGTAGTCCATCTCTCTCCTTCCCTTTACCCCTTCTTGAGGTCTGGTATCTCTCTCCTCCTTTCCTCGCTTCCTTCTTCCTACCTTAATCTGGAATCTCTCCTCCTTTGCTTCCTTGGTCTAGCATCTTTCTCTTCTTCCCTTCCCCTTCCTTTCTTCCCTCTTGTGGTCTGGTATCTCCTCTTCTCCTCTTTCCTACCCTTCCCTCCTCCTCCTTACCATGGTCTGGTATCTCTGTCCTCCCCTTTCCCTTCCCTACCCCGGAGATCTGGCATGTTTCTTTTTTTCTCCCATTCGCACAGTCTAACATCTCTCTAGTAACTACAGCATCTGTGATCCCCCTTTGACCCCCCCCCCCACATCCTCTTCCCCCCCCATAAGATCCGGTAGTTCCTCACCTTTCTCCTTCCCAGCAGCTGCTCTTGCACTCTTACGGGCTGTTAGCAGTGTGAGTGAGGTAAACATTCTGCCTTTGGTGGCCCGGAAGCTTTTCCTCTGCTACTGCTTCCCACCTATGCAGAGACAGGAAGCAGTAGCAGAGGGAAAGCTTCCAGACCACTGACGGCAGCATGTTTACCTCAGTCACGCTACCTTCGGCCTGAAGAGTGAAAGAGCAGCTACTGGGAAGAAGTGTTAGATCCCATGGGGGGTTAGGGGGAGGGTTTGGATCCCCAGACTGCAGCGCAGGCAGCCCAGAAGATCTCCACGGGCCACCATTGGCTCATGTGCTTTGCAGTGAAAAACCACTGCTTTAGACAGGTTTAGTGGCTCCAGAACAGCCTCCATAATCTGCTCTCGTTCCATCACAAATTCTAAGGAAGGTCACAATGACACCAGGTCAACCTCCGAGATCCCGCATAGGGTTTTGAGAGACTTGTGCACAGATATTAATCATTCCGATGGTTACTGACAACATTTGAGAGGGTTACAAACTCAAATTCTGTCATTCTCTCTGGGACATCTTTCTGTACTTTCCAGCAGAAAGACCAGAGAAAGGTAGCCAAGGTCAGAGTAACTACAAAGGTTTGTACAAATTGGGAGCCACAGAGCTGGTGCCAGATGCAGACTCGGGCTCATGGAAGATATTCTATATACTTTATTTTGCCCAAGAAAGACATATTTTGAACCTATGGCATTCAGACTCTTGTTCAATCTTTACTTTGGACTACTGTAACTCAGTCCACCTTGCAGACATCATACAAACATGCTCAGATTGCAAAGAATACAGAATGAAACAGTAATGTTTGATCTTCAATTTGAAGAAATCAGATCATATTATATCCTACAATAGAGAGCTCCATTGGCTTTCATTCAAAGTCTGTGTGCTGTCCAAATTGGGGACACTTTTGTTATAAAGTTTTATATGGTCAGGCGCCTGAATATATATTGGAACTATTCACTTTGTTCATAGCAAATCGCCCACTACGTATTACATCTCTTGTTTGTTTTCTTCTGGTTCGAGGCTGTAATAAAAAATTTCCAACAGCGCCTACTATGCTTACCAGGTGATGAGCTGGGATAGGGAACTTTATTCATAAGGTCTTGTTCTTACATTTATTCAGAAAATATACTAAAATCGATATTATTCACAAGAGTTTCTAGATAATTAAAAAAAGGTTAATGTCTACTCTGTAGATCGCTGGGATTGTCCAGTATTTTATTTTTGTGAACTACATCGACCCGAGAAGTTTTTGCGGTCTAAAATGTAATGTAATGACTCAAGATTGGAGACCAATCCTGGATCTCAAGTCGTTAAATGCAGCATTAAAGGTTTCCAGTTTCTGGATGAAAACGATAAGATTGGTCTTCACTTTGGTAGCTCCGGGATAATTTTTGGTCTCGCTGGATTTGACGGAGACTTATCTGTGTATACTTATTTTCCCAGATCACAGGAGGTTTTTCCAGTTCCATGTGCTAGAGAGCCATTTTCAATTCTTGGTGCTTCCTTTCGGCTTAACAATGGCACCTCGTTCATCTATACTCGTATGATTGGCTGATCAGAGTGCCATCCGAGATGGAATGTCATCGGGCAGTGTCTGGAGTGGATTATAAATTTCAGAAAGAGCCACCTGGAACCCACTCAGTTTATGAAGTATCTGGGGGTCTGTTCAAAACAGAAGAGGGCTGGGTTTTTCTTCCAGAATCACACAGACTGAAGCTCGGACACCAGATTCTGAAGATTTTGGAGCTACCGACGCCTATAGCTTGACATTACCTGCAGGTGCTCGGCTCCATGGTAGCAACCATAGAGGTGATTCCGTGGACAACAGCCCATCTGCGCCCCCTGCATAGCATGCTGTTAGCGCGTTGGTTCCCTCAAAGAGATTCTCTACAGTTGCAGTTAGCCTGAACTACGGAAGCGTGTCAGAGTCTTCAGTGGTGGCTCCGGTTGGAGTCGTTATCCAGATGCCTCCCTCTCCGCATAGTCTTGGGGAATCCTGATGATAGATGCCAGTCTTTACGACTTGGGGGATCATTGCGAGGGTCATCCAGTATAAGGATGTTTGTTGCCCTCACAGAGGGGCATGGTCATCAACAGTCATTCATTTGGTTTGATGGTTTTTCCAGGCGTGGATGAAAGCCAAGCAGTCAGGGTCTTCTCCGACAATGCTACAGCCATGGCTTACATCAACAGACAAGGGGAACCAAGAGTGCTCTGCTTTAGTTGGAGGCCCAATTGCTGTTTCACTGGGCGGAAGCCCATCTACAAGCCATCATAGTGGCTCATGTAGTGGGAGTGAACAATGTCCAGGCCAATTATCTCAGCCGCCAGACCCTGGATCTGGGGGAACTGTCCTTGTCCCAGAGAGCATTGTGAAATGCTGGGGGTAGCCATCATTTGATCTCATGGATTCAGCGGACAACAAATAAGCTCTTTGTTTCTTCAGTCGAAGGTCAGTGCCTGCTAGTACAACCTTGGCCAGTAAACAGGCTCCTCTATGTGTTTCCCCCATGGCCAATAATAATGATAAGATAGCGACCTATCAAGGACTGGTAATCCTGTTGGGCCCCAGATTGGCCTTGTCCTTGGTATGTAGATCTAGTCCAGGTGCAGTGAGACAGCTGTCTGTCAGTCTAGCGATTCACCAGGATCTTCTGTTCCAGGGGCCCATAGCCTCCCTAGAGAATCTGAAATGCTTTGGGCTTACAGCATGGCTGTTGAGTGCATAGCCTTAGTACGAATAGGAAGCCAATGACTGTAGCGACCTATGCGAAAGTTTGGAATTTTTTTCAGCTGTGGTACAAAGAGAAGCAGTTAGATCCCTTATGGGCTCTGTGACAGGGACACTCGGCTAACTCTCCCTGAGCCAGCTGGAGCCCTGTGCAGCCGAGTAGTTTGGTGTGTGACTTTAATTATGCAGCCTAAGAGTCAGTGCCTCCCATGCACACTGCTGGACCTGACTTTACTTGGATAAGTTTCACAAACACCACATAGTCTTTAAAGGTGAAAAATAAAGGTTTCAGCTTTTATTTTCAGGCTTGACTTAAAGCCACTTATTTTTAACTGGTCAGTAATACAATTCACTAGTCAGGATTACAGTTCATGTCCCCTCCACGAGGGTAGCAGTAGCAGAGCTCAAAAATAAAACTCTCAACAGAATATTGCAGCTCATTCCAAAACAATGATTCATAACTCATGAATCAAAACAGTCCTTTTCTTCCTGGGAGCAGGAGAGCTTTGGCTTCTATGCTTCTCTCCTCCCCCGTGCCTGTGGCTCCCCCCAAAAAACGACCTCCAAAGGCAAAAATCCTTTTCCTGCACTCCCAGCAGAGAAAAAGAAACCAAACTTTAATACTGGCTTAACCCAGAATGCTAGGCCTTTGCTATTCCAAGCAGCATCGGGCCTTGATGCCACTTACCTGGACTGGGTAGGCTGAATCCCAATTCTTCTTAAAAAAAAAAAAAAAAACCTGCCCGCCCAATAATTATGCAGAGTGGATTTTGCACACTACAGCCACTTCCCTGTTCTTTGTCAGGCAAAGTAAAAATGGCAACATAGCCTCCTTAACACTTCTGGGCTTCTCTCACTTAAACACAGTCTCAAACATTAGAGAGAAAAAAAAATTCAAAAAGGCAAGCTTCTCTTAATGTCCCCAAATGCATGAAGCTTCTGGCTTTGCTTTACACAGTTCAGCTGAGCACATTTCAGACGGCCACACTCATGTGCCAAGGCTCAGATTTCAGTACAGAGAAACCCCCCACACACAGTCGGCAACCTTTCCCCATTTTAACTTTGAAACTCTGACCTGCTTTACACGCTGTGCTACAGTGCATGGCCTCCAGCATGGGCCATTCTTCAGAAGAAAAATCTCCATCCTCACTGTTATCAGTGTCCATCAGCTCCCAGGTCTCCTCCCACTGGACTCTCCAACCTGCTCCTCCCCTGCTCTCCCTTCTGGCTCAGCTTTGCTGGAGGATAAGGGCACCATGTTTCTGGCCCCTCCCCCCTAATTACTCTCAATAAGCACACCAGAGGCCTCCTGGCTTGAAGCCAAAGTCATTTTCTGTCTCCTCTTAAAGGGACAGGCTTAAAAGGTGCAGCACTAGTCTGCTTAACTTTTCTAGGCTGCACTGCTCTAAGCTTGGGAATAGGCACAGGGATAGGACTACAAGGCGGCAGATCGATGTCAGGGGAGCGCAGTGCGGTGTCCTTGTCACAGCTCCCATTTGCAAAGGTCTAGAGAAAGGCCTGGGGGTAGGATCTCATAAGGTTCAAATAGTTAGTCTTTCATGTTACAGAGCTCGAGTGGACAGAAGGTCTTTTGCCTCTCATCCAGATGTATCTAGGATCTTGAAGGGGGCTCTCAGGTCTTCCCTCTAGTATGGCAGCCAGTCCCTACGTGGAATCTCAACATTGTGTTATGGGACCTCACTAAAGTGCTGTATGAGCCTCTGTCAGAGGTGTCTATCATGGATCTAACCATGAAGACAGTTTTCTTAGTTGTGATCACTTTGGCTAGGAGGATGTCGGAACTGCAAGCATTATCTTGCAGAGAGCCTTTCCTCAGATTCACAGAAGCAGGGGTGTCTTTACGTACCATGCCTTCCTTTCTACCGAAGCTAGTTTCAGAGTTTCATGTAAACCTGGAAGTGTGACTTTCCAGCCCATGGGCGAAAAGAAACAGGACAAAGTATTGAAGTTTCTGGGTATCAGGAGAGTAGTTCTGTATTATCTTGAGATGACAAATGAGATCTGCCTGTTGGATCACTTATTTGTATTGACCAGTGCTACCCGTCGGGGCAGATCAGCCTCTAAAGCTTCTATTTCCTGATGGATCCGCATGGCTATTTCTTCAGTGTTCATTTGCTGTGGAAAGCATCTGCCATTTGCTGTGAAAGCTCATTCTACCAGAAGTGTAACATCTTCCTGGGCAGAGTCCAGGGCAGTGCTGCCCAACAAAATTTGTAGGGCAGCCACATGATCTACCCTTCATACCTTTACAGAATTTTACAGAGTGAACGTGGTGGCACAAATGTACGGGGCCTTTGTGCTGGTTGCAGGCTCATCTGTTCTACCCTAGACTTAAGAGACTGCTCTGGTATGTCCCATCCATAAGGAATCATATGCTGTTTGCACAGAAAGAAAGGATTAGGTTCTTACCTAGATAATCCTCTTTCCTATAGAACAGCATACAATTCCTTATGCCTCACCTTATCAGTTGTCTCTTATGCCTGCAGAGGCTTATAGTCTTGGAAGAGTATCTCGCGGCTTGGCTTGTGGCAGCCAAGGAGGAGAAGCAGAGCCTCCGAGAGGCAGCATTTTAGTACTGAAATCTGAAATTGATATCAGCACATTTTTGCCTTGCTAAGAGTTGTACAAGTTTTAGTGTCTTGCACATGGTTAGGTAAGTAGGTAGGTAGGATTTTTATTTTGCCACCATTCTTTGTTGCCCTGTTGGGTGGTTGCTTATTAACTTTTATTTACTATTGCAGAAAAGATTAAATTTATCTGGATTGGGGAGTTCTCCAAGCCCACCCCCTTGTTTTCGTTTCCTCTCCTAGGGATATTCTCTTGCTTTGGTACGGAATGAGGAGAGGTAAGAACCTAATCCATCCTTCCTCCTCAGTGTACAGAAGTAAACTGGGGATTTTAATGTGCATACAACGTGAGAAATTCATTACCAGGTCTGAGGCAGTGTTTTAAGGTTTACTGCTATTTTTTGTGACTAGAGAAAGTACTTGTAGCTTTAATAGACAGAATAGGAAGGTAACAAGTCTGTGCACGTCCAAAGAAAATGAAAGTACGAGCACACCATCTCTGCATGAATCAGCTTTAGTCTCTCCCAAACTCAAAAACCAAAATCTAGATGAAACTCTCAGTTGCAATTATCGACCTATTACTAACCTACCTTTCATTTCTAAACTCACGGAAAAAATTGTCTTTCTCCAGATCTCCAAATTTTTTGGACAAACAAATGCATTACATCCTAACCAATCAGGATTTCGCTCAATCACTCAACAGAACTATCATTATTAGCCTCACTACTACCATCTATTACTATCATGACCTCAGAGAGTCTCCTCAAGCCAAACAGAAGACATGGGTTTTTAGCTGGGCTTTGAACTTCTTAATGGATTCCTCCCTTCGGAGGACCACAGGTAGAGTGTTCCACAATAATGAAGCAACGTTAAAAAAAAAAAATAGAGAGTGACGAGTTAATTCTAGATGAGCCTGTGGGTAATATGAGGACACTGTTGAAATAAGATTTGGTTTAAAAAAAAAAAAAGCATGGTGTGTTAATGTGAGCAGATTGTACTGAAAGCAGTATTGGACCAGGATCCAAAGAAGCTTTAGTTAGTTAGATTTATATCTCGTCCTCCCCAAAAAGCTCAGAATGAGTTGCAGTTTACATTCATAGTGTTACAATAAGAATAAGTATCCTGTTTCCAACAGTGGCCAACCCAGGTCTCAAATACCTAGCTAGATCCCAAGTAGCAAAACAGATTCAATGCTGCTTATCCTAGGAATAAGCAGTTTACAATACAGTGTGTTGGAATATATCTGGTGAAGGGTTGAGAGATTGACTAGGCAAAAAGGTTTTTACAGCTTTTCTAAAGTTAAGAAGTCCTTTAAGGTATCCGATATGAGGAGGTAGGCTCTTTCAGAGGTTTGGTAAGAAATGGGAATAGGCTGTCTGGAGTTGGAGGGAGTGTTCTAATGGTGTATGTAGTATTTCATCTTGGGAGTGAAGAGTACAGTAGAGAAACATGATAAAATCTTTTAGCACTGAAGAGAAATCTAGCTGCTGTATTTTCAAGTATTGAAGGTATTTACTGGTAATCAGATAGTGAGGCAAAGACCACATTGCCAAGTCTTGTAAGAAGCAATGAGATAATGAGGGAAAGTAATATTTGGTAATCAAAATGATGACATAATGAAACCTTTTTGCATTACTGAATATACTTGAGGTTTGAATGATAATTGAGTCAAAAAAAAAAACCCTAAGTATTTAAAGGATGAGACATGTGATGGGGAAATACCAAATAAAAATCAGAGAAGAGGGGGGGGGGGAGTTAGGTGACCTGAAAACCAAGAAAAAGCAGGTTTGGAAATATTAAGGACCAACTTATTAGCTCTTAACAAGCATCTTTTTAATATTTTGCAAACAGTTTTGAAGAGGTCGAAGATTATTTGCATGAGGTTATGTGGGAACTAGAAGTAAAATGTCATAAGCATAAATACGTAAGCTGATTCTTCATTGTTGAATCAGAAGAGCTAGGGGGCCAATGAAAATGTTGGATCCTTGAGGATCAACTGTAAAGATCTGTTGGAGAGGAATTATTTAAACCATTCCAAAATGTTCCCTGTGATACCAATATCTTGCAATCTCTGGATTAATAGGTGTTGATCTACCAGATTGAAAGATGCACTGAGATCTAAGGCTATACAGCTAAAGACAGCCAGCATCCAGATGTGTATCTCACTGAAGATTGGATTTATTAATTTAATATACTGCTATTAACAACCAGATATTAAGCAGTTTACAATATAAACAAGTTACAAGAAAAAAATATTACATCAATAAAATACAAAACCAAAAGTTCTAAGAAACAATCAGTCTACAGCTTGAATCATAATCAGGCAGCCTTCGAAATAGCAATTACATAAAATACTGCTGAAATAAGATAGATTTAATCATCTTACAAAAAGTTAAAAAAGAGCGATCGCCATGAAAGCTACTTAATAATTCCAAAGAGCTGGACCGGCATAAGAGAGAGCCCTATTTCTTGTAGATGATAATTTAATTAATTTCAAATCTGGTGGGTTCAAATAGATCCCTTTGTGAAGAACGCAAGGGTCTAGCTGATATATATTCATATCTTGACAATTTATTTGACAAATATTCAGTAGTGCAGTGATGTCTGTTTTTGTACTGAAACCCTTCCTAAAATCAGATTGTCTAGAATGAAGAATGTTAGAATAGTCTAGGAGATTAGAAAGTTGATTGGATACAATTTATTTCTATGAGTTTAGAGAGGAAGCAAAGTTGTGAAATTGCATGATAGTTGATAGCATTGGTAGGGTCCAGAGAGGGTTGTTTAAGAATAGGACTCCCTAGGGCAGATTTTCAAACTGAATGGAATGTGGAAAAGAAAGAATGTGCAAAAACTGTTCCATCCTGCTGTGCAAACATATCCTAAATATTTTGTTGCTGATTATTGCAGCAAAAGAGGTTTCTTCCAAGTATTGAGCAAAGTGTACAAAGACGTATGCAATCAAGACTTTTACTTCTTAATTACTTTTTAATACTTATATAACTGTTCTTTCTTGGTGAAAGTGTAGAATTTTTTAACTGTTTGATAATCCTATTGTAATGTATTTATAAACCATAAAATGTGAAAAATATGCAAGGAGGTGAAGATATTTTTTATAACTTCATTCTCTTCTTTCTCTTTGCAAGTGTGTGGAAATGACTATAACAAAAGAAGGATTAAAAATTGTGATGTCAAGTGTTTTCCCTTTGCAACTTATTTTTCCTTAATGTTCTTACATATTCACTCTTCCTGCAGGGGGACACGAGGGTTTAGTACTTGCCTCCTCTGTGTAGATGAGACGTGCTTGAGAAGAAGCCATTTTATAACCTTTGAGGTTTAGTTTAGGAAGCTGTGTGCAAAGCATCCACCTAAGCTGTTGTCACATAGCCAGAACTAGTTTCATTAAATCTGTTCTCGCTTGTATGGAGAGAGCCTAACAGTCTAAGGAGCCCTTTTACTAAAGTGCAGTATGTTTTTGCATTTACTTGAGCAAATAAGTACAAAGTCTGTGTGCTATTAGGGGTGTGCCTAGCATGCCTTTAGCAGTTATCACACAGAAATGTTCTTAACTGCACATTAAGACTGTCTACAATTAGCAAAGGTACACTTAACATGGCCTCCTTTCCCTGTGCTAACTAAAATGTATAGTTCACGTCCATTCTCCACTCATAACCTACCTAATTCTCTTGCAAATTAGTGCACAATCTCATGACACTACAGTATGTTACTACACTTGTGCAGTAGCAATGCATGCTAACTCACATGTTAACTGCATAATGTGTTTTAGTAAAAGGCCCCTAAATTTGCCAGGTGCAAATAATGAGAAAATGGCAAAAGGGTGGAGAAAGTTAAATGCTGATTTGTTGCCAGAAAAGTTAAAAAAAAACACCATACTTTGACTTAGTGAGTACAAGACTATCTGGGTTTATCTGAATCAATCCCATATTAACTGCATAACTGGCATTGTGACCTTGCTACATGACATTCCACTGTGGTTTTGGAGATGTTGATTTCATGCTAAAAGCATCCTCCCTGGTGCACATCCAGTATATGCTTAGTGGTAGCTTTAGTTGTGTACTCTGAGTTTAAGACCTTATAGTGTTCTAAAGCAGTAGTTTTCAAACCTGTCCTGGTTTTCAAGATATCCCTAATGTATATGCATCCTACCTACTCAGATAATTGGGATCAAATATAATTCGCTTAATAGCTTCAAATGATAGCTATATTAAACTTTTAAAGAAGCTATTGCATCTAAGCTCGCATTATTCTCACTTCTTTATTAATTAAAACATTTTTCTTATAAATAAATCATAAAATATCAAAAAATAAATCTTTTCATCCTACAATACATATCACAACATATTTCATATCTTTTAATAACAATTGCCATGAAGTTGCCAATTGCAAATAACTCTCTTGTCTGATGGTTGAAAACATTGTGGGGGGTTTTATAGTTAACTAATTTTTGTTTCTGAAACAGCTGCTGGTTTTTGTTTTTTTTGTGCCTCTGGACTGCTTGAGGGAAGATATTGCTAGCAAAGCGCCTTTTTTTTCTCTTCCCACATGCAAATATTGACATAGCCAGGAAATGTTAAGAAATATGAATTCTAAAACTTAAGAAAACTTACCGTACTTTTTATATTCAAGGTTCTTATCCCTTAAAAGTTTGCTAATGTTTATTGTGCATGCTAACACCTGACTGAAATTAATGGGACTTGCAGCTAAACAATGGGCGTTATTGCTTGGTACATTTTAGCATATGTGGACCACAGCTGGATGGAGCCAGAGGGAGAATATACAGTAGTCCATCTTTGAGAAATGAATAATTAAACTATCAACATATTAGAAACAAAACAGTCAAAAGCAATTGCATTGTTTCCATTGTTTGGCTGGATTGCATACTTGCACAATTCCTTCTATAAACTAGACTTTCATTTGGACACTACTGATTTCTGAAAGTTTGAAATAAAACATTAACTTGATTGCCATAAACTTCTTGTGACATTTTAAGCTATTTCGAAATACACTTTACTACCTCAGTGGGTTGGGGCCTCACTTCCCCCTCCCAATTTTGGTACTGCTCAGGAACACATGGTTTTCTTGATGTCTTTATGAAATCCATTTGTACTACAAGTCAGCCAGTTTTCTACTTTGTATTGTTTATCTGTTGTGTGTGATTTTATATTTTGTATTAAAATAAAATTTTCATCATATGATTTTGGTGGTGTTTTTAACATTGGGCGCTTCTTGAACTGGGTTTAAAAATATGGTTTATGCTGTTGAATGCATTGTCAGCAGCTAAGAGGATTCCTGTGAGTTGCTTGGTTTTGTTTTTATTTTTTTGTATAGGATCTTAATACCTTGCAGTACAATTGTACTTTAATCCTGACAATTATTAAACTAGTTAGCAGTGTTTGCTAGTGCTATCATATTATTCATGCATTAATATGCTGTATTGGTCTGAATCAGTTCCTCAGATAAGTTGCTTTTATCTGTACCCTCCTCCTCCACTGCCAATTCCAGAATTCGTTCCTTCCATCTTGTTGCCCCGTATGCCTGGAACAAACTACCTGAGTCCATGTGTCATGCCCCTTCCCTTGTTTAAAAGTAGGCTGGAAACCCACCTTTTTGAGCTAGCCTTCAGCTCTTAATCTTACTCCCTTCTCCTTACAAACCCCGCTAACTGTATCCCCTACCCTGGCATCCTGGAGTTTTTTTCTGTCTTGATTGACTAGATTGTGAGCTCATTTGAACAGGAACTTTCTCCTTTGCAACTCTGTTCAGCGCTGTGTATGTCCAGTACACTCTGGAGACAGTAGTAGTGGTAGAAATAATGATGCAGTGGGCTGAGATCCTGATGATCTGAGTTCAATTCCCACTATAGCTGCTTCTGACTTTGGGCAAGTCACCTACTCTCCATAGCCCCAAGTATAAAACTTAGATTGTGAGCCCATCAGGGACAGAGGAAGTACCTGGTTAGAATTTGTACACTGCTGCATATGTCTGGTAGTGCTATAGAAATGATTAGTAGTAGTAGTGATCGATCTTCTTTTAACATTGGTCAGACTTCTCAGGAAAGAAGCCTGGTTTTGATTTTTAAGAGCAGTGTAGAGAGCATTATGCAAAACAGCCAATATTCAAAGTTTTTTCAGAGTTCTGAGGCTTAGTCTACCTATCTTTTAATTCCTAGAGGCCTTTTTCTGAAGTGCACTAAGCAGTTTGTATGTGAATTAACCCTTTATTTGGCATTGTTACTCAGAAGCAACAAGTGTTTCTATGGCTCTTATGGGAGATCTGCATCTCCAAATGCTTGTTACTTGGCACTGGTGCTCTCGTTCAACATCAAGTTACGTAAAGCAGCCATTTCCACTATCTTCCAATTAAAGGGTTAAACATGTGCTGTTAGTGCATGGCCATGGTAACTTACAGTGCTGGTAATGCACCACATACTAATTCACTTGCTAACTATATAGCTTGTTATGGGCATGGATTGTGCCTTGCAGTTGACATTTTGTCAGTTATGAAGGAATATGATGCTGAGCATTATGTGCTACTTCTGTGCTGAATTTTCAGCATGGTAATGCGCTTTAATAATAACTTTATTTCGTATACCGCAATACCACAGCAGTTCAGAGCGGTTTACAGAGGAAGAGACTGTACACAGACAGCGATGTTACAGAAGACTTTCAAATTACATTAGCAAGTTAAGAGTAGTCAAGTATATCCAGAGGCATTTCAGAGATACAACAAGGCAGGAAGGGAGTCAGAGAAATTTATCAAAGAGATAGGTTTTAATTGATTTCCTGAAGGTTTGGTAGGAGGGTGCATTTGAAATGAGGGTGGTTAGACATTTATTCCATTTGCCTGCTTGGAAAGACAGTTCTATCAAGGAATCTTTTGTAGATACAGCCCTTCAAGGATGGAAAAGCAAACAGGTAGGTACTACATGTGCAGGTGGTGCCTGGAAATTCAAAATGGTGCAACAGGTAGATTGGGGATGAACCTGTTAAGGTTTTGAAGCAGAGGCAGGCAAACTTGAAGATGATCCTTGCCTCCATCGGCAGCCAGTGTAGTTTTCTGTAATACGGGCTTACATGATCTGACTTTTTGAGACCAAAAATGAGACAGACGGCAACATTCTGAATGACTCTCAATCGTTTGATGGTTTTCTTGAAGGATCCCAAGTATATGATATTGCAGTAATCTAAGATGCTTAACATTAGAGATTGAACCAGAAGTTGAAAAGAGAGGAAGTCAAAATAGTGTTTAATGGTGCGAAATTTCCATCCAAAGGGCACAAAAGTATTTTTTAACCTGAGCAATGGTATAGTCTTCAAAAGTCAGGCATCGGTCCAGGATGACTCCAAGGATTTTGATAGTAGAATTAATAGATGCAGGATGCCAAAATGAGGCAGAAATGACAGATCCTCATGAAAACACTTACATGCACATTTATAGAATAGCACCTAAGTATTTCTACACGGATCTGCAAAGGGGATGTATTGATGGAAAGGACATGGGTGGGTCAGGGGCGCTCCCTTAAAACGTGCATAGTGTCATAAAAAGTGGATTTATACTTTATTTCAGTGTAAATCTGCGTACCCAAAGTTGAGTGCCAATCCTGGCACTATATGCTTTTCTATAAAGGGCACCCATCCCAGAACACGCCATTTTGCGCCAATGTTTTTTTCAGCGATGAATTTGGAGTGCCATTTAATGAATCCAGCCCTTAGTGCGAATTAACTACCACTTGTTCAGATAGCACAGATGCATTTAACTGCCTCATAAATAGTGTGCATGCACTTATCCATGCAGTAAATAATGTTTTTGTGCAGTAACTATATGGGAGCATATTGAAAATGCTCCCAACAGTTAACATGTGATATGTGCAAAGCCTGTGTGCTAATTTTTGCATCTTACATGCAGTAAATTAAAAGTTTAGCATACTTTAGTAAATAGGACCCTTTCATTTCAAATATAGACCTCAAGCTTAAGGCTCACTCCTGGCTCTTTCATCAGAGTTGCTGAACCCTGTCAGACATCATCGACAGGCCTTTTAAAGGGAACAAGATAGCTGGCTGCTTCTCTTTTACCCAGGCCCAGCAACTGGTATAGCCAAACACAGTGAAAGCAAACCTCCTCTGGTATTCTCTGTGTTCTTCCAGGTAAGGCTGAAATCAAGGTTTGGTATCAGAGGTGGATTGTTATGTTTTTGTTAATTTCTTTTCTCTTGAGGAAAAGCAGGAATGGATGAAATAATCTCACTGATAGGTGATGTCATCCAACAGAGCCCAGTGTGGGAAACAATCCCCAGAAATCTTGTCTAGGGAATTTCCTTTATTTTCAATGGCATGCTAAGCCCATTTAAGTCTCAGGCACCTGGTCCAGAACATTTTCACCATAGTTCCATTTGATTTTTTTGTGGTTTATTTTTTCCTGGCTTGTCTCACAAAACCCTTGGTGATTTTAAAAAGTGCCAGGTCCTGATTCCCACTTGCCTCCATGATTCTTCTTCCCACCATCTAGAACAGCAACTGACCCCAAGGATCTTCCTCACCCCTATAGTGCGCCCCCCCTACACACCCACAGGCCTACCTCTTTGATCCCTGGTGATGTAATAGAGAACAGACTCTTGCATATCATGGCAACACCTTCAAAATGGCTGCCCAGTTAGTATATAAAGCCTGGACCCATATACAACTCCCAGTGGTTCCTCCTATCTGGTCAGCTTTGGATAGTCTATGCCAGTGCCTGCATATGGCCTGGTGTTGAATATATGGGTCTAACTTAGCCAGCAACGGTAAATGTAAAAAAAAGTTCTCTCTCATTGGCTGAATATTGATCAGAATGTAAATATACACAGGATGCATAGGTGATTGCTTAAGTGTTTGAAAAACACTGTCATTGGCTGAATATTGATCAGAATGTAAATAATATGCACAGGTGATTGACTGCTACATTTCAAAGTTTCAGGAGAAGGCCTAATGGCCTAAAAATTAATTGCAAGGGAGCACAAGGCTGAAGGTTTGCCTATAGACTTTATTTCTGCTGCAGCCCTGCTTGATCAGCCTAAGAAGCAGAGGTCTGGTCCAGGAATTCGATTAAACATTAAACTAGAGTATATATGATTATCAGTTTCTGTTGCTTATTTTAGTAAAATATTAACAATTTGGAAAATAGTGTTAAAAACTCTGCAGCCTTAAAAAGTATGCAAGAGAGCTTCTGAATGCAATGTTGAGTTGTCAAAAGATCATGCAGATTTCCACATTCATTGTTGATGCCTTTACAAGGCAGCCGTTTTCTGGAAATCCTGCAGCAGTTTGCGTCCTGGAGAAGGTAAATATTCCTATTTCTTTATTTTGTGTTTGAAAATTGTACAAAATTTCATGAGCAGAGGCTTAAGTCACCAAACAGCATTAAGCAAACTTTTTTTAATCATAATTTTGAAAATCTGCTCACTTACCTGGGGTGAGTGGATATTTACAGTTGGTGAGACCATTCCTGTAGCAGGACACACTCTTGTATTCAGCCTCTGGAAGGTCCCCTTGGAGGAAGCCACAACCTCTTTGGCCCAGATTAGGACTAGGGAAAAAAGAAGAGCTGGAGGGGTGTGTGAAAGAATTCTGTATTCCCAATATGGACTACTGTAATTCATACTTGGGATTTCCCAATTGCATGTTACAGGCTTTGTAGCTTGTGCAGAATGCAGCGGCCTGATTAGTGACCAGTATCTCTAAAATTGAGCATATTACACCGATTTTGCAAACGTTGAACTGGTTACCAGTCGAGTCACACATTGACTTCAAGATTTTGTGTTTAATTTCCAAACTTTTGAATGATGGTGTTCCTGTGACTCTTACAACTGCATTATGTGTGTATAAGCCTTTGTGATGTTTACAGTCTTCTCAAAAATAATTGTTGGATATTCCTTCTTTTAGACAAGTTAGATTATAGAAAGTTAATGTTTCAGATTGATGGAGCAAGGAGGTGGAATAAACTTCCTTCGGATTTATGTGCTTTTGATAGGTCTGTTACATTTTTGTAAGCAGCTGAAAACATTATTCACTCGTTTATTGCACTTAAGCATTAAATATATTCCTATAGTTTCATTATAATATTGTTGTAAGTCTTTAATAACTACATGATCTATTTAGGTATTAGTTATCCAAAACAGTATATGAGGGCTGTTCAAAAAGTATCAGACCTTAATTTTTCTTGCGTAAACAAATAAATCTAGGGAGGCGTGGTTTCGTGCATGTATATAGGCGACCCTAATGCGCATGCTTGAATTTTTTCCCGCCTACAGAAGCTGTCAATCGCTGGCAGATCGCCAATGAGTGAGGAAGTGTAAATGAGCGCTGTCGGATTTTATTTTTTTACAAAATGACAGAAAAAGTTGAACAATGCTACTGCATTCAATTTTGTGTAAAGCTTGGCAATTCCCAAGTGGAAACGATCCTCAAGATTCAACAGGCCTTTGGGGACAAAGCAATGGGCACCACACAGATAAAGGAGTGATATAACTGCTTCAGAGATAGCCGCACATCAGTGGACAGTGAAACACATTGTGGTAGGCCCTCAACATCCAGAAATGAGATCGTCATTGACCAAGTGAGGACCCTGGTGATGCATCAGAGAACTTGTAGACGAGGTGAGCATCACCGTTGGATCCATTCATTCCATTTTGACTGAGAATTTGGGCTTCAGGAGAATTTCAGCAAAGTTCGTGTCAAAGCTGCTAACAATTGAGCAGAAGCAACTCCGTTTGGAGAGCGCACAGGACATGCTGGAGACTGAACAGTGATCCCAACTTCCTCAGCACAGTGATCACTGGCTACGACCCAGAAACCAAGTTGATGTAATCACAATGGAAGTATTCAACATCCCCGAGGCCAAAAAAAGCAAGGCAGGTCCACAGCAATGTCAAAGTCATGCTGACTGTCTTCTTTGACTCCAGTGGCATGGTTCATCATGAGTACACACCACATGGCACAGCCATCACCAAGGGGTACTACCAAGAGGTTCTGCGTAGCCTTCGTAACTCTGTGAGATGCAAATGGCCAGACCTGTGGCAGCGGGCAATTGGCAGCTCCATCACGATAACACACCTGCCCATTCTTTACATTTGATACGGAGTTTCCTGGCCAAATACAACATACCTGTGATTCTTCAGGCTCCCTACTCTCCCAACATGGCTCCATGTGATGTCTGACTTTTCCCCAAGCTGAAAATGCCCCAAAAGGAACCAGATTTCAGTCAAGAGAAAACATTACGCAGAATGCGATGGACCAGTTGTGAGCAATCTCAAAAGAGGCATTCCAATGCTGCTTCCGACAGTGGCAGAACCGTTGGAAGAAGTGTGTGGCAGCCCAAGGGGGACTACTTTGAAGGAGATTAGTATAAGATTGTATCTGAAAACGAGTATTTTTTTATGAATAAAGGTCTGATACATTTTGAACAGCCCTCATATAATTTTTGGATGGATTTTTGTGTCTTGTATATTATTTTTATTGTGCATATATTAATGATTTTGTACCCCGCTTAGAACTGTGGGATAATGCAGGCTATAAATATCTTAAATAAATAAATGCTGCCACTTCCCCTTAAGGATATTCCTTCATCCTGCTGGAGCCACTTAAGGAGTCCTGCCTAAGAGGGAAGTGACACGGGAAGGGTGAAGCCAGGAAATATAAAAGCCCAGGACACAGCTAAGTTAAGGAAGCCCAGACGTATGTAGTGATACCGTACTGTATGTGGCTCCACTGTCTGTGTGAACTGCTACAGTTAGGTAGGCCAAGTTCAACTTTGAACTTTGCAATTTTGGATCTTGACATTGGTAACTGGGGAACCAGGCCAGAGACAAAGTGTAGGAGCCGCCTAATGTTTAGTGCAGCGACCTGAGGAGCTGGGTTCAATTCCCACTGCAGCTCCTTGTACCTCTGGGCACTCAACCATCCATTGCCCCAGGTACAAAATAATTACAGTACCTGAATGTATGTAAGCCACTTTCATAATCACAGAAAGGTGGTATATTAAATCTCATTCCCTTTTCCTTACTGCCATGCTGAGAGACAATAATGTACACCATGGTCCTGCAGGAGCAGGCCACTGGAGAACCTTGTTACTTTTAAAGAACAGTTTTGGGTTGTTGTTGTTTTTTTTTTTTTGTGGGGGGGTTCTTTCCCCTAACTGTGAATGGAACAGGACCCCTACATAATATGTATACTAATACTTTGTTTTACCTGTACCTGTTGTATAGCTCCAGCGCCCCCCCCCCCCCCACACACACACACACACACACCACACACACACTGCTCATGTTACCACAAGAAGCTATAAGGAAAAAGAGAAGGTGAGGACTTGTGTCTGGGTGCAGTGAAGAACACAGGGCTGAGGGTGGGAGGGCTGGAGAAGAGAACTTCACCCGCATAGAATAAGGATGTGGGCTGCACTGAGGTGAGGAATGGCGCTCACCTGGAAACATATTCACCATATACTTCCACTGTGCCCCACTTTGAAAACAAACTATGGTGAGATGGGGAAACATTTCATTTCTGGCAAGGGAATTCTGAAAAGATTTTTGAATCTCTGATTCCATTCATTGGTTTGGTACTTTGCAACTGCTCAATATTGGTCTTTTGTTTATATCTGGGCTACTACCAGAGGTTTGTTTGTTTTTGGTTGGTTTTAGTTTTGGGGTGTTTTTTTTTTTTTTTTTTTGGGGGGGGGTCTCTTATTTTTCTATCCTTTACCTGGCCCTTGTAGAGACAGTCTTTGCCCAAAGTACACAAACAGCAGAAAGTTCTGAAGCTCAGTATAACTGTCCTTTTGAACCATCTTATCAGGGAAAAGGAAAGTTTAACATCTCTTAACGCAAGTCTGTTTTCTCCTCTGTCAGATTCAGTCTGAATGTATGAATCCAGTGGGTCTACAAGACTATGGGGCCCCAAGTGTCCATACTTCCAGCTGATTCCAGCAGCGAAGGAAGAAGCTAGTCACAGGCAATAGGTGTTGCTCTCTTCTTTTTTTCCCCATATATATTTATAATCCACTCCATCTACTGCCAGTATCTGAGTGGTTGCTTGGTAATTAGTGTAGACCTCAGTGATAGGCCAACATCAGAACCAAAGTTCACAAGGCACTTTCAGATTATTCTAGCAATCAAAACACAGAATACCCTTAAAAATGTGACAGAAAGAAACATTAGATTGGTGGAATTAAATTTTCTGTTGTGTTAGAAAGCAAACTTGAGCGATGAGTTGAATATGATCCTGCCATTTTTGAGGGGATCTCGCTTTTGAGAGCATGAACCAAATTCAAACCATTGCTCAAAAAATACAGTCATCTTTCTAAGAACATAAAGAAGGTAAAGACGAACATCCCAAGATCAGAGATTGGGGTTAAATTTTTATAGTGCTGGTCTCGTACTGCTGTTATTAATTATAAAGTGCTAGTAGATATAAGCAACATTAAATAGAAACACAAGAAGTTACTCTGCTCCATCCTGAAGGCAGGAGAATATTGTGCTAATGATCATCAAGACACAAAGTCCCCCCAAAACATGGTTCCAATTTTTCTATACCTTGGGATGGCCCCATGTTCAATTCCAAGGAGGGAGGGAAGATATGGCTGAATAGCACAGATTTTGCTTTGTAAGAAACCTCTCCAGTGCTTTATCGGTGGTTTTTTAACATAAAGTAGGAGAGGTGGGGGCAGAACAAATGTTAATGTTTTAATGCTGAATCAGTTGCCCTTTCAATATCTTGACTTTAGGAACTAGAAGAGGATTTGCACCAGAAAATTGCCACAGAAATGAACTTGTCAGAAACTGCCTTCATCAGGAAGTTGGAACCAACTGATGACTTCAGTAGAAGTAAATTATTTTACTCTTTTGACTTTTTGACTAATTTAGAACACTAATAAAAGTACACACTATAGGGCCTCAGCCAGGGCTTTCCAAATCTGTCCTGGGGACCTTGCAGTCAGGTTTTCAGGATATCCACAATAAATATGTATGATATATATTTAAAGATATGGGTTTCCAATGCATGCAGACTCCTGAATATTTATTGTGGAGTTCCTGAAAACTCAGTTGGCTGATCCAAAACATAAGTTTGGGGAATTCTGCCCTAGTTACTAAGGTTTTTCCCTATAGCTGTAAGCCTCCAAATTCTATAATCTATTAATTTTTTGCATTTTCTGTAACAAAATTCCATGTATAGTTTATAGAAATAGTGGCAGTTAAGCATCTCTATTCGGTATATTAGGTACTAATTAGTGCTAACAGCTAATTGGAAATAATTGGATTTAATTAATGCTAATGGGCACTAATTTGTAGTTATGCATGTAATTGTAGATTAATGTCTATATAATAATGTGCACAACTGCAAAGGGGGCATGTGTGGTGAGGGACAGAGTCATGCCTAGCATTTAGACACTAATCTTATAAAAATACCATCGCACATATAATTTGCCACAAATGGTGGTTCCTAAATGTGGACACATAAATGCCTATTTACGCTAGTATTCTATAAGAGCAATTTATTTACTTAATTGCTATAAAAGGGTTAGCGCATCCCACACTTTTGGCATTCTTTTGAGAATTGCCCTAAAAGGGGACAATATTGTAAAATAGATGCTAACATTTACATGTCCATCACAAATATAAATATTTAAAATAATGACTTTTATGCTCTTATCTGCCAAAATTGTACCTAAGCATGCTTATGCAAATATTCACTTAACTTACATAATGCATTATTTGCAAGGGGAAAAAACAAAAGGAATTGACCCCAAAATATCCACAAAGAAGAAAATCCAGAGAAAACCAAAAAAACTCTGTGGAGTGACGATGTTCCTAAATGGACTTTATTTGAAAGTATCAAAGTTCCAAAGGTACACTAAAATCATCCACATAAAATAATTCCATCCACATAAGAGCCTTAAAGGACCTAGTCCGCTAGGGATACAGGACCCAACATGGTCCACTTTTCGACAAAAAGTCTTCTTCAGGGGTCCTATAAAGGTGAGTACGTGGGAAACAATTGTGTAGGTGACCCGTGTTGGGTCCTGTATCCCTAGAGGACTAGGTCCTTAAGGCTCTTATGTGGATGACTTACTTTTATGTGGATGGAATTATTTATGTGGATGATTTATTTGCAAGGGAGCATATAAGTTTCAAGTTTATTATGTCTTGATATACTGCTTCTATTTTCCAAAGCGGTTTACATCTTTACAGTGTTAAAAAAATTAATTAAAAATTGGGGGAATAGACAAAAAAAATCAAAAGTAGTTATTGAGACAAAAAATGAAACGAAGGGAGAAAAGGGAAAGGATACAATATTAAAAATAAAAGGGAAAGGAACAGGAAAATACATCAGGGAATATGAATAGTTCTCAGAAGACAAGCAGGACTTGGATTCCTCACTCATGGATGACATCACCAATGAAACCCAGCAGGACTGTTCTGAGCCAGAAACATGCTCTGTGCAACCCCCCCCCCCCCCCAAGCTCCTATTCCGCCTGCTACATTGCAGCTCAGCAGGGGAAGGCAATGGATAGGACATAATTTGGAAGCCCCTATCTCCCTTTTGCCCTCTGTGCCTGCACATAGCTCACTTTGGCCCTGGTACCCAGCAGCTCTTTCTAGAAGTATTTCAGTTGTCTCCACATACATGCATGTCTATTCCCACTTGCCACTGTTGTGTGGGACTTCCTCAGGTCAATCTTTTTGCAGAATCGTTTGGACCTGTTTGGTTGGGGGGGTTTCATTGTGATTGCCTCAGCTCCTCAATCCGTTGGAAGAGCGGAGCAAGTCAGGGCTGGCCTGAGAGAATCACTCCCTCCTCAGCATCCTCCCAATGTGCCACTGTTCATAGAAGAACCTGGTGACCAGGGCAGCTCCACTGCCATAAGGAGCTGCCCAGTGAATCCAGAGGAGTCAGAAGAGCGAAGCAAGTTGGGGCCAGTGTGGGAGAGCCACTCCGCCCCCTCTTTCGACATCCTCTAGATGTGCTGCCATTTAAGGCAGCACATCTAGCAGCACATTGCAAACTCAGTGCATTGCCTAAGGTACAAACCAAAGGTGTTTTGGCGCAGTTCCCAGCACAACTCAAGACCAACTGAAACCCCGCTGAACAATAAAGTACCCTTCACTAACCTGCTGTCTCCTAACACAGTCTAGGAATATCTCTTCCACACTTCTTAAATCCTGGTTCTTTCACACAGTCTTACTATCTGATGTACAATGCCAGGTAAATACCAGAGAAACAAACTCAAAGAACCACAATCTCTCAATCACACAAATTTTACCTCTCCTATACCTGGTAAGCCTAATAGAAGTCCTGTTGACATCTACCACCATCAACTGACCCATAGCCCCATAGTGCACCACCAAACAATGACCCAAAACCCCAAAGTTTCCACCTCCACACCATGGGATAGCTACCCTCATCACCAATATCCCATCCCCATTTTCAATTTCAAGTGTGATACCAAAAAAAAAAACAGTTAAGACAACCCCCTTTCAGAAACCATGCTAACTTAAGATATATACCAAATAGTAGTAACAGTAAATGACGGCAAATAAAGACATGAACGGTCCATCCAGTCTGCCCATAAGTTATACTCATTAAAAAAATACATTATTAGACTAACTTGTCTCTTCTTTGATATTTCTGGGCCGTAGACTGTAAAGTCTGGTATTGTCCTAGGTTCCAAATGCTGAAGTTGCCATCCAAGCTTACTCTAGCCTATCCAACCATCCCATTGTTTGCAGGACATCTACCATAAAGTCTGGCAAGTAACATCCTCCTGTTCCATATTAATGGAGTTCACATTGATGCCCACCCCAGTCCATCCTACACCGAATCACAATATATGGAACACAGACCGTGCAAGTCTGTCCAATACAGACCTTAGTTCTTTACTTTACATCCTTCATTTTCTAATTAGAGATCCTCTAAATTTATCCTACTTTTTTTTTTTTTTTTTTTTAATTTCATCACCGTTTTCCTATCCACCACTTCCCTTGGGAGGGCATTCTAGGCATCTACCACCCTCGTCTGTGAAAACGAGGAATAATCTCAATTGAATCCCCTATATATACCTCAATGATAGGTCAACAAATTGTTTTTACTTAAAGAACTGATCCTAACCAACAACTTGGGCCTCATCTTCATCTCTGAAACCTGGTTAAAAGATTCTAATAGTCCTGAACTACACTACCTTAACTCTGCCCACCATGATACAGTATTATCCACATTTCAAGGCAAGACAGGTGAGGAGGTAGTTTAGCCAATATTTACAGAAGCTCCTTCAATGTTATCTTGATTGACTCTGACACCCACTCGAACCATTAATATATAACTTGCAAATCCAAAGACAAGCCTAATACCACCAAGAACAGCATCTGCCCTCTATTGATATATGCCCCCCCCCCCCCGGCTCCCAATCAAGCAATAATACAACCTTGCAAGAAATTATCTTGAGACTAGCCTGCCAATACACCAGACTGCTTATACTTGGAGACATAAATCTGCCCTTTGAATCCTCTAATAATAATGTCATTTGCTATATAGTAAGTGGAAGCAATCTGCAGGATAGTATGATGCAGGATCTGCTTACGTTGGAAAACTGGTCCTCGACATGGCAGCTGGGCTTCAATGCCAAGAAATGTAAGGTCATGCATCTCGGCAGCAGAAATCCATGCAAAACTTACACCTTAAATGGAGAAACACTAGCTAGGACTTCAGAAGAATGAGACTTGGGAGTAATCATCAGTGTAGACATGAAGGCTGCCAAACAAGTAGAGAAGGGCCTCAGCCAAGGCAAGGGCAAATGATGGGATGTATCAATAGAAGCTTCGTCAGCCGTAAAACCTGAAGTCATAATGCCACTGTACAGAAACCAGTGTGAGACCTGATCTGGAATACTGTGTGCAATTCTGGAGGCCACATTACCGTAAAGACGTGCTTAGAGTTGAGTCGGTTCAGCGGATGGCCACTAGGATGATCTCCGGGTTCAAGGGTCTCTCGAACGAAGAAAGACTAAACAAATTGCAGCTCTACACTCTAGAGGAACGCAGGGAAAGGGGGGACATGATTGAGACATTTAAATACATCACAGGACGTGTCGAGGTGGAAGACGACATCTTTTTTCTCAAAGGACCCTCGGTCACAAGGGGGCACCTGCTCAAACTCAGAGGAGGGAAATATAATGGTGACACCAGGAGGTATTTCTTCACAGAAAGGGTAGTAGATCACTGGAAACAAGCTTCCAGTGCAGGTTATAAAGGCCACCAGCGTGCTTGACTTAAGAATAAATGGGACATCCACATGGATCCCTACGAGGGTCAAATTAAGGAACTAGATCACTAGCACTCAGACTTAATGGGGTGGGTCATTAGAGTGGGGCAGACTTGATGGGCTATAGCCCTTTTTCTGCCGTCATCTTTCTATGTTTCTAATTCAAAATGCTGCTTGAAGAGTGCCAAAAAGATCTCAAACATCTGGTCCAACACATGAATAAGGCTATACCCTCGACTTCATTGTCTCCACACACCCCTGTCTCATCACCAATACTAACTGGTTCCCTGCTCCCTGGTCAGACCATTATCTCCTTTCATTCAACCTATGTTTCCACTTGGCACAAGCAACCAGCAATTTGTCCTATAAACCGGTAATAGGCAGAATAAATCATTCCCAATTCTGGAACAAAGTTGCAGTAGTACAAATGTAATATTGCTGAGGTTAATAAAAACTATTATGCTCATGAAATATAAAATAAAACCCTTGACAACAATAAATTATTTTGCTTTGTATGCAACCCTACAGTACCACCGGAAAAGGTCACTTATGAGCATTAGGTCCTAACCGACAACCTAAGACCTTGCAGACTTCCTCAGTACAAACAAAAGTTGATAAAAACATACCTCAGCCCAGAACCTACATACACCACTCCCCAAAACTCCGATTATCCCTGCACAGCAGACCAGATATGGAACACCCTCATTCTACTAACATGTGAAACAGTGAGTCTTCTAAAGAAACTATCCACCTTCAGCAGCTGTCTAGACAACTGCCCCTCATACCTATTAGCTACAGTGCCTGAAGTAATCACCACCTGAATCACCAAACAACTTTCTAAAGGCCAACTCCTGGCTAAAATGGGCAAAATAGCTCTCATACCCATATCAAAATCGCAAAATGCTGACCTATCCATCCCCTCAAACTTCCGGCCCCTAGCAGGTATCCCCATATTTACCAAGCTCCTAGAAACTCATGTATATATAAACAACTCACATCCTCCTAGAGAATGACACGGAGACAATTTTTCCCCATCCCTACAGGAACTCAATTTCCCTGTCCCATCCCCGTGAATTTTGTCACTGTCCCTGTACATGCCCCATTCCTGTAAGCTGTGCCTTAACTGCATAACTACTCGACAATTGTTGCATACAAACATCAATCAATTGATATACAAAGAAATGAAATACCAGCGGACATGATCTGGAGTTCCTTCCACAATTTAGAATGGAATAACTACATCAAATTATATAACAAATACTCTAAATCATACTGTGTCCTGGACTCATGTCCCCCAGAGATTATGAAAGCAGCTCCATTAGACTTTAAACTATCTCTATTGAATTATCTATCCAATAACCTAAACATTGGAAAATTCCTCAATAATAATGGTCATATTATAATAACTCGAATCGCAAAAATTTGTAAAGAATCATCAACATCAGTAACCAACTATAGACCAGTAGCATCTATTCCATTTATGGTAAAAATCATGGAAGGATTGGTACATACCCAACTTATTAGAATATCTCGACCAATTATCTCTTCTGCACGAAACTCAATCTGGTTTTAGACCTCTGTTTAGCAATGAGACAGTAATTGCGGCTTTCCTGGACAATTTGCGTTACTTGTTCAGTAAGGGCCTCAATGCCCTAATCATGCAATTTGACATGAGCTGTGCCTTTGACTTGGTGGACCATGGAAAACTGTTATAATGCCTAGACGCAATTGGAATCAGAGGAGAGGTACTGAACTGGTTTTGAGGTTTCCTTATATCATGCACCTACCAAGTCCGTTTTAATCACGATCTCTTTGACACATGGAGCAATCCATCTGGCGTGCAACAGGGATCATCACTATCCCCTTTGCTCTTCAATATTTACATGTCCTCATTGGGTGCACAACTATCCCAGCTGGGGATAAAACTATTTAGCTACGCTGACGACTTCACAATAATTATCCCATTCACTAACTCTGTCTCAGAAGTCACCCCCAAAGCAACAGAAGTACTAAATCGGATGGAGCAATGGATGACCGAATTCAGACTAAAACTAAACTCAGAGAAAACAAAATTTTTCATCGCATCGCCACACCCACTTGACACTAAAGCATCAATGTGCATCAATAACCTTAGTTATCCCATTCAACCCACTAAGAAGATATTGGGAGTAACACTTGACCAGAGCCTGACCATGAAAGAACAGGTAGACTCCTTGATTAGAAAAAATCTTTCTCACCCTCTGGAAGCTTCGGTCCATCAGAGCTTACTTCGATGTCTCATTTGAATTCTAAGTAGAATCCCTTATACTGAGTCAACTCGATTATTGCAAAAATCGCCTACTTGGCACTCCCCAAGAAGAATATGCGACGATTGCAACTGGTACAAAATGCAGCTGTTAGACTACTTTGTGGAACTGAAGAAGTTTGATCACGTAATACATTCCTATCGACTTCTACACTGGCTGTGCCGAGGAGGCACGTGGAAATTCAAGTTGGTTGTTTTGCTTCAAGGTACTTTATGGCTTAGCCCCTAAATATATAACGAACCTTTTCTCTTTCACAACCAACAGACACAAGTGAAGCTCACACCCGAACTATTGTTTCTCCACCGGTTAGAGGTTGTAAATTTAAAAAGTCATCACCAACATCTTTCTCACATCAAGCAGCATTATGGGGTAAGAGATCTAGAACAACTGCTTGTGCCTATTACTTATAGGGAATTCAGGAAACGCCTAAAAATACATCTGCTCCTGAAATACTTAGGAAATCAACCTATACGATCTTAATCCTCAACAAACGATCTCTAGAACTATCAATCTCTAAATCTGTACTTTGTTTATTCCACTTAATCTGTAACATCTTAATCATTGTAAACCGCATAGAACTTCACAGTCCTGTGGTATATAAATTGTTATTATTTATTTATTATTATTATTTATGATTTTAAAGTGTTTGAGGCTTGTGCAGATGAGGTCAGAGCTTGCAGAAATGGAGCAGGGATAGGAAAAGAACTCGCCAGGATGGGACGGGAAAATGAGTTCTCATGGGGGTGGGAAAAAATTTGTCCCTGTATCATTCTCTACATCCTACATGGAACAATACTCCAGCCTACATCCTTCCCGGTTTGGATTCTGACACAGCATAGCACTGAACTCCTTCTACTAACTCTTACCACAAAAATCAAACAGATTCTAAGCACAGGTCAACAAGCAACCTTCCTTCAATTCGACATCTCTGCAGCCTTCAATTCTGTAAACCAGGGGTTCCCAAAGTCCCTCCTTGAGGGTCGAATCGAGTCGGTTTTTCAGGATTTCCCCAATGAATATGCATTGAAAGCAGTGCATGCACATAGATCTCATGCATATTCATTGGGGAAATCCTGAAAACCTAACTGGGTTCGGCCTTCAAGGAGGGACTTTGGGGACCCCTGCTGTAAACTATCACCTCTTAACGAAACTTACTGAAATTGGAATCACAGGCACACTTAATTGGTTTAATGACTTCCTCGAAAAGAGAATACCTTGTCCAGAAAGATGGAGTCTTCTCCAACAACTGAAAAGCCTTCTGTGGAGTACCCCAGGATTCTCCCCTCTCCCCAATACTGTTCAACCTACTCATGAGCTCTCACAGTGGCAATTATATTCATCAACAATAAATGGCTGTTATACGTGGATGATATTTTCCTCCTCATTTCCATTACAGACAATCAACTAAATACATTAAAAAAAAATTGTTGATAACATCAGCAAGATACAGTCATGGGCCAAAATCAACAAACTCAAACTGAACACAACCAAAACCAAAATCATCTGGTTCCACACTTCCCTACAAACAGCTGTCAATGGCATTGTCCTGCCATCTAGAGCTAAAATAGACATTGAAGAATCCTCCAAGTACTGGGTGTTATACTGGACTCCACACTATCCCTTGAACCACAAATCTCTGGAAGAAAACCTTCTTTTCCTTGAGACAGCTGAAACTCATAAGACCCTGTTTCCATGAACGACACTTCACCATACATACTAATTTTGTTGCAGCTTAATTACTGCAACTCCATCTACTCAGACTTCAGCACAATACTAACCCACAAACTACAATCCAAAACACAGCAATTACTTATTTTCAAGCTAAAAAAATATGACCCAATCTCCACCCCATCTCAAACAGTTACATTGGCTACCTGTCACTACTCATATATACTTCAAAATCTCCTATATAATTTTCCACATACAATATGGAAATTCTTAAGTTTCACAGCAGAATATGTTTATTGCTGGGGGAGTTCCCCCTATCTCACCTTCTCTTTTCTTATGTTTCTGTGGAGTTCAATTGCTTTGGTACCAACTGAGGAGGGTGCAGTTCTCCAATGCAGAAGAGGAGGAGTTTAAAGTCTTAAAATGATACCCTTCTGCAGTTTGCAGGAAATGGGAATCAACAATTATAGTACAGACTCCTGTGTATCCTAACAAAACTCAGATTATCAAGGTAAGAACCTAATCTGTCATTCCATTACATTTGCAGAATTTTCTAGATGCTAGAGTGCTTCCAACTCTTCTTGCCTTATCCTCTCTATTGATTCTGTAAAGTTAAGATATCTTGCTATAGTAATACAAAAGTGGCTTATCTCTTTTCCTTTGTACTATTTTCCTTTTCAGGGGGTGGGGTTAGCTCTCATTTTTTTTAACTCCATTATTGAGGTTTCAGGTGATACATGGCATTGTATTTCTTTAAATTTATATTCCCTTGTATAATTTTGTCAGCATTGTATGAGCCTTTGTTAAAAATGAAATGGTTAGCTTTTATGTTTTCTTGACAAATTTTTGAAATAGAAAACAATGAACATAATCTCTGAAAGGAAACTGAGCAGGAAGAATAACTTGTCCGAGGCAATTAGGCAATTTCTTCTGATTGTTTGAAACTTTTTGTTTGGTGGTGGTTTTCAATCACTTTGTTACTTTTTAACTCTGTTCTAAATGTAAATAGTAATTTTAAAGTATGATAAAACGCTACAGAAAATTAATAGCTTGGAGCATTGTATATATGATGCATGAAAGGAAGTGACCTCATAATTCTAAGCAGCTTTTTCTATTTTGTTTTAGTTATATGTTGCTTTTTTATGTGTGTGTGGTTTGTTTGTTTTTAAGGTTCCCGCTTTGGATTACGATGGTTTACTCCTGCTAATGAAGTTAATCTCTGTGGTCATGCAACATTGGCATCAGCTGCTGTGCTATTCAATCACAAATGTAATGGTTTGGAGTTTCTATATATTTTTTTAAGACATCCATTTTATGTTCTGATGTTTGACATTCGATAAATAACATTGCAAAATACAATTTCCAAATAACAAGAAAACCCTAGCCCTTATTAAGGGATCATTTTGTTAAGGTGTGCTAGTGCATCTTAACGCGCGCTAAAAATTAGAGTGCGCTAAATGCTAACGCGTGCTAATGTTCCATTATATCCTATGGGCGCATTAGCATTTTGCGCTTGCTAATTTTTAGCACGCGCTAAGATGCACTAGCACGCCTTAGTAAAAGGACCGCTAAGTGTGCTTATTAAGTGTTCCTTTGCTACATCATATTATATCTCTTTCTTTGAATGTTCTTCCATGCTGTCTGTACATTTTGTATTGTACTGATATTTATCATGTTTCTGATATCTGATTGTTCTAAAGGGCTGTTAAATGTGTATATTTCTGATACTGTTTCATATTAGTCCTATTAAGTTTCAATTTGCTGTTTCCAAGTTTACCTCATTGATTGTATTCATTTTTCTATTAATAAAATTGTAAGTTATATTAAACTCCATCTCTTGTATATTGCCTTGGTGAGTCTCTTCATATAGGCGGTTAATAAATACCAATAAATAAATAAAGTGCAGAACCATAAAAAAATTAATAAAATCCTTAACAGCTCCTGCATGTTAAGCCCATATTTATCGTGGAAAATCCTCACATTAGTATACACTAAGCACAGATTTTACCATGGCTTTGTTAAAGAATCCTTAAATGTGTAAATGCTTCCTTTTACACATATTGTAGAATTCTGTAAATAGCACTTAAAATTGTTCACACAAATTTGGGCACACACCCAATTTGTGCATGCAATTTTATTATGTAACAAGCCTTTTAGCACCAATTCAAATTCTACTGCCTGATATTCAAAGCATTACACGGCTCTTCCCCCTCCTATCTAAACAACCGCTTAAACCAAATCTCCACCTCAAGACACAGAAGAACCTCGAACCCTTTCGCCTTCCCTCCACTCAAAGGCACACATCGCAAGAAAATGTTTGACAACCTTCTGGCAACACAAGCAGCAAAAATCAACCATTCCATCTCCAATCTTATGACAATATCAGACAACCTCAAAACATTCAGAAAAGAAATCAAAACCCTGCTTTTCAAAAAATTCATCCAAATATCTTAACCCCTCCTCTTTTACCTCCAGAAGATTCACCTACCTTCAGATAACCTTCCCCCAAATTACCCACCTTAACACCTTCCAATTAAACAAATACCATCAATAGATTGTAACCTACCCTCTCTAACTGCATTCCATATGTATTTTTCATACAGTTCTTCACTGTCAGTTTAATTTCCATCCTATAAGTTCACATAGAATTTTTCTTTTTTCAACCATCTTTATTTTCTCTTCTTTATTAATTTCCAGGTACTTTAGTTAGATTGTGAGCCTTCGGGACAGTAAGGGAATTTTTAAGTACCTTCTTACTTCTCATTTATAATCTTAATGTATATTTTCTTCAAACCGCTTAGAACCTAACGGATGTAGCGGTATATAAGAAATAAATTACATTACATTACATTACAATAATTGGGAGCCAATATGTATTGCGGTTAATTGGATTTGTGTGCATATTGCTAAGTGCTATTCAATAAAGATGCATGCACAAATCCTTTAGCATACAACTGAAAAGGGGGTGTGACCTTAGATGGAGCAGGGGCTTTCAGTTAAGATGTGTGCTCTATTATAAAATCTGAGTATCCATGCCAAATTATGCATGGGGACTTATATACCAGGGTTAGTTGGTATAAATCATCGCACCTAAAAGTTGGGTGTGGATCCTGGCACTATGTGCTATTCCAGTGCAATAGGGATGGTATGCTGAACCGTAGGGTTGTCCATTTGAGCTCAAGAGCATACTGCAAAAGATGTCAATCACAGTTTTTGAACCCCTCCTTCTCCACGGTCTCTGCTTCCCCCTTCAGTTCATGCTTCTGCTGGTGAGCATGAAGGTGTCCTTCTGATCTTCTACTGTATTTCTTTGTTTTGTGTTTTTGAAAGATTGCTCATGGTTTTTATGCAGCTCAAAGATAGCTGTGCCTGCTCATAGAAGAGCAGACTTTAGTCTACAGCTGGCAGGTGTATGTATCCTTTGGGGACCTGTGCAGCCAGCTTGCTGAAGATTGGGTTCAGCCGAGAGAGATCTTGCCTCACAAATTTGTTTGACTTCTTTGAAGGTGTGGATAAAGGTGAGCCGGTTGATATAGTGTGTCTAGATTTTCAGAAAGCTTATGATAAAGTTCCTCATGAGAGGCTCCTGAGAAAATTAAAGTGCCACGGGATAGGTGGCAAAGTTCAGTTGCGGATTAGGAATTGGTTATCGGATAGAAAACAGAGGGTAGGGTTAAATGGTCATTTTTCTCAATGGAGGAGAGTAAACAGTGGAGTGCTGCAGGGATCTGTGGGACTGGTGCTATTTAATTTATTTTTAAATAATCTGTAAATTGGAATGACGAGTGAGGTGATTAAATTTGCAGATGACACTAAACTGTTCAAAGTTGTTAAAACGCTTGCAGATTGTGAAAAATTGCAGGCGGTCCTTAGGAAATTGGAAGACTGGGCATCCAAATGGCAGATGAAATTTAATGTGGACAAATGCAAAGTAATGCACATTGGGAAGAATAACCTGAATCACAGTTACCAGATGCTAGGATCCACTTTGGGGGATTAGTGCCCAAGAAAAGGATCTGGGTGTCATCGTAGACAATATGATTAAATCTACCGCCCAATGTGCGGCGGTGGAGAAAAAAGCAAATAGGATGCTAGGAATTATTAAAACAAGGGATGGTTAACAAGACTAAGAATGCTCTAATGCCCCTGTATCGCTCCATGTTGCAACCTCATCTGGAGTATTGTCTTCAATTCTGGTCTCTTTATCTCAAGAAAGATATAGCAGTGCTAGAAAAGGTTCAAAGAAGAGTGACCAAGATGGTAAAGAGGATGGAACTCCTCTCATATGAGGAAAGACTAAAACAGTTAAATCTCTTCAGCTTGGAAAAAAGACGGCTGCGGGGAGATATGATTGAAGTCTACAAAATCCTGAGTGGAGTAGAATGGGTATAAGTGGATCGATTTTTCACTCCGTCAAAAATTACAAAGACTAGGGGACAGTTGATGAAGTTACAGGGAAATACTTTTAAAACCAATTGGAGGAAATTTTTTTTCACTCGGAGAATAGTTAAGCTCTGGAATGTGTTGTGGTAAGAGTGGATAGCATAGCTTGTTTTAAGAAAGGTTTGGACAAGTTCCTGGAGGAAAAGTCCATAGTCTATTATTGAGAGAGACATGGGGGAAACCACTGCTTGCCCTGGATCGGTAGCATGGAATATTGCTACTCCTTGGGTTTTGGCCAGGTACTGGTGACCTGGAATGACCACCGTGGGCACAGGCTACTGGGCTTGATGGACTATTGGTCTGACCCAGTGAGGCTATTCTTATGTTCTCAGGGTCTCGAGCCCTCAGTACTTGCTCACTTCCTTGACTTGGTCAGAAGCTTGAATGCAGGCTGTTAGGCATCAATAGTGTTCTTCAAGGCTCTTGACAAAGTATTCAAAGGCAAGGACATAAAGTTCCAAATGAAGATCAGACTTGTCCACGCACTTATTTTCACAGTGGTCAGTTATGGATGTGAAAGCTGGACACTTCCTAAACAATATCATACAACAAAACTGAAAAGGAAGAACTAATAAAGTCAACTTCACTTAAATATATAAACTTTCAACCTGAGAGGTGCTCAGAACCTTGAAAAACAAGGTGGAATAAATGCTCTCCAATGCTTGTAATAACACATGTTGAATACCTGCCATAATTTCCATGGTGGGGTCACTCAATAAAGGTTCATAAAAATTTGTGTCATCCAACTGGCGTCTAGCTTCACTCACATAAGCTTCAGTATTCATCACCACTATTAGAGAATGACACGGTGAAAAAATTGGTCCCCGTCACCGCCTCGTCCCCGTCTCACCATCCCCGTCACCGCCCCGTCCCCGTCACCGCCCCGTCCCCGTCTCACTATCCTCTTCACCGCCCCGTCACCGCCACTGCCACCCCATTCACCGCCCCGTCACCGCCACTGCAATCCCATTCACTTTTCTTTATTTACGTATAAAGGAAACATTCTTTAAAACTTTAAAACTTAGTTAAATATTAGTTAATAACTATACAAAAACAAAACAAAAATTAATTAATAAAAATTCTCAAAACTGACACATTTTGATCACTAAATTTAAAATAGTTATTTTTCATACAGTTTTTCAATCACTAATCTTCCACCACCCCTGGGGCTAGCAATGCAAAAACAAACACGACATGTACTTTAAATGCTGCCGTGATTAGCATAGTGACCGCGGCTACGGCTGCAAGTCTCCCCTCCCCCCAGCGATCACGGCAGGAGGGCACCCAACCCCTCCTGTAGACCCCCCCAACGGCCCTCCCGACAATCGCAGCAGAAGGGTACCCAACCCCTCCTGCCGGTCCTCCCAATGGCCTCCCCTAAGATCGCCGGCAGGAGGGTACCCAACCCCTCCTGCTGGACCCCCCCCAACGAACCCTCCCACCCCGGAACCCCCTTAGTCTTACTTTCCAAGTTGGACCGGACGGCTCCTCACACGTATGGCCAGCAGGCTTGCCTCCGTCCAAATGAGGCGGGCCCGCCCCTACCCTGCCCAACCCACAGGATCCTAGGGCCTGATTGGTCTAGGCACCTAAAGCCACTCCCGCTATAGGAGGGGCCTTAGGTGCTTGGGCCAATCAGGCCCTAGGATCCTGTGGGTTAGGCAGGGGAGGGGAGGGGCGGGCCTGCCTCATTTGGACGGAGGCAGGCCTGCTGGCCAGACGAGCGAGGAGCTGTCCGGTCCAACTTGGAAAGTAAGACTAAGGGGGTTCCGGGGTGGGAGGGTTCGTTGGGGGGGGTCCAGCAGGAGGGGTTGGGTACCCTCCTGCCGGCGATCTTAGGGGAGGCCATTGGGAGGCAGGGGAGGGGAGGGGCGGGCCCGCCTCATTTGGACGGAGGCAGGCCTGCTGGCCAGACGAGCGAGGAGCTGTCCGGTCCAACTTGGAAAGTAAGACTAAGGGGGTTCCGGGGTGGGAGGGTTCGTTGGGGGGGGGGTCCAGCAGGAGGGGTTGGGTACCCTCCTGCCGGCGATCTTAGGGGAGGCCATTGGGAGGACCGGCAGGAGGGGTTGGGTACCCTTCTGCTGCGATTGGCAGGAAGGGTTGATCTGACAAATGAGGAGCACGGTGAAACACAGGTAAATAGCGGTTCCTAGAAGGGGGTACATTGGCCCGCGGGGACAAACCTGTTCACCGTTTCCGCGGTCGGTGAATGGCCTTGTCCCCGTCACTGCAGCGACTGCTAGTTTTCTTCCCCGTTTTCGGCGGTGACCCGCGGCTTAAATGCGGTGGCCGCGGGTAAACCGTCACCGTGTCATTCTCTAACCACTATGCCTCCACCCTTGTCTGCTGAACGTATCACTATACTGGTGTCTTGAGCCAACTCCCGAATAGTTTGAAAATGGGTAGCAGAAATGTTACGTTGTATACAAGCGGGTCTACTTTCCAAGGTGTTAATATCACGATCCACCAGATTATAAAAAACTTGTAAATGGGGGTCCAATGCCCCTGGAGGATTCCAAGTAGATGGTCTATGGAGTTCATGCGGATCCCGTATTGGTTGTTCTTGGTCTTGAAAAAATAAAGCTAGATTACATTTTCTGACCAGCTTGTATAAACTTATTCTGGTGTCTAAAGGATTATAATTTGTAAAAGGAACATAGGACAACCCCTTAGACAAGATAGATACCTCCCTATCAGACAAGGGTCTATGAGATAAATTGAAAACATTAGTATTCACTGTCATGGTCTCTGGGGACGTCTCCCCTTGGTGGTCCGCGTTCCTCCTCCTCGAGTGGAGGCTGACCCTTGAAAATTTACTGCTGTGGACCTGGTAGTACTTGGAGCTGATGTAGAAGCGCTGCTTGAATCGGGATCCTCACTTCCCGAGCTACTAGATGTTTGTGCGTACGGGGCCCTCTTAGGCTGACGAAGCCGCCTATTGCGGTCCATCCACGGATATACAAATCCTCTAATGTAATCCCCTTCATCTCTCTTGAATTTTCCAATTTTAGTTTTTCTAATGTCCATCCTGAAATCATCCATTTGCTTTTTAAGGTTATCCATTTTCATAGAGAGGTCCTCTACCTTCCTGTGTCAACATGCCCCTCTTCCTCCCTTCCATGCCCCAACATGCACCTCATCGTCCTTCCCTCCCTTTGTTGTATGTCCCAAATGTGTGCCTCCCTCCCACAGGTGTTTATCTCCTCTGGCCAGCTCCTTCCTTCCAGCTGCACTTTTCTTCACATAGTCACGAGCAGCAGCTCTTGCATGCTGTCCACGGCTAACCTAGAAGCCTTCCCTCTGACATCAGAGGGAAGGCTTCTGGGACAACTGCTGGCCGCGTGTAGGAATAGAAGTGTAAATTGAATTGAATGCCTCTTGGGACATATTAGTGATCCATAAATACTAATGTAATATTTTTTCAGTCTCTTCTTTTAGAAAGTGATATATGGTATTTCTTATGTTTCACCAGTGAACAGAAACCCATCTCTCACATTTGTAACACGAAGTGGAGAGTTATATACCAGACAGGCAGAGGATGGCATTGTGATAGATTTGCCGCTTTATTCAACCTATAAGCAGGTCAGACTTACAGAATTATGACAAATGATAAATTATTGGGCTCATGTACTAACCTACAGATGTTTTGTGCTTTTTGTTTTGCATATGTTTGCAATGTCACTTACTAAACTGCTGCACTACAAATTCATGCATAGCAACTCACTAGTGCCAAAAATGAGTAAAAATTAGACATAAAATACTTTTTTGCAAGAAAAATAACTGCCACTTTTGGAGATGTAGTTATTCTTATTAAAATCTTTCCAAATTAAAAACAAATCTAAATAGATAGACTTATATACCATCTTATGAAATTTAGAAGACCATGCTCCTGATATTTTATTGATTGATTGATTGGAATTTATTAACTGCCTTTGAATTCCAAGGACCCAAAGTCTGGAATGAACTCCCAAGCAGCTTACGATGATTTACCACACACTTCCAATTCAGGAAGGCACTGAAAACACATATATTCTCTTCACTGCACTGATCTGTTACAAGGTATTCATGTACATGTGGTATATACCTCTGCATCATTTCTAATATTATGTAAGCTGCAATAATTCCTAGTCGACATTTGTGGGATACAAAGAATCAGTATGGTATGGTATTATGCAGGCTGATTGACACCCATGTTGGACCCTAAGCCTTTATTGGGTGCCAGTGGCATCCCTTGTCCCCCCCCCCCCTTCAAAGAGAAGTGAGGAGCTGTGGGTTCCAGGTAATTGGGCTCTAACCCAGTCAGAGTAGCAGCCAGAAGATACAAGCAGTTCCATTTTATATCTATTTTAATGCTTGTCTGAGACAGTAAGTCACCACTTTCCAGCTTGTCTGAGGGCTGAGGGAGGCATATCATCAGTTGCAGGGTGGTTCTCAAGGATGTGCAGAACTATAGGGTGGACTTGACACTCAAAAAAACAGTTTGTAACACTGACATTGAGGCTGAAAGCAGCAGCAGCAGCAGCCTCAGCCTCATTCATGGCCTGTGCCTGCCATTCTCTCCTGTCTTAGGCTCCTACAGAGGAGGATGCCTACCCCAGGTTTCTGTTATTGGGAGTGGATTATGTAGTGGACACTTTATAATGACATCTTTTGAGTTATGAGTAAGGTCTCAGCCTTCTCCTATCTCAGCCTCTAAAGCCAGCCTCAGTTGGCTACCCTATATGAGTCAGATAATGTTTAGGAAGAGCCTGGACAAACTCATGGCCTACATGGCAGAGTGGCAGCTTGGGTCCCTCCCCAACAGTAGACTGTGAGTCCCTGGTGGGACTGGTCAGGGTTCATTTCAAAGCTCTCAATGTTTCTGCCAGAGCGCAACGGTATCTTCCACACGGAGAACATTTCCAGCTTCCCAACAATGTTTCAGATGCTCTCCATGCTTTGCTTCACATAAGTAATGGCTCCCAAGAAGTCCTAATGATTCTAGGAGGGAAGCCGATCTACCCCAGATAGGGGGATGGCTGTCAGCCCACTAGGAGGCCTAGGCTGGGATTTGCTCAGACCAGTGGACATTATTTGGGAGGGCTACAAGCTGGCATTTTTGTCCCCTCTACCAGATTTCTGTGGACTCTCCCAGCGGATGCCCAGAGAAAGCAGTAAAAGTTCGAGCGACAGTCATACAACAGGTGCCATCCGCAGACTCCATATACTTTATCATACCCAAAAAAGACTTGGAGGAATTGAGAACCATCCAGTCAATGTAGCTCTCAGGATGCCTTGATTCCGCATGGAAACATATCATTGCTTTAGTAGCACTGGGGGAGTTTTTGGCTTCTCTGAATATCACGGAGACCTATTTGCATATCACCATTTTTCCAGTGCACAGAAGATATCTGTGGTTAAACATGCTGAGGCGGCACGTCCAGTTCACAGCACACAGCACTTTTGGTTACTGCTCCGTGAGCCTTCACCAAGGTGATGGTAGTGGCAGCAGTGCATCTACACAGGGAAAGGGAGGTACAGGTTCATCCGTACCTAGATGATTGGCTAATCTGGGCACCATTCAGGAACATCTGCAAGTTGATAGTGGCTTGGGTTATCCAACTCTTGAAAGATCTGGGTTGGGTGTTCACTTCAGGAAGAGTCATCTAGTGCCAACACAATCCCTGGAGTCTCGAAGTCTGCTTTGAGATGGCGGAGACCTTGCTTTTCTTCCAGAGCCATACAAACCGAAAGTGTGATGTCGGATTCAGGAGATCTTTGCTATCAAGACTCTTACAGCTTACCTCTATCTGCAAGTGCTGGGGTCAATGGTGGCATCCATAGAGGTTGTTCTGTGGGTGAGAGCTCACCTTTGGCTTTTCCAGGATTCCTTACTGTCCTACTGGTCTCCACAGAACAGATGGCACTGTCCTGGATGCTCAAGGCACAATGCAGCAAGCAGTGATGGCTTAAACTAGAGTCCCTGGCAAAGGGTATACCCCTCCATATCTCTTCCGGGGTAATTTTGACAATGGATGCCAGCGTCTCTTTGGCTGGGGAGGGCATTGCAATGGCTGTCTGGTTCAGGGTCAGTGGTTGTCTTCCCAGTGGAAAAGGTCCATCAACAGACTGCAGCTGTACAAGATTTGGTTGACGCAGTGCCTAGCAATGGACCTGGAAGGCAAGGCTGTTAGTTTTCTCAGACAATGCCACGGACAAGGAGGCACCAGGAATACCTTGCTAATACAGGATGTCAGGCTTCTGTTCCATTGGGCAGAAGCCCACCTGCTAGAGCTATAAGTAGTGCATGTGGTGGGAGTGCACAACATGCAGGCCAACTACCTCACCAGACAGACACTGGATCTGGGGGAGTGGTCTGTATCCCAGAAGACATTCTTCATGATTGTATGATACTGGGGGGGTCCTGACGTTTGATCTGATGGCATCAGCAACTAATGAGAAAGCTCCTTGCTTCTTTAGCTGAAGATGTGAACCAGGAAGTGATGGTGTGGGTACTCTACTTCAGCCCTGGACTTGGATGGGACTGTTTATGATCGTCAGGATTATTCAGAGAATATTGGTTGGTGATTCTGTTTGCCCCAGACTGGCCACATCGTCCCTGGTAATGCAGATCTGGTCAGGCTTCAGATGGCTCAGTGATTCAAGCTTTTGCTGAATCCGGGTCTTCTCTCTCAGGGTCCAGTAGTCCTAGGAGATCTGGAATGCTTTGGTCTTACGACATGGCTCTTGAGCGCATGAGATTAGCATTGAAGGGGTATTCGGATGTAGTCATTGCCAGTCTAAGAGCCAAGGATCCTCTTTCAGTTATTGTAGTGTTTCTTCAGGACGGGCTAGCAAAAGGACTAGCAGTTGGTTCTCTTAAGGTTCAAGTAGCAGGCCTTTCATGTTTCAGAAGTTGTGTGGAGGATATTTCTCTAGCTTCTCACCCCAACGTCATTAGATTTTTGAAAGGAGCTATGAGGCTGAAGCCACTGGTGCAGAATGATGAAGAATCTTAACCTATATTCCTTCTGAAAGGCTCCTTATGAACCTTATGAGCAGGGGTGACAAATGTTGGTCCTCGAGGGCCGCAATCCAGTCAGGTTTTCAGGATTTCCTTACTGAATATGCATGAGATCTATTAGCATACAATGAAAGCAGTGCATGCAAAAAGATCTCATGCATATTCATTAGGGAAATCCTGAAAACCCGACTGGATTGTAGCCCTTGAGGACCAACATTTGACCCCTGCTTTAGAGGAAGCAATGCTCATGGATCTCATTATAAAGGCTGTATTTCTGGTGGATATTTCTTTAGTGAGAAAAGTGTCGGAGCTTCAAGCCCTGCCATGGAAAGAACCCTTTCTTTGATTTATTGAGGCAGGTATTTCACTGTTCATGGTGCCACCTTTTCTGCCAAAGGTTGTTTCCGCCTTTTATGTGAATAAGGAAGTTCGACTATCAGCTTTTCATTCAACAGGCTCAAAGAAAAGGAATAAGGTGTTGACCTTGCTGGATGTCTGCAGAGTTCTCATCCAATACCTGGAAGTGACGAATCCCTTTTATCTTTCGGATCATCTCTTTGTGTTGACTAACCCTAGCCATTTAGGGAAGCTGGCCTCTAAAGCTACTGTTGTGAGGTGAATTCAGGTGGCTATTTCCTTGGCATATATCAGATGTGGTAAGAAGCCTCCATTTTCTTTGTAAGCACACTCCTCTGGGAGGGTGCGGCTTGAGCAATGCCACCTGATGAGATTTGTAGGGTGGCCATGTGGTCCTTTCTTCATACCTTTACTAAGTTTTTTATAGAGTGGATGTGGCAGATTGTACGGATGCCACTTTAGGGGGTTTCTGTTTTGTCAGTAGGTTCCTTTATCTCACCCTGGACTCGAGGAGCTGCTTTGATACATCCCACTGGTCAAGACTCATATGACTTTTGACTAGAAGGGAAGATAAAGTACTTACCTCAACAGAAGGGAAGATTAGGTATATATCTCAATAATCTTCTTTCTAGTAGAAAGGCATACGAGTCTTGACATCCCTCCCTATCAAATTTTCATGTCGCCTGCTTATTGTCTCAGACATAGGTGCAATGGACCTATGCTTAATCTGCTGCTGCTCCAGAGTCCACAGAGTGTAGAATATCTTGGACAGCTCAACAAATTTTAGATGGACATCTTTACGGGGGGGGGGGGGAGGGGGGAGGGGGAGGCGGGGTGCTAAAGCCAAATAGGTAAAATTCTTCCTATTTTATTTTTTAAAAAACTACATTAAGTAACTGGCATAATTGGGTAAACCTTTCTGAGACTACCTATTGCTGTTTCCTACTCCCATAAGAACCCCTGGTATCTTCCTTATAGAGACTGAAACAGAAATGCTGAGTACTGGAGCGCAAATGGAAAAAATCTAAATCTCCTGCGGATAGACAGTCTTGGAGGGTCAGTATTAGGTTCTATAATACAGCATTAAAAAAACCTAGGAAAATTTTTTACAGTGATAAAATTATCAGATCCAATAATCAAAGCAGTACTCTGTTCAATATCTGGCGCACTTTAACTTCTAATAATGATTCAATTATACATTCTTCCTCTCCAGCAGCGGACGATCTAACAAAATTTTTTAATGAAAAGGTCACTTCTATAAGAAACTCTTTTCCTTCATTAATCTCTTACAATTCTTTGGTGACCACCGACACTAATCTTATCCCAGTAGACAGAACCTGGACAGTCTTTGAGTATGTATCTGAGGCTCAGGTTTCAAAACTGTGCCACAAACTAAGATCCTGTAAATGTGCCTTAGATCAGTTTCCTTCATATCTATATGAGAAAATTCCCACTCAGGCTATTTCATCTCTTACCAGACTTATAAATTTTGCCTTACTATCAGGTTTATTTACTGCAGAGATGGGCCACATTGCTCTGACCCCACTACTGAAAAAAACTGATCTAGACCCATCCTCACCATCCAGTTATTGACCCATAGCGAATATTCCTCTCCTGACCAAAAGTCTATCATATCTGCTCAGCTGTCGTCATACTTAGAGAGATTCTCCATTCTTCTACCTTGCCAATATGGTTTCAGACCCAGCTTCAGTACCGAATCTCTATTGGTCTCACTAATTTCAAAGGTTCAGCAATTACATTCATATAATAAGTTTGCAATCCTATTACAATTTGATCTATCTGCGGCCTTTGATGTCATTCACCAGGATATCTTGATCTACCAACTTTCTGAGATTAGGCATTGATTCTACAGTCTTAGACTGGTTCTCAAAATTCCTACGATCTCGCTCATATACTAATATGAATGGCACCATGTCATTTTCTTGGAAGCCTCTATGCTGAGTCCCACAGGGATCACCTCTATCCCCTATCCCAGAGATAGGCAATTCCAGTCCTCGAGAGCCACAGGCAGGTCAGGATTTCAGGATATCCACAATGAATATGTATGAGATGGATTTGCATGCACTGCCTCCTTGAGATGCAAATCTATTTCATGCATATTTATTGTGGATATCCTGAAAACCTGACCTGCCTGTGGCTCTCGAGGACCAGAATTGCCTACCCATGCCCTATCCTCTTCAACATCTATATGTCTACTTTAAAACTTTTCCATCTATCCCTCTTTGAAGCATTATACACATATGCAGATGACATCTTGGTCCTTCTTGAGATAGATTTGAATCTCACAAACCTCACTGAAAATATAATAGCATGCATAATGAAACTTCAATCTTGGGCCCTTACTGTGCAAATGAAGCTGAATGAGTCCAAAACCAAACTACTGTGGCTTGGCCCTAAACTAGATCAACCTACTTTATTTCATTGCCATCTGGATCTTCTCAAGTAAAGTTCTGGGCATCATTAGACTCAACACTTTCATTCAATGACCATCTTAATTCTCAGGTTAAAAAAAAATGCTTCTTTAGTCTCCATATGCTGAGGAAAGTGAAATCCTGCTTCCACCAACAACATTTTGCTGTCCTCATACAATCAATCATTCTTTTGAGGTTGGATTATTGTAATTCGGTCTATCTAAGTCTAACCAAGAAAAGTCTTTAAAGACTTCAACAGATCTAGAATACTGCAGCTATGTTGATCTTTGCAAAAAGCAAATATGATCATGTTTCCCTGCTTTTGTTAAAACTTCGCTTGCTCCCAGAAATCTCTAGGGTTTACTTTAAATGTGCCTGCCTAACATTTAAGATCTTGCATGGCACTCTTCCCCCTTTAATTCCTCTATTCTGGAACTCTGTGAGACCTGATATTACGAGATCTATCCAAAAGCTTAAATTATCTTTCCCCTCATTAAAAGGCGTTATCTATATCAGAAAATTAGGGAAATCTCTCTACTTTAAAATTACTGAGCTTTGGAATAACTTTCCTGTCCAGCTGTGTAATTTGGACTCTTTTCAATTATTTCAAAAACATCTGAAAACGTGGCTATTTTCAAAAATGTAATTTCCGTTGCTCTCTATATAACCACTAATTCTTAATATATTTTCCTTTCTTAAACTCATGTAAACCGTGTCGAGCTCTATCCTTATAGAGAAGATGCGGTATATAAGCTTAAGGTTTAGTTTAAGAGAGGTCCTATTTGCCCAATTTGGGTGTATGGTTGTTATTTCAGTGTTGGTACCTGTTGTACTGTGGATGGTTTTGTTATATGTTTATTTTTTCTAATCGGTTTTCTTTATGGTCAGAGCAAATTTGGGCTGGATGGGGAGTTCCCCATACCCTTCCTCTTTCTTTCTGTGTATTGCTTTCTCAACTTCTTTGGTAGGAACTGAGGAGCATAGAGTAATATCAGAGGAGGAGGAGCTGAAAAATGCAGATGATGCCTTCTACACAAACTCGTGTAGGAGTATACAACCCACTGGTCAAACCTCATTTGCCTTTTACTAGAAAGATAATTATTGGGGGACGGGGCTTGTCCGACATGGCGACCAGACGCGCTAACTGAGTGCTCTCCGAGGCGGCAGGCTACTTACAGTGACAACATTCCTCTCAGTGATCTAAATCATTGCAATCTAATTTCGGAGTGTCTTCTCACTTTTACAACTTTACCATGTCACTCCCCAAAAGCAGCAAAGGAGAGCAATCACCGACTGCAACCCCCAGTGGCAAAAGGCCTAAACATGAGGCTCCTTCGCCTGAAAAACAACCATCGAAAACAGTGGATTCACAACTAGAATTACTCCTTACTGAGATGCGTGCCTTTAAAAATATGACAAAACAGGTGGAAGAATCACAATTAATTCAGGTGGAAATTGAAGCCCTAAACTCGCAATTCACCGACGCTAGGCAAGATTAGATGCGCTGGAATCTTTTCAAGCAGCACATGTTCAAAATGTCTCCCTTATCCCTAAGCACGACCGGGATATTACAGCTTTAAAAGCGGATCTGGAAGACCTCTCGAACCGGAGCCGTCGGAACAATGTAAGAATCTTGGGAATTCCGGAATCAGCCAAGGGAACGGATGCACGGGCATTTCTAACATCTTTGCTTCCTTCCTTGCTGGATCTAAAATTTGACATACCATTAGAACTGGAGAGGGCGCATCGTGTTCCATCGCGTATAAATCCTGCTCAAAAAGCGCCTCGTCCCATCGTAGCGAAAGTACTGAGATACCAACATGCGCTACAGATTCTCTTAGCTGGCAAAGAGAAGAAGCAGATTCTTTACCAGGGGAAAAAAATTCTCCTGGTACCAGATTTGGCGAAATCCACAGCGGCCCGAAGAAAAGCTTTTCTGCAGCAGAGACAAGATCTGAAGGACATTGGTGCCCGATTTGGCCTACTTTATCCGGCCAAAATGCTGGTCACACATCATAATAAAACTTCCACCTATTTAGATCCGGTTGAGTTACAGAAATACATTGATTCTATTAAGATGCAATGAGTTTATTTTGGTGATTATTGTTCACCTGTATGCTTTTGCTGTGATGTGAATGTTTTCTTGATATCATTATGTTTTACTTCCATGTTTCCTGCCGCTCTTGGAGAGCTCGGTTGGGGGCGCTCTTCGACCTCTATAGGTTTCCAGCCCACCCGGTTTCACTTTAACTGGTTTCAAATGTCATCTTTCTGGCACTGTTTGCCTTGTTTTGAGATGACATTTTGGTTATTATATCAGTTCCAAAGGTCAATATGTTTCTCAATTCTTTTAGCATATCTGTGCTTCTATAATGATAATTTGTTTTTTCTACTTGATCTACTGTATGTTGTTTCCCTGATGTTCCATGACTAACTTACATATTCTCTCCTTTAACGTCAATGGTTTGAATCATTGCATCAAACGCAAAAAGGTGACCAATTATCTGCGTTCACTCAAGCCAGATATTATTATGTTCCAGGAAACACATCTCTCACATGCTGATAGCGCAAAAACTATGATTCCTGGTTATTATACACCCTTTTTTTCTCCTGCATTGAGGAAAAAAAACGGGGTCTCGTTATACTTTAAATCATCTCTCCAGTACTCCATTATTGCTACTGAATCTGATTCAGAAGGTAGATGGTGTTTAGTTTATATGACTCTACATAATAGACCTATATTATTCTTAAATATATATGCCCCTGTGTCTGACATTCCTGATTTCTACCGCTCCTTGCAAAACATTCTGTTGAAATATCCGAATGCTCCAATTGTTATAGGGGGAGATCATAATCAACCTCTTGATCTTCTTTTAGATAGAACATCCAAATGCAGACCGGCCAAGTCCAAGACTCTAGTAGAAATTAAAACCCTTATTAAAAATTTTAACCTTATTGATCCCTGGAGAACCTTACATCCAAAAGAACGTGAATATACACACTTTTCCGCCCCTCACAATACTTATGCCAGATTAGATTATTTTTTAATATCCTCTTCTTTCTCAACAAACATCTCCAAAGCTATTAACCATTCTATAATAATTTCCAATCATGCTCCAATTTCGCTTTTTCTCTCAATCTCCTCGTTTCCATGTATCAAGCGTAACTGGAGACTTAACAATATTGTTTTATCTGATTATTCAATTGTTACTAAATTAAAAGAATTCACTAATAACTTCTTTATCACCAATTCGGATCCTTCCATGTCACAAGCCACTATTTGGGAATCTTACAAAGCCACAGTACGGGGTGAACTCATTAGCCTTATGGCTTGGAAACGTAAACAATCCAATATCCAATTGAATTCCCTCGAATCTGATATATCAAGTCTTGAATCCCAATTTTTTTCTGATCCTTCTGACATGATTTCGCATGCCCAACTAATGTGAAAAAGAACTATGAATATAATAATATAGCGTCTGCCTTAGCAAACAATGATATTTTCATTTTAAAATCTGGGCATTATATTGGAGGCAACAAGATGGGTAAGGCCCTAGCTCGTTATTTGAAAAAGAAAAATGAGACTCATCACATCTCCTCTATCACTAATTCCCACAATCAATCAATTACTGATTCACTGGGTATTAGTATGGAGTTTGAAAAATTTTACTCCGAATTATTCCAATCAGAATCGGAATCTTCACATGAAGAAATAACAAATTACTTAAATACAATTGCTCATCCAACTTTGCCATCCCATCTCAAAGAGGAACTAGAGAGTCAGATAACCGTGCAGAAAATCCAATCCACTATCCGTACGCTTCCATCTAATAAATCTCCAGGCCCGGATGGCATTACTAGTGAATTTTACAAAGTCTTATCCACATAACTCAGCCCCCACTTACTGAAATATTTCAATTATATACATTCACATCCCGATTTACAACGTAACTTCACGGAAGCCAACATAATAATATTCCCTAAACCAGACAGAGATCCCACTAAAGTGGGCAATTATAGACCAATATCTTTACTTAATTCAGATTATAAAATACTTGCAAAAATTTTAGCTAACAGAATAAATAAAGTAATACATCTACTCATAGCTCCTGACCAAGTAGGCTTTATCAAACAACGCTATATAGGAGACAATCTACGCATTTTTCACAATATCTCTGGGTGTGCAAAAGTATTAGCTGAACCTGTGGTAGGACTTGCAATAGACGCTGAAAAGGCATTCGATAGGGTCGAATGGCAGTTCCTACTACAGGTTCTTAAGTGGTTTCATTTTGGTGAAGATTTTGTGGCTTGGATACGCGCATTATACTGGAAACCACATTCTAGAATTTTAATCAATAACTCACTCTCTAATCCAATTCCTTTACATAGGGGAACAAGGTAAGGCTGCCCTCTTTCACCTCTCCTTTTTAATCTTTCGTTAGAACCCTTGATATCTGCAATTAGCCAATCCCCTTCCATACAAGGAATACCTTCAACACCCCAAGACGTTAAAATAGCAGCATATGCTGATGACATTATGCTTTTTCTTAAAAATCCTCAAGATTCTCTGTCTGCACTCATCCCCCTGACGGAAATATACTCGTCTTTCTCAGGATATAAAGTAAATTGGAGCAAATCAGTCATCTTTCCGCTTAATGACCACGCTTCATACTCTGACATACAAAACTTTTCATACTCATGGCCCACTTCGCCTATAAAATATCTTGGTGTATATGTTCATAAAGACCCTGAAGTTGTTATGGACTTCAATATCGCTAAATTGAAAAAAATGATAAATAATACCTTATCACAATGGTCTCCACTTTATATTACTTGGTGGGGTCGTATTTCCGCAATCAAAATGACTCTATCCCCTCAAATTCTATTTAAACTCATCATGCTTCCAAGCTTATGTAAACCACAATTGTACAAATGGATAGACAGTCAATTAACTTCTTTTATATGGCAGCATAAAAGACCTAAAATAGCGCTCAGCAAATTGAGAGCAGCAAAATCCCTAGGGGGGATAAATTTTCCTGATTTTTATAAATATCATTTAGCCTCCTTAGCCAAATATGGTTCCTACTGGATAACATATAGAGCATCAGATGATCCTTTTGTAATCCCTTCTTGGTTAAACTTGGAAGTTTCCATTAGTAAACCAATTCCTATATATGCTCTTCCTACTATGACTATGCCTAAATGTCTCAAGAATTTCCCTCTCTTCCCAGCGACTCATACTGCACTTCGAGCATTTGATAAGGTAGCAGTACATTCCATCTTTTCCCACATGGATATGACCCTCTGGAACAATATGTCATTGAAACTAAACAAACGATGTTTGAACTGGAAGAAATGGAAAGATGCAGGTGTGTGGCAAGTTCGGTCCCTTTATAATGGATCTGAGTTATTGCCCTTTTCCAAATTCTGTGAATCCTTTCCATCTCTCTCAACTAAGAAACATCAGTGGTCAACTCTATCCTCTCTTCTATCCAATATACACTTATCTGATACCTCGTCCATCTATATATGGAGTACTACGACTATAGATATAGGAAAAGCTATGTCATTTTATTATAAGATCTTAAGAGATTTCTATTATAAATCATCCCCGGCCATTGTTGACAAATGGTCCAAAGATTTAGATGGAGAGTTGACTGATACGGAATGGTGTAGATTATGGTCAAAAATTAACAGACCCTTATTATCAGCTAGTATGTCTCAATCACTTCTATTTGTAATGTGGAGAGCAATATGGACTCCTTATAAAAAGAAGAAAGCAAACCTCTCTACTGATGATAATTGCTGGCATTGCTTACAATCGCAAGGATCGCTTAGTCACATGTTATTCTCATGTCCTCTTATTAAACCTTTTTGGATGCAGATTTGGTCCTTTGTATGTCATATTACTAAATGTACAGCTGATCTCTCCTTTGATATTATTGTTAAGCGCTCTCTTCATCCCTGCTTTAAAACCAGTCTTTGCGAAGACAAGCTGATTGATATTATGATTTCAGTAGGCATTCAACACGTCCTTCAAAATTGGAAGTCAGCGTCTCGTCTGAATTTCACCTTCTGGTGGAATTCCTTATGCCTATATAAAAGATTTGAACAATATGCAGCTGAAAAAATGCCACAACGACAGAAACTATCGACCCAATCTCTTTGGGCTCCCATTGATGTTTATATTCAATCTTTATGATATTTTCAATATGTATATTATATTTTGCTTGTGAATATCTGATTTGTTTGCTATATTGTACCTCAGTTTCACCATGACTTTTGTGAACTGTACAAGTTGATGTATGTTTTCTATATCTGTATGATTTTATAATAAACAGATTGGAAATAAAAAAAAAAGAAAGATAATTATTGAGGCAAGTACCTAATCTATTCTGACCCAGCAGCCCTTTTAAAACTTTGTACCACCATGTTTTAAGGGCTACTTTTTAAAAAGAATATTCATGTGTTGTCACACTCAGGAATGCATAAAATTCTCTGTTGTGGCAACACATGAAAACTTCCTGCAGAATCTACCCACAAATGCAGATGCATTTTTGCAAAAATTTAAGTATGGAATACACAGCAGGTCTAACTTTTCAACATGCTTACATTGTTTAATTAAAAGCATTTTTGTTTTTATTTAGGACTATCAAGAGCTAGAAGGATTAATAAAGGTAAGCTTGGGCCTTATAATTCCCATGCATGATCAAATATTTAGAAATCCTAGGAAAGATGTACACTAACCTGTAGTTTCCCCTGGATTCTATATGTGGTGCTAGATTTGCATGCCAAAATTTGGGCAGATGTGGAAATTAATTAGCTAAGGAGCCAATCTATCATAATAAAACCCTTAACACGCATGCACACTTCAAACTCCGTTCATGATCCGTAGCCTGTGGCGTTTTGTGTGCAGTGGTTTTCTAGCTCCTACTGCGTATGCAGAGGCACGGAGTTTGAAATGGCATACACCACGGCGGCGACTCCCCCTTCCGCTCTCACTCCATCTAACACTAAAGATATCTGCTGATGAGGAGGACCATGCACTGAACCAAGGAGCCACGGAAAAAGAAGCCACAGGGAAGGAGGATGGGCAACCAGCCCGTCATCCTCAACGTGTACGACATGGTGAGGAAAGCCGCTAAAACTTTAGGGGCCCCGCAGGCAACAGCACTGCTTACTGGCATCAGGGCACCAGAGTGACCGAGTGGCATAATAAAGTGTTTTTGCAATTTGAGATGGGGGAGAAGGAGGGCAGTATGATAGGTTATTAAGGGAAGAGAGACAGAAACAAAGAAAGACAGAAATAAAGAAATGCACACACAGAAAGACAGTGGCCAGTGAGAGAGACAGAATGAAAGACAGACAGAAAGTGGCCAGGGAGAGAGACAGAAAGAAAGACAGACAGCGGCCAGGGAGAGAGACAGAAAGAATGAAAGAAAGACAGACAGACAGCGGCCAGGGGGAGAGACAGAAAGAATGAAAGAAAGACAGACAGACAGCGGCCAGGGGGAGAGACAGAAAGAATGAAAGAAAGACAGACAGACAGCAGCCAGGGAGAGAGACAGAAAGAATGAAAGAAAGACAGACAGACAGCGGCCAGGGAGAGAGACAGAAAAAATGAAAGAAAGACAGACAGACAGCGGCCAGGGAGAGAGACAGAAAGAAAGAAAGGCAGGCATACAGACAGCAGCCAAAGAGAGAGACAGAAAGAAAGACAGACAGACAGTGGCCAGGGAGAGAGACAGAAAGAAAGACAGACAGTAGCCAGGGAGAGAGACGGAAAGAAAGACAGACAGAAAGAAAGGGGGCGGGGAGAGAGAAAGACATACAGAAATAAATAAATAAAGAAATGCCTAAGTCTAAACATCTATTCTAGCACTTGTTAATGTAATGGGCTTAAACACGAGTTAAAAATAATTGGGTGCAAACAACTAATTATTGGCATTAATTGGCACCCATTGCAATTTGCATGTGCATCTGGCTGCACTATTCTGCAAGGTACGGTGCATAACTCAAAAGGGATTATGAGTGTATTGGGGATGTTCCAAAAATGTACTTGTGTTGTTACATAATACTGACTCAGTGGTCCTAACTTGGGTGCTAGCATTTACACCAGGTTTCAGCAGGTGTAAGTCTGGTGCCAAAAGTTAGACAGATGCAACTGTGCAGTTGTGTACCGACATGATGAAATAAAGCATATTAGGGGATGAAAACATTGTCTTTGATTTAAGAAGCTTTTATGTAGAATCAATATTTTATTAAAGGACAGCAGAAAGATATTCTCACATGTGGGCAACATCATCCATGGAACCCCAGCATGGACAGTCAAAAAGTATAATGTCATTTTAAATATTTAAGATTACCTGTATTGTGTGCATGCTGGTGCTTTCACGTCAGACAATGACTCGCAGGACCATCAGTTCTCAGTTTTCTGTAGAGCTGAGAAGCTGTTTCTTAGAGTTTCTCTAATCGCGTCAAACTTAATAGTTTTTTATGCCTGCCCGTTTTGGTTTTCCTTCCACTTGTAGTCATATATTTCTATTTAATTTCCTTTTCTTTCATTTTGTTTAAAAATTCTTGATTTTTTTTAAATCAAATTTCTTTTTCAGGTTTTTGGGCTCTTGTCAGCCTGTTTTCAGGCCTGCAGCATCAACATTCCTTTGAGTTACCATCTATTCGACCTCCCTGGTCCTTCGACCTCACATCAGCAGTTTTTCCTTCAATGTCCAAGGCTCAGGTACAGACCCACATAACTAGTCTGTCCAGTGCCTAGATCCTGATCACTGAGACATTTCCTGCACACTCTGCTCTAAATTGCAGAAGAGGTTTCTTAAAGCCAGGAAGTTGCAGTACAAAAAACTTTACAGGTCGGCTTCATGTACGTCGAGAATGGCTGGAGACTCCAACCCAACACTCAATATGCAACAACTCCAGCATCAACACTGGCACTGACTGCATCGACAATTCATTCCACAACTGCTTCATCAGTGCTGCCTTCCTTGGTGGAACCTTGTAAAAAAGCTAAAGAGCATAAACATGTTTCCCCTCCAGGCATATTTCAGCTTCATCTCAGGCATCTTTGCCATCAACACATTGAGACCAGATTATCGACGCTGCAATTGGTGTCTTCTCTGAAGCATGCCTCAACATTGAGGTCATCAGCACCTTGACACCTGACCCAATCTGCACCCACTGTTGTCTTGTCAACATTGGTACCAGCGCTTTCTCTGGAAGATCAGCTCAGAGAGCTGTTGTAGAAAGAGTTAGTTGGGATGCTACAGTCACACTTGATGCAAATGCCTGCTTTGACATGCCCAGTCTCATCCCAATCTGAGCAATGCCCACATCGAGGGACCATTCTCAGACACCAAAGTGTCAAGGATCCTGAATAAGGAGACATACCTCATCTTCCAAAGAGTGCACTTCTTCATCATATTCTCAACACTCATCTCGACACTTTTCAAGATGTTCACAGTGACATCCAAAACAAGCCATTTGTGTGTAGAAGGGAGCAGCATTTTAAATTGATTGGCCCCACAGACATACTAGCAAAGCAGTGGAGCACCCTAGGGGGCATTGTTGTGAATTTCACATTAAGGGTGCCAGGTACACATCTCACTATAACCCACATATATTATATGGTGAGCCCACCAAAACTCCCCCACAGCCTACTGTACCCATCTGACTACCACTCCAAGAGCCCTTATGCCTGTAGGTGTCACCTATATTGCAATACATTAGGTCTTTGTCGGGCTCATACTTTCCACCACAAGTGTACAACTTAGGATGACATATGGGCCTGGGTCCCTTTCTCTGCAGTCTACTGCACTGCTCACCAGGCTATTCCAGGGACCTGTTTGCAGCTCTACTCATATTAGTCATAGTATCTGCAGCTGTCATAGATCAGATATCTGGGGGGTGAGAGGAGGTCAGTAATCACTGGAGGAGTGTGAGTGCACCATATTTTCAACCCTCCAGTGGTCATCTGGTCAGTTTGGGTACTTTTTTGGCCCTTATTTGTTTTAAAAATAGATCTATCCCAAAACTTCCAAACTGTGCCCTGGATGCTTTGTAAAATGTTTGATTATTGCTGTAAAACATCTAAAACATGCCTCTAACACATCCTCTTAAGATTTAGATGCACTGGAGACAAAATGACCAGAAAGTCAGTTTCGAAAATGCCCACTTGTCAATTTACTAGTAAGATGTCCATGTGCTGATTTATTCCATCTTTTGGATGTCTGTCTTTTTTGAAAATGATCCCCCGAGTGATCCAGAGTTCCATGCTGGACAGCAGAATATTATATGACATTTTACATGAAGTCACTTATCCAAAAAATGTTTGTTTATGAACAATTTATACCTTCAAAAAACCTCAGTTCCTACCAACATCTCTCAAAAGACTTGCTAGAAACAAGAAAATACATTCCAGGTGTGCCCCAAGATGCCGGCAAGGAGGAGAGGCACCAACGCTGGCTGACTGCTCAAAAGGATGTGCCTCTTGTGGTGAGAGGCATGTCCTGTAGGCAGTCAGCAGGCGTGACTCTCCTCCTTGCCAGCGTCTCTCCTCCTCTCCCCACACATTCCCTCCTCCAGGATCCCCCACCGGTGAAGTGAGACAATGCTATAGCGGCTAGGACTCTTCAGCTTGAAGAAGAGAAAGCTTGGGGTGATATGATAGAGGTCTATAAAATACTGAGTGGAGTGGAAAGAGTAGATGTGAGTCACTTGTTCGCTCTTTCCAAAAATACTAGGACTAAGGGGGCATGTGATGAAGCTACTAAGTAGCAGATTTAAAACAAACTGGAAAAAATATTTCTTCACACAAAGCATGTAATTAAACTCTGGAATTGTGCCAGAAAATTTGGTGAAATAAGTTAGCTTAAAAAGTTTTAAAAAGTTTGGATAATTTCCTAAAAGAGAAGTCCATAGGCCATTATTGAGATGGCTTGAAGAAATCCACTGCTTATTTCTAGGATAAGCAGCATAAAATCTGTTTTACTACTTGGGATCTAGCTAGGTACTTGGAAACAGGATACTAGGCTTGATGGACCATCAGTCTGTCCCAGTATGGCAATTCTTATGTTCTTATGACAGCAGTCTACCTAGTGGGGAAGCAAAATATCTTAATGAGCAAATTAAGCAGACTCCTACAACCACACGAATGGTCGCTCAACCATACTGCGCAAGATATTCTCAGACTGGGGGGACCCTGGAAATGGACCTTTTTGCATCTACCCTCAACAACAAACTTCCAATTTTCTGTTCCAAAATTTACATGTCAGATCATCTGGGGTCGGATGCCTTCTTCCTCAACTGGAGTGGCAGGTTTCTTTATGCTTTCCTTCCAATTCCACCAGTCGGGAAGACTCTACTAAAACTTCGCCAGGAACATGCCATGATTCTCATAGCACCTCAGTGGCCACATCAACTGTAATTCCCTCTCCTCCTACAACTCAGCATAAAGGAACCCATCATTTTCCAAATCTTTCCAATATTGCTGACACAGAATGAGGGTTCTCTTCCCCATCCCAATCTTCATTCATTCACACTTACATCATGGTATCTCTCTCCCAGCGAGCAAATGCTTTCACACTATCTGCACCAGTGTCAGACATCATTGAAGCTTCTAGAAAACTTTCCACACAGCATTGATATAATTTCAAGTGAACTCGCTTCACAGTCAGGTGTAATCTCCACTCACTGGACCCAATCACTTGTCCTTTCCCATCTGTTCTTGACTATCTTCTACATCTTTCTAACTCTGGTCTCTGATTCTTTTCTTCTCACAAACGTTTTTCTGATATCACGTTACTATACATTCTGTTCTTTACATCATTGTTCATTTTACCCATCTTCTCCTGACAACATTAAAGTTTTTTTCGTTAGGCCCTCTCTCTTAATTAATATCAGTTTTTTGTACAATTTTTCAGCGCATTTCACTGGACATACATTAGGATTTCCCAACCAGGTGGTTTTTATTGCCTTTGCCCCACCCCCTTTTTTTTTCAGGCTCATTTAGTTTGGTTACCTTGGTTCATTTTGGTCTCTTTTTGTCAGCCTGCACGGAGCGACGCCAATGATGTAAGTATGTTTTTATGCTTTGTTTTCAGTTCTATATTTGGTTTTTATTGCCTCATTCAACTTGTTTTAGTTTTTCTCCTGGTATTCTGTTTTCAGCTGCAATCTGCAGTTTTCCTCTCATTTTTGTTTTCAGCTGTTGTGTTCCCATTACTTAGCCCATCTATGATGTGGTACATTCTTAGCTCCTGCCTTTAGTTCCACTTTCATTTTTTGCGCCCTTCACCTTGTTTTCTTTCCTTGGGACCTTAATGTTGTACTTTCCACTCTGATGAAACCTCCATCTGCACACCAAGTCGGTGAACTTCAAGTACTTGCGTCAGATCCACCTTATACAACATTCTACCACAATAGGGTAGTTTTTCGCACTCATCCCAAGTTCCTCTTGAAAGTTGTCTTGGAATTTCATCTCCACTCTATAGTTCTTCCTGTCTTCTTTCAAAAACCACATTCTCACCCTGGTGAAACTGCACTCCACACATTGGACTATAAATGTACTCTTGCTTATTACTTGAATAGGACCAAACCTCACAGAACTTCCATTCAGCTATTCCTGTCATTCGATCCAGACAGGCTAGGAGCTCCTGTCTCCAAGAGCACCATTTCCACATGGCTGGCAGATTGTATCTCTTTTTGCTATGTTCAGACTGGGCTGACACTTGAAGGCCATGTCACTACACACAAGCAATGGCAACTTCATTAGCTCATCTACGTTCCATTCCCATCAAGGACATCTGTAAAGCAGCCACCTGGTCCCTCAATTCATACCTTCCAATTCTACTATTGTTTGGAGAATCATTCCAGATGGGATGATTCCAAATGGTTCGACCAAACAGGTCTACAAAATTTATTCTCCACTTAGATGCCAGCTTCCCTACAACCCTTTTGGTTTCATCAGACTCATGGTAGTTGTCAATACCTCTCTTCTCAGAGACATGATCTTGGCAGCTAGGGAGTCCCACATATGATAATATACTACCTGCTTGTCCTCAGATAAAGCATACTTTCTGTTTTTAATTTTACTTTTGATGTACAGTATTTATGGATATATTATGCATTGGAAAGTGGAATATTAAGTAACCAAATCAAATCTCTATGAAACAAAAATTAGTTTTAATGAATACCATTTTGTGTTGCCTTTCTTTGTAATGACACTAGCTCTGACCCTTGAACATATATTGGGTTTTTTTTATAGGCAGCAGTTGGTGACAGTAAAGTGCAAGACATTCACTATTCTCCAGATACCAAGAAACTTCTTGTCCGTCTTAGTGATAATTATGAGAGGTACCTAGTATTACTTTTATACCAATATGTCATTAAGGGACAGCTTTCCTACTGTCTATTTTACTTTTCAGAGGGAAAATGTGTACCAAAGGTTTGGAAAGAATTCCATGAGTCTTATGTAATTAATATGCCACATGTAATAAACCTATTTTAAAGGCAGAAAAAGGCTTTTGTGGAACTGCCCACCTGCATATGGAAAGAGTGCACCTAATTTTGTGTGATCCTGTGGGTGTAGTATGAGTAGACACTAACCCCCTCCCCCAATTCTATATACTGTGCCAAAGGTGCACTTGCAAATTAATTGTTTAACAAACCAATTAGTAATGCCAATTAACAAGCAATTATTGGCACTAATTAGAATTTACATGTGCACAACTTTCTAAATGTTTTCTCTAATGTGGTGCAAGTAAATTCTAGTGCATGGATCTCAAAAGGAGAGGTGTATGGGCAGGTCATGGGCATTCCTAGAAGTTAGGTGCACTATTATAGAATATGCCTAATCAGTGTACAATGAGGTGCAGGCATTTAGGCCTGGTTTTCATTGGCATAAATGCCTGTGCCTAAATATTAGTTGCATGAATGGGTGCTATATGTGATTCTATAAACTGTGCCGTGGTTCCTACACGCGGCTCACAGCTGACCCGGAAGCCTTCCCTCCGACATCAGAGGGAAGGCTTATGGGTCAGCCACAGACAGTGTACAGGAGCCGCTATTCGCGGCTTTCTGAAGACAAATGGGAGGAGGGTGTCTGCAGAGGAGGTAAAAACCCATGGAAGGGAGGAAGGCATGAATTTGAGACACAGCAAAGAGGGAGGGAAGGATGACATGGGGCACATTGGGACACAGAAGGGAGGAAGAGGGGCGCTTTGGCACAGGAAAAGAGAAGCAGACCCCGGTTCATAAGTACGAGTCCAACATAAGTCAGACATTCTTAACATGGAGACTACCTGTACACTTTTTGTTTCCATCACTTCCACCAGGAAGCTGTTCCAAGCATTCACCACCCTTTTTGTGAAAAATTATTTTCTGAGATTACTTCTAAATCTGTCCCTTTTCACCTTCATCCTATGCCCCCTCATTCCAGAGTTGAAAACTCCCCTTCAGTGCCACACAAGTACATCAAGAAGTAATACAAAGCCCTGCAAAGAGCATAAGAATAGAAACAGCATCTTTTGTCCATCCCCATGCCCAAAATTTCTCCTTCCATCAGTCCTCTCCAACACAATGCTGCACCTCTACCTCCCTTCCCTCCACCACCATGTTCAACATAGCTCCCTCTTACATCCCTTCTCATCTATCCCACCCTTCCCTCTCAATATGCAATATTTCTGTGTCCTTCCTCTCCACCACTATCATGTCCAACAAATCTCCCTCTTTTTTCCTTTCCCCATGTACATCATCTCTTTCCCTCTCACTCCACACACTTATGTTCAACAATTCTCAATTCCTTTTCCCTCCATCACCGGCAGCATTTCTTTCTCTCCCTTCCCAGTACCCCACCTGTGCAGTAACTCACTTTCCCTCCTTTCCTAACCCCCCCAGCCCATGCAACTGTCCTTTCCAACGCTTTCCCACTTCACGCAGCATCTGTCCTTCCCAAACTCCTCTCAGCCCATATAACATCTGTCATTCCCTGCCTTCTCACCCCAACCCTCTCTCAATATGTGCAGCATCTGTCTTTCCCAACCCCCCCAGCCCCTGAGCATCTATCCCCCCTACCTTCCCAACCCCTTCCCCATGGCATATAGCATATGTTGTTCTTCCTTTCCCACCCCCAGCTGGACCCTGCAGCATGACCTCTCTTTTTGGCCGCCACCTACCTCCTCCCTGATCATTGTTATTTTAAATCTTTCAGCAGCTGCTGGGCATCATTAATGAGATCAGCGTGCTGCCATCGGCCTGCCCCAGAACCTTTCATTCAGCAGCAGCCCGCCTATGCGGAAACAGGAAATTGCTATTGAATGAAGACTTACAGAGCAGGCTGATGGCAGCACGCTGATCTCATTGATGCTGCCCGAAGATTTAAAATAACAAACACTGGGGAGGAGGTGTGGGAGAGTCAGGAGCCGAAGAGAGAGGTCATGCGACAGGGTCCCGGCTGGAGAGAGAGAAAGGAAGGAAAGAAGAACATGTGCTACACACAGACGATTTAAAGTTACAGTGGCCAGAAGAGGAGATAAGTGGTGGAGCAGAGCCACCTCAAATTTTTGGGGAGGCCATGGCCCCTGTACCACCCCCCCTTTTGTTCCGACACCTATGCTTCAGTGTGATTTATATATTGTCAATGCAGCGGTTTGTGCCACCTTTCTCTTAGATTTTTTTTGCTTGTTCTTGTCTGCAGATGTGCTTGGCTTTTTTGGTCATTAGCATTTACCAATTTTAGTTTCTGCATCTTCACTATTATTATAGATGATTTTATGGGCCATTTTTATGCCTTCAGTATTTTGCTTTGGGTTTTTTTGTTGTTGTTGTTTTATTGTATTTATAACCCACTTTTCCCAAAGAGGCTCAGAAATATAAACATACATAATAAAAAGCATAAAATGCATATAAAACAATCACACAAATAAGTGACCAACGCTTACACCTAAACAGCAAACTTAATACCCATACTTCATGTGACAAAATAAATGCCTCTTCAATAGTTCTTAAATCCAGCAAGATTACATTGCTTTCTGATGTACAACGGTAGGAGATTTCATTCCTGGGTTCCTCCATAAGAGAACATAGTCATAGTCATAGTGTTGACTATTTTCCCCTTTTTTTATAACTAGAATGGTGCATTTGTCTAAGCTAAATTCCATGGCAATATCTTTACTGAAAATTCAGGCAGTATTTAGCAGTGATTCAGTTTTTAGTTGTGATTTTCCATAAAGCTTCAAATAATCCATGTACAGTAGTCTGTAGTCTAAAACTATCATTTTTGGTATGACTGGAAGTAGAATTCATCGTGATTATGAATAGCAAAGGTGAGAGTGAGTCTCCCTGAAATATTCCTCTCCTGGTATTCACCTGACCCACTTCTTTACTACCAGCTGTTTGTTCTGGTTTTCACTGGCATATTTGGCTTTTTTTGAACAAAGTTTTTGATATTTTCACTCAATCCAGTTATTTTCAGGCATTTTGAAATCCAACTATGTGGCAATAAATTGAAGGCTTTATTACTACTACTATCACTTATTTCTATAGTGCTGCTAGACGTATGCAGTGCTGTACATTACAAAATCCAAGATAGTCTCTACTTAGACCAGTGATCTCAAACTTGCAGCCCGGGGGCCACATGCGGCCCGCCAGGTACTCTTTTGAGGCCTTCGGTATGTTTATCATAATCACAAAAGTAAAATAAATCAGTTTCTTGAACATGTGCCTCTCTAGCTATAAATGACAATATTATTATTAAGACTTGGCCAAAAGGAAAGATTTATAAACTATAAAGAGTTCTACTGCATGCAAAATTGTCATTTCTTTAATAAGACATTAACTATTTTTTCTGCGGCCCTCCAAGTACCTACAAATCCAAAATGTGGCCCTGCAAAGGGTTTGAGTTTGAGACCACTGGCTTAGACGAACTTACAATCTAATCAACAGACAATAGGAAAAGTAGGGGAGTTAGGGAGTACCTTGGGCATGGGTGCTTGCAAGCGTGTGTGGGTTAGGAGTTAAAAGCAACCTCGAATAACTGGGCCTTTAGTCAAGAGTTTGACGTAATGACTCAGGCAGTTTGTTCCAGGTGTATGGTGCAGCAAGAGAGAAGGAACAGAGTTTGGGGTTGAGAGGAGAGGAGAAGGGTATAGATAAGAGAGATTTGCCTGTTGAATGGAGTTCCCAGGGAGGAGTATAGGAAGCAATAAGAGAGGAGAGGTATTGAGGAGCTGGAGAGTGAATGCATTTCTACGTTAATAAGAGGAGTATGAATTGTAGGTGGAAATGGATAAGGAGACAATGAAGTGATTTGAGGAGAGTGGTGATATGGGTATAGGACGCTGGCGGAATATAAGTCATACTTTAGAGTTTTGAATAGATTGAAAGGGAGAGAGGTGGTCATAAGAAAGATCTCTGAGAAGCAGGTTGCAGTAGTCTAGGCAAGAGGTGATAAGGATTTTGGTAGTGTGCTTAGAGAGGAAGGGTTGGATTTTGGTGATGTTATTAGTGACAGATCTTGGCAGTCTGTTGGATCTGTGTAGAAAGAGAGAGGAGTTGAAGATGCCCCCGAGGTTGTGAGCTGACAAGACAGGGAGGATGAGGGTGTTATCCACCGAGATAGAGAGTGGGGGGAGAGGAGAGGTGGGTTTCTGTGGAAGATAAGTAGCACTGTCTTGGCCATGTTCAGTTTTAAGTGGCAGCGGGACATCAAGGCAGCAATGTCGAACAGGCAGGCTGAGACAGGCCTGAATTCCTGTAGAGATTTACGGTGTAGAGAGGTAGATCTAGGAGTCATCAGCATAAAGGTGGTATTGAAAACCATGGGAATAGATTAGAGCACCAAGGGAATGAGTATAGATAGAGAAAAGAAGGAGTCTCAGTACAAAGCTCTGGAGTACCCTGACTGATAGCAGAATAGCAGTGGAGGAGGATCCACCATTGCAAATACTTTCTTAAAATCAATTTAAGCTACATTAAAATTTGTTTCTTGACATTTGCAGTTTTCCAGGATCATTTCATCAATTAGAAGCTGATCTTTTGTGCCTCTGAAATTTCACTGGTTTCCTTTTTGTTCTGCTGGAAGCATTTTTTTTTTTTCAAGTTGTCCTGAATTGTGTCTATTATTATTCCAATTAGCATTTTCTGAACATTGTTGGCAGAGAGATTATTGACATATAGTTGTTGGTTTTTTTTAACTGTCCCTTTTTGCAGGAAGTGGTTCTTCCCGGTTGTCAACCAGTTTCAATCTGCCTTCCTTACAGTATGCTATTGACCTGTTCAACTATTCTTGAATATAACTGGTCAAATGTGTGAGCTAGAAGTCATATATTTGGTCTTTTCTAGATATCCAGTTCTTGACCTTCTTTGTTCTTTTTTTTCAACTAGTCTTAGTTTTCCAACCACTTCAGTTTCCATTTCTTTTAACTACGGTATGCACCTTTCCTGTTGCAACCTTCCAAAATGTAACTGTTCATTCTTTGTCAGGCTGTTCACAATTTGTTAGCTTCTCCACTTATATTCTAGTAGAAACACCTCTCATTTGACCAGATTACTTGATTTTTGCCTGATTTATGAATGATTCTAACTCATATATGGCAATTTTCTTTAATGTTACTGTTATGTGATTCTTTGTAATTTCCAAGGCTTTGTTGATCTTGTTTTTCTGTTTATTTTCTTTTGTCTTTCACTTTGTTTGCATCTGATCTCAGCTTTTTAACCTTATTTTCTTGTTGAGTTTTTCTTATCAGACCTTTTTACTTCAAATCTCAGTTCTTTTGTGATCAGCACTGCTACACTGTTAATGAACTGGCTGAATTGTTCTAAAGTTATTGATTCTATAGATTCAACCACTTTTTTCAGGTCTCTCAGTACTTGTACCAGGTCTTTATATAGCAACACGTTTCAGTGTAGGCAATCTTTGATGTTGGTTTTCATGTTTATTAAATTTTGATATACTGCCTTATCAAAAATCAATGCGGTTTTACACAGTTAACAATAATTAATAAAATAAAAAAGAAGGGAACCATAAAACAACAACAAAAAACAAAAGACACACCTACAAACAGACAATGACAAACTGGAACAAAAGGAAAGGGGGAGGAACTACAATATTTGGAAAGAAAAGAACAAAGAAAGGTTAAAAAAAAAGGAGGGTGAATAAAGAGCTCAGCCAAAAAGACTAGACTACCGTAAACTTAAAACATCCTTAAAAGGAAGATTATGATTCAAACGCATCTTTTAAAAAAAATGTTTTTAAACTGGCTTTGAATTTATCAAGGACTGTGATTTCTTTTAAATGGCTTGGGGCCGCATTCCAAAGCGAAGGGGCTGTGACAGAAAAGATGCTGGTTCTCACAGTATTGATGTGCCTAAGTGAAGGGATAACAAGTAGATTTTGGTTAGTGGATCGGAGGGAACACTGTGAGGAATGAGGGATCAGGAGCCTCTTAATAAATTCTGGCTGACCTGCAATCTTAGTTTTAAAAGTCAACAACATTATCTTGTAGATAAATTTAATATTCAATGGGCAGCTAGTGAGCTTTAACCAAGAGAAGTGATGTGGTCATATTTGTTCTCTCTTGTATTCTAGGATCTTTTGTTTCAGTTCTTCTTGTCTGTGAGTTAGCTGGTGATCTTTGTGCTTTTGGCCAAGAGATTTCCTGGAGTGGATGATGATGAACAATTTCTCCAGCTTTGGCTTCCTCTACAGTTATTTTGCTTGTTTCAGTCTGATTTTACATGGCAATTCTTATACGTATATCTTTTTCTTGGATGTTGCTCTGAATTCCTTCTAATTCCTCAGCCATAATTTTTTTTTCTGGGGATAAAATCACCTCTGATTCCCCAGGTGCTGAGTCTGAATGGTTTCCTCACTACAGTTTAAAAGCATTCATTTTATGTAACTGAGTTTTGATGGATCTGATTTGTAGTAGCAAACCATAATTTCTCTGTTATTAGCAATTGTGTATTTCCAACAAATTTGTGGTACTTCTTACAGTAGCTCTGCAGGATTCAGCCCTGAATGCTCAACTGATAATCTTGATTCCTGTAGCCCATTTGTCACCACATGATATGCAGTTCGAGGTGATGATGACCTGGTATAGGATTCGTTTTTCTTATTCATACCATGTTTTGATAAGTTTTGAGATACTCTTAGACTGGCTTCTACCTAGAGGCCAGCTTAATATAGGTGTCCTTAGCTCATAGAAGCATGCAAGCCCCTCCAATATAGCAAGGTAGTGTTCTCATCACTGCCGGCCTAGCAAAAACCCTGAGGTTGCCCGGGCTAGCGGATGCTGGACAGGGGGAGCAGAGTAGGGAGAAGGGGTGCTGCTGGACAGGGGGGAGGTAAAAGGAAGGGAGAAGGGCTACTGGTGGACAGGGGAGCAGGGAAGAGGTGCTTCTGGACAGAGGGGAGGTAAAAAGGAAGGGAGAAGGGCTACTGCTGGACAGGGGGAGCAGGGAAGGGGTGTTGCTGGACAGGGGGGAGGTAAAAGGAAGGGAGAAGGGCTACTGCTGGACTGGGAGAGCAAGGAACGGGTACTGCTGGACAGGGGGGAGGTAAAAGGAAGGAAGAAGGGCTACTGCTGGACTGGGGGAGCAGGAAGCAAAGAAAGAGAGAGAGAGAAAGTAAGAAAGGCCTCAGTGCCCCATTGTGCTACAAGTTTACACATCAATTCTAGCACCCGTTAATATAACAGGCTTAAGCACTAGTGTATGTATATATTCAAACATGTAACTTTTGCAGACTGCTTATGGACCCATGCCATGAAAAATTGGCCATTATCAACATTTTGTATCTGCTACTTTAGTCACCTTTTCCCAGAGGCGGTCATATATTATGGACCAGGTTATTACAGGTAACAGTGCAGAACAGGACTTGATGTGACTATAGTTTCATACTATCACAGTATTGTAAGCTGTTTGTGAATGCTCTTTGATATAATGATGCATTAAATATCAAAATGCAGGTCGGACCTGGAAAAACTGAAAGTGGATCCACAAAATCTCTTGCGGGCTGAGAAGACAGGGAAGGTTAAAGGCATAATAGTCACTTTAAAAGGAGGCTTCTGTGGGAACAAAAGCTATGATTTTTGTTCCCGATACTTCTCACCATGGTATGGAATTCCAGAGGATCCTGTCACAGGTAGGCACATGTGGTTCTTACTAAAGAATAACATGGGAACAAATTTATCTCTCTCCCCACGGGAACTCATTTTCTCATCCCAGCAAGTTCTTTTCATGTCCTTGCCTCATTCCTGCAAGCTCTGTCCTCATCTGCACAGGCCTCAAACACTTTAAAATCATAAGTGTTCGAGGCTTGTTTGGATAAGGCAGAGCTTACAATAATGGGGCAGGAACAGCGACAGAACTCAAGGGGATGGGATGGGGAAATTGAGTTTCTGTGGGGACGGGGAAAAATTTGTCCCTGTGTCATTCTCTAGTTCTTACTACTGAAACACTCACCAGGACCTCACATGTGATAGATGTACCGTTCTGTTACCATAGCTACTGTTTAATAGCTGGTACTTCTTTGCTTTTGTAGTAATGCCAATAAAAAAAAAATGTTCTTACTGTATGTTTTTTGTGACCCTGTCCCTGCCCCCATCTTTGAACTTCCTCTCCAGCCAGCACACCTGAGTGTTTCTGGAAAATATTTATTGCCTTAAAGCTGGAGTTATGTGTCTTTGGCATTACTCTTTGATCACTGAGGGCCAGCCACATAGCAGCAGTCATCTTATATCCATGTAAGGCCAGAACTTGTCACTTTTTTAGAGTCCTCTGAAATGACCTGCCATGTTGGGCAATATTATAGATCTGTACATACAGTAGATTTGTACACATTTTATTCAAATGTTGTTCTACATTGAATCTAGAGTTAGAATCTAAAGACATTGCCATTTCTGATCTTTTCAGGATCTGCACATGCCGTGTTGAGCAGTTACTGGGCAGAGACATTAAGAAAAACAGAAATGCTAGGTAAGAAGATATTTTGCTGAGAGGATTATGGCATTCCTTTATTAATGTTGTCTTATGAGGAAATATTTTCTGTTCTTCCTAACACCTGAAGCAAGACTTCAGTGTCTACGTATTATGGAGGAGGAAGATTATATTTGTGAATTTTGTAAAGAATATGTATATGTTTACTATATCCATCTGTCCCTGAGGCAACTATTTTGGTGAAACACGGCCATGTCAGGTGAACTTGTTTAAACCTGGGAGGTAGAAGTGGTACTAAAGACTGCTTTCTTCATAGAAACTGCTTCCGTATTGGATCTTCTGGACTGTTTACCTTGTTGCTTTCTCAGCTCTTTAGTGCAGGGCAAGCCTAACCATTAGGTGGACTAGGCCTTGAATAGCATCTTCTAGGTGTGCCAAAGAGCAGCTGTAGTACAGGCAAAAGAATACAGCCTGACAGCTATACTAACGAAACATAAACAAGTCTATAACTGGATGACTACAGTTATGTGCACACTGCATATGTAAGTGCACTAAGCACTATTCTTAAAGGAGTGCATAAGTGCTATACCTCAAAGGGACCTACACGTGGGGGAGTATGGATGTGCCATGATTGTCTCTCCCACTTGTGCATGTAACTTATAGAATACTATGGGCTCCTTTTACTAAGCTGCGCTAGACGCTAATGCCTCCATTGAGCTGGTGTTAGTTTTTCCGCATAGCACAGGGGTTAGCGCGCGCTAATCTGCAGCATGTGCTAAAAACGCTACCGCAGCTTAGTAAAAGGAGCCCTATGTCATGTGCATTGCATGGCACACTTAGGTATGCCTGCATATGCCTGCCATTGACCTGGTGTAAATGGTTACACTAAATTTAGGGAAGCCAATTTATATTTATGCTAATACTTTATTATGCAATGAAAATCTCAGCACTTAATTGACTTAAATGGAGACTATTGCATAATTCAGTCCGTTAATGCAAGAAATTATCTTACAAGTGTGCCTCACTCCATTTTAAACTCCTTTGTTCAAAATTTTATGGTTTTCATAGATCCTCAGAGGGCCACCACGCACTCAAATATGTTTCATAGTGCGGGGCTTTATGCACCCTTTCGTCACTGGTGGTGGCCCTCTGAGGATCTATGAAAACCATAAAATTTTGAACAAAGGAGTTTAAAATGGAGTGAGGCACACTTGTAAGATAAATACTTTATTATGGCCATTTGGCACCCTATAGAACTAAACCGAACCAAAAATAATTGGAGGAGGCTTTTAACCTCCCGGTGAGAATTGACGCTAGCGTCCAATATATTGGTATTGATTCTCACCAGGAGGTTAAAAGCCTCCGCCAATTCTTTTTGGTTTGGTTTTCCTTTTTATTGGTGGACATTTTGGGGTTTTTTAACACTATAGAACTGCATTCAAAATCAGGGTACCTAACTGGAGATGCCGGGTTTTAGAACTGCCCCCATGATGTCTGATTATGTATTTTACCAGATCTGGGACGGTGATATATGGGAGATCATTGTTTTAGAGGTGAGGAGAAGGCCTAAGGGCCTGAAAGTTAAGTGAGGAGGGTGCAACTAGGACAGCTAATAACCTTGCATGCCTGTGCCTTAGTGTTGTGTTCCTTATCAAACAGCAGATTTAATCACGATGGTTGTAGTTGTCTGAATCTTGCCACGTCCGAATATATGAAACAGTGTTTCAAGTTATCATGTTGTGGTTTTCTTCTGATGAAAGCCATAGCGGGATGTATGAAATGTCGGTTCTACGTACTCAGATGCAGCAAGACTCAAGACAACCGCAACAATCATGCCAGCTATTCAAGCCTAAGAGAACAGATTCCACAGTACACAATCTCTTAGGAATTTTTTTTTTTTGGTAACATAATTTAATTTTTGTGGATGAATATCGGTCCTATCTACTGTTGATTGGTGGATGATATAGGAACGGAAGCTGGGGAAAAGAGGGCTATAATATTCCTGAGGGAATTTGCTGGGGAGAAACAAATCTTGTTTGCGACACAAATGTTACTGTAATTTAGAGTACACGGTTGGATCTTACATGTGGCTGTCAAGCACGAGATTACCACATTTATATAGTATCACTAGGAACATCTGACATTTTTTTCAGAATGAAATAAATACTTGTAATGTCACTTATGGTTCTGCTATGATTGAACCCAGTCACGGTCTCTCATTCCATAAGTATGGGATTGTAGGTTAAGGATCCAGATTTATTTTTGCCAGTTACATTTTTATTTCAGGCAGCTGTGGTGAAAACGATATGAAAATTTAATTTTGTGATTTGCAACATCCTTCTTTCAGCTTATCAATGCTCTCGCCGTGGAGGAGAACTCAAGATCACAGTAAGGAGCGACGGGAGGGTTGACATCAGAGGACAAGCTGTTATTGTGCTGACAGGCAACTTAACTCTGTGAAGGCTATCACTATGTTTATAAAAAGAAATTAAAAAATGAAAGCACCCACTACTCGAAACATTTTTCCTCAAATGGTTTCTCCAGATTTAACATTTATAGTCTGTCTTTTCAAGCTACTAACTTGTTCAAAGACAATCACAATTTTTCAGATATGTTGAAATCCTTATGCTATGTATTGCATGCCATGATAAATGGATTGTCTAATCTGATTAGCTTCCAAAATATTAGGGGTGTGCAGTCATAAAAATTTTGTTTCATGTTGTTTCCAGAAATGTTCATTTTTTTTCATTCTGTCATCACAGGATCAATATAATTAAGAATGTGAACTGTTTAAAAAAAACATGTGCACAGAAAAACACAAAATTTCTTCTGTTTGTTTTTAATTGCCTATGATGTGGGATATGCCAGGCACTAAGCAGCCTAGAGGTTATCCAGGTACCAGTAATATTCAGTGCTGGTACCCAGATAGCTGGTACCCAGATAGCTATCTAGGGCTCTGGGAGTGAAAACTGTTCAGAATTCCTCCTGAATGCAGTTTTCACTTCTGCAATCCAATAGTTTCTATTTGAGTAGTGTCAGTATCTCCACCCAACCATGTAATTTATTTTGGTTTGTTTCTTACTAGGACCATGCAAGGGTTGCATCTCCTGCCAGGACTGTTTAACTGAAAAAGTACTGCTTCTTTCATACTGGCAAAGTTATCCATTTTAATTTGTCCCAATCTTTTAGACACTAGGGGCCAAATTCTATAAACGGTGTCCCGATTGTAGGCAACCAACTACTACCTAACTAGCCAATTGGGACACACGTTTAAAAAAAAAAAATCCTCCCGAGGCAGGCCGCCTACATTGTAGGCGCCTCCGGGAGCCTAGGGGGGGGTGTGCGTAGGCCCGCCTAAGGCTACATGTGGTCGTGCCTTGGCCCGGAAGTAGCCTTAGGCGGGTGTGTGTACAGTGCTGCAGACACTGCTGGAGCAGGGAGCAGAGACCTCAGGAGGCAATAGTATAGAAATACAATTTGCTGAGCAAAAATGTAATATGTACATTTTAGTAGGTAATGTCCAACAGGACCTGTTGGGGATAAATAGCAACGTAAAGTTACGATAAGATGAAGATAACAGATTATATTTATAACAGTGCTGTAAGCTCAGGTGGAATAGGGAGGGGGGAGGGAGAGGGAGAGCGGGTCAATTGTTTAGGTATTTCTGGAACAGGTATGTTTTTAGGCGTTTCCTGAATTCCCTGTATGTAGTGGGCGAAAGCAGTTGGTCTAGGTCTTTGCCCCATAGGACTGCTTGGTGAGAGAGAAGGTGTTCGTGGTGTTTTTTCATTTTGCAGCCTCTAACTGGAGGGGAAATGAGTTTTGGGTGTGTTTCTCTTGAGTTTGTTATTAAAAAATGCGAAAAGGTCCGTTATGTACTTGGGGGTCAGGCCTTATAGTACTTTGAAGCAGAGGCAGGCAAATTTAAACTTTACTCGGGCTTCCGTTGGTAGTCAGTGCAGCTGCCGATAGTAGGGTGTCACGTGGTCAAATTTCTTCAGCCTGAATTTCTTCAGCCCGAAGATAAGTCAACCATTTCACGCCTTGGTTTCCTCAGGGGCGGTGCTACTTCCTCTATAGATTTACTCCACTATGCAACATTGCAGCCAAATATTTAGGTTTCAATTTCTACCATAAAATTTATTAATTAGGTTATACTTATTTATTGTGAAAACCTGGCAATCACTACCTTACTTTATTTAAATTCTGTTATTTAATATAAATCATTACAAACTTTTATCATTCTGTTGTTCTTATGTGTGGACAAAACTTAATTTTAGACCACAACAGAAACTTTAATCCGCTATCTAAATTGTTCACTGATATACATTCTCAATTACTGAAACCCATTCAAGTCCCCTCATTATTTTTTGTTCCCTTTATTCCTTTAAGTTCACTCAGTTTCCTAACCAACAGTTTGAACTCTTGTCTCGCATCATATTGCTGTGATTGCTTAACTCGTCTAGCAATATATTTACAACGCTACTCACATCTCTAAAGCTATATATAATAGCTTTCTAAACTTGAAAATACTGTTTACGACTCTTGCTTCCTCTGCAGGTCGGAGCTGGCAAGTGGATTAAAAATGGTGCCAGGTTTTAAAAGATGCCAACCTGCTAGCCAATCACATCTATTTCTATGTTCACATCTGATCGTGTCTATGATCTTTATTTTGCTCTTATATTATAAACTAGTCTTATAGCCCGTTACATTAACGGGTGGTAGAATATATGTCTGTCTGTCTTTCTTTCTTTCTGTCTCTCTTTCCTCGGCTGTCCACCACCACCCCTTACCTGCTCCCCCTATCCATCAGTAGCTCTTCTCCCTTCGTTTTACCCTTCCCCCCCCTGTCCAGCAGTAGGCCTCCCTCCTTCCTGTTTTCTCCCCCCCTTCCAGCAGCACTTCTTTCATGTTCTCCCTGTCCAGCTGCACCCCTTACCTGCTCCCCCTGTCCAGCATCCGACTTCGCCACAGCTCAACAGCCTGCATGCGCCGACAACTGCCTCATGACACCGCGGCCTGCATGTGCTGACAGCCGCCGCGTGCGCATCAATCCGACAGCCACCTCAAGTCGCCCTGGTACTGGCCAGCTCCTGGCATCGCTGCCACCGCCGCCATCCATGCTGGGCGGGAAGGTGGGCTCCATGAAAGGCCCGCAGGGCTGTAGCCTGTCAGCGTGGCTGGTGCTCGGGAGGAGGAGTCCTGGTGTCTTCTAGCGCGCATGCGCACTCTTGCCGGCCACGGACCTACAGATCAGGGATCACAGAACATGCCGATAAGAGTGCGCATGCGCACTTAGGGTTTTATTATAGTAGATAACAAAACTGTATAGGGAACTTTTAAATGAGGTTTAAAACTAACACAATGTAGCCTCTATAATAAAACCCTAAGCACGCATGCACACTTAGGGTTTTCTGATCGCTGCCGCTGTGCTGTGTCTTTCTGTGCCGAATTCCATTTTGGAACATGGAGGCAGGGAACACGCCAGCGACTCTCCCCTCCCATTCTCACTCACTAACCAACTGCTGCCGACGGCGCTGATTCTCTTCAAAGCAGCCTACTGAGGATCGTGGCCGGCTGTAACGAACCTCGCAGGCTGCTTTGCACCTCGGTAGCACGTTCCCTCTGATGTATGCGATTGCGTCAGAGGGAACGTGTTACCGAGGTGCAAAGCAGCCTGTGAGGTTCGCTACAGCCGGCCGCGATCCTCAGTAGGCTGCTTTGAAGAAGAAGAGGGCAGATGCAAAGGACAAGGAAGCCACATGCTGAACAGGGGAAGAGGGTCGGGGGAGCAAGTAAGGAGTGCTGCTGGACAGGGGGAGCAATGAAGGGGTGCTGCTGGACACAGGGGAGGTGAAAGAAAGGGAGAAGGGCTACTGCTGGACAGGAGGAGCAGGGAAGGGGTGCTGCTGGACACGGGGGAGGTAAAAGGAAGGGAAAAGGGTTACTGCTGGACAGGGGGAGCAGGCAAGGGGTGATGGTGGACAGCCGAGGAAAGAGAGAAACAGAAAGAAAGACAGACAGAAAGCGGCCAAGGAAAGAGAGAGAGAGAAAGAAAGACAGAAACACACATCTATTCTAGCACCCGTTAATGTAACGGGCTTATAGACTAGTGTTAATATAATACTTATCTTATTAAAGAAAACCCTGTTATCCAGGTTTTTTTTGGGTTTTTTTTCAAACTTTATTGCTCAACTTTTGGCTAATTTACCTATCAATGTATTGGGTGTAACAACAAAGATTGTTTCATCTCAAGTGCCTACAAAAAAAATACGTTTACCATTTAAGATGTATCTGTATCTACTTCATAGCAACATTGTTATACATGTCGAAAGGAAACTGAACAAAAAATTCCCCATCAGAGAGGGCCCACCGGCTCTGAAATGGAGTGCACACCCCAGCCCTTGAGACTGGCATCTATTTTTTTGCCAAGGCTGCATCAGGGGTAGACCAAAACATAGTTGTATGTTGTGCAAAAGTGGCATTTTGAGACTCAAAGGTTAAGGGGAGAAATATGTAGAAGTTGATAAAGGCTGAATTGCTTAACAAATATTTCCGTTCTGAATTCACAGCTGAAATGCCAGGAGCAGGACTACAGAAGACAAACACAAATAGGGCTGAAAGTGTGGCAGACCCTGAACGATTTTCAGATGATTGTGTTTGTGAGGAACTAGCTGAACTAAAGGTGGACAAAGATGAAGCTGGATGGTATACCTCCAAGGGTACTGAAGGAATTTAAAGAAGTTCTGATGGCTTCACTGGCCAACCTTTTCAATGCTTCTCTAGAGTCTGGAGTAGTACCAGAGGGTTGGAGAAGGGCAGATGTGGTCCCTCTCCACAAAAGTGAAAGTAAGGAAAGGTAGGGAGCTTACAGGCCTGTAAGTCTGACTTCTGTGGTAAGTAAATTAATGGAAATGCTTACAACAGAGAATAGTAAAGATTTCTGGGCCCCAATGGATTACAGGACCCAAAGCAACATGGATTCACTAGAGGCAGGTTTTGTCAGACAATAATCTGACCAAGTTCTTTGACTGGGTGTCCAGAGAATTGGATAGAGAGAGCACGTTATATGCGGTGTATTTAGATTTTAGAAAAGCCTTTGACAGTGCTCCACAAAGGCATATAATAAATAAACTGAGTGCCCTCAGGATGGGCCCCAAAGTGATGGACTGGGTCAGGAACTGGTTGAATGGAAGGCAACAAAGGGTAGTGGTCAATGGAGATTAAAGAAAGGGATGTTACCATGTTCAGTTCTTGGGTCTGTTCTTTTTAACATTTTTGTAAGCGATATTGCTGAAGGACTGTCATGTAAGATTTGCCTCTTTGCAGATGATACCAAAATCTGCAGTAGAGTAGACACCCCTGATGGTGTGCATAACATGAGAGAAGGACCAAGCAAAACATGAGGAATGGTCTGAAATTTGGTGGCTAAGATTTAATGCTAAAAATGCAAGGTCATGCTTTTGGGCTACAACCACCTGAGGGAATGATACATTTTAGGGAGTGAAGAACTTTTGTGCATGAGAGGAACAGGACTTGGGTGTGATAGTATGTGATAATCTTAAGGTGGCCAAACAGGTTGAAAAGGTGACAGCAAAAGCTAGAAGGATGCTTGGGTACATAAGGAGAGGAAAAGGAAAAAGGAGGCATTGATACTCCTTTGTAAGACTCTAGTGAGACCTTATTTAGAATATTGTGTACCATTCTGGAGACCACATCTTCAAAAAGATATCAAAAGGATGGAGTTGGTTCAGAGGAAAACTACTACAATTGTCAGTGGTCTTTGTCACAAGGCATATGGGGACAGACTTAATGATTTTAATATATATAGTATATTTTGAACATAAGAAAATAAGCAATGCTTCTGCTGGGTCAGACCTGAGGTTCATCATGCCCAGCAGTCCACTCACGCGGCGGCCCAACAGGTTCAGGATCTGTGCAGTAATCCTCTATCTATACCCCCCTATCCCCTTTTCCAACAGGAAATTGTCCAATCCTTTCTTGAACCCCAGTACCGTACTCTGCCCTATTACGCCCTCTGGAAGCGCATTCCAGGTGGTCCACCACACGCTGAGTGAAGAAAAACTTCCTAGCATTCGTTTTGAATTTGTCCCCTTTCAACTTTTCTGAATGCCCTCTTCTTTTATTTTCCGAAAGTTTGAAGAATCTGTCCCTCTCTACTCTCTCTATGCCCTTCATGATCTTGTAAGTCTCTATCATATCCCCTCTAAGTCTCCTCTTCTCCAGGGAAAAGAGACCCAGTTTCTCCAATCTCTCAGCATATGAAAGGTTTTCCATACCTTTTATCAAACGTGTTGCTCTCCTCTGAACCCTCTCGAGTATTGCCATATCCTTATTAAGGTACGGCGACCAATATTGGACGCAGTACTTCAGATGCAGACGCACCATCGCCCGATACAACAGCAGGATAACTTCTTTTGTTCTGGTTGCAATACCCTTCTTGATTATACCTAGCATTCTATTCGCTCTCTTAGCGGCCGCTGCGCACTATGCCTTCGGCTTCATTGTCATGTCCACATTACCCCCAAGTCCCTTTCTTGGGTACTCTCATTCAATAACATCCCTCCCATTGTATAGCTGAACCTCAAGTTTCTGCTTCCCACATGTAGTACTTTACATTTCTCATTGTTGAACTTCATCTGCCATCTCGTTGCCCATTCCCCCAGTTTTTTCAAGCACCTTTGTAATTCTTCGCAGTCCTCTTTAGTCCGAGCTCTACTAAATAGTTTGGTGTCGTCCGCAAATTTTATTATCTCACACTTTGTCCCTGTTTCTAGATCATTTATAAATATATTAAATAGCAACGGTCCGAGCACCGAGCCCTGCGGAACACCACTTGTGACCCTCCTCCAGTCTGAGTAGTGGCCCTTCACTGCTACCCTCTGTTTCCTACCCATCTATGTATGTCTCCTTCCACCCCATGGTTCTTCAGTTTCCGAAGTAGGCGTTCATGGGGTACCTTGTCAAAGGCCTGTTGGAAATCTAGATATATGATGTCTATGGGGTCTCCTCTGTCCATCCGTCTGTTAACTCCTTCGAAGAAGTGCAATAAGTTCGTTAAGCACAATCTCCCCTTGCAGAATCCATTCTGGCTGGTTATCAGAAGTTTGTTTCTTTCAAAATGTTCATCGATGTTGTCTTTTATCAGTGCTTCCGCCATTTTCCCCGGAACCGAGGTCAGACTCACCAGTCTGTACTTTCCTGGGTCACCTCTTGATCCCTTTTTAAAGATGGGCGTAACATTGGCTATCTTCCAATCCTCCGGATTCTCGCCTGTTTTCAGGGATAGATTGCAAATTTGCTGAAGTAGTTCCACTATTTTCTCCTTTAGTTTCTTCAGAACCCTTGGGTGGATTCCGTCCAGACCTGGGGATTTGTCAGTTTTTAATTTTTCTATCTGCCTGCGTACGTCCTCAAGGCTCACTTCCATGGATGTTAATTTTTCTGCTTGATCTCCATTGAAGATTTGCTCAGGTTCCGGTATGTTGGATGTGTCTTCATTTGTAAACTAGTCTTTAAGCCCGTTAGATTAACGGGTGCTAGAACATATGTGTGTGTGTCTGTCTTTTTTTCTCTCTCTCTCCTTAGCCGCTTTCTTTCTTTCTGACTTTCTTTTTCCTTGGCTGTCCATCACCACCCCTTGCCTGCTCCCCCTGTCCATTTTCCCTTCCTTTTACCTCCACTGTGTCCACCACCACCCCTTCACTGCTCTCCTTATGCAGCAGCAGCCCTTCTCCCTTTGTTTTACCTCCCCCCTGTCCAGCAGCACCTCTTTCCTTCTCCCCCTGTCCAACATTAGTCCTCCGTTCTTTTTTCTTCACCTCCCCTGTCCATCAGCATCTCTTTCCTTCTCCCCCTGTCCAGCAGTAGGCATCCCTTCCTTTTTTATCCTCCCTCCTCCTTCTTATCCCTATGATACTCTTACCTTGCTCTGCCCCTGATCAGAGGTTCCCGACAGCTGCCCAGTTGCACCCATTGGAAAAGTTCCCACTGCCGCATCCCGCACCCCTCCTGACGCGGCTCCCGCTGTCCTTTCTGTCTGTCTCTGTCCCTGGCCCCCTTTGCCTGTCTGTCTTTCTGTGTATCTCCCTGACCCTGTGTCTTTCTTCTTTCCTTTCTGTCTCCCTTCCTCCCTCTGTCTGTCTGTCCAAAGCAGCATTCCATCCCCCTCCCCCCACACCAGTTCCCTGTGCACTTGCCCCTGTGTCTTTCTTATTTTCTTTGTGTTTCCCTTCCTCTCTCTGTCTGTCCAAAGCAGCATTCCATCCCCCTCCATTTCCCTCCCCCCACACCAGTTCCCTGAGCACCTGCCCCTGTGTATTTCTTATTTTCTTTGTGTTTCCCTTCCTCTCTCTGTCTGTCTGTCCGTCCAAAGCAGCATTCCCTTCCCCTCCCCCCCCCCCCACCAGTTCCCTGTGCAGCAGCATTAGCGTTTCCTCTACCCGCCCCTGTCCCTTCCCCTTCCCCTTCCCGCGGGCCGGACTACAAAGGTGGTGATTCCAGCAGCGCTTTTATCAGTCTCCACACGCTGCTTCGGGCCCTTCTGCCCTGATTTACTCTGGCACGTCTCTGATGACATCATCAGAGACGCGGCAGAGCAAATCAGGGCAGTAGAAGGGCCCGAAGCAGCGTGTGGAGACTGATGTACACGCTGCTTGAATCGCCATTCGGACCCGCGGGAAGAGAAGGGGGTGGGCGGCAAAGGAGAAACGGAGATCGGCGGCGGCGACAGGAGAAACGGAGAACGTCGTCTGGCTGCGGTCCGGCTTGTGGAGGCGATCGGGTGGTGACGTATTCGCGCGCATGCGCACTCCTTCGGCCACAGACCTACAGCGCACGGAACACGAAAATAGGACTGCGCATGCGCGAGTTAGCCTTTTATTATATAGGATACAGAGAAGAACATGTTGTCTTTTTGCCACTTCTTTCTCCTCCTTTACCACTCTCTTCCTGTCTCCGTTGTCCAGCGGTCCCATCTCCTCCCTAGCCGGCTGCTTCCCTTTAACATATCTAAAGAACGGTTTGAAATTTTGTGCTTCCCTGGCTAGCCTCTCTTCATACTCTCTTTTGGCTTTTCGAACCACATGGTGACATTCTTTTTGATACTTCCTGTGCTCTTTCCAGTTCTCCTCAGTTTTGTCCTTTTTCCATTTCCTTTTTCTTATTGCCTATCACTTCCTTCACTACTTTAGTTATCCACGCCGGGTCTTTTGTTTGACTCTTTTTGCACCCTTTTCTGAATCTGGGGATATGCAGATTTTGCGCCTCGCTCACCGTGTCCTTGAGAAAAGACTAGGCATGTTCTACCATCTGCCATTTCTTGGAAGTGTTCCTAAGTTTCTTCTTTACCATTTCCCTCATTGCTTTATAGTTTCCTTTCTTGAAGTTGAAAGTAGTCACTATGGTTCTCTTTCCTTTCGGTATCCCTACCTCAACCTTGAACTTGATCATATTATGATCGCTGTTTCCCAATGGTCCCACTACTTTCATTTCCTTTGCAGGTCCCCTTAACCCAATTAGGATTAGATCCAGAGTGGCATATCCTCTCGTCGGTTCTCTAACAAGCTGCTCCATGAAGCAATCTTGTGTAGCCTCCAGGAATTCTGTCTCCCTAGCGCATTTTGAGCTTCCAAGACTCCAGTCTATCCCGGGATAGTTAAAGTCTCCCATAATAACTGTGTTACCGCTATTGCATTCTCGCTTTATCTCTGCTTCCATTTCTTCATCGATATCTCTGGTTTGCCTGGGTGGACGATAGTAGAGGCCCATCTTTATTTTAGGCCCTTTCCTTCTCGGTATTTTAACCCATAGCAATTACAGATTGTTGATCGTCTCTGCTGTGTCCACTCTTGTCAATTGTATGCTTTCTTTTATGTATAGGGCTATTCCACCTCCTTTCTGTCCTGACCTGTCCTGGCGATAGAGCTTGTACCCTGGCAGTGCTGTATCCCATTTGTTTTCTTCATTCCACCATGTCTCAGAGACTCCAATGATGTCTATGTCCTCTTCATTGGCCATGGCTTCTAATTCCCCCATTTTGTTTCTTAGGCTCCTTGCATTGGTATATGTGCAATTTAGATCCTGGTATTTTCTTGTCTTCATTTCCTTTCCCTGTGCTTCGATCTTTAGTTTCTTCTCCTGTGCTATAACCCTTCTAACCTCCTCTTCTGGGTTAGTCAACTCCTGTAATTTGCCCGTTGTTTCTTCCCAGCCTTTTTCCCCCTTAGTATCTTCATGGGATACCTTCTTCCGAATCGTCAACGCTTTGTCGACTGTCGGCTTTCCCCTTCTTCTTAGTTTAAAGCCTGTTCTATTCCTCTCCTGACGTTGTTTGCTAGAAGTCTAGTTCCCGCCATGCTCAGGTGCAGTCCATCTCTCCTGTAGAGCTTGCTCTTACCCCAGAACGTTGTCCAGTTCCTCACGAAGTGAAACCCCCTCTTCCTCACACCATCTCCTCATCCATGCATTTATTGATTGTAGTTCCTCCTGCCTTTTCACATCTGCCCTCGGTACCGGTAGGATCTCTGAGAACGTTATCTTCTGAGTCCTCATCTTCAACTTCCTTCCCAGAATCTTGAACTGTTCTATCAGCGTGCTGCTTCTGTAGTCTCTCCTGCTGACATCATTTGTCCCGATGTGGATCATTACTGTAGTCTCTTCCTTCTCCGCTCCTTCCAGGATCTTTCCAATTTTGTCCACGATGTCCTTGGTTCTTGCTCCTGGGAGGCAGGTGACTAGTCGATCCTCTCTCCCTCCTGCTATGTGGCTGTCCACATGCCTCAGGATTGAGTCTCCCACTAGGATCGCTGACTTTCCCTTCTTCAATTTTTGCTTCGGTCTCAGGTCAATGTCCTTGGAGTGTTTTGCTGCTTCTTCTTCTATGTCCTCGGTGTGCTTCGCTGTTTCTTCTTCTGGGAAAGATAGGAGAGTGGAGATATGATAGAGATATTTAAATACTTATGTGGCATAAATGCACATGAGGCGAATCTCTTTCAATTGAAAGGAAATTCTGGAATGAGGGGCATAGGATGAAAGTGAAATAGGATAGACTCAAAAGTAACTTCAGAAAATACTTTTTCACATAAAGGGTGTTGAATGTGGGAAATGGCCTCCTGGTGGAGGTGGTAGAGACAAAAAAAATGTATCTGAATTTAAGAAAGGTTGGGACAAGTACACTGGACCTCTAAGGGAGAGGAAGGAATAGTAGATGTCATGGATAGGCAGACTAGACAGGCCATAGGCAGACTAGACAGGCCATATGGCCTTTTTCTGCCATCATTTTTGTACGTTTCTATGACTTAGAATAATAATAATAATTTTATTCTTATATACTGCCAGACAAGAAATGGTTCTAGGCAGTTCACAACAAGTAGAGCTGAGCATGCAGTGAAAAAAATACAATTCATATTAGAAATACATCAAGTTATAAAATATAAGAAAAACATAGTTATTTTAAAAGACAAATGAGTGCGTTAGGATACAAACTTCTCAAATAGTTGTGTCTTTAATAATTTTCCAAAATAGAAATAAGAGGAAGCTCCTATCATGATTTTTCCAAACCAAACTTTCAATTTAGCAGCCTGAAAAGAGAGGATTCTCTCAAGAAACCTCTTATAGCAATATAATTTAATAGAAGGGTATGTAAACGAACTCTACGTTAAGGCTTATTTGAGTTCAAAGAAAAGTGAGTAACAAGGTAGCCTGGTGACATGCCAAAGATTGATTTATTACATTACATTAGTGATTTCTTTCATTGTAAATCTTTATTCATTTTCATATCTTACAACAAGTGTATAATAATCAGAAAATTTTTTAAACAATTCACTTGACAATCTTACTTATAAACATTAAAGTATAAAATAATCCCTTCCCACCCACCTCATCTAATTCAATTAGCAATTATCATATTTCCCAATCCCATCCCACCTGTATCTTATATAAAACAAGGTGTCTGATCATTAGAATATGTAATCAATGGCCCCCAAATCTTTTTAAAATTGTGATAATTTTCTTGCTGTATAGCATATTTACATTAGTGATTTCTATTCCGCCATTACCTTGCAGTTCAATGCATGTAAATTTAAACAAGATTCTGGCCTCAATTGGCAACCAGTGAAGTTTCCGATAGTAGGGAGTATTGTGCTCCCATATTTTCAGGCCAAAAATCAGTCGAACTGCAGTGTTTTGATTCACTCTCAATTTTTTAAAGATTTTCTTGTAGGCCCAGATAGAAGATATTACAATAGTCGAGGATACTTTAAAACAGATGACTGCACCAACAAACGAAATGAAGCTTCATCAAAATATTTCTTAATAGTGCGAAGTTTCCAAAGCACCGAGAAACATTTCTTGAGTAATAGATCAGTATGCTGTTCCAAAGTAAGGTATCTATCTATAGTCACTCCCAATATTTTTATAGACTGTTCTATAGTATAGTCAAGTCCATTCAAATGTATCGTCGTTTCTTTGATCTTATCGTTAGGAATTGCAAGAAAAAAAATTTAGTTTTGTGGATTTGGGGCTCCTTTTGCAAAGGTGCGCTAGCGTTTTTAGCGCACGCTAAAATGTCACGCGTGCTAGCCGCTACCGCCTCCTTTTAAGCAGGCAGTAATTTTTCGGCTTAATCTTGTGCGTGCGTTAATGCTAGTGCCCCTTTGTAAAAGGAGCCCTTAGTTTCAATTTAAAAGCAATCATCCAGAGTTCAATCTAGCTCAGAATGATTGCTAAAAATGTCCTGTCCACAAATCAAGAGTCTATCAATGCCGTCAGCCCAGCAGCCGCCAAAACAAAGACACACTTGAGGATAAAATCCACTCTGCGGTCCTGAACATCTTTCAGCACCACCACCCCATCATTGGGCAGACATGTGCTTAGTAAACTGCCACCAAGGAATAAACTTTCAGAGACACAAAACACTGGTTAAAGGCATTCACAATTGGACAGAGCCAAACCATGGCTCCGGCACATTTTAAGGGGCCCTCAGGCACCTCCCAAATGTCTGTAAGCATCTTGACTATGTCCAGATGATCAGGAAAAGAGGCTGTCTGCGGTCTCATTATTCATAAGAGAGCATTCAGTGGTGATGGGTGGAGTAACCTCCAGCTTCAATTCCTGGAGAGACTCAGAAATCAAATCAACCAGATGAGTGAGTTTAAAAAAATCTCTGTACTATGGGATCCTCACCCAGATCCTGATCTTGGAGATCCGCTAGGGCTGCAACATCCCCCGTGGTGGTAGTGCCAGGGTGTCCTGGTCGACCATGGCAGCTGTTGGCGCACTAGCTTTGGCCACCACAGGAGAGCTGGGCACAATCTCCATGTCCTGGGAAGGAGGGACCCCCATAGCAGACGAGGATGCCTTTGGAGGTGTGGCTGGTGGCATCAGTTTCTTTACCAAATAGGCCTGATACATCATGTTAATAAATTTGGGGAAAAACACTTCATCTGTGGCAGAAGCTGCCTCCTGTGGACCCTTCTTAGCATGCTTGGAGGACTTATGAAGTGTTGCCAATGAAGTGCAGATGTGCTTAGCAGGAACGACAATTGCGCTGTCTTCAGGGCCCATAGTTGACTTTTTTGGGTTCCCATGGCCAGAAACAGGACCCCCTTCAGTACTTGGGCTGCTTAAAATTCGACCCTCCCCACCCTCTCGTGCCACAGCACATGTGGAACATGGCCACCCTCCAGATAGCTATCCACCACAAATAAGGCATGAATCGAAAGTATCCTGCCTTAGGGACTCCATCTGAGTGGTTTTCTTGCAAAAACGAAGCTTGTAGAGGCAAAAGAATAACTTTAAATTCCAATTAAGAAAAATCCAAGATGGCCACCAAGCAATTTTCAAAAGAAAATAGCTCAGGAAAAGCACTGGAACCCCCTAAAAGTGGCGATATTAGGGTGGAGGGTGAACTAGGGCTAACTCCCAAACTGCCCAAAAACCACTTTTATGGACCCCCCCAAATCGCTGTGACAAACTGTCAAGCTCTGTACGCGCTGTGCTGTGTATTGCTGCAATGGAAGCTGAAACAGCTAATAGGGAGATCCTCTGCAAGCATAAAAACTGGACTGCTGGTCTTCTAATTGTCCCACTGGCCTGATATCAATGGCTGGAGACCTCTGCCACCACTGGACACCCACGCTGACATGACTTGGTGGATTGATGCAGTCTGCTCTGATCCTGGGCGCACCTCCACTGAGCTATGCAGCCTTTGCTCAGACCTACTAGCGGACAAACCTGGGGTGATCCAGCTCCCAAGGGAATGGTCCCTGAGCCCTGAACCGATGTGCAGGCTGTCCAGAGGGTGCATTGACAGGCAGCCAACCCCCTAGAAACAGACTTTACACAAAGTCTGTGATCTCCCGCAGCCAGAGCTGTCCTCAAGGGGATCCTCTGCAGCACAAGGGCGGAATTCGCAAAGAAAAATACTGAAGAGAAAGCCATAAAACTTATCACCTAATTTTATCAATTTTCTAAAACCTTAACAGTGAATACTACTAATGTTCTTAATCTTCCCACTGCATTGTTTAATCATAATTGTCTAAATATGCAAAGTGCTCTCACTTAATAAAAATAGTTAATGAATATAATCAAAAACTCCCAACTTGGGATGACCAAAATAAATTCCTTTATAAACTGCAATCGTAAAATGATTTCATTACCTGTAACCCCACTGTGATCCGACCGGGACTCCAAAGCACTCCAAGTGGTTACACTAAAAAAGAGCACTAGCGTGTGACCCGACCTGGAGTCACCCTGCAGGACTGAACTGACACCAATCACGAACAAAAATCAAGATCACACCAATGGAGTTTAAATGCAAAACTTTCCACTTTTACTCATCAAAACATAAAGGTCAGGATTTCATAATCAAGTATGAGCAGAGTCCTGTGTGATTTCATAATCAAGTATGAGCAAGTCAAAATTTCAAAAGAAAGAAAAATAAACAGTTCAAAATAAAGTCCAAACTTTCCTCTTCTTTCTCACTCAGTCAATACTGCATTTTTTTAGCTCTCTCCAGAGCCTGTACAGCCTGCTCCCAAAATAAAGTTCTTTGCTCCTGTGCTCACAATTCGCAGTCCTTAAAAAATAAAGCCTCCGGCAGACTATAGGAACCTGCCAGGCAAAGGAGAGTGTCTTTGGTTTTGCAAGAAAAAGCACTAATAATGGCTTTAAAAATTCCCTCCCTGGGTGACAGCAAAACCTCTCCTCAGAGACACTTCCAGCTTCATAAGACAACCAACAACAATACTGAGCTCAAAATAACTAGCTCCAAAATCAAACAGTTCCAAAAGCAAACAGTCTTAAAACAAAACTTACTGTTTGCAGCTTATTGCCTGCAGCTGGTCGTCAAGCCCACATCCATGGCTTCAGGTAAGTTTTCCCCAACTTCAGAACAGCCGCCTTGGATTTCCATCGGCAACTCAGCATCAGGAAAAGACAATTCCTCGGCTTGTCCAGCTTCTTCCACCTCCATAGGTGTAGGCTTATTGCACCTGTTTGACCCAGGGAGATCCTCAGGGAGAAAAGGTTTGAACCTTCTCCCTAGCCCGCCTCCTTGCCTGTTCTCCACTGCTGGCTTTTGTATTCCAGGGACACGCCTTAACCTAGCTGAGTCAGCAGTGCTCAAGGAAGCTCTAGAGCTCCTCCGGTGGTGACCTGAATACTGATCACCTAATATATTCTCAGCAAGATCAGGCTCCCTCTGGTGGTTAACTGGGAAATTGTCAGAATCAGGAACAGGACTTACTCTAGAAACTGCCTTCCGGGTTTTCTTTTGTACCCTGGCTTCTATCCTAACTGGGATCTTGGCGGGCCTGGTGCCTGAATGGTCACATATCTCATTGGGCTATTAAACAATGCCAAGAAAGAGAAAATCACCAGAGAAAAATATTTTTTTGATTAACTACATAATATGACATTATAGAGGGATTTCGTACAAAAAATGTTACTTATTTTGCATTGATCGTTATAAGAACACTATGGGGCTCATAATCGAAAGAGAAAAACGTCCAAAAGTCAGCACTTGGACGAACATTTCTCAAAAACGTCCAAGCGCCGATAATAAAACTGGGTTTTGGACGTATTTAAAAACGACCTAGGCCTTCATAGTGCCGCTCAATGTCCAAAGCTAAATGGGGTGTTTCGGGAAGTGTGTCGAGGGCAGGAGTTGGGTGGGACATGGGCTGGCTTAGACTTAGTCGTACAGCATGTATAACCAAAAGTTTAACAACAGAGCCTAGACAGAACTTGGACGTGACTTAGACCATGTAAAACATGGTCTAAGTCACAAAAACCCACATAAACTCACCAGATAAGCACTGCAAACACATAACACAGACCCCCCACACACTACCCCAATGATCACCAACTCCCCCCCACCCTCATAAAAATTTTATTCACAACTTTAAATTTCAGCCTCCAGACCATCATCACCTGGCCGCCTGGCATAGGTAAGCCTAGTCGTCCAGCCCAGAGGCAGCTGAAGTCATCTTGGGGGTGGGTTAGGGACCCATAGAGAGGAGGACCCATGCCCATAAGCCCCTGTAATCACTGCGTTGATACTGAAACATGTGCACTGCCCTATACATCCCCCAAACCCTTTTTTACTGGCATATAAGTGGCTCCTGCAGTCATACAGGCTATTGGGGTGGTAGATAAGTGGGTCTAGGGGATTCTGGAGGTAGTTTGGGGGGGCTCACCATCACCTATAAGGGAGCTGTAGTGAGGAGAAGCCATGGCACCCTTTTTGTGAAGTTCACAGCGGTGCCCTGTAAGGTACCCCACTATTTAGGTGGCATGTCTGGGTGTGCAGTCCATCACATTGCAGACTCCTCCCACGTCCAACAGGGCTTGTTCTAAGCGTTTTGGACTTGGATGGAATTTAAGAAGGAAATGTGGTATAAAGATAGACAATTTAGTGGTTTGGACGATCAGATCGGCAGGACGTATACTTAGACGATTTTCAAAAGTAAAAAAAAGTTGGAAATGTGTCCTAGGCTCTTTTTAACTTTGGACGACTTGCAATATGGACATAAACGGACTTAGACGTCCCTTTCGATGATGGTCTGGAGGCTGAAATTTAAAGTTGTGAATAAAGTTTTTATGGGGGTGGGGGAGTTGGTGATCACTGGGGTAGTGTGTGGGGGTCTGTGTTATGTGTTTTCAGTGCTTATCTGGTGAGTTTAGATGGGTGTTTGTGACTTAGACCATGTTTTACATGGTCTAAGTAACAATGTCCAAGTTCCATCTAGGCTCTTTTGTTAAACTTTCCGTTATACATGCTGTACGACTAAGTCTAAGCCGGCCCATGTCCCGCCCTTGACATGCCTCCTGAAACGCCCCGTTTAGCTTTGGATGTTGAGCGGCACTATGAAGGCCTAGGTCGTTTAGAAATACATCCAAAACCCGGTTTTATTATTGGCACTTGTACGTTTTTGAGAAATGTTCATCCAAGTGCCGACTTAGGCCGGTTTTTGGACATTTTTCTCTTTCGATTATGAGCCCCATAGCCTCTGATGAAACCAAGAGCAAAACGGTTGGGCAGCCGTCAGGCATAGAGATAAGTGCCTTCCCTTTACAGCACTATAAGCACTTTATAATTTTATAGAGCCTATTAAAAATAATTTAAAAAATCAATTTACACGTGTCACTTTACCAAGACCGATGAACACATCACCCCAGTAAGAGCACGAAAAATCAATACGTAGTGTCTTGGGTGTTTGAGATCTGGTAATTAAATTTACTTGCTATGAGTTTGTTCTCCATTGCATTCAAGTTAGTTTATTGAACATTGCTGCATTTTTCTTTGCTCAATTAATTTGTATTACCTTTAGCCCTAAAATGCATTTTGCTTTGCAGAGTTACTGGCATGGCATCAATTCCTGATATGTCTGTGGCCTTATTGGGACTTTCTCTCTGTCATGGTCCACCCCACCTCTAACATAATTTCCTGTTATCCCAGAACAAGCAGGCAGCATATTCTTGACTGATGGGTGACGGCACCGACGGAGTCCCGGTACAGACAATTTTAGAGTGATTGCACTCTAAGAACTTGGAAAGTTCTGGCATGCCGCACCGCGCACGCGCGAGTGCCTTCCCGCCCGACAGAGGCGCGCGGTCCCCAGTTTCTTAGTTTCCGCGGAGCTAAGAAGACGCGTTTTTTCAACGGGTGTTGAAAATTTTTTTGACTTGCCTTCCCGCTCGCGTAAACCTTTTTGGCTTTTTGCCCTGTTTCTTTTTTCTTTGATTTTAGTAAAAAAAAAATTAAAAAAAATCTTCTTTTTTTATTCATATTTGGCTTTTCCCCTGCGGGGCCTTCTGCCACCATCGAGGCCTCGGCCTTCGATTTGGCTGAAGCCGTCTTCACATTCATGCCCCCTCAGCCAGGTTTTAAAAAAGTGCCAGCGGTGTGCTCGGCCCATATCTCTCACGGACCCACACAACTGGTGTTTACAGTGTTTGGGTCCTGAGCATCAGGCCTCCACCTGCACCCGCTGTGCCACACTTAAAAAACGAACATTAAAAAATCGCCAAATACAACAGCGATTACTGTTCGGTGCCGAAATGTCCGATCCCGTTCCATCGACTCCGTCTTCGGCACCAGTTCAGTCGGCACCCTCTTCTTCGACGCCGGCGCGACACCAGCACCGGCGTCCCAGCATTCAGGTAAGCCGGCTAAGAAGCCTTCCCCGCTGGAACGTCCTCCGGTCTCGAGTGCAGTGAGTCCAATCCTGCCGACTTGTGAGGACGCCAGCGGAAGCGCTCCGCCCCTATTGAGGTGAGTCCCTCGACATCGGGCTCCTCATCTCCGGGGCGTCGAGCGGCACCGCAGGTACCGCAGAAGAAAAAGGCGGTACCGGTGCCATCCCTTGATGACCGCATTGCGGCCATTCTCCAGGTACAGCTCAAGGAGCAATTACAACAGCTCCTTCCAGCTATCCTGGCACCGAACCTTCCGGTGCCGGTCCGCACTGAGCCGGTGCCGATAGTGGAACAGCCTGTGCTGTCTGTATCCACTCCTTCGGTACCGCTTCACTCGACTTCATCGGCATCGATGCCAGTCCTCGCACCGGAGCCGAGAGCTCAGCATCAGTCGGTGCAGACTTCGGCACCGGTGCCACCGATTACATCGCCTGGCTCGGTATCGATGAGGTCGGGTAAGTCGGTGCGCAAAACCAGACATGTAGAACCATCTACTCCAGAGTCTCGGGACCGTTCTTCTCATGTTAGAGATCCTGATCTGTGGGGAGATTCGGAGGAACCCTTTCTTTCTGAAGGAGAATGTTCCTCAGATGAGGAGGATTCAGCTGTAAATGACCCATCCTCTAAGCATGACACTTCATCTTTCTCTAGTTTTTTGAAAGATATGTGTAACTCGTTGTCTATTCCTTTGGAGGCTGAGTCCAAAAAGTCTAAAAGCTTTTTTGGATGCCCTTGACTTTGATCAACCTCCAAAGGAATTTTTGAAGCTCTCTCTTCACGACATCTTGAGGGAGACTTTCTACAAGAATTTGGAGACTCCCTTAACGGTTCCAGGGGCCCCACGTAAATTAGACTCTTTATACAAAGTAATTCCCATTCCTGGGTTCGACAAACCTCAACTTCCACACGAATCTTTACTTGTCGAATCACCCTTAAAAATCTTCAGGAGCCAGTCGTATATGCTTCTGTACCTCCTGGCAGAGAGGGTAAAGCCATGGACAAATTTGGTAAGAGGCTCTACCAAAATGCAATGTTGGCAAATAGAGCTGGTAATTATGCTTTTCATTTTTCTTTCTACCTTAAACATCTCCTTACCACCATGGCTTCATTTGAGAAGTACCTTCCTCAACGGAAACAACAATCTTTCCACCATTGCTTGTCATCTATGTTTCAGCTGCGTAAGTTCATGGTTAGGTCCATTTACGACACCTTCGAACTTACATCCAGAGCGACAGCAATGTCTGTGGCAATGCGTCGCCTGGCCTGGCTTCGGGTATCTGAACTTGATGTTAATCATCAAGAATCAGTTAGCCAACGCCCCGTGCCTAGGGGAATGAGCTTTTTGGGGAATCCATGGACTCGACTACTCAAAAGCTATCTGCTCATGAGACACGTTGGGATACCCTACTTAAAATAAGAAAAAGCCTCCCCCAACAAGGCCTTTTAGACAATAGTCAGCCTATCAACGCTGCTTCACAGCTCCGGCCATTGCAACAACAGCTCAGCAACCCAGGCGTCAGCGGCAGCAACAACGTCAGCCTCCCAGACAACAGCAGCAACAGCAGCCTGTGAAGCCACCTCCACAGCAGAAGACACAGCCCTTTTTGAACTTTACTTCTCCAAAGTATAGCCAGTACTCCTATATCTGCTCTCCTGCCTCAACCTATAGGAGGTCGTCTTTCTCTGTTCCTCAGCCGGTGGGAAGTTATCACTTCGGACCAATGGGTCCTCACATCATCCGCCACGGCTACTCTCTCAACTTTCAGACTCTTCCGCCCCAAAACCTGCCAAAAGAGTCTGCTTTGACAGTCCTCAATCTGCCCTCCTTATTCAGGAAGTCCAATCCTCCTCCTTCTGAACGCTATAGAAGAAGTTCCTTTAGATCAAAAGGGGCAGGGATTCTACTCCCGTTATTTTCTAGTCCCCAAAAAACAGGAGATCTCAGACCAATTCTGGATCTTCGCGAATCTCAACAAACATCTGGTAAAGGAAAAATTCAAGATGCTTATCCTTAGCCATTCTTTATCCTCTTCTCAATCAAGACGACTGGCTATGCTCCCTCGATTTCAAAGAGGCATACACTCACATACCGGTCAATATAACCTCCAGACGGTATCTCCGATTCATGATCAATCATTGTCATTACCAATACAAGGTGCTGCCCTTTGGTCTTGCCTCCTCTCCAAGGGTGTTCACCAAATGTCTTATTGTGGTAGCTGCATTTCTACGCTCTCACCACCTTCAGGTATTCCCTTACCTGGACGACTGGTTAATCAAGGCCACATCCGCTCAAGCAGTTCTCCTGGCCACCAACCAAACCATCCTGTTTCTACGAATACTGGGATTCAAGATCAATCTACCCAAATCTCATCTCATCCCCACTCAGAGACTTCAATTCATTGGAGCAATGCTGGACACACTCCTCATGAGAGCATTCCTACCATCCAATCGTCTTCAGACCCTTCAGTCTCTATGTCAGCAGGTGCTTCCACAACATTCCATCTCAGCCAGACAAATGATGGTACTCTTGGGTCACATGGCATCCACAGTTCATGTCACACCCCTCGCACGTCTTCACCTGCGCTCTCCTCAATGGACCCTTGCTACTCAGTGGTCCCAAGCGACGGATCCTTGCTCACGACACATATCTGTGACATCATCTCTTCGTCAGTCTCTACGATGGTGGTTGGTATCCTCAAATCTATCCAGAGGTCTTCTGTTCCATCAACCTCCTCATCAACTAGTCATTACCACCGACGCCTCGCCTTATGCATGGGGAGCTCATTTGAACGAGTTCCAAACTCAAGGCCTTTGGACAGCCCAGGAAAAGAAGCATCACATCAATTTCCTGGAACTCAGAGCGATGTTTTATGCCCTCAAGGCCTTCCAACATCTTCTCTTTCCTCAGGTCCTTCTGCTGTGCACAGACAATCAAGTTGCGATGTACTACATCAACAAACAAGGTGGGACAGGCTCTCGCCTCTTATGCCAAGAAGCCCAGAAGATCTGGACTTGGGCCATAGATCACCATCTCTTCCTGAAAGCTATCTACATTCAGGGAGAACAGAATTCCTTAGTGGACAAGCTCAGCAGAATTCTCCAGCCTCACGAGTGGACACTCGATCCTGTAACTCTACAGTCTATCTTCGCTCAATGGGGCACTCCTCAGATAGACCTCTTTGCAGCTCCTCACAATCACCAGCTGCCCCTATTCTGCTCCAGACTCTACTCTCCTCACCGTCTGGCAGCGGATGCATTTCTCCTCGACTGGTCCAATCTGTTCCTGTACGCTTTTCCTCCTCTGCCTCTCATGTTAAGAACCTTGTTCAAGCTCAAGAGGGAACGAGCCACCATGATTCTGATTGCTCCGAGGTGGCCCAGGCAACATTGGTTCTCCCTTCTACTTCAACTCAGTTCCAGGGAACCTTTTCTTCTTCCTCTGTTTCCTTCTCTGCTTACACAGCATCAGGAGACCCTTCTACATCCCAACCTACAGTCTCTGCACCTGACAGCTTGGTATCTCTCGGGCTGACATCTCATGATACTCTTTTGTCTCAGCCTGTTCGTTCCATTCTAGATGCCTCCAGGAAACCAGCCACTCTGCAATGTTACCATCAGAAGTGGACGAGATTTTCTTCCTGGTGTCTTCTTCATCATCTTGATCCCACTTCCCTGGCAGTGGAGACGTTGTTGGATTATTTGCTTTCCTTGTCTGACTCTGGCCTTAAGTCTTCTTCCATCAGAGTCCACCTCAGTGCCATTGCTGCTTTTCATGAGCCAGTCCATGGAAAACTTCTCTCAGCTCATCCCCTGGTGTCCAGGTTCATGCGAGGTCTTTTCAATGTGAAACCACCTCTTAAAGCCCCTCCTGTTATCTGGGATCTCAATGTGGTTCTTTCCGCCTTAATGAAGCCTCCATTTGAACCTTTGGCTACCTCTCCTTTCAAGTTTCTCACTTGGAAGGTACTTTTCCTTATTGCTCTTACCTCTGCCAGGAGGGTCAGTGAGCTTCATGCACTGGTTGCAGATCCACCTTTTACGGTCTTTCACCATGACAAGGTGGTTCTGCGTATACATCCAAAGTTTCTCCCTAAGGTTGTCTCTGAATTCCATCTCAACCAATCCATTGTTCTGCCTGTTTTCTTTCCAAAACCTCATTCTCATTCTGGGGAACAAGCTCTGCATACTTTGGATTGTAAAAGGGCTCTAGCTTACTATCTAGAGCGTACGAAACCCCACAGATCAGTTCCCCAACTCTTTCTGTCCTTTGATCCGAATAAATTGGGACGTCCTGTTTCTAAACGTACGTTGTCTAATTGGCTGGCAGCGTGCATTTCATTCTGTTATGCTCAGACTCCGGACTGACACTGGAAGGTTCTGTCACGGCCCATAGAGTCCGAGCAATGGCAGCATCTGTAGCTTTCCTCCGTTCCACTCCTATTGAGGAAATCTGCAAGGCTGCTACTTGGTCCTCAGTTCATACTTTTACATCTCATTATTGTCTGGATGCATTCTCCAGACGGGATGGACACTTCGGCCAATCTGTTTTGCAAAATTTGTTTTCCTAATGGCCAACCTTCCCTCCATCCCTCTTTTTGTTAGCTTGGAGGTCACCCATCAGTCAAGAATATGCTGCCTGCTTGTCCTGGGATAAAGCACAGTTACTTACCGTAACAGGTGTTATCCAGGGACAGCAGGCAGATATTCTTGCGTCCCACCCACCTCCCCGGGTTGGCTTCTTAGCTGGCTTATCATAACTGGGGACCGCCCGCCTCTGTCGGGCGGGAAGGCACTCGCACGTGCGCGGTGCGGCATGCCAGATCTTTCCAAGTTCTTAGAGTGCAATCACTCTAAAATTGTCGGTGCCGTCATCCATCAGTCAAGAATATCTGCCTGCTGTCCCTGGATAACACCTGTTACGGTAAGTAACTGTGCTTTTCCACCTGAGTAGACTGCAGCGGAGAGAAAGCGCTGAGGAGGCCCCAAGCACCAATTGCTGCCATGCCGGCAATTCCTTGCAAAGCAAAATGCATTTTAAAATTAAACTAGGACTGTGAAGAAGACACCTGCTAGGGGTAAAGAGAAAGAGGAGACATGCCGGCCTACAGCGGTCCCTTGGTGTAGCTATTTGTAAAGTAGATCGGGGGAGATGTTCAAAGAGAAGGAGAAATGCTGAACTGGAATGGGGAAAGGAGATGAAGGGGAAGAAATGATGGGCCTGGAAACAGAGAAGAGGAAGTGAGATGGTTGACAATGGGATAGACTAGGGAAGGAAGAGAAAGGGATAGAAGTTGGAGTGAGTGGAGGGAGGGAGGGAAAGATATGATAGGACAGTTGGGAAGAGAAAAGGAGAGGTGGGTGAGAGGTCACTTGGGAAGAGAACAAGAGGGATTGTGGCTGTGGACCTGGGGCTAGTGGGAAGGGAGGGAGAGATATTGGTGGGAGGGAAGTTGAGAAAATGAGAGGTGATGGGGAGGGAGGGAGAGATGCTAGATGGAAGTGCAGTCTGGCAGAAAAAGTGAAGTTGGACCAGGATAGATGGTGGACAGGAGGTCAATTGGGAAGAGAACAAGAGGGATGGTGGTTGTGGACCTGGGGGTAGTGGGAAGGGAGGGAGAGAAATAGGGTGAGATGGTGAATTTTGGGGTGGTGATGGGGAGGGAGAAATGCTGAATGGGAGGGCAGTCTGGTAGAAAAAGTGGGCCTGGGGATGGAAAATATTGGGGCTGGGGTGGAAGGGAGGAAGAAATGCTGAACAATGGAATAGAGGGAAGAAAGATGCTAAATCAAGTGGGAATGAAGAAGGTGCATGTCTATTCCGCCTTGAACAATATATAATGTACTCGAAATTAATTTTCCTATGAACTGTTTTCCTACCTTCTTCTACTCTATGTTTATAACCTAACTAATTTATTTTTCTCAAGTACTTTAGCAAGAATGTGAGCCTTTAGGACAGTCAGGGAACTCTAAGTACTTTCTCTTCATCTTAATTAATCTTACTTATTGCATTTCTTCTGTTTCTACTGTAAACCGCTTAGAACCTCACGGTACAGCGGTATATAAGAAATAAAATTATTATTATTATTATAATGCAATTATTTTTGAACATGTGCAAATATTGAATTTACCGTGAGATTTTTCTGCGCATATGCTAGCTAGACGGTGCCTCTACCAGACAGGCAACTCTTGTGCTTACTTTATACTAGTATAATACATTTATTTGTTTTCTTTATACCCTACAGACTTAAGAGCCTATAATTAGATATCATTCGTTATGAAAAAAAATTGTATTTATTAAATACAGATATGCAAATAAATGCCTTTGCCTAACATAACCACGGGTTTTCCCAATCCCCAGTCTCGACCAGTTATGCGTTCCAAGTCTCGCTCTAGATGTGATCGGGCGAGGTACAGAGCATCCTACCGAGAGCAACGTTCTCGCGAGATTTGATTAAACGAGAGAACACCACTTTCTCGTCGCCCGAAGAAGCGTGTGGTCGGTTGAAACCGTTGGGAGAAGGCACGCGGTAAGTAATATAGGGTGTTTGTAGCTTTCCTTACTTATGGTAGTTTTCTTAGCGTAATGCTTTTCAAAGTGGTAGTGAGATATTGTTCTGGTGGGTGGGAGGTGATGTGCGTTCAGAAAGTCTATAACGACGCGGGCAGGCCTTTTCTTTCGGGACCGAGGAAAGCCTTTCTTGGAATTTACTTGTGTCGGAAGCGGACACTGAGGATTTTAGTTGGCAAGGCGTGTGTTGCTGGTCCGTTACTCAGTGGCTGCTAATAAAATATTTTATTTAGAAACATTTCACCAAACCTTGCCAGGGTAGCGCTGATTTAGGAAATATTGTTTGTTTTGTAAAAAAAAAAAAAATCCCCAAAGTAAAATCACTCTGCATCGTGAGGTAAAACGAATGGGTGCGTAAAAGGTGCAAGTTAGTTGCTCCAGTGACGTTCTGAAGAGATGATTATTGCGCGCGTCCTTGCTTCCTGGCGCCATTTTGTGCACGCTGTTGGTTGCCTGGCGGCGGGTTTTGGACATGGCGGCTTTGCGGACCGGAAGTGGCGGTGGAACCTGGTGATGGCGCAGATGCTTCCGAGGCGGGAGAAAGAATTTTGTGGTCGAATAAGTGATGGTGGTATAAAAGCCAGAGTTGCGTGTGCGCGTGGCTGATTTGGATGCCTTTTTTTCAGGTTAACTATAGGTAATAGAAGTGATACAATTGTGTGTCTTCTAAATGTTTAAGCAGACGAGTTGGGTCGTTTTATATAAGGGTAATTGCGTGTTGTATGCTGGTGCCTTGGTTTCCAGTGTTGGCGTATTTCTAGTACAGGCGAATGTCGGTAGGTGTTTGGGGATGCTTTACAGCTGCTTAGGATTATTTTAGAGCAACACTGTCTTTTATGCGATCTCCCAATTTATTTAATTTATGTTAATCAGAAATTTAAGGGTGATTAAACTTATTGACAGCATATAAGGGTTTTAAAGCAGTCCCCACATGTATTAGCTCGTTATATAACATTCAACTCATAAGAATAATTTATTATTATTATTTTTTTTTTTTTTGTAAAATTAACTTCAAATGTACCAAATAGTTTTTTAATATTACAAAATTGTGTGCTAGTTAACAGGATTGGTGTTGGGTCCATGGAGAACTAGTTGCAATGGGGGGCCTCCCAAACCAAAGATACTGTATTGAAGAGAAAAAGAGGCCACTGTACCTTCTGGCAGGTATAGGGGTGCTTGGGCTGCACCAGTATCTGCTGCACTACCTTGTTTTTTCAACTGAAAAGGGATGCTAAGTTAGGATTACCATATTTTTCTCAGGGAAACCCGGGACATTGGCCCCCGCCCCCACAGTTTTTTCTTCCAGACGAGCTCCAGCTGTGTCTGTAGGGCCTGGAGCATGTGTGGATGTGTGTGACGTCATCCTTGCATGTTAAGAGGCTCTTCAAATGCGGCTAGAACTCATTGGGACTTTGCAAAACCTGGAAAAATACCGGGTTTTGGAAAGCCTGTCCGGGAACCTGGACAGTCCTCTAAGAAGACATGTCTGGTAATCCTATGCTAAGTGTAGGCTGGGTAATGCCCCCGAAAGCTGATTCATTCTGTGTCAAGTGGTCTATGGCTTCTCTACTCATCACAGATTTTGATGAAACTTTGTGTGCTGAATCTTACATGACCCAAACGAACTCTTAAAGTTTAAGATCTGCTGGTGGAATTAATACATGTTGGAGATATAGCTCTTTGTTTGATACCATAACCATGACCATGTACAGTATCCTTGCACAATTTTGGCATATTTGAGTCAAAATATATCCTTGACCTTTGAAGCTAAACAAATGAAACTTGGCAATCTTATACAACTTTTTATAATCTGATATTATCAAGCAGGAGATGTAACTGATGGAGCAGAGTTCTGTAGATTGATTTGAATGAAAACCAGTCTGACAAGGGTGTAGTTCTTTTTTTGTGTGTGTGTGAGAAAGTCCGATAACTGAGAAGCAACCGTTTTTCTACAATCATGGAAACAAACGGCAAGTTTGACATAGGCTTATGTGGATCTGAGCCATGGGTCTTCAAGAGAGAAGTAACTACTGGTTTTTTTTTCCAATATGAGGGAAAGACACCAGTAGAGAGGCTGTTATTGACTATTGGTAATAATGGTTCAGGAAGTGGATTAATAAAACGTGATAATAGAGAGGCAGATACAGTATCGATTGGAAGAGATGTATGTTTCAGATGAGTGATTATTTTCTTCAAGGAGGGTGCATGTTTGAAGGTTGAGTAAGTGATGCAACTGGTGCTAGAGATGACAAAGATGAGGAGTGATAAGATTGGGAACTAGTGACACTCAAAGAATGCCTTTTTATGGAGGATGCGGCAGAAGGAGTCACAGGCACAAGGGAGTCTTGTAAATTGATTTTGTCATGAAATCCTGATGTAAATTCTTAAGCGGTGGGAATTGCTAGTGGAACAGTAGTAGACGGTTTGGAGAGAGAATATAATAACCGATTGAGGATGAATTTAGATCACATTTGAGAATGCTAGACACATAGTAATGTTCAGCATTACGTAACGTGTGAATAGTGTAGATAGGTGTTTTTAAAGTTCCGAAAGGTGGCGATTGATGGATGAGGTTGCTGGTTCAAAATTCTTGAACTACTAGTGGCAATGCCACCATGGCTCAATGCAATAAAATATTTTCCTCATAAAAAATGCAAAACAGTTTCATAACTTGTAGAGCTGACCATATTTCGATGTTAATGTATGCCATTACTATGGAAACTTCAATTTCCTTTGACCCTTAACTGTTTGCTTGCATTGAAAAACAAAACCAACATTTTCTGGGGTCTGAAATATGTTCTCTTTAACATTTCCTTGTCTAAAACATTGTAGCAAGTTTGTTTTGGTTTGTTAGAGGTCTTAATAGTTTACAGCTGAAATATGTTGAAAAAGATGTGTGGTGTCTTTATTTTTAATAACTAAGGTGCATTTGTAATTACTGCACATGACAAAATTGGTAGTATTCAATTTACTATGCTCTCCTTCCTACAGAATGAGGGGAGTACGGTAGTTAATGAAGGCCATAACTTCTGTTTCTTGACATGGACTAAAGTAAAAGGCATCTTGGATTGTTATATAGGGTTTTACATCAGAGTAATATTATATGCAAATGCATCATAGCATGTCAGTAAAGAAGTACTAAAATATACTGTATACAACTCCCTCTCCGCTTTTTCCCCACTCGTGAATTCAGTTATTCGTGATTTTTTTTTTTGCCCCTTGTTTTTTAATGCAGAAATGCTGCCCCATCTGGTGGTCTAACGGTGACGTGGGGCAGGAGTGATCTTCTTACGCTCCTGCCCCATGCAGTGCCATCATCAAAATGGCTGCCACGAGTTCCCGTTGTAGTCTCGAGACCATTTTGATGATGGCTCTGCACGGGGCAGGAGCGTAGGAAGATTGCTCTTGCCCCACATCACTGCTTGACCACCAGGTAAGGTCGGGGACGCAGGAAGGAGGTGGTGGGTCAGAGCCAGTCCAAAAAATTATTCGCTATTTTCCCTATTCACAGGCTGTCTCTGCCCCTAACCCCCGCGAATATTGAGGGTTTGCTGTATAGCCAAATATAAATAGAGGTACCGTATTTCCACGTAGATAACGCGCACCCGTGTAAAACGTGCACACGGGTATAGCGCGCGGAAAACACAAATTTATGTACAGAAATTTTTATATACCGCGCATGCTGCCCGACTCTCCTTTCGCCCGCCCCGACTCTCCTCTGGCCACTCCAACTCTCCTTTCGCCCGCCCCAACTCTCCCCTCCCCCTTGAAGTCCTGTCCCCACCCTGAAAGCCTGATGCTCCCCCCGACGTCCGATTCCCCCCCCCCCCCGCAGGACCGCTCGCACCCCCCACCCCGAAGCACTGCTCGCACGCACTCCCACCCGCACCCCCACCCTGAAGGACCGCTCGCACCCCCACAGCCTTCCGACCCCCCCCCCCCCCCATCATGTAGAAGCTCCTACCGGTGTCCTGCTGCTTTCTCTTGGCGGTCCCGGCCCTTCCGTGAGCCCTGCGCCTGCGCTGCTTCCTCTTCCAGCGGTTCGCCCTTTCTCTAACGTCATTCCCTCTTGCCCCGCCGACTCCCCGACACGATCGGGGCAAGAGGGAGCTCAAGCCCTCTTGCCCCAGCCAACCGCGGCACCCCCGACACGATCGGGGCAAGAGGGCCCTCCTGCCCTCGACGCAAACCCCCCTCCCCCCAACGACTGTCCCCCCCCAAGAACCTCCGACCGCCGACCCCCACGACACCCCCACCCCCCTTCCCCGTACCTTTGTGTAGTTGGCCGGACAGACGGGAGCCAAACCCGCCTGTCCGGCAGGCAGCCAACGACGGAAGGGGGCCGGATTGGCCCATCCGTCCCAAAGCTCCGCCTACTGGTGGGGCGTAAGGCGCCTGAGCCAATCAGAATAGGCCCGGGAGCCTTAGGTCCCTCCTGGGGGCAGGGCCTGAGGCAATGTCCCGCCCCCCAGGAGGGACCTAAGGCTCCAGGGCCTATTCTGATTGGCCCAGGCGCCTTAGGCCCCACCGGTAGGCGGAGCTTTGGGACGGATGGGCCAATCCGGCCTCATTCCGTCGTTGGCTGCCTGCCGGACAGGCGGGTTTGGCTCCCGTCTGTCCGGCCAACTACACAAAGGTGGGGGTGTTGTGGGTGTTGGCCAGGGGGGTCGCGGGTCGGCTGGGGTGGCGGTCGGGGGTTCTTGGGGGGAGGGGGGTTTGCATCGAGGGCAGGAGGGCCTGGGATCCCTCCTGCCGTAATGTAGTGCGGGGTGGGGGGAGGGGGTCGCCGTGGCCAGGAGGGTTTGGGCTCCCTCCTGGCCCGATATTGTTGGGGAGTCGGCGGGGCAAGAGGGCTTGGGCTCCCTTTTGCCCCGATCGTGTCGGGGGGGGGGGCAAGAGGGCTTGAGCTCCCTCTTGCCCCGATCGTTTCGGGGGTGCCGCGGTTGGCTGGGGCAAGAGGGCTTGACGTTAGAGAAAGAGCGAACCGCCGGAAGAGGAAGCAGCAGGCGCAGGGCTCACAGAAGGGCCGGGACCGCCAAGAGGAAGCAGCAGGACACCGGTAGGAGCTTCTACATGATGGGGGAGGGGTCGGGAGGCTGTGGGGGTGCGAGCGGTCCTTCAGGGTGGGGGTGCGGGTGGGAGTGCGTGCGAGCAGTCCTTCGGGGTGGGGGGTGCGAGCGGTCCTGCGGGGGGGGGTGAATCGGACGTCGGGGAGGGGGGGGAACTATGTAAAAAAAAATTTATATAGCGCGCTCAAGCGTATACCGCGCAAGGTTATGCACGGTTTGTAAAAACACGTATAACGTGCGCGTTATATGCGTGAAAATACGGTAACCCTTTTCTTCTCTAAAAAGAGATAAAAAAGTTGAATATAAACCTGGGGGGGAGTTAATATTCAAGTGCCCTGCCAACTTCTTCACCCAGCCCCCCTCCTCATGCCCTGCCCGGCTCTGTTCCTTGTCCCTCCTCCCTCCAGATGCCTTGCAGACAATCCACCAGGCCTGCTGTAAGACTGGGTGGTCTTGCGGTGGGCTAAGACAGGAGGGATCCCTCCTGTCCCAGCTGACTCCAAAACATTTACCTCCCTCCCATCTCCCTGGCATACCTTTTGACTCCATGGTGGGCAAGTGGTGAACCAGTGCAGGAGCAATCTTACTTCGCTCCTGTCCCTTGTGGAGCCGCTAGCTGAATGACTGCCGTGAGTTCCGAGGCAGGAGGGAGATAAGTTCTTAGTCCGTCAGCCTACCATGGGAACTCTATGAGGTTGCGCTAGCAGCTCTGCACAAAGGCAGGAGCAAAGGAAGAGGGTGAGGGTAGGCTGCTCCCAGTAGGACAGTGCTGCTTCTCCAGTTGACATGTATTGCCATATGGATGAGAAATGATGGCTCTTTACTATCATGTGTATTCTCCCTGATGATTCTTTTATGCAGATAAACAAGTTTTGAGATTTTAACACAAGTTTTCTTATATTCTAGGAAACCAATAATGGCGGAAGGGCATGTAGTAAGAGTTCGTGGCTTGCCTTGGTCTTGTTCACAGCAGGAAGTACTAGATTTTTTTTCAGGTTAGTATGTTGTACAAATGTTAGTGTGCTGTATTTTTTTTATCCATTATTTTTTGCTTGTTTCTTGGTTGTCTCAGTAAGAATTCATTTTTATGGGATATGGAATACTGAGCCTTATTTATACCTTGAGGACTTCATTGTGTAGTAAACTTAACATTTAATTATGGGACTAGTACTTTAATGGCAGTTAATTAAAAAGATTGGGTCACACAGAGATTTCTGTGGTCCGTATCTATGTATTTATACCTTTAATTCTAAGGTTTATTCCTTAAGGTTGAGAGCCAGGGAAGCCCAGTACAAATCTCACTAGGGTTCCTTGTGACCTTGGTCAACTAGCATTATCCTTCTACATTGCTTCAGGTGCTTACGGATTGTAAACCTTTATGGTTAGGAAAAACCTTGCTAACCTGAATGTAACAAATCTTGAGCTACAACCAAAATGATGTGAGCTAAATCTAAATTCTAGTGCAATGTGTATAGTGGTCCTGAATGCTAGGGTTATGCATCTGAACCTGCAAGCTGCAGAATGCTATAGATCACTGTTTTTCAACCTTTTTACACCCGTGGAACGGCAGAAATAAAAACTATTTTTTGGACCGGCGTTTGAAAAACAGTGCTATAGAGCCCCCTTCAGTTAGTACCAAAGTAATCGAACAGCAAGCACTAAAACAGAAAAATAGGAAGGGGGACTAACATTTCTGTTCTGCCACAAACTTACCTGAAACCCAGCAGCAGCCACAAAATCCTGGCGCAATACAGGATTAAGGAAGGGAGGGAACACAAAAGTAGCCAATCAGAAGCCTGCCGCCAGCAGCCAATGAGCGATGGGCTCAAAGGTCAAAGCCCAGTTTAGCTGCTAGTTTTGCGTGACCTTCATTAACGGCAATTGTATTTCATGTTTTCTAGGGCTCCCTGTGTGTAATCTAGTTGTTTTCTGGCGCCACACATAACATGATAGCTAGTCTCGTCGAGTGACGTCATCGTCCTGACGTCAGAGCTCGTTGCCAAAAGAGCATGGCCGCGCCGTGTTTGTGCTTTTCTGCAGCTGGGCTCTTCGGAAGAGAAACCTGAGTCGTGACTGTGACTGTAAAGTGGTCTGTGAGGGCTCTGCGGAGACGCCCTGTTCAGATGCTACTCCCTGAGGAGGAGGTGGTCAAGCCAGTCAGAAGCCAGCAGTCGGCAGGAAATTTAACCACCAACTCGATCTCGCCGGCCCTGTGCGGACCAGCAGAAATTTTCTGCGGACCGGCGGTTGAAGAACAGTGCTATAGATCATCTTTTGAACTTCGTCTCCCAGGGAGCTTCTCTGGCCCCCTCAGTTTGTTTCTGCAAGCAAGTTGCTCAGACATTCCTTGTCATCAGCAGCAGATTAATCCGGATGAGTGGGTTAAGTCCACCTACCAGCAGGCGGAGATACAGAGCTCAATTGAGCTCTGACATATATGCAATGGTATACTCACTGGTGATTCAGTATTCTCTTTATCCTAGGACAAGCAGGCAGCATATTCTCTACATGTGGGTGACGTCATCAACGGAGCCCCAAGCGGACAGTCTCGCAAGCAAACTTGCTTGAAGATCTTGAAGCTTGCGAGTGTACCGCGCATGCTCGTGTGCCTTCCCGCCCGAGTCAGGGTGCGCGTCTCCTCAGGTCTTAGTTTTCCGCGGAGCCAGAAGTCCTGTTCCTCTGCTCTGCGCGATCGTAAGTGCCTCTTGCACCGCGGCTTGCTCTTTTTTTGTTTTTCGAATTGGGTGAGTCGCTGTGCAGCGCGTTTCTTTAAGAAAAAAACAAACGATTTAATACTTCTTGTTCCAGTCTGCCGCAGACCCAGGGGTCACGGGTCCGACTGGGCTGCCAGGCCTCAAGTGGCGGTGGGTTTGCTCCTATGTCCCGGCCTGTCACCGGGCTTAAAAAGTGCACTAAGCACGGTCCATTACCGACCCTCATCATTGGTACATTGAGTGCCTGGGGGTTGATCACTGGACTGAATTCTGCCTGCGCTGTGTTACTCTTCAGCCACGGGCGCTTCGTAAAAGACAGGCGAAGATCATCGATCTCTTTGGAGCCTGTATCCTTCGGTCAGTGCGACCTTGGTCTCGACCCTGGCCTCGACCTTGTCAAAGTCGCCCTCTTCCTCCAAGGCTTCGGTGACTACTCCAACGAGACCTGTGGCTTTGGGTAAGTCTCCTCTTCCTCCCTCAGGTACGCTAGCGAAGAAGCCTTCCCCGGGATCTCAGGTGGGTGCAGTGGTCTAAGCCTCGTCGAGACCTGCTGCACCTGTCCGACCTGATCTAGTGGTCTCGGTGCTGATGTTATCCCAGGACAAGCAGGCAGGTATTCTCACTAGTGGGTGATGTCATCCGACAGAGTCCCGATACGGACATCTTGCAAGCATGTCTTGCTTGAAGAAACTCAGAAGTTTCGAGATGCCCGCACCCCGCATGCGCCAGTGCCTTCCCGCCCGATGTACCGGGCGTGTCTCCTCAGTTCTTTTCTTTCCGCGGAGCTGAGAAGTTTGTCTTCATTCTGCGCTGACTGAATTTCAGTTTTTTTGCCTTCTTAACCCGCGTTTATATTTATTTCTTTGACTTTATTTCAATTTTGCTTTATTTTTCTAAAAAAAAACAAACTTAAAATTATTTCTTCCGGCGGTTCGGCCGGGTCGGCCTCGTGGCTGCGGCCTAGCGCCTTCGACCTTGCAGCGTCGATTTTCCGGCCTATGTCCCGACCAATCACCGGTTTTAAAAAGTGCAGCAAGTGCCAGCGTGCGATTTCGCTGACGGACCCACACCGACGCTGCCTTCAGTGTCTTGGTCCGGAACACGTTCCGAAATCTTTGCCGGCCTTGTTCCACGCTCACTGCGCGCTCGTTTAAGCGGCGCTGCTTGCTCTGGGAGTCGATGTTCAAGATGGAGACTGCCAAGGACATCCCTGCTGCTGCGGCTGTTGAGGTTTCGCCGGTCCATTCGAAACCTACATCTGCGACTCCTGCATCGAGCATCGTGAAGCCCGCATCGTTTGCCCCGGCTTCAGCTTCGAGTTCAGCATCGGCGCCTGCCTCCGTCTCCTCGGTTCAGGTACCGCCTTCCACTGTCCCTCCCGTGGTCATCAAAGTGCCTAAAGCTAGCAAGCAGAAGCACTTGGCCACGAAGGAACGCGAAGACCGTGCAGGAGGACCCCCTTTCGGTGCGGATCCCTCCATATCGGCTTCGCTTCGATCCCTGCTAGAAGCTCAGTTTGTCGAGCTTATGCGCACTATGGGACCCCGGCTTATCGCCAACATTCAAGGTGAGATTCCGACCCCGGTTTCAGAGGGCGGTCCGCCCCCTCCCCCTCCTCCTCGTCGTTCGATCTCTCTACTCGACGAGGGGGATCGGCGGAGGGCGGCGGAATCCTCCAGGAGGGCTTCCCTTCCAGAGATGCCACCTTTGGAGCCCATCACACCCCCACGCCAACAGGGTGCTAGGGCGGCTCCTGATAATCGTAGTCCTGGGCATACTGCATCGCAGGAGGAGTTCTTCCGCACTCCATACCAGACATGGGTGGCGCTGCGCGAATCCGCATCTCTGCCACCTCTGCGATCCACTGCATCGAGCCCTATCCATTCCTTTGAGGCTTCGAAGGATCAATCGATGCATAGGAGATCTCGTTCTCCGTCCCGTCACCGGGAGGGGCATCGATCTCGGCACTCCTCACGTCATTCGGAGGTGTCTCCGCAGAAGAAGATGCAGCGTTTGGGGTACTCCTCGTCGGATGTGTCCCAGCCGGAGGGACCAGAGTATGAGGAACCATCTACCTCCTATTCTCCATGCCGATCTCAGCTCTCCCTGGACCCGGAGGCTTCCACGTCTTCTAGTCCGTCTCGCCGGCCGGCCTTGGCGGACCAACTGTCTTTCTCATCCTTTCTCCGACAGATGGCGGATGACTTGGATGTGACTTTGGACACTGGGTCCAAATATTCTAAAGAGTATTTGGACACCATGCATTTACCTCACCCTCCGGCGGAGACACTTCGGCTTCCTCTACACAAGCTGCTGGACCAGACTTTCATGCGCTGTTTTGAGACACCGTATTCCTTGCCTGCAGTTCCCAGTAAACTGGATGCTCGATACCGCATCGTTCACCACAAGGGGTTTGAGGGTGCTCAACTTTCTCACCAGTCCCTTCTGGTCGAGTCTTCTCTCAAGCGTTCTCATCCCTCCCAAGTCTATGCTTCCGTGCCTCCGGGCAGGGAGGGGAGAACGATGGACAAGTTTGGTAGACGTATCTATCAAAACTCGATGATGGCGACTCGAGTGCTCAATTACAATTTTTTCTTCTCTTCATATTTGGATTTCTTCTTGCCGGTGCTCCGCAAGTTCATCCCTTTCATCGATGCTCAGGCTCGTTTTCAGTTTGAAGAGGTGGTGGCGACCATGTCCCAATTGCGGCTGCAGCTGATGCAATCCTCCTACGATGCCTTCGAGCTCTCGGCACGTGCTGCGGCCTGTTCGGTCGCCATGCGTCGCCTGGCGTGGCTTCGCACCATTGATATGGATCCGAACCTCCAAGACAGACTTGCTAATGTGCCTTGTGCGGGAGCGGATCTGTTCGATGAGTCTATCGAGACTGTTACTAAAAAGCTTTCGGACCATGAGAAGTCTTTTCAGTCTATTCTGCGACCTAAGCCGAAGCCTCAGCAGTCTCGTCCCTCTAGACCGCCTCAGATTTACCAGCGGCGTTATCAACCAAGGCAGACTCCTCCTGCGAGACAGCTTGCGAAGAGGCAGCCTCCTCAGAAGCCTCAACAGAAGCCTCAGATGCCGGCTGCACCTAAGGCTACTCAGCCTTTTTGACTCTCTTCCAGGGAGCATAACCGACTTCGTTCTGTCTCCCCCCGTTTTTCCCATCGGGGGTCGTCTCCATCATTTTTATCATCGATGGGAGACAATCACCACGGACCTCTGGGTCCTTACCATCGTAAGAGAAGGATACTCTCTTCATTTCCAACGGGTCCCCCCGGACCACCCTCCAAGAGAGTATCCTTCCAACTCGACGCAGACCGCCCTTCTCCTTCAAGAGGCTCAGGCTCTGCTTCGGCTTCGGGCCGTAGAGCCGGTACCGTTAGATCAGCAAAACCAGGGGTTCTACTCCCGGTACTTCCTGGTCCCGAAGAAGACGGGCGATCTGCGTCCCATTTTGGACCTTCGAGTCCTCAACAAGTTTTTGGTCAAGGAGCGGTTCCGCATGCTGACCCTTGCTTCTCTCTATCCCCTCCTCGAGCAGAACGATTGGTTATGCTCTCTGGACCTCAAGGAGGCCTACACTCACATCCCGATTCATCCGGCCTCCCGCAAGTTTCTCAGATTTCGGGTGGGACATCTACATCTGCAGTATCGAGTGCTTCCATTCGGCCTTTCCTCGTCTCCCAGAGTCTTCACAAAGTGTCTGGTGGTGGTGGCCGCTGCACTCAGGAACATGGGTCTTCAGGTGTTTCCATACCTCGACGACTGGCTCATCAAGGCACCGTCGGCTCCAGGGGTCATTTCGGCGACCTTGACTACAATTTGTTTCCTGTAGAGTTTGGGCTTCGAGATCAACTTCCCCAAGTCTCATCTTCAGCCCACCCAGTCTCTCCCCTTTATCGGGGCTGTTCTGGACACCATTCAACTTCGAGCATTCCTTCCTCCTCAACGCATGGATGCTCTCCTTCTACTCTGCCAGTCGGTGTCTTCTCGCCCGTCCATCTCGGCGAGACACATGATGGTCCTCTTGGGCCACATGGCCTCTACAGTTCATGTGACGCCTTTTGCCAGACTACATCTCAGAATTCCTCAATGGACCCTGGCATCTCAGTGGACTCAGGTGTCCGACCCGTTGTCCCGTCACATTGTCGTCACTCCTGCTCTACGGCAGTCTCTTCTCTGGTGGATGACCTCTTCGAATCTATCCAGAGGTTTGCTGTTTCATTCTCCTCCCCACCAGAAAGTTCTAACGACCGATTCTTCGAACTATGCATGGGGGGCCCATCTGGATGGTCTTCGCACTCAGGGGTTCTGGACCAGTGCGGAACGACTCCATCAAATCAATCTTCTGGAGCTCAGAGCCATCTTCAATGCTCTCCAAGCCTTTCAACATCTCCTTCACGACATGGTGGTCCTTATTCGCACAGACAATCAGGTCGCCATGTATTATGTCAACAAACAAGGGGGCACGGGCTCGGCACCTCTTTGTCAGGAAGCTCTTCGAGTCTGGGATTGGGCGGTTCGCCACAACACCTTCCTCATAGCAGTCTACATTCAGGGGAAAGACAACGTCCTAGCAGACAAATTGAGTCGTCTTCTCCAGCCTCACGAATGGACGCTCCATTCCAAACCCCTTCATCAGATCTTTGCTCAGTGGGGAACGCCTCAGATAGACCTCTTTGCAGCCCCCCACAACTTCAAACTGCCTCGGTTTTGCTCCAGGATCTACACTCCTCTCCGCCTCGAGGCAGACGCCTTTCTACTGGAGTGGGGGAATCGTTTCCTATATGCGTTTCCTCCATTTCCTCTCATTCAGAAGACTCTGGTCAAGTTGAGATCAGACCATGCCACCATGATTCTGATTGCTCCTCGGTGGCCCAGACAACCTTGGTACTCCCTTCTACTTCAACTGTGCAGCAGGGAGCCAGTACTTCTTCCAGTGTTTCCTTCACTACTTACTCAACATCAAGGTTCACTACTTCATCCCAACCTGCAGTCTCTCCACCTGACAGCTTGGTTCCTTTCAACATAACTCCTCACCAGTTCTCTCAAGCAGTGAGAGAGGTCTTAGAGGCTTCCAGGAAGCCTGCTACTCGACAATGCTATTCCCAAAAATGGACTAGATTCTCTTCCTGGTGTATTTCCAATGCCACGGAACCTCAGCGAGCTTCCCTATCTTCTGTATTGGACTATCTTCTGCACTTGTCTCAGTCTGGTCTCAAGTCTACCTCTACGAGTCCACCTGAGTGCTATTGCGGCTTTCCATCAGCCTCTGCAGGGGAAACCTTTGTCTGCTCATCCTGTGGTTTCCAAATTTATGAAAGGGCTTTTTCATGTCAACCCTCCTATCAAACCTCCTCCTGTGGTTTGGGATCTCAATGTTGTCCTGTCTCATCTCATGAAGCCTCCGTTTGAACCTCTCAACACGGCTCCACTTAAGTTTCTCACCTGGAAGGTGGTTTTTCTGGTGGCCCTCACGTCAGCTCGTCGGGTCAGTGAGCTTCAGGCCCTAGTGGCGGATCCACCGTTCACTGTATTCCATCATGACAAGGTGGTTCTCCGTACTCATCCAAAATTCTTGCCTAAAGTAGTCTCTGAATTTCACATCAACCAATCCATCGTGCTTCCAGTGTTCTTTCCAAAGCCTCATTCTCATCCTAGGGAATCTGCTTTGCACACTCTGGACTGTAAACGTGCTCTAGCTTTCTACTTGGATCGCACAAAGCCACACAGAACTGCTCCTCAACTTTTCGTCTCCTTTGATCCAAACAAGTTGGGACGACCTGTATCGAAGCGCACCATCTCTAACTGGATGGCGGCTTGTATCTCTTCCTGCTATGCCCAGGCTGGATTATGTAAGGTCACAGCCCATAAGGTCAGAGCAATGGCAGCCTCTGTAGCCTTCCTCAGATCGACACCGATTGAGGAGATATGTAAGGCTGCCACTTGGTCCTCGGTTCATACATTCACCTCTCATTATTGTCTGGATACTTTCTCCAGACGGGATGGACAGTTTGGCCAAACAGTGTTACAAAATTTGTTCTCTTAATGTTGCCAACTCTCCCACCATCCCATTGGGGTTAGCTTGGAGGTCACCCACTAGTGAGAATACCTGCCTGCTTGTCCTGGGATAAAGCAATGTTACTTACCGTAACAGTTGTTATCCAGGGACAGCAGGCAGCTATTCTCACGTCCCACCCACCTCCCCTGGGTTGGCTTCTCAGGCTAGCTACCTGAACTGAGGAGACACGCCCGGTACATCGGGCGGGAAGGCACTGGCGCATGCGCGGTGCGGGCATCTCGAAACTTCTGAGTTTCTTCAAGCAAGACATGCTTGCAAGATGTCCGTATCGGGGCTCTGTCGGATGACATCACCCACTAGTGAGAATAGCTGCCTGCTGTCCCTGGATAACAACTGTTACGGTAAGTAACATTGCTTTCGAGGACATGTTAAAGGCAATACTGAAAACTCAGATCTCGTCGGTCTTGAGCCAGCTTGCCCCTACCTCGACCCGGCTCTCGGCAGGCCAGCCTGAGCGTCCGCTCGAGGTCCCTTGGGACTGGTCCCGCCGGCTGTCTTCTAGTGGTTTTTCCCCTGCTTCTTCGAGGCTGGGATCCCCGACCCATGAGCCTCGTTCGAAGCACCTGGCGAAGTCTGCCTTGACTTTGAGGCACCCACTCTCGAAGCGGCCGAGACATGTGATCAGGAAGAAAATAACTGCACCAGGTATCATGGAGCTGGTTGTTCTGACAAAAAATGTTCAATCTCCAATCCTGCTGTGGCACTGTGTTTGCATGTGGGTCACAAACAGCTGGCCATACTACTGAAATACAAGCTCCTGCAAGCTGTATACCTCTTGTTGTGATTCTGACAGCCCCCTCCCCCAATTAGTACTCAATGCCACTGCTGGGAGTATTCGTACTCATTTGAACCTGTCTCTTAAGAAATTCCCCCAGCAGCTGCTGCTTGTGAAAGATGCTGTTCTTTGATAACTTGAATTTTATCCTTGTGTGAGATGAAGGCAGTCTCAGAGGAAAAAGGGAGGAAGGTGGGGGCTTGTGTTCTGTGGCGTTACCACTGCTAGGGATAGGTCTGTTTCTGAAAAAAAACCAAAAATGTTACAAACAGTGATTGAAATGGTTTTAATCCTAACTCTGTAAACTAATCCCTTCTGACTTAATGAGTACACACCTAATACTTGGTTGTGGTTACATTTTGATGATGTCTGGCTGTTTACATGTGGGTGCGTTTGTTCTTGAGTGTAGTGCACTTGGATGTATATACCCTTGGAAAACTGTAAATGAAAGCTCATGTGCGGAAGGAGAGGAAGAAAGGCCTGTACAGGTGAAGAAGGTAAGACCTCCATGAAATTGAAGGTGAAGACAGACCCCCCTGAAATCCCCAGAATAATAGAAATATGACAATATATTTTACAGGTCTGAAATACACCCTGAAGAAACTACCAGCTTTCACACAATCTGTTTTTGCTGAAATAAGCAAGTCAAGCGAAACTTATCCTTTCACATAGAAACTAGCGCAACATCTGCTGAGATATCATAAAAATAAGGAAGTGAACATAAGAGGATTAACACATATCTTGACCAAGAATATAAAATTGACTACTATGCAAGATAAGTCCTGGAATGGGCAGGTCTTGCTCGGAAAATTGATGACCTTGATATTAAAAAGGCATATTTCGGGAAATAGTGGCCTTTTTGGTAAACAGGACATTACATACAATATGACTCAGAAAAGTTGTCCAGTTAATGAACTGATAAATGAAATAATGATAGTAAGTAACCAATAGAAACTAGAAATGTAATATGTACTAACGTGGTCTCAGGCTGTCAAAAATATATTAAAAAAAGTCTTAACTGGTTAGGACAGATTCCAGGTTCGTTCAGGCCGGCTTGAAGTACCTATGTTTTTATTCTGTAAGCTGTTATTGATTATTAATAAAAAATATTATCCCAGAACAAGCAGGCAGCCTATTCTCACATATGGGTAATGTCATCAGCGGAGCCCGGATGCGGAAGCTTGCTTGAAGAAACTAGAAGTTTCGAGTCGACCGCACCACGCATGCGCGAGTGCTTTCCCGCCCAGCGTAGGGCGCGTCTCCTCACTTCTCAGTTTTCCGCGGAGCCGAGAAGTCCGTCTTTGACTCTGCATTTAACTTTGTTACTTCGTGCCTTCTCTACACCGCGGTTTATGTTTTTTTTCTTCATGAATCGCTGTTTTTTCTTTTTCTTTCTTTTATTTCTAAAAAAAAAAAAAAAAATTACTTTCTTCCGTTCGGCTGCTGGGGCAGGCCGCTTGGCCGCAGCCCAGGGGCTTCAATTATCCCAGGACAAGCAGGCATGATATTCTCACATGTGGGTGACGTCATCTACGGAGCCCCAGCGCGGACAGCTTTTCAAGCAAACTTGATTGAAGTTTCAAGTTTGCTACACTGCACCACGCATGTGCATGCCTTCTTGCCCACTAGAGGGCGCATCCCACCTCGTGGTCCTCAGTTCAGTTTTTTCCGCGGAGCCAGAAGCCCTGTGGATATTGAGCTCTGCTATTTTGCCTTCTTTCACCGCGTCCGGTTGTTTTTTCGTCGGTCGCTGTGCTTTATTTTATCTTTTCTTCTTTTCTTGATTGTTTAAAAAAAAACAAAAAACGAACGAAACCCGAGTTTTTCCTTCAGTCGGCTCCGGGGGCTCCCGTGAGCCGCGGCAGGCCTTGTTTCCGGCCTGTTCGGGTTTCATGTCCCGTCCCTTGACGGGTTTCAAAAAGTGCACCCGGTGTGAGCGGTTACTTTCTATTACAGATCCACACCGGTGGTGCTTGCTCTGCTTGGGGCCCGAGCATCCGACTGACTCTTGCGATCGGTGCTCCACCTTTCAGGCCAGAGCGCTCCGCCGACGCCGTGCCAGGATGGCGGAGCTTTTCGCGGTCGACTCCGCGCCGGGGAAGCCCTCGACGTCGGCCTCGACATCGGCCTCGGTTCCCTCGGCCTCGCCTCGACCTTCGTCTTCTTTGAAGCCTACACCCTCGCTTAAGCCTGCCTCGGGTAAGTCCTCTCTTCCTTCCTCGACTCCATGGTCGACTAAGAAGCCATCCTCGGGCTCCTCGACGGCGGGTGGGTCGTCCTCGGCCCCGTCAAGGAATACGGCCACTAATGCCCCGAGGGAATACTGGAGACCGAGGTCGCCCTCCAGGGAGCATCCCCCGGCCTCGGACCTACCGACCATGGTAGGGATCCCGGCGTTCCAGGATCTGTTACGAGCCCTGATTGCCTCGGAGCTCTCCGGGGCCCTCGAGCAATTGCAGCAAGCCGCGACCTCGGCTGCTCCGACCTCGATGGCTCCGGCCTCAGCGGTCTCGGCCTCGACTCCCTCGGGCACCGGGGCGGCACCAACCTCGACCCCAACCTTACCCTCGGCCTCGGGGGCCCCGCCTGAGAGAAGCGTCCGGCCCCGTGAAAGGGTGCGCAAGGTGCGTCGGATCTCCTCTTCCTCGAGGTCCTCCCAGGGCTCTTCACCCTCGGGCGAGGCGTCGTCCGAGGAAGCCCAAGCGGTCGCGAGGGTCTCCTCGCCTCGGAGCTTCGCCTCGACAACCCGAGGTTGCTTCGTTCTCCCGTCCGAGGGGGTTCGCGTGACTCCTCGCCGAGGAGGAGGGGGCGTGCCTCGGACCCCTGGGACTTCTTCCAGAGGGCCTTCGAGACGTGGACGTTCCCCGACCCCCTCGAGGCCTTTGGATCGGGCCTCTTGGGGCTTGGGGTCCAGTAGGGAGCCACACTACTCCCATGAGGCTTCCCCCTTCTGTTCGGCGGAGAGGTCGAGAACCCCCTCGCCGCACGCCAGACCGTCCTCCTTCACCAGTTTTGTTCAGGACATGGCACGTGCTTTGGGTCTGGACCTCATGGCGGGATCCCAATACACTAAGGAGTTCCTCGAGGAGCAGGACCTCCCCACTCCCCCGAGGGAAACCCCCAGGCTTCCTTTGAATAAGGTCCTTCTTCAGACCTTCCTTAAAAACCTGACTTCACCTTTTACAGTCACAGCGGTGCCGTCCAAGATGGAGAACAAGTATAGAACAATCCCACCTAAGGGATTCGATAAGGCTCAACTGTCTCACCAGTCCTTGCTGGTTGAGTCGGCCCTGAAAAAGACACAACCCTCCAGGGTTTCTGCGGCGGTTCCGCCCGGTAGGGAGGGTCGGACCCTCGACAAGTTTGGTCGTCGCCTCTATTCGAATTCCCTCATGGCAACCAGGGTTCTCAACTATGTCTTTACATTCTCATCTTATTTAAGGGGCATGGTGAAGGACCTCCCTCAGTATAGAGAGGACCTGCCGATTCCCGTAGGGATTGGGTTTGACATGTTCATGTCCAAACCTCTCTCAATTGCGCCTGTAACCTCTTCCATGCGGTGTACGACGCATTTGACTTGTCTCGAGGGTGTCGGCTTTTGCGGGTAGCGATGCGCCGGCTGGCGTGGCTGCGCACCCTCGACAGGGACCCTAACCTGCAAGAGCGTCTGGCGGATCTCCCCTTGCGTGGGGTCCGAACTATTCGATGAATCCCTAGAGGCCGCGACCAAAACGGTCTGTTGTCGGAGCTAAGGAACGCTCTTTGGCCTCCTTGGTCCGTCCGAAACCTTGGGCCAGCGCCGCAGAAACCCTTCCGGCCTCCCCCGAGGCGGTACCCTCTCAGAAGTCGACCCCGGCTTTTCTAGGCCACCGCCTCGCGCCCACTCTCGACAGGGAAGAGGGGGACAATCCAAATCTCCGGCGCAGGGTCCGTCCAAGCCTGCGCCGTCCTTTTGACGGGCTAAGCGGATGGGGCCGGCCCCCTTCCCGCCTGATTGCGCCGGACCCCCTTCCCATAGGGGGTCGCCTCTCCGGTCCTTTTACGCGGCCTTGGACCGAGATAACATCCGACGCTTGGGTGCTCAGGACCGCTCCGAGGCTACTCTCTCAACTTTTGTTCTGCGCCGCCGGAACAGTCACCAGTTTTGAAGCCTCGCACAAGGTCTCGACCAGGCTTTGCTATTCGCAGAGAATGGACCAGGTTTTCCTCCTGGTGTTCCTTGCGGTCATCTGGATTCGGATTCGGTCCCGGTGTACTTCGGTAACTGGATTAATTTGTTACATTTGTCTAATTCCGGCCTGAAGACGACATCTGTTCGGGTACATCTCAGTGCCATTTCTGCCTTTCATCGGCACTTGGACGGACGTTCCCTTTCGCTTCATCCTCTGGTGACGCGTTTCATGAAGGGTCTGCTCAATGTTTGTCCCCCTCTGAAGCCTCTCCGTCGTTTGGGATTTGGAATGTTGTCTTAGCTCAATTGCATGAAACCTCCCTTTGAGCCTATCGACAAGTCTCCCCTGAAATTTTTTACTTGGAAGGTGATATTTCTGATTGCCCTCACATCTGCTCGACGGATTAGTGAGCTGCAAGCTTTGGTTGCGGACCCGCCTTTTACTGTGTTTCATCATGACAAGGTGGTTCTCCGCACCCATCCTAAATTTTTACCTAAAGTTGTGTCTGATTTCCACCTCAATCAGTCCATGTCCTTCCTGTGTTCTTTCCTAAGCCCCACTCCCATCCTGGCGAGACGGCGCTCCAAACGCTTGACTGTAAGAGGGCGTTGGCATTTTATCTCCAACGTACCAGGTCTCATCGGAAGGTCCCTCAATTGTTTTTGTCCTTTGATCCTAATCGTTTAGGACACCCGGTTTCCAAGCGCACCTTGTCCAACTGGTTGGCTGCTTGTATTTCTTTTTGCTACGCTCAGGCTGGTCTTACGCTCCCGGGTCGAGTCACGGGGCATAAGGTCCGGGCAATGGCAGCTTCGGTTGCTTTTCTCCGATCTACTCCTATGGAGGACATATGCAAAGCTGCCACTTGGTCTTCGGTTCATACGTTCACCTCCCACTATTGTCTGGACACCTTTGTCCAGAAACGACGGCCGGTTTGGCCCATGTCGGTGTTACGTAATCTGTTTTCCTAAATTTGCCCATCCTCCCAACCTGCCCTTTTTTGGTTGGCTTGGAGGTCACCCACATGTGAGAATATCATGCCTGCTTGTCCTGGGATAAAGCACAGTTACTTACCGTAACAGGTGTTATCCATGGGACAGCAGGCATATATTCTCACAACCCGCCCACCTCCCCGGGGATGGCTTCTTTGCTAGTTATGGAACTGAGGACCACGAGGTGGGGATGCACCCTCTAGTGGGCATAGAAGGCATTGCACATGCGTGGTGCAGTGTAGCAAACTTGAATACTTCAATCAAGTTTGCTTGAAAAGCTGGTCCCGCGCTGGGGCTCCGTAGATGACGTCACCACCACATGTGAGAATATATGCTGCTGTCCTGGATAACACCTGTTACGGTAAGTAACTGTGCTTTTTGCAGCGGCTGTTATTCCTCCTATGTCCCGGCCAGCAACGGGCTTCAAGAAGTATAGCCAGTGCCAGCGTGCGATTTCCCTCATGGACCCATACCGTTGGTGCCTCAAGTGCCTTGGGCCGGATCATCAACCAAAGTCGTGTGAGCGCTATGCTACTCTTCAACCTCAAGCCCTTAAATGTAGTCGTATTTTGGTGGAGAAGCTCTTCGAGATGGGTTCTTCCTCAGATCCCTTGACTTCGAAGGTAGCCTCGTCCTCACCTTTGATCGAGACTCCTTCTGCTTCTACTGCTTCCACCTCGAGCCTCATCAGACCTTCATTGTTTGCAAGCGGCTCTCTCCTCTACAACATCTTCTGTATCTTCCCCTGTATCCTCAGGTCAGATAGCTCAGCAGAAAGTTCCAGCGGTGGTGCTTAAGGTGCCTAAGCCTTCCAAGTCTAAGCACAGTTACACTACCTCGGTGGAACCTCCAGCCAAAGCAGGTGGTCCGGTTTCAGACGCGGATCCATCCTTGCTGGCTTCTTTACAGACCATTTTGGAGAAGCAATTCATTCAGTTCCTTACTCAGTGTTCTCCCCAGAAATTTTTTCCAGCCGGGTGGCATGAAAAAGTAGCCGGGTGGGGTAGGATGGGGAAAATTAACCCCCTCTTTTACTAAGGTGCGCTAGCATTTTTAGCACACGCAAACCCCTGCGCTAAGCGGGAAAACTAAAGCCAGCTCAATGCTGGCGTAAAACCACTATCTCAACTTAGTAAAAGGAGTCCTAAATGTGTACTATTTTTTATTAGTTTATTATTTTCCAATGCTCAATATGATTTCCTTTTTTAAGGTTTGACACTTGTGCCAGAATATTTTTACTAAATTTAAGAAGTATCCAATTCTAGAAGAGAATAATTAGATATTTGCCCTCTTTCAAATGGTATAGAGGTTTAAAAAAGGGAAAGACATTAATGAAGTCATTAGGTTCAATCTAGCCATTTATTTCTGCATTAATTTAAACAACTAACAAAAAAAGATAAATATAGTTCATCCAGTCATAAGAAATGGCTCTACAGCAGGGGTGCCCACACTTTTTGGGCTTGCGAGCTACTTTTAAAATGACCAAGTCAAAATAATCTACCAACAATAAAATTTAAAAAAACACAAAGCACACTGTACGCAGAGAAAATGTCAGCAAGGAAGGAGGGAGGGGGCACAAACTTGGGATACAGAAGGAAGGGAGGGAAGGGGCATGAACTTGGGACATAGCATGGAAGGATAGAAGGAAAGAGATGCTGAGGTGGAGGAGGGAATAGAAAGGGAAAATTGTTGAGCATGGGTGTGAGGGAAAGAAATGGTATACATGGGGAAAGGAAGAAAGAGGAGAATGTTGGGCATAGGAAGAGAATTGTTGGACATGTTGGTGGGAGAGAGGAGTAAGGTAGAGAAAGATGAGAGGGAGAAATGTTGGATGTGGTTTTGGAGAGGGAACAGTGGGAAGAATGTTGGACCTGGTGGTTGAGGGAATGGAGGAAGAGATGTCGCATGGTTCTGGAGAGGGGTAATAGAAGGAGAAATGTTGGGCATGGGGCTGATGGACAGGGATAAAAGATGCTGCACACAGTCCGGGGGGGATGAGAGAGGGAGAAATGTCGGATGTGGCAGTAGAAGGAGTTGGAGCGATATATCCTGGATCCCTCTATCTTTCTTTCCTCACTTCCTTTACAGCAAGGGAAGGAATGAGAGAGAGATGGTGGACATAGCACATGGGGGTGGAGGAGAGAGGAAGAAATGCTGTGTAAGGTGGGGAGGGGCAAAAGAGTGTGCTTTTTGTGGTTACCATTATGTATTATTAATAAGATTATATTGTGTGTATGTGAAAAATGAATGGAAGAAATGGCATTTACAATTAGTACTATTATTAGTATGGCGGCTGGGTCTGGGGTGGAGCCTGGGCAGTGCTTTTGGGCCCCCCAAACAAAAAAGCATTCCACTGACTGGACCTAGGTGGGAGGAGAGATGGTAGACCTGCTGGGAGGAAGGGGGACGAATGACCGCATCCCAGAAATTTTGGCATAATTTTGCATTTTCAATTTTAAAAATCCTTATCTCCAAGATGCAAACCGAGCTATTTTCTACACATAGCTATTTAAGTTTTTGCATACAGGCCCCTTATATTAGCTTTTTCACTCCTTTATATTCATATGACACAAGTTCACCATTTTTAAAGTTTTCTCTCCCTCTTTTTTTTTTTTTTTTTTTTTTTTTTTTTTTTGTGCACTCAGCATCTTGAAAATCCCTGTTTACTGAGTAGACATACAAATTTTGGTTAGAAATGATTCACAATTACTATGCTAACAAGAGCTAAACAAACTTTAAATAACTTTACAGTAACTTCAAATCCTGGGGGGAAAAAGATACCACAATACTACTGTATCTGCACATTTTTTCCAGTAATAAATTACTAAATATAAAATAATATCAAAACATATCCACAAATGAATTTTGGCCCTTTGAAACCTAGTAATCAGTCATATCAATCATGGAGTAAGATGTCACTCACACCCCTATAAGTACAAGGCCAGACCAGTCCACCTGACTTCTACTACGGAAACCCCCTCGCACAATGTCGTCACCTAATCGAGCTCCCGGAGATTCCTTGTTCGCTACAACGTAGGTGTGGGACAGTGTGGTAGAGAGTGCGAGGTCTGATTTGTTCAGTGTCCTGTCCTGCACCATAGGGCATCCTGCGCTGTGGTGAAGTTTCCAAGCGAGAGAAGGGGAGGCTTCCCTTGCGCCGTGACTTTTTTTGCGTCATTAGACATAGATCAGCAAGGATGAAAACTTACAACTTGCTTCGGGCCTTCCTCGTTGCCGGATCCTGCCTTCGCAGAAACAGAAAGTAGGCAGGACCCGGCAGCGAGAAAGGCCCAAAGCAAGTTGTAAGTTTCCATCCGTCGTTAACCAGTTTCCTGCCTGTCTCCTGCCTTAGCCCGTAGCGAACTCATGCTTCGGGGCTCTAAGGTGTGCGTGCCGGTTTCCCTTCTCTTCTTCCCCCTCGCCCTGGGACGTAACTTCCGGTTTAGGAGGGAAGAGGAGGGAATCCGGCACGCATACCTTAGAGCCCCAAAGCATGAGTTAGCATCTCCAAGCCGGTGAGAGATGGTATTTTGGGGGAATTTTTTTATGTTGAGCGGCTGCAACAGCAGGATTCCTGATTAGATGACAGCTGGGCGGTAATCTAAAATTAGCTGGGCGGACCGCGCCGGTTAAAAAGCCCTGGGGAGAACACTGCTTACTAATGGGACCGAAGCTTCTTCTTTTCATCCAGCCTGGTCATTCTGCAGACTCCCACGAGGTCGAGCCGCTTCCTTTGCCTCATTCTGAGCTTGCACACTCTGCAGGGAGCACAGTCTCTGCGAAGTGTCTGGTTCTGGCATCTAAGCACTAAAGCAAGGAGCAGAATCTTTGCAAGTACCTTGGCAGGAATCCTCACACTCTATACAAGGAGCAGAGTCTTTGAGAGTACATCGAAGTTCCTCCACCAAGCCTCTGGAGCTTCGATCTACAGCCTCCAGTCCTATCCATTCTTTGGTGGCATTGTCTGCTTCTGTCTCTGAGGCGAAGTCTCCTCGATCTTCGAGATCTGCTTCCAAGCACCATTCTCACCGACGATCGAGGCCTTCATCGAGGCATAGTTCCAGGCATAGTTCTTCATTTAAAGAATGTCCCTCTTCAACTAATACTCGATCTACTCTTACTTCGACTAGACCGCTGACTCCTCAATCGAGATCTCCTCTTCCACACCTTGAGGATGCAGCGGTTTCGATTGCTTCATCCAAGTCTCCATATTCTTTTGATGCCTTTTTTCCTGCCGAAGCTTCATCTACGACCCAGGCTGCCACGACGACCTTGAGTCCTTCTTGAGGCAAAGCATTGGTGGATCAGCTATCTTTTTTCATCATTTCTTCGTCAAATGGCTGTTGACTTGGATCTTCAATAAAATGCTGGTTCCAAATACTCTAAGGAGTATCTTGAAGTCATGCATCTATCTCAACTCCGGCAGAGTCACTTAAGCTTCCTCTTCACAAGCTTTTGTCTCAGACTTTTGCCAGATGCCTGGAGGCTCCTTATACCATTCCAGCTGTTCCAGGCAAATTGGACTCTAGTTGTCAAACACTTTGCGATGGAGAGTTTTATAACTCAGTTATCTCATCAATCCCTGCTTGTGGAGTCATCCTTAAAGAGGTCCCATCCTTCCAAGGTTTATGCCATCGTTTCTCCTGGAAGGGAAAACTATGGACAAATTTGGACATCGCATCTATCAAAATTCTATGATGTCCTCTAAAGTCCTTAATTATTATTTTCATTTTATTACTTATTTTGAGTTCCTCATAACTCTTTTACCTAAATTTTTGAGTTATTTGAATACTCAAAAACACTTTAAATTTCAAGAAGTCATTGCTTCTCTATCACAACTCATATTATATCTCCTTCAGTCTTATGATGCTTTCGAGTTGTCTGCCCGAGCGGCTGCTTGCTCTGTAGCAATGCGTCGCCTTGCCTGGCTTCGTACCATTGACATGGACCCTAATCTTCAGGACCACTTGGCTAATATTCCTTGTGCAGGCAATGACCTCTTTGATGAATCTATCGAGGCAGCCACCAAGAAGTTGTCTGAACATAAAAAATCTTTCACTTCTATTGTCAGACCTAAGCTCAAGCCAACTCCTGCCAAGTCTACACATCCTCCTCCCATTTACCAGAGGCGTTTTGCTCCAAGGGCGGCTCCTTATACTCACCCCCCTCCTAAGAAACAGCAGCCTCAGAAGCAACAAAAATCTCAACCTTCTGCTGCAGCTAAGGCTTCATAGCCTTTTTGACTGTTTACAACAGAGCATAACCTCCATCGTTCTATCTCTGACTTCTCTTCCCCCTATAGGAGGTTGTCTCTATCATTTTTACCACCGATGGATGACAATTACATCTGTCCTCTGGGTGCTGACCATCATCAGGGAAGGATACTCTCTTCATTTCACTCAGGTTCCACCAGAGCTTCCTCCAAGAGTATCCTTCCAATCCTTCCCAGACCGCCCTTCTTCTTCAGGAAGCTCGAGCTCTGCTTCGTCTCCATGCCATCGAACCAGCTCCTTTGGAACTGCAGAACAGGGGTTTTTACTCCAGTTACTTCCTTGTTCTGAAGAAGACGGGCGATCTGCGGCCCATTCTGGATCTCAGGGCTCTCAATAAATTTTTGGTCAAAGAAAAATATCAAATGTTGTCCCTGGCATCTCTTTATCCCCTTCTCGAGCAGAACGACTGGTTATGCTCTCTGGATCTCAAGGAGGCCTACACTCATATCCCCATTCATCCGGCCTCCCGTCAATATCTCAGATTTGGGGTGGGGAATCTGCATTATCAATACAGTGCTCCCTTCGGCCTGACTTCATCTCCCAGAGTGTTCACCAAGTGCCTGGTAGTGGTAGCAGCAGCTCTAAGAAACCAGGGTCTTCAGGTATTTCCCTACCTCGACGACTAGCTCATCAAAGATTCAACATCTCTGGGGTTTTTGTAGCGACCCAACGGACTACCTGGTTCCTACAAAGTTTGGGATTCGAAATCAACTTTCCCAAATCCCAACTTCAGCCCTAACAGAATCTACGATTTATCGGAGCTGTTCTGGGACACTGTCCAACTCTGAACATTCCTCCCACAAAAACTTCTGGAAGCTCCTCTTCAACTCTGTCATACAGTGTCTTCCCGCTCTTCCATCTCAGCGAGACACATGATGGTACTCTTGGGTCACATGACCTCCACAGTACACGTGACTCCTTTTGCCAGACTTCACCTCAGAATTCCTCAGTGGACCCTTGCATCTCAATGGACGCAGGTTTGCAACCCACATTCTCGACGCATAACAGTCACTCCTTCATTGAAGCAGTCTCTCATTTGGTGGATGCTCTCTTCCAATCTCTCCAGAGGCTTGCTTTTTCAAATGCCCCCCCACATCAGAAGGTCCTCACGACAGATTCTTCGACCTACGCTTAGGGTGCTCAACTCGATGGTCTTCGCACACAAGACCACTGAACCAGTACGGATCATCAGTGCCATATCAATCTGTTGGAACTCAGAGCAATCCTCAAGGCTCTCAATGCTTTTCAACATCTTCACGACCAGATAGTCCTCATTTGGATAGACAACCAAGTCATCATGTATTATGTCAACAAACAGGGAGGGACGGGATCTGCCTCCCTTTGCCAAGAAGCTCTGAAGGTTTGGGATTCGGCAATCCACCACAATGCCTTCCTCAAAGCTGTCCACATACAAGGGGTGAAGAATTGCTTGGCGGTCAACTTGGGTCATCTTCTGCAACCTCACGAATGGACACTCCATTCCTCACCTCTTCATCACATTTTTCACAGTGGGGAACACCTCAGATAGACCTCTTTGCAGCTCCTTACAACTACAAACTGCCTCAGTTCTGCTCCAGGATATAATCTCCTCATCGCCTCGAGGCAGATGCTTTTCTTCTGGAATGGACGAATCTCTTCCTATATGCATTCCCTCCGTTCCCTCTCATTCTCAAGACTTTGGTCAAGTTGAACAACGATCATGCCACCATGATTCTGATTGCTCCTCGGTGGCCAAGACAACCTTGGTACTCCCTTCTTCAACTCAGCAGCAGGGAGCCATACCTTCTACCAGCTTTTCCATCTCTCCTTACACAGAGTCTCTCCATCCCAACCTGCAGTCTCTACACCTGACAGCTTGGTACCTCTCAACATGACTCCTCTTCAGTTTTCTCAATCTGTAAGAGATGTTTTAGGCTTCTAGGAAACCTACCACTCAACAATGCTATCACCAAAAATGGACTAGATTTTCTACATGGTGTTTTTCTCATGATAAGGAGTCTCAACATTCCTCCTTATCTTCTGTTTTGGATTACCCTTTGCACTTATCCACTTCTGGCCTCAAGGCTACATCGATCAGAGTCCATCTCAGTGCAATTGCGGCTTTCCATTAACCTATTGAAGGGAAACACCTCTCTGCTCATCCGGTGGTTTTCAGATTCATGAAAGGACTTTTCAATGTCAAACCTCCTCTCAAACTGCCTCCTGTGGTTTGGGACCTCAATGTTGTCCTTGCTCAGCTGATGAAGCCTCCATTTGAACCAATTGACAAGTCTCATCTGAAGTATCTCACTTGGAAAGTGGTGTTTCTCATTGGCCTCACTTCTGCTCGACGAGTCAGTGAGTTGCAAGCTTTAGTTGCTGATCCACCTTTCACGGTGTCTCATCATGACAAAGTGGTCCTACGTACTCATCCAAAATTCCTCCCTAAAGTGGTATTGGAATTTCATCTCAACCAATCTATTGTTCTTCCAGTGTACTTTCCAAAGCCTCATTCTCATCCTGGAGAAGTAGCTCTTCATACTCTGGACTGTAAACGTGCTTTGACCTTCTATTTGGAACACACCAAACCACACAGAACTGCTCCTCAGCTTTTTGTCTCCTTTGATCCAAATAAGTTGGGACATCCTATCTCTAAGCGTACCATCTCCAACTGGATGGCTGCTTGTATCTCATTCTGCTATGCCCAGGCTGGATTACCCCTACAAAGTAGAGTCACAGCCCATAAAGTCAGAGCAATGGCAGCTTCCATAGCTTTCCTCAGATCTACACCTATTGAGGAGATTTGCAAGGCTGCTACTTGGTCCTCGGTTCATACTTTCATGTCTAACTATTGTCTGGATACTTTCTCCAGACGGGATGGACTGTTTGGCCAAACAGTATTACAAAATTTATTCTCCTAAATTGCCAACACTCCCACCATCCCATTCTGGTTAGCTTGGGGGTCACCCATATGTGAGAATAGGCTGCCTTCTTGTCCTGGGATAAAGCACAGTTACTTCGTAACAAGTGTATTCAGGGACAGCAGGCAGCTATTCTCACAACCCACCCACCTCCCCTGGTTGGCTTCTCTGCTAGCTCTCTGAACCGAGGAGATGCGCACTACATGGATGGGAAGGCACTCGCGCATGCGCGGTGTGGTCAACTCGAAACTTCTAGTTTCTTCAAGCAAGTCTACTTGCGAGGTTCCGCTTCTGGACTCCGCTGATGACATCACTCATATGTAAGAATAGCTGCCTGCTGTCCCTTGATAACATCTGTTATCCCAGGACAAGCAGGCATGATATTCTCACATGTGGGTGACGTCATCCACGGAGCCCCGATGCGGACAGCTTTTCAAGCAAACTTGATTGAAGATTTAAGTTTGCTCTGCTGCTCCACGCATGCGTGCCTTCCTGCTCCACTAGAGGGCGTATCCCCTCCTCGTGGTCTCCAGTTCAAATTTTTCCACTGAGCCTAGAAGTCGTGTATTTTTAGGCTCTGCCCCAACTGCCTTCTAGCACCGCGATTTTTTCTTGTTTTATTGATTTAGTCGCTGTGCGCGTTTTTTCTGGTTTTATTGATCTGTTCCTGCTTCATTTTGACCGACCCAGAGGCTTCCGGGTTGCCGCGGCCGCGTGGCAAATTGGGCCGCGGCCAGTTTCGTTTTCTATGTCCCGGCCTTTGACCGGCTTTAAAAAGTGCACCCAGTGCGAGCGGCTTCTTTCTATCACAGACCCGCATCGCCGGTGCATCCTCTGCCTGGGGGCCGCCCATCCAACCGATTCTTGCCCCCAGTGCGCTACTTTTCAGAACCGGGCCCTCCGTCGAAGGAAAGCCCGCATGGCGGATCTTTTCACCGCCGACCAGCCCACTATCTCGGCCTCGAGGTTGGTCCCGGTCTTGACCTCGGCCCCGAATACCTCGGCACCGCCTCGAGACTCGACCCCCGAACTCCTCGGGTACGCAGAAAGCCTCGGTTCCGGATAAGTCCCCTCTTCCTTCTTCAGGTTCCGTGCCGACGAAGAAGCCAGCCTCAGGGACACTGGCGGCACATGGTGGAAGTACCATGCCCTCGGCCCCGGCGAAGTCCTCCAAGCCCTCGGGACGTGCCTCCACCACCCGGGAATACTCAAAATCGAGGTCGCCCTCGGTGGAGTGCACTGCGGCATCGGACATACCCTCGATGCTGTCTGTGCCCGTTTTTCAGGACATGCTCCGGGCGATGATCTCGTCGGAACTGTCCGCTGCGCTGCCCCATCTGCAACCGGTCCCGACCTTGCGTGCGCCGGACCAGCCTGAGCCTCGCGTCGATCCCCCTCAGAGCAAGGTGCGCCAGCCTCGCCGCATTTCATCTTTCTCGGATTCCTCGCCGAGGCTCTCGAGACGCTATCCCTCCGCGGGGCGAAGCGTCGCTCTAAAATGATCGAAACCTCGAACTACCGTACCTCTAAGAAGGCCCGGAGTTCTCCCACTCTACGGGGCCGTTCCCCGACGCCTCGTGCAGGACCGCTGAAGGTAGCGGAGTTATCACTCTCCAACCCTCAGATTCTCCTAACTCCCCCTCGGTCCGGGGCTCCGAACCGAGGTTCCAGGCTTTCGCCGAGGAAGTCCGGGTCCAGGTCTCCGACTCTACATCGGTCGGTACCTTGTACCCCGGCGACGTCTCCGAGGGGCCCCTCGAGACAATGCAGGTCCTCGACCCCGGAACACTTTCGCAGTGTCTCTCCGGTCTCGGAGCGCGGGTCGGAGCTTGAACCTCGATATTCGAGGGAAGCCTCCCCGTCCTTTTCCGCCTGACGGAGGTCTCGTTCACCGTCCCCACACGGGGCTTCAGGAACGTCCCGCCCCTCCTTCACTCGCTTTGTCCAGGACATGGGCCATGCTCTTGACTTAGATCTTCAGTCCGACTCGAGGTATTCTAAGGAGTACCTGGCGGAGCTGGATATGCCGTCGCCGCCCAGAGAGTCCCTTCGCCTACCGCTTAACCCGGTACTCCGGCAGGCTTTCATCAGAAATCTGGAGACCCCCTATATGGTGACGGCTGTCCCTTCCAAAATGGAGTCCAAATACAGTACAGTGCCCTGCCCGGGGTTTGAGCACCCACAGCTCTCTCACCAATTGCTGTTGGTGGAATCTTCCTTAAAAAAGGCTCACCCCTCCCGAGTCTCAGCGGCGGTCCCCCCGGGTCGGGAGGGTCGGACCCTTGACAAGTTCGGCAGGAGACTGTACCAGAACTCTATGATGGCCTCTAGGGTGCAAAATTACACCTTCACCTTTACGTCCTACCTGAAACACCTCATTGGACTGTTGGGAGCCTTTGCGACTGACTTACCGGCCTCCCGTCAAGGAGCGTTTGGCCTACTTCTGGAGGATTTCTCCAACCTACGCCTCCATTTATTCCATGCGGCCTATGATGGCTTCGAACTTTCCTCCAGGGTGGCGGCCTTTGCTATCGTCATGTGTCGCCTAGCTTGGTTGCGCCTGGTCGACATGGACCCCAACTTACAGGACCGGTTGGCTAACCTCCCCTGTGTGGGCAAAGAACTTTTGATGATACCATCGAAGTGGCTACAAAACGCCTCTCTGAACACGAGCGCTCGTTTGCGTCCCTGGTCCGGCCTAAGCCGCCCGCATCCAGGCCGTTCAGGGCCCCTCCACGCCGCTACCCACAATAATCTACTCCTGCTTTCTCGCGGCCTCCGCCCCGGCGTCCGCAAGCTCACCACCGGGCTCTGCCCAAGTCCCAGCCGCCTACGGCTGCTAAACCACCCCCCCCCCCGTCCTTTTGACGGGATACGCGGATGGGGGCTGGCCCCCTCCGCCACAGCCCCAGGCCCCCTTTCCCATCGGGGCTCGCCTCAGAGCCTTTTACCCTCGCTGGGAGCAAATCACGTCGGACGCATGGGTCCTTGGCGTGATCTCATCAGGATACTCTCAACTTTCGGGAGCTTCCTCCAGACAGCCCTCCAAATATGTGCCCTCCCAATCGGTCTCAGTTACCCCTCCTTCTCTCGGAAGCTCGAGACCTGCTTCGCCTGCGGGCAGTGGAGGTGGTTCCCCCCGACCAACGGGGGCAAGGTTTCTACTCCCGTTACTTCCTGGTACCGAAGAAGACGGGAGACCTGCGCCCAATTCTAGACTTGAGACGCCTGAACAAATTTCTGGTGCGGGAAAAGTTTCGGATGCTTTCCCTCCCGATTCTCTACCCTCTGATCGACGAAGGCGATTGGCTCTGCTCCCTCGATCTGAAGGAGGCCTACACACATGTTCCTGCGTTTTCAGGTGGGAGACCTTCATTTACAATACCGAGTCCTCCCTTTTGGCCTGGCATCGTCACCTCGGGTCTTCACAAAGTGCCTCGTGGTGGTTGCAGCTGCCTTGCGCTCTCAGGGTTTTCAGGTATTCCCCTACCTGGACGACTGGCTGATCAAAGCCCCGTCCAGGGAGGGGGTTATCTCAGCGACCCGACAGACTATTATTTACCTTCAGGGTCTGGGGTTCGAGGTAAACTTTCCAAAATCCTAGCTGCACCCCTCTCAATCCTTACAGTTCATCGGAGCCGTGCTGGACACGACTCGCCTCCGTTCCTTCCTTCCTTCCCCCTCCGCGTCTGGAGGCGTTAGTAAGTCTGAGTCGACGGATTTCGCTGCTGACCTCGGTCTCAGCACGACAGATGATGACGCTTCTGGGCCACATGGCCTCTACCGTCCACGTCATACCCTTCGCCCGTCTCCATCTGCGGATCCCTCAATGGACTCTGGCCTCTCAATGGCGTCAGGACCGGGACCCGATCAACCGCCCCGTGCAAGTGACTCCTTCCTTGCAACGATCGCTCCGCTGGTGGGCCGACTCTTCAAATCTTTCCAAAGGTTTGCTCTTTCTAGCCCCTCCACACAGCAGGGTACTCACCACGGACTCTTCGGAGTACGCTTGGGGGGGTTCATCTGGACGGCCTACGCACTCAGGGTATGTGGTCAGCAGAGGACCGTCGCTGTCACATCAACGTGTTGGAACTTCGGGCCATCTATCTCGCCGCCATGGCCTTCCAACATCTGCTCCACGACCGGGTGGTTCTCATCCGGACCGACAACCAGGTGGCAATGTACTACGTAAACAAGCAAGGGGGGACGGGGTCTTGGTCCCTCTGTCAGGAAGCTCTGCGCCTCTGGAAGTGGGCGGTTGCCAACAACATCTTCCTTCGAGCGATGTACATACATGGAGAGCGGAATTGTCTGGCGGACAGACTCAGCCGCCTCCTCCAGCCGCACGAGTGGTCTCTGCATTCTCAGGCCTTGCAACAGGTGTTTGACAAGTGGGGAACTCCTCAGATAGATCTGTTCGCCTCCCCCCTCAATCACAAACTGCCTCACTTCTGCTCCCGGATGTACTCCCCGGACCGCCTCGAGGCCGACGCCTTCCTCCTGGATTGGGAGGACAGGTTTCTGTACGCATTTCCGCCTTTTCCTCTGATTCTGCGGACGCTGGTCCACCTCAAATCGGTGCGAGCCACTCTGATCTTGATTGCCCCTCAGTGGCCGCGCCAGCCTTGGTTTTCCCTTCTACTTCAACTCAGTGTCAGGGATCCTCTGCTTCTGCCTCTGTTTCCCTCTCTGCTATCTCAGAGTCAGGGTTCGCTGTTACATCCCAATCTTCAGTCTCTTCATCTGACTGCTTGGTTTCTTTCCCCCTGACTTCTCTCCCGGTGTCTCAATCAGTCAGGGAAATATTGGAGGCTTCAAGGAAGGCCTCGACTAGAATCTGCTATTCCCAGAAGTGGACTAGATTCTCATCCTGGTGTTCCTCCCACCTCCAGGATCCGGTGTCGGTCCCGGTGTCTTTGGTTCTGGAGTATTTGCTTCATTTATCTCACTCCGTCCTGAAGACCAACTCCATTCGAGTACATCTTAGTGTGATTGCTGCCTTTCATCAGCCCCTGGAGGGGAAGGCCCTTTCACTCCATCCCTTAGTTTCTCGTTTCATGAAGGGTCTTTTGAATGTTCATCCCCCTCTCAAACCTCCCCCGGTGGTTTGGGATCTTAATGTGGTTCTGGCTCAACTTATGAAACCTCCGTTTGAGCCTCTAGACAAATGCCATCTTAAGTTTCTCACTTGGAAGGTGATTTTCCTGCTTGCACTCACTTCCGCTCGGCGGGTTAGTGAACTGCAGGTGCTGGTGGCGGACCTGCCTTTCACTGTATTCCATCATGACAAGGTGGTTCTCCGCACTCACCCTAAGTTTTTGCCTAAAGTGGTGTCTGATTTCCACCTCAATCAGTCCATTGTTTTGCCTGTGTTTTTTCCCAAGCCCCACTCTCATCCCGGAGAGGTGGCGCTCCACACTCTTGACTGTAAGAGAGCGTTGGCCTTTTACCTTCAACGCACTCAGTCTCATCGGACAGTTCCACAATTGTTTTTGTCCTTCGACCCTAATCGGTTGGGTCGCCCTGTTTCCAAGCGCACCTTGTCCAACTGGTTGGCTGCTTGTATTTCTTTTTGCTACGCTCAGGCTGGTCTTGCGCTGCATGGTCGAGTAACGGGACATAGGGTCCGAGCGATGGCAGCTTCTGTAGCTTTCCTCCGGTCCACGCCTATTGAGGAAATCTGCAAGGCTGCCACGTGGTCTTCGGTTCATACTTTCACCTCCCACTACTGTCTTGATACATTGTCCAGGAGCGATGGCAGTTTTAGCCAATCGGTATTGCGTAATCTGTTTTCTTAAATTGCCAACTTCCCTCCATCCCTTTTCAGTTAGTTTGGAGGTCACCCACATGTGAGAATATCATGCCTGCTTGTCCTGGGATAAAGCACAGTTACTTACCGTAACAGGTGTTATCCAGGGACAGCAGGCATATTCTCACAACCCACCCGCCTCCCCGAGGTTGGCTTCTTTGCTGGTTATGTGAACTGGAGACCACGAGGAGGGGATGCGCCCTCTAGTGGAGCAGGAAGGCACGCATGCGTGGAGCAGCAGAGCAAACTTAAATCTTCAATCAAGTTTGCTTGAAAAGCTGTCCGCATCGGGGCTCCGTGGATGACGTCACCCACATGTGAGAATATATGCCTGCTGTCCCTGGATAACACCTGTTACGGTAAGTAACTGTGCTTTACGGTAAGTAACTGTGCTTTACTTATACCAGTATATTGAGTTGTTTTGAGGTCAGTTATTGAAGACCTATTAACAGGGTGGTCTTTACACGGTGCCAAGATCTCCACTTTGGATCTGATTTGAGCTGGAGCCCCAAGGAAGCAGAGGGGAAATGAGCTAGAAAGAGTTTTATGTATTGAAGTGACTTAAATGTTTTTAAACTTTTTACAGAGTGCAGCATTGTTGATGGACTCAATGGTATTCGTTTTACCATTTCAAAGGAAGGACGACCAAGTGGCGAGGCTTTCATTGAGTTGGAGAGTGCAGATGATGTTACAAAAGCATTGGCAAAGGACCGTAAATATATGGGACATAGATATGTGGAAGGTATATTTGTTTTTTAAGCTATTTCATAAGTTTAAATTTTTGTTCTTAGAAGGTGAGTGTGTTTAAATTTAAAACTATTGCTAAAACTACTGTAGAGTTAAATTGGTTTAGTACCACTTTGTTTTGTTTGCTTACTGTATATACTTGAATATAAACTATGATTTTGAGACCAAAAATGGAGGTCTTAGTTTATATTCAGGTCAGTGCCCATCTGCCCCATCACAGACATGATGCCGCTCTCCACCGGGCCTGTCGTAAGACCTGGTGGTCCAGTGGTAGGCCGGGACAGGAATGATCTCTTCTGCCTCCTGTCCTGGCTGACTCTTAACAACTCTTACCTCCTTGATTAGTAAAAAGCATACCTTTTAAAATCCTTGGTGGTCCAACGGTGGGCCGGGACAGGTTGGATCTTCCTACACTCCTGCCCATGCAGAGCTGCTGCCCTGAGTTCCCACAGCAAAGGGGCTGAAGGTATCTAGCCGCCTGCCTTTCTTTTTCTTCCCTTTTTCCATGGGGAATGTGTTAGCATTTAGCTAATGGTTGTGACCATTTTGCTGTGCCCCCTGAAATGTGAGTGTTAAATTTTTGATGTGCACCCTTGATACAGGCATATGCTGAAATGTGGCCATGGGGAGAAGTAAACAAATTACTCTTGATGGAATTCTGCATGACTGCACAACGCAGAATTTCCAGAGAATTGCACAGTCGTGCAGAATTTCCTTTACCTGTGCAGAATCTCAACAATGTTGGCTTTTGGTCTCGGTATCAGTGGCGATTCCCACATGCTGCCTGCTGCTAACCTGATGGGAGGCTTCGAGTTAGCGGCAGGCAGCATGAGAATCGCTACTGAGGAGGAAAGAAAGATGCTGGCACAGGGAGGGGAAGGGGGGAGGAAGAGAGGTGAGAGGAAGGAAAGTTGGTGGCACGGGGGGGGGGGGGGGAGATGAAGGAGACATGAATAGTGAGGGGAGGAAGGGAGAGATGGTGTATGGAGGGGGTAGAGAGGTTTGACTCAGGGCACATGATGATGGAGGGGAGGAAGGGAGAGATGATGCATGGAGGGGGATAGAAAGGTTTGACTCAGCACAAGGGAGGGGGAGAGAGGTTTTGGACATGGGGGTGAATGAGGAGGAAGAGATGCACAGGAGGTGCAGGGGGAAAAGGAAGGAGATGTTGGATCTAGAAGCTGAATGCAGTCATGGAAAGATGCCTGGCAATGGGAGTGAGGGAAGAGTTGGAGAAATGCTGGACCAGGGGGGAAGTGCTGGAGGGAAGAGAGGGAGATGTTAGTCTACAAGGGTGCGGAGGGAAGGAAGAGGGAGCAGATGCTAGGCTGAAAGACCCTGAGAATAGTAGAACCCTGTTGGGACGGAGAGGGTAGAACATTTGACCCAAGCAAGCATGATACTAGGCTGGTGCGAGTGTGCTCGCTTGGAGCCTTGTTTCGGCTAGGTGAGTTGCATTATATTGTCTCTGGTCCCCGACGCATCGACATCTACTCTCACCTTTATTCTCCTACACATGATTGCGTGTATGTGTCTGTTCTTGGCATGTGGGAGTTTCCTTAAGGATTTCCAGTGCTATAGTCCTTAGCTTCTTCAGGAGATGGACATTGCTGGCACTACATGGTCTTTATATTCAGTTATGCTGCAGGTAGGGGCAGTTCTATCCTCCTGCATGATGGACCATTCTCATGTCAGAGTCACACCGCTTCTAATGGGTGGTCAGGGCTTCTTGCCTTTCTGTTAGGGCTATTCAGCATACTTTTCATGTTGACAGCTGATGGCTGGTACATTTCTATGCTGTACTTATAAGATAACCTGAGTAGAGTCTGGGATCTAGTAGTCTCTACAGGGGCAGTAGCTACCTTGGTTTCATGTTACACAGACTCTTTCAGCTTCTCTTACTCTGCGACAGTGGGCTTTGGGATGTTCTGTCGCCCTACTCTTTCATCGCAAATTTTGTTAGCTCCTGTTTTTTGACAGTTCCCTGGCCGTCATGGTGACCATATAGAGGGCTTGATTCTCTTCTATCTCATTGTCACAGGTCATTGTCTTCATTTGATGCTGGCTAGCAGAATGTTCAGGCAGTTTTCACCTCTTGGGTTTTGCCTTAGGTTCTGTCCTTATCTAGGTGGCAGCTTTCACTTCTTCCCTTGGGTTATGGTGGTTTGGTTGTGACAAACTCATTATTCCTTCGCTCAGTTTTTTCTTTCTGAAAACTTACTTCTCTGTTGAAGTGTCTGGAGCTTGTATGGTTGCAATTTCTTTTTTGGACTGACTACAAGGCAGTTCTTTAACAGCCACAGGTATGCATGCATCTGCACTTGAGGGCATGAGGTGGAACTGGGGTATAGTGGCTGGCGATGATCTTTTCAGTCCACTTTTGGGGCAATGATTTCCAGTTCCTGCTTATCGTATCTGTTGGGTCTCATGTATCATTCTAGGGATGGTGCTTCGTTTATCCATTTTTGGGTACAAAGGGGCTTCTCTGGATGTATCATGGGTTCATTTTCCCAGAATGACTGCTGTGCAGGCAGGCACAGGGCTGAATTGAAGGGGATCCATGTAGGATATCGTTTGTCTTGTCATTATGCGGGCTTGTGATCCCTGGGGGTGGTCAGTCGGGTAGGCAGCTACTCTAGTTGCTGCGGAAGCCTGTTGCTGGGGATATTTGGTTTTGAACTATATTGGATCTCTTGTTCCTATCATGCTCTATTTGTCCAAGTTGCAGTCTTTTATTCCCCAAATACTCTGGTGGTCATTCTCTCTATCACATTGAATATAGGTTCATGTATTTTACTCCAATTTTATTAAACTTGAACCTTGAATTTGTTGTCCCAAATTAGGTTTGGTGCAGAGCAACCACCCTTTGGCTTTCTGATGGCTCTTTTGTGAAAGGTTGCTTAGGTGGCCTGGCGTCTTAGTAGTGATGTCGCTGAATTCTCTATCCAGAAGAAGACATCACCAATACCATCATTTCGTACATCATATGTGGGTCTGTCGCAAGGGGACTGGGCCTGGCCTGAACTGGAGCTTTCTGCCACAAAGGAGAAGCAGAAGATAGTGCTGCTGTCTATTACTTTGACGCAGTTGGGCTGCGTTTATTCTTTCCACACCTTCCTGGTGGGCTGATCTTTCTTTCTCCTTGTTCTGGATCTCTGATCTGTGAATCTGGGTGAGTCTTCTTACCGCTTTCTCTCCTCATTGTCTCTGTGGCTTGGGTCTGTTCCTGTTGGTACCAGCATACCTGTTACTATTCGACTGTTTTTTACAGACACTACTTTGGTGAGGGCAGAGACTACAGACCCACCTCGGTTTAGCTAGTTTGTTTCGCACGCCAGTCACTCCTGTTGGGTGGGGTTACTCCGTCTGAATATGGTATCTTGCATTTCTTTGCCGTCTTCACAGCAGAGACGATGTAGGTGGACTACATTTTTCCCTCTCACTTTGGATATGGTCTTGCCAGTCCATGCATTTCTACTTAGAACTGAATTTGTTTCTCTCCAGTAGTATAACGTATTCTCCCAGTTGATTTGGTTCCTCTCGTTTCCACCAGTTTTCTTAGAGGTTTCTGGAGTATAGCTCGGCAACCTTCAGTAGGATTCAACTGGTAGAGGGTGCAGGCTGGATTCGACCATGCCTCTCCTGTAGCATTCTGTGTGTAGGAGTCCTTTTCTCTCTTAGGTGATAATTTCTTGTTGAATTTGTTCTCCAGTCCGCCTCTTTTCAGAGTACCATTGGTTTAGTAGTTTGAGATGGCTTGTCTTTTACATTGTGAGCCATCGCTTTTGGTGTTTACAGGCTCGGAGCACTAGAACCTTGCTAATGGAAGTGGGTCTGTTATCCTGTTGTACACTTTCCTGAAGGTCATGTTTTTGACATGGGCTAGGACCATTGAGGGGTATAGTGGATTCATTCAACAGGAGTTCTTCGGGATCCGTAGATTCCGAAAGTCTGGTGCTGTGCAGTCGTGCTATTTGTAGGGGGCATGCCACTGGTTTGCACTGTGTGGTGCTTTAAGTCACTGTTCACTCCTGTTTGCGGAGGGTTAGCCTCTTGTCTATTCGTAGGGTACATAACATTTATTATTTGGTATCTTCTTGAACGTATGATGCATGGCGTGCATTGGATGTGAAGGATTTCACAATATCTTGGTGGTCGTTTCTAGGTATCCACACAGTTGTAGTCTGGATGTGGGGCTGGTTATGATGTGGCCGTACGTACGTTGGGGCTGGTGGAATGGTGTTTCTTCAGCAACAGCAGCAGATGAATCCAGAGACTAGTGGGATAGTACACATCTACCAGCAGGTGGAGATAGAGAACTGATTAACAGGTGGTCTATTGGTTGGCACCCTCCCTGTATCCTCAGTATTCTCTATCTCCCAGCAGGTGATGGTCACTGTTCCACGAGCTCCTGGATTCTGGCTGGATTCTTGTTTATTCTTCTGTTGAGAGTTTTTCTCTTCAGTTAGATTGGGGTGTTTGGCTGAGCGGTGCCAAATTTGGAAGTCACATCTGGACCCCCCCAGGTCCCTGCTCCACCCTCCTGCGGCTATCTTAGATAACTTGCATCTATTGTTAGGCAAAGGCCTCCATGCCCTGATCATGCAATTCGACATGAGCTCTGCCTTTGATCTAGTAGACCATGCGAAAATGCTACAATGTCTAGACGCCATTGGCATCAGGGGTGAAGTGCTAAACTGGTTTCATGGCTTCCTTCTATCCCGCACCTATCAGGTACATTTCAATAATGATCTCTCCAACACCTGGAGCAACCCATTCGGTGTACCGCAAGGGTCCCCGCTATCCCCACTGCTTTTCAACATCTACATGACCTCACTGGGCGTTCAATTAACCCAACTGGGGATAAAATTATTCAGTTACGCTGATGACTTCACGATCATCATCCCATTTGCCAACTCCATCTCGGAAACCATTCCCAAAGCATAAGAAGCCATAAACTTGATGGAGCACTGGATGACAGACTTCAAGCTCAACACAGAGAAGACAAAATTTTTTGTCGCTTCACCATACCCGCTTGACACCAAAACACCACTAGGCATCAACAAACTTAACTACCCCATACAGCCCACCATTAAAATATTGGGTGTAACTCTTGACCAACTCCAGCTTGTAAATTGTGAAATGTTTATGTAAATTTTGGTCTATTATGGTTCCTGGTATATTTCAATAATTTTGATTTTGTACATCGCTTTAATTAATAAGCGATTTACTACAAGTCTTTTAAATAAATCAATCAATGTCGGAGGCAGGTGTAGTGAGATAATAGGAGAAAAGACAAATGAATAGCAGCCGTTTGAAGAAGAATGACAGGAAAGCAGAAAAAAAAACTGGAACCAACATGATGGAAAAATAAAACATCCAGACAAATGTAGAAGAAAACCATTTAAAATAAAATGTTTTAAATGTAATATGGATAAATAGTAAAAATGTTTAAATTTTGGCAAACTTGCAGGATTCACTAACTTTTTGCGCAGAATTTTGAATTTTTTTTGTGCACAATTCTACCAGGCATAACCAATGGTGTTCTTTAGCATTTCAAGGGCAAAAGGTTCCAATGGAGAGGTACATGCCAAAAGATGGCCCAATTTCCACCGGAATGGACCAAGGTTCCACAGGCAAAACAATGTGGAACACGTTCCTGGGTTTCCAGAGAGTAGGTGTCAAAACAGTTTTATTACACAATAATCAAGTACACAAGATATCAATGATGCTATATAAGGTCTGGCATTCAGCTATGGCATCATTGATATCATGTGTACTTGAATATTGTACTGTTTGCTTTTAATGACTTATTGTTTCGTAAAATGATACTTCTGTAGTGCAAGAAAGTTGCATAATAAACTGACACCTGCTCTCTGGGATCCCAGGAACCTGTTCCACATTGTTGTCCTTTAGTGTCCCTCCAGATTGACACGGAACAGATGGGTTTATGCTCCTCTGCCAGCAGGCGGAGACTGACACACATTGACTTTGAGCAGTAGTACAAGTGGGCTGTACAGTCCCATTTGCAATCAGTCTGTTCTCAGTCTCCAGCAGGTGGAGGTGGTAAGCCCGTGCAGTCTTCTTCCCTTTGGTTAGTTAGGACCTCATCAGTGACCTTTTTCTTGTCCCTTTTTTGCTGTCTGGACAGAGCTTGGGGGACCCGCTTAGGGGTGCCACACTTGAAGGGTTGAGTTCCTCCTTCCTGCCCCCAAATTTTATTTCTTTAGAGGTGCCTCAACTGTACGCCTGGCCACACTTAAAGCACAGACTACAATTTGGAGATCTGCTTGTTCTTTACAGCTGTGGGCTGTGAGGTCTGATTTAAAACAAAACAACTAATACAAATATAAATGAGTCTGAGGCATCCGGTTTATAGGAAGCATTGAATTGGCTTTAATTGCTTTCTTTTTTTCTAACAGGTGATTTTGTGCATTTTATATGTGCGCCCAAGCGATGTATGCAACAGGTGTGTGCACATAGTGTTCCAACCGCTTTGAGGGGGCGCCGGCATGCAGGGTATCCCTTTGTGTATGCACCGCTCATTGGCGGGGAGCGGTGGAGAACAGAAATGCTTCCCCTGTTGCACACCCCGGGATTTCTTCAACCGCTGACAGTGCTGACCGAGGGTGCTGCATGTGGTTCTTGAGTTAGTGGTGGGGGGTCTAGTCATGCCTCGTCACTTCTGACCTCGGGAGACAGTTTTTCAGCAGGCTTCCTTAGGTTTTGGCAGGAAGCTCTGCTGTTTTGCCTGTGACGACTTTCTTCCTGTTCTAGAGCGACAGGAACAGGTCCTAGCAATTTGTTCTGCACTTGCAGTAAATTCTGTGGCGTTGCTGGGGGGGAGGGGTTATATCGATATATTAAGGGGAAACGACCCGCAAAGGAAGCAGTGGGACTGTTGGATGACTGTGGAATAAAGGGAATGCTAAAGGAAGACAAAGAAATCGCTGACAAACTGAACATGTTCTTTGTGTCTGTATTTACCGAAGAGGATATACACAGCATATCGGAACCCATCAGGCTATATGCTGGAAACGAAGGGAAACTGACAGGGTTGACGGTCAGTCTAGATGAGATATGCAAGCAGATTTAGGCTAAAGAGTGATAAATTTCCGGGACTGGATATTCATTCGAGGGTCATCGAGGAACTACACTTCCCCCTCCGTATTCGCGGTGGTTAGGGGCAGAGTCAGCCCGCGAATATTAAAAAAACCGCAAATAATATTCCGGCTGCTTCCCCTGGCTATTTTAAGCCCTGAAAGCCCCCCCTTAAGCCTTACCTGGTGGTCTAGCGGGTTTTCAGGCAGGAGCGATCTTCCCATGTTCCTGCCCCATGCAGATTGCTCACAGGAAATGGCTGCCTTGAGCTCCCGTAGTCTCTCGAGCCATTTCCTGTGAGCGATCTGCACGGGGAAGGAGTGTGGGAAGATCGTTCCTGCCCCGAAAATCCACTAGACCACCAGGTAAGGCTTAAGGGGGAGCTTATGGGGTTTAAAATAGCCCAAAAAAAGAAAAGGAATTTTAGGTTTAAAATCGCGAATAAGTGAATCCGTAGATACGGAAACTGAATATGGAGGGGGAAGTGTATAACTGAACTGCTTCAACTAATAGGCAATCTGTCGATCAAAGATTCCGGAAGACTGGAAAGTGGCGATTGTTACGCCGATCTTCAAGAAAGGTTCGAGGGAGGTTCCGAGTAAATACAGACCAGTGAGTCTGATATTGGTACTGGGAAATATGATAGAGGCGCTGATAAAGGACTGCATCATTGATCACATTGACGGACACGGGCTGATGAGGACCAGTCAGCACGGTTTCAGCAAAGGCAGATCATGTTTGATGAATTTGCTGCACTTGTTTGAGGGAGTAAATAGGCAGATAGACTAGGGCGACCCGGTTGACATTGTATATCTGGATTTTCAGAAGGCGTTTGACAAGGTTCCACATCAGAAAATTGCAAGCCATGAAATTGAGGGTGAAATACGTGGATTAAAACCTGACTGGAGCATAGGAAACAGAGAATGGGGGTAAATGGACAATATTTGGACTGGAAGAGCATCACCAGTGGGGTGCCACAGGGCTCGGTACTTGGACCCGTGCTCTTCAACAACTTTATAAATGACCTGGACATTGGTACGACGAGTGAGGTGATTAAATTTGCAGACGATACGAAGTTATTCAGAGTAGTGAGGACGCGAGGGGATTGCGAAGATCTGCAACGTGACATAACCAAGCTCGAGAAATGGGCATCGACATGGCAAATGAGGTTCAATGTGGATAAGTGTAAAGTGATGCATGTCAGTAACAAAAATCTCATGCACAAATACAGGATGTCCGGGGCGGTACTTGGAGAGACCTCCCAGGAAAGAGACTTGGGGGTTGTGATTGACAAGTCGATGAAGCTGTCCGCGCAATTCGCGGTGGCAGCGAAAAGGGCAAACAGAATGCTAGGAAAGAAAGAAGGGGATCATGAACAGATCGAAGAAGGTTGTCATGCCGCTGTACCGAGCCATGGTGCGCCCTCACCTGGAGTACCGTGCCAAGCACTGGTCACCGTACTTGAAGAAGGACACGGTACTACTCGAAAGGGTGCAAAGTAGAGCGACTAAAATGGTTAAGGGGCTGGAGTATATAGTTAGAGATTGGAGAAACTGGGCCTCTTCTCCCTTGAAAAGAGGAGACTGAGAGGGGCCATGATTGAAATGTTCAAGCTAATGAAGGGAATATACTTGGTAGATAAAGACAGATTGTTCACCCTCTCCAAGGTAGGGAGAACGAGAGGGCGCACTCTGAAGCTGAAAGGGGATAGATTCAGCACAAATGTGAGGAAGTTCTTCACCCAGAGAGTGGTAGACAAATGGAACGCTTTTCGGGAGTCTTTTATAGAGGAAAACACCCTCCAAAGATTCAAGACAAAGTTAGACAAGTTCCTGCTAAACTAGAACGTATGCAGGGGAGGCTGGACTCATTTAGAGCACTGGTCTTTGACCTGAGGGCTGCCATATGAGTGGGCTGCTGGGCAGGATGGACCGCTGTTCTGACTCAGCAGTGGCAATTCTTATTTTCTTATGATTTTGTTTTAGCCATGTACAAGGCTTATTTGCAGGTGACTGGTGTTCCTGCTTCTTCCTCTGGGGTCTTCTGGGGAGTCTTTGCCTCCCACGGCCACCCCTGTTCATTCTCCTGTGGTGTCTGCCTCTGTCAAGTCTCCCCAGCCATTGTTCAAATGAATGCGGGTGTCTTGAGATGAGGACTCTCTCTTTCTGGCTGACCCAGTTTTGCCAGATAAGGACTTGGACCTTGAGGTGGACCCCAAAGATCTAGAGGGGGACGATTGATGTGGATGGAGGGTTTTAGGAGATGCCGGTTGGTGAGGATGCATTAGTCTTGTTCATTTTTCACTGAGAAAAGCTGCAGGAGCTTATTCTGCAGGTGTCTTTGATTTTTGTGCTTTGAGGATGAAACTGAGGACCCCCTGGTTAGCATTCCGCTCTTTTCCTAAGCATCAGGATATTTGGGATGTGGTGCATGCACAGTGGAAGACTCTGGACCCGCCTTTTTGCTTGGCACGGTCCATAGCCAGGCTTTATTGCACTCCTGCTGAGGATAGGGATACCTTTAAGTAACCTGTGGTTGATGCGTTGGTCTCTTCTATCACACGTCGGCATACCATGCCAGTTGAGGGCAGTTTGACCTTGAGAAACCCTCAGGATTGTGACATGGAGGCTTGCCTTAAACAGAGTTTTGATGTGGCTGCTTTGGTGGTCCAGGTAGCAATTTGTGGTGGTCTGGTGGCCTGGGTTTGTTTTCTGGTGGTTTGAGTGGGTTCTTGACCAGGAATCTGCTGACTGGTCCTTAGTGGATCATGAGGTAGCTAAGATTGAACTTAGTGTTTTTTATCTCTTCTGCCATGTATGATCTGTTGTGGGCATCTTCCAAGTCCATGGCCCTCGGCATAGCCACTTGTTGTACCCTGTGGCTTCGGGGTTGGTTGGCAGGTGCAACTTCTAAGTAAGCATAGTAAAATTTTCCTTTTTGAGGTTCATTTCTCTTTGGGGAGGAGTTGAATAAACTGGTTCAGGCCTTGAGTGACTCTAAGGTGCCTCGGCTTCTGGAGGACCAACCTCATCAAGTGCTGTTGGGTTGTGCTGCCTATGGGCTTTTGTGTGAATTTTGTACTTATCGCCCTAGCAGAGATTCTCCCCTTTACCTTCCAGAGATCGCTTTCAGTGCATACAGTCCTTTCAGGGAGCCTGTCCGCTGAGGAGAGGGGGAGGGTGTTGTCGGGATTCCGATGGTGGCTTTTCCTCCACCCATCCGGCCCATTGACTCACTCCTGGTTCTTCCCCCTGTTCCAGTTGGAGCCCGGTTGAGGGAGTTTTACTGGGGCTGGGTTGAGATCACAACGGATCAGTGGGTATTAGAGGTGATTCGGGATGGCTATGCTCTCTAGTTTTACCAACTCTTTATCGGATTGTTACTCTCTTCTCCTTGTCGAGCAACGTGGAAGAAGCAGGCATTCTGACAGATGCTGCAAATGTTGCTGGTCTTCAGAGGGGTGGACCCAATGCCTCCCCAGGAGATTCGCACCAGCAGGTATTCCATTTACTTCATTGTGCCCAAGAAAGAGTGATTGTTTTGGCTCAATTTGGATCTGAAAGGTGTGAACAGGGCAATTCAGGTTCCATCCATTTGCTTGGAAATCCTGAAGTCAGTAATTCTCGCTGTTCAACTGTGGAGTTTCTAACTTCTCTAGACTTGACGGAGGCCTACCTGCATGTTCAGGCCTCTCATTAGCGCTTCCTTTGCTTTGTGATTTTGGGAGAGCATGATCAATTTTGTGCGCTTCCCTTTTGTTCTGTCTGTGGCCCCACAGACTTTCACCAAAAATGTGGTGGCGGCCTTGCACAAGGAGGGTATTTTGATTCATCTCTATCTGGACAACTGGTTGATTCAATCAAAGCCTTTTCGGGAGAGCTCTGGGTCACGACTTGGGTTGTGGAGTTTCTACAGTCGCTGGGCAGGGTGATCAACCTAACCAAAAGCCGGTTGTCTCCATCTCAGCGCTTGGAGTATCTCGGAGTTCTTTTCGACACCAGTGTGGAGAGAATATTCCTTCCCGAGGCCCTAGTGTTGAAATTGCAGTTGCAAATTCACTTCCTGATGGATTGTCGTTGCCCCTGGGTGCAAGTCTTGGTCGATGGCGACCCCCATGGAAGCTGTTAGGTGGGCTTGGGCTCACATTCGTCATCCTTAGTATGTTCTTCTTCGGTGGTAGTTGCTACAAATTCATGATTTGGACTCTCCAGTCCCTCTTTGGGGGTTAGTTTGTCGCAGTGTGCTAGTGACTACAGTCTTCCAATCTGTTTCAGGGAATGAATCTGGACAGTGCTTCTCATGGATGCCAGTCTCCTCGGTTGGAGAGCTCAATTTCTTGGTTGCTCATCTCAGGGCAGCCGGTCGTCAGTGGAAGCGTCATGGTCGATCAATGTTCTGTAGACCAGAACCATTCGGTTGGTGTTAGTAGCTTTCCAGTCATTGCTGGAGGGTAAATCGGTTTGGGTTCTCTCGAACAATGCCACATTGGTGGCTTATGTCAGTTGACAGGGGACGACTGAAGAGTCATCTGGTAGCGCAGGAGGCAACTCTTCTCATGGAATCGGTAGAGGCTCATCTTCTGGAACAAATCAGCTTCCCACATAGCGGGAGTGGACAATGTTCAGGCGGACTTCCTCAGTCGTCATGTGCTGGATCCCGGCGAGTGTTGTCTTGGGCTGAAAGCCTTCAAGTTGATTGTCCAGTCATGGGGTTGGCCATGTTTATTGAAGCCAAAGCGCCAAGGTTCTTCAGTCGGCGCATGGATTGCCAGGCTAAGGGGCTGGATGCTCTGCTGCAGGCTTGACCAGGCAGCCTGTTGTATGTCTTTCCTCCGTGACCACTGATGGGGCAGAGTTGTTTGCATTGCCTGGCACGCAGGCCGCATGATCCTGGTGGCGCCCATGGTATGCAGATCTGGTTTGTCGTCTCATGGCAGATCCTCTTCCTCTGCCCCTGTTGCCCGACCTTCTGACTCGGGGTCCCATTCCCACATTCGATCTGAGTCCCTTTTGTCTTATGGTGTGGCTCTTGAAATGGAACACCTAAGTAAGAAAGAATATTTGGATAAGGTGATCTCCACTTTCTTGGGTTCTCGGAGACTTTCCATCTCTCGGGCTTGTGTGCATATGGCGTCTTTTTGACGTCTTTATGTGCGTCTTTGTGTGCATATGGTGTTCTGTGCGTGGTGTGTTCCCCTTTGAATGACTTTACCTCAACTTGGAGTTTTTGCAGGATGACCTGGAGCGGAGATTTGCTTGGTCCTCCCTCAGGGTTCAGATTATGGCTTTTTCTTCTTTTTATAGTCTGTTGAATGGTCGGAGTTTGGCTTCTTTTCTGGATGTGATTCGATTCTTAGTTCCAGCCTGGGATCTCAATCTGGTTCTTTCCGTGCTTGTTGGTCCTCCTTTTAGGCCTCTCAGATCCTTCACGTGGAGTTTGTTCCTTGTAGCTATTTCTTCCACGAGATGCGTTTCTGAACTGTAGGCTTTTTCCTGTAGACCTCCTCCATTCCTGGAGTTCTCTAAGAAGTGGGTCATGCTGCGGCCAGTTCCCTCCTTTCTTTCGAAGGTGGTTTCGCATTTTTATATCAACCAGTTTGTAGTTTTCCTGGTTTTGGATAGTCAGGAGGGCTCTTTAGAGCAGAGGTAGTTGTGCAAATTGAATGTTTGTAGGGTCCTTTGCTCTTATGTTCAGCTGACCCAGGAGTTCCGGCAGTCAGATCGTCTCTTTGTTCTGTTATCGGGACCTCATAAGGGGGACGGTGCTTCCAAGGCTATCATTGCGTGCTGGATCAAGGAGGCTATTGCTTCGGTGTACCTTCAAAAAACAAAACCCTGTTCTGGATTTTCTGAAAGCTCACTCCACTCAGGGTCAGGCAGACTTTTGGGCTGAAAATTCTCTTGTGCCTCCCATGGATATTTGTAAAGCTGTGGTTTGGTCTTCTCTTCATTTTCTTTGTTCGCTACTACCATGTGGATGTTCCAAGTGCGTTGGGACGTGGTGTTCGGTGAGTATGTTTTTTAGTGGCGGCTCTTCGGTGGTCCCACCCATGATGGGTATTGCTTTGGTACATCCCATCTGTTCTGTGCTGGTCTGGAATGACACTGAAGGAGAAATTAGGTTCTTGCCTGCTAATTTTCTTTTAGTTGCTCCAGACCAGCACAGACCTCGCCCTGTTGTTATTTGGTGTACAGTGTTTATCCCAGGACAAGCAGGCATGATATTCTCACATGTGGGTGACGTCATCTACGGAGCCCCGATGCGGAAGCATTTTCAAGCAAACTTGATTGAAGATTTAAGTTTGCTCTGCTGCTCCACGCATGCGTGCCTTCCTGCTCCACTAGGGGGTGCATCCCCTCGTGGTCTCCAGTTCAAAATTTTCCGCGAGCCTAGAAGACGTGTTTTTCAGGCTCTGCCCCAACTGCCTTCTAGCACCGCGATTTTTTCTTGTTTTTTCACGATTAAGTCGCTGTGCGCGAATTCCTTACTTTTTTACTTGATTCCTGCTTCGTTTTCAACGACCCGGAGGCTTCCGTGGCCGCGTGGCTAATCGAGCCGCGGCTACTTTCGATTTAATGTCCGGGCATTTGACCGGCTTTAAAAAGTGCACCCGGTGCGAGCGGCTCCTTTCTCTTACAGATCCGCATCGCCGGTGCATCCTCTGTCTGGGGGCGACTCATCCAACCGACTCCTGCCCCCAGTGCGCTAATTTCCAAAACCGGGCCCTCCGCCGAAGAAAAGCCCGCATGGCGGATCTCTTCACCCCGGACCAACCCTCCACCAAGGCCTCGAGGTCGGCCTCGGCCCCGGATACCTCGGCATCGCCCCGAGACTCGACCCCGAAGCCCTCGGGACAACAGAAAACCTCGGCCCCGGGTAAGTCCCCCCTTCCCTCTTCAGGTTCTATAACAGCGAAGAAGCCAGCCTCGGGGACAACGGCGACGCAGGGCGGAAGCCCCATGCTTACAGCCCCGTCTAAGCCCTCCAAGCCTTCGGGCCGTGCCTCCACCACACGGGAATACTCTGATACGAGGTTGCCCCCGGTGGAGCGCACCGAGGCAGTGGACATGCCTTCGATGCTGTCCGTGCCCGTCTTCCAGGACCTACTCCGAGCGATGATCACGTCGGAGCTGTCCACTGCAATGGCCCAATTTCAATCGGCCTCGACCTCGAATGTGCCAGACCAGGCTGGGCCTCACACCGAACAACCTCGAGGAAAGGTGCGCAACCCTCGCCGCATCCCATCCTCCTCGGACTCCTCGCCGAGACGCCCGAGACGTTCCCCCTCCGCGGACCGCCGAGGGGCAAAACGTCGGGCTAGAACGACAGAAACCTCGAACCGCCGTACCTCCAAGAAGGCCCGAGGTTCACCAACCCTACGAGGCCGTTCTCCCATACCTCGGACGGGACCACTAAGGGTGGCTGAGTTATCACTCTCCAACCCGCGCATCCTCCGAACTCCCCCTCGGACGTATTCTCCGAGGGAGTCCGGATCGAGGTCACCAATCCGACAACGATCGGTACCTCTAACCCCGGCATCTTCTCCGAGGGGCTCCTCGAGACGCCGAAGATCGACAACCCCCGAACACTCTCACAGTGCTTCCCCAACCTCGGAGCATGGATCAGAGCATAAACCTCGATACTCGAGGGAAGCCTCCTTATCCTTCCCCACCCGACGAAGGTCTCGCTCCCCGACCCCGCAAGGGGCTCCGGGGACATCTCGCCCATCCTTCACTCGCTTTGTCCAAGACATGGGCCACGCATTGGACTTAGACCTCCAGTCCGACTCCAGATACTCGAAGGAGTACCTGGCAGAGCTGGATATGCCATCACTGCCCAGAGAGTCCCTTCGCTTACCACCTAACCCGGTACTCCAACAGGCCTTCTTCAGGAACCTGGAGACCCCCTACATGGTCACGGCCGTACCCTCCAAAATGGAAGCCAAGTACCGCACAGTACCTTACCCGGGATTCGAGCAACCACAGCTCTCCCACCAATCGCTGCTAGTTGAATCCTCCTTGAAAAAGGCTCACCCGTCCCGGGTCTCAGCAGCGGTCCCCCCAGGCCGAGAAGGCCGAACCCTGGACAAGTTCGGCAGGAGACTATACCAAAACGCAATGATGGCCTCTAGGGTGCAAAGCTACACTTTCACCTTCACATCATACCTCAAACACCTCATCGGACTATTGAGAGCCTTTGAGACTGACCTACCGGCCTCCCGGCAGGGAACATTCAGCCTGCTTTTAGAGTCCCTCTCCAACCTGCGCCTTCATCTATTCCACGCGGCCTACGATGGCTTCGAACTCTCCTCCAGAGAAGCAGCCTTCGCTATCGTCATGCACCGACTAGCTTGGCTGCGCCTGGTCGACATGGACCCCAACTTACAGGACCGGTTGGCTAACCTCCCCTGCGTGGGAAAGGAATTGTTCGATGACACTATCGAGGCGGCGACAAAACGCCTCTCCGAACATGAACGCTCATTTGCCTCCCTTGTCCGGCAAAAGCGCAAACCGCCAGCGCCCAGGCCATACAGGGCCCCTCCGCGCCGCTACCCACAAAAGTCCACCCCTGCTTTCTCGCGGCCCCCACCCAGACGTCCGCAAGCCCATCACAGGGCCATGCCCAAGTCTCAACCGCCCGCGACCACCAAACCATCCTCGTCCTTTTGACGGGACACGCGGAAGGGGGCAGGCCCCCTCCGCCATAGTCCCAGGCCGCCTTCCCATCGGAGGTCGACTCAAAGCCTTTTACCCTCGCTGGGAGCAACTCACGTCGGACGCATGGGTCCTTGGCGTGATCTCATCAGGGTACTCTCTCAACTTTCGGGCCATTCCCCCGGACAATCCCCCAAGGAATTGCCCTCCCAACCGGACTCAGCTACCTCTACTCCTCTCCGAAGCCCGAGACCTGCTTCGCCTGAGAGCAGTGGAGAAGGTCCCCCCCGGCCAACGGGGGAAGGGCTTCTACTCCCGTTACTTCCTGGTACCGAAAAAAACGGGAGACCTACGCCCAATACTAGACTTGAGACGCCTCAACAAATTCCTGGTACGGGAAAAGTTTCGGATGCTCTCACTACCAACACTCTACCCCCTGATCGACGAGGGCGACTGGCTCTGCTCCCTCGATCTCAAGGAGGCGTACACACACGTCCCAGTGCACCCCGCTCACCGCAAGTTTTTGCGTTTCCAAGTAGGGGACTGGCACCTACAATACCGAGTCCTCCCCTTCGGACTAGCATCATCACCTCGGGTCTTCACCAAGTGCCTCGTGGTGGTAGCAGCAACCTTACGTTCCCAGGGCCTCCAGGTATTCCCCTACCTGGACGACTGGCTAATCAAAGCCCCGTCCAAGGAAGGGGTTATCTCAGCGACCCAACAGACTATTACCTACCTACAAAGTCTGGGGTTCGAAATAAACTTCCCAAAATCTCAACTACGCCCCTCGCAGTCCCTACAGTTCATCGGGGCCACGCTGGACACGGTTCGCCTCCGCTCCTTCCTCCCCCCTCCGCGTCTGGAGGCGTTAGTAAGTCTGAGCCGAAGGATCTCTCTGCTGACCTCAGTATCAGCTCGACAGATGATGACCCTCCTGGGCCACATGGCCTCCACCGTCCATGTCACACCCTTCGCCCGCCTCCATCTGAGAATCCCTCAATGGACCCTGGCGTCTCAATGGCGTCAAGACCGGGACCCGATCGACCGCTCCGTGACAGTGACTCCTTCATTGCAACGATCGCTCCGCTGCTGGGCCGACTCTTCAAATCTTTCCAAAGGTTTGCTCTTACTCACCCCACCCCACAGCAAGGTACTCACCACGGACTCGTCGGAGTACGCTTGGGGAGCCCACCTGGACGGCCTACGCACCCAAGGAATGTGGTCAGCACAAGACCGTCGCTGCCACATCAACGTGCTAGAACTTCGGGCCATCTACCTCGCAGCTGTAGCCTTCCAACATCTGCTCCGCGACCGAGTGGTTCTCATCCGAACCGACAACCAAGTAGCGATGTACTACGTAAACAAACAAGGGGGCACAGGGTCTTGGCCCCTTTGTCGGGAAGCCCTACGCCTCTGGAAATGGGCAATCTCCAACAACACCTTCCTTCGGGCGGTGTACATACAAGGAGAACAAAACTGCCTAGCGGACAGACTCAGCCGCCTCCTCCAGCCACACGAGTGGTCACTACACTCTCAGGCCCTACGAGGAGTGTTCGAACGGTGGGGGACGCCTCAAATAGACCTGTTCGCGTCCCCTCACAATCACAAGCTGCCTCTCTTCTGCTCCCGGATATACTCCCCGGACCGACTCGAGGCCGATGCCTTCCTCCTCGACTGGGAAGGAAGGTTCCTGTACGCGTTCCCGCCGTTTCCTCTGATACTGCGGACCCTTGTCCACCTGAAAACAGTACAAGCCACCCTGATCCTGATTGCCCCTCGCTGGCCACGCCAGCCGTGGTTTTCCCTTCTACTTCAACTCAGTGTCAGAGATCCACTGCCTCTGCCTCTGTTTCCCTCTCTACTGTCACAGGGTCAGGGTTCACTGTTACATCCCAATCTTCATTCTCTTCATCTGAATGCTTGGTTTCTCTCCCCCTGACTGCTCTCCCCGTGTCTCAATCAGTCAAGGAGATATTGGAGGCCTCTAGAAAAACCTCAACGAGAACCTGCTACTCCCAAAAGTGGACCAGATTCTCAACCTGGTGCCCCTCCCACAGCCAGGACCCGGTGTCGGTCCCCGTCCCCCTGGTCCTTGACTATCTACTTCAACTATCTCATTCCGGCCTAAAGACCAACTCCATTCGAGTACACCTCAGTGCGATTGCGGCCTTTCATCAGCCCCTGGAAGGGAAAGCCCTCTCGCTCCATCCCTTAGTCACTCGCTTCATGAAGGGTCTGCTGAACGTCCACCCCCCTCTCAAACCTCCCCCGGTGGTTTGGGACCTTAACGTGGTTCTGGCTCAACTAATGAAACCTCCATTTGAGCCCCTAGACAAATGCCATCCAAAATTCCTCACTTGGAAGGTAATTTTCCTACTCGTGCTCACGTCCGCACGACGGGTTAGTGAGCTACAAGCTCTGGTAGCGGACCCACCCTTCACGGTATTCCATCACGACAAGGTGGTACTCCGCACCCATCCAAAGTTCCTACCTAAAGTAGTGTCTGATTTCCATCTCAATCAGTCCATTGTCTTACCTGTGTTTTTTCCCAAGCCCCACTCTCACCCCGGAGAAGTGGCGCTCCACACTCTTGACTGCAAAAGAGCGTTGGCCTTTTACCTCCAACGCACTCAGCCACACCGGAAAGTCCCACAACTGTTTTTGTCCTTCGACCCAAACCGGTTAGGTCACCCAGTTTCCAAACGCACCTTGTCCAACTGGTTGGCCGATTGCATCTCCTTTTGCTACGCTCAGGCTGGTCTCGCGCTGCATGGTCGAGTTACGGGACACAAAGTCCGAGCAATGGCAGCCTCCGTAGCCTTCCTCAGGTCCACACCTATTGAGGAAATCTGCAAGGCTGCCACGTGGTCTTCGGTTCATACCTTCACCTCCCACTACTGTCTGGACTCCCTGTCCAGAAGCGATGGCCGATTCGGCCAATCGGTGTTGCGAAATCTATTTGCTTAAATCGCCAACTTCCCTCCATCCCTCTTCAGTAAGCTTGGAGGTCACCCACATGTGAGAATATCATGCCTGCTTGTCCTGGGATAAAGCACAGTTACTTACCGTAACAGGTGTTATCCAGGGACAGCAGGCATATATTCTCACAACCCACCCACCTCCCCGAGGTTGGCTTCTTGGCTAGTTAAGTGAACTGGAGACCACGAGGGGATGCACCCCCTAGTGGAGCAGGAAGGCACGCATGCGTGGAGCAGCAGAGCAAACTTAAATCTTCAATCAAGTTTGCTTGAAAATGCTTCCGCATCGGGGCTCCGTAGATGACGTCACCCACATGTGAGAATATATGCCTGCTGTCCCTGGATAACACCTGTTACGGTAAGTAACTGTGCTTTTTCTGCAGTATTTTGTCTTGGTTGTTGGGGAGTATAATAAGAGCAGCGGCATTTGGTTTGACTGGTTTAGCTAGCAAAATGTGGGGATGTTTTTGAAGATTCTTGTTCTAATTGGTATCTAACAGTGTTCACAGGTCTGATCTGGACACTTTGTCTTCTCCATGTGAGAGTGGAGTTGGTATGTTTTTCTTGTTAAGCCTAGTTAGTTTCTGCTTGGCTATTCATCAGACTGTAGATGGGACTGCAGCCCACTTATACTACAATGTGTCTCGGTCGCCACCTGCTGACAGGAACATAATTCCATCCATTCTGTGCTGGTCTGGAGGGACTAAAAGAGAGAAAATTTGCAGGTAAGAACCTAATTTCTCCTTCTTTAACATAACTGCTGTGTCTTTGAGTCTAGCCAGGCTAGTAAAAAATTGAAAGCTGTTCAACTTGCCACCTGTGGGAGAAACAGGTGGTTGCGTTCGTACTTCTCTCATAAGATTCTTCTCAAGGTAGGCGTGCCTTAAGTATTTAGCTCAGTATCTTGCAAGCATTTCCATACTGCAGCACACTAAACTTGAGGTTGTGGCTGGAGGGTCTTTGAACACGCTCAAATGTCAAAGCGATGATTACGTACATGTGTGATGTCATCACATAGACGTCCACGCATGCGTGGAGACCCTTCAGAAGGAGCCCCAAGCTTGTTAACCCTAAAATGATTATGCTGGTGGGGAGGTACGGTGAGGTGCTGGCTGACTTGCCTACATGACATGCTGCTTGCGGCACACTACTTACTGTGCCACAGAACACAGTTTGCAATAAACTGATTTAGTTGAATATTTGGGTTCTTTGTAAGCTCTGGTACGGAAATATTGGATTCCTGGCTATGCACAGGTACCTTATGTAGAATGACATCCACACTCTGCTGATCTCTGCCTCCGTTTGTTGGTAGGAGAACATAACTTAAGTGGGCAGTTACCAAGTAAGTACACCAACTTCCTTGCATCCTTTTCATCCAGTCAATTGTGTGTGTGTAAGAGTGGCTACAATTCATTGACAGAATTGGAGCAACAAAAGTATTAAATGTAGTTATAATAGAAATGTAAATGTTTTCATAATTAATGAAACCAACCTCATAAAGCTATGCTAAAAGAACTTGTGTATTAATAAAATTAAGGTCCGCTAATCTTCTAGGAAAAATAAATTGGGTTTGTTCTTCAATGTGTTGTGTTCAGGTATTTTTTTTCCAGTCTCAAATATTTTTTGCATTTCTCCCCCTCTTTTCGTTTCTTATCAGGTTTTTCTACAGTGTAGCCCAACAGAATGGTTCATATGCAGGTTGCAACTATAATGGCAGCTTGATAGTAAGAACCACAGACAAATCTTAGGCTGCTGTTGACAATGTTTTTGGATATGGGGGTAGTGCTAATTGTTAGGCAGACTGGCATCTATGAAACCCTTAAAATTAAATCTAATGTTTTGCATTTGTGAACTCTACATGCACTTTTTATTGTGATGCAAATGATGCAGCTTGTTCTTGACTTTTTTCAAAGTTTAACACTAAGGTTGTTTTCATAGTGTTTAAGTCAAACAACACAGAGATGGAATGGGTTTTGAAGCATAATAGTCCAAATGAAATTGACAATGATACGGATGGAACTGTACGACTTCGTGGCCTGCCCTTTGGTTGCAGCAAGGAGGAGATTGTTCAGTTTTTCTCAGGTATCTCTAGAAGTTGTAGTTGTCCATATCTAAAATATTTGCAGTTTCAGTCTGATAGTTTTATGCATTTTTAATTCCTATGTAGGCTAAATTTATTTTTTTTGTTTAGCTAAATGGTTTGTGTGGTTTTTTTTTCTTTTGCTTATAATGTTAATGTAGATTGTATAGTTGCAATATAAAACAATATTGAAAATGTTTAACAGTAAAAGATGGTATAGAATTTAACAGTAAAAGATGGTATGTTAATGTATTTAGTGAATACATAGGAAATGTCACAATTAAATGTGTAGATAATGTCATTTGGTGGAAAGTGAACATATTAAATATTGAAAGTATAGATATAGTATTGAGTAGTAATGATTGCTCCTAATGGTAGAACTGGGTGGAGGTAATTAACTTTTGTTAATGGGGGAATTGTTGTAATATTGGGTGATGGGAAATGAAGCTATATGTTAGATTTGTTTAAGTATTATGATAAAATGGGAATGTTTCAGCCTTTAACACTGTTCCCCTTGATGGGGTTATTTGTCCTTGGGTTAAAGGGTTGAGAATCCTGCCAAATGGGATAACATTGACGATGGACTACCAGGGGAGAAGCACAGGGGAGGCCTTCGTGCAGTTTGCTTCAAAGGAGATAGCAGAAAATGCTCTGGGGAAACACAAGGAAAGAATAGGGCACAGGTGGGGATGGAGAGATCGGGATGGCTTTTGAATCTTTTGGGGGGAGGGGGTTTGGGATGGGTTCATAATGCTTTTGGGGGGAGGTGGGGAGGGTGGGGTATTATCTTGATGATCTGTGGGTAGAGATACTTAATATGATTTCAACTTAATGTAAGCCTAAGTATTTGGGGATTGTTTCTCTACATTTATTTAATATATTATATATAGGGGCTTCTGCGTTAAGACCATGCAAGTGCTATAGTATAGAGGAAAATTGTACTAAAATGGTTACTCGATGTTTTAAAATTGATAATTCAGTTAGTCACTTGTATATCAGAGACTTCTGTTTTAAAAATTGAGGCGTCTTAAGCTGATGTAAACACACGTAAATATGTGTTTACGTATGAACTTAACAGTTGGATAATTTTGTAATTTAGTGTGATCAAATAATGTAAGTAATGCTAAATTATATTCCTTGAAAACCTTTATATAGATATATTGAAATCTTCAAAAGTAGTAGAAATGAAATCAGAGGATCTTACGATCCACCAAGAAGGTTAATGGGGCAGCGACCTGGACCATATGATAGACCTTTGGCAGGACGAGGTGGTTATTACGGTGCTGGACGTGGTAACATGTATGACAGAATGCGTGGAGGTGGTGGTGGATATGGAGGTGGTAAGTGCCTAATTACCTAGTCTCTAGAGATAAAGGGATCGCAAATGTTTCACATAACAGGTGTACAATGTTCTGTTTTGACATTTTTAGAGCAAGCACGTAACCAGGATACCTAATTCAATCAGGTTAAACTGATCTAGACAGTGCAGAGATTGAATATATGAAATATCCCCCAATCAGTACAGATGTCTACAGATTTTACTCAAAACTGAAATCAATTACTACTCTACTGCTTACTTTTCAAAGTAACCCATGGTATGGCCCCCAATTACCTGAACAACCGTCTTTGCCGCTACCGACTACCCAGATCAAGAAGAACTCAGAATCTTTTCACCTTCCTCCCTCATAATGGTACCCGACGTAAGAAACTTTACGACAGCCTTCTAGCAACTCAGGCAGCGAAAATTGACCCCACCATCACCAAACTGATGATCAAAACAACAGACATCAAAATGTTTCGGAAAGAAATCAAAACATTTCTTTTCAAAAAACACGTCCTTACTTAATATTCCCGTCCCCAATCGCACATGCACTCTCCCCAGCAAATAACACACTAGTCATCCCCTTGAACCTTATTTACGAAAAATATCCAAACTCCTATATAAGCATCTCCCTTAGGTATCCATTTAACCTTCTCCTAAATAAGCATCTCCCTTAGGTATCCACTTAACTGATTCCTTCAAAGTTAGGTATCTTTTTTCAGTTGCCTATATTGTTTTCCCCACTGAACCTTGTAACTACTTGAACCCTGTCAAGTTATTCTATCGATAAATCCAGATATCTTATACTTGTATTTCTATACCACAACATGTAATTTACTTAAATCGTTGTAATGTAATTCTCTCGGTAATGTCCTGATCTCTTTTAACTGTAATCCGCTTAGAACCGCAAGGCACAGGTGGAATAGAAATCACAAATGTAATGTAATGTAATTACTGTAGTTATATATGTGCTTATTGAAACAGTGTCAAACTGCAGTCCAATGAGTACAAAAACCTCAGCGCTTACATTATACACGGATCATTCCATGTCGTGTGGTTCAATATTGACTCATCTCCACTTGACCTACTACAAATTGAATAAAAATTTGTGTGAATGTTCCCTATATATTCAAATGAAACCATGTAAAATTTTTCTGCTGGATCTCTATTGGTTTGTGACCCAGAGGCTGTCAAATGTAGGTCACTCTGGGAGTACTGTGCTCTACATAGCACAAAATGGCAACTTCTTTAGCAACTCTCCAGACCGGTATAGCTGAAATAGGAATCTTACAGAAGAGTATATATCTTATGACCAGCAGGTGGAGACCAAAGTGCTCATTGCTCCATACACTAGCTAACTAAAAGAAAAGTGCTGGTTAGTTAAAAAATACAGTAGTTTACATTAAATTTAAATGGAAAGCAACCCTTCAGACTGGCACTGGCTCAGGATTTTTTTTTTTCTCACAGAACAGACTCCACTGGCTCTCAAAGCAGTATGCCTTACTTGAAATTGGGGCAAGGCTTATTGCTGAGGCACCTCTAAAAAAATGTTGGGGAGCTGGAGAAAAGGGGGGGGGAGGGACCCAGCATGCGGCCTGCCGGGTTTGACACCCCCGAGGTCGGACGGACCCCCAAATTGGGTCCACCCAAGCTCAATCTGGCACCAAAAAGGGGACAAGAAGCCCTAAAATTCTAATAGCCCTACCAAGGGAGATGGGTACAACTCACTCACACCTGCTGGAGATTAAAAGAAGACTGAGGGAATAAGGTGGAATAATCTATTATCCCAGGACAAGTAGTCGGGTATTCTCACATAGGGCTGACGTCACCTATGGAGCCCGGATGCGGATTCTTCACAAGCAGACTTGCTTGAAGAAACTCGAAGTTTCGAGTCGCCCGCACCGCTCATGCGCGTGTGCCTTCCCTCCCAGCGCAGGGCGAATCTTCTCAGTTTTCCGCGGAGCCAAGAAGTCCGTCTTTGACTCTGCAGTTTAATTTCGTTCCTTTGTGCCTTCTCTGAACTGCGATTTGTATTTTTTTCCTCACAAATCGCTGTTCTTATTTTATTTCTTTTATATTTAGTAAAAAAAAAAAAATTTTTCTTCCGTCAGTTTTTCGGGACAAGCCGCTCGGCTGCAGCCCGAGGGGTTCGATCTTGCGGCAGCTATTTTTCCATCTATGTCCCGGCCTGCCATGGGCTTCAAGAGGTGTAGCAAGTGTCAGCGCGCGATCTCTTACGGACCCTCACGGACGCTGCCTCAAGTGCCTTGGGCCGAAACATCATCCTAGGTCGTGCTTACCTTGCCAAACACTTCAGCCTCATGCTTTCAAGCGTCGTATTTTGGTGGACAAGCTCTTCGAGATGGAGTCTTCTACTGATCCCTCGACTTCGAAGGCATCCTCTGCCTCGACTCCTGCCGAGGCCCCTCCTGCGCCTACTGCTTCCACCTCGAGCCTCATCAGACCTTCGTCGTTTGCAGCAGCTCTTTCTTCTACGTCATCTGCTGTATCTTCCCCTGTTTCCTCAGGTCAGATAGCTCAGCAGTCGGTTCCACTGGTAGTGATTAAAGTGTCTAAGATTCCCAGGTCAAAGCACACTCGCACTACTTAGAAGGAACCTCCAGCCAAAGCAGGTGGCCGGTTTCAGACGCAGATTCATCCTTGCCGGCTTCTTTCCAGACCATGTTAGAGAAGCAGTTTATGCAGTTCCTTACTAACATGGGACCCAAACTGCTTCCTCTTATCCAGCCTGGGCAGACTCCCGCGAGGTCGAGCCGCTTCCTTTGCCCCAGTCTGAACTTACACACTCTTTGCAGGGAGCAGTCTCTGCAAGTGTCTGGTCTGGCATCCAAGCATATGAAGCAAGGAGCAGATTCTTTGCGAGTGCCTCGACAGGAATCTTCACACTCTATACAAGGAGCAAAGTCCTTGGGAGTGCATCGAGTTTCCTCCACCAAGCCTCTGGAGTTTCGATCTACAGCCTCTAGTCCTATTCATCCGATGGCATTGGCTGCTCTCGTCTCCGAGGCGAAGTCTCCTCGATCTTCGAGATCTGGTTCCAGACCAGTTCTCACCGACGTTCGAGGCCTTCATCGAGGCATCCTTCCAGGCATAGTTCTTCCTCTCAAGACAGACCATCTTCCTCTAAGCCTCGACCTACTCCAACCTCGACCATACCACCGACTCCTCATTTGAGATCCCCGATGTCGGACCTCGAGGATATCCCGGTTTCGATTGCCTCGTCCAAGTCACCAGGTTCCTTTGATGCCTTTTTCCCTGACGAAGCTTCATCTTCGACCCAGGCTGCCTCAATGTCCTCGAGTCCTTCTTGAGGCAAAGCATTAGCAGATCAGCTATCTTTCTCATCTTTCCTTTGTCAGATGGCTGTGGACTTGGATCTTCAATTGGATACTGGCTCCAAATACTCTAAGAAATATCTAGAAGTCATGCATCTTCCTCAGCCTCCTGCTGAGTCTCTTAAGCTTCCACTTCATAAGCTTTTGAATCAGACGTTTGGTCGATGCATGGAAACACCTTTCTCAATACCAGCTGTTCCAGGCAAATTGGACTCTAGGTATAAAACTGTGCATCGCAAAGGATTTGACAACTCAGTTATCTCATCAATCCCTCATTGTTGAGTCCTCCTTAAAGAGGTCCCATCATTCCAAGGTTTATGCCACCGTTCCTCCTGGAAGGGAAGGGAAAACTATGGACAAATTCAGACGTCGCATTTATCAAAATGCTATGATGTCCTCCAAAGTCCTCAATTATAATTTTCAATTTATCACTTATTTTGAATTTCTCATTTCTTTATTCTCCTCCAGTCATCTTATGATGCATTCGAGTTGTCTGCTCGAGCAGCTGCTTGCTCTGTGGCTATGCGTCGTCTTGCCTGGCTTCATATCATTGACATGGACCCTAATCTTCAAGACCGCTTAGCTAATATTCCTTGTGCAGGCAATGACCTCTTTGATGAATCTATCGAGGCAGCCACCAAGAAGTTGTCTGAACATGAAAAATATTTCGCTTCTATTGTCAGACCTAAGCTCAAGCCAACTCCTGCCAAGTCTACATGTCCTCCTCCCATTTACCAGAGGCGTTTTGCTCCAAGGGCGGCTCCTTATACTCGCCCCTCTCCTAAGAAACAGCAACCTCAGAAGCAACAAAAACCTCAACCTTCTACTGCACCTAAGGCCTCCCAGCCTTTTTGACTGTTTACAACAGAGCATAACCTCCACCGTTCTGACTCTGTCTCATTTTCCCCCTATAGGAGGTCGTCTCCATTAATTTTAAGATCGATGGATATTAATTACGTCTGACCTCTGAGTGCTTACCATCATCATGGAAGATTACTCTCTTCATTTTACTCAAGTTCCACCAGAGCTTCCTCCAAGAGAGTATCCTTCCAATCCATCCCAGACCGCCCTTCTTCTTCAGGAAGCTCAAGCTCTGCTTTGTCTCCATGCCATCGAACCAGTTCCCTTGGAGCAGCAAAACAGGGCAAGGCTTATTGCTGAGGCACCTCTAAAAAAATGTTGGGGAGCTGGAGAAAAGGGGGGGGGAGGGACCCAGCATGCGGCCTGCCGGGTTTGACACCCCCGAGGTCGGACGGACCCCCAAATTGGGTCCACCCAAGCTCAATCTGGCACCAAAAAGGGGACAAGAAGCCCTAAAATTCTAATAGCCCTACCAAGGGAGATGGGTACAACTCACTCACACCTGCTGGAGATTAAAAGAAGACTGAGGGAATAAGGTGGAATAATCTATTATCCCAGGACAAGTAGTCGGGTATTCTCACATAGGGCTGACGTCACCTATGGAGCCCGGATGCGGATTCTTCACAAGCAGACTTGCTTGAAGAAACTCGAAGTTTCGAGTCGCCCGCACCGCTCATGCGCGTGTGCCTTCCCTCCCAGCGCAGGGCGAATCTTCTCAGTTTTCCGCGGAGCCAAGAAGTCCGTCTTTGACTCTGCGTTTAATTTCGTTCCTTTGTGCCTTCTCTGAACTGCGATTTGTATTTTTTTCCTCACAAATCGCTGTTCTTATTTTATTTCTTTTATATTTAGTAAAAAAAAAAAATTTTTCTTCCGTCAGTTTTTCGGGACAAGCCGCTCGGCTGCAGCCCGAGGGGTTCGATCTTGCGGCAGCTATTTTTCCATCTATGTCCCGGCCTGCCATGGGCTTCAAGAGGTGTAGCAAGTGTCAGCGCGCGATCTCTTACGGACCCTCACGGACGCTGCCTCAAGTGCCTTGGGCCGAAACATCATCCTAGGTCGTGCTTACCTTGCCAAACACTTCAGCCTCATGCTTTCAAGCGTCGTATTTTGGTGGACAAGCTCCGTTACTTCCTTGTTCTGAAGAAGACGGGCGATCTGTGACCCATTCTGGATCTCAGGGCTCTCAATAAATTTCTAGTCAAAGAAAAGTTTTGAATGTTGTCCCTGGCATCCCTTTATCCCCTTCTCGAGCAGAACGACTGGTTATGCTCTCTGGATCTCAAGGAGGCCTATACTCATATCCCCATTCATCCGGCCTCCCATCAGTACCTCAGATTTCGGGTGGGGAATCTGCATTATCAATACAGAGTACTACCATTCGGCCTGGCCTCGTCTCCCAGAGTGTACACCAAGTGCCTCGTAGTGGTAGCAGCAGCTCTAAGGAATCATGGTCTTTAGGTGTTTCCCTACCTCGACGACTGGCTCATCAAAGATTCCACGTTTCAAGGGGTTATTGTAGCGACCCGACAGACTACCTACAAAATTTGGGATTCGAGATCAATTTTCCCAAATCTCAGTTTCAACCCTCACAGACTTTACAATTCATTGGAGCTGTTCTGGACACTGTCTAACTCAGAACATTCCTTCCGCAACAACGACTGGAAGCTCTTCTTCAACTCTGTCACACAGTGTGTTCCCGCTCTTCCATCTCAACGAGACTCATGATGGTACTTCTGGGTCACATGGCCTCTACAGTACACGTGACTCCTTTTGCCAGACTTCACCTCGGAATTCCTCAGTGATCCCTGGCATCTCAATGGACGCAGGTTTGCGACCCTCCTTCTTGACACATTTCAGTCACTCCTTCATTGAAGAAGTCTCTCCGTTGGTGGTTGCTCTCTTCCAATCTTTCCAGAGGCTTGCTTTTTCAAACGCCCCCTCATCAGAAGGTCCTTCGACCTATGCTTTGGGCGCTCATCTCGATGGTCTCCGTACACAAGGCCACTGGACTAGTACGGATCGTCAATGTCACATCAATCTGTTGGAACTCAGAGAGATTTTCAAGGCTCTCAACGCTTTTCAACATCTTCACGACCAGGTAGTCCTCATCAGGACGGACAACCAAGTCGCCATGTACTATGTCAACAAACAGGGAGGGACGGGATCTGCCTCCCTGTGTCAAGAAGCTCTGAAGATTTGGGACTGGGAAATCCGCCATAACACCTTCCTCAAAGCTATCTACATTCAAGGGGCGAAGAATTGCTTGGCGGACAACTTAAGTCGTCTTCTGCAACCTCACGAATGGACTCTCCATTCCTCGCCTCTTCATCACATTTTTTATCATTGGGGAACGCCTGATAGACCTCTTTGCGGCTCCCCACAACTACAAACTGCCTCAGTTCTGCTCCAGGATATATTTTCATCGCCTCGAGGCAGATGCTTTTCTGGAATGGACAAATCTTTTCCTATATGCATTTCCTCCATTTCCTCTCATTCTCAAGACTCTAGTCAAGTTGAAGAACGATCATACCACTATGATTCTAATAGCTCCTTGGTGGCCGAGACAACCTTGGTACTCCCTTCTACTTCAGCAACAGGGAGCCATACCTTCTACCAGTTTTTCCTTCTCTGCTTACAAAGAGTCAAGGATCTCTGTTTCATCCCAACCTGCAGTCTCTACACCTGACAGCTTGGTACCTCTCAACATAACCCCTCTTCAGTTTTCTCAATCTGTAAGAGACGTTTTAGAGGCTTCTGGACTGTTTACCACTAGACAATGCTATCTACATGGTGTTTTTCTCATCATAAGGAGCCTCAACATTCCTCATTATCTTCTGTTTTGGACTATCTTTTGCACTTATCCAATTCTGGCCTCAAGTTTACATCTATCCGAGTCCATCTCAGAGCAATTGCGGCTTTCCATCAGCCTATTGAAGGGAAACCACTCTCTGCTCATCCGGTGGTTTCTAGATTCATGAAAGGACTTTTCAATGTCAAATCTCCTCTCAAACCGCCTCCTGTGGTTTGGGACCTCAATGTTGTCCTTACTCAACTCATGAAGCCTCCATTTGAACCAATTGATAAGGCTCATCTGAAGTATCTCACTTGTAAAGTGATGTTTCTCATTGCCCTCACTTCTGCTTGACGAGTCAGTGAGCTGCAAGCTTTAGTTGCTGACCCACCATTCACGGTGTTCCATCATGACAAAGTGGTTCTTCGTACTCATCCTAAATTCCTCCCTAAAGTGGTCTCACAATTTCATCTCAACCAATCCATCGTTCTTCCAGTGTTTTTTCCAAAGCCTCATTCTCATCTTGGAGAATCAGCTCTTCATACTCTGGACTGTAAACGTGCTTTGGCCTTCTACTTGGAACGCACCAAACCACACAGAACTGCTCCTCAACTTTTTGTTTCCTTCGATCCAAATAAGTTGGGACATCCTATTTCTAAGCGTACCATCTCCAACTGGATGGCGGCTTGTATCTCATTCTGCTATGCCCAGGCTGGATTACCCCTTCACAGTAAAGTCACAGCCCATAAAGTCAGAGCAACGGCAGCTTCAGTAGCTTTCCTCAGATCTACACCTATTGAGGAAATTTGTAAGGCTGCTACTTGGTCCTCGGATCATACCTTCACTTCTCACTATTGTCTGGATACTTTCTCCAGACGGGATGGACAGTTTGGCCAAACAGTATTACAAAATTTATTCTCCTAAATTGCCAACACTCCCACCATCCCATTCTGTTTAGCTTGGAGGTCACCCATATGTGAGAATACCTGCCTGGGATAAAGCACAGTTACTTACCGTAACAGGCGTTATCCAGGGACAGCAGGCAGCTATTCTCACAACCCACCCACCTCCCCTGGTTGACTTCTCTGCTAGCTATCTGAACTGAGGAGACGCGCTCTGCGCTGGGCGGGAAGGCACTCGAAGCTTTGAGTTTCTTCAAGCAAGTCTACTTGTGAGGTGTCCGCACCCGGGCTCCGTCAGTGAAGTCACTCATATGTGAGAATAGCTGCCTGCTGTCCCTGGATAACACCTGTTACAGTAAGTAACTGTGCTTTATGTACAGTTCCAAAGTTTTGTTTGTCTCCACCTGCTGGTCATTGTAAGATATATACCCATCTGTAAGATTCCTATTTCAGTTATACCGGTCTGGAGAGGCTAAAAGAAAGAAAATTAGTAGGTAAGAACCTATTCTTTAGCACTCTCCAGACCAGTAGAGGTTAACTTTACGATTGGGTATATATCTAATCATGACCAGCAGGTGGAGACTGAAAACAAAACTTTGGGACAGTATATCCTAGCCCCTCCTCTCTATTTCCCTCAGTCTTCTTTCAGTCTCCAGCAGGTGTTGAGTGATCTGTACCCATCTCCCTTGGTAGGGCTGTTGGAATTTGTTTAGAGGTTTATTGTCCCTGTTTTTAGCCGGACGGAGCTTGGACGGACTCTGTTTGGGGGTTCGTCCGACCTCGGGGGTGTCAAACCCGGCGGGTCACGAGCGGGGTCCCTCCCCCCACTTCCTCCACCTCCCCATATTTTTTTAGAGGAGCCTCAGCAGTAAGCCTTGCCCCCTAAATCAAGCAAGGCATATTGCTTCGAGAGCCTGTGGAGTCTGTTCTGTAAAAAAAAAAAAAAAAAAAAAAAATCCTGAGGTAGTGCTGGTCTGGAGGGTTGTATCCCTTTAAGAAAACTGTATTTTACTGTATTTTTTCAACTAACCGGCACTTTTTTACAGCTAGGTCGCGTATGGAGCAATGAGCACTTCTAAAGGGAAAAAGTGCTCATTGTGCTCCAGACGCGAGGCACTCGCGGCCGGCCTGTGCAAGCGGTGTTCAGGCCGGTGCGGTGGAGGAGCTCCGTCGGCAGCGGCTGCAGGCGCCCAGAGCTCCCCGCCGATGGTGCCTCGCGAGTCGGCAGGGAACGGTGGAGAAGCCCGGTCTTCTCCGTCCGCCCACGGAGGGATTCCCCGAGCCGCCGACGGTCGGGCTTTAGAGGATTCCCTCTCAGCTGATATTTTGACAGCTGATGCCGGCTTGCCTGTTTTAGCGGCTGAGACTATTCAGGTCTCTCAGCCGCTTCAGGCTGTGGAGGGAGCTGTTTTGGCGGGAAAGACGCCATCTTCTCTGTCTGGCCCCTCCATTTTGTCTTCCACCTCAGGTGACCTTCCCCCTGTTTTGTCTAAGCAGGGGCAGGTTTCTGCTGGGTCCCCTGCTGTGGCAGGGAGTCCCTTGGGACCCTCGGGGGGTTTTTCCCCTGATTTTTTCTTTTCATTATGCAAAGCCTATTTTCAGGCGGCTGGGGGTCCCGGTTGCGCCCAGGGGGTCTCGGGGGGTGGGGTTTCCTCCGCGCTCCCTGCGGCTTTGCCTCTCTCGTCTGACGTGACGTCCCCTCCGCCGCCTCTCTTGTCCAAGCGTCCGCGGGTGTCGTGGGACGAGGATTTGTGGTCGGAGGAACGTGTCGGTATGGAGGAGGACCTGGACCCTTCTGAGGAATTCCAGGACCCTCTGGAGGGGACGGAAGCTGGCGGCGGGTTGTCGGGTTTCCCGTTCTCCAGTGACGAGGCGTCCGTGGTGCGCCTTTTTCAGAGAGATGAGCTGCCTGACCTTATTCAACAGGTTTCTTCGGCTTTGCGTTTTGAGGACGCGCCGCCGGAGACTCCGCGTGTGGGGGACCCTCTGTTACGAGGGATCCGTTCCGTTTCCCGCTCTTTTCCTATGCATCAGGATATTCGGGATATTATTCTTGAGCAGTGGAAAACGCCGGAGACGCCGTTTCGGCTGGCGCGCAGCATGGCTCGCCTGTATCCCATTCCTGAAGGGGATCGGGCTACGTTAGCTTCGCCAGTCGTGGATGCGGTGGTCTCGGCTATTTCCAAGCGGCATACCGTGCCTGTTGAGGGCGGTTCTGCCTTGCGGGACTCTGAGGAGCGCAAATTGGAGAACATCCTTAAGCAAAATTTTCAAGTCTCTGCTTTTGGGGTCCAGGCGGCTATTTGTGGGGGACTGGTCGCTCGCGCCGTGTTTCGGTGGGCGGAGCGGGTCTTGGATCGAGAGTCTGACGACTGGTCTCTGGTGGATCAGGAGGTAGCAAAGATTGAGATGGCTGCCTCATTCCTCTCGGATGCTCTGTATGACTTGGTGCGGATCTCGGCTAAGTCCATGGCTTTTGGCGTGGCCGCAAGGCGTGTGTTGTGGCTGCGCGCTTGGGCGGCGGATGCTGCGTCCAAAGCTAAGCTTACTAAATTTCCCTTTCGGGGGTCATTTTTATTTGGAGAGGACTTGGATAAGTTAATTCAGACTCTGTCGGACTCGAAAGTTCCCCGTTTGCCGGAGGACCGTGCCCGCCCGGCGTCTCGGGGGGGTGCGGCCCGGGGGCGTTTGCGGGAATTTCGCAAGTATCGCCCTGGGCGTGGGGCTGCTTCTTTCCAGTCTCCGGGGTTTTCCCGGGGTCGGTTCTTCCAGCGCATGCAGCCCTTTCGGGGGGCCCGTCGGGGGGCAGGGAACCCCTCCGCCGGTTCCCCCGCTTCCCGTCCTGCACAATGACGCCTTGCCGGCGCCCCCCTTGGTTCCGGTGGGGGCCCGGCTGCGCGACTTTTTTCCCAAATGGGCCGAGATCACGTCCGATCAGTGGGTCCTGGAGGTGGTGCGGGACGGTTATGCCCTGGAGTTCGCCCGCTCTCTGCCGGATTTTTTCCTCGCTTCTCCGTGTCAGACTCCGGGGAAGAAGCAGGCTTTTCGCCAGACCCTTCAGCGCTTGCTAGATCTCAGGGCAGTAGTTCCGGTGCCCCCCCCGGAGTGGGGCACGGGCAGGTACTCTATTTACTTTGTGGTGCCCAAGAAGGAGGGGACTTTTCGGCCCATCCTCGATTTGAAAGGGGTCAACAGGGCTCTCAAGGTTCCCTCTTTCCGTATGGAAACGCTGCGGTCGGTCATTCTGGCGGTTCAGCCGGGGGAGTTTCTCACTTCTCTCGATCTGACGGAGGCCTACTTGCATGTTCCTATTCGGACCTCTCATCAGCGTTTCCTGCGCTTTGCGATCTTGGGTCGGCACTATCAGTTCTGTGCGCTTCCCTTTGGGCTGGCCACGGCTCCCCGGACGTTCACCAAGGTGATGGTGGTCGTCGCGGCAGCCTTGCGGTCGGAGGGCATTCTGGTACACCCCTACCTGGACGACTGGTTAATTCGGGCCAAGTCGTTGCAGGAAAGCTACCGGGTTACGGCTCGGGTGGTGGAGTTTCTCCGGTCGCTGGGCTGGGTGGTCAACCTTTCCAAGAGTCGGTTGGTTCCGGCTCAGCGTCTGGAGTACCTCGGGGTGCTGTTCGACACCTCCTTGGGGCAGGTCTTCCTCCCAGAGGCCCGGGTGAGCAAATTGCAGTCTCAGATTCGCCTGCTTTTGGCGTCCCGGTGTCCTCGGGCGCGAGATTTCCTCCAGGTCCTGGGGTCGATGGCGGCGTCCCTGGACGTGGTGAGGTGGGCGCGGGCCCACATGCGTCCTCTTCAGTATGCTCTGCTCCGGAGGTGGTCTCCCCAGAGGCACGGGATGGATGTTCCGGTTCCCCTGCGAGGCTTGGCGCGCTGCAGTCTGCGTTGGTGGCTCCGGACCCCTCACCTAGTTCAGGGGGTGGGTCTGGATCTTCCGCAGTGGACGGTGCTCCTTACGGATGCGAGTCTCCTGGGTTGGGGGGCCCAGTGTCTGGGTCACTCTGCTCAGGGAACCTGGTCCACGGAGGAGGCCTCCTGGTCGATCAACGTGTTGGAGACCAGGGCGGTCCGGCTGGCGCTGTTGGCTTTCCACTCCCTTTTGTTGGGCAAGTCGGTCAGAGTCCTGTCGGACAATGCCACGGCAGTGGCTTATGTCAATCGTCAGGGGGGCACCAAGAGCACTCTGGTGGCGCAGGAGGCGGCTCGGCTCATGGTTTGGGCGGAGTCGCATCTTCTGGACCTCTCGGCCTCTCACATTGCCGGGGTAGAAAACGTTCAGGCGGACTTCCTCAGTCGTCACTTCTTGGATCCGGGAGAGTGGTGTCTCGGCGCCGAGGCGTTTCAGTTGCTAGTGCGTGCTTGGGGGCAGCCCCTGATGGATCTGATGGCTACAAGTGGCAACGCCAAAGTACCCCGCTTCTTCAGTCGTCGCAGGGACGGTCTGGCCGAGGGTCTGGATGCTCTGGTCCAACCGTGGCCAACGGAGGGGCTGTTGTATGTGTTCCCTCCTTGGCCATTAGTAGGCAGAGTACTGCTTCGCATTGTTCGCCATCCGGGGCTGGTGGTCTTGGTGGCTCCGGATTGGCCTCGTCGTCCGTGGTATGCGGATCTGGTGAGGCATCTGGTGGCGGATCCTCTTCCTCTGCCTCTCGAGTGCGATCTTCTGACGCAGGGTCCCATTCCCATGTTCGACCCGTCTCCCTTTTGTCTTACGGCTTGGCTCTTGAAAGGGGCCGCCTGAGTAAGAAGGGATATTCCGACAAGGTGATCTCTACACTTTTGGGGTCCCGGAGGCTTTCTACCTCTCGGGCTTATGTACGGGTTTGGCGTCTGTTTGAGGAATGGTGCCGAGCGCGGGGAGTGGTCTCCTTTCGCGCTTCTCTGCCTAACATTCTGGAGTTTTTGCAGGATGGCCTGGATAGGGGCCTGGCCTGGTCTTCTCTTCGGGTTCATCTGGCGGCCCTGTCGGCTTTTCGGGGGCTGGTGACAGGTCAGCGTTTGTCAGCCATTCCTGATGTGATTCGCTTTCTTAGGGCGGCCAAGTTGCTCAGGCCTCCCATAAGGCCCTCGATTCCCTCTTGGGATCTCAATCTGGTTCTCTCTGTTCTAGTGCGCCCTCCTTTCGAGCCGTTGGATGGCTGTTCGTTGAAGGACCTTACGCTGAAGTCGGTCTTTTTGGTGGCCATTACTTCCGCTAGACGGGTGTCGGAGCTACAGGCTTTCTCTTGTAGGGCTCCCTTCCTGGAGTTTTCAAAGGAGCGGGTTGTTTTGCGGCCTGTTCCTTCCTTTCTGCCGAAGGTAGTTTCTCCTTTTCATGTCAATCAATCGGTGGTCCTCCCGGTCTTGGGTAGTCGGGAGGGTTCTTCTGAGCAACGACAGCTGCGCAAGTTGGATGTCGGTCGGGTCCTCCATGCTTATGTGCAGCGGACCCGGGATTTTCGGAGCTCCGATCATCTCTTTGTGCTTCTGGCGGGTCCTCGTCGGGGGGCTGGCGCTTCTAAGGCTACTATTGCGCGCTGGATCAAGGAGACGATCGCTTCCGCTTATCTTCTGAGTCAGAAGCCGGTTCCGGAGTTTCTCAAGGCTCATTCCACTAGGGGTCAGGCGGCTTCTTGGGCTGAGTCGTCGCTCGTGCCTCCGGTGGATATTTGTAAGGCTGCGGTTTGGTCCTCCTTGCATTCATTTGTTCGGCATTATCGGGTAGATGTTCAGGCGCGTCGGGACGCGGTGTTCGGTGAGCGTGTTCTGGTATCGGCCCTTCGGGGGTCCCGCCCGTGAGAGGGACTGCTTTGGTACGTCCCAATCGTAAAGTTAACCTCTACTGGTCTGGAGAGTGCTAAAGAAGGAGAAATTAGGTTCTTACCTGCTAATTTACTTTCTTTTAGCTTCTCCAGACCAGTAGAGGTCCCCACCCTGTCTGTTGTTGTTGTTGTTGGGGCTGTTGCGCGGGCAGTTTTTGGTTTTTGCTGCGGGTTCTAGTATTTTTCTAGGGCCGGGGAGAATTGAAGAACAGCGGCTGTGGCTCGGCTGGCTTAGCTGGCGAGCTGTGGGGACCTTCTTCCTTCGGGAATTTCTCCTCTGCATTTTCCAACAGCATTTTTTGGGTATGTTATTGGTTACTCCTTTCGGAGTATTGTTTTTTCTCTCTGTTGTTTCCAGTTCTTGGTTCTGCTTGGCTATTCGGCAGACTGAGGGAAATAGAGAGGAGGGGCTAGGATATACTGTCCCAAAGTTTTGTTTTCAGTCTCCACCTGCTGGTCATGATTAGATATATACCCAATCGTAAAGTTAACCTCTACTGGTCTGGAGAAGCTAAAAGAAAGTAAATTAGCAGGTAAGAACCTAATTTCTCCATTTCTCCATTGTCCAGTCAATACAGCCCAACAAAATCTCCAAGAGAATTGAAATTTTGTGGATTAATATAATCTCTGGCACTAACTTCATGCGCAAAGTTTGGAGTGTGACATTAGTATACCTCCCCTTATATCAGCCAGCAAAGTAGGTAAAAAATGTTACAAAAGAAATTTAATGCCTACTTTGACTCATTGCTTCTGACCTGTATTTTGATTCAAGTCATAACTGTACCTGCAGTCATGGCACATGACATGCACATAGGATTTGTATTTGCATTAAGAGGCTTTGCATCCAGTTGGAAACAAAGATATAATTACACAAAGAAATAATAGCACTTTCCATTGCAATAGGGATGATAAGCTATACAGTAGGATTATCCATCTAATCTCGCCAGCAATTGTAGAAGGTATCCAGAGCTTTTCAGTTCTTCCTCCCTCCCAGCAGGCTCTGTTGCTCCCTCAGTTCTTCCTTGTGCAAATCAGCTGAAAGATGTTAGTTTAATCTGCTCTGCTTACTCTATTTTGTGGGGAGGTTTTGCAGTATTTTTTGAGGTAGTTCACAGGCTTTTTTTTTTTTTTTTTTGGCATTGCAGAGTCCCTGTTCTTCTCGGAGAAGATGCAGGCATTTGGGTTTTCAGCTGGCAGGTTAATCCCTTGGGGACCTGTTTCAGCCAGCCTGCAGAAGATTTCTGGAGCATGGGGTTCCCTGCCCTCAGCACTTGCATCCTTGACTTGGTCAGGAGCTTGAGCACAAACTGTTAGGCACTAGTGGTGGTCTGCCAGGGTGCCGAGCTGCGGTCCACCTCCCAGATTTGCCAGTCTGAGGCAGTTTCTTATCCTGGTCCAGTTACATTTCAGGGAGCTGAATGCAGGCTGCAGTTTTCCCCTCGGCACATGGTCTGTGAGTACAGATTGCGACAGCCTAAGTGGAAAATCAGAGTGGGGATGGGAGTCTGAAAATTTTTTGTATAATTGTTTATTTGTAGCCAGCAGTACACACAGTGGTAATGCCATACACAGGTAAATTTAAAGATACACCTGCCAACCAGCTCATATCATACAATAGTAACATCTAAAAAAAAGAATACCACTGACAGTACTGCCATAAAAGTTAAACCTCCTCTAAATCTCTAAAGACCCATTGGTAATATCAGATAGACTGTACATGTGCTATTTGTTAGAAGGATATCATATACAGAAGAGCTAACCAAAATAAACCATTCCCCCAAAATCATGGTATTAGAGAATGATGCCTGGAAAAAAATTGTTCCTCCCCCTGCAAACTGTCCCTTTCCCTGCAGACTCTCTGATTCCATCCAAACAAGTCTTAAATAGCTATTTTATATTGAAATCATTTTATTTAAGTATAAAAAGGAATAATATGCTGTACAACTGTCATTGTTTGTCACTTCTCCAGACCGGTACAGCCTTCACTGATGGGTAAAGCCTCACTATAACCAGCAGGTGGAGACTGAGATCAAACTTTTGGTTATAGTACTTAATAGCCTTTCCTCCTACTATCTAACAGTCTTCTCTGTCTCCAGCAGGTTGTAGATGAGCTGTGCCATTCTCCCCTTGTTAGGGCTGTTTGAATTTGTTTAGGGTCGCCTTTTTTCTGACTTTTTCACAGTTGCTTGGACGCTTGTACTCTGTTGGATTGGTGACCCCTGATGCAAGAGCTTATATTAGCCGAAACATAGTACTGTGTTGGGTCTATGTTACTTACTGTACATCCTAGATTAAAATAAACAAGGCTTTGACTCGTACCACTGGCTCTTGTGGATTGCTAATTGTTCATTCCCACTGCTTTCTCTGTTGTACGGTATTTGTGGGATCTTGTTCTGTTGGACTCTTCTTGTGGTACCGATATCGGCAAGGCATATGGGTCATTCCATGTCAAGTGGACCAATACTGAAAACCGCCCAAGCTCGACCCCCTTGAAATCCAACCAAATTTTACAGGGGTGTTGTCAATGGTCTCAAATGATACTCTGCAAAAAATTTTTGGATCTAACTTAATTTGGTAAGGAGCTAGGGGTAGTTAAACAAAGCAATCGATCCACTCCATGTCTCGTGTGACCTAAAACGCCAACTTTGCTTAAGCACTGCAGCAGAAGGAAACTACCTAGGAGTCTGAAATTTTGCAGTTTGGTACAACAGCTTGGGACAAGTTTCTGTGCCAAGTTTGAAATCTTTTGCGAACGTGCTTCCATTTCTTACCTACTAATTTTCTTTCTTTTAGACTCTCCAGACAGGTATAGCACCCCACCCTGTCTGTTTGTTCTTGTGGGTTTTTCACATGAAGATTTTGCTTTTTCTGCAGGTTCTAATATTTTTCTAGGGCAGGGGAGATCAAAGAACAGTGGCTGTGGCTCGGCTGGCTAGCTGTGGGGACATTTTGGTTCAGGGGCCTGTTTATGCATTTTTCAACAGAATTCCTGTATATTAGTGGTTACTCCTGTTAGGAGTGTTGTTACTGTTTTTGATTAGCTTTTCTTAGTTCTGCTTGGCTATTTCGTAGACTGTTAGATAGTGGGAGGGACAGCTGTTAAGTACAGTGTTCTCCCCAGAAATGTTTTCTAGCTGGGTGGCATGAAAAAGTAGCTGGGTAGGGTGGGACAGGGAAATTTGGTGGTTAGAATATGGTCATTAAATCCAGTGGCGTACCTAGTATATATGACAGCCAATGCTGATAATTTTTTAACAACCCTCTCCTAAATAAAAAAAGTTATTTTTAGTAATAATCCATGAGCCATGCAAGGGTGCACCTAGGAAAAAGGCAGCATCTTAAACATTGCATTGAGCACTAGAACACCAACACATACATTGCAAAACTAAACAAGCCGGATCCTGCACAGTCCTTTTCATACACACAAAAACACCCTCGCCCAATATGGAATAATCACAAACTAAAAATAGAAATATGTAGACAAAAGTTAAACTAATGCAATACCACAGAAACAGTGACACATGTCCCCTAATACTGTGCAAAATATAAAGACAGTAGATGTAAATTTGAAAAAACTGATACATAACAATCACCACTTAAAAAATTGTCATAGAAATAAAACAAATAATGTGAAATAAGAAAATACCATTTTATTGGACTAATCCATTTTTCAATTAGCTTTCAGAGGCCAAATCTTTCTTCAAGACAGCTGTTATGATATCCTGTCCTGACCTGAGGAAAGGGGTTTAGTCCAAAAGAAATTGCCTTATTTCAATTTCCTATTTATAAAGTTTTATCTATACAGTTACAATACTACTTGATTCTATGTAAAACAACAAAAAATTTTTCTACCTTTTTAAGTTTCTGCTTTAATCATCTTTACTTCGCTTTTTTCTTTCTATACAGCGTTTGTCCTTTCTCCCTTCCATTCAACATCTGCCCTCTATCTTTGCCCCTTCCACCCAGTCTCTGTTCTCTCTCTACCCCTTCCATCCAATGTCCACCCTCTCTCTACCCCTTCCATCCACTGTCCACCCTCTATCTGCCCTTTTCATCCAGTATCTGCCCTCTCTCTCTCTTCCATACGGCATCTTCCCTCTTATGTCCCTTCAATAAACTGTATATCCTAGCTGCAGCACCTCTCCTTTCCACCTCCAGAGCCAGCAGCACCTCTCCTCTCTGACTAGCAGGGCTCCTCTCCATCTCCTTTCCCTCCCCTCTGACTAGAAGCAGTACTTACCCACTCATCTCCCAGGTCTAGCAGCACCACTCCCTCCTCTTTTCCTTGCCTCCTATCAGCGCATCTCCCCCTCTCCCATGACTAGCAGCAGAACCCCTCCCTCTTATCTCCCAGGTCCATCGGCACCACTCCCCCCTGGGGCCTGGGGAGGTAGAAAATTGCTTTGGGGGAAACGCAGCACCGGCATGCTTCCCGCCTTCCTGCTGCTGCTGTCATTTTCTCTATACCCTGGACTAGCAGCAGCACTGCTCTCCTTATTGTGACTTGCCTGGCTGCTGCCATAGCTTTACCGAATCAATTCCCCCTCGGAGCCTCTGCTAGGCCGTCCCGCCTCCGAGGAAGAAGGAAGTTGCATCATCGGAGGTGGAGCGGCCTAGCAAAATCTCTGAGGCTGCAGAAGGGAATCGATTCAATAACACTACTGCAGCTATCAGGCAAATTACAATGAGAGAGCGGTGCTGCTGCTAATCCAGGGTATAGAGAATAGAAAATGACAGCAGCAGCAGGAAGGCGGGAAGCATGCTGGCATTGCGTTTCCCCAAAGCAATTTTCAACCTCCCCAGGCCCGTCTTACTGATCGGGAACAGGAGCCGCCCATCGCATACACACACAAAATACAAATTGCAGGCTAGTGTTAGGGGGAGGATTTGAAAAATCGCCTGGTTTTTCTTTTCTTTTTTTTTTTTTTACTTTATTTTTAAATTCAATACACAAGCAAAAAAAAAGTAAAGTCAGGCTGAGGCCGGAGTCGAACACAGAACTTCCAATGGCTCGTCAGGCTGTGCCAAGTCAGGCTGGAGAATCCCCAAGCCGGTGAGAGGGGTTTTAAAAATGTTTGACGAAAGCAGCAGGATTCGCAACTGTGATGACAGCTGGGCGGAGTGCCCTGTTAAAAAGCACTAGGGAGAACACTGAAATACTATAACTAAAAGTCTCAGTCTCCACTTGCTGGTCATGGTGAGCTATTACTAGTGCTGCCCGATTCACTGATTCATTTTGGGTGAATCGATTCGAATCGATTTACCCCGCCAAAAAAAATCAGCCTCCCTATTCATTGACTGACCCTCCCCACTCGCCCTCTAAAGCAGAAGCGGCAGCGCTGCCTTTTGCTGGCCTGCTACTCCTGCTTTAGAAGGCGAGTGGGAAGGGTCAGTCGGGAAGTGGCTTACCCGCTGCTGTGCTCTCCGTCTTCCCCCTGGCCTCCAGAATCAATCTCCCTAACTTCAGCAGCCTGCTTAATAAGATCGCTGGTGCTAGCGATCTTTGCAAGCTGCTGAACGGCTTCGGAGCGTCTTCTCTCTGCCGTGGTCCTGCCCCTTCTCTGACGTCAGAGAAGGGGCGGGACTGCGGCAGAGAGAAGATGCTCCGAAGCCGTTCAGCAGCTTGCAAAGATCGCTAGCACCAGCGATCTTATTAAGCAGGCTGCTGAAGTTAGGGAGATTGATTCTGGAAGCCAAGGGAACAGCAGGCCTTCCGGAGGGGGGTGTAGTCCTTCGGGGGGGGGGGGGTGCAGCCTTCCGGGGGAGTGGGTTACAGGCCTTCAAAGGGGGGGATGCAGGCAGGCAGGCCTTTGGGGGGGATGCAGGCAGGCAGTCCTTTGGGGTGGGATGCAGGCAGGCCTTCTGGGGGGATGCAGGCCTTCTGGGGGGGATGCAGGCCTTCAGGGGGGACAGGCAGGCAGGTCTTCAGGGGGGATGTAGGCCTTTGAGGGGGGGGGGACAGACCAGGGGAGAGGGGGCCCTAGTGTAGAAGTACATGGAGGGAGGGAAGGGGGGTTTCAAAGAGACGTGCATATGAGGATAAGCAAGTAGTATATTCTATCATGAGGGTGGCGTCATCCACAGAACCCGGCATGGATAGTCAAGAAAACAGTTCTGTCACTTTAAAACTCTTAAGACCTCCCGTACCACTTGCATGCTGGTGCTTTCCCACCTGATATTAGTTTGTGGGACTATCAGTTTTCTTCAGAGCAGAGAAGCTGCTCTAAGCATGTCAAACTGGTGTAATTTTGTGCCTTCCTGTTTTCATTTTTCCCTTTGTCATATTTTTCTTTCATTCGGTTTAAAAATGTTTCCCGATTTTGGTTTTTGGGCTGTTTTCCGGCTGGGAGCTTGGTTATTTTTTTTTGCTATTCCATGTATTCAACCTCCCCAGACCATAGAGTTCTTTGATCTCGCATTGATGGTTTTTCCATTGATGTCCAAGTCTCCTGGCAGCTTCAAGCAGTGTACTCGGTGCAACTGGACCATCTCAGGTACAGACCTGCATAATTGGTGTATCCAGTGCAGAAGAGGTCGCTTAAAACCTGTAAGTTGACATTTGAGAATCTTTCTGGTCAACGTTGTGTACATTGATTATGGCTGGAGACTCTTGACACTCAACCTCGAACTACTCCAGTGTCAACACTGGCACACAGAGCTTTGGCAATTCATTCTACCTCTTCAATGGTACTACCATTGTCAAAGAGCCTTGTAAGAAAGATAAGCAGTATGAACATGTCTCCCCATCCAAGCATGCCATCAGCATCATCTCAAGCATCACCCTCGACACATTCGTAAGAGTCAATGCACCAGTGCTAGATTGCTGTCTTTTCAGTTGGTGCCTCCTCTGAGGCATGCCTTGACACCCAATGCACCCTGTACCGGTGCCATCTCTGCAAGAACAGTTTCAAGCGCTATTGCAGACAACTGGCTAGGTTGTTGCAAGTTCCTGCATTGACACACAGTCTCGGCCCAGTCCAAGCAATACCATCAAACTCCATCAAGGCATCAATGTTGGACATCATGACATTGTGTCTTAGGCCTTGATGCAGAAAATTTATTGTGCGTTTAACAATTGTTGCTAAACTAGATTTAACTGGCTTAACGTTAAAGTATTTTCAGCTATTGATACACAAAACTGAAATAACGGTCTTTTCCGTGGTTTGTAGCAGCCTCTGATAATTGTATGTAAGTACATTATTATGAGTTCATCAATATTGAAATGAGTTCGCCGATCGACTCCCATGTGATGCACAAAATGAAGCACCAGTTTTTAATGCTCCAAAATCTCCAACAGGTCTGGAGGTGACAGTAGCGTTAAAAACCCCAGCTTTTTATTTTTTTTCAATGAGCACAGTTATGTGCATGTGTTATACACACACAATATCTGTTCCCATTTAATAATAATTAAAAAAAAGCCATCCCCCTCCCATTGATGGCCTCAACTTAAAAAAAAAAACGGCAGGATGGAAGCCCACTGCTTCCTGGACCCTATAGGCACCTGAGCCAATCAGAGCCTTAGGCTCCTCTCAGTGCATACCAGGATGCACTGGGAAGGGGAAGGCCTGCCATCTTGAAGAGGTGGGTCTGTTGGCAGGATGGAGTGGGCATCCCTCCTTCTGGATTGTCATTTAATCTTCAGAGTTGGGGGGGGTGGGGGAGTCTGGGGTTTGTCGGGGCCCCGGCAGCAGGAGTGAGTGGGCATCCCTCCTGCTGCTCTTTAAAGGTGGGGGGATCCATGTGGCCAAGGCAGGAAGATGTGGGCTTCACTCCTGTCTTTTTTTTTTAAGTTCGAGTGTGTGTTTGTGTGGGGAGAGGGTCCCGGCATGATCCTTTTTTTTGTTGTTGTTGAATGGGCACAGACGTGTGTGTGTATGTAACACACACATGTGCCTATTAAAAATAAATCTTGCCCCGAACAGCTGAGTGACAGGAGGCTGCTTTAGGGCTTCCCCTGCTGGCTCTGTGCATGTCAGTCGCTTTCTCTGACAACTGATCAGATGGGATTATGGTGGAACTCCAAGAAACTAATTTGCATGCGAAATTCTTTGAAGATCAATTGCCATTTTCAAATCAAACAATTTTTTGGCCCCATAGTGATCCACAGGATTTTAACAATGATTTTTGTGCATCTGACCTTAAGTCAAGGAGACATCTTACAGGTAGCAGAGCTCATCATTTTGACGCGCTACATCTGCAAGGGCTAACATCAAGGAGTCTGGTTCATACCCATCACCATGCTCATCTGGCAACTATCCTGATTTTTCTGCAGATGAGCCCTAAGGGATTACTTCTGATCCATCTCCTCCAACGCCTTGTCTTAAGGTCCCTTCCAGAAAGTCTGTCGTTTACAAAGTTTATAAGACTGATGTCCCTGCTTCAAGATGACAATGCCAGCATCTATTAGACTTAGAGCTATCTATTCTATGTAAACGTGTGGGGGTCCATAAAGCTCTATGTAAAATAAAAAAACAAGTTTGTCTCATAGAAGCTGACAATGTGCATTTTAACCTCCAAGACCAAAGTCGTGGCCATTGAGATGCATTAATCTGATGCTTAATCTCAATGCTCCAAATATCTCTAAGACCATTTTTTTTCTTTTTATGTACGAATCCAGATATTAATTTATACCACATTGTGGCCTGGTGACCCATGGAGTCTATCTGAAAACATAAGAATTCCATACTATGATAGTTATTAAGATTTTTCCATTCAGGGAACCCTATCTGAATGGCCTGCTTCAATTGCATCCATCTGAAATATTGTGATTTATTCAAACCGAATTTATTTTGCAATTGTGAAAACTCAAGCAGTTTACCTTTATTCATTACATCCTCTAAAATACGAATTCCAGCAATCATCCAATGTTTCCAGATAATTTTAAAACCGCCAACTTTGATCTTTGGATTGAGCCATATTGTTTGAGTCGTTGATTTAGTTATTGGAATAGGAGTTAGATTACTTATATATCTTATAGTTTTCCAAGTATCAACAAATATTTTGTGATCCTTATATAACCTTGGCATTTGAATACTGATTACATGACTCAGACGTAAAGGAAACATTAATCTCCATCTTTTATTCTATTGTACATTCATATTAATATTTTGGAAATCAATTTGGCCTCAAATTAATAGGATGTTAGAAAATCCGGTAGCCTTGACATATGATACGATTCTGTTTGGTACTGCAATGAGAGCTCGAAGTCAAATTTCATCAAATAACAATAAACTTTTATTTATATTGACTTGAGTAGCAGTACAGCAAATTACACATAATTGGAAAAATTATGACAGATTAAACTATAATTTTTGGTGGAACTCAGTTTGCCATATATATAAGATGGAGCGTACATTTGCAACACAAAAAGGATATATGGATAAGTTCAAGAAAATTTGGGGACCATTAACAGATTTTTGCAATGACTGATTTTAATTTTTTCCCATAATAAGATAATGGTTAAAGAAGGGAGGGAGGGAAGGGGTAAAGAATTTATTCTCTTTATTATACATTATAAAAAATATATCATAATGAATGAATGATAGTCCTATGAGAAATTAATGTGATAAAGGGAGAGAAAAGGGTTCATAATTAAATAATAATTGATAAAATCATTACAATATATATGTTATATAAATTCATAAGAAAAATAATATGAAATATGGTTTATATAAAATACATTATAGAGATATCAAGTGTATTGTTAACATAAATGTATGGAAAATTTATAACACTTGTTGATATGTGAAAAAATCAATAAAAAAACTTTAAAAAAAAAAAAAAAAGACTGATGGGACAGACACTTCCAATTAACATGAAATCTAAGTCAGAATCTTGAGCAGAACTCATGGACTCTTGACTACAGAGAGTAGCCTAAGGACTGCATAAAGGTTCCTCTAATCTTATGAAAGAAGCCTTATTCAATAACTGGGAATCTCCACTCCATCCCAGTGGCTCCATGAAAATTGGATACTCTTTTTAGAATTCAATCTTGCTCAGGCTATGATAGACCACAGTAAAACCAATTCTTGGTCATAGAGTCTGCCTTAAAGTGAGTTAACGGTTCCAGAACTTATGCAAGTACTCTATCAAGCAGAGAGGGCAGAACATTCGAGGCTCCAAGCTGGCTAACAGAATTTTAAATTATAGTTTAAAATAGTTAGCCAGCATGGAGCCTCCAATGTTTCTACATGATGTTTTATTTGAAATCTCTCATTCAAAAATTTCATCTATTGAGCAAAAATACCATTAGAAGATCTGAATTCTTACCAACACCTGACAAATGATCTACTGAAAACTAGAATGTACATGATACGCTGTATCTTTCACACCTCAGCAATCTCTATTGCCATGTGTAGACAGGCACGGCTGCGAGTTTTGGACTAGGCGTCAATGTACAGTACTGACTGTCCAACATTCTTTGTATAGGAGACAATATCTTTGAAGATTGCATAGAAGAGGCGACAAAGATTAAAAGACGCATAACAACCTTGTCATCCACTAAGTTGACAGTCTCAAGCGCCAAAGAGATAACCAAATACCTCTAAATGTGCCACTTCCAAACGCAGATATAATCCTCCAGTTTCTCATCAAATCAAAGGTGTCCTAGACAGCAGAGTTATCAGAAGATCCAATTGCTGCCTCAATCAGAACAGCAGAAAACTCCCATCATAAGACCCTCTTTCACCAGGAACTCAGCCATCCTCCAGCTCTGTGCCATAGAATAAGTTCCCCAGCAGGAGAGGTGCCGAGGGTTCTACTTAAAATATTTCCTCATACCAAAAAAAACTGGAGGTCTCTGCCCAATCCAAGACCTCCATGTTCTCTACAAATACTTAGTGAAATAGAAATTTTGCATGGTCTTTCTTGGAACCCTATTACCATTGTTAGAAAAGAATGATTGGTTCTGCTCTGTAGACCTCAAGGAAGTGTACACCTACACTAATTAGGATTCTAGCTTTGCAGTGATGGCGCCAAGCCTTTGAAACTCACTACCTCTTTATTTAAGGTCTGAAAAATCTCCTTAAGACTTTCAAATCACAACTCAAAACTAATTCAGAAAGGCATTTGTTTTAGATTCGCTGGTAAATATGAAATTTAAGTTTTCTTGTTTTCTTACTCCTTAACCTCTTATTTTCCTTTTTGGTTTTTATTCCCTATAAATATTGTAAACCATTCCTCCCCTGCAAGCCCATTTGTGCTTAGTCTGTTTATTTGTTTTGGTGTTTTTACCTTGTTTGTCTTTTTATTTTAGTTTTTAATCGTGTAAACCACTTTGGCTTAACTTTCTTCGTTAAAATTGTGGTATATCAAATGAAATAACTAACTGTATTTCCATACTTCCTGCCCAAAGGAAAAATCTCCGCTTTCGAGTAGGAACACACCACGTCCAATACAAGATACTTCCATTTGTACTGGCATCAGCACCAAGAGTATTCACAAAATGCTTGGTGTTGGTAGCTGCAACCCTTCACGTATGCAATTTTCAAGTGTTCCCTTACTTGCAGGGTTAATCAAGGCCTCATCACCTCAATACACTCAGCAGGTCATCAATTCAACAGTTTCTTTTAGAAGTTCTTAGATTTGAAGTCAACTCCCATCTTCAGTCCATTTAAGCATTAGAGTTCATTGGAGTGTTTCTAGACACAACTCAGGTGTGAGCCTTTCTACCTCAGCACTAACTCAACACTCTCTAATTCACATCTGCTAGAAGGTCTCCTCCAGCACGTCACTGTACACCAAATGCTGTGTCTCCTAATGTCTCCATTTGCCTGTCTACAACTCAGGGAACCTCAATGGGCACTTTTGACCCAATGTCTTACCAGTGGAGCACTTTCTCAATAGATAGTTTCAAGTTTATTGACTTTTAATATACCGACCATCAACAAGTATCTGGCCGGTTTACAATAAAATATTTAAAAAGAGGTAAAGATAATAAATATTTAAAAAAAGATAATGAAAGTGTACATTAAGGACATTAACTGGACGGACTTGAAAGTGAGGGTAAGAGGGAAAGGAGGGGAAAAGTTACATAATTAGAAGAAGAAGGAAAAGAGGGAATAGGATAAAATATGGGGTGGGGTCGCTTTATAAAAGCGGTTGGTTGAGTAAAAAAGAGATACTCTAAGCACAGGTAAAAGCGTCACGAAATAAAAAAGTCTTCAGGCTTATCTTGAATTTATCAAGTTGTTGTTCGATTCGGAGTTGATGTGGCAGAGCATTCCACAATGTTGGAGCGACTACAGCAAAATTTATTTTCCTGGTGTAAAAGAAATCAGACCTACATCAGTCCCTAAAGTGGTGACTATTTCCAGCAAATCTTTACAGGGGCCTTCTATTCCATGCTCCATGTATCAAAAAATATTGACAACGTATGCTTCCTTCTTGCTTGGGGAGCCCACCTCGATGGCAGCTGAACTCATGAGAATGCTTCATCAATATCCTGGAACTATCCAAGTTCCATCAATATCCAAGTTCCTTCCAAAAGTCGTCTCAATTTCATCTGAACCAGTTTACAGGACCTGGAGCTTCTGTCACCAAAAGAACTATCTCCACATGGCTGATGGACTGTATCTCCTTTTGCTATACTCTGGCTGGGCTGACACTTGAAAACCGTGTTGCTACACATACAGTTCGAGCACTGTGAACTTCAGTAGCTCATCTACTACGTTCTACTCTTACAGAGGATATTTGTAAAGCAGCCACCTAGTCCTCAATTCATACTGAGCAAACCCAAGAACAAACATATCTGCAAAAATGAGCCATTCACTTTTCTAATATTGCATTGAACATTTATAGTCTTCAAACATCCTTTCTGCCATTGGTGGAGTCTATGCTGTGTTTGTTTTTGGGGTAGGGGGGATGGCTTCAGTTTATATCTTCATATCTCTACTGTTTGGAGAATTATTGCAGATGGGATAGTTGGTTTTGCTAAGCAGTTTTACAGAATTTATTCTCTACTTGGGTGCCAACTTCCCTCCAACCCTTTTGGTTTTGCCAGGCTCAATAACCCTCTTCTCAGAAGCATGATCCTGGCAGCTAGGGAGTCCCACATGTGACAGTATGCTGCCTACTTTTCCTCGGATAGAGCATACTTTCTCATCTGTAGTGGGTGTTGTCTTGAGGACAGAAGATAGTTTCACTACCCTCCCTCCTCTAGTTGGCTTCTTAGCTTTGTTACTGAACTGATGGTCCTGCTAGACGACAAACAGGAAGGCATCAGCACGTGCATGATATGGGCGGTCTTAGTTTTAAAGTAACAAGTGTTTTTCTGACTGTCGTGCCAGGTTCCGTGGATCTGCCTGTGTTGTCTGATAACATCTACTACAGGTGATTAACTACAGTGATACCTTGGTTTACGAGCATAATTCGTTCCAGGAGCATGCTCGTAAGCCGAAATACTCTTATATCAAAGCGAGTTTCCCCATAGGAACTAAGGGAAAGTCGCTTGATACGCTCCCACCCCCCCGAGGCCAGTGGCGCTGCTCTGCCCCCCCTCCCCCCGCGTGATCCGGCACACTCCCTCCTCTTCCCCCCCCCCCTCCCCATGATCTGAAATCCCCCAGATCCACCTGAACAGGCTTCTTACTTCCATCTGGCCACCGGCATGTGCTGTGCGTTGATGCCGGTGCCCGAAGATCTGCCTCCTCTTCTTTGCTGGGCCTTGAGCATCTGCACATGTTCAAGGCCTGCGAGTTCATGCTCTGTCTGAGATTCTTGGAGATCTCTGAGAATCTCGGAGAGAGCATGAACTCGCAGGCCTTGAGCATATGCAGATGCTCAAGGCCCAGCAAAGAAGAAGAGGCAGATCTTCGGGCACTGGCACCAATGCACAGGACATGCCAGTGCCCAGATGGAAGTAAGAAGCGTGTTCGGGTGGGTCTGGGGGACTTTAGATCGAGGGGGGAGGGTGCCGGATCACGGGGGGCGCCGCTTGCAAATCGAGGCATGCTCAGTTTCTGAGGCGCCAATTTTGCAAATGTTTTGCTCGTCTTGCAAAACACTCGCAAACTGGTGCACTCATAAACCGAGGTACCACTGTATATGCTTTTTTCACACCTGTGATTGAAATTCTTATCCATGTGGACTGCATGAGTTTAAGGATTTTTAAAAATCTCTTTGGTGTGTGTTCAATTAAAGTCATGACCTGGTTTTTATACTTTTGATGTAGCATTTAGAGAATTACATGGGGACAACTTTGTCCCCATACCTGCGAGGTCTGTCTCCATTCCTGTCCCTGTGATTTCTGCCCCTGCCCTGCAAGCTCTTTAATCATTTGCACAGGCCTCGATCACTTATGATTTTAAAGTGTTCAAGACTTGTACAGATGAGGACAGAGCTTGCAGAGATAGGACAGGGACAGAACTCACAGGAATGGAGATAGATCCCATGGAGACATGACCAAATTTACCCCTGTCATTCTCTGGTAGCATTCTGTTTGTAACTAAATAACTGTCTCCTAACTCATTTAATGTACTAACATTATTTACTTTTGTATATTAGATATGAGGATATTTTCAGTTTAGGAAATGGTTTTTCTGATGTTTTAATGTTGACTTTAAACAACAAAAATATAAGATCATATGTGTTGATTAGAATTCCATTTTTATTGAAGCACTCCTTTTTCACAGGGTATGATGGTTTTGAGGACTATGGTGGCTATAACAACTATGGCTTTGGAGGTGATGGATTTGATGATAGAATGAGAGATACTAGAGGTAAGATACTAGATTGTTTAGATTGCTTTAGCAGGTTACAAGTGAAAATATGTAGCCATATTCTGTTCATTGCAGGGAAACAACTCGTCAATCTATTTCACATACCTTTACAACAGCAATTAGTCCATTAATAGTCTTACATTCTTTAGCACTCTCCAGACCAGTAGAGGTTAATCTTTACGAATGGGTATATATCCAATCATGACCAGCAGGTGGAGACTGAAAACAAAACTGTGGGACAGTATATAATATACTCCCTTCTCTATTTACATCAGTCTTCTTTCAGTATCCAGCAGGTGTTGAGTGATCTGTACCCATCTCCCTTGGTAGGGCTGTTGGAATTTGTTTAGGGGGTTTATAGTCCCTGTTTTTGGCCGGACGGAGCTTGGGCGGACCTTGTTTGGGGGTTCGTCCGACCTCGGGGGTGTCAAACCCGGCGGGTCTCGAGCGGGGTCCCTCCCCCCACTTCCTCCACCTCCCCACATTTTTTTAGAGGAGCCTCAGCAGTAAGCCTTGCCCCCTAAATCAAGCAAGGCATATTGCTTCGAGAGCCTGTGGAGTCTGTTCTGTAAAAAAAAAAAAATCCTGAGGTAGTGCCGGTCTGAAGGGTTGTTTCCCTTTAAGAAAACTGTATTTTACTGTATTTTTTCATCTAACCGGCACTTTTTTCTAGCTAGGTCGCGTATGGAGCAATTGTGCTCTTCTCCGGGGGAGGGGGACACAATTAGGTCCAGCCTGAACTCAGCGGTTTGGGTCGGTGAGGTGGTGGAGCTCCGTCGGCAGCGGCTGCAGGCGCCCAGAGCTCCCCGCCGATGGTGCCTCGCGAGTCGGCTGGGAGCAGTGGGGAAGCCCGGTCTTCCCCAACCGCCCACGGAGGGATTCGCCGAAAGATTCCCTCTCAGCTGATTTTTTGACAGCTGATGCCGACTTGCCTGTTTTAGCGGCTGGGACTGTTCAGCCTTCTCAGCCGCTACAGGCCATGGAGGGAGCATTTTTGGCGGGAACTTCGCCATTTTCTCTGTCTGGCCCCTCCATTTTGTCTGCAACCTCAGGTGACCTTCCCCCTGTATTGCGAACACAGGGGCAGGTTTCAGCAGGGACCCCTGCTGGGGCAGGGAGTCCCTGGGGACCCCCAGGGGTTTTTTGTCCCCAATTTAATTTCTTTCTTTGTGCAGACAATTGGGGGTCCCACGTGCACCTGGGGGGTTTCGGGGGTGGTTTTCCCTCCGCGCCCCCTATGGCTTGCCTCCCTCTTTTCGTTTGGCGTCCCCTCTTCCTCCTCCCTCATCCAAGCGCCCACGGGGGGGCTTGGATTGCGAATTGGTGGTCGGAGGAGCGTGTTGGCATGGTTGAGGACCTGGCTGCTTTGGCGGGCTTCCAGGATCCTCTAGAGGGGACGCCAGCTGGCAGCGGGGCGGCGGTTTTCCCGTCTTCCAGAGCAGATGCGTCCGTGGTGCGCTTTTTATTCAGAGGGATGAGCTTTTAGACCTGATGTAGCAGGTCTCCTTGGTGCTGCATTTTCGTATGGGGGCCCCTCTGCTTCAGGGGGTCTGTCCTGTTTCCCGCTCTTTTCCTGTGCTTCAGGATTTTCGGGATTTTGTGTTGGCGCAGTGGCCTACGGGCGCCGTTTCGTTTGGTGTGCGCCTTGGCTCATGGGTATCCCATCCCGGAGGGGGATAGGGCTAACTTAATTACGCCAATGGGGGACGCGGTGGTCTCGGCACTTCCTAAGCGGCATATCGTGCCTGTTATGGACGGATCTGCTCTTAGGGTCTCTGAGGAGCGTACATTAGAGACACTTAAGTATAATTTTGATGTCTCTGCCTTGGGGGTCCCGGCAGCTATTTGTGTGGGGCTGGTGGCTCGCACCGTGTTTCGGTGGTCTGAGCATGTCCTGGATCGTGAGTCTGATGACTGGTCCTTAGTGGATCTGGAGGTGGTGAAGTTTGAGATGACTGCCTCGTTCCTCTCGGTTGTTCTTTGTGACTTGGTGCTGCTAAGTCTGGGTCTTTTGGTGGCCGCACGCTGTACCTTGTGGCTTCGCGCTTGGTCGGCGGTTGCCGCGTCCAAAACTGAACTCCCCAAAATTTCCCTTTCGGGGGTTGTTTTTTGTTTATAGAGGACTTAGATCCGGTGGTTCAGACTCTGACGGACCCGGAGGTGCCCCGTCTGCATGAGGACCGTGCCTGCCCAGCTTCTCGGGTTGGCATTGCCCGGGGGCGTCTGCGAGAATTTCGCAAGTTTCGCCTGGGGCATGGGACTGCTTCTTTCCAGGCTTCCGGTTTTTCCCCGGGGTCGGTTGGCTTAGAGCATGCAGTCTTTTTCAGGGGGCCCGTCGGGGGGCTGGGAGTTCCCCCCCCCCTGGTTCCCCTGCTGCCCGTCCTGCGCGATGTCTCTTTGCCGGTGCCCCCTTTGGTTCCCGGGGGTGCCCGGCTTCGCAACTTGTTTCCAAAGTGGGCCAAGATCACGTCCGATCAGTGGGTCCTGGTGGTGGTGCGGGACGGTTATGTACTTGAATTTTATCCGCTCTCTGCCGGATCATATCTAGCCTTTCCATGTCAGGTGGCATGGGAGACGCTAGCCTTTCTCCAGACCCTTCAGCGCTTGCTAGATCTCTAAGCAGTTGTCCAGTGTCCCCTCAGGAGTGCGGTATCGGCTGGTACGCCATTTCCTTTATGGGGCCCTAAAGGGAGGGGACCTTTCGGCCCATCCTTGGTTTAAACTGAGGTCAACAGGAACTCTCAGAATTCCCTTTTATTCGCATGGACACACTGCAGTCTGTCCTTCTGGCAGTTCAGCCGGGGGAGTTCCTGACTTCTCTCGCTCTGGCGGAGGCCTACTTGCCTGTTTCCATTCGGGCCGCTCCTCAGCTCTTTCTTTGCTTGGCGATATTGGGTCTGCACTTTCAGTTCTGGGTGCTTCCCTTGGGCCTGGCCACGACTCCCCGGACGTTCGCCAAGTTGATGGTGGTCGTCACGGTGGCATTGCAGTCAGAGGGCATTCTGGTGCACCCCTTCTGGGATGACTCGTTGTTTCGGGCGAAGTCGTTGCAGGAGAGCGCCCGAGTTACGGCTCGGGTGGTTGAGTTTCTCCGGTCGCTGGGCTGGGTGGTCAACCTTTCCAGGAGTCGGTTGGTCCCCGCTCAGTATCTGGAGTACCTTGGAGTTCTGTTCGACACCTCCTTGGGGAAGGTCTTCCTTCCAGAGGCCCGGGTAAGCAAATTGCAATCTCAGATTCGCCTTCTTTTGGCGTCCCGGTGTCCTCGGGCGCAGGATTTCCTCCAAGTCTTGGGGTCGATGGCAGCGTTCCTGGATGTTGTGTGGTGGGCCCACATGTCTCTTCAGTATGCTCGGCTCCGTAGATGGTCACCCCAGTGGCTCAGTTTGGGGGTCCCTGTCCCTCTGTGAGGCTTGACGCGCTGCAGTCTTCTTTGGTGGCTCCAGACCTCTCATCTGGTCCAGAGGATGAGTCTGGACCTATCGCAGTGGACGGTGCTTCTCTCGGATGCCAATCTCCTCGGTTGGGGGGGCTCAGTGTCTAGGGGCACCTGGTCCATGGAGGAGGCATCCTGGTCAATCAACATGTTGGAGACCAGAGCCGTCCCTCTGGCGCTATTAGCCTTCCGCTCCCGCTTGAGGGGCAAGTCGGTCAGAGTCCAGTCTGACAATGCCACGGCGGTGGCTTATGTCAATCGTTGAGTCACCAAGAGCGCTCAGGTGGCGGAGGAGGCGGCTCGGCTCATGCTTTAGGGCGGAGTCATGCCTTCTGGACCTCTCGGCCTCTCACATGGCCGGGGTAGAGGTTGTTCAGGCGAACTTCCTCAGTCACATCTTAGATCACAGAGAGTGGTGTCTTAGCCCTGTGGCTCTTCAGTTGATAATGCCGGCTTGGGGTCAGTCCCTGATGGACCTGTCGGCCTCGAGTGGCAAGGCCAAGGTGTTCCGCTTCTTCAGTCGTCGCAGGGATGGACTGGCCGAGGGTCTGGATGCTCTGGTTCAACCATGGCCAACAGATAGGCTGTTGTGCAGGTTCCCTCCGTGGCCATTAGTGGGCAGAGTTCTTCTCCGCATTGTTCGCCATCCGGGTCTGGGGGTTCTGGTGGCTCCAGATTGGCCTCGACATCCGTGATACGCAGATCTGGTGACACTCTGGTGGCGGATCCTCTTCCTCTGCCTCCCTTGGACGACCTTCTGACGCAGGGTCCCATTCCCATGTTCGACCCGTCTCCCTTCTGTCTTACGGCTTGGCTTTTGAAAGGGGTCGCCTTGGTAAGAAGGGGTATTCAGATAGGGTGATTTCTACACTCTTGGGGTCCTGGAGGCTTTCTACCTCTCAGGCTTCTGTGTGGATTTGGCACTTCTTTGAGGGGTTGTGCCAGGTGCGGGGAGTGGTCTTTCTTCGCGTTTCTGTGCCTAACTTCTTAGAATTCTTGCAAGATGGCATGGATAGAGGCCTGGCTTCGGCTTCTCTCCGGGTTCAGCTTGTGACCTTGTCAGCCTTTCGGGGGTTTGTGACGGGTCAGCGTTTGACAGCCATTCCTGATGTGATTCGCTTTTTGCGGGCGGCCAAGGTGCTCAGGCCTCCCGTGCGGTCCTCTATTCCCTCTTGGAATCTCAGTCTGGTTCTCTCTATTCTGATGCACCCGCCCTTCGAACCGTTGGGCGGCTGCTCTTTGAAGGACCTTCCTCTGAAGACGGTCTTTTTGGTGGACATTTCTTCCGCTAGGCGTGTTTCTGAGCTACATGCTTTCTCTTGTAGGGCTCCCTTCTTGGAGTTTTCTAGGGAGCAGGTTGTCTTGAGGCCTGTTCCTTCCTTTTCTGCCAATAGTAGTTTTTCCTTTTCATGTCAATCAATCTGTGGTCCTCCCGGTCTTGGGTAGTTGGGAGGGCTCTTCTGAGCAAAGTCGGCTGGGCATGTTGGATGTTGGTCGGGTCCTTCGCTCTTACGTGCACCGGACCCAGGAGATCAGGAAATAAAATCATCTCTTTGTCCTTCTGACTGGTCCTCTTAGGGGGGCTGGCGCTTCTAGGGGCTACTATTGCATGCTAGATCAAGCAGACTTTTGCTTCCGCTTCTCTTCTGGGGCAGCAGCCAGTTCTGGAGTTTCTCAAAGCTCATTCTACTCGGGGTCAGGCGGCTTCTTGGGCTGAGTCGTCGCTCGTGCCTCCAGTGGACATTTGTACGGCTGCGGTTTGGTCTTCCTTGTATTTCTTTGTCAGACTTTTTCGGGTAGATGTTCTGGCGCGTCAGGACGCGGTGTTCGGTGTGTGTGTTCTGGTGTCGGCCCTTCGGGGGTCCCGCCCGTGTGAGGGACTGCTTTGGTACGTCCCATTCGTAAAGATTAACCTCTACTGGTCTGGAGAGTGCTAAAGAAGGAGAAATTAGGTTCTTACCTGCTAATTTACTTTCTTATCCCAGGACAAGCAGGCATGATATTCTCACATGTGGGTGACGTCATCTACGGAGCCCCAGCACGGACAGCTTTTCAAGCAAACTTGATTGAAGTTTCAAGTTTGCACACTGCACCACGCATGTGCTAGCCTTCTTACCCACTAGAGGGCGCATCCCCACCTCGTGGTCCTCAGTTCTAATTCATCCGCGGAGCCAGAAGCCCTGTGGATATTTTTGTGCTCTAATCGCCTTCTGTCGCCGCGGCTGTGGACGTTTTTCGACGCGGTCGCTCCGTGTAGATCTTCTTTCTTTTCTTGTTTTTCGTTTTTTCCAAAAAAAAAAAAATATTTCTTTTCCGTCGCTCCGGGGGCTCCCGGTAGCCACGGCCCGGGAACCTCGTTCGTTCCCGGCCACGTTGTAGGCCCATGTCCCGGCCTGTTACGGGGTTTAAAAAAGTGCGGTCGTTGTGACCGATTACTTTCAATAACAGACCCTCATCGCTGCTGTTTACGGTGCTTGGGGCCCCAGCACCCGACAGACGCGTGTGACAAGTGTGCCACCTTTCAGAAGCGGGCACTCACGCGCCGTAAGGCCCGTATGGCGGATCTTTTCTCCGTCGAGTCCCCGCCTGGGAAGGCCTCGAGTTCGGCCTTGGCTTCGGCCTTGACCTCGACCTCGGCTTCGGGACCCTCGGCTTCGCCTCGTCCCTCGATGCCATCTAAGCCGGTTGCTGCATCCAAGGCCTCGGGTAAGTCTCCACTTCCCTCCTCAGCTCCAGGATCATCTAAAAAGCCATCCTCGGGCTCTTCGACGGCGGGAGGGTCCACCTCCGCTCAGCCCAGGATGCCCAAGTCCATCGCCCCGAGGGAATACTCGAGACCGAGGTCGCCCTCTGAGGAGCGTCGGCAGGTGCTGCCCCAGGGGATGTCGATCCCTGTGTTCCAGAAATTGCTCCGGGCGTTGATCGCCTCGGAGCTCACCGGGGCTATTGAGCACCTGCAGCAGGCTTCGGCCTCGCCTGCTTCGGCCTCGATGCCCCCGCAGTTGGCGACCTCGGCCTCGGGTACCGGGGCTTCGGCTCCCGAGGCGCCCACGGCCTCGACCTCGGCATTGCCCTCGGACTCGGCTTCGAGGGGACAGCCGGAGCGTAGCGTGCGCCCATGCGACAAGGTGCGCCGGGTGCGGCGGCTCTCCTCGGAGTCCTCGCGAGGTTCATCACCTTCGGGCAAGCCTCGGGCGAAGCACCGTGCGAGGAAGGCCAAGCGGTCTCGGGCCTCGCCTCGGCGGCGCGGTCGCTCGTCGCCTACCGGGGTCGATACCTTGAGGGTACGGGACCTGCGGGTCGATAATCCCAACTTGTTCCGGTCTCCTGCCAGGGAGAGTTCCCGAGCGTCCTCGCCGGGGCCGAAGGGACGGGCTTCGGTGCCCCGGACCCCGGGGGGATCCCCCAAGGGTTCCCTTCGACAACCTCGGTCTCCAACCCCCTCGAGGTCACAGGTCTGTGCCTCCTTGGGTTCGGGATCGGGGAGGGAGCCGAGGTACTCTCACGAGGCCTCTCCCTTCGGCTCGGCAGGGAAGTCTCGGTCACCCTCTCCTCCTGCTAGACCTTCATCCTTCACGAGGTTTGTGCAGGATATGGCGGTGGCTTTGGGTGTGGACTTGTTGGAGGGATCCACTTACACCAAGGAGTTTTTAGAGGAGCAGGATCTTCCTGCTCCCCCTCGGGAATCCCCTCGCCTTCCCATCAACAAGGTCCTCCATCAGACCTTCCTTAGGAATCTCGAGGCTTCTTTGACGGTCGCAGTGGTGCCCTCCAAAATGGAGTCTACATGTCGCACCCTTCCCATCAAGGGGTTCGAGAAGGGGCAGCTCTCTCACAATTCCCTTCTGGTAGAGTCGGCACTTAAGAAATCGCAGCCTTCCAGGGTGTCGGCAGTGGTCCCGCTGGGTAGGGAGGGCCGGACCCTGGACAAATTCGGCCGTTGCCTTTATGCCAACTCTCTCATGGCGACGAGGGTGCTGAATTACGCCTTTTCGTACTCGTCATTCTTGCGGATGATGGTGAAGGACCTCCCTTCTTTTCGCGAGGTGATACCGGAGTCCCATAGAGACAGGTTTGCCACCTTCAGCTCTAATCTTTCCCAGCTGCGCCTCTACTTGTTCCACGCAGTTTACGACGCGTTTGAACTTGCCTCGAGGGTATCTGCCTGTGCGGTGGCCATGCGCCGGCTGGCGTGGCTTCGTACCCTCGAGATGGATTCAAATTTACAAGAGCGCTTGGCTAACTTGCCTTGCGTCGGGGCGGAGCTCTTTGACGACTCATTGGATGCGGCGACCAAGAGGCTTTCTGAACAGGAACGCTCCCTGGCCTCTTTGGTGCGTCCGAAGCCTAAGCCCACTCCGCAGCGTCCCTTCCGGCAGCCCCCGAGGAGGTATCCTCAGAAGTCTACGCCGGCCTTCTCTAGACCACCACCACGGCGCCCTCCCCAGCAGGGTAGGGGTGGCCCTTTTAAACCCGCCATGCAGGGAGCGGCCAAGCCCGCGCCGTCTTTTTGACGGGGTGTGCGGTTGGGGGCGGGCCCCCTCCGCGATTTCGCTGAACCCCCTCCCCATCGGTGGTCGCCTCAGCGCATTTACCGGGGCGTGGTCTGGGATCACGTCCGACGCTTGGGTGCTCTGGACCATCTCAGAGGGCTATTCACTCAACTTCTCCGTGCAGCCTCCGGACATGCCACCCAGAGCTTGGCCGCAGTCGCCCCTTCTCCTGATCGAGGCCAGAGCCTTGTTGAGCCTCCGCGCCGTAGAGCTGGTGCCGCCGGATCAGAGGGGGCAGGGGTTTTACTCCCGCTACTTTCTGGTCCCGAAAAAGACAGGGGACTTGCGCCCCATTTTGGACCTTCGGAGGCTCAACAAGTGCCTGGTCCGGGAGAAGTTCCGTATGTTATCGCTTCCGGTTTTGTATCCACTTCTGGAAGCAGGGGATTGGATGTGCTCCCTGGACTTGAAGGAAGCATACACCCATGTTCCGGTGCATCCCGCTTTCCGCAAGTTCTTGCGGTTCCAAGTGGGAGATTTGCACCTGCAGTATCGGGTTCTTCCCTTTGGTCTGGCGTCGTCCCCTCGGGTGTTCACCAAGTGTATGGTGGTGGTTGCGGCGGCCCTGCGCTCTCGGGGGCTGCAGGTCTTTCCCTACCTGGACGATTGGTTGATCAAGGCACCGTCCAGGGAGGGGGTTATCTTAGCGACCCAACAGACTATCAGTCTACTGCAAGGCCTGGGGTTCGAGGTGAATTTTCCCTAGTCTCAGTTGTGCCCAGCGCAGTCTCTCCAGTTCATTGGGGCCGTGCTGGACACGGTTCGCCTCCGCGCTTTCCTCCCCCCTCTCCGGTGGGAGGCCCTGCTTCGGTGGAGTCGCCACTGTCGGAAGCAATCGGTGGTGTCAGCCCAGCACATGATGATTCTGCTGGGTCACATGGCGTTGACGGTTCACGTCACACCCTTCGCCCGCCTGCATCTGAGGCTCGCTCAGTGGACTCTGGCCTCTCAGTGGCGGCAGGATCGAGATCCAGTGTCTTCCCCGATATCAGTGACTCCTTCTTTGAGTCGATCGCTCCGTTGGTGGACCAACTCTTCCAATCTTTCCGGGGGTTTGCTGTTTCTCGTTCCACCTTACAGCAAGGTCCTGACCACGGACTCCTCAGAGTACGCGTGGGGGGCTCATCTGGACGGTCTGCGGACGCAGGGTCTGTGGTCGGCCGAAGACCGTCGGTGCCACATCAATGTGCTGGAGCTTCGCGCCATTTTTCTGGCTGCGCGAGCGTTTGTCCACCTGCTGCACGATCAGGTGGTGCTCGTGCGGACCGACAACCAGGTGGCGATGTACTATGTCAACAAACAAGGGGGTACGGGCTCTTGGCCTCTGTGCCAGGAGTCTCTTCGTCTTTGGGAATGGGCGGTCTCCCAGAACATATTCCTGCGGGCTGTTTACATTCAGGGAGAGCAGAACCGGCTGGCAGACAAACTCAGTCGGCTTCTCCAGCCGCACGAGTGGTCCCTAAACTCCCGGGTCCTGCGCGAGGTCTTCGACCGCTGGGGGACTCCTCAGGTGGATCTGTTTGCCTCCCCGAAAACTCACAAACTGCCTCTCTATTGTTCTCGGATGTATTCCCGGGACCGTCTCGAGGCCGATGCCTTCCTTCTCGACTGGGAGGGGAAGTTCCTTTATGCGTTCCCTCCTTTTCCTCTGATTTTGAGAACGCTGGTTCATCTCAGATCGACCGGAGCCTCTATGATCCTCATTGCGCCTCGTTGGCCCAGACAGCACTGGTTCTCCCTGCTTCTTCAGCTCAGTGTCAGGGAACCTCTACTTCTGCCGGTCTTTCCCTCTCTGCTGTCTCAGAGTCGGGGTTCGCTGTTACATCCCAATCTTCAGTCTTTACATCTGACTGCTTGGTTCCTCTCCCCCTGACTTCGATCCCGGTGTCTCAGGCCGTGAGGGAGATTTTGGAGGCCTCGTGCAAGATCTCGACTCGGCGCTGTTATGCCCAAAAGTGGACCAGATTTACGTCCTGGTGCTCTTTGAATCATCTGGAACCTAGTTCGGTTCCTGTGTCTTCGGTTTTGGACTATTTATTGCATCTGTCTGAGTCAGGCCTGAAGACGACTTCCATTCGGGTGCATCTCAGTGCCATTGCCGCTTTCCATCGGCACCTCGAGGGTCGTTCTCTCTCTCTTCATCCTCTGGTTGCTCGTTTCATGAAGGGTTTAGTGAATGTCCATCCTCCTCTGAAACCTCCTCCGGTGGTGTGGGATCTTAATGTATTTTTTGCTCAGCTGATGAAGCCTCCTTTTGAGCCTATCGACAAGTCTCATCTTAAGTTTCTCACTTGGAAAGTGGTCTTTTTGATTGCACTCACGTCCGCTCGTCGGATTAGTGAGCTGCAGGCCTTGGTGGCGGATCCTCCTTTCACGGTGTTTCATCATGATAAGGTGGTTCTTCGCACCCATCCTAAATTTTTGCCTAAGGTTGTGTCTGATTTCCACCTCAATCAGTCCATTGTCCTTCCAGTATTTTTTCCGAAGTCCCACTCACATCCCGGTGAGGCGGCGCTTCATACGCTTGACTGTAAGAGGGCGTTGGCTTTTTATCTCCAACGTTCCAAGTCTTATCGGAAGGTTCCTCAATTGTTTTTGTCCTTTGACCCTAATCGTTTAGGACACCTGGTCTCAAAGCGCACCTTGTCAAACTGGTTAGCTGCTTGTATTTCCTTTTGCTACGCTCAGGCTGATATCCCGCTTTCGGGTCGAGTCACGGGGCATAAAGTCCGAGCGATGGCAGCTTCGGTTGCTTTCCTCCGATCCACGCCTATGGAGGAGATTTGTAAAGCTGCCACTTGGTCTTCGGTTCATACGTTCACCTCCCATTACTGTCTGGACTCTTTGTCCAGAAGCGACAGCCGGTTTGGCCAGTCGGTGTTACGTAATCTGTTTTCCTAAATTGCCATCCTCCCTCCTTCCCGTTTTTGGTTGGCTTGGAGGTCACCCACATGTGAGAATATCATGCCTGCTTGTCCTGGGATAAAGCACAGTTACTTACCGTAACAGGTGTTATCCAGGGACAGCAGGCATATATTCTCACAACCCGCCCTCCTCCCCGGGGATGGCTTTTATTTTGCTTGATATGGAACTGAGGACCACGAGGTGGGGATGCGCCCTCTAGTGGGTAAGAAGGCTAGCACATGCGTGGTGCAGTGTGCAAACTTGAAACTTCAATCAAGTTTGCTTGAAAAGCTGTCCGCGCTGGGGCTCCGTAGATGACGTCACCCACATGTGAGAATATATGCCTGCTGTCCCTGGATAACACCTGTTACGGTAAGTAACTGTGCTTTTTAGCTTCTCCAGACCAGTAGAGGTCCCCACCCTGTCTGTTGTTGTTGTTGTTGGGGCTGTTTCGCGGGCAGTTTTTGTTTTTTGCTGCGGGTTCTAGTATTTTTCTAGGGCCGGGGAGAATTAAAGAACAGCGGCTGTGGCTCGGCTGGCTTAGCTGGCGAGCTGTGGGGACATTTTCCTTCTGGTATTTCTCCTCTGCATTTTCCAACAGCATTTGGGTATGTTATTTGTTACTCCTGTTCGGAGTATTGTTTTCTTTCTGTTTTCCAGTTCTTAGTTCTGCTTGGCTATTCGGCAGACTAATGTAAATAGAGAAGGGAGTATATTATATACTGTCCCACAGTTTTGTTTTCAGTCTCCACCTGCTGGTCATGATTGGATATATACCCATTCGTAAAGATTAACCTCTACTGGTCTGGAGAAGCTAAAAGAAAGTAAATTAGCAGGTAAGAACCTAATTTCTCCTTCATACATAGGTTCAATTAGAAGCAAAACATTCTCAGTAGACAAACGGGATTAATCGGCTACACAATTGGCTGATTATCCTGTAGTCCACAGAGAACATTTGTTATAGGTAAGCAACTTTTTGTCTTTTAGACACTCATAAATATATGGTTAGAGAGAGGTAACAGTGTGTATTTTTATTTTTTTTTTTTGCTTATAGGAATGGGTGGACAGGGCTATGCTGGTGCAGGAGATGCAGGTTCAGGTTACCAGAGTGGCCACTATTGTCATATGAGGGGCCTGCCTTTTCGTGCAACAGAAAATGATATTGCTACCGTAAGTATAAATTATCCAAAAAGTGCTCACCAAATACAGTGGAACCTTGGTTTACGAGCATAATTCGTTCCAGAAGCATGCTCGTAAACCAAAGTACTTGTATATCAAAGCGAGTTTCCCCCATAGGAACTAAGGAAAACTCGCTTGATGTGTTCCGACCCACCCCCACCCCCTGAGGCCAGCGGGTTCGGCTCCACTTTAACCCCCCCTTCCCCCCCCGAGGCCACCGGCGCTGCTCCACATCACCCCCGCAATCTGGCATCCCCCCCCCCCCCCCCGCGATTTGGCATCCTCCATGCACCCACCCACCCAAATACGTTGGCTTACCCCCATATGGCACCGGCATCAGCATCAACGCATAGGCATGCCGGTGGCCGAAAATCTGCCGTCTTCCTTTTGCTGGGCCTTGAGCATCTGCGCATGCTCAAGACCCAGCAAATGGAAGACGGCATATCTTCGGGCACCAGCGTGTCCTGTGCGTTGTTGGTGCCAGTGCCATAAGGGGGTAAGCCAACATGTTTGGGTGGGTGGGGGGGATGCCAAATTGCAGCGGGGGGGGGGGGGGGGGCGATGCGAGCGGAGGGGTGTCAGATCGTGGGGGGGTGGGAACGCTTGTAAATTGAGTCAAGCTCAGTTTCCGAGGCGCCAATTTTGCGAATGTTTTGCTCGTGTTGCAAAACACTTGCAAACTGATGCGCTCGTAAACCGAGGTTTGACTGTACAGTAATGCCATTTAAAATCACACATCCTTCCCATTATTTTTTATTTTCAAATTTTACATAAAGTGTACAAAATATTAAAATACAATTGATAAATACATAGTATCACTTTTATATCTAATACATTATATATCTAAATTTAATTTTCCCCCTCACCCTCCCCCCACCCTTTTATTACTTTAATATAATATTTTTAATTTTCAAATTTTACATAAAATGTACAAAATATTAAATTACATTTGATAAATACACAATATCATTTTTGTATCTAATACATCATATTCTAAATATATTTTTATCCCCTCTCCCTCCCCCCACCCTTTTATTATTTTTCATTCATACATATTGTATAATATATTATAACATATTATGTAGAAATTATTTTCATTACCCCCCCTCTATGTGCGTCATAAAAAAAGATACTTAAAAGAAGAAAAGAAGAAGAGAAATCTTAATATTTATTCATTGCAGTATTTTGTCAATGGCCCCCATATTTTTATGAATTTAGTATATGTCCCTCTTTGTATTGCTATTGTTCTTTCCATTTTAAATATATGACATATTGTATTCCACCAAAATGTATAATTTAGGTTATTATAATTCATCCAGTCTGATCACTATATCAATTATTTCAAACTTATTCATCATATTAAAATCTCACTATTACTTATCCAAGATTGGAAGAGAACCACACTAGGGTTGATGGGTTAAGTGTTGGTAAAAACCAAAGGAACTAGTCCTAATAAGACAAAATGGATTTTCAGACAGATATGTCCCTTGTCTTAAGTAAAATAAGATTTTCTGTCTCCCCTGCTGGACCGGTACAGTTCTTCACTTATGGGTAATAGCTCATCATGACCAGCAGGTGGAGACTGAGACCAAAACGTTGGTATAGTAACATAACATAACTTTCTTTAGCACTCTCCAGACCAGTAGAGGTTGACCTTTACGAATGGGTATATATCCAATCATGACCAGTAGGTGGAGACTGAAAACAAAACTGGGAGATAGTACATAAGATATCCCCTTCTCTATTCTCATCAGTCTTCTTTTAGTCTCCAGCAGGTGTTGAGTGATCTGTACCCATTTCCCTTGGTAGGGCTGTTGGAATTTGTTTAGGGGGTTTCTAGTCCCTGTTTATCCCAGGACAAGCAGTCAGCATATTCTTTACTGATGGGTGATGGCACCGACAGAGCCCCGGTACGGACAATTTTAGAGTGATTGCACTCTAAGAACTTAGAAAGTTCTAGCAGGCCGCACTGCGCATGCACGAGTGCCTTCCCGCCCGACAGAGGCGTGCGGTCCCCCAGTTTCTTAGTTTCCGCGGAGCTAAGAAGAAGCGGTTTTTTCAACAGCCATTGGAAAATCCTTTTTGCCTTCCCGCTCGCGTGTTTTTTTTCTCTCTGGAAGTTTTTTCTTCCTCCTTTTCTTTTTATTTCTTGTTGTAAAAAAAAAAAATTTGTTCTTTTTTTTCATTTTTCTTCGCCTCGCCTCGGCGGAGCCTGTTGGCATAATCGAAGCCTCCGCCTTCGATTTAGCGGAGGCCGTGTTCACCTTCATGCCCCTGCAGCCAGGTTTCAAGAAGTGTCAACGGTGTGCACGGCCCATCTCTTTAACCGATCCCCACAACTGGTGCCTTCAGTGCCTGGGTCTGGATCACAACGCCTCCTCTTGCACCCGTTGCGCTTCGCTTAAAAAGCGTACCTTGAAGAACCGACAAATCCAACAACGTCTTCTCTTCGGTGCCAGAATGGAACCATCGACATCCACTCCCCCTTCTAAACCGGCACCGACTCTTTCGACACCGCCGGATCTTCCTCCAGTGTCGCATCCCCCAGGTAAGCCGGCTAAGAAGCCTTCCTCTTCCCTGGAGCGTCCTCCTGCCGATCCTGCAGTGAGCCCAGTCCTGCCGGCATCGAGGCGTCCCCATAAGCGCTCCACTCCCATTGAAGTGATTGCCACATCAACGGCCTCCTCATCTCCCAAGCGTTGCGCGGCACCACAGGTACCGAAGAAAAAGAAAGTGGTACCGGAGCCTTCCTTAGATGACCACTATCCTGCAAGTCCAGCTTCAAGAGCAGTTGCTACACCTTCTTCCTGCTCTGCTGGCACCGAACCTTCCAGCCCCGGTCCGTTCTGAGCATTCGGTACCGTTGGTTGAACAGCCTGTGTTATCGGCATCAACTCTTTCGGCACCAATAACCTCCTGTTTCCACTTCCATGCCTATTTTGTTAGCGGAACCCAGGACCTCACATCATGCGGTACAGACGGTCTCTGAATCGGCACCGTCTCCCGTTAACCGCTAGGCATCATCTTACTTCTCCTGGTGCTGCCTCTATGCGCTCTGGTAAATCTGCGCAGATCCCACCATACTGACCTCTCGACCCCGCTTTCTCGAGGTCGTGGCTCACAGGTTCGTGACCCTGACTTGTGGGACGATTCTGAGGAGCCTATCGGTATCGAAGAGGCGGTTTCCTCAGACGAGGAAGATCCTTCTCTCCAGGAACCGCCTTCTAAACTTGATCAATCCTCCTTCACAAAATTCTTGAAGGAGATGTCTGACTCTCTGTCTATACCCTTGGAATCTGATTCCAAAAAATCCCAGGCTTTCCTCAAAGCCCTGGATTTTGATCAGCCTCCAAAAGAGTTCCTTAAGTTACCTCTGCATGACATCCTGAGAGAAACTTTTTATAAAAACTTGGAGACTCCTCTGACTATTCCAGGAGCTCCAAGGAAATTGGACACTCTATATAAGGTGATCCCTATCCCGGGTTTTGACCACAACTTCCCCATGAGTCTTTACTCGTGGAGTCCACTCTCAAGAAGTCGGCAGGCTCTAGTGTCTATGCCTCCGTCCCTCCTGGCAGAGAAGGGAAGACCATGGACAAATTTGGAAAACGGTTATACCAGAATGCTATGCTGGCTAACCGTTCAGGTAATTATGCTTTTCACTTTTCCTTCTACCTGAAGCATTTGATCCAACAGTTATCCCAGGACAAGCAGGCAGGTATTCTCACTAGTGGGTGATGTCATCCGACAGAGCCCCGATACGGACATCTTGCAAGCATGTCTTGCTTGAAGAAACTCAGAAGTTTCGAGATGCCCGCACCGCGCATGCGCCAGTGCCTTCCCGCCCGATGCTCCGGGCGTGTCTCCTCAGTTCTTTTTCTTCCGTGGAGCTGAGAAGTCTATCTTCAATTTGCGCCCATTGAATATCTTTTTTGCCTTCTTTTTGCCGCGGGTTGAGTTCTTTTGAGCTCTCCTGTGCGTTTATTTCTTTCTTTGATTTCTTTTTTAAAAAAAAAAAAAAATTTTTCCTTCCGACTCCGGGTCAGCCGCGTGGCTGAGGCCCCGCGTCTTCGACCTTGCGGCGGAGCTTTTCCGGCCTATGTCCCGGCCGATTACCGGTTTCAAAAAGTGTAGCAAGTGCCAGCGCGCGATTTCACTCACGGACCCTCATCGACGCTGCTTACAGTGTCTGGGACCAGATCACTTCCCGAAATCATGCCGGCCTTGCTCCACTCTGACGGCGAGAGCGTTTAAGCGCCGCTGTCTGCTTTGGGAGTCCATGTTCAAGATGGAAGCTTCGTCAGATCCTGCAGCTTCGACATCGACGGGGGCTTCGACTTCTTCAGCGAAGCCCGCTGCCTCCCCAGCTGCTTCGGGCCTCCTGAAACCGGCGTCGTTCACCCCGGTTTCGGCCCATGCTTCGGCGCCGGTGCCTTCCTCCGTCTCCTCGGAGCAGGTATCGACCCCTACAGTTCCACCGGTGGTGCTCAAGGTGCCGAAGACTGGCAAGCAGAAGCACACTGCACCGAAGGAGCGCGGAGACCGTGCGGAAGGGCCCCCTTTTGGTGCGGATCCCTCCATATCGGCTTCGCTGCGGTCCATTCTGGAGGCTCAGTTCGTTGAACTCATGCAAACCATGGGGCCTCGACTGATTGCCACCATCCAGGGTGACCTCCCTGCTTCGGCTTCGAGGGGCGGTCCGCCCCCTCCTCCTCCTCCTCGCCGCACGACCTCGTTGCTCGGCGAGGAGGAGCGGCGAGTGGTGTCCGGGTCCTCGAGGAGGTCCTCAGATAGTGCTGTGCCTCCTTTGGAACCGATTCCCTCGAGGAGGGCTTCTCTTAGTGATATGCCTCCTTTGGAGCCCATTCCCTCGAGGAAACCCTCGTTTAGTGACCTGCCTCCCTTGGAACCGATTACTCCGCCCCATGATGCAGTGTGGCGTCCACCTTCGGGGCCATCCAGTCCGGGGCATAGCAGGAAGCAGAACTCCCTATCAAGCCTGGGCGACTTCCAGAGAAGCACCAACTCTTCCACCTTTGCGATCGACGGCATCGAGCCCATTCTGCTCCTTGGAAGCGTCTGACCCAGTCTCTCACAGAAGGACTCGATCCCCTTCCAGGCATCGAGAAGGGCATCGGTCCAGGCATTCTTCGAAGCATTCCTCTCGACACTCAACCGTCTCGCCTCAGAAAAAGTTGCCTCGGTTGGGGTATGCTGCTTCGACTGGGTCTCCTCCTCCGGGCCCGGAGTTCGAGGGCCCCGAGGTTTTCTACTCGTCCTGTTGCTCACAGGCCTCTATGGAGCCCGAAGCCTCGTCTTCTTCTAGTCCTTCTCGTAGACCGGCGACGGCAGACCAACTGTCTTTTTCCTCATTCCTCAGACAGATGGCGGATGACATGGACATTACCCTCGATGCTGGGTCTCGATACTCCAAGGAGTATCTCGATACCATGCACTTGCCTCACCCTCCGGCCGAGTCCTTGTGCCTTCCTCTGCACAAGCTCCTCGACCAGACCTTCATGAGGTGCTTCGAGTCTCCTTACTCTATCCCTGCGGTCCCTGGCAAATTGGATTTGCGGTACCGCACGGTGCATCATTAGGGCTTTGAGGGTCCTCAACTTTCGCATCAGTCCCTCCTGGTCGAATCCTCGCTCAAGCGGTCTCATCCTGGCCAGGTCTATGCTTCCGTGCCTCCGGGACGCAAGGGCAGAACCATGGATAAGTTTGGGCGCCGCATCTATCAGAATTCGATGATGGCGTCTAGAGTCCTGAATTATAACTTCCACTTTTCAACCTACTTGGAATTTTTTCTGCCTGTGCTTCGAAAGTTCACTCCATACATCGAGTCCCAGGCTAGGTTTGAGTTTGAAGAAGTGGTTGCTTCGTTGTCCCAACTCCGGCTTCAGTTGATGCAATCTGCCTATGATGCGTTTGAGCTCTCAGCCCGAGCGGCAGCTTGCTCGGTGGCGATGCGCCGGTTGGCCTGGTTGCGGACCATTGATATGGACCCGAATCTTCAGGACCGCCTGGCGAACGTCCCGTGTGCTGGGGCGGATCTTTTTGACGAATCTATCGAGACTGTCACGAAGAAATTGTCTGACCACGAAAAGTCCTTCCAATCTATTCTTCGGCCGAAGCCTAAGCCTCAGCAGTCTCGACCTTCTCGTCCACCATTGATTTATCAGAGGCGTTATCAGCCGAGGCAAACTCCTCCTGCGAGGCAACCGGCGAAGCGACAGCCTCCCCAGAAGGGTCAGCCTAAGTCTCAGTCGCCTGCTGTCCCTAAGACCACGCAGCCCTTTTGACTGTCTCGTCGAGGGCATAACCAACTTCGTTCTGCCTCTCCCTGGTTTTCCCATCGGAGGGCGTCTCCATCATTTTTATCATCGCTGGGAGACCATAACAACCGACCTCTGGGTCCTTACTATCATCAGGGAGGGATACTCTCTTCATTTCCATCGGGTCCCTCCGGACCACCCTCCAAGAGAGTATCCTTCCAACTTGACTCAGACCGCCCTTCTTCTTCAGGAAGCTCATTCTTTGCTCCGGCTTCGTGCCGTGGAGCCGGTTCCCACGGACCAACTGAACCAGGAGTTTTACTCCCGGTACTTCCTTGTCCCTAAGAAGACGGGCGACCTGCGACCCATTTTGGACCTCAACAAATTCCTTGTCAAGGAGAAGTTTTGCATGCTGACGCTTGCTTCTCTCTACCCCCTCCTCGAGCAGAACGACTGGTTATGCTCTCTGGATCTCAAGGAGGCCTACACTCATATCCCCATTCATCCGGCCTCTCGCAAGTTCCTCAGATTTCGGGTGGGACATCTCCATCTGCAGTACCGAGTGCTTCCATTCGGCCTGTCTTCGTCTCCCAGAGTCTTCACGAAGTGTCTGGTGGTGGTGGCCGCAGCACTCAGGAACCAGGGTCTTCAGGTATTCCCCTACCTCGACGACTGGCTGATCAAGGCTCCCTCGGCCTCGGGTGTCCTCTCGGCGACCCTGTCCACGATTCTGTTCCTGCAGAATTTGGGATTCGAGGTCAACTTTCCCAAGTCTCATCTACGGCCGACCCAGTCGCTGTCCTGGATACCATTCGTCTCCGAGCATTCCTTCCTTCTCAGCGCCTGGATGCTCTTCTTCATCTCTGCCAGTCTGTATCTTCTCGCCAGACCATCTCGGCGAGACACATGATGGTCCTCCTGGGCCACATGGCCTCTACGGTTCATGTGACGCCGTTGGCCAGACTCCACCTCAGAATTCCTCAGTGGACCCTGGCATCACAGTGGACTCAGGTGTCGGATCCGTTGACTCGACACATCACAGTCACTCCTGCTCTTCGGCAGTCTCTACTCTGGTGGATGACCTCTTCGAATCTATCCAGAGGTTTGCTGTTTCATTCTCATCCCCACCAGAAGGTTCTCACAACCGATTCCTCGACCTATGCCTGGGGAGCGCCTCTGGATGGACTTCGCACTCAGGGATTCTGGACCTGTGCGGACCGACTCCATCAAATCAATCTTCTGGAGCTCAGAGCCATCTTCAATGCTCTTCAAGCCTTTCAACATCTGCTTCACGACATGGTGGTCCTCATTCGCACCGACAATCAGGTCGCCATGTATTATGTCAACAAGCAAGGGGGCACGGGCTCGGCCTCCCTCTGCCAGGAGGCTCTCAGAGTCTGGGATTGGGCGGTTCGCCACAACACCTTCCTCAAAGCTGTCTACATTCAGGGGAAGGACAATGTCTTGGCGGACAAGCTGAGCAGGCTTTTCCAACCTCACGAATGGACCCTCCATTCCATGCCCCTTCATCAGATCTTTGCTCAGTGGGGAACGCCTCAGATAGACCTCTTTGTGGCTCCCCACAACTTCAAACTGCCTCTTTTTTGCTCCAGGATCTACACTCCTCATCGTCTCGAGGCAGATGCCTTTCTACTGGATTGGGGGAATCGCTTCCTGAATGCTTTCCCCCCATTTCCTCTCATTCAAAAGACTCTGGTCAAGTTGAGATCGGACCATGCCACCATGATTCTGATTGCTCCTCAGTGGCCCAGACAACCTTGGTTCTCCCTTCTACTTCAACTCAGCAGCAGGGAGCCGGTCCTTCTTCCAGTGTTTCCTTCACTGCTTACGCAGCATCAGGGATCTCTACTTCATCCCAACCTGCAGTCTCTCCACCTGACAGCTTGGTTCCTCTCAACGTAACCCCTCACCAGTTTTCCCAGGCGGTGAGGGAGGTCTTGGAGGCTTCCAGGAAGCCTACTACTCGTCAATGCTACTCCCAAAAATGGACCAGATTTTCTTCATGGTGTATTTCCAATTCTAAGGAGCCTCAGCGAGCCTCCCTATCCTCTGTTTTGGACTATCTTTTACATCTGTCTCAGTCTGGTCTCAAGTCGACATCTATACAGTCCACCTGAGTGCTATTGCGGCTTTCCATCAGCCTCTGCAGGGGAAACCTCTCTCTTCTCATCCTGTGGTTTCCAGATTTATGAAAGGACTTTTTTATGTCAATCCTCTTCTCAAACCGTCTCCAGTGGTTTGGGATCTAAATGTTGTCCTTTCTCAGCTTATGAAACCTCCTTTTGAGCCTCTGAGCAAGGCTCCACTAAAGTTTCTCACTTGGAAAGTGGTTTTTCTGGTGGCCCTCACATCTGCTCGCAGGGTCAGTGAGCTTCAGGCCTTGGTGGCGGACCCACCTTTCACAATATTCCATCATGACAAGGTGGTCCTCCGCACTCACCCGAAATTCCTGCCTAAAGTGGTCTCTGAATTTCACCTTAACCAATCCATTGTGCTTCCAGTGTTCTTTCCAAAGCCTCATTCTCATCCTGGAGAATCAGCTCTTCACACTCTGGACTGTAAACGTGCTTTGGCTTTCTACTTGGATCGCACCAAACCACACAGAACTGCTCCTCAACTTTTCGTCTCCTTTGATCCAAACAAGTTGGGACGACCTGTATCGAAGCGCACCATATCCAACTGGATGGCGGCTTGTATCTCTTTCTGCTATGCCCAGGCTGGATTACCCCTTCCCTGTAAGGTCACAGCACATAGGGTCAGAGCTATGGCAGCCTCTGTAGCCTTCCTCAGATCGACACCGATTGAGGAGATTTGTAAGGCTGCCACTTGGTCCTCGGTTCATACATTCACCTCTCATTATTGTCTGGATACTTTCTCCAGACGGGATGGACAGTTTGGCCAAACTGTGTTACAAAATTTGTTCTCCTAAGTTGCCAACTCTCCCTCCATCCCATTGAGGTTAGCTTGGAGGTCACCCACTAGTGAGAATACCTGCCTGCTTGTCCTGGGATAAAGCAATGTTACTTACCGTAACAGTTGTTATCCAGGGACAGCAGGCAGCTATTCTCACGTCCCACCCACCTCCCCTGGGTTGGCTTTTCTGCTAGCTACCTGAACTGAGGAGACACGCCCGGAGCATCGGGCGGGAAGGCACTGGCGCATGCGTGGTGCAGGCATCTCGAAACTTCTGAGTTTCTTCAAGCAAGACATGCTTGCAAGATGTCCGTATCGGGGCTCTGTCGGATGACATCACCCACTAGTGAGAATAGCTGCCTGCTGTCCCTGGATAACAACTGTTACGGTAAGTAACATTGCTTTGTCTTCCCTCCAAAAATACCTTCCTCAGCGTAAGATCCAGTTATTCCAACAATATACTTCCAGTCTGCTCCAGCTCCGAAAGTTCATGGTACGTTCCATCTACCATACCTTTGAACTAACCTCCAGAGCTACTGCCATGGCAGTTGCCATGCGCCGCCACCTGGCTTGGCTTCGGGTTTTGGAGCTCGATGTGAACCACAAGGACCGTCTTGCAAATGCTCCTTGCTTGGGTGACGAGCTGTTTGGGGAATCCTTGGACACCACCACACAAAAATTGTCTGCCCACGAGACCCAATGGGATATCTTACTAAAGAACAAGAAGAAGCCTCCACCGGCTTGTCCTTTTCGTCAACACACGTCTTATCAACGTCGTTATTCTGCTCGGCCTCTCAATTCTCCTCAAAATCAACCTAGAAGACAGCGCCAGCAGCAACATCAACAGGCTCTTCCATCACAGCAGCAACCTGTGAAGCCAGCTGCTCCACCCAAATCAACTCAGCCTTTTTGACTTCATCCTCAGGGACATAGCCAGTCTCCCTCCATCTTCTCCTCTACCACAACCTATCGGAGCTCGCCTGCACATTTTTCTATCCCGTTGGGAACTTATCACCTCAGATCAATGGGTACTAAACATCATTCATCACGGGTATTCTCTCAACTTTCAGACTCTTCCTCCAGACAACCCTCCAAAAGAGTCTGCTTCCAACCCCTCTCAGTCCTCCCTCCTTCTTCAGGAGGTCCAATCCCTTCTTCTGAAAGCCATAGAGGAAGTTCCTCTAGATCAGAGGTGGCAGGGCTTTTACTCCCGTTATTTTCTAGTTCCCAAAAAGACGGGAGACCTCAGACCTATTTTGGATCTCAGGGACCTCAACAAGTGTTTGGTCAGGGAAAAGTTCAGAATGCTCTCTCTAGCCACGCTTTATCCTCTTCTCACTCAGGACGACTGGCTATGCTCCCTCGACCTCAAAGAGGCATACACTTACATACCCATACATCAAAACTCCAGACGGTATCTCAGATTTCAGATCCATCACCGTCATTATCAATACCGAGTGCTACCCTTCGGTCTTGCCTCCTCTCCAAGGGTATTCACCAAGTGTCTGATCGTGGTAGCTGCCTTTCTCAGATCTCACAGTCTCCAAGTCTTCCCTTACCTGGACGACTGGCTAATCAAGGCTTCTTCATCTCAGCAGGTGATTCAAACCACCAATCACACCATCTCCTTCCTTCACATCCTTGGCTTCGAGTTCAATTACCTGAAGTCGCATCTCCTTCCCACTCAGCGACTACAATTCATTGGAGCGGTCCTCGACACCACCCTTATGAGGGTATTCCTTCCCTCCAACCGTCTACAGACACTGCTCCACCTTTGTCATCATGTGCTCCTTCAAAACTCCATTTCGGCCCGCCAGATGATGGTTCTCTTAGGCCACATGGCCTCGACGGTGCATGTCACTCCACTCGCCTGTCTCCACCTTCGTACTCCTCAGTGGACCTTGGCCACTCAATGGTCCCAGGCGACAGATCCTCTTTCACGTCATATATCTGTAACATCGTCGTTCCGACAGTCTCTGCAATGGTGGTCGAACTCCTCCAATTTTTCCAGAGGTCTTCTCTTCCATCTGTCTCTTCACTCCATGATCATCACCACGGATGCTTCCCCCTATGCCTGGGGAGCACACATGGAACACCTTCGCACACAAGGCCTGTGGACGGTCCAGGAACGAGCTCATCACATCAATTTCCTGGAACTCAGGGCAATGTTTTATGCTCTCAAAGCGTTTCAACATCTTCTCTATCCCCAGGTTCTTCTTCTGTGCACAGACAATCAGGTAGCCATGTACTACATCAACAAGCAAGGCGGAACAGGCTCTCGCCTCTTATGTCAGGAAGTCCAAAGGATTTGGTCCTGGGCGACAGATCGCTGTCTCTTTCTGAGGGCGGTCTACATTCAAGGCGAACAGAATTCCTTAGCAGACAACCTCAGCAGGATTCTTCAACCTCACGAATGGACCCTCGACCCTGTCATTCTCCGGTTTGTCTTTGCTCAGTGGGGTACTCCTCAAGTGGACCTCTTTGCAGCTCCCCACAATCATCAACTGCCCCTCTTTTGTTCCAGACTCTACTTCCCTCATCGTCTGACACCAGATGCTTTTCTCCTCAATTGGGCGGACCGGTTTCTTTATGCATTTCCTCCCCTTCCTCTCATGTTGCGGACATTGTTCAAGCTTCGGAGGGAGAAGGCCACCATGATACTCATCGCCCCACGGTGGCCACGGCAGCATTGGTTCTCCCTTCTACTCCAGCTCAGTTCAAAGGAACCCATACTGCTGCCAGTATTTCCTACTCTGCTTACTCAGCATCAGCAATCTCTGCTTCATCCCAACCTGACAGCTTGGTTTCTCTCGGGCTAATGACTACTTCTGCATCTCTCTCAGCCTGTTCGTTGCATTTTGGATGCCTCCAGGAAACCGTCCACTCTTCAATGTTACCAAGAGAAGTGGACTCGCTTTTCTTCCTGGTGTCTTCTTCATCATCATAATCCCACTTCGCTCCCGGTAGAACAGCTGTTGGATTATTTGCTCTCTTTATCAGACTCAGGCCTCAAGTCTACCTCAATCAGAGTTCACCTCAGTGCCATTACTGCTTTTCATGAGCCCGTTCAAGGACAACCCTTAACGGCCCATCCTCTGGTTACCAGGTTCATGAGGGGTCTTTTCAATGTTGTGAAACCACCTCTTAAGCCCCCTTCTATTACTTGGGATCTTAATGTGGTTCTCTCCTCTCTCATGAAGCCTCCGTTCGAACCATTGGCCACGGCTCATCTCAAGTTTCTCACTTGGAATGTGGCCTTCCTCATTGCCCTCACCTCTGCCAGGAGGGTTAGTGAGTTGCATGCACTAGTGGCTGATCCACCTTTCACTGTTTTTCACCATGACAAGGTGGTTCTACGTACACATCCAAAGTTTCTCCCTAAGGTTGTCTCTGCCTTTCACCTCAACCAGTCTATTGTCTTACCTGTATTCTTCCCCAAACCTCATTCTCATCCTGGGTAACAGACTTTGCATACTTTGGACTGTAAACATGCTTTGGCTTATTATTTAGAGCGCACTAAGCCTCACAGATCATCTCCCCAACTTTTTCTATCTTTTGACCCCAATAAGTTGGGTCACCCTGTTTCTAAACGTACAATCTCCAATTGGCTTGCGGCTTGTATCTCGTTCTGTTATGCTCAGACCGGACTGCCCCTGGAAGGTTCTGTCACGGCCCATAAGGTTAGAGCTATGGCAGCGTCTGTGGCTTTCCTCAGATTCACACCTATTGAGGAAATCTGCAAGGCTGCTACTTGGTCCTCAGTTCATACTTTCATATCTCATTATTGTCTGGATGCATTCTCCAGACGGGATGGACGATTCGGCCAATCTGTTTTACAAAATTTATTTTCTTAATGGCCAACCTTCCCTCCATCCCTCTTTTTGTTAGCTTGGAGGTCACCCATCAGTAAAGAATATGCTGCCTGCTTGTCCTGGGATAAAGCACAGTTACTTAATGTAACAGGTGTTATCCAGGGACAGCAGGCAGATATTCTTATCCCAGGACAAGCAGGCATGATATTCTCACATGTGGGTGACGTCATCTACGGAGCCCCGATGCGGAAGCATTTTCAAGCAAACTTGATTGAAGATTTAAGTTTGCTCTGCTGCTCCACGCATGCGTGCCTTCCTGCTCCACTAGGGGGTGCATCCCCTCGTGGTCTCCAGTTCAAAATTTTCCGCGAGCCTAGATGACGTGTTTTTCAGGCTCTGCCCCAACTGCCTTCTAGCACCGCGATTTTTTCTTGTTTTTTCACGATTAAGTCGCTGTGCGCGAATTCCTTACTTTTTTACTTGATTCCTGCTTCGTTTTCAACGACCCGGAGGCTTCCGGGTCCCCGTGGCCGCGTGGCTAATCGAGCCGCGGCTACTTTCGATTTAATGTCCCGGCCTTTGCCCGGCTTTAAAAAGTGCACCCGGTGCGAGCGGCTCCTTTCTCTTACAGATCCGCATCGCCGGTGCATCCTCTGTCTGGGGGCGACTCATCCAACCGACTCCTGCCCCCAGTGCGCTAATTTCCAAAACCGGGCCCTCCGCCGAAGAAAAGCCCGCATGGCGGATCTCTTCACCCCGGACCAACCCTCCACCTCGAGGTCGGCCCCGGCCTCGGCCCCGGCCTTGACCTCGGCCCCGGATACCTCGGCATCGCCCCGAGACTCGACCCCGAAGCCCTCGGGACAACAGAAAACCTCGGCCCCGGGTAAGTCCCCTCTTCAGGTTCTATAACAGCGAAGAAGCCAGCCTCGGGGACAACGGCGACGCAGGGCGGAAGCCCCATGCTTACAGCCCCGTCTAAGCCCTCCAAGCCTTCGGGCCGTGCCTCCACCACACGGGAATACTCTGATACGAGGTTGCCCCCGGTGGAGCGCACCGAGGCAGTGGACATGCCTTCGATGCTGTCCGTGCCCGTCTTCCAGGACCTACTCCGAGCGATGATCACGTCGGAGCTGTCCACTGCAATGGCCCAATTTCAATCGGCCTCGACCTCGAATGTGCCAGACCAGCCTGGGCCTCACAACGAACAACCTCGAGGAAAGGTGCGCAACCCTCGCCGCATCCCATCCTCCTCGGACTCCTCGCCGAGACGCCCGAGACGTTCCCCCTCCGCGGACCGCCGAGGGGCAAAACGTCGGGCTAGAACGACAGAAACCTCGAACCGCCGTACCTCCAAGAAGGCCCGAGGTTCACCAACCCTACGAGGCCGTTCTCCCATACCTCGGACGGGACCACTAAGGGTGGCTGAGTTATCACTCTCCAACCCGCGCATCCTCCGAACTCCCCCTCGGACGTATTCTCCGAGGGAGTCCGGATCGAGGTCACCAATCCGACAACGATCGGTACCTCTAACCCCGGCATCTTCTCCGAGGGGCTCCTCGAGACGCCGAAGATCGACAACCCCCGAACACTCTCACAGTGCTTCCCCAACCTCGGAGCATGGATCAGAGCATGAACCTCGATACTCGAGGGAAGCCTCCTTATCCTTCCCCACCCGACGAAGGTCTCGCTCCCCGACCCCGCACGGGGCTCCGGGGACATCTCGCCCATCCTTCACTCGCTTTGTCCAAGACATGGGCCACGCATTGGACTTAGACCTCCAGTCTGACTCCAGATACTCGAAGGAGTACCTGGCGGAGCTGGATATGCCATCACTGCCCAGAGAGTCCCTTCGCTTACCACCTAACCCGGTACTCCAACAGGCCTTCTTCAGGAACCTGGAGACCCCCTACATGGTCACGGCCGTACCCTCCAAAATGGAGGCCAAGTACCGCACAGTACCTTACCCGGGATTCGAGCAACCACAGCTCTCCCACCAATCGCTGCTAGTTGAATCCTCCTTGAAAAAGGCTCACCCGTCCCGGGTCTCAGCAGCGGTCCCCCCAGGCCGAGAAGGCCGAACCCTGGACAAGTTCGGCAGGAGACTATACCAAAACGCAATGATGGCCTCTAGGGTGCAAAGCTACACTTTCACCTTCACATCATACCTCAAACACCTCATCGGACTATTGAGAGCCTTTGAGACTGACCTACCGGCCTCCCGGCAGGGAACGTTCAGCCTGCTTTTAGAGTCCCTCTCCAACCTGCGCCTTCATCTATTCCACGCGGCCTACAATGGCTTCGAACTCTCCTCCAGAGAAGCAGCCTTCGCTATCGCCATGCGCCGACTAGCTTGGCTGCGCCTGGTCGACATGGACCCCAACTTACAGGACCGGTTGGCTAACCTCCCCTGCGTGGGAAAGGAATTGTTCGATGACACTATCGAGGCGGCGACAAAACGCCTCTCCGAACATGAACGCTCATTTGCCTCCCTTGTCCGGCAAAAGCCCAAACCGCCAGCGCCCAGGCCATACAGGGCCCCTCCGCGCCGCTACCCACAAAAGTCCACCCCTGCTTTCTCGCGGCCCCCACCCAGACGTCCGCAAGCCCATCACAGGGCCATGCCCAAGTCTCAACCGCCCGCGACCACCAAACCATCCCCGTCCTTTTGACGGGACACGCGGAAGGGGGCAGGCCCCCTCCGCCATAGTCCCAGGCCGCCTTCCCATCGGAGGTCGACTCAAAGCCTTTTACCCTCGCTGGGAGCAACTCACGTCGGACGCATGGGTCCTTGGCGTGATCTCATCAACTCTCTCAACTTTCGGGCCATTCCCCCGGACAATCCCCCAAGGAATTGCCCTCCCAACCGGACTCAGCTACCTCTACTCCTCTCCGAAGCCCGAGACCTGCTTCGCCTGAGAGCAGTGGAGAAGGTCCCCCCCGGCCAACGGGGGAAGGGCTTCTACTCCCGTTACTTCCTGGTACCGAAAAAAACGGGAGACCTACGCCCAATACTAGACTTGAGACGCCTCAACAAATTCCTGGTACGGGAAAAGTTTCGGATGCTCTCACTACCAACACTCTACCCCCTGATCGACGAGGGCGACTGGCTCTGCTCCCTCGATCTCAAGGAGGCGTACACACACGTCCCAGTGCACCCCGCTCACCGCAAGTTTTTGCGTTTCCAAGTAGGGGACTGGCACCTACAATACCGAGTCCTCCCGTTCGGACTAGCATCATCACCTCGGGTCTTCACCAAGTGCCTCGTGGTGGTAGCAGCAACCTTACGTTCTCAGGGCCTCCAGGTATTCCCCTACCTGGACGACTGGCTAATCAAAGCCCCGTCCAAGGAAGGGGTTATCTCAGCGACCCAACAGACTATTACCTACCTACAAAGTCTGGGGTTCGAAATAAACTTCCCAAAATCTCAACTACGCCCCTCGCAGTCCCTACAGTTCATCGGGGCCACGCTGGACACGGTTCGCCTCCGCTCCTTCCTCCCCCCTCAGCGTCTGGAGGCGTTAGTAAGTCTGAGCCGAAGGATCTCTCTGCTGACCTCAGTATCAGCTCGACAGATGATGACCCTCCTGGGCCACATGGCCTCCACCGTCCATGTCACACCCTTCGCCCGCCTCCATCTGAGAATCCCTCAATGGACCCTGGCGTCTCAATGGCGTCAAGACCGGGACCCGATCGACCGCTCCGTGACAGTGACTCCTTCATTGCAACGATCGCTCCGCTGGTGGGCCGACTCTTCAAATCTTTCCAAAGGTTTGCTCTTCCTCACCCCACCCCACAGCAATGTACTCACCACGGACTCGTCGGAGTACGCTTGGGGAGCCCACCTGGACGGCCTACGCACCCAAGGAATGTGGTCAGCACAAGACCGTCGCTGCCACATCAACGTGCTAGAACTTCGGGCCATCTACCTCGCAGCTGTAGCCTTCCAACATCTGCTCCGCGACCGAGTGGTTCTCATCCGAACCGACAACCAAGTAGCGATGTACTACGTAAACAAACAAGGGGGCACAGGGTCTTGGCCCCTTTGTCGGGAAGCCCTACGCCTCTGGAAATGGGCAATCTCCAACAACACCTTCCTTCGGGCGGTGTACATACAAGGAGAACAAAACTGCCTAGCGGACAGACTCAGCCGCCTCCTCCAGCCACACGAGTGGTCACTACACTCTCAGGCCCTACGAGGAGTGTTCGAACGGTGGGGGACGCCTCAAATAGACCTGTTCGCGTCCCCTCACAATCACAAGCTGCCTCTCTTCTGCTCCCGGATATACTCCCCGGACCGACTCGAGGCCGACGCCTTCCTCCTCGACTGGGAAGGAAGGTTCCTGTACGCGTTCCCGCCGTTTCCTCTGATACTGCGGACCCTTGTCCACCTGAAAACAGTACAAGCCACCCTGATCCTGATTGCCCCTCGCTGGCCACGCCAGCCGTGGTTTTCCCTTCTACTTCAACTCAGTGTCAGAGATCCACTGCCTCTGCCTCTGTTTCCCTCTCTACTGTCACAGGGTCAGGGTTCACTGTTACATCCCAATCTTCATTCTCTTCATCTGAATGCTTGGTTTCTCTCCCCCTGACTGCTCTCCCCGTGTCTCAATCAGTCAAGGAGATATTGGAGGCCTCTAGAAAAACCTCAACGAGAACCTGCTACTCCCAAAAGTGGACCAGATTCTCAACCTGGTGCTCCTCCCACAGCCAGGACCCGGTGTCGGTCCCCGTCCCCCTGGTCCTTGACTATCTACTTCAACTATCTCATTCCGGCCTAAAGACCAACTCCATTCGAGTACACCTCAGTGCGATTGCGGCCTTTCATCAGCCCCTGGAAGGGAAAGCCCTCTCGCTCCATCCCTTAGTCACTCGCTTCATGAAGGGTCTGCTGAACGTCCACCCCCCTCTCAAACCTCCCCCGGTGGTTTGGGACCTTAACGTGGTTCTGGCTCAACTAATGAAACCTCCATTTGAGCCCCTAGACAAATGCCATCCAAAATTCCTCACTTGGAAGGTAATTTTCCTACTCGCGCTCACGTCCGCACGACGGGTTAGTGAGCTACAAGCTCTGGTAGCGGACCCACCCTTCACGGTATTCCATCACGACAAGGTGGTACTCCGCACCCATCCAAAGTTCCTACCTAAAGTAGTGTCTGATTTCCATCTCAATCAGTCCATTGTCTTACCTGTGTTTTTTCCCAAGCCCCACTCTCACCCCGGAGAAGTGGCGCTCCACACTCTTGACTGCAAAAGAGCGTTGGCCTTTTACCTCCAACGCACTCAGCCACACCGGAAAGTCCCACAACTGTTTTTGTCCTTCGACCCAAACCGGTTAGGTCACCCAGTTTCCAAACGCACCTTGTCCAACTGGTTGGCCGATTGCATCTCCTTTTGCTACGCTCAGGCTGGTCTCGCACTGCATGGTCAAGTTACAGGACACAAAGTCCGAGCAATGGCAGCCTCCGTAGCCTTCCTCAGGTCCACACCTATTGAGGAAATCTGCAAGGCTGCCACGTGGTCTTCGGTTCATACCTTCACCTCCCACTACTGTCTGGACTCCCTGTCCAGAAGCGATGGCCGATTCGGCCAATCGGTGTTGCGAAATCTATTTGCTTAAATCGCCAACTTCCCTCCATCCCTCTTCAGTAAGCTTGGAGGTCACCCACATGTGAGAATATCATGCCTGCTTGTCCTGGGATAAAGCACAGTTACTTACCGTAACAGGTGTTATCCAGGGACAGCAGGCATATATTCTCACAACCCACCCACCTCCCCGAGGTTGGCTTCTTGGCTAGTTAAGTGAACTGGAGACCACGAGGGGATGCACCCCCTAGTGGAGCAGGAAGGCACGCATGCGTGGAGCAGCAGAGCAAACTTAAATCTTCAATCAAGTTTGCTTGAAAATGCTTCCGCATCGGGGCTCCGTAGATGACGTCACCCACATGTGAGAATATATGCCTGCTGTCCCTGGATAACACCTGTTACGGTAAGTAACTGTGCTTTACGTCCCACCCACCTCCCCAGGTTGGCTTCTTAGCTGGCTTATCTTAACTGGGGACCGCGCGCCTCCGTCGGGCGGGAAGGCACTCGCGAATGCGCAGTGCGGCCTGCTAGAACTTTCTAAATTCTTTGAGTGCAATCACTCTAAAATTGTCCATACCGGGGCTCCGTCGGTGCCGTCACCAATCAGTAAAGAATATTCTTTAGCACTCTCCAGACCAGTAGAGGTTAATCTTTACGAATGGGTATATATCCAATCATGACCAGCAGGTGGAGACTGAAAACAAAACTTTGGGACAGTATATACTATCCTCCCTTCTCTATTTCCCTCAGTCTTCTTTCAGTCTCCAGCAGGTGTTGATGTGATCTGTACCCATCTCCCTTGGTAGGGCTGTTGGAATTTGTTTAGGGGGTTTATTGTCCCTGTTTTTGGCCGGACGGAGCTTGGGCGGACCCTGTTTGGGGGTTCGTCTGACCTCGGGGGTGTCAAACCCGGCGGGTCTCGAGCGGAGTCCCTCCCCCCAATTCCTCCACCTCCCCACATTTTTTTAGAGGAGCCTCAGCAGTAAGCCTTGCCCCCTAAATCAAGCAAGGCATATTGCTTCGAGAGCCTGTGGAGTCTGTTCTGTAAAAAAAAAAAAAAAATCCTGAGGTAGTGCTGGTCTGGAGGGTTGTTTCCCTTTAAGAAAACTGTATTTTACTGTATTTTTTCAACTAACCGGCACTTTTTTACAGCTAGGTCGCGTATGGAGCAATGAGCACTTCTAAAGGGAAAAAGTGCTTATTGTGCTCCAGACGCGAGGCACTCGCAGCCGGCCTGTGCAAGCGGTGTTCAGGCCGGTGCGGTGGAGGAGCTCTGTCGGCAGCGGCTGCAGGCGCCCAGAGCTCCCCGCCGATGGTGCCTCGCGAGTCGGCAGGGAGCAGTGGAGAAGGCCAGTCTTCTCCATCCGCCCACGGAGGGATTCCCCGAGCCGCCGACGGTCGGGTTTTTGAGGATTCCCTCTCAGCTGATTTTTTGACAGCTGATGCCGGCTTGCCTGCTTTAGCGACTGAGACTGTTCAGGTTTCTCAGCCGCTACAGGATATGGAGGGAGCTTTTTTGGCGGGAAAGTCGCCATCTTCTCTGTCTGGCCCCTCCATTTTGTCTTCCACCTCAGGTGACCTTCCCCCTGTTTTGACCATGCAGGGGCAGGTTTCTGCTGGGTCCCCTGCTGTGGCAGGGAGTCCCTTGGGACCCTCGGGGGGTTTTTCTCCTGATTTCTTTTTTTCCTTATGCAGAGCCTATTTTCAGGCGGCTGGGGGTCCCGGTTGCGCCCAGGGGGTTTCGGGGGGTGGGGTTTCCTCCGCGCTCCCTGCGGCTTTGCCTCTCTCGTCTGGTGTGGCGTCCCCTCCGCCGCCTCCCTTGTCCAAGCGTCCGCGGGTGTCGTGGGACGAGGATTTGTGGTCGGAGGAACGTGTCGGTCTGGAGGAGGACCTGGACCCTTCTGAGGAATTCCAGGATCCTCTGGAGGGGACGGTAGCTGGCGGCGGGTTGTCGGGTTTCCCGTTCTCCGGTGAAGAGGCGTCCGTGGTGCGCCTTTTTCAGAGAGATGAGCTGCCTGACCTTATTCAACAGGTTTCTTCGGTTTTGCGTTTTGAGGACGCGCCGCCGGAGACTCCGCGTGTGGGGGACCCTCTGTTACGGGGGATCCGTTCCGTTTCTCGCTCTTTTCCTATGCATCAGGATATTCGGGATATTATTCTAGAGCAGTGGAAAACGCCGGAGACGCCGTTTCGGCTGGCGCGCAGCATGGCTCGCCTGTATCCCATTCCAGAAGGGGATCGGGCTACGTTAGCTTCGCCAGTCGTTGATGCGGTGGTCTCAGCAATTTCCAAGCGGCATACCGTGCCTGTTGAGGGCGGTTCTGCCTTGCGGGACTCCGAGGAGCGCAAGTTGGAGAATATCCTTAAGCAAAATTTTCAGGTCTCTGCCTTTGGGGTCCAGGCGGCTATTTGTGGGGGACTGGTCGCTCGCGCCGTGTTTCGGTGGGCGGAGCGTGTCTTGGATCGGGAGTCTGATGACTGGTCTCTGGTGGATCAGGAGGTAGCGAAGATTGAGATGGCTGCCTCATTCCTCTCAAGATGCTCTATATGACTTGGTGCGGATCTCGGCTAAGTCTATGGCTTTTGGCGTGGCCGCAAGGCGTGTTTTGTGGCTGCGCGCTTGGGCGGCGGATGCTGCGTCCAAAGCTAAGCTTACTAAATTTCCCTTTCGGGGGTCGTTTTTATTTGGGGAGGAATTGGATAAGTTGATTCAGACTCTGTCGGACTCGAAAGTGCCCCGTCTGCCGGAGGACCGTGCCCGCCCTGCGTCTCGGGGTGGTGCGGCCCGGGGGCGTTTGCGGGAATTTCGCAAGTATCGCCCTGGGCGTGGGGCTGCTTCTTTCCAGTCTCCGGGGTTTTCCTGTGGTCGGTTCTTCCAGCGCATGCAGCCCGTCGGGGGGCAGGGATCCCTCCGCCGGTTCCCCCGCTTCCCGTCCTGCACAATGACGCCTTGCCGGCGCCCCCTTTGGTTCCGGTGGGGGCCCGGCTGCGCGACTTTTTCCCCAAATGGGCCGAGATCACGTCCGATCAGTGGGTCCTGGAGGTGGTGCGGGACGGTTATGCCCTGGAGTTCGCCCGCTCTCTGCCGGACTTTTTCCTCGCTTCTCCATGTCAGACTCCTGGGAAGACGCAGGCTTTTCGCCAGACCCTTCAGCTAGATCTCAGGGCAGTTGTTCCAGTGCCCTCTCCGGAGTGGAGCACGGGCAGGTACTCCATTTACTTTGTGGTGCCCAAGAAGGAGGGGACCTTTCGGCCCATCCTCGATTTGAAAGGGGTCAACAGGGCTCTCAAGATTCCCTCTTTCCGTATGGAAACTCTGCGGTCGGTCATTCTGGCGGTTCAGCCGGGGGAGTTTCTCACTTCTCTCGATCTGACGGAGGCCTACTTGCATGTTCCCATTCGGGCCTCTCATCAGCATTTCCTGCGCTTTGCGATCTTGGGTCGGCACTATCAGTTCTGTGCGCTTTCCTTTGGGCTGGCCACGGCTCCCCGGACATTCACCAAGGTGATGGTGGTCGTCGCGGCAGCCTTGCGGTCGGAGGGCATCCTGGTACACCCCTACCTGGACGACTGGTTAATTCGGGCAAAGTCGTTGCAGGAAAGCTCCCGGGTTACGGCTCGGGTGGTGGAGTTTCTCCGGTCGCTGGGCTGGGTGGTCAACCTTTCCAAGAGCCGGTTGGTCCCGGCTCAGCGTCTGGAGTACCTTGGGGTTCTGTTCGACACCTCCTTGGGGAAGGTCTTCCTCCCAGAGGCCCAGGTGAGCAAATTGCAATCTCAGATTCGCCTGCTTTTGGCGTCCCGGTGTCCTCGGGCGCGAGATTTCCTCCAGGTCTTGGGGTCGATGGCGGCGTCCCTGGACGTGGTGAGGTGGGCGAGGGCCCACATGCGTCCTCTCCAGTATGCTCTGCTCCGGAGGTGGTCTCCCCAGAGGCACGGGATGGATGTTCCGGTTCCCCTGCGAGGCTTGGCGCGCTGCAGTTTGCGTTGGTGGCTCCAGACCCCTCACCTAGTTCAGGGGGTGGGTCTGGATCTTCCGCAGTGGACGGTGCTCCTTACGGATGGACGGTGCTCCTTACGGATGTGAGTCTCCTGGGTTGGGGGGCTCAGTGTTTGGGTCACTCAGCTCAGGGTACCTGGTCCGCGGAGGAGGCCTCCTGGTCGATCAACGTGTTGGAGACCAGAGCGGTCCGGCTGGCGCTGTTGGCTTTCCACTCCCTTTTGTTGGGCAAGTCGGCCAGAGTCCTGTCGGACAATGCCACGGCGGTGGCTTATGTCAATCGTCAGGGGGGCACCAAGAGCACTCAGGTGGCGCAGGATGCGGCTCGGCTCATGGTTTGGGTGGAGTCACATCTTCTGGACCTCTCGGCCTCTCACATTGCCGGGGTAGAAAATGTTCAGGCGGACTTCCTCAGTCGTCACTTCTTGGATCCAGGAGAGTGGTGTCTCGGCGCCGTGGCGTTTCGGTTGATAGTGCAGGCTTGGGGGCAGCCCCTGATGGATCTGATGGCCACAAGTGGCAACGCCAAAGTGCCCCGCTTCTTCAGTCGTCGCAGGGATGGTCTGGCCGAGGGTCTGGATGCTCTGGTCCAACCGTGGCCAACGGAGGGGCTGTTGTATGTGTTCCCTCCTTGGCCATTAGTGGGCAGAGTACTGCTTCGCATTGTTCGCCATCCGGGGCTGGTGGTTTTGGTGGCTCCGGATTGGCCTCGTCGTCCGTGGTATGCGGATCTGGTGAGGCATCTGGTGGCGGATCCTCTTCCTCTGCCTCTCGTGTGCGATCTTCTGACGCAGGGTCCCATTCCCATGTTCGACCCGTCTCCCTTTTGTCTTACGGCTTGGCTCTTGAAAGGGGCCACCTTTGTAAGAAGGGATATTCAGATAAGGTGATCTCTACACTTTTGGGGTCCCGGAGGCTTTCTACCTCTCGGGCTTATGTGCGGGTTTGGCGTCTTTTTGAGGAATGGTGCCGGGCGCGGGGGGTGGTCTCTTTTCACGCTTCCCTGCCTAACATTCTAGAGTAGAGAGTTGCGCGGGGACAGAAATCCCACCCGTCCCCGTGAGGACTCCCACCCGTCCCCATGAGGAATCCCTCCGTCCCCGCGAGGAATCCCCTCCGTCCCCACCCGTCCCCGCGAGGAATCCCCTACGTCCCCGCCTGTCCCTATAAACTACAGAAATAGTTATTTCATTTAATTATGCTACTGAATTAAAGGCTCTGGTAGAAACCCATTTAAAAATAAGCAAAAAGACTTTATTAATTTGGAAATATTAATTGGGAAGAATACATACTTTGTAAACGGGTTTCTACCAGAGCCTCTAATGTTTATAAATTTTTATCAACACAACTAATATACTACTTTATCCTTAAGCAAAAAAAAAAATAATAATAATTTTTTTCCTACCTTTATTGCCTGGTTTCTGCTTTCTTCATGTTCTCATTCAATTCCTTCCATCCACTGCCTCTCTTCTCTCTGTGTCTTCCATTTGCTCTGTTACTGTGCCTCTCCCTTTCTCCCCCCTCCCAAATTGGTCTGGCACCCATCTTTTTCCCTCCGCTCCCCCCATAGTCTGGCACCTCTGTCTTCTTCTCTGCCAGCGTCTTCTTCCCATTCCCTCTTCCCCATTTCCTTTCAGTGTCCTTCTCCCCCACCATCTTTCCCATGTCCTGTCAGGCAGCATCCTTCTCCCCTCTCTGCCTTCCCCATGTCCTTTCAGCGGCCTTCTCCCCCCTCTGTCTTCCCCATGTCCTTTCAGTGGCATTCTCCACCCCTTTGTCTTCCCCAGTGCTTTCAGGGTCCTTCCCCCCCCCCCCTTCCTCCCGTTTACCCCATGTCCTTTCAGCGTTCTTTTCCACCCCTTTGTCTTCCCCAGTACTTTCAGCGGCCTTCTCCCCCCTTAAGCGTCTTTTCTTCTCCACTCCACCTTTCCTCCCTCCCTGCCTCCACCTTTGTGGCGCTTTTGCACCCGACCGACAACAGAACAGGCCCGGTCGGACAAATCTCCCTGTCCTGTAGCCGCGAATCTAAATTACCTTCTTACAGCAGCTGGAGTAGTGAAGCTGCTGTAAGAGGTAATTTAGATTCGCGGCTACAGGGCAGGGAGATTTGTCGGCCGGGCCTGTTGTCGGTCGATCGGGGGACCTGACCGGCTGTGCACATTCTCCGGTGCGGACCGCCCCCTCCCCCCTCTTTCGTACGCCATTGCCTTCTTCCTACCTGCCCTGCCGCACACAGCCGACCGGAAGTCTTCCTGATGTCAGCGCTGACGTCGGAGGAAGGGAGGGCTTTGCTTAAGCCCTCCCTCCGACGTCAGCGCTGACATCGGGAAGATTTCCGGTCGGATGTGTGCTGCGACAGGGCAGGTAAGGAGAAGGAGACTACCCTCGCGGCTCGACCAACCCCGCTGCGATCCAACCCCGCAGGAACCCCGCGACCCTAGGGGGCGTCCCCATGGAATCCCCGCGACCCTAGGGGGCGTCCCCACGGGATCCCCGTGACCCAAAGGGGGAACCCGCGGGTCCCGCGGGATTCCCGTCATCCCCGTTCCCGTGCAGCTCTCTATTCTAGAGTTCTTGCAGGATGGCCTGGATAGAGGCCTGGCTTGGTCTTCTCTCCGGGTTCAACTGGCGGCACTGGCGGCTTTTCGGGGGCTGGTGACAGGTCAGCGTTTGTCGACCATTCCTGATGTAATTCGCTTTCTTCGGGCGGCCAAGTTGCTCAGGCCTCCCATTCGGCCCTCGATTCCCTCTTGGGATCTCAATCTGGTTCTCTCGGTTTTGGTGCGCCCGCCGTTCGAGCCGTTGGATGGCTGTTCTTTGAAGGACCTTACGCTGAAGTCAGTCTTTTTGGTGGCCATTACTTCCGCTAGGCGGGTTTCTGAGCTACAGGTTTTCTCTTGTAGGACTCCCTTCTTGGAATTTTCGAGGGAGCGGGTTGTTTTGCGGCCTGTTCCTTCTTTTCTGCCGAAAGTAGTTTCTCCTTTTCATGTCAATCAATCGGTGGTCCTCCCGGTCTTGGGTAGTCGGGAGGGCTCTTCTGAGCAACGGCAGCTGCGCAAGTCGGATGTCGGTCGGGTCCTCCGCGCTTATGTGCAGCGGACCCGGGACTTTCGGAGCTCCGATCATCTCTTTGTCCTTCTGGCGGGTCCTCGTCGGGGGGCTGGCGCTTCTAAGGCTACTATTGCGCGCTGGATCAAGGAGACGATTGCTTCCGCTTATCTTCTGAGTCAGAAGCCAGTTCCGGAGTTTCTCAAGGCTCATTCCCACTCGGGGTCAGGCGGCTTCTTGGGCTGAGTCGTCGCTCGTGCCTCCGGTGGATATTTGTAAGGCTGCGGTTTGGTCCTCCTTGCATTCATTTGTGAGACATTATCGGGTAGATGTTCAGGCGCGTCGGGACGCGGTGTTCGGTGAGCGTGTTCTGGTATCGGCCCTTCGGGGGTCCCGCCCGTGAGAGGGACTGCTTTGGTACGTCCCATTCATAAAGATTAACCTCTACTGGTCTGGAGAGTGCTAAAGAAGGAGAAATTAGGTTCTTACCTGCTAATTTACTTTCTTTTAGCTTCTCCAGACCAGTAGAGGTCCCCACCCTGTCTGTTGTTGTTGTTGTTGGGGCTGTTTCGCGGGCAGTTTTTGTTTTTTGCTGCGGGTTCTAGTATTTTTCTAGGGCCGGGGAGAATTAAAGAACAGCGGCTGTGGCTTAGCTGGCGAGCTGTGGGGACATTTTCCTTCGGGTACTTCTCCTCTGCATTTTCCAACAGCATTTGGGTATGTTATTTGTTACTCCTGTTCGGAGTATTGTTTTCTTTCTGTTTTCCAGTTCTTAGTTCTGCTTGGCTATTCGGCAGACTAATGTAAATAGAGAAGGGAGTATATTATATACTGTCCCACAGTTTTGTTTTCAGTCTCCACCTGCTGGTCATGATTGGATATATACCCATTCGTAAAGATTAACCTCTACTGGTCTGGAGAAGCTAAAAGAAAGTAAATTAGGTAAGAACCTAATTTCTCCTTTGCCTGCTGTCCCTGGATAACACCTGTTGCGGTAAGTAACTATGCTTTTTGGCCGGACAGAGCTTGGGTGGGCCCTGTTTGGGGGTCCGTCCGACCTCGGGGGTGTCAAACCTGGCGGGTCTCGAGCCCACTTCCTCCACCTTCCCACATTTTTTTTAGAGGAGCCTCAGCAATAAGTCTTGCCCCCTAAATCAAGCAAGGCATATTGCTTCGAGAGCCTGTGGAGTCTGTTCTGAAAAAACCCCCCAACAAATCCTGAGGTAGTGCTGGTCTGGAGGGTTGTTTCCGTTTAAGATAACTGTATTTTTTCATCTAACCGGCACTTTGTTTCTAGCTAGGTCGCGTATGGAGCAATTGTGCCCTTCTCCGGGGCAGTGTGACACAATTTGGTCCAGCCGCGAGGCACTCGTGGCCGGCCTGAACTCTGCGTTTTTGGACGGTGAGGTGGTGGAGCTCTGGTGGCTTCAGGCGCCCATAGCTCCCCGCCAATGGTGCTTCGCGAGTCGGCTGGGAGCAGTGGGGAAGCCCGGTCTTCCCCAACCGCCCACAGAGGGATTCCCCGAACCACCGACGGTCGGGTTGCAAAGGATTCCCTCTCAGCTGATTTTTTTTGACAGCTGATGCTGACTTGCCTGTTTTAGCGGCTGGGACTGTTCAGGCTTCTCAGCTGCTACAGGCCATGGAGGGGTGCATTTTTGGTGGGAACTTCGTCATTTTCTCTGTCTGGCCCCTCTATTTTGTCTGCAACCTCAGGTGACCTCCCCCTGTATTGCAAACGCAGGAGCAGGTTTCAGCAGGGACCCCTGCTAAGGCAGGGAGTCCCTGGGGACCCCCGGGGTTTTTTCCCCCCTGATTTAATTTCTTTCTTTGTGCAGACAGTTGGAGGTGTCGGGAGGTATCGGGGGTGGTTTTCCTTCTGCACTCCCTGTGGTTTTACCTCCCTCTTTTCGTTTGGCGTCCCCTCTTCCTCCTCCCTCATCCATGCGCCCGCTGGAGGGCTTGGATTGTGGATTGATGGTCGGAGGAGCGTTTTGGCTTGATTGAGGACCTGGCCGCTTTGGCGGGCTTCCAGGATCCTCTAGAGGGGATGGCTGCTGGCAGCGGGGCGTCGGGTGGCAGAGGCATCCGTGGTGCGCTTTTTATTTAAAGGGATGCGCTTTTAGACCTGATTTAGCAGGTCTCCTCGGTGCTGCTTTTTTGATGATTCGCCACCGGAGACCCCACGTATGGGGGCCCCTCTGCTTCAAGGGCTCTGTCCTGTTTTCCCGCTCTTTTCCTGTGGATCAGGATTTTTTGGGATATCGTGCTGGCTCAGTGAATTTTGCCGGGGATGCCGTTTCAGTTTGCGCGCACCCTGGCTCATTGGGATCCCATCTCAGAGGGAGATCGGGCTACCTTATTTTCGCCAGTGGTGGATGCGGTGGTCTCAGTGATTGGTAAGCGGCATGCTGTGTCTGTTGCGGGTAGTTTCTGCCCTTAGGGTCTCTGAGGAGCGTACTTTAGAGACACTTCTTAAGAAGAATCTTGATGTCTCTGCCTTGGGGTCCAGGTGGCTATTTGTGTGGGGCTGGTGGCTCACACCGTGTTTCGGTGGTCTGAGCGTGTCCTGGATCTTGAGTCTGATGTCTGGTCCTTTGTGGATCAGGAGGTGGCGAAGATTGAGATGGCTGCCTTGTTCCTCTCGGATGCTCTTTCTGCCTTGGTACGGCCTGCGGCTAAGTCTGGGGCTTTTTGTGGCCGTGCACTGTACCTTGTTGCTTCGCGCTTGGTCGGCGGTTGCCACGTCCAAATTTAATTTCCAAAAATTTCCCTTTCGGGGGTCGTTTTTGTTTGGAGAGAACTTAGATAAGTTGGTTCAGACTCTGACGGACTCTAAGATGCCCCGTCTGCCTGAGGACCGTGCCCACCTGACGTCTTGGGATGGCACTGCCCGGGGGCGTCTGCGGGTATTTTGCAGGTTTCGCCCTGGGCATCGGACTACTTCTTTCCAGGCTTCCGGTTTTTCCCCGGGGTCGGTTGGCTCAGCGCATGCAGTCCTTTCAGGGGGCCCGTCGGGGGAGGTTGGGAGTTCCCCCGCCAGTTTCCCCGCTGCCTGTCATAGTAACATAGTAGATGACGGCAGATAAAGACCCGAATGGTCCATCCAGTCTGCCCAACCTGATTCAATTTAAATTTTTTTTTTTTCTTCTTCTTAGCTATTTCTGGGCGAGAATCCAAAGCTTTACCCGGTACTGTGCTTGGGTTCCAACTGCCGAATTCTCTGTTAAGACTTACTCCAGCCCATCTACACCCTCCCAGCCATTGAAGCCCTCCCCTGCCCATCCTCCTCCAAACGGCCATACATAGATGCAGACCGTACAAGTCTGCCCAATGTCCTGCCCGATGGCTCTTTGCCGGCTCCTCTTTGGTTCCGGTGGGTGCCCAGCTGCACTACTTGTTTCCCAAGAGGGCCAATCAGTGGGTCCTGGGGGTGCTGCAGGACGGTTATGCTCTGGAGTTTGCCGCTTTCGGCCAGATCATATCTTGCCTCTCCGTGTCAGGCAGCATGGGAGATGCTAGCCTTTCGCCAGACCCTTCAGTACTTGCTAGATCTCAAAGCGGTTGTTCCAGTTTCCCCTCAGGAGTGCGGCACCGGCTGGTATACCTTTCCTTTGTGGTGCCTAAGAAGGAGGGGACCTTTTGGCCCCTCCGCGATTTAAACAGGGATCATCAGGGCTCTCAGAATTCCCTCTTTTTGCATGGACATGCTACAGTCTGTCCTTCTGGCGGTTCAGCCGGGGGAGTTCCTGACTTTTCTCGCTGTGACGGTGGCCTACATGCGTGTTTCCATTCGGTCCTCTCACCAGCGCTTCCTTTGCTTTGCGATCTTGGGTCAGCACTTTCAGTTCTGTGCGCTTCCCTTTGGCCTGGCCACGTCTCCCCACAGCAGCCTTGCGGTTGGAGGGCATTCTGGTGCACCCCTACCTGGATAACTGGTTGGTTCGGGCACAGTAGTTGCTGGAGAGCGCCCGGGTTACGGCTCGGGTGGTGGAGTTTCTCCGGTCACTGGGTAGGGTGGTCAACCTTTCCAAGAGTCGATTGGACCCAGCTCAGCGGCTGGAGTACTTTGGAGTTCTGTTCGACACCTCCTTGGGGAAGGTCTTCCTTCCAAGCAACTTGCAATCTCAGATTTGCCTCTTTATGGCTTCCCGGTGTCCTTGGGAGCGGGATTTCCTCCAAGTCTTGGGGTCGATGGCGGACTTGGACGTGGTGAGGTGGGCGCGGGCCCACATGCGTCCTCTTCTGTATGCTCTGCTCCAGAGGTGGTTGCCCCAGAGGGCACAGTTTGGATGTCCCTGTCCCTCTGCGAGGCTTGGCGCACTGCGGTCTTCGTTGGTGGCTCCAGACTTCTCATCTGGTTCAGGGGGTGAGTCTGGATCTACTGCAGTGGCCAGTGCTTCTCTTGGATGCTAGTCTCCTCGGTTGGGGGGCTCAGTGTCTAGGCCGCTCGTCTCCAAGCACCTGACCCACGGAGGAGGCGTCCTGGTTGTTCCATGTGTTGCAGCCCAGTGCCATCCATCTGGCGCTGTTAGCCTTCCACTCCCTTTGTAATGGGCGTGTCAGGCCACAGCGGTGGCTTTGGGCAATCATCAGGGAGGCACCGCAAGCGCACAGGTGGCGTGTAAGGCGGCTTGACTGTTCCTTTGGGTGGAGTCACACTTTCTGGACCTCTCGGACTCTCACTTAGCCGGGGTGGAGAATGTTTAGGCGGACTTCCTCAGTCGTCACATTTTAGCTTCCGGAGAGTGAAGTCTCAGCCCCGTGGCCTTTCAGTTGATAGTGCAGGCTTGGGGTCAGCCCCTGATGGCCATGAGTGGCATTGCTAAAGTGCCCGACTTCTTCAGTTGTCACAGGGTCGGCTTGGCGAAGGGTCTGGATTCTCTGGTTCAACCATGGCCAACGGAGGGCCTGTTTGTGTTCTCTCCGTGGGCAGAGTTCTTTTCCGCCTTGTTTGCCATCCGGGTCTTGTGGTTCTGGTGGCTCCGGCTTGGCCTCGACGTCCGTGGTATGCGGATCTAGTGAGTCATCTGGTAGCGGATCCTCTTCCTCTGCCACTGTTGGACAGGGTCCCATTCCCATGTTCGACCCGTCTCCCTTCTGTCTTACGGCTTGACTCTTGAAAGGGGTCGCCTAGGTGAGTAGAGGTATTTAGATAAGGTGATCTCTACTCTCTTGGGTTCCCGGAGGCTTTCTACCTCTAGGGCTTATGTGCGGGTTCGGTGTCTCTTTGAGGGGTGGTGCCAGTTGCAAGGAGTGGTCTCTTTTTGCGCTTCCCTGCCTAACCTCCTAGAGTTCTTGCCAGATGGCTTGGCTTGGTATTCTCTCCGGGTTCGGCTTGCGGCCTTGTCAGCCTTTCGTGGGACCTTACTCTGAAGGCGGTCTTTTTATTGGCCATTACTTCCGCTAGGTGTGTTTCTGGGCTACAAGCTTTCTCTTGTAGGGCTCCCTTTTTGGAGTTTTCTAGGGAGCGGGTTGTCTTGAGGCCTGTTCTTCCTTTCTGCCAAAAGTAGTTTCTCCTTTTCATGTCAATCAATCTGTAGTCCTCCCGGTGTTGGGTAGTCGGGAGGGCTCTTCTGAGCCACGATAGCTGCGCGAGTTAGCTGTCGGTCGGGTCCTTCGCTCTTATGTGCAGCGAACCCAGGAGATCAAGAACTCAGATCATCTCTTTGTCCTTCTGGCGGGTCATCGTAGGGGGGCTGGCGCTTCTACGGCTACTCTTGCGCGCTGGATCAAGGAGACTATTGCTTCCACTTCTCTTCTTAGACAGAAGCCTGTTCTGGAGTTTTCTCAAGGCTCATCCACTCGGGGTCCGGCGGCTTCATGGGCTGAGTCTTCGCTCGTGCCTCCGGTGGACATTTGTATGGTTGCGGTTTGGTCTTCCTTGCATTCCTTTGTCAGACACTATCGGGTAGATGTTCGGGCACGTCGGGACGCGTGTTCGGTGAGCGTGTTCTGGTGTTGGCTCTTCGGGGGTCCCGCCCGTGATGGGAACTGCTTTGGTATGTCCCATTCGTAAAGATTAACCTCTACTGGTCTGGAGAGTGCTAAAGAAGGAGAAATTAGGTTTTTACCTGCTAATTTACTTTCTTTTAGCTTCTCCAGACCAGTAGAGGATCCCACCCTGTCTGTTGTTGTGTTGTTGGGGCTGTTGCGTGGGCAGTTTTGTTTTTTGCTGCGGGTTCTAGTATTTTTCTAGGGCCAGGGAGAATTAAAGAACAGCGGGTGTGGCTCGGATGGCTTAGCTAGCGAGCTGTGGGGACATTTTCCTTCTGGTATTTCTCCTCTGCATTTTCCAACAGCATTTTGGGTATGTTAATTGTTACTCCTGTTCGAAGTATTGTTTATTTCTGTTTTTCGTTCTTGGTTCTGCTTGGTTATTCGGCAGATTGATGAGAATAGAGAAGGGGATATCTTGTGTACTATCTCATAGTTTTGTTTTCAGTCTCCACCTGCTAGTTATGATTGGATATATACCCATTTGTAAAGATTAACCTTTACTGGTCTGGAGAAGCTAAAAGAAAGTAAATTAGCAGATAAGAACCTAATTTCTCCTTATTCTTCTATACCAGGGTTAGGCAGTTCCGGTCCTCGAGAGCCAGAGCCAGGTCAGGTTTTCAGGATATCCACAATAAATATGCATGAGATAGATTTGCATCTCAAGGAGGCAGTGCATGCAAATCCATCTCATACATACAAACATTTAATAAAAATACAATTTTTAGTAATGACGACCTGTATTAGGAAATGAATTTATCAAACAGCGTCGTCTTAGTTGCTTTCCAAAAAAAGCAGTGAGATGACATAGCTTGACAAATGCATTTACCTAACCAAGATTGCTGTTTACCTGCTTGAAATGCTAGGGTCCTGTCCAAAAAAGTCTTGTATCTACAACCATTAGTTTTTGGGTAAGCGAATAAGTATAAACTTCTAGTTTCCCTTGTCGGACTGTACAGCACAAAGTGTGAGAGAAGGTAAGTTGGAGACAGCCCCAAGGTCAGCTTAAAACAAATACAAGAAAATTTAAATATTTGTGCCTCCATTGGCAACCAGTGCAGCAAACGATAGTAAGGACAAATGTGGTCATTATTCTTCAAACCAAAAATCAGTCAGACAGCCGTATTCTGAATTATCCTCAATTTCCTTAATTTCTTAGGGGCCCCTAAGTAAATAATATTACAATAATCCAAAATAGATAAAATGAATGCCTGCACTAGTAATCTAAACGATAAAACGTTCAAAATATTTTTTATGGTCTTTAACTTCCATGGTGGTAGCGGGGCCTCTGCGGTTCTGTATACTGGCGAGGATGCGTCTGTGGTGCACCTTTTTCAGCGAGATGAGCTCCCGGATCTGATTCAGTAGGTCTCCTCGGTGTTACACCTTGAGAAGGAGCCTTGGGAGACCCCCACGTGTGGGGGACTGTCTTAGGGGAAGCCGCTTTGCATCTTGCTCCTTTCCCATGCATCAGGATATTTGGGATGTTGTCCTGGGCACCGTGGAAGACGCCTCCATGGCTCATCTGTATCCAATCCCGGAGGGGGATCAGCGGTGGTCTCAGCTATTGCTAAGCGGCATATGGTACCTGTAGAGGGCCGTTCTGCCTTACGGGACTCTAAGGAGCGTAAGTTGGAGACCCTGAAGCAGAATTTTGATGTCTGCCTGGGGGGCTGGTGGCTCGAGCCGTGTTTCGTTGGGCCGAGCATGTCCTTGACTGAGTCTGATGACTGGTTCTTGCTGGATCAGGAGGTGGCAAAGATTGAGATGGCTGCCACTTACCTCTCGGACACCCTCTATAACTTGTTGTCGACCTCTGTAAAATCCATGTCTCTCGGTGTGGCTGTGCATCGTACTGTGTGGCTTTTTGCTTGGGCGGTGGTTGCAGCGTCCAAGACTTAACTCACAAAATTTCCCTTTTGGGGGTCTTTATTGTTTGGAGAGGATTTGAATAAGTTGGTTCAGACTCTGACGGACTCTAAAGTGCCCCGCCTGCCTGAAGACTGTGCCCGTCCGGCTGCTCAGGGTGGCACTGCTCGGGGGCATCTGCGGGAGTTCCACAGATACCGTTTTGGTCGAGGCGCTGCTTCCTTCCCGAGCTCTGGTTATTCCTGGGGTCATTTCTTTCAGCGCATGCAGTCATTTCGGGACTATATTTTTCATCTAACGGGCACTTTTCTTTAAGCTAGGTCACGTGTGGAGCAATGAGCACTTTACAAGGTTTCCCCGCTGCCTGTACTGCCCAATGACTACTTGCAGGTGCCCCCTCTGGTTCTGGTGGGCTCCCGTCTGCGCGAGTTCTTTCCAAAGTGGGCAGAGATCATATCCGATCAGTGGGTCCTGGAGGTGAATAGGGACGGTTATGCTCTAGAGTACTCCCACTCATTTTTTTTTCATACTTATCTGCATAACCATGAGTTCTACACGGTTTACAAAAGATTATAAACTAAAAACAATTTAAGAATGACAGAGAAATTATTTGACCAAGTATTTTGAAATTCTCTGTCATATGAAGCTGTTTGGAATGCTAAAGTATGGTCCAGAAATTTATTTCTTTTACAGCCCTTTACTGACAGAAAGGTGAATAAGGCATGAAACTTTCTACTATTTTTATACAATGCTAGAGAGAATCTATTAACCATATAAAACAGAGCGGTACCATACATAACTTTATAGCAAAAGCAACCCAACTTAAACAAAACACGGGCCTCTATTGGCAGCCAATGCAATTCACAAGAAAATGGAGTCACATGATCATATTTTTTAAGACCGTAGACCATTCTAACCGCTGTATTCCGAATCAATATGAGTCGAACCATGTCTTTCTTGGGAATTGCTAAAAACACAATATTACAATAATCCAAAAGACTTGATAATAAAGATTGTACCAGAAGTTTAAAAGCAGAAAACTCAAAAAAAGGTTTAACGGTACAGCAGTTTCCATAGCATGTAATAACCATTACGTACCACAGCATCTATTTGTTTTTTTCATAGTCAGATGCTGGTCCAAATTAATTCTCAATATTTTAATTGTTGGTTGAATTGTATACAAGGTAGAATTTGTACTAATCGATGGCTCGTGAATAATCTTATGTGGCGACACAACAAAAAATTTTGTCTTATCAGGGTTAAGCTTGAGTTTGAAATCCTGCATCCAAGAGTTCATCAATTGCAACAGACTCAATTTAATAAGAGATATGAGATAGAACTGTAGCACAAGGTATGGCAATTGTAATATCATCAGCATAGTTGAACAGTTCTTTACCTAGGTTACTCAAACTGTAGCCCAAGGAGGAGAGGTATACATTAAATAATGTGGGTGAGAGTGGGGAACCCTGGGGTACACCACTCAGATTTTTCCAGTTAAAGGAAAACTGATTATTAAACTTGACCTGAAATTGTCTGAATTCCAAAAACCCTTTAAACCACAGGAGAACGTTACCCTGAAGGCCAAAAGCATACAAACAAGCCAATAATTTTCTAGCTTCTCCTTGTCATGTGGCTGAGAAGAAAAGGCCTTTCGCCAGACCCTTCAAAGATTGCTAGATCTCATTGCTATTGTTCCACTGCCCCCTTCAGAGTGTGGCACAGGCAGGTATTCAATTTACTTTGTGGTGCCCAAGAAAGAGGGGATTTTTCGGCCCATCCTAGATTTGAAGGGGGTCAACTGGGCTCTGAGTTCCATCGTTCCGCATGGAGATGGTGTGGTCTGTTCTGGCAGTTCAGCCGGGGGAGTATCTGACATCTCTAGATCTAATGGAGGCCTACCTGCATGTTCCGATTTGGGCCTCCCATCAGCGATTTCTTCGCTTTGCGATCTTGGGTCAGCACTATCAGTTTTGTGTGCTCCCTTTGGTCTGGCCATGGCTCTGTGGACGTCCACCAAGGTTATGGTGGTCTTGGCAGCTTTGCGCAAGGAGGGCATTCTGGTTCATCCCTACCTGGATGACTGGTTGATTTGAGCAAAGTCTTTTCAGGAGAGCACCCGGGTCACGGCTTGGGTGGTGGAGTTTTTGCAGTCGCTGGGATGGGTAGTCAACCTTTTCAAGAGCCAGTTGGGCCCCCTCTCAGTGCCTGGAATATCTTGGGGTTCTGTTCGACACCTCATTGGGGAAGGTCTTCCTCCCAGAGGCCCGGGTAAGCAAATTGCAATCTCAGATTCGCTTACTTATGGTGTTCAGTATCCTCGGGCGCAGGATTTCCTCCAAATCTTGGGGTGGATGGCGGCTTCCCTAGACGTGGTGAGGTGTGCTCGAGCCCACATGCATACGCTTCAGTATGCCTTTCTTCGGAGATGGTCGCCCAAGAAGCAGTCTAGACTTACCTGTTCTTCTTCGAGATTTGGCTCGCTGCAATCTTCGTTGGTTGCTTCAGGCCTCCCATCTAGTACAAAGGGTGAGTCTTGAGCAGCCCCAGTGGACATTGCTTCTCACGGATGCCAGTGGGGGGGGGGGGGGGGGGAGAGGGGGCTCAGTGTCTTGGACGCTGGGCTCAGGGCAGTTGGTCCTCGGAGTAGTCATCTTGGTCGATCAATGTTCTGGAGACCAGAGCCATCCATCTTGACGTTGTTAGTTTTCCATTCCTTATTGATGGGCAAGTCAGTCTGGTTTCTGTTTGACAATGCCACGGCGGTGGCCTATGTCAGTCGTCAGGGGGGCACCAAGAGTTGTCTGGTGACACAGGCGGCGGCTCCAGTCATGGTCTGGGCAGAGTCTCATCTTCTGGATGTCTTGGCTTCCCACATAACAGGAGTGGAGAATGTTCAGGTGGACTTCCTCAGTTGTCACGTGCTAGATCCTGGAGAGTGGTGTCTCAGTTCCGCGGCCTTCCAGTTAATACTGCAGTCTTAGGGTCAGCCCCTCCTGGACCTGATGGCCACGAGTGTCAACGCCAAGACACCCCACTTCAATCATTGCAGGGATGCTCAGGCTGAGGTGCTGGATGCTATGGTTCAGCCTTGGCCGACGGAGGGTCTTCTGTACATGTTTCCTCCATGGCTGTTAGTGGACAGAGTCCTTTGCATTGTTCGGCATCCTGGCCTCGTGATCCTGCTGGCCCTGGTCTAGCCCAGGCGTCCGTGGTATGCGGATCTGATTTGTCATCTTGTGGAGGATCCTCTGCCTCTGCCTCTCTCATCCGACCTTCTGACTCAGAGCCCCATTCCACTGTTCGATCCGGGTCCCTTTTGTCTTACGACTAGGCTTTTGAAAGGCCACGCTTAGGTAAGAAATGTTATTCAGATAACATGTTATTCTGCTCTTTTGGGGTCCCGCAGACTACACTTCTTGGGCTTATGTGCATGTTTGGTATCTTTATGAGGAATGGTATGCTGCGTGTGGAGTGGTCTCTTTTCGCACTTCCTTGCCTAACATCTTTGGAGGATGGCTTGGACAGGGGCCTGGCTTGATATTCTCTATGAATTCAGCTTGCGGCCTTGTCTGCCTTTCGTGGGTTGTTACGGGGTCAGTGTTTTGACTGCCAGTCTCAACGTGGTTCAGTTCTTGCGGGTGGCCAAATTGATCAAGTCCCCCGTTTGGGCGTCTGTTCCATCGTGGGATCTTATCCTGGTCTTGTCCGGGTTGGTGTGCCCTCCATTTGAGCCTTTGGGTGCCTGCTCATTGAAGGACCTTACTCTTAAAGCGATCTTTTTGGTAGACATCTGTGAGACGGGTTTCTGAGTTATAGGCTTTCTCTTGTAGGCCTCCCTTCCTGGAGTTTACTCGGGAGCAAGTTGTCCTGCGGCCTGTTCCTTCTTTTCTGCCGAAGGTCGTTTCACCTTATGTTAACCAATCCGTAGTCCTCCTGGTTTTGAATGATTGGGGGGCTCTTCGGATCAGAGACAGTTGCGCAAGTTGGATGTCTGTCGGGTTCTTCGCTCTTATGATCAGCGGACCCAGGAGTTCCAGAAGTCGGATCGTCTTTTTGTCCTCTTAGCGGGTCCTTGTAAGGGGGACGGTGCTTCCAAGGCTACCATTGCGCAGTGGATTAAGGAGACTATTGCTTCCGCATATCTTCTTCAGAAAATGCCTGTTCCCAACTTTCTCAAGGCTCCTTCCATTAGGGGCCAGGCAGCTTCTTGGGTTGAGTCTTCTCTTGTGCCTCTAGTGGACATTTGTAAGGATGCAGTTTTGTCTTCTCTGCAGAGAGAGAAAGTGTGCAGGAGGTAGAAAGTGTTGGACTCATGGAGAAGGTGAGATGGATGGGGAGGACAGAAAGGGAGGGAGAAATGTCACACTCGGAGGAAGGGGGAGAGGGCAGGGAATGAAAAGTTGGACTCGTGGAGGGAGAGAGAGAGATGTTGGTTAGGGGAGGGAAGGAGGACCGGAGGAAGAGAGAAAGAAATGTTGGACTGGTGGAAAGGAGGGAGAAATATTGGACTGGTGGAAAGGAGGAAGGGAAGGGACGTGGACTGCAGGGGGTGGAAAAGAGGAAGAGAGGAGGAAGGGAAGGGATGTGGACTGCAGGGGGCGGAAAGGAGGAAGAGAGAGAGGAATGTTACACTGGGGGGAGGAGAGATGACTAAAGGAAGGGAGAGAAACCAGACAGGGAAGAAGGGGAGTCTGGTAGCGCTATCAGAAATAATAATAGTAGTGGTAGTAGAGAGAGCTGCCAGATTATGGGAAGGAGAGAGATGCTAGACTGAGAAGGGGGTGGGGAAAGGAAGGAGAGAGATGTCAGATTACTGGGGGGGAAGGAGAGAGATGTTGGACTGTTGGGTGGGGGGAAGAAGGGAAGGAGAGCGATGTCTCTACTGGGAGGGGAAGGAGAGAGATGTCAGTACTGGGGGGAAGTAGAGAGATGTCAGACTACTGGGGGGGAAGGAGGGAAGGCGAGAGATGTTGGACTACTGGTGGTGGGAAGGAGGGAAGGAGAGAGATTGACAATGGAAGGGAAGGAGAGAGAGATAAGAAGATGTAAGGTAAGACATGGAAAAGTAGATTTTGAAAAGAAAGCAGAAAAATTGAATATTAAGTTAATGCCAAAGTTGGATGCAGTTAATGGTAAGAAATAGGACTAGTTACCCAATCTTCTCATAAAGTAGTAATTGATTAAATGCAAAAGCCTCAGTCTCACCACTCCACCGCTGTTGTCATTTTGAACCGCGGGAAGAAATTACGTGGTGACTTTCATCATTGGCTCTTGTGCATTAACCAGTAGTCTAATACTAGTGTCTAGTTTTTTTTGCATTTAAATTTACGTTTTCTATTTTTCTTCAATTATTTTATCATATATAATGTGCACTTATCTCTGCATCGGCCAACATCTGGGATCCTGACCCGACATGTTTCACGCCATTGCGCTTTATCAAGGGTCTCTCAAGGTGGCTGCTGTCATCCGACTCCAAGTGTAAGCTTTTGAAGGAGAAAAGATGCATCTTTTGGATGTGGAAAGTGGTCTCCAATGGCGAAGACACACTCCACTCAGTGTCACGTCATCTTGGGCAGAGTCTAGAGCAGTCTCGCCTGCAGAGATTTACAGGGTAGCTACTTGGTCTTATCTCCACACATTCACTAAGTTTTATAGGGTGGATGTAGCAGCTGGGCTGTAACACCGCCTTTGGGTCCTCATTACTGACAGCAGGCTCATTTGTCCCACCCTAGGATTGCTCTGATAAGTCCTGCTGGTCAAGACTATCAGTCCTGTTGCACAAGAAGGAAAGATTAGTTTCTTACCTTGCTAATTTTCTTTTTTGTAAACAGGAGTGATAAGTCTTGATGCCTGCCTTGTCAGATGTATACTAACTTGCTTTTTGTTTGACATGCCTGCTTAGTCAGATGTTTTGTTTCTATATCCTGCCTGGTAGGGTTAGGAATGAAGAGGAATTCACTCATAAGAGCAACAGAACTTTTGGTGCAGATGGCACACAGGTAAGTGGCTCCTTTTATTTCTACCTTGCTTCATTTAGTAGTGATTTAAAAGCATTCTTTAATGTTTATATTTAGAGCAGAGCAGAATTATGTAGTTTTGGGGTGTCTCCCTGCACCCCTCATGTTTTCACTGTAGGTGTCACTAACAGCTTTGGCTCTGACTTGAGGGGGTGGAGCTCATCTGAGTGATGGGAGGTAGAGCATGAAAACAGTGGGCTCTCTGCAACCCTTGCAGCCGATGAAGGTTTAACCCTCTGTAGTCATAGAGCAGTAGTGCAGTTTATCTAATTTTTCAATAGCCACAAATTTTGGTCTTGGAGAATGAAATGTACGGTGTCCGCATCTATGAGACAAACTTGGTTTTTCCTTTTACATAGAGCATTTTGGACTCCAGTTAGATTACAAAAGTTAGATAGCTCTAAGTCTAATAGATGCTGGCATTGTAATCTAGAAGCAGGGACTTTAGATCACTTAATATTCTATTGTCCCTGTATCATGGCCTTTGGGAAATCAATTTGGTCTTAAATTAATTGTTTACTAGAAAACCATGTAGCATTATCATGAAATACAATTATGTTTGGTATATCAATGAGAACAAAGAGTCAAATTTCATCAAGCAACAATAAACTTATTGATTATGACAGGAGTCGCCATACAACATATCACTAGTAATTGGAAAAATTACAGTAGACTTAACCTTCTGGTGGAATTCGTTGTATCACATTTACAAAATGGAAAGAACAATTGCTATACAAAAAGGGAATTATAATCATTTTAAAAAGATTTGGGGGCCATTGACAAGTTATGGCAATGATTAGACACTATTTTCCTCTGAAAGTACATTTATACATAGGGGGAGGGGGATGGTATAAAGTTCTATTAAAGGTTTAATCAATAGATAAAAATATAATATGATATTTTTTTATTGAAATATTTGAAGGGTGGGTGGGGGGTATAAATTTATGTATTTTATGATATTGTAAGGAAATTCAAGTGATGTATTCAAGTTTTAACTGATATATTATTGTGTACTTGATGTAAGATGGAAAAATGACTAAAGAATTTGATAAAAAAAGGAAGATATGATGAAGTAAATTAGAATGTAATAGTGGCAGGACTTTGATATATTTAGATACTGTTTGAAGGGTTGTAACAAGTTCCAACTATTTCCAGTTATAGTGATCTCTTTTAGGTGGTGGAGCTTGCACTGCTTAAAAGTAGCTTTAAAATGAATAATGGCAAGGGCAGGGAATGGTTATTAAGAGCTAGAGTGGTATAACTGATCACGTTCATGGTTTGTGGAATATAGGCGGTAACAGCAGAGCTAATGAATAGCTCTTATTTTCTGACAGCTTGACCAATAGTGATCTTCACTTGAGAAGTAGAACATGTTTAGTACTGAACATTAATGACTTTTGAATTGCTTCTAGAAAATGGTCCTTCAGGTATTTGGTGGTCTTTTCCATGTTTTCTTTTGGAAAGTAAGGTATGGCAGTTGAGATTTAAAGTCTATAAAATAGACAAAATTGAAGATTTTGGTGAAACAGAGAGATTTTGAATTTTATTGAAAAAATTAATTTCATGTCTAATGTCTTATTTCTTCTAGTTTTTCTCTCCATTAAATCCTATACGGGTTCATATTGATTTGGGAACAGATGGGAGAACAACTGGGGAAGCTGATGTAGAATTTGCAACACATGAAGATGCAGTGGCTGCTATGGCTAAAGATAAAAACAATATGCGTAAGTTAATTTCATTTATTCTGAATCACCTGGTAGAATGGTATAGTCCTTACAAATGGGTTATATACCTCACTGCTACCAGCAGGTGGAGATTGAGAATAAACTTGTATATCAGGATAGCTTCCCCCCTAGCAATCCAGTCTATCTCAGCTCCTCTCTTAGTGCAATCTTGGGCAACACTATCAGTTCTATGCACTTCCTTTTGGTCTGGCCACAGCTCCACGGATGTTCACCAAGGTGATGGTGGTTGTTGTGGTGGCGGTGTTGCGAAAAGGGCATTCTAGTTCATCCCTATCTGGACGACTGGTTGATTCGAGTGAAGTCATTCCAGGAGAGCACCCGGGTCATGGCTCGGGTGGTGGAGTTTTTACAGTCGCTGGTATGGGTAGTCAACCTTTCCAAGAGCTGGTTGTTGCCATCTCAGCGCCTGGAGTATCTAGGAGTGCTCCTTGGGGAAGGTCTTCCTTCTGGAGGCCCGGTTAAGCAAATTGCAATCTCATATTAGCCTGCGTTTGGTGTCCTAGTGTCATCAGGCACAGGATTTCCTCCATGTGGCTTCCCTCGATGTGGTGAAGTAGTCTCTGGCCCACATGCGTCCTTTTCAGTATGCTCTTCTTTGGAGGTGATTGCCTCAGAGGCACAGTCTGGATCATCCTGTTTCTCTTCTGGGCTTGGCTCGGTGCAGTCTTCGTTAGTGGCTCCGGACCTCCCATCTTGTACAAGGGGTGAGTGGACCAGCCGCCATGGATGGTGCTGCTCACAGATGCCAGTCTTCTCGGTTGGGGAGCTCAGTGTCTAGGTCACTCAGCTCAGGGCACCTGGTCCACGGAGGAAGCTTCTTGGTCGATCAATGTCTTGGAGACCAGAGCCATCCATCTGGCACTGTTGGCCTTCCAGTCCTTTCTGATGGGCAAGCCAGGGTTCTTGCAGACAATGCCATGGTGATGGCCTATGTCAATCATCAGGGGGGCACTAGGAGCACTTCCTTAGCAAAGCAGCAGATGAATCCAGAGACCAATGGGAATAGCCCACATCTACCAGCAGGTGGAGATAGAGAAACTGATTAACAGGTGGTTATATTGGCTGGCAATCCTCCTGTCTCATTAGTATGCTCTATCTCCCAGCAGGGGAAAGTCGCTATTCCAATAGCTCCTGGATTCTGGCTGGAAATTTCAGTTGCTCTTGTTGAGATTTTCTCTTCAGTGAGACAGGGGTGTCCGGCTGAACGGTGCCGGCTTTAGAGGTTACACTTGGGCCCCCCCTTGTCCCTGCCTCACCATCCCTCCATTGATAAGAGGGTTTGATTGAGTCCCTATTTTTTCTTCTTCCCATGGTTAAAAAAAAAAAATCAGGACTCCACAGTTTATGAAGGGTTCTTCGGGCCTCATGGTACTGAGCAACCGGCTTTTACCGGCATATACCGGCACTGATGGGCTCTAGCCTCTGTATGTGAGTATGCTTCTTTTGGTTTGGAGGCGCGCTGGAGCTTGTGAGCTATCGCGAGGGTGAAGCTGTGTTCAAGTGCTGGTGGCCTCCATGATATGTTTGGCCCAGGAAGCGGCAGTACCTCGGGACCCTTTGGGTGTGTGGCTGGAGGTTGTAGTGGCTTTGCTTTTGCCACGGGCCAGAAGCACGCATTTTTTCCTTGGCGCTGGTGGAGGCTTCTCTAACTTAGGTCCGAGCCGTTCCCGCTCGCGGAAGCGCGAACGTGGATTAGTTTCCCGGGCGGTAGCGTCGCGGCAGCTGCAGCTATCACTTTGGCTCGGAAGGATGAAAAAAAAAAAAAAGAGAGAAGAACCAAGAGCCTGCCTTGTCTGTGCTGGGCCTTATTAAGTCGGCCTGCAGTGACACTTACCAGCCTTACCTTTCTTCCTTTGGGGCAGTTGTGAGTTTTGGTGGTGAGTACTATGGCTAAATTATACTTTAGTTAACTCTTGTTCGTTCCCGAGTGCCGATTTTTGTTTGGTGTCTGGGGGGCGGAATCGGCGGCTGTTCGCGGGCTTTCTCATTTGAAAAAAAAAAAAAGACACGAAGCATGGCGGCAGAGGCTGGTCTGCGGTGTTCGCGCTGTGGGAAGCGCAGAACACTGGCGGGATTCTGCTCTGCCGGTTGTACGGAAGCACCGACAGAAGATTCTTTCCTGCAAGCATGCGACTTAGCCATTGCCCGTGTTGGGGAAGGGCATCCGTCTTCCCCTTCACTCGCGGTTGACTCGGCCCTGTTGCAGGGCGCTTCGACGGCTGAAGGGAATTCGGCGGCGGTCGGGGAGTCAGTAGGCGGGGTGGCGCCACTCTTTGGCACGGACCAGGCAGGGTCGGCGGCGTTCGGGCTGAGCTCGTTTTCGCTAGAATTTGTGATGCTTATGCACCGGGCTTTCCTGTTGCAGAGCTCGCAGTCTGCCCAGCCTTTAAGTGTGCCGTCACTGCCTGTTTCCTTGCCTTCTACTTCGGCGGCTTCTAATGTTCATGCTAGCTCTACTGCTCGTTCTTCGGGGTCTCTTCTTGGAGTGCAGTTGGGGGAGCGCAGTGTGTATGGTAGTGCTGCGGAGCTGCTTTCTGGCCCTGTGATGTAAAAAAAACCAAAAAAAAAACCCTAGCCCATGTGTGGCCTAGTGGTTAGAGCAGCTGCCTCAGCACTCTAAGGTCGTGAGTTTGTTTCCCACTGCAGCTCCTTGTGACTCTGGGAAAGCCACTTACCACTTCATTGCCCCAGGTACAAAATTTTTACCCTCACTTCAAGGTTGCCTTTTGGGTGCATTTGGTTTTTGGAACTCCTGGCATGCAGTTTCAGTTACTGCAGCCTGCCGCAGTTTTTTATTCTATTCATTCACTCACATTATATGGAGTTAGAGCTATTTCATGGGTTGCTTTAAGCACCTTGATTTTTTTTTCCCCCCTAAGAGAATTTCTTTCTTCTTAAGGTTCCTCCATTCCTCATCCTGCCATTTGCTGACTTGTTGCATGGCATTCTGTGGGGATCCTGAATTCTTCCGGGCCTCGTCATGTCTCATGGGGGAGTACCGTATTTTCACGCATATAACGCGCGCATTATACGCGTTTTTACCTACCGCGCATACCCCTCGCGCGTTATATGCGTGAGCGCGGTATACGAAAGTTTTAAAACATAGTTCCCACCCCGCCCGATTCACCCCCCCAGCAGGACCACTCGCACCCCCACCCCGAACGACCACTCGCACGCGCTCCCACCCGCACCCGCATCCACGATCGGAGCAAGAGGGAGCCCAAGCCCTCTTGCCCAGCCGACTCCCCGACGTCCGATACATCCCCCCCCCCCGGCAGGACCACTCGCACCCCCACCCCGAAGGACCGCCGACTTCCCGACAATATCGGGCCAGAAGGGAGCCCAAACCCTCCTGGCCACGGCGACCCCCTAACCCCACCCCGCACTACATTACGGGCAGGAGGGATCCCAGGCCCTCCTGCCCTCGACGCAAACCCCCCTCCCCCCCAACGCCCGTCCCCCCCCCCCAAGAACCTCCGACCGCCCCCCCAGCCGACCCGCGACCCCCCTGGCCGACCCCCACGACCCCCCCACCCCCCTTCCCCGTACCTTTGGAAGTTGGCCGGACAGACGGGAGCCAAACCCGCCTGTCCGGCAGGCAGCCAACGAAGGAATGAGGCCGGATTGGCCCATCCGTCCTAAAGCTCCGCCTACTGGTGGGGCCTAAGGCGCGTGGGCCAATCAGAATAGGCCCTGGAGCCTTAGGTCCCACCTGGGGGCGCGGCCTGAGGCACATGGTCGGGTTGGGCCCATGTGCCTCAGGCCGCGCCCCCAGGTGGGACCTAAGGCTCCAGGGCCTATTCTGATTGGCCCACGCGCCTTAGGCCCCACCAGTAGGCGGAGCTTTAGGACGGATGGGCCAATCCGGCCTCATTCCTTCGTTGGCTGCCTGCCGGACAGGCGGGTTTGTCTCCCGTCTGTCCGGCCAACTACCAAAGGTACGGGGAAGGGGGGTGGGGGGGTCGTGGGGGTCGCCAGGGGGGTCGCGGGTCGGCTGGGGGGGCGGTCGGAGGTTCTTGGGGGGGGCGGTCGTTGGGGGGGGGGGGGGGTTTGCGTCGAGGGCAGGAGGGCCTGGGATCCCTCCTGCCCGTAATGTAGTGCGGGGTGGGGTTAGGGGGTCGCCGTGGCCAGGAGGGTTTGGGCTCCCTTCTGGCCCAACTACCAAAGGTACGGGGAAGGGGGGTGGGGGGGTCGTGGGGGTCGCCAGGGGGGTCGCGGGTCGGCTGGGGGGGCGGTCGGAGGTTCTTGGGGGGGGCTGTCGTTGGGGGGGAGGGGGGTTTGCTTCGAGGGCAGGAGGGCCTGGGATCCCTCCTGCCCGTAATGTAGTGCGGGGTGGGGGTAGGGGGTCGCCGTGGCCAGGAGGGTTTGGGCTCCCTCCTGGCCCGATATTGTCGGGGAGTCGGCGGTCCTTCGGGGTGGGGGTGCGAATGGTCCTGCCGGGGGGGGGGGGGATGAATCGGACGTCGGGGGGGGGGGGTGAACGGAGAGTCGGGACAGCGCACGGAAGTCAGGGGGGGTGAACGGAGAGTCGGGACAGCGCACGGAAAGTCAGGGCAGTGCACGGAAGTCAGGGGGGGTGAACGGAGAGTCGGGACAGCGCACGGAAAGTCAGAGCAGTGCACGGAAGTCAGGGGGGGGTGAACGGAGAGTCGGGACAGCGCACGGAAAGTCGGGGCAGTGCACGGAAGTCAGGGGGGGGTGAACGGAGAGTCGGGACAGCGCACGGAGAGGCGGGGCAGTGCAGGGAAGTCAGGGGGGGTGAACGGAGAGTCGGGACAGCGCACGGAGAGGCGGGGCAGTGCACGGAAGTCAGGGGGGGTGAACGGAGAGTCGGGACAGCGCACGGAAAGTCAGGGCAGTGCACGGAAGTCAGGGGGGGGTGAACGGAGAGTCGGGACAGCGCACGGAAAGTCGGGGCAGTGCACGGAAGTCAGGGGGGGGTGAACGGAGAGTCGGGCAGCATGCGCGGTATAATCGTGAGCGCGTTATACCAAAGTTTTTGTGCTTATCATCGTGATTTCTGCGTGCTATACACGTGTGCGCGTTTTATACGGGTGCGTGTTATTTGCGTGAAAATACGGTAGTCTCTATCCTTCAACATCAGGGGGCTGTGTACACTTTTCAGGTTGCTTGCACCTTTGCCTCCTCCTCAGGTTTTATGTTTCTCTCTGAAGCTTTCTGCGTCCTCTGGACGGTTCTGGTAGTGCTTGGGTTTCCACTACCTACATGGTGGCCAAGCCGGGGGGCATTGGGCAGCTATATACTTTTCTGCTGACTACCTGAGAGTCGATTTACCTTTTCTCTATGAGCTCAGGATCGGCACTAGGTTTGCCTGCCTCTCCTGGAGCAGCGCTTTCGGTTTTGGCAATTGCCATTTCACCTATCTTTGGCTTCACGATCGCTGGTGGAGGTGGACGGTGGTACCGTTTTGACGCTACCAGACGATTCATCCAATTTCTTCTAGTCTGCCTCTGGTCTCGGAGGACTTCCTGACATTGGTCGGATGCGAAAAGGGTGTTTTCTTTTCCTCAGTTCGTTTCACGTACAGATGAGGTATTTATAGCGTTTTTTTCTCCGGTACTATTGATATGTATATCAGGATGAGGTTTTTATTCATATTAGAAACACTGGTGTTTCTTCCGCAGACTTAGATGTGGGGTCTCGGTTTCAGATTGGCATTCTTCTTCGCTTTCCAGGACGATGAGCAAGGGATTCTGTACAGTTTCTAGGATCCATAGTGCTGACTACACTAGGAACTTCGGCTTGCTTTTCCCTTCTTCTTTACAACAGTCGATTGTTGTTCTGGTAAGTTCCGGTATCTCAGAGCTCCAATTATTTGGTATGATCCTCCTGCTTCACTTGGTTTGTTTTAGTGGCTCGGCGCGATTTCTCTTTTCGAGACATGCCTGGCTCTTTACTGAACTACCTTATGCCCACCGCCCATCCCGGGCTGTCGGGTTGGGGCGGCTCGGTGACTTCCGTCCTCAGCTCCAGGAGTCAGGTCTTCGGAGGCAGCTCAGTAGTGGTTCTTTCTTCTACACTTGAGCAGGGTCAGGCTACTTTGCTAGAGCATCAGATCTTTCTTCAGGAAGGACGCTGGGGGTCCTTTTGATCAGTATTTGGATGGGAGTATTTCTCTCCAGCTGGGGCAGTAGCCGTTGTACTCAGTTGGCAGGCGAAGTTGTTCGGCTTCCATTGGGTGCTCTCTCTTCTTCATCTTCTGTTGGCTGATCCTTTCGTAGATCTAGGTCTAAGTTTAGATAGACTCTCCGTGATTTCTGAGCATGGACCATTTCTTGTATGTTACAAAGTGCTGGGTGCACTCTGGAGAGTGGGCATGTTAGTACTAGTGTTATCTTCTGCATCCTGGATAGTGAGATTTGTGGCTAAGGCGTTCTTGCTCTGTTTACGAACGTGATATCTCCTGGGTCTAGTCCGCATAGCTTCGTCTCTCGATTCTAGGCTTCCTTACTTATTCGGCGGACCCAGGGAGGGGCAGTGATAGGGGGTTGATGCGTGGCTCCTTTGTCGCCTCCGCCTTCTCTGTTTCAGTGGTGGCCTCTTGCTGAGGATGGCTTGGATTGGCCATCTCGAGCTCGCCTACCGGGAGCGGTATTTGTATATTCTCTGGATGAGTGGCCCCATCCTTATTAGAGGGATTTACTAAGTCTTTCGACAGCTGGGCTACAGATGTTTCCGGGTATCTCTGTCGTTGTTCACCTGGGGTCCAATCATCATGGATATTGGGACTACTATAGTATTAAGACCTAGCTTTTTGGAAGTCTTGGCTGACTTGTTCTGGTTAGGCAAAGCGGGTTGTTTCTGCGCTTATCTGGGTGCTACCGACATCTTCTATTGTGGCTTCTACTTCCTTTTGGAGGTTGTTTGTTTCCTTTCTTGGGTGCTTCTTATCGTTTGAACCACTCCAGAGTTCCTTTTTTGACACAAGTGTATTGCCAAGGGCTTAGCGTTCATTTCCCTTCCGCTTCTGGAGCCTTTCTTGGCTTGTTACAAGGACTGGGTAGGTGGCTCTTCGTTTCCTTCTCAGCTTTATGTAGTTCAGTCCCTAAACAGAGTGCGGTATGTTCAGGCACCTCATGGAGAGTACGATTTGGAGGACATTCCTCACGTATTTCTTCGCAGTTTACTGAAGGCTTTATTTCCTCCTTGTCTTTTGGGGATTCCAAAGGGCTGTGCCGTTGAACAGGGTGTTCTTGTGGCCATGGCTTCAGCTCTGCAATCTTCTATGTGGCATGCCTTTTTCAACGGGTATTCCTATTTCTAATTTCCAAAATATGGGGTATCAGTTCGGCTGGTAACTCTATTTCTTTCTAAGAGGGTGTCATCCTTTCTTTTCCGTCAGGCTCGCTTTTTCCTTCCTTCTTCCTGGGACGGGATTTTGGTAGCAGTGCTTTTATTCACTGCATTTTTTGATACGTATGTCGAGTTCTCCGCGAGCTCGGTTCTATCAACTGTTAGTGTTTATATCTCCTTTTGATATTCTTCAAGGGACGCCTCAGGCGTATGGCGGTGTCCGATGCCTACTTCGCTCATTAGGTCCAGGAGAACATTCTTTATGCTTGCCTACTGGCGGGGGAGCGGGTGGCGATTGAACTTCATGACCATTCCGCTGGAGCGATGGCTGCTTCTTGGGCTCGGCCCAGAGGTTTTTTGCCTTGGAGGAGATTTGTCTCACGGCTAACAGGTCTTCAGAGAGTACCTTCTCTCCGCGTCGCTGCATGGATGTGCGGGCACATGCGATAGGGGTTTTTTGATGCTTCGGTCGTTGCGAAGGCGGCGTTTGCTTCCCACCCAAATTAAGGATTGCTTTGCTACATCCCATTGGTCTCTGGATTCATCTGCTGCTTTGCTAAGGAAGGTAAAATTATGTTCTTACCTGTTAATTTTCTTTCCTTTAGAAGCAGCAGATGAATCCAGAGCCCCTCCCTTTCTGGTAATTGTCTATCGGTTTTGTCTTATGCAACTTACGCAGTTTGTTGTGGTTGATGGTTGTATTCGGTATCTTTGCCTTTTCTCCTGGGAAGAAGTTTTTTACATGTGATGCCTATTGCTGGTTACGTGTGCTTGGGCAAGGAGCTATACTAATGAGACAGGAGGATTGCCAGCCAATATAACCACCTGTTAATCAGTTTATCTATCTCCACCTGCTGGTAGATGTGGGCTATTCCCATTGGTCTCTGGATTCATCTGCTGCTTCTAAAGGAAAGAAAATTAACAGGTAAGAACATAATTTTACCTTGGTGGCACAGGAGGCAGCTCTGCTCATGGTCTGGGTGGAGTCTCATCTTCATGACATAGCCGGAATGGAGAATGTTCAAGCGGACTTCCTCAGTCGTCACCTGCTAGATCCTGGAGAGTGGTGTCAAAACCCCGTGGCCTTACAGTTGATAGTGCAGTCTTGAGGTCAGCCCCTCATGGATCTGATGGTCACAAATGTCAATGCTAAAACACCCCGCTGCTTCAGTCGTCACAGAGATGGTCAGGCTGAGGCCCTGGATGCTTTAGTTCAACCATGACCAACAGAGGAGCTGTTGTATGTGTTCCTTCCATGCCCATTAGTGGGTAGAGTTCTTCTCTGCATAATTCGACATCCGGGACTTGTGGTTCTGGTGGCTCAGGATTGGCCTAGGTGACCGTGGTATGTGGATCTGGTGAGGCATCTGGTGGCGGATTCTCTTCCTCTGTCTCTCTTGGACGGCCTTCTGACTCAGAGTCCCATTCCAATGTTCAATCCAGGTCCCTTCTGTCTTTTGGCTTGGCTCTTGAAAGGGATCGCCTAGGTAAGAAGGGGTATTCCGATAAAGTGATCTCAACTTTCTTGGGGTGCCGGAGGCTTTCTACCTCTTGAGCTTATGTGTGGGTTTGGCGTATATTTGAGCAATGGTGTGCTGCGCGTGGAGTCGTCTCTTTTTGCGCTTCCCTGCCTAACATCTTAGAGTTCTTGCAGGATGGCCTGGACAGGGGACAACTAGCTTGTTCTTCTCTCATGGTTCAGCTTGCGGCCTTGTCAGCCTTTCGTGGGTTGATGAAAGGTGAGCGTTTGACTGCCATGCCTGATGTGATTTGCTTCTTGCGGGCGGCCAAATTGCTCAAGCCTCCTGTGCTACCCTCTGTTCCTTCTTAGGATCTGAATCTGGTTCTTTCTGTTCTGGTGCACCCACCTTTTGAACCGTTGGGCGACTGTTTTTTGAAGGACTTTACTCTTAAAGCGGTCTTCTTGGTAGCCATTACTTCTGCTAGATGTGTTTCTGAGCTGCAGGCTTTCTCTTGTAGGGTTCCCTTCTTGGAGTTTTCTAGGGAGCGGGTTGTCTTGAGGCCTGTTCCTTCTTTTCTGCCAAAGGTAGGTTCTCCTTTTCATGTCAATCAGGCTGTGGTTCTCCCGGTGTTGGGTAGCTGGGAGTGCTCTTCCGAGCAGAGACAGTTGTGCATGTTGGATGTCAGTTGAGTCCTTCGCTTTTATGTGCAGAGGACCTGGGAGAACAGGAAATCAGATCATTTATTTATCTTTCTAGCAGGTCCTCATATGGGAGATGGTGCTTCTAAGGCTACTATTGCGTGTTGGATTAAGGAGACTGTTGCTTCCGCTTATCTTCTGAAGAAAAAGTCTGTTCCAGAGTTTCTCAAGGCTCATTCCACTAGGGGTCAGGCAGCTTCTTGGGATGAGTCTAGAGAGCTGCACGGGGACAACGGGGATCCTGTGGGTTCCCTCTTCGGGTCGCGGGGACCCGTGGGTTCCCCCTTCGAGTCGCAGGGATCCCGTGGGGACGCCTCCGAGGGACGCGGGATTCCTGCGGGGTTGGATGCGAGGCTCGTCTTCTCTCTACCTGCCCTGCCACAGCACACAGCTGATCGGAACAGAAGTCTTCCACGATGTCAGTGCTGACGTCGGAGGGAGGGCTTAAGCAAAGCTCTCCCTCCCTCCGACATCAGCGCTGACATCGGGAAGATTTCTGTTCCGATCGGCTGTGTGCTGCGATCGGCAGTGGCATACCAAGGGGGGCGGGGAGGGTGGTCCGCCCCGGATGCAGCCATAGGTGGGGGGGGTGCACAGCCTGCCAGGTCCCCTTACCTTTGTGGCGCTTCCTCCGACCGACCGACAACAGGCCCGGTCCAACAAACCTCCCTGTCCTGTAGCCGCGAATCTAAATTACTTTCTTACAGCAGCTTCAATACTCTAGCTGCTGTAAGAAGGTAATTTAGATTTGCGGCTACAGGGCAGGGAGGTTTGTTGGACCGGGCCTGTTCTGTTGTCAGTCGGGCGGGGAAGCGCCACAAAGGTAAAGGGCAGGGAGGGAGGAAAGGTGGAGTGGAGAGGAAAAGACGCTTAAGGTAAAACTGAGGGGGGAGAAGGACGCTGAAAGCACTGGGGGAAGACAAAGGGGTGGAGAAGGACGCTGAAAGGACATGGGGAAGATGGGGGGGGGAGAAGGACGCTGAAAGGACATGGAGAAGACAGAGGGAGGAGAAGGACGCTGAAAGGACATGTTGAAGACAAAGGGATGGAGAAGGACGCTGAAAGGACATGGGGAAGACAGAGGGGGGAGAAGGACACTGAAAGCACATGGGGAAGACAGAGGGGGGAGAAGGACACTGAAAGCACATGGGGAAGACGGAGGGGGGAGAAGGACACTGAAAGCACATGGGGAAGACAGAGGGGGGAGAAGGACACTGAAAGCACATGGGGAAGACAGGGGGGAGAAGGACACTGAAAGCACCTGGGGAAGACAGAGGGGGAGAAGGACATTGAAAGCACATGGGGAAGACAGAGGGGGGAGAAGGACACTGAAAGCACATGGGGAAGACAGAGGGGGGAGAAGGACACTGAAAGCACATGGGGAAGACAGAGGGGGAGAAGGACACTGACAGGACATGGGGAAGATGGGAGGAGAAGGACGCTGAAAGGAAATGGGGAAGAGAGAGTGGGGAGAAGACGCTGGCAAGGAAGAAGACAGATATTATTAAAAGTTTCAAGTTTATTAAAAAATTTGTTATACCGCTTATACAAATTTCAAGGCGGTGTACGTCAATAATAAAAGGGGAATCTTTAAAAATAACAAAACAAATTAGTATTGAAATATTAAAAACAACTAAAGAAATTAGTATTGATATATTAAAAACAAATTAGTATTGAAATATTAAAAACAACTAAAGAAATTAGTATTGATATATTAAAAACAAATTAGTATTGAAATATTAAAAATAACTAAAGAAATTAGTATTGATATATTAAAAACAAATTAGTATTGAAATATTAAAAATAACTAAAGAAATTAGTATTGATATATTAAAAACAAGACAATATTAAAAAGCAACAAATAACAAAATCATAGACTGAGACTAAGGAGATAAACTACACACAAATAGGGAAAAGGGAAGAACTACAGCATTTAAAATAAAGCACATTTAAGGGCTAAAATAATAGGTAGGGAGAAAGACAACAAATAGTTTAGTCCTGAAAAGGACAGTTTTAACCGAAAGCATCCTCAAATAAGACTATGGGGGGAGCGGAAGGAAGAAGATGGGTGCCAGACCAATTTGGAAGGGGGAGAAAGGGAGAGGCACAGTAACAGAGCAAATGGAAGAAACAGAGAGAAGAGAGATAGTGGATGGAAGGAATTGAATGAGAACATGAGGAAAGCAGAAACCAGGCAACAAAGGTAGGGAAAAAATTCTTTTTCTTTTTTTTTTGTGTGTGTTTTAGGATAAAGTAGTATATTAGTTGTGTTGATAAAAATTTATAAACATTAGAGGCTCTGGTAGAAACCCGTTTACAAAGTATGTATTCTTCCCAATTAATAGTTCCAAATTAATAGTCTTTTTGCTTATTTGTAAATGGGTTTCTACCAGAGCCTTTAATTCAGTAGCATAATTAAATGAAATAACTATTTCTGTAGTTTATAGGGATGGGTGGGGACGGAGGGGATTCCTCGTGGGGACGGAGGGGATTCCTCGCTGGGAAGGGTGGGGACGGAGGGGATTCCTTGCTGGGACGGGTGGGGACGGAGGGGATTCCTCGCTGGGACGGGTGGGGGCGGGTGGGATTCCTCGCGGGGTCGGGTGGGATTTCTGTCCCCGCACAACTCTCTAGATGAGTCTTCTCTAGTGCCTCCAGTGGATATTTGCAAGGCTGCAGTTCGGTCTTCTCTGCATTCCTTTGTCAGACACTACCGTGTGGATGTTCAAGCGCTTCGGGATGCAGTATTCGGTGAACGTGTTCTGGTGTCGGCCCTTCAGGGGTTCCACCCTTAATGGGTACTGCTTTGGTATACATCCCATTCATAAGGACTATACCAGTCTACCAGGCGCTGCAGAAGGAGAAATTAGGTTCTTACCTGCTAATTTTCTTTCTGTTAGTCTGTAGACTGGTATAGTCCCCCACCATGTCTGTCTTTGTGCGGTGATTGCGGTGTTTTGTTTTGCTCGTGTGCAGATTTTGTTTTTTCTGCAGGTTCTAGAATTTTTCTAGGGCCGGATAGAATTAAGAACAGTGGCTATGGCTTAGCTGGTGAGCTGTGGGGATATTTTCTATACCAGGGTTAGTTCTACACATGTTCCAACAGTTATTTACCAGTGTTTGTTGTTTTTACACTCCTGTTCGGAGTGTGTTTTACTGTTTTCAGTTGAAGTCTATTCGGCAGACTGGATTGCAAGAGGGGAAGCTATCCTGATATACAAGTTTGTTCAGTCTCCACCTGGTGTAGCAATGAGGTATATAACCCATTCATAAGGACTATGCCAGTCTACAGCCTACCAGAAAGAAAATTAGCAGGTAAGAACCTAATTTCTCCTTTCAACTGTCCATGTCGCAGGGATCAGCAAAATAGTCAGACTTTCTCAGCCAGCACACACCAGATCCCAGAAAGGTGGGTGCTGGCAAACAAAGCCTTCCAGAGGATAGTGGCCTGCTGGTGCCCTCCAGGGAATGGATCTGCAGGTGTTGACAAACAACATAAAAGTAGCCAGGTTTTTCAGTCACAGAAGGCAAAATGTCAGAGGTTCTAGATATGCTGATATAGAGATGTCTGGTGGACATTCTCCTTTGTGTTCCTGCCTTGGCCATGAATAGGCCACAACTTTTAAAGGACAGAGTTGCACCCAGATGGTTCTGGTGGCACCCAGTTGGCTAAGGCAGCCTTGGTACAATGATCTCATCTGACTGATAGGGGATCCTCTAGTCCAAATGGCCTGAAATTTGGCAGCTAAAATTTAATGCTAAGAAATTCAAGGTCATGCATTTGGGTTGCAAACACCCAAGAGAACAGTACAGTTTAGGGGGTGAAGAACTTAAATGCACGATAGAAGAGCAGGACTTGGGTGTGATTGTATGTGATGATCTTAAGGTGGCCAAACAGGTTGAAAAGGTGACAGCGAAAGCTAGAAGGATGATAGGGTGCATATGGAAAGGTATGACCAGTAGGAAAAAGGAGGTATTGATGCCCCTGTATAAGACTCTGCGAGACCTCGTTTAGAATATTGTGTACAATTCTGGAGGCTGCACCTTCAAAAAGATATAAAAAGGATGGAGACGGTCTAGAGGAAGGCTACTAAAATGCTGCGTGGTATTAGTCATAAGGCATACGGGAACATACTTAAAGATCTCAATCTGTATATTTTGGAGTAAAGGTGGGATATGATAGAAGCATTTAAATCCAATCTCAAAAAATATATCAATGTTATTAGCGTAGTGGTGAAGATACCCACTGAAGCAAATTACTAATAGTGGAGAAAAAGCCTCAACTGTATTAAAAAATGCTTTCAATATCAGATGGCAACCCAGTGAGTTATAAGCCAGTCAAATTCTGTCTCAAAGGCAAAAAAACTCCACCAAATACAAAATGCTGTTTTCAAAAATGGGTTAACCCACACCACTGTGCACAAGAAAACAACAGAAGAACAGCGAAAAGAACAGGATAAATGCTTAACTTTTCTTCACTAGCTGGTATCCTTGCTCATAGATTGTTGCAATCGGGCCCACAGCTGTTCATGTTGAAAATCACATTTAAATACCTATGTGATGTAAATGCACTTGAGTTCAGTTTCTTTCATTTGAAAGGAAGCTCTGGAATGAGGGCTTAGGATGAAGTTAAGAGGTGACAGGCTCAGGAGTAATCTAAGTAAATACTTTTTATAGAAATGATGATCAATGTGTGGAACAATCTCCCGAAAGAGGTGGTGAAGACAGATTGTGTCTGATTTCAAGAAAGCCTGGGATAGTCAAGTGGGATCTCTTAGAGAGAGGAAGAGATAATGGTTACTGTGGATGGGCACACAGGCCGCGTGATCCTGGCGGCTCCGGACTGGTCCAGACACCTGTGGTACAGAGATCTGGTTCATCTTCTCATGACGGATCCTCTTCCTTTGTCCCTCTCACCCAACCTTCTGACCTAGTCCCATTCCCATGTTCAATCCGAGTCCTTTTTGTCTTATGGCTTGGCTCTTGAACGGGAATTCCCAAGTAAGAGAATATTCAGATAAGGTGATCTCTACCCTCTTGGGTTCTCTGAGGCTTTCCACCTTTCAGGCTTATGTTTTTGGTTTCTCTTTGAAGAGTGGTGTTCCGCTTGTTATATGGTTCCCTTTCGCGCTTCTTTGCCTCACATCTTGGAGTTTTTGCAGGATGGCCTGGAGCGGGGCCTTGCCTGGTCCTCCCTCAGGGTTCAGATTGTGGCTTTTTCTCTTTGCGGTGTGTTGCAGGGTCAGCAGATTGCGTAGCTGGTTTTAAGAAAGGTTTGGACAAGTTCCTGGAGGAAAAGTCCATAGTCTGTTATTGAGAAAGACATGGGGAAGCCACTGATTGTGACCTGGATTGGCCACCGTAAGAATGGGCTACTGGGCTTGATGGGCTTGAAGCTATTCTTATGTCCTCCCCCCTGATGCGGCAAAATTGCTCCATCTTCCAATTCGTCCTTCGGTTCCAGCTTAGGAACTCAATCTGGTTTTTGCCATGCTTTTTCGTCTTCCTTTTGAGCCTTTCGGTTCCTTCTTCTTGAAGGACTTACTCTTAATGCTGTGTTCCTGGTGGTCATTACTTCTGTGAAACGTGTTTCTGAATTGCAGGCGTTTGGGTCATTCCATGTCAAGTGATCAGATTCTTGGAAAGTGCCCTGCATGACCATCACGGATTTTGATGAAACTTCATATGCAGAGTCCACCATGTCTCAAACGAACTTTGGTAAAGTTTTAGTTTCGCCTGTGGAATATTTGTGGAGATATAGCCATTTGTTTGACCCCATACCACAATGAAATACAGTACGACAATGACATTCTGACAACTTTGAGACACAATATCTCCCGAGCTGTGTTTCCAAAAAAACTTAAACTTAGCTACCCTGCACAACTTTTGGAGCTCTATTCAGTGCTACCAATAATAATTTTTGTCGAGCACTGAGTGAATGGCTGAATTACAGTAAACTTGGCCGAAAAAATTAGTGCTCCAAAAAAAGTCAAAGTTTGACATTACTTAGCTCCCACAATAATTGAGTAATAAATGCGAAATTTGGCGCATAATGTCTCAGTACAACGTTGTTTTCAAAAGTACAATTTCAACCTCCAAGCTCTTTCTATTAGTTTACAAATTAAGTGTAAAGTTGCTAATTTGTGTAAAAAGGCCAAAAATAGGGTATTTTCAGCCTGCTTTTACAGAAAAATACCTTTCAGAAACTCTTTCAAATCAGTCTCATTAGAAAGAGCATATTTCAACCCCCCTAGAAAAGTGGACTTCATTTTTCAACGCAGGTTAACAATGGCTGAAAAAGGGGGACAAAGTTGGGAGACGTTGCCACGGCAACAACCTCTATTTCAACATAGTTCTGTCATTTTTAAAGTTACAGTTTTGTATTGACGTAGTATTACTACTACTCTATTGCGTTGGTCCATGGTGACATTGTCACTACCAGTTCAAGAGTTTGAACTGGCAACCCCATCGCCATAGGGGTCACGCCCAATAGCTGTGCAATACCAGCCATGAGTGGGCCACTTCGTCCAGGTTCCCAAGCCTCGCATTTGGTTTCTTTGTCAAGGTTCCAAAGCCTTTTGTTGGTATCTTTCTGGTTCCAAAGCCAATGATTAGGGTGTCTTATCCTAGGTTCCCAAGCCTAAATTGGGTATCTTATATGGTTCCCAAGCCGAAGTGAAGTCCACTTTTATTTTAACTGCCAGCAATCTTTATAACATTCTGTTAAATTTTTGAGCCACTTTCTTCAATGCAGTTTCTGGAAATTGATATTGGCGGCCGGATGATGTAACTGAAGGGGCACAAAGCATGCAGATGAGGTGTTGCTCTGGAACCCAACAAACGTCTTGCCTTTCTGGCCAATAAAATGAATGAGCTGGACCGTGAGGATGCATAAATTTTATCAATGCATCATTTTGTTCAATTGAGACTTCAACAACGTTGCCTATCCACCATTGATTATCGTAAGTACAGGCAACGTAGCAACCAGGAAAGATTTTGGACACTTTCAAATTTGGAATGGCAGTATCAGAAATTTTGGCAACAAAATTTATTGTGTCATTTGAAACTTTGCTGACACGAACCGAGTTTGAGTCGACTGGTACAAATTGGTGGTGCTCTCTGGTACCGACTCCTGTGCTGCTTTCATGCCATCTTTCTTCTTGAAACTTTTTGCTTTCTTCAATTTCTTCTTTTGGAACATAAATGTATTTAACTCCGTGTATATTTTGGTCACAAAAGTTAAATAGATCCTTTGGCGTCAATATTTGATCCGTTGATGGTCTTTGGAGGCTAGCCCGGGCAGCCAGTCGTTTAGTTGTTCCACCAACTCCATCGCAGGGTGATTTTCCGTGGCTAGTTCCAAAAAAATTCCATTCAGCCTCAATGTTGAAAAATCATTTCTGTGATTGCACAAATTCACAAAGTTCTTGTAGTTTTTATATTGTGCAGCTGAGCCGTCACTGAAGTAGTATATTTTGGTAATGTTTGTTTGAGTTACCAAAAATTCGATCAACTTTTGAATAAACACGTGTACAGATATCGTATCATGTTGCATATGATCAGAAATAATGCAACAGTTTACAACTTGCAATGTGCCCACTTCATTGAGGTAATATACAACAAAAGGATGTACTGTAGCTTGTGAATTTTCCCAGTGAAAGCCTTGGGCGGCATCCTGTACAACAAATGAGTAATTTTCAGCGAAATCCATCAAAACGATCATTTCCGTTTCTTTTAAGCCTGTCTTCAACATCTTCAAATATTCACTTTGATGTTTTGAAATGAAATGGTGGCTTGTCAACTTCCAAATCTTGCTTGCAAGTCTTTCAATAAAGTTGTCCATGGTTAGTACGCTTGTTTCTAATGTTTCACGGTCAGCGTGAACCCATTGCTTAAATTCTATTGATTCTTCTGGATCTAAATCCTTGAATATTTCTTCCAGGTATGCTGTTAGTGCTTCTTCACCAGGGCAGTTTTGACATCGTTGTAGCATACAGTCCTTGACATTTAGGTCGCACACAGTTTTTTCCATAAGAACTTTGTAGTTCTCTTTGACATCAGCGCCTTGTAGCATGAGCTTTACATTTTGATGTATCGTGCAGACACACACGGAGTGTGCACCTGATGCACCAACGGTTACACACCACTTTGGCCTGAGCTCACAGAATTTGGAAAAACCAATTTCAGTTCCGTATTTGTTACAGTACGCCACGTACAGCTCTTTTAAATTACACAATAACAGACGCTTTTGTACTTTTAAACCATTGAGGCGGACTGAAATGCAATCTTTTTTGCCAGGACATATTCTGCTGAATTCATCGTCTTCGTAAAAATCTTGAACTCTATTTGCAATTTCTTTTGGAAGGGACTTGCCAATTTTTGCATCAGGTATAGAACAAATGCCTTTCTCTTTCTTTACTTTTTGGGCTGTTCTGACCATGCGCTCTGAAACGCCAAACTTCATTGCTGTTTCCTTTATTGACCAACTTTTTGGGGCCATCGTCAATAATTGAACTTTCATTGACCTGTTGGATATTGCAATTTTCGTTTTCATTTCTTCAATGAGGTCAGTGTAATCTTCACATAACTTGCATTCTACAGACTGACGAGACGGCCCAACTTCTTCAGCTGAAACTCCAGCAGCAGATGTAATCTTCTTGGCTATCACATTCTGCACACGTTCAATTTTTCGTATCACATAGCCGGCTTTATCTCTACTAGCTAACCTTCGAATTTTCAATGGAGAGGTTCCTAAAGCAGTCAAGCTTTGATCAACTGCATCGGAGATGCTGATATCAAAATCGTCTGAAGATGAAGATGCTGCAGTAGCTTCACTCATTGAAACGTATTGGGCTTTGCACCTACTGCAAAGTTTCTGACCTGGCTTGATATTTATTTTTGCCACTTTTCTAAAATCATTAGACATGGTAAGATCGACTTTTAACAATCCACTTTGAACAATGTGATTTTTCTTTTCAAATGGATTACAACACGATGTTTGCTTTAATTCGTATTTGTCGAGATACTTTGCTTTGTGGTGGAGGCAGATTTGGTCTTTATCCATCAGTTCAACTTCAGAGCGCCGAGTGATAAGCAATTTTTCATCGGTTGACAAATTATGTAAAAAAATGAGCCCACATTTTTTAGAATAAAATGTGCCGTCATGACACTTTGACAACAATTTTTGCCCAATGGCACAGTCTGGCAGAAAAGGATTATTATTAGTCGATTCGTTGGCATCCATTTTAAACTGAATTAATAATGTGGATCTGAAAAAGAAAACAAGTTGTAAATTGTGATCTGCATGCAACAAAATTATCACCTCAATTTCTAGTTAGGAATAATCATTAATTAAGAACACTATAATTGTACCCAAAGCTTGAGTAAAAATAAACAGGGAAAAACAGTGTGAAAAATGACATAATTGTAAGTTGAAACGTAGGCCGTTGCCATGGTGACATCTCCCAAATTTGTCCCCCTTTTTCGGGCATTGTTAACCTGCGTTGAAAAATGAAGCCCACTTTTCTAGGGGGTTTGAAATATGCTCTTTCTAATGAGACTGATTTGAAAGAGTTTCTGAAAGGTATTTTTCTGTAAAAGCAGGCTGAAAATACCCTATTTTTGGCCTTTTTACACAAATTAGCAACTTTACACTTAATTTGTAAACTAATGGAAAGAGCTTGGAGGTTGAAATTGTACTTTTGAAAACAACGTTGTACTGAGACATTATGCGCCAAATTTTGCATTTATTACTCAATTATTGTGGGAGCTAAGTAATGTCAAACTTTGACTTTTTTTGGAGCACTAATTTTTTCGGCCAAGTTTACTGTAATTCAGCCATTCACTCAGTGCTCGACAAAAATTATTATTGGTAGCACTGAATAGAGCTCCAAAAGTTGTGCAGGGTAGCTAAGTTTCAGTTTTTTTGGAAACATAGCTCGTGAGATATTGTGTCTAAGTTGTCAGAATGTCACTGTCGTACTGTATGTCATTGCAGTATGGGGTCAAACAAATGTCTATATCTCCACGAATATTCCACAGGCGAAACTAAAACTTTACCAAAGTTTGTTTGATACATGTGAGACTTTGTGCATAAAGTTTTATCAAAATCCGTGAATGTCATGCAGGGAGCCCTTGATCACTTGACATGGAATAACCCGTTTTCATGTAGGCCTCCCTTCCTAGAGTTCTCTTGGGAACGAGTCTTGCTGCAGCCGATTCCCTCCTTTCTTCTGAAGGTGGTTTCTCCTTTTCATATCTACCAGGCCATTGTCCATACGTTCTTGGGTAGTTGGGAGGGCTCTTTGGAGTAGAGACAGTTGTGCAAACTGGATGCCCATAGGGTCCTTCACCTGTATGTTCAGCATTCCCAGGAGTTCCGTCAGTCGGATCGTCTTTTTGTCCTTTTAGCAGGTTCTCTTAAGGGGAACGGTGCTTCCAAGGCTACAATTGCACACTGGATCAAGGAGGCAATCGCTTTGGCATACCTTCTTCAGAACAAACCTGTTCCAGATTTTCTCAAAGCTCATTCCACTCAAGGTCAGGCAGCTTCTTGGCGGAGTCTTCTTTTGTACCTCCGGTGGATTTCTGTAAAGCTGCAGTTTGATAGTCTCTCCATTCCTTTGTTCGCCACTACCATGTGGACGTTCAGGCATGTTGAGACACAGTGTTCAGTGAGTATATTCTTGTGGCAGCCCTTTGGGGGGTCCCACCTATGATGGGTACTGCTTTGGTACGTCCCATCCATTCTGTGCCAGTGTAGAGGGACAATAAAGGAGGATAAATTAGGTTATTATCCCAGGACAAGCAGGAAGCCTATTCTCACATGTGGGTGATGTCATCCACGGAGCCTGGATGCGTACAGCCTCGCAAGTAGACTTGTTTGTAGAAAAGTCAGAAGTTTTTAGTCTGCCGCACCGCACATGCACGAGTGCTTTCCCGCCCAGCACAGGGCGCATCACTTCAGTTCTCAGTTTTCTGCGGAGCCGAGAAGTCCGTATTTGACGGTCTGGGCTGAACTTAGTTCGCTTCGTGCCTTCTCTCATCGCGGCTCGTGTTTTATTTTACTTCTTACTGTGTTGCTGTGTTTTTCTTTTGGACTTTGTTGTTTGTTTGTTGTTGTTTTTTTAAAAGTACTTTTATCCCAGGACAAGCAGGCAGGTATTCTCACTAGTGGGTGATGTCATCCGACAGAGCCCCGATGCGGATGTCTCACAAGGCTGTCTGATAACTTCAGAAATTTCGAGATGCCCGCACCGCGCATGCGCAAGTGCCTTCCCGTCCGATGCTCCGGGCGTTTCTCCTCAGTTCTTTTCTTTCCGCTGAGCTGAGAAGTTTTGCTTCAATTCTCTGCGCTGAGTGAACCCGTGTTCTTGCCTTCTACTGCCGTGGTTTTGAGTTATTTTACTCTTTATCGTGTGTTTTGTTCATTCGTTTATTTATTTTTTTTTTTTAAACATTTCTTCCAGAGATTTGACCGGATCGGCCGCGTGGCTGAGGCCCCGCTCCTTCAATCTCGCGGTGGAGCTTTTTCGGCCTATGTCCCGGCCGATTACCGGTTTTAAAAAGTGCAGCAAGTGCCAGCGCGCTATTTCATTGACGGACCCGCATTAGAAACATAGAAAGATGATGGCAGAAAAGGGCCATAGCCCATCAAGTCTGCCCACTCTATTGACCCACCCCTGCAGTGTCTTGGTCCAGAACATATTCCGAAATCGTGCCAGCCTTGTTCCACTCTCACAGCACGTGCTTTCAAGCGTCGCTGTTTCCTGTGGGAGTCGATGTTCAAGATGGAAGCTGCTAAGGAACCTTCGGCTTCAACTTCGACCAGCGCTTCGCCTGTGCCTGCGAAGTCGTCTTCTACTCCTGCTGCATCGGGTGTCTTGAAGCCGGCCTCTTTCGTCCCGGCTTCGACCCCGCCTCCTGCTCCGGTGCCTCCTTCGGTCTCCTCAGATCAGGTACCTCCTCAACCATCCCCCCGGTGGTTATCAAAGTGCCGAAAGCTTCTAAGCCTAAGCACTCGACCACTCGGGACCGCGAAGACCGTTCAGGAGGTCCCACTTCGGGTGCGGCTACCTCCTTGTCGGCTTCGCTGCAGTCGATCATGGAGGCTCAATTCATTGATATTATGACCACCATGGGGCCCAAGTGGCTGGCCACAATCCAGGGTGGGCAAGCAGTCCCTCCTCGAGGGGGCGAGCCGCCCCCTCCTCCTCCCCCTCGCCACTCGCTCTTGCTGCTCGGGGAGGAGGAGCGGCGCTCGGCGGCCGGTTCCTCGAGGCGTGCTTCGTTTAGTGACATGCCGCCTCTGGAACCCATTCCCCCTCCGGGCGAAGACATTTGGGATATTCCTTTGAGTAGTCGAAGCCCTGGGCATCGCCAAGAAGAGTTCTTCCGCACTCCCTATCAAGCATGGAATGCGGCTCGAGAGGCGTCGAGCCATCCTCCTCTTCGTTCTACGGCTTCCAGCCCTATCTACTCCTTGGAGGCCTCTGGGGACCCGTCTAAGCATCGCTGGTCCAGGTCTCCTTCGAGACACAGGGAGGGGCATCGTTCCAGGCATTCTTCGAGGCATTCCTCTAGGCATTCTACAGTCTCGCCTCAGAAGAAACTTCCTCGTGTGGGGTATTCCTCTTCGGATGTCTCCCCTCCTCCGGGGCCGGAGTACGAGGATCCCTATGGCTCTTTCTCGCCCTGCCAATCACAAGTCTCCTTGGATCCAGAGGCTTCGACTTCATCCAGCCCGTCCCGCTGACCTGTGTTGGCGGACCAATTGTCTTTTTCATCTTTTCTCAGGCAGATGGCGGATGATCTCGACATCACCTTGGACTCCGGTTCCCGATACTCCAAGGAATACCTGGATACCATGCATCTGCCTCATCCTCCTGCCAAGTCGCTTCATCTATGTCTGCACAAGCTCCTCGACCAAACCTTCATGCGATGTTTTGAGACACCGTATTCTATTCCTGCCGTTCCTGGCAAATTGGATGCCAGGTACCGCACGGTGCATCACAAGGGGTTTGAGGGCTCCCAGCTCTCTTATCAGTCCCTGTTGGTCGAGTCCTACCTCAAAATATCTCATCCGTCCCAGGTGTATGCCTCGGTGCCTCCGGGCAGAGAGGGCCGGACAATGGATAAATTCGGGAGGCGCATCTACCAGAACTCGATGATGGCATCCAGAGTTCTCAATTACACTTTCCATTTTGCCACTTATTTGGAGTTCTTCCTGCCTGTGCTTCGGAAGTTTACACCTTACATTGAGTCTCAGGCTCGTTTTGAATTTGAGGAGGTGGTCGCCTTGCTCTCCCAGCTGCGCCTTCAACTGATGCAATCCTCCTATGATGCCTTCGAACTCTCAGCACGAGCTGCTGCCTGCTCCGTGGCCATGCGTCGCTTGGCCTGGCTTCGAACCATTGACATTGGCCCGAACCTCCAGGACAGGCTTGCCAACGTCCCCTGTGCGGGTGCTGATTTGTTTGATGAATGTATTGAGACCGTGACGAAGAAGCTGTTGGACCATAAAAAATCTTTCCAGTCCATCCTTCGTCCCAAGCCTAAACCTGCTCAGTCTCAACCTTCTCGACCGCCCTTGATCTATCAGCGGCGTTATACTCCCAGGCAGGCTACTGCTTCGAGACAACCAGCGAAGAGACAGCCTCCACAGAAGGCTCAGCAAAAACCTCAGCCTTCTGCTGTCCCTAAGGCTCCTCAGCCTTTTTGACTCTCTGGTAGGGAGCATAACCAACCCCGTTCTGCTATCATCTCTCTTTCCAATTGGGGGTCGCCTCCATCATTTTTATCATCGATGGACGGCTATTACCACCGACCTTTGGGTCCTTTCCATCATCAGGGAAGGATATTCTCTGCAGTTCCATCGGGTCCCTCCGGACCACCCTCCAAGAGAGTATCCTTACAACTTGACCCAGACTGCCCTTCTTCTTCAGGAAGCTCAGGCTTTGCTCCGGCTTCGGGCCGTCGAGCCAGTCCCTGTGGACCAACACAACCGGGGGTTTTACTCCCGGTACTTCCTTGTTCCGAAGAAGATGGGAGACCTGCGTCCAATTCTGGACCTCAGGGTCCTCAACAAGTTCCTGGTCAAGGAGAGATTTCCCATGCTGACCCTTGCTTCTCTCTACCCCCCCCTCGAGCAGAACGACTGGTTATGCTCTCTGGATCTAAAAGAGGCCTACACTCACATTCCCATACATCCGGCCTCTCGCAAGTTCCTCAGATTTCGGGTGGGACATCTGCAGTATCGAGTGCTTCATTCGGCCTGTCCTCGTCTCCTAGAGTCTTCACGAAGTGTCTGGTGGTAGTGGCCGCTGCACTCTGGAACCAGGGTCCTCAGGTATTTCCCTATCTCGACGACTGACTCATCAAGGCCACCTCGGCTCCTGGGGTCATCTCGGCGACCCTAACAACGATTTGGTTCCTGCAGAGTTTGGACTTCGAGATCAACTTCCCAAAATCTCATCTGCAGCCTACCCAGTTTCTTCCCTTCATCGGGGCAGTTCTGGATACTATTCAACTCAGAGCATTCCTTCCACCACAGCGCCTGGATGCTCTTCTTCATCTCTGCCAGTCAGTGTCTTCTCGCCAGTCCATCTCAGCGAGACACATGATGGTTTTCCTGGGCCACATGGCTTCTACGGTTCATGTGACTCCTTTTCCCAGACTTCACCTCAGAATTCCTCAGTGGACCCTGGCTTCTCAATGGACTCAGGTGTCAGATCCTTTGACTTGTCACATCCTAGTCACTCCTGCTCTTCAGCAGTCTCTACGTTGGTGGATGATCTCTTCAAATCTATCCAGAGGTTTGCTGTTTCACACTCCTCCCCACCAAAAAGTTCTCACGATCGATTCCTCGACCTATGCATGGGGAGCTCATCTGGACGGTCTTCGCACTCAAGGCTTCTGGACCAGTGCGGACCGCCTATGCCATATCAATCTTCTGGAACTCAGGGCGATCTTCAATGCTCTTCAAGCGTTTCAACATCTGCTTCACGACATGGTGGTCCTCATTCGCACGGACAATCAGGTCGCCATGTATTATGTCAACAAGCAGGGGGGCACGGGCTCGGCCTCCCTCTGCCAGGAAGCTCTCAGAGTCTGGGATTGGGCGATTCGCCACAACACCTTCCTCAAAGCTGTCTACATTCAGGGGAAGGACAATGCCTTGGCGGACAACTTAAGTCGTCTCCTCCAGCCTCACAAATGGACCCTCCATTCTAGGCCCCTTCATCAGATCTTCTCTCAGTGGGGGACGCCTCAGATAGACCTCTTTGCTGCCCCCCACAACTTCAAACTGCCTCAATTCTGCTCCAGGATCTACACCCCTCATCGCCTCGAGGCACATGCCTTTCTGCTGAATTGGGGGAATCGTTTATTGTATTCGTTTCCTCCATTTCCTCTCATTCAAAAGACTCTGGTCAAATTGAAATCCGACCATGCCACCATGATTCTGATAGCTCCTTGGTGGCCCAGACAGCCTTGGTACTCCCTTCTACTTCAACTCAGCAGCAGGGAGCCATTCCTTCTTCCAGTGTTTCTTTCACTGCTTACTCAACAACAGGGATCTCTTCTCCATCCCAACCTACAGTCTCTCCACCTGACAGCTTGGTTCCTCTCAATGTAACTCCCCGCCAGTTTTCCAAAGCGGTGCGGGATGTGTTGGAGGCTTCCAGGAAGCTTGCTACTAGGCAATGCTACTCCCAAAAATGGACTAGATTTTCTACCTGGTGTGTTTCTAATCATAAGGAGCCTCAACGAGCCTCCCTATCTTCTGTTTTGGACTATCTTCTGCACCTGTCTCATTCTGGCCTCAAGTCTACATCGATAAGAGTCCATCTGAGTGCAATTGCGGCTTTTCATCAGCCTCTGCAAGGGAAACCTCTCTCTGCTCATCCTGTGGTTTCCAGATTTATGAAAGGACTTTTCCATGTCAATCCTCCTCTCAAACCTCCTCCAGTGGTTTGGGACCTCAACGTTGTCCTTTTTCAACTTATGAAATCTCCTTTTGAGCCTCTCAACAAGGCTCTGCTGAAGTTTCTCACTTGGAAAATGGTTTTTCTTGTTGCCCTCACTTCTGCTCGCAGGGTCAGTGAACTTCAGGCCTTAGTGGCGGATCCACCTTTCACAGTATTCCATCATGACAAGGTGGTCCTTCGCACTCATCCGAAATTCCTGCCTAAAGTGGTCTCTGAATTTCATCTCAACCAATCCATAGTGTTTCCTGTGTTTTTTCCAAAGCCTCATTCTCATCCTGGAGAATCAGCTCTTCATACTCTGGACTGTAAACGTGCTTTGCTGTCTCGAAGCGTACCATCTCCAACTGGATGGCGGCTTGCATCTCTGCTATGCCCAGGCTGGATTACCCCTTCCCTGTAAAGTCACAGCCCATAAGGTCAGAGCAATGGCGGCCTCTGTAGCCTTCCTCAGATCGACACCGATTGAGGAGATTTGTAAGGCTGCCATTTGGTCCTCGGTTCATACCTTCACCTCTCACTATTGTCTGGATACTTTCTCCAGACGGGATGGACAGTTTGGCCAAACAGTATTACAAAATTTATTCTCCTAAGTTGCCAACTCTCCCACCATCCCATTGAGGTTAGCTTGGAGGTCACCCACTAGTGAGAATACCTGCCTGCTTGTCCTGGGATAAAGCAATGTTACTTACCGTAACAGTTGTTATCCAGGGACAGCAGGCAGCTGTTCTCACGTCCCACCCACCTCTCCTGGGTTGGCTTCTCTGCTAGCTACCTGAAATGAGGAGACACGCCCGGAGCATCGGGCGGGAAGGCACTCGCGCATGCGCGGTGCGGGCATCTCGAAACTTCTGAAGTTTCTTCAAGTATGCTTGTGAGACGTCCGCATCGGGGCTTTGTCGGATGACATCACCCACTAGTGAGAATAGCTGCCTGCTGTCCCTGGATAACAACTGTTACGGTAAGTAACATTGCTTTTTCGACGCGTGACTGGCAGGGCCTGTCGCATGTCCTCAGCTTGCGGGCTTCGATTTTGTGGCGGCTATCTTTCCTGCTATGTCCCAGCCGGTCATGGGCTTCAAGAAGTGTAGCCAGTGCCAGCATGCGATCTCCCTCACTGTCTAAACAAACCATCTCCAACTGGATGGCTGCTTGTATCTCTTTCTGCTATGCTCAGGTTGGACTGCATCTACAGAGTCTAGTCACAGCCCACAAAGTCAGAGCCATGGCAGCTTCAGTAGCTTTTCTCAGATCTACTCCTATTGAGGAAATTTGCAAAGCTGCCACCTGATCCTTGGTTCATACTTTCACCTCTCATTATTGTCTGGATGTTTTCTCCAGACGGGATGGCCACTTTGGCCAGAGAGTATTACATAATTTATTCTCCTAAGTTGCCAACACTCCCACCATCCCATGCTGGTTAGTTTGGAGGTCGCCCACATATGAGAATAGGCTGCCTGCTTGTCCTGGGATAAAGCACAGTTACTTACTGTAACAGGTGTTATCCAGGGACATCAGGCAGCTATTCTCGCAACTCACCCAGCTCTCCTGGTTGGCTTCTCTGCTAGCTATCTGAACTGAGGAAACGTGCCCTGTGCTGGATGGGAAGGCACTCGTGCATGCGCAGTGTGGCAGAATCGAAACTTCTGAGTTTTCTTCACGCAAGTCTGCTTGTAAGGCTGTCTGCAGCTGGGCTCCATGGATGACGTCACCCACATGTGAGAATAGCTGCCTGGTGTCCCTGGATAACACCTGTTACGGTGAGTAAATGTGCTTTACTATACCTGTTAACAGAGGGGTTTATGCTCCTCTGCCAGCAGGTGGAGACTGAAAACACATTGACTTTTGGTTGCGTACAAGTGGGCTTTGCAGTCCCATCTACAATCAGTCTGACAAATAGCCAAGCAGGAACTAAGAACTAAAGAACTGTGAACTATAAACACACCAACCCAACTCTCAAATGGAGAAGTCCAAGTAGTTGTCCGAATTGGATAGGGGAACAATGTTGGATACTGTTTGGATAATGATTAGAATAAGAACCTTTAAGGCGTTCTCACAGTTGCCAGCTAAGCCAGACAAACCAAATGCCACTGCTCTTATTATACTCCCCCAAAAAAACAAGACAAGATACTGCAGAAAAAAACACTAAATAAAAACGACAGGGTGGATGGGGTCTGTGCCTGTCTGGAGGATCTAAAAAGAAAACTCTGTGACAGTCTGGAGGTATTAAAATAAAGAAAATTAGCAAGAACCTAATTTCTCCTTTCTCTATACTCGGTGAGCTGCTTTTTATTTATATTTTCTTATGCCTCACATGCAGCAAATTTCTGATGTCTGTCACTGTGGGGCCCAGACTAAGGGTGCTGAGTATATTGTTGGGGCCATCTTCACATAACTATATCAAAGACTTTGCTGAAATCAAGTACAGCATTTAAAGTGCTTTTCTCTGATCCTACTGTCTAGTTAGCCAATGAAAAGAAATGAGGACGAAGAGTCAAATATTCTCAAAAAATATTAAGCCATACAACAGATTACATTTATTTGGAGTAGATTAAACTGCAGTTTTTGGTGGAATTCTTTGTCATATTTATAAAATGGAAAGAACATTAGCTATACAGAAAGGAAATTATAGTAAATTTCAGGATGTTGGGGGGCCATTAACAGATTATTGTAATGAATAGATAACATTTTCCCCTTAATAGAACAAATGAAAATGTGGGGGGGAAGGGGGACTTCTAATCTTTTATTAAATGTTCTGATTAGTAGAAAATAATATAATATATGAAATACGTGATTGCATATGATATGATGTGGGTGGGAGGGATTAAATATTAATATCTAAAGGGATGTACGTAAGTACAAATGTTAATTCCTGATGCACTTGCTGTAAGTTGTTAAAATGAATGAAGAATTAAAAAAAAAAGAAAAGAAATTCATCAGTCTGACATAACTTGCTTTTTGTTTTTTGGATTTAGCTTATGCTTTTTTAATCGTAGGCCAAGGCATGCTAAATTCTAATGCAGAAGGTATATATATCTGTTACCAGATATATACAATATACAATCTTCAGTTGTATCTGAGGCATTGAAGGATTAAGTGTTGTCCCAGATCACAAGGAGCAACAGAGGAATTTGAAGCTGGTTTCATGATTGATTGCTGCTCTACCGTTAAGCTACATCTACTCCATTAGGCTGCTTCTAGTAAAAGCCTCTGATGGGGTTTCCATTGTGTTTGTGTTTCCATAATTTTTCTGACCAAGTTGACTGGGTTGCTTAAGTAAACTTGCCCTGTGTATGTTGCCAGCAATAATTGGAATATAAGTATATGTGTTTATCCTTTTCATTTTAGAGCATCGATACATTGAACTATTCCTGAATTCAACTGCCGGTAGTACTACTGCAATGGGATGCTATGGCAGAGAAGGAATGGGTATATATATTGAGCTTCATGTCAAATGTTGGTAATATTTTGTAGACCTTGATTTTGTGTGTGTTCTCACGAGCTGTTCTCTCCCCCCTCCCTTTTTTTTTGTCTTTTAGCAGATAATCAAACAGGTTATGGCTCCATGGGCAGAATGGGAATGGGAAATTATGGTGGATGTTATGGCAATCCTGATGGCATGGGTGGATATGGTAAGCTTTTGTTTCATTGAGTTCTAGCTTCTAATTCTGTGATGATTGATTTTATTTCTCTCCCCCCCCTCCCAGCTCATAATATAAATAGTTTAGCTAAAATGAAGTGAACCATTTTTAGATTTTTGCATTAGTGGCATTAGACCTGGAGAAAAATCGGTTTCTTTAGCAAGTCTCCACACCGGCCCACTTCACTGATGGGTAATAGCTCACCATGACCAGCAGATGGACACTGAGATAAAACTTTTGATATAATACAAGTAGCTGTGCTTCCCCCTAATATATTCAGTCTGTTGTCAGTCTCCAAGCAGATGTGGGTTAGTGTAGGCCTGTTAGAAGTTAAGTGGCCTTGTCCCTGTCTGGTGCCGGACTGAGCTTGGGGGGGGGGGGGGGGGATGACCCTTTCGGGGGTCTGTCTGACCTCAGGGGTGTTGCACTCGATGGGTCACGAGTTGAGTCTCTCCCTCCATTTCTTCCATCTGCCCAAAATTTAGTAGAGGTGCCTCTGCTATAAGTCTTGCCACCAATAACTTTAATTCATAGAGCAGTTCAGAATCTCGGAGAGAACATGAACTCGCAGGCCTTGAGCATGCGCACATGCTCAAGGCCAGCACAGAAGAGGAAGCCGACATGCCGGTGCTACATTAAAGAAGAGGGCTCTGGGGGACTTCAGGTTGCGGCGGGAGGGGGGGTCCGATCACGGCGGGGGGATGCCAGATCGCGGGGCGGAGGGTGCCGGTTACCAAGGGGGGGGGGGGGCTTGCAAATCGAGGGGCGCTCGATTTCCGAGGCGCCGATTTTGCGACTGTTTTGGTCGTCTTGCAAAACACTTGCAAACCGGTGCACTCGTAAACCAAGGTACCACTGTACTTAGGTCCCCCTTCTCCACAACCCTAAAATCGCTATTTCTTTAATTGTCTCTCCAGACTAGCATAGCTCACCATGACCAGCAGGTGGAGACTGAGACACAAACTTTTGGCTGAAGTACAAGTGGACTGTGCTTTCACAAATACAATCAGTCTGCTCTGTCTCCAGCAGGTGGCAGTGGTAAGCCTGTGCAGTGTAGGCCTGTTGGATTTTATTTAGGATTTTGTTTAGGCCTTCTTGTTCTCGTCTGTGGTGCCAGATTGAGCTTGCGGGGATCTGTCCAACCTCGGGGGTGTTGCGCTCAACGGGTCGAGTTCCTCCACCTCCCTGAAATTTTTTTCACTAGAGGTGCTTCAGCTGTAAGCCTTGCCACAAGCTTTGAGAGCCAGTAGGGTCTGTTCAATTGTCCCTTACAGTTATATTAAAAGAAAAAATCCCAAGGCAGTGCCAGTCTGAAGGGAAGCCTTCTATTGAGGTAAATTGCATTTAATTGCTAACTAGCACTTTTATTTTTCAGCTAGAAGCTGTTTTCGCAATGAGCACTTTTAAAAGGGCCAGAATGCTCATTGTGTTCCCGCCAAGCGGCCAGCCTATGTTCATGGTGTGTCAGCTGCCACAAAGGGGAATCCAGGCTTCAGATGCCGGCGAGTAGGGATCCCCTTCATGAGTGCTTCATGTATCAACAGCAGGCAATGGGGAAGCCCGAGCTCGTCCACACAGGGATTTCCCCAGCTGCTGAAGGTCAAGGGGGAGGAGTTTTCCATAGCGCAGATAGTGCTGGGGACTCTCTTACTGCTGCTGCCGGCTTGCCTGTTTTAGCGCCTGAGGTGGTGCAGGCCTCGGAGTAGTTTTTTTTGACGGGTCTTGCGCCGGTTTTGGTGGGAAACTTCTCCATGTCTACAGCCTCAGGTGACCTTCCCCCTGTATTGGACAGATAGGCAGGTTTTATTGGGTCTCCTGCTTTAGCAGTGTGAGTCCTGCTATGCTGCCAGGTTTTTTTTTCTTTTTGTATTAGCCTTGTGCAAGGCTTATCTTCAGACAGCTGGGGGTCTTGTTTCCCACCTGGAGATCTTGGGTTTTTCAGTGAGTCTTTCGCCTTCCGCGTCCACCCCTGTTTGGGCGCCCCCCCCCCCCCCTCAGCGCCAGTTGTGACCCTGTCTCCCCCTCCCCCCAGCTCCATCCAAGCGGCTGAGGGTTGTGTGGTACGAGTTTTTGTTTGAGGTGTTTTTGCCTGATGAAGACTTGGACCCTTTAGGGAACCAATAAGATACTCTCAGGGAGATGGATGCCGCTGGCGAGTATTTCGCAGAACCGCCAGCTGGCGAGGACACATCGGTGGTTCTCATTTTTCAGCGAGAAGAGCTCCAGGATCTGCTTATGCAGGTGGACACAAAGGAGGACGCAAAGGAGCCCCTGCGTGTATTGGACCCCTGCTTCAGTGGAAAGTGCGTCTAATTTGTCTATGGCCTCAGGCGACCTTCCTCCTGTCTTGGAAAGGTAGGAACAGGTCTTGCATGTGTCTTCTGCTCCTAACATGAATGCTGTGGTTCCACCGGGGATTTTTTCCCCTCAGATTTGGTGTTGACCATATGCAAGGTTTATTTACAGTTGGTTGGGGGTCCTGCCTTGGTGCTGAGGGTCTCTGGGTCGTCTGGGCTTTTTTTCTCTTCCACAGCCACTCCCATTCAGTCTTCTGCTGTAGCTGCCACTGTCCAACATCCATTGGCCTTCAAGCGGCCGAAGGGATGAGGATTCTTTTCTGGCTGATCAGTTTTCTCCAGATGAGGACTTGGATCTTGGGGAGAACCTTCCAGATCCGTCAGGATCTTTTTGGATGGAGACATTTTAGAGGCGCTGGTTGGCGAATATGCATTGGTTGTGCATATATTTAATCAAGAAGAATTGCAGAAGCTCATTCTTCATGTGTCTTCCGTGTTACACTTTGAAGAAGAAACTAAAGACCCCCCTTGTGTTGTGAACCCTCTTCTGAGATGGATCTGGTCAGCATCCCACTTTTTTCTTATGCATCAGGATATTCAGGATATAGTGCACGCTCAGTGGAAAGTTCTGAATGCAACTTTTCGCATGGCATAGTTCATAGCAAAACTCTACCCCATCTTTGATGGCAATAGAGATACTTTTAAGTCTCCTGTGGTTGATGCAGTGGTCTCAGCTATCACACACAGACATACCATTATGGTTGAAGGCATTTGGTCCTGAGAGACCCCCAGGACCGTAAGATGGAGGCTCTACTTAAAGAAAGCTTTGATCTGGCTGTCTGTTGGCCCGGGTTTGTTTATGATGGTTCTTCGCTGGATGATGAACACTCAAGATTCTTTGGGGGAGGGCACTGATGTTTTGGATGGTGTTTTTTTGGGAGACGCCAGTTAGTGAGGATGCGTCAGTGATGCATATTTTTCACCAATAAGAGCTGCAGGAGCTCATTCTTCAAGTGATTTCAGTTTTGCATTTTTGAGGAGGCAGCTAAGGACCCTCTGCTTTGGGGAATCCAGTCAGCATCCCCCTTTTTCCCTATGCATCAGGATATTTGGAACGTGGTGTATGCACAGTGGAAGATGCAGGATGCATTTTTTTTTTACAGTCCATGGCCATACTTTATCCATTCCTGCTGGAGTTAGGGATACTTTTGAGTCTTCTGTTGTGGGTGCGGTGGTCTCAGTTAGTGCTCGTCGACACATCGTGCTGGTTGAGGGCAGTTTGGTCCTGAGAAATCCTCAGGACTGTAAGATGGAGCTCTTAAGCAGAGTTTTGATGTTGCTGCCTTGGCTGTACTGGCGGTGATTTGTGGCAGTCTGGTGGTCGTAGCGGGTCCTGGACTGGGAGTCAGCTGACTGGTTCTTAATGGATAAGGAGGTGGCTAAAATTGAACTTGGCGTGTCTTATCTCTTGGATGCCATGTTTGATCTTTTGAGGGCATCACCCAAGTCATTGGTCCTCTGAGTAGTGGCTCTCTATACCCTGTGACTTCGGGGTTGGTTGGCAGATGCAGCCTCTTAAGTCTAAGCCCAATAAATTTCTTATTTCGCGGTTCCTTCCTCTTTGGAGAGAAGTTGGTTCAGGCCTTGAATGGTGCCTCGGCTTCTGGAGGACCAACATCGCCAAGCGCCATGGGGTGACTCCACCTGTGTGAATTTCATAGGTTCCGCCCTAGGCAGTGATTGGCCCCTTTTCCTTCCAGAGGTCTCTTCTTTCAGCACATGCAGTCCTTTCAGGGAGTCCACTGTGGGGGGTTGGGACTCCACCGATGGTTCTTCATCCACCCATCCATCCCAATGACTTGCTGCAGGTTCTTCCCCAGTTCCAGTAAGAGCCCATTTGTGGGAGTTTTACTGGCGGTGGACAGAGATCACAACAGATCAGCACCTCATAACCTTAATGTGTTAAGTAGCTGTCTTCATGATCCTCAGCAGAGCCACCAGGCACTCAAAGTAAAAAGAAAAATGTAAAGTTAAGGGAGACAATCCAATGACGATTTGGAGCATAAAGCCAAGCACTGTGAAAGATATTTTGAGTGCCTGGTGGCCCCGCTGAGAGGATCGTGAAGACAGCTATTCAACACATTAAGGTTATGAGGTGCAATATGAATATATGATTATCCCAGGACAAGCAGGCAGCATATTCTTAACGTATGGGTGACGTCACCGACGGAGCCCCGGTACGGACCTTTTTAACTAGAAAGTTCTAGTTGGCCGCACCGCGCATGCGCGAGTGCCTTCCCGCCCAACGGAGGAGTGCGTGGTCCCCAGTTTCTTCGTTTCCGCGGAGCGAAGAAGACGCGTGTGCTTTCAACGGCTGTTGAAAACTCTCTTTTTGCCTTCCCGCTCGCGCTTTTTTTGATCTTTTTTGGTCATTTTCCCTTTCGGATTCTTTTTTTCTACTTAAAAAAAATTTTTTTTCTCTAATTTTTCTTTGTTTCTTTAACCGGCCCCGGCGGGGCCTGTTGTAATCATACAGACCTCCGGGTTTGATTTTGCGGAGGCCGTGTTTCCCTTCATGCCCCCCCAACCGGGCTTCAAGAAGTGCCAGCGGTGTGCACGCCCGATCTCTCTAATGGACCCACACAATTGGTGCCTGCAGTGTCTGGGTCCAGAGCATCGGGCTGACACTTGCACCCGCTGTGCTACTCTTAAGAAACGCACACTTAAAAACCGGCAAATCCAGCAGAATCTCCTCTTCGGCACCAGTTCTGCCATGGATCCGGCCCCGACGTCGACGGCGCCGCCTAAATCGGCACCGACCACATCGACACCGCCTGACCCTTCTTCGGGGTCGATAGCGCCAGGTAAGCCGGCTAAGAAGCCTTCCACTTCCCTTGAGCGCCCTCCAGCCACAGCGGCGACACCGGTCCTTCCGGCGTCCCGCAGTTCCCGTAAACGCTCCGCTCCGATCTCGGTGAGTGCCTCGTCATCGGCCTCCTCATCGCCGGAGCGTCGAGCAGCACCTGTGGTACCGAAGAAAACTAAAACGGTACCGGTGCCCCCATTGGAGGACCGCATCTCGGCCATCCTCCAGGACAAATTACAGGAGCAGCTACAGCAGCAACTCCAACACCTTCTACCGACCCTGCTGGCACCGCTCCTTCCGGTGCCGGACCGGCCCAAGCCTCGCACCATCCCACCGGTGTCCACCCCCTCGGTACCACTGAACACCTCCATGCCGGTCTTATCTGCCCAGCCTGAGCTCCAGACTTGCACTGCGGAGGACCCCTCCCGGTCCCGGGATCGACTCCGGTCTTCCCGGGACCGCGTTCGGCACCATTCCTCCCGGGACAGGGATCGACACCGGTTTTCATCTCCCGGTACCGTATCCATGCGCTCTGGCAAATCTCTTTCCAAAACCCGCCATACTGAGCCTGCCGTCAGAGACCCGGACTTATGGGAACAATCCCCACTCGGTACCGAGGAGGATGCCTCTTCCACAGATGAGGAACCCTCTATGGCTGATACCACATCCAAGCCTGAGCAATCCTCTTTTACGAAATTCCTTCGGGAGATGTCAGCGGCTCTTTCAATCCCATTAGAGTCCGACTCTAAAAAGTCCCAGGCTTTTTTAGATGCCTTGGACTTCGACCAACCTCCCAAGGAATTTCTTAAACTGCCCGTACATGATATCTTACGGGAAACATTTTATAAAAACCTGGAAAACCCCCTTACTGTCCCGGGTGCCTCCAGAAAACTGGACAGTTTATACCGAGTCATCCCTATTCCGGGATTTGACAAACCTCAATTGCCTCATGAGAGTCTCCTTGTGGAGTCCACATTAAAAAAATCCCAGGGCTCCAGTGTTTATGCCTCCACCCCTCCTGGCAGAGAGGGTAAGACAATGGACAAATTTGGAAAGCGCCTGTATCAAAATGCCATGCTGGCTAACAGGACAAACAACTATACCTTCCACTTCTCCTTTTATATGAAACACCTGGTCCAGCAACTTTCCGCCCTGCAAAAATACGTTCCTGAGCGTAAGGTCCCGCTTTTCCAACAGCAGATTTCCAGCCTCCTTCAACTCAGGAAATTCATGGTGCGCTCGATTTATGATTCTTTCGAACTCACTTCCCGAGCCTCCGCACTGGCTGTGGCCATGCGACGCCTAGCCTGGCTGAGGGTGTCTGACCTTGACATAAACCACCAAGACCGCCTCGCCAACGCGCCCTGCCTTGGTGATGAACTTTTTGGAGAGTCTCTAGATTCCACAACACAAAAACTTTCGGCTCATGAGACCAGATGGGACACGCTGATTAAGCCTAAAAAGAAGACTCCACCTGCACGACCTTACAGGCCTCAGTCCTCTTATCAACGCAGGTTCTCTGCCAGACCGCTTAATCCTCCTCAGCAGCAATCTCGCCGTCCTCGCCAGCAACAGCACGCTCAGGCACGCCCTCAATCTCACCAGCCGACCAAGCCTCTGCCTCAATCTAAACCTCCTCAGCCCTTTTGACTCCTTTCTCCAGGACATAGCCAGTCTCCAACCCTCGGCGCCTCTTCCTCAACCAATCGGAGGCCACCTCACCATTTTTCTTCATCGCTGGGAGGTCATCACATCAGACCAGTGGGTACTCAACATCATTCGCCACGGATACTCACTTCATTTTCAGACTCTTCCATCCGACAATCCTCCCGTAGAGTCTGCGTCTCACTCCTCCCAAACTCCACTCCTCCTAAAGGAGGTCCAATCCCTCCTCCTTCTCAATGCCATCGAAGAAGTTCCCCCAGACCAACGGGATCAGGGATTCTACTCCCGCTACTTCCTGGTACCCAAGAAAATAGGAGACCTTCGTCCCATCCTCGATCTCAGGGACCTCAACAAGTGTTTGGTCAAGGAAAAGTTCAGAATGCTCTCCCTTGCCACGCTTTACCCTCTTCTGTCTCAACACGACTGGCTATGTTCCCTAGACCTCAAGGATGCCTACACACACATTCCAATCCATCAGACTTCACGTCGCTACCTCCGCTTCCAGATACAGCATCACCACTATCAGTACAAGGTGCTGCCCTTTGGTCTCGCATCATCGCCCAGGGTGTTCACCAAGTGCCTTATTGTGGTAGCGGCCTTTCTCAGGTCTCACAACCTACAGGTGTTCCCCTACTTGGACGATTGGTTGGTGAAAGCAACTACATCTCCACTTGTGCTGCAAGCCACTCATCAAACCATCTCTTTCCTCCATCTCTTGGGGTTCGAGATCAATTACCCCAAGTTGCATCTGCTTCCCACGCAGCGCCTTCAGTTCATCGGAGCAGTTCTCGACACCAATCTGATGAGGGCGTTCCTTCCCTCCGACCGGCTCCGGACTCTGCTCCACCTCTGTCGGCAGGTGCTTCTTCATCAGTTCATACCTGCTCGACAGATGATGGTCCTCTTGGGCTACATGGCATCGACGGTCCACGTTCTTCCCCTGGCACGACTCCACCTCAGAACTCCCCAGTGGACTCTAGCCAACCAATGGTCGCAAACCACAGATCCTCTTTCGCATCCCATCTCTGTGACATCGTCTCTTCAGCTCTCTCTTCAATGGTGGTTGAACTCCTCCAATCTTTCCAGGGGTCTCCTTTTTCATCCACCCCCTCACTCCATGATCATTACCACGGATGCCTCCCCTTATGCGTGGGGAGCTCACCTGGGAGATCTTCGCACCCAGGGACTCTGGACCCCTCAGGAGCGTCGACATCACATCAATTTCCTGGAACTCCGAGCCATGTTCAATGCGCTCAAGGCCTTCCAGCACCTTCTCTACCCTCAGGTTCTTCTCCTGTGCACAGACAATCAAGTCGCCATGTACTACATCAACAAACAGGGCGGCACCGGATCTCGCCTCCTGTGTCAAGAGGCTCTCAGCATTTGGACCTGGGCCACGGCCCACAGTCTCTTCCTCAAGGCTATCTATATCCAGGGCGCACAGAACTCCCTGGCCGACACTCTCAGCCGCATCCTTCAACCTCACGAGTGGACTCTGCATCCCCCCACGCTCCACTCCATCTTTGCTCGCTGGGGCACTCCACAAGTGGACCTCTTTGCAGCTCCTCACAACCATCAGCTGCCCCAGTTCTGCTTCAGACTCTCCTCTCCTCACCGTCTGGCCCCAGATGCATTCCTGCTCGCCTGGACGAATCGGTTCCTCTATGCCTTTCCTCCACTGCCTCTAATGTTGCGGACGTTATTCAAACTCCGCAGGGACGGAGCCACCATGATTCTCATCGCTCCTCGGTGGCCCCGCAAACATTGGTTCTCCCTCCTGCTCCAGCTCAGCTCCAGGGAGCCCATCCCTCTTCCTGTGTTTCCTACTCTACTTTCACAGCAGCATCAGTCTCTACTACATCCCAACCTGTCCTCGCTCCACCTGACAGCTTGGTTTCTCTCGGGCTGACCTCTCCAGAGGATCTATCTCAGCCTGTCCGTCGCATTTTGGAAGCATCCAGGAAACCGGCCACCCTCCAATGTTACCATCAGAAGTGGACCCGGTTCTCCTCTTGGTGTCTACTGCATCATCATGATCCCACCTCGTTAGTGGTGGAACCTGTGCTGGACTATTTGCTCTCTCTGTCAGACGCTGGCCTCAAGTCTACTTCAATCAGAGTCCACCTCAGTGCCATCACTGCGTTTCATAAGCCTATCCTCGGAAAACTTCTCACGGCTCATCCACTGGTTTCCCGGTTCATGAGAGGCCTCTTCAATATCAAACCACCTCTGCAGCCTCCTCCGGTGGTCTGGGACCTGAATGTGGTTTTATCAGCCCTCATGAAACCTCCATTTGAGCCTCTTGCAACAACTTCACTCAAATTCCTCACATGGAAGGTGCTTTTCCTCATTGCCATCACCTCTGCCAGGAGGGTTAGTGAGCTGCATGCACTGGTTGCAGACCCACCTTTCACCATTTTTCACCATGACAAGGTGGTTCTGCGTACCCATCCTAAATTCCTTCCCAAGGTGGTCTCGGCTTTTCACCTCAACCAGTCCATTGTGTTGCCTGTCTTTTTCCCTAAACCCCATTCTCATCCTGGGGAACAGGCGTTGCACACACTGGACTGTAAGCGTGCCCTGGCTTACTACCTTGACCGTACCAGGGCTCACTGCTCGTCTCCTCAGCTCTTTCTGACCTTCGATCCTAACCGTCTTGGTCGTCCTGTCTCTAAACGGACGCTTTCCAATTGGCTTGCTGCCTGCATTGCGTTCTGTTATGCTCGGGCCGGTCTCTCACTGGAAGGTGCTGTCACGGCCTACAGGGTCAGAGCTATGGCTGCTTCTGTTGCTTTCCTCCGTTCCACACCCATCGAGGAAATCTGCAGGGCTGCCACTTGGTCCTCAGTTCACACGTTCACGACTCACTACTGTCTGGATGCCTTCTCCAGACGGGATGGACACTTCGGCCAATCTGTGTTGCAAAATTTATTTTCCTAATGGCCAACCATCCCTCCTCCCTCTCTGTTAGCTTGGAGGTCACCCATACGTTAAGAATATGCTGCCTGCTTGTCCTGGGATAAAGCACAGTTACTTACCGTAACAGGTGTTATCCAGGGACAGCAGGCAGATATTCTTACGACCCACCCACCTCCCCGGGTTGGCTTCTTAGCTGGCTTACCTTAACTGGGGACCACGCACTCCTCCGTCGGGCGGGAAGGCACTCGCGCATGCGCGGTGCGGCCAACTAGAACTTTCTAGTTAAAAAGGTCTGTACCGGGGCTCCGTCGGTGACGTCACCCATACGTTAAGAATATCTGCCTGCTGTCCCTGGATAACACCTGTTACGGTAAGTAACTGTGCTTTACTTCCATTATTCTAAAAGTGTAGTTTATGATATAGCACTTCTATAGAGGTTTGAAAGAATTGCCATGGGTGAACAAGGTTATGTCACTGCACATAAAGTTCAAGCAATGGGCACGTCAGTCGCTCACTGTCATTTTACTCCCTTTGACATCTTTAAAGCAACTACAAGGCCCTCCATGCATACAGTCACATCCCACTACTGTTTGGAGAATCATTCCAGTCAGGATAGTCTGGCCAAGCAGTTCTACAAAATGAATTCTCTATTTAAATGCCAACTTCCCTCCAACCCTTATCCTGGAAGCTAGGGAGTCCCACATGTGAGAATATGCTGCCTGTTTGTCCTAGGGTAAAGCGCAGTTACTGTAACCGGTGTTAGGACAGCATCTCCCCTAGTTGGTTTCTTAGCTTTTTTTTAGGGAGTTGATAGTCCCACAAGTTGACATCGGGTGGGAAGGCACCGCGGCGCATGTATAGTACAGGCAGTTTTAGGACTTTGAAAATTTTTGTAAAGTGAAAGTACACTTTAATAATGTGCATACCGGACTCCATGGATCACGTCACCCACATGTGGGAATATCTTTCTGCTGTCCTTTTGAATGCTATCATGTTTGCTTAAAAGAATTATTCTTAACCTTGAATTTTTATGTCTATTAAAAGCACTTTTTAAATTTATTTTCTAGGTCGTGGAGGGGGGAATACTGGAAATAGTGGCGATTACTACGGTCAGCATGCTGGCATGGGTGGAACTGGATGGCGTGGAATGTACTAGATGTTGACAATTTCTAAAGCACCCTGGAAGAAACTGAATTCACTTTTTTTTTTTTTTTGTATATCAAAGGGCATTTCTTGCAACCACTTCAGTTTGGAAGCCTTTCTGTAAAGAACTGTGCAGTACCCAGCTGCACAATTTGTTGGAAACGTAATAAAGGCTAGTGTTTGGTAGATAAAGGCTCAGTTTATCGTCAAAGGCTGCAACCAGATTCATATTCCATTTTGGCACACTTCCAGCTGCTATGTACTAAGATTTTTATTTTTTTTTTTACAATTTGCTGTCTCTGTAAAATATAGCTGGGTACTGCATAGCAATAACTTCTACAAAGACTTCCAGTTTACGAGTTGGTTTCAAGGACACTTAAGCATGGAGCAGCCCTTTTGAGGATTTCAGTGTCTGAAGGAATTGTTCTTTTCGGAATTTAGTAAGCTGTGGATTACAAGGGGAAAATCTTTCTGTAGGTTTTAATTGTTTTATTCCATATGTTGAATTTGAATAAATTTTTATATTCAAACCACTGATGTCTATATACTTTCATAACCCTTTCTAATAAATGTTCAGTGTTTAAATTTATTTGCAGTAAATTAAACTGATGAAAATGGGAAGAAAAAATGTTCAAATGATCCATTGAGTGTAACTTTCACTGACTTTTTTATAGAACTGGTTAGTACCAAGGGAGGAGTAAGATTTAGAGTCTAAGAACTGCAGGCAAAAATGGTTAAATTTCTAGCTTGGCAACTATTTGGCTGCAGTTTGAGGCCTCGTGTCACTGCTGATCATGCCAAATGGGGGACAATAGTTTGTATGTAGTGTCCACAGAGAACTAGACTTTGATCATTATTTAACTTATCTGCAGTGGTGATACATACATTGCTGTGTCCACAGTCCAGTAAGTATGGTTGACCTTTTTTATTGCAGTCTGTGATGCTAATTTAGTCTACACATATTGCTCAGATGTGTTAGGATGCTTAGGTTCCTTGTCTGACTTTCATATGCTGCTTGTTAGGTTTTTTTATTTTGCTTAGAATCAAGTTTACTTAGTTAATTTGCAGTGAAAGTGGTTTGTTCTGCTTATGCTTTAATTCCCTACTCATAACATTATCAGACAATGTGCTGGCCATTTTATAATAAGTGTTTACATAGTTTTAATAAACATAATTATTCTAAAACAAATGTGTGTAATCGGCATTTATATATAAATTACAGATTAATTCATTAAGTACTAATAAACGCACCATAAGTGATACAACAGTGTACAGGTCTCCCTCCATATTCGCAGGGATGGGGGGGGGGTGCTCAGCCCCTTTTGAATACCATAAATTTGCAAATACTGTATGCAGATTGATTTTGTATCAAAGTTTAAGAACTCCTAGCTGCCATCCTAGAGATTACTTCAGGAACTGGTGTGGAATATTAACGCTCTACAATAGAGGCGACCATCGGAATGGCTTGCTATCTTACCCAGTCGCTTATTAGTTTGTGTAGCAGCAGTGGGTCAGCTAAGGCAGGGGGTCTCCACCCCTGGTCCTTGGTCCACTAGCGGTCCGCTGCCGTCTGACAGCCGGGCCTGAGAGAACTGCCGGCAACGGGCATCTCTTCTCTTGCCATCTCCATCCCTTCCCTTCAACTTTGTAGGTGCTCTTCAGAATTTTCTGTTTGAGTGTCTGCACACGGCAACATTCTCACAAGTCCTGTGCGACTGCCCCAAAGTTTCTCTGATGCACTTCTTGTTTCTGCTTGGGCGGCTTGCATCAGAGGGGAAGCTTTGGGGCAGTCACTCGGGATTTGTGAGAACGTTGCCACGTCCGGACACTCAGAAACAAAACTCTGAAGCGCATCCGCGAAGGTGAGGGGAAGGGAGAAAGGTGGCCCGACGGGGGGAATAGGTTCAGTGGCACTGAAGAGGAGGGAGAGTCGCTGAAAGGGAGAGAGGAGAGCAGACTGAAGAGAAGTGGAGAAGAGAGGAAGGAGCAGACGCTGGATGGAAGTAGGGAGGGGAGAAGATGCTGTTTGGGAGATAGGGGAACATGCTGAAAGTGGAGAGAGGAAGCAGACGCTAGAAGGAAGTGGGGAGGGGAGAGAAAGGGGAGCAGACGCTGGATGGGACGGGAGAGAGGAACAGACACTGGATGGGAGAAGATAGGGGAGCAGACTAGAAGTGGAGAGGAGAGGGCGAGCACATACTGGATGGAAGGAGGGGATAAAGAGCACGTGCTGGATTGGGGAAGAGGAAAGCTTTAGTGAGATACTGGAAAGAAATAGGTAGAAAAATTGAGAATGAGAAGAGAGACAGATACCAGATCTGAAGGGAGGAAAAGAGGAGAGAGAGGCTAAAAACCACCTGGGGGAGGGAGTGAGATGGAAGGGAAGAAGATAGGTGCCAGACCGGTGGGAGGGGGGGGGGGGTGGATGGAGAGAGTTTCTGGTAGAGGCATAGAAATAAAGCAGATGCCATATGGAAGAGACAGAGAGAAGGCAGACAGTGGATGGAAGGAAGAGAATGACAAGATGAAAGCAGACACAGCAAAGGTAGAAATTTCTGTCGTTTTTGCTAGAAATGTAATATATATTGTGTATAACACTGCCCTATGACCCTTCCCCCCGGAGAAAAATTTGCTTCTATAAAAGCGGTCCTTGGTGTCAAAAATGTTGGGGACCACTGAGCTAAGGCACAAAGCTCCCCTCAGTGCAGAGCAGCACTGCTCAACCACTCTGGAAATGCTGTCTGTCTCGGCTCTGTTTTGCAGCATAGCTTATTCCAGGACAAGCAGGCAGGAAGCCACCATTTGAACCACTGGCATCATCATTCCTCAAATTCTGAAAGTGGAAAGTGGTCTTCCTAATTTGCATCACTTCAGCTTGACGCATCATTGAACTTGAAGCACTGGTTTCAGATCTACCTTATACCACATTTTACCATGACAGAGTGGTCCTTTGTACTCATCCTAAATTCCTACAAAAAGTCATTTTGGAGTTTCACCTCAACTAGTCTATAGTTCTGCCTGTCTTTCCAAGACCACATTCACATCTGGGTGAAGTTACACTTCATACTTTGGACTGTAAATATGCTATGGCTTTTTACCTGGATCAAACAAAGCCTCATTGAACCTCTACTCAGCTATTCCTCTCATTTGATCCTAGTGGGCTGAGAACACCGGTTACCAAGGGAATTGTTTCTACATGGTTAGACTGCTTCTCCTGCTACTATGCTTGGGCTGGGCTGCCATTGGAAGGTCATGTCACAGCTCACAAAGAGCAATGGCAGTCTCAGTTGTTTTTCTTTGTTCTACTCCTATTGACATCTGTAAGGTTGCCACCTGGTCCTCAATACATAATTTCGTGTCCCATTACTGTCTGGAGACTCAGTCCAGATGGGACAGTCGATTCGGCCAAGCAATTCTTCAAAATTTATTTTCTATGTAAGTGGCAACTTCCCTCCATCCCTTCCGCAGTAGCTAGGCAGTTGTATTTGTGTGAATATGCTACCTGCTTGTCCTGGGATAAAGCAGTTATCCTGGGATAGCGGGCAGATATCTTCACAACCCTCCCACCTCCCCTAGTTGGCTTAGCTTTTTTTTTTTTTTTTTTTTTACCTAAACTGATGTTCCTACAAGCTGACATCGGGCAGAAAAGCACTCAGACGTGTGGTATGGGCGATCTCGAGACTTCTGAAGAAGTTAGTAACAGTACACTTTTGCACTGTCTACTGGACTCTGGTAGACATCACCCATCTGTGAGAATATCTGCCTGTTGTCCCTGGATAGCATCTGCTACAGGTAAATAACTGCTTTAGGAGCAGCCACAAACTCCAGTGCAAATCCTGACCGTTTCCCCACTTTTCAATGACCCTGTGAGGAAAAACACAACTCACAATATGCTATATTTGCACATAAGCCAATCGCATCTACTTTCATATATTAATGCCCAGTGATTCAAACAACAACATCCGCTCACCTGGAAGTCATGAAGACTAAATGAGAGAAGGCGAGTCCATAAACACATTTTAGGAAGTAGACATTCTTTGGGGGGTATAGACAGGGGTGAGTACTGGTCAGAAAGAGGCTTGGAGCACAATGACTTCTTTCCATTTTTAGTATTTGGCATCAAATACTTTTTACTGTAAATTACAGTATTGCTAGCTTGTGTTAGAAACATGCAAATAACTGACGTGAACAACGAATTTGTGAATATGGAGAGAGACCTGTACTTTAATATTTTTTACAGTGCAATAGGGATAATAATAATAACAGTTTATATACCGCAATACTGTGAAGTTCTATGCGGTTTACAAAGATTAAGCAAAGGTACAAATTGATTGACTTTAAGAGGGGAGGAAGAAAGAGGGTTAATAGGACAGAAAATCCATCTTTGAGGAGAGAGTGATCAATAGAACAAGTTAATCGCTATAGAGGGGAGAGAGAAGAGAGGATCAGTTGTCTAGATACTTTAGGAACAGGTGTGTTTTCAGACGTTTCTTAAATTCCTCATAAGTAGTGGGCGAAAGCAATTGTTCTAGGTCTTTACCCCATGATGCTGCTTGGTGCAAGAGAAGATGTTCATGGTGTTTTTTCAGTTTACAACCTCTCACTGGGGGAGAAACGAAGTTGGAACGTGAGCTTCTCTTGTGTCTGTTGGCTGAGAAGACGAAAAGGTCAGTTATATATTTAGGGGCAAGTCCGTGTAGTGCTTTGAAGCAGAAGCAGGCAAATTTAAACTTTACGCGTGCCTCCATTGGCAGCCAATGCAGCTGCCGATAGTAGGGTGTCATGTGGTCATAGTTCCTCAGCCCAAAGATCAGTTTGACCGCTGCATTTTGCATCAATTGTAAATGCTGCATGTTCTTTGGGGAAATTGCTAAATAGGCGATGTTACAGTAGTCAAGTAGACTCAGTACAAGGGATTGGACTAGGGTTCTGAATGCCGCTGTATCGAAATAAGCTTTAATGGATCTGAGTTTCCAGAGAGTGAAAAATCCCTGTCTGATCAAGGAGTCCACCTGGTCTCATAGTTAGGCACTGATCCAAAGTTACACCTAGTATCTTTATGGTAGGTTGGATAGGGTAATTAAGATTATTGATACATAGTGGTGATTTGGTGTCAAGCGGATGTGGCGAAGCAACAAAGAAAGTTGTCTTTTCTGAATTAAGTTTGAGCCTATAGGTTGTCATCCAGTGCTCCATCACGTTTATGGCTTCTGAAGCTTTAAGAATAGTTTCAGAGATAGAATTAACGAATGGGGTGATGATCGTAAAATCATCTGCATAACTAAATAGTTTTATCCTAACGGTTAGCTGCATGCCTAGTGAGGACATGTAGAAGTTGAAGAGCAATGGAGATAGCGGAGACCCTTGTGGCACACCGGATGGATTGCTCCAGGTATCTGAAAGTTCATAATTAAAACGTACTTGATAAGTGCAGGACATAAGGAAGCCATGGAACCAATTCAGCACCTCGTCCCTGATATCAATGGCGTCTAGGCATTGCAGCAGTTTCCCGTGATCTACTAGATCAAAGGCAGAACTCATATTGAATTGCATAACCAGGGCATTAAGGCCCTTACTAAACAGTAGGCACAGATTGTCTAAAATAGCCGCAATTACTGTCTCAGTACTGAATAACGGTCTAAAACCGGATTGAGTTTCATGTAGGAGAGAGAATTGATCCAGATAATCCATCAGTTGGGTGTGTACCAATCCCTCCATAATTTTTACAATAAACGGAATGGATGCTACTGGTCTGTAGTTGGATATTATAGCTGAAGATTCTTTTCGATTTTTTAGAATTGGGGTTATTATTATGTGACCATTATTAGAGAGGAACTTCCCAGTTTTTAGGTTATGAGCCAAATATTGCATCAACGATAGTTTAAATACTAAAGATGCCGCTGTCATGATTTCGGGGGGGGGGGGCATGAGTCCAGAACGCAATAGGATTTAGAGTATTTGTTATATAGTCTGTTGTCATTGTCCACTCTAAATCTTGAAAGGAGCTCCAGATCATGTCTGCCAGTGTATCATTTCCTTGGGTGATAGGTATCGGATGATCACTAGGGTCATTTGTTGAACAATGAATTCTAAGGTTTTTAATTTTCGAATTGAAGTGTAGTGCTAAGTCGTTTGTAGAGGGTAACTTAGAGTTGTGTGTAGCGAGCGGTGTCAAATAAATTTGTGATCAGGTTGAATAGCTCTTTTGTATTGATTCCATTACAAGATGAGTTGATTTTAATTGAGTAGAATGTTTTACGTTTGTCTTTTATCATTTGTTTGTAGATTTTTATGTTAGCTCTCCATTTGTTACGGTCTGTTCTGTTTTTTTCCAAGTTCTTTCTAGTCGTCTAGCTAGTTGTTTCAGTTTTAGAAGTTCGGTGTCAAACCATTTGTTATATTTATTTGCATTGCTTTTGCTATTGCGTATAAACATTTAAAACCATGCAAACTAATTCTCCAGCTTTCATTGATAGATTATTGATCCCTTATGACCCACCAAGTTCTTTGAGATCCATAACCCAATCTAACCTTAATATCCCTTCATTGAAGATGATTGGCACACGTCGTACTACCATTTTTTCGGTAACAGCCCCAACGATTTGGAATTCTCTTCCGTTGTACAGTGGTGCCTCACACAACGAACTTAATTGGTTCCAGGAGCAAGTTTGTTATGCGAAACGTTCGTTATGTGAAACGCGTTTTCCCATAAGAATACATGTAAAAAAAAATAATTCGTTCTGCAGCATAAAATATGCTAAGATGACATAAAAAAAGATAAATTTTTGGTTATTATTTTTATTTAGATACATCTAAAAACATAATTGTTTTTTAAAACAACACACATTTTTTAAATTTAAAGACAGACTAAGTAGAGTCTAATTTTACAGTGAGAGAGGGCAGAGTCTCAGCGGCAAAAACTGGGACTTAACTGTTCATTTTTTTATTTTTTCTACCGTGTTTCCCCGATGATAAGGCAGGGCCATCAAATAAGACAGCCCCCCCTTTTTAGAAAAAAATGTAAAATAAGGCACCCCCCCGCAAATAAGCCACCCACCGATACCTGCGCTTACCCAAATCGGGTGGTACGGTGGGTGACTCCGTGTGGTCCCTGGCACCCCCGACACAATCGGGGCAAGAGGGAGCCCAAGCCCTCTTGCCCCCTGACTCCCCGACACGATCGGGGCAAGAGGGAGCCCAAGCCCTCTTGCCCCCCGACTCCCCGACACGATCGGGGCAAGAGGGAGCCCAAGCCCTCTTGCCCCGCCGATTCCCCAACTCCCCGACAATATCGGGCCAGGAGGGAGCCCAAGTCCTCCTGGCCACGGCGACCCCCTAACCCCACCCTGCACTACATTACGGGCAGGAGGGATCCCAGGCCCTCCTGCCCTCGACGCAAACCCCCCCTCCCCCCAACGACCGCCCCCCCCCAAGAACCTCCGACCGCCCCCCCAGCCGACCCGCGACCCCCCTGGCCGACCCCCACGACACCCCCAACCCCCTTCCCCGTACCTTTCTGTAGTTGGCCGGACAGACGGGAGCCAAACCCGCCTGTCCGGCAGGCAGCCAACGACGGAATGAGGCCGGATTGGCCCATCCGTCCCAAAGCTCCGCCTACTGGTGGGGCCTAAGGCGCCTGGGCCAATCAGAATAGGCCCGGGAGCCTTAGGTCCCTCCTGGGGGCAGGGCCTGAGGCACATGGTCGGGTTGGGCCCATGTGCCTCAGGCCCCGCCCCCAGGAGGGACCTAAGGCTCCCGGGCCTATTCTGATTGGCCCAGGCGCCTTAGTCCCCACCAGTAGGCGGAGCTTTGGGACGGATGGGCCAATCCGGCCTCATTCCGTCGTTGGCTGCCTGCCGGACAGGCGGGTTTGGCTCCCGTCTGTCCGGCCAACTACAGAAAGGTACGGGGAAGGGGGTTGGGGGTGTCGTGGGGGTCGGCCAGGGGGGTCGCGGGTCGGCTGGGGGGCGGTCGGAGGTTCTTGGGGGGGGCGGTCGTTGGGGGGAGGGGGGGTTTGCGTCGAGGGCAGGAGGGCCTGGGATCCCTCCTGCCCGTAATGTAGTGCAGGGTGGGGGTAGGGGGTCGCCGTGGCCAGGAGGACTTGGGCTCCCTCCTGGCCCGATCGTGTCGGGGAGTCGGGGGGGCAAGAGGGCTTGGGCTCCCTCTTGCCCCGATCGTGTCGGGGAGTCGGGGGGGCAAGAGGGCTTGAGCTCCCTCTTGCCCCGATCGTGTCGGGGAGTCGGGGGGGGCAAGAGGGCTTGGGCTCCCTCTTGCCCCGATCGTGTCGGGGAGTCGGGGGGGCAAGAGGGCTTGGGCTCCCTCTTGCCCCGATCGTGTCGGGGAGTCGGGGGGGGGCAAGAGGGAGCCAGGCGGAGAGAGGGCAGTTAAGCGCAGTGCCTGCGCGGAAGGATGCAGCTCGGGCGACTTCGTTGTGTGAAACGAAGTTCGTTGTACGAATCAAGACATAAAGTTCGTTGTGCGCAGCGTTCGCTGTGCGAGGCGTCCGTTATGCGAGGCACCACTGTATTTAAAAATGGAAAATAATCTAACATCATTCAAAAGCAAATTAAAATGCTTCCTATTTAAAGATGCTTTTAACTGAAGTTTTACTTTATCTTAAATTTAATTTTAATTGACGTCTTAATTTTAATCTCTTTTTTACTTTTTTAAATTAATCTCCCTGCCCTTTTTGTTCTTTCCATTAATGTCTCTTCCATTTACTATAACTATTGTATTTCTCCCCTCTTTACCTTGTGTGCCTTTTGTTCGTTCGTCCACAACAACTTTGTATGTATTATAGTTCGTCTGTAGTTTTCTTTTTTTCTTTAAAAAAAAGTATGTATTAATTGTAATATTGTTTGTCTAAAGGAAAAATTTTTTTTACTCTGTACAACGCTTTGTAGAATCGATAAGGCGTTTAATCAAATAATTAAAATAAACAATAAACAATAGGGGCGATTTTATCTAAAATGGATGTGCTGGTTGTCATCCAGTGATCCCATAAATCGATTCCTTCTTCTATCTCTGATTGCAATTCATATTGTGACCAGAAATCTATTGAATTAATATAGCCTCTGGTGTGATGTTCTCTTTTTATTATTGGGCGTGTTTTAAATTTAGAATAAGACCAGATTAGCTTGAAATAATAAGTAAAATGACCAAACCAGATATCATGACACCAGGTGCCTTTACGTATAGAGATGGCAGGGTTTGGAATGTCCTTTGTGGACATGGCTATCATATCTAACTGATGGCCTTTTTCATGTGTTTGTGTGGGTAGAGGGAGGTTGTAATTGAGTAGGGATAGAAAGTTTTTAAACTCTTTCGCGTTTGTATTGTCCTCTTCATCTAGGTGTAAGTTTATGTCTCCTGCGATGATATTGTAAGAAGAACCGAGTGAATTGTTTAGGACAAATGCACAGAAGTCTTCTTTGGCTTTTGGCCAGCTGAATCTAATAGTTCGAACTCAAACCCATCTTTAAGAATAATTGCTAGACCTCCTTTTTTTCCCACACGGTGTAGCGTAAGGATTTTAAAATTGTCTGGTAAGAGGTCAATTATTATTGGATCATCTTCTGATAGTAACCATGTTTCAGTTAGTAAAAGGCAGGCTATTTGCTTGTTAATGATCCAATCATTAATTAGGAAGGCTTTATTCCTGACAGATCTAGTATTAAGGTATGCACAGGGGACAGATGCGGGTGTATGATGAACCATAGGGTTTTCCATGTCTGCTCACGAGCATTCTGCAGAAGATGTCAATCAGATTTTCAGCTTCTCTCTGGTCTCTGCCCCCTTTAGTTCTGCAGGCAAGCATGAATGTGTTCTGATCTCACTTTATTTCTTATTTTGTGGGATTGTTTTTCTTTTCAGTTTGCAGTTTTTACATGGATGAAGGAACTGCTGTGCCTGCTAGGAGAGGAGCAGACTTTAGGCTGCAGCTAGCAGGTGAATCTTTCAGCGACCTGTACAGCCACTCTGCTGCAGAGTGTGGAGCTCACCGTGCCAGGACTTTGATTGCAGGCTGTTCAAAATTAATAGCATCCTTCGGGGTGCTGGCTGCAGTTTGCTTCCTTCTCTTTTTGGCATTCATTGAAGTCTGGAGGATGGAAGCTCAGTCCATGGTCTGACTGGCAGCCTAAAGAGAGGCAGAGACCAGAGAGGAGCTGAAAATCTATGATTGACATCTTCTGCAGAATGCTCGTGAACAGACATGGAAAATCCCGTGGAAGTGACCAGCATCTTCAGACAGAGAAGCCTTTCTGATCCAGCTTCTCTTTCAAGGAACTAAAGCAAGTTGCAGCATTTCCCCCTGCACATAGTCTGTGAGTACAGCTTTTGACAGCCTATGAGAAAATGCAGGAGGGAGGGGGGTGTGTGTGGAAAAACTTTCTGCAGCTAGGGGTTTTGTTTCCCTCTCTAAAATCCTATTTATCCCAGGAGAAGTAGACAGCATATTCTCGCATGGGTGACGTCTCTGATGAAACCCCAATAAGGACACTTTAAAGACTTTCAGAAAGTTTGCGATAGCCCACACTGTGCATGCGCCTTCCCGCCTGACAGTTTTTTGTGGACCTAAGTTGTGTTTTTCAACGGCTGTTGAATTTTTTCTTTGCACTCGCATCTTTTGTTTTTCTTTATTTCTTATTTGTATAGAAACAAAGTTTTCTTTTTTTCACATCTGCGAGTTTTAGCCCGGCTGGGCTTTGACATCAGCCTTAAGTCATCGAGTTAAATTTGGCTGAGGTGGTGTTACTGTCCATGTCACGCCCGCTGATGGGTTTTAAAAAGTGCGGCCTGTGTTCTCGCACTATTTCACTTACAGACTCTCACAGATGGGCCTACAGTGTTTGAGTCCTGAGTACTTTGTTCAGACTTGTACGCACTGCTCTTCCTTGCAGAAACTAACAATTAAAAAACATATTTTACAATAGAAATTCTTTGGTGTCGCCATGGAAGGAGATGCATCAATGACAGTCTACATCGAAGACACCAGCATTGAAGGCTTTGACACTGCCAGTGGCACCACCATTGACACAGGTGTCGTAGCATATTGCACCCTTGGGTAAGCCAGCTAAAAGTCATCCCCTTCCTCATCAGGGATGCAGGTCACAAAGGCATTGAGCCAATTCATGCTAACCAAGCACAAGTCCCTACAGTCCTTTATCGAGGAGTGCCTCAACCTCGGCATTGTCTTCTCTGGAATGTTTCAGCACCTGTGGTACTGGTGCTTTGTGGCAAAAGCTCAATGCTTTGCTTCGGGAGAAGCTCAGGATCAGTTTCACTTACTGCTCCCGACACTGACTTCTCTGGTACCGGTCCAGCCTGAGCCTAACATTGTCAGGACCCCCGGCTCTGTCTATGCTCCATCGGTGCATCACAGAGAATCAACTCATTGTTCCAGCTCTGCCACCCGGCACCGATGCATCGCTCTCAATCTCCTTGGCGTCATTCGTCTTCTTCCAGGCACTCTGATCAAAGCTCTGTGAAATTGGGTAAGAAGTCTCGAAAGAAAATATTTTGAGACCCTAACACTGGTCGAAGCAATGCTCTCCTCTGCTCCAAGACTCAGACTTGTAATTAAGAAGACTCCAACCCAGATCCATCAATCTTCCACTGATGCTGATGACTCTCCGGCATTGAACTGTCCCATAAGTTCTCCAGCTACAGCTACTTCTCCCACCGAAAAGTTGTCCTTCACTAAATTTATAAGACAGATGGGAAAGAACCTTTCGGTGCAATTGGAGGCTGACTCTACAGTAAGGAATATCGAAACTCTGGATTGTGATCAGCCTCCCAAAAAAAAAAAAATGCTGAAGCTCTCTTTCATGGCATTTTTCACGAAACTTTGAATCTCCATTCTCAATGCCGGTGGCTCCTAGAAAACGAGTTCCTCTACAAAATTTCTGTACCAGGATTTGATAAGCTCCAACTACCTCATCAATCCCTGGTTGTGGAGTCTTCTCTAAAGAAGTTTGCTTCAGCAAATGTGTACACATCAGTTCCTCTGGGTAGGGAGGGCCCTACTATGGATGTTTGGTCGGAGACTATACTAAAATTCCATGTTGGCTAATAGAGCTGTCAACTATAATTTCTACTTCTACTTAAAGCATCTTCTCAAGCAGTTTCCTGCTTATCAGAAATACATCCCTGTCCGTAAGTGAGAGGAGAAGGGGAAGGGGGCTCAAGGAGTAGAGCAATCCTGCACATGCTCAGTAAATGCAAAAGCTTACTATAGCTAGGGGAGAGTCCAACGTGATAGGCTCAGAGACTTCACCATCAGGTGTGGCTGCATTCCCCTGCTGTCTATGGAGAACATTTGTTACAGGTAATCGACTTTGCTTTATCCAGGAATAGCAGGCAGATATTCTCACAATTAACCCACCTCCCTTGGTTGGCTTCTTAGCTTGCTTAAGGAACAGGTACCACAAGCCTAAGTCGGGCAGGAAGGCACATGCGCAGTACGGGCAGTCGCAAAGTTTCTTAAACTTAAAGTAACAGTACACTTTTAATGCTGTTGCCCATGTGTGAGAATATCTGCCTGCTGTTCCTGGATAACAGCTGTTACGGTAAGTAACTGCTTTCTAAGAATGAAGAAAGCCTTTTGACTTTCTCTAAGGGTTTGGCTTTTTGTGAAGAGGGGAGAGCTGTGACTACAGAAGCAGCTGAAGAAAAAAAATGACAGGACGAGGGGAGGGGGCTCTAGGAACAGGGCATCCTGCACATGCTCTGTAAGCTTAAAGCTTACTAGAGCTAGGGGAGAGCACGACACACAAGCTCTGTCAGAGCACTACATCAATAAGTGTGCCTGCATATCCCCTGCTTGTCTCTGGAGAAATAGAAATTATCAGTTTACAAATTAACAAATACTCCCCCCCCACCCCCATTTTATGAAGCTACTTAAAGGTTTTTTTTATTGCAGGCCACGATGGTAAAAGCTCAAACGCTCATATGACTTCTATGAGCATTGGAGTTTTTACCGCTGCAAACGACAATAAAAAACCCTAATGTGGCTTCATAACCCCACCCCCTTTTATGAAGCTGCCTTAGGCTTTTTTCCCACTGGCTGTGGCAGTAAAAGCGTCGGCGCTCATATAACTCCTATAAGTGTCGTATCCTTTAGAAAAGCCATAAAAACTGCCTTATTCAACAAAATCATCACCTAAAAAGTATATCTACACCTAACACTGCATATGTCCACTCCTGTTTATTAAGTCTGAAATGTCTAAAATTAAATTTTTCTGCCTTTTTAAGATTCTGTTTGCTGTATTTCACTGCCTTTTGTAAGATTCTATATACTGTATCTACCTTTTTGTAAGACACTATATGCTCTTTGTAAGATTCTATATGCTGTATCCCAGACCTTTTGTAAGATTGAATATGCTTTTTTGTAAGTTTTCTACATACTGTATCCTGGACTTCTACATATTGTAACTCGCTGACTGTCCAGCTCTCTTCAGTGTGAACCGCCTAGAAGTCTCACGACTATGGCGGTATAGAAGAATAAAAGTTGTTATTATTATTATTAATATAATATTGTCACGGCTGGCAATTAAAAAAAGCATAAGGGAAAAAAATAAAAATGGAAAATAAGATACCATTTTATTAGACTAATACATTTTTTCAATTAGCTTTCAGAGGCCAAAACTACTTTTCTCAGGTCAGTAAAGTATACTGCTGTTATGGTATCCTGTCCTGACCTGAGGAAGGGGGTTTTGGTCTCTGAATTAGTAAAAAAAATGTATTACAATTAGTCCAATAAAAGGATCACCTTATTTCCATTTTCTATTTATAAATGTTTATCAACACAGCTAAAGCAAAAAAATAAATACATTTATTTCTACCTTTGTCTTCTCTGGTTTCTATTTTCCTGATCTCATCACTCTCTTCTAGCCATAGTGTGCCCTTTTGATATGGCATCTTCTCTCCTATGCCCCTTTCAGAAACTGCCTCCCGTTTTCATTCATCCCTCCCTCCACCCCCATTGCTCTAGCATCCATCTTCTTCCCTCCCCTCCCCCCAATGATTTGGCATAAGAACATAAGAAGTTGCCTCCACTGGGTCAGACCAGAGGTCCATCGCGCCCAGCAGTCCGCTCCCGCAGCAGCCCATCAGGTCTATGACCTGTGAAGTGGTTCCTGACCATTTCTATAACCTACCTCTGCTTCTATCTGTACCCCTCAATCCCCTTATCCTTTAGGAACCTATCTAAACCTTCCTTGAACCCCTGTACTGTGCTCTGGCCTATCACAACCTCTGGAAACACGTTCCATGGTGTGTCCACCACCTTCTGGGTAAAAAATAACTTCCTAGCGTTTGTTCTAAACCTGTCCCCTTTCAATTTCTCCGAGTGACCCCTAGTACTTGTGGTTCCCCACAGTCTGAAGAATCTGTCCCTGTCTACCTTCTCTATGCCCTTCAGAATTTTGAAGGTTTCTATCATCTCTCCTCTTCTCTAGGGAGAACAGCCCCAGCATTTTCAACCTGTCAGCGTATGAAAAGTTTTCCATACCTTTTATCAGTTGAGTCGCTCTCTGGACCCCCTCAAGTACTGCCATGTCCTTCTTGAGGTACGGCGACCAGTACTGGACACAGTACTCCAGGTGCGGGCGCACCATTGCACGATACAGCAGTATAATGACTTCCTTCGTCCTGGTTGTGATACCCTTTTTAATGATACCCAACATTCTGTTCACTTTCTTTGAGGCTATCGCACACTGTGCCGATGCTTTCAATGTTGTGTCCATCTCTCGCTTCTCTTTTCCCTAGTCTTCCCTCTCAATTTCCTACATCTGTCTACATTAAATTCTTACTATCCAGTCCTCAATGTTCATTTTCACTGTCTACCTACAGCTTGCCACATCTTTCCCTCACCATCTCCAGTATTTCACTAATTCTATCCTCTTCCCCCATCCAACATGTGCCCTTTTTTATTTATCCCCTCCTTCTATCATGTGCCCTCTTTCTCTACCCCTTCCATCTATCATCTTCTCTATCCACTTCCATTCAGTGTTGCTCCCCTCACTTCCAGCCAGCATCTGCTCCCTTCTCTCTCCCATCCCCACTTCCATCCAGCATAGGCTCCCCCTCTCCCCCAATGGTCTGCCCTTTCTCCATCCACTCCTTTTAGATCAGCATCTGCCCCTTCTGCGAGCCATGGAATTGAGGGTGAAATACATGGATCAAAAACAGAGTTGGGGGTAAATGGACAATATTCGGACTGGAAAAATGTCACTAGTGGAGTGCCGCAGGGTTTGGTGCTTGGACCTGTACTCTTCAACATATTTCTAAATGACCTGGAAATTGGAACGACGAGCGAGGTGATTAAATTTGCAGACAATATGAAATTATTCAGAATAGTGAAGACGCAGGAGGATTGCGAAGACCTGCAACAGGATATAAATATGCTCGAGAAATGTGCCGCGACATGGCAAATGAAGTTTAACATGGATAAGTGTAAGGTGATGTATGTCAGTAACAAAAATCTTGTACATGAATACAGGATGTCTGGAGATCCCCTCCCCCCCCAAGAAAGAGACTTGGGAGTACTGGTCAAGTTGATGAAGCTGCGCAATGTGTGGCAGCAAAAGGGTGAACAGAATGCTTGGAATGATTAAGAAGGGGATCACGAACAGACGGAGAAGGTTATCATGCTGCTGTACCGGGTCATGGTGCGACCTCATCTGGAATACTGCATCCAGCACTGGTCACCGTACTTGAAGGAGGACACGGTACTACTCGAAAGGGTCCAAAGAGCGACTAAAATGGTTAAGGGGCTGGAGGAATTGTCGTACAGCGAGACATTAGAGAAACTGGGCCTGTTCTCTCTTGAAAAGAGGAGACTGAGAGGGGACATGATTGAAACGTTCAAGCTAATAAAGGGAATAGACTTAGTAGATAAATACAGGTTGTTCACCCTTTCCAAAGTAGGGAGAATGAGAGGGGATAGATTCCGTACAAACGCAAGTAAGTTCTTTTTCACCCAGAGAGTGGTGGAAAACTGGAACACTCTTCCGGAGGCTGTCTTAGGGGAATACACCCTCCAGAGATTCAAGACAAAGTTAGACAAGTTCCTGCTAGACCAGAACATACACAGGTAAAGCTAGACTCAGGGCTCAGGTCCTTGACCTAGAGCCGCCGCGTGAGCAGACTGCTGGGCACAATGGACCACTGGTCTGACCCAGCAGCGGCAATTCTTATGTTCTCTCCCTGTGCACCAATTCCATCAGCATCTGCCCCCTTTCTCCCTCCACCACCCTTCCCTACCCGTATCCTGCTCCCATAAGAACATAACATAAGCAGTGCCTCCGCTGGGTCAGACCAGAGGTCCATCGTGCCCAGCAGTCCGCCCACGCGGTGGCCCAACAGGTCCAGGACCTGGACTGTAATCCTCTATCTATACCCCTCTATCCCCTTTTCCAGCAGGAAATTGTCCAATCCTTTCTTGAACCCCAGTACCGTACTCTTCCCTATTACGTCCTCTGGAAGCGCATTCCAGGTGTCCACCACACGTTGGGTAAAGAAGAACTTCCTAGCATTTGTTCTGAATCTGTCCCCTTTCAACTTTTCCGATTGCCCTCTTGTTCTTTTATTATTCAAAAGTTTGAAGAATCTGTCCCTCTCTACTCTCTCTATGCCTTTCATGATCTTGTAAGTCTCTATCATATCCCCTCTAAGTCTCCTCTTCTCCAGGGAAGAGTCCCAGTTTTTCTAATCTCTCTTCCTCCACCCCAATGCCAGCATCTTGCCCCCTCACCTCCCCACTGCTCTCTATGCTTCTCGAACCAGCAGAAGTGGCTGTAAACTTAAATGCAGTCATCACAGGACCTTGCGGCTGCTGGCTTTGCTCCGGAAAAAGGAAGTGACGTTAGAGGGGGTGGACCGGCAGCTACAGGGAGGTGCAAGAAGGTCCTGTGATGACTATTTAAAATGTATTGCCACTGCTGTTGGTTCAGGAAAACAGCAGCAGCATAGTAGGGCAGAAGGTTCCAGAACCGGTGTGACAGCTGTGTACCCACTTAGAGCATACACCTGGGGCACACCGCCCCTTCTCCCATTTTTCATAAATTAAATTCCACCCACATCCTTACTTGACTGTTAAGTCTTGCTGAGATCAACATCTGCGTTAGGTTCTAAGTATATAATTTTAATCAACATGCAGCAGCTTTCTTAAGATTCAGGTACACTTGTGAACATATGGACCCGAAATGGGAACCAAAGTTTTCTGCACAAATGATTTTAAGCTGGACAACTGTGGTTTAATTGATGCATTATAAAATTACAGGACAATAGCTTCTCAAACGCAGTGGGTCTTATGTAATAAAGACATTTTTCCTGCAGGGTCAGAACAAGTCCTTCTAGTTACTTAAAATACAATAGTGTATCTCAGAGACATATCTTGAAAAGTTATTAAAACGTCCTTTCTCATCTAGAAGAATGTTTTGAATTGTCTTTTTCAAATTAATGATTTTCCATTCTTAATTTTAAAAGGTTCCTATTTTCATGCTCCACAAAGCTTTATTTTTTGGTTTTGTCCCCACCCAGTTGAAATTTGATACAGATTAGAGACTAGAAACATTTTAAGACACTGGCATCATATTAACAATCTATAAAAATGTATCTTAAAAGTATACATTTTAAAAAACCAGATGCAAAACCACTAATAGATCATTCAAAGTTTGACCAAGAAAGAGGCAATTTAAAATACAGTGGTGCCTCACACAACGAACTTAATTCGTTCCAAGAGCAAGTTTGTTATGCGAAAAGTTCGTTATGTGAAACGCGTTAAGCGCAGTGACTAACGACTGCCTGCAGTGCCTGCGCGGAAGGATGCAATACATCGGCAGCGATCGTGGAAGCTCGGGCAACTTCGTTGTGTGAATCATGACATGAAGTTCGTTGTGTGCAGCGTTCGCTGTGCGAGGCGTTCTTTATGCGAGGCACCACTGTACTAATTTTCAAACATAGCTTTCCTCCATGTGTTCTGAGACCAGCAGAAAAGAGAAAGGTTGGATGTGATTGCTCGTAACTGGGTTTATCCTAAGCATCTATGTAATTCAAAATTTCCCTGGGATTTATTTTATTATGCATTTTGGGGAAAATAATCACATATATTTATGCATGTAAATAGGTTTACCTGTATGAAAATAGAATTTGAAAATTGTTCCCTTTGAATACAGGCAAACTGTGTGTGCTAGGCAGCAGAATGTATGTTTTTAGCTATATAAAAAATGAGTGGCCCTGGGGGCAGGATTGGGCCATGCAAAGAAAAGAAGTCTATGGGGATTTTGTTCTCAAAACTTTACATGTACTTTCTGGTATGTACCTTGCACCTGCTTAAGTGGAGGTGTAAAGCACATGGATCCTCTGCATCTAAAGTAGAAATGCCTGGCCTATTCTCTAAGGAGCATAATTATCTCCACCGCCCAGCTATGGTTTTCCCATTTCCTCCATCTACACAGTACCAGAGTACACTTCAAACCAGCAGAGTAGGATTGTCCAGGAAAACCTAAAGTTGGAAATACTATGCAAATTAAAGTTGGTCCCATGAATTTGATTGTGCTTGATCAGAAAATAATTTTAAACATTTTTGAAAACCTATCCTGGGGTCCCTCAAAGCCACTCATTACATATAGCTCTGCTCTTCTTAAAATTTGCTATTATTTTTGCTTAATGGAGCAAATATCTTGTTATTATAGCTATAACTTTTATGTTTTCATACATTGGTCTATCTCAAATTGTGTGCCAAGGCACACTGGTGTGCCTCCTGAGATTTCAGGTGTGCCATGGTACACTGGGGAGGAGGAGAGGTGCCGGCACCAGCTGACTGCCTATAGGATGTGCCTCTCGTGGCAAGAGTTAAAGATACAGAAAAGGGGCTCTCCAGATTTTGTAAATCAAAATAATAAAGTATCTATTTTCTCAGCAAGTTTAAATGTTATAACAACAAAATAAACATATATTTTTTATATATATGTCTATTGTTTTATATATGTTAATGTTTTCTTTTATTCTTCCTGAGCTAATTTTTAAATTTTGTGGTTGACATATCATCTCATACAGACATCAGTCTTCAGAACCTCTTATGATGTATATACCATTTCAAGTTCCTGTGTTTTGTAATCATCTATGTCCACCATCCCCTACCTAAATCTTTATTTATATTAATCTATAACTCTTAAATTTATTGCTTACAAACCTGCCACCATCAACGTTGATAATCAAAGAACTCCCGACACCCTCTTTGTATTAGGGCGTTTCAACTCAAACGGGTCTTCTTCAGGGGAAATTGAACATAAACTGCCTTTCTACAAAACAAAAAAATTACATAAAACTTCTTTTCATATGAAATCTAGATTTGACTAAATAATTTAGATGCCCAAAATATCTACCATCAAAATGACCAATTAAATTAACTTTAAAAAACTCATGTGAGCAGTGATTGAATTAAAAAACCTTTAAGAACCTCATATAAACCATGCTTATATTTAATTATAGAACCTAATGCAAATTAAAAAACTATTACCCTGAACTTATGAGTAAGCAAATTCCCTAAATAAGGTTCACGATCTCAAATTGTATTATTTAAAAAACTGACACCGAACTGTCATGTGACCAATACTTGGTACAACTTTTTTCATATAACTTTATTCAGGCAAATAAGAAACAATATTAGGGTGAACTTGTTTCTTAGTGCTCACTTAAACAATGTATAACAAAATTTATTTCATGATGCAAGTTTGTATTTCAATCTGCGTCACAACTGCCGGATCGGCGGTTTGGCATCTGTATAAGAATGCTGTAAAGCTCAGTGAAAGTTAAAAAAGGTTATGTACTTGCCTGAGGATACTGGCATTGAGCTCGAAAAAGATCACGGGAGGAATAACCTCTTCTATATGATTCTTAATAGTACATTATGAATCTACATTCCACGAGATATAAAGCCATCGTGTCAGTGCATCAACGTGACAGCATCATCGCATAAAAAACTTAGGGAATTTGCTTACTCGTAAGTTCAGGGTAATAGTTTTTTAATTTGGTATTAGGTTCTATAATTAAATATAAGCATGGCTTATATGAGGTTCTTAAAGGCTTTTTAAATAGTTTTTTTTATTAATTCAATCGGTAACACGGTGGTACACTTTACATTGCATGGTTCACATGAGTTTTTTAAAGTTATTTAGTCGGTCATTTTGATGGTAGATATTTTGGGCATCTAAATTATTTATTCAAATCTAGATTTCATATGAAAAGAAGTTTTATGTAATTTGTTTTGTAGAAAGGCAGCTTATGTTCAATTTCCCCCAAAGAAGACCCGTTTGGGTTGAAACGCCCTAATACAAAGAGGGTGTCTGGAGTTCTTTGATTATCAACGTTAATGGTGGCAGGCTCCACAATAAATCGGAGATAAGTAACGCCTTTCAGTTAGAATTTAGGAGTGATATTTTCAGCAACGTCTTTCAATTGGAATTTAGGAGTGATATTTGTTTTACATGCTCTATAATAACAATCTAAAAAAATAATAATATATAAAAAAAGATACCTACGGTTATTTTATTTGTAAGCAATAAATTTAAGAGTTATAGATTAATATCAATATTTAGGTAGGGGGTGGTGGACATAGATGATTACAAAACACATACAAGACAGGAACTTGAAATGATATATACATCATAATCATAAGAGGTTCTGAAGACTGATGTCTGTATGAGATATGTACACTAGTGCTGCCTGATTCACGAATCGAATCGATTCACTGATTCAAATCAGGTGAATCGATTCGAATTGATTCAATAAAAAATTTTTTTTAAAAATCGGCCTCCCGATTCAATGGCCAACCCTTCCCCCATGCCTTCCTAAAGCAGGAGCTGCAGCACTGCCTCTTGCTAGCCATCCGCTGCTGCTCCTGCTTGAGGGGGGAGGGTCAGTCAGAAAGGCCTCCCCCAGCATGCCCTCTCTTGCCTCCCTGCTCTTACCTCCCCCAGCTTCCCCGCTCTTACCTCCCCCAGCTTCCCCGCTCTTACCTCCTTTATACTAATAGGGCAGCTTGCAGGCTCACTGGTGTTATAGTAATCCCTGCAGCTGCCCGTGGTCCTCAGCGGCACGTTCTTTCTGCCGCGATCCTGCCCCTGACGTCAGAGCAGGGGCAGGACGTAGCATGAAGAATGTACCGCTGAGGAGCACGGGCAGCTGCAGGGATCACTATAACACCAGCGAGCCTGCAGGAGGAGCAGTGTTCATTCCTGGCAGGAGGAGGGGAGGAGAAAATGTGCCTTCACGGCGGGGGGGGGGCAGCGTTCGTTCCCAGCGGGGGGAGGGGAGGAGAAAATGTGCCTTTGTGGCAGGGGGGGTAGGCAGGCATTCGTTTGCAGGGGGGGGGAAGCAGGCCTTCTCAGCGGGGAGGAGGAGAGAAAGTGCCTTCCTGGGGGAAGCAAGCCTGTGCAGAGGAAGGAGGAGGAAGAGTTTCTTTGGCGGTTCATAGTCTTAAAAGTGCGAGACAGACATGGGCCGACAATTCAGCGCAAGACTTCAGCACACCGCAAAAAACCCTTTTAAAGGGCTCGGACGGGGGGTGTTGGTGGGGAACCCCCCCACTTTACTTGTTAGTGATCGCGCTGGTGTTGAGGGGTGGGGTTGGGGGGGTTGTAACCCCACATTATACTGGAAACTTAACTTTCTCTCTATTTTTTAGAGTAAAAGTTAAGTTTTCAGTAGCACGATCCCTATTAAGTAGAGTGGGGGGTTCCCCCGTCAGAGCCCTTTAAAAGAAGGTTTTTCTGTGGCGCACTGAAGTCTTGTGCTAAATTGTCGGCGCTCGTTTGTCGGCGCATGTCTGTCTCGCACGCTTAAGACCCGTCACCCCTTTGGCGGTGGGGAGGCAGGCCTGTGCAGAGGGAGGACGAAGGAGTAAGAGAGGGGAGGGGACATGCCAGACCTGGGGTGAAGTGAAGGGAAGAGAGAGACCAAAAAGAGGGGGAGGAAAGCAGAGGACTAATAGAGAGAGGGAGAGAGAAACATAGAAGATGACGGCAGAAAAGGGCCACAGCCCAACAAGTCTGCCAACTCTAATAACACCCCCCTAATTTATAGAAACATAGAAGATGACGGCAGAAAAGGGCCACGGCCCAACAAGTCCACAAGGGGAAGGGTACAAGAGGGACAGATACTGCTCCAAAGTAGGTGGGCAAGGTGCAGGATGGCAGGAGAGATAGTAGGAGAAAGCCTGTACCTGGGGAAGGGGATACAGGAGGTAAGGGAGAGAGAGAGAAGCTGGATATGGGGAGAGATAAGATGCTGGGCATGGAGGGAGCATAGGAACAGGGACACAGAAAAGAGATGCTGGATGAAAGGGTAGATGAGAAAAGAAGAGATGGTGGATCTGTGGATGGTGGGGTCCATCGCTGCAGCTGCGGGGGCAATGGAAATGAAAAAAAGGAAAATGGCAGACCTCCGGGAGAGGAAAGGGAAACAGAAGGCGAGGACAGAGATGGAAGATGGATGATTAGCACGGAGAAAGAAGGAGAGCCTGATCAGAAGACAACCAGACCAACATAGGACCAACAAGATCTGAAAAATGACCAGACAACAAAAGGTAGGAAAAATAATTTTATTTTCTGTTTTATGATTACAATATGACAGATTTGAAATGTGTATCCTTCCAGAGCTGGTGCCGGACCGCAAACGTGAGCTAGGATTTAATAGAGAGAGGAAAAGTCTTTTTTGTTTGTTTATTTTGTTTACACCACAGGACCAGTGTGGGTAGGAGAGGGCAAAGAGGGTGAAGAGGCTATAAAATAAACCCACCAGGATGTTTGGAAAAAACCACCCAATTGGGCAGGAAAATCGAATCGAATCGAAAAATCGATTCAATAGGCTGAATTGAATCAAAAAAAATTTTTCCTGAATCGGGCAGCACTAATGTCCACCACAAAATTTAAAAATTAGCTCAGGAAGAATAAAAGAAAACATTAACATATATAAAACTATATATATATACTAGTCATTAAGCCCGTTACATTAACGGGTGCTAGAATTTATGTCTGTCTGTATTTTTCTTTCTGTCTCTTTCCTCCCTCCATTTCCCTGTGTAGCGCTGTCTCTGCTTTCTTCCTCAGTCTGCACTCTCAAGCTGTAACATTACTGCTTAGCTTTTTCTCCCTGCAAGCATCTCTGCTCTCTTTCTCATCCCCAGTCTCTTTGCTATTTTTCTCTTCTTGCAGGGGTCTTTGCTCTCCTTTCTCTATATGTTCCTGATTCCGGCAAACTTCTGTTTTCTCTGTATGCTCTTGATCCTGTGTTTCCCTGTAGGTGTCTCTTCCTTTTTTTTTTTATTCCTTCTTCACGTATGGTTGATTTATTAAAAGTTTTTATATTTTTCCTATTTGTTGCATGCCTGTCTCCTTGGCCGCTGTATGTTTCTCTTTTTTTGCTTTCTGTGTTTGTGTTTTTTTGCTGATTGTCTACTTGGTCGCTGTCAGTCTGTCTGTCTCATTGGCTGCTGTATGTCTGTATGTCTTTTTTGCAGTCTAACTCCTTGGCCACTGTATGTCTGTATGTTTTTTTTTTTCCTGAATTTATCCTTGGGCATTGTATTTTTTATTTTTTTCTGTTTGTCTCCTTGGCTGTTTGTATTTTTTTTTTGCTGTCTCCTTGCCCACTGTCTCTCTGTCTGTCTACTTGGACGCTGTATGTAAGTATGTTTGTCTCCTTGGCTGCTGTATGTCTGTTCGTCATTTTTTTCCTGTGTCTCTCTCTCTCTCCTTAGAAACATAGAAACATAGAAATTGACGGCAGAAAAGGGCCATAGCCCATCGAGTCTGCCCATACCAGTGACCCACTCCCTGATTCTTACTCTCCTAGAGATCCCACATGAATATCCCATTTCCTCTTGAAATCTAACACGCTGCTGGCCTCAATCACCCGCTAAGGCAGCTCGTTCCAATGATCGACCACCCTTTCGGTGAAGAAGTACTTCCTAGCATCACCCTGAAATTTCCTTCCCCTGATTTTCAGCGAGTGTCCTCTGGTTACCGAGGGCCCCGTAAGACTGAAGATATCATCTTTCACCACTATACGCCCAGTAATATACTTAAAGGTTTCAATCATGTCTCCTCTCTGTCTTCGCTCCTCCAATGAGTACATCCGCAGTTTTTTTAACCTTTCTTCATACGTGAGATCCCCGAGCCCCAAAACCATCCTGGTAGCCATTCGCTGAACCGACTCAATTCTCAACACATCTTTTCGGTAGTGTGGTCTCCAGAATTGAACACAATACTCGAGATGAGGTCTCACCATGGATCTGTACAGTGGCATTATTACTTCAGGTTTTCTGCTGACAAAACCCCTACGAATACAGCCCATCATTTGTCTTGCCTTGGATGAAGCCTTCTCTACTTGATTGGCAGCCTTCATATCGTCGCTAATGATCACTCCTAAATCACGTTCCATCGTGGTCCTGGACAAGGTTTCACCATTTAGTGTGTAAGTTCTGTGTGGATTTTTTTTGCCTAGATGCATTATTTTACATTTTTTAGCATTGAAGCCTAGCTGCCAAGTTGATGACCACTGCTCGAGCTGTCTTAGGTCCTGCGTCATAAAGTCAGGCACACTGCTTTTGCCAACTATGTTGCATAGTTTGGCATCGTCGGCAAACAGTGATACTTTTCCTCTAAGTCCTTGGGTCAAATCTCCTATGAATAAATTGAATAGAATCGGCCCTAAGACGTAGCCCTGAGGTACTCCACTCATCACTGTTGACGTTTTGGAGGGGGTACCGTTTACCATCACCCTTTGAAGCCTACCATCTAGCCAATCCTTTACCCATGTAGTGAATGTATCCCCTAATCCCATTGATTTTAGTTTGTTCAACAGCCTGCGGTGTGGGACGCTATCAAAAGCTTTGCTGAAGTCCAAATATATCACGTCAAGGGACTCACCGGCATCCAGATGACTGGTCACCCAATCAAAGAAGTCAATCAGATTAGATTGGCAGGACCTTCCCCTGGTAAATCCGTGTTGATGTGGATCACGTAAACTTTCTTTGTCTAGAATTTTGTCAAGTTCCTGTTTGATCAGTGTTTCCATGAGTTTGCACACTATGGATGTAAGACTCACCGGTCTGTAATTTCCTGTCTCTGTTCTGCATCCCTTTTTGTGGAGTGGAATTACGTTAGCTGTTTTCCAGTCTAGGGGTACTTTTCCCGTGCGCATGGAAAGATTGAAGAGTACGGATAGTGGTTCAGCCAGAACTTCACTCAGCTCTCTGAGTATCCTGGGGTGTAGATTGTCTGGCCCCATGGCTTTGTCCACTTTGAGTCTTGAAAGTTCGTGGTAGACGCTACTAGGTGTAAACTCGTAATCGCGAAACAGGTCATTTTGGCTGTCTCTTATTTGTAGTTGTGGACCATCTCCCGGTGCTTCACAGGTGAATACTGAGCAGAAGTATTCGTTTAGCAGTTCTGCCTTGGTAGTATCAGATTCTGCGTAGTTTCCATCTGATTGCCTAAGGCGTTCTATTCCATTTTTGTTTCTCTTCCTGTCGCTAATGTACCTAAAGAAGGATTTGTCCCCTTTTTTAATGTTCCGTGCTAGATCTTCCTCTGTTTGAAGTTTGGCTTCCCTGACTGCCTTTTTGACAGCCTTAGATCTGGCCAGATAGTCTTCTTTTGCCTCCCTTTTCCCAAAATGTTTGTAGTTGATAAATGTTTCTTTTTTCATTTTAATGAGGTCCGAAATTTCCTTGTTGAACCATTGTGGTTTTTTGTTTCTCCGGCGTTTGCTTACTGTTTTTACGTAGCGGCTAGATGCTTCGTTCAGGATGGATTTTAGATTTGACCACATAGTTTCCAGATTGTCAGTTTCTGCATGGTTTTACAGCTCTTGATGGACAAAGTCTCTCATGTGGTCGAAATCTGCCTCCCTAAAGTTGAGGACCCTCGTTGCTATGTTTGATTTAGAGAAGCCTTTTCTGAGGTTGAGCCATACCATGTTGTGGTCACTGGAGGCCAGCGTGTCTCCCACTGATACTTCCGAGACACTGTCTCCATTTGTGAGTACCAGGTCCAGTATTGCTTTTTCTCTGGTGGGCTCTAATACCATTTGTTTTAGTTGTGTACCCTTAATGGAGGTTACTATTCTTTTGCTACCGCTCGTAGTTGCTGAGAGGGTGTTCCAGTCAGCATCTGGCATGTTGAAGTCGCCTAACAGTACTGTGTCACCACGCAAAGTGATATTCTCTATGTCCTCAATCAATTCTTTGTCTTCCTTTTGTCTCGGAGGCCTGTACACCACACCGAGGTAAAGGCATTTTTCGTTCCCTCTGGCAAGGTTTACCCAAAGTGATTCCCCTGTGTATCTAACCTCTGTGATCCTGGTAGTTTTGATATTATCCTTAGTGTATAGTGCTACCCCCCTCCTAATTTGCCCTCTCTGTCCCGACGAAGTAGATTGTAGCCTGGTATAACCATATCCTACCCATGTGAGTCTGTGAACCAGGTCTCGGATATCGCTACTATGTCAAGGTCAGCATCCCTTATTTCTGTTTCTAGTTCCAGGATTTTGTTGCCCAAGCTGTGTGCATTAACATACATTGCTCTCCAAATTTGTGATGATATGCCTATCCCCGTTAGTGTGGCTCGTTTTTTTGTGTATGCTATGGGTACTTACCTTAGGCTCAGAAGTGTGGGTTTTATTTGTTTCTCCAGGATGGATCCTTACTTCTCTGGTATGTATGTGTGAACCCTCCCCCAACTTACCTCCTTGTCCTCTGTGTTTTGTTATTTTTTCAATCTGTCTCTTTAGCCCCCTGTCCTTCTGTGACTGTCTGTGTGTCTCTCTCTCCTTGTCCACTGTTGTTTGTTTGTTTTTTTCAATCTCTCTTTAGCTCCTGATCCCCTCTCACTGACCATTGCGCGACTGAATGTTATTCCGGCTGGGTTTCCATGACAACCCTGCTCGCGGGTCTGTGAGTGTAGGGCCGTTTTGTTGGGTCTGGCGGCACCGTGTAGGGTGGAAGCGGGGAGGCGGGAACTCAGCACCGGCCGGGCGGCTCGCACCGCCGGCCCCCAGGAGCCTGAGGCCGGCGGTGGGGGAGGCAGGGACATGCCTGGCGTGCCATGGTGCAGGAGGAACAGAGTTCGGCGGCTGGCTGCGGTCCTGCTTGTGGAGGCGATCGGCTGGTGACGTATAAGCGCGCATGCGCAGTCCTTCGGCCACAGACCTACAGCGCATGGAACACGCAAATAGGAGTGCGCATGCGCGGCTAGCTTTTTATTATATAGGATATATATATATATATATGCTTATTTTGTTGTTATAACATTTAAACTTGTTGAGAAAAGATACTTTATTAGTTTGATTTACAAAATCTGGAGAGTCCCTTTTCTGTACCTTTTACTATTAGACTTTTGGGGGTAGATGTTTTTTAAGGCTAATCTCTGTAATATTCTCGTGGCATGAGGCACGTTCTATAGGCAATCAGTGGGCGCCAGCACCTATCCTTCTCTCTAGCCCTCTTCCCGTCTGGCACCCCTCCACTGGCATCTCAGGGCACACCTGGAGGGCCTTCACACTCACACATGGACATTCACATGATAATGTCATGCATGCGTGTGATGTCATTATGGTGATATCCACGCACTTCCAGGTGCCTCGAGCCAAGGCCACTACCTTTAGTGTGCCGCAGCTCGAGAAAGTTTGCGGGACACTGCCATATATAGTCATTTTGGCCCATATTCTCTAACCAGAGCCGGTTTTATAGGTGCCAGTATGTGCTCAAACTCAGTTAAAAATGCTGTTCAAATGATGTTTTTAACTCAGTTTCAAGGCGCCTAAAAAAATCAGCACCAGAATTGTGCCTAAGCAGGCGCTTTAGGCTGCTTAATGCCAATATAGACGTGGTTAATGTCGGAAGTGGCATTAGGTGGCTTAAAGCCCCTACATAGGTGCAATTGACGGCAAAGATTGGGGCTGGAAATGTAGGCCTGGAAAATTCTGGTCTACATTTCTGATGCCTATCTTTCACGGAGGTGTGATTCTCTAAAGGGCATGTCACTGCATTTTCAGCCGCCGCCGATATCAGTGCCCTCTAGCCAATCCAGGCCTTTATGCCAAGTCTTTTATTGAAAAAGAACAATAAATCACAGAAATAACACCACAGAGTCTCCAATATCCTTATTATAACAAGAGGAGTTGGATTCCTTAAAACCCTAATACAGTGTTACAACCATAAAAGAATAGGAAAAAATTATCCTGTCATCAAATAATGATAGACATTTTATACAAAAAATCTAGCAGTATGTTATGAAATGAATCTTCACTATCTGCACTTTACTGTGGAAATTAACAAAAATTTAACATACTTTGCTAATATGTAAACATGTACACTTTGGTGTAGTCATCTACCAATGACGTTCCAAACACTCAAGCAGTCAATGTCTTCTTAAGATAGTCAGGATAAAGCTTACATTGCTGTTCAGCTCCTTGCAACAAGGCCATACTTTGTGCACTCAGGGTAGTGTTAAGGTTTGTATAATCAGTGGCTTTGAGAAATCCTAGGATGGGCTTTAAAACATTTTTTAAAAATATTTTCTCATCAAGCACAGTCAAATTCATGGGAGAAACTTTAATTCACACAGTTTTTCCAACTTTAGATTTTCTGCACAACCCTACCAGCAGAGTGACAATAACAGCAAGAGGCAGTACTTCTCTAACTTAAAAATGCATCATGTTTAGAAAGCACAGTTACTTACTGTAACAGGTGTTATCCAGGGACAGCAGGCAGATATTCTCACATGTGGGTGATGTCATCCCTGGATCCCCTGTAAGGAGCAGCTTGTCTTATCTGAAGAGTTCCCCACTGAGAAAAAATGAGATGCAGAACTGCAGAGTTGAATGCCCACTCATGTGGTTGAAGAAATCTGCTGAGTTTGTCTGCAAGTGAATTCTGTTCGTCTTGAATGTATATTGCTTTCAGGAATATATTGCGAGCAACAGCCCAGGTCATATCTTCTGGGCCTCCAGGCAAAGACTGAGAGAACCCGTGCCTCCTTGTTTGTTTATGTAATACATTGCAACCTGATTGTTCATGCGGATGAGGAGGACAGTGTTGGTGACAATGTGCTGAATAGCTTTGAGAGCATTGTAGATCGCTCTGAGTTCCAACAGATTTATGTAACAAAGGCGGTCTTGGGAAGAGCAGTGACTCTGTGTGCGAAGACAGTCCAGATGAGCTCCCCAAGTGTAAGTTGACAAGTTCATGGTCAGAACTTTCTGATGAGGAGTAGGGATCAAAAATCCTCTGGACAGATTAGAAGAATTCAGCCACCACTGCAGTGACTGTCGAAGAGAAGGTGTGACTGTGATGCGAGAATCCATTGAGGTATCCCAAGATGAAGCCTTGCAAAGGGAGTGAAATGCACTGTAGAAGTCATGTGGCCTAGGAGTACCATCATTTGTCTGGCTGAGATTGATTGTAGATGATAAGCCTGAGTGCAAAGCTGAATTAGATTGTCTTGTCTTAGCTGCGGTAGAAACGCTCTGAGCTGAATGGTATCTAGCAGAGCTCCTATGAATTGTTAAGTCCAAGATGATTGAAATTGGGATTTGGGAAAATTGATTTCAAAACTCAACAGTTGAAGAAAGAGAATTGTCGTGCAAGTTGCTGTTGTCATCCCCTGCAAAGTAGGGTCTTTGATCAGCCAGTCGTCTAAATAAGGAAAGACTTGGAGGCCCTGAGACTGTAGTGCTGCGGCCACTACAACCAGGCACTTGGTGAATACTCAGGGAGAGGATGCAAGGCCAAAGTGTAGTACTTTGCATTGATAATGGCGGTGAGCCATCTGAAAACAGAGGAATTGTCGTGAGGCCAGATGCACTGGAATGTGAGTGTAGGCTTCTTCCAGATCCAGAGAGCATAGCCAATCCTTGCGATTGAAGAGGGGATATAAAGTTGCTAGAAATAACATCCGAAACTTGTTGAGAAACACTAGAAACTTGCTGAGACCCCTGAGGTCTAAGATTGGACGAAGACCTCCTGGTCTTCTTCGGGATGAGAAAATACCGGGAGTAAAAATCCCCAGTTTCTCTTTCCAGGAGGAACCCTTTCGATGGCATTGAGAAGGAGAAGGGAATCTATCTCCCAAAGAATAAGGGATGCCTACTGAGGGTTGAAAATAGACTCTCTTAAAGGATGATCTGGAGGAATGTTGATGGAAGTGAAGAGAGTATCCCTCTCGAATGACTGTTAGTACCCAGAGGTCTGTGTCTGTGGTAATCAGTTCCCTGTGAGGATAATACTGTTGAAGCTGTCCTCTGATAGGTTGAGGGAGAGGCTGGAATAGAGGAACAGTGGCTATGCTCTCGAAAAGTCCGTCAAAAACATTAAGCAGGCTTTTCGGAAGCTATTGACTCAGTTTTTTGAGGATGCTGTTTCTGGGTTTTCTGCTGCGATCTAGGGGGAGCAGCAAGTTTGGTAGAAAAAATGCCTCTGATAGGATGAGAAAGGCTTGGAAGTTGAAGGCTTAGGCTTGGATTTGACTAAAGCATCCCAATGCTTCTCATGGTTAGTGAGCTTATGGGTAGCATTTTCAATAGAATCACCAAATAGCTTGTCACCCAAACAGGGTTAGCCAATCTATCCTGGAGGTTGATATCTATATCGGAGACTCTGAGCCATGCCATACGTCTCGTTGCCACCGACATAGCTGAGGCTCTGGAAGATAATTCAAAGGATGCAAGAGATGTGATGAAAATCTTGTAACTGCTGTGAAGGGATGTACCTATCAAAACGATAATTTCTTAACAAGACTCTTGATGCCTCTGTAGTGGACTTAGGGACATCATCCGCCTAAGTCCGAGTCATAAACATGCTTTGAAGAAGGAGTGCGTCGTGATTGATGGCGACATCGAGTCCGGTGTCGATCCGATGAAGATAACGATATATGATGCGACATCTTTTTACACTTTGTAGAGCAGGAAGGAGAGCAATGTTTGCACTTCAAAGTAGCTGAGGATGAACGATGCTTAGCGGAGTGTCGGAGAAAGGAGTTTGAACATGTCACTGACTTGGAAAAGAAGTTCAAGCTTTTCACAATACCAGAGCACCGGTACCATTTGGCGTTCTGCTGGTACCAGCAGTGCCTTGTTGACAGTGACCGTGAAGAAAATGCACACCTCTATGAAGGAGAGGCCAGACGTTAAGAGCGGTTGTCGCTTGGTCAGCATCAAGGGGCTCGATGTAATGTTGACCTGCGAAATGTAGGAAGCTGGCAGAATTTTAGCTGGCTTACCCGATGGAGTGATGTCCCCCAGTGCTGACGTTGAAGTAGATTCTTTCTACGCGGGAAATTGAGATGTCTTCTCAGGTCCATACTGGTGCCAAATAACTTTTCTTGTTGCGCAGGATTCAACAGGGTGTTCCAGGCCATGACACTATAAACATTAACTATGTGGGTCAGTGATGGAAATCTGCCATTGGCACCTGCAACATTTCTTGAAACCGGTTAGCGGTTGGGACATTGACAAAAAAACCACCTCAGCCAAATTAAATTCAATGGCTGAGGAAAATGAAGAAGCCTGTGTGGCAAAAATGAGGAAAAAAATGTCCCCATTTTTTTTAAGTAAATTAAATTAAAATAAAAGGAAGAATATGAAAAAACGCAAGAGCAGGAAGGCAAAGGGAAAAATTTGAACAATGTTCAAACAGCACAACTTCTTAGCTCTGCGGAAAACTAAGAACTGAGGAGCCATGAGTGGCATTGGGCAGGAAGTCTCTCACACATGTGCAGTGCGGGCAGTTTGTGAATTTTCTAAAATTCTTAAAAGTGACGATGCACTTTTAAAACTGTCCTTATCGGGACTCCATGGATGACGTCACCCACATGTGAGAATATGCTGCCTGATTGTCCTGGGATAACTTAGATTTCAAATCCATTTAGGAAGAAAAAGGAATATGCCTACTTTATTGCTTACTACTGAAAAAAAAAAAAAATCAACATTTTCATTTTCTGTTTGATGGTTAAGGTGCATTAACATGATCCATTATTAATAGTTCTGTCCTTTACCTAAATCTCCCAAAAGTAACTGTTTAGTTCAAGCTGCTTGTTAGCAGACTGCTCCCCATGTAAAAGTAGTGAGAAAAGATATTGTAGTTAAGAATCCTATGCCAAGTGAGAGGAACATCGCTGTAGCAGTAATGCATGGCATGTGTCACAGACTCGGACGGGCTTTGGGGAGGAAGGCAGAGGCAGTTCATTATCTGAGCAGGAATTGCAGAAAATTTCACCACAGTTTCGACAATGATGCTAAAATGTTACAAATAAAAAAGATTAATAAAATCAGTCACTTTTGTAAACCCTGTCTATTGGTACACTTTTTTTTTTAATTCAAATCTTTTTATTGAGAATAAACAACAATGTTATGTTAATCAGGTTTTCTACTGTATTCCACCTTTACCTATTCAGTTCAATAATAGAAAAAATTAGAATATGCATATTTCTGTGCATGGATTCTCTCAAATAAGGCTACTGTTGCAATTCTGTACACCAGCCTGCGAAGTAGGGCACTAAAGTAGGGCACCAAAATGTAAATGTATTTACATTTACAGCCTGCCACATAACTGGATTTAGCTGGGATACATATAAAAGTGATAGGTTCTGCATGTATACTTTCCCTTGTAAAATTGTTGCATCATATTGTATATGCACAACCAGTGGTGGTAGGCTGCAGAGGAAGCATAAATGCATATGATGCATTTTGGAATGTATGAGGATAATTTTTTAACAGAGTGTATACAGTAGTTTAGAGAATAGGCACCTACTTGACAGCTATTTTATACAGACAAGTAGGCACCTGTTTCTAATACTAGGGTGGATGGCTGAAATTGTACCTACTTACTTTGTAGGCACAGACATTTACACCTGCCCTGAAGCATATGCAAGATTGTTCCTTTGCTTATGTTTTTATACTTGCATATGGCTGACGAATTTTGCATAGCCAACTTCTCCATTTAAAACCAGATTTTAATTCAGAAAGCCTTTACAAAATTGCCCTCTTATTGAGCTAAGATGCAGAAAATTTATTTTTGCCTTAGTAGCTAGTCTCATGGTGCTAAGGAAAAAATTACATTTACCTGCTAATTTGCTCTCTGAATCCAACCAGCCCAGTCCAAAATGCATGAACTATGTCCGTCAGCCAGCAAATTGAGACAGAGACCTAATAAGCTATGAGCTCTCTTCTTTTTTTAATTCACCATGCATGGAACTTTTAAGAGAGCCAGACTCCTTTGCAGAAAAGAAGAAACAGAGAATATTCAGATTAGATTTAAGGTGACAGGATAGGTATCTGGACTGGTCTGGATGGACCCAAGGAAAGAAAATTAGCAGGTAAGTCTATTTTTTTCTTCCTTTCTTTCCACCAGAATGCATGGGATGTAGCTAAGCAATTTTTACACTGGGTGGAGTGAAAACACCCCTGTTCCTAGGGAAAACACCAAAAGAAAAGTCCTTTCTGGCCTGAACATCTGTACAAAATGTAGGAAATGAATGCAAAGAAGCCAAAGTGGCAGTTTTACAAATCTCTACTGAAGTAATTGCCTGGGCCTCCAGCCAAGAAGCTGCCATAACACATACCTCTGGTTGAATGAGTGAGCTCTAAGCTGCCAAGGGGGTTCCTGACCTTTAAGCAGATAGGCTGAAGAGATAGCTTCCTTCAATCAACACTGCTTTACTCTTTTGACACCCAGTAAACAAGTCTAAAATGCAATTTAATCTCCAAAATGCATTGTTACTTCCACTCTACGTGTATCCGAATATTGCAAAATCTTAAATTCACCCTAGTCTTCCTTCCTGAATGATAGCAATTCTACCACCTGGTTAATATGGAAGGCTGAACTGGGATCAGAAGTTTCGGCCCAATCAGATGCAAGCCAGCGTTTGACATAATCTGGACAGCCTCACCAAGGCTGCCTAAGCAGATGTAAAACTGGACCTTCCCCTCTTAGAAACCTGCCACTGAAATTGCTATCTGGATTTTCTGCCTAGAGGGAAGATGTTTTCAGTGAGCTCCTCTCCCCAGTGGTTCCCTTAGGACAGCAGGTCAGCAACAGACTGGGAATCAGATAGGAAACCTTAGCAGAACAGGTCAGCACAAGCCCTCAGCCTTAGACTGATCGAATCCTTTAGGACAATGTTCTTCAACCTTTTGACACCTATGGACCGGCGTAAATGAAATAATTATTTTGTGGATCGGCACCGGTTTCCGGACCGGCAGTTGAAGAACACTAGGCTAAGTCGTGAGTCAGACCCCGCCCATCTCCACCCCGCCCCATAATAGTACTAATTGTAACACTATTTTTTTCCATTCATTTTTCATATATATACACACACACAATATAATCGTATTAACAACACATAATTGTTAACCACAAAATTAAACTACACAAAGCGCACTGTATGCTTCTCAATATTCATTCCTACCAGAACACAGATAACCCCATGCAAATACAAGACCAAAAACTAAAAGTACTAATATATACAAACAAATCCTAAGGTGAAAAACTCTGCATGCATTTCTTCCTGAACAGACAGCAGATGTAAATCACTAAATTAAAAAATAAAATCATTCCCCCTACCGTTGTTCTCTCCCTCCCTCCATGCTGTGCCTTGCCTTCTGGTCTGCCCCCAGTGTTGTCTTCGGGCCAGCTCCCTCTTCCTCAGTGCTGCAGTATACAAAGCCATGGGCAGCGGCTCCTCACGCATACTGCGCCTCATCTGGAAGCCTTCCCTCTGATGTTGCAACATCAAAGAGAAGGCTTCCGGTTCAGGTGTAGGACACGCGAAGGAGCCTCTGCCCACGGCTTTGTGCACTGCAGCACTGAGAAAGAAGAAGCCAGCCCGAAGACAATGCCACATCGATTGCAACGCGGACCAGCAGCTGAAGAGCACTCTCGGGCCCGATGCACATGCCGGCCCTGTGGACCAACAGGAAATTTCTGTGGACCGGTGGTTGAAGAACACTGCTTTAGGAGAACAAGTCAGCACTGGACATCAGGCATCTGCTCATCAAACTGGGGCTTTCCAAGTGATGTAAAGCACTGTTCTTTAACCGCCGGTCCGCAGAAAATTCCTACTGGTGTGCGCAAGACCGGGGAGATCGGATTGGGGCCATCAGCATCTGGGCTGCAACGACAATGGGCGGCATTGGCATCAGCCCCCCCTCGTGACGCAATTCAAGATCAGCAATGCCCCCTCCCCCCCGCAAAGGCACTCAAGTTCAGCAACGGGCCTCCTCTTCCCCGGGCATCAACAGCACATCAGATCTGCAATGCGGTGCCGATCTGAAGTGCTGTTGATGCTGGGGGAGGGGCCGTTACTGATCTTGAGTGTCATCACAGGGGGGGGGGGCAGCGTTGCTCGTCTTGTTGCCAAAATTGGAAAGAAGGGAGAGAGATGGGCCTGTGGTGGATGGAGAGATTGAGAGCAGGAGGCAGATGATGGAAGTGGAGAGAAGAGGGAGAGAGAAGAGGGCAGATGATGGAAGTGGGGAGAAGGGGGAGTTGATGGAAGTGGGGGAAAGAGAAGAGGGCAGATGAGGGAAGTGGGGAGAAGGGAGAGCAAATGCTGAATGGAAGTGGAGAAAGAGAACACATACTGGATGGAAGGAGGGATAAAGAAAAAGGACATATGCTGGATGGGGGAAGAAGATAGAGTTAGTGAGATAGTGGAGGGGTGAAGGAAAGGGGTGGCATGCTGTGGGTAGACACAGTGAAAAGAGGGAAATTGAGGACTGCATAGTAAGAAAGAATTTAATTTAGACGGAGGCAGAAAATAAAGAAGGAAGACCAGAGAAGAAAAGGAAAGGGGAGAGAGATGCCAGAGAACGGAGAAGGAGACAGAGATATCATATCTGAGCGGAGGAAATGAGAAGAGAGAGATGCTAAAAACCACAGGGGGAGGGAAAGAAAGATGAAAGGAGAAAGATACCAGACCATGAGGGAACAGAGGGAAGATGATGGATGCCAGACCAAAGGGGAAGGGGTCTAGAGGAGAGATGGCAAGGGCAGAAAGACAGTTTCTGGAAGGGGCAGACAGTGGATGGAACAGGCAGATGCTGGATTGAAAAGACAGGGCAGATGCTGGAAGGAAGAGTGAAAAGAAGATGAAAGCAGAAACCAGAGACAACAAAAGGTAGAAAAAAATCATTTTATTTCTATTTTGTCATTAGAATATATCAGATTTGAAATATATATCCTGCTAGAGACATAACTGGGGACTGCAAAGCCCAGGCAGTGCTTCTTTAGCTTCCAGCTGGCTTAGGGCTCTCTTTGACCAGGGGGCACTCCCCTAACACTATTCCAGTCATGTGTGACTTCAGTACACTGTTAGCATGATATTTCTGTGTAGCATTCTGTAATAATTTGGCTTGTTCAGTTTTCTTGATAGTAGAGGGGATATATGTGAAGGGCAGGGGAGACAGCGATTTTGTTGGTCCTTGCTCTGTATATTTGTATTTATAAAATGACAATTGTACAGAATATTGTTTCTTTTTATACTTTAATAAAAATACGTTCAATATAAAATCATAACAGGTTTGTGCGGATGGGATCAGATCATTTGCGGGAACCGAGCTTGCGGAGACGGGGCGGAAATGGGTTTTTTAAATTTCAGTCTTAGTAGTTTGCCGGTCCACAAAATAATTATTTTATTTCTGCAGGTCCACAGGTGTAAAAAGATTGAACAACACTGATGTAAAGCATGGCTTGCATCTGATTAGACCCAAACTTTTGGTCCCAGCTCAGATGTTTTTGGGCCTAATTAGAAGCAAATTGGTGTTTGATATCACTTGGAAAGCCCTGTCAGGTTTGATGAGCAGGTGCCTGAAGAGGGGAAGCAGCAGAAGGGGAAGTGAACACCATTTAAAATCACCAGCACATGCAGAGGTGGGATGAATCAGAAGGAGCTTCTGTAGTAGGCAGTATACAGATGTTGTAGCTCTGCTGCTGCTCTGTAAGGAATTTTGGAAGGGTGCAGGGGAACAGAAAGTAAGATGTTGGACTCAGTATAAACACCTCACAGAGAGGATCTCCTTTCCCTCACTGGGAGCAGCTCCGTTTTGAGGAGGGTAGTGCATAAGCTAAAATTGCCACCCCTGGCTCCCTCGGTGGCCTCCCAGAGTTTGTCCTGCAGTCTGAAAGGACAACTCTAACAAAGCACCTGCTGGCGGTTATTAGTTCTTTGGCCTGGGAACTATAAATTAAGGGAGAGTGGGTGCTCCATCAGAAGGGAGGAGTTTGTTTGGTTCACCAGAGAAGGAGAGAGGGGTGTGTGTGTGTGCGCACACTATACAAATGGACTTACAGGGTAGAGGAAGGAAGGAGTGTGTGTTTGCTCCATCATAGGATTGACAGAGGAAGAAGAGTGTGTATAATAGGGTGTTTGCGCTGTTACTATAAGTTAAATATATGTCTCATTTCTGTATTTTGTAGTTGCTTATGGTTTGGATTAGCGCATTATCTTTGAAACTCACCACTTAACCTGAGTGACATCTTCACTGGGTACATAGATTCTACATTTTCAAATGATTGCTGCAGCAAAAATTTTAATAGCGTAAGTTCTGAGAAGAAAAGTTTTACCCTTTTTAAATAACTTTGTCTATTCAATATTCAGATATTTGTAGCTATTCTGTCTGCCTACACGAACAATGTAAATTCTGGGGCAGAATTTGTTGGATATCCTGTTCTCAAAGATATCTTTTTGACCTAAACACTGCTTTATGAACCATCACTACATGTGATTTTTTTTTGTGTTGCTGGACAGTTGTTTAGTCAAACAGGTAAAATGGCTGATGATGATTTTGAACATTGGCTACTGTTGGGCCTTTACTCAGTATTTGATTAAAAAAAAAAATCAAATAAGAAGGATTAAATAAGTAACATGTCCCAACTTGTTAAGAATACTTTTTTACTTTGTAATAAAAAAGTAGTTTTAAGAAGCTATACTTTGTTACTTTTATTTGAGTATTTTTTTTGGGAGGGGGGGGAATAAGACTTTCTACTTTTACTCACTATTTCTAAAGTCAATACTTTTACTTTTTACTTAAGTACTTTATAAAAAAAAGCAATAACCCCATCCCAGAAGGTTTTTAGTCAGGAGGATTTAATCCTTATTAAAATTTTGTATCTGGAGAAAGGTTATGGTATTCATAGACTAGTGAAAGAAATTCCAGAAAAGAGGTGTAAGAGAGTAAGGGTAGAATATGTTTTGAAGAAAATGTGAGAAATGGTCTCAACTGATTGCCAATGAAAACCAAAAAAGGAAACTGCAGAACTGATGGACTTGATGCAGGCACTTTACTGAGTCAATAAAAAGTTGTTTAAATGTGGTCCACCTTTTTTCTTGGGAAACAAGGACCCAACACGGTCCATGTTTCGATTAAAACATCTTCCTCAGGGGTCCTATTGAGATATAAAGGAGTGTTACTTGATGGATGAATGTAATGGCTGAAGGAAAATTGTGATAGATGAGTGTACCTATTGTGACAAATGAAATAAATTGAAGTAATTAAGTGAATACCAATTTGGTGTGAATGTATTGTACAAATGGTGATGTGGGTACCAATTTATAATCATGTGTACTATGAAAAATGTGTTGCAATGCTTGAGCATAAAAGGGTAGAACCAGTGCTGGTGAGAGTCACAAAGACATGGTGTAGGTTACTGTGTAAGTGTCAAAAAAGGTGACACATAAGAAGAAATGTGTGTTAAGAAAACAACCCAACACACACAAGCCTATATGAGACAAAATTAGAAAATCACAAACAACTACACTCTCAAAATATTTGCAGCACAGTAAACACACACACCACGTGAATGCTAAGGAGTAATCCACAAATAGTCTCCCAAGAGTCTGAATAGAAATAAAATAGGGATTGGCAAGCAATAACCAAACGGCTTAATATTGTGAAAATTATCAAGAGGTAGGAAAAAGCCTCATAATCCCTCCTCCAACCCAATAATATGTTAAAATTGTAGATAAATAGGAGGCATTATGGGGATTAATATAATCACTGGCATAAAAAACCTCCTCTATAATATTTCACTATATAAAAGCCTTGTGCAATGCAGTAGAATCCCTAAGTTGTTTATGCTGCATTGAGAGACTACAGAAATGATTAAGCAGCTAATGCTTCATCAGAGCAATACTGATTGTGTCTGGAAGAGTTATAAATAATAAAGGCATCGTTCATGACCATGAGAAATCTAAGAAAAATCCGAACATTCTTTGAAAAGAAGCAATTCCTACTATTGGTACAATCTCTTATCCTTGGGATGATAGACTACTGCAACATACTATACCTACCTTGTCCCGCGACCATGATGAAGCAATTGTAGACAATACAGAATACAGCCCTGAGACTTGTCTATTTCCTAAAAAAATATGACCATATCACAGAGGCATATCATGACTCGCACTGGCTTCCAATAGAAGTGAGAGTGCACTTCAAATTCTACTGCTTACTTTACAAGGCTCTCAACAGAGAAAGCCCAACCTACTGGAATAACCGACTAAATCAATCCTCCACAACCAGACACAGAAGATCCCACTCACTATTCACTCACCCATCATCCAAAGATGTCAAACGAAAAAAACTTTATGACAACCTAATAGCCTCCAAAGCAGCTAAACTGGACAGACAAATCACCACTCTCTTATCTTCAACTACAGACTACAAAGCCTTCAGGAGAGATATTAAAACCATACTCTTCAAAAAACACATTAAACCTATCCAGCACGACCAATCCCAACCCAATATCCAACACTCTATTTACCCTTAGATCTCTCTATTACTCTTTTATCTACCAAACATTATCTAAAACCCATAATTTCACCCTATTCTTATCTCCTAAAGACCTCTACTTCCCTTTGGTAACTCTTTACCCAACGTTTATTACCTAAAAAATTCTATGTCATCGCTTATTCTATTCCTTCAAATTTTGAATGTAATTCTTGTTTTAGTTTGGATGTAATCCGCCTTGAACCGCAAGGTAATGGCGGAATAGAAATCACTAATGTAATGTAATGTAATATACCACCCGTCGACGATGGCCAGCGTTTCGCTTCAAAAAAGCTACCTCAGGACATACAGACAATCTCTTAGTGAAGCTCTGAGTCAAAAAACTTCTCAGACCTACCTCGTGATAATTTTCACAATATTAAGCCGTTTGGTTATTGCTTGCCAATCCCTATTTTGTTTCTATTCAGACTCTTAGGAGACTATTTGTGGATTACTCCTTAGCATATACGTGGTGTGTGTGTTTAATGTGCTGCAAATATTTTGAGAGTGTGGTTGTTTGTCAAGAAGACAAAACATTCATTGATAAATGAAGGCAATGATGGTTTGGTTGAGATGGAAATCTGAAACCATTTTAAGTAAGAACTTCGGATGAGTTTGGAGCTGTACCTTGTTAGGAAAAAATTGCAAGTATGTATAGGCCTGAAGCTCACTTACTCTTCTAGCTGATGTGAGCGCTGCCAAGAAGACTGTCTTCCAGGAAAGGAAGGTGAGAGAGGCAGAACCCAGTGGTTCGAAGGGCTCTGACATCAATTGATTTAGCACAACACTGAGGTCCCATGCTGGAATAGGGGTTTTCAATGGAGGTCTAAGATTGTTGAGACCTCTTGGGAAACATGCCATGAGAGGGTATTGTGAGATTGGTTTACTGTTGATCAACGAATGGTATGCTGAAATTGCTGATAAGTCTGACAGAGTTCATCTTGAGCCCTGAATCAGACAAAAGCAGGAGATATGTGAAGACATGGTCCAGCGGGCAATGGAACGGTTGTAAACCATGATCCTGAGCCCTTACTGAAAAACGTTTCCATTTTGCTGCATATGATTTCTGCATAGTAGGTTGACGTGCTGCAAGAAGAACTGTTTTCACAGTCTGGGAAAGCGGGAGATCCGTTAGGAGTAAGCTCTCAATTTCCATGCCGTGAGACTCAGACTGTGGAGATTGGGATGTAGCAGTTGGCCGTTGTGTTGAGACAGAAGAGATGGATGGTCGCCCAAGGGTATTGGGGGTGCATCCAGTAGATCCAGAAGCAGTGGAAACCAGACTTGTCTAGGCTACCTGGGTGCAATGAGAATGAGATGTGCTTTGTCTGCTGAAACTTTCTGAAGCACTCTGGAGATGAGAGGGAATGGTGGGAACGCATAGAGTAGAATGTGGTTCCATGTAAATGAAAAGGCATCCCTGGCTAGAGCTCGTGGCGCTGGACGCAGGGAGCAAAAGAGGATGCACTGTGCATTGATTGGAGAAGCGAAGAGATCCACCTGAGGAGTCCCTCATTGATGGAAGATGGATGTTTGTACTGCAGGATTGAGGGCTCATTCGTGTATGTCGAGTTTCCTGCTGAGGGAATCTGCCAGGATATTTTGATCCCCCAGAATGTAGACTGCACGAAGATCGATGTTGAGCGTCAGGGCATAGGACCAGAGGCGATAATCTTCTTTGCATAGTTTGAGGGATCTGAAACCGCCCTGTTTGTTTATATAGAACATGGTCACTTGATTGTCAGTCTGAATGAGAATGTTCTTGTGACTTATCCAGTGTCAAAAAGCTTGAAGCACATAGAGAACACTGCTCTGAGTTCCAGATGATTAATGTGAAGGGACTGCTCAGATGGTGTCCACTAACTCTGCATGCAAAGCTTGTTGAAGTGTGCTCCCCACCCCTGAGTGGAAGCATTGGTAGTGATGGTTAGATAAGGCGGTAGGAGTTGAAAAGGGCATCCCGCCTGAAGGGAGGTGGATTGAATCCACCACAGAAAGGAATCTTTGATGTTGGACAGCATGGGAATCAGCTGTGACAGCAAGTGTAGATGCTGATTCCAGAGCAATTTGAGGTGCCACTGCAATGGGCGCATGTGGAGTCTGGTATGTGGCACCAATGCAAGCGAGGCTGCTATGTGGCCTAGCACTCGTAAAATATCTTGAGGTGGTAACAGAGTTCACTGTCTGGCTTGGGTTGCCAATCGTATGATTGCCTGATGTCTTTTTTGCAGCGGTGGTGTCCAGAAATGCTCCTATTAAAGTTAGGGTACGTACTGGCATGAGTTTGGACTTTTCGAAGTTGATGATGAAGCCCATACTTTGCAAGGTATGTACCGTGGTCTAAATGGTGAAAAGAAGATGGTCCTTGGAATGAGCCAGTAATAGCCAATCATTCAGGTATGGAAACACTATAGGATGTTGCGTTCTTAAATATGCTGCCACCACTGCCAGGCATTTGGTGAAAACTCGTGGGGCTGATGGCTGGAAATGGCAATTGAGAAATTTGAATCTGAGAAATTTCCATTGGGAAGGATGAATGGGAACATGCGTGTAAGCATCTTTGAGATCTAGGGCAGCTAACCAATCGTGCTGATGAAGTAGAGGCAAAATCACCAAAAGGGAGAGCATTCTGAACTTTTCCCTTTTGAGGCAGACATTGAGAGGTCTGAGGTCGAGTGTTGGACGAAGACTCTATGTCTTCTTGGGGATAAGAAAAAACTTTGAGTAGAACCCTTGATTGAGTTGAATGGATGGTACTTCTTCTATGGCATTGTTTGTGAGAAGAAGTGAGATTTCTGTTGCCAATTGAGACACATATTGAAGAGGAACTGTGGATGGAGGTGGAGCTCTGGAAGGCAGGGTACGGGATTGGAAATTTAGTTGATACCCCTGAAGCACAATATTGAGGACCCATTGGTCTTTTGTGATCTGCTGCCAAATTGAGTAAAATTGTGTTAGCTGCCCCCCTACTGGAAGATGGTCAAAAACTAGGAGCAGGCTTGAGTGTCGGGAGTTGAGACAGCCTGCTGCTTACCGCCCCAAGGACGTTGTCTAGGATACTGAGATGTCTGCGCACGCTGCAAAGGAGCTCTGGCATAAGGTGTAAATCGCCTCCTTGGATAATATTGATGGAAGAACTATTGTGGTTGATACGTTCTCCTGCAGGGATAATTAGAAGAAGGGCGATGAAATTGGTTAGACTGATTTGAGGGAGTAGCCAAAAGTTCTCGGCTGGCTGAGGAATCCTCCTTCAGTTGAGAAACGGTGTCCTTCACCTTTGCGCCAAAAAGGCTGCCTCCTAAGCAAGAAGCATCCATCAGCCTGTCATGAAGATCCTCCCTAAAATTTGAAGCCTTCAGCCATGCAGTGCGTCTGGCAGCTATGGCCACAGCTGCTGTCCTAGTGATCATGTCATAGGCGTTGTAGTTTATTTTAATTAGATGGTAAGTGAATTCCTGAAGAACCACCTGTAAATTGATTCCAGCTGTTGTAAAGATTGAGTGCTGAAAATGTAAAAACTGGAGCTGATGGGCCATAATTCTGACGAAGAGCATAGCACCCTGATAGACCTTGCGGCCTATAGAGTCCAAGAGACGACAATCCAGGAGCATTAGTGATGGACCTGGTAGCCGTACCCTTGTTAATGGCTGACTCCGAAACTATAGAATGGTGAGGAAGCTGAAGGGAATCATGACCAGGTGCCATCTGGCACTTGGAAGCTGTGGATACTGACCATGGCTTTTGTCAATTATTAAGCTGAAGATCCTGTAGGATTGGAGGCAAGGCAACAAGATTTTTCACTGGAGACTTACAGGATTGAAGGATGGTTTGAAAATCCTTACTTCCTGAAGGAGTTGTATCTGGAGTAGGACTGAGAAGAGAAGATACCTTTTGTAAAAACCTTGGGTAAGAGTACTCCTCTGTGACTGCTGGCTGGGGCACAGGCTGATCAGGTTCTTCTAAGTCCTCAGGCAAAGACTCTTGCTGGTCCGGCCATTCCCTGGGAAATGACGGGCCCTGGGTTGGAGAGGAACAAATGGGAGTTCCAGGACTCCAATCCATAACAGGGAGTATGCCTATGTTAGCTCGTGGGGGTATAGGATTCACACAGCCAGAAGGTGCAGGGACTGTTTGTTGGAAAAATCCCACACTCTCCTGCATAAATTTTTGAAAATGGTGAAAAAACCAGCCATTGATTGAAAGGACTGAGAATCAGTAGAAGAAGCAGCTAGCACTAAAGGAGACAAGGCTAACTGTTTAGGAGGTAACTGTCCAGCGAAGGAAGCATCCATTTAGGTTTTGAAGTCTTCTTCACCTGCTTTGGCCCAAATGCTGCAGGCAAATCTGTTAGGGAAAACAAGGGAGAGGACCGCGAGACCACAGCTGGGCCTGCAGGAATTCCTTTTGAAGAGGACGCCGCTGTGAAGCTGGTCACTGAAGCCTGTTCAGCAAAGTTGTTGCCAACGGTGGAGAGGGGGTGTTTTGCCTCTGTACCACCAGGAGTTTTTTCTTTTCCTTGTCCTTTCTTGGAGGCGCCGCCGCAGCTTTATAATTTGTCAGCTTTAGCGGGTGTATGCTACCTTCCCCCGCCAGAACCAAAGTGGGGCCCTGAGGAGAGGGAGCTGAAGAAATTTTCCTAGCGTTTTTTCTTTGCCAGTGTGTAGCATCGTCGAAGGCACTGACATTGAAAAGAGTCTTCATGGTCCTAGCAACCGCCGTATGAGAAGCATGAATTGATCGATGTCATCATCATCTTTTTTTTTTTTTTTTCTTTACACCTGTTTACTGGGCAGGGAAAATACTTGCGGTTTGTTGAATTCAAGCAGTCTGCCAGCGGAAACAGTTAGTGAACTGTAACTCGTAGACTTTTAAGATTTTCTTTATTTCTTTTACAGGATGCCCTAGAGCCTAAGGGCTTGAAAACTAAGGTTTTCTGACAAGAAATCATTATATTAGCCTTTTCCTATCATGTATACCGGATGACAGGACATTCCAAAAAATGTCGTTGCCATCGTATGTCCCATGGCATGGGACATACAGTACACCTATCATTTGTCCCATCTATTGGGCCATTGTGTTTACAATAGCCGTAAATGATAACGGTGAATAATACAAAACTTTGCTAAAATAATTACGATTGGAACCAGCGTAACGTAAAATTTATCACAATAGGAAAAGGTTAGTAATCTTTTGTGTTTTTCTCTGAAGAGGGAGAGAGAGCGGGTCAGAAAAAAAACTGACAGGAGGAGGGGAGGGGGCTCGAGGAGTAGGCAATCCTGCACATGCTCAGTAAGCTCAAAAGCTTACTGTAGCTAAGGGAGAGAGTACTGATGCTGTTTGGCTCAGTCAGAGGCTTCACCAATTAAGTGGGGCTGCATATCCCCTGCCTGTCTCCGGAGAAGGTACAGTACAGAGAACAATTCCTGCATCCATGATTCGGAGAAAGGGTTCTCTGCACATAAGAGCTTGAAGCTCAAAAATATGCCATGCCGAGACAATGGTGACCAAAAAGGCAGTCTTGATTATCAGATCCAAAAGAGTAGCATCCTTTAATGGCTCGAATGGGGCTTCCACAAGACCCTGTAGAACGATGTTAAGATTCCATTAATGGAAAGGATGATGCAAGGGAAGCCGCAAACGAAGTGCCCCCTTCAAAAACCAGGTAACATCTGGATGAGCAGTAAGTGAACTAGAACCCCTGTGGGCCCTGAAGCACGAAAGGCCAGTCACCTGAACTTTAAGGGAGGCCACTACTAAACCCTTATCTAAACCTGCCTGAAGAAAAGCCAGGACCACCAAAATGGGAGCCTGCTCAGGCCCCACCTGATCCTTAGCATACCATTGTTGGAAAGCCTTCCAGGCCTTGACATACGAAGCCATAGTTGAGGGTTTCTTGGACTTCAAAAGCGTTTATATGACCACATCTGAATAATCAAGCCTCATCAAGGCGGAGCACTCAAGAGTCATGCTGTAAGACCAAAGCGCTATGGATTCTCCATGACCCTGACTAAGAAGGATGTTATGAAGAGGGAGTTTGAGCATCCTGTCTCGCTAAAGACGAATGAGATCCACATACCATGGGTAATGAGGCCAGGATGTGTCGTTATCTGGCAGAGAACCTGACAAACCAGAGGCCAAGGAGTTCGTGAGCCAGCCAGGACTCAACCAAGGCATCCAGCCCTAAGCTTCGGCACTCTGTTCTTTGACTGAAGAAGTGTGTGACCTTTGAGTTCTCTGCTGAAGCCATCAAGTCCATCTGGGGCTGACCCCAGCGCTGTATGATCAGACAGAACGCTTTCCGTGAGAGGGACCAGTCTCCCAGGTCCAGGACTTGTCGACTGAGGAAGTCTGCCTGTATGATGTCAACTCTGGCCATGTGCACTGCCAAGAGACAGAAAATGTAACTCCACCCAGCGAAACAGCATTCGAGCTTCCTGGCCCAAGGGAGCGCTTCTTGAGCCCCGTTGACAATTTACATAAACCACCACCATGGCATTGTCTGAGAACACTCGCACTGCTTGTCCTTCAAAAGTGGGCTGGAGAGCGAGTAATGCCAGGCAAATCGGCTGAAGCTCCAGACGATTGATCGACCAATGCTCCTGACAAGGAGTCCACTGCTCCTGAATGGAGTGATCCCCGCAATGAGCAACTCAACCCAATAGGCTGGCATCATAAGAGTTATCCACTCTGGGATCCGAAAAAGCTTGCCCTGTTGGAGAGCCCTCCCTGAAGCCACTAGTGCAGACTGCTGCATGATGATTCCATCCAACACAGCAGATGATGTGCGGAGACCAGTGAAAGAGGAGGAACATGTGCGCTCTGGCCCAGGGGCCTGCCTCCAAGGAGGCTGCCATGGACCTTAGTACCTGCAGATAAGGCCAGGCCACGGGGGCTGGAAAGTCCAGGAGATCTCTGATCTGCTGCTGAAGTTTCTGTCTGCCTGGCTCAGGAAGAAACACACAACCCTGCTGGATATCGAAGAGAAGGCCCAGATACTCCGATGTCTGTGATGGCGTCACCTGGCTTTTCCTGAAGTTGACAATCCAACCCAAGCTCTGTAGCAGAAATACCACTGTCTCCACCTCATGTTTGCACTCCTGTTGAGAAAGAGCTCAGTCCAACCAGTTGTCCACGTAAAGATGGATCTGCCTGCAGAGAAAGGCTGCTACAACTACCATCACCTTGGTAAAAGTGCGGGGAGCTGTTGCGAGCCCAAAAGAAAGAGCCGCAAAATGGAAATGTTGTTGCAGAACATGGAAATGCTGTGATGCTCCGGAAATATTGGAATATGGAGGTAAGCCTCCATGAGATCCAAGGACACTAGAAACTCCTCCAGAGAGACAGCAGCAATGACTGTGCGCATGGTTTCCAGTCGGAAATGAGGAATCGCAGGAAGTGATTGACTAATTTGAGATCCAGAATGGGCCTCCAGTCCTCTGAGCCTCTCTTTGGCACGATGAAGTATAATGAGTATCTTCTGAAGCCCGATTCATACTCTGGAACAGGTTATATGGCTTGGATGTCCAAGAGATGCTGTAGGGTAGCGTGGACCTTTGATTTCCGGCTGACCTGCCAGTGAGTCCATAAACAAATCCAGAGGTAGGCAAAAAAAATCTATCTTTTGTCCTTCCCGAATGGTGTCTAGCATCCACTGATCCAAGGATATGCAAGTCCACTTCTGGTAAAACTGAGAAAGTCGGTCCCCAGTATGAGGAAGCCCTGCCTGACTTCTGTTGTCATTGGGGCTTTTTAGGAGTAGGAGCTGTTTGGGATCCAGATACCTGAGGATGTCTGGTATTGGAATTGTTGTAACAGTGATGATATCCCTTGGAATACTGCTGGAAGGATAAGCCTGAGGATCCCTGACAAAGGGAGCGATGAAAATTACTATGGTCCCCTCCCGAAGTCCAGTGAGACTTGTTCACAGGAAACTAAAGGCGGCGGTCCGCAACACTGGCCATGAGGTCATCAAGACCTTTGCCAAAAAGAAGTTGACCCTTGAAAGGAAATCTGCTTAAAGTTTCTTTGGAGGCAGCACACCCAGCCCAATGACAGATCCAAAGAGTCCGGCACGCAGACACTGCGTAAGCTGAGACCTTATTTAGAACTCGAATGAGATCATATAGAACATCCGCTACATAATCCACACCATCTATTACAAGCTGGGGAGAGGCATCCACATTTGCAGGGGGCACACTGCGCAATCTGGTGTGAAAGGCATGTGCCGCAAATGAGGCAGCAGCTGCCGCCTTGATACCAGAAGAAGCCACTTCAAAATGCTTTCTCATAAGAACATAAGAAGTTGCCTCCGCTGAGACAGACCAGAGGTCCATCTCGCCCAGCGGTCTGCTCTCGCGGCGGCCCATCAGGCCCACTGCCTGAACAGTGGTCTCTGACTAATTTTACCATTTACCTCTAATCCTATCCCTATAACCTTACCTCTACTCTTATCTGTACCCCTCAATCCCTTTGTCCTCCAGGTACCTGTCCAGACCTTCTCTGAAGCCCTGTAGCGTGCTTCTGCTTATCACATCCTCCGGTAGCGCGTTCCATGTATCCACCACCCTCTGGGTGAAAAAGAACTTCCTGGCATTTGTTCTAAACCTTTCCCCTTTCAATTTCTCTGAGTGCCCCCTTGTACTTGAGGTTCCCCATAGTTTGAAAAATCTGTCCCTGTCCACTTTTTCTATGCCCTTCATGATCTTGAAGGTTTCTATCATGTCTCCTCTAAGTCGTCGCTTTTCCAGCGAGAAAAGCCCCAGCTTTTTCAGTCTGTCAGTATATGAGAGGTCCCCCATACCCTTTATTAGCTTAGTTGCTCTTCTCTGGACTCTCTCAAGTACCGCCATGTCCTTCTTGAGGTACGCGACCAGTACTGGACATCCACTCTACAATCCAATAGAGGACCACTGCAAAGGGGTCCCAAGGCACTTAAGCCACCAAAAAGGATGAACTTTAAGCAAAAAAAAGAAAAGATGCAGAGCAAATCCAAAAGACCTTTGCACGGATTGCTTGCAGAAATTGAAAACTGCCTCCAAAGCAACCTTCTAACTCTCTCTCTCTCTCTCTCTAAGGTGGGAGGAGCATGTGCTCAGAAAAGTGTTGTGATTTCTGCAACTCCTGGATTACAGAAAGGGATTGAACACCTAGTGTACTGAATCCAGAAGGGATGTAACAGAAGATCATTTTGTGACCACCGTTTTCCAACAGACCCAACACTGTTACCTCTCATACCCTGCATTCCACTAAGGATTAAATCTAAAATAGATCTCCCTCTCATCAGTTCCCAGACCAGTTGCTCTAAGAAGCAGTCATTTATTACGTCTAGGAATTTTACCTCCCTAGCACTCCCTGATATAACATTTATCCAGTCTCTTTCTCTTTCCCCAATCCAGCATCATCCCTTTCTCTTTCTTTTCCCCTCATTATCCAGCATTGCTCCCTTCTTTCCATCAAGCAGCATTGACTCATCTCTTGCTCTTCCCCCTTATCATTCTGTAAAGCCCCTCTATCTCCCTTTCCTCCCCACCAATTGTGGGGGTTTTCCCCCAATTCTTTATTCATTTTAAAAAAATTTACAATAAGTATAATAGCATTTATAACATTTTAAACTCAAATACAACACTTAACATTCTGTTAAAATCCATATCAGAATTTATCCCCCCTCCCCCCTAATCAATAACATTCTTTAAATTCAAGAAAACCTACCATAAACCCCATTCCTATATACTTTATTTAATATTCAAATCAAAAAACCCTTCCCCCCTACATTTTCTCACCAATTGTTTATTGACATTTTCACTGAGCTGCTGCTTTGCCTGCTCTGCACAGTGGTGATAGCATCAACAAACTAAGTGAAGGCAGGCAGATGTGGGTACATTGCCTTGTGTGATTTCTGGGATAGGCAGGACCAGTAGCGTGACACAGAAGGGAATGCCTGCCTTCGGTTAGTTGTTGCTGCTGTCATTGCTGTGCAGAGCGGAGAAAGCAGAAGCTTGACAACCATGTGAGTAAACAAGGAGGGGTGGGGAGGAAAGGGCTGCTGGGTAGGAAGGAGCCATGATGGATTATTGGAGGTGGGGGAAGAGGGGCAAAGAAGATACAGCCATTAATTGCATTAACATTTTTAACACAAAAAAAATTTTAATGTATTAATTGTGTTATTTACATGATAAATGTGCAGCCCTAATTTCATCATTGCCCTTCTTCTGAAAGCATTATGTAGTTTTTTCAGACAACTGGAGGAAGAGCTATGTAGACTGAGTAGGAGATCTGTTCTGTATCCCATATGAGGCTGACAAGCATCACTGCACAAAGTGACAGATTAGGCTTAAAGTGTACAGGTTTATTTGACATATACCTTTTGACAGGGCCAGACCAACAAAGAGGGTTGTGGCAGCCTTGCCTTCAGGCTAGCAGTACACATAAAAATTGTAATAAAATCCAAAAAGAGAAACACCTGCTTACCCAACACAATTAAGTAGCCTAATAGTTACAGCAGTGGGCTAAGAAGTAGAGAAGCCCAGTTCACATCCCATTGCTCCTCCTCCTGATCTTGGACAAGTCACTTAACCCCCAATTGCCTCAGGTACAATCTTAGACTGCATGTATGCCTTCCACCTGAGTAGTAAATTGTTATTTCTTTTTTTTCCCCTGATATCCTGCATAACTCTTCAGTGCTGTATTTCAAATAGGCACAGAAATGTGTTCTATTTTAATATATTTGAAACTTCACCTTTACTTCTGCAGGATTAAGTATCCTTTAAAGCTATGACTGAAGTTCTGCAGGATTAAGTATCCTTTAAAGCTATGACTGAAGTAAATACAATCTCAGCCTGGCCATCAGAAAATGAAACATTCCTGTACCTTCCTATTCCATTCTGCTCAGAGAACACCCAACTCACCTTCCTCCGGGAGAGAGAGAACTCCTTCTCACACAGCTTGCAGTATGATGCTTCCTTGTCTTTCAGCCATACCTGTCCCTAGAATGACAAGAAATGTCATTATTTCAGCATCATGCAATTTATTTCTTTACATTTATTTGAGTGTATGAGGAGCATTCAATAATTTATCTATCTCAGTAGGAAAGAAGAGTTGTCAAAAATTTTTTTTAATATAGTCCCCTGATTGCTCCATACACTTCATCCACTTTTCCTTGAATGCCCTTAACCCCTTTGAAAATAATTCTATTTGATCTTCAAACCAGGATGACACAGCTTCCTTGATATCTTCATCACTTGAAAACCACTGTCCATGGAGACATTTCTCCAAAACTTGGAAAAGGAAATAATCTGAGGGAGCCAGATCAGACTGTAAGGTGGATGGTTCAGCTGCTGAAACCCACATTCTCCGATGGCAGCCTTTGACTGTTGTGACAAGTGTAACGGTGCATTGTCGTGAAGAAGCAGCATGCCTGCTGTGAGTTTTCCTTGTCTTTTCTCCTTGATTGACTCCCGCAAAGTGATCACTGTGTTGGCATAACTTTCCTTGGTTATCAAGTTTTCAAGTTTTATTAAAATTTTGATGTATCGCAATATCATTAATTCAAAGCGATTTACAATTAAAAACAGGGTCTTAATTATTAACTACAACAAAAACACACGAACATGATGTACTGATACATAAGGTATGTAGGGAGAACTACAATAAGCATAGTAAAGGACACATGAAAGGATGGTTGTCTTATGGCATGAACTCCAGAAGCAAAAGTCCTTCAGCATCCCAGAAGACAGTTGCCATGACTTTGCCTGCCGATTTTTCCATCTTGAACTTTTGGGGTGGGGGATGACTTGTGCTTCCACTGCATTGACTCCATTTTGGACTCAGGATCTCTGCGATTGACCCAAGTTTCATCTTCAGTCACCAAATGAATGACAAAAATTCATTTGGTCTTCACAGAGAATCTCCAAATTTTCCTGACAGCACTGGAACCTCGTTGCCTTCTGACATGGAATCAGCATTTTTGGAACCCTTCTTGCACTAAACCTTAGACATGCCTAACTTTTCATTAATTATTCTCCAAACAGTAGCTGCCGAGATGCCCATTTCTTCAGCTATTTAGGAAACCTTAATTCATCTGACAAAATTAAATCCTCAACTTTTTTGCACATTTCTGTGGAAGTTGCTTCCACAGCCCATCCAGTGTGAGGGTCATCTTCAGTGGACTCTCTACCCCACTTAAACTGCTTGACCCAAAATATTACTTTGTAGGATGATAGGATAGACTCACCATATACTGAAGTCATGCATTCATGGATCTCCTTTGGCTTTTTCCCTTCTTTTGTGAGAAATTTTATCACTGAAAAGTACTCCAAATCTAGTAGTTTCTTACTTGATTTGCATGAGGACTCTCCTGACTTCCTGTCTCTTGGAAAGTTAGACTTGAACTGAGCCACAATTGTGCATGAGTAACCTTGAGACATACTATATGAAGATCCCCAATGGGAAAACATATAAATAATATTCAATATCCAATTTTTCCCACTAATATTCAACTGTGAATAAGGAAATAACAATATTATTTAAGAGAGGTAGCCTCAGTCATGGAGCCTACGCGTAGCCATTCAATGACTGGGGAATTCAGCGTAGCTGTGCTTGCTCCTTTAATCTCCAATCATTGGCCTCACTCTCATTATCATTAATCAAACTTACTAAAATTCAAATCCTTATTATTATTTCTTCTTTTATTTTTAATGTATAAACCCTTAAAATAATCTTCATACACTCCCTATCACTTCCTATCATTCATCCTTATTCACATGTTTGAGACTACACTACCTTTATTTTTTATCTTCATATCTTTATAGAATTCTTCATTTCAATGTTATATATTCATTAGATAGTGGCTTATACCAGCCTATATATCAATTAAACAGCACTTGTATTTCATAGCTAATTCAAGCCGACTTATCTTTAAAGCAGCATTCAACTTAAATCAGCACTTGTATTTCACGAATATAGCCAACGTGGCCAGCGTTTCGTGGGCGAAACTTCACGCTCACTGCATCAGGGCCAAATTATTTTGGAAACAAGATGTGCTCAAAGTGCATTTAGTTAGTGGTATCTCGAGACCACTAACTAAATGCACTTTGAGCACATCTTGTTTCCAAAATAATTTGGCCCTGATGCAGTGAGCGTGAAGTTTCGCCCACGAAACGCTGGCCACGTTGGCTATATTCGTGAAATACAAGTGCTGATTTAAGTTGAATGCTGCTTTAAAGATAAGTCGGCTTGAATTAGCTATGAAATACAAGTGCTGTTTAATTGATATATAGGCTGGTATAAGCCACTATCTAATGAATATATAACATTGAAATGAAGAATTCTATAAAGATATGAAGATAAAAAATAAAGATAGTGTAGTCTCAAACATGTGAATAAGGATGAATGATAGGAAGTGATAGGGAGTGTATGAAGATTATTTTAAGGGTTTATACATTAAAAATAAAAGAAGAAATAATAATAAGGATTTGAATTTTAGTAAGTTTGATTAATGATAATGAGAGTGAGGCCAATGATTGGAGATTAAAGGAGCAAGCACAGCTACGCTGAATTCCCCAGTCATTGAATGGCTACGCGTAGGCTCCATGACTGAGGCTACCTCTCTTAAATAATATTGTTATTTCCTTATTCACAGTTGAATATTAGTGGGAAAAATTGGATATTGAATAACCTTGAGACATGTCATAACATGCACAGACTTGTTTCAATACGCTTGCTACTTTCTTTCATACTCAGGTAGATAAATTATTGAACACCCCTCATATTTCTCATTTGCTTTTCCAAAACAATTGCTCAAAGCAAGGTATGATGAAAGAATAAAAGATAAAAAATCAAATTCAAACCAATAAAAAAAATATGCATAGACACATTAAAAATGATGTACACTTAAAAATATTACTAACCTGTAATGCCTTGTTTGCTTCCTTTATATCGTCTATTTTAAGCTTTGATCTAAATAGGAAATTAATCGAGACAAGATACACATTATTTAGATAGCAACTGAGATGAAGAATTTAGCTGACCTACTGACTCAGGATTAAAATCGCACTGCTACATCGAAGGATCTGAGTTTGTTTCTTGGATCAGGTCTTCCACACCCCAGGACAGCTGGGACTAGGGAGGCAGTATTTAGAACCCCTGAGAAGACAGGAATTCATGCTCACGAATAAGGATAATACCTGGTGACCAGCTTTAGAGTTAATGATACAGAGCTCTGGAAGGAGTCCTGTTACATAGCTCCTGGCCACTGAACTGATGCAGCACTGACCAGAGTACAAATAGTGAGAGGCTCTATTAGAATAGGGGGAAAAATCCCCAGGTAATTCTGAATAGAACCTCACAATACCATTAATGTAAGAACATAAGAATAGTCTTACTGGATCAGACCCCAGTATCCCGTCTTCACAGAGGCCAATCCAAGGAAGGGAAATGGAAGGGGAGGACAGAGATGGAAGAAGGATGGTTACCATGGAGAAATAAGAAAACGACAAATGGGCAAGAGACCTTGGCAAACAAGTTATCATAAGACATTTGTCGCAGAGCCTGGTACCAACATGATTTGAATAATGAATAGACAACAAAAGATAGAAAAAATAATTTTATTTTCTGTTTTGTGATTACAATGTGTCAGATTTGAAATTTGTATCCTACCAGAGCTGGTATTAGACCTTGAATGTGAGCTAGGATTTAACAGAGAGAGGAAAAGTCTTTTTTGTTTGTACCACAGTGCCAGTGTGGGTAGGAGAAGGCAAAGGGGGTGGAGTGGGTAAAAAGGCTATAAAATAAACCCACCAGGATGTTTGGTAAGAACACCCAATTGGGCAGGAAAATCAAATTGAAAAATAGATTTCAATAGGCTGAATCAAATTGAATTGAAATATTTTTCCTGAATCAGGCACTACTTCACATATAAAAACCCCCACTATACATAGCCAAGTCACACGATACTACCACATCTGCTCTGATCTAAGAGACAGAGATAAACACCTAAAGACCCTGACTGAATCCTTCAAACAAAAAAGATACAACCCTAAAATTGTCTCCAAGAATATTGCCTCATCCCTCAAAATACCCAGAGAAAACTTACTACACTACAAGGACAAGAAAACTACAGACAGGACCCCCCTTGGTAGTGACATACAATCCAGAGCTAGAAAAACTAAGAAAATTATGAGATCTACAACCACTACTCCAGGAAGATGAATTACTAAAAGAAATATTCCCAGGTCCACCTGTGCTGGCCTTCTGTCAGCCACCTAATTTCAAACAAAAATTGGTAAAAAGCAAGCTCCTCCTCACACAAATCCACAAAGAGAATGGCACACATCCTTGCGGTGTGGCAAACTGCAAACTGTGCAAGCACATCTCAAAGGATCCCATGATCACTCATGGGAAAAACATTCAGCATAAAGGGATCCTTCACATGTTCATCTTCTAATGTGGTATACATCATTCAGTAGGGGGATATTAGAAAGAAGTTATATCAGATGGAACAGCGCTGGATTTTTTCCTCTGGGGATGATCTAGCCTCAGGGTTTGAAAAAAAAGAATTGAGCAGTAAGCATTTTTTAAAAATTTTCTGTGGTTATTTTGTTTTTTTAGTTTTTGATTATTGTGCTTGAGTTAGGGTTAGCTTTTTTGAATTTTTTGAGATCTGTGCACTGACAAGCGAGGCTGACCGTAAATGACATCATTTTGACATTATGAGCGTCGGTGGGGTTTTAATTGTCGTGGATATGGACGCAGAATTAATTGAAGACATAGAGAATATCACTCTACGAGGAGAAGCTGTACTGCTAGGGGACTTCAATATGCCTGATGCAGACTGGAACTCATTTTCAGCGACAACCAGTGGTAGCAGGAGGCTCTTAACCTCCATAAAGGGAGCACGTCTCAAACAAATGGTAATGGAGCCCACTAGGGCCCAGGCGATCCTCGACCTGGTACTCACCAACGGGGAGTCTCAGTAGGTCTCAGTAGGAGATACGCTAGCCTCCAGCGACCACAAAAGTATGGTTCAACCTTAGGAAAGGCTTCCCTAGATCAAACACGAAAACAAAGGTACTCAATTTCCGGGGCACAGACTTCACACGCATGGGAGATTTCGTCCATCAGACGCTGCAGGACCAAGCGGACACCGATGATGTAGAAGCTAAGTGGTTAACACTGAAATCAACCATACATGAAGCAACTAGCTGCTTCATAAAATCAGTAAATAAACGACAAAGACACAATAAACCCCAATGGTTCACCACGGAGATCTCGCACCTCATTAAGGAGAAGAAAAAAGCATTTCTCTCCTACAAGCGCACGGAGAAAAGAGAGGCAAAAGTAGAATATAGGACCAGGTCTACAGCGGTCAAAATGGCAGTTAGGGAGGCAAAACTTCGAGTGGAAGAAATTCTGGCAAAAAACATTAAAAAGGGGGACAAATCCTTCTTCAGGTATATTAGTGACAGAAAAAGGAACACAGGCGGGATAGTACGCCTTAGAAGACCGGACGGAAGTTACGTGGAAGCAGATTCCGATAAAGCCGAACTACTGAATGAATACTTCTGCTCAGTCTTCACCTGTGAGGCACCGGGACACGGTACCCAGTTGAAGGCAACACAAAGCACAGAAGACCCGTTTCAGAATTTTGAGTTCACACCAGGTGAAGTTTACAGTGAACTGGCAAGACTCAAGGTGAACAAAGCCATGGGACCAAACAATTTGCACCCAAGAATGCTCAGAGAATTGAGCGATGTCCTGGCGAAACCATTGGCTGAGCTATTCAATCTCTCCCTAAGTAAGGGGAAAGTTCCCCTGGACTGGAAATTAGCTAATGTCGTTCCTCTGCATAAAAAGGGTTGCAGGGCAGAGGCTGCGAATTATAGACCGGTGAGTCTCACATCAATAGTGTGCAAACTCATTGAAACACTAATTAAAAGCAAATTGGACACGATCTTGAATGAAGGGAATCTTCGGGATCCCAGTCAGCATGGATTCACCAAGGGTAGGTCATGCCAATCCAATCTCATCAGCTTCTTTGACTGGGTAACAAGAAAGTTGGACTTGGGAGAGTATTTGGACGTCGTGTACCTGGACTTCAGGAAAGCTTTTGACAGTGTCCCACACCGCAGGCTGCTAAGCAAGATGGAATCGATGGGGTTAGGAGAGACACTAACTGCATGGGTCAATGATTGGCTGAGTGGCAGACTTCAGAGGGTGGTGGTTAATGGTACCCTCTCTAAAACATCGGAGGTGACCAGTGGCGTGCCGCAAGGCTCGGTCCTGGGTCCACTCCTTTTCAACATATTCATAGGGGATCTGACTCAAGGGCTTCAAGGTAAAATAACACTATTCGCCGATGACGCCAAACTATGTAATATAGTAAGTGAATGCAGTTTACAGAATTATATGGCGCAGGACCTGCTTACATTGGAAAGTTGGTCCTCAACCTGGCAGCTAGGCTTCAATGCTAAGAAATGTAAGGTCATGCACCTCGGAAGCGGAAATCCATGCAGGACGTACTTCTTGAACGGAGAAACTTTAACTAGGACTTCAGCAGAACGAGATTTAGGAGTAATCATCAGTGCAGACATGAAAACTGCCAATCAAGTGGAGAAGGCTTCATCTAAGGCAAGGCAGATATTGGGTTGTATCAATAGAAGTTTCGTCAGCCGAAAGCCTGAAGTCATAATGCCGTTGTACAGGGCCATGGTGAGACCTCATCTGGAGTACTGTGTGCAATTCTGGAGGCCACATTACAGTAAAGATGTGCGCAGAATTGAATCGGTTCAACGGACGGCCACCAGGATGATCTCGGGGCTCAAGGGTCTCTCGTACGAAGAGAGACTGAACAAATTGCAGCTCTACACTCTTGAGGAACGTAGGAAGAGGGGAGACATGATCGAAACATTTAAGTACCTCACGGGATGTGTCGAAGTGGAAGATGATATTTTCTTTCTCAAGGGACCCTCGGCCACAAGAGGGCACCCGCTCAAACTCAGGGGCGGAAAATTTCATGGCGACACCAGAAAGTATTTCTTCACAGAGAGAGTGGTTGATCATTGGAACAAGCTTCCAGTGCAGGTGATCGAGGCAGACAGCGTGCCAGACTTTAAGAATAAATGGGATACCCATGTGGGATCCCTACGAGGGTCAAGATAAGGAAATTGGGTCATTAGGGCATAGACAGGGGGTGGGTAAGCAGAGTGGGCAGACTTGATGGGCTGTAGCCCTTTTCTGCCGTCATCTTCTATGTTTCTATGTTTCTATGATCTGTATTCAGTTGCTTCAGTACTGCCTGCTAAGTGGCTGTGCACTTCAAGGATTTTCCATTTATTCCCTGATCAGCCAATTGGTTGGCGAAACAAGGTTGCTTGTTGGGAGGTTTGGGAGATGTGACAGCGTTGGAACTCAAGTCGTCCCTTTCCAGCTAAGTCCTTGAGCATGCTCCTAGACAGCAGTTCTCATTTCTAAATCTAAGCTGTTTGTGAGGAAGTTTTTTTTGCCTATGACAGTATTCAAAGCAGTTTATCTTGTACCTTTTGGTGTATATACTGCTACTTTAAATCTGAGACTTTTTTCTCCCTCATATATTGGGTGCATGCTGGGTTTGAAGTGGGATGCCCCGAAGTGGCCATGACTATACAACAATTTTTGTGGTTATATGTAAAAATATTTGTTGTTGTTGTCCTTACTGCAGTTCCTGGAGGAAAAGTCCATAGTCTGCTTTTGAGATGGACATAGAGAAAGCCACTATTTGCCCTGGGTTCAATAGCATGAAATGTTGTTACTATTTAGATACTTGTAACCTGGGTTGGCTACTTTTGGAAACAGGACACTGGGCTAGATGGACCATTGTTCTGACCTAGTATGGCTATTCTTATATTCTGTTATGTTAGTAAAAGATAAAGTAGACTCCTACTTTCCTTTATAGAATCGAATCCCCATAAGCACCCTCTAGGCACCTAAATATAGGTGCACTGTTATAGAATTGCCCTCAACATGGTAGGCATGCCACAATTCCCTCTTGGCAACATACTGGGGGAGGAGGTGCACAATTTTACAAAATAACTCATATAACTGTAAATTGCTTTGAAACTTTTACCTATGGTACAAATTCTCAAATGGAAGTATGCACATACTTTCTGTTTGAAATTGTCTGGGAAAAAAGATATGCTCCTCCTTTTTCTTTCAAAATAACGTGTAGTTTAGAAAAAAGCAAACTTCCCTGAATTAACTCCGCTTTCAAGCCTACCTACTGTTTCCACTGGCAAAATTGCATGGGCTGCTGAGTCACATAAATTCCTTTACCAGCAGAAAGGGTGAGCAATTTTTGGATAACATCTGACCCAGGTAAATTGCTTTTGAAAACTGCTCTTCCTAGGTTTAAGAGGTTATTTGGCATGCCCTTAGAAAGCACATGACAGACTTACTCGCTTAGCTTATTAGCAAGGTCCTGGAGGGCTTGCTCTTGTTCATTACAGATCTTTTTCATTTGCTTGTTTTCATCCTGTAATTTAAGAAACTCCTGAAAAATATGAAATAGAGGTTTTTAAGTTTTTAAGAAATTCTGTTAATAGAATGGAAGATTAAGTTCTTACTTTGATAATCTTATTTCTGTTAGAAGACATACGGCTAGATTCACTAATTCACTAAGGACACCGATCGTGTCTGACCAGTTTGCAATTCCAACCTGATTCACTAACTTTACTCTCGATCCAATCCGCGCATGCAAATGAGGGGGAACGGCATGCAAAGTAGGAAGGACGCAATTCACAAAACAATTTCAGTTACACTGACAGGGCTGCCCGATCAAAAAACAAGCAACTACTGAGGACCAGTCGCTTGTGCAAAAACCCCTGCTCTCTGCCACGACTCTCCTGCTCACCCCCGCAGTGCGAGCCAATGGTTTTAACCCACAGGTTTAAAGTGGGTTAAAACCACGGGCTCGCGAAGTAAAAAAAGTTTCCAGCTCTGCCGGGCATGGAGGACCAGCGCATGTGCAGACCATCTACAGGCAAAGAAGATGGTCTGCGCATGCGTCAGGATCACTCTCTAGCAATCCGTGTGGTCGGGGGGGCATTTCTCCGATCGTCCTCATTTGAATAAGGACCTGTTGTGGATCAGTTGGCCTGCTACAGATCACACATGGATCAGACACGATCGGACACGTTCGTGCAGGTTAGTGAATCTGCCCCATAGTAGTCTGTAATCTTGGTGAATCACTTCTTGTCGAGAGATGCTTGCAGAAGAATGTAAATCACATCTTTCAGCTCCTCATCCTTCACCAGTGGAGTATAGCGCCCTCTTCAGTTTATACCAAAAGCAGTTGAGCTCCACTATGAGAAAAGAAATCAAAAAGAGGAGCACAGGGAACTTCCCTGAGAAGTAAGATGAAAAATGTAGAAGATAGGAAGTGAGGTATACAGGAAAACTCCACACGATACAAAAACCTCACTTATCAGGATTGAAGATCAACAATCAATCAAAATCATAAATGGTGAAAAATAGATGATAAACCAATATAATGTCATTCTTTATTTCCTTTATTATATTGTAGTGTGCTTGCCCCAATGCTTCTATGCCCGACGGGACCCGTTTTGTCACAACGGCTTTTTCAAGGGTTCCAGCTGGGAGCACTATATAACATAAATTCAAAAAGAACTTTAATGTACAAATTTTCAATTAATCTATGAATACACAACATCCTAAAAACTGCTTTAACTTATTATTTTCATCAGTAATTAAAAAAAAACTAATATTTATTTAACATCATCAACTATATTGTCCTATGATAAAAACCAAAACGTCATCTATACAACACTATTAATAAATTCATGAAAAACCTCATCTATTATCTAAAATTGAATACATTCTAAATCCAGCCTATCAATCACAGAGGACATTTTTATCATATAGAACTCACAATGTTCAAATAGGAAAACCTTACAGTAATGAAAAATACATAATTTATAACAATTCATAATTAATAGTGTTGTATAGATGACGTTTTGGGTATTATCATAGGACAATATAGTTGATGATGTTAAATAAATATTAGTTTTTAAAAAATTACTGATGAAAATAATAAGTTAAAGCACAGTTTTTAGGATGTTGTGTATTCATAGATTAATTGAAAATTTGTACATTAAAGTTCTTTTTGAATTTATGTTATATAGTGCTCCCAGCTGGAACCCTTGAAAAAGCCCGTTGTGGCAAAACGGGTCCCGTCGGGCATAGAAGCATTGGGGCAAACACACTACAATATAATAAAGGAAATAAAGAATGACATTATATTGGTTTATCGTCTATTTTTCACCATTTATGATTTTGATTGATTGTTGATCTTCAATCCTGATAAGTGAGGTTTTTGTATCGTATGGAACTTCCCTGAGAACACAATACACTTCTGCTCTGCTCTGTAACTCATGAAAAAGATTAAAAATTAGCATGAACTTAAAACATAGGTGTACCACTACTACTAATTTCTATAGCACTACTAGACATATTCAGTGCTGTACATCAAAACATAGAAGAGACAATTCCTGCTCAAAAGAGCTTACAATCAAACAAACTGGACAAGAAGGTACATCAATCCATGGTGCTCAGGTGGGAGAATTACAGATATTAGTGCTTAGAAGGTGGGTTGGTACCAACAAACCAACCTGCTGTGCACAACTTGCCCTAACACACAGGGGCTACTAAACTCAACAAATTCATTACTTTATTTGCAATTTATCTGTACATGTTCATCCAACTAACGGTCTGAGACAAATTCCAGTTTTGGACTAGAGATTTGTCCAAGGCGCATTGAAAACTGAAAGAGTGGGCTGTACAGACTCATATGTCTTTAATAGAAAGAAGATTATCAAGGTAAGAACCTAATTTTCCATTCTGTTTCAAAAACATAGGAGTATGTACTCTAGGTGATTTACCAAAGCAGTACCAGATGTTGTGGGAGCGCAGTTGTTGCTGTGGGTCTTCTTGGAGGCAGTGCTGCCATGAGACCCCAAGGTCTGATGGCGTCTGGATCCTTGATAAGATCTCTGAGCAGAGGAGTTTGTGTAGTAATTGAGGGTACATCATGAGGGACAAAAATTTTCTCTGCCTTCCCAGTGGGTCAGTGAGGTCTGCTGTCTGGTAGATTGATGATCCACCACACTAGCCATAAGGTTGTCTAGGTCTTTTCTGAATAGCATTTGCCCCTTAAAGGACAGTCTGCTTAAAGTGGCCTTGGAGGCTGAATTGCCCGGTCTACAGCATTTGGTCGGCAGAAACAACATATGCCGATATCTTGCTCATGACTCTAATGATGTCATATAGAGCATCCACCACATAATCCACCCCCTCTAGCACCAGCTGGGGGCATAACTCCTCTTCTGCCATGGGCATCTGCCGCTGCAGCCTAGATCCCCAAGGCCATTGCTTCAAGTTGTTTCTTAAGGACCACGTCCACTTTGCAATCTTCTGCATCCTTTAACATCAAGCCACTCTCACTAGAGAGCGAGGTACGTTTGGTTACTTGAGCTCCCATGAAATCAACCTTTGGTTAGCTAGCTAAACAGTTGCTGAAACTCAGAAGCCATAGAGTAAAGTCTGAACATAGTTTCGATCACCCTTAGGGATCCCTCCAGAGACTCCCATTGCTCTGTGACTAGCAAGGTGATGTTTTGGATGTGTAGGAAAAAAGACTATGCAATCATATGTTGATAGCTGTTGACCTTCCAGCTTCAACTCCCTGTATGCATCTGTAGTAACATGTGGTACAGAAGCAGATTTAAAGAGCCAGCACACAGAAGGAACTTTTCCTTGACCAAGAGCCGCTATCACCTCTTGACTCCTGCTTTCTGCAAGGGAACCGGAATTCCCTAGTGAGGAAGCAGTGCCTTGGGACAGTAAAGGCATGGAGTCTGACCTTCAATCCTACCAGTCCTGTTCATCTGGGTCACACAGGCTAGTTGCTGGGTCCAACTATGGGGAGGTCTCCTGGAGCAGGATCATTCCCTGGTCCACAGCCGATATGCTTATAGGCAATGCAGCACATCCCGGCCTGTGAGATAATTTTATTGCAGGATCTTAACAAAATCTGGGTACACCACTGGATCAGAGGACCTATGGACCCATGTAGGATCTTGGACTTGCTTCTCTTGAGCTCCGCAGTGTCCATACATTTGCATTTCAAGCCATCACTGATTGTGGGCTCTGGGAGGGCTTTCTTCCCTGCCAATCGGTACCCTGTTGTTCCCCAGCCCAAGGTGTCCACCCCTCCCTCGTATATCCCGCAGTACACAGACAATCCTCAGTCCACCATCCAGCACAAAATTGGCATGATATAGGGGTTGAACAGCCTAAGGAGTCCATCCCAGTCAATTCTGAACCAAATTGAGGGGTTTTAAGGCAGCTACAGGGTTTAGGAAAAAAATAGTTTAAAATCCAAGATGGCCACTACCAGCAATTTCATGCCAAAAGCAGCCCATGGGGGCTCCCCTGAAGTTCAAAAAAATTCAAGGAAGGGGGTTCTGGAGGAGGGGACCTTATCTCTGGCCCCAAAAACCCTGAAAAATTAAATTTTCAGACCCCTCAATTTTCCTCATAAGGAATAATGGACTGTATTCACTGTACTGTGCTGGTGCCTGCCTGTTTCAGCTTTCCTGCAGCTTGACTATCCCAGAAGTGATCCAAAACTGGAGATCTTTGAGCTGCCAGTCAGTCCAGCACTGACTGTGAACTCAATCCCCACGAATCCTTGCAGCGCAATGGGGGGGGGGAAATAAAAACAGAGCCAGTTCCCTGAAACCCCAAGGGATTAATATAGGGTGCTCACAAACTGCACTCAAACTTGTAATAAATCAGAAGGTACGATAGCTCCCAGGGGAATGAACCCCGAGCTTTGAGCATACACAAAGTAGGCCAGCTCAGCAGATACACCCAGGGGCTGCCCTGAGAGCTGCAGACCATCCTTTTGGTGTCTGTGTCCTCTCCCAGGCAGAGTTGAACCACGTGGGGGGCCTCTGGCCACCAGCGCCTCACAAATCAGATGAAAAAAATCCAGAAAGAAAAACGAAACAGAACAGATCAGAACACATCTCAACTCACTTGTAGAAGAAAAAACTGAAGAGGGTGCTATACTCCACTGGTGAAGGAGCTGAAAGATATGATTAACATCCATCTGCAAGCAACTCACAACCAGTGAGTGATTCACCTAGAGTATAGTCTCCTATGTCTTTGCAACAGAACTTGTTTTAAATATGTGTTTGATGGCATGAGAAAAACAGTTTTAAACAAGTTTGTGTAAGCATGCTAAATTTTGTTTATCTGTGTTTGGAAAAAAAAAAATGGTTTAGGAAGTGCTTAGTTAAAAATGTGGAATGCATGCTCACTATATTATTTATCAAGTGCTTGCTTATTCAACATTATTTAGTATCTGGTTTCCAGCCCATTGTTCTAACCATGAGGCTACCCCCACTACGCCAACAAATTCTTATATACATTCTCATATTCATGGAAGAAATCAAGAGATTTACCTGATAATTTTCTTTCCTTTAGTTTTTCAGATTATTCCAGAACTTGTATGAACGCTATGTACATTCACTAGCAAGTAGATATATAGAATACATAATTGTGCTGTGTTCCATAAATCCTATGTGCAGCTCTTACAATTTAGTATTTAGAGGAAGGGGAATGGGGACTTGTATACCGCCTTTTTGTGGCTTTGACATTCAAAGCGGTGGGCACTGGAGGATTAAGTGACTTGCCCAGGATCACAAGGAGCAGCACTGGGATTTGATCTCACAACCTCTGGTATAGTGGCAGCACCCAGTGAGCCGTACCTTCCCCCGTTTAGATAACAAGCAGTGGAAAGAACAAAGCCAAACAATATAACAACTTGCATCTTTTTGCAGCATACCATATATACTCGAATATAAATTGAGATTTTTGGGCCAAACAAATGGGGGGGGTTCGGTTTATAATTGGGTCATCACCCACCTGCCCCCCTCCCAGACTTGTTGCAGGCCTCCGCCAGCCTGCCGTATGGCCTGGTGGAGTTGGAAGAGACAGGAGGGATCTCTCTCATCTCCTGTCCCGGCCAACTCTGCCAATTTTTTTACCTCCCTCCCACCTCTCCTCACAAATCTTTTTGAATCCTTGGTGGTCCAGCGGAGTACCATGCAGGAGCAAGCTTTCCGTGCTCCTGCCCTGCGCTCCTCCCTAAATGGCCACCTTGAGTTCTCGCAGCCTAGCAGTGTACCGGGCATGAGCGACCTTTCCTTGCTCCTGCCCGGTGCTGAGTCACTCACTGAATGGCTGCCCCAAGTTCTCGCGGGAATCACCTAGTTTCCAAATAAGAGTTAACAGTGTGCTGCAACAGCAAGTGACACGAGCTAAGATACAGAGCACATTGTAGAAGGTGTCCACCATATATGCCAGCCATAAGACATAAGAGACATAAGATCAGGTATCTTCCTCTAATTACAGAGGAAAACCTTTGATGCCACTTATAGCAAGCTCTGGCCACAAAAGAATTGCAAATAGTTGACTAAAGGCCAAGAGAGGGTACCTCAATGGATTACTTTAGCACACTCTATTTTACAGTCCTGCAGATCAATGCTCCTTCTAAGGATTTTCTGGGTGCGTTCACATTTTTTTTTCATGTAAGCAACAAGTTCTAAAAAACAAATTTCCAGATTTGTAAGTATTTTTGTGAGCAACCATGCACAATCTGTGAGTGATGCTCCTAGAATATATGAGCAATTGCTCAAGCACTCTACTTAGAACATAGCGAGATCTTTAAGCGCGAGTCCCCCCTTCATAGGGAGAGTAGTCGATTTTGTCACTGTTGTAATCAGGGAATCAACCCAGGATAGCTGAAGCTTCTCCTTTTCCTCAAGCACTAAGGATGGAGGCGAGCCATAGCTCTGCCCACCTTAAGCTCTGTATCTGGAGAGTGCCACTCAGCTGAAATTAACAGCAGGATTCATAGAGAATGTTTTTGATGGGCTCCTGAGCCTTCGCATAATAGCGGGTCCCAGGGATACAGCAGATGGGACCAAAGAATCAGCAATAATGAGGACCTCCAAGATGTAGAAATTAGATTAGTCAGATTCTACTTATGAAATAAGTGAAGTACTATTGGGTTATCTTCCTCAGAAAGAATCTCACCTTCCAAAGGCTTGCACAGAGAAGGTATCTGAGAAGCCACCAAAGCCTTATCAGAAAAGACTGGTGAATGTAAGGACTCAGAGTTTGCAACTTCAGTGGTGTCCAAATGGACCCAATTAGATACAGAAGAGTCAGCAGGAAAAAACACTGTAGAAATGTAATCTGTATCTGGCTGTCCCTGCTTTAACAAATATGACCGATACCTCAACAGTTCAAATTTCAAAGAGAACACTGAGTGACGGGTTAGAGCAGGACCAGAGAAAGACACAGGCTGTGAAATGGCATTTGCAGCCAGTGTGGAAACAGCAGGAGGCACCACTGCAGGGTCTGACTGAGCTCTCAAAATGGCTATGGTTCTGCAGTTTCTGGAGGAAACCCACAGGTAGAAAGAGCAGGGGAAACTTGCTCCAGGTCAGGACCGACATTGGGGGGGGAAATAAAAGCTTCTGAAGTGCCCTCCTCAGGATTAACTAATGACTTCAGGAGTCCTTGACAACATTTACATATACTGTGCTTACCTGACAAAAAACAGCGGGCCCTGCAGTGGAAACACCACTTCACCACCTCAATAGGAGCCACCATGCACAGGGAACTGTATCAGCTCAATACCATTTCACACAAATGCTGGTGCTGAGGCTGACATGTGGCAGAGGCAGGAAACCTAAACCTCCAGGTGGAGAATGGAGGAAGGAACACAAAGAAAGGTCCTGTTGTGCTGAATAGCAAAGAACTCAAAACAAGTCAAACTTACTCCTACCAATTTACCCCGTCCTCACATCTGAACCCATTCAGAGAGCTACTAGTAGGCATATGCCTCTCTGACAAAGGCAGTAGCTGTGCTCTTGTATTCTTTTATTTTAAAGAATACTTGTATCTCTTCCTTGCTGCTTTTTTTCCCCTAAGAGTGATGACAGCTAAGCCAAATGGTGAGTGCTGAGTGGAGAGGAGACTGTGACCTAGAGACCTCTAGATATGACACCTAGTAAAGTAGAATACTCCCTTGCTCAACTGGGAGCCAGCTGACCAACTGGACCAATGGCTAATGACCAGAACTTAAACCAGGAGCTGCGGAGCACATTCATGTCCACCTGCTGGACATAGAAAATTCTGAATTGTAGGAGCTGTAGACAGGATTTACAGAGCAAAGCACAATTCTGCATTCTCTACCGCTACCTACTGGTCAATAAGGAAACCACAAACATGTCTTGTAAAAAAAAACAAAACCAAAACCAAAACAGTAACCCCTGTAGACAAACTCTTCAAATATTGTTTCACACATCACATTATGTAAAGCACACATTTCATATAATTGTTGAAACAGACAGGATCCAAGACAGTACTCTCAAGATCACTGTCCCTCTCCCAAGTCCTTCTTCTAAGCCCTATCCAATGTGGAAGACTGTAGAAGTGCTTTTTTTGTTGGTTTAGAACACTGTCTCTCAAACTGTGTGCCAAGGCACAATGGTGTGCCCCGAAAAGATTTCGGGTGTCCACCTGAAATTCCAGAAATTTACTTTATTTTTAAAAATTCCCTTCAAAAGTATACACTGGAATAGATGACATGTACGTCGCATACGCAGGAGTCTGTCAATGTTATGAGCGTCTGTGTGCATAAGGATACAACTGTTGTTCCAATTACCTATGCATAGCTTAAAGAACTTTAAATAAATAAATCTCAAATAAATTTTTTGTTGGTTTTGCAATTTTATAATTTCAGTTATAATGTGCTGCAAAAAACATTTGCTCCATTTAGTGTGCCAGAGCAAAAAAAGTTTGAAAAACACTGGTTTAGAATGTCATTGCATTAACGTGCAAATGTGTAAGAGGCAGAGGATACTGACATGTGCACATGTATGAGGAAGAAGACACCGCCACCATAATTGTATGCGGCAAATGAATAGGCCACTGAAGATTTGTATGGTATGTTTATAGAATGGAAATGTCTCAAAGCCTTTTATAAAATAACATGAAAAGTGGTATGGATTCATATCGGGAGAGGTGGCCATATGAATAGATAATCTCATCAAAGATAAGTAAATTAAAAATATGCAAGATATGTAAGAACTGGATAAAAGAAAAAATGAAAAAAAAAAAAAATACTGGGCTCAATGACAAATTTGGCTAAAAACTATGAGGGCAAGAAAATTTCTGCTCAGACAGCCATTTGAGGATCCATTTAAAATTTTTTCTAAAGACTGGTATAGTTTGGTATTTGTTGGATGAACTACGATTTGAACTAGTTGGATAATTATTAAATACCACATTTTTGCAGGCTTTATTGCATCTAAGTGTCATTATTGATCATAAATGTAATTACCATAATCAAATCAGTGCGGTAGTCAGAAGCTGTTTTTGCAGGTTGCGGATGATTAGATCACTGGCTAACTTTCTTGACCCATCTTCTTTAAATACCCTAATACGCTCTCTGATCATATCGAGAATTGACTACTGCAATTCACTATACAAGCAAATTACGCTTAAAGAACTAAGACGCCTTCAAATTATACAAAATACTGCAATAAAAATCATTAATAAAAAGAAGAAATTTGATCACGTCATACCACTCTTAAAGAACGCCCACTGGCTCACCATAAACCATAGAATAACTTATAAAATAGCCTTAATAACCTTTAAAGTCAAAATGTTCAAAGCCCCTCTATTCCTCGAAAGAATACTTACTCGTTAAGTGCCCTCGAGAACATTAAGATCAGAGGATAAACATCTTCTTTTAGTTCCCTCCTTAGAATTATTAATACCTGGCGGGACACTATTTGCTCGGTGACAGCCCCTCAAACTTGCTCATTACCAATTTAAGTAAGAAAGGAAACCAACCTTGACAGATTTAAAGGAAAACTAAAATGTTTTCTTTTCAAGGATGCATTTGATTCATAAAAGGTGTGAGACCATTAATTTTAGATATGACCTATCCCATTGTTATTTTCAAGTTTCAAGTTTAATGATTTTTTTTTTTTTTGATTAATCGCTTAATCATAATTCAAAGCGATGTACAATTTAAGATACATTCAGAGGGAAACAATACAATACAAACTTTAAAAAAGATTAAACATATAATACAAATCAAACTTGAATAATAACATAATATTAGAAATAGTTCAACATATTCGTAACAAAAGGTAAAAAGGGGAAGTGAAATACAATTCATGATAGAAAAGTAGAACAAACATGTCTCTTTTCTTTACATTTTGTAGTTCCTCCCACTACCCTAAACATTTCATGTTATAATTCATTTGTCTATTGTTGAGTCTTTTGTCCACCAAAAAATATTGTTTTGTCATATTCTATTTTTATCACAGTGGACAACTCAATGAAGCACAGTGCGCAGCAGCCTCTAAGAAGGCGAATAGAATGCTGGGTACTATTAAGAAAGGTATTACAACCAGAACAAAAGAAGTTATCCTGCTGTTGTATCGGGCGATGGTGTGCCCGCATCTGGAGTACTGTATCCAATATTGGTCACCATACCTTAAGAAGGATATGGCGATACTCGAGAGGGTTCAGAAAAGAGTGACATAATTGATAAAAGGTATGGAAAACCTTTCATATGCTGAAAGATTAGAGAAATTGGGGCTCTTTTCCCTGGAGAAGCGGAGACTTAGGGACATGATAGAGACTTACAAGATCATGAAGGGCATGGAGAAAGTGGAGAGGGACAGATTTTTCAAACGTTCGAAAACTACAAGAACGAGAGGGCATTCAGAAAAATTAAGAGGCGACAGATTCAGAATCAATGCTAGGAAGTTCTTCTTCACCCAAAGGGTGGTGGACACCTGGAATGCGCTTCCAGAGGGTGTGATAGGACAGAGTACGGTTTTGGGGTTCAAGAAGGGATTAGATAATTTCCTGAAGGAAAAGGGGATAGAAGGGTATAGATAGAGGATTACTATACAGGTCTTGGACCTGATGGGCTGCCGCATGAGTGGACTGCTGGGCTTGATGGACCTCTGGTCTGACCCAGCAGAGGCACTGCTTATGTTCTTAATTTGTACATCACTTTGAAATCTATGCCATAATAACAAGTTTTAATAAACCTGAAACTTCAAGCACATCCTTTCACATTGCTTTCTGAAGATCCTTACTGACTCAGATGACAGAGAGTTCTAAACACCTCTGCATTCTGCTCCTTTGACTTCCTCACCGAGTGTACTAGCTCTTTACTTCTTCCCTGTGCACTATCAAACTAACCCAAGTAACCAAACTCTAATCTATCACTTTAACTGTTTATATTCATTTTCTATCAGCATGCATCTTGGTGAACATCTACTGTATTTTCACCCATATACTGCGCACCCGTGTAAAACGCGCACACGGGTATATCGCGCGGGGAACACAAATTTATGTTTAAAAAATTTAATATAGCGCGCACACGCGTATACCGCGCATGCTAAAACCTCCTCCCGCCTACTCCGAACCGGCATCCTCCCCCCCGCTCGCTTACCCGAGAGAGTATTTTTTTTTTTCATTCGAATCCGGCATTCCCCCTGCGAACCGGCATCCTCCCCCCCCCCCCCGCTCGCATCACCCCCCCTCCCCCGCGATCCTACATCCCCCCCAGCACCGCAAAACATCTCTTACCCAATTGGGCACCGGCACCAGCACCAATGCACAGGATTGCATTGGTGCCAGTGCCCGAAGATCCTCCCTCGTTGGGTTGGGTTGGGCTGGGCTGGGCTGGGCGGTGCGGTGCAAGAGAGATCCTCCTTCTTCCTGCGCCGGGCTGGACTAGGCTTTGAGCATTTGCGCATGTTCAAAGCCTTCTGGTCTCGCTCTCTCAGAGATACAGTGGCACAATGCTCATCCCGTTTCAGGAATTTGCAAGTCCTTCTCTTAATAAGTTTATGTTTAGAGGAACTGTTCTTATGTTCTTTTATTCTAATTGTGGTATGCATCCTGTCTAATTTTCTGTTTTCCCTCAACCCATAAGACAAGCATTCCTAGACGTTCCTCCTTTTCTTCTTACAAGAGGGGATATATATAGAGAGAGTACACAGTACTGCTTTTAATCATGAGATGTAGCATCTCAACACTGCCAGTTACAGCAGGTTTGCATAGGACAGTACAATACATTACAATGTAATCTTTATTTGGGTAACTATGATGTTTTAATATTAAATGAGTTTGAATGGGGGAAAACAAAAGGCTTTAGGAGACATTAGAGTTCTTTGGGTATATAACTTGTTGCTAGCACCATGCCAGCTTCCCTTACTGTCAAACTTGCAGCCCTTTTTGCAAACTGGAACAAGCACAAACAACATCCACGCAGGTGCCATAAGGTGGTAAAAGGGGCCAAAAGAGACTACGAGGAAAAAATAGCCAAGAAGGCGAAGAACTTCAAGCCGTTCTTTCAATATATTAAGGGGAAATGACCCTTGAAGGAAGTGGTGGGACCGTTGGATGACCATGGAATAAAGGGAGCGCTAAAGGAGGACAAAGCAATCGTCGACAAACTGAACACATTTTTTGTGTCTGTATTTACCGAAGAAGATTTACACAGCATACCGGAACCCATCAGGCTATATACCGGAAACGAAGACGGAAAGCTGACAGGATTGACAGTCAGTCTAGAGGAGGTGTGTAGGAGATTGATAGGCTTAAAAGCAATATATCCCCGGGACCGGATGGCATCCATACGAGGGTCATCAAGGAACTGAAAGGGACCATAGCTGAACTGCTTTAACTAATAGCCAATCTGTCGATCAAATCGGGAAAGATTCCGGAAGACTGGAAGGTGGCGAATCTTACGCTGATCTTCAAGAAAGGTTTGAGGGGAGATCCAGGAAACTACAGACCGGTGATTCTAACCTCGGTACCGGGAAAGATAGTAGAGTCGCTGATAAAGGACTGCATAATTGATCACCTTGACGGATATGATCTGATGAGGACCAGTCAGCATGGTTTTAGCAAAGGCAGATTGTGTTTGACGAATTTGCTGCACTTCTTTGAGGGAGTAAACAGACAGATAGACAAGGGCAACCCGGTCGACATTGTATATCTGGATTTTCAGAATGCGTTTGACAAGGTTCCGCATGAACGACTACTTCGGAAAATTGCGAGCCATGGAATCGAGGATGAAATACTCACGTGGATTAAAAACTGGCTGGAGCATAGGAAACAGAGAGTAGAGGTAAATGGACAATACTCGGACTGGAAGAGCATCACCAGTGGGGTGCCACAGGGCTCGGTGCTTGGACCCGTGCTCTTCAACATCTTTATAAACAATCTGAACATTGGTATGATGAGTGAGGTGATTAAATTTGCAGACGATATAAAGTTATTCAGAGTAGTGAAGACACAGGGGGATTGCGAAGATCTGCAACATGACATAATCAGGCTCGAGGAATGGGCATCAACATGGCAGATGAGGTTTAACGTGGATAAGTGTAAAGTGATGCATGTAGGTAACAAAAATCTCATGCACGAATACAGGATGTCCAGAGCGGTACTTGGAGAGATCTCCCAGGAAAGAGACTTGGGAGTTATGATAAACAAGTCGATGAAGCTGTCCACGCAATGTGTGGCGGCGGCGGCGAAAAGGGCGAACAGAATGCTAGGAATGATAAAGAAGGAGATCACGAACAGATCGGTAGTAGGTTATCATGCCGCTGTACCGGGCCATGGTGTGCCCTCATCTTGAGTACTGCGTCCAGCACTGGTCGCCGAACATGAAGAAGGACACAGTACTAATCGAAAGGGTCCAGAGAAGAGCGACTAAGATGATTAAGGGGCTGGAGGAGTTGCCGTACAGTGAAAGATTAGAGAAACTGGGCCTTTTCTCCCTTGAACAGAGGAGACTGGGAGGGGACATGATTGAAACATTCAAGGTACTGAAGGGAATAAACTTAGTAGATAAGGACAGGTTGTTCACCCTCTCCAAGGTAGGGAGAATGAGAGGGCACTCTTTAAAATTGAAAGGCGATAGATTCCATATGAACATAAGGAAGTTCTTCTTCACCCAGAGAGTGGTAGAAAACTGGAACGCTCTTCCGGAGTCTGTCATAGGGGAAAACACCCTCCAGGGATTCAAGACAAAGTTAGACAAGTTCATAATGAACAAGGACGTATGCTGGTAGGACTAGTCTCAGTTAGGGTGCTAGTCTTTGACAAGAGGGTTGCCGCGTGAGCGGACTGCTGGGCATGATGGACCACTAGTCTGATCCAGCAGCTGCAATTCTTATGTTCTTAGGTTCCTAGTTGAACACACAAACTGCACCTAACATTTGGTGAGAGTTTCTGATTATATCTCTTCGAATGTCTTAGCTCCCTTTTAAAATGCAGTGACATATACTATTTACCCATTATGCACTAACCCATTATACACTGTTGGTATCTCGATAAAGGTTTGTTTATTTCAAGCACCATGTATTATTTTGTTTGTTTTTAGTAAAGTGTGTTATAAACAAAAAAAAAATAAGAACCAGGTTTTGTACAGCCCTCCCACAACTCCGCGGGAGGGGGGACAATTCTTCCATAAATTGGTAGACTCCTCTGTACACATTTTTTAATATTTAGGTTTTATCTTCTTCACTCTAGTATGTTTCCATGTAACCTATATGTTAACATGTTTTAATCTATGGCATTACCATATGCCACTGTGGTAACAATTTCCTTAAGTTGCCAAACACAACTCAGTCAATATATTAGAACTTAGCTTATTTGAATTACAGCATATGTTTTAATTTTTGTTTTCTTCCTTTGTATTCACTTTTTCAGTGCTGTACCTATTCTGTTAATAATGTTACTCAGTGTGTTCATTATTCAAAGCAAATTAAATAATATGTTACACATATTAATTCCTTATTAATTGTGGATCACTTCATAAAGACATCTGCCATATTAGATGATGCTATTTGCCATATGTAAATCTACGTTTACACCTTTTTGACTTAAATTTCTTGTGGTGTTATAATCACATTCTTTCCAGTGTTGCAGTTTTGCTATTCATAATTTATTTGCACAATTATGGACTGAGGCTAATTACTGAAAGTCCTATTCAAGGTATCATTTGTCTAATACTTATTGAAGGCCTCCGTTTGCATGGGATTCAGATGATGGATGTGTTCCCTTACATAGGAAGGACCATGCCACCAGAGAAGAAACTTGCTAAGTGCTTGGGTACCCTAAACTTACCAGTAAAGACGTATTAACTGTTGCTACCAAGATAACAAAATTATGACGACAGAATGACCTTTATAGTTTATTTTGATTTTTCATACCTGTGGACTTGTTGATTTGCACTTTAACCTTTTTATGGACTTATGCAGTGTTAGTTTATGTATATTACCATGTGTTTGCAATAATATGATAGCAACAGACCTATTGCAAGATTCATGTGCTTTGCCTGATTGCATCTTTTAGGGAAAAAGACTTGTTATGCATTTTCATCCTGTTTGGACTCCCGCATTTGCACCCTGATTATCTCTCACCTCAACAGATTCTTTCCAACCCTTTCTTGCTGCTACGCTGAAATGAAGTGCAGTGGAGTAACAATACCAGCGATACATATGGCTTCATGACTTTAACCCAACCGCCAGGGATGGAGGTTTCTAAATTGAACAGTGCAATATGAAATATGATAGCATAAGAGGATCTAATGTGTTTACCTGGACTTCCATCTTGACCTGTGAGCATGGCCTGATAATGCTTGCTGTCAACCAGGTCTGCACTGATCTCAGTTCTTTTGGAAAGACCAGGAAATAATCTAACTTTCAGTTAAAAAGTTTTCTGGCTAACTATTTCTATGCTCAATGTTCTTATATTTGTTTTCTTTTGCTTTCATGTATTTTTGTCATACGCATGATTTGTCCTGAATCCTCATGAAGCTGGTATCATATTAGATTAGGGGTAGTAGCGACAATTGTCTTCTTCATTTTACTAAGCTTGATTCCTGAGTAATGAGCTTTCCTCCTTTCTTCCTCCTGAACATGGACGACTTTGTGGGAACAACAATAAACCTTATCTATGCCTTGATCTAGATTGGTGAAGTCTCCTTAGGCTTCAAGAGGGGAATGAGGGAGAATCAGGAGTAAGACCTTCATGAAAATATAGGTGAAAACCCCTAGGAGACTCCCAGAGGATATTTTTAAGAGAGACATTGTGCTATTGAATGCAGGTTTCTGAATAATGAAAGAATCATCTCTCTCCCTGTCAGCAGAAACAATATGCTTATGTAAAAGGTTCATCTTTGCTCTAGTAGCTAGAAAATATTTGCTGACTGTAACTATATTGGTATATTTCGGAACATTCCAAGAAGACAAACCCAAACAAGATGTCCTACCAAGAGTTATCTGCACTGCTGACAAAGCGACAATGAAGCTCAGGAAGGAGGGGGGCCTACTCTCATAAATTATTGAACTTAGTATTAGGAATGCATTGTCAAGGGAAATAGAGAGGTCAGATTTGACACTAGGTGATATCATGCTTCAATATGGCTCCCTGATATGCAGATATGTTAGATGTCTCAACCCAATAGAAAGTGAGTACACTTCCCCCTCCCCATTCGCGGTTTCGGCAATCGCGATTTCACATATTCGCAATTTTTTGGGGAGGGGGAAAAAAGAAAAAAAAACATCGTTAAGTCTTCCCCCTGGCATCCCGGCCTTACCTGGTGGCCTAGCAGGCTTTCGAGCCAGGAGTGATCTTCCTACGTTCCTGCCCCATGCAGATCGCCATTAGGAAATAGCTGTTGGGAGTTCCTGTCATAGTTTCGAGAGACTATGGGAACTCATAGCGGACATTTCCTAATGGCGATCTGCACGGGGCAGGAGCGTAGGAAGATTGCTCCTGCCCCGAAAGCCCGCTAGACCACCAGGTAAGGCCGGGAAGGTGGGAGGGAGGCGGGGGTGGGTCAGAGCCAGATATTCGCGGTTTTTTGCCATTTGCAGTCCAGCTGTGTCCCTATCCCCCGCGAATCCGGAGGGAGAAGGGTTTGTAATCTGTAACTAGGTAGTACTCTAGGCTACTGAACTAAAGTATATAAGTAGCACACTGGATGGCTTAAGCTTTAGGATGGATCCATATCAGAAGCCGGCTACTCTATATGTTATCCATTGGCTCAATTTGCAGTACTGTTGCTCCACATTAGCTGACTTTTGTCTATTACTAATAAACCTATATTATATTAAGCAATTGGGGAGTCGTAGCAAGGTCATTATTCTGAAAAGGTTAGCAGCGCCTTTTCAGTATCAGGCTTCATTGTCAAGAGAAAGGGTCGAGAAAGAGGAGCCAAATATGCTTAGTTTAGATGCCATTCAGTAAGTAATATGTCCATACCATATAGCCAATATTGCGAATATTTTTATCATGTTCATGCCAATTCTTTATGTATTACTCATTTTTACATTTTTTAATGCAAATTCATGATAATAAACATATTCACTAAAGTATGGTAACCTGCAGTAAATTAACCACAGATAATATGCCCATTAATCACCATCAGCCCATTATATTTAACAATGCATGTTAACCTGTGTAAAAGTTAAAATAACGCAAGATAATTTAGCATGGGTGACTGTGCTTTAATGGATAGTACTTCAGAAATGTTTTGCATGTGTTTTATCACTTGGGCCCCTAAGACCTCTATTATGCAAAGTACCTAGGCTGCATGAATGGCCAAATATCTGGAGATATTCAACCTATGGTATGTTTACTCTTACTGCCAAAAAGATATTCTAGATGGCTCTGAGGATATGTATTTATATCCACTGGAGATTTATTCCTCTGAATAGGTTTTTGCATAAAGTTTGTAAAATAAAGCCCAAAATCTTTGGGTCCCATAGTGTATGCTCTTGGCTCTACTAAGATATACAAAATTGAAAATACATATATTTTAGAGAATGTTCTTTATATGAAACTTTAAAAATTGCACTTCAACATTTGTGGACAATGAAGAAAATTAGATATTTCAATCACTGAAGAACGGTCATGTTATTTTAATATTTACATTTTTTAGGCCATTGATCTGTTGTGTTTCTGTCCTAAGATGAGCCACAGACTCTCTCTCCTTCTGCAAATCATCCTGCACAGCCTGTCTCCACTCCTTTTCAATCTTCAAATCTGTCTCCAGTTCAGCTCTGCAATTGCAAATAAAACACAGTCCTGAACCTTGGGAAATGGTTGTTGTTTGTTTTGCTTATTTTTAGAAATCTCTGTGATTGATTAAATGTGTTCTATTGTGCTTCACAATGCTCCTGAAAAGAAACCTTGTTTTGGTGTAGATCATTTACAAATTACCAAATATTACATAAAAGTCTTAGCCTTTCTACTTGGAAAGTAGTGCAATGACAAAGAAAAAATACCCCAGCTTGAGGACCAGAAGATTGACCTTAGAATCAAATCTAAATATTCTGTATGGCATTGTCACTGGGTCAGCAGACCAGCAGTATTAAGTGAGTCAAAAGGTTGTGTTATTTGCCACATAACTTATTTTTGACTGGTCATTCACATCTTAGAGCTACATGAAGCCTCTGACAGAATTAAAGTACTGTAACATGATTTTGTGGTGCAGGCAGTAAGAGATAAAATTACAGTAGCCATCTGTGGTAAATCTAATTCCTTCAACACTCTTTCAGTTCTACCAATTAATTTTCTTACTGTTTCTTGCAAGAGCCAAGCCATTTTGACATATATGGAACTTGGAATATCAATCAAACTGTAGTAGATGATAGTAAAGACCAGTTGATTCATTCCATCCTCCCAGTTTTTCCTGTTCACACTGCAAGGAAATATTTTAGTTTCCAGTCACAGAAGCTTAACTGCTTGTAAGATATCATTCTTTATCGAGTCAGGTTTTGTTTGCTTTCTTCTTAGATAAATGAGCCATAAAGGATTCCACACCCAGTCCAATACCTAACCTTTTCTTCCTCAATTATCCACTTCTGTACTTTTGCTCACTAGGAAACTGATTGGAATCCCTGGGAATCAAAAGCTACAGCTACACAGGTGACATTATAGTCCGTCTCCCAATCCCCTTACTACCCTCTAAAGAGACCAGCCAAATTGACGAGGTTATCACCGTAATGGAACAATGAATGACATATCACAAACTGAAACAACAACATGATCATTTTTCTGTTCCATTTATCTGAGCCCACAAACGTTATTGTATGAAGCATTCACAGTTCCGTGGAACAAAGAACTGTTGTATACTTTCCAGTGTTTTCCTTAATGCTGAGAATATGCACAGACAGGACTTATGTAAGTTTCATTGCCTTACGCTGGACCAGGCAGATATAGTGTCCCTAGCTTCTTGCCCTATCAACACTTCAGTTGATATCCTTTGGACAACATCCAACATTTTAACTAATAGACAGACGATCTTTGGTTAACAATTTTAAATTGTTTTATAAAATTTTGCTAACGTAAATTTTTGCTTTGTAAACCGTTTGAAGATATTGGATGATACGGTAAATAAAAACAACAGTGTTATGGTATGTCATGCCATGTTATCCAACACTTTTGATACAACATGTAAACCACATCCAAACCAACCTGAAAAGTCCATCTCTGATAGCATAGAATTTGAATGGTACAAGGGGGTGCTAAAAAGTTCATCCCAATCAACTTCCTAAATTCTAAACGTTATTTTGCCACCGTAGCTGAAAAAAATGTTATTTTATTTTGCAAAGTGCCAATTTGTAGAATCGTAATGCTATGTTTTGACATTGTTTCAGATCATTGATTGAACCATGTCAATGAAAACTGTGGAATTTTCAAGTGTGGAACTCCATATTCCTGCAGAAGAAAACACCAAAGGAAATCCATGAATGTATGATGCAAGCACCGAGTGACATCATTTTATAAAAAGTCAAAGAACAAAAAATAACCCAAGTCCTCAGTGAATCCAATGAAGTTAAGCACAAAACTGCGAAGGTGATGTTTGTGATGCCAGTGTTTATTCAATTAATCAAATGATGTAGAATCACATTAGAATCCACTTATGGTTCACCATCTTTCTGGGTGACATTGCATTAGTTAATGGCCGCTGGCTTCACCAGTTTGTGGTTTTTTGCCACTCCTTTGTTCTATATCCATTTGATCTACAATAACCAACACTTCCATAATTGGGATTAATGATATGCAAAGACCAATAAAATTACATCTTTAATTTGTCTTCCATAGCGCGTTACTGAGTATACTACTATTTGATGGTTAACAATAGCCTTGACAATGCATAAGCTACCCAGTATGGTACTTCAAAAGACTATCTTGCACATAAAAGCTTGGAACATACCCTACTGGTATGGTACCATACTTCCATTATCAGGGCGTCATTATACATAAGGAACATCATCACATAAGGTACTGGAAGTTCATCAGTTTGGATGATTTACTGGCACCTTGTGACACAGGCATACAAACTTTGAGCTCCATATTGGTAATAATCGCCCATCATATACAGTAGAGTAGGGGTGCCCAATAGGTCAATTGCGATCGACCGCCAAGGCAAAGTGAGTCGATCGCGGAGCCCATCCTGAGCTCCATGATAGACTCACTTTGCCTTGGCGATCTACCAGGCCTATCAGCCTTCCTCTCCCCGATGTCAATTCTGCCGTCAGAGAGGAACTTCAGGCCAGCCAATCGCTGCCTGGCTGGGCCAGAACTTCCTCTCCGACGGCAGAATTGACGTCAGGGAGAGGAATGCTGGTCGGCCTGACGAAGGGAAGCAGGGAGAGCTTGGGGCGAAGGCGGCGGCTTGGGGGCCTGTTCCCCGATGGTGGCAGCAGTGGCTTGGTGGAGGGCAGGGAGAGAGAAAGAAGGGAAACAGAAAAAAAGAAAGGGGGCATGAAGAGAGAAAAAAAGAAAGGGAGGCAGGGAGAGAGGAAGACAAAGTTGGGGGAGGGAATGAGGTCTGGAGGAGAGGAAGCATATTGGCTGAAAGAAGGGAAGAAAGATTGGATGCACAGTTAGAAGAAGAAAGTGCAACCAGAGACTCATGAAATCACCAGACAACAAAGGTAGGAAAAATGATTTTATTTTCAATTGTGATCAAAATGTGTCTGAATTTATATCTGCTGTCTATATTTTGCACTATGGCCCCCCTTTTACTAAACCACAATAGCGTTTTTTAACGCAGGGAGCCTATGAGCATTGAGAGCAGCGCTGGGCATTCAGCGCAGCTCCCTGCGCTAAAAACTGCTATAAGGGAGGGGGGTATATTTGTCTATTTTTGTATGGTTGTTACTGAGGTGACAGTGAATAGAGTCATCTGCCTTGACCTCTTTGAAAAAAACCCGGAATAGGAATGATAATTAACATTTTCTAAGCGTACAGTATGCTTTGTGTTTTTTTTTAAATTTTATTGTTGATAGATCATTTTGACTTGGTCATTTTAAAAGTAGCTCAAAAAGTATGGGTACCCCTGCAGTAGAGTATACCAGTTTTTAAAGTTGGATTACCAGTACTGTAATTATTTTCACAGAAGGCAGACCTTTTGTAGTATTGCAAATATTTTGCAAACCAGATTTTGGATACTGGTAAATTATTGGTAGGTACCATAGTCTATATATTGATGCTACCAGTAATCAAATTTTTTACGGGCTGTTGTTCCAAATAGAGAACCCTGAGTCACTCTGCAGTGTGTGGTCCAGACTGAGGAGAGTTTGTCATTTTGGCACACTTAAGGCCTCTTTTACAAAGCTGCGCTAGCGGATGCCGTGCGGCAATAGCCCCGAAGCCCTTTAAATCTCTATGGGCTTCGGGGCCGTTTGTGCAGCGCAGCTGCTAGTGCAGCTTTGTAAAAGAGGCCGTTAGTATGAGCGGCAGGTTAGGAATTCTAAAAGCCAGTTTATGTAGGTGGGGGGATTTTACACTTCAACTTGAAACATCTGGCAGATGGATGTCCTGAGCAATGAGTCCTCCATGCAGATAACTCAAGGTCTTGAAAGATCTGATATATTGGTAGAGCAATAATTTATTTGGATACACAATAAGACTGAAGAATGGATTGGAAATCCCTTCTATTACTAGAAGTATGCAAGGAAGAAAATACAGTAATAGATCTTTGGAAATTGTTTTAGAAATTTGGGATAAGAATACTCTTCCATTTGTTCTTTCCTAATGCAAAGGTGATGACTAAGGAACACAGCTACCAAAGGAACAAGATCCAAGTAGCAGGAGCATACAAGACTGAGGGGAGATAGGAGTTGGTCCCCATAGTTGGAGAAGAAAAATGGTCCTAGGGATCAATCCTCTTTCGTATAGGTAACTCAGGCGAAAACAAACGTCCCACTGTATGGCTGAATCTGAGGAAAAGCTAAAGCGGCAAGGGCTCTTCAGCTTAGAGAAGAGACGTCTCAGGGTGATATGATAGAGGTCCATAAAATACTGAGTGGAAAGGGTAGATGTGAATTATTTGTTCACTCTTTCCAAAAATACTAGCATTAGGGGGCATGCAATGAAGATACTAAGTAGTAGATTTTTTTTTAAAAACCCCCAGAGAAAATATTTCTTCACACAACATGTAATTAAAACTCTGGAATTCATTTCCAGAGAATGTGGTGAAATCAGTTAGCTTAACAGGGTTTAAAAAAGGTTTGGATAATTTCTTTAAAGAAAAGTCCATTGTCCATTATTGAGATGGTTTGGGGGAATGTGCTGCTTATTCATAGGATAAGCAGCATGAAATCTGTTTTGCTACTTGGGATCTAGCAAGGTACTTGGGACCTGGGATGGCCACTGTTGAAAACAGGATACTGGGCTTGATAGACCTTTGGTCTGTCCCGGTATGGCAATTCTTATGTTAGGTGGCTGAATTTGGGTAGGCTTATTTGCAGTAGCGGTGGAAGAGTCTTGAAGAATGGCAGAAGGGTCCTGAATAAACCACATTAGAAACTGAATTAAATCTGTTTGGTCTAGTGCAGTGTTTCTCAACTCGCGGTATGCGTATTCTTGGGGGTATGCGGCATGGCTGTCTTGGAGAATATTCCCTGCCTGCCCATCAAAGCTGTGCTGCTGCCACCGGGGATCCCTCCTTGCTGCCTGCCCCACCCGCTGAAGCCACTGTCGGCATTCCTGCCCCCCCTCCCTGCCTCCCAAAGCTGATCCACAGTGCTTCCCTCTGATGTCAGACTGTTGAGGAATTTCTGAAACTTACAGGTGCGATGGATAAGGTGTCACAGAAAATTGAGATTAAGAATGAATCAATATAAGGTGTATATTAAAGATTTGGGACTCAGATGGATCTATAATGACACAGTCTGAGGCAATTGTAATTAAGGATTGGAAGGTTTAAATTGCTGATGCTACATTTTAGCTAATGCTAAGGAAGTTTAAAAGTTTGACTTGTGACTTCTAAGACATAAGTAAATCCATATACCATTGTTTAAATAATCTTGGAAAAGAAAGATAAAGATTTTGGAGGAAACAGGAAAACTGTCTTTATATATACACTTACACATAATTATGTGAATGCATTGTGAAAGCCACTGTTTCTTATAGATAACGAACACACAAAAAGTTAATTAAGAGTTTATACAGATGTTAGGAAGTCTGTTTTTATAACCCAGGAAGTAGAATCTTTCCACTGACATAATGTATGGCTGAAGGTTATAAATGTCAGTTGTTATATGGAGAAAAGGAGTAACATTGACATCTATCTATATATATAAAATCGGAGGTATGTATGTGTGTATGTGCTGCGATCACGCAAAAACGGCTTGACCGATTTGAACGAAACTTGGTATGCAGATCCCTTACTACCTGGGGTGATATGTTCTGGGGGTCTCGTGGCCCACCTGCACACGTGGGCGGAGCTACAAACAGAACATCAGATTTCACCCATTCATGTCAATGGAAAAAATGTAAAAAGCTGCCATTCTCACAGTAATTCAAAAACAGCTTGACCGATTTGAACGAAACTTGGTATGCAGATCCCTCACTACCTGGGGTGATATGTTCTGGGGGTCTCGCAGCCCACCTGCACACGTGGGCGGAGCTACAAACAGATAATCAGATTTCACCCATTCATGTCAATGGAAAAAATGTAAAAAGCTGCCATTCTCACTGTAATTCAAAAACGGCCTGACCGATTTGAACGAAACTTGGTATGCAGATCCCTCACTACCTGGGGTGATATGTTCTGGGGGTCTCGTGGCCCACCTGCACACATGGGCGGAGCTACAAACAGAAAATCAGATTTCACCCATTCATGTCAATGGAAAAAATGTAAAAAGCTGCCATTCTCACTGAAATTCAAAAACGGCTTGACCGATTTGAACGAAACTTGGTATGCAGATCCCTCACTACCTGGGGTGATATGTTCTGGGGGTCTCGCGGCCCACAACTCTATGTTGCTTGCTCAAGGGTGGGTTCACCCAATAACTTATATGTTCTTGCTCCAGGAGGTGAAACTAAAATTGTTGTTTATAATCACGTTTTGCGTTAGTTGTATTGTATTCATTTTGTCAAATTTTTCACATTATAATTTGAATATTGTATTTTTTATTAAGCTGTAAAAAAATAATTTCATTCACCACTATAAAGTATCTTTATTTGAATCCATTTACAGTGTTATTGCTATAATTAAATACCCGTGCAACGCCGGGGCATCAGCTATATATATATAAAATCGGATGTATGTATGTATGTTCCAGCATAACTCCGAAACGCATGGACAGATTTCAACCAAACTTGGGATACATATCAATTGCTATCTGGGAAAAAAATACTGTGGGGGTGGGAAGGGGATGACATGTAAATACTCATCGAAAAAGACAGATATTGCTTTGACCAATGGTGTGAAGCTTGGGGAATGATATCACACAGTCAGAATGATGTCACAGTCAACAGTATATAAGGAAGTGCCGCTGTGGAGTGGTGTGGTGAAGCCGAAACTGAAATTTTGTGTGATGTTATTCCTCAAGTGAATGTTCCTGAAGGGAATTTATATCCGGGCCACGCCGGGTGATCAGCTAGTTGGATATAATGAACAATTACTAGTCTATCTTTTCCATTGGAAATTTATCTTTAGTTCAGACTATCAAGGGTTAATTTGGATAATTATTTGGGGGAAAAATACGTTTTTGTAAATGAACTAGGCTCCTCAGGATATACGTATTTAGGAAGTTTACACGTCAGAGTATTGTATGTTAATGTCAGAGAAAGGATAAAATGTATAGCTTTGACTAGATTCTGTTGAAGAGATTTGAATAGGAGAAGTAATGCGAGTTTCATATCTCTTCCAATTGAACACATAACTACTTTATAATTTGATATTTACTTTGCCTTTATTATAATAAATCTCGAAGATTTTGTTTAAAATCTGTAGTGTTTTGTGTCCAATTTTTACACACCAGGACGAGAAACTCTTCTCTTACAGCTTAAGAGAGGAATTTTCATCCTGTGGAACTTCTCCTGAACCTGTATCCAGGTAAATTAGCAGCCTCCTGGATATAGCTCGTGTCAGAGGAAAGCATTCCAGGTTAGCGGGGAGGGGAGGTAGGGGAGGGAGGAGGTCCCCAGTTACATGCTGCACGTGGCTGATCCGGAAACCTTCTCTCTGATGTCAGAGCTGAAGGCCTGTGGGTCAGCCACATGCAGCGTGTGAATCACTGCCTGTGAATCACTGCCTGTGCGTCCCCCCCAACAAGCCGCTGAAGGCAGATAGCACGAGTGCGGCTTGAACAAGTAAGGGGACGCAATTATGGGACAATGACTGGAAGGCAGGGAGGGGACATGAACTCAACTCAGAAGGGAGGGAGGTGGCATGAACATGGGACCCAGAAGGGAGGGAGGAAGGGGGCATTAACTTGGGACATAGAAGGGAGGGAATAGAAAGGGAGAATTGTTGAACATGGGTGTGTGAGTGAGAGGGAGAGATGGTGGTATATGGGGAAAGGAAGAAAGAGGAAAATTGGGCATAGAGAGAGAGAGGTAGAGATGCATGGGGAAGAGAAGGATGAGAGGGAGAAATGTTAAATATGGTGGTGGAGAAGGAACAAAGGGACAGATTGAAGGGGTTGCAAGGAGGAGGGAGAGATGTGGCATGGTGCTAGAGAGGGGTGATAGAAGAAATGGGCACAGGGCTGGTGGGCAGTGGTGAAAAATGCTGCAAATGATCCGGGGGATGAGAGAGGGAGAAATATTGGACTCAAGGAGGGACAGAGAGATGTTGGTTGGGGAAGGGAATGAGGTCTGGAGGAGAGGAAGCGTGGAGGCAGAAATAAATATTGGATGCACAGTCAGAAGGAAGTGCAACCAGAAACTCATGAAATTACCAGCCAACAAAGGTAGGAAAAATGATTTTATTTTCAATTTAGTGATTGAAATGTGTCTGTTTTGAAAATTTATATCTGCTGTCTATATTTTGCACTATATTTTTCTATAGTTGTTACTGAGATGACATTGCATATTTTAAAGTCATCTGCCTTGACTTCTTTGAAAAAAAACAACTCCCGAATATAAATGATAATTAACATTTTCTTCGCATATAGTGTACTTTTTTTTTTAATTTTGTGGTTACCATTATGTATTAATAAGATTAAACTGTGTGTATATAAAAATGGATGGAAGAAATTGCATTACAGTTAGTACTATTATTATGGGTGGAGCCTGGGAGGGGGTACTCGGTTGATATTTGTTAGACTTAGGGGGTACTTAGCTTGAAAAAGTTGAGAAACACAGGTCTAGTGTAGTGTTTTATCATCAGTATGTTGCAAGGATGATTTTGGTGAAATCATCAAAGTACCTGAAGTATCTTTTTTGGCTGTTTAGCTGGCTTGCTGGTTTGACCAGCAGGCTCAGGAATATTGTGCTGTTTCTTGCTCTCAGGTTAAAGAGAGGACTCACTCAGAGCTTTCTTGTTCTCTTGCTTTTTCCCTTGCAAACAGCTCTCTCCATGACTGTATGCCTGATGCAGGGCAACCTTGCGGGAAGCTGATTTAATTTTTCTTTCACTTTTACTTCAGGCATGGTAGCTGCCTTTGATCTGGCTTTGTGGATAGAAGAAAGATATTTCAGTAAAGCTAGAGAAGTTGGAGAGGTGATAGAACAGCGATTCTGGTTCTGAAAAGCAGGTGCTTTGTGAGAGTCTCTGCCACTATCAGAAGAGGAACTACTTCCAATCACTACTATTACTGTTTATCATTTCTATGGCGCTGAAAGGCATATGCAGTGCTGTACATTTAACAAGTAATAGACAGTCCCTGTTCAGAAGAGCTTACAATCTAATTTGGATAGATAGGACATATAGAGTTGAGGAGTTTCTTGCAGTGAGAATGATAGGATGTACATAGGTGAGTGAGAGTTAGGAGTTGAAATCACAAAGCAGAAGCCTCTGTTTAAGACGTTTCCCTTGAAAAGGCCTATGCTGGGCTCTGCAGAGTATTTGTGGCTGAAGAAACAAGTTTTATTGGCACTGTAGCCATAAAGAGAAAATCGCTGTGAGAAGAAGTGCTGGCACTGTAGAGCTGTGCCAGTTTTCTAAGGTTCACTCTTAATTTTTACTGCATGTTTTGATTTTCCAATTTCTTCTCCAATTTTAAAAAATGTAGCCCTGATGCTAGAGTGAATTTGGAGGAAGGAGAAGAGGGCTGCATCCAGTTTGGCTTGGTAGATGAAGAAGACTGAAAGCTGATATGTCACAAAGGCAAATGCAAGTATCCCCATGCAGATGGGAGCAAGCCTTAAAAAAAGGCTTTTAGTTGGAGGAGGAGGACTCCAAGAACTTTTGCTTCATCACTTGATGTCAACATTAACTGTGCCTGTATTGCCCCATTTGTCTATGGAGAAATTATAGCATTCTACAATTTATGCACATTTCTATGTGCTTCAACCCATGCACACACCCACTAGTGAAGTTTGTGCCATCAAAACATTAGTGCACTATTCAGTATTCTATAATGGGCCTCTTACTTGCAGGGCTGCTTCAGCTATTGGACCAGGCGAGGATCTGGCCCAGGGCACTGGAGATATGGAAAGCCAAAATCCCCAGCTTCTGAGCTCACCTGGTGAAAAGCTATCTCCTCTTCTCTCTCCAGCCCTAAGTCCAGCATTGCTCTCTCTCCTCTCTCCCAGCTTTCTAAACATTATCTTGATTGCCAGTAGCAACAGCATTCACAGCAGAAGGCTTTTGGTCAGCCCTGGGTCTTCCCTATGCCTCTGATGCAATTTTCTATTGGTGGGATGCAGCAGCGGGACGATCTAGGGCTGACCGAAAGAAGCCTGCTGTGCATGCTATTGCTACCGGCAAGCAAGGCAATGTTCAGAAGGCCGCAGGGGGAGGGAGGAGGGAGGGAGAAAGGACAGAGAGCAATGCCAGACTAAGGACTGGAGAGAAAAAGCTTAAGTTTTGTGGAAAGGAGCAACACTGGGGGGCGCCACCATTGAAGTTGGCTTAGGGAGTTGTAACCCTTTGAGCCGGACCTTACTGGCATAAATGACTAGAATACCTCTTTTTAGTGTGTTCTTGTTGCCTAAAACTAGGCAATTCTGCCAAAAAACCGTGTACAGGCTAGAAAAGAGTTTAGTAAAGTGGTCCATGGTGCACCAACACTGGCACTGTTAGTTCAATATACAGGGGGCAATTCTCAAAAAGGAATTTCAATGGGCAAAACCTGTTTTGAAAACTGCCCTCCTGCCTCTGTAGGGAAAAGGGACAAAGCCAGGGTAGGCTGGCTAAAAAACATTCTGGTCTTTTACTTTGAAATCCTGGTACCTTATTTATCCCACATATACCTGAAAACAAGAGGTCAGTCAACTAGCCAGTTGATTATTAAAGGGAAACTGCAGGGTGTTTCCCTTTAAAAACTGGTTTGTACCCTGGGATGCTGAAAATCAGCCTCATAATGACAAACACCTGGATAAAACCAATCCAATGTAGTCTGCAAAACAGACAAATAACAGTGGTCTACTCACAGTTGCTCCTCCTTTTGGGAAATTTTTTTCTGCAGGCTCTCAGACTTACTCAAAGACTCCTGTTTAAATTCCTTTTCTTCTTTGAGCGCTGCCTGGTGGGCCTTCTCCGATATCTGCAATCTGGTGTAATTCAAATCAACTTTGGGTAAAACTGAGGCTAGAACTAGGGGTTGCAGGATGAAAGAAACAAACCAAAGGGGGAAATAAAAGGTGGGAGGGAACAGAGCAATTCTTAAAAAATAAAAACAAAATTAAAAACCAGAACAAAACAAAACAAAGCTTGGGGAAAGTAGTTTAAAAACAAGAGAGAGCCACACATATAATTTGAAAAAAAAAATGCTGTTTTCCCAATATCAGATGATACTCCAGAAGATAAGTTTTAAATTAGCTTTTATTTTTCTGTTCATGACTGACAAATTAAAACAATAGGTGTCAAATTAATTTTCTCCTGAATGTAAGTTTGAATAGTTCAATGACCTAATGTCTATCTTATAAGATGTGCTAAAATGGTTCAGATGTTAACAGAACAATGTCAAGCATGACAGCCATTTTGTTTATTTCAGCAAAATTTATCCAGACTTTTTCTAGTCTGTGTTACCACATTGTACACACACTACTATCACTGGTTTTAAACGCTGGAAGGGAAGTTATGGTCAGAAAGATATATCTTTGACAAGCTTGTATTGATGTGGGAAATCGGAACTGGCGCATTTCACAAATGACATGGCAATAGTCCTTGTTTGGTTTAACAGATCTTTGTCACTTTGATTATGTAAATGGACAAAAACAACAACAAGAGCAAGGAATGATAAAAGGTAATAAAAAGGCAAAGTAAATTGGGATAAAAAGGAACAAAAATGAGAAATAAAAAGGACAGAAAGGAAGAAGAGGAAAAAGGATGTCAATAAGTGACTTTTCATGTCACTAAAACTTTCTGTAGTTGTTTTGTTTTGGTTTACAGCTCTTCTTAAGTTCTGGGAAAGTTCATGTCAATTCAGATATAATAGTGCAAGAGAAACATTTTCTTACATTTCACAAAGTGACTAAGTTTGTCACTGTGTACTATTTATGTTAACTAAGGGGTTGCATTTCATACACGTTTCCCAGGCTGACTTTAGGAGTAGCAGACCCTGCTTTTTAAAACTTTCCTCCACCTCCCTATTGAAGTCAGCCACCTAAATTCACAAGGTAGGAAAATTTAGCTAGGCAAAGAGAGCGTGGACAGGCTCTCTTCATAGAAAGGCTTATAAAACAGCAAACTGTGTTGATTTTCAGTCCTAATTGGCTATATACTTAGTTGGGCAACTCTAGCTGCAGAAACAAATTGTCTTAAATGATCATATTCCAAATTAATTTTTAGACTAAAATCTAGCTTGTTAGGGTTTGGCTGAAAAGTCTCCCCAAAATAACCAGTAAGGGATCTTTGAAAACTGATCCTTACATGTGTGGGTATGCAGAGCAGCTGATTATCTGCAGCAACATGGCAAACAGTATCATTGGAAGGGTGAGGTTTCCCCCCCCCCCCAACATGTGTCCAAGAATAAGCATTGCTGAAAGCAGCAGAACTATGACTGCTGCCTCTTTATCCTCAACATATGCTAATAGGATGCCAGAAAAATGTTCAATGAACCTCTCTAACTGCTGTAGTCATGCTGGAAAGCTGCTTCAGTACAGGAACATGGCAAATCTGCTCTGAATAAATCATCACCAGTGTTTCATTCGTCACATAACTGCCTTTCTTATTCTACAAATACATACCAGATTTGAAAGCTGATTGAGAAGATAAGCTGCAATTTCTCTGGACACGGTCATACCTTCAAACTTCTTGCTGGAAGTTGGATTTCAATCGTGGCCTTGAGAAAGTATTAGCTACTCACAGCCCCCATCCTTCTCAAATCTGTGTGAGCCTCTTTATATTAAGTCTTTTAACCTATTGCTATAGCTATGACCTGTATTACTCCTTTCTTGTGTCCAAGTCTGCTGCTTACCCTATCAATTCTGTAGAAATATAAATGGGATAATGTACCTTATGATAAGGAGAATACAATGGATTTAAGACAAGAACAACTCTGTACCTTTCTTCCAGCTGTTTCATAGTTGCAGTAATTTGATTGGTCTTTTCTTCCAGGCGATCAATTATTACATTTTTTTCTTTCTTGCTGTCTTCCGAGTTCTATTTAAACAAAAACAACAAAACAAAAAACTACAACAGTCAAATGATATTGAAAAAAAGCTAAATTTGAAAAGGGCCAAAATTCTGTCTGTCTACCTGATAGATGTTACATGGACAGGCTAAAGTTGACATTTGTCATTATAAACTGATTCTGCCCATATGTAAATAACAGATTAAATTTGGCAACCAAACTTCCTTTGATTTGAAAAGGACAAAGAATGAATGATTCTCATGAGGCTAAAAGCAAAAGAAGCATTCCTGGGTTTCAATAAAATACTTAAAAAAAGTTAAAGATTAAATCAAAAGAGACTTTGATTTTGGTTTACTAGTACAAGCTTTATTGGGCCTGATATTCATGCTGGTGGTGCTCAGTGTTTTGTTGATGACTGCTGGCATTATGCCCGGAAATTCAATTCCAGGCCATGTCCAAGCTTCAGCACTGAGGGCCACATTCTATAAACAGCGCCTACATTGTAGGCGCCACACGGCGCAGTTATCAATCAACCACTAGCCGTGGACTTAGGCATGCTTAGGCATTGCTAGGAGTCCTACAGGTAGGCACCAATATATTAGGCCACTTTTTACCAGGCCTAACTCAGATGCATATTCTCTGCTCCTATTTTCAGGTAGGCGTAGTTAGGTGTCGCTAGGCGCCATGCAGAATTTCATGCCTTTCAAAATTTTTTACCACGCCATTTAAGCTAATTGATTTAAATTAGGTTAGGCACAGATTTTAGTTAGGTATCACTAGGTGGCCTCAATTACGGTGCCTTGCAGAAACTAACTAGGGCACCATTTATAGAATCAGGCCCTGAATTTTTGGTTTCCGGAGCCAGTTAAGTGTGATATTCAGCACCACATACAGACAGAACTGACTTTTACTGTATGTGGACCTATTTATGCAGTGACCTTGGTTAATTAAGTGCTGAGCAGGAAATTAGTTCTTACTTGATAATTTATTTTTAGTCCCTCCAGACAGGCAGACAAGTGGGTTATGCACCTCTACCAGAAAGCGGAGATTGAGAACTACTGATTTATAAGAATCCTATATCTGTCCTGAAGCAGCATCCCTATATCTTCGATGCCAGGGATGCTGCTTCAGGACAGCTGAGGCAGCCTGGAAACTGGAGAGGTGCGGGGATTTGGTAGGGGCTGCAGTCAAGGGCCAGTGTGATATTCTAGCTCCTCCTCTTAGCGTCCTGCTGTTTAAGGATTCAGCACCTAGAGAGAATCTCCTCAAGGTTTTCTTTGTTTAATTTAATTTGATTGATTAGGCGGACTCAGAAGTTCTGCCAGCCCAACCAAATTAAAACCAAACCAAACCAAAAAAATGCCCCGACTGCACTAGCTGCTCCTGTGCTCATGACTGCAGGACACTAAAGAGAAGGAACCAAATGCTGTGCTGGCCCTAGGATTGGTCAGCCTTGAGCTGTCAAGGGATTCAGCATCTACAGAGAATCTCTTGACAGCCCGACACGAGCGCAACACTCTGGAGCAATACATAAGGAGAAGTCTGCTGCTGTGAGTCCACACCCCAAAATAAGAAAGCAGAGTTGCTGGGAGCCCTCAGTCAGGGCCTTCACTGTATCCCCTGAAGACCCTGCCTGCAGGCCATTGTCAGCAGTCTGTCCTTCCTCTTGTTCAGCTAGCAGGGCCTCATCTCCTCACTAGTTATGCAGCTATAGTGCCACTTCACAACCTTCGGAAGGTGGGAACTAGATTCTCTGTCAGCTGCAGGGCTAACTGCCTCTATTGCTTCTGTTGGCTTGAGCTGTGGACTAAACCTAGCACAGGATTGAGTTGTAAACTGCACTTAGCAAGGCAACAAATTCAAGGTTCAAGTCAAATATTTCAGGATTAATGGTACATGAGAAATAAGGAGTGCCTGACACCATGAAACAGTGACTGTAGTTTAGAAACCACTTGTATTGTAGAAATATGTATTAGCTCAGGATATATTCGACAGACTAACCATAAAATAGTTTGCTGCTTTATAGCTTTTCATATGTGACATTACCTGCAGCTTCTCATACATCTCAATGTTAAAGACTTTGACATCCTCCAGTTGCTCACGAAGCCCTATCAAGGTGTCCTGCTTTTCATGGATATCTTTCTCCAGCAGCTTCATTGCTAGTTCAATCTCTTGCTTCATACTCACTTGGACCATTAACTCATTCTCTACATCCTAAAAAGTAGATGACACATAGCAAAGTGGTTATAAGCACCAAACTAACACCAAGGAAGTCAGGGATCAAATACCGTTGTTGCTCCCTGTGATCTTGGGCAAGTCATTTAACCCTCCTTTGCCTCACGTAGAAAATTAGATTTTTAAGCTCTCTATAGATAGGGAAATATCTAGTATACCTGAATATAACTCATCTGGAGCTACTACTGAAATGGTATAAGCTAAATACAAATAAATAAATGCTTACGACGAACACAAACAGCAAGTTCTATGACTCATGAGCATGTTGTCTAGAATTGCATGTGGCTTTTTATGGTGTATCACCAGGTACCACTGTCCCTGATCAAGGAAATGATACTCTAGATCAGCCTCTCCATCACTGTCAGTGGCCCTGTAAGTAGGAACTATATATCGTTCAGTTGAGCTAGCTTATTGTCTTTTTCAAGGAGCATAGGACAAAGAACCAAAAAGAAGGCACAAGGGCTGTGCCCCACCCCCTTCCACAAATTGGTGGTAGGACCTCTTGTGTGGCTCACAGATTCCCAAAGGGTTCCAAAGTCCCCCTTAACTCCAAAACTACAAGAAGGGCACTGGCGTGGCAGTGATAATCCAGCATTGTCATGGTCCTCCTCTGTACTGTTCTTCTGCTGTGGTCTACCCCCCTTTGAAGCAAATTCCTGTCTCTGGTTGGGTAGAGTGGAAAGGAACTGTGCAGAGAAGACCATGGGCAGTGTTAGAGAATTGCTGCCACATCGGCAACCACCTTGTAGTTTTTGTGGTGAGAGGGGCTTTGGAACCAGATGGGAAGGGCTTTGGAACCAGGTGGGAGGCCACTTGGTGGAACTGGGGTAGGGTGAGAAGGGAGAAATGCTGAAAGGAAGGGGCAGAAAACAGAAGAATGGGAGGCACATGGATGGAGGGGAAGGAAAGGAGATAGTGGCATGTGGATGGAGAGGAGGGGAAGGCAAGAGGGGAAGGAAAGGCGATGGTGCACATGGATGGAGGAGGAGAGAAGAGTGTGCACATGGATGGAGGGAAGAGAGAGGAGATGGTGCATATGGATGGAGGGAAGGGAGAGGAGATGGTGCACATGGATGGAGGGGTGGGGAAGATATGGTGCACAAGGATGGATCCAAGATTTTGAGTGCCTTAGAGCAATTACATTCATCAGTTTATTGTTTAGAGGAGATGGCATAAAGAATCCTACACTGCAAAGTGTATTGAATCAAGTAGCCCAATTAAGACTGAAAAGAAGAACGAGTCACAAGACCTCCCCTTGGTTTTCAGTTGTCTTAAAAGCTCTAAATTTGAAGGTTGCAAGTTAGACAGGTGAGGAAGAGATGGTGCACATGGACGGAGGGGAGGGGAAGGGAAGAGATGTTGCATGTGGATAGAGGGGAAGAGAAGAGAGGGAAGAGATGTTGCATGTGGATGGAGGGGAGGGGAAGAGAAGAGAAGTTGAATGTGGATGGAGGGGAAGAGGAGGGATGAAAAGGTGCATATGGATGGAGGGGAGAGGAAGAGGAGGGACGAGAAGGTGCATATGGATGGAGGGGAAGAGGAGTGAAGAAATGGTGCACTTGGATGGGGTGGGGAAGACAAGAGGGAAGTGATGGTGAAAATGGATGGATTAGTGGGAAAAGAAGAGGGAAGAGATAGTGCATGTTTGGGGAAGAAATGATGCATGCGGATGGAGGACAGGGGAAGAGATGGAAAGGTCGATAGATTTGAAATGGAGGTAGACAAAATAGAAAAAAAACCTGAATATAAATATCAGTGCCAAAGATGGATATAGTGCAAAAAGTGAAGAAGGAAAGAAACAGCAAATGCATAAGGAGGCCTTGGAAATAGAGTTAAGAGCACAGAGGGAACAAGATAATCAGAAAAATAGAATTGTCAGATAACAAAGGTAGGAAGATGTTTTTATTTTCAATTTAGTGATTAAAATAAGTCAATTTTGAAAATTTACAATTGTTGCTTTTATATTTTGGACTGTTCACGAATTTCTTTCTATTTCTTTTGTGGTGTACTGTGTGCAGAGTCTTGCATATTAGGGTTTTGTTTGTGTACAATAGGACTTTCAGCTTGTGGGTTTGTATTTTAAAAGGATTTTTTTCTATTTTCTGCATGTGTGACTGAGGCCAGGTGTTCTGGTGGGGACAGAAGTCCAGAAACTTTGGTTGGTGTCGTGGACCCAAGTAGGAAGATATTTGTTGGCTTTCCTTCAGCATTTTTGGACTTGAAAAAGCCCTAGCTTTAAAATGAGTGAAGACCACTGTCTTACTGCCTACTGTATTTTTGCAGTGATTTGTGTTGTGAGTGGATGTTAAAAAAAAGCAACTCACAACACTTCAGTATGTGCAATATATGTTGTTTATTAAAATTAAATAGTAAAAAAAAAGAAACAGGATACTGTGCTAGATAGATCTTTGGTCTGACCCAGTTTTGCTATTCTTATGCTCTTTACAGAATTTTGTATTACTTCTTGATGTACATTTTTGGCACTAAGGGGAGTTTTCTGTAACAGTTACTGAGGTGACATTGCATATTTTAAAGTCATCTGCCTTGACCTTTCTGAAATATAAAATAATATAATATAAATGATAGTTAATTATATTTTTCTCTGCATACAGTGTGCTTTGTGTAGTTTAATTATGTGGTTACCATTATGTACTGTTAATAAGATTATATTTTGTGTATATGAAGAATGAATGGAAGAAATGGCATTACAAGTGCTACTATTATTATGGGGGTGGAGATTTGCCCCCCCCCCCAAACAAAAAAGTGTTCCGCTACCTATGGGTCATACAGATAATTGCAAAGACAAAATCTGGAGAAGTGACAATATATGTTTTTTTCTTTGGTTATCTACATGGCTCTCTAAGATACTGACTAAATACAAAGGAAAAGAATGAAAGCAGACTATGTTCTATCTGGTTATTTGATTTTCTCAAACCTCGATAGCTCATTCTTGTTCTCTCATAGAGGAAGAGTTGCAAGGGACATGTAGACACAGTCAGAATCTAATCTGCACTCCACTCACTTGCCGTAACTGGGCTTCTTCTCGGAGCTGTCTGCGAGCCTCATTGTACATTTCATCCAGTCCCTGTCTTGAGTGCTTATATGTCTGGAGTTCAGCATCGATGTCCACTTTAGTCACCTATAGAGGAATCACAAAAATAACAAAGCCTATTACTTAGCTGGTACTTCAATGCTTTCTAACAAAACAAACGCAAAATTCATTGTGCTCAGCCAGCAGCAGACAGAGGTTTCTAATCTGCTGATAGCTGCAGGCTACATTATATTGACTATCTGGGTCAGTGTGGTTATCCAGAAGTTAATCAGACACTGGTCAATATTCAGACTAATACCCAGTTAGCTTGGCAGATGACAGGCTTTTTGTTATCCAATCTTTATGCACTTAACCAGTTAGTGGGCTGAATCCTGCTGCTAGCCAATGAAGTGTTGGCTCCACCCAAGCTCCATCCTCAGACTTCCTGGCACTAACCAGACAGTGCCACAATGGACAGAGCAGATAGTGAACAGTGCCACTGACTAAGTGCTGCCGAGTATTGGCAATTGGCCCTCTCAGCATGGTTTAAACAGGCAGGGAACTCTTCTGTTTGCTTAAAGCAAACTACATATTGATCCTTGTTTCAGGTTTCCAGGTCTCGCTGCATCAGTAGGTTATTCGTGGTATATTAAATAAAATTGCTCAGGTTTCAGCAATAGTCTGCACAGTTCATTCAATGCCATGGCAGAATCCAATAGGAATCCTAAATTGCACACGGCTGTACGTAATATACACTTCAAAGCAGGAAAGGCCTGAAATATTCAATTTGCACAGCTAATTCATAATATCTCTGTCTTTCACACTGCATCAGCCAGAGCACAATTCACCCATATCAACCATTTTCTACAGTACTATATGAACACTGATACCATCCTATACCACTTTTTCCCCAATATTTGGTTTACAAAAAAAAGTTTAAAAAGAAGAAAGATCAAAACTTAAACATTAGTCAAAGTTTTCTGAAATGAAAATCTCTTCAGATTTTTGTGAAAAAGAAGATGATAGGAACTACAATTCTTAACAGACATAGGCAAAGTATTCCAAACATGTACAGTTTCATAGGAGAAAGATTTTTCTAGAATCTTTTTAAAATGAGAGGCTTTAAAAGAACGGAGATTAAAGTACAGCTATGCTTCTGCCAATGTGCCATACTGCCAATTGGAAAACTTACCAAAGAAAGAAAGTCCTCTGGAATCAGACCATTACAAATATTAAAAATAAAACAGGCTTTTTAAAATCAATCTGTGCTGCAACAAAGAGGGGTGTAACATGTTTAAAATTTTTCTTTTCAAAAATCAAGCAAATAGCCATATTTTGAACCCAGCTGTAATTTTTTTTAATTCTCCCTCTGCAGCTCCCCTATAAAGGAAGTTACTGGAAAGCTGATGGTCAGAACATATAAGAAGGGTTTCTTCACAGGAAGAGTAGTGGAAATGCGAGTATGTGCTTGTGCCCATGGAGTTAGTAGCACAAGTACAATTAACCTTAGTGGCACAAAAACCAAAGGTAAAGCCATAGATCAGTGTATCGCAAACTGTGTGCCGCCTAAGATTCCAGGTGTGTTGCGAGACGCCGGGGAGGAGGAGAGGCACCAGCTGACAGTGAGAAGCACATCCTGTAGGCAGTCAGCTGGTTCCAGTGCCTCCCTCTCCCCTTCCAGCACCCCCCACTGGCAGCTCAAGGCTCCGTCTGGAGGGCCTTTGCACATGCACAGACATCGACATGATGACATCATGCATGCACATGACATCATCGCATTGATGTCCACACATTTCTGGATGCCCTCGAGCTGCGGCCACCAGTTTAGTGTGCCAAGGCTTCGCAAAATTTGCAAGACATTGCCATAGATCAAACTCAAGTCTGTGATCATAAAGCAAGTAAGAAATATGGTCATATTTATCTATCAATTTTAATTTTATGCATCCCCCCAAATTAAACTACAATATTATTTGCTTGCACTTTATTTACCTACCTCTAAATGTTGCTGGGCTTTTCTTAAAATGAGTGTGTTCTCATTTCTCAGTTGATGATTTTCTTCTTGAAGTTTAATTATGTTGTTCTTTGCTATTGCCAGCTTGAAAGAAGCAAAAAATGAAAAGTTTAGACAGAAAAAAATTACTGCTTAAGTCCTTCACCAGGCTATCTCCCCCATCCCCCTCAAATGAGACATCCTTTCTTTCTGTATTACATAGAAAAAAAAGAATGCTGGGAACACAGAAGAGTTTCAGTGGTTTACTGGTGGAGGAGAACCTGGAACTCAGATCTTGTGGGCAAGGAGGCTCTTTTTAACAACCTCATTAGCACCGGGAGGGGCCTAAGGCCCTGATTGGTTCATACGCCTAAGACCCCTAAGCCAATCAGGGCCCTGGGATGAACTGGGAAGAGGAAGGTCCGACATTTTTGGAGAAGCGGGCCTGCAAGAAGGAGGGACTGGGCATCCCTCCTGCTGTCTTCTATATAAGGTACAACTGCGGGTTGGAGGGCATGGGGGTCCAGGTGGCCGAGGCAGGAGGAAGTGGGCATCTCTCCTGCCGACGAGTAAGCAGAGAGAATGGGTTAATCCCAAGGGAGATGAATGGAAATATATAAATAATGCACAAAAATATTTGCCAGCTAGATAAGGTTATTTCTCTTTGGTCCTCTAATTAATTTCTTGTGCATGTTTCAATCAGACTTATGTCCTGTTTTTTCTCAATCATCATACTTTTTAGCATAGGCTATTTTCTTTAATTGGTTCCTGGAATATAGGCCCAAGATCCTTTGGTTAGATTTTTGTCCCCTCAGATAAAAAATAACTGTACTGAGCAGGTTTTTGGGGCATATGGCCTAGTCTGCCAAAACGATGGATAGTTTTGTGCTTTTTTGCCCCCATTTTGAACATCTGGATTTGTCTCATATATCGCCCAAGTCCAATTAGTGGTACCACTGAAATTTATTTTTTATTTCATTTTAACAAGAAAGTGTTATCTTTAGTCCATTATTTTTGCAAAAAAATATTTACGATTCATATGAGAATACTGACATTTCAAAGGTATGCTATTTCTCATGTTTGAGGGGTTTTTGGTCAGTTTCTGCGGAAGCCCCTGCTGGCCTAAAATTCCCATCTTTCTGGGTGGACTTCCATTAGGGCCTGCATGAATTGTTGCCACCTCAATGGAACTCCCTAAGTATGTATGTCTTTTCTGTGTGTATAAATCCTGAGTTAGCAGCAAAAAGGCAGAAGTCTGTTACAGCTAAAATGTTTATTCAGGACACACCTGCTTTAAAAAGCCTTTGTTTAACTAAATACTGAACAACTTGTGCCATCTGACAGTATTTCCACTCCCCCCCCCTCCCACTGAAACCAGGAACCTTTAGTCTAACGCTTTCTCAACCAAGCTATTCCTGATTATTTGAAACCCTCTGCCTCTGTCTCAATATCTAGTAACACCACGCATTCTCTCCAGCATTTTCAGAAACAATTTAAAAACTGGTATGAATGCGGTGTTAAATAGGAAGGGAGGGAATCAGATCAAAGTGCAGATTGAAGTTTTCATTTACTACACACATGCTGCTACAGACACTCGCTTGGATGTCACACACCCATATGCCGGGGTATGACTTTTTTGAAACAGTTTTTCCAATGTCAGCCCTCATTTACCACAGTTAAACAAACAGTGTCTGAACCATAACTGTATTTGGAGGAGAGACAAAATACCCTATTTTTTACAGAACGGATTGTAACTTTGTTATTGCTGTACACACTTTACTTTGCAAAAAGCATTTATTCATTAGGTTTTATAAAAAAATAAACAGAACAAATTTCAAATCTTTATATATAAGTTGTTTGCTCTAAACCCGTGTCTCTCAAACTGTGTGCCACGGTACAGTGATGTGCCCTGAAGAGATTCTGGGTGCGACACGAAAGATTCCAGAATTTTACTTTATTTTTAAAAATTCCCTTCATAAGTATACACTAGAATGGATGACATGTACATCGCGTATGAGCGTTGGTGTGTGTAAGGATACAACCGCCTAGACAAGCATCATCCTTTGACATGATTGGTCCTTGAAAACTAATGGCCAGTAATTTAAGTTTTATTTTTTTATGCAGTCATTATCCTAACTTGAGCAACAAAGCAATCAAGGCTTTGTTACTGTTTGAATCTTATCTTCGTGAACTTGGATTTTCAGCTCTGACAGATTTGGGAAATATTGTCAGAGATTTTGTTGGTTTTAATAGGGGAAGAAATTTAGATTTATATGCTTTAGTAGGATTAATGGGAAAATGATTTGAGATATGAGTTGAATTGTTTGATATGGTCAATACTGTTCTTAAAGGGTAATTATTTGGATGGTCTGATTATATAAAATTAATATTGGTGCCAATATTATAAAGGTTTAGATATCAATATTGAGGGGGAAGTTGGTAAAAAAAAAAAAAGTGGTTAATTGAGGGAAGATAATAAAGGAAAGATATAAATTTTTTGAGGGGGTTAAATTCAGATTTAAAAAAAAACCCTAACAAATAACAATGATATAGAAGTAAGACTGTTTTATATATTTTAACTGGATATCTAATATAAAGTGTTATTAATGGTAATAAATAAGTATTGATAATATACAGGAAATACTGATATTGGTTTGGGGCTTATATGAAGTCTTAGATAATTTAATTCTAAAACATGTTACAAAAAAAAAAAAATTATATATATATATATATATATATTTCTGAGTTAATTAAATAAACAATTAACGAGGATCAATTTGATGTATATATATTCTTAAATATATTGGAGATAAGAAATATTGACACCTATTCCAATACATAAATCAACAAATCAGACTACATGGCTAAACTCCAAGATTCAAATTGGCAGATTTAAGGTCATCTGGAAGCATTGGATGATGGCAGGAATACGAATTTTAGATGATGCTATATCTAATGGTAAGATGTTTGAATTTTCACAGTTGCAACATAAATTTAGATTTAATAAATCACAAAGTTTTAGATGGTTGCAATTGAAGCAGGCCATTCAGGTGGAGTTCCATGAATGAAAAAATTTAAACAATCAATATAGTTTGGAATTCTTATGCTTTCGGGTAGACTTCATGGGACATTAGGCCGCACAGTGGTATAAACGGATAGCTGGATTTATACATAAGAAATCAAAATCTAGTCTTAGGGACATTTGGAGTATTGAGATTAAGCACCAAATTTCTGCATCTCAATGGCCACGAATTTGGACTTGGAGATTGAGATGTACAATGTCAGCATCTATAAGACAAACTTGTTACATAGAGCATTATGGACCCCAGTTTGTTTACAAAAGTTAGATAGCTCTAAATCTAATAGATGCTGGCATTGTCATCTTCAAGCAGGGACTTTAGATCATTTATTATACTATTGTCCATTAATTTTGGCTTTTTGGAAATCAATATGGGGCCAAATAAATTGTTGGAAAATCCAGTGGCATTATCCTATGATGCTGTTTTATTTGGCATGTCAATGAGGGCTAAAAGTCAAATTTCATCTAAGAATAATAGGCTATTACTTATTATGACAGGTGTTGCTATACAACAAATTACAAGCAATTGGAAAAATTGGAAGAGGCTTAACTATAGTTTTTGGTGGAATTCCTTATGTCATATATATAAAATGGAAAGAACGTTAGTTACACAGAAAGGGAATTTCAAGAAATTTCAGATTTGGGAACCATTAACAAAATATTGTAATGTTTAATTATTGTTTTTCCCTTTAAAAATGCACATCCGGGAGGGGGAGGATGATGATAATGAATTTTAGTGTGTAAATATGGGGTCCAGGATAAATATGTTAAGTATTGGAAATTGTAAATGATTAGGGGGGAGGGGGGTTAATTCTGACATGGGCATTATTAGAGTATAAAATGTTGTATTTACTGTTACACTTATTGTACGTTTTAAAAAAGAATAAAGAATTGAAAAAAAAAAATTTCGGAAGTGAATATAACACCTTTGCAAAAGATTTACTATCTAAAAAGGACAATAAAAGAAATGAATGTAACAATAGAACAAGAACTATCAGCACTTTTGGAGTCATCAGACTTTGAATTGTCAGGACGAGCTACACTAATAGTTTCTCTGGTATTTTATAAGGATAAAGACTTGATTTTGAAACTTTACAACTTAAAGCAAGTTTCTTATTTGGGAGATAGCATATATATACAGTATATCCGGATGTCTCTAAATGGACTCAGTCAAGAAGGAAAGAATTTCTTACATATCATGATAAAGTTACTTTATTGGGTGCTTCCTTCCAGTTAAGATTTCCTTGTAAATGTTTTGTGTTATATCAAGATAAGTATATTTTTTATGACTTTTTTAATGACATTTTTATGACATTTTTAATGATTTTTTACATTTCTTTTTAGAAGGGAAAGGAGTTTCGCTTGCACCCCAGTGATTTCTAGAATAATTCAAGTCCGTTATTTCTGCCGACGTTTTCACTTTAGTTTCCTTTTATTATGGCAATATGTTCTCTTTCCTGGAAGAGTTTCTTTCTTGTTTTTCTCCTCCTTTCTTAATTTGAGGACTATGTTTAAGTTAATATTGCTTTTTGATTTATCTCTGTTTAACCCAATAGATGACTGGGCACAATTTTGTACTTAAATGAAATAAATAAATTTTAAAAAGAGCCAACTTTGACCCTTACAAACCCCCCTGCTCAACTGACACCCAGAAACCACGGAGTCAGGAGCTGCATAGTCCAACTACCATCCACTTGGAGACAGAGAAAAATACTGAGCGTTCTATGGCTGTACAATACCCTTTAAGAATAAATCTCTTGAAACTACTTTTTTACTGTCTCCATCCACTGGTTGACAGATATAAGCCACTTGTTCTGAACTGGTCTGATAGGATGCAGAGGAAATATTTTTGCATAGTAGGTTTTTTGCCTGTTATTGTGCATTGTATGATTTCAAAATGTTTAATTTTTTGTGTAGCAAACAGAGATGTAATTAGGTTTCTCAACTTAGAAATTTATTTCAACCAAAAGAGAAGAAATCAACTAGACCCTAATACACATTCTGGCAGAATGCTGAGAAACCTCATTAGCAGGCAGGAAAAAATTTCTTTTAGAAGTAAGCAAAAACAAATACCTCTTCAATCAGTTTAGTGTTAGACTTCTCCAATGAATCAACTCTTGCATGCAGACTGCTGATGGTATCACTGTATAGGAAGAAGCAGCAGACATTCAAAAGAACCCTAACAGCATAAGAGCTTGCAGCTCATCAGAAGACAAATACAGGCAACTCTTGCGGTAGTGGGCAGGCTCAGTGCTGGAGGAAAAATTGCATCCCCTTTTTTTCTTTACATTGTGTGGATGTTAAAATCACAGTTCTTGTGTACAATACTCTGCAATATTTAGTTACAGTATTTCCAATATTTGATAAGCTTGCCTCACCAAAATATTTTCAAGGTGAATTTCAATAAAAAATATATACAATTCCATCAATCTCCCCCATCAAACCCTCACCCTTGTCCCTAATAATCAACCATACAATCTACTCTCATAACCTACTTAATCCATTGTCCAAACAATTATGCCTTTTATGAGGGAAGAAGATAGGAAAGGCAATTATGATAATTCTTAAAAAAGGTTCCCCTTTGAAAATGTAGCCCTGTGCAAAATGCTGGAAAGTATGTGCAATGATTTGAAAATGAAATCTCTGCACACTGCTTTCACTCCAAGGACTTATCTCTACCCATATATTTATAGGGACCAAAACCTGCCCTTTATCATCAGACATGATAAAGTACACACTGTCATTTTACTAGCAAAACCTTGAAAAGTAAAAAAAAATACTTGGAAAATACTTAAATGCTCACTTTTCAGCATGATACATCTTGGTTCTGCTTCCATAATTTCTTTTACTTTGGCACTTTGTTGTAATAGTCTTAGTCTGAGTGTGCTGTTAGACCAATGCAAAAGCTTGCATTAGAGGTAAGCCTCGAAGATGTACTCAAACAGATAGATAAGCTAAAAACTGACAAATCTCCGGGCCTGGACGGAATCTACCCAAGAATACTAAAAGAACTTAGAGACAAAATAACGGAGTTACTGCAGCAGATTTGCAACCTATCCTTGAAAACAGGGGTAATACCAGAAGACTGGAGGATAGCAAATGTTACACCTATCTTCAAGAAGGGATCCAGAGGCGACCCGGGGAATTATAGACCGGTCAGCTTAACCTCAGTTCCGGGGAAGATGGCCGAATCATTAATCAAGGACAGTATCAATGAGCATATAGAAAAAAATAACCAAATGAGAACAAGCCAGCATGGTTTCTGTACTGGAAAATCTTGCCAAACGAACCTGCTGCACTTCTTCGAGGGAATAAGCGAACATTTGGACAAAGGTGACCCCATAGACATAGTATACCTGGACTTCCAGAAAGCCTTCGACAAGGTACCTCACGAGCGCCTACTAAGGAAACTGTGGAATCACGGAGTGGAAGGGGACATACACAGATGGATCAGAAACTGGCTGGCTGGCGAAGAGGAAACAGAGGGTAGGAGTAAAGGGACACTATTCTGACTGGAACGGGGTCACGAGTGGGGTCCCACAAGGGTCAGTGCTGGGACCACTGCTATTCAATATATTTATTAATGACCTGGAAACAGGGACAAAGTGTGAAGTTATAAAATTTGCGGATGACACAAAACTCTCCGGTAAGGTTAGATCTGTAGAAGAATGTAAAGAACTTCAAAGGGACCTGAACAAACTGAGTGAGTGGGTAAATAAATGGCAGATGAGCTTCAATGTAGAGAAATGTAAAGTTATGCACGTAGGGAAAGGGAACCCGATGTACAACTATGCGATGGTAGGGATGGTATTGGGGGAAGGCAACCTAGAAAAGGACTTGGGGGTTTTGGTGGATAGAACAATGAAACCAGCGGCACAATGCGCAGCGGCCTCAAAAAAGGCGAACAGAATGTTGGGCATTATCAAAAAAGGTATCACTAGCAGAACCAAGGAAGTTATCCTCCCGCTGTATAGGGCGATGGTGTGACCGCATCTGGAGTACTGTGTTCAGTACTGGTCGCCGTACCTTAAGCAGGATATGGCGATACTCGAGAGGGTCCAGAGAAGAGCAACAAAAATGATAAAGGGCATGGAAAACCTCTCATATGCTGAGAGGCTGGAGAAGCTGGGGCTCTTTTCCCTGGAAAAGCGGAGACTTAGAGGGGATATGATAGAAACTTATAAGATCATGAAGGGTGTAGTGAAGGTGGAGAGGGACAGATTCTTCAGACTGTCGGGGGCATCAAAAACTAGAGGGCACTCAAAAAAATTGATGGGAAGTAGATTCAGAACAAATGCTAGGAAGTTCTTCTTCACACAGAGGGTGGTGGACACCTGGAATGCGCTTCCAGAGGAGGTGGTAGAGCAGAGTACGACTTTGGGGTTCAAAAATGGATTGGACGAGTTCCTGAAGAAAAAGGGGATCCAGGGATACAATTAGAGGGTTACTATACAGTACAAAAGGCTGTAGAGTAAAAGAGTAGTAGAGTAATGGATCACTGCAGGTCATTGACCTGGGGGGCCGCCGCGGGAGCGGACTGCTGGGCATGATGGACCTATGGTCTGACTCGGCAGAGGCAATGCTTATGTGCTTATTAGAGCTGTGTGCTGTTGGTTGAGCACACAGCTTCTAATGCAAACTAAACGCACAAATTTTGTTCCTCAATAAAGTAAGCTAATAACATGCAAATTACCACTGTGTGCATTGTCAGAAAAAAAGCAACAATGTAGTGATAGTACTGTATGTAGCCATTTGCTGACAAAGGACAAAAAAATTATCTCCCTTCCTGTCAGTGTGTGAGCAACTGTAATAGGGAACAGAGCCAGAAGCTTGTAATGGTCCTGACCCAGGGTTTTGCAATATCAAATGTACCAATTAAACCAACCAGTGCATATACCACATTCCATATATAACTTTTTTATTTTTAGACCGTCAGAGGTATATATGTTCTTATGTACTGTTAAGCATTACATAATGCATGAACCCTCACTTCTTCGTTAGTCCATATTTTTAATGGTTTTTTTTTAAATTCCTTAAACATTACTGCACCCTTTGTAAAGTATGAGTATGTAGAGTATGAAATTAAAGCACTTATCTTTTGAAAATGTATTGGGGGATATTAGCGCCAATACGAATCAATTTTTCGTTCTAACCAGTCTGTTTCAAGGCAAATCCCCTTTGCAAAGTTTCAAAGTGATTTCGACTAAAAGTAGCACTTTAAGTCAAAATAACACCTCCCCCGCCGATCCCACTCTAACCCCAACCTCCTACATCTTCTCCTGTGCTTACCTTAACATTAGATCCATTAGCAATAAAGCCCAGCTAAAGAAAGACTAACTATCGGAATCTCAGCTAGACCTAATATTCATAACCGAGACCTGGCTCATCTCAGACAATGACATTGTTATCAATGACATCTTACCCAATGACTATAAAATCATCCCCCTCTCCAGAAGCTCCAAAAAAGGAGGCGGAATAGCCATCATCCTAAAAGACCTCTTCAATTTCCAGATCATTGACTCTAAATCTACAGAAGACCTTGAAATCAAAGTTTGATCTAACTAATCATCTCGTCACCACTTTGTTCTATATCCCACCGAACAAATGGCACACAGCCAGCCAAGAATTCTTCGAATTTCTCCTCCTAAATTCCTCCAAGGACAAATTCAATCTACTACTGGGTGACATAAACCTCCACCTGGAATGCCAAGACTCACCTTCAGTCAAGGAAGTATTCTCCTTCCTAACCTCTCTCAAATTCTCCACACCCCCTCCCCCCACCACCCATCAGAGAGGCCACCACCAGGACCTAATCTCTTTTTCTTCCAAAGACCCTACCCACTACCCCACCTCCCTCACAAATACATCCTGGCATGACAACATTTGGTCAGACCACCTACTTGCCAAATGCCAGCTGCTCTGGAGTAACACAAAGCCTGAACCCTCAATTAACCACAGAAAAGAGTCCCCGACCACAATCTTCAGACCATTCCTGAACTCCACCGAATTCTGGTCCCACTTCAAATTACTCCCCGATCTCGACACAAATTCAGACTTCACTACCAACTGGAACAACACCAGCACAATGATCCTAAACAAAATTGCACCGTTTAAGAAAGGCAAGATAAGACGCCACAAAATTGAAGGATGGTATGACATGGAACTAACAACACTAAAATGAAAGGCACACAAATTAGAAAGAATCTGGACCAAAACCAAGAATGAGAAGGACAAGATAATTTGGAGATCCACGATACATGAATACAAAAGAATGATAAAGGAAAAGCGACGCACCTATTACTTGAACAAAATAGGATCCCCCACTACCAACAGTAAAAAGCTCTTCAAACTAATCAACATTCTATTTGATGTCAACCAACACAAAAGAGCCCCCCACACCCAACTTCCATCTACAGAGTCCTTCGCATCCCACTTCAAATCAAAAAACCTCCTACTAAGGTCTTCCTTCCAATATTCCCTCCTCCCATTCACCCGTTCACTCCCATGCACCCCCGACTTAACTCTATCCCACCCAACATGTACTGGAACTGTTCTGAAACCCCCGACTGGTTCCAATTTCTCCAACTATACAACAAATACACCAAATAGTATTGCCACCTTGACAGCTGCCCACCTAGTATCATGAAACCAGCTCCCACACCTTTCAAAGTACTGTTCTACAACTGGACGTCTCAACGAATGATCAATGGTAATTTCCCAACTGATCTCGGCCATATACTCATCATTCCCATCATCAAAAACTATAAAGATCCCATTTCCCTACCCTCCAACTACAGACCAGTAGCCAACATCCCCTTCTTTACCAAATTGCTGGAAGGACTGATCAACATTGCCCTGACAAACTACCTAGACAAATTCTCAACACTACACGAATTCCAATCAGGCTTCCGCACACATCACAGCACTGAAACTGCCATTGCCTCCATCGTAGATCACATTCCCATATACTTAGCACTGGGAAGCGAGCACTAGTACTCCAATTCGATTTGAGCAGTGCTTTCGACCTGGTGAACCATGACATCTTACTCAGCTGCCTAGATGCCATCGGCATTACAGGCCAAGTACTAAACTGGTTCAAAGACTTCCTGAAGTTCCGATTCTACCAAGTTGTCAAAGAACAAGCCTATTCTCATTTGTGGACCAACCCCTGCGGCATCCCACAGGGTTCACCTCTCTCTCCCACCCTCTTCAACCTCTACATGGCCTCACTTGGACACAATCTATCAATTCTGAACATCAAATCATACATTTACACGGACGATATCACAATCATCATCCCCATCTCTACCCTCTCGTCCGAAACTAGAGACTTCATCACATCAGTCATCAACCAGGTGACGCAATGGACAAACAATTTTAAACTTAAATTAAATCCAGAAAAAAACAAATTCTTCATGGCCTCCCCATTCACCAAAAACACAGAACTCTCACTTGACATGAATGGAAACATCTTCCCAATCAACTCCACTATAAGAATCTTAGGCGTTATCATCGACCAACAACTCACATTTGAGGCCCATACCAACATCCTAATCAAAAAATGCTTCAACCTTCTATGGAAACTATGCACACTAAAACCATTCTTCGATTTTGCAGCGTTTAGATTTCTGGTCCAGTCTCTGATTCTAAGTTCACTGGACTATTGCAACATTGTATACCTAGGATCGCATTAAAAAACCCATAAAAAGACTAAGAATGATCCAAAACACTGTGGTACACCTGATCTTCGGCTTGAAAAAATCCGATCACATATCCCCGTACTACAGAAAACTACATTGGTTGCCGATTGAGGCCAGAATCATCTTTAAATTCAGTTGCCTTTGCTACAAGATGCTATTCGGCACTTCGCCCACCTACCTCCTGAACTACTTTCTCCTACAGGACAAACCTCGCCCCTCTCGCAAAAAGTTGATATTCTCATTCCCAACTCTCAAGAGATGCCACTACAAAAGACAGAACACTCTCTTCCAAGCTGGCATCTGGAACAACACCCTTAGAAACCTCCTCTTGAACTCCCCCACTTACCAAGCTCTCAAAGGAGCAATGAAAACCCACTTATTCGACAAGTTCGACTGATCCTTTCCAAAAGCCCTTAGTCCCTCTCTTCCCGCTACACTCCCCTCCTCCCTCTACTTCTTCTCCTTCCTCCCCTCCTTCCTACCCCTATCCCCCAACTTATATTGACAACTGTCTCTCTTTGTAACTATCAACTTCTGTACACTGTCTGGAACCGAAAAGGTCCATTATCTACTTTGTACTTTCCATTATTGTATATCTTCTAGAACTGAAAAGGTATGACAGGATATAAATAAAGCTTTATTATTATTATTATTGTTTACAGGGGTCTTGGTTGATCTTATGACATTTACTCAGTCCTCTCCTTGTAGGACTGAATTTGACTTTTGGGTGGTGCTGGAGCCCAAGAAGAGAAGTCCCTATTCACAGGAAGTATTGAACATAAAATAACAGCTATAGCTCTTTAAAGGAAGAGGAGGAATTCTAAGGTATACTTCCCAGCTGCTGTATTAAGGAAGAGAACTAGCTTAATTACAGAGAAGGGGGAGAGGAGATCTTAGTTACCCTGGTGGGCCGTTTTGTGCAACGGGTCGGTAAAAGCAATTGTCACTAAAGATGTGAAAACAGGTTTAGCGATGATCGCTGACTGTAGTGCATCAAGCCCAAAGTTATTTGGTTCTTGGGCCTGTTCTTTTTAACATTTTTGTAAACGATATTGCTAAAGGAGTGACTGGTAAGATTTGCCTCTTTGCGGATGATACCAAAATCACCAAAATCTGCAATACAGTAGACACCCCTGATGGTGTGGATTACATGAGGAAGGACCTAGTGAAGCTTGAGGAATGGTCTGCAAAAAAGATTAGGTTCTTATCTTGCTAATATCTTTTCTAGTAAATAGGTGTGTCATTCTGGACAATAGGGTATTCTCCCCATTCTCGCGAGAAGTGCAGAAGGAATCCAATCCAGGTTTTCAACTCCATCTCCAGAGGGCTCTGCTGCCACCTTCAGTTTGAACCAAAGCAGGTGATAGCCCTGTATAGGAGCACATAAGAAGAAGGGGTATGGGGAGACTCTGTTTTGTTCTGAAAGTATAACAAACATGTTAAACATTTTAACTGAATAATCAAAACATCGAAATAATCATACTGATCAGAAACATTTATGGAGATCAAACATTCCCCCAATGTGTTATAACAATAGATTACTCTTCATACCCTTAAGGTCTGATTGACATTAAAATCTCATTTTTGATGTGAACTTCCTGATTGAGACAGTAAGCAGGTGGAGTAAATACTGACAGGGTGGGATTCCAGAATGACACACCTATCTACTAGGAAAGATATTAGCAAGATAAGAACCTAATTTCTTTTTCTAGAGCAATAGGTGTGTTATTCTGGACAGTAGAGACGTACAATAGCAGTCCCAGAAATCTAGGGCAGGACCTCTGTGCCTGTTTGTAACACTGAGGACCCAAAGATAGTGTTGTCCCATGCCTCCACATCCACTCTGTAGAACTTGGAGAATGTATGCAGAGTGGACCAAGTCGCTGTCCTATAAATCTCCCCAGGGGAAATCGCCCTAGCTTCCGCCCACAAAGAAGCTAAGCTTCTTGTGGAATATACTTTCAAGGAGACCAGTGATAGTTTGCCACAGGCAATATTTGCTGATGAAATGTCCTTCCTTATCCATTTTGAGATGGTAGTCTTAGACGTCAGTCTTCTGCATCTACTTGAACTGGTAAGCACAAATAGATGGCCCGATAGTCGGAACTCATTAGTGACCTCCAGATAACATAAGAGGACTCTCCTCACATTCACCTTTTTCAGAATCTGGTTCTTCTTCTTTGACCCTGTGGTCTGGAACGCTGGAAATCTTACCTCTTTATTGATATGAAACGTCAAAAGGACCTTTGGCAAAAAGGATGGGACTGTGCACAAGGAAACACCCGCATACATGATCTTCAGGAAAGGCTCTCTGCATGACAGGGCCTGCAGCTCTGAGACTCATCTCACTGTCGTAATGTCCATGAGGAAAACAGTCTTGACGGTAAGATCCAACAAGGACACCTCTTCAATAAGCTCATAAAGAGCCTGACTAAGGCCATGTAAAACCACATTAAGATTCCTTGAAGGAAACGGTTGTTTTACCAGTGGTCTAAACCTGAGTGCCCCCTTTAGGAAGCTGACTATGTCTGGATGAGAAGCCAGGGGAGCTCTGTGAACACAGGTTCTGAAGCTTGAGAGGCCTGCCACTTGAACCCTGAGCGATGCCACTGCGAAGCCTTTATCAAGACCCACTTGAAGGAAAGCTAGCACCACTGCAGGATCATAAGAACATAAGAATTGTCGCTGCTGGGTCAGACCAGTGGTACATCGTGCCCAGCAGTCCGCTCACATGGTGGACCCTAGGTCAAAGACCAGTGCCCTAACTGAGACAAGCCCTACCTGCGTACGTTCCGGTTTAACAGGAACTTGTCTAACTTTTGTCTTGAATCCCTGGAGGGTGTTTTCCCCTATAACAGCCTCCGGAAGGGCGTTCCAGTTTCCCACCACTCTCTGGGTGAAGAATTCCTTACGTTTGTACAGAACCTATCCCCTTTTAACTTTAGAGAGTGCCCTCTCGTTCTCTCTACCTTGGAAAGAGTGAACAACCTGTCTTTATCTACTAAGTCTATTCCCTTTATTATCTTGAATGTTTCGATCATGTCCCCTCTCAGTCTCCTCTTTTCAAGGGAGAAGAGGCCCAGTTTCTCTAATCTCTCACCGTACGGCAACTCCTCCAGCCCCTTAACCATTTTAATCGCTCTTTTCTGGACCCTTTTGAGTAGTACCATGTCCTTCTTCATGTATGGCGACCAGTGCTGGACGCAGTATTCCAGGTGAGGGCGTACCATGGCCCAGTACAGTGGCATGATAACCTTCTCCAATCTGTTCATTCCTAATCATTCTTAATCATTCCTAGTATTATGTTCGCCCTTTTCGCCGCTGCTGCACATTGCGCAGACGGCTTCGACTTGTCGAACAGTACTCCCAAGTCTCTTTCCTATAGGCATGTATAAGATTTTTGTTACCGACATGCATCACCTTACACTTATCCACGTTAAACCTCATTTGCCATGTCGCGGCCCATTTCTCGAGCGTATTTATGTCACTTTGCAGGTCTTTGCAATTCCCCTGCGTCTTCACTATTCTGAATAACTTCGTATCATCTGCAAATTGAATCACCTCACCAATTTCCAGGTCGTTTATAAATATGTTATAGAGCACAGGTCCAAGCACTGAACTCTGCGACACTCCACTAGTAACGTTTTTCCAGTCTGAGTATTGTCCATTCACCCCTACTCTCTGTTTCCTACCCGCCAGCCAGTTTTTAATTCATGTGAGTACTTCACCCTCGATTCCATGGCTCGCAGTTTTCCGAAGTAGTCGTTCATGTGGACCCTTGTTGAACACTTTCTGAAAATCCAAATATACACTGTCGACCGGGTCACCCTTGTCTATCTGCCTGTTTACTCCCTCAAAGAAGTGCAGCAAGTTCGTCAAACAAGATCTTCCTTTGCTGAAGCAGTGCTGGCTGGTCCTCATCAGATCGTGTCTGTCAAGGTGATCAATGATGTGCCTCTACCATCTTTCCGGGTACCGAGGTCAGATTCACCAGTCTGTAGTTTCCTGGATTTCACCTCGAACCTTTCTTGAAAATCAGCGTAACATTCGCCATTTTCCAGTCTTCCACAATTCTTCCCGATTTTATCGACAGATTGGCTATTATTTGAAGCAGTTTAGCTATAATCCCTTTCAAAGCACTAAACAGCTCCATGTTTTCTTTCATGCACCAATGTTGAAATGTCTCCCATGCTTTAGTGCAGCGGTCTCAAACACGCGGTCCGCATGTGGCTCCCCAGGTTTTATTTGTGGCCCGCGGTCTGGAGGAATCATTCTCTTCCTTTTGGAGCAGCAGCCGGCTCGTTCGTTCAAAGCCGCGGGTTGGCAGCTCCTTGCGCTATCCACTCCTGCATCGGAAGCCTCTCTGATGTCACAACATCAGAGAGGCTTCAGACGCAGGCACGGATCTCGCCACCCACGGATCTCGCCACCCACGGCTTTGAACGAACGAGCCGGCCAGACACGCTGCTGCTCCAGTGGCGTACCAAGGGGGGGGGGGGCGGTCCACTGTTCTCCCTAGAGTGCGGCTCGCGGCTCGTCTAGTGTAGTGGTGCCGAACCTGCTTCCCTTCCCTTCTCACTGCTGCCATCAGGGATCAGGCTGGCACCGTGTTCTTTGATCTCCCTGCTTCTCTTCCCTGCGGGGTCGACCAACTCTCGCGGCCTGACGTCAATTCTGACGTCGAGAGGACGTTCTGGCTAGCCAATCGCTGCCTGGCTGCCCGGAACGTCCTTTCCGATGTTAGAATTGACGTCGGGCAGCAAGAGTTGGTCAGCCTGGTGCAGAAGAGAAGCAGGGAGATCTCTGCCTGTTCCCGATAGCGGCAGCGGCAGCATCCTATTCCGCGGCAGCGGTGGCATGGAGGAGGGCAGGAAGGAAGGAAGAAAGAAAGAAAGTGGGGTGGGGTGGGGACAGGGAGCCAGAAAAAAAAAGCAAAAAATGGGGCACGGAGGGAGGAAGGAAGAAAGAAGGAGGGGGGACAGGGAACCAGAAACAAAGCAAAAAATGGGGTACGGAATCAGAGAAAGACAGACAGAGAAAGAAAGAAAAAGTTGGGGGAGGGAATGAGGTCTGGAGGAGAGGAAGTATACAGGAGGCTGAAAGAAGGGAAGAAGTATTGGATGCACAGTCAGAAGAATAAAGTGCAACCAGAGACTGATGAAATTACCAAACAAAGGTAGGAAAATGATTTTATTTTCAATTTGGTGATTGAAATGTGCCAGTTTTGAGAAAGAAAAGATATTGAACTTTAAATGTGCTGCAGAAAAAAATAGAGTACTTGGAGGGCCGCAGAAAAAATATATCTTTCCTTTTAACTGTTAAAGGAAAGTTTTATAAACTATAAAGAGTTTTACCTCATGCAAAATTGTCATTTCTTTAATAAGACATTAACTATTTTTTCTGCGGCCCTCCAAGTACCTACAAATCCAAAATGTGGCCCCGCAAAGGGTTTGAGTTTGAGACCACTGCTTTAGTGTAAGTTGAAACCATCACAGGCTTCATGGCTCTGAGGAGAGTAGCAATGACTACTTCTGAGTATTCTTTGTGTTCTATTGCTGCATACTCAAGAGCCATGCATAAGACCAAAGCGATCCAGATCTTCTATGACCACTGAGCCCTGAGATAGAATATCAGGTTATAGCTGTTGGCTGCAGACTCAAGTCTGCTTCTTCTCCATGCAGGCACAGTTGTCCTCTCACTGGGGAGCTCTGGTGCATCCATAGCCACAAAAATCCATGAAAAGTACTGTAAATAATAAAGAAATATACAGAGCAGATCAGAAAGACACCTTCTGGCTTGCGTTCAAAAGGAAAAATTGAAGGGGGCAGCAGAGCCCTCTGGAGAAGGAGAAGTTGAAAACCTGGAATGGATTCCTTCTGCATGGCTCGTTGGCATGGGGAGAATACCCTACTGTCCAGAATGAAAACACCTATTGATCTAGAAATTTGGCTTCTAAGATTTGATGCTAAGAAATGCAAAGTGATGCATTTGAGCTGCAAATACCCGAGGGAACGGTAAAGTTTAAGGGGTGAAGAACTTTTGTGCACGAAAGAGGAGTGGGACTTGGATGTGATAGTATTTAATGATCCTAAGGTGGTCCAACAGGTTGAAAAGCTAGAAGGATCCTGGTGCATAGTAGAGAATGACGCGGTCTCATGAGTTTGGCCCTGTTCCTGCTTCTTCTCTATCCCCTCAGTCCCCATCCCCGCTCGCATGAGCTTGGTCCCCATCCCATTCCTGAAAGCCATCTGATCCCATTCACACAAGCCTCGAATACTTATGATTTTATACTGAACTTATTTTATTAAAGTATAAAAAGAAACAATATTCTGTACAATTGTCATTTTATAAACAAATAATACACAGCAAGGATCAACAAAACCCCTGTCTCCCCAACACCCCCCCTTCCCTTTCACAAATATCCCCTCCACTACCGAGAAAACTGAATAAGCCAAATGATTACAGAATGCTACACAAAAAAATCATGCTAACAGAATACCAAAGTCACACATGACAGGAATAGTGTTAGGGGAGTGCAACTAGGGCAACTGCCCCCCTGGTCAGAGAGAGCCCTAAGCCAGTTGGAAGCTAAAGAAGCACAGCCTGGGCTTTGCGACCCAGTTATGTCTAACACCAGCTCTATCAGGATACATATTTCAAATCTGATATATTCTAATCACAAAAAAGAAAATAAAATTATTTTTTCTACCTTTTGTTGTCTCATCATTTTATTCAAATCATGTTGGTCTCGGGCGCTGGTCTTTGTTTTCTTTTATCTTCTCTTAACTCACTTGCTAGGGTCTCCTGATCATTTGACTTTTTTTTCTCTGTGTATGTATTGTTCCCCATGTTCACCATCTCCCTTCTCTATGTCTCCTATACGTCCCTCCTAGTATTTCCCCTGTGCCCATCTCCCTGCTTTCATCATCTCACCATTCTATGATCCCCTCCTTCTGTGTACAGTATCACTCCTCTATATCCCTATGCCCCCCCTGTTCAGCATCTTCCTTCTGGATTCTTATTCTCCCCCATGTCTAGCCATCTTCTCTCTGTCCATATACACTCCCATGTCTAGCATTACCCCTCTGTGTCCATATACCATCTTTATGCAGATGCAGCATTCTTTTTATCCCTGTTCCTATGCTCCCCATCCATTCCCACCATCTCCCCTTTTTTGTACATCTCCCTGTGTCCAGCTTCTCCCCTCTCTTACTCCCTTCCACCGATGTGTCTCTCACTCTCTCTTTCCTCCATCCCTCTGCTACTTCACTCTTCAATATTTCACTCATTCTTCCTTCATCCCCTTGGTTCAGTTTTTCTCTTTCCCTTTCCTTCTCTCGCTTCTTCTCTGCAGATCCTGCACCTCTCTTCCTTCCCTCTAGCCCCCTTCCCATGGGTCCAACACCTCTATCCCCTCCTTTCACTGCCCAGGTGTGGGTCCGGCACCTCTCCCTTCCCTCCAGCTCTACTCCATACACCACATGGGTCCAGCACCTGTTTCCCTTCCCTTCAGCTCCAGTCAGTCCATCAGTCCAAGCAACTACCTGCTCCCTTCGCAGGTGTAGCAGCAGCCTCCTTCCTCGCGAGTCCAGCAGCCCCCCCCACTCACTCCCAATCACGAGCGGCAAAAAAAAAGAATCCCAAAAACAAAACAAACCTGCAACACTTCTGGATTGGCCGCATCTCCCAGCCTCTAAGAAGCTTCCTGCACGCAGAGCTGCTCCGTAACTTTCTTGCCGCCGAATCCCCTCTTCTGATGTAACTTCTGGCTGGAAGTTACATTGGAAGGAGGATCTTGGTGACAAGAAGATTCCAGTCGGAGCAACCCTGCGTCCAGGAAGCTTCCAAGAGGCTGGTAGGCTCGCCCTGGGAGGCACGAAGGGGCCAACTCCGGAGCATCGCAGGTTTGTTGTTTTTGGTTTGTTTGGGTATTTTTTGAGGGAGGGTTGCCGCCCATAATCGGGAGGGAGGGTGGGGGGCTGTTGCACCCACAATAGGGAGGGAAGGGGCTGCTGACCAGGAGAGGTGGGAAGGGACGCAACTCGTGGCAGATCCTTTACTGTGGGGACAAGGCCATTTATTGCTCCACAGGGCAGTGAATGGCCTTGTCCCCGTACCCACGGCAACCAGTTGATTTTTTTTCCCCCCCGTTCCTGTAGGTAACAGTCACCTTGTCATTCTCTAGTGCATAGGGTGAGGAATGGACAGTGGGAAAAAGGAGGTATTTGTGCCCCTGTATAATACTCTGGTGAGACCTCATTTAGAATATTGTGTACAATTGTGAAGACCATGCCTTTAAAAATACTGGTCGCCATACCTCAAGAAGGACATGGCGGTACTCGAGGGAGTGCAGAGGAGGGCGAATAAACTGATAAAAGGTATGGAAAATTTTTCATACGCTGACAGGTTAAAAATGCTGGGGCTGTTCTCCCTGGAGAAGAGGAGACTTAGAGGGGACATGATAGAAACCTTCAAAATCCTAAAAGGCATAGAGAAAGTAAATAAGGACAGATTCTTCAGACTGTGGGGAGCCACAAGCACTAGGGGGCACTCAGAGAAATTGAAAGGGGAGAGGTTTAGAACAAATGCTAGGAAGTTCTTTTTTACCCAGAGGGTGGTGGACACATGGAACGCACTTCCGGAGGAAGTGATAGTCCAGAACTCGGTACAGGGGTTCAAGGAAGGTTTGGATAGGTTCCTGGAGGATAAGGGGATAGAGGGGTACAGATAGAACTTGAGGTAGGTTATAGAAGTGGTCAGAAACCACTTCACAGGTCGCGGACCTGATGGGCCACCACGGGAGCAGACCGCTGGGCGAGATGGACCTCTGGTCTGACCCAGTGGAGGCAACTTCTTATGTTCTTATGTTCTTATATAAATAGGATAGAGTCGGTCAAGAAGAAGGCTACTAAAATGGTTGGTGGACAGGCTTAAAGGTCTCAATATGTATACTTTGAAGAAAAGGTGGGAGAGGGGAAATATGTTGGAGACATTTAAATACCTACATGACATAAATACGCATGAGGCAAGTCTCTTTTAACTGAAAAGAAACTCCAGAGTGAGAGGGTATGGAAAGAAGTTAAGAGGTGATAGGCTCAGGATATAGATAATAGGGAGAACTTGGGACAACCGTACCCTGAAAACAAATTTATTATATTTGATGTCAGGCTTCAATCTGATTTTAGGCCTAGTTAATTCCAATTTTCAGGCAAATTTCTTGGAATGTGGATGGTGTGTCTTTCCCAGTGAAAAGAAAAAAAGAGCTTACAGGCCCTAAACAGAAGGTATCCACAGTTATGCTTCAAAAGACATACATACTCATGGCAAGCTTAAACCCTGATGGATTGAGGAGATCTTCAGTGCATTACTGGGGTCAGAGAGTTTTTTAGCCCCACCCCAACCCCAATAAAGAAAGTGGGGGTGACTATTCTCATAGATGAACTGCAGTTGACACACATAGGATGTTTTATTTTCTTTGGTTATCAATATGAGTTCAGTGTTAAAAAGAAGCCTGTTGACTCCACACTCCACCAAAAATTCCTGGTAGTCTAGAGGAGCTCCTACTCCTAACCCCAGAAAGAACCTCCCCATGCCATGATCCCCCAAACCCCAACCCCAGAAAGGACCCCAATGGTCCAATTTTCCACCTCTGACCCCAGAGGGAACCCATCCCACAGATATGCCCTTTTATAACCCTTCTTTTCTGGAGTGGGGGACTGAAGGAACAGGGGAAATGAGGGTTGTTAGCTATTTCACCCCTACTAGTGAAGAATGAGCTAACCCTTCTATGCCTCCTCAGATGTATTCAGGTTCCTGCATTGTGCTAATCTTAAAGTCTTCTGCAGAAGTTTACGGAATTGAAGTCGAATAGCCTTCATTTTAATATGAAGTATCTGGTGTCAATCATGAGATTTTTGCTTCTCTGTTGGACATCCAGAAAATTGAGTGCAGATGCTACGTTAACCACACGCTTTTGTCTGTGCTAGCTTTCTGCATCAGACCCAGTGGGATGAACAGAGGACTCAAATTCCTGGCTGCTCTCTTGGCAGGCACAAAGTCATCAAGGTGCTGCAAAATAAACTTTATGTTTCAGACAGTTTGGTACTCACTTCAGTTGCCTGTTCAGCTCCTCTATATAATTTTTCTGGTCCAAGATGGCAGCAATCTGTCCATTTCTAAGGGAGGATAAAATTATTCCAATCATAAAAGTCACTCGAAACAGTGGATAACCTAATAGATTACACAATGACATAAATGACTTAAAGACAAAGAAAATAAAGAAAAAAAGATCACAATAAAGAGAAAGAGAAGCAGTTGCCTGCACTATCCACGAGTCCATCAGAGACTTCCAGCTGCTTGCCACAGGACTATGTGGAGCGATTGTAAGTAAATAATAACAGAAAACCAGCAGGGTCTTTACAGAAATACTTTGCCTTAAGTAATAAGCATGACAGCAGCATCAAACACAATATTTCAAAGTTAGTAACAAAGAAGGTAAAATACGAGGCAAGCTTCAGGAAGCAGCCAAAAATGTCTCACCAGGCCTGCACCACTGTTGCTCATCCTGCATGCCTGCCTCCCTCCCTCTCTCTATAAGCTGCCACTGCCCATCTGCAGTCTCAACCCAACTCTTCCTAAAATTTCATTTTCTCTCCAACTTTCCCTGTCTCTTATTTGTTCTCCCTTCCTCCAAAGCAATGGGCAGGCTTGGAACCTACAGGAATCACTAGTATATGGTGATGCCAGGGATCATGAGCCAGTAAAATGTTCATGGTCTCTGTATCAACTCTACCACCTCCTATTCCTAAGTGAGGAGGTAGGGTCACTAGAAGGACTGGTAGTGTGTGCTAAGCTGTCATACTAGTTTGGAAGAAAGCAGGTGGAGAAGGGGGGGGAGGCATGTAGTATGGTGCAAGGTGAGGAGGGAGCACCAGTGAAATTGGTGATATAAGGACACCAAAATTTGAAGCCACCTAGGATGACAAAGTTCCTTCTACCATATTTGCAGTGTTTGTAAAGAGATGTCCAGTTATAGAAATTAAATATAAAGTTAGAACAGTGACTGTCACTTGCTTACAGCTGAATTCCGCATGAGCCTGTGCTGTTTTATATGCATGAAACTCAACGAAGGGTATTCAGCACCCTGGCAGCCTTTACAGCAGAATCTGCGCACTGCAGCCTCTTGCCTTATTCCAAGGCCTGCATGTCATAAAAAGTTGATAGATTCAAGCACTGAGAGGCAACTGGAGACACTGTACCTTTCCTCACTTGCAAGGTCCTCTTCCTCATTTTTTAGATACATGGAGAAATCAATCACCCCAACCTGAAAGAAAAAGAAAAGAACTCACTTAGTCACAGATCTGTGAAAAGGAAATAAAAATCACTACCTTTAATTAACTTGATCACTGAAAAACTTGTGGGCAGCTGAGCACTAGAGAATGGATAAGTAAGGAGAATGTGGTGTCTTGGGCATTTAAACTGACCAGAGTAGATATTTGAATGACACAAACCCAGAAGCATAGGTATGTCCTATCTCTTCAAAAGGGAACACTATACTTGAGTGTACTCTATTCTACCAATTTATCATTAGATAGTTTTGCTAGAAGTTATTCTTCATCAAAAAACTATGTGTCAGGGAATAAACTTCTACTACAAAAGTAGGGAGTATAATCAATCAATACTAAGATATAAAATGATAATCCCTCGTACACTTATAAAAAGCTTTTGGCATTGAAAGAGGTAATACATTCGATTTAATAAGCTTTACACATGCTCAGACACATGGAAGCTCGTCCATCAAAGAACTTACCACCCAATCATTGCATATGAAAGTAATTACATTTTCTTATATGCTTGATCTTGTTGAAAACCAGGAAATCAACAAATGAATAAACACTTATTTTGAAGAAATTCAAAGGGTCCCGACACGGATCACGTTTCGCTATCTTCCTCAGAGAACCCAATATGGATCTTAGTTTGCTTGTTACTCTTTATGGATGATTAAATTCAAAACTAAATAGATTGGCCAATCTATAGGTTCTGTGTATTATTGTTGGGATTCCTGGTATGCTTCACTACTTATCTTCAGTCCCCAGTATCCAGTCTGTCATGAATACCAGATTATGAAGCTGTTTAAAATCTTCTATCATGCTTCCAAGTTCTACATCCAAAATAAGCTGTAAATCACCATTTTAAAAGGCTATCACAACAGATGAAGGTTTCAGGAGCTAGGATGAGGTCAGGAAGGGGAATTTTACTTATACCTTTTCAATGGTGGCTCAAGGCAAGTTACATTCAGGCACAGTAGGCTTTCCTGTCTCTGGAGGGCTTACTATCTAAGGCCAGGATTCACTAACCTGCCAGATCGGGCCTGATCCGGGAAGGTCCGACCAATTTAGAAAACAAAAATATGCAGATGGGGACGATCGGAGGAATGCCCCCATCTGCCTGCACGGCTCGCAGATGCGTGATCGGTGTGCATACGCAGACCCGTCCTAGCCGCGACTTTTTTTTTTTTTTTTTACTTTAAACTTTTGTAGCCTGTGGGTTTAACCTGCACAGGCAGTCGGGGCAGTGCTGTTACTGGGCAGCGGCAGCCTCTTCCCTCCTTCCCTTCAGTGCGAGCCAGTGGGTTTAAAGCGGGGCTGCACGCTTTAAACCCGCGGGCTCACACTGGAAGGAAGGCAGCAGAGCCAGGGGGAGCAGAGAGGACATGTCAAACAGGCATTCGGGGTAGGCAAGCCCAGGGGTGCAGGACCACGAGAGCCAGGGAAGGCAGATCAGGGCTGCAGGAAGTGTCCGGGGCTGCAGGGCAGAGAGCAGGGCTTCAATAGAACAGGAGAGTCAGAAGGACGTTTTCAACTGCTCCCCAGCAGTCGCTTCTTCCTTTGATTGGCCAGCCCTGTCCGATGTGAAATTTTGTGTAGTAAATCAGAACGCTGTCCAATCTGCATGCGTTTCTCCTCATTTGCATGCACGGATTCAAAGCAGATCGCAGGAGAGGTAAGTGAATCAGGCCGGATGGAAATTTGTTCATTAAGGGGTCGCAAACCGATCAGTACATGATCGGTTTAAAGCTTAGTGAATCTAGCCCTAAGTTTGTACCTGAAACAATAAAGGGTTAAAGCCTAGATTCACTAACCTTCCCACTCTGTGGGCGATCTGATCCAATCCGATCAGTGGCCGGGTGACCGATCCACGACGCGTCCTCATGCAAATGTGGGTAATCGGAGGCATGCTCCACACCGACGACATGGATCGCTACTGAGTGATCCTGACGCATGCACAGGCCATTTTCTTTGCCTGTAGATGGTCTGCGCGTGCACTTGCTGTCCGTGAACAAAACTTTGCTTTTTTATTTTTTGACTTTTTTACTCGCGAGCCGAGCCCGTGGTTTTAATTCGCAGGTTTAAAGCAGGTTAAAACCACAGGCTCGCACTGCAGGGAAGGGCAGCAGAGTAAAAGAGTCGGGGCGGCACAAGCAGGAGAGTCGGGGCGGCACAAGCAGGAGAGTCGGGGCGGCACAAGCAGAAGAGTCGGGGCAGAGGAGAGCAAGTGGTCCTCAGCAGTCGCTTCTTTTTTGATCACAGCCAGCCTAGTCGGTGTTCCTGAATTTGTTTAGTGAATCAAGGCCCTTCCTAATTTGCTTGCCTTTTCCCCTCATTTGCATGCGCGGATCGGATCTGGTGCGGGAGGAAGGTTAGTGAATGGGGTCGGGGTCACAAACTGGTCGCAAAGAGGTTGGGACATGATCAGTGGTCTTAGTGAATCTAGCCCTTAGTGACTTGCCCAAGATCACAAAGCGTGTTATTGTGATTTGAACCCCAGCTGGTTTTGTAGCCTGTTTAAACCATTAGGCTATTCCTCCACCTTACAGCCATGCTAATCCTGGCTTCCAGTAATATCCAGCTGCTTTCTATTCCTCTCCAGTATTAACTCTTAGCTGCCAAATATTCAAACTGTCATTAAGTTTCACTGGGTCCCTCTTCATTGTATCCACACCATCGGGGGAATTGAAGTATTGGGGACTGCTCCTGAGGAAGAGACTATTCGAAATGGAGACGTCAAGCAGCAACCTGTTTTGATTGAGATAAGTATGGCCCTGTTTTTGTAGATTTTCTTTTATTATTGTAACATCCCGTGAGGGTTTTTTTTTTTTCAACTGTTTGGATCATTAGACTCACTTCACTATAGGACTTTTATGGACAGTATTATTATTTGAAGGTGGACTTAAACTTGATTTGTATTTTGCGCCACTTGTGTTATTTGGAAGATACTATGATGTAAGGAGAGCGTTATGAACAACCACTATATGTTGAGACAATTTCAGACTTACAGCTCATGGGCTCATTTGGAGCCCTTACTGAAGTCTCCTTTTCACTAAATGGTTGAGGAGATGGTGCGAAGAAGAGGGTTTCCACTTTGTGAGGAACTGGACAACTTTTTGGGGGAAGAACAAGCTCGTCAGGAGGGACAGACTACACCTGCGCACGGCAGGAATGAGACTGCTAGCAAACAAAGTCAAGAGAGAAATAGAGCAGGCTTTAAACTAAGAAGAAGGGGAAAGCCGACAGTCGACCTGATGTTGACGGTTTGGACAAGAGTATCCAAAGAAGATACTGAGCGGGAAAAATGCTGGGAATAAGCAAAAGACGAACAACAGGAGTCTAAGAAACAAGAGAACCTGGCAAACAATAAGAAGGGCAAACAGAAAGAGCTAGAGGGACAGGAGAAATTGAGAAATCAGGTTGTGGACGAAAAAGATGCACCAAAAAAAGAGGAAGTAAGGGACAGAAATCAGGGACTGGCAGCTCAAAAAGGGGATGGCAAGAGGAGTAAATCACAACGAAAACCAGCAGGGAAAAGAAAAGACCAGCACTTAATTTGCTTGTATGCAAATGCGAGGAGCTTAAAGACCAAAATGGGAGAACTAGAAGTCACAGCCAATAAAGAGGACCTAGACATCATTGGAATCATGGAAACATGGTGGAATGAGGAAAACAAATGGGACATAGTACTGCCAGGTTACAAACTCTATAGAAGAGACAGGACTCACAAGAAGGGTGGAGGAATAGCACTATATATAAAAGACACCATTCACTCGACCGAAGTGGATATGGAAACAAAAGCGGAAGGATTGGAATCATTATGGGTTAAATTACCAGGAAGGAATGGTCTTGACATAAAATTGGGACTGTACTATCATCCGCCTGGACAAACTGAAACAAACGACAAAGAACTGGCAGCAGAATTGAGGCGGGAATGCAAAAACGGAAACGTGATGGTAATGGGGGATTTTAACTACCCCGGGATAGACTGGAGTACTGGAAACTTGAACTGTGCGAGGGAAACAGAATTCCTAGAGGCTGTGAGGGACTGATTTATGGAATAGCTCGTCAAGGAACCAACGAGAGGGAATGCCACTCTTGACCTAATCCTGAACGGGCTAGGGGGACCTGAAAGGAAGTGGAAGTAGTAGGACCACTAGGAAACAGCGATCACAACATGATCCAGTACAAATTAGAAGTAGGAACATCAAAAGGGAAGAGAACCACAGTGACAACGCTCAACTTCAAGAAAGGAAACTATGATGCTATGAGAAATAAGACCCAAATAGTAAAAGATCTACTCGAGGATTTTGATCTGGGTTTTTTGTGCATCACTGAATCATGGATTGAAAAAGATGACCTACTCACTCAAAATGAACTCTGTCCCCCGGGCTACCATGGTCTTTTCTCTCCTAGAATAAACCGGAAAGGAGGAGGTCTAGCCTTTCTCTACAAATCATTCTTTAATGTTGAGCTCCTCGAAAAGGGCAGCCATCCTTCCTTAGAATTCATGCTAGCTTCAATTAATGACGAACTTCATCCCCACCCACTAGGCATCCTGCTACTCTACCGCCCACCCACCCCCTGGAACAAATCCTCTGACCTTGTTCTTGAGACCATAACAAGGGCCTATCTAAAATTCCAAAGACTTCTGATCATTGGTGACATAAACCTTCATCTAGATGACAACACCAACAAGGACACATCTGATTTCAAAGACTTCCTCGTCTCCTTAGGCTTCACTGCTCCACCGCCCACCCCTACCCACAAAAAGGGACACTCCGTTGACATCATCAGCTTTCTCGACCTGACTGAGCACAAAACTTCCACTGATGGGACCCGTTGGGAACATGTCCCCTGGTCCAATCACCTCCTAGGTTCCTTCTGCCTCCCTGTCTTCATGTCTGACCTTGATACCCCAACCCGAGCCACACACTCCATCACCTACCATAAAAAAATCACAAGTGAATTATTCTAGTCCCAGTTTCTTAACAAACTCCCTCCTCTTCCCAATCACACGGACCCAGACTCAATCTGGCACAACTGGGTGACTCTCTCTGAAACCACATACCGTGCTCTTGCCCCCCTAGCCACTAAACCCATCTCCTACTCTCATAAGGCTCCCTGGTATCTCCCCTACCACAGGGAATTAAAACAGAAATGTCGAGCCCTGGAGCGAAAATGGAAAAAATCGAAATCCCCCTCAGACAGGCTATCCTGGAGAGAAAACATCAAATTCTACAACTCCGTACTAAAAAAAGCTAGGAAGAATTTCTATGGGGTCAAAATCTCCAAGTCAAAAAATCAAATCAGTACACTGTTCCACATCTGGCGAAACCTAACTTCTAAAAATGAAACCTCCCCCCCCTCCCTTCTCCAAATGACCTAGCCAAATTCTTCAATGATAAGATCACTACCATAAAGAGCTCGTTCCCCCAGCTATCTCTTACAACTCTCTTCCTCCGAAGGACTCCGACCCTATTCCTGCCGACAGATCATGGACTACTTTCGAACTTGTATCCGAGCTCCAGATCTCCAATCTTTGCCTCAAACTCAAATCCTGCAAGTGCATCCTAGATCCTTTCCCATCCTACCTCTACGAAAACATCCCTACGCAGGCCATCTCTTCCCTTACTAACCTTATAAATAAAGCTTTACTATTGGGCCTGTTCTCCACAGAAATGGGGCACATTGCCTTATCCCCTCTCCTGAAAAAAGCCGATCTAGACCCCTCCTTATCATCGAACTACCGCCCCATAGCTAACATCCCTCTTTTAACAAAACTTCTAGAGACCATAGTCGCTACTCAGCTCTCCTCTTACCTAGAGAGATTCTCCATTCTCCAACACTTCCAATACGGATTTAGACCCAATTTCAGCACCGAGTCCCTCCTAGTTTCCTTAATTTCAAAGGTGCAACAACTACACGCTCGAAACAAATTTGCCGTTCTTCTACAGTTCGATCTCTCCGCGGCTTTCGACGTAGTGCACCATGACATACTAATCTACCAACTTTCTGAGATAGGAATAGACTCCATTGTCCTAAAGTGGTTCTCTAACTTCCTCCGCGCTCGCTCCTACACTGTCAACGCAAACGGCTCCAAATCTGCTTCGTGGACACCTTACTGTGGTATCCCACAGGGTTCTCCCCTATCTCCTATTCTCTTCAACATGTATATGACCTCCCTGAAGCTCCTCAAACTATCCCTCCTTGAAACACTATACACATATGCAGACGATATCCTCATCCTCCTCGAAACAGATCAGAACCTTACAAACCTCCAAGCGAACATCACTTCATGCATAATGAGACTTCATGCCTGGTCCCTCTCTGTACAGATGAAATTAAATGAATCAAAAACAAAATTACTCTGGCTCGGCCCAAAATTAGTTCACCTGCCCACCCTCTTCACACTACCCACAGGCCCTGCTCTGCACCTTGATTTCTCAAGCAAGGTCCTCGGCATCACTATCGATTCTTCCCTCTCCTTCAGCGATCACCTGAATTTCCTGGCAAAATCATGTTTTTTCAGCCTCCACATGCTGAGGAGAGTTAGATCCTATTTTCAACAAAAACCTTTCATCGTCCTTGTACAATCCATTATCCTATCCAAACTCGATTACTGTAATGCCATTTATTTATGCCTAACAAAAAAAAGTCTTCGCAGACTCCAACTTATCCAGAATACTGCAGCCAAACTGATTTTTGCTAAACGCAAATTTGATCACGTCTCCCCCACTACTTACCAATCTTCACTGGCTCTCAGTACTTTCAAGAATTCATTTCAAATGCTCCTGCCTGGCGTTCAAGATCATTCACGGCATTCTTCCGCCCCTAATCCCCCTATCCTTCCTCGCTCTGACGCCTGCTACCACCAGATCAGCCCACAGACATAAACTATCCTTCCCCTCTCTACACGGCATCCTCCACGCAGGAAAACTGGGAAGATCCCTCCTCTCCAAAATCACGGGCCTTTGGAACGATCTCACTATCCCGCTGTGGAACCTGGGCTCCCTCCAACTATTCCGAAAACAACTGAAAACCTGGCTTTTCTCTAACATATAACATCTCTTCCTCTGTTTCATCCCCTCTTTATATATCCCCTTGTAAATCTTTCCCCTCTCTCTTCCTATATTTTTAGCTTTGTAAACCGTGTCGAGCTCCACTCCCGTGGAGATGATGCGGTATATAAACTTAAGGTTTAGTTTAGTTAGTTTAGTAATGGTGAAAAAAACCTCAGAAACAGCTCAAGGAAAACAGAGACCTTGGAGCAAGCCTGGTCCCTATTCAAGGGCACGGTGCAAGAAGCACAACATATGTACATCCCCAGATTTAGAAAAGGGTGCAAAAAAAGACCCAGTATGGATAACCAATGAAGTGAAGAAAGCGATAGGAGACAAGAAAAATTTGTTCCGGAAATGGAAAAAGGACCAAACCGGGGAAAACTGGAAGGAACACAAGAAATGCCAAAAAGAATGTCATCGAGTGGTTAGGAGAGTGAAAAGGGAATACGAAGAAAGACTGGCCAGGGAGGCTAAAAATTTCAAATCGTTCTTCAAATACGTTAAAGGGAAGCAACCAGCAAGGGAGGAAGTAGGACCGTTGGATGATGGAGACAGTAAGGGAGTGATAAAGGAGGAAAAAGAGGTAGCTGATAGGTTAAACAAGTTCTTCTCGTAAGTCTTCACAAGCGAGGACACATCCAGTGTACCAAAACCCGATGAGATCTTCAATGGAGACCAAGAAGAAAAACTGTCAACAATAGAGGTGAGCCATGAGGATGTCCTCCAACAGATAGATAGATTGAAGAGCGACAAATCACCAGGCCCGGACGGAATCCACCCAAGGGTACTAAAAGAATTAAGAAACGAAATAGCGGAAATACTCCAACGAGTTTGCAACCTATCCTTGAAAACTGGCGAGATCCCAGAGGACTGGAAGATAGCAAATGTTACACCTATCTTTAAAAAGGGATCGAGAGGTGACCAGGGAAACTATAGGCCGGTAAGTTCGACATCAGTTCCGGGCAAGATGGTAGAGGCACTGATAAAGGACAGCATCTGTGAGCACATTGAAAAAAATGGACTAATGAAAGCGAGCCAACATGGCTTCTGCAAAGGAAGATCGTGCCAAACAAACTAAATGCACTTCTTTGAGGGGGTAAACAGCCAGATGGACAAAGGGGAACCCATAAACATCATTTATCTCAACTTCCAAAAAGCCTTTGACAAGGTACCCCAAGAGCGGCTACTTAGGAAGTTGTGGAACCACAGGGTGGAAGGGGAAGTACACAGATGGGTTAAACACTGGTTGGCAGGCAGGAAGCAAAGGGTTGGAGTGAAGGCCACTACTCGGACTGGAGGAGGGTCACGAGCGGAGTTCCGCAGGGTCAGTACTCGGACCACTACTGTTCAATATATTTATCAACAACCTAGAAACAGGGACGAAGTGTGAAGTTATAAAATTTGCGGATGAAACTAAACTCTGTAGCAGGGTTAGAACTGTGGAAGAGTGTGAGGACCTACAAAGGGGCCTGAAGAAACTGGAGGAGTGGGCGATTAAATGGCAAATGAATTTCAATGTAGGGAAATGCAAGGTCATGCATATAGGGAAAAAGAACCTGATGTTCAGCTACCAAATGGGGGGATTAGTACTAGAGGCAAGTAACCTTGAAAAGGACTTGGGTGTGCTGGTGGACACAACAATGAAGTCAACAGCACAATGCGCAGCAGCCTCAAAGAAAGCAAACAGAATGTTGGGTATTATTAAGAAGGGTATTTCAACCAGAACGAAGGAAGTCATCATGCCGCTGTATCGCGCGATGGTGCGCCCGCATCTGGAATACTGTATCCAATATTGGTTGCCGTACCTAAATAAGGACATGGAGATACTTGAGAGGGTTCAGAGAAGAGCAACAAGAATGATAAAAGATATGGAAAACTTTTCATATGCAGACAGGCTAGAAAGGCTGGGGCTCTTCACCCTGGAGAAGCGGAGATTCAGAGGAGACATGATAGAGACTTACAAGATCATAAAGGGCATAGAGAAAGTGGAAAGGGACAGATTCTACAGCCTATTGGGAACTACAAGAACAAGGGGGCACTCGGAGAAATTGAAAGGGGACAGGTTTAGAACCAATGCTAGGAAATTTTTTTTCACTCAGAGGGTGGTAGACACCTGGAATGCGCTTCTGGAGGATGTGATAGGACAGAGTACATTAAGGGGATTCAAAGAGGGATTGGACAAGTTCCTAAAGGATATGGGGATTGAGGGATATAGATAGAGGTAGAGATAGGATTATGGAAGGATATAGATAGAAGAATAACGGGGACTGAAAGGTTTTAGACAAAGGATCACTTACAGGTCATGGACTTGATGGGCCGCTGCGGGAGCGGACTGCTGGGCGCGATGGACCCCTGGTCTGACCCAGTGGAGGCAACTTCTTATGTTCTTATTCCAAAGATTTTAAATTAAAAACTAAGAGAAATACTCACACAGTCCTGGGTCTGTTATAGCTGGCAAATAGGCAAACTTGTGCACACAACCAAACGTATATGTAAAAAGCCTGATCTCATGAATAATAATGAAGTAATACTTTTGGAATGGCTGTGGTCCTGCTTTAGTTTTTATGAATTGTGCTCAGTTTTTTGCTCATCATGCATTTTTATACGGCACAGTCCTTGATTTTAAGTATCTTTGACAGGGTTGGGTTTTTTTTGTTTTTTTTTTAAGAGTTGGTGAAAGCTGTTTTTTTACACACTAACCCACTGCTATTGCTTGTGGAAGTTGTTCTCTCACTACAGGTAGGTAAGTGATCCTTTTGTCAGTATTTTATTGATGATGTTATTTCACTGAGTTTTAATGGTTGGTTCAATATTTTAATTAAATGTATATATGTGTTTTATTATAACATTTATATGCCCCTGAGGCAACCTTATTGGTAAAACGCACTGGGCATTGTTCCTGGGAGCATCTTGATTAAACCTATTTTTATCTCCATGTGGCCTGCTCATTGTCATCTGTTCCATGTTGGATTCTATAGTGCACTGTTCTTCAACCACCGGTCCACAGAAAATTCCTGCCGGTCCGCACAGGACTGGCAAGATCGACGAGCTGTAGTCCACACAGGGCCGGAGAGATCATGGGGAGCCTCCAACAGGGTGCTTTCTCCTCTCCCAGTGGCTCTCCTTACTTAACAGTGCAGCGATTCAGGAAGGCAGCCTTGGGGATTTTGCTGAGTCGCGGCCGCCTCTGATGATGCAACTTCCGCTTTCCTCAGAGACGGTGCGACCCAACAAAGGACCCGAGGCTGCCTTCCTGAATCGTTGCGCTGGAAAGGAGAGTTGCTGGGAGGGAAGAAAGCCACTGTTAGAGGCTGGGAAGCTGCTGGGCATGGTAAAAAAAAAAAAAAAAAGGGACAGCTGCTACTGGACCTGGAGAGGGATAAGGACAGATGCTGCTGGGAGGGGAGGAGGGAAAGGAGTCTGGGAAGCTGCTGGGCAAGGGGAAAAAATGGACAGCTGCTACTGGACCTGGGGAGAAGGAGAGATGCTGCTGAGAGGAGAGGAAGGAAAGGGAAGGGAAGAGAGTTACTGCTGAACAGGGGGAGGAAGGAAGGGAGAAGAAAAAAGGAAGGAAACAGCTGTCAGGGTGATTAGAGGAAGGGAAGGGAAGAGACAGGAATGAGATGGGAAGGGGGGTCAGCAGAGAAATTGAGAGGGGCAAAGATGCTAGATCTGGTGTAGGAGAGATAAAAATGAAGAGAGCAGTGAAGTTGGAATGAATCATATAAAAAGGAGAGAGGGGCATAGGCTGGATTGAAAGGGGAGAGGGGCATAGAAATAAGACAAATATCATATGGAAGGGGGAGAGGTCAGACAGTAGATGGAAGGGGCAGATGCTGGATTAAAGAGACAGAGAGGGCAGACGCTGGAAAGAAGAGAGTGAAAAGAAGATGAAAGCAGAAACCAGAGTCAACAAAAGGTAGAAACAAATAATTTTATTTCTATTTTGCGATTAGAATATATCAGATTTGAAATATATATCCTGCTAGAGCTGGTGTTAGACATAACTGGGGACTGCAAAGTCCAGGCAGTGGCTTAGGGCTCTCTCTGACCAGGGGGGCAGTTGCCCTAATTGCACTCCCCTAACCCTATTCCTGCTATGTGTGACTGCGGTATTATGTTAGCATGATATTTCTGTGTAGTATTCTGTAATAATTTGGCTTATTCAGTTTTCTTGATAGTAGAGGGAATATATGTGAAGGGGAAGGGAGACAGGGGTTTTGTTGATCCTTGCTCTGTATTATTTGTATTTATAAATTGACAATTGTACAGAATATTGTTTCTTTTTATACTTTAATAAAATACATTCAGTATAAAATCATAACTGAGGCTTGTGCAGATGGGATCAGATGGTTTGCGAGGACCGAGCTCGCGGAGACGGGGCAGAAACGGGGTTTTTAAATTTCAATCCTAGTAGTTTGCCGGTCCACAAAATAATTTTTTTTTCCGCCGGTCCATAGGTGTAAAAAGGTTGAAGAACACTGCTATAGTAGACTAATTGCCTTGTTGTTTTCTTGATTCTATTTACAGTACACTCAGAGATGAGGAAAGGGGAAAAAGGAAAAACTTACTAATGAATCCAGGTCTTCCCCTTTTACACATAAGTTAGCATCAATGACATTCAATCCAACTAGCAGCCCAACTATTACTGCACCTTCCTCTTCCATCATCAGTGCATGATACTCATAAAACTCGCTGTGGAGAGAAAGTAAAATGCATCAAACTGCTGAATCTCTGGAAAGAGCTCTGAATTCAAGTGTATCCAAGAATCATATGCATGCTCTGGATCTACACCTTCAACAAACTCAAATACCAGAACTGAAGGCACACACTGCCTGAAATCAAGTGAGTTAATATGTTGCTTAGCAAGAATGTAAAGAAGACAGTACGTTTTTAAAAGTTACAGAGCCTCAAACAATGATGCTGAAAGATAGTAACTAGAACTACAGACACTGTGGCCCGATTCTGTAAACTGCGTCCCAATTGTAGGCAGCTATAGATGTCTTACAGCTGTCTAATCAGCCATTTTCTAAAAAAAAGCTCCCCAGGCAGGCCACCTATATTGAAGGTGCCTCCGGGAGCCTAGGGAGGCTCACAAACCCACCTAAGCTCGCCGGCTAGGCAAACCTAGGCGGGCCTACGCCTCTCCCTAGTAGAGCAGGAGGCGCTTACAATGTAGGCTAGCAAAATGCTGGCCTACATTGTAAGTAGACACGGCCGCTATACTTAATCACAGCAAGGGATCTCCCTGCCGCAATTAGTATAGTGACCGTGGCTATGGCCGCCAGTCTCCCCTCCCCCTCCTATGGCAGGAGGGGCTTGAGGTGCCTGGGCCAATCAGGCCCTAGGCTCCTGTGGGTTGGGCAGGGGAGGGGTGAGCCCACCTTAATTGGACAGAGGTGGGCCTGCCGGCCGGATAGTGCAAGGACCCATCTGTCTGTCCAACTTGCTGGTAAGCCCGGGAGAGGGGGTTCTCGGGGGGTCCGGGGAGGGGGGCTGGGGTGTTTTGTTGGGGGGATCCAGTAGAAATGGTTGGGCCCCCTCCTGCCAGTGATCTTTGGGGGGCTACCAGCAGGAAGGGTTCAGCACCTTCCTGCCGGCGATCGTCGTGGGCGGGTGGGGGGTCTTTCGGCAGGAGGGGTTGGGCACCCTCCTGCCGCGATCGTCAGGGGAGGGGGTCTACCGTCAGGAATCCGGTCACGTGGGTCCATTCTTTTACTTTTCTACATGGCATTTACATATGGTACAAGAAATACTTTCAAAGATTGTTGCCCAACAATGCCCTGGGGCTGCCAAATCAACAGGAATTGATTTTTAATTAAATTGCGATCCTGGGACTTTCCCCAACTCTTTTAAAATTTAAAAAAGCAAAAACAATAACAAACAATGAGGTCATTCAGAACTAGACTTTGTCTCCAGGGCATTTATTTATTTAACATTTGCTATACTGCAATTTCTGTACCCGAGAGGTCTAAACGGTTTACAATCTAAAAACTGTTTCAATAAAGTAGAACAAGAATGCCAATATGTAGATAGGAAAGTAGAGTACCACTCGCTTAGCATCTAAAGTGGAGTGAAAGTCAGTAGATTTGGAGGACTTTCTAAGAAGGGAATCAACAAGTAGGATGCCAGTATGATGTTAGGAAAGGAGGGTATCAACTCATTCAACACAATGTGGACTAAGAGTCAAGCATTAGGAGGACAATTTGTGGGACAATGACTCTGCATGGGTAGCAGAGACTGCTGCCAATTATTTTCAAGTAAATATGCATTAAGAAAAATGTGCCACTAGCATGGCTATTGGCTCGGTGGTGGTGCAGGACCCCGTCATACAGATAACAGGGATGCAATTCCTAGTCCTGGGGCAGATAAGACTGTGGATTTATGTACTTGTTTCAGATTTAATTTTTTTCTTGATGACAATCAACCATTCAAAGAGAGATGCGGGAGAGCCATCACTCAACAGCACCAACTAGTGATCAGACTTGTGGACTATGCTAACCAGGTTCTACATAAGAGCTGAGGTTCATGGCTTCTGGTCAAGGACTATTGCTGAGTTGACTAGGCAGATTTAGGATGGAGATTTAAAAAAAAAAAAAAAAGGACAACAAAGCCCCCGGTAGCTACAAATGAAAGCTTATGGAGTCATAATCCAATATAGACTGGATCTAATTGAGGTGCAGATCTAAAAGGAGGAGGCAGTAACTGCTCAACAACAACAAAAAAAATAGATTAAAAAAAAAGTACCACTATATAATAATAAGACTGTGCTTATTTGTTTAATAGACTGCTTGACAGATGTAACCTTTAAAACGTATAGGTTTTATCAGAGATGCCAAGTTGCCCAGTTCCAGGATGAAGATTTTAGGATAGTCCTGATTTTGAACTTATATCCCAAAGCCATGTGGGATTTGTAGTACTTGATCCTGCCTATTGAAATTAGTGCTGCAACTCTCATAATGCATCAGGATGGAGGGGTCATAAATCCAGGACTGTGCCAAAATCTCCAGCCTGGAACTGGGTAACTTGGCATCTCTACATCATACTCAGAACTCAAATTAACTAATTCTTCAGCAAACTGAGAATAGCTTCTGGCCAACTAGAAAATAAACATACAGAGTTAAGCAGCTACCAGCTGATGCCACTTAGACTGGCCTAAACTAGATTCAACAACCCTTAGTAGCTAGCATATAACATGTTTACTATTATAGAGAATGACTATAGTTGTCTAAAAGCAAATTTTACAACCCAAGTTTTATGTAATGATACACAGGATGCTATTAGAGGATATTCTGCTCAGCTGCAATATTTGTACCTGGCTTGGAAAATCTGAATAAAACATAAGTTTAGAAAAAGAAAATAAAACATATAAATGCCTGGAAATCATGAATTTAATTACCTTGAAGATAGAATTCTACTGCCAAATGACTGTGACGTCTGCTTTCATGCTCAGACTTCACCAACAAGGAGAAAGCCTTTATAACTCTTATGAGACAGTGACCGAGTGATGCTCTGTCCTCGTATTCATAACCAGACAGAACAAAAATCTCTTGTTGGGCTGATGTATGAGAAATCAAACACTTGATATAATGTTGAAATTGATACAAACCTCAGAAGATCTCTATGAATAATCAAGCAACGCAAATAGTCAGCCATCTTCTTCTGCATCAGTGCCAATCTTAGCCATGCACGAGCACGGCCTAATGGTGTTCTAAAACAAAATTAAAAATTAAACCAAAAACAAAATCAGGATACAAACAATAGGCATTATGATACACCACCCGCTTCTAAATACAAAAACCCTAATTCAAACATTTGAACCCAATACATATCCTATATAAATAGGAATGATGGGTTGGAAAAGATAAATTAATCAATGGCCAAGTTGGCCTTTTCTAAACCATACACAGACCCTGAGAGAAACGTGAAAAAAAACTATACTAACACTGCTCCCTCCTCTGTGAAACATCTGGCTGCTGCTTGAGAAGATCCCTGGGAGACATAAAAGAGCTCATATTCCAGCAAACGCTGGAAAAATACTTTAAAAAAATTAGGGCGCCAGATAAAATTTCTAGGAGTCAAGGCAAGATTTGATATTTTATTTGCCTATCTCTTCCAGTTTTGTTCTCCTTTTCTTTTTTCATTCTCCCCCTTCTACACCCTGTAAGCTTTCTTAATGCCCTTCTTTCCCTGCCTCTCCAGATTCTCCTCTGTGGTTGGGGGATATACCATGGTCTGGTCAAGATTCTGCAGCAGTGGTTGCAGCTCCTCCTGAGCTAGCTCAGGGATAATCACCAGACATTACACTTCAGTATCCGTGGATTTGGTTATTCGTGATTTTTTTTTTTTAAAGAGCGATTTTAATTTAGGGGGTTATTTTTAAGCCCTCTGAGACTCCTCGGAACCTTACCTGGTGGTCTAGCCGCGAGTTCCTGTAGTCTCTTGAGACTACGATGGGAGCTCACAGCAGCCATTTCCTATGAGTGATCTGCACGGGACACGAGCATAGGAAGATTGCTCCTGCCCCGAAAGCCCACTAGACCACCAGGTACAGTTCCATGGAGTCTCAGAGGTAAGGTCCAGGATTCCGGGGGAAGGTAGGGGGTGGGTCAGAACCGGCCTGAATATTATTTGCGGTTTTTTAATATTTGCGGGCCGGCTCTGCCCCTAACCCCCGTGAATATTGAGGGAGAAGTGTATATTCTAGGCTTCTGGATGAGCTAATGCCCAGTATTTTTCCAGACCTCCCCTGATCATGATTTTCTCAAGCCCAGTGCAGTGTTTTGCAAACTTCTGTCTATTAAAGACCCCTCTGACATCTTTCCTTTGAATTTTGATGAGCTGTGCTGGTGACAGCAGGTTGCTCTCCTTCGCAGGCCTCTCAACATATCTGAAAATTTGGGGCTTTATTCGCCTTGAGAGTACTGTGATGGTGTAGAGTTCCACTCAGAATTTTCTGTTACATTTTATCGAGCCAAAAATCAATCTACAGATTGTAATTTTCCTTTATCTTCAAGTTAATATAAAGGAATTCATCCATTCTACTGGTTGATTTCTTCAGGTAAGGAGTGTTGGCATCTACACTATAATTTCTGCTACTAACATATTCAACAGAAAATGCTTTGTAACCTCACCTGCCTTTCCCTCATTCCTCTTAGTTGAATGTGTTTTGTTCCCACCTCTCCTTGTATAGGGCTACTACATCCCAAATGAGACACCAAATAAGCCATGAGGTGGATAACACAAACACATTCAGCAGCTGATACCCTTAGAAACAGATTTCAGTATATTCCTATCTTCTGTTCTCTTTTTTCTTACTTCATCTTTCCCAAAAGGCAAGCCCATGTAGCCCTAGGGAACACTTAATGGCATGAAAGCTAAAAGGGCACCCAATGGAGCCAGGTTGACCTACGGCGCTTTTCGGAAAGAAATTAAGACAGCACTGTTCGACAGATTTATCTAATAATCAGATACCATTTTAAAACTAATAACACCACACTGATAACTTTGAGAAATATGTGTATTTTTACTATTTGTATTCTGTATTTCGCTGACTATCCAGTGATATTTTTGCTATTTGTATTCTGTAATTCGCTGATTGTCCAGCTCTCTTCAGTGTAAACTGCCTAGAAGTCGTAAGATTGTGGCGGTATAGAAAAAATAAAGTTATTATTATTATTAATGCTGACCATTAGGGATTGCCACAATAGGGGCAGCCATCTTTCCTCTCAGCGTGTGGCCAGGGGGCTGATATATCCTGACAGATGAGGGATCCAAACCCAGACCTTCAGCAAGATATATCAGAGTACCACGGCTGAAGTTATCACCAGGCCAAACCAAAGCATTATTAACATGTCCAAGGTAGGCCCAATGGCTCAGTGGCAGTGCTGGTTTTATTCCTAACTTAGGTCTTTTGCTCCTTGGGTTGGCTGGGGAAACTGCAGAGGCAGCACTCAAACTCTTGAAGAAAAGTGGAAAGAACAGCGGTCATCAAACAAAAGTAGCATCTACTTGCCTCAAGAATTGTTGATGTAATGCCCAAACTAGGAGCAGTAATAATAATAATAACAACAACTTTATTCTTCTATACCGCCACAATCTTGCGACTTCTAGGCGGTTTACAATCAAGAGAGCTGGACATTCAGCGAAATACAATAAGCAGATATTCAGAGGAAATACAGAGAGCGGAAACCTTAAGAGGCAATAGTACATAAATACAATTTGCTGAGCAAAATTATAAGATGTACATTTTAGTAGGTAATGTCCGATAGGGACCTGTTAGGAATAAATAGCAACGTAAAATTACGATAAGATGAAGATAACAGATTATATATATAGCAGTGCTGTAAATTCAGGTGGAATAAGGAGGGGGGAGGGAGAGGGGAGAAAGGTCTACAGTGAGAGAAGGAGTCTATATAAATACGGAACAATCAATAAGCTGTTGTAAATGAAGGCTCTTGACACCAGAATCTCACCTATAGACCCAATTTAACTGAAAGAAAAAGGGTAAGGGGGAAACTATTGGGCTACTTCCCAAAAATGTTTTCTCAGTTTACTACAGGCTGAATGTATAAATTCTGCCATGAATGAAAGGAAAGGGGGCTTTAAGGACTTTTCTTCCTTGAGATGATTTTACTTCATTCTTCTCCCCAAAATGTACTGGATTACAATTTTTGTCATGCTCATTAATAGTTGTTTTAGGAGTTCCTAAGAATATGCCCAAATGAAGACTATGAATAGTTACGAGAAGACCATAACAAGGTATTCCAGCCATCTTGATTTTACAATCCTTTAACAGGAATTGTGGGGGTTGGGAGCAAGGGTGTAAATACTCTTAAAATAAAAGACATTTTAAAGAACTCCCCAAGGAACATACTGCCTCATATACAGTATTACCCCTACAAAAAGTTCCTGTATTAAAATTAACTTCAATAACAAGAGAAAACTTGTGAAAACAATTTCAGCTTTCTGTCTTTTGATTCCCCACACATGGATATTCTCAGGAATGCCATCCTCAGAGATACTGTGCCTACTTGAGACCAGGCAAATCTCGGACACTGGCTGCTATCTCTTCTGCTTCTGGGCACAACTTCTCTATGATCTCCAGTGGGCCCCAGATGGTCTTATTAAAGCCCAAAAATGATTTTTTCACTAAAACAAAAAGACAAGAAGGATTACTTTTTTTTTTTTTTTTTGCATGTTAAGAATGCTTTATTCAGTATTGAAATAGTTAATTAAATTTGAATTAGAAATAGCAAGGGCTGTCAAAATGTTATGTTATGTTTATGTTATGTTTTTAGTTCAATTTGTTAATTGATTAATGAGAAAAACAGAAATAATGATCATCATGTAACAATAATAGTATACAAAAGTTTGGCACTATATGCATATATGTTATACAAAATAAAACACCGAGAATGCTATGTTTATCAGCATTTGTTATAACGCATCACCATATTACAGACCTCAGTGGTTTACATTCTAAATTATATCAAATACAGACCTCAGTGGTTTATATTCTGGTTAGTGGCATAGTGGTTAATGGTTGGTTAGTGCCAATATTCAGTGGCGCAACCCAGTTAAGTGTCATGAATATTGGTGGCTGGCCTACATATCACAATTTAAGTGGGCAGGAGACTCTCCTGCCTGCTTAAAATGTTTGGAAAATTGACTCCCTATGTTAATAGTTGATTATTTTCAAACAGTTTCACAACATCTCATCTTAATACTCTTGGGTTACCTTACACTCTTTATCTTGGCTTATGCAATTTGTACAAAATGCTACTGTCAGACTTCTTACTGGAACTTCCTGGTTCTGTCAACTTTTGCAGTCTTGCTGTTTTGCACTGGCTTTTTAGTTGCTATGAGAGTTCAGTTTAAACTACTAGTTCTTAATCACAACCTAGTGAACCAAGATGGCTGAGTTCTGATCTGAACAGCGATATAGCCAGAAGGGAATTTTTTGTTGGGTCAATGGGTAGATTAGTGTGGGAAAGGGGTGGCAAAACAGGGAGAGAAAAAAATGCATGCCCACCCAAACTTTAAAATTAAATATCTTAGCAGGCAGGGAATATCAAGATCTGCCAGCTTGCCAAAATTGTGAACCCCCATCAAAAACGAGAACAATCAGGCCACCAATGCCAGAAGCCTGTGAGTGCTCAATTCTCTCACATGAACTGAGCACACATGAGAACTGAGCATGTGTGGGGTGCTATTTGTAGCAGCTCAGAGCACTAACTAGTATTTTTGACAGGGGTTTGTAACTTTGGCAGGCTGCTGATGTTTTTAAGTTATTGGGGCTTAGGCAGTGCTTCTCAACATAGTCTTCAGTGCACATCCAGCCACAATCAGGGTTTCCGGATATCCACAAAGAATATGCATGAGATAGATGTGCATACCAAGGAAGCAATGCATGTGACTAACTCGTGCATATTCATTATGGATAGCCTGAAAGCCTGACCAGATGGATGTGCCCCGAGTATGGAGTTGAGAACCACTGGGTTTGGGGATCCCCTCTCCAGCTTCACCAATGGTGCGCTGCTGCTGAGTGGACCTGAGGTGAAAGTGGATAGGCCCAGGCCTTTCCAGCCCTACCTGTGGTGACGCACCTTGTTCTGAAGCCTTAGAAATATTGTCGTGCTTTAAGGCTGGATGATGTACATCTGTTAGTGGTTCCGTCATCACTTTGAATGTATACTGTTGAATTGAAATGTGCCTTATCACTCGCTGGCCCTTGTGTGTGGAGCATATTACCAGTCAAATTGTGATTCATGTCTGATACTGCCATGTTTAGAAGGCACCTAAAAGATTTTGTTTGCAGGCTTTCAGTTGAGTCTTCATATTACTTGATAGGTGATATGTGAGATCTATCTATAGTGAACAATAATAGGAAGATATACAGTAATATTCTGTGAGCTACTATCAATTAGTTTACTACTAAATTTCACAGTGTTTGGCTTTTTATGCTCATCTATATTTTTTTATCCTTATCTTAGATGTGTATCTAAAATATTTATGGTGATGTGCTCAGACCTGTAACCCAATAAATAGTGAAGCCACTATCATGAGTTTAACAAGGGGACCATCATTGCAACCACCTGTCCCCGACCCTCCCTAAATAGTCTTGTTACTTTTCAAATACTGTGATATTACTTATCTGAATGGAGAGGTTTTAGTTGTTGATCTTGGTCTTGTTAAATCTCACTGGTGACTGTGTTATAACCAATAAAGTGAAGATTAAAATTCAAGGAAGATTGTGTTTATCCTCATCAATTCTTAACAATTCCCGTCCCCCCGACTCGAGTTTCGTCCGCTTCGTCGGGGAGGGACACTAGTGCCTGCAGAGAGGATCGCCGGTGCTCTACGCTATCCTTGTAAACGGCCACAGTCCTCAGAAGCATGTTCCCTCTGACGCGGCCCCGCCCCTCCTCTGACATCAGGGGCAAGATCCCGTAAGAGGGAACGTGCATCTGAGGACTGTGCAGCCTACAAGGATTGCATAGAGCACTGGCATTCCTCTCTGCAGGCTGTGGTAAGAGTAGGAGGCCCAGGGAGGGAGGGGGAAGCTGGAGGATGCAGGAAAGAGTGCCAAAGCAGTCAAAGCACGGAACAAGGTAGAACCAGCATTTTTGCAGCTCTTCCCACCTGACCCTCCCCCCAAAGGAGGAGCGGCAGGCCAGCAAGAGGCAGCGCTGCTGCTCCTGGTTTAGGAAGGCATGGCGAGGAGGGTTGGTCATAGGGTCGGCCAGGCCGATTTAAAAAAAAAAATCAAATCAATTCAAATTGATTCACCTGAAGTGAATCGATGAATCGATTCGAATCGGAAATCGGGCAGCACTAGTAATGACCTCTTACTAGAAGAGCAATTGCCCTAAGATGTTAAGACCAGCCACCATGTTGTTAAAAGGCAAAAACAACCTGAGGTTACTACTCTGTTTAAAGGTCAAGGTGAGCTGGAAGTGTGATTGCCTCTTGTTTAGGTATTATTAGAAAGAGTTTCTAGACTATTTTCTGGAATTATTTAATTATAATACAGTATAATGGAAAGAATTTTACACCATCTCAATTGAAAGAGATGATAATCCCATCACAAAGTTAATGCAGGTTTAGACGCAAGGCTCTTAAAAATCCCCACAGTAGCAATTTTTAAACATTCATTAGGATTATGAAGGTACAAGTTCTGTCATTATTTGACCTAATTGTATTTTTAGTAAGCTGACACTGCACTCCATTCCTATTTGGTAAATTTTGGTATGATTTTTCCAGCTGGCACATTTTGTCTTTTCAGAGGGTAAGAACCACTTGTTGATACAATACCTGTTGCTTAGAATAATAGCACCCTATGGTTTAATTGTAAAATAAATCATTTGAATCTATTGGCAGTGACATCTAATACTTCAATCTTATTATTCTTTCCAAAGTACCAATAGAATGTTTAGGAACCACTTTATTCAAACCATCTTGCCCTACTCTCTTTCAGGCCAGAGCCACACACAGAGACAACACAAGATATGCAAAAGGGTTAAAAAGAATTCCATGAGGCGTGCCCCACTTGCTTCCCCTAGTTGTATATTTTTTTGTGATTACTTTTCATGCTTGTAGAAAGGTCCACACTAATAGCATTAGAAATTCAAAACAGGCATAGCATGAATGAAACAGCAGCAATGAAAACAGGTCCCACTGCCAATATGCCTCTGGAAGGACTGGTTCTAAGGGTAACCAGATAACTTAGTAGGTAGGCCTGTGTAATTTCTGTTTTTCTTCTGATATTACCACACAAAGGTGCATGCCAAACTAGGACCCTGGGTTTTAATGATTTGGATACCAGGTTGTCCTAGTGGGACCTAGGCTGAAAACAACTTATTTCATGAATTAACATAAGAACATAAGAAGTTGCCTCCACTGGGTCAGACCAGAGGTACATCGCGCCCAGCAGTCCGCTCCCGCGGCGTCCCATCAGGTCCATGACCTGTGAAGTGGTTTCTGACTAATCCTATAACCTACCTCTGCTTCTATCTGAACCCCTCAAACCCCTTTTCTTTTAGGAACCTATCTAGACCCTCCTTGAACCCCTGTAGTGTGCTCTGGCCTATTTGCTATCAGAATCAGAAATTTTGGTTGTGATCTGGAGGTGGAAGGCTTTGTAACCTATGCCAATTCACCAGACTATCATCCAGTCTAGTGAGCAGATCTATAAATGCAATATAAAAATGATTAAATAAATACAGTTACTGTTCTCTTAGGCTTCCATGGCTGGCATCATGATTGTTACAGGTAAATTAGTGTCACACCATCTGTCTGGGTCTCACCGCATCTGGATAGGTAGAACTGACCTTTCAGCCATCATACTGTGGCTGTCGTCAGGGTATGCTGTGCAGTCTTCAGTTTGTCTTTATATATAGTGGGTCCTCTAAGCTGATTGACTGGGGTTTGAGGTGATTAAGGCAAGAAAGTCCATTGCTCATGAATTTGAATTTTGGTGGGAAAGTTTGTTGGTCACAAATTTGAAACTGGCGTGAAAATTCATTGGTCACAAATTTGATTTTGGTGAGTCTGTTCGTCACAGATATAACTTTTTGAATTTTGTTGGGTACACAAATTTGAATCCAGGCAGGAAGGTCCGAGAAGATTCAAAGAGGCAAGAGAGATAGCAAGACAACCCAATAACTTCAATGGAGATAAAGGGCTCTCCATAAATAAAATATGGCAACTGCTCATCCAACGAAATTTAACACTAAAAGGACTGGGGTCGAGCACAAACGGCTTCTCCCTCCATCTCATTTTTTCCAGCCTCTATTCTAACAGAATTTAAAAATGTGACCAACAGACTTTCCCGCTAGAATTTTAAAATTGTATCCAACAGATTTTCCTACAACTTCAAATTTGTATACCTCAAACCTCAGACAATCAGATTACAGGACCCATTATATATAAAGACAAAATTCAGACTTTGCAGCATACCCTGAAGAAAGCTAAAGCATGATGGCTGAAATGTCAGTTCAACCCAGACGTGGCATGACCCGGACAACTTCAACAATCATATATTGTCACTGATAAAAATAATTACCTTTCAATCCATGTTTAAGGCAATGCTCCATGACAACAAAGAACTGCTGCAAAGGAGGATAGTCTGAATCAAGTGTGCGGCCAAAACTTAAGGCCGATTCAATCAACCCTTTGATGCTCAATTTAGCCATATTCAGCAAATTTGTCCGCTCAACAATGGTGGGATCCTTTAAAGCTGTAAAAAGAGAGGGTAAACTTAGACTTGATTTCTAGTAAATCAAGGTCTATGCACACTAAAAAGGTTACCATTCAAGCCTGACCTGAATCGCCCCCGTGCAGTATAAAAGATTGCATACCTCATTCAGTTTTCTTCATTGTTCAGGGATTAGGCACTTTTGGGATCAGATCTGTCAAGAGGGTTGTAGTGAAATTCAAGGCATAGATTATGGGGAAGTTATATTGCTGGGAGATCTTGGTTTAGATGTGTGGGGCAAAGAAACTCATTTGTTTTTATTATTAGGGTTGCTCATTGCTAAAAGATATATTCTGAAGCATTGGATCAAAGCTACACTATTATACATTGGTCAATGGACTGGACCAACTACATGGTGAGCATGTTATACTTTGAAGGCTTGGACATGCACTATGCTAGGCCAGAAGCTGCAGAGAACTCTTGGCATAGAGCATTTCTATGATAGATTGAACGCTCAGAGAAAAGGATACCTTCTTAAACATGGGTTTAAGGTAGAATCACTAGAGGGTGGGAAGGGAGGGCTTAGGGTTTAAGAGGAGGTTGGGGAACACAGGAAAAGGTTTGTAAAGTTGGTCCTTACAGTGAATGTTACATTACAATGCACAATATGTAGTTTAAGCTTATTCTTTTTTTTTTTCCTTTTCTTCTTCTGAGAGGAACTGGTGGATCTTTGATGACCTTCTATTTGTTACTTTGTTCTTATGGATATTTGTGTTTGCTGTGTGTTCTTCCATTTTTTTTAATTTTTTTTTTACCACCAATAAGATATTTCATTTAAAAAAAGGCTTGACCTAAATCTTAGTACTGTATGTCAGCAATCCAAACCAAAAAAAAAAAATCCAAAACCAGATGATTCCAATTCAAACTGCAAAACAGGTTCTTATAAATGGACAGGAGCAAAAAAATATACTTAAGTTTATTGCTAGAAAAAACACAGGAATACTGCTGTTAATGATCAGTTGGCTCAAGCTCTTTGATCACCAAGACCAAATGGCCTCTGTCTCATTAGAAGCAGAAACAAGTCTGTCAATTACTACAACAGATTGATCACCATCTGACCCACAGCCGGCTCACAATGGATTGTGATTCTCTGAAACATTAGAAATTAAGAGGGATATTTGGACTGAAATTGTCCAAGGCACAACCTGATCTACCGTGTGTTGACCCTCGGCCAATGAGGGAGGTCTGATTAGCCAGTCCCATCTTACTGAAGTAAGTCGGTAAGACCACCATCACCTTGAAGAAGGTATGAGGAGCCGTCACTAGTCCAAAGGGCAGAGCCAAAAACTGGGAATGGTTGTGCAAAACGTGAAATCGCAAGTATCAGTGGTGTGCCAGAAAGATCAAAAAGTACAAGTATGCCCCCATGAATCCAGAGAGGCAAGGAACTCTTCAGGGACCACTGCTGCTACGACAGATCATACAGTGTCTCTGCGAAAGCGCAGAATCCTGAGAGCCTCATGTACGTGCTGCCGAATAGGCCTCCAACTATCTGAGCCATTCATTTGCACTACAGCTTGAATATTCATCAAGTGCTATACAGTGACCTGCACTTGGAGCGCAGTGTCCGGGTGCCCTGCGGGAGAGTCCATCAACCAACTGGTCAAAGGCCGGGCAAATTCCAATTGGAGCATGACCAAATAAAGTCCCAAACCCACTAGTCGGGCAAAATGCAACTCCTAGCTGACAGCCTGCTACCTCTCTGTAGACGGGGGTCCCCCAGCCTGGCGCATTGTGCTTGCTTGGCAGGGGGCGCAGGACAGGAACCAGATATCTGGGCTTGTCTGTAGCCAGAGAACCTCCACCGGGAACTCTGGTCTGAGATGTGGCACTGGAATACAAGTGGTAAGGCTGGGAGCCATGAAAATTAGAGTGCCTAGAACCCCTAAAGGATCTGGGTCTCCTATTAGGCAGGGTCATAGGGCAAATGAACACCACAGAATCCATGAGGTTGACCATGAGGCCAAACAACAACTGCCCTGAAAGGGAAGTCTCGCCAAATCTAATCCAGAGCATTCTGCGGGCAGAAATGGAGAACACCAAAACATGCATTTGGCATATAAAGCATCAGGAACATAATCCAACCCAGCCAAATGAAGATGAAGAGGAGTATCTACAGCCTCATTCTTCAGGATATGCAGGCAAGACAGACAGGCATGTGTGACCAAAGATACCACCAAAGTAGCCTGAAAGCCAAAAGCAGATGCATAAAAAAAACCTCCCGAGGACTCTTCCACACGGAGGTCCTGTGTATCTGTAAGCACCACATCATTTTCCCTGGGAAGAAAGGGGCAGTTAGGCACCTGCATAACCAAATAATCCACTCTAGGCTAATCAAAAACCTGCGGGCACTCCAGTGCCAGAGGGTACCCCTCGCTAACATAAGAACACATTCCAGATAGTCACATTGCTCCGATATTACAATGCCCATATCAGGGCCAGGGAAAGGTGGAAGACTGAGCGCATACCACAAAGCCAGAAGGAAGGATGGAGCCGGCTGAGTGACCACATGCAGTTCCTGCAAAGACTCAGAAATAAGATCTGGCAAAGCTGCAGACTGAAATAAGCGCAGAACTGTGGGATCGTCCCCAGGTCCTAGAGCCCAAAGAATCCGAAGATCCAGCATACAGTCCTAAGGACCCCTGCTTAACAGTAGGTGAGACAGCTTCAGGGACAGCCCTGAGCTCCAAAGAAAACTAAGCAGGCTGGCTAACAGATACCCACTTGTGTGTTCTCAATGCAGGCAAAGCTGAAGAAATGTTCTAAGCACAAAAATCCCCCCTGAAAAAGGACTAAAAACACCAAATAAAATAATAAAATGTGGAGAGCAGAATGAACACACTTCTGCAGGCACACGTGCAAAGGGAAAAAAACTAAGTGGAGCTAAGGAGCTCAGTGAAGTACAGAAAAGGCACAGAGAAAAATCTGAACTGGATTCCTTCTACAGATGGCATGCAGCCATGAGGACACTAGCCATTTGTCTAGAATGTCTCATCTATTCCATTGGAAACATACTTCTGTAGTCCTCTTATTTCAGAAAAGTGGGTGATAATACTTTTACATAGGGCTTTCATGTTCATAAGAACATAAGAATTGCTATCTCCGGATCAGACCCTGGGTCCATCAAGTCCGGTGATCCACACATGCGGAGGCCCGCTAGGTGTACCCTGGCATAGATTTAGTCCCCATATCACTGTATGCTTCTCAAGGGAGATGTGCATCTAATTTACCCTTACCCGTATCACTCTATGCCATTCTTAAGGAGATGTGCATCTAGTTTACCCTTAAATCCTAGAACGGTGGATTCTGCAATTACTTCCTCTGGGAGAGCATTCCAGGTGTCCACCACTCGCTGCATGAAACAGAACTTCCTGATATTCATCCTGGACCTGTCCCCCCTCAGCTTCAGTCTATGTCCTCTTGTCTGTGTCACACTGGACATTATAAATAACTGCTTTCCCTGCTCCATTTTGTTGAATCCTTTCAGTATTTTGAAAGTCTTGATCAGATCCCCTTGCAGTCTCCTCTTCTCAAGGGAGAACAACCCTAGTCTCCTAAGTCGTTCCTCGTAATCCAGGTTCTCCATACCTTTCACTAGCTTTGTTGCTCGTCTCTGCACCTTCTCTAGCAGTTTTATATCCTTCTTTAGGTATGGAGACCAATGCTGGACGCAGTATTCCAGGTGCGGTCTGACCATGGCTCTGTAGAGCAGTATTATAACTTTCTCTGATCTACCCGTAATTCCCTTCTTTATCATGCCTAGCATTGTATTTGCTTTCTTCGCTGCTGCTGCCGCACATTGCGCCGACAGTTTCAGAGTCCTATTTATCAGTACACCCAGGTCCTTTTCCTGTTCGGTCTTTCCCAGAGTTACACCTGACATACTATACTTGTGATCTTTATTTTTTCTGCCTAAATGCATCACTTTGCATTTTTCCACGTTAAAATTCATCTGCCATTTATTCAGTTTTGTTTTATTTTGCCAAGAACACTGGAAACAATGCAAGTCAACAAAATACAGCACTAGCTATTTTTTGAAAGATACTGTTTTCACTATGTCCACAATCCGATTACAAAATAAGAGAGAGGAATCCAATAACACTCCTAAGCTCTTCACCACAGACTGAATAGGTATCTTCATCCCACTATATGAAAAAGCAGCAGGAGCACCTGTCATCCCAGAGGCAGAGAGGCAAAGAATTTTAGTTTTTTCCACGTTCAAATACAGGCAGTTTCCAGTCATCCACTTCACAATGTCAGACAAATAAGATGATAGAAGCTAGAAACCTCCTTCACAGTCCTCAGAAAAAAACTGAAAATCATCTGCATACAACTGATATCCTTACTCCAAGGCTCTCCAAGAGTCCCATTAGGGGCTAAAAACAAATTAAATAGCATAGCCAACAAAGGATCCCTACAGCACACCAGTGTGTAAAGCAAAAAAAACCTCTGATTTAACACTACCATTCCAAACATAGAAACTCCAATTGGAAAGAAAAGACTGAAACCAGGTAAGCATCATTCCTGAAATCCTAAAAGATCACAAATAATCTAGCAATATTTCATGATTGACAGTGTTGAAAATGGCTGCCATATCAGGAGGCACAAACAAAAGCCACTTCCTGATATCAAAACCAATCCAAATTTCATCACAAAGAAGCAACAACAATAATTCTGTGTTTGTCCATAAGCCAAACTAGAATGAGCTTTGAGAAATTCTGGAACAAGCTTCTTCTTCAGAAGAAAAGCGAAAGCAATAGTCTTCCTTGATCCAGCGTGCAATAGTAGCCTTAGAAGTGTCATCCCCCTTACAAGGACCCGCTAGAAAGACAAAGAGATGATCTGACTTCCTGATCTCCTGGATCCTCTGCACATAAAAGCGAAGGACCTGACTGGCATCCAAATTGCGCAGCTGTCTCTGCTCGGAAGAACCCTCCTGGCTACCCAACACTGGGAGGACTACTGCCTGATTGACATGAAAAGGAGAAACTACCTTTGGCAGAAAGGAAGGAACAGGCCTCAAGACAACCCGCTCCCTAGAAAATTCCAAAGAAGGAGCCCTACAAGAGAAAGCCTGCAGCTCAGACACACATCTAGCTGAAGTAATGGACACCAAGAAGACCGCTTTAAGAGTAAGATCCTTCAAAGAGCAGTCGCCCAACAGTTAAAAAGGAGGGCGCACTAGAACTGACAGAACCAGATTGAGATCCCAAAATGAACAGAGGGCCACGGGAGGCCTGAGCAACTTGGCTGCCCGCAAGAAGCGAAGCACATCAGGAATGGCAGTCAAACGCTAACCTTTCACTAACCCCCGAAAGGCTGACAAGGCCGCAAGCTGAACCCGGAGATAAGACCAAGCCAGTCCCCTATCCAGGCAATCCTGCAAGAACTCTAAGATGTTAGGCAGGGAAGCCACGCAGCACACCACTCCTCAAATAGACGCCAAACCCTCACTTAAGCTTGAGCGGTGGAAAGCCTCCAAGACCCCAAGAGAGTTGAGATCACTTTATCTGAATACCCTTCTTACCTAGGCAACCCTTTTCAAGAGCCAAGCCGAAAACAGAAGGGACCCGGCTCAAACATTGGAATGGGACCCTGAGTTAGAAGGTCATTCAAGAGAGGCAGAGGAAGAGGATCCGTCACCAGATGCCTCACCAGATCCGCGTACCACAATTGTCGATTCCAGTATGGAGCCACCAGAACCACGAGACCTGGATGGCGAATTATGTGGAGAAGAACTCTGCCCACTAATGGCCACAGAGGGAACACATACAACAGCCCCTCCGTTGGCCATGGTTGAACCAGAGCATCCAGGCCCTCGGCCTGACATCCCTGCAATGCCTGAAGAAGCAGGGTGTTTTGGTGTTGACACTTGTGGCCATCAGGTCCATCTGGGGCTGACCCCAAGACTATACTATCAACTGAAAAGCCACCAGGCTTAGACACCACAATCAGGGATCTAGCATGATGACTTAGGAAGTCCGCCTGAACATTCTCCACTCCGGCAATGTGAGATTCTGATATTTCCTGAAGGTACAACTCTGCCCAGACCATGAGCAGTCACCTCCTGCACCACCAAAGTGCTCCCCTGATGATTGACATAGGCCACCGCTGTGGTATTGTCCGAAAAAACCCTGACTGACTTGCCCATCAGAAAAGACTGGAAGGCTAACAGCGCCAGACGGATGGTCCTGATCTCCAAGACACTGATTGACCAAGAAGCCTCCTCCGTGGACCAGGTGCCCTGAGCTGAGTGACCTAGACACTGAGCTCCCCAACCAAGAAGACTGGCATCCGTGAGCAGCACCGTCCACTGCGGCTGGTCCAGACTTGCCCCTTGTACAAGATGGGGGGTCTGGAGCCACCAACGAAGACTGCCCCGAGCTAAGCCCAGGAGCGGAACAGGGTGATCCAGACAGTGCCGCTGAGGTGACCACTGACAAAGAAGAGCATACTGAAGAGGACCCATGTGGGCCCACGACCACCTCACCACATCGAGGGAGGCTGCCATCGACCCCAAGACTTAGAGGAAATCATGTGCCTGAGGATACCGGGACACCATAAGCAGGCAAATCTGAGATTGTAATTTGCTTGTCCGAGGCCTCCGGAAGGAAGACTTCCCCAAGAAGGTGTCAAACCTCTAGATATTCCAGGCTCCGAGATGGAGACAACCGGCTCTTGGCAAGGTTGACTACCCAGCCCAGCGACTGCAGAAACTCCACCACTCGAGCCGTGACCCGAGTGCTCTCCTGGAACAACTTGGCTCTAATCAACCAGTCGTCCAGGTAGGGATGAACAAGAATGCTCTCTTTTCGCAACGCAGCCACAATGACCACCATCACCTTGGTGAACGTCCGCGGAGCCGTGACCAGACCAAAAGAAAGAGCACTGAACTGATAATGTTGCCCCAAGATCGCAAAGTGCAGGAAGCAAAGATGAGAGGCCCGAATAGGAATGTACAAGAAGGCCTTGGTCAGATCTAGAGAAGTCAGAAACTTCCCTGGCTGAACCGCCAGAATCACAGACCGCAGAGTTTCCATGCGGAAAGAAGGCACGTGAAGAGCCCTGTTGACCCTCTTCAAATTCAGGATGGGCCGAAAGGTCCCTTCCTTCTTTGGCACCACAAAGTAAATTGAGTACCAACCTGTGCCCCACTCCCGTGGGGGAACTGGAACCACCACGTGGAGATCTAACAATCTTTGAAGGGTCTGGTAAAAGGCCTGCTGCTTCCACACCACCTGTGAGGGAGAAGAGAGAAAATGATCGGGCGAACTCCAGAGCATAGATGTCCCGGATCACTTCCAGAACCCACTGATCGGATGTGATGTCTGCCCACTTTGGCTAAAATTCTCGCAGCCTGGCACCCACTGGAACCAAGACGAGCACTGGCAAGGAGTCACTGGGCTGGACAGGTGGCAGGAGACCCGACGGGGGTGCTACCTGCACTCCGGCAGGCCCCACGAAAGGACTGCATGCGCTGGAAAAATCTGCCTCTAGAGAGCCCAGAAGATGGAACGGAGGCTCTACCAGAGCGGAAACAGTGGAAATCACGCCCATGAGCAGCGCCACCGCGAGCCAACGGCTAAGGCCTATCCTCAGGCAAACGAGGCACTTTGGAATCAGTGAGAGTCTGAACCAACCTGTCCAGATCCTCACCAAACAAGAAAGACCCTTAAAAGGGAACTTTATCAACTTAGCATTGGACGCCGAATCCGCTGATCAAGCGCGAAGCCACAAGGTATGGCATGCTGTCACTCCAAGAGCCAAAGCCTTGGCAGAAGCTCGCAAGAGGTCATACATGGCATCCGAGAGATAAGAAGCACCCAATTCAATTTTGGCCACTTCTTGCCAACAAGTTCCAATTTACCTCTTTAGAAACATAGAAATAGACGGCAGATAAGGGCCATGGCCCATCTAGTCTGCCCACCCCAATGACTCTCCCCTACCTTTCTCTGTGAATAGATCCCACATGTCTATCCCATTTGGCCTTAAAATCAGGCACGCTGCTGGCCTCAATAACCTGAAATGGAAGACTATTCCAGCGATCAACCACCCTTTCAGTGAAAAAGAATTTCCTGGTGTCCCCGTGCAGTTTCCCGCCCCTGATTTTCCACGGATGCCCCCTTGTTGCCGCGGGACCCTTGAAAAAGAAGATATCTTCTTCCACCTCGATGCGGCCCGTGAGATACTTGAATGTCTCGATCATGTCACCCCTCTCTCTGCGTTCCTCGAGTGAGTACAGCTGCAATTTATCCAGCCGTTCCTCATACAGGAGATCCTTGAGTCCCAAGACCATCCGGGTGGCCATTCTCTGGAACATGCAGGGCCCAACGAAAACACACCCGAGCCACTAGCCCATCACACAATGCTTCCTGGACCGACAGAGCCGTCACATCAAAACTCTGTTTAAGGAGGGACTCCAACTTACGTTCAAGGCCACACCGCCCTCCTTAGGCATGGTATGCCTCTTAGAAATGGCTGAGACCACCACGTCAACCACGGGTGACTTCAAAATGTCCCTATCCCCCTTAGGAATAGGATACAGGCAGGCCATGAAGCGCGCAAACCGAAAAGGGGCTTCCGGCACCTGCCACTGAGCAAGCATAACATCTCGAATATCCTGATACCTAGGAAGCAGAGCGAATCCTCTTAAGCAAAGGGTCCACCATATGCGGGGGCTCTGACACGGGGTCCTCAAAGTGCAAAACTGAGGAGACCTGCATAATTAACTCATGAAGCTCTTCCCACTGAAAAATGTGCACCACAGATGCATCTTCGCCAGTTGGGGGGTGCTCGAATTCCTCGCTGGCAGAATCCGACCCTCCAAGAGGATCCTGGAATTCTCCACAAGGGTCCAGGACCTCCTCAATCACATTTTGCTCCTCTGGGAAAAAATCCTCATCCCAAGAGACTCTAGGGCGTTGGAATGAGAGAGGAGTAGAGGGGGGCAAAACTGCCGCTATGTGGGGCCGCACCAGGGAAGATGTCGAGGGATCTCCCCCCCCCCCCATTGAGACCCCCGGAGTGGACACGAAATCTCCTGCCGCCAGCACATAAGCTTTACAAAGTGCCATTAAAAAGTCAGGGGGGAAAAAAATCCCGGCGGCCCCAAGGGACTCCGAGCCACAATAGGGAACCATGCCATACTTTGCCCCTGTATTTCCAGAACAGGGGGAAGGTCACCTGAGCTCACTGAGATGAAGGAGGAGCTTCCCGCCAAAATTGGACCCGAAACCGCCAAAATCTGAGATCCTGCGGCCTGCCGCATCTGAAAATCCTGGGACTTTCCTGACGCTGAGGCCAAGGAACCGACCAACATGAAAAGGGAATCCCCAGCCATTCTGGCGGCAAGGGAATCCTTTTCTCCCTTACCGTCAGCGGCTGGGGAACCCTCCGTGTGGGCGCCGGGGGAAGCCTGGGCTTCCCTGCGATCCAAATCCAACTCGCGAGATACCTTCGGCAGAATGCCCTTGCCGCCGGCATCCGCTGCCGATGAGGCTTCCCCACTGCTCCGGCCTGCACAACACTTGCACAGGCCGGCCGCAAGTACCTCGCGTCTGGAGCACAATGAGTACTTTTTCCTTTTAAAAGTGCTCATCGTGCTGAAAGCGCCCTAGCTGCAAAGAAAGTGCCGATTATATGAGAAAAAACAGACAAAAGGTAGTTATAAAGGGAAATGAGCCCTTTAGACCAGCAAACCTCAGGATTTTTTTTTTTTTGTACTTACAGAACAGACTCCATGGGCTCTCAAGCTGGAGGGCTGACCAACCAGGGGGCCAGGCCGCCGGCTGAGGCCCCTCTACAAAAATATGGGGAGGTGGAGGAAGGTGGGGGGAGGGACCTAGCACGAGATCCGCCGGGTTTAACACCCTCGAGGTTGGACAGATCCCCAAACAGGACCTGCCCAAGCTCTATCCGGCACAAAAGAGGAACCAGGAGTTCACTTCAAACACAAAAATCCAACAGGGCTAAGAGGGGAGCTGAAATTAGCCTACCACTCTGCTACTGGAGACTGAGGAAGACTGGATTTGTAGAGGGGATGCTATGCTGATATACAAGTTTGATCTCAGTCTCCACCTGCTGGTAGCAGTGAGGTATAATACCCATCCATAAGGAACTATACCGGTCTATCAAGCGATACAGAATTTAACTTATTTAACTTATCTTCACAATTGGTACACCAACGGTGGCCAGTGTTTCACAATTCTGCTGCCTCAGGGTGTAACCAGCTCGATCGAAACTTTAACTTGGGACTCACGTCTCCATGCTCTCTACTTTAAACACTGTATTGCACAGAGCCTATAGTTACTTCAAGGGATGTTTTTTTACACCAATGAGGTTTTTACCTAACCACCTTAGGCCACCATTGTGTGGTGGGATGGTTTGTTTCCGAGGCTTTTTCCTCCCTTGAGTTTGATACTTTTGGCTTGTGCATTGTTCTGATTTAGCATTTGCTTCACTGTATTTTGCACTGTTCATGTTACTGTCCAGTTACAGTAAAGGAAACAGTTGAGTGAAATTGCCCCAAACTTGAATGAACTAAGCCAGTGCTTTCCAAACCTATCCTGGGAGAATTCCAGCTAGTCAGGTTTTCAGTATTTGCATGCAATGCCTCCATGCAAATCTAACTCATTAATATTCATTGGGGCTATCCTAAAAACCTGACTGGTTGGAGCTCCCTCAGGACAGGTTTGGAACCACTGCAATAAGCCAATATCTTAGTTTTTTGTTTGTGCTTACTACTAAATTATTATACTTAGGGTCTCTACTGCTGAATTAATAATTTCTCTGCAGAGTCTGGCACACTGTTTAGCTCATTCTGCTATGATACCATGTACTGTAAAAACATGTATTGAATGGTCATATGTGGCTCATTTGCTTTCTTTGTTAAAGAAAAGTGATTTGATTGGATACATACATTTTAGCTAGTTTTTGCTTTAATCTTTCACAAAAAAAATTCAACAGTGAGGAAAGAATACAGTTCAAAGAATTAAGGGTTGTATAAACATGTTAAGCACACTACTACCACTTCAGCTTTTACCTGCTGCACTAACATCCTTGAAAACAAGCTAACACCGCTAGACTCATCCCAATTCTCTGAAGCAACTCGCTTTACTCTTCAATTCCTCTGGAAATTGCCAGATATCTTCTTTTGTAATCCGCCTTGAACCGCAAGGTATTGGCAGAATAGAAATCACTAATATAATGTAAAGTGTCATATGTCAGCACTAGTGGATTTTCACTTATTCTGTGTTATTTTGACAAACCTTTCTTAAAACCAGCTACACTATGTGCTCTTACCACAACCTCTGGCAATGCGTTCCAGAGCTTAACTATTCTCAGAGTGGAAAAAAATTTCTCCTATTGGTTTTAAAAATATTTCCTGCTGATACCATGGTTTGGCCCTTTGGGTTGGTACATTTTAGCTCCATATAAAATAGGTCACTTTTCCTTTCCTGATTGAGACCGATGTCTGTTCGCAATGCAGAAAAGAAGGAACTGAGTACAGCAGTGGCATGCATTTGAGCGGGAAGGTGACTGCAATATCCTATTGGCTGCTGCTGCTTGTTAAGCCAGGGAGAGCGCATCCAAACAGGCAGACTGCAGAGAAGGCTACCAAGTGTGTCTACATTGTCCCATGACACGGAGAATCCAGCTCCTCCAGGATGCAGTTGAGTTGAAGGAGGAAGGTAAACACTGCTATTGCCTCTCATTGCAGTACTCGCCCTTAAACCTGAAAAAGAGATTCTTAAAGATCCAGATAAGATCTATGGATCTGCCTTTAGATTTCTTATTAGCAATAAAGTCATATCTGCTAGATTTCATACAGATCCATTTTTAGGTTTAAGAACAAGTGCCACGAACAGCCAAAGCAGAGAGAAGGCATATCACCCTCCCCAGCTCAGTTACATCCTAGAGGAGCAAATAGGTGAAAGCTGGATCCTTTACATTCTACAAGAGAGATCCTCTGGATCTCTGCCAGCTATTTTAAAACATAGGATCTGGTTGTTACCCAATCCTTTCATATACTTACAGTAATGGAAACAGTTGAGTGAAATTGCTCCAAGCTTGAATGAACTATTTGAATGAACTAAGCCAGTACTTTCCAAACCTATCCTGGGAGAATCCCAGCTAGTCATGTTTCAGGATATTCTGCTATGATACCACATACTGTAAAAACATGTATTGAATGGTCATACATGGCTCATTTGCTTTCTTTGTTATAGAAAAGTGGTTCGATTAGATACATACATTTTAACTAGTTCTTGCTTTAATATTTCACAAAAAGAATTCAACAGTGAGGAAGGAATACAGTTCAAAGAATTAAGGGTTGTATAAACATGTTAACCACACTACTACCACTTCTGCTTTTACTGCTGCATTAACATTTTAATAAAACTTTTTGTTGCACAACTCCTCATGCAAGAAGGTTGACCCAGATTCAGCCTAGACCAGCTCTGTGATTAGCAACAAGATCTCTCCAGTTCACAGCTACTTAGATTCAATCCCATTCCCCAAATCAATGAAACAGATAGAACCAGGTACAACTTATCAGCCCCATCCTCAAGAAGATGAGATCCTGAAATTGCAGCAGCAGCCGTCTCTTAGGCAGCCCTGCTCTTCAGAATGGCAGATTGAAAGGCTGTACCCATGTCCCCGGGAAGAGAACGGCAACTTCCCTAATCGCAGCAGTCACAGGTCAGCTCCACACAGCTCATTAGCTCCCCACCCAAATACTAATTTTGGCTTTTGCTAAAGATTTCGCCCGCCTTGTTGTTAGCGCCCTCGGCTTCTATTCTAGTATTCACACACATAAATCAGGGACCAGCCCCACCAGCTGCTTCCAAAACAAATTACACAACGCAACATGTTCACGCGAGCAGCAGGAGCTCTAAAGGCAGTAGATAACACACCCCATCACCCGTTAGTACAATTTGACACCCCCGAGTCCCAACTAGTGGCTCGTTCTAATGCAGGGCCAGAAGCTTGTATAAGTACAGTATCTAAAAAGCACATCCTGCCCCCTTTCCCCGCGATGGCTACTTCACTCCCCAACAAACACAACCCGGCGCGAGCCGTCAGCAAGGGGAGGAGGTAAACCCCGGCGACTGCCTCGCGCTCATTACAAGTACGCGCCCTCCCCAGCCTTCCTACCCATGACAAGCGGGTGTCCGGCTTCCATCAAGCTGTCTCGGCAAGCGCCTCCGCCTCCTCCTCTCCCCAGCGTCGCCGCCCAGCTCCTCACAGCCCCATCCTGTGGCTGGAGGACCGGCAGCATGCGGTTCAGACTTAGGGAGGGGGTGGGAGAAGAGGAAGGGAAATGCTGGGAGAGGACGTGAATGAGCCACATGAAAGTTTATTGGCATGAGAGCTTTCTATGCTACTAACATAGTAGATGACGGAATGGTCCATCCACTCTTTAAATTACTGACTTAATTTACATTTTCCTGCTTCTTAGCAGATTGGTAATTGATAGGTATCGCTTCAGAAAGGGCAAGAACATCGGGGAATGCTCATACCACCCCACTAGACCTTTAGGAGTTTGCCTTGTAGTCCCTTGGTGATAGCTGTGGGAAGGAGGGGAATAGAAAGAAGGAATCTGTCAAGCAGGGAGAGGAATTGAATTGGGGGTGGCTATTGTAGCATTAGGAGAGGCTTTTCATTGAGGGAGGAGGATACTTCATCCCAGCCTATAATGTATTCAGAGTCTGTCAAGCCAAATAAATAGTCTCAACTCACAGCAACAACAGAAAGCAATGGGGCCCATAATCATATTTTCTATGCACACCATTTTCACATGTCCATATACTCACACACATATATATGTATATACATTTTGTCATTTTCATGCATATCCTGAGTTATCTCTATTTCAATTTATTAGGACTAAGCTAAACTAAACCTTAAGTTTGTATACCGTATCATCTCCATAAAGATAGAGCTCGACACGGTTTACAGGTAAATTCAATAAATGAGGGAAGGACATAATAAGAAATTAGAGGTTATGAAGAGGATAGTTAGCTTTACATTTTAAATAGATAGCTTTACGTTTCGGAGAAAAGCCAGGTTTTCAGATGCTTTCAGAATAATTGGAATGAGCCTAGGTTAACCGAAACACAGACCATGTCGGGTCCTTTGGTTTGTTCTAAGGTGGTAACGCTAACTCAATTATTTGATATAATAAATTTAGCCTGCATCTTTGTATGTTTGTCTGCAGTTTTCTTTGCTTTTCCCTATTTTTTGCCCATAATCAAAAAACATAGACGTAACAAAAAGCATCCTAAATCAGCACTTGGATGTCCTTAGAATCCAAACCACCTTTCTGTACGTCTAGCGAGATGTTCCAGCTCTATATGTTCAGAGCACAAGATGGGCATGGTGGAGGCATGTTGTGGGCGGGCTTTGGGCAGTCTAGACATGGATGTCTTGCAGCAATCATCAAACATTTTGCAAAAGGATCACCTTATTTCTGAGCAAGGAGGCCCAGGTGGTCAAGGATATACTGATCTGAAAAGGGGCCCTGTAGAATATGAGATGCTATGTGCAACCTAAAATGCAGGAGAAGGGTGTGATCTGGCTACATGTAGAAAGGAAAAAATATTAATAACAACAGAGACACTGACAAAGAGGATCTTGAACCACAGGGAATAACAGATGCAAGCCATGAACAGGGAATGTCCAGTAAAAGCACATTTGCTTGTCACCCCATAGTCTCTTTGTAAATGTAAAATAATTAAACTTAATGAATAGAAGTAAGATGAAATGTTCTAGGACAGAAGTGCTATATGCACAAATGATAGGGAATGGTCAAGGTTAAGGTATAGAATCAACTAAGATGCTGATTTGTAGAGTAGTGTGTAGAGTAGCTTGTAGGGTGATGCAGAAGGTATAGTATCGTATTGCAAACAACTGAAGTAATGTGTACCTAACAAACCTAATATAGTAATATAAGTAGGGGAAGTTAGAGACAGGAAACTAGAGTTGTGTTAGGCCAAGAACCATCTTTGCTGCCCTGAAGCATTCTGGATGTGTTTACAAGATCTGTGTGTGCACAGTCAAAGACATTTACGATCTTTGAATGTTCATTGCCATGTGAATGTGGAGGAGAGCTAGTTTCTCATCATGGTTGTGAACTGTGCTTTTTGCTCACCGAGGACCTTGCACAAGAACACTATTCATTATTCCACTTCATAATCAAAAAGCCCCTGCTGGGCTGAGTTTGATTGGTCCTCTAGGGTCACCTGGCACACCCTAAGAATCTGAGTGCTGTCCTGAGTTACAGCAGTAGATAAAAACATCCTGTGTAAGAGTAGAAAGTTTGAAATATTCTATGTCTTGTATAGCTAGCTACAAGCATAGAACTTCCTCCCCTGTTATGGCTTATTGAATTACTAACTTTTTATTTGCTTTTTTGTATTTGACTGCATTTCTTTGATAAAAATAAACTGCTTGAATTCGAGAACTGTAACAGGGTTTTGTTTGATCACTATTATTCTATGAAGGGCTCCTTGCAGCCAGCCTTTCATTTCTATTTTCTATTTATAAACGTTTCTCAACACAGCTACAATAATACTTTATCCTAAAAAAAGTATAATTTTTTTTCTACCTTTGTTGTTTGGTTTCTGTTTTCCTCATCTTTTCATCATCCTCTTCCTTCCATTCGCTGTCTGCCCTCTCTCTGCCTCTTCCATATGGAAGTAAGGAAGAAGTAGGGAATTACAGGCCGGTAAGTCTGATTTCTGTGGTAAGCAAATTAATGGAAACACTTTTAAAACAGAGAATGGTCAAGTTTCTGGAATCCTGTGAATTACAGGACCAGAGGCAACATGGGTTCACTAGAGGTAGGTCTTGTCAGACAAATCCGATCAATTTCTTTGACTGGGTGACCAGAGAATTGGATAGAGGATGTGCGCTAGATGTGGTGTATTTAGATTTTAGCAAAGCCTTTGACAGTGTTCCACACAGACGTCTAATAAATAAACTGAGTGCCCTCATGATGGGTCCCTAAGTGTCGGGCTGGGTCAAGAACTGGTTGAGTGGAAGGCGACAGAGAGTAGTGATCAATGGAGATCGCTCTGAGGAAAGGGATGTTACCAGTGGTGTGCCTCAAGGGCCTGTTCTTTTTAACATTTTTATAAACGATATTGCTGAAGAGTTGTTGGGTAAGATTTGCCTCTTTGCAGATGATACCAAAATCTGCAATAGAGTAGACACGCCAGATGGTGTGAATAACATGAAGAAAGACCTGGCAAAGCTTGAAGAATGGTCTGAAATGTGGCAGCTAAAATTTAATGCTAAGAAATGCAAGGCCATGCATTTGGGCTGCAAAAACCCGAGGGAACGGTACAGTTAGGGAGTGAAGAACTTATGTGCACTACAGAAGAGCGGGACTTGGGTGTGATTGTGATGATCTTAAGGTAGCCAACAGGTTGTAAAGGTGACGGCGAAAGCTAGAAGGATGCTAGATTGCATATGGCCAGTAGGAAAAAAGAGGTATTGATGTCCCAATATAAGACTTTGGTGAGACCTCATTTAGAACATTGTGTACAATTCTGGAGGCCGCATGGTATGTGGTCTTCATCATAAGGCGTATGGGGACAGACTTAAGGAGCTCAATCTGTATACTTTGGAGGAAAGGCGGGAGAGGGGATATATGATATAGACGTTTAAATAGATAAATAACTTGCAGCAAAAAATGTTGCAAAAATGTTATAAGCCAAGTGGTGGACATATCCTTTGAAAAACCATTTAAGTAAAGTGGAGAAAAAAACCTCAACTAGTTTTATATGCAGACGGCAACCCAATGAGTTTTTTAGCCGTTCTTAATCTGTATCATAGGCAAGAAAACTCCACTACTTCTCTAAATGTAATCTTTCAAAATAGGAAAATATTTCACCACTGTACACAGGTAACAGGAAAAAGAACCTTCAGGAAGGTTACATTTATCTTCACAACTGTTGATGTAAGCCAGGACCACGATCCAAAAACGCAACGATCTTCCTGAAGGTTCTTTTTCCTGTTACCTGTGCACAGTGGTGAAATATTTTCCTATTTTGAAAGATTACATTTAGAGAAGTAGTGGAGTTTTTTTTCCTATGATACAAATTAAGAATGGCTAAAAAACTCATTGGGTTGCCGTCTGCATATAAAACTAGTTGAGGCTTTTTTCTCCACTTTACTTAAATAGTTTTTCAAAGGATATTTCCACCACTTGGCTTATAACATTTTTTGCTGCAAGTTATTTATCTATTTAGATTGTTATTGTTAGTATTGTTTTTTGAGAGACGTTTAAATATCTATGTAATGTAAATGCGCATGAGTCGAATCTCTTTCATTTGAAAGGAAGCTCTGCAATGAGAGGGCATAGGATGAAGTTAAGATGGGTGAATTAGAAGCTATGGCACAAAAAGATAACCTTGACATCATCGGCATCACAGAAACATGGTGGAACGAGGAAAACGTCTGGGACACTGTGCTACCGGGATACAAGCTATACCACAGAGACAGAGTGGCTCAAAAAGGTGGGGGCATTGCCCCATACGTCAAAGAGGAAATTGAGTCTACCGGAGAGAACACAAAGAATAAGTTAGAGTCTCTATGGGTCAAAATTTCAGGAACAAATGGAACGGAAACGAAGATTGGCATCTACTACCGACCCCCAGGGCAGTCCGAAAAAATTGATGGAGAAATGACGGACGAGATTAAATGCAACTGCAAGAGAGGCAACATAGTTATCATGGATGACTTCAATTATCCGTGGATAGACTGGAACCTAGGCACCTCTGGATGTGGTAGGGAGACCAAGTTCCTGGATACTGTAGGCGATTGCTTCCTGGAACAACTTGTCAAGAAAAATACGAGAGAGGAAACACAATTCTGGACTTAATTATAAATGGATTGCAAGGTATAGAAGTAGAGGGTATGCTGGGAACCAGTGATCACAATATGATCCACTTTGACCTGGACACAGGGGCGAAACATTGATGGAGAACAACGGGCACGGCACTGAACTTCCAAAAAAGGAATTACGAAGGGATGAGACTCATGGTGGGGAAGAAGATTAAGAAGAGGATAAGCACTGTAAAGACGCTAGAACAAGCATGGTCCCTTTTTAAGGACACAGTCACTGAGGCGCAAAATCTATATCTACCGTGTATCGACAAGGGATCTAAGAGGAACAAGAACAAGGAACCGACGTGGCTTACTGTAGCGGTGAAGGAAGCAATCAGAGACAAGAATAGGACAGAACCCACAAGAAGGGGGGAGGCATAGCACTATATATAAAGGACTCTATCCACTCGGTCGGGATGGATATGGCAACGAAGGCAGAGGGGCTGAAATCACTATGGTTCAAATTGCCAGGAAACAAGGGTGCAGGCATAAAACTGGGGCTGTACTATCGCCCACCTGGTACGCCAGAAGGAGTCGGACACGACTTGGAAGCGGAATTGAGACAGGAATGCAGGACTGGAAGTGTAACAGTGATGGGGGACTTCAACTACCCGGGAATAGACTGGAGTACGGGTCACTCCAACTGCACTAGGGAAACAGGACTTGTAGAAGCTGTGAGGGACTGCTTCATGGAGCAACTAGTCAAAGAACCGACGCGAGGGGGTGCTACTCTTGACCTCATCCTAAACGGATTAGGGGGGCCTGCAAGAGGGGTAGAAGTGGGAGGACCACTAGGCAACAGTGATCACAACGTGATCAGATTCACATTAGAAAGGGGGACACCCATAGTAAGGAGGACCGCAACAACTGCGCTCAACTTCAAGAAAGGGAACTATGTTGCTATGAGGGAAATGGTGGGGAGGAAGCTCAGAAACATCTTTAGGATGGAGACTGTGGGAAGCGCCTGGACCCTATTCAGGGACACCCTGCAGGAAGCACAAAGAATGTACGTCCCCAGTTTCAGGAAAGGCTGCAAGAACAAGCGATCAAAGGACCCGGTTTGGATGTCAACTGAAGTAAAGAGGGCAATAAATGACAAAAAAGTATCCTTCCGGAGATGGAAAAAGGACTCAATGGAGGAAAATCACCAGGCGCACAGGAAATGCCAAAAGGAATGCCACCAAGAGGTTAGAAAAGCGAAAGGGGAATACGAAGAGGGGCTGGCCAGGGAGGCGAAAAACTTCAAGGCATTCTTCAGTTACGTAAAGGGGAAGCGACCAGCGAGAGAGGAGGTGGGGCCGTTGGACGATGGGGATAGGAAGGGAGTGATTAAGGAGGATAAAGAGGTAGCTGAGAGGTTGAACACGTTCTTCTCGTCGGTTTTCACGAGCGAAGACACATCTAATATACCGGACTCAGAGGAGCTCATGAGTGGGGAACAGGCCGAAAAATTGGAGCACATAGAGGTAAGTAAGGAGGATGTCCTCAAACAGATAGACAGGTTAAAATGCGGTAAATCACCGGGCCCGGACGGGATCCACCCAAGGGTTCTGAAGGAACTAAGACAAGAAATAGCGGGCACAATCCAGCATGTTTGCAACCTATCCTTGAAAACTGGTGAGGTACCAGAGGACTGGAAATTGGCGAATATCACACCTATCTTCAAGAAGGGATCGAGGGGTGACACCGGGAACTACAGGCCGGTGAGCCTGACTTCAATTATAGGGAAGATGGTGGAAGCTATGATCAAGGACGTCATTTGCGAGCACATCGAGAGGAATGGCCTACTGAGAACAAGCCAGCACGGATTCTGTAAGGGAAGGTCGTGCCTAACGAACCTTCTGTACTTCTTTGAGGGAATAAGCAGTCGGGTGGACAATGGGGAACCCATAGACATCATTTACCTCGATTTTCAAAAGGCTTTCGACAAGGTGCCACATGAAAGGCTGCTTAGGAAGCTGTGGAACCACGGGGTGGGAGGGGATGTGCACAGATGGATCAAGCACTGGTTGTCGGGTAGACTGCAGAGGGTCGGAGTGAAGGGCCAATATTCTGACTGGCGGGGAGTCACGAGCGGTGTGCCACAGGGATCGGTGCTGGGGCCGTTACTCTTCAACATATTTATCAATGACCTGGAAAAGGAGGCAAAGTGTGAGGTTATAAAATTTGCAGACGATACCAAACTGTGCGGTAGAGTTAGGTCCAGGGAGGAGTGTGAGGACCTGCAAAGGGACCTGGACAAGCTGGAAGACTGGGCAAACAAATGGCAATTGCGCTTTAACGTGGAAAAATGCAAGGTCATGCATATAGGGAAAAAGAACCTGTTGTTCAACTACAAATTGGGGGGGGCATTGTTGGGAGACAGCAGACTTGAGAGAGACTTGGGTGTGCTGGTGGATGCATCACTGAAGCCATCTGCACAGTGCGCAGCAGCCTCGAAAAAAGCCAACAGGATGCTGGGCATCATAAAGAGGGGCATAACAACCAGGACGCGGGAAGTCATCATGCCATTGTATCGAGCGATGGTGCGTCCACATCTGGAATACTGCTTTCAGTATTGGTCGCCACACCTCAAGAAGGACATGGCGGTACTTGAGAGAGTCCAAAGGAGAGCAACGAAACTGGTAAAAGGGCTGGAAAACTGCCCATACGCCGAGAGGTTGGATAGGCTAGGGGCTCTTCTCTCTGGAAAAAAGGAGGCTCAGGGGAGATATGATAGAGACCTTCAAGATCATGATGGGCATAGAGAGGGTGGATAGGGACAGATTCTTCAGACTGAAGGGGACAACAAGTACGAGGGGGCATTCGGAGAAACTGAAGGGAGATAGGTTCAAAACAAATGCAAGGAAGTTTTTTTTCACCCAAAGGGTCGTGGACACTTGGAATGCGCTACTGGAGGAAGTGATCAGGCAGAGTACGGTACAGGGATTCAAACAGGGATTGGACGGATTCCTGAGGGATAAAGGGATCGTGGGATACTGAGGGAGGAGCTGGGATGTAACACAAGTATAGAAAGCTAACCAGGTAATAAGTATAGAAACCCAACAGGTCGTGCATGTGCAAGACCGGAGGGTTAGGACTACGATGGGAAGATAGGACTTCAATGAGAAACCAAGGTGGCAAGGGAGCCCCTTCTGGTGATTCAGACAGGTCGTGACCTGTTTGGGCCGCTGTGGGAGCGGACTGCCGGGCAGGATGGACCTATGGTCTGACCCGGCGGAGGCACTGCTTATGTTCTTACTTCATTTAAGGAATGGAAAAGGTCGAAAACGGCCAAAAACTGGAAAAAGCACAAACAGCATCAAAGCAGGTGCCATAAGGTGGCAAGAGGAGCCAAAAGAGACATCGAGGAAAAAATAGCCAAGGAGGCAAAAAACTTCAAGCAGTTCTTTCGATATATTAAGGGGAAACGACCCATGAAGGAAACGGTGGGGCCATTGGATGACTATGGAATAAAGGGAGTGCTACAGGAGGACAAAGCCATCATCGTCAAACTGAACATATTTTTTTGCATCTGTGTTTACCGAAGAGGATATACACAACATACCGGAAGCCAACAGGCTATATGCAGGAAACAAAGACGGGAAATTGACAGGGTTGATGGTCAGTCTAGAAGAGGTTTGCAGGCAGATTAATAGGCTTAAAAATAATAAATTCCCGGGACCAGATGGCATCCATCCGAGGGTAATCAAGGAACTGAAAGGGTGTTATAGCTGAACTGCTTCAAATAATAGCCAATCTGTCAATCAAATCGGGAAGGATTCCGGAAGACTGGAAGGTGGCAAATGTTATGCCGATCTTCAAGAAAGGTTTGAGGGATGATCCAGGAAACTACAGACCAGTGAGTCTGACCTCAGTACCGGGAAAGATGGTAGAGGCGCTAATAAAGGACCGCATCATTGAGCAATCTGATGAGGACCATCCAGCATAGCTTTGGCAAAGAAAGATTTTGCTTGAAGAACTTGCAGCACTTCTTCGAGGGAGTAAACAGGCAGATAGACAAAGGCGACCCGGTCGACATTGTATATCTGGATTTTCAGAAGGCGTTCAACAAGGTTCTGCATGAATGATTACTTTAAAAAATTGCGTGCCATGGAATCGAGGGTGAAATACTCATGTGGATTAAAAACTGGCTGGCGAATAGGAAACAGAGAGTGGGAGTAAATGGACAATACTCGGACTGGAAAAGCGTCACCAGTGGAGTGCCGCAGGGTTCGGTGCTTGGGCCCGTGCTCTTCAACATATTTATAAACGATCTGGAAATTGGCACGACGAGTGAGGTGATTAAATTTGCAGACGATATGAAGTTATTCAGGGTAGTGAAGACGCAGGATTGCGAAGATCTGCAATGTGACATAAACACGCTCGAGAAATGGGCCACAACATGGCAAACGAGGTTTAACATGGATAAGTGTAAGGTGATGCATGTCAGTAACAAAAATCTTATACACAAATACAGGATGTCCGGGGCAGTACTTGGAGAGATCCCCCAGGAAAGAGACTTGGGAGTACTGGTCGACAAGTCGATGAAGCCATCCGTGCAATGTGCGGTGGCTGTGAAAAGGGCGAACAGAATGCTAGGAATGATTAAGAAGGGGATCACGAACAGATTTGAGAAGGTTATCATGCCGCTGTACTGGGCCATGGTACATCCTCACATTGAATACTGTATCCAGCACTGGTCGCCGTACATGAAGAAGGACACGGTACTACTTGAAAGGGTCCAGAGAAGAGTGACTAAAATGGTTAAGGGGCTGGAGGAGTTGCTGTACAGTGAGAGATTAGAGAAACTGGGCCTCTTCTCTCTTAAAAAGAAGAGACTGAGAGGGGACATGATCGAAATATTCAAGATACTGAAGGGAATAGACTTAGTAGATAAAGGCAGGTTGCTCAACCTCTTCAAGGTAAGGAGAACGAGAGGGCACTCTCTAAAGTTAAAAGGGGATAGATTCCATACAAATGTAAAGAAGTTCTGCTTCACCCAGAGAGTGTTGGAAAACTGGAATGCTCTTCCGGAGGCTGTTATAGGGGAAAACACCCTCCAGGGATTCAAGACAAAGTTAGACAAGTTCCTGCTGAACTGGAACATACGCAGATAGGGCTGGTCTCAGTTAGGGCACTGGTCATTGACCTAGGGGCCACCCCAGGAGCGGACTGCTGGGCACAATGGACCACTGGTCTGACCCAGCAGCGGAAATTCTTATGTTCTTAAGAGGTGATAGGCTCCGGAGTAATCTGAGGAAATACTTTTTTATGGAAAGGGTGGTAGATGCATGGAACAGTCTCCCAGAAGAGGTGGTGGAGACAGAGACTGTGTCTGAATTCAAAAGGGCCTGGGATAAGCACATGGGATCTCTCAGAGAGAGAAAGAAATAACGGTTACTGCGGATGGGCAGACTAGATGGGTCATTTGGCCTTTATCTGCCATCATGTTTCTTTGTTTCCCGAATCTCTGTCTCTTCCATCTCTCCTCTTCCCCATTGGTTTGGCATCCACCTACTTCCTTCTGCCACCCCCCCCCCCCCATAGTGAGGCATCTGTCTTCTTCCCTTCCATCTCTCCCTCCCTCCTAGCAGATTTTAGCATCTCTCTCTCCTCCTTTCCTCCCCCTGATCTGATATCTGTGTCCTCCAGTTCCCCCAATGCTGGAGTGGTGGGGAAGGAGGGAGAGATGCTGGATGAAAGGGTAGTTGAGAAAAGGACAGATGGTGGATCCGGGGATGGTGGGATCCATTGCTGCAGCTGCGGATATCTGTAATTTCACAGCCTGATAGATATGAGGGCTGTCAGTAGTGCCCTGCAGGGATCCTCTGTCTATACTTCATGCCTTTTCAACTTCTAACACTGTTTTTGCATTTACTACCTGGAGGGCATGCCTGGCATCCACCACTTTTTCTGTGAATAAATGTTTTCTGATGTTGCTTGTGATTCTGTCTTCTTGTAGCTTTAATTTCATGTCCTTTGTTTCTGGAGCTTCCCCTCATTTGGAAAAGGCTTGCTTCAGTAATGCCTTTTCAGTATTTAATTCCTCCTCTCCTCTGCATCACTTTTATTTGTGAAGACTTTTTAATAAACTTTTTAAATCAAGATCATTGATTCCACAGGTTGGTTTGGTGTTTTTTTTTACAAGATAGTCATGGAAATAGCTGGTGACTTGAATGTAACTCACCTTGAGCTACTGCTGAAAAGAAGTGTGAACTACATCCAAAGTAAAAGTTTGGTTTTATATGCAGCATTAAAAATGGGTCAAAATGAAAGTACATATTTTTATAGGTTGATCTGATTATAAGAGTGTTGTAAGGTAAAAGCTTAAGTTCACATTTTGGTAGGAGTATCCCCTTCATTTAATACATACACATCGTTTAGATACAGAGATGCAGTTTAGGTGGGGCATCTGCCGTGGATTTGATATGTGCAGTTGAACAATGATGCTTAAATTTGTTTTTAGGAGAAAAATATAATTGCCTTCTAAAGGTAATAGAAATACAGAATATGGCAATAGTTAAGGCCCATTTAGTCTTCCTAATTTGCTTCCTGTTACAGTTAGAGAATTACATGGAGACAATTTTTTCCTTGTCCCCCCCCCCCCCCCCCCCCCCCCCCCCCCGCAGGAACTCAATTTCCCCATCCCATCCCCACGAGTTTTGTTGCTGTCCCTGCCCCATTCCTGTATGCTCTGCCTTAACCACACAAGCCTCAAACACTTATGATTTTAAAGTGTTTGAGGCTTGTGCAGATGAGGACGGAGCTTAGGCATTGGTGGAATGAGGCATTATGACATCACAATCTGAGTTCTAGAATGTTGCTACTTATGATTTTAAAGTGTTTGAGGCTTGTGCAGATGAGGACAGAGCTTGCAGGAAAGGGCAGAAACAGGAAAAGAACTCGCGGAGACAGGACGGGAAAAAATTTGTCTCTTTGTCATTCTCTAGTTACAGTACCATAGACTTCAGTTGATCTCATAGTTCTCCCTTCACAATTAAGGATCTTCCATTCTTGTCATAGGCTTTCTTGAATTCTGTTTCTGTTTTTACCTCAGAGTGACTGTACCATGTATTTACCACTCTTTCAAAGAATACATATTTTCTAATGTTACTTCAGAGTACTACGTCGTCTTGACTTCTTGCTTTAGAATTTAATTCTCACTGAAAATATGTTTACATCTTGTTCATTATTTGCATCTGAGGGTCTGGAGGGCGTCTTGTCATATTTTCTCTTACAGAGTGTATGACATATGTATTTCTGTTTATTCACATAATATGCTGTACTACAGTGCATTACACTCATCTAAGCAGTTTACACAGTTAAACCAGAGTTGCAGGCTTAAAGCTAGAACAGTGCAGAAGGGGGCGCTCATTGTTCATCAGATCTTCACAACTCCCAAAGTCTAGCTCGGTGTCTCAAACTTTTTTAGCTCCGGCACACTAAATGGAGCAAATGTTTTTTGTGGCATATTATAATAAAAATTCTAAAACTGCAAAACCAACAAAAAAAATAAATTTGAGTTGTTTGGTTTTTTTAAAAAATCTTTATTGATTTTCCAAACAACAACAGTGCAGTTATTTATTTAAAGTTTTTTTAAGCTATGTATGGGTAATTGTAACAATGGTGAAACAACCCCCCCCACCCTTTTTTTTTTTTTTTTTTACAAAACCTTGTAAGAGGCTTTTAGCACTGGCCAGCATAATGAATGCTCTGCGCTGCTCCGACACTCATAAGAACTCTATGCATGTTGGAGCAGCACAGAGCATTTAGCATACTGGCTGGTGCTAAAAACCTCATGTGGTTTTATAAGGGGGGAGGTTAAATTAGATAGAATAGAATTGCTAATCAATGCAATGGATGAGCTTGTTTTTACATGCAAATTAACTCAAAACATGTCTCGATAGTTGACAAGCAAAGACAGATTTCATCATTCACCATATACAGTCATTCTCTTTTATTCAATTTAATTTTTGTCAGAGTTGAAAATCTAAGTTTGCAAAGATAAGAAGATCCAAACAGTAAGAAAGCCTTGATTGCTTTGTTGCTCAAGTTAGGATAGCTACTGCATAAAAAATAAAACTAAAATTACTTGCCATTAGTTTTCAAGGACCAATCACGTCAAAGAATGATGCTTGTCTGGGCAGTTTTATCCGTACACATGCAGACGTTCATAATATTGATAGATTCTTGCATATGCGACATACATGATATCTATTCTAGTGTATAGTTATGAAGGGAATTTTTAAAAATTAAATAAAATTCTGTAATCTCTCGTGGCACACTCAAAATCTCTTCGGGGCACACAGTTTGAGAGACACTGGCCTAGCTCTTTATCCTGTATCAAAAGAAATGTCTAAGTAAGATTTGGCTGTAGGGTGCTAGTCATCCAAAGTTGGCAGTGGCAAAATGTTCATTCTCAAAAAGTACATCTAAAAAAAAATTTTTTTTTTCAAAAATCATCTCTTTGTACATCCAGGCGTGTGATCGTCCAGACCGTAAGAACATAAGAACATAAGAAGTTGCCTCCACTGGGTCAGACCAGAGGTCCATCTCACCCAGCGGTCCGCTCCCGCGGCGGCCCATCAGGTCCGTGACCTGTGAAGTGGTTTCTGACCACTTCTATAACCTACCTCAAGTTCTATCTGTACCCCTCTATCCCCTTTTCCTCCAGGAACCTATCCAAACCCTCCTTGAACCTCTGTACAGATTTCTGGTCTATCACATCCTCCGGAAGCGCGTTCCATGTGTCCACCGCCCTCTGGGTAAAAAAGAACTTCCTAGCATTTGTTCTAAACCTGTCCCCCTTCAATTTCTCCGAGTGACCCCTAGTGTTTGTGGCTCCCCTCAGTTTGAAGAATCTGTCCCTATTCACTTTCTCTATGCCCTTTAGGATTTTGAAGGTTTCTATCATGTCCCCTCTAAGTCTCCTTTTCTCCAGGGAGAACAGCCCCAGCATTTTTAACCTGTCAGCGTATGAAAAATTTTCCATACCTTTTATCAGTTTAGTCGCCCTCCTCTGCACTCCCTCTAGTACCGCCATGTCCTTCTTGAGGTACGGCGACCAGTATTGAACACAGTACTCCAGGTGTGGGCGCACCATTGCGCGATACAGCGGCATGATGACTTCTTTCGTCCTGGTTGTGATACCTTTTTTGATGATGCCCAGCATTCTGTTTGCTTTCTTTGAGGCTGTCGCACACTGCGCCGATGGTTTCAGTGATGTGTCGACCATCACCCCCAGGTCCCTCTCAAGGTTACTCACCCCTAGCAGTGTTCCCCCCATTTTGTAGCTGAACATCGGGTTCTTTTTCCCTACATGCATGACCTTGCATTTCTCTACGTTAAAACTCATTTGCCACTTTTTTGCCCAGTCTTCCAGTCTCGTTAGGTCCCTTTGCAGGTCTTCACAGTCTTCCGTGTTTCTAACCCTGCTGCAGAGTTTGGTGTCATCAGCAAATTTGATAACCTCACATTTTGTCCCCGTCTCCAGATCGTTAATAAATATATTGAACAGTAGAGGTCCCAGCACCGACCCCTGTGGAACTCCGCTCGTGACCCATTGCCAGTCTGAGTATTGGCCCTTTACTCCAACCCTCTGTTTCCTGCCTGCCAACCAGTGTTTGATCCATCGGTGGATATCCCCTTGCACCCCGTGGTTCCACAGCTTTTTAAGTAGCCGTTCGTGAGGTACCTTGTCGAAGGCTTTTTGGAAGTCAAGGTAAATGATGTCTATGGATTCCCCCTTATCCATCTGGCTGTTTATTCCCTCAAAGAAGTACAGCAAGTTCGTGAGGCATGACCTTCCCTGGCAGAAGCCATGCTGGCTCGCCTTCAGTTGTCCATTGTTTTCTATGTGTTCGCAGATTGTGTCCTTTACCATTGCTTCCATCATCTTTCCCGGAACCGAGGTCAAGCTCATAGGCCTGTAGTTTCCCGGGTCACCCCTTGATCCCTTTTTAAAAATGGGCGTGACATTTGCTATTTTCCAGTCCTCTGGGATCTCCCCAGTTTTTAGGGAGAGGTTACATATTTGGCGAAGTGTCTCTGCTATTTCGTTTCTCAGTTCTTTTAGTACCCTTGGGTGGATGCCGTCCGGGCCCGGTGATTTGTCACTCTTTAGTCTGTCTATCTGCCTGAGGAAATCCTCTTTGCTTACCTCTAGTTGTACCAGCCTTTCGTCGTGTTCTCCGCTTATAATCACCTCGGGTTCTGGGATATTGGATGTGTCCTCTCTGGTGAAGACTGACGAGAAGAATTTGTTTAACCTGTCAGCTATCTCTTTTTCCTCCTTTATCGCTCCTTTCCTGTCTCCGTCGTCCAGTGGTCCCACTTCCTCTCTGGCTGGTTGTTTCCCTTTCACATACCTGAAGAAGGGTTTGAAGTTTCTTGCTTCTCCTGCCAGTCTTTCCTCATATTCTCTCTTTGCTTTCTTGACCTCTTGATGGCATTCTTTCTGGTGTCTTTTGTGCTCTTCCTGGTTTTCATTTGTTGGTTCCTTTTTCCATTTCTTGAAGGATGATTTCTTGTTGCTTATCGCCTTTTTAACTGCAGTAGTTATCCGCCACTATGTCTATAGAAAAGGGGTTTCCAGAATGGCGTACTCTGGCAAGCCAAGGCAGTTTCCCTTTCCTGTGTTTTCAAGTAGATTTTTAGGAGCATCACGCTTCTAAATGGTATAAAATAATATCTGAATATATACACAAAAAACCAAAAACAAGTCTCTATGATATTTGGAACACTGAAATACAGCATAAGATTTCCATGACACGATGGCCTAGAATATGGATTCGTCGACTGAATTGCACAGGGTCTGCTGCTATGAGACAGACTTTGTATTTTCTATTATATATAATTTTCTGGACCCCAGTGAGATTGCAAAAATTAGACAATACTCGGTCCAACAAATGTTGGCATTGTAAGTTAGAGCTGGGTATTTTAGATGCTGTTTCGTTGCCCATTGATTCAAGTCTTCTGGAAAAATATATGGAGTAAAATTACTTTAATTCTTGGAGTCAATGTATCTTTATCATATGGGACTGTTTTATTCAGTACATCAATCCTGCCTGAAAATCCGCTTGATGAACATAAATATAGGCTTTTTCTCATAACATCAGGGGTTAGGTTACAATTGATTATGAAAAATTGGAAGAATTGGGACCGTTTAAATTTTCCTTTTTGGTGGGAGACACTTTGCCTCTATTAAAGATATAAAATAATTTTAGCAGAACAAAGAGGTGATTCCCTGAAATTTAAACAGATTTCGAGTCCAATAGACTCGTACATTAAAAATCATTAATTTAAGATATTCTTTGAGTTAAAGAAATATCAAGTCCTAGTGAGTCTATTGTTTTTATGCACATCTAGGGGTGGGTAGTTGGGTTTGGATTAAGGAGAGGGTAAGCTTTTGAACTGAGTTTAATATTAATTTTATAAATGCGGGTTACTGGTAATGTCATATTTATTGCACATGTATAAGTACAATTAATAATTCAAGAGTAATTTAGATAAGGGGGAGGGAGGAGGAGGGGGTTTATGTTATTGGTATTTACGTATAGTACATAAGTGCTTTTCAAGAATGTTAATTTATTAATAATCTGTTGCACTTGTTGTAAAAGGATTTTCTAAAATCAATAAAAAATTTAAACACAGACCGCCACTACGTCTATGTTTATACCACATTCTCGACCAAAAATTTGTCTAAGTCCCAAACACCCAGAACAAGACCTTTTGGATGTGGAAGGGGCCAACATTGTGAACGATTGGCCACCCACACATGGCAACAGAGAAGGGCACCTTATAGGGCACTGCTGTGAACTTCACAAAAAGGATGCCACATAAACATCTCACCAGAACTCCCTTATAGGTTATGGTGAGTCCCCCAAAACCCACTATACCCACCTATCTACAACCCCAATAGCCCTTATGGCTGCAGGTGGCACCTATATGGAAAGTTGGGTTTTGGTTCTTTTTGGTGGGCTCACAGTTTCCACCATTAATGTAGTTATTAGAATGGCTTATGGGCCTGTGTCCTCTTCTCTATGGTTCAGTAGCCCACCCCCTCAGCCTACTTAAGCCACCTCTGTGCAGCTCTACTAGGCTTTCGTATAGCAGGTACTGATGTTCCGGAAGCAGGTATGTATGTTTTTATTCTGAACTTTGTGGGGGTGCGGTGGGGTCAGTGAACATGGAGGGGAGTATGTTTGTGTGTCTTTACTTTGTCCCTGCAGTGGTTATCTGGTCACTTTCAATACCTTTTTGGCACTTATACCTGCTTTTACATCGTCTAACTCACAATGTATAAGTTTCACCTAGGAAATCTCATCAAACCTTCGATTATGCCTGCAGGATGACTAATCTAGGTTAACCCACATCTAGCCCTAACCACTCCTCCAGAAATGCTCCTTTCGGCTCTGGGCGCACAGCGGGATTTAGAGGCCTAAAAAGTCCCTGGATGCATCCAAAAAGCCATTTCGATTATCGGCACTTGGACAACCTGTCTTTTAGGATGTGTTTAAGTTTTGATTATGAGCCCCACACTGTCAAGTTGCTTTCTGTGCCTGATCTTAATTTATAAACTAGGAGACTGAAGTTTGAAAACAATCCTGAAGAATCATGTTTTGAGGCTGACCTTTAAAACAGGCATACAAACTCTCCAGCCTAAGGTCAAGTGACAGAGTTCCAAAAAGTGGGGGCAATATCCTGAAGTGTCTCATTTCATAGGGCTTTTAATGTAATTGTTTGGATTTAGCTCACTCCTGTTCTGTAGTTGCTCAAAGTATAGTAAATACAAAATTTTCCTGTCCCCACAGGGCTTACAATCTAAGTTGTACCTGAGGCAAGGAAGGCTTAAGTGAGTTGCTCAAGGTCGCAAGGTTGAACCCTGGCTTCCCTGGATCTCAGCTCATTCTTCTTCCACTTGGCATTTGGTTGGCTTTGTTAGACAGCTATTTTAAAATAGCATGGAAAATCCCTACGGTCAGATGAAATAACAAAAAGCAGCACAAATCAGAGTAGCTTTGGGAATATATATTTTTTATTAAGCATTTTATAAAACAATTACAGTATGTAAAATGAAACAAACATAGTTTAAAGATATTTATATTTTCCAGTCACAGATAATAAAGAATGCCACTGAAATCTCAATGATGCATTATTGTATCCAGTGCTTTTCAGCTAATTTCATTGCCAGGGTAACATCTGCAGCAGCCGATTGTCGCGAACTCGATTTCTTGTTTCTGCGTAGATCCTCCAAGAAGAGCATCATTTGTGCTGCTCCACTCAGTAATGATATCTTCCACACGACTTATATAAAGAAGAGATAATAGCACCCCAAGGAACTGGAGAACAGAACAGCTCATATAAATAAGATGTATATGTCATATAGTTAAACAATTAAATTCTATAGGGAAGTGTTTGTTGAAATGCAAATATCTGTTGGTCACTTGAAAAATGATACAATACAGGACTCTACCCTAAAAGTACCTCGTTGCTTTCAAATATTAGTTTCATAGCATAATTTTGGGAAAAGATAAAGCAAAACAATTTCTCTTTCAATGGTCAGTCCCATCTGTTTTTAAAAAATATTATGTGGGTAATTTTATAAAGTGTTTTATTTTACATGTAAAGTTCTTTTTATGCACATTTATCCTCTAATTCTATTAAAAAAAAAAACACTAAAAACTGCATGCACAAATTTGGGCACATACCCAGTTTGTATGTGAAATTTAATTGAATAACAAGCTAATTAGTGCCAATAATTAGTGTTTCAACAAGCAATTATTGGCACCAACTAGAATTAATTACAAGTTACACATGTAAATTTAGACATGGGATCTGTGCCTAAATTTTACACCGCAAGTCAAAAAAGGGGGCATGGAAATGGGCAGTTTGGGGGCATTCCTTTAAGGCAGGGGTCTCAAAGTCCCTCCTTGAGGGCCGCAATCCAGTCGGGTTTTCAGGATTTCCCCAATGAATATGCATGAGATCTATGTGCATGCACTGCTTTCAATGCATATTGATTGGGAAAATCCTGAAAACCCGACTGGATTGCGGCCCTCAAGGAGGGACTTTGAGATCCCTGCTTTAAGGTATACATGTCGTTACATAATAAGGGCATCTGTACCACATTTTCTTTGGTGCAAATGGCTGCACCTAAAGCTAGGCATGGCTCCCAGGTATAAGCGCTATTCTATAAACCGTGCCTAATTAAGCGTCACTCATAGAATAGTACTTTTATCAGCACCAGGTATAGAATTTACTCCAAAAGGGCTTTTATTAAGCTATCCTAGGATTTATGCATGCAAAAGTATGTACGATGCAATAAGGCATGTATTTTTACATAACCTGCATGTAGGTGTCTTAAAGAGAAGAGTTTGGACAGTGCACAGGCAAAGGTTTAGTTTGCATATATTGTTTATAAAATACATGTGTACTGTACATGCAAACATCTACACTTGCTCTTAACCGATGTCAATTTCCATAGCTTCAATCTAGATGCAATTTTAGTTACTTTGCCCCTAGTATTTTACAATGATACATAGGCCCCAAAGGAATACATGGTACTATTCTTTAGTATGGCAGTTTACTTATGATTTTCCTGCACTACCCTTTACTCCTAATGCAGGTTAAGGGCAATTCTATAACAAATTGCTTTATGTTTACTCTATATACTCGAATATAAACTAGATTTCTGGGTCAAAAATGGCCCAAAAATGGGGGTCTCGGTTTATATTTGAATCTTAGTACTAATCATTTCTATAATGCTGCTAGACATATGCAGCACAGTACATTAATGTAAGAGACAATGCCTGCTCAATAAAACTTACAATATAATTAAAACAGACAGGACAAATAGGGGTTAGGGAATTCCTCAAAGAAGGAATGATAACACACACATGGACCCATCGCAGATTTCTCCCTGGGCCTACCTTAAGCCCAGCTGGTCCAATGGTATGCCAAGGTAAAAGTGATCCTCCTATGCTCCCGATTTATGCAGTCTTGCTACTCAAAATGGCTGACGCTGCCACGAGCTCAGTTTATATTCGAGTCAACCTTTTTTCTCCATTTTGGAGGGAAAAAAGTTACCTCAGTTTATATTCAAGTATATATGGTATGTGCCAGCTGTGTGCCAGCATATACAGAATACTGACATTTAGGTGCCCAAGAGAACGTGCCATTTGGGCACCTTAGTGATATTTTACAAATAGATGCTCAAATATCATAGCATGTATTTGTGAAGGGGGTGTTTGTGGGCCAAAGGCGAGGCAGATATGTTATAGGATACTGTAAGTTGCCCATGTTCAGCTATATTTAGGTACAACCATTTATGCCAGGTCTACGGCAGGTATAAATGGGGACACCTAAATGTACACTAATATTGGGTACCCAAATGTACACTATGGGGTCAATATTTAGCCATTGGACAGTGTTTTGCTCACCGCCGATGGCATTATTTCTGGATATTCAAGCCAGTGCCTGTGAGGGCTCCTGCTTTGACTATCCGGTTCTTTTTAAGCTAACACACAGCCACTTAAGTTGATATGCAACACTTAAGCAGCTGTGGGTTATAGCAGTGGTCTCCAACACAGGGCCCCTGAAGTCCTCCATTGCGGCCTTCAAACAGTTGACTGAAATGCTCTTCAAATTCTGTAAATCCATTAATTTCAATCTTGCCCACTTAATACAGTAACTGCAAATAATCTCTTAAATGTGTTACTCAGTTGTTTTATTTATGGAATTTGCTACTTCTGACAATCCAAAGTAAAGTGAGTTTTTTAAACATATCCTTGAAGTGTTATAAAATCAATATTAATTTTTAATGTCTAATGCCAAGTATGCCCAAGCAGGTCAAGACGGTTTACAAAGTTTGTGTAAGATGGTTTACAAAGTATGTGTAAGCTTGAAATCTTTTGGTGGCCCTCCGAGCTTTCTTGTATTCACACTGCGGCCCTTTGTATGCAAAAGGTTGGAGATCACTGGGTAACCTCATAAAAATAGGAGACTTTTCTGCAGTCTCATTTATGCAGTAAACCATGTGCAGCATCTTTCCTCCCCTCTCACCCATCCCCTTGTGCAGTATCTTTCTATCCCTCCCTCCCATCCCTCTGTGCAGCAAAACCCCACTGACCCTCCCACCGTGAGATTGACCTATCTGAGGCCTCCAAAAATAGCAGCGGCGGCAGCGCTCTGAACAAGCTGCTTCACTGATGTCTTCAGTGACATGGCAGAGGGAAGGCCCCGTTGGGAAAGGCCACAAAGCAGCCTATTCAGAGCGCTGGGGGAGGTCTTGGAGCAGAGGTATGGCAGGTGTCACTGGAGTGAGAGTCACTGAATTGACGAGTCTGATTTTTTTGTCGAATAGTGTCAGGGATGGAGTTGGGGAGCGTCAGGGACATTGGGGAGGGGCTTCAGGGGTATATCTTAACTAGGGCTTATATTTGGGGTAGGGTTTATATTAGGAGCATATTTAAAAATCATGCTAGGGCTTATTTTCGGGACAGGTCTTAATTTCGGGGCATCACTAGAAACAGTAGCAACATGGATAAAAGATCACAAACTGAAGCTGAACTCAGACAAAACAAAATTCATACTCCTCAAAAATCATAAAACTCCAACCATAACAAACCTAGTTATAAACTCAATCATTTACCACATTCAACCCACTCTAAAACTTCTGGGGATGATGATAGACAGATGCTGTACCATGCAACCACAAATCAACAAAACAATGCAGAAATCATTCATGGTCAGGAGAAACCTAGGCAAGTTTGGAAATTCTTCGACAGAAAACAATTCCAGCTCATTATCCAGTCCCTAGTCCTTCTAGACTACTGTAACATCCTCTATCTCCCCTGCCCCATAACCATGATAAAGCAACTACAAACAGTACAAAACACAGCTCTAAGACTTATCTATTCACTGAGGAAACACGACCACATCACTTCAGCATACCTCGACTCACATTGGCTCCCAATACTTGCAAGAATACTATTCAAATTCTACTGTCTACTATTTAAAACCATAAATGGAGACAGCCCAGCCTACTTGAACAACCGCCTAATCCAAACTACCACAACCAAACACAGGAGAACCCACATACCATTCATGCACCCTCCAATTAGAGACGTCAAACGAAAAAAAACTGTTCGATAACCTACTAGCCACACAGGCGGCAAAACTAGACCGCCAACTCTCCAATTTAATGATCCAAACCCCAGACTACAAAACTTTCAGAAAAGAAATAAAAACCCTGCTAGTCAAGAAATACTTGAAAACAAACTAATCACCACAGGAATCATCTCAATACCCGGAAGCAACCTACTCTACTCTATACTTCCTCTGGAAATGTCCAGATAACTTTCTGTGTAATCCGCCTTGAACTGCAAGGTAATGGTGGAATAGAAATCACTAATGTAATGTAATGTAGTACTCTATAGTTTGTGCTCGTTAGTTGGTGTCATCTCCATGGCCAGCCCATGAAGAGATTTAGTTGTGTGTTATAGAATAGCAGTTAGCACTTGGAAATTAGTGGTGCCAATAATGTGCCTACGTGCTAGTATTCTATAATGTATGTGCATTATTGGCACATATCTTTAGGCACCATATTATAGAATTGCCTTTAATGTGCCCAATTCATTATCCATCCGATATTCCAATGATTTAACTGGGCAGGAAAGGATCCTGCCCAATTAAGTTGCCTAGGTCAGCACTTAACCAGAGAGTGGTGCTGAATATCACTACAGACCACCCATGAACTATCTTTTTAGTGCCAGGGTGGTCTGTGTGAGGAGCTGGGACTTAACCAGTTAGTAGCCAAATTCAGACCATTAACTGGTTAAGTCAGCAGCTAAAGTTAGGACAGGAAAAAGGCTATCCTACCTTTAGCTGCGAGGTAATTGGGCATCAGTCTGAATATTAGCCGCCCCCCCCATCCAATGTCTCTCACTTTGTTTACCTTTTGTCCTCCTACATTGTTTGACATCTCTCTAGCTTACCTCCTCTCCACCGTCCAGAAAACTCTGCAGGCTAATCATAGGAGAGGCAAGGCCCTGCCCTCTGTCCGGCAGGGCCTTGTCTCTGCTGCGACCCATTCATAACAAATTACATTGTTATGTTACATTGAAGCGAGTCATGGCAGAGGCAAGGCCCTATCAGAGAGAGCAGCCTTCAGCGCTGCCTCTGGGGCAGTGGGGAGGAGGGTGACAAAGGCCAAACCCCATGGGGGGTGGGGTAGAGAGATGCCAGACCTGGATGGAGATGGAGGAGGGAAGAGGAGAGGAAGGGAAGTTGAATTTCAAGGGGCACCTGCCATTGGGTGACCCTAGACAATCTTGCTTGGTTCACTCAATAGTAGCCATGCACTGAACAGAAGGACCTTGGAGTCTTTAACCTAGCACTAATCCAAAGGGAGCTTAAATCTGAGTGGAAGAGTAAGATGATCTCAGGAAGGTGTACAGACAAGGACAAAAATTCTATGGGGCCTATTTACTAAGCTACATTAATTTGTATCACAGCAGTTAGTGCAATTAAATGTCAACATACATTAACCTCGGAGTTTTATATTGGTCACCCAAATTGGCACATGCATGGTAGCTCTGAATGCAAATTAGTTATCTAGCCATTAACAATCAATTATCCCTCCTGCCTGGCTGAATACCCCCGTGCCATGCCCCCATCCAGACCTAGCCCCCCATGCCACCAACTCCCCCGAACCAATCCCCTCCCCTCCCCCCAAAATAGGCAGGAGGGATGCCCACTCCCTCTTGCCATGCAGAACACTCCCGCGCCATGCCCCCCCTGTGCTAGGTACCCCCGAGCCACGGTCCGTCCCCCGGAGCCAAAAAGAAAAATGGCAGGAGGGATGCCCACTCCCTCATGTCACCAGACGCCACCCCCAAAACCTCCCCCTGTACCTTTTTGAAAAGTCGGAATCAGGCATCCCGCTCTGAGGCTCCTGCTTCAAGCCTGCCAGTCTTAAATGATGGGCCTTCCCCTCCCCGGTGCATCATGTGATGCATGTGGAGGAGGGGGTCTAAGGCCCTGAATGGTTCAGTCACCTAAGGCCCCTCCCAAGGGGCCTTAGGCATCTGAGTCAATCAGACCTTTGGCACCTCCCTCTGTATCCAGGATACTGAGGGAGGAGCCTAAAGACCTAATTGGTCAAGCCAATTTGTCAAGCCAATCCTGATTTAATACAAATTTACTCCTGGAAACAGAGGGAGGCACCTAAGGCCTGATTGACTCAGATGCCTAAGGATCCTCCCTGTGCATCAGGTGTTGCACTGGGGAGGGGGAAGGCCCCTCATTTAGGACTGGTGAGCTTGAAGCAGGAGCCTCAGAGCGGGATGTTTTGCATGTGTTAACCAGAGCAGGCTGCCCGATTCCAACTTTTCAAAAAGGTACGGGGGAGGTTCAGGGTGGGGGAGTGTCCGGTGGCAGTGGGCATCCCTCCTGCCATTTTTTCTTGTTCAGGGGTGGAATGGTGGCTTGGATGTACCTGGCACAAGGGGGAGGCCATGTTCTGTGTGGCAGAAGGGAGTGGGCATCCTCCTGCCTATTTTTTGGGGAAGGGGAAGGCTTCCTTTGGCAGAAGGGTGTGGGCATCCCTCCTGTCAATTTTCTCTTGTGGGGGGTGGGGACGGCATAGCAGGAGGGAATGGGAATCCCTCATGCCTATTTTTGAGGAAGGGGAGTGGATTGGTTTTGCGGGGCCTCCATTGGCAGGAAGGAGTGGGCATCCCTCCTGCCAATTTTCTCTGTGGGGGGGGGACAACATGACAGGAGGGAGTGGGCATCCCTCATGCCAATTTTCTCTTGTGTGGGGGTGGGATTCCCGGGGCCACGTTCGTCGGGGAGGGACATCATCTGCATTGGAGGACTTTTTTGTTAACACATGCAAAATATCTTTGCCATTGAAAAAAAAAAATGAAAAAAACCAGGCAGACCCATCGGAAACACAGTTACCGACAAGTCTAGCCTGTCCGTTTTTTCTGGTCACTAAAACCTCATTTTTTGTATTGTAGCGTACAAAATAGAAAAAAATGGGGTTTTGTTTCTGTTCTGTGTTGACTTCTCAATAAAGATGATTTAAAACAAACAAACTTTTTTTTTACTCAAGTGATGTTAGTGCATCAATCACTTGGATACTTTGCATGGGGTTTTAGCTAATTTGCATGGCTGGATCAGAAAATGGGTGATCGAGGGGAAAAACATGCAGTGAGCCGTTTTGTGCATTGGGTTGGTAAAAGTGATTGTCGCTAAAGCTGTGAAAACAGGTTAAGTAACGATTGCTGACTTTAGTACATCAAGCCCAGTGGGAATCCACTCTTAAGCGCTATTCTATAAATGGCATTCAGCCCTTTGCTCCCAGAGGTAAGTAGTAATATATTTAGCCATTAATATGATAGATAAGGTGGTACAAGTGGAACTGAACATATGTACCTAACTCCATTGCAATATGAGGAATGCAGTTAATAAGTGGTAATGACATTTCTTCTACATTAACTGAAAGGGATACTACTTTGGACACTTCCAACAGTTAATGAAGAGATTTTGCCTTTACTACGGGTTTATTTTGGCAAGTAATCTCACAGAGCTTAAGGTGTATTGCCAACTACACTGTTCCAATTTCTCTGTCAATCTACTCCATTAGTTGGGAAGTCAGTACGTAATGGAGGAGAGAGCTTGCATGGCGCTTGATATATTAAGGTATTTATACACTGCTCTTCAAAAGACCATCAAGGTGGTTTGTACATTCAGGTACTCTAAGGGCTCCTTTTACGAAGCCGCGTTAGTGGCTTTAGCGCATGCGACTTTTTATGTGCTAGCTGAAAAACTACCGCCTGCTAAAAAGGAGGCGGTAGCAGCTAGCGCGGCCGGCAAATTAGCGCACGCTATTACGCGCGTTAAACCGCTAGCACGGCTTTGTAAAAGGAGTCATAAGTATTTTCACCTATCTGTCCCGGTGGGCTCACAATCTACCTATGGTAGGTGGGGCAATGGAGGGTTAAGTGATTTGCCCAAGATTACAAGGAGCAACATGGGGATCAAACCTGTAACCTCAGGTTGCTGAGGCAGCGGTTCTAACCTCAGCTTGATATAGATAATGTGCAAGGGATGAAAGTGTACAGATTAAAGGCATACTTTTTCTGAAGCGTTCCAGCTTCCAGACAAGGTGGAAGTTTAGGTAATTGTGTCATTTTTTGTTGTATGTTTCACTTCACCTAAGTTTTTTCTATTTAAAACAGATTTCCTTTCTAGTCCATACTTAGGTGCATGTTTTTAGTCATATCGTAAAGCACCATGATCACTGGTTGTCAGGTGGTATATAAAGTTTTAATAAACTGTAAACTGTAAATAACAAATCAGATCATTTAGAAGGTTAAATGTATCATGTGTTGCTGGCTGTCTCCTGAACCACCTTCATTCTGGTACTGGAGGAATCGCCTCCATGAACTTATGGGATGGGAGGCCCGTTTGGCTCGTTCTTCTCGTCGCCGGAGCAGAGACTTTGTTCACACTTGGACTCCGTATTTGAACATTTTGACTCCTGAGAGTCGTAGCCGGGTCTTGAATAGACTCCACCTCTGAAACTGTGCTTCTAGGTGTCACTGCTGTTCCCTGCTTACGAGTTTTTCTGTAGATGTGGGGGGATGGGGGAGGGGTGGGTGGGGGGTAGGGGCTTCTTTGTCGGGGGGTGGGGGTATGATGGGTTCGGGGAGGACATAAGAGTCCAGTCCTCCGCGGGTGTTTGATGGAAATGTATACCATGGTTGTCATTGCTGTTGTATTTACTGCTGCTTAATAAAATAGATTTGAATATAAACTGGATTTCTTCCCCTACTCCTTAAGCCAAAATTGAAAAGAACAAGAATGAAGAGGAAGAAACCATTTCCATTGAAAATGATGCCCATGGTCTCACTGCTGCTAATATCAATGCAAAGCCTCCATGTGACATTTCAGAACTTAACAATTATGACTGCATTGCTCAAAGGTCATTTGGGCCGCAGTGTTTGTTGAACAATGCTAGTGATTGTGTTGTTTACAATGGTCCTACTGAATAGACAAGTGATGCCATGAGAGACCACAAAGCTGTACATGGAATTTTACAGAACAGGAATGATGAATTCTCAAATAATAAGCTGTTTGGAGCAAAGATTAGGTTATTCAGGCAGACAAACTGTAAGTGAGATTTTCAGAAAGAAAGATTTCAGAGTACTTCTGTACCAATTATGATTCAACACATTACATTCTGTACCCGGATAGGTTAAAGAGGATGGCTTGCCTGTTGAGTGCTTTCTGGGCTCCATTCCAAATCTTAGTCACAAATCAGAATGACTGTCTGAATCTATACTTGCCACCATTACATCATATGAATTGGACATGGATAATTGCCAAGGGCAAAGTTATAATAATGCCACCAACATGTCTGGTGCAAGGTGCAATCTATAAGTGGGAATCAAAAATATAAATCCAAACGACATGCATCATGCTCTGCATATTCACAGAGTTTGATGGGAACATGTGCTGCAGTCCTGCAAAAAAAGCTTCTTTCTTTGATCTGCTCCAGTCTCTGTGTATGTACTTCATGGCATCTACCCAATCAGTGGAAAATTTTGCCATTTCATTGTTCAGTATCCAAAAAGACAATAGCAATTGAGAAACATTCCAGAGCTTCTTGCTCAGCCCCTGCAGAAGCCTGCAATAGTCCGAATCAAATATCCCTTGCTCTACTAAGAACCTGCATTAACTGGATCAGGAGCCAACCTCAGACCTGCGTTCCCAGGCTGAGAACTTCTCGACCTCAAAACCTCTTACACGGAAAGAGGGAGGGTAGGGCCACAGAGGAAAGGAGCTCAGAGTATTTCCTCATAGCTTTTTTTTTTTTTTAAACTTTGCATGCAATGAATATAATGTACTTTATTTATTGAGATTTGATTGCCTCATACATATATGACATAAACAAAGTATTATTAAACTTTAAAGTAAACAATCTAAAAATCCTATTCCTTTTTTATGCAAAAAGTAATAGCCACTCATGATCCTCTTGTGCAAGTTAAAACAGATCTACTACTACTATGTTTTCTACTGCCACATCTACTCTATCGTTACCTGCAAGAAAACCCAACAGTGCCAGTCTGTATAATTAATATGTTAATTTGTATCTGACCCTCATGAACCCCCTGAAACCCAGGTTAAGAACTCTTACTCTAGTGTAAACACATTTCCTGATACTTGACACCCTAAGATCTGCTTATGAAGCCTATGGGATATTCATATTCCTCAAGGCCAGGGGTGTCCAACCTTTTGGCTTCTCCGAGCTGCATTAGCCGAAAATTTTTTTTCTGGGGCTGCACAAACGCTGCAGCAAGACAGAGGAGGGTAAACACCCAGGGGCAGCAGAGGAAAACAATGCATTGCTCTTGACCGGGGCAGCACAAAATACTTCACGCAGGTTGGACACCCCTGCTCAAGGCTATTACAGTTTACAGTTTCTTAAAATTTGATATATCATCTATCACATAAATATAAGCAGTTTACAATAAAATATAGTAAAAACAGAAAAGACCCCAAAAAGTTACAAAATCGTAAGAAAGAAAAAGAATGCTATTAAAATAATAGAATTAGTGTATCTTGTTAATCATCCCAGATGCTGGTGCCATGAAAATCATTGCTGGGCTGTGGATAACCATGTGCCATTTTTCTTTAAAGAAAATGATCACTGTGTATATATTATAGAGGAGTTTTTTGAGCAACTTGAAATTATGAGGTAAAATGAAAAGAACAGGTAAAGAATGCAACTCATTGCAGCATATATACAGCAACTTGTCTCTGAACAATTACCATGTTTCCCCTAAAATAAGACCTATCCCGAAAATAAGCCCCAGTTAAGATTGACCCCAAAGCCCCTCCTGAATGTCCCTGACAATCCCCAACTCCATCCCTGATACTAGTGCTGCCAGTGTCCGATTCGCCGGCAGCAGTTCTATCTACCCCCCCATGTGCAGCATCTTTTCTCCCTACTCACCCATCACCTTGTGCAGCATCTTTCTATCCCTCCCTCCCATCCCTCTCTGCATTAGAACCCCACTCACCCTCCCACTGTGAGACTGACATACCATACCTCCGAGGCCTCCAAAAGCAACAGCACCGGCGGCAGTACTCTGAACAGGCTGCTTTGTGGCCTTCCCCGCTGGGGTCTTCCTTCTGTTGTGTCACTGATGACATCATCAGTAATGTAGCAGAGGGAAAGCCCCAGTGTGGAAGGCCACAAAGCAGCCCATTCAGAGCGCTGCCGCCATCACCGCTGCTTTTGGAGGCCTCAGAAGTATGGTATGTCAATCTCACAGTGAGAGGGTCAGTGGGGTTCTGCTGCACAGGGGGATGGGAGGGAGGGAGGGAAGGAAGGATAAAAAGATGCTGCACATGGGGGGATGGGTAAGAGGGGAGGAAAGATGCTGCACATGTGGGGGAGGGGGGGGAGAAAGAAATAGGAAGAATTGGGGTGGAGGAGAGGAAGGGTGAGATGATTGTTGTACATGAAAAACATAAGACATCCTCGAAAATAAGCCCTAGTACATTTTTTGGACCCCAAATAAATATAAGACACTGTCTTACTTTTGGGGAAACACTGTATCACTGCATGGAAAATGCCATTGAAATATTCTTCAGCACGCCACTACAAACTGGCAGAGGAATATCGAAGACCACCTTGTTCTGCTTGCCATTCAAATTGATCTGATGTTTCACTTTTATAGGAGTATACTGATAGTTGTCTACATTTGCTTATCTCTGATCTGAAGAATTACCTAACCATGTTCTAGATTGTCCATAAAATTTTTTTTTTGTTTTATTTCTTTTTATTTCTACATATTATTTTTAAGAGTGAACACACACAGCTGCCCCATCATTTCTCTCAATTCGATCTGATTCTTTGTGAAATGATGATGCCATGGTGGATGAAAGCACTATACAAGCAACTTTAGACAGAAGCTAATGAAAGGATAAGTCAGTTGTTCATTAAACCTCTAGCGCAGGGGTCTCCAAAGTCCCTCCTTGAGGGCCGAATCCAGTCGGGTTTTCAGGATTTCCCCAATGAATATGCATTGAAAGCAGTGCATGCACATAGATCTCATGCATATTCATTGGGGAAATCCTGAAACCCGACTGGATTCGGCTCTCAAGGAGGGACTTTGGAGACCCCTGCTCTAGCGGCATGTTGTATATTTTATTACTTTAGTTTTCTTTTAAGGTGGTCTCTGGTAATGTCATTGGTGTTATCTGATCTTCTGAAAGGGGTGGGTCTGAACATGCATTATTAGGTGGGCTGGCAGAGACATTGGCAATGGCAACAAAAATGGGAATTGATATTTTATAGGAAAGATAACATACACTGAAATCAGGATACCCTGAAAGGTCAAAATACAAGGGCAATAAATAGATAAAAACATTTGGCTCTATTGTCTTTAGATCAGGAGAGCTCTGTGTTTGCTGGAAGGACACAGCTGTTCTTAACAATGCTGATTAGAGAGGAAAAGGCAGGGTCTCCTGCTTAGTGTAACATAGCTAGAGAAGTAGAGGATTTTATTCCACAAGGACAGACTGGTGAGGAAAGAACAGAGACAGGAAGCATGAGTGCCTGCAGAAAATTCTTTGGGATGCAGGGAGCATAGCAAAAGAAAAAAAAAAAGGACTGTACAAAAACAAAATCATGGAATCCACCAACTGCTTCCTCTTTCCAGGGTTCATTTTGTTTTACAGTTGTTCTTCATTTGTATGTGGCAGTGTAAAAAGATAAATATATTTTACTAAAATACATCAAATTTTTCCCTGTTCCCGTGGGAACTCATTTTCCCATCCTGAACTGGAGAGTTCTTTTTCTGTCCCTGCCCTATTCCTGCAAGCTCTGACCTCACCTGCACAAGCTTCAAATACTTTAAAATAATAAGTGTTCAAGACTTGTGCAATAAAGGCAGAGCTTACAGGAATGGGACAGGGACAGCAACAAAACTCACAGTGACGGGATGGGGAAAAATTTGTCCCCAATGTCATTCTCTAACATCAAATTGAGATGAAATAACTTTATTTGTCGCTGGAGGGAAAGCAGAACTTCTAAGCACTGTATAAGGTCTGGTGAGACTGGTATAAGGTCTGTATAAGCACTGTATAAGGTCTGGTGGACTGGTAAGTCCAAGGAAAGAATCTATCACAGTCCTTGTAAAAATTGCTGAAGAAAGACAATGACTTCATAAAGAGGAACCAATTTATAAACCTGTAATTTGTGTTCCATTGCCTTGACCAAACTAAAAAGCACTATTTATACGGGGAGAATAATCTTATAACAGGGTTTGTAGGCTGTTACAGCTCATAGGCACATATGTTACACTCAGGCCTTTTTGTCAGCCGGTACCATTTTCCCTGTTGTCCAAAAATGTCCTATCCATCTCACATTATTTCTCACTGAAAATCTCCCATCTTTACTAAGAAATGCAGGGAGGACCACATTGCTGTCCTGAAAAAGTCTTCCAACATAACTGCCCTAGACTCTGCCCAGGGAACCGCCTGATCCCACAGACATGGAGCCCACAGGAAAGACAGGGATCCATAAACGATAGAGCATGTACCTCCAAATTGAATCTAGAAAAGTAGATATCCACCAGAAAGACTTTTTTATGACAAGATTTTTTTTTTTTTTAAGGATGTGTATCTGAAAGGCTGAAAAGACAGGCCCACTAGGCATTAAGGACTAAATTAAGATCTCACTATAGCAGTGGCCATTGCAAGGCTAGGCCTATAACAGTCCCCAAAGACCTCTTTGGCAGCCCTCATTGTCTTTTTTTTTCTTTTGGGGGGTGGGGTTTCTGCTACTCTGCCTCTCTACCAAGACTCAAGACAGAAAGGGAAATGTAAATGGGGGAGGAATGCATGCAAGTAGCAATTCAAGATGGCTGGGTATGATACAGCTGGAAGGCAAAACACCTCGGATAGAGTCCCCGGCCGACAGTTTCATATAATGAGCAGATAAGTGCAGATTTTATATAAATATTAAAAGTTTTGAAATTATTAAAGATTAAAACAGACTAAAAAGTGGAAGTAAATTAAATCTGAAGGGATTGTAGAGCAGAGCAATGATGATGCTTCAATGCATTATTTCTAAATGGTGAAAATTGTATCTATTAGATGCACTTCTGAAAATCTGTTTTCTACAAAGTTGATTGTTAATTTATTTGCATGAATTGATATAGGAATGCATACTGTGAGATTAGATTCATGTTTGAAGGACATGGCATTTCTGAATAGACAAAAGAGAATGGAATTGGAAATGTTCACAATTAAGTTTGAAGGTGGGCTGTAGAGATGGATGTCATTGACACAATGGTCAACAGTGTCATGGCTCTAAATTTTAGAAAATATTTGTCAGCTCTCCCTCAGCTCATTAGGATCCAAAGTGGCCCTAGTTTAAAAATTAATGAAGACCATTGCACTATGGAGTGACAGGATAAAAGGGAGTCAAGTATCCTTGGCTACACCCTTCCCAACACACAGAGAAACCAGGAACTATTCTGATAGGCCACCAGCATGATTCCTTTGTCCTGACCACTATGACAGAAAAGTGCAGCCACCTGTACCCTAATTGAACTTAGAGATAACCCAAAATACCAAAATGGACAGTGCACTAGCTTGACAAGCTGATAACCAGTGCCCTTTGTGCCAAAATTCACAAAGATGCCAGACACAAACATAAGCAAGAGAAGTGGAAGCATTTTGTGTTTTAAGGAGTGTTGCTATTATTGCTGGAGAATAAACCTAGTGCTTCAGATGGATCCTCTCAAGAGCTAGGCCTTAAGACAAGGGTGCCCAATAGGTCGATTGCGATCGACCGGTAGCTCGCCAAGGCAAAGTGAGTCGATCACCCAGGACTCACTTTGCCTTGGCGATCTATCAGGCCAATCAGTCTTCCTCTCCCCGATGTCAATTCTGCCGTCGGAGAGGAAGTTCGGGCCAGCCAATCACTGCCTGGCTGGGCGGAACTTCCTCTCCGACGGCAGAATTGACGTCGGGGAGAGGAATGCTGGTCGGCCCGAAGCAGGGAGAGCTTGGAGGCATCGGCGTCGGCTTTGTGGCCTGTTATCCATTGGTGGCGGTTTGGGTTCTGTTCCCCGATGGCAGCGGCAGTGGCTTGGGGAAGGGCAGGGAGAAAGAAAGAAAGGGGGCAGGCAGGGAGACAGAAGGAAAGAAGAGAAACAGTAAAAAAGAAAGGGGGCATGAAGAGAGAAAGAAAGAAAGGTCAGGGAGAGAGGAAGAAAAAGTTGGGGGAGGGAATGAGGTGTGGAGGAGAGGAAGCATACAAGCTGAAAGAAGGGAAGAAAGATTGGATGCACAGTCAGAAGAAGAAAGTGCAACCAGAGACTCATGAAATCACCAGACAAGGTAGGAAAAATGATTTTATTTTAAATTTAGTGATCAAAACGTGTCTGTATTTATATCTGCTGTCTATATTTTACAATATAGTCCCCTTTTACTAAACCGCAATAGTGGTTTTTAGCGCAAGGAGCCTATGAGCGTCGAGAGCAGTGCCGGGCATTCAGCGCAGCTCCCTGCACTAAAAACTGCTATTGTGGTTTAGTAAAAAGGGAGGGGGTGGGTATTTGTCTATTTTTGTATGGTTGTTACTGAGGTGACAGTGCATAGAGTCATCTGCTTTGACTTCTTTGAAAAAACCCCGGAATAGGAATGATAATTAACATTTTCTATGCGTACAGTTTTAAATTTTATTGTTGGTAGATCATTTTGACTTGGTCATTTTAAAAATAGCTCGCGAGTCAAAAAAGTGTGGGCACTCCTGCCTTAAGACATAAGGGATTGTGATCTTCTATGAGAATAGGTCCCTGCCAGAAGACCCTGAGGGAACATCAGGGAAGATCCCATCACCAGATCGGCATACCATAGCCCATTAAGCTAATCTGAAACAAATAGAATGATCAGATAGAGGTGATCCACTATTATGACAGAATCCATCTGATCAGCAGCCATGGGGGAAAGACATTGATTCAGTCGTAACTATAATTGCTGAACTTCCATAAGGAAAAGAGCTTTTAGTTATATGGGACCATCCTTGTACAATTCATTGCCTGGTGAAATTAGTGGAATAAATTAGTTATCCTGGCTTTCATAAGATCTTGAAAATCTGGATATTTAGAAATGCTTTTTGATGAGCTGTTTGCCTCGTTCCCCTGTTATTAGTATTTGTTTTATAAATGTTATGGTTTTTTGTATGAATTTTGTTGTTAGGTGTCATCGACTCGTGTTTGAGTCCTAGTGACTTGACGAATTACAGATCTAAAATCGGTTTTGTGCTAGTATGGTAAGGTCCTTCAGCATCATCCCCATGGTTATTTTCAACATGTCCAGCCATCTGATTGCAGGTCGCCCTCTTCATCTAGTTCCTTCAATCTTCCCAAACATGATGTCCTTCTCCAGTGATCTCTCTCTTCTGACAGTTTGACCAAAATAACATAGTCGTAACTTCATCATTTGGACTTCGAGTGATATAGCTGGTTTCATCTCTTCTAGAATCAATTTGTTGGTTCTTTGTATGAATTACCTTTTGCTATTTTATTTGTGGACCACCTTAAAGCTCAAGTATAAGGCAGTAATCAAATTAATTAATCCAATCCCATTCAAAGTGTACATGTATATATATTTGTGTGTACTGAAGTTTATGAAAACTGGAGAGTTGTAAATTATGGTTCAAATCACTATAGCTCAGTAAAGGTCAGTTCTGACTGAGCTGGAAGCCCAAAAGGTACAGTTCTGTTTATTTCTGATTGATGATCTCAAATAGTTTGTTGCAGAATATCTTACTTGAATTGTGGGCATTTGAGTGAGAAATTCCCCAAGACTTCATGCTTTCCCCTAGCTTGTTTAATATTTGTCTGTAACCTTTGGCTAAGCTTATTGAATAGACTGGGCTCAATTATGTGATTTATGCAGATGATATTCAGGATGTGTCTTGGATGAATGCAGGAGTAATAATCTGAATGCATGTTTATACTAGATTGAAATTTGTCTGTTGATTAATTAGAAACAGAGAAACATGACAGCAGATAAAGTCCAAATGGCCAATCTAGTCCGCCCATCCAAAGCATCCATTATCTTCTCCTCTGCCTAAGAGATCCCACGTGCTTGCCCCACTCTTTCTTGAATTCAGACACAGTCTTTGTCTCCACCACCTCTAATGGGAGACTATTCTACACATCTACCACTCTTCCTGTAAAAAAGTATTTCTTTAGATTACTCTTGAGCCCATCACCTCTTAACTTCATCCCATGCCCTCTCACTCTGGAGTTTCCTTTCAATTGAAAGAGACTCGTCTCATGTGCATTTATGTCACATAGATATTTAAATGTCTCTGTCATATCTCCTTTCTCCTGCCTTTCCCCCAAAGTATAAATATTGAACTCTTTGAGTCTGTCCCCGTACACCTTATGACCTAGACCACTGACCATTTTAGTACCCTTCCTCTGGACCGAGGACTGTTTATATATTTTTGAAGGTGTAGTCTCCAGAATTGTACACAATATTCTAGATGAGGTCTACTAGAGTCTTAAACAGGTGGATCAATACCTCCTTCTTCCTACTGACCATTCCTCTCCCTATGCACCCAAGCATGAGTGCCGTCACCTTTTCAACCTTAAAATCATCACATACTAACTGATGGAAAACACACACTCAAGATGGAAATGTTATGTGTGAGATGAGGGTGGGAGGTTGTATACTGACCCCAGGTCCAGAATTTAAGATCCTGTGAATTTGGCTGGATTCATTTTTGACCAAGGAGAAATAAATCAGTTCTGTAATAAGACCTGTTTCTTTTTTCTTTGGAATGTGTGGTATCTCTGTCCCTATTTGGGTGAGTTGGCAATGATAGTCTGGACTACTGTAATGCCTTAAATTTAGGTCTTAGGTACAGGGACTTCAGTGGATTCAAAAGCGGAGCAGTTAAAACTCTTTATCATTTGAATTTAACTTGAATCATTACAGTCTGGAAGGGATGTAAATGGTAGCTATTTAAACCAGCTTAAACTTGATTAAAGTGATGCTGTTTTGATTTATGGCATTAAAAAAAATCTTGTGTTGTTTTATTGCATTGTATTGTATTGAATTGAATATATTTATGTTGTAAACTGCATTGCAGCCTTGATAGGGAGAAGTGGTCTATATGAACTGGATAAATAAATAGAGTGGCCTATAAGTGAGCTCTGCCGATATGCTGTATTAATGATTTCTTCCATTTCTTTGACCTTCTAATTTTTACCAGTGTTAATTTCATAACTTTAAGAACAAGGATCCAAAAATTTCCATTTTCTAAATAAATGAGGCTCTGGCCTTACCTGTGGTATCAACACACTAAGCAAGACAATAGCCATTATTTTGTAGTTGTCTAAAAACCAAAGGATTACTGCATCTGTGCATCCTCGTGTATAGATGATATGTTGGACTTTTAGGCGCTGTAAAATAACGAAACACAGAACAATGAGGGCATTGTACTAACAAGTGCTAAAATTTTCAAATGGTATTTTGCATTCTTTCTGTGTGAAGGGGCATTTTTGATATGATATCTAAATCCAAGTTTAGACATTTTGCAGAAGACACACATAATTTCAAAACTGCAAAACGTTTATCTTGGGTTTTTTTTCCAAAATGTGCCCTGTGCACATCTTTTTGAACCATTTTGGAAAAAAAAAACCACACCAACATCCAAATGAAAAACACACAAAACAAGCTATTGGTATATGTGAGGGGCCAGTATTTGTACTAGACTGGCCACACATACATCCCAGCAGAGCACTCAAGGATACACTCAGGGGACACTGCAGTGAATTGCACATAAAAGGTCCCAGGTACACATCTCACCATAACCCCTTATAGTGTATGGTGAGCCCTACTGGACCCAACTCTACACTAAACTAAAACTAAACTAAAGCTTAACTTTGTATACCGAGTCATCATTCTGAGAAGGCTTGACTCGGTTTACAGCAATTAAATAAACAGGGAATGATTTACAAAAGATAAATAGAAAATAATATCAAAATTTCAAAAGAATTAATTTTCAAAATGTTTGGCAAATAGATTAGTTTTTAAAGATTTACGGAAAAATTGAACTGAACTGGAACTCCTTAAAAAAAGGGGGTGATCATTCCAGAGTTGAGAGAGTTTAAAGACCAAAGATTGACTGAAGATCTTGACTCCTTTAATCCCTTTTTTAGAAGGAAGGGAGAGTTTAAATTGTTGGATACCTCTTGCAAAGGAGAATCGGTAAATATTCCAAAATAAACGAATAAGAGGATTAAAGATACCATGTAGAATTTTAAAAGAAATACAAGCGCATTTAAATTGAATTCTAAAATAAACCGGGAGCCAATGAAGACTCTGAAGCAAAGGGGTCACATGGTCAAATTTACATTTTCCAAAGATCAGCTTCGCAGCAGTATTAGCCCTAATGCCTTCAGGTTGCACCCATATGTAGGCACAGTGGGATTTGTGGAGTTTGGAAGGCTCACATAGTCCACCATAAGTGTTGTAGTTAGGATGGGATATGCACCTATGGTTGACTACATTGCCCACTAGGCTGCTCCAGAGACCTGCTTGCTGTTCTACTAGGACTAGCCATAACATCTGAAGCTGTCATACAGACAGGTATGCACTGTTTCATTCACATTTTGGGGGGTTGGGAGAGGGTCAGTGACAACTGGGGGAGTGTGTGTGGGGATCTTTCTTATATCTTTCCAGTGGTCATCTGGTCAGTTAGGGTACCCTTTGGCACTTATTCGTTATTAAAGCAGGTCTAGTCCCAAACATCTAACTTGTACTCTGAACTTATTCTTAAATGTTCAATTATAGCAGAAAAACATCCAAGTCATTCCATTCTAGACCCACCCAAACCACACCTCTAATATGTCCCTTTGAGATTTAGACAAACTACAGATGAACAACATAAATATCCATCTAGAATATAGATTTCAAAAACAGTGAACTGGAAGGGATTGCTGAGAAAAACATCTATCTGCCTCTTTATGCTACTTTTTGGATATTTATCCTTTTTGAAAATGAGCCCTATAGTATGCTAAAGTTAGGCACCAATTCAGCATGTAGGCCCCAATTCTATAAACTGCGCCTAGTTTTAGGCGTGGTTTAGATGTCCACGTGGCACAAATTGCAATGAGCATTACATAGGCGTCCGATACCCGTTCCCCAAAATCACATTTTTTCTGATATAGACGCCAGATAGACGTCCCTAGGATGTTAGTTATATATAAAAATGTGTTTTTTACTGATTTGTTATCATTATTTCAGGATTGTAAACTTTAACATAATAAGCCCAAAGTATACCATCATTAAAAGGATAATAAAACCACAGTATACCATGTTTAAAAGGATATATTAGTTTCAGTGGGAGTTGAATTGGGAACATCAGTATGAATTTTGAAAAATATGTGACATGCTTACACCTTCATTCTAATCCGCTCTGCTGGACAATGAGCCATACAATAATAGCAATTCTGATTTGATTATACTGCTCCTTATAGGTAGTGAATGGCAGTTAATTCTGCTAGGAGACAGAACAAGGTAGATCTCACTGCCCTATTATATCCTTTTTCGTCATTATTTCAGAATTGTATACTTCAAAAGTATAAAAATAAAAAAAGTAACAAAGTATGCCATGTTTAAAAGGAGACGTATAAGATTACTATTTGACTGAGAGGTATTGATTGGGAATTGAACTGGAAACATCAGTGTAGAAGGGTGTGAGCTTCACTCCTGTGCTACACAGAAACTTGTATAGTAATGGTAAAATTAGCTCCTATAAGAAGTGTAAAGCATAGGAGTTTGAGCATCGTATAGGCTTTAGATAGACGTGGTTTAAGCTTCAGAAAGGCTTCAACAGGATACATGTTATTTAGGCAGCCTAGGTCATCAAATGAGCTTTCTCTGGGCATTCCATAAATGTTATTTGAGAGATGTTTTTAGACATTTCCAAAGTGATCTTTTAAATACAGTTCAGGGATTTTTATTTTGTTATTCAGGCACCACATAAACAGGACACATCCATACAAGCATATTGAATTTAAAATTGCCTAAAGAAGCAATGTTATTAGCTAATTACAGCACATGAAAATCACAGCTTTAGGTTCCTTGCTCTAAATAACACTCTCTTTCTCATTAAACATTGCTACAATCTGCTCATTCTTCAAAGCAAAGAGAAAGCCCATAACTTCATTTGGCCAAGCTTAAAAACAGAATAACACACAGAACAGACCTAAATGTGGCTTCAAGTTCATTGCAAAGGAAGGTATGCATCTGCACAACGCTAACCTCATTGTGAGATCATCAATGTGCACCTGCAAGGTACAATGCCACAAGTAAAAGACGGGCCGGAAGTTAAACTCACAACATCTGCAAGATTAGCACAGCGCTTTTACTCATTGAGCTACACCACCTTCCACTCCAGTTTCTCTGATTCCCCTGTCATATCTTACTGACCTGCCTATTGTAGCGTGGCCGTCCCTTAGGGCCTAGCAGGGCCCGGCACACACCTATAATATTGCCCTGGCGTGCTTCCATAAGAAGGAGGAAGCCCTGTTGTAGGTACCTTACTCTGTGTACAAAAGTCAGAATGACACAATTCAGGTAAATATCAAAAGAAAGAAATAACATTTATTGATCATCCAGATAGGGCAAAACCAAAAATGTAAGAAAACAAAAGTCCAAAAGTAACAGCAACTATAATGTGCCCCAAAATAATATGGTTCTCACTAGCCTGGTCTGGTTTATGCTCCAGTGTTTCACTTATGTCCCAGGTAAGTCCTACTTTGAAGTAGTAATAACAGCACAAAGTACAAATGAGTCCCAGGCAGTCTTTAGTCCAAACACAAAACTCAGAGCTGTATAATGTTGCTGTGCTTCTCCCTTCTCTCCAATCATTAAGGAGCGGAAGGTTATTGGATTTGCCAGTTCAGCTCCTTGGCAAAGCAAAGAACAAAAAAATAACCCATAAACACACTACTTGGATGTCAGGCAAACCGGCACCCAACCTTCAGGGTTTTCACAGCACTCAAAAATGCATCATCAATGTTGCTGAACTGTTCTTCAGCATTGTCCCCGCAAAGAGACAGCCAACACAAAACAAAAACTCAACAACTTTGCAAGTCAAACACACAGTCAGATCAACTCACTTCCATGGCTTCTGGTAAAGCAGGTTCTGGCAGAACACTCCATTCCATGTCTTCCAATACCTGGTTCTTCTGTGTTTGTTCCTCTGCCTCCGGGTTAATCATTTCCACATTTGTGGTTTCCTGGGCTGGTGGAGGTTCCTTCCACATGGGAACTTCCCTGGCCTCCCTTCCTCTCCGAGACAGTCAGCATTCTAACTGTTCCAGTGTTGCTGTGCCACGCCCAGCCCTACTTGGGGGAAAGGCTCTTTGCACCTGAGGCTGCCTTCTACTCTGCTTGGTCAGCAGTTTACAAGATGGTGGATTTAAAGGGGCCAAACCTGTTTTCACAGGGCTATGTTCTAAGCCCTGCCTGAACACAGCCTGCGCTTCCTGGCCTTGTTCCTGCCCTGCAGGGACATACTGATCAGCCCTGACTAATTTCACTGGGCGGTTTCTGAGGTTCTTCATTGGCACAAGGCCGGAACTGGGATCGGGCATGAGACACTATGTATCATCTGCTTAGCTATCATATCACAGTTAGCTGAGACAAAAGACTGGTAGCTCAATGGCTTAAAGCACTGTTTTCATTGTCCCAAAAGCCAGAATCTCAAGTATGGTTCAATGAATGCGACATGGAGTCAAATACTGCTGTTTTTATTAAATGCAAACTCCACTTTTGGAATAGATTGCTTCTAGTATTGTTAATGTTGTGCTGTTTGAGATGAAAATTAGATTTGATTGGTCTGTAGCTTGTAATTTTTATTAAAATGAGTATTGTGTTAGCTGAAGTACATGAGGGAGTCAAACCCAGACCAGGCTGACACCCCAACCTTCATTCTAACCACTGTGCTACACAATAAGCCATAAAATCATAGCAATTCAGGTTTGATTATACTGTTCCGTTTAGGCATCGTTATGGCAGTAGCTATGGCGTGCTTGCGGCTCCCTAGTGGAGCGCCGGAAGCACACTGTAATGGCTGCAGTTAAGCATATCTCAAGATGTCGGGGTAGGAAACCTCTCCCCTGACTGAAAGAAGCCATTTCTGGCTCACCAAGTTAAGGTACCTCGTTGCACCTTTTCATCCTCTCCAGCTCTCATATAATCTCATTTTCTCAAATATTATGCTGGTTGCAGGCTGTGAGGCAGGAGACATGCCAGCTACCCTGTTTGTCACCCCCTAAGGGCCTCCCCACTTCTCTCCTTTGCAGCCTGGGCCTGGGCCTAGATAAGACAAAGGTCAATGTGACGAAGTAGCTGAAGTGGTGCTTATTAAGGAAACACTAATGCCCGGCTGCTACTCAATGTAAATAAGCACAATTTGAAAAATGGTTTAAGATTTTTATTGCATAGTCTAGGAAAGCAGCATGCAAGTGTAATATCAGCCAACTGCAGTTCGATGAGATGGATGACAGATATGCAGAGTAAGGCACTTCTAGGTCCAAGTGGTTATTGTGGTAGAATTGTTAAGGTCCCATAATCTGCTCCTGATAGGAGAAGGCAGGCTGAAGAAAAAAGAATATGGATTGAGACAAATTAAGAATTTATTGGTGAGTTTTAGGCTCTGTTTTGCAAAGGTGCGCTAAATCAACGCATGTGCTAACTGCTAAGGTACCCATAGGATAACACGCAAGCGTTAACATTTAGCACACTCTAATGGCACCGTAATCGGTACCACTTTAAGCATATGGTAAATGTTAACGCGTGCATGTTGTCCTACGGACGCGTTAACAGTTAGCGCATGCATTGATTTAGTGCACCTTTGTAAAAGAGAACCTAAAACTCACCAATTTACTGTTCTCTTGGAAAATCATCACTAACTACACCCTTCTGAAGGAAACAAAAAAGTGTGAAACATTTTAGTATTGTGAAAATGTATATAATTCATCACAAGGGCAAACAAAGGTTGCAGTACATCATTCTCACCTATTTTTTCTGTTTTGGTATTTGAGCTTTGGCCAGATGCAAGCTGGTGTGCTGAACCCAGATTCAACAGACCTGCTCTGGCCTCTGGGAAACACAAGGGGAGTCATTAGCCACTCTGGGAACCTGAAATCGGGAGAAAAGGGGGAAAATGTTAGACATCTGTGGCAAAAATAAAAAGCAGAAGTCTTGGAAGAATATGTCACAGCACAGTCTCAGAATAACAGCTAGAATGAACAGAAGCACAAACACTTCCCTTTTTATAATAAGAATGTCTAACAATTATGACTCTAAAAAGATTTACCTTTAGCTCTATGAGGAAAAGCACTGCTATAGGTTCCACATATTCATGTAACTTGCATATCCATTTTCCTGGCACCAAAGTTTCAAACAGCCAACACTCCTGGAACCAATTTTTATCATCACTAATTCTCAGACCTGCTAATGACCCTGTGGAATGGAGAGAGTTGTGGCAGATATCAGGGGGAAAAAAGTTAATGGAGAATCACCATAAGCAATAACACAGAATGGGAGTCCAAAAGAAGAAATCAGTTCTGCCTGAGCTTTTATCTAATAAAGACACCTAAGTAGCCAGCAATATATCATTCTCACCTGGATTTGTTATCTGAGCTGCTAGCAAGGAGTTCCTTGCATATGTGCAGCATATTCACCTGGAAAGATGAAAAAGGTTAGAAAGACATCAAAATTTCAAATTACTATAGCTGCTAATGGTCCTGTGAAATGGAGAGAATTGTGGCAGATAAAGGAACGAAAAGGATAAAAGATAAGAAAAGAAAAGTCTCAGAAATCAGCATAAGCAATAACACAGAATGGGAGTCCTAAAAGAGAAAACGCTGCTCTGATGGACCTTCTTATACTAAGAATGCCTAAGTGGCATCTTGACGTCATAGGCACCGTTAGGACTTCCCACCAGAAAACTTTCAAATCTGATTGGGTGTGCTTTGGGTGTGGTTTGGGCAAATACAGCTGCACTGACTTTTAATCATTTCCTTTACTTCTCAAAGCTTTGACAAGAAGCCATTTCTCATCTGCTTAGTCTGTAGAGGCTCTGTTACCAAACTCTAAATGAAGTTCCCTCTATAGATCTATGCCTTAAGGCACTACTTTTATCTTCCATACATCAGGGGTTCAAGTCTTGAGTGCGGTTAGCAAATATTTGATATTCATTTTTCTACCAGAAAACCTTCAAACTCTTTAGACATTCCTTTGCTTAAACATATTTGAGTTGATCTTTAAAATGATCTGCAGAAATTCTCAGATGTCTAAAGCAGCCTGTTCTCTCTCATCCTAGACCCCCTCCCCCACCCCAACACACACACCCCAATGCTCAAGCCAGGCTGAATTTACCAATACTAATATCTCTAGGATACATCTCAAAACATGTACCTTCCTTCCATGCGTGGAATAGCATGCGCTAAAATGCCGCCTGCGCTAGCCGCTACCGCCTCCTTTTGAGCAGGCGGTAGATTTTTGGCTAGTGTGCGCTAATCCGGTGCGTGCAGTAAAACCCGTAGTGCACCTTTGTAAAAAGAGCCCTATGTTGCATATCTGCAAAAAGACCAACCTTTCCTATTAATCCATCTACAATAATTGCTCATAAAGACAGTAAATAGAACAAATGATCTCACCGATAAAATCTTCTCTTCTTGGAATGACTCTGTTGAGCAGTCTATCATTCAAACCATTTCTAACGTTGAAACCCACACCTTAGGTTTCTCAATATGTTTTTGAGACTCTTATATGGAACAATGTGAATTTGCAGTGTAAATTACTTACACCTTTAAAGCTCTTATATAAGATGAAATAATCTAATTCCCATAATCATTTGAGAATAAGCAGTATAAAATTGGTTTTATTCTTTTGGGATCTTGTCAGGTACTTGCGACCTGGATTGGCCACTATTAGAAATAGGATACTGGACTTGATGGACCTTTGGATTGTCCCAGTATGGCAATACTTATGTTCTTATGTACTTTTAGAACAGTGGTTCCCAATCCTGTCCTGGGGACCCCCAGCCAGTTGGGTTTTCAAGACATCCCTAATGAATAAGCATGAGAGAGATTTCCATACCTGTCAATACCATTATAAGCAAATATCTCTCTCAAGCATATTCATTAGGGATATCTTGAAAACCCGACTGGCTGGGGGGTCCCCAGGACAGGGTTGGGAACCACTGTTTTAGAAGCATTCTGCAATATAAATATTTTACAATTAGCATAAAGATTTGAAAAAATTACCTCTTGGTCAATAGTTTTATAGCCACATAAAGTGTTCATGACAGCAGTCTAAAAAAAAAGGAAAAAAAATTAACATAAAAATTGAAAATAAAAAAAATTTCACATTTTTGTGTCATCTTTATTTTATATATGGAACATTTGCCAAAAGTACAATGAAATGCATATTTTATTAAAATTGTGGTAGGTAGGGCTATACTGAATATTTGTGTTTGATTCGATTTAACCTGAATAATGCCTCAAACACATTATTTGTATTCAGTTGAATAGTGATTTTAATTCAAATATAAATGTGTTAAATCCCTACTGAAATAAACACTTGATCTCCGATTTACATTGCTTCTTCTATTATTTATGTTAAAGCTTAATACCTATTTGTATTCAGACAAATAATATCTTTCATTATTTGTATTTGTCCAAGGTTGGGATGGATCTTTATCAGGAATTTAATCTAAAAGGTTAATATTTAATGGGAAGTGTGAGAGAAATGATTCATCTATATGTAATCTGTATGATACTGTGTTATACTGACTATATATCCATTTTGATCTTGCTTGGAGGTGCCTAACAGCCCCTGGCTCTTACATTGCCGGATATTTGATGCTCTGTGCTAGGTATCTATGCCAGATGCTTTAATCTGCTATGTGAAATCTCCTGTGAGTTTTCTTAAGTGTGGATTTTTGTGGGGGTTTGTTGGGTTTTTTTAGGGGGGGTTTCCATTTTTTGACATTGAAAGGGCACAGTATTCCACCCCTGTAATAAGCAGATCTGTGCTAACTGCAACAGTGACAATATCCAGTAAAGTACCATAATAGGCTATGCAGTTTCACCCTGATTCTATAAAAGAAATCTAGCCAATCTAGGTACTTAACTTAAATTTATAAAATTGGTTTAATCAGCATTGTTAATTGAAAGTGCCATTAAAACCAAATTAAAAATGAATAAAAATAAATTTTCCGGTAAAACTTGGGGCCTCTTCTATCAAACTGCACAAGCAGTTTGTAGCGCAGAGAGCCGCGCTGAATGGCGGGCGCTGCTCCCGATGCTCATAGGAACTCTATGAGCGTCGGGAGCAGCGCGGCTCACTGCGCTACAAACTGCTAGTGCAGTTTGATAGAAGAGGCCCTTAATTTTTAAAAAATTGGTTTAATCGGCACTGATAATTGAAAGTGCCATTAAGACAAAATTAAAAATGAATAAAAATAAATTTTCTGGTAGGCATCTACAATGAGGCACCGAATGGCAAGCAGGTGTGGTTAGGGGCAGATTCAGGGTAGAATTTGGATGTGGATTGACTTAGGTGCACTCATTTAGACCTCGAAAACCCTAGCCTAAATGGAAGTTCACCTAAAGATGCAACGCTTAGCAGCATAATAACACTTAAACATAACTATGCGCAATTCTATAGATGACACCTAGCGGATGATTGATAGCATTGCCGAATGGTGTTTAGGAGTTAAGACACCATTCGTATCTAGTCATAGATCTAATTCTATGACTAGATACCTTGCTGTTTGGCAGCATCTCCTCCTCTATTGTAATGTCTAACCCTTGCATTTAACTGCTTCTATACATCTGCTTCCCTTCCCTGATCCACTAATTGCTCTCCTCTTTAGTCCTGCTCCTGGGCATGAGCAAGTTGTCTGTGCCCGCTACTTGTTGACAATATACTAGTGTATAGTTATTTCTAAATTTCAATTCATCAGTGTATTTTGGTTATTGATATAATTTGAACCCTGAATTTTGTATTTTGTATTCACCTTTGTTCCTTTTTGTACTATGAAAACTTAATAAACAGTTTTGAACTCAAAAAAAGACACCATTCGTAGAATCGGGCCTTAGTGCATGAATTACTATGTGTTACCATGCCACCTTATTAGTAATGGTGCAGTAATAGTTACTGCACCCATATGCTAACTACACAGCATACTTTAGTAAAACTGCCCCTTAAGTCACAGAATACACCATAATGTAGCAACTCTGTGAATTTAAAGCAGGCATGCTTTTTGATTTATTTTACATAAAGTTTAATCCTCTTAGTTTGGCCACAGCGAACGCAATTTTGTCTTCCCAGTGCAGCAGGGTGGCAAAATATTCATCCTACCTCTTTCCCTAATGCACAAGATCACAATCTCAGTGAAAAGTTCAAGATGGGCCATCCTCAGCTTGTTAAGAGAGACATTTTCCTTTGATCTTAGTCAAAAAGAGACCTTCTGCTTCTGATAAGAAATTCTATTTTTTTTTGTTAGTTGGCCAACCCTTACTAAGGGAAAGGAGAGGGAAACCAAGGGTCTGGCATTCTCTTATCTACAAGCTCAACAGTCCTCTCTGAAGCCCATTTCTGCCACCACTTTTTCTCAGCCTTGGGGCACACAGGGCAGAGCAGTTGACCCCAGTCCTTTAGTGGACATTGCTTTTTTTTTTTTGTAAGCCACTCATGACCCTGGGATTTATTCATTTTCTTGACAGCTGCACCTGAAAATCTGCTATTGCAATTGTATGCTACATTGTAGTCCACTGTCCATATCAGAATAGCGGGCTATAAGTTAATTAATTAATTAATTAATTAATAACTAATCATCATCATCGTCACCAAAATATGGACAGACTGGAGGAAATTTTGTCTACATCAAGTAAGCCCTCAGAAAAGGTATATTTTTCTGCTCATAACACTACAAAGGTTGTTAAATCAGGAAGATTTCAATGGACAGTTATACTAATAAAGACCCCCTTTTATTAAACTGCACTAGCGGTTTTTAGCATCGGGAGCCGCACTGCATGCCCTGCGCTGCTCTCAATGCTCATAGAGTTTCTATGAGCATCAGGAGCAGCGCGCAGTGATCAGTGCGGCTCCCGGCGCTAAAAAACGCTAGTGCGGTTTAGTAAAAGGGGGCCAAAATGATTGACAGTCCCCCTGCAGAAGTTAAACCATCTTCACTTCTGGAAGGTGCAGATAAAGCTCTCTTTCCTCCCCAAAAAAAACATAAATCTCAGGATATTATGAAAGAGATAGTATTAAGTTTCGTCCATTCCTCAATTTTCCTTAAGTTTGTTTAGATGCAAGGAGAATTTATTACTGTAGATTAATCACACATACCTTATTGCTGATACAACAAGTGTAAGGCACACCACAAGCTAATGGACCTGGGCTAGAACATTTATGATATGCATTTTTGTCCCAGTCTTTAAAATCCGCACCACCACAACACTTGAACTGAAACAAAGAAATAAAGTATTAAACATATTACAGTTGCTAAAAAATGTCTCAGGTATACAAATAACACTGGTATGGGGCTCATTTTGGAAAAAGAAAAATGTCCAAAATATGGCATAAAGGGGCAGATAGAGGTTTCTCTCGCCAAACCCTTCCAATTTGCTGTTTTCAAAACCCATTATCTAGACGGATTTCTATGGTGGTTGTCTGCAGTGCGTCTAAATCTGAAGGGGGAGTGTTGAAGGCGTGGTTTGGGTGGGACTAGGGTGGGCTTATGATTTGAATGTTTTTCTGCAATAATCATACATTTTAGAAAATGTCCAGGGTACAGTTTTTAACGTTTGGAACTAGATCTGTTTTAACAAAGAAAGTGTGCCAAAATATTGCCCAAACTGACCGGATGACCATTGGATGGATGAAGGCATGACCCCTTATTTTCCCCCCATGGTCACTGACCCCCCTCCCACCCCCAAAGATATGAATTAGATTTGTCCCCGTCCACACAGGAATTCAATTTCCCCGTCCCTTCCCCATTTGTCGCTGTCCCTGTCCCTACCCCATTCCTGTAAGCTCTGCCTTAACTGCACAAACCTCGAACACTTATGATTTTAAAGTGTTTGAGGCTTGTGCAGATGAGGACGGAGCTTAGGCATTGGTGGAATGAGGCATTATAACATCGCAATCTGAGCTCTAGAATGTTGCTACTTATGATTTTAAAGTGTTTGAGGCTTGTGCAGATGAGGACGGAGCTTAGGCATTGGTGGAATGAGGCATTATGACATCACAATCTGAGCTCTAGAATGTTGCTACTTATGATTTTAAAGTGTTTGAGGCTTGTGCAGATGAGGACGGAGCTTAGGCATTGGTGGAATGAGGCATTATGACATCACAATCTGAGCTCTAGAATGTTGCTACTTATGATTTTAAAGTGTTTGAGGCTTGTGCAGATGAGGACGGAGCTTAGGCATTGGTGGAATGAGGCATTATGACATCACAATCTGAGCTCTAGAATGTTGCTACTTATGATTTTAAAGTGTTTGAGGCTTGTGCAGATGAGGACAGAGCTTTCAGGAATGGGGCAGGGATAGGAAAAGAACTCATGGGGATGGGGCGAGAAAATGAGCTCCCGCGGGGACGGGGAAAAATTTGTCTCTGTGTCATTCTCTAATGTGAATGAAACAGTACATACCTGCCTGTATGACCACTTCAGATGTTATGGTCAGTCCGAGTAGAGAAGCAAGCAGGTTCCTAGAGTAGCCTAGTGGGCAGTGTAGTTAACCACAGAGATAGGTCTGCACCAATACTACCTGCACCATTTGGATTACTAATGAGGAAACACTACAATAAACTTTGACGAGTACACTGTATCCACAGTTTTTTTGTTTTCTTTTGGATCTATCCTGCTTCCTGTGGTACTTGTTGGGGTGTTCTTTTTGCTGCTGACTCTTCTTTTTTTAATTTTTTTAAATTAATTCTTTATTAATTTAAAAATCAAATACAAAGAATATACAATCAATTAGTACATGAAACAGCACTTATATCCAAACAAATAATAATACAAAGTACATTTCCCCCCCCCCCCCTTCCCAGGATGTGTGTGAAAATCAATTAGGAAAATTTACCTGTCAATGCTTTATCTCATATGTAAGTGATAAGTATATCTTATTAGATCCAGTCCAGTTAGAAGGTTTTCTGAAACATAAACCGCTTCAAACTAAATCTTAGACTTATAATTTTGGTTAATTTCCAACAAGGGAGGATAATTGATGGAAAATATAGAAGTAGATGCCACATTTTGCCTGCTTAGTTGTTTTCTCCTTATACTAAATTTATGTTGCTAAGGAAGGTACTGTTGGCCAGATAAAATGGGTTAGATCACTGAATGATTTTATTTTCCTCTTTTGTAAATGTCTATGGTGATGGTTCTGGATTTTCATGACTTTGTTGTATAACTTGTAATAAATAAATAAATAAATTTATGAAACTGAAATATGATGAACATGAATGTTCTATGGTAGGTCGTTCCACTGTTTTACTAATTGTAATAAGATTTACTATATAAAGTTTTCAGCCTTATACCTTTACTAAAGTCCATACATTTGAAATCTAGGACTTTGAGTTTTGTGTGGCTGCCCTCCACTTTAGCTGTTATATAAAACCAAATCATTTGATGATTGCTACTTCCCAGGTGGGCACTCACTCAAATATTAGAGATACTCTCCCCATTTGTGAGAGCCAGATCTAGTATCACTTTTCCCTTGTGTGTTCCTTCACCATTTATCTGAGCAGAGCCTCTAGAAAGGCATCCACAATCCCCCTACTTCTTTCCGATTCCGCAGATGGAACTTTCCAGTCCGCATCTAGTATATAGTTATACTGATGATATAACTATCACAATCCCTTTAATCTCTCAATTATCTGCAGTCACTCAGTTTATATCTTCAGTGATTTTGTTGGTTGATAACTGAATGAATGATTTCAAATTGAAGTTAAATCCAGACCAGACTAAATTCTGGTCTTTATCCCTTTCTTGTACTTTCCGGTATCTTTTTTTAGTTTTAGCTCCTTCGGGAGGGCATTCCACCACCTCGGAGCCATCACCGATAACATTCTTTTCCTGACGCTTTTGTTTTTGATGTCTCTGAAGGAGACTGTGCTATACAGTGATATCTGGTATGGCTCCAGCCTATTTAGAAGATCAATTGAGGTAGGGCTGGTCTCAGTTAGAGCACTGGTCTTTGACCAGAGGGCCGCCGCGTGAGCGGAATCTGGGGCACGATGGACCACTGGTCTGACCTAGCAGTGGCAATTTTTATGTTCTTAATTAATTTTCTCTCATCACAGATGTTTCATTCGAATAGCTACACTTTTTGATTTTCCATTGCCCAAAGGCTGCCACTATAAAAGATATCACAACCGATTACTGTCATTTCAAGCTGCTATTTAGGATGCAGACTTTCAGTTATTTTTTACATCTACATCATATCTAAACTTTAGGAAATTGTTAAAGACTTATTTATTTAGGAAATTTTTGAAAGACTGAATTTCATTCTGTATTTGTAGCAGTTTTCCATTTTGTAAACTGCATAGATCTGAAGGGTAATGCAGTAAACAAATGTTATATTATGTTATTTCAAAGACCAATATTACAAATATCAATATTCCTTGTGCCTCTGTGACTGAAAGGAAAATCATCCCTATAATTATAAAGTTAACACCAGAAGGAAAACCATTGAATTTTTTATGCTAAGCATTTCCTCATATCTCTGTCCTATGGGGCAACTGTGTATCAAAATGAAAGTAAAAGTCAAAATAAAACCCTATGTTGTCCCTCCTTAGTAATCTCCATCATTGGCAGAAATGCCAGTAGAAGACCCTGGCTTCCAGCAGGAATGCTCTTTTTATTGCGCCAGTTATTGCAACTAAAGAAGATAAAAACAATAAGCAAATGCAAAGAGTTTACAGAAAATTACATAGATTAAAAAAACATACTCTGAAGGAAGAAAACAAACCTGCTTTTGAACAAAATCCATGATGTTCTTGAAATCCAAATCGTCATAGTAATTTTCAATGCCCTTCCGAATATTATTATTAAAAAAGTCCATGGTCTAAAAAGAAAGCAATATTCAAAACTCAGAATACTCATTTTGCTGTATATTAAGTATTTATTTATTTTTCCCGTCCTGTCAGAAGAGCTCAGAATGGTATACAAGTTTACATACATAATAAAACATAACAGGGAATAGTAATGTACACTCTTCCCTCAATATTTGCGGGGGTTAGGGGCAGAGCTGGCCCGCAAATATTGATAATTCGTTAATAACTTTTGGGCTGTCTCACGGCAGCCATTTTGAATGAGTGCTCTGCATGGGGCAGGAGCATAGGAAGATCACTCCTGTTCCGAAAGACTGCTAGACCACCAGATAAGGTCCGGGGAGGTCTGGGAGGCAGGAGAGAGGTGGGGGTGATTCCAGTTTTAGGAAATTGCAAATAATCGAAATTGTGAGTCCTAAAACTGCAAATCAGGAGGGGGAAGTGTAGAGCATAGGCATCAGAATGGGGGGGGAGGGGGGTGCCACAGGGGTCATGGCCTCCCTAAAAATTTCCAGTATTGTAACAGGGCCCAATGGGGATTCTGCGGAGAAAGAAACAGCTCATGCAAGGCTGCAGAGGTGTACCTTACCTAGGCAGGTGCACTCTCATGGGAGGAGCAACTTGCTACCAGCCAGCTTACCTGCTGGTCGGCTCTCTCTCTGCTGCGTCCCTTCCTCGACATCTACTCCTTCTCCCCCCACTGTGTGTCTACCTTGTAAGAGCACAGCACCTCCCTGCCACCGTCCCCAGCAGAAACAGAAGTTGTCAGAGAGGGCAGGTCACAGTGGAGAGAAGACACCGGGGCCAGAGGCAGGGCAGCACTGTGCTTCTACAAGAAATTTAAGGTAGACATGTGGGGAGAGGAGGGAGGGAAGGAGTAGATGTCAGGGAAAGGACACAGCAGAGGGAGCCAACCAGCAGGTATGCTGGGCCACAAGATGCTGTTTCCACTGGAGTAACCTAGAAATAAAGACCCACCTGAGACATTTCAGATTCAAGGGAGGATTAGAAGGTAGAGAGGGAGTGATATAGGATTTGGGAGAGGGAGTAGGACAAGGGAAAGATGTTCAACTCAAATGAGGAAAGGAGGGAGAGATGCGAGACTCAGGGATGGAGTAAGGGAGGTAGGGAAACATGTCAGATTTGTGAGGGACAGGAAGAAATGGACGGGGATGGCAAGGAGGACAAGGAGAAGTGGCAGAGGGGAGTAGAAGGGGGACAGTGAGAGATGGATTTGGAGGAGGACAGAGGGAGCAAGAGGGAGAGATGGACATGGGGAAGGCACAAGGGGTCAGGGAGAGATGGTAGAAGGGAGTGAAAGGGACAGAGGGAGAAATGGTCCGAGGTGGAGAAAGGGAGAAATGGTTGTGGAGGGGCAAAATGGGGAGATGGAGAAATGGATTTGGTGGAGAGGGCAAGATGGGGAAAGGGAAAGAGATTCGGGGGAGGAGTCAGGAAGAGGAGGGAGAGATGGTTGACTCAGGGAGAGCAGAGGAGGGATGGACAGGGAAAGGCAGAGGGGATATGGACTGGAGGCCGGAAGGGGGGAGGGAGGAGAGATGTCAGACTTGGGAGGAGGGAGTGGAAGGGCAGAAAGGAGAGATGTTGGACTTGGAGGGAGAGAGAAAGAAAGAGGAAGGAAATTCTGGGTTACAAGGGTGGAGTAAGTGACAAGGGGGGGATGCTAGAAATGGTGGATCTATGTAGGAGAGTTGTCAAGGAGATGGATGAGCAGAATAAAGCATATAAGAACATAAGAACTGCCATCTCCGGATCAGACCTTTGGTCCATCAAGTCCGGCGATCCGCACATACGGAGGCCCAACCAGGTGTACACCTGGCGTAATTTTAGTCACTAGGGTATAGTCCCCTAATTTTAGTCACTCATATCCCTCTATGCCTCTCATAAGGAGATGTGCATCTAGTTTGCTTTTAAATCCTAGAACGGTGGATTCCGCAATAACCTCCTCTGGGAGAGCATTCTAGGTGTCCACCACACGTTGCGTGAAGCAGAACTTCCTGATATTTGTCCTGGACTTGTCCTCCCTTAGCTTCAGTCCATGTCCTCTTGTCCGTGTCACATTGAATATTGTAAATAATTTTTTTTTCCTGCTCTCTTTTGTCGATTCCTTTCAGTATTTTGAAAGTCTCGATCATATCCCCTCACAGTCTCCTTTTCTCAAGGGAGAACAGTCCCAGTCTCTTAAGTCGTTCCTCGTATTCCAAGTTCTCCATAGGGGTAGAAATGTGGCAATGGGAAGCAGATAAAAGGGAATAGGAGGATAAGAACTGTGAAAGCTAGGGGATGAGAGAAGGAGATAGAAAACTGATTACATAAAAAGTAAAAAGGAATAAAGCAATGTTCCCTCTAAGCCAGGGATCTCAAAGGGATCTCAAAGGGATCTTGAGGGCCGCAATCCAGTCGGGTTTTCAGGATTTCCCCAATGAATATGCATGAGATCTATGTGCATGCACTGCTTTCAATGCATATTCATTGGGGAAATCCTGAAAACCTGACTAGATTGCGGTCCTCAAGGAGGGACTTTGAGATCCCTGCTCTAAGCTGTGTGGCCGTACACCTTTTGGTAGCAATCACACAACCAACATACTTGGATCTCTGGCCATACTCTGCTGCTGCTGCTGCCTGTGGCTTTATGAAGAAAGAAGTGCGGCTGGAAAGAAGGAGGAGGAAGCTTTCTTGGATGTATTAGAACCAGCCAGAATATAAAATACTTTAATCAACATACTTATGTGCAAACTTTATACATGAACATTTGTACTTGCTCTTGATCAGGTGTAAATGTCCACAACTGCATTTAAAGTATGATTTTTGATACTTGGCCTCTTAACCTGGGCATCCTATTATAAAATTACCCTCCATAAGCCAGGTTGTCCCCATCCTCACCCCATCCCTATAAACTCAAATTCCACCACAATAGTTCCATCATTTTCGATAAAAGACAATTGGTCACTTTTTGTATGAATGAGATTTTGTACTATTGTGGGAACAGGGTGCAAATGGAGTTGAAGTTTGTGGGGATGGGGTGGGAAAAGGGCCAACCTTTGTCCCCATGTCATTCTCTTTACTCCTGGTATTCAATTTCATTCTTGTTGCCTTACATCTTTGTCTCTTTCACTCTGTCTCCTGTTTCTTATATCTGTGCAGGTACTGAATCCTCTATTGTGAATCCCACCATATACCACTAGCTAATGGTCATGTTGGATAAAAAACAGTTTTGTATATAATAAGATTAACATTACATAAGAATATATTTCAATGGAATAAAGTAAATCATAAGACAACAAACAGAATGGAAAATAAGCAATACCTCCAAGCAAGTCTGCCTGATCCCAAAATACTTCAACATGATTTCTCATGTACAACTTTTCGATACAACAGCATTAATTTTCTTAAAATATCCAACATAAAAATATCAGGGTACCTATAGATTTATATGCATTTCTATGAAGACATCATAAAAATATAAAAGAATTCTCAGTAAAAAAATAAATGTATCATTGATTTCAAGTTAATCTTTTTGAAGCTCACTAAATCATTGCAGTTTACCTAGTCCTTAGATCCAACCCTAATCTGTTTCTTTATGATATGTATCTTTGACTACTTTTGTGCAGGTTATAATGTATAATTAGTCACATATGTAAGCCTATATCATACACCTGGTTTCCTTACCTGATGTCTGAAGACCAAGGCCAGAATTCCACCTATTAATTCAAGTAAGAGACAAATGCCAAGCGTGTACATAAACTGAAAAAGATGAGCAAAAAATTAGATCAAACCAAAACATGTCACTAATCAATGTCTCTTTTCCAATTACATGTAAGAGTAATCACATGTATTGTGCTTCTAAAAATCAAGATACTTAAGTACAACAAAATTCTAAAAATTTTTAAAGAATAAACCCTCTTACTGTGGTAATGATGAAGATGATTATTTATTTTAAATGAATGGCTTCAAAAAAATTAATGGCTCTTGATTAGAAGCCATAAAATGGTTGGAATATTTGTGAAGTGGAATTTTAGAAGACATTCAAATCAGAAAATGGATGTCCAAGTTTGTACATCAGATATAAATGTCTATTTCTCATGTGTTTTAGAACAGGATCTACTGCAAACAGCCTATTTTAAAATACATGAGAAATGGACATCCAAGTGCTGGTTATCTTCAGCATGAACGCCCATTTTACAAACTGAAACATCCAAATTATGCAGGCGGCAAAACAAGTGAACCAGATGATTGAGTGTCAACAAAGGAATGTCCATATTATAAAATGAATTCACAGCATATCAAAATACTCCCTAATTAAAACACTCTTTATAGAAATAGACTGAAAGAAGATGAGTTCAGGAAAACTCTTCTTTGACTGACCAATCACCTGGGAGGTTATCTGGACATGATTTTTTGAAACAAATTTTTGAGATGAGTGCTTTGCAATGTGTATAAAACTATTTTAGGACATCAGTGCTAAAAAGTTAAGGTGCTTTTGCCCATTAATGGACCTATGAGGAGTTTGCTGATTGTTCAGTCCGCCTATTTGCTTCGCTACCCCTCCATATAGCAGTTATATACCATCCCCCTAATAAGTCTCTCCCTTCCTTTCTTACTCACCGACTCCTTGCTTTCCTTCTTTCTTGAGCCTTCATCTCTTTCCCTCATTGTTGGTGACTTTAACATCCACACTAATGATCCCTCAGACTCATGATTTTAGGCTCAACATCCTCATTCAAACTTCAGCCATGCTCCACTATCCTTATGCATCAGAATGGCCACTACCTTGATTGTGTCTTCTTCTCCAACTGCTCCATCACAAACTTCTCCACCACAGTTCTTCCCCTCTCTGACCATCATCTGATAACTTTCACAATTCATTACCCCCCCCCCCCACAGACCCAGCCAATCTCTGCCAATACATTCAGGAATCTTCAGACTATTGACTCAACCTTGCATACTCTCAACCGCTGTCTTATCCTCCTGTCAAACACTATGCTACACAAATCCGTAAATGAAGCTTTCCCCGCCTATAATACCATTCTCTCCTCTGTTCTAGATACCCTTGCTTCCCCCGCTCTACAAATTATGTACAGTGTGCCAAACCCCAGCCATGACTGACCTTTAAAATCCGCTACTTATGTTCCTATGCCAGGTCTGCTAAATGTCTTTGGCTCAAATCCCACACTCATGTTGACTTCATACATTTCAAATTCCTTCTGACTTCCTTCCAGTCTGCTCTTTCACTTGCCAAACAAGATTATTATAACTATTTGACTCACCTCTCTTGGTTCCAACCCTCGTCATCTCTTTGTCATACTGAACTCTCTATTCAAAGTACCCTCACCTACAACCCCTCCATCACTCTTCCCTCAGACAAGGTTCATAGGATTAACCTTGAGTTCTCAACCAAACCACCTCCAGCTCTCCCTCTCCCAACCCCTTCCAGCCCCCACCGACTTTCCTTCCTTTCCTGAAATCACTGGAGGAAACTACACATTTTCTTTCCTCCTCCAAACTCACTACCTGCTACTCTGATCTGATTCCCACCTGAGTCAGTATGTCAAACTCTGTAAAACTGTTTGCCATGCTTTTTTGCCAAACCATGCTCGCCATGCTATGTCTCACCATGTCATGTTTTTACCATGTTGTTTTATCAAGCTTTGTTAGCTATGTTTTGCCATCTTGTCTAAGTTTATCAGGCTGTCATCATACAGTATATGAAAATGCAGCACTGTGGTTGGAGCTGCAGCTGAGGTTGTGCATGGAGTCGCATGCTGTTCGTTGTGACCCTGGGCAAGTCACCTGCTCCCCCATTGCCCCAGATATATTAGACAGACTGTGAGCCCACCGGGACAGACACCGTTCTGAGCTCCCCTGGGAGAACGGTATAGAAAATTGAATAAATAAATAAATAAAAGCCCACCTTTTCGAGGCTCCTCATAACTCCTAACCCCCCACCCGCTTGTATATTACCCATGCCTGAGAAACTCCCTAACCCCCTACTTGTCCTGTTTGTCTGTTTGATTAGATTGTAAGCTCTACTGATCAGGGACTGTCTCTTTGAATGTTTTAATGGACAGTGCTGCGTATGTCTAGCAGCGCTATAGAAACGATTAGTACTATTAGTAGTAGTAATAGTTAAAGAAGATGGTTTCTGAACTCACCTTCTGACAGTTCATTTCTATAAAGAGTATTTTTATATAGAGTATTTTGATATATTGTGAATTGATTTTCTGCCTATTTGAATATTTCTAGATATAAAGGGCTCCTTTTATGAAGGTGCACTATCGGTTTTATCGCACGCACCGGATTAGCGCGCAAATCTCCCACCTGCTCAAAAGGAGGCAGTAGTGGCTAGTGCACGCGGCAATTTAGCGCGCACTATTCCGCGTGGTAAGCCCCTAGCGCACCTTCATAAAAGGAGCCCAAAATGGCCACAAACATCCATGCGGAGGAAAAGCCTGATTGTTAGGGCAGTCAGCTCAGAATCACAAACACTGGAGCTCTTTGTAATATTTTTTTTTATTGTAAGCCCTCTAGGGACGGAAAAATATCTACTGTGACTTCCTTAACTCCCTCCAGTGGAGAACTGCTCAATTGGAGCACCTTTCTGTAACCTGGATTCGCCAAGTACCAGGTGTATATATGGACACCCATCTTTATGGACATAGACCTCCCTACCCCTTCTGCAATCGAAGTTGATATTCATCTTTTGGCCCCTCCCTAGTCTCATCCAAAACATGCCAAGACCATACCCCCTTATTATATGGACATACTGTAGCTCTAGATGTCCATATCCTGTCTTTATAAAATTGAGATTTGGACATCCATGCAATATTGACATCTAATGTTGTCTTTCCAGCATTTATAACTTGACTTTTTGGAGCCAAGTCTCTTCTAATTATTACAAATGATTAGGCCTGGTGTGATCTAAATATACCAGTACTCCCAGCAGCTTTATGCTTATGGTTTCAGAGATGATGCAGCATGATTTTGTGGGTGACTTATGGGTCAGGATGTAGACAAACTTCATTATAACTTCAATTTTGTTATGTCGCACTTAAAAGCAAAGTGCTTTTTGGCAGGAATCAAAACCTTGTTTTACTGCCTCTAATCATCTACTAATCTCAGCTGAGCCCTCTATGTCACTTCTGTCCTCAGAAACCAAGGCATCATGAAACAGCCTTTGCAAAGGAACACATTCAACAAAAGAATGGTGGTATACAAGTGAGTCTGAATATATAAGTCCCCGAAGGGAGTCAAGGAGCACCTGCATTTTTCAGGTGATTTGTAATGTCATTCCCAAAAGTTGTTTATATATACTTAAGTATATAGCCTTAGGATATGTGAAATTTGCAGTAAAAGTCATCCAGTACAACAGAAAACCAACAAAATTTGTATGTTGGGGAGAGAGATCCAAAATGGCCAAAAGCTAGGAGGTCTAAGTTTCATTCTCCCTGGCTCCCTTTGGAATTACTTGTCTGCAAGAACATTACCTGGTTTTAAAATGCCGAAGAGGAGAGGACGAAGCACTGGTATAGCCTCACAGTGCTCCAGGACGGCCGTCTTCGGCAACATTGAAGAGCTGGTGAGGAGAATGCAGGAAACGCCGACACCATCGGGGAGTTCCCTGCAGGAGACGCGCAGTGGTGGCGAATCTGTGCCGTTCTCCATAGGGCTGGAAACATCGTTAAGCCCTGATGTGAGAGCACCTCCCCCACCCCTCAGTCCACCAGTTCACCGCGAGCGGAGGTACGCCCGGATGTTGGAGTTTACCTCCACCCGGAGGCTAAGGAGATCGAAGGGGGAACTGTGTTGCCGGGGTCCTTGTTGCTACAGGGAAGCCCGAATGTTGAGACTGAGGAGGAAGCGAAGGGAGAAGCAGGAGCCCAACAAGACGTTCGAAGAGCTGGATTGCCAGTGGGTGAGCTAAGTAAATTTAATTTACACCCATTTCATATAGAGAAGTCCCGGGAGGTAACATTAGACTCCCTGTGGGATCTTGTGGCTAATTTGGCAAAGTCCATAAACCCACAATTACAACAACTTGAAAATAAATTCAATCATCATGAGACTGAGATTAAAAACTTGAAGATTGGAATTGAGGACTCTAAGACCTCAATACAAAATGTTTACCAAGAATTAAAGGTTTCTAAACAAATTACTGAGACATTAATTAAAGATAATTCTAACTTAAGAAGGAAGATGGAGGCAATGGAAAATTTTTCCCGGAATAACAACCTTAGACTGATTAACTTTCCCAGGGTGCCTATGATAGCCCCTAGAGAAATGATAAAACGCTATTTGATGGAAATATTGGTGCTTACTGAAGAAACATTACCTCCATTCACACAGGTTTATTACCTTCCAAATAAGACACAGGATCAACAACAACAGAATTTGGGACATGACTCAATGAATATATTTAATATTTTGGAAACATCTGATAAAGAACTAGCGGTTCCAGCAACTTTACTTTTAACAGTAGCTCTCACACCAGATAAAAACTGGTTGCTGAGACTTTTCTTTAAAAATAAACAAAAATAATTCTTAGGTTGTATAATACAGATGTTTCCAGATTTGGCTAAGGAGACTCAGCGAAGGAGACGTGAATTCTTACTAAAGAAACCTGGTGTTATAGCTCTAGGGGCTACATTTTACTTGCGACATCCATGTAAATGTGTAATTAATTATCGTTCACATAAATTTGTTTTCTTTGAGCCATCTCAACTGACAACCTTTCTCTCAACTTCGTGTTTGGAGAAAGATGGAACATGAGTGCTAAGTTTAAGAAAGGGTGTACTGACCTTAGTCAACTAGTATATTTTTGTAATTTAAATTTTCTTTATATTTTCGCCTATCATCCAACTTGGATTTTATTTGAGGATTTGAGTTGAAATTTAAGCTTCTATTTGATGTTTGATGTTTTATAATGTTTTCTTGCTGAATTTATTTTCTTGCTGAATTTCCTTTCTGTACAAGTTATACTTGATTATATTGAAAATTGAATAAATATATCTAAACAAAAAAAAAATTTGTATGTTGGATAGAATTCTTGAAATTAAAAGCTGGCATTTATACAGAAAACAACGTTCCAACCACAGAAGAAACCTCAAAGTTTTGAGGATGTTTTTAAACTTTGAGGTTTCTTCTGTGGTTGGAATGCATCAGTAATGACGCTGGCATGCATATTAATGAGATCCATGCTTTCCATCATGTTTTAAGTGTTTTTAAGCTCATTTTTTCCCATTTTAAGTTGTTTTTCCCCCCCCCCCACATATTTAGTAGTTATGGGTTTTTAAACATCTCAGAATCAATTTTAATGTGTTTGTATTTTTATTCTACCACAGGTCTTTTACATATATTTTCTTGCCTGAGCAATGCGCCATGAGTCATGGAGTTTTAGAGGTTTCTGCCTTATTTTGAGTGGTTTTGAATGTTTTACTTGCCGTTTTTAAACCAATTATTATTCATGATGACAGGCATTCCTTATATAAGTTTGGTTGTGGGCACATTTTTGATTATCAGTTGTAACAAACCCACGATTATGTAAGTATCCTTTTTAAACTTCTTGATGGTAGTTTTTTCATGGATTCCATTTACATTGTTTTGAACTTTCTGATGCCGCTGTTTGTACCATGTTGTATTTAGGTACTTTACCTTGTGTTTGAACAACCTTTTTTAGATGTTCTTTTACCGTTAAGTTCATTGCACTCCTCCCGATTGAGCATTTTATTAGTAGAAGCTGTTGTGTGTCACCAGTTGGGTAAGCCATCCTTTTAATGTTTTTTAAATCATTATTTATTGTACTCTTTTATTCATATGTATATTTATTGGTTTGGATTTTATTAAAGCTTTGTTTATTGTTTCAGTTGCATGCCCCCGACGCAACCTTATTGGCGAAATGTGGCCATGTCGGGCACTAACTTCCGAGAGCTTTAAAAACTACTTTTCTTCATATGGTCTGCTTCTTGTTTTCTGTTCCAAGCTTCTCACACATACATGTACCCCTATTTCAAAACACAGAAAAACTGCCTTGTCCACCCATCGTGCCCCCTGTATCAGATTTTAATTTTCCCATAAGTAGGAGGCACTGTCACTCAGAAGGATGAAATGCATGGTTGCCTAAATGCAATCCTATATTTTTAAACTAGTTCAACATATGACTTTAGTAACAGTGATAAGCTGCATCTGATACAATATAGCTGTCAAGTCAAGATTTGAATCTGAAGTCTGGTTCATGTTTGAATTGCTGAAATTATGATGCATCTCAGGTTCCAGTCTTTGGCATGGTATCAAATGGGAAAACATCATTCCTTTCAAAAATGTAGAAAGCTATATCTGACTCTTACAATGCAGGAAGTAGGTATTTTGCCTTAGCTAGATCGGCAGGTTATAAACATGACTGAGAGCCCCAAATCCAGAGGAGTTTAGTTTGTGTATACAATGTTAATAAAGTGCATTTTGAGGCAAAGTATTTTAGGAAACTATTAGGGGTATAATCAAAAAACTAAAACGTCCAAAAAGACTGCCCAAGACAACAGTTGAACATCCTAATCACCAGGACATCCAAGTGCCGATAATGAAAACCATTTTCTTGGACATCTAGAGAGACTTTTCACCCACCGTACATCAAGAGTTCAAGGGGGCTTGTTAGGCATGTTATTGGCGCACTTTGGGCAGGCTAGATTTGGGATTTTGCAAGGATAATCAAACTTTTGCAAAACGTCCTTGACAGAACTTAGATGTTTTGGACTAGATCTCTTTTGGAAGCATTTAAGTGCCAAAAAGGTACCCAAATAGACCAGATAATCACTGGAGGGATTAGGTAATGAATCCCCCACACTCCTCCAGTGGTAACTAATCCCCTCTCACTCCCCAAAAATCTGAATGAAAGAGTACATACCTGTCTCTAGAACAGCAGTACCTAGTATGGGAAATTCTAGTACAGCATCACACAGCTGTCTTACAATAAGTAGCCAGATGGATGGGCTAGTGAATCATAGATAGGAGAACCCAGACCCATAAGGCACCCTAACCACAACATCTATGGTGCTAAATATGAGCCCATCAAAACCCTACTACACTGCCATATAGGTGCCATCTTCAGCCATAAGGGCTATTGGGATGGTAGACAGATGGTTACAGTAGGTTTTGGGGGAGATTTGGAGGGCTCACTTCATGCACTTCTTCGAGGGAGTAAACAGGGAGATAGACAAGGGTGACTTGGTAGACATTATATATCTGGATTTTCAGAAGGCATTCGACAAGGTCCTGCATGAATGACTACTTTGAACAATTGCAAGCCATGGAATCGAGGGTGAAATACTCACGTGGATTAAAAACTGGCTGACGGATAGGAAACAGAGAGTGGGGGTAAATGGACAATACTCAAGACTGGAAAAGCGTCACCAGTGCAGTGCCGCAGGGTTCGGTGCTTGGACCCGTGCTTTACAACATATTTATAAATGATTTGGAAATTGGTACGATGAGTGAGGTGATTAAATTTGTGGATGATACTAAGTTATTCAGAGTAGTGAAGATGCAGGAGGACTGCAACGTGACATAAACACACTTGAGAAATGGGCCGTGACATGGCAAATGAGGTTCAATGTGGATAAGTGTAAGGTGATGCATGTCGGTAACAAAAATCTTATACACGAATACAGGATGTCCAGGGCGTTACTTGGAGAGACCCCCCAGGAAAGAGACTTGGGAGTGCTGGTTGACAGATCGATGAAGCCATCTGCGCAATGTGCGGCGGCGGCAAAAAGGGCAAACAGGCTGCTAGGAATGATTAAGAAGGGGATCACGAACAGATCAGAGAAGGTTATCAGGCCACTGTACTGGGCCATGATACGCCCTCACCTGGAATACTGCATCCAGCACTGGTCACCATACATGAAGGACACAGTACTACTAGAAAGGGTCCAGAGAAGAGCGACTAAAATGGTTAAGGGGCAGGAGGAGTTGCCGTACAGCGAGAGATTAGAGAAACTGGGCCTCTTCTCCCTTGAAAAGAGGAGACTGAGAGGGGACATGATTGAAACATTCAAGATACTGAAGAGAATAGACTTAGTAGATAAAGACAGGTTGTTCAGGTAGGGAGAACGAGAAGGCACTCTCTGAAGTTAAAAAGGGATAGATTCCGTACAAACGTAAGGAAGTTCTTCTTCACCCAGAGAGTGGTAGAAAACTGGAATGCCCTTCCGGAGGCTGTTATAGGGGAAAGCATCCTCCAGGGATTCAAGACAAAGTTAGACAAGTTCCTGCTGAACCGGAATGTATGCAGTTAGGTCTTTGACTTATGGGCCGCCACGGGAGCGGACTGCTGGGCATGATGGACCACTGGTCTGACCCAGCAGCGGCAAGTCTTATGTTCTCACCATAAATTATAAGGGCTTATGGTGAGATGTATATCTGGTAGCCTTTATGTGAAGTTCACAGCAGTGTCCTCTAATGGCCCCATTGCTCTGTTGGCATATCTATGTGGCCAGTCCATTAGAATGGTGTCCTCTCCCACGTCTAAATGGTGCTGATTTGGATGTTTCTAACTTGGACAGTTTTGTGGTCGAAAATGGTGAATAAAGTTAGACATCCTGGTGGTCTAGATGTTCTGGTGGCCAAGACGTCCATGTAGGTAATTTTCGGGGAAAAAAAATTATTTGGACATCCCATTCAATCCGGTGCATGCGCTAAAAACGCTAGTGCACCTTCGTAAAAGGAGCCCTTAATTTCTTAGACTGGGAACTGGCAATCATTATAATGTGGACTAGACCATTGATGACTAATTTCTTTATACTTATTTTAGTGTGTATTTATATGCTGAAGTCCTGTTGATATTCATGAATATTTGTTATTTAATTGTAACGAATAATGATAAATAAAATAAAATAAAATAAAAATAAAAACAAAGCATGCTTACCACTTTAAGAAGTGTTAAATTGTCTCTGAGGGAAGCCAATACTCCAATAAAGGATACAACAAACATTACAATGCCCAGCAATATTAAAATAATTGCTGGGGCTAGGAATGCACCTTGGAGAGTCCTATACTTCTGCCGTTCAACTTCTGCATAGATGCCAACAGCAAGCACAAGTGATCCTATCAACTGCAAGAAGAGCAAAAAGTCAGGTCACACAGAGCCTCATTTTACATGCAAGATAGAGGTCAGAAGTGAGACATCCAGGCATGCACATGTATTTACTATCAAATGCAGTGGGTCCAGCCATTATACAAATATACATGTTAAAAAATGAACAGCACAGACCTAGTAGCTTCCATGGAGAGATGTCAGTATTTCCACACAGAAATGTCAATTTCACAACGTCCATTTTTTAAGTGCCAGCACGTCCATGTATAGCTGATACACATACTTCATGTGTATCCCACTTTAAACAGAATGTAAAAACCAGAATTCATGCATTCAGGTTGGGATATATACAGCTCTGCTGCTATTTCAGAAAAGGATCTAGCAACATTTAACAGAAGCAGCCACTTTGCAAAGCTATACACAGAAAACCTGCACAGAGAAAACACAGTAATTTGCATATGTAAATGAATAGGATAGAGTAGAGGAGAGGCTACTGCATGGGTCATTACTGTGTGCCAGCCAGCTGTCACAATTGTGGATGGTGATGCTGCCCTTACCACCACCTCAAGAAGAGGTGGTAGCACAGCTGCTGTCAGTTGAGGTTGAGGCAGAACCTCCCCCAACATTCAAGCCTCCCACACCTCCGATACATTTCTTTCCCCATATCCGATACCCCCAGCATTGGACGTCTGAGCCCCTACCCGATACTGGCTTGATCAGAACCCTCACTTTCCAATAAATCCATCCACATCTGGTCCCTTCCTCCAGCTCAAACCTTGGCTCCCAAAATACAAACTCTGCCCCCAGGCCTAAATCCCTCTCTCCCAGAGTCAAACTTTTCCCTCACACCCAAGCCCCCACCCAGGAGCTATCCGGAGCTCCTTTGATCCTGGGCAAGAGCGGTACCTATATACTCCCATCTGGCCCTTGACTCATATTCAAATGGCTGCCATGACCCCCTAGTGGTTGTTTCCTGATACTGGCACTAGGGGGACATCCTTCCATATAATAGGCTTATGCACTATAAAGGCAATTCTATAAATAGGCACCAACACATACATGTCCCTTTCATGCATAAATGTACAGAATGCTAGCACTTTTACTGGTAAGTGTATATTTACACATGTAAGTGCTAGCAGGACACATAAGTGCTAGTTTGTAAAGTACATGTAAGTGGCATTAACATGTAAATGCCAGGGGCATACACATGGGTGGAAAATGAGCAGGGCTTCCACTTAAATGCATAACTTGCAGAATATTGTAAGTTATGCATGTCTCTGCTGCATTTACATGACTGCAGTTAAGCCATCTCTATGGCTGCTTTAACTGCAGGCATGTAAATGTAAGGTGTACTGGACACCAGGTTACACCAGTATTCCATAATGGCATCTAGGGGCCTAAATGCTGTTATAAAATAGGCTTTCATCATGCATCCTCAGGGTATTTACATGGATAAGAACATAAGAATTGCTATACCAGGGCAGGCCAATCCAGGTCATAAGTATCTGGCAAGATTCCAAAGGGTAAAACAGATTCTATGCTGCTCATCCCAGTAACAAACAATGGATTTCCACAAGCGATATCAATAATGGCATTTGGACTTTTGTTTTATGAAATAATCCAAACCTTTTTTAAACCCTGCTAAGTTAAATGATTTCACCATATTCTCTGATTTCCAGCGTTTAATTACAGCTTCATCATGTGCTCCCTAGTCCTAATATGTTTGGAAAAAGTAAACAAGCAATTCAGATCTACCCTTTCAACTCCACACAGTATTTTATTAAGCTCTATCATATCTCCCCTCGGCCATCTCTTCTCCAAGTTGAAGAGCTCTAGGCACTTTAGCCTTTCTTCATAGGGAATTTTGTAATTTTCATCGCCCTTCTCTGTACCTTTTCTAATTCTACTATACTGTATCTTGTTTGAGATACGGCAACTAGAATTGTGCACAGTATTCAAAAGTTTTGTCGAAATACTTCTTAATGGTACAAAGCTTCCAAAGCACAGAGATATATTTCGTAAACAATAAATCCGTATGTTGTTCCAATGTGAGATGTTTATCCAGAGTCACACCCAATATTTTTATGGATTGTTCTATATTATAGTCCAACCCATTCACGTGTATTGTTGTTTCTTTAATCTTATCGTTGCTAAAAATTTAGTTTTTTCCGCATTTAATTTCAATTTATAAGCAGTCATCCAAAGTTCAATCTGACTTAAAATAATCGCTAAAAAATTTATGAACTCCGGTGGCAGACAAGTTAACGAGATGACTATAGTAATGTCATCCGCATAAATGTAGAACTTGAGCTTTAAACTTTGCAACAAATTTCCCAAGGAAGCAAGATAAATATTAAACAAAGCGAGGAACAGAGGTGAACCCTACAGGACCCCACAGGAGTTTTCCCAATGATAAGACAAGGTATCTTCTTTAAACACTTGGTACGATCTTTTACCCAGGAAGCCACGAAACCAGTTCAAGACACTACCTGCGACTCCAATGGATTCCAAACAATCCAACAAAATAGTATGATCTACCAGATCAAAAGCGCTGCTCAGATCTAGCTGCAGAATTAATGCACTTGAACCTTGACTGAATAATGAATGCAAATAATCAAACAGAGAGGCCATGATTGTTTCGTACTAAATCCTGACCGAAAACCAGATTGATTCTCATGCAAAATGCTAAACTTATCCAAGTATGTAACTAATTCAGTGTTTACCAAACCTTACTGTATCTTAGTAGCCAGAGGAATACTGGCAATAGGTCTAAAATTAGATGCAATGCTGGATGATTCTTTAATGTTTTTTGAAATGGGTGTAATCACAATTCCTCGGGAAACTTCCCTGTGGATAATAAGAAATTAATTTACATCAACAATTTGGCCTTAAAGTTGACCGGGGCAACTTTCATAACATTTGGAGGACAGCTGTCAAGTCTACAGTATGAGTTAACATACTTATTGTAGAACTTACGAAAGGTTTGCCAGTCAATAGATATAAAATTATTCCAACTTAGATCTAGTCTGGGTGCATCTACCCCTTGGAGGATGGAAAAACACCAATGATGATTAATAGGATCAACTAACGTAAGCCTCAGTTTTTTAATTTTGGTATTAAAAAAAAATCAGCCAAACTATCAGCAGATAAAATAGATTCTTTGGCAGCAACAGTACATGCCTCTAAATCATAAAGATCATTGACTAATTTAAAAAGGCTACTATTGGATGATATATTGCCAATTTTTTGGGCGTAAAAATTTTTTCGTTTCTCCTTTGTCAGTTTTTTGTAATTTTTCAGTTTTTGCCTTCAAGCTTCTCTATGTTCTGGCGTTCAAGATTTTAACCATTGTCTCTCCAATTTCCTTAGTTCCCTTTTTAACATTAAAAGATCTGAATCAAACCACCCATCTAAATTTCTAAATCTTTTTCTTTTCAGTTTAACAATTTAATATAATTGTCCCTTATGTTATTTTCATATATAATTGATGTATGATGGATATTGTTTTATTTCGTTATGATTGTGTTATCATAAAAAACTGAAATTTAAAAAAAAAAAGTGGAGAAAAAGATCTCAGTGAAAAACTATGGCCTCCATTTATAAAACTGCGATAGCAGTTTCTAGCGCAGGGAGCCACGCTGAATGGCTTGCGCTGCTCCCGACGCTCAATGAGTTCCTATGAGCATTGGGAGCAGCGCGGGCCATTCAGCATGGCTCCACACACTAGAAACTGCTATCGTAGTTTCGTAAAACGCCAAAACTGTTGTCTTAAAGAACAAGCTAACCCTTTATACAGCATTGAAACCTCTGAGGTCCTCTCAAGCAGCATCTGTATCTTCATCAAAAGAAATTGTATGATGTGATACTCGCCAGCGAGCCTTCTCAGGAGTAGCCCCCAAACTCTAGAATTTACTCCCTTAGGGGCAGGGCAGGATTAATTCGTCGAGGGCCCCTAGGCACACAAGTACACTGGGCCCCCCCCCCTTATTTACTTCTTTATTTCCACTTTATTTGTTTTATTTAAAAAAAATTCAAAACAAACAACAAAGATTACCATACCAGAGCCAGTGTACAGTTTTTCTTCTATGCAATCTCAAAACATCTCTGAACAAATCCCCCCTTCCTTCCTAGATGAGGAGATCTTCAGCTGGCAGGGCTTTGGGAAGCCCACCAATTTATATTTTGCATATGGGTAGGAGGCATGGGGCAAGGCTAATGTGACCATTTATTTTTTTCATCAAAATGGGACATCTATTAATATTCAGTCCCGCCCCCAATCCCACCCTAGCACCACCCCCAGCCCCGCTCTAGCCCCGTCCCCAAATTCTTCTATTCATTTTCATGTACACACAATATCTTTCATGTACACACATAAAATATTTTAAAAACCCACAAAGCATACTATACACAGAGAAAATGTTAATTATCATTTACGAGTTTCAGGGTTTTTCCAAAGATGTCAAGGCAGATTACTTTAAAATATGCAATGTCACCTCAGTAACTATAGAAAAATAGACAAATATAGTGCAAAATATAGACAGCAGATATAAATTCTCAAAGCAGACACATTTTGATCACTAAATTGATAATAAAATCATTTTTCCTACCTTTGTTTGGTGATTCATGAGTCTCTGGTTGCACTTCCTTCTGACTGTGCATCCAATCTTTCCTTCTTTCTTTTGCATCCAACATTTCTTTCACAATCCAGCCCCATCCCCTTTGGGTCCAGGTCTCTCTCTCTTTTCCCTCTGTTACCTTCCCCAGATCCAGTGTCAGTTCTCCTTTCTACCTTTCATCAGTGACGCGGCAGAGGGACTCACCGGCAGGAAAAAGCCGCTAAGCAGCCTGTTTAGCGTGCTGCGGCTGCCAACGCAGCTGGAGGGAGGTTTGTTGCTCGTCATCTCGCTGGGAGGGTCAGCATGATTTGCATAGGAGGGAGAAATAGGAGGGTTGATGCAGGAGGGGGGGCCATTACTATTGACAAGGTTAATTGTCCTCCTTCAGTGGGCCCCCCTCACAGTTTCAGGCCCTAGGCACGTGCCTACTGGGCCTATTGATTAATCCGGCCCTGCTTAGGGGCTATGCCTAATTCCAGACTACCTCTACTTCAGGAAGCAGTGAAAGCCTGGCTCTTCACCCAATACATAGGGTGATTGACTATACACTCATTCTGCACCAGGAAATAATTATAGCAAATTCTTTAGGTCTTTTTTTTTTTTTTTTAAACACTTAAAATTAAATTGCTGGTTAATATTAGTTGGTAATGTTTTCCAAAGTTTTACTGCTTGATATGCCCATGTGGAGTTAAAAGTTCCATTGTATCTTATGTTCTGAATAACTGGATACCAAAAACTGTTATTATTTCTTAGGTTCAAAGAGGGGTTATTAGAAAAATTAAAGAGTAGGGGCATATACAGTACTCGGGAGTTTCTCCAAAATGTATTTTAAATAATATACAATAGAATTTATAAAGTATTCTCCTTTCCATAGGTAGCCAGTGTAATTCTCATAGGTAAGGTGAAATCTTATCACTTTTCTTCAATCTGAAGATTAATCTAATAGCTGTATTCTGTAGAGTTTGGAGGGGTTTTGTATTATTAATTTTGGGCAATCTAACAACTGATTAATTTGAAGATTAATTGAAGATTAATTGAAGATTAATTTGAAGATTGGATATTTGACATCTATTTGATACCTAATCACTTGTATCCTCTTCTCCTCCTGTATTTTCCTGCCCTCCATTGTCCTCCCTACCCTCTTCTAACCCCTTCCTCTGTAATGTCGCCAAGAGCTTGTATAGGTATGTGTGATGCACAAATGGAAAAAAATAAAATAAATAAATAAGTAATTTGTAAAATTGAAAGATTTCATAAGTGAGACATCTAGGAATGGATGTGTAACAGTGGGAGAAGTATGCAGTATAGAGCAGTTTGTGTATTTCATCAGACTGTTCCAAAAAGTTATTGGTTTCTGTGCAATGATAGCTGGCACTTTCCTTAGTGGACGCTTTGCAAATAGTACATTATTTGTGTTGTGGTTTTTCTTTCAGTTACCAGCAGCCAAGGTAATTACAGTTGCACTTTTGACCTCATGTTTTTCCTGGTTCTTCCTCATGCACCTGCTGGAACAGGGAGCTTCAAAGGAGATATTTAGAGCAGGGGTGTCCAACCTTTTGGCTTCCCTGGGCCACATTGGCCGAAAAAAAATGTTTCTGGGGCCGCACAAACATGCAAACACTGCAGCAAGACAGAGGAAGGAGCCGGCAAGACGGTAAACACCCGGGGGCAGCAGAGGAAAACACTGCATCGCCCTCGACCGGGCCCGCACAAAATACTTCACGGGCCCCTGGTTTAGAGCTTTGCAGGCTTTATGGTACCAGTAAGTGTCAGAGGCTCATGTCAAGGCTTCTGGCAATTTCTGGAATTAGACCCAATTTGAAGCCAAGGTGGTTCTTAAATTTTCTGAAGGGGTGTGCTAAGGGCAGTAGTTACACACCCAAAGAGGATTTAAGTTCTGCTTTTTGGCGTCAAAAGTTGTCTTTGGAATCTCTCCTGCCACTAACCACACTGGCTGAGGGAGAGTCCCTTTGTTGCTTATGCCTGAAGCGGTGACGGGTCAAAAGCACGCGCCGACAATCCAGCGCAGACAACTGAGCGCAGGGCTTGATCGCGCCAAAGAAAACCCATATTTTAAAGGGTTCTGATGGGGGTGTGTGTGGGGGGGAACCCCCCCACTCTACTTAATAGGGATCGCACTGCCTCACGCTGCCATGTTGGGGGTGTGTGGGGGGTGTAACCCCCCACATTATACTGAAAACTTAACTTTTTCCCTAAAAAACAGGGAAAAAGTTAAGTTTCCAGTATAATGAAGGGGGTTACAACCCCCAAACCCCTCACAACGCCAGCGCGATCTCTATTAAGTAAAGTGGGGGGTTCCCCACCAACACCCCCCGTCGGACCCCTTTAAAATATGGTTTTTCTTCAGCGCGATTAAGTCCTGTGCTCAGTTGTCGGCGTGCGCTTTTGACTATGAACCGCCTGAAGCTGACACCCGAGAGAGTTATAGATTCAGCCTGTCTATACCACCCAGGCTAGAGGCACTTGCTACAGAATCAAGGGTTTAGAGCAGTGGTTCTTAACCCTGTCCTAGGGGACCCCCCAGCCAGTCGGGTTTTCAAGATATCCCTAATGAATATGCACGAGAGAGATTTGCATATCTGTCACTTCCATTATATGCAAATCTCTCTCATGCATATTCATTAAGGATATCTTGAAAACCTGACTGGCTGGGGGTCCCATAGGACAGGGTTGAGAACTACTGGTTTAGAGGCCGGAGCAAGTCTAAGGCCTGAAATCCGGTGCTGGCTTGCTTTACTGAGAAAGTGTAGGGATCCTTCTCATCCCGTGGAGTCTGATTTGGAAAGAGTTTAAGGGGAGCCTCAGGTTATGCAGCACTCTTATGGGAACCTACATCGCTGGCAGAAGGGAAAAATGTATAAGAACTGGGCGCAAAGATACTGGTACCAGGCTACTAATGCAAAGGGAAAAGGGGTAAAACGTGGACCTTACAGACTTCGCGGATCTAAACCACAAGTCCTTAAAAATCTGAGGTCCGCGACACTTTTAGTCTCAGCATAGGTTAGGATCCATCAGGGCTAAATTGTCATAGAGATCTGGCAGAGCCAGAGACTACAAGTCGCACGGACCTCAGGTTTTTAAGGATGTGCAGTTCAGATCCTTGAGGTCCACGAGGTCAGATGCACTGCAGCCCTTTGCACACATTTTTTAACCCCCTCCCCAACCCAGCTATTTGCCATCCGGTGTCATATCGCGGGGGCTCTCGGAATCAGCGTGGAGGGAGAGACGTTCGAGCTAATTCGCAAAAGCCATGGTGCGCCTCCTCCCTCCTTAGCCATTAGGGAATATAGAGCCTGAGCTGAGCGTGCAGGGAAAGCGGTGGAATAAGCTAAAAGGTGGACTTGTCAATGCACGGACCTCAGATTTTTACGGATATGCAGTTTTAAATCAGCGAGGTCCTTAAGGTCCATGTTTTATCCCTCCCCATGCAAAGGTATTACGTTTTGAGGAGTACAATCTATATGAACTGTGCTTTTCATCATCTGAATACCATCAACCTACCCTGTGTACAGGAGTTAAGTTTTATTTTTTCTAACACCTTTTGGGAGGAGAGGAGAAAGTAAAGGATATCCTGTGCAAATAAACTGAAACTTCCTCAATTAAGCTGCATCTTTCATCAACTGAAAGAGTAAAATTTGTTTGTTTGCTTCAAGTTTGAAGTTCAACGTCTGGTGTGGTCTACGTTATTGTGAGTGTAGTGGACAGTCTGAAGCTAGCTTGCACAGCCCTTCAGCTCTAAAGTTGGTCCTGGCCCTGACAAGTAAAATACCCTACGTGCCCCTTTTGCCATCACCCGGGTACCTGCCTAGTACCCTATAAGAAGGGGGCTTACAGATATTAAAAAAATACATATGATGATGATACTGTATAGTGCAAGTAAGTGCAGTGAGAATCTTGCAGATTCATGTCCCGTGAAAATATTTATTTATTTATTCGATTTTTTAGCCCGTCCTCCCAAAAGAGCCCAGAACGGGTTACAATGAATATATTGGTGCATTAAAATTATAAGTAAGATAGGTACTTAGAAATTCCCTTACTGTCCTGAAGGCTCACAATCTAACTAAAGTACCAGGAAAAATGACAATTAGAAGAGTAATAAAGAAAGAAAATAGAGATAGAGGAGAAAAATAAGAAAATAAACATTCTAATAAGATAACAATAATCTAAAGGAATTTGAAAGGTTAAAAAGAGGGGAGATAGGAATAGATGCAGAGGGAGAACCGTTGAAGCAATAGAATTCTGGGGAAATTTAAATGAAATCTGAATGATAAAATAAAACAAAATAAGCGGTAAAACAATATATTCCCAGAACTAGAAGATGGATAGTTCACAAATTCCTGATTGATCCTCGTCTCCTAGATTTGGGGGTTTGTAACCATTGATGGTGATTTAGTGCCACTGATCAATAGCTGAGAACAAGACAGATGTATAGAGAGCCCTTTTCCCTCAGGCAGTAACTAGGAAATTCATCCTATCCACCTTAGTACACAATATCACTTACCTGTTTTTGCCCCTCTTGTCTCCTCTTTTAACATATATTTTTTCTCATACTTTATGTTTTACACTTTTCACTCATTTCTAAAAAGGTGTGAGCCAGTTAGGAAGCCGTGTCATAAAAATCTCCTTACGTTTTGTCTTTAAGACTAATAGTAAAACCTTTTGCTACATTCATTTACCCATGGCCCAGCCTATAATTGCAGATCCGATAAGGATCTGTCCACATCTAATTTATTTAAGTCAATAATGGAGGGTGCGCCTGAGAACTCAGTGTAAGAAACTTCACTACGCCAATATCCCTCACTAATTACTAGGCAAGGAACCTTTAAAAAAAAAAACAACAACAACAAACTGCTGCTGCTGCTTGGTATTATTTTAAAGTTTTTTGTTGATAGCATTGCTTTAATAGGAAACATGGAAGAAAAATTGCATTTGACTTGCTCTACAGCAGAGCAGACTTTTGCCTCTTGCTACAATTATGGAGAAGCTCAGAAATGAATTAGATAAAATACAGGTCACGGGAAAAAAAAAAAACCCCAAAACTTGTTTAACTAACTTGATAGCATTCCTGGGCTAGCTCTGGTGTGGGGGGTGGGGTTAAGTACACGAGAAGATCGGAGCAAACGATGAAGCTGCGAAATAAGGGGGGGGACATGAGTTCCTTCCAGCCATAAGAAAACAACAACAACAACAAACACCCCCCCCCCCAAGAGGGTTATTTAATGCGTTGGTCAGGGGCAGGAGGTTTCATGGGGGGAAACCACTCCGTTCAAACCCTATTGGAAATAAACTCTAGGATTCCGTCTGACAGGACATCTAGAGCCGTTTCCCTTTTCGCTCTTAGCTTCCTGTCGTACTCACCCAGAAGGCAGTGGAGTAAGCGACGAGCGTGAACTTCAAGCACAAATAGGACAACCGGGCGCAGTAGCGGACTTGCCCGTCGTCCGGAGCCATCGCGGCGGCGGCGGCTGCACTTCCTGCTTTCTGACTCCCGCACCTGGGGTTTCCTAGTCCTGCGCTGGAAGAACGAAAGGAGGCGGTGGCTGCGAAGCCTGGCCCAGCTTTAGCTCTCTCGCTCGCTCTCGCTCTAGCCACCTGTTCTTGCCTCTAAGCAACCCGCCTTCTTTCCTTGCTGCTGGGCCACCGTGGGAAGGGGTAAATCGCGGACCCGCCGGACCTCGCGGATCTAAACCCCCACGTCCTTAAAAATCTGAAGTACTCTGTGCCAGTGTTTTTCAACCTTTTTTGGGCAAAGGCACACTTGTTTAATGAAAAAAATCACGAGGCACACCACCATTAGAAAATGTTAAAAAATTTAACTCTGTGCCTATATTGACTATATATAAAGTAATTCTCTTGAATAGGAATCAAATAAACACAGAGAAAGTATTTTATAATGCTGCCACCGCCAACAACACCGTTGGCGGCGGTGGCACTCAAGTGGCTAAAGAGCCGCAGTTTGCCGGCCTAGGGACAACACTGGAGGGTGGCCAGCTGTGCACCCCCTTGGGATGTAAACCCGGGGTGGGGCAGACCGCACCCCCCCCACACTAGTATGCCACTATCTGTACCTCACTCCCTCCCTATGACCAAAAATTCTCCTTTCTTCTATTCCCCGTGTACACAACCATCTCTTTCCCTCCCTTCCTCTCTCCAAAGTCCATGCCTTCTGTGTCCAAACACTCATTCCCTCCCCCACCTCAGCATCTCTTTCCCTCCCTTCCTCTCTCCCAAGTTCATGCCTTCTGTGTCCAAACACTCATTCCCTCCCCCACCTCAGCATCTCTTTCCCTCCCTTCCTCTCTCCCAAGTCCATTTCTTCTGTGTCCAAACACTCATTCCCTCCCCCACCTCAGCATCTCTTTCCCTACCTTCCTCTCTCCCAAGTCCATTTCTTCTGTGTCCAAAAACGCATTCCCTCCCCCACCTCAGCATCTCTTTCCCTCCCTTCCTCTCTCCCAAGTCCATTTCTTCTGTGTCCAAAAACGCATTCCCTCCCCCACCTCAGTATCTCTTTCCCTCCCTTCCTCTCTCCCAGGTTCATGCCTTGTGTCCAAAACGCACTCCCTCCCCCCTTTTGTGTTCCGTGTTTGCCTCCCAGCCCATCTTTGCAACTTTCTCAGCAAAACGAAGCTCAAGCCGCGAGGCTTGTCTTCTGCTTCCTGCCTGCACTGCCGCGCACAAATAGCCGAACGGAAGTATTCTCCGACGTCAGCGCTGACGTCGGAGGGCAGGCTTTGCTTAAGCCCTCCCTCCGACGTCAGTGCTGACATCGGGGAACGCTTGCGATCGGCTATATGTTAGCTGCAGGGCAGGAAGGAACAGAAGGCGAGCCTCGCGGCTCGAGATGTATTGAACTCCGCGGGTCCCCCGTCCAGCTCTCTCCTGTCCACGTGGGGCGGACCGCCCCTCTCCCTAGACTGGTGGTACTGCCCTAATGGCGGCACACCAGGCAACATCTCGCGGCACACTAGTGTGCCGCGGAACAGCGGTTGAAAAACACTGCTCTGTGCCACTTGTAGTTAGTTTCTGGCTCTGACAGACCTCGATGACAATTTAGGGGAAGGGGTAAAACACGGACCTCACGGATCTAAACCCGCATGTCCTTAAAAATCTGAAGTACTCTGTGCCACTTGTAGTTAGTTTCTGGCTCTGACAGACCTCGATGACAATTTAGGGGAAGGGGTAAAACACGGACTTGACGGACCTCACGGATCTAAACCCGCACGTCCTTAAAAATCTGAAGTACTCTGTGCCACTTGTAGTTAGTTTCTGGCTCTGACAGACCTCGATGACAATTTAGGGGAAGGGGTAAAACACGGACCTGACGGACCTCACGGATCTAAACCCGCACGTCCTTAAAAATCTGAAGTACTCTGTGCCACTTGTAGTTAGTTTCTGGCTCTGACAGACCTCGATGACAATTTAGGGGAAGGGGTAAAACACGGACCTGACGGACCTCACGGATCTAAACCCGCACGTCCTTAAAAATCTGAAGTACTCTGTGCCACTTGTAGTTAGTTTCTGGCTCTGACAGACCTCGATGACAATTTAGGGGAAGGGGTAAAACACGGACCTCACGGATCTAAACCCGCACGTCCTTAAAAATCTGAAGTACTCTGTGCCACTTGTAGTTAGTTTCTGGTTCTGACAGACCTCGATGACAATTTAGGGGAAGGGGTAAAACACGGACCTCACAGATCTAAACCCGCACGTCCTTAAAAATCTGAAGTACTCTGTGCCACTTGTAGTTAGTTTCTGGCTCTGACAGACCTCGATGACAATTTAGGGGAAGGGGTAAAACATGGACCTGACGGACCTCACGGATCTAAACCCGCACGTCCTTAAAAATCTGAAGTACTCTGTGCCACTTGTAGTTAGTTTCTGGCTCTGACAGACCTCGATGACAATTTAGGGGAAGGGGTAAAACACGGACCTCACGGATCTAAACCCGCACGTCCTTAAAAATCTGAAGTACTCTGTGCCACTTGTAGTTAGTTTCTGGCTCTGACAGACCTCGATGACAATTTAGGGGAAGGGGTAAAACACGGACCTGACGGACCTCACGGATCTAAACCCGCACGTCCTTAAAAATCTGAAGTACTCTGTGCCACTTGTAGTTAGTTTCTGGCTCTGACAGACCTCGATGACAATTTAGGGGAAGGGGTAAAACATGGACTTCACGGATCTAAACCCGCACGTCCTTAAAAATCTGAAGTACTCTGTGCCACTTGTAGTTAGTTTCTGGCTCTGACAGACCTCGATGACAATTTAGGGGAAGGGGTAAAACACGGACCTCACGGATCTAAACCCGCACGTCCTTAAAAATCTGAAGTACTCTGTGCCACTTGTAGTTAGTTTCTGGCTCTGACAGACCTCGATGACAATTTAGGGGAAGGGGTAAAACACGGACCTCACGGATCTAAACCCGCACGTCCTTAAAAATCTGAAGTACTCTGTGCCACTTGTAGTTAGTTTCTGGCTCTGACAGACCTCGATGACAATTTAGGGGAAGGGGTAAAACATGGACCTGACGGACCTCACGGATCTAAACCCGCACGTCCTTAAAAATCTGAAGTACTCTGTGCCACTTGTAGTTAGTTTCTGGCTCTGACAGACCTCGATGACAATTTAGGGGAAGGGGTAAAACACGGACCTCACGGATCTAAACCCGCACGTCCTTAAAAATCTGAAGTACTCTGTGCCACTTGTAGTTAGTTTCTGGCTCTGACAGACCTCGATGACAATTTAGGGGAAGGGGTAAAACATGGACCTGACGGACCTCACGGATCTAAACCCGCACGTCCTTAAAAATCTGAAGTACTCTGTGCCACTTGTAGTTAGTTTCTGGCTCTGACAGACCTCGATGACAATTTAGGGGAAGGGGTAAAACACGGACCTGACGGACCTCACGGATCTAAACCCGCACGTCCTTAAAAATCTGAAGTACTCTGTGCCACTTGTAGTTAGTTTCTGGCTCTGACAGACCTCGATGACAATTTAGGGGAAGGGGTAAAACACGGACCTCACGGATCTAAACCCGCACGTCCTTAAAAATCTGAAGTACTCTGTGCCACTTGTAGTTAGTTTCTGGCTCTGACAGACCTCGATGACAATTTAGGGGAAGGGGTAAAACACGGACCTCACGGATCTAAACCCGCACGTCCTTAAAAATCTGAAGTACTCTGTGCCACTTGTAGTTAGTTTCTGGCTCTGACAGACCTCGATGACAATTTAGGGGAAGGGGTAAAACATGGACCTGACGGACCTCACGGATCTAAACCCGCACGTCCTTAAAAATCTGAAGTACTCTGTGCCACTTGTAGTTAGTTTCTGGCTCTGACAGACCTCGATGACAATTTAGGGGAAGGGGTAAAACACGGACCTGACGGACCTCACGGATCTAAACCCGCACGTCCTTAAAAATCTGAAGTACTCTGTGCCACTTGTAGTTAGTTTCTGGCTCTGACAGACCTCGATGACAATTTAGGGGAAGGGGTAAAACACGGACCTCACGGATCTAAACCCGCACGTCCTTAAAAATCTGAAGTACTCTGTGCCACTTGTAGTTAGTTTCTGGCTCTGACAGACCTCGATGACAATTTAGGGGAAGGGGTAAAACACGGACCTCACGGATCTAAACCCGCACGTCCTTAAAAATCTGAAGTACTCTGTGCCACTTGTAGTTAGTTTCTGGCTCTGACAGACCTCGATGACAATTTAGGGGAAGGGGTAAAACACGGACCTGACGGACCTCACGGATCTAAACCCGCACGTCCTTAAAAATCTGAAGTACTCTGTGCCACTTGTAGTTAGTTTCTGGCTCTGACAGACCTCGATGACAATTTAGGGGAAGGGGTAAAACACGGACCTGACGGACCTCACGGATCTAAACCCGCACGTCCTTAAAAATCTGAAGTACTCTGTGCCACTTGTAGTTAGTTTCTGGCTCTGACAGACCTCGATGACAATTTAGGGGAAGGGGTAAAACACGGACCTGACGGACCTCACGGATCTAAACCCGCACGTCCTTAAAAATCTGAAGTACTCTGTGCCACTTGTAGTTAGTTTCTGGCTCTGACAGACCTCGATGACAATTTAGGGGAAGGGGTAAAACACGGACCTCACAGATCTAAACCCGCACGTCCTTAAAAATCTGAAGTACTCTGTGCCACTTGTAGTTAGTTTCTGGCTCTGACAGACCTCGATGACAATTTAGGGGAAGGGGTAAAACACGGACCTCACGGATCTAAACCCGCACGTCCTTAAAAATCTGAAGTACTCTGTGCCACTTATAGTTAGTTTCTGGCTCTGACAGACCTCGATGACAATTTAGGGGAAGGGGTAAAACACGGACCTCACGGATCTAAACCCGCACGTCCTTAAAAATCTGAAGTACTCTGTGCCACTTGTAGTTAGTTTCTGGCTCTGACAGACCTCGATGACAATTTAGGGGAAGGGGTAAAACATGGACCTCACGGATCTAAACCCGCACGTCCTTAAAAATCTGAGGTCCGTGCCACTTGTAGTTAGTTTCTGGCTCTGACAGACCTCGATGACAATTCAGCTCTGACGGATCCGTCTCAGCATAGGGATGGAAAAGTATTAGGATCCATCGGCGCTAAAATGTCACCGAGGTCTGTCAAGAGCCAGAGACTAAAACCATTCCCCTTAATGAAGTTTTGCAGAAAATCTCTCCTGAAAAAGATACCAGTGGTGGGGATCCGGCCCAACCGTCCGGGCTCTATAAACATTCAATTATTGCCAGCAAAGTAGTCTCTGGCTCTGACAGACCTCGAAGAGATTTTTAGCGCTGACGGAACCTAACACTTTTCCCTCCCTATGCTGAGACGGATCCGTCAGCACTCAAATCTCAATCAAGGTCTGTCAGCGACAGAAACTACAAGCGGCAGGGACACGGACCTCAGATTTTTAAGGCCGTACGGGTTTAGATCCGTCAGGTCTGTGAGGTCCGCATTTTACCCCTTCCCACAATTGAGCTCTGACAGATCCGTCTCAGCATAGGGAGGGAAAAGTATTAGGATCAGTCGGCGCTAAAATGTCACTGAGGTCTGTCAGAGCCAGAGACTAAAACCATTCCCCTTAATGAAGTTTTGCAGAAATCTCTCCTGCCAAAGATACCAGTGGCGGGGACCCTGCCCAACCGTCTGGCCTCTATAAACATTCAATTATTGCCAGCAAAGTAGCCGCGCCACTTTTAGTCTCTGGCTCTGATAGACCTCGGCGACATTTTAGCACTGACGGATCCTAATACTTTTCCCTCCCTAATTTGAGACGGATCCGTCAGCGCTAAATTGTCATCGAGGTCTGTCAGAGCCAGAAACTAACTACAAGTGGCACGGACCTCAGATTTTTAAGGACGTGCGGGTTTAGATCCGCGAGGTCCGTCAGGTCCGTGAGGTCCGCGTTTTACCCCCTCTTCCTGCCGGGGCGATCCCTTTTCTCCTGTCCGAGGAGGAACGCAGTCCCCCCCCCCTTCCTTCGGAGATCAGAGCTTCCGCTGCCAACCCCCGCCTGGAGGGGGGAATCCCCTAAACCCTGCCTGCTTGCGCTGACCTTGGCTCTTGGGTTGGTGACATCGTTCTATCAGCCTTGAGATTTTTCTACATCTGGGAGCCATTTCATTCACTTTGCTTTCTTGTCGCACATTTGTGGATTGAACGTAAATAGCTGCTTTGGCTGAAAGTTTAAAAGGATCTGTCAAAAATCTTCTGCCAGTAGTTTGAGCAGTGCAAGAGGACTAATGACCTTGTTCATTTGATTGGACTTTTTCACAGAGTGGATATAATTTTTGCATGTTTTTTTTCACGTTTTTATATTTTTTTGGACACTTGGGGGTGCTGAGGCTGTAGCTTTACAAACAAGAAGGAAGAACCAACAGGGTCTGCAGTAGTGCTGCCCGAATCAGGAAAAAAAATTTTTGATTCCATTCAGCCTATTGAATTGGTTTTTCAATTCAATTCGATTTTCCTGCCCAATTGGCTGGGGTTTTTTTTTTCTAACATCCTTTTCACCCCCTTTGCCTTCTCCTAACCACAAACAAACAAAAAAGACTTTTCCTCTCTCTGTTAAATCCTAGCTCACCTTTGCGATCTAACACCAGCTCTGGCAGGATACACATTTCAAATCTAACATATTGTAATCACAAAACAGAAAATAAAATTAGTTTTTCTACCTTTTGTTGTCTGGTTATTTTTCAAATCTTGTTGGTCCAAGGCTCTGGTTGTCTTCTGATAACTTGCTTGCCAGGGTCTCCTTCTTTCTTCTTTCTCTGTGCTAACCATCCATCTGCCATCTCTGTCCTCTTCTTCCATTTCCCTTCCCTCCCCAGGAAGTCTGGCATCTTTCCTTTTTTTCATCTCCCTCCACTGATCCACCTTTTCTTAACTACCCTTTCATCCAGCATCTCTCCCTCCTTCCCCACCACCCCAGGTCCACCATCTCTTCCTTTCTTTTCCTGACTACCCTCCTATCCAGTATCTCTATCTCCCCCTCCACACCATCCCTTGTGTCCAACTTCACTCCCTTTCTGTTCCTTTCCTCCCTAAATCCCATTGTCCATCATCTCTCTCCCTCTCCTCTATTTTCAGACCCATTATTTCTTTCCCCCCAAAGTCCGGCATATGCACATCTCTTTGTATCCCTCCTTCCCTCCCTCCGTGTACTTCTACACCAGGGCCTCCCTCCCCTGAAGGTCTGTCCCCCCCTGAAGGCCTGCACCCCACCCCTAAAGGCCTGTGCCACCATCCCTGAAGGCCTGTTTCCCCCTTGAAGTCTTGCCCCCCCTTTGAAGGCCTGTCCCCTCCCCTTGAAGGCCTGTCCCCTCCCCTTGAAGGCCTGTCCCCTCTCCTTGAAGGCCTGTCCCCCCCACCTTGAAGGCCTGCATCCCCCCGAAGGCCTGACTGCCTGTCCCTCCCTTGAAGGCCTGTCCCCACTGAAGGCCACCTCCCCCTTGAAAGCCTGCATCCTACCCATGAAGGCCTGCCTGCCTATCCCCCCTGAAGGCCTGTCCCACCCCCCACCCCGAAGGACTGCTCACCCCTCCAAAAGGCCTGCGTGTTACCCCTGGCCTCCCACTGGTGTCCGGCTTCCCCTTTTTGAGGAGCAGCCTGCAGACAAGATTACAGTGCTAGTGATCTTTGCACTGCTTTGGAACTGTTTCTTCTGTCGCGGTCCCAACCCTCCTCTGACGTCAGAGGCAGGATTGCGGCAGAGGAAACAGCTCTGCAGCAGTGCAAAGATCGCTAGCACCACAATCTTGTTTGCAGTCTGCTCCTCAAAGGTAAACGATGCGGGGAGGCTGTGGGGGGGGGGAAGCGGGAGGCCAGGGAGGGAAACCGGATGCCAGAGGGGGAAGCTAACAGCAGCACTTCCTGAATGACCCTTCCCCCTCGCCCTCTAAAGCAAGTACGCCAGTGGCCGGCCAACAAGAGCAGCGCTGCCGCTCCTGCTTTAGGGGGTGAGGGGGGAGGGTCAGCCAAATCAGGAAGCTGATTTTTTGTTTTGTTTTGAATCGATTCGAATCGATTCACCTAAAGTGAATCGGTGAACTGATTCAAATCGTGAATCGGGCAGCACTAGTCTGCAGTGAAGGGTAGGAAGACAAAACAAGGAAAACTGCAGGTACACGTACAATGATGCAGGCTAAGTTTTCTGATAGATTTGATTTTGTCCTTAAGGGAAGGAAAGGAAAGTTTTAATCTCTGAGAGCTCCTAGCCAGATGAGATCTGCACATATTCCAGGCCAAAGGGACAAGAGTGATACAGAGGCCAAATAATAATAATAATAATAATTTTATTTCTTATATACCACCAAAGCCATAGTAGTTCAAGGCGGTTTACAACGAAGAAGGGCTGGACAATCAGCGAAAATGGTACAATGTTACAATCAGATAAAATTAGGTGGTAGAGAAAAAAATGGTACAACTGAGAGAAAAAATGGTACAAACAGAAAAAAAGATGGGTACAATTATGGCAATGAAATGGTACAGTGAAGAAGGTCAAGACAATCTGCGTAAAGGACATAGAGAGATAGAGGGCCAGGGTGGGCATAGGGTCTTAGGGTATGAATCGTGTGAAAAGATTAGTTTTTAGTAGTTTCCTGAAGTTTAAGTAGGATGAAGAGCGTGAGATGATGTGGGCCAGCCAGTTATTGTGATGACCTGCTTGGAAGGCAAGAGTTCTATTTAGATATCTTTTGTAACTGCAGGTCCTTAGGGTAGGGTATCCGATTTTTTGGGCGTAGAAGTTAGTGCGTTTGGTGGTTATCAAATGTTTGTAGTCTTTTAGTTTTGTTCTCCAGTTGGATCTGTCTTTGTTGTCATTGGATTTAAAAGCAATATTATATCAATCAATCAAGTGACTGAAGTTATTTAGTGAACACTCAGACCCACAGCTGAGATCTCAATGAAAAAATCACGGAGCAGCTGTTTTGAGAGACCATCATCGTTGTTCACAGTCTCACCCACCAAACAACAGCTAAATAACTACACAAAGATGGTAAAACAAAACCAACTTAGCTTTGAATGGAGTGGGTAATCAGTATAGCTGCTCCGGGTTCCTTTTTATTCAAATGACTGCATTCATTACAATTGCCGACCCCCCTACCTAGGTTTCGCCGACTGGCTTCTTCAGGAGGGGCACTACAAATGTAAAACAACCACATTAACACTAAAACACTTCAGTTACCACTGCTGTAATTTTTACACAATAATCACAATTAACTACCACACCATTCACACTCAGACCTACCGGCATAACGCACTCCACACTACTCACAGACACCTTAGCTTCTGGCGACGAATTTCCATCAGCAGGCCTCACTATATATGCACCTCCCCTTCAACTACGTCATACTGACGTCAGACTCATCCCTGCAATCTGACCATGAATCTATTCCTTCTATAAATGAAACCATTCGATTTCATTATTTAACCCTGTCGGGGTCAAAGTATGCCACTGAAAGATGAATTTTTGTTCTAAATATAATAAACTTTGAGTCACATCCCCTGTTGTTTTGTATGTCCTAGCTATAACTGTATATTTGACATCTTCAATTAAATGCTGCTGTTCAAGCCAATGGCTCACAAGAGGAGCCGACATACGATTGCATCTGATGTTACTCAAATGTTCGGCAATTCGAGTTTTAATAGCCCGCCGAGTGTGCCCGATGTAATAAAGCCCACAAGGGCATATTATACAATACACAACTGCCGTAGAAAGGCAATTAGTATTAGTTCTTAAATAAAATCTCTTACCTCCTGAATGAGGAATAAGTACTTGGTCAATATTGAGGACATGAGAGCAATATACACAATGGGCACAGCTTACATGAGGACCCCCATAATTCTGTTGACCGGGGGCCTGCTGTTTAAGAATTTGGCCCAAATTACGGCCTCGAGTGTAAGCAAACAATGGAATTTGGTTCATGCCATTGGCTTGAACAGCAGCATTTAATTGAAGATGTCAAATATACAGTTATAGCTAGGACATACAAAACAACAGGGGATGTGACTCAAAGTTTATTATATTTAGAACAAAAATTCATCTTTCAGTGGCATACTTTGACCTCGACAGGGTTAAATAATGAAATCGAATGGTTTCATTTATAGAAGGAATAGATTCATGGTCAGATTGCAGGGACGAGTCTGACGTCAGTATGACGTAGTTGAAGGGGAGGTGCATATATAGTGAGGCCTGCTGATGGAAATTCGTCGCCAGAAGCTAAGGTGTCTGTGAGTAGTGTGGAGTGCGTTATGCCGGTAGGTCTGAGTGTGAATGGTGTGGTAGTTAATTGTGATTATTGTGTAAAAATTACAGCAGTGGTAACTGAAGTGTTTTAGTGTTAATGTGGTTGTTTTACATTTGTAGTGCCCCTCCTGAAGAAGCCAGTCGGCGAAACCTAGGTAGGGGGGTCGGCAATTGTAATGAATGCAGTCATTTGAATAAAAAGGAACCCGGAGCAGCTATACTGATTACCCACTCCATTCAAAGCTAAGTTGGTTTTGTTTTACCATCTTTGTGTAGTTATTTAGCTGTTGTTTGGTGGGTGAGACTGTGAACAACGATGATGGTCTCTCAAAACAGCTGCTCCGTGATTTTTTCATTGAGATCTCAGCTGTGGGTCTGAGTGTTCACTAAATAACTTCAGTCACTTGATTGATTGATATAATATTGCTTTTGAATAACAAAGTGAGCTAGTAAAAATATTTAAATATATCACTTTGGATAAATCAATTCCCTTGAGGTACAAGATATTATCTTATATTTGGGACTATGACCTCCCTGGGATGGGCCTCCAAATCAGGGCTCACAGACGATCGTATTTCCGCTCTGTTAGCCAGTACTAGATTATTTGATGGGGCCAATGTAGATCCCATTTGTTCCTGGGAAGAAGTCAAATCTTTGAATAAAGCCCTAATCAGGGCAGAGTTACATTCGGCAACATTAGTCGAATACTGCCATGCCCAAAGGGTACCTCGTGGGTTGAGGATCCGTAAGGAACCAAGATTTATGGATAATACACTTTACGTTCAGAATTGGAATCTAACTTTAACTCGTTGCTCTATAGACCTGATGCTGCTTACTGTTGATGCATTGGCTCCTATTATTCAGGAGCAGAAGAATGAATTGGCTGAAAAATTAGAACTGTTAAAAAATCAAAACTCAGAGGAGGTGTTTGAACAAAGTGTACAAGATTTAGAAATACAGATGAAAAGTTACACTAGTGAACAAAAAGCCATCAAAATCAAAAAATATCACCGGGATCACATGGACTATACACGTGGATACGTATATCCATGGATGAACAAGAGAGTCAACATTCGGAAAAGTCGACAAACAGGAAAGAAGGTGCTGTTCAAGCTATCCACCAGTGGATCCTCGTCAGAAGCAGAGGATAATGCAAGCTCTAAAGGAAAAAGTGTAGTAAAGTCAGTTGAATCTCTTCCACTGCTACCGGATTCTTTTTTACGGTTACCAATTCAGGTGCCAGTGGAGACAACAGATGCAGTAGATCCGGTGGTGAGACCCAAGGCAATTCGACCCAAGAAACCACTCCGCAAGTAAATACTGGAGTGTTTAATTTATCATCCAGAGTTCTTACCACGGCAGAGGAAGAGTTACTGACCAAAGGACTTTCTTTTGTACCAGTTAATAAATATGACGCTTTTCAAAATCGGGCGTCTTTATATAGATTTTTTCGGGTACTACGATTAAAAGCGTTTTTTGGTGAGACATCTCCTGCTCTTGATCCTGTGGAATCAGTAAGAGGCATGAAAGTGAAATCTAAGTGGATCCCGCCTGGAGCACCTGACGTCTCGGTGGCTGCTTTTGAAAAAGCAGTTTTACAGGATGTAGAAAGAATTGAGACTTCTAATGTCCATTGTGGCTCGAATTTAACCTTGCAACAATTTAGCATACTCAAGTCTTTACAGCAAGATCCCACTATCACTATCCAACGCGCCGATAAAGGCGGCGGGATAGTGATACAAGATCATCAACAATATTGTACAGAAGCATTTAGACAGTTGTTGGATGAGAGTTTCTATAGGGAGATTAATGGAGATCCTACCCAAGATATTAAAAAAGTAATCGACACTGTATTACATACCGCCCGCCAGGCGGAAGTCATTACAGTCAGGGAGTTCAAGAGTTTGACTGTTGAATTCCCTGAAATCCCCTATATTTACTTCATCCCCAAAATCCATAAATCCCCCACAAGTCCCCCGGGCCGTCCGATTGTGGCAGGCATTGGTTCAGTGCTGGAACCATTATCGAGGTTCATTGACAGTTTCATCTGTGAACAAGTGAGTAAGAAACAGTCTTATGTACGTGATTCTTCTCATTTCCTGCAAATCTTGCAGGGAAGTGATAATCATTCTTGTAAATTTTTAGTTACTGCAGACGTCGCAGCACTGTATACCAATGTGCCACAATCGGCGGCCCTGGCAATTATAAAGAAATCTATAGACATTGTAAATGTGTCAGTACAGAAGAAGGAACTAGTGGTTACATTGGCAGAATTTGTGATTTGTCAAAATTACTTTCAGTTTATAGATAGGTTCTTCATTCAGACTAAAGGGGTGGCGATGGGGGCCACAGTGGCCCCTTCAGTCGCCTGCCTCTACATGTCTGAATATGAAGAAAAGTATGTATATACATCTAGGTGGTTTAACAGAGTAGGTTTCTGGAGAAGATACATAGATGACATCTTTTTTACGTGGAATGGGGAACGTTACGAGTTGGAGGAATTCCTTAAGGAATTAAATCAGGTGGATCCTAATATCTCCCTCACTCATGAAGTGAGTTCCAATAAGGTATCCTTTTTGGACATTCAGGTAGTTAAATCCCAGTTTGATTCTCAGGTACATTTTGACACTACATTGTATCGGAAGCCCTCTGACCGTAACACACTCCTCCATTACCACAGCTATCATCCTAAACCCCTCCGGGATAGTATACCGGTAGGGCAATTTTTGAGACTGAGAAGGATTTGCTCTGACGAAGGGGATTTCCATCAGCAGGCCACACTATTATATGCAAAATTTATAGAACGTGGCTACCCATCTAGGGTGGTCAAAGCAGCATGGAAAAGAGCCCGCAATTGTCAGCGGGAGTGGTTATTTCATACAAAGGAGAAAGAGAAAAATGGGGCCCTAGTATGTGTATTACCCTATTCTAGTAGGAGTCAACAACTTAGACAAATTATTTTGAAGCACTGGTCAGTGTTGCAGGTACATGAAAGCATGAACCAAATTCCATTGTTTGCTTACACTCGAGGCCGTAATTTGGGCCAAATTCTTAAACAGCAGGCCCCCGGTCAACAGAATTATGGGGGTCCTCATGTAAGCTGTGCCCATTGTGTATATTGCTCTCATGTCCTCAATATTGACCAAGTACTTATTCCTCATTCAGGAGGTAAGAGATTTTATTTAAGAACTAATACTAATTGCCTTTCTACGGCAGTTGTGTATTGTATAATATGCCCTTGTGGGCTTTATTACATCGGGCACACTCGGCGGGCTATTAAAACTCGAATTGCCGAACATTTGAGTAACATCAGATGCAATCGTATGTCGGCTCCTCTTGTGAGCCATTGGCTTGAACAGCAGCATTTAATTGAAGATGTCAAATATACAGTTATAGCTAGGACATACAAAACAACAGGGGATGTGACTCAAAGTTTATTATATTTAGAACAAAAATTCATCTTTCAGTGGCATACTTTGACCTCGACAGGGTTAAATAATGAAATCGAATGGTTTCATTTATAGAAGGAATAGATTCATGGTCAGATTGCAGGGACGAGTCTGACGTCAGTATGACGTAGTTGAAGGGGAGGTGCATATATAGTGAGGCCTGCTGATGGAAATTCGTCGCCAGAAGCTAAGGTGTCTGTGAGTAGTGTGGAGTGCGTTATGCCGGTAGGTCTGAGTGTGAATGGTGTGGTAGTTAATTGTGATTATTGTGTAAAAATTACAGCAGTGGTAACTGAAGTGTTTTAGTGTTAATGTGGTTGTTTTACATTTGTAGTGCCCCTCCTGAAGAAGCCAGTCGGCGAAACCTAGGTAGGGGGGTCGGCAATTGTAATGAATGCAGTCATTTGAATAAAAAGGAACCCGGAGCAGCTATACTGATTACCCACTCCATTCAAAGCTAAGTTGGTTTTGTTTTACCATCTTTGTGTAGTTATTTAGCTGTTGTTTGGTGGGTGAGACTGTGAACAACGATGATGGTCTCTCAAAACAGCTGCTCCGTGATTTTTTCATTGAGATCTCAGCTGTGGGTCTGAGTGTTCACTAAATAACTTCAGTCACTTGATTGATTGATATAATATTGCTTTTGAATAACAAAGTGAGCTAGTAAAAATATTTAAATATATCACTTTGGATAAATCAATTCCCTTGAGGTACAAGTCATTGGATTTAAGCCAAATTCTTTCCAATTTTCGAAGTTCCCGTTTTACTGCTCCATGTTTGGCATCAAACCAGCCATCCAGAGTTTTGTTTCTCATTTTCTTTGTTTTCAAGGGGGCCATTGAATTTAGGATCTTGAATGCAATACAAATGCATTTAAATTGAATTCTCAAATGGACTGGAAGCCAATGTAGTTCTCTAAGGAGAGGGGACACATGCCAAGGGCACGTTCTTTTTAAGGCCATGTGCTTTTAGTTCTGTGGGGTCTGCATTTTAACTTCTACCCTTGCTGGTTTCTTTTCTGTTTGTGGTTGGGATTGCTGGTTTTGAATACTGCATGGATTTCCTAGCTCTCCCTTTTGATGTGCCCAGCTTTTCTGCACCCCTGTGCCCCAAATGCCTTCTAACCGGATCCCAAGGAGCTAAAGTACACAGCCTTAAAAGTAGAAAGCGGCCATGGCTTAGGGTCTGCAGGGACCCTCATCTGAATTCCCGTGGTAAGCAGATTTTTAGGGACATGTGGTAGAAATCGATGAGGTCCATGGGGGTCCACGAGATCCTCATTTTACCTAGTCCCTGGGTCCGGACATACATAATTTCAACTACCAGAAGGGGAGATGTTTTCCTTTGTTAATGAAGATATTGATAAATTAGTGCCAGTATGGTATATAGCAGGGGTCTCAAAGTCCCTCCTTGATGGCCACAATCCAGTCGAGTTTTCAGGATTTCCCCAATGAATATGCATTGAAAGCAGTGCATGCACATAGATCTCATGCATATTCATTGGGGAAATCCTGAAAACCAGACGGGATTGCGGCCCTCAAGGAGGGACTTTGAGACCCCTGGTATATAGTCATTAGCAAAGCATAAAAGCTTCTAAGTAAGCAATCATTAGGAAACCCTTGAAACTGAGTAACTGGAAAATCAAGACTTCCTCAGTTTGGGTTCTTTTTACACAGCTGAAGTAGAGGTTTTTACCATGGGCTGGTGAGGTAAATGCTCCGATGCGCATAGAATTCCTATTACCTCTCTGGCCCATGGTAGAAACCCCTATCGCAACTTTGTAAAAAACAGCATTTGAGACAAAAGAAGCCAATGGGAGTATGAAAACAGGACACATTGTACGCTGGCTTTTACAAAGTTGAGGTAGAGGTTTCTACTGCAGTTTGGCGAGGTAAATGCTCCGGCGCTCAAGGAATTCCTATGAGCGTCGAAGCATTTACCTCGCTGGCCCGTGGTAGAAGCCTCTATCGCAGCTTTGTAAAAGGAGCCCTCAAGTTGGTAAGACAGTCTGGTAACAGTTTGCCAGGGAGACCTTTCTTCGCAGACTTTTTAATATTCATCAAGCTGCAGCCCTGTCTGCCACAAAATTAAAGAGTAGAGAGATTGGCCGATAGTGACCTAAAAGGTTTGACAATTTATATCTCTTCCAGCAAATAACCCTAGCCAAATTAGCTTCTAATGTCATTTCAAATATATAATTGGTCCACCTAAAATTCAACTTTGTAATTACCCCTATTCATCCAAGATTAAAAGGTAACCAGGTCTTTAGCCTTTTCTAAAACTATCATGGCTTCTTTCCACTTTTAATTTATTCCATCTTTGAAGGAGTGTTCCCTCATTCTAGTTCCATCCAGGAACTCAAGAAACCTGCTTCTTGGGATGTGTGTATGTGCTTTTGTGGTGGATGCCTGGAATGCGCTCCCGAGAGAGGTGGTGGAGAGTAAAACGCTGACTGAGTTCAAAGAGGCATGGGATGAACACAGAGGATCTAGAATCAGAAAATAATATTAAATATTGAACTAAGGCCAGTACTGGGCTTACTTGCACGGTCTGTGTCTGGCCGTTTGGTGGGGGAGGGCTTCAGTGGCTGGGAGGGTATAGATGGGCTGGAGTAGCTTTTAACGGAGATTTCGGCAGTTGGAACCCAAGCACAGTACTGGGTAGAGCTTTTGGATTCTTGCCCAGAAATAGCTAAGAAGAAAAAAATTTAAATTGAATCAGATTGGGCAGACTGGATGGACCATTTGGGTCTTTATCTGCTGTCATCTACTATGTTACACTTCCCCCTCCATATTTGCAGAGCTTAGGGACAAAGCCAGCCCATGAATATTAAAAAAAACTCTGAATAATATGCGGGCCGGTTCTGCCCCTAACCCCCGCTTCCCCCGGCTATTTTAAGTCCTGAAAGCCCCCCCACACATACACTTTAAGCCTTATCTGGTGGTCTAGTGGGTTTTCAGGCAGGAGCGATCTTCCCACGTTCCTACCCCGTGCAGATCGGTCACAGGAAATGGCTGCTATGTGCTCCCGTAGTCTCTTGAGCCATTTCCTGTGAGCAATCTGCACGGGGCAGGAGTGTGGGAAGATCGCTCCTGCCCCGAAAACCTGCTAGACCACCAGGTAAGGCTTAAGGGTGGGGGGCTTACAGGGCTTAAAATAGCCTGAAAAATGAAAATGAATTTTTAGGTTTAAAACTGCGAATAAGCGAATCCGTAGATACGGAATGCTCAAATACGGAAGGGAGAAGTGTATATGGTTCCACTCTTCTCTTATTTCTTACGTCTGACCCACCCCTGTTAGGACACGAAAACAAAAAGGGGTTGAATCGATATTCACCTGGGATGGCATTAAAGGTACGCAATGCCAGGCATTGACACCGGGCACCGGCATCGTTTGCTTTATTTATTCATTTATTTAATTTGTTTTCTATCCCATCCTCCCCAAGGAGCTCAGGACGTGTTACAGGTTAACATACATAATATACAGCTAATTTTCCAGCTAGTTTGAGGTTATTCCATTAGGGTGTTTTATCGGTGTTTTCATGCCACATTATTGCCAAGTACCATTTCCAGCGGAATCAAACATCTAAATATGTATCACTGAGCAGTCACCAGCACCGTAAATACACAATTATTGTAGAACGCAAGACAATCCAGGGAAGGGGTGAAAGTGTGCAGTGGCGTAGTAAGGGGGATGAGGGAGGGGTGGTCCGCTCCAGTCTTCCTTAGGGTACCAGCACCCCTCCACCTCTGCCTCCTTCCCACTACTCCCCCTGTGGCACGTGTGCCCCTTCCCCCGAACCTTTTTTATCTGTGGCACCAGCATCCATGAACTTGCTGCCCGCGTCAGCTTCGGCGCTTTCTCAGACGTCACTTCCAGGACTTTCATGCGTTTTTCGCTGCTAACATTGCCAGCCATTGTTTTGGTCTTTTTTTTAGTGTTTTTATTGTAATACTTGGACATTTGGATTGACACATCTTTGGTTTTATCATTCAACGCCAAGACTTCTGAGGCAGGCCCTTTTGGGCCGAAACACGAGCATGTCGAGTATGTTTGATAATAAAAAGGACTGAGCACCATCTGGTCTCCTTCGTTGTGGTGAAGGCAGTTTCTCTTGTTTGTCCTTTAGAAATCCATGGGGGTCTATGAGATCCTCATTTTACCTAGTCTCTGGGTCCAGACATACATAAATTCAACAACCAGAACCCTTCCAGGACCTGTGCCTAGGAAGTGACATCACTTCCAGGACCTGTGCTGTCAGAGAGAGCACCGAAGCTAATGTGGGCAGCAAGTTCATGACTGCTTGCACTGATGCTAAAAAAGGTACAGAGAAGGGGCGTGCACATGTGTGGCAGGGGTGGGGAGGGCAGGAGAGAGTGCTCAGAGGAAGGGCCGAGGTTGCAAGTAGCAGGTACTCTATCAGACTTTTCCAAATTCAAATAATCAGGGTCTAGGAGTCCCCTGAGCCTGTGTGAGAGCCCTGGCATGTTTTTGTTCAACAGTAAATATTCCTTACCAGTAAAGGGAGCAAGAATATGAGGACAGTTATGGTGTGACTTAGTCGATATGTTTGAAAACTGACGTGGACTGAAAGCATTCTTCATCTTGGAATGATACAGCAGGAGAGTTTTCTGGATTAATTTTCTTTGGCACTCCTTTTGAGCAGGGCTGCTGTAACCATTAGGCAGGCTAGCTGGTTGCCTTCGGTAGCTGCTTCTGGGAAGTGAGAAAGAACAGCTGCAGTCTAATGAACACAAGTGGTTTTGGCAGCCTCACAACCTGAAAGAATCTTCGGGGCATACTTTTACCAGTAGACAGGATGATCAATTTTCATGTCCCCAAGTAAATAGCGACTGAAAATTGACTTTATTGTGATTTTGTGCGATTGTATGTGTACAGTACATATCTCTACACAAAGCAGTATTTAAGATTATGATGGCCAATTACACATTTTTAAAATATGGTCAGAACAGTAGAAATAAAGCAACAGAGGTGAAGCCAGCACCTATATAGGTGTTCAATATGGAATAACCACATTTGCTCACATTCAATCATTGGCAAAAAAACAAAACAAAAATACAACTCTCCCCTATTTTAAAGGATGATATAAATAGGGGAGAGTTGTTTGTTGTTTTTTTTTGCCAGTGACTGAATATGAGCAAATGTGTTTTTTTCCTTATTGAACACCTATATAGGTGCTGGCTCCACCTTTGAAGCTTTTCCTACCCCTTAGTTGATTGATATTTGATGCCACCTATCGATCTAGTGGGAATTTAATTTAATTTATTGTATTGTATTCTTTAATCACTACTCCACATATATTGGTACAGTTGTAATAAAGGCCTGATATTCATCCTGCAGCAGCCAGTGATTGTTATGGCACTGACTGTCATGGCTGATCTGGACATTCAGTGCCGGGCCTAATCCAGGAACCAACATTGAACACCCGGGTGCTGGCAAGTATTCAGAGTGGCATTCAGATAACATCTCAGATAAACCAAGACTGCCTTTTTTTACTGCCCAAACTTTATCCCAGTAATTACCTTTCAGCGGCCTGAAGATTCCTGTTAATTGGGTTTCTTTTGGCTCTGCCCTGACTCAGTCCTCTAGATCAGTGTTTTTCAACCGCTGTTCCGAGGCACACTAGTGTGCCGCGAGATGTTGCCTGGTGTGCCGCAGGGCCGCCGGGCCCGGAGCTGACAGGGGGCCCGAGGCAGGGGCGCCAGTAGCTCGCCAAGGCAAAGTGAGTCGATCACCCAGGACTCACTTTGTCTTGGCGATCTAATCTATTGAGCCGATAAGTCTTCTTCTCCCCGACGTCAATTCTGCAGTCGGAGAGGAAGTTCGGGCCAGCCAATCGCTGCCTGGCTGGGCGGAACTTCCTCTCCGATTGCAGAATTGACGTCAGGGAGAGCATGCGTCGGCGTCGGCTTTGGGGCCTGTTATCCATTGGTGGGTCCTGTTCCCCGATGGCAGCGGCAGTGGCAGTGGCTTGGGGAACGGCAGGGAGAAAGAAAGAAAGGGGGCAGGCAGGGAAACAGAAGGAAAGAAGAGAAACAGAAAGAAAGAAAGAAAGGTCAGGGAGAGAGGAAGAAAAAGTTGGGGGAGGGAATGAGGTGTGGAGGAGAGAAAGCATACAGGCTGATAGAAGGGAAGAAAGATTGGATGCACAGTCAGAAGAAGAAAGTGCAACCAGAAATCACCAGACAAGGTAGGAAAAATGATTTTATTTTAAATTTAGCAAAGTGGAGGCAGTATTACCACAGTTTTCAAAGGAATTTGCCCAAATAACTTAATAGTTAACTGGGCAAATTCCCAGAGATGAAAACTTCCCTTCACTTACTATGCACAGTTCTGAATTTATATCTGCTGTCTATATTTTACAATATGGTCACCTTTTACTAAACTGCAATAGTGGTTTTTAGCGCAGGGAGCCTATGAGCGTCAAGAGCAGCGCTGGACATTCAGCGCAGCTCCCTGCGCTAAAAACTGCTATTGTGGTTTAATAAAAAGGATGGAGGGTATATTTGTCTATTTTTGTATGCTATAAAAACCAAATACAGAGAGAGACTGAGAGCTGTTGACGAAGAGCTACGTGTGTGTCTTTCTTCGATTCCAGCCAGAATATCAGCTTTGTGTTCAGCCAAACAGGCCCAGGTTTCGCACTGAATAAAGTATTTTATAATTTTTATAATTTTTATTTCGTAATAAAGTAATTATAAAATACTTTCTTTGTGTTTATTTGATTCCTATTCAAGAGAATTACTTTATATATAGTCAATATAGGCAGAGAATTAAATTTTTTAACATTTTCTAATGGTGGTGTGCCTCGTGATTTTTTTCATGAAACAAGTGTGCCTTTGCCCAAAAAAGGTTGAAAAACACTGCTCTAGATCACCCCAGCACTAATCATGCCTCCTGCCATATTTGCATGGGGTGGGGGAGTCTGGTGGCAGGAGGGAGTGGGCATCCCTCCTGCCATTTTTTGGTTTTGGGGAGGGGGAGGGGCGCTTTGTAGAGGGGGGGGAGGTGGTGCTTTCAGGATGCATTTTTTCCATTTTTTTATTGGACAGATATTTTGCGTGTGTAATACATGCAAAATATCTGTGCCATTGCAAAAAAAGAAAAAAAAAACCCAAAACAGGCAGACCTGTCGATATAACAGGTCTACAGCAGATGGGTTTTAAGATCGTAAAACCTGATGCAAAATAGCCAAGCAAATGTAAGTGAATCAATCGCTTGGCTATTTTGCATGGGGTTTTACTAATTTGCATGGCTGGATCAGAAAATGGGTGATCGAGGGGAAAAACACGCAGTGGGCCGCTATGTGAGTTGGGTCAGTTAGCAGCGATTGTCGCTAAACCTGTGAAAACAAGGTGTTTTTTAAAAAAAATATATCTTTATTCATTTTAAAGCCCAAAATAAGTGCAACATATTTTACAGACAAGTTTTGCGACGATCACTGACTTTAGTGAATTGGGGCCTAACTGGCTATTGCAGAGAGTAGCCTGAGAGCTTGTCTCGATGGGCGTATTGTAACACGGGGCTGGGAGGCCCTTGTCTTGCCCGCGAGGCAAGCTGGGGAGAGGACCGTTAGTAGGGTAGACTTAAGGAAGTAATAGGGGAGGGGTTCGCGCCAAAAGGCGAGTATAGGATTGGACAAAATCGGGATGATGGACGGTGTGGGGGAGTAGATAAAACCGGGACCTTGGAGGACTCGGTTTGTCTAAGGTCCTCCAGGGTGGTTTTTCTCCCATTTGCCCGCCCTTGGGTTGGTGGCCTTAGTGGCTCGGGAAGGCGGGTCTCCTGAGTTACTGGGTGCTGGGGCTCATCCAGTGATGAGCGGTGGGCCGGCTGGGAGCCGTGCCTTGGGGTCAGGTGACCCGGGTTAAAGGGCCATGAGGTCATGCCACCCCTTAGATTCTTGCTGTTTGTGGCGGGGTCGGGGGCAAATGTTGATGTTTACACGGGGTAGCTCAGGAGGAGCATGCTGATGTTCAATTGAGGTTCAATATGTTAATGATGTTAATATATGCAAAGTTAATTTATTGGTTATTGTGGATTAAATAAAGAGCTGCGACTATATTCCATAATAAAGTGTGTTGGTTTTATTTAGGGGTGGGTATGGAGAAAAGTGGGGTGTTGATGAACACCAGCAGGGACTATCCAGATCCTGCTGTTATGTTAATCTTCCTGGATTTTGAGCAGACACTCTAGTTTTATGCTACTTAAAATCTGGTTTATCACCTGGTCAGCAGAAGATAACTGGGTAGGAGCATCTCTTACTTGGTTATCCACCACTGAAGATATCTGCCCTGATATAAATATATATATTTTACTAAGTTCCATGTTTTCTCCCCTTCATCATCTGCTCAGTACTAACATAAGATATCTGAAACACTAACACAATACTTAACCATTGCTTTCTTGTCTCACAATTGTATCCCAGGAACTGAATTACAGCAGTTCTACAACAAGCTTTCTTCAATTATCACAGTATCAGATAAGTAAACAAATGTATCTTCTTTCGCTTTAAGAAGGAGCCCGAGAGCTGGTCTCAAAGGGCGGAGAGTAACACGGGGCTGGGAGGCCCGAGTGTTGCTTGTAGGCAAGGTAGGGAAGAGGGGGGTGGGGGGGTTTGGTAGAGAACAACCGTTAGAAAGAAGTATATGGAAGAAGGGGAGGGGTTCGCGCCAAAAGGAGAGGCAGGGATTGGATAGTGTAGGAAAAATGGGGGCGTTTACTTAGGGTTTTAGCACGAGCCTTGGAGGACTGAGTTCATTGCAGGTCCTCCAAGGCATAATTTTGTGACTTACTCAGTTTTGGTCCCGTTTTCCTGGATTCGGGGGTGCTGTTATGGAGTCTTTCAGTTTGGCTGAGGAGCGTGGTGAAGAGGGGGAAGCCGAATTATCGATCTTAGCGGGAGACTCGTTCACGGAGGAGTCGCCGGAGCAGGTGGGTGTCGGCTTCGGGGAGGAGCGTGTGCAGCCCGTTCGGCGATCTAGGATCGAGGCGCTGTCGGCTTTAGCCATCGCTGGTGCGGGGGTCGCTCGGGGGACTCGCTCGGGGATCCTTACTGCTGCGGGGAAGGTCCGGCGTAAGTCTTCGTTGTCGGGCAGTGAGCAGGTAGCTGTCCCGGCCGGCCGCAGTTCGCTGATTTCGTCGGGGGGCGGGGCTTCCGCAGCGTTATCCAGTGCTGGGAGTGTGAGCAGGAACGTGCTGGCGAGCAGGGAGGTGGGAGGAGACGTTGCTTCTCTGCGTGGGCCTGTTCTTGGGGGCAGAGAGGTTTCTGCTGCAGCAGGAGTCTCTGAGCCTTCTTGCTCTGGGGTTTCCAGTGTTCGGGAGGTCTCCTCTGGGTTGCTGGCTGGGGGTCCTGGTGAGTCTTGTGTGTCTCCAGAGGTTTTGGGTTTAGGACGGGGCATGTGTGCACCTGGTTTTATGTCCGGTGCTGGTGTTGGACCTGCAGGTCCGTTCCCAGGTTTCTTTGCGGGTGGTTGGGCTCCGAGTTGGGGGGCGGCTTCTTGGGGTTCTAGCCCTTCGGGTGGCGGTTTTATGCCTTCGGTTTCTCACTGGGGTGGGGGTGTTCCTGGGAATATGGCTATGGGGATGATGCCTGGGGGCAGTTTTGGGTCCGGATGGGGAGCCCCTGTTGGTATGCCTGGGTTTTGTTTTCCTGGTCCTGCCTCTGTTTCTTGGTCTCCACAGGTGACGTGTCTACTACCAGGAGGACAGACGGTGCAAACGGACGGTTTGGGAGCAGTTGGCAGTCCCGGAGTTGCTGAGAGACCTGGTTATTCAGCTGCGGAGCGAGGATCGGCGCCGACTGCTGGTGCGGTTGCTGGCGGAGGCACTGCGGAATCTGTTCACAGTTCATCCCTGATGCCGGAGGTTGCTGTTCGTGGCGGCTCGGCGCAAGCTTCTGATGTCTCTTCTGTGGTGGGGACTGCTGACCAGGGCGTCTCTGGAGTGGCTGCTGGAGTATCGGGAGCTTCTAATACTGGTAACAAGGCGCCTGCTCAGGTTGCTGGCGGGGGGAAGGCGCGGCATAAGAAGCGCAGGCGTCGGCGTCGGGGTTCGTCTTCGTCCTCGTCTGGGTCGTCTTCGTCGGGTTCGACGTCTTCCTCTTCCGTGTCAACCGGTCCTGCAAGGGTGGGGGCAGCTACTGGGGCGGGTAGTGGGGAGGCTGCCACAGGTGAAGTACGGGGTGCTCCGGCTTTAGTGGCACTTACTGAGTTGTGGGAAAAGGTTCCCCGGGATTTGCGGCGGAAGATTCGGCGGCGGTCCTGCTTGGATATTTTTCGCCTCATGGAGGGTAGAGCCCATAGGAAGAGGCATAGCAAATCCAAGCGTGCTGGGAAGGAGGTTAAACCCTTTCCAGTTGCTCGTTCCATTATTAATTGGATCCGTGCTTTTTTACGGTTAGCAAGTGTTTGGGGTCGTGCTAATCCACAGGATGCCGGTTTATTGTTGTCTTATGCGGATTCGATTTTGGATTCCTATCAGCGCTTCGGCGGGTGGGCTTGGTTGAACTATGACGAAGCCTTCAGGGACAAAATGGAAGAAAATAGTTTCATGTCTTGGGGTTCTCAGGACGTGAATCTATGGCTTACTCATATGGCTTCCAAATCCATATCGGGGGCGCCGGTGCGGACTTTTGGGAGTCCTGGGAGTGCTCGGCCCTTTCGCGGGGGGTCGGGGGGGAGTCCTTCAGCAGGTTCCGACGTGTGTTGGAAATTTAATAAATCCAACTGTCCCTTCTCCGACTGCAAATTTCGTCACGCCTGCTCTATCTGTGGTCAATCTCACTCGGCCGTTAAATGTCCCAAACGGGTCGGTGGAGCAGCTGCAGGAGTTGCGAAGTGATGTTTCGGTGGCAGTACCTACTCCGATTCGGGTAGGAGTTATGCGCCCGTGGTTGCACAGTTATAGTCGACGGAGGGTAGCGGATATTTTGGAGGCAGGGTTTACAGAAGGTTTTGATATTCCTTTTTTGGGGGAGGTGTCGGCGGCGCGGGTTCAAAACTCATCTTCGGTGTCCATTTTGCGGGGTATAGTGTGGGATAAGTTGTCTGCAGAGATTCAATTGGGGCGCATTGCGGGTCCTTATCGTGTTCCGCCTTTTTCCAGCATGAAGATTTCGCCTCTGGCAGTGATTCCTAAGAAAGCCCCGGGGCAGTATCGTCTCATTCATAACTTATCTCGGCCTCTTGGTCGGTCGGTTAATGACGGTATTCCAAAGGATCTTTGCACTGTGCGGTATGCCTCTTTGGATAGTGCATTGAGGATTATTGTCTCTGTCGGACGTGGTGCTTTGCTGGCAAAGGTGGATATCGAATCGGCATTCCGATTGCTACCCATTCATCCGCGGGCGTATCCGTTATTGGGTTTTCGTTTCGACGGTTTGTATTTTTATGACCGGTGTTTGCCCATGGGCTGTTCCATTTCGTGTGCTTATTTCGAAATGTTCAGTTCATTCTTGCATTGGGTCTTAGTTCAGCAGGTAGGTGAGAACTCCGTGGTGCATTATTTGGATGACTTCTTGTTTATTGGTGCAGGGAGTAGCGGGGTTTGTGAGCGTCTTAAGCAGGTTTTTGAGGGTTTGGCTGAGGATTTTGGTGTGCCTTTAGCTCGTGACAAATCGGAGGGGCCGGTTACTTCTTTGGTGTTTTTGGGGATAGAGTTAGACACAGAGGCGTTAGTGACGCGGCTGCCTGTGTTAAAAGTTAATCAATTGCTTGGACTTATTGAGCAAGTGATTCATGCTCCTAAATCTACCTTGCATACGATTCAGTCTTTGTTGGGGTCGCTTAATTTTGCATGTCGAGTTCTTCCTATGGGGAGGGCTTTTTCACGTCGGTTGGCAGCGTCAACGGCTGGGGTACGTGATCGCCATCATTTTTTGCGTCTCCCTGTTGGTGTCCGTGCAGATTTGCGGATGTGGTCAGTTTTTCTTCGGGATTTTAATGGGACTGTGCCAATGCTGGCACCTGAGATTTCTAGCGTTGACCTAGAGTTGTTCTCAGATGCGGCGGGGGGAGTTGGTTTCGGTCTGTATTGCAATGGAGACTGGTGTGCGGAGCGTTGGCCTGAGGAGTGGGTGCGGGCCGGCGTGACAAAGAATATTACCCTGTTGGAATTGTTCCCGCTCATAGTGGCTTGTGAGCTCTGGGAGGGGGTTCTGCGCAATAGACGTGTGGTGTTTTGGTGCGACAATTTGGGAGTGGTGGAGGTCGTCAATCGTCAGGCGGCGCGCTGCTTGGCGGTGAATGCGCTCATGCGGGAATTGGTTTTGCGCTGTTTGCGGTTGAATTTGTTTGTTCGTGCTCGCCATGTTCCGGGTTTGCAAAATGGCATTGCTGACGCTTTGTCTCGTTTCAATTTTTTGCAGTTTCGTCGGCTGGCGCCAGGAGCTCGAGCAGACGGTTCACGGATGCCAGCGCGTTTGTGGAGCCTGGTCGGGAAGGAGTCTGGACGATGCTCCGTCTGTCTGTAGCATCTTCTACGTGGTCACGCTATTCAGCGGGGTTTCGGGCGGTTGCAGCTTTCTTGGGTGATAGGGGTTGGTGTCCGGGAGATGTGGCCGAATCCTTATTGGAGGATTTCGTGCTGTCTTCTTTTCGGGCTCGGGTTTCTCGGGGTGTTGTGCGTGGTCAATTAGCGGGTTTTTCCTTTTTCTGCAGGGCCTTGGGTTGGGCTTGCCCAGTATCTAGTTTTTTGGTCCAACGGCTGTTACGGGCATTAGGACGCGCGCTTCCTCAGACTCGTGATTCGAGGTTGCCCGTCACTCATGAGTTACTACTCCGTCTGTTGGCGGTATTGCCTGAGGTGGCCAACTCGCCTTTTGAGGCCTGTTTATTTCAGGCGGCTTTTTCCATTGCCTTTTTTGGCGCCTTGCGGGTTAGTGAATTAGTCGTAGGTCCAGCTTCGGGAGGAGTCCCACGGGGACTTCGGATTCAGCATGTGAATTTGCAGGATTCGGTGTTAAGGCTACATATTGTTAGCTCTAAGACTGATCAGTGTGGTGTTGGGCATTGGGTGGTGTTGCATGCTGTGTCTGGCTGTTTGTCTTGTCCGGTTTTTAGGATGCGTGGATACTTAGCCATTCGACCCGCTAGCACTCAGATATTGTTTGTGCATGCTGATGGCGCCCCTCTCACGCGTTATCAGTTTAGGGCGGTACTCAATTTAGTGTTGGTGCGTTGTGGTATGAATCCGGCTGATTTCGGAACTCATTCCTTCAGGATTGGTGCTGCCACGAGTGCTAGTAGGGCTGGTATGTCTGGGGAGGGCATCCAGAGATTAGGTCGTTGGGTTTCCAATGCCTTTCGGGGCTATATTCGTCGTGCGGGTGAGGGTGCGGGGAACCTTGCTGCGCGAGGTTCTCAGTAATGGGATTTTCGTAAGGGCCCAAGGGAGGGAGTTTGATCTGTTTTGTTTTATTCTCTGTTTCAGCTCCCGGTTCCCGTTCATATTCCATGTGGATTGTGGGCCATTCTTTCATCCACTGGGCTGGCGAACGTGCAGGTATCCGCCCAGGTGGTCGTCATCTTGGACTGGGGCATATGGGACTTCGTGTTTCCTGGTGGGGACAACGTGGGATGCGTTGGAGTCAGCTTTTGGTTTTGTTGTCTGATCTGCGATCTCGGACTAGTCATCCTGACATACTGCTGATACATTTGGGGGGTAATGATGTGGATACCTGGACGGGAAAGGACTTGGTCAATAGGATCAAGGATGATCTGCGGGTGGTGTGGGATTGGTTCCCGGGGGTGTTGCTCGTATGGTCTGACATTGTGCCTCGTCCGAGTCGTATAGCATCCCGACGTTGGACGAGGGGCCTGGCCAAGCTTAATAGACAAGTTGGGAAATGGGTGGTTGGTCAGGGTGGGTGGCAGATACTGCATGATTGGGTTGATGTTACTTGTTTTGGTTTATTTCATACAGATGGGGTTCACTTGTCGGATGTGGGGTGGGACCTTTTGCTGGATGATTTTGCTTCCAGTTGTGAGAGGTTCCTCAGTTCTCGGTAGTAGTCGCTGCTCTTTTGGGGGAGGGCCTGTTGGTACAGGCCTGTGGCGGGTCTCCCGAGCTACTGGGTGCTGGGGCTCATCCGGCGATGAGCGGTGGGCCGGCTGGGAGCCGTGCCTTGGGGTCAGGTGACCCGGGTTAAAGGGGCATGAGGTCATGCCACCCCTCAGACACTTGCTGTTGGTGGCGGGGTCGGGGGCAAAGGTACTGTTACACAGGGTAGCTCGGGAGGAGCTTGCTGAGGTTCATGGTTAATTAAGGTTCAATGTGTTAATGATGTTAATTTATGCAAATGTATTTATGGTTAATGTGATATAATAAAGAGCTGCGGCTATTTACCACAATAAGGTGTGTTGTTTTATTAATATGGTGGTAGAGAAAGGAGGGAGAATGACAACAGGATGGGACTATCCAGATCCCGATGTTAGAAGGAGCCCGAGAGCTGGTCTCAAAGGGCGGAGAGTAACACGGGGCTGGGAGGCCCGAGTGTTGCTTGTAGGCAAGGTAGGGAAGAGGGGGGTGGGGGGGTTTGGTAGAGAACAACCGTTAGAAAGAAGTATATGGAAGAAGGGGAGGGGTTCGCGCCAAAAGGAGAGGCAGGGATTGGATAGTGTAGGAAAAATGGGGGCGTTTACTTAGGGTTTTAGCACGAGCCTTGGAGGACTGAGTTCATTGCAGGTCCTCCAAGGCATAATTTTGTCCCGCCCTCCCTCCCTTTGGTGAGGTTTTTGTGGTGTGGAGGCGGGTCTCCCGAGCTACTGGGTGCTGGGGCTCATCCGGCGATGAGCGGTGGGCCGGCTGGGAGCCGTGCCTTGGGGTCAGGTGACCCGGGTTAAAGGGGCATGAGGTCATGCCACCCCTCAGACACTTGCTGTTGGTGGCGGGGTCGGGGGCAAAGGTACTGTTACACAGGGTAGCTCGGGAGGAGCTTGCTGAGGTTCATGGTTAATTAAGGTTCAATGTGTTAATGATGTTAATTTATGCAAATGTATTTATGGTTAATGTGATATAATAAAGAGCTGCGGCTATTTACCACAATAAGGTGTGTTGTTTTATTAATATGGTGGTAGAGAAAGGAGGGAGAATGACAACAGGATGGGACTATCCAGATCCCGATGTTATATAATTTCAGCTCTGTCTGTGAAGACTGATTTTTTGTTCTAAAATCTTATGATTTCATTCTACAGGTTTCAGCAGGTTCATTCATCCAGATTTCTCTAGGGAAGGTTGGTAAATATTATATAGGGTACTAGCTGATTACCCGGCGTTGCCCGGATATTTATTTATCCCAAAATGTCCAACCCCCTACATGTCCCACATGTCCCACCCCTCACGTTACCCCCCCCCACATGTCCCATATGCCCCACCCACATGTCCCAACCCCCTACCCTCCACATGTCCCAAAGGAATGTCCCTCTCTATGGGGCTGAACTTAGACTTAAACGGCATCGGGAGTGTCGGTATTCATCTCTGCGAGCCCGAAAACTATGGGTTGGACATTAATATCTGTCGCTTTTGATAATTTTAACATATCACCCCCTTCCCACCCCCACAGTATTTTACCCCGTCCCACCTGCACAATATTTTTCCCCAGATAGTAAGTCATATGTGTACCAAGTTTGGTTGAAATCTCTCCATGCATTTCAGAGTTATGCAGAGTATTCATCTGTGAGCCCGAAAACACTATGGGGTAGATACTAAAATCTGTCATTTTCAATCATTTTTACATATCCCCCTTCCCACCCCCACAGATGTTTGTCCTCAGATAGTAAGTAATGTGTATGTTAAGTTTGGTTGAAATCTGTCCATGCATTGAAGAGTTATGCTGGAACATACATACATACACACACACACATATATTCAAATTATAATGTGAAATATTTGACAAAATGAATACAATACAACTAACGCAAAACTTGATTATAAACAACATTTTTAGTTTCACCTCCAGGAGCAAGAACATATAAAATCTTGGGTGAACCCACCTTTGAGCAAGCAACATAGAGTTGTGGGCCGTGAGACCCCCAGAACATATCACCCCAGGTAGTGAGGGATCTGCATACCAAGTTTCGTTCAAATCGGTCAAGCCGTTTTTGAATTACTGTGAGAATGGCAGCTTTTTACATTTTTTCCATTGACATGAATGGGTGAAAGCTGATTTTATGTTTGTAGCTCCGCCCACGTGTGCAGGTGGGCCGCAAGACCCCCAGAACATATCATCCCAGGTAGTGAGGGATCAGCATACCAAGTTTCGTTCTAATCGGTCAAGCCGTTTTTGAATTACTGTGAGAATGGCAGCTTTTTACATTTTTTCCATTGACATGAATGGGTGAAATCTGATGTTCTGTTTGTAGCTCCGCCCACGTGTGCAGGTGGGCCGCGAGACCCCCAGAACATATCACCCCAGGTAGTTGGAATTACTGAGAGAATGGCAGCTGTTTACATTTTTTTCCATTGACATGAATGGGTGAAATCTGATTTTATGTTTGTAGCTCCGCCCACGTGTGCAGATGGGCCGCGAGACCCCCAGAACATATCACCCCAGGTAGTGAGGGATTTGCATACCAAGTTTCGTTCAAATCGGTCAAGCCATTTTTGCATGATCGCGGCACATACACACACACACACATACAAACATACATACACACATACATACCTCCGATTTTATATATATAGATATATGTACCAATATTTACTCTGATCTGAGATTATTTTTTCCCCCTTGGAAATAAGAGTGTGCACACAAATATTATTTTTACAAGCAATCTTTGCTAGCTCACTACTCTCTTACAGTGGGTACCTTAGATTTCATCACATTCAGATGTCCTAGTCTCCTCAAAAGTTGGCATCAGCTCACTGCCTCAGGCATTGTGTTCATACAGTCACAAATACTACTATCCCAGGAATGTCCTCCTCCCCTCTCCTGATTCAGCAATAATTCTTACTGCTATATGCACACGGTGTTAAATAATCTCCCTCTACTGGGATTTATGAGTTATTACACTCTACACCAATTAACATCAATTATAACCTTATTAATAATTATAATGCTCTTATTTCTTTTCTCACAACTTCCTTCTTTTCTTTTTAATACTTATGTTAATTTTGCATGAGTTGAATATTCAGCTTCTAATTCAGATAACATTTGTTCCACCAAACTCTCATATTTAAGTGGAGTGTCTTTGCAAATGTCTTCCTTTAGTAGGCATTACTTACAGACTGCTATATTTTCAATGGCGTTTCTTTGTTAATAGCTGTTTCTATCAATTTGACCTGACTTGACACGGGCCGTGTTTCAGCTGGATGGCAGGCATCCGGAGTCTGAACATTTAACAGTTTATTTAGGCCTCTCTCCCACTCAAAAAAAAAATCTAAACCAATCCAAAAAAACTTTTACCAAAAACTTTTTCTTCAAGCAAATTTATGCAAATTACACATGCAGTTCTCCAGTTGCTTTGAAAAACTATAATTTTGAGCCTCTTATAAATAACCTTTTTTGTGGAACAAGATTGAATGAAAACTAGCTACTAGACCAGCATTCCTTTCCTCTAGGATTGTCTATACAATTTAATCCTTTAAAAAAGTTCTCAGAGTTTAGTTTGAAAACAAAAGGCTGCAAGCAGTCAGAGGTCTCTTCTCAAGGAGTGCTTTTAGGTTAAGGTGAGAGATTTCACAGCCTCCTGAAGTATATCATGCATGGCTGACTTAACAATTTATATAGGCCTCTCTCCCACTTGCTACCCCCCAAATTTAAAAAAGATCTTAAACCAATCCAAAGAAACCTTTTTACCAACAGCTTTTTCTTCAAGCCAATTTATGCAAATTACATATACAATTCTTAGGTTCCTGTGAAAACCATAATGCAGATCCTCTATAACCTCTCTTTTGAAACCAGATTGTTTAAGAGCTAGCCAAAAGACCAGCATTCCTTTCCTTAAGGACCTATACCAGGGGTGTCCAGACTTTTTGGGCTTGCGAGCTACTTTTAAAATGACCAAGTCAAAATGATATACCAACAATAAAATTTAAAAAAACACAGCACACTGTACGCAGAGAAAATGTTAATTATCATTTATATTCCGATGTTTTTTCAAAGAGGCCAAGGCAGATGACTTTATGCAATGTCACCTCAGTAACAGCTATACAAAAATAGATAAATATACCCCCTCCCTTTTTATTAAACCGCGATAGTGGTTTTTAGCACAGGGAGCTGCGCTGAATGCCCCGCGCTGCTCTCAACGCTCATAGGCTCCCTATGCTAAAAAACGCTATTGTGGTTTAGTAAAAGGGGGCCATAGTGCAAAATATAGACAGCAGATATAAAGTCTCAAAATGGACACATTTGATCACTAAATTGAAAATAAAATCATTTTTCCTACCTTTGTTGTCTGGTGATTTCATGAGTCTCTGGTTGCACTTTATTCTTCTGACTGTGCATCCAATATTTCTTCCCTTCTTTCAGCCTGCTGTATGCTTCCAGACCTCATTCCCTCCACCAACTTTTTCTTCCACTCTCCCTGCACCCCTCCCCTTTATTTCTTTCTGTCTCCCTGCCCCCCTTTCTTTCTGTCTTCCTGTCCCCCCTTTCTTTCTGTCTTTGTCTCCCTGCCTCTCTTTCTTTCTGTCTGTTTTTCTGTCTCCTTTCTTTCTGTCTCCCTGCTCCCCCTTCTTTCTGTCTCCCTGCCTGCTCCCAAGCCACTGCCACCGTCATCGGGGAACAGGCCTCCAAACCGCCGCCACCATCGGGGCACAGGCCTCCAAACCACCACCTCCCCTCCTCCCCTCCCCTCCCCCCCCTTGGAGCCACAAACACTACCTATCACAAACTGCTGCACGGAATGGGAGTGTTCTTCATGTATTTCCAAGGACGGTCCCCCCCGGGGACATCAATGAAGCGAAAAGGCGTTCGATCGGTTCTTTCCCCCCCACAAATCCTTCCTTCCTCCCGCTTTGATCGGTTCTTTCCCCCCCACAAATCCTTCCTTCCTCCCGCTTCGCACTGATGCAACTTCCGGTAGGCCACTGGCAAAGAAGGAAGCTCCAGGGCTGGCCTGGTGGGGAAAGAAGAAAAAAAGGCTGACTGATACCATTCTGTGCTTCATGTCCATCTGGCTTTTGGGAAACAAGTGAAGGCAACACCATCAACCTTTTGGGTACCTCTGACTTATACAATCTGATCTTTTAAGAAAGTTCTCATAGTTCAATTTGAAATCAAATGTCTGAAAACAGTCAGAGGTCTCTTTTCAAGGTGCACTTTTAGGTTAAGGTAAGAGAATTCACAGCCCCCCCCCCCCCGAAGGATGTCATGCATGGCTAAATTAGCAGTTTATTTAGGCCTCTCTCCAACTAGCTACTCCCCAAGTTTCAAAAAGATCCTAAACCAATCTAAAGAAACCTTTTTACTAACAGCTCTTTCTTCAAGCATAGTTATGCAAATTACATATGCAGTTCTCAGATTACTTTATAATGCTGATCCCATATAACCTCTATCTGGGAACCAGATTGATTGAGAGCTAGCCACTTTTTAAGTAAATATTTTAAATTGGTTTTAATAGTTTTAAGATGTTTGGGAGCCATTTGCTAAATATTGTAAAGAGGACTAATTAATTTAATTTGATAGTCAAATACATCCGGGGGGGGGAGGGGGGAGAAGGGTGGTGGTAGTGGTAAGGGAAGGGAATAGAATTGGAATTGATTCAAGGATTTTATGAATAATTTCATGAAGGTTTTATTATATTTGTTTATTAGCTGGTTGGGTGGGGGAAATTTCATTATGCAGTAGTATTTGTAAGTTTTGTTGCGCTTATTATATAATGTGCAAATATGTGAATCATTTATTGCGCATTTGTAGTTTGAAAAATCAATAAAGAATTTTTTTAAAAAAGGTTTTAATTTTATTATATATTAGAAATTGTGTTCTTTGTGGTTTTTTGTTTTGTTTTTTGCTTTTCTTTCCCATTCAAAATGGAGTTATTTTATATATTTGAAAATTTAAATTGTAAACTGCTTTGATCCTTTTTGGCTTTATAGTGGTATATAAAGATTTTAATAAACATTTTAGATTGCAAGCCACCCAGAAGGTTTTTACCCTTGGTGCAGGATACTAAGACATAAATAAACTTGGAAACTAGCATTAAATCTAGTAATTCTTTAGTATTCAGATGATGCTCACTTTTATGTCATTTTCATTAGCGATGTTATCTTGTACTTTTCAAGATGACTCTTTAGTCATTGCCAGAAAAATGAAAGATTGCTATGTTGTACATCACATCTACTGTATTTATTTTTGCAACTATATAGTCGCATAGGACTCAAATGGCCTGGATACTTAGCACTTTCAAAATTATAGGTCCTAGGCTGTTGTCTATATGTAAATCTGGATCTGGATAAGAGTATAAAGACGAAAAAAGTGGTGCTAGATAAGGGGTGATTATCTAACAAGTGGTCATGCTTTGTATACGGGAGCTGGAATATACCCTTAGTGTAGACGGGAAGAACTAGGAAGAGTGAAGACTGGTCTTTATTCAGCTGTCATTGGCTTGTTATCATGCAAGCTCAGATATATGAATGCATAACTTTGACATATACACCACATAGAAACATGATGGCAGATAAAGGCCAAATGGCTCATCTAGTCTGCCTACCCGCAGTAACCATTATCTCTTTCTTTCTCTGAGAGATCCCACTTGCCTATCCCAGGCACTTTTGAATTCAGACAAAGTCTCTGTCTCCACCACCTCTTCCGGGAGGCTGTTCCATGCATCTACCACCCTTTCTGTAAAAAAGGTATTTCCTTAGATTACTCTGGAGCCTATCACCTCTTAACTTCATCCTATACCATCTCATTGCAGAGTTTCCTTTCAAATTAAAGAGACTCGACTCATGTGCATTTACATTACGTAGATATTTAAACATCTCTATCATATCTCCCCTCTCCCTCCTCTCCTCCAAAGTATACAGATTGAGATCTTTAAGTCTGTCCCCATATGCCTTATGATGAAGACCACACACCATTTTAGTAGCCTTCCTCTGGACCGACTCCATCTTTTTTATATCTTTTTGAAGGTGCGGCCTCCAGAATTGTAAACAATATTCTAAATGAGGTCTCATCAGAGTCTTATATAGGGGCATCAATATCTCCTTTTTGCTACTGGCCATACCTCTCCCTATGCAACCTAACATCCTTCTAGCTTTCGCCGTCACCTTTTCAATCTGTTTGGCCACCTTCAGATCATCACATATCATCACGCCCAAGTCCCGCTCTTCTGTTGTGCACATAAGTTCTTCACCCCCTAAACTGTACCGTTCCTTCTGGTTTTTGCAGCCCATATGCATGACCTTGCATTTCTTAGCATTAAATTTTAGCTGCCAAATTTCAGAGCATTCTTCAAGCTCCGCCAGGTCTTTCTTCATGTTATTCACACCATACTCTATTGCAGATTTTAGTATCATCCGAAAATGGAACAAAAAAAATCAGTGTTAACATGTAAATATCAGTGAGTGGCTCATTAGTGTTGGATTCATTCTAACTTTTCAAAGAAGAAATTGTTTGCACTATACTTAAAATAATTACATTAGAGGTTTGCTTATAATAACTAAAATTAATCTTACTAGACTTAATTTATTTAAACTTGAGCATGCAGTAAGAAAATAGATTTAGTATTCACTTACAGCTCATGACTAAGCCTCAGCGAGATCATATCCTGTTACTTCTGTTTATCTATTTCAGCAGAGTTTACAGAAATAGGAGATGGGTGGGGGGGGGGTCATTGTGTCAGATGAGACGAGAGAAACCTAGAAAGGCATCTAAGAAAACATTTTTCACTGAAATATATATAATTGCATAATTGGTCAGAGTTAAAGAAGATGACTCGTTCAAAGCATAAAATCTTATTCCTATTTTTTAATATGTAACATAACATAAAATGTTATTTGTATACTGCAAAATGTGTGCTGTAATCCTGGCAAAAGTAAGAAATAAACAATGGACCAACCAACAAATAGCCCCAAGGTTAGAATTATATAAGAATAAATATATTCATTAACCCCCTGCCCTTTTACAAAACCATAGCGCTGTTTTTAGTGCTGGCCGCGGCAGTAACAGCTCTGACGCTCATAGAATTGCATTGGAGTTGTTACCACCGTGGCAAATGCTAAAAACCGTGCTACAGTTTTGTAAAAGAAGGGGGAGTTGTAAGTTATAGCAAAATGAACAGTTTGAAGTGCAGTTCTTTCCCAATGGCAGAGGAGAAGGTGCAGCCTGGTGTTCTCCTCTTACCATCTAGGACAGAGCTTTCCAAATGGGTTCATCAAACCTAGGTGGGCTCTCCATAGGCACATCATTATTAGGCATTTCTAGGAGGGTCACAAAATTTTATTTGGCTGCATTCAAGGGTGCACAATTGATGATGCCTTACTGCATAGGCAGCTGAACACTTTTTTGTTTGGGGAGGCCCAAAGGTTCTGACCCAGATCCCACCCCCATAATAAAAGTACTAATTGTAATGCCATTGTAATGCATTTCTTCTATCTCACTTCCCTGCCACACCCATCCCTGTGCACCATCTTCTCCCTCTCTCATGGTCTGACATCTGTCTTCTCCCTCCCCCCCCCCACAATGGTCTGGCATCTCTCTCCTCTCCCATTGTCCGGCATCTCTCTTCTTCCCTCCCTCTTCCCATGGCCTAACATCTTCTCTTTCCTCCTTCCTGCAGTCTGGCATATCTCTCTCTCCTCTTCTTCCTTTCCCTGGTCTGGCATCTCTCCTTCCATCACCCTTCTCCAGAATCTGACATCACTCCCTTCTTTGAGTCATCTTTCCTCCCTCCCAGTGTAACATTTACCCTTCCATCCTCTCTACCACTGTCATGTCTAACAATTCTCCCTCTCTTTCTTCCTTTTCTCATGTATACCATCTTTCTTTCCCTCACATTCCATGCACCTATGCCCAACAATTCTCTTTTTCTCTTCCCTCCCCCACTGGCAAGCTCCTCAAACATGGAATTCCCTTCCAATTTACTTAAGAGAGGAAAAAAATTTGGAAAAATTTAAGAGCAAACTCAAAAACTTTCTTTTTAAAGATGCATTTAATGACTACATGAATTGCTCAGGAGTTTCATTTTATCTTTATATCTTTTGAGAGTTTTTGTCCTTTCCCTTCCTATTGTTTTTGACCTTAATTGTCTTTCTTTTTATTAATCATATTGTATTTCTTTCCTATTCTTTCCTTGTGTTTTATTATGTTTGCAAAGTTGGTTTTTATTATGTTTTATTATGTTTTTTGTTAGTTATGTTTGTCTCCCCTAACTTTGTAATTTTATCGATTTGTTCATCGCTTAGAATTTGGAGTAAGCGATTAATCAAATTTTATAATAAACTTGAAACTTGATCTCTCTTTCCCTCCCTTCCCAGGATCCTATCCATGCAGCATCTGTCTTTTCCAACCCTCTCCCAGCCCATGCAGTATCTGTCCTTCCTGTCTTTCCAACCCACTACCCCAGCCCGTGGCATGTAACGTATGTTCTTCTTCTCCTCTCCTTCCCCCGGGACCCTGTGGCATGACATCTCTCTTCAGCTCCTGACTTCCCAACACCTTCTCCCTGGTCACTGTTATTTTAAATTTTCGGGCAGCCGTAGCGTCAATGAGTTCAGCCTTCTGCCTGTCCCAGAACTCTTCATTCAGCAGCAGCCTGCCTAGGTGGGAACAGGAAGCCACTGCTGAATGATGACTTCTGTGGCAGGCAGAAGGCTGAACTCATTGACGCTGCGGCATGACTGCCCGAAGATTTAAAATAACAGCGACTGGGGAGGAGGTGTGGAAATCTTCGGGCAGCCGCAGCGTCAACGAGTTCAGCCTTCTGCCTGCCCTGGAAGTCTTCATTCAGCAGTGGCTTCCTGTTTCCAGCTAGGCGGGCTGCTGCTGAATGCAGAGTTCTGGGACAGGCCGACGATGTGCAAGATTATCAAGAAACATTATAAAACTGTGTCATCATAGTTGTGTACTTGCTCTTATCATCAAAAATTTATATAAATATTTTCTTTGGTTTATTTATCTTTACACATCCAGGGGGGTGGGGGGTTGGAGGGAGGGGAATAAATATTGATATTTGGGTAACTTTATTCTTTATTTGTATTGTAACATAGTAACATAGTAGATGACGGCAGATAAAGACCCGAATGGTCCATCCAGTCTGCCCTTCCTGATTCAATTTAAATTTTTTCTTCTTAGCTATTTCTGGGCAAGAATCCAAACCTCTACCCAGTACTGTGCTTGGGTTCCAACTATATTAGGATATATTATGATATTACTATATGCAGGAAAATGAAATTATTGAATGATATTTATGTTACCTGTATAAATAATAGTGGAATATATTTTGTTCTTTCATTTGTATGACACTGTTTTTGATTAAAAATCAATAAAGAATTAAAAAGTAAATATATATAAATCAGTCACTTAATAGAGTGTTTTTAATGCTGGTGTATAATAGCTAATGCAGTTCCAAAATCACATATATTCAAAAATGCCACAAAATATGTAAAACACATATCATACTCCTGACAGAAATCCTGTCTCATGATCCACAATCACTGCTTCAGGGAAAGACTGAGAAAATGCATTTCATTGGCTACTCCAGGAGCACTTGAGAAAACCAGCTTTAGCACAAAACTGCAAATGAGATATAGACTTATACTCAAAACTTACAGAATACCGTGAGTCAGGGGCAGCGGAATGCTTCCCCCATGCCTTTCTCAATGACAGACTATGGACTTTTCCTCCAGGAAATTGTCCAAACCTTTCTTACAACCAGCTACACTATCCTTTCTTACCACAACCTTTGGCTTGTCAGCTTGTACCAGTAATGCATCAATATATTTCTTCCTTTTTGTATCTATGGGAAAAAAAAGAAAACTTTGTTGAATGAATCCCTAGAAGAGAAACAGAAGACGAAGATTTTCTGTTTTATTTTATCTCCCCCACCCCCACCCAACATGTTTGGCTACACTTCTCCTCCTAAAAAGTACAACAAATCTGTTTTTAAAGGCCCACGTAAGAGTCTGTAGATTTTTATTTTATTATTATTTTTTTTTAGCAGGGATCATATAACATAAAGGGGAATCTTTTCCTTTCGAAGATTCATTTAATGACGTTTCTTTCTTGGCTGTCTCCGTTAGTCTCCACCTCCTTTCACCTTGGGCCTTCAGAGAAAAATATCAGCATGTGAAAACCTGGCTTAAATCCACTCCTGGGAAAGAACTGGAGTAGCATCTGAACGGCCCAACGAGTTTTCTTTGTAGGTCCGCCAGGTCCGTGTTTTACCCCTTCCCAATTAGTTGTGATTAGGGTTCGCTCGGGCAGCGCATGTACTAAATTCCTGCGATTAAATCCCAGCGTGCGTTATGGATTTATTCAGCCAAGATTAACAGATGAAACTTTTGGGCTGGTTGGTTTTATTAAACAAACGAGTATTTTGAGAAAAGAAACCTTTATATTTGCACCTCTCTCTCTTGCTGGAGTTTTTCAAAACTTAGCAGGAAGCGTCAGCGATGTGGGACCACTGACTTTGCTTTTTGTCCGATATCAAATCCGTTTAAAGGCGATCATCGATGCTTTTGGGGTTTTTTCCCCCCCAACGAAGCATTAGTAACTTATCTCTTAAAAACGGAACCAAATCCTGCCTAAATCGCATTGATTTCATTCTACAATCTACTAAGGGGTAAACATGAAATCCTACTTTAAGGATCTTAGCTAATGCATCACCTCAGGTGCCCCTGGCTTGATTTGAATTCTTCATTCATCGCATTTCGGAAAATCGGAGTCATGAGCGCTCTTTTCTTCTCAAAATCTAACGCATCGCACGATGAATATTTGGGCGTTGGTGACGACAACGGGACATCAGGCAACTCATTTGCTCAGCCGGCCTGGCAAGTAGCTCTTTGGGCGATCACATATTCTGCCATCGTTATTGTGTCTGTCGTTGGCAATGTTACCGTCATTTGGATTATCCTGGCACACAAACGGATGAGAACTGTCACCAACTCTTTTATTGTCAATTTGGCCTTTTCTGATGTATTCATGGCCATCTTCAATACGATTTTTAACTTTATTTATGCCAGCCACAATGTCTGGTACTTTGACAAAGGCTTCTGCAGGTTCCATAATTTGTTTCCTGTCACGGCCATGTTTGTTAGTATTTATACCATGACTGCTGTGGCTGCTGACAGGTAAGTCCTGAGGTGACCACTGAGGTGAGGTTGTTTTTTTTTTTTTGGGGGGGAGGGGTTTTTTTGTTGTTGTTAATCGCAGGGATAGAAGATATGCTGAATCCCTTGGATTTACAATTATCTGCCCAGATCAGAATAAAATCACAGGTCTCAAGGTCTTAATATACTGAAGATGAGCAGGAAGTAAATTTAGGTCTAATATTGGAAAAGGACATACTGTAAATGTTTAGGAAAATGAATTAGGGTTACCACATGGTTCCAGAAAAAGGAGGACGGATTGAGGCATGGAAGTAAAACCCAGATGTCTCAATCCATCCTCCTATTTCTAGAGCCATATGGTAACCCTAATTTACCCCCCACCTTTATATGAAGCCATGGAGCTAATACCACCATGGCTGGTGATAAGCCTAATGCAGCTTCATAGAGGGGAGGGGGGGGGGGGTAGTGGTATATTGCTTTTTCCAATTATCCAGCTCCCATATTATGGCCTAAAAACCTATATAAATTTTTCTAGAGCCATATGGTAACTCTAATTTAAATGATTAACCAAAATTAAATACATTATTGGGATTAATCTAATTCATAATCAGTTCCCCAGTATAAATATACTATTATCTAAAGAAACCATATACTCAATCTATTCCTTGTTTTGAAGATATGTTAAATATTTATACAAACATAGTAAAAACCTACTAAATCTGATTCAGTAAAACACATCAGTCTAGTGCTTTTACATAAAGAATGACACGGGGAAAAAATGTATCACCGTTCCCGTCCCATGAGCTTGCCCCTGTCCTGTCCCCATCCCTGCCCCGTCCCCGTGGCTCAGTCCCTGTCTCCGCCCCGCAAGCTTGGTCCCCATCCCCACTCTGCAAACTGTCAGAACCCACCCGCACAAGCCTCGAATAGTTATGATTTTATACTGAACTTATTTTATTAAAGTATAAAAAGAGACTATTCTGTACAATTGTCATTTTTTAAACACAAATAATATAGAGCAAGGATCAACAAAACCCCTGTCTCTCCTCCCTTTCACAAATATCCCCTCCACTATTGTGAAAACTGAACAAACCAAATTACTACAGAATGCTACATAGAAAAATCAACCTAACAGAATACTTTAGTCACACATGGCAAGAATAATATTAGGGGAGTGCAACTAGTGCAACTGCCCCCTGGTCAGAGAGAGAGCCCTAAGCCAGCTGCAAGCTAAAGAAGCTCAGCCTGGACTTTGCGGTCCCCAGTTATGTCTAATACCAGCTCTAGCAGGATGCATATTTCAAATCTGAAGTATTCTAATCACAAAATATAAAAAAAAAATTTCTACCTTTTGTTGTAATTTTATTCTTCAAATCACATTGGTCTCAGGCTTTGGTTATGGGTTCCTTCTGTCTTCATCGTGGTATGGCTGGCTCCTGAAGGTAAAATAAGCCCAAGAGGAGCTGGGGAGGAGATGCCGAGTCTGACATGGGTGCAATTTTTTTTACCACAGGAGCAAGACTTTTCACCGCTTCCACGGGGCAGTGAAAGGTCTTGTCCCCATTCCCGCGGGGTAGTGAAAGGTCTTGTCCCCATTCCTGCAGTAAACCAGTTGCAAATGTCCCCATTAATGTAATGTAATGTAATTTATTTCTTATATACCGCTAAACTCCGTTAGGATTCTAAGCGGTTTACAGAAAAATAGACATTACTGCGGATTTATTGCGGTGACCACGGATTTATTGCGGTAAATGGTCCCCGTGTCATTCTCTACTTTTATATTAACATAAACCCCGAGAAAACCACCACCCACACCCTCATTCAACCCAGTTTCTTATAATTCTTGATGTTTTCACTTAAATATTCAATATCATCAGTGTCTAATTATGCCCCTAAAAATTTTCTGAACATTTCTTGTTTGCCATTCCACAAATGAAATGATCATATCCCAAATCTCAATGTTGAATTGTACAAGACAATTGTATTCTTAGTTTGTTAATTATCTTCTTAAACTGATTGCCAAAAAGGAACCTTCTTGAATTTCTACCAGTCTTGCTCAATACCAGTCTGTGTTTTGCTAAAATGTGTCTTCAGGAGCCAAGACTAAGCGTGATATTCTTTGGGTTCTGTCTTATACACTAAAACAATTTCAAATACGTTAACTATGTATATATATCACTTACCTTAAGGCACAATCTCTTTACCTGATTTTACTATAATTTCTTATGCAACCATCCAAGACAGGATACTGTTTGAAATACCAAAATCGGGCTGTTCACTTTCTTAATTTCATTGAAATTGCTCTTTAAAACAATTTTAATGAGTCAATTGACTAATTAAGCAGTACACCTAATATTAAATGAATCCCCATTTCACTTCTCTATTTAGACCCTGAGGTTCTACCATATCCCACTGAAAAATTAATTGCCGCTCTTTATTCAATGAAACAGCTGACACATCCCCACCTTGCATCATTTCCACTCACAGCAAAAGTTTCAAGTTTATTAAAAGTTTGTTGTTCACGCAATATCAAATAATTTCAATGCTTATGACAATAAAAATTTTGGGGAGACAAAATAAAACAATTTGTACAAGTAAACATACAATGTATGTGCACAAATAATTAGCGATACATAAGGGAAGAGGGGTGAACTATATAAGGTCTTGTTAAATTCAGGTATTTGAGCCTGGGATTGATGATAGAAGAATTATCTAAGATCATTAATTCAATGATTTCATGCCAATAAAATACCAAAGGAGCTTCCTCTCTACAAGTTCTTAAATTACTGGTCTTTGACCTAAGGGCCGCCGCGAGAGCCACTGGTCTGACCCAGCAGCGGCAATTCTTATGTTCTTATGTTCTCTGCAATATGCAACCTAATCTTTCTTCTAGTTTGACCCATGTACCACTTATTGCATGGGCATTAAATCTCATATACCACCTGACGTATTTGAAAAAGATCTGATATAGAATCTTTTACCTGCTTTGGGATTTATCACCACATTTGTTTCCATCACATATTTACAATATATACCGTTCTGTGTATGTGCCTCCATAAAATTGACCAGCTTCTAGTCAGATGTCTCTGACTGCCCTGTGATATCATAGCTTAGTGATATGCTAAGGTACCATTACGTGGCTAGGATATCCTAAGCTCTCATGGTAAGAAACCCCTGACTAAAAAGAAGCTGCTGTGGCTCAATGGGTAAAAGCCCTGTGCTCATCTTCCAGAGGTCATGAGTTCAAATTCCAAACAATTCCCCCAGCACATATTGTATTTTAATTGTGTATCACAGTCTGTTTTGGCCTGAGATATATAGAAAAACTAGCTGATGCCCCGGCTTTGCACGGGTATTTAATTATAGCAATAACACTGTAAATGGATTCAAATAAAGATACTTTATAGTGGTGAATGAAATTATTTTTTTACAGCTTAATAAAAAGTACAATATTCAAATTATAATGTGAAATATTTGACAAAATGATTACAATACAACTAACGCAAAACGTGATTATAAACAACAATTTTAGTTTCACCTCCTGGAGCAAGAACATATAAATTCTTGGGTGAACCCACCCTTGAGCAAGCAACATAGAGTTGTGGGCCGCGAAACCCCCAGAACATATCACCCCAGGTAGTGAGGGATCTGCATACCAAGTTTCGTTCAAATCGGTCAAGCCGTTTTTGAATTACAGTGAGAATGGCAGCTTTTTACATTTTTTCCATTGACATGAATGGGTGAAATCTGATTTTATGTTTGTAGCTCCGCCCACATGTGCAGATGGGCCGCGAGACCCCCAGAACATATCATCCCAGTTAGTGAGGGATCTGCATACCAAGTTTCGTTCAAATCGGTCAAGCCGTTTTTGCGTGATCGCAGCACATACACACACACATACATACATACACACATACATACCTCCGATTTTATATATATAGATATATCTTCTGAGTGAAGCTATAATATAACTATAATAAATAATTGCCACACTCACTATCCACATCAAGAATATCTTATTCAGTTCTTCAAAACATTCAATTAGTCATGCTTCCACGAGTAGTAAAATTTATAGAATATAATTTATAATGACCTCAGCGGCTATACTCTAGCAAAGGGGTGCCCACACTTTTTGGGCTTGCGAGCTACTTTTAAAATGACCAAGTCAAAATGATCTACCAACAATAAAATAATTTTTTAAAAACCCCCACAAAGCACACTGAAAGGCAGAGAAAATGTTAATTATAATTCATATTCCGGGTTTTTTTTCAAAGAGGTCAAGGCAAATGACTATGCAATGTCGCCTCAATAACAGCCATACAAAAATAGACAAATATACCCCCTCCCTTTTTACTGAACCACATAGCAGTTTTTAGTGCAGGGAGCTGCGCTGAATGCCCCACGTTGCTCTCGACGCTCATAGGCTCCCTGCGCTAAAAACCGCTATTGAGGTTTAGTAAAAGGGAGCCATAGTGCAAAATATAAACAGCAGATATAAATTCTCAAAATGGACACATTTTGATCACTAAATTGAAAATAAAATCATTTTTCCTACTTTTGGTGTCTGGTGATTTCATGAGTCTCTGGTTGCACTTTCTTCTTCTGACTTCTTCTCACTTCACTCTAGCTGCACTTCTTCTTCTGACATCTTCTGACTTCAGCCCACTCCTGCATCCAATATTTCTTCCCTTCTTTCAGCCTCCTATATGCTTTCTCTCCTCCAGACCTCATTCTCCCCCCAACTTTCTCTTTCTTTCTCCCTGCCTCCTGTTCTTTCTTTCTCTTTCTCTCCATGCCCACTTTCTTTCTGTCACCCTGTTCCCTCTTTATTTCTGTTTCCCTTCTTTCTTTGTCTCCCTGTCTCCCCTTTTTTCTGTCTCCCTGCCTGCCCCCTTTGTTTCTTTCTCCCTGCCCTCCCCCAAGCCACTAGGTTTTCCACCGCTACCGGGAAACAGGCCTCCAAGCCACCACCGCCCCAAGCTTTCTTTGCAGAAGCCTTGCGCTGACCAGGGTTCCGCTCCCTTCAATTCTGATGTGGGAGAGGAAGTTCCAGGCCAGCCAGGCAGCGATTGGCTGGCCCAGAAATTCCTCTCTGATGTCAGAATTGACGTCGGGGAGAGGAATGCTGGTCAGCGCGAGGCTTCTGCAGGCCCAAATCTCCGGACGCCCAGGGCCGAGGAAAAGAAAAAGCCAGTCTATAAATCCTTCCATGAGAGCTGTTCCAGTCTCCTTTCAGCACGGCACTTACAAAAATGCGTAGCCCCCCCCCCCCCCCTCCTCAACTTCCCATTTTCAGGCTCAATATGCCAGAGCAGCAGCAGTTCTTGCATTTTTGGGCAGAGCACCTCCTGCTCCTGAACCGCCTTTCTCCAGTCTGGCGGCTTGATTCCGCCAGGGGCAGCCGGCGCTCAGCTCTCCAGTGACGTGACTTCCCTAGACCTCCCTCCCGCTTTCTCCCGAAGGAAGTGACATCATCCCCCAGTCTATCAAAGATTTTCTACGGGACAAAGCAAGGGCATCAGGTCAAAAGCGCGCCGGGACAAAGGCGCGCGAGGAAGACGGGTTCTGGCAGTTGGGCAAGGAAGGACGCAGCGAGAATGGGTGTGCATGAAGTGATGACCGGTGGGGAACCACAGGGAGAGGAAGGCTGATCGGCTGGTCGATCGGGACGGCAACATGAGTCTATCACGGAACCCGGGATGGGTTCCGTGATCGACTCGCATTGCCTTCCCGAGCGACCGGTCGATCGCGATCGACGTGTTGGGCACCCCTGCTCTAGCATCATATTTCATGTAAAGCTAGAGTTATACCATAGCCATCCTCCTTATCGGTCATGGGTATACTTCTTATACTTCTTATTGTATTAGTGAAATTTTTAAGCCCAAAGTGACTTATCTTATCTAAGCTTGGGGCTCTGACGTGAAATCAGCGTTTTGACAGAGAGCTGTTTCAAGGAGCATCCCCTAAAGCAGGGATCTCAAAGTCCCTCCTTGAGGGCCGCAATCCAGTCGGGTTTTCAGGATTTCCCCAATGAATATGCATTGAAAGCAGTGCATGCACATATTCATTGGGGAAATCCTGAAAACCCGACTGGATTGCGGCCCTCAAGGAGGGACTTTGAGACCCCTGCCCTAAAGTGATAAAACACATAATAAATACTAAAGCCTTCAATACTTATATTAAAAGCTATCCGTCTTATCTACAAAAGATTAGAAAAATCCGTTCAAAGTAATTTCTCACCATTTTCTAATCTTTTGTAGATAAGACGGATAAGGTTTGACATGCAATATGTGCCCTGTGTATGTGGTGGCATATGAAATGTATTTTGAGCTTAAAGCAAAAATAAATCCCTAAACCCTATTTACAAGATTACATCAACATCGTCCAAAGCACGCCTAAGTCCCGTCCACAGAAATTACATCTATCAAACTCACGTCTATCTGAAGCCCAAACTATGCGCAAATGTATACTTTCTTACAATGCCTACAAGACCTAGTTTTTCAATTGCTATACAGTGGTTAAAGCTACAGCATTCTTCACCGATATTCCTGAGTTTGAATCCAACTCATTACCTCTAACAGAAAATAAATAAGTAAAAACATTAAACTAAACAGATTGAAAATAAATGGTATGGTGCCAACATTTTACAATTATAATTTTAAAAATAGCATAAATTTGCCATTCTAATAACATCAGAATTATCACGTTAAGGACTCTGATTGGATGTCTAACTCCTGCCCCCCCAAAAAAACAACTAGATTCTGTAAAGGATGTCAAAAAACCTGGATGTCCACCTGCGCTGAGCACTGCTTAGCATTCTTAGGCGCGATTCTGCAAAGTGCATCTAGTGAGGACATCCAAACTACGCCCAAAGTTAGGTGTACTTTGCAGCATCAGGGCCCATATATAGAATTTGGATCTTGGTGTCTAAATTTAAGTTATTGTACTTAGAGCAAGTTTTGAAGCAAACTACAAACATATTTTAGCTCTGAAATTTGTGCGTAACCTGTAGGTAAAAAGTACCAGAAGATTTTGTCCTAGAACGGACTGTTTGAAAACTGTCCTCCCAAAACATCAATAACTTATGAACCTTCTGCACCGTGAAGAATAGTATCACATAGGGCTCCTTTTACAAAGGTGCGCCAGCGTTCTTAGCGCATGCACCGTATTAGCGCGTGCTATAGTGTGCGGTACCCGAAAAACTACCACCTGCTCAAGAGGAGGCGGTAGCGGCTAGCGTGCGCGGCATTTTAGCGCACGCTATTCCGCACGTTAAGGCCCTAATGCACCTTTTAAAAGGAGCCCATAGTGTTGGGTCAACTGTTTCCATAAAATATATATTTTTGAGACAAGCTCTGCTTTACTTGGCTGTGTGTCAAAGATTCGCTTCTTATTAAGGGAGGAACTTGCTAGAACTCATTCATCTTCTACCCTTGACTACAGAAAATAACAGTACCCTAATTCCTGGGGGCTTTTGTTTGGAATAAAGTGGCCACAGAGTTAAACAGCAGTGAGCTAAAGATCTTAGCATCTCTATCCAGCCATATTTAGTCTTTATTTATTTAACCTGGAGGGAACTCATCTCTCCAGTTTAACATTTTTATAGCTTTATAGTTCTGCCCAAGATCAATTGTCCAAGTTTGACACAATGCTTTGATTTAGCGGAACAGTTAAACACAGTCCAAAAATGGCCCTGACAGCATTAAATGCTTGTGATCTGAGTGCTAGAAAACAGTGCTGTACACCTTGAATAAGAGAGAGCTGGCAAGGGGAGAGTGTGGCGCAGTGGTTAAAGCTACAGCCTCAGTGCCCCGAGGTTGTGGGTTCAAACCCACGCTGCTACTTGTGACCCTGGGCAAGTCACTTAATCCCCCCATTGCCCCAGGTACATTAGATAGATTCTGAGCCTGCCAGGACAGATAGGGAAAAATGCTTGAGTACCTGAATAATCTCATGTAAACTGTTCTGAGCTCTCCTGGGAGAACGGTATAGAAAATTGAATAAATAAATAAATAAAGAAAAAAGTTCAGCACCTCATTCTATAACTTGTGCCTAATGTTAGGTGCTATATGCACATGTATGTTATAGAATAAACATTTATGCATGTCCGAGGTACTAATAATTGGCACTAAGTGCTAGGCGATATTCTCTATATGTTGCACCAAAGTTGCTTATGCCTGAATTCCATATATGGTGCCTAGATTTATGCACTGAAATTTGTTCATGTACCCAAACTGTGTGTGCAATTTGAGTAATGAGCCCTTAACTATCAATACTTGGGCGCTAACAACCAATTATGGAAATTAATTGGCACTCATTAAAATCTGTGCACCCATCTGGCCTATTCTATAAGGCATGGCACCTAACTCTGCTAGCATGTATCCCAAAAAGGGGATATGGCCCTGGATGTGTCAGGGGTGTTCCGAAAAGTTGCATGTGTAGGTACAGAATATGGCCTCAGCACATCTAACTTGGGCCCCAGCATTTACACCAGGTTTCCATCAGGTTTCAGTAGGCTGAGCGCATACTCCCCTATAGAATTGCACTTATAACAGATGATTTTGGACCAAATATCAAGAGTCATTTATAGAATTCCCTCCTTAGTGTGAGGGGGGTCATACACATATAGGCCATGGGTGATCCTAAATGGTTAATGCAATGGCCTTTGAGCCTGGCAAACTGGGTTTGAGTCCCACTGCAGCTCCTTGTGACCTTGGGCAAGTCAACTAACCCTCCATTGTCCCTGGTTCTAAACTTATTGAGCCTACCAGGGACAGGTATCTGCATATAGCGCTGTGCATGTTTAGTGGCACTATAGAAATTATTATTAGTAGTAGTAATACTATCCATTGCACGTGTTGCATGACCCACACTAGGCATGTCAACTTAGGCCAGCCATTGATCTGTTGTAAGCAGGCAAACCTAAATTGCTGCCTTACAGAGGGAATAGTGAGCCTGTGTTCCAAAAGGATAGCAGATGCATGGAATAAGCTCTCAGTTTTTCAGGAAAAAACAATACCAGAATTCAAGAAAGGATAGGATACACACATTCCAGAACTAGCCCATAGTCAGTCTCGAGAAATTTGGGTGCAGGGTAGCCCATACCATAGAGCAAAATTGTTTTTCACATGTGGTCCCACCCTCTGGCTCTACTTTCCAGTCCCTACTGACTTATGCAAATGAGGCATACAATGAATGCCTGCTTATGGCCCTGTAACCTTCTGCATCTCCTGTTCCTGTCTGGCTACTCTGCAGTTAGTCTCAGTATTTATTTATGGTACTATTTAAATATTAAGGCTAATATTCAAAAGATTTGCTCTGGTAACTTCAGGAGTTGTGGGCAAATCATGGCATGGCATTTAATTTTTGTCTGGCAAATTTTAACCAGTCTGATCTTCTTTAGAGCTGAAAAAAAAATATTCAGTCTATGATTGTGGAACTAGCTACCAGGGGACCTTACAGTTGAAAGAGATTTGAAACAGCTCAGAAATAAGCATAGGACTTTATTGTTCTGAGATGCTTATCTAATATATCTAAGATATGGCCTTACTCATTACATTTTATCAATGTTCCATTTTAGCTTTGCTTTTAACACTGTAGTATTTTATTTGGCATTTTCTGTTGTTTTTGTGATGTAATGAATGTCATTGATTTATAACTGTGTTTCATTTATGTATTTATTTGGATTTAGTTCATGCCTTTTTAGGTTCTAGTTCAAGGTGACATTAGGCATTTTGCTCTCTTTGGAGGACTCATAATCTTAGTTTTGTGAGTTGTTTATTTTTGCCTTTTCACGTTTAGGGCTCCTTTTACAAAGCTGTGATAGCGATTCTCATGTGGCAAATGTGACGCAGCCCAGTCAGCTCCTTAGGGCTGCATAGCATTTGCCACACCAGAACTCACTACCGTGTCTTTGTAAAAGGGATCCTTAATTATGATGTTTACGTGTAAACCATTTAGAATCTTGTGATTAGTTTCCAAGTTTAATTTTAAAATTTGATATACCGCTTAGAAAGTTGTTTAAGCGGCAAATAAGTCATGGACAGATAAAATCAAGGGAGGGACCTAATTGGACAACAATGGACTTAAATGACATATCGAAACAAGGGGGCTAGGGGGAGAAATACAATTGGCAACAGGAAAGAGAGACAATAAAGATCAATACAGTAGGAAGGGGAGATGCTCTTATAGATATGCTTTAAATAAGTACAAAATAAATTAAGGTCTTCAGTAAATAAAAGTTGCACAATGCTGGGACAATACAGAAGATTAACACACAGCAATATAAATGAATTACCATGTTGTTTTCCAATTTGAAATATAGTTTCCTGGGCCATGGTACGCCCTTACCTGGAATATTGCGTCCAGCACTAGTCGCCGTACATGAAGAAGGACACGGTACTACTCGAAAGGGTCCAGAGAAGAGCGACTAAAATGGTTAAGGGTCTGGAGGAGTTGTCGTACAGTGAGAGATTAGAGAAGCTGGGCCTATTCTCCCTTGAAAAGAGGAGACTGAGAGGGGACATGATCGAAACATTCAAGATAATGAAAGGAATAGACTTAGTAGTTAAAGACAGGTTGTTCACCCTCTCCAAGGTAGGGAGAACGAGAGGGCACTCCCTAAAGTTAAAAGGGGATAGATTATGTACAAACATAAGGAAGTTCTTCTTCACCCAGAGAGTGGTAGAAAGCTGGAACGCTCTTCTGGAGTCTGCTATAGGGGAAAACACCCTCCAGGGATTCAAGACAAAATTGGACAAGTTCCTGCTGAACCAGAACGAACGCAGGTAGGGCTGGTCTCGGTTAGGGCACAGGTCTTTGACCTGGGGGCCGCCACGTGAGCGGACTGCTGGGCGCGATGGACCACTGGTCTGACCCAGCAGCAGCAATTCTTATGTTCTTATGTTTAATAGTGCTGTACATTGTTTCAATGATGTATTTTGCTGTTCTTGCTTCCTTTGCTAAGAACTGTAAATACGAGTCAGATATGAACTGCCGTAGCAAACACTCGTCTGTCTCAACATGTCACTTCTTATGTACCGAAGTGAACAGTAATGTCAACAGACTCCAAATAGTCACTTACATCATGTGTTAAAATATCATGATCTTTTAAAAGTAACTCTCATCCTATGGCCATCCCTATGGTGAAATGTGTTCCAGCAATTGCCACTGGCAGTGACATTGCATTGTCCATATTTTGAAGTGAGACCTAAATGGCTTCATTAAACTCAGCCTGTAAAATGAATTGCTAAGTCTAACAAAATAAATGGCTGATGCTTTTAATCTGACTACATAATTATTTTGCTTTTCCCTACCTCGGTGCTATGACTACTGCCTGGGCGAAAGGATGGATTTCTCATTCTAGAAAATTATTCTTCCAGATTCCAGCTGATATAATCAAGCTGATATAATAATAATAATAAAAATATATTTATAACCCGCAGTACTTTATAGTTCAGAGTGGTTTACATCAAGAGTCTGCCAAACGCAGAGATGTACATACATGAACAAATCCAATACATGACTGAAATGTCATAAACATATTTATCAAATAGATAAGTCTTCAAAGGTTTTCTAAATACTTGATAAGAAAATGAGTTCAGGAGCAAATCACTTATGCTTCAGACAACAGCCTGATAAGATAAAGTTTTATCCAGAAATCTTTTCTCTACCTTGGTTTAAACAGCATTTTTCACTTAGCTTGGGCACCTACTGACGCCATTTATAGAATATGGGCCTTACTGTAATGCCTGTTAGTGCAGGGATAGGCTATTCTGGGCCTCAAGAGCCCCAGGCAGGCCAGGTTTTCAGGATATCCACAATGAATATGCACAAGAAAGATTTGCATACCAAGGAGGCACGAAAATCTGTCTTGTGCATATTCATTGTAGATATCCTGAAAACCTGACCCAATTGGGGTTCTTGAGGATGGAACTGTTAGTACATACTAAGCTTTAGTAAACATGGCCCTTAGTTTGGCACATATGAAATTTGGAGTTTTATGCCTGTCAGGAATGAGGCTGGATTTTTATCCTGTACTGGGCTGTGTTCTCTTTGGGCTAGATTCACTAACCTGACTTCTGTGCCTGATCCGTGGCTGATCCGTGCAGGCCCGACCAATTCACAACACCAAAAAATTCAAATGAGGGCAATCGGAGGAACGCCCGCCTCCAACCGCACGGATCGCTAGTGTGCGATCCTGACGCATGCGCAGACCATCTGTTTTCCCTGCAGATGGTCTGTGCATGTGTTTTGTGTCTGTTTTTGCTTTTTTTTTTTTTTTTTTATGGGCCCCAACTCTCCTGGTCTCGCAGAGAAGGGCGGATCCCCGGCGGCATCAGCCTCTTCCCCTTTTCTTTTCCTTCTCATGAAAGTAGTGAAAACCCAACTTTTTGTAGAAGGATGGCAACTTTAATTTAAAAGGCTGGCTGTTAGGCAGAGAGATGGGGTGGGTCACAGGGCTCATCACCCTAATTTTTTGCCCCACACAGCAAAAAAAGCTAGAGAGATGAGGGGCAAGGGAGCAGAGCTGTTTCTTTGGCCTTCCCCAGCAAAAGAGGTTCTGATGCCCCTGCTGTTATGAGCTTGTCTATCGTAAAATTTAAATGACACCAGAAAATCTACCGGAAACACCAAGGAAGTCAAACCCATCTTGAGTGCTTGGCATGATCTCCGGCGGCAGCAGCCTCTTTAAAAGCAGGCAATTTTTGACTCTCCTTCTCTCTGCCGCCTTTCCCCGCAGAGCAGCCCCGCTTTAAAACCACGGGCTCGCACTACGGGGAAGGGTGGCAGAGAGCAGGGCTCGGCTGGAAGGGGCAGAGCGGCAGAGATGGGCTGCAGGGCTGGGATTTCAGGCCCGAGGACGGTCGGAAAGGACATTTGCGACTGGTCCCCAGCAGTCGCTTCCTGTGTTGATCAGCCAGCCCAGTCGGTTTCAAAAATTTCTTTAGTGAATCGCGTTCCTGCCTACTTTGCATGCCATTCCCCTCATTTGCATGCACGGATTGGAATCGGATTGGCACACAGGTAAGTGAATTGGGCCGGAGTAAAATCGGGTCGCAAAGGGGGTCGCAAACCGATCGGTACATGATCGATTTGCTTAGTGAATCTAGCCCTTTATGTTTGGTTGGTACTCTGGACTTTAAAGGGTTAACATCTACATAAAGTACCTGTGTTTCTTCAGAACTGGGAATTTGACTGCAACACCCAAGAACAAGTATCTAAGAGTTCTGCTACAATGTACTTGTGTTTGTTTTTTCTGGAGCTATTTCTGTCTTTCCTCAGAAAATGATGGCACGTTGGCTTGTTTGAGTAAGCCTCAAGTGTTTTAACTGGTATCACATTGGCTGTACTGTAAATAACTAGAATAACCTGATGTACTACATCTATGCTTCAAAGCAGTCATTATTTCCTACCATCGATGTCTACCACATAGGTTTCAATACTTTTCTTTTGGCTCTATTTTAGGGCTACCAATTGGCTCCAGCTCTGGCAAAACAAGTTAATCCAGTCCTAGGGTTTCCCTATTACATGCAGGAACTTGTGCTGATTTCACAGTTGCATTCCATAAGAAAGGTAAGCATACAAGTCCCAGCATGCAGTGAGCTAAACCCAGGAAGAGAACAACCCTGTTGGGGGAATCTGGAGCCAGCTGGCAACCCTAGTTATTGTTCGGTAGCATAGTGCTTCTCAACCTTCTGCTGGAGGCACACCTAGCCAGTCGGGTTCTCAGGATTATTACAATGACCATGCATGAGACAGATTTGCATACAGTGGATCTCCAGTACATGCAAATCTGTCTCATGCATATTCATTAGGGTAATCTTCAAAACCCAAATGGCTAGGCATGCCTCCAGGAGAGGGCTGAGAAGTACAGCAATAGAACAAAACAATGCTAGCAAGCACAGCGTAAGAAATAGTTTGTGTCTGAGTAGGTTTTCTCAACCCAGTCCTTGGGACACTCCTGCTACTACTTATCATTTTTATAGCACCAGTGGTGTAGTAAGGTGGGGGCGGGGGAGCCAGACCACTCCAAGCATCACCTTGGTGGGGGCACGGCACCTCTCTGTCCCCCTGAAGCCACACACGCACCCTCCTTTCCTACCCCATACCTCTTTAAAATCTTCACCAGTGCGAGTAACTACTGTAGCCTGCTGCTCATGTTGGCCTGGCTCCCTCTGAAATCACTTCCGGGTTGAGGGGCCAGGAAGTGACATCAGAGGGAAAGTCAGCACCAGCGTGAGCAGTGGGCTGGAGAAGCTGCTCGTGCTGGCAAAGATTTAAGGAAGTGTGGGGTGGGAAGGGAGGGTGCAAGTGTGCTCTGGGGGCATAGAAGGTGCAGGGGGGGTTGACATGGAAGGAGCAGGGGTGCGGAGAAGAAGGCATGGGTGAGCCACTATCACCCCAGATGTCTCCTACCCTCGCTATACCACTGTATAGCGTTGCCAGATGAATGCAGCTCTGTACGTCAAAATGAGACATTCTGGTTTTCGAGATAACCACAATGAATATACATGAGATAAAATTACATGCATTGGCTTCATTGTATGCAAATCTCTCTCATGCATATTCATTGCAAGTATCCTGAAAACCTAAGTGACTGGGTATGTCCCAAGGACTAAGTTGAAGCCCTCTGCTTTGGATAATCAGATTTGATAGCCCGGATCCTACTTAAACTATGAAACTCTGAAATGTAAAAGAAAATTAATGGGCAATTTACATGTCTTTTCTACAGGTACATTGCTATAATCCACCCCTTCAAGCTGAGGCTTTCTGCTGTGAACACCAAAATAATCATAGGGATTATCTGGCTGGTGGCATTTGGACTTGCCTTCCCTCAGTATTTTTATGCTGATATCATAGACAGTAATGGAAGGAAAATTTGTCTGGTTGACTGGCCAGAAGAAAATGGAGCACAGCATCAGCTAGTGTAAGTATGAGCTTGAAATGCTGTGTTTTCCAGCATTTTATTGAGGACAAGCCTAGAGCAAACAGCAATGCCCCATGCCAATTTTGTGCCGCTAAACAAACTAATCATACTTTTAAAATGCAAATTGTGCATCCGAACCCCTACATTCTAACACACAGTGAGCAGGAGATTGACTGTTCTATACTTGAGGCATTATAAGGCCATAGGAGGCCTTGGGTGATCTGTGATTTATTTATTTAAAAAATGTCTATACCGCCAAAAATCTCAGCGGTTTCCAAGATTACATACATAATATCATAAGATACACACAGGGCCGCCATCAGGGCAGTACTACCAGTCCTGCATTCAGGGGCCCGGAGCTGACAGGGGGCCCGGGCTCCCCCAGGGTCCTAGGCAGTGTTCTAAGGCAGGGGCGCCAGTAGCTCGCCAAGGCAAAGTGAGTCGATCACTTTGTCTTGGCAATCTAATCTATCAGGCCGATCAGTCTTCCTCTCCCCGACGTCAATTCTGCAGTCGGAGAGGAAGTTCGGGCCAGCCAATCGCTGCCTGGCTGGGCGGAACTTCCTCTCCGTCGGCAGAATTGACGTCGGGGAGAGGAAGACTGATCAGCCCGAAGCAGGGAGAGCATGTGTCGGCGTCGGGGCCTGTTATCCATTGGTGGCGTTTGGGTCCTGTTCCCCGACGGCAGCGGCAGTGGCAGTGGCTTGGGGAACGGCAGGGAGAAAGAAAGAAAGGGGGCAGGCAGGGAAACAGAAGGGAAGAAGAGAAACAGAAAAAAAGAAAGGGGGCATGAAGAGAGGAATAAAAAGTTGGGGGAGGGAATGAGGTGTGGAGGAGAGGAAGCATACAGGCTGAAAGAAGGGAAGAAAGATTGGATGCACAGTCAGAAGAAGAAAGTGCAACCAGAGACTCATGAAATCACCAGACAAGGTAGGAAAAATGATTTTATTTTAAATTTAGCAAAATGGGGGCAGTATTACCACAGTTTTCAAAGGAATTTGCCCAAATAACTTAATAGTTAACTGGGTAAATTCCCAGAGATGAAAACTTCCCTTCACTTACTGTGCACAGTTCTGAATTTATATCTGCTGTCTATATTTTACAATATGGTCCCCTTTTACTAAACCGCAATAGTGGTTTTTAGCGCAGGAAGCCTATGAGCGTCAAGAGCAGCGCTGGGCATTCAGCGCAGCTTCCTGCGCTAAAAACTGCTATTGTGGTTTAATAAAAAGGATGGAGTGTATATTTGTCTATTTTTGTATGGTTGTTACTGAGGTGACAATGCATAGAGTCATCTGCCTTGACCTCTTTGAAAAAAACCCAGAATAGGAATGATAATTAACATTTTCTCAGCGTATAGTGTGCTTTGTGTTTTTTAATTTTATTGTTGGTAGATCATTTTGACTTGGTCATTTTAAAGTAGCTCACAAGCTCAAAAAGTTTGGGCACCTCTGAGCTAGAGCGTTGAAACTGTGTATTTCTATTTTATCCCCCCTTTTACAAAACTGTGGAGCGTTTTTTAGCGCCAGCTGTGGTGGTAGCAGCTCTGATGCTCAGAATTCTATGAGCGTCAGGGCTGTTACCACTGTGGCTAAAATCCACACTACAGTTTTGTAAAAGAGTGAGGGGTTAGTTTGTGATGACATATTCCATACTAGGCGAAGGTGTTTTCTGTGTTCTGTGTGTTTGAAAGACATGGTTTTCTGTTAGGATTGACGGTGTAGGATTGATCTGTGCTGGTCTGGCTTGTTTAGTTTTACAATGGGTGTATTGATGTACTGCTCACTGCAATATGTAAGATGCTGCCTTTTCCTAGGTACTCATGTGTGACGTGTGGTTTGTTACTAAAAATCATGTTTTTCTTACAGATGGGGGGGGTGCCAAAAAATGATGGGCCCCGGGTGTTACATATGCTACGTACGCCACTGTATGTAAAGATACCAGAAAGCTGGCGTAGCAAAAACTTTAAGTAAATTGTTATTCTTCTAAGTTTTGAGTATTTAACCCTCCCACAATCTCACGGGCACTCGTTTCAAGTTTCAAGTTTATTGAGATTTTGATTTAAACGCAATATCAAATATTTTCAATGCGTATAACAAAAATAAATTTGGGGAAATAAATAAAACCATTTGAACAATAAACATACAAACATATCCATAGATGATTAAAATTACATAAGGAGTACAAGGATAAACTACATTTGTTTAAAAATGCATTCTCCGCGCCTGCTCATAAATTTGTTGACTGGAAGGATCCAGCAATGTGGCCAGATGCCATTCAGGACAAAGACAGAGAAAGAATTGTGCAATTTGGATTAATGATGGAAGATGATTTAAAGCAAATGGCACAGTCTATGAGTAAAGATCTTGATGGACGTTCTTTTTATGAATATCTCCTCTATGCCAAATCACCCAATGGATGTGAGAAGATTTTACGGGACTAGCTTAGGTGGAGCATTAGCAGAAAAGTATGTGTGTATTCAGCTCATGGAAGAAGGGGTGGGGGGCGTCGAGGGGGGGGGAAGGGGTGCGTGGGGGGCCCAATAGGATTGCTCAGTAAGGGGCCAAGAAATTTCTGATGGCGGCCCTGGATACACGTACATTAATACATAACAATCCAAGATCACCACACCTATAACTGTTGACACAGAGAGTACCATTTACATTACTTTAAAAAAAAACCCCAAAACAAAACTCATCTGCTTTAAATTGGGGGAATAAGACAGCTTCAAAGAAATTATCATGTCATATTAGAAGTAAGTGTCAACAAATAACTTTGGGCTCCTTTTACGAAGCCGCGTTAGCGACTTTTAATCATGTGCTACCCCCGCGTTAGCCGAAAAACTACCACCTGCTCAAGAGGAGGCGGTAGTGGCTAGTGCGTCTGGTGGTTTAGTGCGTGCTATTACGTGCGTTAAACCGCTACCGAGGCTTTGTAAAAGGAGCCCTTTGTCTTAAGCAATTTTTAAAAAGGTAGAATATTCAGCATATAACCTTATTTGACCAGATAACTTATTCCATAATGACATCCCAGTGATCATAAACATTTTCATTCTTGTGGGTACGTGGTTTATATTTGTAAATGGTTGGCATACTAATGTCATGCTATTAACTGATGGTATGGCTTTACCAGGTCTAGATGTCTTCCAGAGACACTGGTACCAATATGGTACCATCCGATGCAGAGTTTGATGCACCAGAGATAATCCTTTAAGTGAATCCTCTGTTCAATTGTTAATCAATGTAAGCTTTTTTAGTACAGGAGTAATATGCGATGTTCTCGGCGCACCACTGATCAGTCTGATCCATGCACCGTGATCACTTATTTGTGATTCATTATTCAATTTTTTGAAACACGACCCACATCCCATTGTAGATCAAGAATTAGAAATAAAATTGGGAGAAAATGAAAAAGTCCATGAAACAAATCCTGAAATTTTGTCATTTGCCCCTATTTTACTGGGTTTTTCTTATCACAGTCATAATCCAAATAATTCCACCTGGGCACATCCAGATTAGAAGTGGGGTCATAGATTGCAATTATTCTACTCATCTCTAGTTAAAGCTTATACAAAGAGGCATGAAGCAAGGGGTTAATTGTGATACACAGCCAAGGGGTAATTTTATAAACAGACTAATATTCAAAGGAAGCCATCCAAGTGGGAATGGTTCCTATCCAGAAAACTTCTGCTGTTTAGGTGAAACCTGACATACCTGAAATAAACATCTGTTTAAGATAAGTGTGACTGTTAAGAGTTGCTGATTTGAAGGCAAAACTGGTAAAAAAAAAATTTTTTTAAAGGACATAAAATGTTATAATCCTTTTGGAAGACGATTATTTGAAACAGAAAATATCACATATTGTTATAATAGAGTTTTTTTTTTTTAAGATGGAATGGGATGATTTATCACTACTTATGAGGAATTCAGAAAACGTCTAAAAACTCAACTGTTGTCTAGTATCTAGACAACTGACCCACTCATCTTCTTTCTCCTCCATAGTGATTCCTCTGTCCTATTAATCTTTTTCTCCTCAACAACGCATTTCCGGTCCTATTAACTTTCCTCTTTCCCCCTCTTAAATTCAGTCAATTTGTACCTCGCTTAATCTATTGTAAACCGCATAGAACTTAACGGTATTGCGGTATATAAACTGTTATTATTATTATTATTGTGGGATGTTTCATTGCTGCCGTGGTGAAACGGCCATGCTGAATCATTCCTGTACTCTAGTGGTTCCCAACCCTGTCCTGGAGGACCACCAGGTCAGTTGGGTTTTCAGGATAGCCCTAATGAATATGTATGGAGCAGATTTGCATGCCTGAAACCTCCATTATATGCAGATCTCTCTCATGCATATTCATTAGGGCTATCCAGAAAACCCGACTGGCCTGATGTTTCTTCAGGACAGGGTTGGGAATCACTGCTGCATTCCTTCTCATGCTGCAGGCCAAAAGGAGCTGGAACTCTGCTTGGGGTCCTCTCAGCACCCCAGAACTTCTAAGAAGCGAGGCAGTTTGGGCTCAAGTAGAGACGGCAGGCAGCTCTCTTCTCTGAATCGGCTTTCTGAGATTGGAGGCAGGATACACAGAAAGGAGCTGGGACTCTGTTGGTGCTTCCTCAGAGTCCCAGAACCTCTAGGAGAAAAGCAGTTCGGGCTCAGGTGAGACAGCATACTGCTCTCTCTTGTCTGGATTGGCTGAGCCAGATGCCTGCAGAAGATTTATGGGTCTTCTCCTACCCCTCCCTTTTGGGTGTATGTGGGGGGCATCGCCTCTTTCCCACACATCGTGGATAGGGAGGAGAGTGGGAGGGTAGATTTTGGGGGCTTTGGAAATTCATCGCAACCAGTTTATTCAGGCTGAATTGGTCATGATGAAATTGTCCTAGACCTTTTTTAGGACAAAATATTTGCCAAATTTAACTTTATGGGGTTTTCAGTGGCTTGGTGTTGAATATTATATTACACTAGCTGATGCCCCGGCGTTGCACGGGTATTTAATTATAGCAATAACACTGTAAATGGATTCAAATAAAGATACTTTATAGTGGTGAATGAAATTATTTTTTTACAGCTTAATAAAAAGTATAATATTCAAATTATAATGTGAAATATTTGACAAAATGAATACAGTACAACTAACGCAAAACGTGATTATAAACAACAATTTTAGTTTCACCTCCTGGAGCAAGAACATATAAATTCTTGGGTGAACCCAGCCTTGAGCAAGCAACATGGAGTTGTGGGCTGCAAGACCCCCAGACCATATCACCTCAGGTAGTGAGGGATCTGCATACCAAGTTTAGTTCAAATCGGTCAAGCCGTTTTTGAATTACTGTGAGAATGGCAGCTTTTTACATTTTTTCCATTGACATGAATGGGTGAAATCCGATTTTCTGTTTGTAGCTCCGCCCATGTGTGCAGGTGGGCCGCGAGACCCCCAGAACATATCACCCCAGGTAGTGAGGGATCAGTATACCAAGTTTCGTTCAAATCGGTCAAGCCGTTTTTGAATTATAGTGAGAATGGCAGCTTTTTACATTTTATCCATTGACATGAATGGGTGAAATCTGATTTTCTGTTTGTAGCTCCACCCACGTGTGCAGGTGGGCCGCGAGACCCCCAGAACATATCACCCCAGGTAGTGAGGGATCTGCATACCAAGTCGGTCAAGCCGTATTTGAATTACTGTGAGAATGGCAGCTTTTTACATTTTTTCCATTGACATGAATGGGTGAAATCTGATTTTCTGTTTGTAGCTCCGCCCATGTGTGCAGGTGGGCCGTGAGACCCCCAGAACATATCACCCCAGGTAGTGAGGGATCTGCATACCAAGTTTCGTTCAAAGCGGTCCAGCCGTTTTTGAATTACTGTGAGAATGGCAGCTTGTTACATTTTTTCCATTGACATGAATGGGTGAAATCTGATGTTCTATTTGTAGCTCCGCCCATGTGTGCACGTGGGCCGCGAGACCCCCAGAACATACCACCCCAGGTAGTGAGGGATCTGCATACCAAGTTGCGTTCAAATCGGTCAAGCCATTTTTGAATTACTGTGAGAATGGCAGCTTTTTACATTTTTTCTATTGACATGAATGGGTGAAATCTGATTTTCTGTTTGTAGCTCCACCCATGTGTGCAGGTGGGCCGCGAGACCCCCAGAACATATCACCCCAGGTAGTGAGGGATCTGCATACCAAGTTTCGTTCAAATCGGTCAAGCCGTTTTTGAATTACTGTGAGAATGGCAGCTTTTTACATTTTTTCCATTGACATGAATGGGTGAAATCTGATGTTCTGTTTGTAGCTCTGCCCACGTGTGCAGGTGGGCCGCGAGACCCCCATAACATATCACCCCAGGTAGTGAGGGATCTGCATACCAAGTTTCGTTCAAAACGGTCAAGCCGTTTTTGAATTACTGTGAGAATGGCAGCTTTTTACATTTTTTCCATTGACATGAATGGGTGAAATCTGATTTTATGTTTGTAGCTCCGCCCACGTGTGCAGGTGGGCCGCGAGACCCCCAGAACATATCTTCCCAGGTAGTGAGGGATCTGCATACCAAGTTTCGTTCAAATCGGTCAAGCCGTTTTTGCGTGATCGCGGCACATACACACACACACACACATACATACATACATACCTCCGATTTTATATATATAGATTACATTGATGATTTTTATTCCGCCATTACCTTGCAGTTCAAGGCGGATTACAGAAGAGGATTTCTGGACATGTCCAGAGGCGTTACAGAGTAGAGCGGGTTGCTTTAGAGGATTGAAATGGTTCATACAGTGTTAAGTTAGTCTTCATGGATTTTTTGAATAGCAGGGTTTTTATTTCTTTTCTGAAAGTTTTGTAGTCTAGGGTCGCGATTAGTAGATTGGAGAGTTGGTGGTCTAGTTTTGCTGCCTATGTGGCTAGTAGGCCAACGTATAGTTTTTTTTCCATTTGATGTCTCCGATTGGAGGTTATGTAAATGGTGTCTGGGTTCTCCTGTGTCTGGTTGTGGTAGTTTGGATTAGGTGGTTGTTCAAGTAGGCTGGGCTATCACCATTTATGGATTTAAATAATAGACAGTAGAATTTAAATAGTATTATCCCAGGACAAGCAGGCATGATATTCTCACATGTGGGTGACCTCCATGTGGGTGACGTCATCTACGGAGCCCCAGCGCGGACAGCTTTTCAAGCAAACTTGCTAGAAGTTTCAAGTTTGCACACTGCACCACGCATGTGCATGCCTTCTCGCCCACTAGAGGGCGCATCCCACCTCGTGGTCCTCAGTTCAATTTTTTCCGCGGAGCCAGAAAGCCCTGTGGATTTGAGCTCCAGTTTTGTATTGCCTTTCTAGCTGCCGCGTTTCGTTGTTTCTTGTATTTTGATCGATTCGCGGTGCTCCTTTCTTTTTTTTTGTCTCTTTTCTTTCGTAAAAAAAAAAAAAAAAAATTTTACTTTTCGTTAGGCTCCGGGGGCTCCCGGCAGCCGTGGCCGTGGGACGTCGGTCGTTCCCGGCCTTCTTTTTCGTTGATGTCCCGTCCTGTTACGGGATTTAAAAAGTGCAGCTGGTGTGAGAGGTTACTTTCCATCACTGACCCTCACCGGTGGTGCATTGTTTGTCTTGGGCCGGATCATCCGACAGCTTCGTGTGATCGCTGCGCTACTTTTCAAACCAGAGCCCTCCGTCGCCGTAAGGCCAGAATGGCGGAATTGTTCGCCGTGGACGCGCCGCCTAAGGCCTCGACATCGGCCTCGGCCTCGGCCCCGGCCTTGACCTCGGCCTCGGCGTCCTCGGGGGCCTCGGCTTCGCCTCGGCCCTCGGCTTCGAAGGCGTCCTCAGGAAAACCGGCTTCGGGTAAGTCCTCTGTTCCATCCCCTTCAGCAAAGAAGCCATCCTCTACTCCGGCTAAGGCGGGTGGGTCGACCCCGGCCCCGCCTCGGACCTCGACTTCGCACACCCCGAGGGAATACTCGAGACCGAGGTCGCCCTCCAGGGAATGTGCTCCGGACCCGGAACTCCCGACCTTCGTGGGGATCCCGGCCTTTCAGGACCTCCTTCGAGCCCTTATTTCATCGGAGCTGTCGGGGGCCCTGGAAGTGTTGCAGCAAGCTGCGGTTCCGGCGGCCTCGACCTCGCAGGCCTCGGCCGGGGCGCCCTCGTCCTCGGAGGCCCCGGCCTCGGCTCCCTCGACCTCGGGAGCCCCGGCCTCGGTGGCCTTGGTCTCGGGTACTGTGGCCCCTTTAACCTCGGCCCCGGCCCTGCCCGCGACCTCGGCCTCGGGGGGGCCGCCTGAGCGGAGTGTGCGGCCCAAGGAAAAGTTGCGCAGAGTGTGCCGTATTTCCTCCTCTTCCTCGGGGTCTTCCCGGGACGCCTCGCCCTCGACGCGACCTCGGACGGGGCGCCGATCGAGGAAGCCGAAGCGCCCGCGGGGCTCGCCTCGGAGGCACGATCGTTCCTCGCCGCTCGGGGGCGAGGCACTTCAGGTGTCGGAGTTGCGCCTCGACAATCCGAGGCTCCTCCGATCACCTCATGGGAAGTCTTCCCGTGCCGCCTCGCCGAGGAAGTGGGAGAGTGTCCCCCGGACCCCGGGGTCCTCACCCAAGGGTTCTGCGAGGCGGAGAACTTCTCCTTCCCCCTCGAGGGCCTTGGAGAGAGGATCCTGGGACTCGGGGTCGGTCAGGGATCCTCATTATTCCCATGAGGCCTCTCCCCTCTCCTCGGTGGGGAGGTCGAGAACCCCGTCTCCCCCGGCCAGGCCGTCCTCATTTTCAACTTTTGTTCAGGACATGGCCCGAGCCCTGGGGTTAGACCTTATGGTCGGTTCACAATATTCCAAAGAATTTTTGGAGGAGCAGGACCTTCCCACTCCTCCTAGAGAGGTGCCTAGGCTCCCCCTCAACAGAGTCCTTCTGCAGACCTGGTTGAAGAATTTGTCGAACCCTCTTACAGTCACGTCGGTGCCTTCTAAAATGGAAGCGAAGTATAGGACGGTGCCCCCTAAAGGGTTCGAAAAGGCGCAGCTCTCCCACCAGTCTCTTCTGGTGGAGTCTGCCCTGAAGAAATCTCAGCCCTCACGGGTTTCTGCGGCGGTTCCACCCGGCAGGGAGGGGCGGACCCTGGATAAGTTTGGCCGTCGCCTCTATTCAAATTCCCTGATGGCCACCAGGGTTCTAAATTATGCCTTCACCTTTTCCTCCTATTTGCGTGGCATGGTGAAGGACCTTCCTCAATATCGAGACTCCTTACCGGACTCCCAAAGAGCAGGATTTGATAAGTTTATGTCCAACCTGTCTCAATTGCGGTTGTACCTATTTCATGCGGTGTACGACGCATTTGAGCTGGTTTCGAGGGTGTCGGCCTTCGCAGTGGCCATGCGCCGCCTGGCCTGGCTTCGCACCCTCGATATGGACCCAAACCTGCAGGAACGTCTTGCAGACTTGCCTTGTGTGGGGTCCGAGTTATTTGACGAGTCCTTAGATGCGGCGACCAAGCGGTTGTCGGAGCAGGAGCGCTCGTTAGCATCCCTGGTCCGCCCCAAACCTAGACCCCCGCCGCAGAAACCTTTCCGTCCTCCGCCGCGTCGATATCCTCAGAAGTCGACTCCGGCTTTTTCAAGGCCACCTCCGAGGCGTCCATCTCAGCGAGGCAGAGGGGGACAAACCCAAGCCCCGGCGCAGGGTCCTTCTAAACCCGCGCCTTCCTTTTGACGGGCTGAGCGGACGGGGCGGGTTCCCCTCCGCGAAATCTCAGGAACCCCTTCCGATCGGGGGGCGTCTTCGGTTCTTCCGGATGGCATGGACCGAGATAACCTCAGACGCTTGGGTGCTCCGGACCGTCTCCGAGGGCTACTCGCTCAACTTTGTGTCCTCGCCACCGGACCATCCCCCAAATCTAGCCTCTTGCAACCGATCGCAGCTGCCGACCCTTCTGGCCGAGGCCAGGGCCCTATTGGTGCTTCGGGCGGTCGAACCGGTCCCCAAGGACCAGCGGGGTACGGGGTTTTACTCCCGTTACTTTTTGGTCCCAAAAAAGACCGGGGACCTGCGCCCCATACTGGATCTCAGGAAGCTCAACAAATTCCTGGTCCGGGAGAAGTTTCGAATGCTATCTCTCCCGGTTTTATATCCTCTCTTGGAGGAAGGGGACTGGATGTGCTCCCTCGACTTGAAGGAAGCATACACCCATGTTCTGGTGCATCCCGCCTTCCGAAGATTTTTACGATTCCAGGTGGGGGACCTGCACCTCCAGTACAGGGTCCTACCCTTCGGCCTGGCCGCGTCCCCACGAGTCTTCACGAAGTGCATGGTGGTGGTTGCGGCAGCCCTGAGGTCTCGTGGGCTTCATGTGTTCCCTTACCTGGACGATTGGCTCATCAAAGCCCCGACCAGGGAGGGGGTTATCTCAGCGACCCGACAGTCTATTGCCTTCCTGCAGAGCCTCGGGTTCGAGATAAACTTTCCAAAGTCACAGTTGTGCCCGGCTCAGTCTCTTCAATTTATAGGCGCGGTGCTGGACACGGTGCGCCTGCGCTCCTATCTCCCGCCCCAGCGGTTGGAAGCCTTGGTGCGGATGGGCCGTCAGGTCTCTCAACTGTCGGTGGTGTCGGCCCAGCGCATGATGATGCTGCTCGGTCATATGGCATCGACGGTCCACGTCACTCCGTTTGCAAGGCTGCACTTGAGGATTCCTCAGTGGACCCTCTCTTCCCAGTGGCGTCAAGAGTACGATCCGGTGTCTCGCCTCGTTGCGGTGACTCCGCTTTTGCGGAAATCGCTGCGTTGGTGGACAGACTCTTCAAATCTGTCCAAGGGTTTACTGTTTCTCACCCCTCCTTTTCGCAAGGTTCTGACCACAGACTCCTCGGAGTACGCGTGGGGAGCCCATCTCGATGGTCTTCGCACGCAGGGCCTGTGGTCTGCCGAGGACCGTCGGTGTCACATCAACGTGCTAGAACTTCGGGCCATCTTTCTAGCACTTCGAGCATTCGTTCACATATTGCAGAATCAGGTTGTCCTCGTCCGCACGGACAATCAAGTGGCGATGTACTATGTGAACAAGCAGGGTGGCACGGGTTCTTGGCCCCTCTGCTCGGAGGCTCTTCGCCTTTGGGAGTGGGCGGTCTCCCGGAACATCTTCCTTCGGGCGGTCTACATCCAGGGAGAACTGAACTGTCTGGCGGACAAACTCAGTCGACTTCTGCAACCGCACGAGTGGACTCTACACTCCGGAGTTCTGCGCGAGGTTTTCGCTCGCTGGGGAACGCCGCAGGTGGATCTGTTTGCCTCTCCGGAGACCCGCAAACTGCCCCTGTATTGTTCTCGGATGTACTCCCGGGACCGTCTGGAGGCCGATGCCTTTCTTCTCGATTGGGAAGGGAGGTTCCTGTATGCGTTCCCTCCCTTTCCCCTGATCATGCGAACGTTAGTACATCTCAAATCGTCCGCTGCCACGATGATTCTCATTGCACCTCGGTGGCCGCGTCAGCACTGGTTCTCCCTGCTGCTTCAGCTCAGTGCCAGGGAGCCTCTTCTTCTGCCTGTGTTTCCTTCTCTGCTGTCTCAGAGTCAAGGATCCATGTTACATCCCAATCTTCAGTCATTACACCTGACAGCTTGGTTTCTTGCTCCCTAACTTCGCCTGGTCTGTCTCAATCGGTGAGGGAGGTGTTGGAAGCCTCACGCAAGATCTCGACGAGGCTTTGTTATTCGCAGAAATGGACCAGGTTTTCCACCTGGTGTTCGTCTTTTCACCTGGATCCGGTGTCGGTTCCGGTGTCCTCGGTCTTGGACTATTTATTTCATCTGTCGCACTCTGGCCTGAAAACCACTTCGGTGCGTGTTCATCTTAGTGCTATTTCTGCTTTCCATCAACATCTGGATGGGCATCCCCTGTCGCTCCATCCTTTGGTGACACGCTTCATGAAAGGGTTACTCAGGGTTTGTCCCCCTCTTAAGCCTCCTTCAGTCGTGTGGGATTTGAATGTGGTTTTAGCTCAACTGATGAAACCCCCTTTTGAGCCACTCAACAAGTCTCCCTTGAAATTTCTGACTTGGAAGGTGATGTTTCTGATTGCCCTCACCTCCGCTAGGCGGATTGGGGAGTTGCAAGCCTTGGTTGCGGACCCTCCTTTCACTGTCTTTCATCATGACAAGGTGGTTCTCCGTACCCATCCTAAGTTTTTAGCTAAAGTTGTTTCTGATTTCCACCTCAATCAGTCCATTGTCCTTCCTGTGTTCTTTCCGAAGCCCCACTCCCATCCTGGCGAGACGGCGCTTCACACGCTTGACTGTAAGAGGGCGTTGGCATATTACCTTCAACGCACCAGGTCTCATAGGAAGGTTCCTCAATTGTTTTTGTCCTTCGATCCTAATCGATTAGGGCATCCTGTTTCCAAGCGCACTCTGTCTAACTGGTTAGCTGCTTGCATTTCTTTTTGCTATGCTCAGGCCGGACTTCCGCCCCCGGGTCGAGTCACGGGGCATAAGGTCCGAGCGATGGCAGCTTCGGTGGCTTTCCTCCGATCCACTCCTATGGAGGAAATATGTAAAGCTGCCACTTGGTCTTCGGTTCATACGTTCACCTCTCATTACTGTCTGGACACTTTATCCAGGAGTGACGGCCGGTTTGGCCAGTCGGTGTTGCGTAATCTGTTTTCCTGAATTGCCATCCTCCCACCTGCCCTTTTTTGGTTGGCTTGGAGGTCACCCACATGTGAGAATATCATGCCTGCTTGTCCTGGGATAAAGCACAGTTACTTACCGTAACAGGTGTTATCCAGGGACAGCAGGCATATATTCTCACAACCCGCCCGCCTCCCCGGGGATGGCTTCTCTGCTAGTTATGGAACTGAGGACCACGAGGTGGGATGCGCCCTCTAGTGGGCGAGAAGGCATGCACATGCGTGGTGCAGTGTGCAAACTTGAAACTTCTAGCAAGTTTGCTTGAAAAGCTGTCCGCGCTGGGGCTCCGTAGATGACGTCACCCACATGGAGGTCACCCACATGTGAGAATATATGCCTGCTGTCCCTGGATAACACCTGTTACGGTAAGTAACTGTGCTTTCTTGCTTGAATTGGGAGCCAGTGTGAGTCAAGGCACGGATGTGGTTGTTTTCTTAGTGAATAGATTCATCTCGGGGCTGTGTTTTGTACTGTTTTAGTTGTTTTATCATTGTTACGGGGCAGGGGAGATATAGGATGTTGCAATAGTCAAGGAGACCTAGGACTAGGGACTGGACCATGAGCTGGAATTGTTTTCTGTCGAAGAATTTTCTGCCTTAGGTTTCTCATGACCGCAAATGATTTCTGTATTGTTTTGTTGATTTGTTGTTGCATGGGCCTAATTCTGCTGGTGGTGGTCAGCATTTAAAAAAATATTGATATTGACTGGATAATTTCATGTAAAGTTATATGAAGGGAGTGTTTAGAGTTCCCTTAATACTCTTTTCATTATATGTTCTATTCTCACAACGTCCAGTTAAATCCTTAATTTCCAGCTATTCATTGTAAATAAGTGAAAGAGATAATGTACTATATGAAAATGGAAAAATCTTGAAATCCTTGAAGCTAGATGCTGATCAACTGGATGACAGACTGACAGACTGAAGGAGTGGTTGGTGAGTGACTAGAGAAAAGGATTCTGAATTATTGCTGAGATGGAAGTTAAACTTTATTGGAAAAGGGATGTCTGCTCGTTGACTGGCTAGCTGCAAGGTTCAGGGTTGGAATAATATTGGGTGAAAAAGAGAATGCATTCTCAGTGGAGAGAGAGGGACAGGCTGAGAACAGCTAGCTTTTGAGTTCAAGATGGAGAATTATGCCTCTTTAGGGGGGAGCGATGCAGTGATTAGACTAGGAGCTGAGAAAATGATCACTAGGGTCAGAGCATGTCCTTGAGAGCATGACGCATGAACCTGGCAGGTTTCTTAATGACTGGGGAAAATAAGTCACATGCAGGGGGTGACCTATGAAAACAGAGGAGGAAATTGAGGCTAGCATGCATACCTGGTATTGTATAACTATATGCATAGAGGGGCAAAATCAAAAAAAGCGTCTAAGTCCCCTTTTGGCTTAAGTCCCTAAACGTTCAACCCAGAAGCAGGGAAATTGTCCATAACCAAAACAAACATCCATGTTTTGATTATGGCCTTCCTCTGCCTAAACGTCCAATCACCACTACATCTAAAAGTACCCCCACAGCACGTCTACACTTTTTAGCCATAATGAAACAAAAACACGCCTAGGCCACAAACGTCCAACAGAAGGGTTTTTAGGCGAAGGAGGAGCCAGTCCTTCGCCTAAAAGCTGGATTCTGTAACCGGTGTCTGTCAAAAACAACACCGGTTACAGAATCCCCCCTCCCACAACGATTCAGGCAGGAGGGTGCCAAAGCCCTCCTACCATGTTAAACCGCGATCCTCCCCCCCCTCCCCCGGACAACATCGGGGCAAGAGGGAGCTGAAGCCCTCTTGCCCCAGCCAACCGCAGCACTCCCGACATATCGGGGCAAAAGGGAGCCCAAGCCCTCTTGAACCCCCGACTCACCGACTCCATGGGGGCAAGAGGGAGCCCAAGCCCTCTTGCCCCCCCGACTCACTGACTCCATTGGGGCAAGAGGGAGCCCAAGCCCTCTTGCCCCGCCGACTCCATCGGGGCAAGAGGGAGCCCAAGCCCTCTTGCCCCACCGATCGTGCCCCCCTCCAACTCGTTCGGGCCAGGAGGGAGCCCAAGCCCTCCTGGTCCAGCCGATCCTCTACCCCCACCCCCCACTACATTACGGGCAGGAGGGATCCCAGGCCCTCCTGCCCTCGACGAACCCCCCTTCCCCCAACGTCCTCCCCCTCCCCAGAACCCCCGATCGGCACCCCTCCCAGCCAACCCGCGACCCCCCCGGCCGACCCCACGACCCCCCCAACCCTCACCCCCCTTCCCGTACCTGTAGGTAAGTTGGCCGGACAGATGGGTGCCAAACCCGTCCATCCGGCAGGCAGTCCTCCAACGAATGGGGCCGGATTGGCCCAGCCTAATCAAAGCCCCACCTACTGGTGGGGCCTAAGGCGCCTGGGCCAATCAGAATAGGCCCGGTCGCCTTAGGTCCCGCCTGTGGGCGGGGCCTTAGGCACATGGCCCGGACCCGGGTTGGGCCCATGTGCCTAAGGCCCCGCCCACAGGCGGGACCTAAGGCTCCCGGGCCTATTCTGATTGGCCCAGGTGCCTTAGGCCCCACCAGTAGGCAGGGCTTTGGTTAGGTGGGCCAATCCGGCCCCATTCGTCAGAGGACTGCCTGCCGGATGGACGGGTTTGGCACCCGTCTGTCCGGCCAACTTACCTAAAGGTACGGGGAAGGGAGGTGAGGGTTGGGGCGGTCGTGGGGTCGGCTGGGGGGTCGCGGGTCAGCTGGGAGGGGGGCTGATCGGGGGTTCTGGGGGGGTGGACGTTGGGGGGAGGGGGGTTCATCGAGGGCAGGAGGGCCTGGGATCCCTCCTGCCCGTAATGTAATGGGGGGTGGGGGTAGAGGATCGGCTGGACCAGGAGGGCTTGGGCTCCCTCCTGGCCCGAACGAGTCGGGGGGGGGGTCACGATCGGCGGGGCAAGAGGACTTGGGCTCCCTCTTGCCCCGATATGTCGGGGGTGTCGCGGTTGGCTGTGGCAAGAGGGCTTGAGCTCCCTCTTGCCCCGATGTTGTGTGTGTGGGGGGGAGTAATGCATCACGGCAGGAGAGATGCCTCATCTCCCCTACCGCGATGCCATCACTCCTCTACCCGAACTGCCGTGGGTCACGGCAGTTCGGGTAGAAGAGAGATGGCATCGCGGTAGGGGAGATGAGGCTTCTCTCCTGCCGCGATGGTTAGATTGCCGGGCCGCTGAACTGATGGCGCCAACGGCCATCAGCTCAGCGGCCCGTTTTTCGGCATTTAGACCTGGTTTTATTTTGTCTAAGTGAAAAAGGTCTAAGTGCCGACTAAACTGTATTGGTTATACCTGTTGTACGCCTAGGTGTAGGTCGGCCCACCTCCCGCCCACTGCCCGCCCTTTCCCCTCCTCTAAACACACCTCTTTTCTCTCTGTGCATTTAGAGGCAGGGGAAAGGCCTAAGTTGGTTTTAGATACGTCTAAAAACCAGCTTTGGTTATGGGTGCTTGGACGATCAGGCTTTTTGATCGTCCAAGAAGCCACTTAGGACACTTTTTAGACTTTTTTTTTTATTATTATTACCCCCATAATTTTTTGGAATGCCAATGACCCCTTTTGGAAGTTAGGCACCCGGCCTTATAGAATAGTGTGCAGCCAGAAACGTATTCAAATTTTAATGACAGCTAATTAACACCAAAAGCCCTCAGACTCATATACTCACTCAGCAAACACGACCACATTACCAATGCATACCTTGAATCCCACTGGCTACCAATAAAAGCAAGAACACAATTCAAACTCTACTGTCTCATTTTCAAAGTAACCCACGGCACGGCACCCAGTTACCTAAATAACCGTTTTCACCACTACCTCCCACCAAGAAGAAGGAGAACACAGAACCTTTTCACCTACCCACCACTCAACGGTACTCGTCGTAAGAAACTTTACGACAACCTCCTGGGGACACAGGCAGCTAAAATAGACTCTGACATCTCAAAATTACTGACCAAAACAACAGACATAAAAGAGTTCCGCAAAGAAATAAAAACATTACTGTTCAAAAAATATCTCCCATCACTCTAACCACCACCCAATGAGCTCCCAATCAACGACTTCGGAAATACCCACCTATATTATCTTTTTATCTGTGATCTAGAATGTACTGTAATTCTTCTACACTACACCCGATTTAACCGATCGAGTAGACATGTATTACCTCTGTAAAATGCATTATCTTCTGTTATATGTATTATCTTCTGTAATAAGTATTATCTTCTGTGAAATTGTAGTAACATAACTCATTACTGTTCCTTAACTTACTCTTACCCTGAAATGTAATTCTACTGGAATGTCCCAGATATTTTCTATACTGTAATCCGCCTAGAACCGCAAGGCACAGGCGGAATAGAAATCCCTAATGTAATGTAATGTAATGTAATTGATAAGAGCTCGCTGATTAATTTGCATGCACATCTTGACAGGTGCCCACATTTGGGCACCATATTTAAAATCCAGAGTTTATGTTTGAATTATGTGCAGAGTTCACCAGCATAAGGCCTGACACACCCCTCAATGCTATCTCTTGTTCTAGTTAGAGTTTTTTGCTCCCACTCTTTAGCTTTCCATCTCTCTCTTTCAGCTTTAAGAACATAAGAACATAAGAAGTTGCCTCTGCTGAGGCAGACCAGAGGTCCATCTCGCCCAGCGGTCCACTCCCGCAGTGGCCCATCAGGCCCATTGCCTGAGCAGTGGTCCCTGACTATCCCTATGACCTACCTCTACTCCTATCTGTACTCCTCAATTCCTTTATCCTCTAGGAACCTATCCAAACCTTCTTTGATGCCTTGTAACATGCTCCGGCCTATCACAGCCTCCGGAAGTGCGTTCCATGTATCCACCACCCTCTGGGTGAAAAAGAACTTCCTGGCGTTTGTTCTAAACCTGTCCCCTTTTAATTTCTCCGAGTGCCCCCTTGTACTTGTGGTTCCCCATAATCTGAAAAATCTGTCCCTGTCTATCTTTTCTATACCCTTCAGGATCTTGAAGGTTTCTATCATGTCTCCTCTAAGTCTCCGCTTTTCCAGGGAGAACAGCTTTCTGTCCACCAAACTTTCAGCAAGGCCCCCCCCTCATTCCTGGGTATCGCAAAGGATCCCTCTCATACACATACTCCCACTTACACAATTGCCCCACCTCTACGTTTCCCCCTGCTGCTCATTTTAATCTGTTAACTGTATATTATGAATGTTAGCCTCTAACCCGTTCTGAGCTCTTTGAGGAGGACAGACTAGAAAACAAAATAAATAAATAAATGTATGTATTTGCTCTTCACCAAAGTAGCCTTTTGTTTGTTAACACTGATGATGCCACCGCTACTATTACTACAATTATTCATGTTTCAAGTTTATTAAAGATTTGATATACCACCTTATCATTTATTTCAAGGTGGTTATACAATCTAGGCATAGGGACACTGGATTATTGTTGTTCTATTGTCCTTTGATACTCAGCTTCTGGAAGTCAATACGGGGACAGATCAACCTCACACTGGAATCAACAATCCCTTTGACATATGAGGTGATTATATGTGGAATGTTGCTGCATATCAAACCTCCCATGGAACGCTACAAAGGCAGGCTTTTCTTGATTATGACAGGGATAGGTATGCAAATGATAACCCAGAATTGGAAAAAATTGCGATCGCCTCAGCTTTCCGTTTTGGTGGGCCAATTTATGTTTAGGGTACAAATACGAAAAGATGAATGCGGATATGTTGGGGCATAGCAAATTATTTAATTTGGTTTGGGGCCCATTGACATCCTTTAATTCAACATAGTTGTCTTTGTTTAAATTTTTTGTTTATTTTTATACATATCCAGGATGGGGTGGGTGGGGGGGGGGGAGTTATCTTTTTGGTTTATTTCTTGATTAAATTGTTGGATGGGAGGGGAGGGATATTTATCTTCTGCATTGTTATTAATGGAATTTAAGTGCTTATTTTGTTATTAATGTCTGTATAATTCATGGCACTTTGTATTAGCTTTGAAAATTAATAAAGATTTTAAAAAAAAGGGTAAAAATAGGTAATACAAGTAACAAAACTTAACAAAAGATAAGGTACACTACTGGACAGACAGGTACGAATGGAAAGGAGGGAAGAACTACAATAGTAAAAAGAATGTAAGGTACAAAGGGAGAAAAGGAAGGATGGGGATAAAAACAAATAAGTCCAATACAAGTGAATTAATAAAAGAAAAAAAATTTAAAAATCCTTAAAAGGACACTCAAACTTGAAAAGCATCTTTAAAACGAAATGTCTTAAGAAAAGACTTAGGGCTCCTTTTACAAAGGTGCGTTAGGGCCTTAATGCGCGGAATAGCGTGCGCTAAATTGCCACTACCACCTCCTCTTGAGCAGGCGGTAGTTTTTTGGGTAGCGTGCGGTATAGCGCGCGCTAATCCGGTGCCTGCGCTAAAAACGCTAGCGCACCTTTGTAAAAGGAGACTTTAAATTTCTCGAAGTTAGTTATCTCTCTTAATGCATTCGGCGCTGAGTTCCAGAGGGATGGAGCAACTACTGAAAAGACAGTATTTCTTCTAGTGTTAATATGGTTCAGGGATGGGATTGCTAATAGATTTTGATCCGAGGAACGAAGAAGAAGCGATGAAGTATACGTTATCAGGAGTTTATTAATAAATTCTGGCTGGCCAGTATTTCTTGTTTTAAAGATCAGTAAAAGTGTTTTATAAGGGACATGGTGTTGGATGGGAAGCCAATGGGCTTTTTTCAGGAGAGGAGTTGCGTGGTCGAATTTTTTGGCCTTGTAGATAACTTTTACTGCGGTGTTCTGGACTATTTCTAGAGTGCTACCAGACGTATGCAGCGCTAGTGGATAGCGTAGCTGGTTTTAAGAAATGTTTGGAAAAGTTCCTGCAGGACAAGTCTATAGTCTATTATTGAGAAAGACATGGGGGAGGCCACTGCTTGCGCTGGATTGGTAGCATGGAATGTTGCTGCTCTGAGGATTCCGGAATCTTACTGCTCTATGGGGATTCTGCATGGAATGTTGCTACTCTGAGGATTCTGGAATCTTGCTACTGTTTGGGGATTCTGTATGGAATGTTGCTACTCCTTGGGTTTTGGCCAGGTACTAGTGACCTGTATTGGCCACCGTGAGAACGGGCTACTGGGCTTGATGGACCATTGGTCTGACCCAGTAAGGCTATTCTTATGTTCTTATACAGAGTCATGAAGAAGATTGTGAGCTCATTTAAGCAGGGACTATCTAATCAATTAAGACAGACAAACAGGATGTCAGAGTAGGGATAGCAGGGATGGTTAAACTACTGGCTATTGTGATGAGTAGAGGGGCAGTGTAGCATCTCCTCTAGTATCTTTAGAAATGAAATAAAGACCATCGTTACCATAATATGCAAATCATAAGACTGTGTGAATCATGCCAGTAGCTGAGTTTCACAGCACCTGGCTGTTTTATGTATCACTACTGATGGCTTAATTGGAAACGATGAAATAAGTGATGCTTTTCTCTTGCAGATACCACATCATGGTAATTGTGCTGATTTACTTGTTGCCACTGTTGCTGATGCTTGTGGCGTACATCATTATTGGAGTCACGCTGTGGGGAAACAGGGTTCCTGTAGAGGAAAGTAACGTGAGCAACTACCAGCATCAAACAAAAGTCAAAAAAAGGGTGAGAAGCCATAAGACACTCATTTAAACTTTGATGCTGTATGCAGCAGTGGTAGTGGGGGACAACCAAAAGCTGAGTGAGGACTTAAATTCTAACCATGGATTCTTAGGTTTCATGTGCTAGGAGAAACCAAGCCAAGTAGGACATGTAATTTATTTATTTATTCAATTTTCTATACCGTTCTCCTAGGGGAGCTCAGAAGGGTTTACATGGATTTATTCAGGTACTCAAACATTTTTCCCTCTATCCTGGTGGGCTCACAATCTATCTAAAGTACCTGGGGCAATGGGGGGATTAAGTGACTTCCCCAGGGTCACAAAGAGCAGTGTGGGCTTGAACCCACAACCTCAGGGGGCTGAGGCTGTAGCTTTAACCACTGCACCACTCTAGAAATCAAGATGTAGCAAAAGTGAGCCAAGTATAGGACAATCAAGACATTGTGACATCGTTGATGAGGTTTGCTCTTAGGCACTGGTGGGATGAGGCAGTATGATGTCACAATCACTGTTCCCTCTAAGCTATGCGCTCGTGCACGCGCACACAACTTGCCGAACCTGCACACACAAATTAAAATAGCGCGCACAAAAATATACATTTTTATTTAAAATGATTTATTGAAATGAGACTTTATGTTACATAAAGTGTAACTAACATAAAGTGTAACTAAAATTACATTGTGTTTTCGTTAATTCAGAGTAAACTCAAAGATCTGCCCATAACTGAACTCCGGGCCCTCTGGCAATCATTTTTATAGCGCACACAAATTTAGCTTTTCTTTAAAATGCGCACAGATTAATTTTTTTGCGCACACAGCCTATGAAAAATTAGAGGGAACATTGGTCACAATATCAGCTCTGGTTATCAGAGGCTGAAACTTTTCACACTATTTATTCAATTTTCTATACTGTCCTCCCAGGGGAGCTCAGAATGGTTTTATATGAATTTATTAAGATACTCAAGCATTTTCCCCTGTCTGTCTTGGGGGGGCTCACAATCTATCTAATGTACCTGGGGCAACGGGGGAGGGGATTAAGTGACTTGCCCAGGGTCACAAGGAGCAGTGTGGGTTTGAACCTACAACCTCACGGGGCTGAGGCTGTAGCTTTAACCACTGCGCCACACTCTCCCCTCAGGATTCTATATCAACTTTAATCCACCGTTGAAAATAACAAAGTTCATGAGTGTGCAAACTTCATCAGAAGGAACAATCCCTTACATTGAGATGGAATGCTATGAAATATGCACTTAGGTCAACAAATCTAAGTGGGGAAAATATGCAAAATACGGTATTAGAGAGGAGGCAGGAGAAAATCGTCTAACTATACATCCTGCCGATCTGATCGTCCAAGTCGCTAAATCGTCCATCTTTATACCACATTTTTGTCCAATTTTTTGTCCAAGTCAAAAACACCTAGAACAAGCCCTGTTGGACATGGGAGGGGTCTACAAAGTGATGGACTGAACACCCAAACATGCCACCTAAATAGTGGGATACCTTACAAGGCACTGCTGTGAACTTCACAAAAAGGGTGCCATGTCTTCTCCTCACTACAGCTCCCTTATAGGTCATGGTGAGCCCCCCAAACCACTTCCAGAATCCCCTAGACCCATTTACCTACCACCCTAATAACTCTTATGGCGGCAGGAGCCACTTATGTGTCAGTAAAAAAGGGTTTTGGGGGTGTATAGAGGAGTGCACGTTTAAGTATCAATGCAGTGATTACAGGAGCTTATGGGCATGGGTCCTCCTCTCCATGAGTCCCTAACCCACCCCCAAGACGGCTTAAGCCACCTCTGTGCTAGACAACTAGGCTTTCCTATGCCAGGCTGCCAGGTGATGATGGCATGAAGGCTGAATTTTAAAGGTGTACGATTTTTATGGGGTTGGGAGGGGTCAGTGATCACTGGGGTAGTGTGTAGGGGTCTGTATTATGTGTTTGCAGTGCTTATCTGGTGACTTTAGGTGGGATTTTGTGACTTAGACCATGTTTTAAATGGTCTAAGTCACAACGTCCAAGTTCCGTCGATCCTGGGTTTTATAACTTTCGGTTATACGTGCTGTATGACTAACTTTAAGCCGGCCCATGTCCTGTCCAACTCCCACCCTCGACACTCCTGAAACGCCCTGTTTTGTGATGGTCATTCAGCAGCACTATGGAAGCCTAGGTCGTTTAGAAATACGTCCAAAACCCGTTTCTATTATCGGCACTTGGACGTATTTTGACAATGTTCATCTACGTGCCGACTTAGGCCGGTTTTTGGATGTTTTTCTCTTTCGATTATGAGGCTTTTAGTGTTCTGGAAATATACACAGGTTAAGGCTAACTGGGATCCAAGTATTAGCACTCCTGTCTAGCAATCATGGATGTTCACAGAAATTCTGTTTATTGGCAACCATAAAATGATTGGCTCATTACTCAATTATCGCATATACTTGAATATAAACTGAGGTAACCTTTTTCCCTCAAAAAGGAGGAATAAAGGTTGAATCGAATATAAATGGGGGGGGGGTTAATATTCAAGTGCCATGCCCTGCCAGCTCCATCACTCCCTTGCCCGCTTTGCCAACCTCTGCACCCAGCCCACCGCCCTCCCCTGCCAAGCTCTGCACCCTATCCCACATCTCTCCCTGCTCTGGCAGGCTCTGTACTCAGCCCCCTCTGTCAACTCTCTCCCCTTCCCTGCTAGGCTCTGCACCCTGTCCCCACTCCCTCCCTGCCTTGTCAGGCTCTGCACCCAGCCCCCTCCCTCCCTGACCTTCCAGGCTCTGCATCCTATCTCCCCTCCCTACCAATGCCTTGCAGGCCTCCACCGAGCTTGCCATAAGGCCTGTTGGTCCAGCGGTGGGCCGGAACTAGGCTTACCAGATTTTCCATTCAGAAAATCCGGACCCCTTAGACCCACCCCAGTTCCACCCATCCCTGCCCCATCATGCCCCAGTCCCGTCCCCAGTCCTGCCTTAGCCCCACCCCACCCCACGCTCTGGTCAGGCAGGCCATCCGCATATGCGTGTGACATCATCGCATTGCCCTCCTGCCCGACGATGATTTGGAGGGAGGCTTTCAAAACCCAAAGTGCCACGTTTTGAAAAGATGTCCGAGGTAATCTGGACGCTTGGTCACCCTAGCTGAGACAGGAGAGATCCCTCCTGGCTCCTGTCCCAGCCGACTCTAACAATTCTCACCTCCTACAAAAGGACTTGGGGTAATAGTGGACAAGACAATGATTATATGATGTTTTTGATGTAATTCTATGTGCTTCTTCAATTTCTATAGGTGTTTTTAATTTGAGTGGAATAATTTTTGGTATAATTTCTTCTAGAAAAGAAATCATGTTTTTCCCCTCAGAACCTTCTTTTAATCCTATTATTCTTAAATTCTGTTTTCTGGAACGATTTTCAAGATCAGTCAGCTTCTTTTTCATTTCTTGTAATATTTTATGATCCTCTTTATTTTCTTGTTGTATATGCTCTATCTTTTCTACTCTGTTTTCCATTTTGTCAATTCTGTTGGTTATTATATATAATTTGCTGTTCATATTATTCATTTCTTTCCTCATCTCCATCAGAGATAAGTTGATGTTTTCCAATTTTTCCATAACTTCTATAACATCTAATGCATCCATAGGCAGTGAACTTCCACTAGATGTCTGTGGGTCTTCCTTTAGTCTTTTATTCTTTCCCAAGGATTTTGCTGGAATTTCTGGAATCTTTTGTTTGTTGGAAGTCATTTTAATATATATTTTCCAAATAGGGTAAAAATTATTTCTTTGAAGTTCTGTATTTGATGCTCAGAGGAGGGAGCTCAGTTATTAACCAGCCATCTACTCAGCCTCCAAGTTCTGGAATCCTTGTCCTTTAGATTTAACAAGATCAGGGTCTTCCAGATCAGTTACTTGGGAATAAGTACAGTACACTGAAAAAGGTTTAAGTCCCTTTTCTCATAATAGATACTGAGAGTTATTATTACTAATCATTTCTATAATAATAATAATTCATTTTTTAAAATTCTTTATTCATTTTCAAATTTACAATAAGTGTAACAATATATCCAAACAAATTAACAATAAATATAACACTTAATAATTATCAATGGTACAAATAATATGCTCTTATCTCCCACCCTTTCTACCCTTTCTTATCAATACCTTATACAATATGTAACAATAAATTTACCCTCCCTTCCCCCCTCACAATCAAATTTGTAAATTTAAGGGAAAAAAAATAAAATAAAATGTCATCTAATCGGTACAATACTTTGTAAATGGCTCCCACACATCCTGAAAAAACCGCGCTGTATTGCAATAAATCTTTCCATTTTATAAATATGACATAAGAAATTCCACCAGAAATTATAATTTAATCTACTCCAATTTTTCCAATTATACTTAATTTGTTGAATGGCAACCCCAGTCATTATAAGTAATAATTTGTTATTATTTGTAGAAATCTGACTTTTTGCTCTTATTGCCATACCAAATAGCACAGTATCATATGATAATGCCACTGGGTTATCTAATAAACAATTAATTTGGTCCCAAATTGATTTCTAGAAATTCATAATAAATGGACAATAGAATAATAAATGATCTAAAGTCTTATATATCGCCAGACCATGCCAGTTCTAGGCGGTTTACAACAAGAGAAACTGAAACAATCAGCGAATTGTACAGAATCATAATAGAATAAATGACAAATCAAATGAACAGTAAAAACAGTAAAAAAAACCTTAGGTTACAAATCTATCAAATAGTTGCATTTTTTAATAATTTTCTAACAGAGTAGTAAGATGAAATACATAGAATATAGTACTTCTAGACATTCGCAGCACGGTACACCAAAATATAGGATGTGGTAACAGTGGTTAATGTAACTGGTTTTAAAAAAGTTTGAACAAATTCATGGAGGAAAAGTCTGTAGTATGCTATTGAGACAACTCTGTAACAGTAGCATGGATGGTGTTACTATTTGGGTTTTTGCCAGGTACTTGTGACCTGGCCTGGCCTCTGTTGGAAAGAGGATACTGGGCTAGATGGACCATTGATCTGACCCAGTATGGCTATTCTTATGTCTTATGTTTCATTATTAAAATCATGTTTTACATTAAAAGAATGCAAAGGACCATATAACTATAAACGGCGCAGTAAATTAGGTGGTGGTAGGTGCCCTACTGCTGCCAACTTATTTTAATTGGTTTTAATTGGTGCGGTAATTGACCAGATCATTTAAAACTGAAATATAAATAATGCACATAAAGCATTTTTTAATGGAAAGAAAAGTCTAGTACAAGAGGTCACATTGGTGAGGCTGATAGAAGATAGGCTTAACAGTAACATAAAGAAATATTTCTTTATAGACAGGCTATGGAAGAGCCTCTCAGGGCTGTTGAGAGACAAAGCTAGGCCCGGAGCAAGCAATGTTGATGGTCCGGCCCTGCCCCTGCCACTCTCTGATGCAGCAGAGGGGTGGGGGTTCCTGGTCAGCTGTAGGCAGCATGTGAGAGTCACTGCCACCGCTGCCAGCGACCCGTTCAGAGAGAGGCTTTTTAAGGAGAGGGAGATGCAGGACCATGGAGCCCAGAATGGCTTTTCTATGGCTGGCGCTGGGATCCCCTCAGAAAACAGGCCTGGGGGAATCTTGCCCCCGCCTCTAGAACTGGAGGCAAAACAGCAGGCTCTGAGAATCCTTGGCTGTGGAGAAGTGAATGTGAATCCAACATTTGTAATATTACAACAAAAGAGGAAAATTGGACAGAAGAGCTGGAGCATCCTGTCTTGCTGTATAGTATTTAAAGAAATATATATATTTTTTGTTTTGCAGATTGTGAAAACGATGATCATGGTTGTAGTAGCCTTTGCCATCTCTTGGTTACCTTTCCACCTGTATTTCATCTTGGGACAGTTTAAGGCAGATATCTATAAGCAAAAATATATCCAGCAAGTGTATCTTGCAATCTTTCTGCTCGCCATGAGCTCTGCAATGTTTAATCCAATTATTTACTGCTGCCTCAACGAAACGTAAGTAGCCCAAGGAAGAAAAATGAACAGATAGAGTATAATGTGTTTTGAATAACAATGTGATGTTAATATAGCCTTTTTTGGTATTCTAATCTCTAAACAGTACAATAAGAAGTAATACAAACATTTGAAAACATTAATTTCACACCAATCTGAAAGCACGAGTAAACTATTGCAAGTGTGAACTGCTATCCTTTTGGTCATGTCTTAAGAGAAATATGCCAAGCACTTGGAATAATGATTCTAGAAACTCATCTATCAGTCAAGATATTATGAAGTGGTTGAAACGGTAATTTGTTTACCTTTTCTTTGTTTCCTCCCAGTGACTGGTTTCTTCTTCTAAATCACATGTGACAAACACAAGGCCCGCGGGTTGAATCCGGCCCGCCTGGCTGTTTTATGCAACCCGCGGTTCAGGGCCAGTGTCAGGGGGAAGTAAACAGGGCTTCAAGATGTCGTCTTGGTTTCTGTTTTGGTCGGCCCCAGCGATGCACCCCATTGCCGGCCAGTAATTTACACCGCCAGTATGATTGGCAGCGCACCAGACATGAATTTAACTGCCAGCCCCAGCGACGCACCCCAGTGCAAGCCATGCAGTAATTTAACTGTGCTGGTCAGTAATTTACACCGCCGTGTGGTTGTTAACACGTGCGTGCCGGCACCAGAAATGAATTTAACTGTGCCGGCCCCAGCCAGATTGAGTTGCCATTTTCCCTTCCTTGGCCTCAACTATGTGCCAATACCTGGCTTTCATGTACTCTTCTTAAGGGGCAACAGAGTCTATGGTTTCCAATTCAACGGAAGCTTTACATTAGTTATTATCCCTCCTCTCTTTCAAACAGAGCCTTATCCATTGCCAATGGACCAGCATTAGTATGGAGTAGTGCTGCCCGATTCAGGCAAAAATTTTTTAATTTGATTTGGTCCATTGGATTGTTTTTTTTGATTCAATTCACTTTTCCTGTCCCAATCCGACGTTTTTTTTCAAACATCCTGGCAGGTTTATTTTGTAGCCTCTTTACCCACTCTACTCCCCTTTGTCCTTCCAAACCCTTGCCGGCCTGTGGTGTAAACAAAAAAAAAAAAGACTTTTCCTCTCTCTGTTAGGTCCTAGCTCACTCTCACTATCTAATACCAGCTCTAGCAGGATACACATTTCAAATCTGACATTTTAGTCACAATTTAGAAAATAAAAATATATTTTTTACCTATCTTTTGTTGTCCGGTCATTTTATTATTCAAATCATGTTGGTCCCATTTGTCTTCTGTTAACTTGCTCACCAGGGTCTCTTGCCCATTTGACGTTTTCTTCTTTCTCCGTGCTCACCATCCATCTTCCATCTCTGTACCTTCCCTTCCACTGCCATATCCAATATTTCTGTTTCTTTCCTACTGTCTACCATCTCTCTCTCTCACTCTTTCCCTGCCTTGTGCCCTGGATCAAATCTATTTCCCTCCATGCAGCATCTCTCTCTTCCTCCCCTCCATTATCATGTGCAACATTTATTTCTCTCTCCCTGCCCTCCATCCTATGTCCAACATTTCTCTGTCTCTCTTCTTCATGCATTTCTCCCTCCCCTCCATCATATGCAGGATTTCTCCCTCTCACCCCTTTCTTGCATCTCTCCCTTCCTCTCCTCCACCCCATGTCCAACAATTCTTTTTTTTCCCATGTGCAACAGCTTTCAATCTCTCCTATCCCCCTGAGCAGTAGCTTTCCATCTCTCCCTCCCTCCCATCCCCCTGTGCAGCAGCAGTTTTCCCTCCCTCCTATCCCCCTGTGCAACACTTCCCGACTGATCCCCCCCTCCACCATGAGATCTAATATAGAGGCGTCTCAAAGCAGCATCAGCGGTGGCTGACGGGAAGAGGCAGCACTGCTTCTGGCCTGCCCCACAAGGGCTTCCCTCTGCCACATCATTAGTGACATCTTCAGTGATGTGGCAGAGGGAAGGCTCCGGCGAGCTAGGCCAGGAGCAGCCTGTTCAGAGCGCTGCCTTTGTTTTGCTGGCCACCGCCTGCGCTACTGCTGCTTTAGGAGACCTGGAGGTGTCAGGATTCACTGAATTGGTGAGTCTGATTTTTTTTTTTTTTAGAAAGCAAATCAATTTGAATCGATGTGAATTGGTAAATCAGACAGCACTAATATGGAGGGGCAGTTTTGAAAGGACATCCGAATCTGAATGGGGGTTTCCAAGACAGAATGTCCCAAACAGACATCCATCTCACAATTCAAACAGGATATATTGGTTGTCTGTTCGAAAATACATGAGATGAACGTCCTTGCACTGGAAATGTCCAGCATACAGGTGTGTGTAGGGGGGGAAGGGCAATGGACATGGATCTTTGTAGAGCAGCATTCTTAGAAAATGACCATGCAGCTGTCCATGCAGATTAGTGCAGCAGACAGTAAACCCAGGATCAAATCTCACTTTAACTCTTCTTTTTTTTTTTTTTTTTTTTCAATTGTGAGCCCTCCAGGAACAGAAAAATACCTACTGTACTTGAATCCATACCACTTCAGTAGCTTTCAGGCTTGTAGGTGTCATATATTTAGGCACAGTATGGAGGGCTCACAACTTTTTTTTTAAAGAGTTACAGTGGGATTTTAACTTGGATCCCTTGTTTTACAGTCTTCTGCACTAACAACTAGGCCAGTGATTCCCAACCCTGTCCTGGAGGAACACCAGGCCAATCGGGTTTTCAGGCTAGCCCTAATGAATATGCATGAGAGAGATTTGCATATGATGGAAGTGATAGGCATGCAAATTTGCTTCATGCATATTCATTAGGGCTAGCCTGAAAACCCAATTGGCCTGGTGTTCCTCCAGGACAGGGTTGGGAACCACTGAACTAGGCTACCCCTCACCACTACAAAAACCCTCAGTTGCAATAAAATAAAAATCCTAGTGATGGAAGCACAGAAGTTGATAGCTCTTACTATTGCAACTGAAAGATCCCATACTGCCCTTGTTTTAGAGATATCTTACTTGGGATTGTGAAGTTAGGTCAGTTTTCAAAACCATAGAGCAGTGGTTCCCAAACCCTATCCTGGGGGATCCCCAGCCAGTCGGGTTTTCAAGATATCCCTAATGAATATGCATGAGAGAGATTTGCATACCTGTCGCTTCCATTATATGCAAATCTCTCTCATGCATATTCATTAGGGATATCTTGAAAACCCGACTGGCTGGGGGTCCCCCAGGACAGGGCTTGGGAACCACTGCCATAGAGTCTTCTTCTGCAAGGGTATCAAGTGCTAGGCAAACCTCCAGTCTTGCACCTCCCCTCAATTAATATTCAGGCCCCTTAGCCATCCATGACACTCATAACCACCCCAACACCATCCCTTCCAGAATAATCTGGGCCAATGGGCTGCTTGAAAACTGACCACTCTCTCTGCTGGCAGAAGTAGGGCGACCAGATGTCCAGATTTACTCGGACATCTCATTTTAGAAGACTGTGCGAGTGTCCAGACAGATTTTGGAAAACCTGGCAATTTGTCCAGGTTTTGTAAGCCCTGGCTCTGCGAGAGCTCGAGGCTGCATCTGGAGGGTCTCTAAGCATGTGCGGGTGTGACGCAATGACATCACATGCATGCATGCGAGTGACATCATTACATCTGTGCATGCTTGTAGATCCTCCAGATGTGTCCCCGAGCTCAGGGAAAGAGGATTGTGGGGCGGAACAGGGCGGGACTGGGGTATATGCCCTTTTTTTTTTCTTTTATAAATATGGTAACCCTAGGCAGAAACACCTTCTTTTTGTTGAGTTTATGTGGTCATTGGGACCTACTGTTTAACTGTGGTCTGCCCCCCCCCCATCTTCGTTCTAAGAACAATAAGCAATTGCCTAGTCCAGTGGTCTCAAACCCTTTGCAGGGCCACATTTTGGATTTGTAGGTACTTGGAGGGCCTCAGAAAAAATAGTTAATGTCTTATTAAAGAAATGACATTTTTGCAAGAGATAAAACTCTTTATAGTTTATAAATCTTATCTTTTGGCTAAGTCTTAATAATAATATTGTAATTTATAGCTAAAGAGACATATGATCAAGAAACTGTTTTATTTTACTTTTGTGATTATGGTAAACATACCGAGAGCCTCAAAATAGTACTTGGCGGGCCGTGAGTTTGAGACCACTGGCCTAGTCCTACCTAATCGTTAGGTTGGCTCTGTTTTCTGTTAGGATGCTTGTTTCTTTTACTACTCATTATGTAGACACCAATCCACAGGAAACTGATACAAAATTTCCAACTTATTTATCATGAGCTACTCAATGGACAAAAGATTGAAGTAATTTTAATGGCCAGGTCCCTTGTGGTGCAAATGGATCTAGATGGCCCCGTCCTTCTTCCAAGTAATTCTTAAGTTATTTTTTTTTTTTTTCAGGTTTCGTTCTGGCTTCAAAGTAGCTTTTCAATGGTGTCCTTGCGTTAACGCAACTGAAGAAGACAAACTCAAGCTTTCCTACCCAACAATGACATTGCCGAAGGTCCATAGCAATTCAAAGAACAACTTAGCCTCCAGTGAGGGAAAACACATCAACTGCACAGAGAAGTTATCATTGACTCTTACATCTTCCTTACCCTAACTTATACAGTATATTCACTCAAACTGTGGGGATTAGTGTCATATGCTGTGTGTGATACCATACACCAAAGAAACAGTCATTTAAAAAAACATCAGATACAATGAATAAGCAAGAGATAGATTTGCATTGACCTGATTTCCAATTCATGCAATATTTGCTGTAATTTGAATATTTTGAAACCCAGGACATATTTGGAAAAGTCTTTCCATAAGAATAGATAACAGCTTTCTTATACTGAGGAGGCATGTTTATAATATACTGACTAGTGTTATAATTGAATATATATTTACCCAGGGCAAGATAACCAAACAGGACCTCTCTATACTAGGTGTTCTCAACCTAGTTCCAGGGACACATCCAGCAAGTCGGGGTTTCATGATATCCACAATAAATATGCATGAAATAGATTTGCAAGCAAATTTATTATGCATATCCATTGTGAATATACTGAAAACCAGACTCCATTTAAAAAGAACACTGAAGAGAATTTGAAATTGAATGGTATTCTGTACCTTGTTAATTCTACAATTAAAATTTTTGGGGTTTGTTTGGGTCAAAATTTGCCAATGAGTGCTGAGATTGATTCTATGGTCCGAAAAAGTTTTTTCATGCTTAGAAATTGAGAACATTTAGATGTTACTTTTAGATCATTGGTGTAATCTTTTGTTTTGCGTATTTTGGACTACTGCAAAATAATTTATTTTGCAGGCCAGCAAAAATAGCTTTGTAGATTACACATTATTCATAATACTGCTGTCCAATTAGTTTTTAATCTGAAGACAGATCATGTGACACCTTACTATCATAAATTACACTGGCTCCCAGTCGAGGCAAGAGTGAGTTTCAAATTTGGATGTATATGCTATAAGGTGTCATACCTAATTATCTTGTGGATCATTTTATATTTGCTAATTCAAGGCGTTTGCTGCGTACTTCTGCTTTATTTGCTTTTCCATCTGCAAAAGGCTGTTTATACAAAAGATATTTCCAATGACTACTGTCGTTTCAGGCTGCTATTGGGATAAAGACATTTCATTGTTTGATAATTAGCTCTGTTTCTTATCAACATTTCAGGAAACAGTTAAAAACTTACTTATTTGTAAAATTTTGCCAGCTTGATGTTTTATATTTCACTGTGATCGTCCAGTCTTCTTTTACCTTGTTAAACCGCACAGAATTGCAAGGTTTTGTGGTATACAAAATTTTTTAATGTTATGCTATTTCTTTTGTAAGTGCGGGTACCTGAATATTAGGCACCCCAGTACCAGGTTATACTAGTTTTCTGTAACAGAACCTAGAATCCTCATAGGCTCCTACCACATGGCATCAGGATGCCTACAGTAAATTGAAAAGCCTAGTTCTAGCGTTGTCCTCTAAATGAATAACATATGGCACCCCAAATAAGTAAAGAGCCATTAACTAGCAATAAGTGAGCGCTCACAACCAATTACTGCAGTCAGTAGTATTTGCATGCACATCTTACTATGCTTTATTCTATAAAGACCCGCATGCAAATCTTTTAGCGTGCAACTCAAAAGGGGGCATGGCCATGGGACGATCAGGGTGGGGATAGCAGATGTCCAAGAAAACCCAGATATGTCCTCTTTACAGAGGACTGTCCGGGTGTCTGGACGGACTTTCCAAAACCCAGCAGTTTGTCCGGGTTTTGGAAAGCCCCGAACTTTGGCCGCGTCTGGAGGGCCTCCAAGGATGTACGGATGATGTCACCTGCATCCATGCATGCTCGGAGGTCCTCCAGACACAGCCCGGAGGTCGGGGAAAAAGAGATGAGGCTCTGTGGGGGGCAAGGCTGGGGGTGGAATAAAGTAGGCTGGGGAAGAAGGGGGCGGAACCATGTGTCCGTGTTTTTACGTTGTTAAATATGGTAACCATAGGTCAGGGCCATTCATTAAAGACTTATTATACTGTACAATTCAGGGGATCCATCTCTAACTTACGTGATAGGATTTATAGCAGTTGGTGTAAATCCTCATGCCCAAAGTTTGGTGAAGAAATCTGCTCTAAGCTCTATTCGATAAATGGCATGCAACTGTTTTATAGAATAGTGCTCCACATGGATTTTATTCAGCACCCAAATTTGGGCACTATTTACCGAATCCAGTCCAAAGTGTCTGCTTGGACTTCTGTTCTAAGCAGGAGTAAATATATTCAGGGAAGAAGCCTCAGGTGGTGAATGAAACCTGCAGACTTGTAAGTATACTTCTCCCTCCGTATTTGCGGGGCTTAGGGGCAAAGCCGGCCCGCAAATATAAAAAAAACACGAATAATATTTGGGCCGGTTCTGCCCCTAACCCCCGCTTCCCTCAGTTATTTTAAGCCCTGAAAGCCCCCCCCTTAAGCCTTACCTGGTGGTCTAGCAGGTTTTCGGGGCAGGAGCGATCTTCCCATGCTCCTGCCCCGTGCAGATTGCTCACAGGAAATGGCTGCCTTGAGATCCCGTAGTCTCTCGAGCCATTTCCTGTGAGTGATCTGCACGGGGCAAGAGCGTGGGAAGATCACTCCGGCCCCGAAAACCCGCTAGACCACCAGGTAAGGCTTAAGGGGAGGCTTACAGGGCTTAAAATAGCCTGAAAAATGAAAATGCATTTTTTGTTTTAAAACCGCGAATCCGTAGATATGGAATTCGCGAATACGGAGGGGGAAGTGTAGGCATATGAAGAACTCTTAGTAGACAGGGTTGGAGGCGATGCAGAGCTCAATAATGGAACATTCAGGAGGGTCCTCACACTGCCCACTCTAGGTATTATTATAGCCTTCAATCCATAACCTTATAGCCTTCAATCCATAACCTTACTCCCCACTGCTCACCACCCTAGCCAGCAGATTAACCATTCCCCCAAAACTGTATCCCTTACCCTGGAATCCTGATTGTCTGTCTTGTCTGTTTAGATTGTAATCTCTTTCGAGCAGGGACTGTCTCCTTCATGACTCTGTACAGCGCTCTGTACCACTGGCAGCGCTCTAGAAATAGTAGTAGTAGGTATCAGGCCCATCAGAACAATTCTTGCCTTTTACAAAATAGCAGGGGCAGGGCCGGCTCAAGGGACTGTGGTGACCTGAGAAAACTTTTGCGTTGGCGCCCTCATCCCTGGAATCTGGTATCTCTCTCCTTTTTCCACCCCTCCCTCCCCCTCCCACTTGTGATCTGGTACATCATCGATCTCTTGAGTCTCCTCCTCCTGCTGGACCATGTGAGGCACTGGTTGAGCACACTGATGATAAAGGGTGCCAGAATCCTATTTCAATTGATTTATAAGAATAATTCTCCACCAATAAAATATATTACTCTGAAATAGAGAAACATATTTTATAAAGAGATTTTAATCTGGGGAAAGCCCTGCCTGTTTCAAAGCTTAGCTCTGTAAAATATTAAAGACCAGAAACTTAGAACATTTAAAATCAAACTAGAATTTTATTCCTTACAGAGCAGATTTAATTATAAAATCAGGCAGGTAGAGCAATTGCAAAGTAGGATCATTGAACAAGGGAAAATGTGTCACAAGATAAAATATTGCTAAAGCAGAATGATTAATTTAGCTGGGTTCAAAAGTTACTCACAATGATACAGGCCTTGCCGGTTGGAAAGACCTTTAGTTGCAGAGGAGACCACATGGCAGAACTGGGCACATGCTACAATCCCAGTCCAGCATATATCCCTCCAGAGGTCTGCAGGAAGACTGGGCTGGGATTTTGGTGCCCTTTATCACTGGAGCTTCACCAGAGCCTCACCTGGTCCATAGGTTGAACTGGCTCTGAGTGTAGACAAATATCCCTCCTTTAGAACAGCATATATTCACAACTCCTCCCTGGGTCTTTGGCTGCTAACCTGAGGCTAAGGTGACTTGATCCCATAGTAAACTGAGGGTCTACTAAATAACCACTAAAAAAACGCTTTTGTAACACACATCAAAAAATTTAATATTTCCACAAGTCTCTTTTAAAACACTAGTATACCTCTACTAGTGTGCAAACTTAAAAAAAAAAGACATTCTACCTTGGCAAACCCAGTCAGGCATGTGCTGCTTGGGTAGTTCCTTAAAGCTGCAGTTCAGTAACTCACACTATCACCACACAAGGTCCAATCACAGTGCATCATAATGTATACCAGAAAAAGCATTCAGTCAGTCCATATCCAACAGAGGAGCAGACATTTCCTTTTGCTGCCGAAACAACACGCAGGATACTGTATTTAGGGACACAACAATAATTCACAGAAGCCATGAGAAATGCCAGCAATAACAGATTTTTTTTGGGACCCGTTCTTTTCACTAAGACAAACTGCCACGCCCATAAGAATGGCATAAAATTAAGTCATAAAACGGAGCAGTGTGAACATACTCTGCAATAAAAACATGACATTTGAGGAGCACATACAGAGAAACACCTCAATTCCACTTTACATGTTCTGCTTCCTGGAAGTGATTTGTGAATGGCTTTGTAGTCTCTTCTGACAATAAATACCACACAAAAATAATTAGAAAGCCAGCAGAGACCATTACCCGATGGTGTTTAATTTTTTTTTTCTTCACAAACTGATAAATAACTTAATCTGACAACTGTATAAATAATAAACAGATTCCACTGACCTACAAATGGGGAATGTGCCAGCCGGGGAAGGGATGAACCATGCAGACAAGGGTCCAGATAGAGGAAATATTATCAACAGCACACACTCTACTTTGTATTCCTATGTTATATGGAGTTACTTGTGGTTTTCCATAAAACAGTGTGCTTAGGATTTCTACCAGTTCAGGGTTTGGAGTCACTGCTTTATAAGAAAGTGCTAAGAAGGCAGAGTGAAGGAAGTTGCCAGTGCCTAGCTCTGTTCAGCTTCCCGAAGTCTACATGCTACAGCAGTGATCAGAGCTGCTCCCTTTCCACTACCATCTTCCGACAGCAGGAACGTCACATCACATTTTGGGGCAAGATCCTTCACGGTCTGGTGCATGATTTTTGAGAAACTGTGAGGAAAAAAAGAGAAAAGTGCATGTTTAAGAGTTCTAGGAATCTTCCAGAAGGGTTTGTCACTTATCATTCCAGCTGCCAATCAGTCCTCAATTATTTTATATTATTGGTTCTTAAATTTTGATGGCTAACTGCCTTGGACCTGATGAGTTCAAAGAAAATTGGACTACAAATGCCATTTTAAATTCAATTAAATAAATATCCTTAATCAAAATTTGCATCATTTTGACGTAGGGACACTGGATCATTTATTATTCTATTGTACTTTGATACTCAACTTTTGGAGATCTATATGGGGCCAAATCAACTTGATATTGGAATCCTCAATTTCATTGACCTATGAGATGATAATATGTGGGACATCATTAAAGACTAAGGGGCTCATAATAATAATTAAAAAAAAATCTAAAAAGTGGCCTAAATCAAAAAGCCTGATCTTTCAAGTACCCATAACCAAAGCTAGTTTTAGACGTATCTAAAACCAGCTTAGGCCTTTCCCCTGCCTCTAAACGCATAGAGCAAAAAGAGGTGTTTTAGAAGAGGGGAAAGGGCAGGAGGTGGACGGGAGGTGGGTCAACCTAGACATAGACGTACAGCAGGTATAACCAAAACTTTAGGCAGGTTACCTAGTCGGCACTTATATGTTTTGACTAAGACCAAATCAAAACAGGTATAAGTGCCAAAAAAGGGCCCGCTGAGCTGATGGCGGCTGGTGCGATCAGCTCAGCGGCCCGGCAACCTACCCACCCCCCACCCCAATCATTGCAGCAGGAGAGATGGCTCAACTCCCCTGCTACGACGGCGATCACCCCTCTACCCGAACTGCTGCGACCCACGGCAGGAGAGATGCCCAATCTCTCTTGCTGAGGTTTGTGGCAGTTCGGGTAGAGGAGTGATTGCCATTGCGACAGAAGAGATAGCCAATCTCTCCTGCCGCAATCCATCACCTCCCCTCCGACAAGAATGGGCAGGAGGGAGCCCAAGCCCTCCTGTCCCAGCGACCACCCCACCCCACCGATCCAATCTGGGCAGGAGGGAGCCCAACTCCTCCTGTCCATGCGACCCCCCTACCCCCACCTCCACTAAGATATGGGCAGGAGGGATCCCAGGCCCTCCTGTCCCGACGCAGCCCCTCCATGGCTGCCCCCCCAAAAAGCCCGCCGAAACCTCCCCACCCGCGAGACCCCCCTGCCGACCCCGCGACACCCCCTTTACCTTAAAGAAAAGTTGGCCAGATGGACGGGTTCCAAGCCCGTCCGTCCGTCCCGCCATTCATCGAATGGCAGGCCTTAGGGACTGATTGGCCCAGGCGCCTCAAACACCACCCACAGGAGGGGCCTGAGGCGCCTGGACTAACCGGAATTGGCCTAGTAGCCTTAGGCCCCTCCTGTAGGCAGGGCCTTAGGCACATTGGCCCAACTCAACCTGCCCTTGAGACCACCCAAAACCCACCCATAACATGACTCCACCACGACCATCTCATGCTCTGGACGCACAGAAGTGGGACACCTCGCTAGATGTACAGAAAGAGTTTCAATTATTGGCACTTGGACATCCTAGTGATTAGGACGTCCAAGTGCCGATTTAGAATGCTTTTTGGACGTCTATGTTTTTTGATTTATGAGCCTGATACTTTCAAACTTTGCCTTTAAATGGAAAGACGAAGAAAGAGAAATACTTACTGCGGATGCAGTTTGTACAGAGTACCATCCACGCCAACGGTGATATCCAGATGGTCTAATCCTCTGTTTTCCCTAATCTTATCCACAACAGCAGCCATTCCAGCACCGCAGAGCTGAGCTGCTCTTTTGGACACTGCACCACACACCTGCTTTACAATGATACTGTCGTCACAGGTGCCGTCCAGCCCCAGCTGCTGAAGAATCACTCGTACCTGAAGCAACGCTAATCTGTCACTGTGGGGAAGAGAGAGAAAAGGCAGAATCTCACGACAATGAACCCCAGACAGATTGACAAGTCTCTCACAAACATGATGGGGCTTTGGAGTCTGTATCAAAAGCCTCCCCCTGAATGTGAAAGATAACTGGCCAAATTTATGCAATTATCATACAATGGATGTTTAGTTACAGTATCCTGGCTAGTTGTGGGTCTAAGCAATTGGCTAAATCAACCTGCTTAATATCTAGCCAGGTAGATTTACACTATGGCCCCAATATTCAAAAGATTTATGTCCCTTTGATAGTTATGCCCCTAAACTATTCTCTGATAATTTACTAGGGCTGGATGCCTGAATTTATAATCAACATTTCATTAAACTCCTGAATTTAGGAGGAAAAAAAAGTGGATGGCAACAGGTGTGGATTTATGAAAGAGAGAAAAGAAAGTTAGGAACTTAGGGGCAGATTCTGAAAACTAAAATCTGTCTTTAATGTGCTCACTAAACCAGTTCCAGCCAGTTTAGTGTGCATGTATTTTAGCAGTGGATTATTAAAACGACTTTCCGTGGTCTTTTCTAGCAGTCTCTGATACTGCCATGCAAATTTAGTACAATGAAGTCATTAATATTAAAATGAGCACTCCGGGTGATTCTCTAACCTCGTTGTGCCACATTTGCAGCCAAAATTTGCCAACAGGTCTGAGCTGTCATTGTCTTACTTTCTGAAATGCCTAGCCAAGAAGACCATCTTGCGCTGTGTGCAGCAAGAAATATACAGCGTAGAGGTCCATCATATCAATAAAGGGAGAGCCATTCTCAAAGACAGCCCTATTCAGAAGCTGAACCCCTCCTATGATGAAGATGGTTTGCTGAGAGTGGGTGGCTGCCTCATCCACGCCAAGCTAGACAAGAGCAAAAAGAACCCTTTCATTATACTGGGTTGACACCATGTCACCATCCTGGTCATGCAGCACCATGAGAAAGATAGGCACCAAAGTTCGCAGTCAGAGCTGCAGGAGTGTGGATCATTGGAGCGATGCTTTGCTGCAATAATCCACAAATACATCAAATGCCACAAACTATAGGGCAAATATCAAGACCAAAAAAATGGCAGACCTACCATCAGAAAGACACTGCCAAAAAGTATAGGCAAGATGAAATACTTCCTTGCCGAAGTGATCTAACATTTGTGGATTCCTTCCAGACAGAATATGGAAAAATCTCTGCACTTCATGGATTTCCTCATGGCCATGGCAATCGGATTAAGAAAGATGCTTGGGAAAGTTGTATCTCACTAAAATCTGGAGCTGGTTGGACATTTTACTTCACAAGTAACTTTTTAGAGACTTGCTGAACTTGTGAATGGATTCTGCCACATATAGAATTGCAAGTTTTCCAATAAGCCATGAACAGGGACAGCAACAGTTGCTTTTGGTGCCTCATTATGTTGAAGCCGCCAAAATGTTAGCTCTCAGCTTAGAATCTTGCTGCAGGAGAAAAGATACTTTCTTAGCCCCTTCTGGATAAGAAATGTATCAATATGGAGGTTTTCTCCCAGCAGGTGAAGGAGACAAGTCATATCAAATTCCTGTAGAATCTTAATAGGTGAATATCTAAAGGGTCTAATGATTCCTCTGTTTGATAAGTGATGGAGTATGGAGAAGAAAGTGGTAGCTTTGAATCAGATGTAGATAGAGAAGATACTCTAAGGCCTTGAAAAGGCATATCCAAATGTGAAGATACCTCAAAGACTCTCCACTGCAATTGTTCCTGATGCCTTCAAATATGCCATTGTCACATCCCTCCTCAAAAAATCCCTCAATGGAGCCCACACGCCCCTCCAACTATCACTTCCATCTCCCTCCTCTCCTTCTTATCCAAGTTACTTAAACGTGCAGTTCACCGTCATTGCCTGGACTTCCTCTCATCCCAAGCTATTCTTGATCTGCTTCAGTCAGGCTTTCGCCTGCTGCATTCCCAAGTGCCCTTACTCAAGTTTCCAATGACCTGTTCCTGGTCAAATCCAAAGGCCTCTACTCTATCCTCATCCTTCTCGATCTATCTTCCGCCTTGGATACTTTTGATCACTGCATACTCCTTGATACGCTATCCTCGCTGGGAATCCAGGGTTCTACTCTCACCTGGTTTTCTTCCTATCTCTCCCATTGCATCTTCAGTGTATGCAACAGTGGTTCTTCCTACACAGCCATCCTGCTATCAACTGATGTATCTCAAGGCTCTATCCTTGGACCACTCCTTTTCTCAATCTACACCTGATCACTTGGAGCACTAATCTCCTCCCATGGTTTCCAATATCACCTCTATGCTGACGACTCTCAGATCTACCTCTCCACACTAGAAATTGCCACTGAAACTTAGACCCGAGTCTCAGCCTGCCTGTCCAACACTGCTGCCTGGATGTCCCACCACCATCTAAAACTGAATATGGCTAAAACAGAGATGCTCATCTTCCTGCTTAAACCCACCTCCCCACTTCTCTGTCTCTGTGGACAACACTCTCAACCTTCCTGTCTTGTCTGCTCGCAATCTCAGGGTCATCTGTAACTCTTCTCTTTCCTTCTCTACCTAGATACAACATATTGCTAAAACCTGATGCTTCTTCCTCTATAATATTACCAAAATCCAACCCTTCCTCTCCAAGCACACTACCTAAACCCTTATCCACACCCTTAACACCTCGCATCTAGATTACTGCAACTCGCTACTCTCAGGTCTTCTGCACAGCCATCTTTCTCTCCTTCAATCCGTCCAGAATTCGGCTGCATGGCTCATATTCCATTACCCCTCTCTAAAGTCACTTCATTTGCTTCCCATCCATTTCCAAATACAATTCAAACTCTTCTTACTGCATTCACTCAGCTGCCCCTCATTACCTGTCTTCATATCTCCGCCTATGTCCCCCTCTCACCCATGAGCTCTCCTCAACTGGTAAGTCCCTCCTATCTCTGCCCTTCTCCTCTTCCAACTTCAGACTCCATCCCTTCTATCTTGCTGCACCGTATGTCTGGAACAAACTGCCCAAATCTCTATGGCAGGCTCCATTTCTGGCAGCGTTGAAGTCCAAGTTAAAAGCCCACCTCTTCAAGACTGCTTTTAACTCCTATATGTCATGTCTGTCTGTCCAAGTTAGATAAGTAGGGACCGTCTATTAAATGACAAAATATACAGTGCTGCATACATCTTTCAGCGCAATAAAAGTGATAAATAGTACAGTATTAGTAATAATAATAGTTGACATTAGGCAATTCTTTACTGTAGCCTCTATTAAACTTGTTGAACATATTTTCAAGAAGGAATGCAGCTGTTTCAGAAGACTTATGGAAACAGATGCTGACAACTCATCAGTGACTGTGACCAGTATCAAAGTAGGAGACTGTTGTGGAAAGGGTTGCACAGGCATAGGAAAAGAAGACCTGAACAGACATATTCCTGGTTTTCATGCTGTGCTGGAGTTTCTGCACAGGCTGGAAATGAATTGACTGGGGCTGTAGCTCTGTAGAGCAATCTATGCACTGCTTATTAGCCTGAGGCAAGACTGTTCTGATGCACTTATATTCATTCAAACACAAGGAAGAGGTAGAAGAAGTCACTGTCCCTGCAAGCTTTGGCAGGCGCTCCGATGGTGGCTGGATACATTCCTGGAAGACTGAAGCATCAACTTTTCACTATTTAGAGTCATTCAGTAATCTTCTTGGGCAGCAGGTATGTGTAGATCATCACACTCAGAAGTTGAAGGAAGCTCCATAGCAGATTCTTGACTTATATGGACAGGATTTGCAGCTGACTGCACAGAGCTGTTTTCTGACTTTTCTCCTGCAGGAGTGGTTTTCCACCTCCAAATGGTCATGGAGTCAATTCAGATGATCTCTTCTAACTCTAGGAGACATTTGAGTCCAATGTTTGCAGTCTGAACTCGTGTTGAAGTTTTGGATTTTTCCATTACATTTCAAGCAAGGGTTGGAACCTTGATATCTATTTTTTTTTTTTTTTTGGAAAACAAAAGATATTTCTTCTTGAGAAGAAAAGAATGAACAACAATACCAGAATACGACAAATATTTTTAAACTGGTGGAGTGCTTCAATTTGCATCTGTTTGCTAGAACAGAAGAACTGAAACTGAGGAGCTACAAATTAGAGAATGATACGGGGACCGTTTACCGCGGTAAACCATGGGTCACCACAGTAAATCCGCAGGAATGGAGACATTTGTAACTGGTTTTGCGCAGGAATGGGGACAAGACCTTTCACCGCCCCACGGGAATGGGGACAAGACCTTTTACCACCCCGTGGGAGCGGTGAAAAGTCTTACTCCTGTGGTAAAAAAAATTGTGCCCCTGTCATACTCGGCATTTTCTCCCCAGCTCCTCTTACACCTATTTTACCTTCAGGAGCCAGCCATGCCACGATGAAGACAGAAGGAACCTAAACCCAAAGCCTGAGACCAATGTGATTTGAAGAATAAAATTACCAGACAACAAAAAGAAAAAAAATAAATGTATTTTATGTTTTGTGATTAGAATATTTCAGATTTGAAATATGTATCCTGCTAGAGCTGATATTAGACATAACTGGGGACCACAAAGTCCAACCTGTGCAGGGCTCTCTCTCTGACCAGGGGGCAGTTGCCCTAGTTGCACTCCTCTAACATTATTCTTTCCATGTGTGACTAAAGTATTCTGTTAGTTTGATTTTTCTATGTAGCATTCTGTAGTAATTTGGTTTGTTCAGTTTTCACAATAGTGAAAGGGATATTTGTGAAAGGGAGGGGAGATGGGTTTTGTTGAACCTTGCTCTGTTTTATTTGTGTTTATAAAATGACAACTGTCAGAGAAGCTTCCGCCCACACACATGCGACTGCCGGGCGGCACAGGCAGACTTCGCCGGCATCAGTTTCTTTTCTAAAGCGCCGCAAAGGTAAGAGGGAGGGAGAGAGATAGATTTGGCTGGAGGGAGGGAAGGGGCCACGCATGCGCGCGCGGCTTTCCTTTCCTTAAGTTTCTTTATGCCATGAAGGTAAGGGGAGAGAGATTCTCGGGCTGCTGAAGGGCGGTGAGGTGGCGAGGGAAGGGTGGATGCTGCGGGGACAGGGCGGTAAAGGGGATGACGGAGAGGGGTGGTGAAGGGGATGGTGGATTTGAGGATGGGGCAGTGAAGGGGATGGCGGGGATGGGGTGGTAAAGGGGACGGTGGTCCGGTGACGAGGCAGTGACGGGGACAGATTTTTTCCCCCGTGTCATTCTCTACTACAAATGAGATGGGCCACGCATGTTTAGACCTCTAAACTCTGGAAAAGCAGTTCAATCCCTGCGCCATCAAATAATGTTACCCTCTTGTGTGCCTCACTCAATCCTGCTTGTTGATGGAAATACAGTATAAGGTATTACCTTTGTAGAGGTCTTTGGCGAGACCCAAATTGTGTTTGGTTTTGCACATCACATCTACAAAAAGACACTGTCATGGAAAAGCCAACTCACTATAGCTGCCATGATAGTGCATGGCCTGTACTATAGACAGAGACTGAAGAAGCTAAAAATGAACTCTTAAGAAGAAAGAATGGGGAAATATAAACATTCAAGTTTCTAGCAGGCTTCAGTAGATCAGGCTACTTTAGAAAGTGGCATTTTTCATAGCACAAAGGGCTAGGTTCTATAATTGGTGCCTACATTGGCAGTGCTTGGTGGCACTTAGCCAAATTCCGCATACAACTCCAAATTGTTTAATTGACTTTAATTGACATTTTTTTTGAAAAAGCCATTAAAAGTCAATTAAAAAAACAATTAATTTAATATTAATTGAAGTTGTGAGTGGAATTCAGCATGGCACCTAACCATGCATACCAAAAAAGTAGGTGTGGTTAGAGGGCAGAGAATAGGCGTGGTATGACTTAGGCACCGGTACATTAAGACATGAAAACTCTGGCTTGATATACTGGTGCTTAACATTAAGTTAGGCGCCGGTAGGCGTGATTCTTTAAATATTGCCTAGCAGTTGATTGGTTGAATCGGCCCCAAAATGCTCTAGAGCAAGATGTCATCATCATGGGGAGGGAAATTCAAAAGGCATGTGTGTGAAACCTTTACACTCAGAGAAATAGACTTCCTGTGGAGGTGATAGAAGCCAAATCATGCATGGGATAAACACAAAAGAATCTTAGAAGGAGGAGGAAAGTGGTAGAAGATTTTAAAAGAATGGTAGCATAGAACAGGGGTGGGCAATCTGTGGCCCCGTCAATGAATTTTATGGAGCTCATGAGACCATGGGAAAAATACACAGAAAATGACCTGCACAAATATCATGAACTAGAGTTTTGTTGTTGGTGGATACAACAATGGGACAAGACTTGTTTGACAGTGTTAGCAACTGCTTGGAAAGACAGAAGTATACGCAATGGACCATTCCGGTAATAATTTATGTTCAATCAGTCATCACACTGAGTTGTGTTGGCAGTGAATTTTTATGATGCATTTGTTAATTTTCTGTGTGTGGCCCATTAGGTATAGCACTAACATTAAGAACATAAGAAGTTGCCTCCGCTGAGGCAGACCAGAGGTCCATCCTGCCCAGCGGTCTGCTCCCGCGGCGGCCCATCAGGCCTAATTGCCTGAACAGTGTCCCTGACTAATTTTGTAACTGCCTCTAAACCTCTAATACTATCCCTATAACCTACCTCTACTCCTATCTGTACCCCTCAATCCCTTTGTCCTCCAGGTACCTATCCAACCCTTCTTTGAAGTCCTGTATCGTGCTCCTGCTTATCACATTCTCCGGTAGCGCGTTCCATGTATCCACCACCCTCTGGGTGAAAAAGAACTTCCTGCGTTTGTTCTAAACCTTCCCCCTTTCAATTTCTCTGAGTGCCCCCTTGTACTTGTGGTTCCCCATAATTGGAAAAATCTGTCCCTGTCTACTCTTTCAATGCCCTTCATGATCTTGAAGGTTTCTATCATGTCTCCTCTAAGTCTCCGCTCATATAGCCCTCTGTGTATAAAGGTTTCCCACAGTAGGAAGGTTCAAAAGGGCAGACTGGGTGAATCATTTTGTCCTTTTCTTGCTGACATTTTCAGTTTCTGTGTTCTTTTCCTTCAGAGGATTGGGTATCATCGAACTCCAAGCTCCAAATTATTAGAGCATACTGCCACATATAGAATTGCAGGCCCTCTAATAAGCCATGGACAGGGACGGCAACAGTTGTTTTTGCTGCCTCAGTATGTTGACCGATCCCTGTCACTGTTCCCTCTAAACTGTGCGGATGTCCTCCAACTGCACATTGACAGTGGGAAGTGGTGCTTCTATACTGTGTTTTCAATCGCCAGGGACAGGCAGGTTCCCTGTAGTCCTGCAGAGCTTGCCTGTTCCTCACTACTGAAAATGTGATGGTAAAACAGCACCCCCCCCTGGCAGGACTGTAGGAGGATGACTTCCACACAGTTTACAGGGAACAGTGGTCCCAATGCTTAAAACTGTGCAATGGTAACTTAAATGCAGTGCATTCATATTATCTATTATACTCTGAGGCCTCTGTTTACTTCTTAAGTATGTATGACTTGTTTCTTGTCTTACCTTTCGATCTGTGAAAGAAATTTTGTTTCAAAGATGCTCCTGGTTTTCAGTGCCTCTGAAATATGACCTCGGAACAGGAAGCCCCTTTTCGTAAAATCAATCAAAATATTGCGAACAATCTCTCCCAGATACATTCCACTGATCATTTTTTCATATCTAGAATAACAAACAGAATAGTTAGAGTGATCTGCCACTATTCTGTAGGAACTTCAAAGACTCACATGTACAGGCATGGGCTGCACTGTATGAAGACAACAGTGTGCCGATATGCCAGCTAGAATTAGTGGCTGTACACTTTATTTATTTAAAAATTTATATACCGCATAAAAACTATGCGGTTTACAAAATTACATGCATACATATTAAAAATACTAAAACATGTTTCGACAGAACAAACACAATAAAACATTAACTAAGGGCTCCTTTTACTAAGCTGTGATAGCGGTTTTAGCGCGTGCAGAATTGAGCAGGTGTTGGTTCTAGCCGCGTAGCGCGGGTTTAGAGTGCGCAGCAATTCTGTGCGCGCTAAAAACGCTAGCACAGCATAGTAAAAGGAGCCCTAACAGTATCATTATTAAAACCTTTTTTCAAATTCATCCAACAAGATGGAAAGACAAAGGGCTCCTTTTACTAAGGTGCGCTAGTGTTTTTTAGCGCACGCAGGATTTTAGCACGTGCTAAACCCGCGCTACGCTTCTAGAACTAACGCCAGATCAAATTGCCGCGCGTGCTAGACCTTAACGCCAGCATTGATCTGGCGTTAGTTCTAGCACGCGTGGCAATTTAGCGCATGCTATTCTGCGCGTTAAGGCCCTACCGCACCTTTGTAAAAGGAGCCCCAAATCCCATAAAAACATTTACAGGACAGTAAGGCTTCAGCAGCAAATAGCATTAGCACATAAAGGCATTAACAAATAATTGTGTGAATTTAGCTCTATATCCTGTACTTATTTGCCAGTGTCAGTGTCTCTCAATTACAATCTCAAGTCAACAAATATATTTCAGGAACAGTTTCTTATTAGGTTTCCATCTGTTCATTATTACATTAGGACTTGCCTTTGCTTCCCAGAATTTAATGACAACTCATCAACAGCCTTGTCATAAACTGTCCTAATCTCATCTAGGCATCCATTGTCTCCAAACGCGCCCCATTCCATGTTGACACACATTCTCCCTTTGTCGCCTTCGACCATCTCAATATTCTTTGTTTCTTCCATGTAGCATGCATTGCTGCCAGTTCCTGTTGCAAAAGAATGCATCATTTACATTAGATCATCTTTATTAAAATGTACAGTGATAGCAAGAAAAGAACACAACCAATGGTACACTTTCATACAATATACAGTAGACTCTCAGTTAACCGGCACCCATGGGGATTGATAGAGGCCGGATAAATGTAGTTTCTGGTTGCTTGACATTTACTATTAAAAATAGGCCTAACTAATACTATACACTATACTATGCCATATCATAAACTGTTCCAGACAAACTACCGGACATGTGCAGTGTTCTCCCCAGGGCCTTTTAGCCGGGCGCTCCGCCCGGCTAATTTAGATGACGGCCCGGCGAATCCTGCTGCTACCGCCGATGCTCCTTCCCAGGCTGACTCGCCGCCGAAAATTTTGTTTGATGCCTGCCTTTTTTTTTTTTTTGCCAGCATGCTTTTACTTGCTTCGTGCCTTCCTCATTGCTGGGTCCTGCCTACTTTCTGTTTTTGCGAAGGCAGGACCCAGCAGTGAGGAAGGCCCGAAGCAAGTAAAAGCAACAAGTTGAAAGCTTCCCTCCGGGGCTCTATTGTGTGTGTGCCGGCTTCTCTTCTCTTCCCTCCCCCTCTCCCCCACAGGACGCAACTTCCGGTTTTGGAGGGAAGAGAAGGGAAGCTTACAACTTGCTGCTTTTACTTGCTTCGGGCCTTCCTCGCTGCCGGATCCTGCCTTCGCGGAAACAGAAAGTAGGCAGGATCTGGCAACGAGGAAGGCCCGAAGCAAGTAAAAGCAGCAAGTGTAGTGGTATACCATTTGAGAAAAACAAACGCACAGAAATCGGACCCGATTCTGCTTGCTCTTTTAAAGCTCCGCTCCAAGCAACCTTGGTGCCTATTGTGGAAGATAAAGTGGTCAGCCAGGAAGAATGAAATCAAGAAAGTTCAAGTTTAGTCAAGCTGTGATTTGAACTTTATAGGCATTTGTTTTTCATCCTTTAACTGGCAGGCAGAAGGATGCTCCATTTATTAATCTTGCAAAGTCTGATACAGGAAAAGCTAGAAGTGCATCAGGATTTAAGGAGCTTGGGGTGTGCAAATCCACTTAATGCAGAAATTACAGTAAAACGAAATCCCTTTTCTATTTCACTGCAGCTCTATGAGATTTTTTGAGCTAATGTTCTTTTGCACTTAGCTAAAGTCAAATGATGGATAGTAATAGGTTTATTTCATTTAAGCTAAGGGAAAACAATATTTTTTCTGAGTATCCTTTAAATAATGGTTCACAAATTAATTCAGCCTGTTTTAAGGCTGGGTTTTGTTTTTCACATTATTGCTTCTGTTTTTATAATCCTTAAAAAATAAGGGGCAATTCTCCAAGTGGGTTCTTCCTCGTAGGCACCCTGAGACTGTACAGGGAATGCCTATTCTATAGCAGTGAATGGGCTCCCAAGTTCCATTACAGAATGGTAGCATATAGCCTTAGATTCAGGCGCCTTACAGTTACAGCAGTCATAGAGCTGAGTAACTAAGCATGTCCAGTTGTGGCAAGAGCTTGTGTAACTAATAATATGTATAACATGAAAACAAGCCCATTCCCTACCCCCACATGTCTGTTTGTGCAGCATAGCACTTAAACTGTATGTGCTGTTATAGAAAAGTGCTTAAAGTGTGAATGTGCATAAGTGCATATTCGCAGGCACTTAGTTTTATAGTTTACGGTTTATTCTATCGATGTACCACTTTTCAATCCAATACAAAACCAAGGAAAAAGAACTCCAAAAATTATAGGAAAATGGACATGTACATGGTGTCGGGAAAAAGAAAATGGGACCCCCAATATTTTCCCAAATAACCCCAAAACAAATGTACTATTATTAAAAAAAATATTCCTATTATTAATAGGTGTTACTGAAATTTACTATAAAAACTGGATGATCCTTGTTTTCAAAATGACGTCATTCAGGAAGTGACCATTAAGATCTGTTTTATCAAAATGGCATTTAATGAAGAAGTTGCAATTAAATTTTTGCAACAAAATAAGACATACGGCCAAGAGGGAAATTCTATAAACAGCATCCTGATTGTAGACGGCGGTTTGGCGTCCTACCACTGTCTAAACAGGCAATCGGGACGCAGGTTAAAAAAAAAAACACCCCAAGACAGGTAGCCTACAGTTTAGGCATTTTCACAAGCCTAGGGAGGCAAGCAGGGCCGCTTAAGCTTGCCCAAGGCTAGGCTTAGGCGTGGTTTCATCCAGAAGTGGCCTTAGGTAAGCTTAGTCTGTCTTAGGCATCTCCCTAGTGCTGCAATAGGCACCTGAAATATAGGCTTCCCTTCTCTTACTCTCCTCCCCCCATGGGACGTAACTTCCGGTTTCGGAGGGAAGAAAAGGGAAGCCGGCACGCACACGTTAGAGCCCCAGAGAGAAGCTTACAACTTGCTGCTTTCACTTGCTTCGGGCCTTTCTCGCTGCCGGGTCCTGCCTTCGCGGAAACAGAAAGTAGGCAGGACCCGGCAACGAGGAAGGCCCGAAGCAAGTAAAAGCAGCAAGTTGTAAGCTTCCCTCCGTCGCTGACCTATGGAAGATAGGTCAGTGATGGAGGGAAGCTTACAACTTGCCTAACGACTCTGCCGACGGGTGTGTGAGCTGGGAGGGATGGGAAGAGAAATGCTGCTGCTGCACCGAATGGGGGAGGGGGAAGAGAAATGTTCTGCTGCTGCACCCATTTTTGGGGGGAAGGGGGAAGAGAAAAGCTGGTGCACCCAATTGGGGGGGTAAGAGAAAAGCTGCTGCTGCTGCTGCACCCAATTGGGGAGGGGAAGAGAAGTGCTGCTGCACCCAATTGAGGAAGGGGGAGGGAAAGAGAAGTGCTGGCATCTCTATCTCCTTCCCTTCTCTCCCCCATGCCCTGGCATCTCCCTCCTCCCCCTCCCCCATATGTGCTGACATCTCTCTCCCCCCCCTCCATGGTCTGGTAGCTCCTTTCCTTTCCCTCCCATGGTCTTGGCATCTCTTGCCTCTCCTCTCCCTTCCCTGATCTTCCTTCTCCCCTCTCTCTCCCCAAATGGGTGCTGCTGCAGCAGCACTTCTCCTCCTCCTCCCCAATTGGGTGCTGCTGCAGCAGCACCCATTTGGGGAGAGAGAGGGGAGAAGGAAGATCAGGGAAGGGAGAGGAGAGGCAAGAGATGCCAAGACCATGGGAGGGAAAGGAAAGGAGCTACCAGACCATGGAGGGGGGGGAGAGAGATGTCAGCACATATGGGGGAGGGGGAGGAGGGAGATGCCAGGGCATGGGGGAGAGAAGGGAAGGAGATAGAGATGCCAGACCATGGGGTGGAGTGGGAAGGAAGGAAGGAGAAGAGAGAGATGCCAGAGCATAGGGGAGGGGGTGAAGCTGAAATTAATCATGTACAATGGAGAGAAAGGGCAAAGGATATACAGTTTATTGAAGGGGCATAGAAAGAGGGAAGATGCCATATGGAATAGAGAGAGGGCGGACACTGGATGGAAAGGGCAGGGAGGGTGGACAGTGGATGGAAGGGGTAGAGAGAGAAGGAGGGCAGAGGCTGGGTGGAAGGGGCAAAGAGAGGACAGATGTTGCATGGAAGGAAGCGAGGACAAACACTGAATAGAAAGAAGAGAGTGAAGAGAAGATGATTAAAGCAGAAACGACAAAAGATAGAAAATTTTTTTTGTTGTTGCTTTACGTAGAATCAAGTAGTATTGTAACTGTATTGATTAAAGTTTATAAATAAGAAATGGAAATAAGGCAAATAACCCCTTTCCTCAGGTCAGGACAGGATACCATAAGAACATAAGAAGTTGCCTCCGCTGAGGCAGACTAGAGGTCCATCTCGCCCAGCGGTCCGCTCCCGCGGTGGCCCAACAGGCCCATTGCCTGAGCAGTGGTCCCTGACTATCCCTATGACCTACCTCTACTCCTATCTGTACCCCTCAATTCCTTTATCCTCTAGGAACCTATCCAAACCTTCTTTGAAGCCTTGTAACGTGCTCCGGCCTATCACAGCCTCTGGAAGCACGTTCCATGTATCCACCACCCTCTGGATGAAAAAGAACTTCCTGGCGTTTGTTCTAAACCTGTCCCCTTTTAATTTCTCTGAGTGCCCCCTTGTACTTGTGATTCCTCATAATCTGAAAAATCTGTCCCTGTCTACCTTTTCTATACCCTTCAGGATCTTTAAGGTTTCTATCATGTCTCCTCTAAGTCTCCGCTTTTCCAGGGAGAACAGCCCCAGCTTTTTCAGTCTGTCAGTATATGAGAGGTTTTCCATACCCTTTATCAGTTTAGTTGCTCTTCTCTGGACTCCCTCAAGTACCGCCATGTCCTTCTTGAGGTACGGCGACCAGTACTGGACACAGTATTCCAGATGCGGGCGCACCATTGCATGATACAATGGCAGGATGACTTCCTTCGTCCTGGTCGTGATACCCTTCTTAATGATACCCAACATTTTGTTTGCTTTTCTTGAGGCTGTGGCACACTGTGCCGACGCCTTCAAAGTTGTGTCTACCATCACTCCCAGGTCTCTTTCGAGGTTACTTACCCCTAGCAGTGATCCCCCCATTTTGTAGCTGAACATCGGGTTCTTTTTCCCTACATGCATGACCTTGCATTTCCCTACGTTAAAGCTCATTTGCCACTTTTTGGCCCATTCTTCTAGTGTCGTTAGGTCCCTTTGCAGATCTTCGCAGTCTTCCGTGGTTTCAACCCTGCTGTAGAGTTTGGTGTCATCCGCAAATTTAATAACCTCACATTTTGTTCCCGCCTCCAGGTCGTTAATAAAAATATTGAACAGAAGCGGTCCCAGCACCGACCCCTGCGGAACTCCGCTCGTGACCCATTTCCAATCTGAGTAATGGCCCTTTACTCCAACCCTCTGTTTCCTGTCTGCCAGCCAGTTTTTGATCCATCGGTGGACCCCTTGCACCCCGTGGTTCCATAGCTTCCTTAGCAGTCGTTCGTGCGGTACCTTGTCGAAGGCTTTTTGGAAGTCAAGGTAAATGATGTCAATGGATTCCCCTTTATCCACCTGGCTGTTTACCCCCTCAAAGAAGTACAATAAGTTTGTGAGGCATGACCTACCCTTGCAGAAGCCGTGCTGACTCGACTTTAGCTGTCCATTGTTTTCTATGTGTTCACAGATGCTGTCCTTAATCAGTGCTTCCATCATCTTTCCCGGGACCGAGGTCAAGCTCACCGGCCTGTAGTTTCCCGGGTCACCCCTTGAACCCTTCTTGAAGATGGGCGTGACATTTGCTATTTTCCAGTCCTCCGGGATCTCTCCAGTTTTTAAGGATAGGTTACATATTTGACGAAGTGGCTCTGCTATTTCGTTCCTTAGTTCCTTGAGTACCCTTGGGTGAATGCCGTCCGGACCTGGCGATTTGTCGCTCTTTAGTCTGTCTATCTGCCTGAGGACATCCTCTTGGCTTACCTCTAGTTGGACCAGCTTTTCATCCCGATCCCCATTTACGATCTCCTCGGGTTCCAGAATATTGGATGTGTCCTCCCTCGTGAAGACTGACGTGAAGAACTTATTCAACTTGTCAGCTATCTCTTTTTCCTCCTTTATCACTCCCTTTTTGTCTCCATCATCCAATGGCCCCACTTCCTCCCTTGCCGGTTGCTTCCCCTTCACGTACCTGAAGAACGATTTGAAGTTTGTTGCTTCCCCCGCCAGTCTCTCCTCATATTCTCTTTTAGCTTTCCTAACCACACGGTGACACTCCCTTTGGTGTTCTTTGTGCTCCTTTTGGTTATCCTTTGTTTGGTCCTTTTTCCATTTTTTGAACGATGCTTTCTTGTCACTTATCGCCTTTTTCACTGCATTTGCTATCCACACTGGGTTTTTTGCTCAATTTTTTTTGCACCCCTTCCTGAACCTGGGGACATACAGGTTCTGTGCCTCGTGCACCGTGCTCTTGAGTAGGGACCAGGCTTTTTCTAAGGACTCCATCTTCCTTGCGTTGCCATTGAGTTTCTTTCCCACCATTTTCCTCATGCCATCATAATTTCCTTTTTTGAAGTTGAGTGCTGTCGCTGTGGTTCTTTTCACCTTTGATGATCCAAGTTCTAGCCTGCACTGGATCATGTTGCGATCGCTGTTTCCTAGGGGTCCTAGCACCGCCACCTCCTTTGCAGGTCCCCCTAGCCCGTTGAGGATTAGGTCAAGAGTGGCATCTCCCCGTGTTGGTTCCGTGACCAGCTGTTCCATGAAACAGTCCCTCGTGGTTTCCAGGAATTTGGTCTCCCTCATGCAGTTTGAGTGTCCAATACTCCAGTCTATCCCAGGGTAGTTGAAATCCCCCATCACCATCACACTTCCGCTTTTGCATACCTGCCTCAGTTCAGCCTCCAGGTCCTGGTTGAGTGCTTCCAGTTGTCCAGGTGGGCGATAGTACAGACCCAATTTTTTGTCTGCTCCAGTTCCTCCCGGTAGCTTAACCCATAGTGATTCCAAGCCGTCCGCCCTTACTGTTGTTTCCATCCTGGTTGAAGGTATGGAGTTCTTTATATATAGCGCTATCCCTCCACCCTTCTTGTGTGTGCCCAAATGGTCTGGAATTTCCTCTCCGACGTTAGAATTGACGTCAGAGGTGAAGTCTTGTGAGTCCAGTGCTTGTACATGCCTGGCCTGGCTTGGGGAAGCAGCAGGGAGAAATTGGCGCGATGGCTTGGGGCGGCAGGGGGAGAAAGACAGGCAGGCAGGGAGGAGAGAGAAAGAGAGACAGAAAGAAAAGGGGAGGGCAGAAAGAAAGAAATATTAGATTTACAGTCAGAAGAAGGAAGTGCAACCAGAGACTCATGAAATCACCAGACAAAAAGGTAGGAAAAATGATTTTATTTTCAATTTAGTGATCAAAATGTGTCCGTTTTGAGAATTTATATCTGCTGTCTATATTTTGTACTATGGCCCATTTTACTAAACCACAATAGTGGTTTTTAGTGCAGGGAGCCTCTGAGCATCAAGAGCAGTGCAGGGCATTCAGCGCATCTCCCTGCGCTAAAAACCGTTATTGCAGTTTAGTAAAAAGGAAGGGGGTATATTTGTCTATTTTTTGTATAGTTGTTCCTGAGGTGACATTGCATAAAGTCATTTGCCTTGACTTCTTTGAAAACCTGCGGAATATAAATGATAATTAACATTTTCTCTGCGTAGAGTGTGCTTTGTGTTTTTTTAAATTTTATTGTTGGTAGATCATTTTGACTTGGTCATTTTAAAAGTAGCTTGCAAGCCCAAAAAGTGTGGGCACTCCTGCTGTAGAGCCATTTCTTGTATGACTGGATGAGCCATATTTATCTTTTTTTTTTAAGTTGTTTAAATTCATGCAGAAATAAATGGCTAGATTGAACCTAATGACTTCATTAACGCCTTTCCCTTTTTTAAACCTCTATACCATTTGAAAGAGGGCAAATATCTAATTATTCCCTTCTAGAATAGTATACTTCTTAAATTTAGTAAAAATATTCTGGCACAAGTGTCAAACCTTAAAAAAGGAAGTCATATTGAGCATTGGAAAACAATAATAATTACCGTATTTGCCGGCGTATAAGACGACTGGGCGTATAAGACGACCCCCCAACTTTTACAGTTAAAATATAGAGTTTGTTATATACTCGCCATATAAGACTACCCCTTCTTCCGCACACCTTCTGCACAACAAATAAAACTTAAAAGAACATCAGAATTTATTTCAACAATTTGAATTAATTCACTAAAGCTGAATAGAACAATAAACCCTTGGGTCCGTTGCCGCCTCTGAGGAAAGGGGAAGTTGCCAAAGTGAATCACTGCCCTGGTAAGTACAGAGCTGCTAGGAGAGGAGACAGCCACTGTTGAAGGCTCCCCATGATCTTACTCCTGCTGTGCCCTGCACATTCGCGACCCCCCCCCCCCCAAGCCGGCAAAAACAGCTTTGCACCGCAGGCCCAGCCGCCCAAGACGAGTTGGAGGCCCCTACCCGCCGCATCCTGCACGTGGGCAGACTCAGCACAAACGCTGCTGATGGCCCCAATCGACACGCTGACCTCCCCGCGCACGCTGACCATCTTCTCTCTGCCTGCACTTTCCCCGCGGCCCTCTTCGGCGACTCAGCAGGGGCAGCGATCAAGACAGGCTGCAAGCGTCGGGACCTTCCCTCTCTGAGTCCCGCCTATTTTGTTTCAACTTCCTGTTTCCACATAGGCGAGACTCACAGAGGGAATGACCGCCTGTCTTGATCGCCCGAGGCTGGGAGGAACAGAAGATTTCTGCAAACACCATCGGGGCAGAAAATTTAACGGGTCCATCTCGCCGGTCCTGTGCGGACCGGCAGGAATTTTCTGCAGACCGGCACCGGTCCGTGGACCGGCGGTTGAAGAACTGTGATGTAAACAGTACCCGGCGTATAAGACGACCCCCGACTTTGGGGAGGATTTTAAGGTACTGAAAAGTCGTCTTATACGCCAGCAAATACGGTAACTAATAAAAACAGTACACATTTAGGGCTCCTTTTACTAAGTTGCGATAGTGGTTTTAGCGTGTGCTTAGCACATGCAGAATTGCCACGCGCACTAGACGCTAATGCCCGCATTGAGCTGGTGTTAGTTTTCCTGCATAGCGCGGGGTTTGCGCGCGCTAAAAATGCTAGTGCACCTTAGTAAAAGAGGGGGGTTAATTTTCCCCACCACCAAATTTCCTCATCCCGCCCCACCCAGCTACTTTTTCATGCCACCCAGCTGGAAAATATTTCTGGGGAGAACACTGATGTGGTAGGCAAAGCGTGGGTGTACTCAGGTGTGGCGTGACATGTTTAAACTTAAATTTCTACCAGAAATTGATTTTATTTTCATTTTTTATTTAAAGTATTACAGAATTTCTCAAATTTTTGTTCTGGTTAATTGAGTTCTGGTTAACAGAGAGTCCCTGCATAAACGCCCCTTAACTGTGTCTGCCTAAGTAAAATTACTCACCAAGTCTTTGGGGGTTAAAGTCTTAGGGGGCTGATATTCAGCGCTATTTAATTGGCTGGGAATGATTTCCAACTGGCTAAATAGCACTAACTCCCCCTTTTATGAAGCAGCATTAGTATTTTTAATCACCAGCCATGGCAATAAAAGCTCCGATGCTCGTAGAATTCCTATGCGTGTTGGAAGGGGTTGTAAGTCAGCTAACCGCTGATATTTAGCCTGCTATCTCCCTCTGAATATCCTGGTCAGTTGTTAAGTCGTGCAACATAACCGGTCAATGCCAATATTCACTGGCTGACCAGTTAAGTCTAGCAACCAAACAGACCCTCCTAAAAAGCAGGTCTATTTCTGGTTGCTATGACTCAGCTGGCCAGTCGATGAATATCAGTTTTGTTGGCTATATCTATGGCGCCTGCACTTACACTGGAACTTCAATGCCAGTGGCTGATACGACCCCATCAGGAGCCAGGCTGCCCCATGCGGTATGAATATTTTACCAAAATGCCTCAAAGCAATTGCTTTAACCTGGCTCTTGAAAAGCTCTGACAACTGCTTCATTTTTAATTTGGAGCACTGTGGAATGCATAAATTTTAACCTTTTGAGTAACTAAAAAGCCAAAATGCATGCATTTTAAAAGGAGCAGGATTGAAGGCGAGTCAGAGGTGGCATGAACAGTTATACAGTGGTGAAATTCAGCTGTATAACTTAGACATCTAAGCAGGGCTGGGTTATAATGTTAAGCTTTTTTTCTTGTCTGCCTTTTTCATTTGTAGTTAGTTTAGGTTCTAAACTGCCGAGGTGGACCTACAGTTTGACAGGTAGACTAGTAAATTTTTGTACATGAATAACATATGTGTTATACGTGTATCAATGATGGCACTTATCCACTCACTGCCACTGAACAGACGTATTTAAAACAGGTGATTTATCCAGTTCAAATCATAAAGCCTGCCAGCTGTTTGATATTGACCCTTGTGTTCCTAAACCTAGAAAATCATGGCAGAAATAACTGTAAAGTCCATCTCATCTGCCCATTGCCCCTACTTACTGTAATATTTCCAGCTTTAGCTGTGCTTTGGCAATGCTAAGGATCCTCTGCAATTATCCCAAGCTTTATGGAATTCTTTTGCTTTTTTTCATCCCCAGCGCCCTTTCTGCAAAGAAATGCTTTATGGCACTTTTCAGTTTGGACACTTCAGCCTCATATTCTGATCCTTTGATCTACAAGTTCCTTTTCACTCACACTGAAAGGCTGAAAGCATTAAAAACAGACAACCAGAATAAAATAAATATAAGACTTGGCGCACTGGCCCAGACCAAAGACACATCTAGTCCAGTGTTCTGTTTCTAACAGGGGAGGGAAGGGATTTTATATACCACCTTTCTGCAGTACAAACAAAGTGGTTTGTGTATTATAAGCAGGTACTTTCTCTATCCCTAGTGGGTCCACAATCTATTTGGGACAATGGAGGGTTAAGTGACTTGCCCAGGGTCACAAGCAGTTGCAGTGAGAATTGAGCCCCATTCTGCAGGTTTTCAAGCCAATGCACTAACTACCAGGTCACTTGTACCTGGCAGGATCCCAAACGTTAGACAAGCTACTTACCTCCAGTACCGTTATACATCAGAAGGAGGGACTTGGAAAGAAGGTTCTGGAGCAGCCCTGCGTGCAGGAAGCTTCTAAGAGGCTGGCAGGGATACCCCTGGGGCACAAAGTGGCCAACCTAGGGGAGTCAGAGGTTTGTTTGGTTTTTTTTTTTAAACGGTTTTGACCTGCAATCGGGAGCGATGAAGGGGGATGCGAAGGAGGGGGGCTGTTGGACCCACGATAGGGAAGGAGGCTGCTAGACTCGCAAGGGGGAGGCTGCTGCTGCACCCGCGAAGGGGGGAGGGGGTTGCTTGGGCTGCTAGATCGAATGGACCTGAAGGAAAGGGAGACAGTTGCTGGCGACACCAGAAAGTATTTCTTCACAGAGAGAGTGGTTGATCATTGGAACAAGCTTCCAGTGCAGGTGATCGAGGCAGACAGCGTGCCAGACTTTAAGAATAAATGGGATACCCATGTGGGATCCCTACGAGGGTCAAGATAAGGAAATTGGGTCATTAGGGCATAGACAGGGGGTGGGTAAGCAGAGTGGGCAGACTTGATGGGCTGTAGCCCTTTTCTGACGTCATCTTCTATGTTTCTATGATCTGGTCTGGAGATTGTGGAAAGAAGGGAAACAGGTGCTGGGCCCATGTAGTGGGTGGAGTGGAGCTGGAGGGAAGCGAGAGGTGCCAGACCCACACCTGGGCACTGAAGGGAGCGGATAGAGGGGGATAGAGGGGAAGGGAGAAAGGTGTAGGATCTGCAGGGAGGAAGAGAGAGAAGGAAAGGGAAAGAGAAAAACTGAACCAAGGGGAAGAAGGAAGAGTGAGTGAAATATTGAACATAGCGGAGGTAGGGAGGAAAGAGAGAGTGTGAGAGACATATTTGTGTAAGGGAGTAAGAGAGGGGAGAAGCTGGACACAGGGAGATATACAAAAGAGGGGAGATGATGGGCATGGATGGGAACATAGGAACAAGGAGAAAAAGGGGAATGCTGCATGGGGATGGTATAAGGACACCGAGGGGTAATGCTAGACATGGGAGAGTATATATGGACACAGAGAGAAGATGGCTAGATATGGGGGAGAATAAGAACACAGAAGGAAGATTCTGGATCGGGGGGTCATAAGGATATAAAGGAGTGATCCTGTATACAGGGGGAGGGGATAATAGAATGGTGAGATGATGAAGGCAGGGAGATGAGCACAGGGGAAATACTTGAAAGTGACATATAGGAGACATAGAGAAGGGAGATGCTGAACATGGGAACAATACATACACAGAGATAGAAAATGAATGGTGAGCATGGAGAAAGAAGAAATGTCAAATGGTCAGGAGACCCTGGCAAGTGAGTTATGAGAAGACAAAAGAAAACAGAGACCAACGCCTGAGACCAACATGAATTGAAGAATAAAATGATGAGACAACAAAAGGTAGAAAAAAAATAATTTTATTTTCTATTTTCTGATTAGAATATATCAGATTTGAAATACATATCCTACTAGAGCTGGAGTTAGACATAACTGGGGACTGCAAAGCCCAGTCTGTGCTTCTTTAGCTTCCAACTGGCTTAGGGCTCTCTCTAATCAGAGGGCAGTTGTCCTAGTTGCACTCCCCTAACACTATTCCTGTCATGTGTGACTGCGGTATTCTGTTAGCATGATTTTTCTGTGTAGCATTCTATAATAATTTGGCTTATTCAGTTTTCTTGATAGTGGAGGGGATATTTGTGGAGGGAAGGTGAGACAGGGGTTTTGTTGACCTTTGCTTTGTGTTATTTGTGTTTATAAAATGACAATTGTATAGAATATTGTTTCTTTTTATACTTTAAGTTCAATATAAAATCATAACTATTTGAGGCTTTTGTGGATGGGATCAGTTGGTTTGTGGGGATGGGGTGGGTACTGAGCTTGCGGAGATGGGGTGGGGATGGGGAATTGAGCTTGTGAGGACAGGGACTGAGCTCGTTTGGACGGGGACAAACGTTTTCCTTTGTATCATTCTCTACTCTGAGCCTCCTAAACCTAGCTATGGCCTTAGTTTTTATACTTCCTGGACATGCTGTCCTGGCTTCACCCCTCCCATGTCACTTCCCCCCTGGGCGGGACTGTAAGTTTTATGGTAACTCTGACACTGTGAGGGAGTACTATCAAAGAAGAGGAGGCAGCATCCTATAGACTCTCTCACACTTCTATTATATCTCCCCTCGGCTGTTTCACTACTTGGGATCTTGCTAGGTACTTGGGACCAGGGTTGGCCACTGCTGGAAACAGGATACTGGGCTTGATGGACCTTTGATCTGGCCCAATATGACAATGCTTATGTTCTCCAAGCTGAATTGCCCTAACTTCTTTCCCTCTTTGAGAAATTCCCTAGCCCCTACTTTCCTGTTTGTCAGTTTTGATTAGATTGTAAGCTCTATCGAGCAGGGATTTTCTCTTACTTGTTTAATGTACAGTGCTGTGTATGTCTGGCAGCACTATAGAAATGATAAGTAGTAGTATTCGTTATATGAGTGTATTTCCATTCCCTTAATCATTTTGGTCACTCTTTCTGTACCTTTTCTAATTCCACTAGATCTCTTTTGCGGTGCACTGACCAGAACTCTACACAATACTCGTGGTTTGGTTGCATCACAGAGCAATACTGAGGCATTATGATATTCTGTTATATCCTTTATTATTTTCCTAATAATTTTCTAACATTCTGTTTGCTCTTTTGACTGCTACTTCAGACACAATGGAGAGTAAGGAAGGGTAAGGAATAGAAGGGGAGATGCAGAACACATCAGGGGGTGGGAGAGGGTAGGGAATGGAAGGGGAGGTGTTGGATTACAGAGGATGGGAAGGGTCTTGGAGCTGCCCAAGGAGGGTTGGGGTGGGGGAAATGACAGAAGGATACATTACTTTTATTCATATATTCTGTAAATACTGAACAGGGTTTTATGTGGATCACAATAAAACAGAACCAGCAATATCTGGTGACCTACAACGCTCAATATATAACAGATAAGATGATTAAGAATACAAAGCAGTGTATCCTCAGACATCTAAAAACATTTTTAAAAGGTAGGTTTTTAACATCTTTTAAAACTGAAAGAAATCTTGAGTAGATCTAATTTCCAAAGGAAGACCATTCCAAATCAGGTTCACCTTGGGCACTGGATACTCTTGGGCAGTCCCCCATCCCCATTTAAATTTAAAGTACTCAAGTGATATAATATAATGTGCATTTTAAGTAGAGTTAAAGTAACCTGAAGGATCCAAAAACAGAGAAGGAAACCAATTAATATGTATCAATTTAATATAAACAAATGTATGAACTGCCAACATTCATTAACTAGTAGCACAGGAAAAAAAGACTTCAGGCACCCCTTAATTGTGGTGTCTAAAACGCTGTTGCACCATCCAATCTGCGTCAGTATAGTCATAGGCCACCAAAAAAACCCTGTAAAATCACTAGACAAATAGCTAAGGCATACAAATATTGAAGAGGCACTTATCTTTGCTGTAATCTTCCATGATCCCAATAGGGACCTGTTTCACTGGCTGCTTCTTCAGGGGATCCAAAGGAGAAAACTTTAATTTAAAGAAATTACGTGGCTTCCTCTCTGCAATTTCAGCAATACACACATTTGTTTATATTAAATTGCTACGTATTAATTGGCTTCCTTCACTGTTTTTGGATCTGTGGATGTTTCATTAAGTGAAGTGAGCAGGCCTGTTTTGTGAAAAGCTAAAGTAATCTGAACCATAAACCATTAGAATGTCTAAATGCTTGTTAGAAAGGCAATTTGTTCACTCAGGCCTGCAACAGCAGCTACCAAAAGATTTATAGCACATACCCACGATGAGACCGATTTCACAGTTTGGATCTTCATATGCACACGTCATCATAGTACCGACTGTGTCATTTACCACTGCTACAACATCTAGCTCAAATTCCTAGGAAGCAAAAAGTCAAAGTTGTGGGGATTATGATCTGCAGAAATGATCACTATTTGTCTTGAATAAGTGCCTCACTATCTCATTTAAAACAGTCAGTATAAAGTAAAACTCCTATGCTAACAGCAGAATTAGCTAATATGGTAAACTTAGGGCCTATTCTATCAAACTGCGCTAGTGAGGAGAGTTGCGCTGAATCCAACGCTCATAGAGTTCCTATGAGCGTCGGGAGTAGCGCGAGCCATTCAGCGCGGCTCTCTGCACTAAAAACTGCTAGCACAGTTTGATAAAAGAGGCCCTTAGTAGCAATGAAATCTAATGTATAATGCAGTGCAATGACAAAAAAAGTTCCCTTGTGTTGTATCTCAGGTACAGGAAAAAAAATATGTTCCACTGCTGCTGAAATGCCCAGATTTTGATACAAACAATGCAGGCAAAGGCGCTGGAGTATTGCTGCTGTTAAGAACATAACAATTACCATACTGGGACAGACCGAAGGTCCATCAAGTCCAGTATCCTGTTTCCAACAGTGGCCAACCCAGGTCCCAAGTTCCCTTGGCTAAATTTGAGCTTCAGGCAGCAGTGGCTGATTTGGATCAGCAAGGGGTGCACTGAGTTCAGCACTGAGGCTTTTTTGCTGCTGCTGCCCAAAATCAGCCGCAACATGAGAAGGCCTGGCTACCTGATATAGGATAGTATCTAGAGGAGGGGTAATCAGGTATAGAAGAGGACCCCTTCCCTTACCTATGAGCACAAGCACTTGAAATCCATCCCAAACTCACAGCCCGGGGGGGCCACATGCGGCCAGCCAGGTACTATTTTGAGGCCCTCAGTATGTTTATCATAATCACAAAAGTAAAATAAAAGTTTCTTGATCATATGTGTCTTTAGCTATAAATGACAATATTATTATTAAGACTTAGCCAAAAAGAAAGATTTATAAATTATAAAGAGTTTTACCTCATGCAAAACTGTCATTTCTTTAATAATACTGCATGTCAAAAGGCTAACAATTCAATATCTCATCTGTTCACTGTCAAACAATTTGTGCATGATTTACTTAATTAAACACTTATTGTGTGGACTTTCAGATAAGTGTTTAAGTAAGTGTTTGATTAAGTAAATCATGCACAAATTGTTTGACAGTGAACAGATGAGATATTGAATTGTTAGCCTTTTGACATGCAGTAATATTAGACAACTTTTATATAATTTATTGATGACACAGCAGTACCTCTTTTTTTATTTTTCTCTGTATTGTATTTCTTTAATAAGACATTAACTATTTTTTCTGAGGCTCTCCAAATTCCTACAAATCCAAAATGTGGCCCTGCAAAGGGTTTGAGTTTGAGACCACTGCTTATAGAATATGAATGAGAGAGATTGCATACCTTAGTCCCATTGTATGCAAATCTCCCTCATGCAAAACCTGACTCATTGGTGGCTCTTGATGACTGGGAGTAAATACTAAAGAACCCAGCCTCTCCAAAATCCTCAATTTAGTTTTCTGGGAGGTTGGGAATGTCATCTTTGAAACACAATATTCAGCATTACGCTAGTGATTTTTTTTTTTTTTTTTTTAACTAAAAGAGAACTACATTTGTTTCTATCTTAAATATAATGCTATTTGGTGACAGGCCAATGTGTTTTCACAAGAATAATCTCCTAATCTTTTTTTTTCAAAGTATTGCAACCAAAATTTAAATCCTGTTCTGAGAAAGTCAATAAACAGTCCAAACTAAGGGACTGGACTGTGAAGACTGTGTAGAACTTACACAGACTTGGAATAATTGTACAAATGCTGACACAAGTTACCTCTCTTCGTTTAATTCCTTCCCTCAGTAGAAGAACAACATCTTCTCCTTCGCAGTCTGTGGCCTTGAAGCCTTTGGTCCAGGTGAGAAGCATGCCCTGAGGAAAAGGTCATTATATCTAGCATGAACCAGAGGAGTGTAGCATCCAAGGTTAATACAAATGATACAAGCCTTCCTCAATATTTGTGCTCCTTGACTCAAGGATCTGCATGCTATCAAACACTCTTGGATACTATTACAAGTACAATGGGCCCTATATTCATACCACAGGAAGCAGCCTGGCTATCTCCCGCAGTCAGTGGCAAACCTGGAAATTCAATGCCGGGCCATATTCACTGGCCAACATCGAATTTCTGGTTTTATTTTGGTTGATAGAAACATAGCTGATCAGGTCAATATTCGTTGGCTGGCCAGCCGGCTAAGTTGTAGAGGCCAAAGATAGACCTGCTATTTATACGGGCCTATTTGGCTTCTAAACTTAGCTGTTCAGCCAATAAATATTGACGCTAACTGACTATGTTGTGCGACATATTCAGTGACAGGGCTAGATGCTAAGAAATAATATTCAGTGGCCGTTTTGCGTTGAATATTAGTGTTTAGCTAGCTAAATGCTATTTAACCAGCCAGAAACAAGAAATCCCAGCTAGAACTAGTAGAGGCTGCTTCCTGGGATGGGTACATTTGTGTCCACGGTCTGCACATATTCATGAATTCCAAAAAGACCCTACCCTGCTGCCAGAATTCCCGTGAACTCCCTGACATGTCCTGAAAGTGTGGCATGTACAGAACCCAAAAGACAAGTTACTATGAGGACAAATGGAGCCAGCAATCTCAAAAGCCTTCAGTTAGCTTGAAAGTTGGCTAAGGAAAGTTGGTTAATTATTTGCTTCCTCCCACCTTCATCATTACCGATCAGCCCAATGTGATCACCATTTTTTAAATAATGGCAGCTCTGGAGTTTTTTTTTATCCAGACACTGAAACTGAAGATCTAGTATAAAATGGCTTCTGGAACTTATGAGAAAGGGATGGGATTGTGGTTACAATCCAAACAGCTTTCATATTATTTTCAGGTGCTTATTTTGTACCTGGGGCAATGGAGTGTTAAGTGATTTGCCCAGAGTCACAAAGAGCTACAGTGGCAGTCAACACCAGTTCCTCAGGTTTGCAGGCCACGACTCAAACCACTAGGCCACTCCCCTACTGTACATTGAGTATTACTGATATTCAGACTGATAAAGCTAGGACAACCTTTTTCCAGATCTAACTTAATTTGGATAGTTATCTGATTAGCAGACTAAATATCACCACTAACTGGCTAACTCCCAGCTCTGCCCTGGCATTACAGAAATAGTGTTGAAGCAATCTGTCCAGATATTCAGAGCCATTATCCAGGTTATGTTACTAAAAATGTGGATATGGACCACTGTTCCCTCTAAGCTGAGTGAGAGTCCTCTGAATGAATTACTGTCAGTGGGGAGTGGCGCTTCAAAGGAGAAATTAGGTTCTTGCCTGCTAATTTTCTTTCTTTTAGACTCCCTAGACCGGTACAGCCTCACTAATGGGTAATAGCTCACTTTAAGCAGCAGGTGGAGGCTGAGACCAAACTTTGGTTGTAGTATTAATAGCCGTAGCTCCCTCTAGCAAACCAGTCTGCCGAATAACCAAGCAGAACTAAGTGCTAATATTTAACGGTAACAATACTCCGAAAAGGAGTAATAAACTAAACATATAGGCATACTCCTATACTGTTGGACAGTGCATAGAACATGCCCCTGCAGTAAAAGGTCCCCACAGCTCGCCAGCTACGCCAATTGAGCCACAGCCACTGGTTTTTTATTTCCCTGGCTCTAGAAAAATACTAGAACCCGCAGAAAAAGCAAAATCTTCACGTGAAAAACTCGCAAGAACAACAGACAAATAGGGTGGGATGCTGTACCAGTCTGGAGAGTCTAAAAGAAAGAAAATTAGCAGGTAAGAACCTAATTTCTCCTTCTTTATCACCTCTCCAGACCAGTACAGCCTCACTGATGGACGTACCAAAGCAGTACCCATCATAGGTGGGACCCCCAGATGGCTGCCACCAGAACACGCTCACCGAACACCGTGTCCTGATGCATCTGAATGTCTAAACATCCACACGGTAGTGCTGCACAAAGGAATGCAGAGAAGACCAAACTGCAGCCTTACACTGGAGGCAACAGAGAAGCCTCAGCCCATGAAGCTGCCTGACCCCGAGTGGAATAAGTCTTGAGAAATTCCGGAACAGGCTTTGACTGAAGAAGATATACAGAAGCGATAGTCTCCTTGATCCAGCACGCAATGGTAGCCTTGGAAGCACTGTCCCCCTTACGAGGACCCGCCAAGATGAAAAAAAGACTTCTAGATCTCCTCGCTGAACATAAGAGTGAAGGACTCTACAGGTATCCAACTTGCGCAACTGCCTCTGTTCCGAGGAACCCTCCCGACTACCCAAGACTGGGAGGACCATGGACTGATTGACATGAAAAGGCGAGACTACTTTTGGCAGAAAGGAAGGGACAGGCCGCAGCACAACCCGCTCCCTAGAAAACTCCAGGAACGGAGGCCTTCAACAGAAAGCCTGCAACTCAGAAACACGTCTCGCAGAAGTAATGGCCACCAGGAACACTGTCTTGAGAATATGATCATTTAACGAGCAAGAACCCAGTGGCTCAAAAAGAGGGCACAGGAGCAGGAGCACGGACAGGACCATATTGAGATCCCAAGCCGGAACCAAAGGCTGAACAGGAGGCCGAAAAAATTTGGCCGCCTGCAAAAAGCGAACTATATCTGGGAAAGAAGTTAAACGCTTACCGTACAGCAAACCATGAAACGCAGACAAAGCCGCCAGCTGAACCCCGGAGAGAAGACCAAGCTAGGCCTTATCCAGGCCATCCTGCAAAAAATCCAATATGTGAGGCAAAGAAGCATGAAAGGAAACCACCCCCCGCGCATCACATCACTCTTCAAAAAAAAACACCAAACACACACATAAGCCCAAGAAGTGGAACACCTCTGAGACCCCAAGAGAGTGGAAATCACTTTATCGGAATAGCCTTTCCTATCTAGACGCTCCCTCTCAAGAGCCAAGCTGTAAGACAAAAGGGACTCGGATCCAACATTGGAATGGGGCACTGAGACAGATGATCAGGCGAGAGGCAGCGGAAGAGGATCTACCACCAGAAGACGAACCAGATCCACATACCATGGACACCGGGTCAGTTCGGAGCCACCAGGATTACATGGCTGGGGTGCGAGCAATGCAAATAAGATCTCTGCCCACCATTGGCCACGGAGGAAATACATACAGGAGACCCGCTGTTGGCCAGGACTGCACCAGAGCATCCAACTCCTTGGCCTGAACATCCCTGCGCCGAATGAAGAACCGAGGCGCTTTGATGTTGACACTCATGGCCATCAAGTTCAGACTGGCTGACCCCAAGCATGCAAAATCACCTCGAAGACTGCGGGACTGAGACACCACTCTCTGGAATCTTGCATGTGACGACTGAGGAAACCCACCTGGACATTTTTCACCCCTGCTATGTGGAAAGCTGAGATGTCCAGAAGTCCAGAAGATAAGACTGCCCACACCATGAGCAGAGCCGCCTCCTGCACCACCAGATGGCTCCTGGTTCCCCCTGATGATTGATGTAAGCCACCATCGTAGCATTGTCCAAGAGACTTGCCCGTCAACAACATCAGGAACGCTAGCAAAGTCAGCCGGATGGCTCTGGTCTTCAGAACATTGATCGACCAAGAAGCCTCCTCATGAGACCAGAGGCCCTGAGCTGTGCGACCGAGACACTGAGCTCCCCAACCAAGGAGACTGGCTTCCATGATAAGAACTGTCCATTAGGGCTGATCCCGACTCAACCCCTGCACTAGATTGGAAGACTGGAGCCACCAACGGAGAATGTGATGAACTAACCCACGAAGAGGGACGGGAGAGTCCAACTCATGTAACTGGGGTGATCACTGCTGAAGCAGAGGATGCTGAAGTGGGTACATGTGAGCTTGGGCCCACCGAACCACATCCAGGGAGGCTGCCATCGACCCCAAGACCTGGAGAAAACCCTGAGCCCGAGGATATGGGGATGCCATAAAAAGGCAAATCTGCGACTGCAACTTGACCATGTAGGCCTCTGGCAGGAAGACCTTCTCTAGCTGGTGTTGAAAAGAACCCCAATGTACTCCAGGCACTGAGACAGAGCCAACCGGCTTTTGGACAGGTTGAATACCCACCCCAGTAACTGCAGGAATTCCACAACCCGAGCCAAAACCTGGGAGCTCTCCTGAAAAGACTTCGATCTGATCAACTAATAATCCAGATAGGGGTGAACCAAAATGCCTTCCTTGCGCAATGCCGCCACCACCACGACAATGATCTTGGTGAACGTCCGTGGAGCCATAACTAGACCAAAGAGGAGAGCACAAAACTAGTAGTGCTGCCCCAAGATCGCAAAGTGAAGGAACCACTGATGGGAGGCGTGAATCGGAACATGCAAGTAGGCCTCTGTCAGATTGAGAGAGGTCAGCAATTCCCTTGGCTGAACCACCAGAATAACAGATCTCAGGATTTCCATGCGAAAAGACGGAAGAGCCCTGTTGACCCTCTTCAGATCTAACATGGGCCGAAAAGTCCCCTCTTTCTTGGGCACAATGAAGTAAATTGAATATCTGCCTGTGCCACACTCCTGCGGAGGCACTGGCACCACCGCCTGGAGATCTAGCAACCGTTGTAGAGTCTGGCGAAAAGCTCGCATCTTCCATGCCACCTGACAAGGAGAAGCGAGAAAGCGATCTGGCAAGGAGATGGAAAATTCTAGAGCTTATCTGTTCTGAATCACCTCCAGGACCCACTGATCCACTGTGATCGTGGCCCACCCTTGGTAAAAATCTCACAACCGAGCGCCCACCAGAACCAAGGAGCCTTTGGACCAGACGGTAGTGGGGGAACCGGCGGAGGAATCACATCTCCTCTGATGGGCCCCTTGAAAGTACTGCATGTGCTGTTTGTAGAGGTTCTTTCTTTGGGACAGTGAAAAATTGTTGGATAGAAACATTAAATATAGCTTTCCTTTATTTGGCAACCTTATCATAGCTGTAATACTATGAGACTACCACTAGGGGTTATGACAGCCATTCTGAGACCAGAAGTTAAAAAAGCAGGAGCAAGTGGGCATTGCTTCTGTTCCTATCAGGGTCCAAGGGGGGGGGGGAAATGGAATTCGTACTAAGGGGATCAGATGCTTTAGAGGTGCAGGTGGGGGTGAACAGATGCTTTGTTTGAGATTGCTGTCAAGGAACATTCGGATGGACAAATACTGCTGGCCAAATACTGTCTGTAGGAGCAGCAATTTTGAAAACTTGCTGCCACGTATCTGTGTGGGGATAGGGCATTCTACATTTTTCACCCACATGTGGTAATCAAAATTGCTAGTCCTGCACCTATTTCACAGAGGCTCTATGTTTGCCAGAGCCTCTTGTAAAATACTACTACTTAGAATTTCTATAGCGCTGATAGACATACGCAGCACTGTACATTAAACATGTATGAGACAATCCCTGTTCAATAGTGCTTATAAAACAGACAAACAGGACAAATAGGGGTTAGGGAATTTCTCACAGAGGGCGTGATAAAACAGACATGGGTACTTTACAAGAGTGGGAGTTAGGAGTTAAAAGAAGCCTCAAAAAAGGGGCTTTTAGTTTAGATTTGAATACTACCAGAGATACAGCTTAACATACTGACTCAGACAGTCTGTTCCAGGCATACAGTACGGCAAAATAGAAGGGGCAGAATCTAGAGTTGGCAGTAGAGGAGAAGGGTACAGATCAGATGAACGGAGTTGCCAGGGAGGAGTATAAGGAGAGATAAGAGAAGAGAGATGTTGAAGAGCTGCAGAGTGAATGCACTTGTAAGTCAATAAGAGGAGTTTGGACTGTCTGAAGAAATGGATAGGGAGCCAATGAAGTGACTTGAGAAGGGGGGTAATGTGAACATAGTGACACTGGTGGAATATAAGTCGTGCAACATAATTTTAAACAAATTGAAGGGGAGAGAGATGGTTTAGTGGAAGACCTGTGAGAAGCAAGTTGCAGTAACATAGGTGAGAAGTGAGAAGAGTGTGGATAAGGGTTTTGGTAATGTGCTCAGAAAGGAAAGGTCAGATTTTGATGATATTATAGAGAAGAAACCACAGGCTTTAGCAGTCTATTGGATTTGTGTGTAGAGAGAGAGAGAGAGGAGTCAAAGATGACTCTGAGGTTGTGAGCTGACGAGACAGGGAGGATGAGAGTATTATCCTCAGAAACAGAGAATGGGGGAAGAGGAGAGGCGGGTTTAGATAGAAAGACAAGAAGCGCAGTCTTGGCCTTGTTCAGTTTTAATTGGCAGGGAAACATCCAGGCAGCAGTGTTGGACAGGCAGGCTGAGACTTGGGTCTGGATTCCTATAGAAATTTCTGGTGTAACGAGATAGATCTGGGAATTCTCCAAGACCCAATGTGGACATGTGAATTCCCCTCGCCATGTGCTTTTTAAAATTTGCCTCCATGTGATGCTATTATCTCAATAAACACATAACACTAATTTTTTTAAAAACCCAACATACAACTTACAGCATCTAAGCTCGTCTGGACGCAGGGGAAGGAAAACGTGAAACCCATAGGAAGTCGAGCACCTTTTATTCCCATGTAATCCAGGAAATCGGAAATGCAGTGGACTATGTGATCGAAAAGCTGAAAAGAGAAACAATTATCAAAATGAATGCTTGCTCATGCCAAAAACAGCACATTCACTCAAGCAGTTGAACACGCACAAAAGAAAACAAGACATCACCTCTTCCCCTGTCCCCTGCATAACATCCACAGGAATGGCATAGATTTTATTGTGCATTTCAACCATTCTTCTTTTTCCACTGCGAATCTTGACCAGTAAAACTCTAAAATTTGTTCCTCCAAGGTCCAGAGCTAGGAAATCTCCATTTTCTGAAATGGAGAGATTGTTTCAATAGTTTATTTATTTACAATTATTTATAAACTACAAAGGATGGCACACATATAAATAAAAGGAGGCTGAAATGGCTGCTGGAATCGCGGCTAGGAAGCTGCTTTAGGCTGCGGAATGCCAAAGTAGGCATGGCCAACCCCCGAAGTGGCGTTAGGCGATCTAAAGCAGATACCCACCCATGAATCACACCAAGATAAGCAGCTGAAATGTAGACCTGGGAAACCCTGGTCTACATTTCAGCCACCTATCTTTGCCTAGACTGCAGCAGCCAATCGAAATAGCCAATTTCCCCCTCTCGCATCAGCTGAGTGTCAGGGATTCCCCAAAGTCGCAATTCTGTAACCAGCACCCAAGTTTTGGGCGGCTGCGGCAGGAAACTCTGAACCCCACCGCAAATCAACCGGTAGGAGAGATGCTAACTCCCTCATGCCAGCACCCCCCTCCCCGCTAACATCCCTGGCAGGAGGTATGCCAAATCCTTTCTGCCACCACCCCCGCAACAAACCTGGCAGGAGGGATGTCGAATCCCACCTGCCGGAAGCCCCCCTAACATCCTCAGCAGGAGGGATGCCCAATCCCTCCTGCCACCAAACCTCACTAACATCCCCGGCAGGAGAGATGCCCAATCCCTCCTGCCAGCACCTCCCCCGAACATCCCCGGCAGGAGGGTTGCCCAATCCCTCCTGCTGCCAACCCCTGCTAACATCCCTGGCAGAAAGGATGCCCAATCCCTCCTGCCTGCGCTCCTCCCGAACACCCCCACCCCTGAAACCCATCCGCACCCTCTCCCGTACCTATTTTAGGCCTGCCTCTTGTAGGTACCTTTTTGATGCTTACTCCCTCTGGCCGGAAGGCCCACCTCTTCCGAATGATGGGCCTTCTCCTTCCCAGTGCAACCTGGGATGCATTGGGGAGGGGCCTAAGGCCTTACTTGGCCCAGGTGCCTAAGGCCTCCTTCCCATTGCATGCTGGGATGCACTTGGAGTGGCCTAAAACTGTGATTGACCAGATTCCTAAGGCCTCTCCCATGGGAGGGACCTTAGGGATCTGGACAATTGGAGTCAGGCCATGGCACTGTCTGCCCAGTTAAATGCCACTGAATAACCCCTCCTGAAGCCCTTAGCATGATGTAAGCAAGCAGGTGCCTCTCCTGCCTAACTCCATCCTTTTGACTATTGTACCTTAAGTTTGGCTGAAAAAAGCAAATAAATCTATGAGCCCAATGCAAGAGCAGAAATTTGGGAGCTCAGCTTTTTGAATATTAGGTCCCGATGTCCAATTATGTGTTTTACAAGATTTTTATTTAAAGTGTGCTGCTATTATTGTTCATACTCAACTACGAGGGTCATTTCATAAATAATGCACACTATTTTTTTTTAAATTTACATGTTTTATTTTTTTTCAAGTATTTCTTTACAGTCCTTCAATATAGTCTCCCTGCTTTGCAATAACTGAGTCCCAATGTCCGGGAAGCTTCATTATTCCATCCATGACACTATTTTTGTTCAGTTCTGAATGGCTCGGGTACTGGCAGAAAAAAGCTCTTCCAGAGATGCAAAATGATGTCTATGTATAGGTTGTTTCGACTGAAAAAAGGTTGAAGTCTGGTGGACTCATGTCTGGACATTAGGGAGCATGAGGTAACACCTCCCAGCCATATTCGCGGAGATGAAATCACAGTCCAATAAGAAGAAAGCTCCATCTTCCCCATGACCCAAAAATTTTTTGACAAGCTCAATCAAAAGTCAAACAAATAATGATTTTTGCTTATGATCATGAAGGCATCATTATCACAGGCAAAGTTCCATGTGGAAGAAGTGTCACAGCAGTGTATTATCGTGATTTGTTGCAAAAAATGCACAGAAAAATGCACAAAACCAACCTCAGTTGCTCTTGGCTGGGTCACTCATTTTTCACAACGTTCGCCCACACCTAGGGAATATTGTCATTGAAAAACTACGCAAAAACACCTGGGAGGACACTCCCTACAGTCCAGACATGAGTCCACCAGACTTCGACCTTTTTCAAAAGTTGAAACAACCTATGCATGGACATCATTTTGCATCTCTGGAAGAGCTTTGTTCCACCGGTACCCGAGCCATTTGGCAATGAACAAAAATGGTGTCTTGGATGGAATAATAAAGCTTCCTGGACGTTGGGACTCGGTCATTGCAAAGCAGGGAGACTATATTGAAGAACTGTAAAGAAATACTTGAAAAAAAATAAACATGTAAATTTTAAAAAAATAGTGTGCATTATTTATGAAATGACCCTCGTATGATAATCTCAGTGGGGAGCCTAAAGGCCTGAAAGTTGAGTATGAGGGAGAATACTGAAGGTTAAGGCATCTAATACTTTTGCACAGGCTATGATCATTCTCTGCGTGTTACCTGATCCATCTGGGGTGCTACGCACAAAAGTTGGCAGCATTTTCACTTTTGCACTTTGGTGGGTTTTCTTCCTCAGCCCAGCCTCCATTTCTATTCTCATTCTTTTTTTCACTTCTAGCAGCTGTTCTTTAGAGAGTTGGAACTCCTCCAGGGTCTCCTCAATCTGTCTGTGCTGCTCAGCCAGCCTGTAGGCCACTGCTGTCACCAAGGCAGCTCCCTTCCCACTGCCACTCTCAGACAACAGAAACCTCACGTCAGAGTCAGGGACGAGACGCCTCACTGTCTTGTGCAAACGCCGGGCATACCTGCAGACGAAAGCATCAAAATATTGCCCATCAAAAATGTGCTTTGAAGGTTTCCCTTATTTTCTTTTCACTCTATTTTTTGTTCCAAAAAACAACTACTAGGAGAGTAGCTTCATGCAAACATGGAAAAGTGAATTTCAGCACCAGCATTGTAATGAATCTCATGCATTAAGGTAAGTTTCATGTGTGGCATCACAGGAGTGACTGGAATGGTATGACATCCATGTACATTCTTGACAGTGTTCGGAAGGCACCAATCTATCACTATGCCACACTCTCACCGCCATGGCAGGCAAACTCTTGGAAAACTCAAGACTACATCTGACTTCCAGAATGCAATGTTATCTTTTTCTTTCCAATGTGTCGCTCTTCCTTCCCACAAGCAAGTACCCAATTGGATAGAAAATGTTCCAGAACTTGCAACACGGATGGAGCAAGGATTGTGAGCAAGTGGGTACAATAGGGTCTGGCTATATATCTATCTATCAACACAGAGCTAGTACAGTACTAGTATTAGTACTGCACCTAGAAGCAAGAAATGTCTGAACATACCATGCCTCCTCAGGGCCTATTCCATAAATCCCCCTCTCAACACACCTCCTCGGGATCTGTTCCATAAATCTCCCTCTCTCAACATTCAGATAGTCATTGTGGCTCCTTTAATGGGCATACTACAAGTAAACCTTTATCTGGCATAATAAATCTCATCTGAAACAGTATCAGTATAATATACAATGCAAACAATTGCAAAACAAAATGGCAATACAAATGTTTTGATATTTTATTAAATTACAATAGTCCATCTAGCCCAGATTTCTGTTTCTAACAGTGGCCAATCCAGGTCACAGTTCCTGGAAGACACCCAAATAGCAGCAACATTCCATGCCACCGATCCCAGGGTAAGCAGCAGCTTTCTCCACGTCTGTCTCAATAGCAGACTAAGGACTTCTTCTCCAGGAACCTGTCCAAACCTTTCCTAAACCCAGCTATGCCAACTGATGTCATCACATCTTCCGGCAAAGAATCCCAGAACTTACCCAATCTTTGAGCGAAAAAATATTTCCTTGAGCGAAAAAATATTTCTGCGAAACCTGACTGAATTTCTTGTTTTACTTCACATTCTTACTCACCCATCCCTCACGCATCCTTTCATACATTACAGCACTGAATTATCTTTTGACTCAATACAAAGTACCTTGATGATATTTCACCAGAGTTCTATATATTTATTCTAACCAATATACAGTAATTTCATAGCTTATTACCACTTCATGTTAGACTTCAGTCAGGTTTTCAGGATTTCCCCAATGAATATGCATTGAAAGCAGTGCATGCAAATAGATCTCATGCATATTCACTGGGGAAATCCTGAAAACCTGACTGGATTCCGGCCCTCGAGGACCAGAGTTTCCCACCCCTGATATAGACAGTCTGACAAAAGGCAAGGGAGGCGTCTTTTCAACCAACGATCAAGGATCCAAGTTTTGGCGTATTGGAGATGCTTTTCTTAGGAGACACTTTGCTGAAACAATGCTGAGGGCGAGTAACTCTTTTGCCCTCAGTGTTGTTTCAGCAAAGTGTCCCCTAAGGAAGGTGTCTGAAACTTGGATCCTTGTTGGGACCATTGGTTTAAATAAAGACTTGGTCATTGGTTGAAAAGATACCTCCCTTACCTTTTGTCAGCCAGTTTTACTAAACACATCTCTGAGACTGTGACATCTGCAAGCATTTCTTTCTTTCCAACACTCATTCAATATTGAACATATTCCCCCCCACCAATTCTATTAAAAGGGCTAAAAATTGCATATATAAACTTGGGTGCTTGCAATTTAACCGATAATTAGGATCTTAAACAATTATTGGCACTAATTAGATTTAATTACAATTTTTGTGTGCAAATTAAGAAGGAGGAAGGCCATTCCAGATCTGAACACAGTAAAAAATAAGAGGATTTAAGCATCTTTTTTCTAGATAGACAAAGAAAGGTATGCTAATAGAAAACGACCTATAGACCCAAATGTTTGATTTGTTGTAGGAAGAGAAAATAGGTGAAAGGCCATCCAGAATCTTATAGACGAAACAGGCCACTTTAAAGTCAACTTGGGCTTTAAAAGGCAACCAATGAAGTGTTTTCAACAAAGGAGTGACATGAGCAAATTTTGAGTGCCTAAAAATCAATTTTGCTACCATGCTCTGTAACAATTGGAGCTTTCTTCAATTTTTGCCAGATAAATCCGAATACAGAGCATTACAGTAATCTAGTTTTGATAGAACTAATTGTTGAACTAATAAAGCAAAATGATGAGCCTAGAAAGTACGATCTAGCTGTTTAAAGAGTTATAGACATGCTCTTGCATAAATTGCTAACACGGAGGTCAAAATAAAAAGACTAATCTAATATTGCTCCCCCAATTTTAGCTGGTTAACTGATTTGAAATTTTGGACCTCAATTCTAAGACACCATAAAATTTAAGCTGCACCTACTTTCCACGGACAATATGTAAAACCAGCAAAAAAGTGCATCTCAGAATCGAAGAAATACAGTATACTTATTGACACACTTGATAGATCAACTTTCACTTTGCATGTCATTGTCTCTAAGCCAGATATTTGTAAAGAATCTAAAATAGAATAAAGAAACTACTATGAATCATGGCTAGTTCTCCTTCTTTTAACCTAGGATAGTGTACAACATTATGATTGAATGGCCAGATATTGATTAAAAATGGGCTCTTAGTATCTGAAGGCCAAGTATCAGTTAAAGAAACAAATTCAATATCAGGTATCTTAATAAAATCATTTTATTATAGATTGACCTGGCATTGAAATAAAGACAAGGTACTGGGGATAGGGAGTCTAGCACCTTCTTACTCCTTTATCCTAGGCTCCCTATTTTAAAATTACCCTCAATTTCTATAAGAGGGAAAGCTATCAAGGTTAAGTAAAAGCATCCCAATATACTACAGGATGCAGCAACTTGTAGTATCATGATTAGACTTTAAGCTCTGTTGAAAAGGGACGTCTCATATGTTTCATGTACAGTGCTGTGTATATCTAGCAGCTCTATAGAAATGATAAGTAGTTGTAGTAGTAGATGACTGCTAGGGATGCCATTTTGGATGAAATGCCAGCCAGGCGGAAGCAAAAGAGGGGTTTGATCAAGGATACCTTGATATGGAGGGCTGGAATCGGGGGGCAGATTCAATTGGGGATACCTTGATGGGGGCTGGAATTAGCGACATGCAAGCAGCCCAGGTTTTTATGATATCCCTAATAAATATACATTACCATGAATAAAGTTATTTATATGTTTTATTTTTAAATATATTAAATTTTATGATATGAAAAAACAATCACATTTGAATATTCTTTACAATCAAATTTCACCACATTACATGAACAACCCCTGTGAAGTGCTTACTCCTTCTTACTATAATCCCTTCTGTCCAATACAATAATCAATGAAGATTTTCAAGTCTCTGTTATGAAACTATGTATCTTTGCTATTTATCATGTGAAGCTCAACAGTCCGTTTCTGTTAGTATCCTTAATAGTTCGTCACTGCTTTTAGATCATCTTGCTGTTATTAGTTCAGCTCAACACCAGCTGTTATTTCACCTCTTGGCGTCCTCAGGAGCTGAGCTAGATCACGGGCTGTTCAAAGCACCAATGTTAACAAATTCTATTTATCTCCCTAATACCACATCATTACAATTCACACACAAAAAAAATACATCATCTCATACCTTGCTCTCTTATCATATTAGGTAGCGACAGATAGTCAAGATGGGTAACCCATACACTGGAAAGATCATTGATAATAGTGCCTGTATGGCTACCAGTTATATCCTCTCTCTTTGCTACTTCCGTTATTTACATTTGCTTATTTAATTGGTTGTTTCATTTTGTCTGAATTGCATTCCACTCCACATCCTTGTTCAATCCAATGGGTTCCATTGGATTCCATTGATATATTAATTGCTGTTTCTTATTTAATAGTTCAAGTTTCAAGTTTATTATTAATATTTGATGAATCGCTTATTCGATTTACTAAGCGATGTACAAAATTTTAAAAAAGAAGTTACAAAAAAGACAAACCAAATAACATAATTCTTGACAATAAGACTAACATGAGTTAGGGTGGAAAGGGGGTAAAGTTACAATTTTTCTTAGAGGAAATAAACAAAAAAGGAAAAAAACAATGGGGAACGGAAAAGATAAAAAACCTGAGAACATTGATCTTATCTAAAATTTAAAGGTTAAAAGCGTCTTTAAAAAGATAAGATTTTAAGGATTTTTTAAAAGAGGTAAGATCTTTTTTATCTTTAATGTATTGTGGTAATGAGTTCCACCATTGGGAGCCCATTACACGGCACAAATCAGCTTTGATTAAAACTATAAACTTCATCTCATCTACATTATGGCCTTCCTGTTTCCAGTGATGCACTAATGGTGTATCCTCTTTCTCATTTTTCAGGTTACTTAAATATTGTTCTGTTCGTAACTTGATTTTTCTTTTTGTCTGCCCAATGTACAATTTGTTATAGGGGCATTTTATTCCATATACTACTTGTGCTGATTCACAATTAGTAACAGATTTTAAATAAAACTTCTTATTAGTTAACATAAGAACAGGAGAAGTTGTCTCCGCTGGGTCAGACCAGAGGTCCATCGCGCCCAGCAGCCCGCTCCCGCGGCGGCCCATCAGGTCCATGACCTGTAAGGTGATCCTTGTTTAAATCATTTAAGCCCCCCTGTCCTTCTGTCTATGCCCTATCATAGCCTATCTCTACCTCTGTCTGTATCCCTCAATCCCCTTATCTTTCAGGAACTTATCCAATCCTTCCTTGAAACCCGGTAGTGTACTCTGTCCTATCACAACCTCCGGAAGCGCATTCCAGGTGTCCACCACCCTCTGAGTGAAAAAGAATTTCCTAGCATTGGTTCTAAACCTGTCCCCTTTCAATTTTTCTGAGTGCCCCCTTGTTCTAGTGGTTCCTAGTAGGCTAAAGAATCTGTCCCTTTCTACCTTCTCTATGCCCTTCATGATCCGTTTCAATTGTACAATATATTTACAATATAAGCACTTTTTACACAGTGAGTGATAACCACTAGAGGTGTACAGTATGTAGTTTTAAAAAAGTTCAAGTATATTATGATTATGTGTATATGCAAATCTAGGCTATTCATTTAAACTGGAATGCAACTGTAATATGTTTATTAATAGCAATTCTAATAAGTAGTGCTTGCTTGGAATAGGGCAGGACACAAACTAAACTATTCTCTTGTTTTATTTTAGCTGATTGATGAAGTAACCATTCTTGGTTGGCATTTATTGCTCTTTTATGCGCTTTATGTATAATTTTATTGGGATATCCCGTTATTGAAATCGCTGAATCATTTGATGTGCATGCTGCTTAAAATCTCCCTGAGAATTGCATAACCGTTTTGCTCTCAAGAATTGCCCCACTGGAACGCTCTCACGAAGACTTCTTGGGTGGTAACTGTTATAATGTAATATTGTATTGCGATCAGTTTTTTTTTTCAATACATTGATGTTATTAATGCTTTATTTTCTTTAATTATATTAATATCCAAAAAATGAATTGTTATGCTAAGTTTGAAAGAGTGTTTGTGGAAAAAATGGGATATTTGCACATTTTCAAAAAAATTTGGAATCCTCTCATAAAATATAGTGACATATCACATTTAAAATGAATATCATTTTTCTATGGTAATGTACATCCATGCTGTTAGTTCTCTTGTGTTTAGGTATGCTTAATTTTAGTGTTATCATTATTTGTATACTGATTCTTGTAATCAATTTGTTTCGATAATCATTTCTGTGAATATTTGTCATGATATGTTCATATTTGAAATTTTTAATAAAAATTTATTGAACTTTAAAAAAAGGAATTGTTTCTTTCGATATAGTTGATTCAAATGAAATATTATTATCATCAATAATTTAAATACATTATAAACTGTAATTCTTGTTCTGTTTCTGACCAGACCAGGAAGACATCATCAATAAAGTGCTTCCATATGGTTATAGATTTCATATATGATGTTTTATATATATGTCACTGTTCAAACATTTGAGTGAAGGGATGGTATCATCAACCACCCCTAAATACCTTCTATTCTTATAACTCTTCAGGCCCTCAGAGATGCCCCCAAGTGTTCAATAACCTTTCATAACATCTGGCTTTATGCATCCAATCGTCATCAGGTCACTTATTTAGTTTTGCTTTAAATTTCAATGAGTTAAGTAAAACCATGAACTTTACTAAGTGAAATAAGTGTATAGTACTTAGCTTAAGTGGTGGACAGCAAGGGATAAGTTCGCCAACATGTTTCACCCTTAGGGGGTTTCTTCAGGGCTACAATCCCTCGATTAAACTAATTTATCACGACGTGACCACCCGAGAACAAGCATCGGGTGGTCACGTCGTGATAAATTAGTTTTGACGCTGCCGCCTGCTGTGCTTCAGGTAAGGAAGAGAGGGAGGGAGGGACCGAGGGTGTTTGCGGCTCAGGACCGCCACCTGCTTCTGCTACTTCGGGACTTAAGGGAGGGAGGGAGGAGGGCTTTATGACTTAGGACCACTGCCGTGCTGGTGCTTCAGGGTGGGAATGAGAGTGTGTTAGACAAGGTTTCTAACACCCTCTCAATGAACCAGAAACCCTCTCAATGAACCAGAAAAACAATTATCCGGTATCCACCAATCCCCATGGGTGCTGGATAACTGAGATTCTACTGTTCCAACATTGGAGGATAAGATTCTGCCATGTTTTGTCTGTCCCAGGTTTGGGTGTCTCTATTATTATAATTAAGTTCTGCTCTGACAAAAAAGATCATCTTTGTCTTCAGTATCCCCAAAATTTACCAAGTGGGATTGCTCTAACTCTTTCAGCATTTTATATAATCCTGGTTTGGGTGACTTGGTTAATTTTAGAAAAAAGTGGTTCTTTTCCTGCTTCTTTTGTAGGTATGTTCAGCAATTTCTGAGAGTTGGAATAAATTGTCAGCACAAGACAGCAGAAGTTACAAACTCTATTATGATATATCAGTGGGTAACCAGGTGTTGTACCTAACCTATAGGGAGCTGCGAGGGCAGAATATGCAAATTGATGATTTTCACTGATGGAAGAAAATCACACAGAACCTATTTACACACATAAATAATAATAATATCATTTGGTCATAATACGTGCTGGAATACATACAGTATATTGTAAGGTGGTGGCAGGAATATATTCATGAAGAAGGCAGTCTCCTCACCACAAGCAGAAAGGATAGGATGTTGCCCAGTACCGAGCTTTAGAACTATTTAAGGAAAGAAATAAAAGTAGGTGGCACTTTGCATGTTTGTATCCCTAGTCTGTGCCTGGCTCTTGGCCTTTTGACAGACAACTGGGATTTCTCCAGGCTGGCTTAGCTGAAGTGCAGTCTAAGAGTTTAAAGATACTTGCTGTTCTTTGTGTCTCTGGTTAGTGGATAATTTCTAATTTACAGAAGTCAGAAATAAATCCTACCTTTAGTGAGGGTGTAGGGCTTTTTTCTAAACCCCATCTCGTCGAACAAAAAGTAGTTACCAAGAATGAACCAGAAAACAAAAAACATCCTATCCCTGATCACCAGGTATGTACATGGGCTTTCAATTGTTGGTTCTGTGAATCACTTGACATTTGGCTGAAACATTAAACATACAGTGTGAAAACATTCATCCTTTTACGTCTCTGGTAACAGGTTCAGGCTTGGAGCTATACACTGTCAACTATTTAAGTGTCAGCTGTGCATGCCTGACCTTTGCAGAGATTAAAGCAAATGTTGGAGAGAGTAAAAGACTTACTGTGGATGCATCTTGTAAAGAGAACCATCCACAGCAACAGTGGTGCGCAGCCGAGGTGTTCCCTTATTATCACGCAAGCGAGTTAGGATAGCACCAAGGGTAGCGGCGATAAGGTTAGCAGAACGGAATGAGACGATGGTGCAGACATGCTGCACTGCAATGCAATCTTCATGTGAAGGCTCCACGCCAAGGCGGGTCAGGATATCTTTGGCTTTACTCAGACCTTCTTTGCTCCTACAACATAGAAAAACTTCTCATTCAATGTGAGAGTGTGAAATGCATGGCTACAGCAGTTCACTGAGAAAGGAAGGGGACAATGGGAAAGTTTTTGTGTTCAGAGTCTGCCATAAATGTACCAGTCTTCAAAAAGACCCCCAGAAAAACCACAGTTCCACAAAACTTAATGGAACAGATAAAAATTTACATTAGCAATCTTTATGTGCTCATAGATCGATGATTAACAGGGCGCAACGCAGTAAATAATTTTTACCAGTGGTGCGTATCATATTCTAATCATAGCACACAGGCTTCAAGTAGCTTGCTTTATGAAAAAAACTTTCTAATAATATGCTTCTTATATAGATGATAAAATTGCACACTGATCTTCATAAAGGGTAACAAAAGTTGACCTTGGCTTCGACATGAGCCATGTTTTCAAAATGCCTTAATCCTCTGTTGCTAAAGACTTCAGAAGCTTGAATGAAAAATCTGAAAAGACATGTCGAAGCCAGGGTCAGCTTTTGTCATCATTTATGAAGATCAGTGTGCAATTTTATCATCTATATAAGAAGCTATTATTAGAAAGTTTTTTTCATAAAGCAAGCTACTTGAAACCTGTGTACTATGATTAGAATATGATACGCACCATTGGTAAAAATTAGTTATCGCCTGGCGCCCTGTGACTCATCAATCTATGAGCACATAAAGATTGTTAATGTAAATTTATATATGTTTCTTTAAGTTTTGTGGGTTTTCTGGGGGTCTTTTTGAAGACTGTATTCACCTCTCTGCCCTGGCTTGTTATTATCTTTTACAATAATCCCCTTTTTTGTTTTGGAATAAATGTACCAATGACATGTCATATAGCAGTGTTACAAACATAGGAGGCAATTCTATAACTGGTTGCTGCAATTTAAGTGCCCACAGGATGTGAACTTATTCTATAAGAATACATATGATCAGCCTAAGTGTTCTCAGAGAATAATGGTGTAAACTGGCATAAACATGCCTACATTTAAGACAGAGAAAAGCTGCTCACTTTTCGATGGCAGAAACATGCTTCGTATCAAATTTTCCTCTGGTTAAGAGCTCCGGAGTGATTCGCCCTTCGAATAGCAGCCCCTCCTTGGCCATCTTTACTAAAATAAGTCGGACTAGTTCCCCCATGTACATTCCACTCACCATCTTCTCAAACCTGCCGGGGAAAGGAAATAAATGCAAGTTAGGAAACAAGCACTTATAGTTAAACCTCAGCCCTAAATGTGAGTAACAAGATCAAGTAGATTCATCTATTGGTTCTCCAACTTGATTTCTGAATACTCAGCATACATAAGGCTCCTTTTACTAAAGTGCACCAATGGATTTAGCAAGCATGTGAAAGAGTGTATAGACTTCTCCTTCTAGTGGCCAATCCCCTTCAGGATCAGAGTCCACTTGAGGAAACTCTATCCCTCCCTCTAGTGTGTAGAAAGCTCTCTTCTTCTAGTGGGCAAGTCTGCAAGAAAACCTGAAGGACCAGGAAGTGAGAAGGAATGAAAAGGGCAGGACAAGATGAAAGAAGAGAGAGCCCCAGGGAGGTCAAGGACAGAAGGAGCCTGAAGAAATAATAATAATAATAACTTTATTTTTATATACCACAATACCACAAACAGTTCAGAGCAGTTTACAGAGGAAGAGACTGTATACAGACAGCAATATTATAAAATACTTTCACAATTACATTAACATGGTAAGATTAATCAATTTTTCCTGGAAGTGTTTTAGAAGTACATCATGATAGAAATGGAGTCATAGAAATTTGTCAAAGAGATAAGTTTTAATTGACTTCCTAAAAGTTTGGTAAGAAAGAGGTTTAAGATAAAGTTGGTTAAACATTTATTCTATTTGCCTGCTTGGAATGATAGTGTTCTATCGAGGAATCTCTTGTAGATAAAGCCCTTCAAGGATGGGAAAGCGAACAAGTAGGCACTATGTGTACAAGTTGTGTCTGGAAAGTTGAAATGATGAGATAGATAGATTGGGGATGAACCTTTTTTGGTTTTGAAGCAAAGGCAAGCAAACTTAAAAATAACCCTTGCTTCCATGGGCAGTCAGTGTAGTTTTTTGTAAAATGCAGAAGGAGCCTGACGAAAGTGCTAACTTTCATTTGACTGCAGGACTGAGGTAGCTGAATTGCTGTCTGTTTTCTCTGCTGCACTGGTTTTTGAAAATTGCATGAACTGCTGTTTCTTTTATTATTATTTTTTTTTATATTTAAATTTTTTATTAAAGGTTTAGAAAAGTACAAAACAGCATAAAAGGGATACCAGTATACTAGTAAATACAATATACAATGTTAATAAACAAGTGACAAATCTGAAAAACTCCATATACAGCACTTAGAACCCTACCCTATACCAAGATATCCACTCGCAAATAGCAAACAATAACCCATCCAACATCCCATAGTACAAAACATGTCCAACAGATAGCCCCCAGTTGTTTCTTCAGGGAACCACCCAAACAGCTCCATGGCCTTCCCCCCCACCCCCACCCCCCTACTGGTAATCAAAGAACAAGTCCAGGCATGAGAATCATAATGTCCATGACTCTTTGCTATAGAAAGCTCCATAGTGCACATTGTCTGTAGTTTCAAAGACCATTCCAGTTGAGTAGGTGGAACCGCCTGCCGCCAGTGGTTAGCAATCAAACATTTAGCTGCTGTCAAACCCCAACAGAGCAGTTTAGTTTGCCAGGTATATTGGCTCACATTAAACAGTCCCAACAAGCATCCCTCCGGAGTACAAGATACAAGTAATTGCAATAACTGTGATAAGCAACCCACCACCTTTTTCCAAAAGGGTTGCAAGACCCTGCACTCCCACCAAAAATGTAAAAATGTACCAACCCCCATCCCACAGCGCCAGCAGGTAGCTGTCACTCTAGGATACATTTGTGCAAGCGGGCCAGAGTAAGGTACCACCTAGTGAGCACTTTGTAAGCATTTTCTTTTATAAGTACACAAGAGGAGGCCTTACAAACCTCAAGGTTCATCTGGGCCCACTCCTTAGCTATAAAGGGGCGCCCCAAGTTGGTCTCCCAGGCCCTCCTGAATGGAGGACGAAAAGGGGAAGAGCCTAAAAAATATTGATAAAGGACTGAGATGGGTTTAGGGAGCCCCTGAAGGGTGACCCACAAATGTTCCAAGTGCTCATTATGCAGCTGGGATCCCCTATCCCACCCCCGGGATTGTAGAAAATGTCAGATTTGGAAGCATGCCAAATAGTCCTCCTTAGGTACAGCACAGCTTTTCTGGAAAGCCTCAAAAGACACCAGGACCCTCCTATGTAGGGCATCCCAAAAAGTAACCACTCCCAATTGTGACCACCGCTCAAAAGTGAGACTCTCCCTGCCCACAGCAAACTGAGGTTCATCCCAGGTAGAACCCAAAGTACATGGGACCAACCCCCCACCCCATCGCCGGCGTGTCTCATACCAAAGCTGTAAAAGATGTCTCAGAAAAGGATTTAGCTGGCTCCCCAACAGAACGCGCTCAGGGGCGGAGGACCAAAGCTAAGATTTCAGACAATGAGGACCCACAAAATGCTGCTCCATCCTAACCTCCAATTTATTATCCACAATCTCCCAGTCTAACAGAAATCTTAGCTGTGCCGCCCTATAGTACCAAAACAATTTAGGAAGAGTGTGACCTCCATTCGACCTGGCGGCCCATAAGCCCCGCCAGGAGATACGCAGAGGTTTCCCCTGCCAAATAAATGAAAAAAGTAAAGAATGTAATTGACGCAGTACCAAAGATGGGATAGGAATCGGTAAAGTTTGGAACAAAAAGAGTAAGCGGGGTAAAACATTCATTTTGGGAACAGCTATTCTGCCCCACCAAGACAACCAGAGCCCATTCCACCGCTGTAAATCACCTCGAATCTGCTGAACTATTTTGGCATAATTCAAATCATATAATTGGGATAGGTCACTCGATATGTTTCTTTTATTTTTGAATTCCTGACTGCTGCCCTTGCTTTTAAAGGGCCTGAACTGCTGTGTCCGTTTGCTTATGGACTTTTGGCTGCCCTGCTTAGCAATGAACCTGAAATGCTGTTTCTTTTCTGAATCCTTATATCCTAAGTGAGTTGATTCTTACGTTACCTGTTGCAGTAAATTGCTGGAGTTCTTTTTCAGTTTATGGGCACCGTGTGGGCTAAAGAGTGACCGGCTACCAGTTCCCGTTGCTTGAAGCTGCCCAAAGTTGGGAAATAAACGCTGGTTTATACTAAATGCTGGACTGTCTAAAGGTTTTTTCTTTTCCCTCTTCCCCATCCACCCTGTTGCAGAGTGCTAATGATTAGCAAAGAAGCTCATGTTATTCCTATAGGTTTAGGACTTAGTGCACACTAAATCCATTAGTGCACCTTAGCCAAAGGAGCCCATAGTGGCTTCTTCTCTGTATGCTCAACATTACCCTGAAAAACGTAGAGACACAGTTTCAAACTATATATGTTTAAGAGCCAGAGGTCATAGTACTACCCAGCAGAAAAACTATGCACCTTATTTAACCCTTTCAGGACCAAGGGACATATTTGTCCCATAACTTTAAAATCCTATAAATTTTGATTGGGATAGTCTACAGTTCTAAATTTGATATGTACGGATTCCATATGATACTGCCTTTATGTAAACAAACTGGTTCCGACATTCATTCATTAGCGTCGTTGCCAGATTGACGAGAAGATTCACTTGCCACACTGTCCATAAGCCAGAAGTGTGATTTTTTAAATAAAAATAATGATATTTCACCAAAAAAAATCAATTTTTTGGCATCTGCAAGCCCTTTTTACCATAAAAATGTCGTCAAAACCACAAAAATTGGCCTACGATCCTTATGGTCCTGAAAGGGTTAAGAAGGATTTTTGCCAAAGGCATAGAGTAAAAGAAACCTTGAAGGTACATGCACTGTTATATAAACACTAAGGGCTCCTTTTACTAAGTTGCGATAGCGGTTTTAGCGTGCGCTTAGCACGTGCAAAATTGCTGCGTGCGCTAGACCCTAACGCCAGCATTGAGCTGGCGTTAGTTCTAGCTGCGTAGCGCGGGTTTAGCGCGCGCTAAAAACGCTATCGCAGCTTAGTAAAAGGAGCTCTAAATACTACACTGTCCAGGACAATAAACTTCGTACACAATTGCACCAAGATGATTAAGATTGAACTATTTTACTACAAACAGACTATATAAAGGCTTTATTTCGGCCAGAGAGTTATAGTTTTAAATACTTACAGTTGTTTCCCAGGATTAAAAGATCCGCGGTCTATTTCTCTATCAAACTCAGTTCTGATATCTTCCAGGAAACCATCATCTCCAAAAGCTCCCCACTCCGTATTGATGCACATCCTCCCCTCATCACCTTCCACCAGATCAATATGCCTTAGCTCCTCCATGTAACAGGCATTGGTACCTGTACCTGAGCAGACAAAGAAGAACAGCTAACACTCAAGAGACGAAAGCGACCCAGCACATCAAGTTCCCACAACAAAATTCCAGATGGTACCTATAATAATGCCAACTTCACAGCGCTGATCGTCAAAACCACAGGTCATCATTGTTCCTACCGTATCGTTTACAACAGCCATGATGTCGGCGTCGTAGTCCTAGAGGAAGACACATAGAACTTACCAGAGAAAGGAAACATGGTTGCTGGCTAACTTTCTACGGAGAAGCTAAATACTTCCAGTAGATGCTTATACTGTCTTGTTTGCATCGCTGATTGTGGACGCTACTTTTTTCAAGTTTATTGAAATTTTGATTTAAATGCAATATCAAGTATTTTCAATGCGTATAACAATAATAATTTGGGGAGGGACAAATAAAACAGTTTAAAACCATACACATACAATTTTATCCATAGTTACATTAAATATACATAAAGAATTAGAGGTTAAATTACATTTGATTTAAAATAAACAATTAAAATAGAATAACAATTAGGGCAGAACAATTTTTAAGAAGACTTAGTCTAAGAGTAATTGTTAAGGTGAGACCTGATCTAAAAGTAAATAGGAGAATCAAAAGGATTGTCTGATCTAAGATTCATAAGCATCTTTATAAAGATAGCTTTTTAGATTACTTTAAAATTTTTCTAAGGAGGTTTCAGCGCGCAAACAGATTAGAAGTTTGTTCCAAAGCTGAGGTCCGATGAGGGGCTGAGATAGCCTTAACAATTTTTTGTGTGTGCAGTATTTATTTTTTCACTTCAACACATTTTTGTGCATTGGTTTATCACAAAAATTCACATGAAGGCTGCCCAGGGATGTTCCACAGATAACACCCTCTTGGGTGTATGCTTGTGACAGCTGGTGCTCTAGGGGTGCGTCCCCATTGCAGGCTGTGTGACCGAAGGCTCCCTTCCACTATTATCAATATTTTGTGTTGTGGTAATGCGTTGTTTAGGCTGTCTCTCCCCCTTCACCCTATTTTTTCGGGGAGTGGGGAGATTTTCTCCGTGTAACAGATTTTTGGCAGCACCAACTGCACTCTGCTAATGCAATTGTCTAACACAACAAATTGGCTTGGTGGTTCGGCCTAAGGGGTGAAGTTATCTACATGCTACTGTTACAAGTTATTTTAGCATTAATTCTAGTTATCAGTAAACTAGTTCTCACTACATAAAATGGGACCTGTGTTAAAATTGCACAAGTTAGTGGTAAGATAACAAGTCTAAATAGTAACCCCTGTTGATAAGTTCTCCTCTATGTGGCTTGTGAACTGGTGATGGAAACTGATGTCTCTGAGGCTGGCTGCTGCCCAAGGTGGACATAAGGATGCAGGTTATCTTAGGGGTCCTTTTACTAAGGCATATATTCTAAAAAAAAAAAAAAAACCTACCCCCTACTACCCAGCCATCTGCAGACGAACTATCACTTTTCTTTGATACAAAAATCAAGGACATTAGATCACATCTTGGACCTTCATTTCCTGCTTCCTCTCCTCACATTCTCAATGATTCTACTCAACTATCATTCAGCTCTTGTTCAAATTTCAAAATGCCCTCACTAGCAAATCTCCTTCTCATTTTACAATCTTTAAACACTTCCAACAATCTTTTGGAGAGCATTCCCCCTTCGCTTCTTTTTTTTTTATTTTTTTATTATTTTATTTATAACATTTTACAATATTACCAAGCATATACATATTGTACAGAAAAGTGAGATCAAACTACATATTAAACTATAATTCCAAACTTAATATTGCTACAAGGAAATACCAAACTAGCTGTTCTCACACTAGTCCTCAATATTATTGAATCCATTATTAAGAGCAGAACTTATATACTACAAATTAATTAAGCAAGAAAAATCCTTGTCTAACTGAAGTGCAGGGAGCTAATTTCACATAGGCGTTATTACGTTGTTATTCCTTTTTCAAGACGTTTCATTGAGAGAAAACTAATCAATTGAGATGGCTCTGTAAATATATATTTCAATGATAAATATCTCACTACACATTTACATGGATATCTCAAGAAAAAACTACCCCTTCGCTTCTTAAAAAATTATTCTCTTTTTTCGGCCCATACATTTGGGAAATGATATCCAAGTCTCTCTCCGACAGTTTAGTACCTACTGCTTGGAAAACAGCTCTTGTTTTTCCAAAACTTAAACAACACAACTTAGATTCCTCTCTACCTAGAAATTATCGCCCTATTGCTAATCTACCCTTAATCTCTAAACTAACTGAAAAAATCATTCATACCCAACTTACAGAATTCATTGAAAAAACCCATGCTTTACATCCATGCCAAACTGGCTTTCGTTCTTCACATTCAACAGAATTGTCACTGCTAGGCCTCATCTCAACTATACATTACTACCATGACCATCAAAAATCTGTTATTCTTATTTCTCTTGACCTGTCTGCAGCCTTTGATACTATCGACCACTCTCTTCTTATTAATAGACTCAAAGACTGCGGTATTACAGGTCCAGCTCTTTCATGGTTCACATCTTACTTTAACGAACGTAGCTTTAAAGTCCATGTAAAGAATGAAACTTCTTCATCTATATCACAAACCTATGGTGTCCCGCAAGGTTCGATTCTATCCCCATTACTATTTAATATCTTTCTGTCTCCTCTTCTTACATTAGCACAATCTATTGGATTCACAATCTTTGCCTATGCAGATGACATACAACTTCTTCACCCAGTCAACACTTCAAACATCTTAGACATAAAAGACATAAACAATAAATTGGACACCATAAATGATTGGCTCTACTCAAATAAACTCTCCCTCAATATTGATAAATCCTGTGGCCTCCTACTTCCAATCAAAACCTGCAAATCATTATTGGGAAAAATTTCTATCAAATCCACTCCAATACAAATGGAAACAAAAATAAAACTATTAGGCGTCATCATTGATAGGGATCTTACTTTCCATGACCATATTAGTTCGGTCGCAAAAATCTGTTTCTTCAAACTCCGCATCATTCGGTCACTAATTTCAATTCTAGAGACCGATTCAATCAATATCCTGATTCATTCCTTAGTCATCTCCCACTTAGATTATTGCAACTCTCTTCTCAACGGTCTCCCCCAAAAAGAAATCCGACGCCTACAATTAATACAAAACACAGCAATAAAACTCATTTACAAAATAGGCAAATTTGACCATGTTACTCCTCTTCTAAAAGAGGCACATTGGCTCCCCATCACTCACCGTATCACCTATAAAATCATCTTACTCTCCTTCAAAATAAAACTCTCTCACCAGCCCTCATTTCTTGATAAGCTTCTCATTCCCCAATGTTCCCCACGCACTCTAAGGTCAACTGATCAAAAGCTTCTCTTTATTCCCTCCATAAAAGACTTTTATTACACCTGGAAAATAAATTTCGCAGTAGCTGCCCCAACGTTATGGAATTCTCTGCCACAGCAACTCCGCGATGAACAACATCTAGACAAATTCAAGATAAGCCTAAAGACTTTTTTATTTCGTGATTTATTCGGCTATGTTTAGACTTACCTTCTGTTTTCCTTTTCTAAAAAAAATTTTTTTTTTACTTCCTTTTCTCTTTTAAGCAACCAACCGCTTTAACAAAGCGACCCTACCCTATACGTTTTATCCCATTCCCACTTTCTCCTTTTCTTCTCAAATATGTAACTTTTCCCCTCTCTTCCCTTTTCCCCTCACTTTCAAGTTTGTCTAGTTGATGTTATCTATGTTCACTCTATTTATTTTTAAATGCCTATTATTTTATCTTTTATCTTTCTTACCCTTTTAAATTTTATTGTTAACCGGCCAGATATTTGTTGATGGTCGGTATATTAAAAACTAATAAACTTGAAACTTGCATGCTAGCCGTTTTAGCATGCACTAAATATTAGTGTGTGCTAAACGCTAACGTGTGCCAACGTATCAATTATATCCTATGGATGTGTTAGCGCATGTAAGCATTTAGCGCGTGCTAAAACGGTTAGCGCGCCTTAGTAAAAGGATCCTTAGCAGTAGCCGATTTAGCGTGCGCTATGCATCCATAGGATATAATGGACACACTGGCATGCGTTAGCGTTTTAGCATGCGCTAAAATGGCTAGCACGCCTTAGTAAAAGGACCCCTTAGTTTGGCCTTTCCACAAATGGTTGGGAGGTTTTTTTCAACCCAGAGCAGATTTAGAGCTAAATAGATTTAACTGCTGGAAAAAAATAGGGACAAAAAGGTGCCAAATTCCTGTATTTGCAGGAAGAATAATATTCCAAAAATAAAGCTTTGTTATTTTCGGTACTAGATGATCTTTTGCAAAAATTACTTTTTGATATACCAGAAGTGTTTGATACTGCTGCTTATTCAGTTTTGCTAGACTGGTTGACACTGGGGTGAGACTTAATGGGTTATATTCGTTTCAATCACATTTGACCGGGTGAACAATGCAAGAAGAGGCAAGGTAAAGTTTTTTGAATTAGGCATTACTGACATTTGTAGTTTCACAGGGGTCAGCACTATCCACAATTTTATTCAATATGCTTATGTGACTATTGTGTGATATTTTGAGGGACTATGGAGTGGAATATAGGCTGCTTGCAGGTGATATTTTCCAAGGGGAGGGGATCTGGTGCCAGGCGGTGGAATGGAAAGTCCATCAGCATGGTGGAAAAAAAAGTACAAAGCTTATAGAAATACAGCCATGAGAAAGAAGCATGGCAAGATTGTTCACTGCCTGCTATGTGTGGTCTCGTGACATGATAGAAGAAACAGCACAGTTATTTACCGTAACAGGTGTTATCCAGGGACAGCAGGCAGATATTCTCTATAAGTGGGTGACGTCAACCATGGAGCCCCGTAGCGGACAGCCCCGCAAGCAAACTTACTTGAAGATCTTCAAAGTTTGCGAGTGCTGCACCACGATTGCGCGAGTGCCTCCCCCCCCCCGAGTCAGGGCGCGCGTCTCCTCAGTGTGGCCTCAGTTCAGATAGCTACAAAGAAGCCAGAGGTGGGTGGGTTGCGAGAATATCTGCCTGATGTCCCTGGATAACACCTGTTACGGTAAGTAACTGTGCTTTATCCCAGGACAATCAGGCAGCATATTCTCTATATGTGGGTGACTTCCAAGCTAACCAGAATGGGACGGTGGGAGAATTGGCAATTTGTGAGAACAGATTTTGCAAAACGGACTGACCAAAATGGCTGTCACGTCTGGAAAAAGTATCCAGACAGTAGTGAGAAGTGAAATGTATAAACCGAGGACCAAGTGGCAGCCTTGCGGATTTCCTCAACAGGAGTTGATCTGAGGAAATCTAAGACGCCACCATCGCTCTGACCTTATGCCCCGTGACTCGACCCTGCAGAGGGAAACCAGCCTGAGCATAGCAGAAAGAGATAAAAGCAGCCAACCAGTTGGAGATGGTTCGCTTAGAAACAGGTCGCCCTAACCTATTTGATATATCGCCCAATCCCAAATCTTCAGAGCTTCCTGGAAAAGAGACAGGGATCCCGTACATCCTTGTTTGTTGACATAATACATGGCCACTTGGTTGTCTGTCCGAACCAGGACCACATGGTCGCGAAGCAGATGATGAAAGGCTTTTAGAGCATTGAAAATGGCTCGGAGCTCCAACAGATTGATGTGATAGCGGCGATCCGTGCTGGACCAATGGCCTTCAGTACGTAGACCATCGAGGTGAGCCCCCCATGCGTACATGGAAGAGTCTGTCGTGAGGACCTTCTGTGGAGGGGGCGCGTGAAACAGAAAACCTCTGGAAAGATTGGAAGAGAGCATCCACCAGCGGAGAGACTGTCTCAACAAAGGAGTCACTACAATGTGTTGAGAGACTGGATCTCGATCCTGCCGCCATTGCGATGCCAGGGTCCACTGAGGAACTCGGAGGTGAAGTCTGGCAAAAGGAGTCATATGAACCGTGGAGGCCATGTGTCCCAGCAGGACCATCATGTGCCTGGCTGAGACCATCGACAGACGAGTCACCTTCTGGCAGTGGCGAATGAGGGTATCCTGACGAGATCGAGGCAGTAACGAGCGGAGTCGAAGCGTGTCCAGTACCACTCCGATGAACTGAAGAGATTAAGCAGGACACAACTGGGACTTGGGGAAGTTCACCTCGAAGCCCAGACCTTGCAAGAATGTAATAGTCTGTTGGGTCGCTGCAATAACCTCCTGCCGAGACAACGCTTTGATGAGCCAGTCGTCGAGGTATGGAAACACCTGGAGATCCTGCGTCCGCAGAACTGCCGCCACCACCAGCGACCAACTCGTGTAAAACAACAAAGCAAGCCCTTGGATTACACGCAGAGCTAAGAGACAGGGCTTCTTGGCTCCACAGAAATCTAAGAACTGAGGCCACGCTGAGGAGACGCGCGCCCTGACTCGGGCAGGAGGGCACTCGCAAACTTTGAAGATCTTCAAGCAAGTCTGCTTGCGAGGCTGTCCGCTACAGGGCTCCGTGGATAACGTCACCCACTTGTAGAGAATATGCTGCCTGCTTGTCCTGGGATAATGCCATTGTGTGGTGATTAAACACAGTACAACAAATGCAAAAGTCCAAAAGAGGAAATCTGGAAGAGGAGGATAAGCTGGAACTCTTGAAGAGGAGTGCCAATTAGTCACTGCATGCATGGGAAGTCCCAGACTATGGAGGAGGCTTATATGCATACATTGATGAATTTTGCATGAGAGCAGTATGTGGCAGATAAGTAGTAGAACACATCTTTATAATCTGAGACCATTGCGAGAGCAGAATCCACTGCAGAGGTAAAAGCATGCAAATGGGGCATACGCATAGTAGACACCAGTTGGTGTAGTAGGGTAAATGACTGTTAAGTTGCAATCCTGTGGAAGAATAGACAGTGCAAAGCAGAGTTGATATGAACTGAAAGATTTCAGTACTAATCTTGGAAGTTTAATTAACATGATTATTGGTATGGGAGACTTCTATTAGGTAAGCATCTCAAGAAAGAAAACTTTGTAGACTTGAAAAGAATTGTTGGTGTTACCACACTTGAACAGTTAATAATAAACTAGTCAAAAGAACATTATGAGATGCAAAGTAAGCGAGTTGCATTTGCACAGGAAGGTATAATAAAATGCCTGTAAGAGGTCTAGTGAGTACATATATAGACCAGATGAGAAGAGGTATCTATGGTCACTTAACCTCCCCCCCCCCAAAAAAAAAGATGTGAATGAAACAATACATATTGCACCTGCCTGTATGATAGCTTCAGATATTATGGGCACTCCTAGTGAGTTCCTTGCTTAATGTCTGCTTGTAAATGCTATCAGTTGCATTTTTTTTTTTTTTTTTGTTTAATTGCTTTTTTATTTATTTGCAAGCCAGCTTACAACTTTGGTGCAAAGTGATATATGAAATCAATAAATCCCATCCATCCTAATCTAATCCCTTGAGGGACGCAGTGCCACCTTCCCACATGCAGAGGGGTTCATTTGGATGCCCGAGGCCAAGCAGATTGCCATGTTTTCTATTTTTTTTGACTGGTCTGCAAATGTGCTTGAGAGGAAGCTGGTCTTCACTCACAGCAGATTAGTACTAGAAGACATCAGAAGTCATCTAAACCAGAAAATCAAATTGCAGAAAAAATAAACATACCCCTCGTTTCTTGATTGCCCTATTGAGTAGTTTCACAACATCGGCTCCCTCGACTCCGCTTGCTTTGAAGCGCTTTGTCCATGTAATCAAATAACCCTATTAAAACAAAAGAATAACTGTACCATTTTCAAACACATTCACTGACCAAATAATATAGTAAAGTTATTTTTGTCTCTCTTTTTGAGCAGCTTCTCTCCCTTCCTTTGCTCTTCCAGTCCTAATTCAATCAGCGCTAGCCTCTACTTTGAGCCTATAGTTGCAATGACCTGTCTTATTTCCTCCGTATTTTATATCTTCATCCAACTCATTAAACCAATCATTGCAACGACTCTTCTTTGGCTGGAGACCATGCATCGGGGCTCCGTTTGGTCACTAGCCCCCTTTTCTTTAATAGAACATCTGAATTTAGGTGTCATATGAATGCTTAATCCCTTTTACAAAACCATGCAAGAGGTTTTTAGCACCGGCTGGCGAACTGAATGCTCTGCATTGCTCTGATGTACTTAAATTGCTGTATTGTCCATTCTTAACCTGTACTTAAATTGCCGAATAGTCTTTGTACTTAAACTACTGTATAGTCTTTGTATTGTCCAAATGTACTCCACTGTGAATGTTTATTTGTAGGCCATTCTGAGCTACTGGGAGGACGGGATAAAATTCTAAATAAATAGAGTTCCTTTCAGCATTGGAGCAGTGCAGAGCATTCAGCACACCGGCTGGTGCTAAAAACCACTTGTGTGGTTTTGTAAAAGGGTAGGTAAATTTGTTAGGCCTGATATTCAAAGTGGTTTAACCAGGAAGGAGAGGCTTTTGTCCAGTTAAACCAGCGGTCTCAAACACGCGGCCCGTGGGCTGCATGTGGCTCTCCAGGTTTTATTTGCGGCCCACGGTCTGGAGGCCATCATTCTCTTCCTTTTGGAGCAGCAGCCGGCTCATTCGCTCAAAGCCGCGGATTGGTGGCTCCTTGCGGTATCCACTCCTGCATCGGAAGCCTCTCTGATGTCACAACATCAGAGAGGCTTCAGACGCAGGCGCGGATCTCGCAAGGAGCCGCCACCCGCGGCTTTGAACGAACGAGCCGACCAGACACGCTGCTGCTCTAGTGGCGTACCAAGGGGGGGGGGCGGTCCACTGTTCTCTTCCTTGCAGGGCCGACCAACTCTGGCGGCCCAACGTCAATTCTGACGTCGAGAGGACGTTCTGGCTAGCCAATCGCTGCCTGGCAGCCCGGAACGTCCTTTCCGACGTTAGAATTGACATCGGGCAGCGAGAATTAGTCGGCCCCATGCAGAAGAGAAGCAGGGAGATGGCCTGTTCCCGAAAGCAGCAGCAGCAGCAGCCTATTCCGCGGCGGCGGTGGCATGGGGGAGGGCAGGAAGGAAGGAAGAAAGAAAGAAAGAAGGTGGGGTGGGGACAGGGAGCCAGAAAAAAAAGCAAAAAATGGGGCACGGAGGAAGGAAGAAAGAAGGAGGGGGTACAGGGAACCAGAAACAAAGCAAAAAATGGGGCACGGAATCAGAGAAAGACAGACAGAGAAAGAAAGAAAAAATTGGGGAAGGGAATGAGGTCTGGAGGAGAGGAAGCATACACGAGGCTGAAAGAAGGGAAGAAGTATTGGATGCACAGTCAGAAGAATAAAGTGCAACCAGAGACCGATGAAATTACCAAACAAAGGTAGGAAAATGATTTTATTTTCAATTTAGTGATTGAAATGTGCCAGTTTTGAGAAAGAAAAGATATTGAACTTTAAATGTGGGTACTGCAGAAAAAAATAGAGTACTTGGAGGGTCGCAGAAAAAATAGTTAATGTCTTATTAAAGAAATGACAATTTTGCATGAGGTAAAACTCTTTATAGTTTATATATCTTTCCTTTTAACTGTTAAAGGAAAGTTTTATAAACTATAAAGAGTTTTACCTCATGCAAAATTGTCATTTCTTTAATAAGATATTAACTATTTTTTCTGCGGCCCTCCAAGTACCTACAAATCCAAAATGTGGCCCTGCAAAGGGTTTGAGTTTGAGACCACTGAGTTAAACCCTATTGAGCAGGCTGGCTGTCAATATTCAGTAGCATTTAACTGAGGAGTGACTGCATATTACTGTCATTTCCCATTCAGCTAAGTTAGGGGGGGTCTGGGAGCAGGCTTTGGGCAGAACCACAACTTTGATGGATGTTAGTATCAAATTTTTAGAGAATTACATGGGGACAAAGTTTGTCCCTCTCCCTGCGGGCTCTGTCCCCAACCCCGGCCCACCACAACCCCATAGGCTCTGTCTCCGTCCCCACCCCCATCCCAGGGTTAACCACAGGCACCCATCCCCGTGTCATTCTCTAGATGAAATCAAAGCACTAAAAGAAAAACATGATTATTGCACTTTAAAAAATTGAAGCAGCATAGAGGGGTGTAACTTCACAAAGCATTAGACACAAGCCTGTTGAGTCTATGGGAGCACTAAGAACATTTCAACAGGTAATCTGCAGATTTATAGGGGCCCCAAGAATATTTTAACACGGAACCTGCAGGTCTATCAAAGCGCCAAGAACATTTCAGTGGGGAACCTGTGTTATGTGAGCATCAAGAACATTGCAGCAGAGAACCTACAGGCCTATGACAGCACTAAGAACATTTCAGCAAGGACCCTGCATTTAAAAACTTCAACACCACTGGGGTATAACAAAAAACAACAAATAAAAAGAAATACAACTTCTTGTATCCCACCATTTTCTACATGGAATCAATGTGGCTCACAGAGGGTTTTACATTAATGACATGATGTTTAGCGATAAGCAAATTTAGTATTGATGATTCAGGTATAGAGTTAAACAGTAGACAAGGAAAGAGACCAAGTCCATGAATAGCGTTTAACAGTTACAAGGGGAAAATATATGTCTAACTTTTTTCTGAAGTGACAGTATATGGTGGGTTGCCTCGGATATGTTGATAGACTGTTTCAGATGCATGGTCCTAGAAACTCAAAGGTGATTTCAAACATTTTTTCTGGCGCACTTGCTGAGAAGATGGGAATGGTAACTTGAAGAGCTGTGTAGACCTCAACTTAAGGAAGGTATGTGAGACCTTAATGTTGGACACTAGTCCAACAGGCTACCTTGTAGCAAATTCTTTTTTTCGCTGGTAACCAATGTAGTTTAAACAGCAGAGGACTGACCATCTCAAAATGGCTTTAGTGAAAAATTAGCCTTAATGCTGCATTTTGGAGCAGTTGAATTCTACCTCTCTCTTTAACCTTTTATAAAGACTTGCTCAGGTATGGTGGGGCAGCCAAGGAATACAATCTGCATTCCTTTCACTAGACACCAGCTAAGATCCTGGACATCTGGAAGTATAGGGTTTCAGAAAACGTTATCTGATTTGACTTGGGACTGAAACAAACCAGAAACAGATTTATAGTGCAGGGTAATACTGCTTCAAGCTTATTTCCCAGATAGAGTCAAAACAAAAGTGTGCAGGGGTAATATTTGCACAATGAAGGTTACTTGAGTGACTCAAGGAATCGGTAGCACAAAAAATAAAGTCACCACATAAAGCAATACGCTTAGTAAGCTTAATTCTTACTTAGAACTCTGCTCAGAGACATGAAGGCTGATTTCTCGGCCTCACCTACCAATCATTGCAGTGTTCAAAAAGAAAGCTTTTTATCTTCAATACTTTTTTAATTGCGCTAGCTTACTGCTATGCTAGAAATAATGATATTTTCATAAGTTCTTATGAACTGTACCAAAAGTACTTATCTTTGAAACAGTGACTGGTTCCGACGTGCACGTTTCGTTTGCTGCGTCAGGGAACCGACAATAACAGCTGAGTTTTAAAGCTGGTAGTGAAGTCACATTAAATTACATTACAGGACTGGATATCTCAAAAAGGTATATCTTCTTGGTTGTTTCAAACCAAGTTTGGTTTGAAACAACCAAGAAGATATACCTTTTTGAGATATCCAGTCCTGTAATGTAATTTAATGTGACTTCACTACCAGCTTTAAAACTCAGCTGTTATTGTCGGTTCCCTGACGCAGCAAACGAAACGTGCACGTCGGAACCAGTCACTGTTTCAAAGATAAGTACTTTTGGTACAGTTCATAAGAACTTATGAAAATATCATTATTTCTAGCATAGCAGTAAGCTAGCGCAATTAAAAAAGTATTGAAGATAAAAAGCTTTCTTTTTGAACACTGCAATGATTGGTAGGTGAGGCCGAGAAATCAGCCTTCATGTCTCTGAGCAGAGTTCTAAGTAAGAATTAAGCTTACTAAGCGTATTGCTTTATGTGGTGACTTTATTTTTTGTGCTATTTCCCAGATAGAGCACAATACTTTTCATGTTAACAGTTTGTACATTGCATTTTGAATGGTAATGTAATGCCCCCTTCAGTAACAATAAGCTCTGTGTATGAAGTGTGAAAACAGAAGTACAGAATGTACAGTTTTATGGAGAAGTGAGAATGTGCAAAGAAAGGATTTCATTTTATGTGATGAAACTTAAGCCTGCTCGCTCTGACATTTCTCTCTGCATTCTCTACCCAAGAACTATGCTGTGTTGGTTCGCAGAAGCAGGAGGGGGCTGATTTTTTTATACTGGGGTTGTTTGTCAGGGGGGGGATCATTGAACCATCATTGGGGGAGGGGGCTTTTTTCTTTTTTAATGTAACAGACACACATCTGTTCCATTAAAAAGAAAATAAGCCCCAACAGCTGAGCGGCAGGAAGCGGCTTTGGGGCTTCCCCTGCTGCAAAGCTGTTCAGGCATCCCCAAATCGGCTCTACAGATGTGTGGAAGCCGCTCTCAGAGCGACTGGTGGGATGGGATTACGGCGAACCTCCATACAAATCATTTGCATGGAAACTTGTTGGGAATATTGATCGCTGTTCCACAATCAGCCAAAAAAATCAGCTAACAGCAACTCACACGGTCTTAGCGACCGTGTTTAGTGCATCTAGCCCTGAGTCTACTCCAAACCACAAACTCTCTCACACTATACCAACTGGGATCCCTAGCATGCAGTTGTTCACGTTGAAAAAGGAAAGGAAGATTTGCCGCCTTGGCTTTAAAAATAAATAAATCATTGCATGGTCAGATATTATTTATTTATTTTTAAAGCCAAGGCGGCAAATCTTCTTTCCCTTAAAAATACATAAATATAAAACATAGTTACGTAGCAGATTTATTTTGTTGAAATTTATTAATGCACATCCATGCTGTTAATTATATGTTGATTATTATTATTAACTATTGGTAGTTGCTAGTGTGTTTTGTTTTAATTGTGTTAGTTAATACTTTTTTTTCTGATGTATTATATTGTTATTGTATAGGACAATTGTTGGTTCCTATGTATAATGTAAAGCTGTTATGACTTGTTTGTATCTATAAGTATTATATAATAAAATTTATTGAACTAAAAATAAATAAAACATATCTAGCTGTACCTTTTCTGGGGATTAGCTGCAGGAAACCCATACTTTAGATGAATGGGGAGTTGTACAGTAGTATTCTGTATTCAGGTATTACTGTCAAACTAAGGAATAGAATATTATTATTGCAGAATACGGCTGCTTGAGTGATAATTAGACAGGGTAAGTTCACTCAAGTGCCACCTTTGTTCAGAGGGCTTCATTGCTTATACTTTTTAGTGACTTGCTTTTCAATAAATGTGGGGGGTTTACAGAGCCATTGATAAAATGTTTTTAGATGGCAAGATCTGTTTTTCCTGATATATCTAAATGGACACAGAGAAGAAGGAATCATTTCTTGCTTTTAAACAAGTCATTGAAGCTGGCTTTTACAAAGCCGCAGTTTAGGTTTCTACTGCGTGTTGGTATGGCAAATGTTCTGACGTTCATAGAATTCCTATGAGCATTGGAACATTTACCTCACTGGCCTATGGTAGAAAACGCTACCTCGGCTTTGCAAAAGATGGCCTTAATTAGGAGCTAGAATTCAGTTAAGAGAGTCGTGTAAATGTTTGCTTTACTTTAAAACACCCTTATATTTTCCTCTTGTTTAGTATATTTCTTCTTATGGTTTTATTTTCTACTCAAAGTTATTGTCTTTGATGCATCTATTGCAAAAGAAATAATAAAGAAAAAAAAGAAGTGAGGGCAGGAGATTCTAGTAGACCACATAGCTGCGGCTATTGCTTCAATATTATGGATGGTTTGGTAAACTTACTGAAATTACCACTGAATTTCTAGAAGCCTTTACTATTAAACACTAGCTGATGCCCCGGCGTTGCACGGGTATTTAATTATAGCAATAACACTGTAAATGGATTCAAATAAAGATACTTTATAGTGGTGAATGAAATTATTTTTTTACAGCTTAATAAAAAGTACAATATTCAAATTATAATGTGAAATATTTGACAAAATGAATACAATACAACTAACACAAAACTTGATTATAAACAACATTTTTAGTTTCAACTCCAGGAGCAAGAACATATAAATTCTTGGGTGAACCCACCCTTGAGCAAGCAACATAGAGTTGTCCATGGGAAAAACAGGGGGATCTTATATCCACTCCAAAGTATGTAATAGTCTGTCCCTGTGATTTGTGGATTGTGATAGAGAATGCAAGTCTCACTGGAATTTGCAAGCTCTTAAACTGAAAAGGAAGATGTGTTGCAAGTTTCGTTCAAATCGGGCAAGCCGTTTTTGCGTTGGCAGCTTTTTACAATTTTTCCATTGACATGAATGGGTGAAATCAGATTTTCTGTTTGTAGCTCCGCGTGATCGCGGCACATACACACACACATACATACACACATACATACCTCCGATTTTATATATATAGATAGGCATCTAATCCAGGAGTATCCCTTTAACCAAATTGAACAGCAAAATGCTCATAAGAAATCTCTAATCAGACACAAGAGAAAGCACACCTTTACTGAATCAACATAAGAATTAACCCCAAGGGCTGTATAAGAGCATTTAAGTCCGCAAGTACCCATCTCTGGATAACCTCTGAAGAAAGAGACAATATTATCTCAATACTGCATGTGTAACATGTTTGGATAATTCTTATATTAGTCCAATAACAGGTATTAAACTGCAACAAATCCATTCTTATTTGTACTATGCAAGGCAAAAGTTTAACATTCATATATTGGGGGCTCCAACCCCCTTTTTAAAAAAAATCTCTACAGAGAATTTGTTTAAGCAACTGGGTATCACACAGTGGTCAGATCACAGGATCAGTTTTGGTACAAAAAGGCGATCCACAGTATGAGGGCAAAGATGGGGGCAACAAATTCATATGAGAGAAACATTTTCTTCTTTTTATTTATCACAACATGATTTCCAAACTGGATGAACTCTCTTCAGGGGTTCTGAGTCAGTTGTCTCCATCTCAAAATGGATTTTGGGACCTCCAGCGGCAGTCTTCTGAGACTGCCATGGGAGATCTCAGCAGCCATTTTGTCAGTGGAGCAAACATAGGCAGGAGTAAATGGGGATTGCTCCCCCCACCCCAGACCACCAACAATATGGTAGACCTGGGGGGTTCCTAGGTGTGGTTCCAGGAGAGAGGGGCTCCTCGTGTTAGTGGAGAGGAGAAGGGGGAGGGAGTGGGGGTTCCTTGGTGTAGGAAAAATATTTTAGGGATTCTGCCAAACAAAAAAGTTTGCAAATCACTGAATTAGCCAGATGCTCTCTATGTAACTCTATAAAGTTATATTTATTATTATAATTTTATTTACCATTTTTTTTAGAAGAAAATCACCCAAGATAATGTACAGCAAGCACAACCCAAGGCAATAAATAATTATAACCATAAAATGTTTCAAGAACAGTACACATATGACATAGTATGCTACTTGCAATGTCAAACCATCTGGGTTAAACATATAAATGAAATGTATGAACACACAATTAAAATGCTATATACAGTGGTGCCTCGCATAAAGAACGCCTCGCACAGCGAACGCTGCACACAACGAACTTCATTTCATGATTCATACAACGAACTTCGTTTCACACAACGAAGTCGCCCGAGCTTCCACGATCGCTGCCGATGTATTGCATCCTTCCGCGCAGGCACTGCAGGCAGTCGTTAGTCACTGCTCTTAACGCGTTTCACATAACGAACTTTTCGCATAACAAACTTGCTCCTGGAACGAATTAAGTTCGTTGTGTGAGGCACCACTGTATATAGATAAGTTATTTGTGCAAAGTTATACATACAGTATTACCTGCTATTTAAAGTTGTACAAATAAAGGACAATTCTGTAACAGGGTATCTACAAGTAGGCACCCAAAGGGCACCTTATAGGAGTTTATCTATAAAACAAAGCAAACACCTACATTCTCTTACAGAATACCAGCCTAACAAGGTATTGATATGCCTAAATTTACAGTACAATAGGAATGAACATAACTTTGGGTCCCCCTGATAATCTGTCCATATGTACACTTCACCACCACCCCTCGAACACTATGCTATGCAAATTATACATGCCGATACAGAAAGTGCTTAAGCACAAAAAGTGCACACTTACACATGTATGCTAGTATTACATTTATGCGTAGAAATATTATTGTCTTTGTTGTAAAATTAGCTCTACAGTGGCTAAATTTCACCACACTCCATATAACTTTAAGCCTCACTCTAGAATGCCTATAATCCTATCCTATTTTGGATAGGTAACTTTTGGCTATGTAGATGATTTGCCATATATGAGGTTCAATTGAAAAATTTCTGGTCTGACCAAGAAAGAGCAAGATTAGCATCACAATTCCATAGCTGTCCAGCAGATGGCACTGACAAACATCTACAACTAGATTTTCAAGTCAGTCTGACATCTAGTTTTGTCTTGTCAGCCTTTTGAAGTGAACACCTACTCCACTTTATATTAAAAAAAAAAAAGGAGAAAATTGAGTATCGCGCTGTCATAAAACGTCATTCATTTGAAGGAAAAATCACCTACCAAAATGAAATCTCAGTTAGACGCAGTATATGGTGATGCGTCTCCTTCATTTTCAACAGTGAAAGCAAGGGCTGCTGGATTTAAACATGGCCGGACAAGCACTGTTGATGAAGAACACTCTGGACATTCAAAAACAGCAACAACTGAAAAAATGGTCGAAGTTCACCAAATCATGGTGGAAGATCACAGATCGACACTAAATGAGTTAGCAGAGGCTGCTGGCATTTCATCAGAATGTATATACACCATCCTACATGAATAATTAGGCATGAGGAAGTTGAGTGCGCGATGTGTGCCACGTTTGCTAACTGTCACCCAAAACTAGTTCAACTAGACATTTTAAAGACATGTTTTGAGCGTTTTTAAGTGCAATGAGAATGACTTTTTGTAGCATTTTGTGACTGTGGATGAGACTTAGGTTCATCACTATAATCCTGTGACAAAACAATAATCCAAACAATGGACTAGAAGAGATAACCGACTCCGAAGAAAGCGAAAACGGCTCCGTCGGCTGGGAAGGTGATGGCGACTGTCTTTGGGATTTCCACGGGATAAAATTTATTGACTATCTGGAAAAAGGAAAATACATTAATGGTGAATATTATGCTGGCTTATTACAACATCTAAGCACCTAAATCAAGATGAAATGTCCTTATTTGGCCAAGAAAAAAGTTCTCTTCCACCAGCACAACACACCGGCTCACACATCAACAATTGTGAAAGCAAAATTGCATGAATTGCAGTTTGAATTAATTTCCCATCCACTGTGCTCTCCGGATTTGGCTCCATGTAACTTCTTTCTGTTTCCGAACCCCAAAAAATGGAAAAACCTTAATGATCAATATAGTATGGAGTTCTTATGCTTTCAGGTGGACTTCCTGGGTCACCAGGCTGCCCAGTGGTATAAATTGTTAACTGGACTTATTAAAAAGAAACCAAACACTGGTCTGAGAGACTTTGGAGCATTGAGATCAAGCATCAAATTTCTGCGACTCAATGGACACAAATTTGGACTTGGAGGATCAGATTTACAGTGTCAGCATCTATGAGATAAACATGTTTTTTTCTGTTACATAGAGCATTATGGACCCCTGTTCGGTTACAAAAATTGGATAGCTCTAAGTCTAATAAATGTTGGCAGTGTCATCTTGAAGCAGGGACTTTAGATCATTTATTATTCTATTGTCCATTTGTTATGACTTTTTGGAAATCAATTTGGGACCAAATTAATTGTTTATTAGATAACCCAGTGGCATTATTATATGATACTGTGCTGTTTGGTATGGCAATGAGAGCAAAAAGTCAGATCTCTTCAAATAATAACAAATTATTACTTATAATGACTGGGGTTGCCATTCAACAAATTACTTATAACTGGAAGAACTGGAATAGACTAAATTATAATTTTTGCTGGAATTCTCTATGCCATATATATAAAATGCAATACAATTGCATATAATTGCAATACAGAGAGGGTGTTTTAGGAAATTTCAAGATGTGCGGGAGCCATTAACAAAATATTGTACTGATTAGATGACATCTTTTCCCTTAAATTTACAGGTTCAATTATGAGGGGGGAGGGGGGATAATTTTATTATCTTATTATTATATATGGTACAATGTATTTGATTATATAATGGGAAGGGTGGGTGATAATAGCATATTATTTGTACTCTTGATGATTATTAAGTGATATATTTATGATTAATTTGTTGTAACATATGGATACACTTATTGTATGTTTAAAAATGAATAAAGAATTAAAAAAAAAATTAAAAATGGCTGTCTGGGAAGAATTTTTTGGGGATTCTGTGATCATAGATGCTGCAAATAGCTATTTTTCCAGAATAGATGTTTCATATTTTACTGAAGGCATAAAAGATCTGGAAAAACAATGGAGCAAATATATTGAGTTAAAATGAAATTATGTTGAAAAATAGATTTCATTCCCCTCCCCCCCAAAAAAAAGATGTTTTCTTGATTAGGCCAGAAACCTTTTAATTGATCCTCATAAGAGATGATTTTAGAATCATTAAGATATGCATAAAGCTATGTTTGTTGTAGTTGTCCTGGTCTTGCCACGTCTGAAGACCTGGACAACTGCAACAATCTTGACACCAACCACGGAAGCCTAAGAGAATTTGCATAAATCTAGTTTACATTGTGTAAAATTGGCATGCATTTATAAGTAGTAATTTTAGAAATGGCATTACTTGTAAGTATATGTCAGTGGCACACAAAGATTTTAAGATATCTGTTCTAAGCATGGCTTGGGAGGAACTCCAAATTATATGTGTATTTCATATTTTAGAACATCAGTATGTTTAAATACTGGAAATTCTTCCCATTAGCACTTACAAATGATTCCATGCATGCATAACTGTCGGCTAAATTCTCATTTGGTCATGAGGTTGAGAAGGGAATTATGCTTACCTCTTTGGCATTCAAAATTACCTAGAACTGATAAAAATTTGAAGTTGCCAACTATGGCCAGTATATCCATTTTAGAAGAAAAAACTTAAAATTTCAACAAGTTGAAAGCTAGTACAGAATGACTAGTCCTCATCCCTGTCCCGTCCCCACGGGCTCTGTCACTGTACTGTCCCCACCCTGTCCCTGCGAACTCCATCTCCATCCCTGCAAACTCTGTCCTCATTTGCACATGCCTCGAACACTTATGATTTTATATTTAAATCTTTTTATTAAACTATGTAAAGGAGCAATATTCTGAACAACTGTTTATAAACCATTTCGATGTGGTTTGGTACAACCTTCCCAAAGATTCAGTTGCCAATGTTTTTACACTATCTGAGAAGTTAATTGGATTGTCTTTCAGACACGGGTGTAGAAGAGAACCTAAACTATGTAGTAGATGAACAAGAAAATGAGTGTCTATTAAATGTCGGAAATGCTCCTTGATGCCAGCAATGATGGATTAATCTGTTGAAGTTACAGTAAGATGCTTGAGCAGCTGGACACAAAATGGAAGGATGTTGCAGATGGTAGGAGTCTGATCAGCAAACAAGACTCTTGTTGCCACATCAAAGGCAGACAAGACACAACAGTAGTTCATTTAAATCCAAAAGCAGCTTCTACAGTTTTTTTTTAAATTACTGAATTCAGTTGCTAATTGTCTAAAATGTGCTTAATTTTTACATATTGATACTAGTCTCAAATTTTTAGAGAATGACATGGGGACAAAGTGTGTCCCTACCCCAGAAGGCTCTGTCCCTGTTCCTGCCTTGTTCCCGCAGGCTCCGTTTCCATCCCTACTCTGAAGTTAACTACAGATACCCATTCTCATGTCATTCTCCAGTATATACATGTGTTTGTGCTAGCATATACATATTTATGTTTGTCAGTTTAGATGAATAAATGTGTACTTTCCCATCACTTTCACAGATAAAAATTTCACCTGCCAGTTTGGCATGGGGGGGGGGGGGGACAAATACCACCGGGGGATTAAGAGGGCAACCTATCCAATCCTTTCAGTGGAGTTCTGCTCAATAGGGAAAGTTTGTTGGAGATGTAACTCCCAACATTGATCATTTAGGATAAAGATGTTTATTCCCTATATCAGATAGGGACTAAATATCTATCAACTTGCCATTCCCTTGCCCCTTCTAAAACAAGTCCAGACTATGTCTCCTTATCATTTGCACAAATCACAACTATTTTATGTCTAAAGCATACAGCTGAAACGCATTTGCAGGGGATTTGCCTCAGAAGCTACCGGGAAATCATTGCTCCAGAGCTATGAAGGAGAACCTGAAATTCTCATTAGTTAACCTTCAGCTTTCTATCATAGGCATTGATTGCCCGGTAGCTTCTGAGGCAAATCCCCTACAAATGCGTTTCAACTGTATGCTTTAGACATAAAATAGTTGAGATTTGAGCTTTAGCTTCAGCATTTAACTGGAGGATATAAAGTTTTTGTATTTGTGGATTTTTTTCTCCAGTTCCTTCTTCTTTTTATTTTTCTCCTTGACATTTGCATGCACTTGAGTTTGACACATGCATATTCTGGTGTTTTATAAAATGGAGACTTATGGATGGATATTTAAAGTGATTTAAGTGGAAAGGCGCCTATCTACTTAAATTGCTTGGGGCTGGCCAACCACCGATTTTCAGGACTATGTACCAGACAGTACCACTGAATATAAGAACATAAGAAGTGCCTCTGCTGGGTCAGACCAGAGGTCCATCATGCTCAGCAGTCCACTCAGGTGGGGGCCCACCAGGTCCAGGACCTGTATAGTAACCCTCTATCTATACCCTTCTATCCCCTTTTCCTTCAGAAAATTGTCCAAACCCTTCTTGAACTCCAATACCGTACCTTGTCCTATCACACCCTCTGGAAGCGCATTCCAGGTGTCCACCACCCGTTGGGTGAAGAAGAACTTCATAGCATTGGTTCTGAATCTGTCCACTCTTAATTTTTCCGAATGGCCTCTCGTTCTTGTAGTTTTCGAAAGTTTGAAGAATCTGTCCCTCTCCACTTTCTCTATGCCCTTCAAGATCTTGTAAGTCTCTATCATGTCCCCTCTAAGTCTCCGTTTCTCCAGGGAAAAAAGCCCCAGTTTCTCCAATCTTTCGGCATATGAAAGGTTTTCCATACCTTTTATCAAACGTATCACTCTCTTCTGAACCCTCTCGAGTATCGCCATATCCTTCTTTAGGTATGGCAACCAATATTGGACGCAGTACTCCAGATGCGGGCGCACCATCGTCCGATACAACGGCAGGATAACTTAACGGTCATATTCAAACCAGGCCACAGAGAGGCATTACAGGGAAGGAGTCAAGAAGGAGCTAGTAGTTTCGCAGGTGCTGGTGATATTCAATGCAGGTGTCCACATAGCTAAGCATGCAAACAGGAATGCACAAAAATCAGTCTTAACTAGACCTGCTTAGCTATGTGGGTACCAGAACTGAACATTGGCTGATATCTGAATAACTTTTGGGTATTGGCCTGAAGTATTCCAATTCCCTTTCCCTCCCTCCGAACCCCCAGAACATCAACAATACTTCCTCAAGGTACACCTCCCTCCCTCCCTTCCTCCCACCCTCCAAAACATCAATAGACCTCCCCCACCCCCAGGATCCCCCTGAGCCTAACTGTCCAATCCCTGGAGAACAGAATGGGCAGGAGTGATGCCTACTTGCTCCTGTCACACCTACCTTTCAAAATGTCTACCATGACTTCTAGAAGCAGCCTCGCAGTACTACTGAAGTACTATAAGAATGCTACTAGTGGTCATGGCAGCCATTTTGAAGGGGCAGCCATGATGGGCAGGAGCAAAATGGGCTCCTTCCCCAACTCTGCAAGATCACCAGGGATCAAGCAGGTAGGCCTGAAAGGATTGGAAAGGGAGATTTGTTGATGTTCCAGGTAATGAGTGGGAGGGAGAGAGCACTAGAAGGGTGGATTTGTTGATGTTCTGGAAGGGAGAAAGGGGAAATCAAAAGGTGACCTGTTGATATTATTGGAGGGTAGGAAGGGGAGATCAGGATCTGGCCAGATACTCTTATGTGGCTCCTTGCTGATATTCAGCTAGGACTCTCATAAGATCTGACAGCTAGCACATGCTGAATTATCCCCAGATATTCAATGCCAGTGCATTGATCATCCAGGCCCAATTCTGCCCACAGTGATAAGCATTAAAAAAATGCTGATTGTCATGGGCTAAATACTGTCCAGTCAGATGCTTATGCAACATAAACGTTTAAGCTAGGGCTGCCCAAGTCCAGTCCTCGAGATCTACTGGCAGGCCAGGTTTTCTGGATATCCACAATGAATATGCATGAGAGAACATAAGAACATAAACAGTGCCTCTGCCGGGTCAGACCATAGGTCCATCCTGCCCAGCAGTCCGCTCCCGCGGCGGCCCAAACAGGTCACGACCTGTCCGAATCATCAGAAGGGGCTCCCTTGCCACCTTGGTTTCCCATTTAAGTCCTGCCTTCCTATCGAAGTCCTAGCCCTCCGGTCTTGCACATGCACGACCTGGTTGGTTTATACTCATTACCTGGTTAGCTTTCTATACTTGTGTTACATCCCAGCTCCTCCCTCAGTATCCCACATCCCTTTATCCCTCAGGAATCTGTCCAATCCCTGTTTGAATCCCTGGACCGTACTCTGCCTGATCACTTCCTCCGGTAGCGCATTCCAAGTGTCCACGACCCTTTGGGTGAAAAAAAACTTCCTTGCATTTGTTTTGAACCTATCTCCCTTCAGTTTCTCAGAGTGCCCCCTCGTATTTGCTGTCCCCTTCAGTCTGAAGAATCTGTCCCTATCCACCCTCTCTATGCCCCTCATGATCTTGAAGGTCTCTATCATATCTCCCCTGGCCTGCCAGTAGATCTTGAGGACAGGACTTGGGCAGCCCTGGTTTAAGCATTGGTTTATGCATGTCTCAAACACAAATAGAGCTTGTAAAATGAGGGCTTAATATAGATTATATACAATACTACATGTTATATGAAGTATATATATTTTCCATGAGAAGGAAATTTACCAAAATTGGTCAGATGTATTTAGATACACTTCCCCCTCCGAATCCTTGGTATCAGTACCCACGGATTCGGTTATTCATGATTTTTTTTTTTTCAAAGAAACTCTGCATCTCGGACCTTCCCCAAACCTTACCTAGTGGTCTAGTGGCAATGCGGGGCAGGATTGATCGTCCTATGCTCCTGCCCGGCAGCCGTTTTGATGACGGCTCTGCACGGGGCAGTAGCGTAGAACGATTGATCCTGCCCCACGTTGCTGCTAGACCACCAGGTAAGGTCTGGGGATGGTCCAGGACACAGGAGGGAGGTGGGGGTGGGTCAGAACCGGCCCTAAAAATTATCTGCTATTTTTCAATATTCGCAGGCCGGCTCTGCCTCTAACCCCCGCAAATATTGAGATTCTGCTGTAGATGATACATAGATAATCATTAAAATACACATACTGTATATTAAATATCCCAGTCTATAAAGTAGTGTACTTACCTCATCTATTTTTGATTGTCTAACTGGGAAAGAAAATGTAAACCCAACTGGAAGCTTTTTGTCTTTGATTTGTTTTTTCTCCATGAAATCCCCTAGGCATTCAGCAACATGATCAAAAAGCTGTGGAAATAAAAACAGTACAAAGAAAATGAAGAAAACACCCTTTTTATTTATAATCCTGACAGGGAGGGAGGAACATACAAAGGTACCATTCTTCCGAGGAAAGAAAATAACAAGGTAGCATTCTTCATACATGCACAAACTATTGTGACAAACCCAAGTCTACCTCTCTCCCTCCCTGGCCAAAGCCAGCCTGCTTGCCTGCCTGCCTACCTCCTTCCCTCCCTGCCGCACAAAAAAAAAAGCTCCATCCTTCCTTTCCCCGGGTCGGCTGCTATCTTACTGCCCTGCTGCTGCTACTGCTAAAGCCGACAGGAAGTCTTCTTTCCGACATCAATTCTGACGTCCTGGGCCAGAACGTCCTCTCTGACGTCAGAATTGAAGTCGGAAAGAAGACTTCGTGTTGGCTTTAGCAGTAGCAGCAGCAGGGCAGTAAGACAGCAGCCGACCCGGGGAAAGGAAGGATGGAGCTTTTTTTTTGTGCGGCAGGGAGGGAAACACATAAAACAGACCCCCACACACTACCCCAGTGATCACCAACCCCCCCACCCCATAAAAATTTTAATCATAACTTTAAAATTCAGCCTCCAGACCATCATCACCTGGCCGCCTGGCATAGGAAAGCCTAGTCGTACGGCCCAGAGGCAGCTTAAGTCGTCTTGGGGGGTGGGTTAGGGACTCATGGAGAGGAGGACTCATGCCCATAAGCACCTATAGTCATTGCATTGATACTTAAACATGTGCACTCCCCTATACACCCCCAAAACCCTTTTGTACTGGCATATAAGTGGCTCCTGCAGCCATAAGGGCTATTGGGGTGGTAGATAAGTGGGTCTAGGGGATTCTGGAGGTGGTTTGGGGGGCTCACAGTAAACCTATAAGGGAGCTGTAGGGAGGAGAAGACATGGCACCCTTTTTGTGTGAAGTTCACAGCAGTGCCCTGTAAGGTACCCCACTATTTAGGTGGCATGTCTGGGTGTGCAGTCTATCACTTTGCAGTCCCTTCCCACGTCCAACAGAGCTTGTTCTAGGCGTTTTGGACTTGGACGGAAAGTTGGATGAAAATGTGATATAAAGACAGACGATTTAGTGGCTTGGATGATCAGATCAGTAGGACGTATAATTAGACGATTTTCAAAACGAAAAAAAAGTTGGACGTATCTTTCGAAAATGTGTCTTAAGCTGTTTTTTACTTTGGACAACTTGCGAGATGGACATAAACGGACTTAGACATCCCTTTCAATTATGCCCCTCTTTGCGCACTTTAGTAAAAGGAGCCCTAAATATATTATACAATATACTATATAATTTTTAGGCTTTTTATATTAATCTAATATTCCTAGTATGATAAGTTTTTAAAAACTAATTAAACCTCAGTAATAAGATGTAGACAGCAGTACAGTAGCGAGAGGGGAGCTGCTATCTAGTCTTTTGCACTGAGTGTCACATGTAGGATTATCTCCTATTTGATGAGAAGTCATATATATGTGCTCGATGTGAACAATATTGCATGTTAGAGAACAGAGTGCCGAAATTATGTTATTCTGCTATCTTCTGATATATTAAAGCTGCTTTTCACAGGGTTCCCAAAACTGGCATTTTTAAAATGCATACCATTAGTATTTAGCATTATAATTTATCATTGTACCTCTCTAGGGTTGAAAAATAGCCTAAAAATGGCACCAACTCTGAAATTTCTCAAGTGGATTTCAGTTTTCATAGACCTGGCTGGCCTTAGGGCTCTGCCAATGCCTTCTTGAAAGTAGTTCAAGGAGTCTAATTTCACTGTACATAAGAAGCTAAAGGTCATAAGAGGGTGACAGGAAAGATCTTCCATATACTACCTCACAAATAAATAACTTCCCCTTTTCACTTTTTTCCATAATGAGTATGCTAACTGTAACATAACTAGAATGGTCTGCTCACTTTATTGAAAAATTGATTTAGTGGAAATTAATATGTGCTACTTAAATATTTGTATTGGGACATCCTTATTGCACTGAATTACAGCATAAGAAAACCCTACCTACAGCATACAGTAGACTCAGTTATACGGCACCAATGGGGATTGGTATATGCCGGATAAATGTAGTTTCTGGTTGCTTGACAGTTACCATTAAAAATAGGCCTCAAGGTTCTATTCTTTGGCCTATTCTTTTTAACATTTTTATAAATGTTATTGCTGAAGGGTTGTCGGGTAAGATTTGCCTCTTTGCAGATGATACCAAAATCTGCAATAGAGCAGACACGCCGGATGGTGTGAATAACATGAAGAAAAACCTGGCGAAGCTTGAAAAATGGTCTGAAATTTGGTAGTTAAAGTTTAATGCTAAGAAATGCAAGGTCATGCATTTGGGCTGCAAAAAAAAACAAAGGAACGGTACAATTTAGGGGGTGAAGAACTTATGTGCATGACAGAAGAGCGGGACTTAGGTGTGATTGTATGGGATGATCTTAAGGTGACCAAAAGGTTGAAAAGGTGATGGCGAAAGCTAGAAGGATTCTAGGTTGCATAGGGAGAGGTATGGCCAGTAGGAAAAAGGAGGTATTGATGCCTCTGTATAAGACTCTGGTGAAACCTCATTTAGAATATTGTGTACAATTCTGGAGGCCGCAACTTCAAAAATATATGAAAAGGATGGAGTCGGTCCAGAGAAAGGCTACTAAAATGGTGTGTGGTTTTCGTGATAAGGCGTATGGGGACAGACTTAAAGATCTCAATCTATATTTTGGAGGAAAGGCGGGAGAGGGGAGATATGATACAGACGTTTAAATACCTACAAATATAAATAAATACAAATGTGCATGAGTCGAGTCTCTTTCATTTGAAAGGAAACGCTGCAATGAGAGGGCATAGGATGAAGTTAAGAGGTGATAGGCTCTGGAGAAATCTGGAAATACATTTTTACGGAAAGGGTGGTAGATGTGTAGAACAGTCATCCAGAAGAGGTGGTGAAAATAAGAGACTGTGTGAATTTAAGAGGGCCTGGGATAGGCACGTGGGATCTCACAGAGAGAGAAAGAGATAATGGTTACTGTGGATGGGCATACTAGATGGGCCATTTGGCCTTTATCTGCCGTCATGTTTCTATGTATAGAAACTATAAACTCTGTATTAACTTAAATTTAATATTGAAATACATTAAATAAAAGCAAAGAATTCACCTATCTTAAGTCTTGAAATTCCTTTCTGCCTTTTCCTTCTCAGATTCCATCCTCCTCTATTTTCTCTCTCACTCCAATTGCAGTTTTGTTTCCCTTCCCACCTCCCCTTTCTGGTCTGAGTCATTTTCCCTCTCCTCCCCCCACTTATGGGTCCAGCATCCATCCATCTCTCCTGCCCTTCACCCTGCAAGACCAGCATTCATGTCCCTTCCTCCATCCCACTTTTGGCCCACCTCTCCCCCCCCCCTGTGTCTGCCCTCCCTCCCTCCCTCCCTCTCTCAGCATGGGTCTAGCTCTCTTTACTTACCTACGGTTCTCCCAAAGCATCAGCGGCAGCCACATATCTCTCTCCCTCCTTCTCTCAAGCCCCCTAAGCAACAAGGCAGACACAAATCTCCCTCCCTCCAGCCCCTGAAGCATCAAGGCAGACACAAATCTCCCTCCCTCCAACCCCTGAAGCATCAAGGCAGACACAAATCTCCCTCCCTCCAGCCCCTGAAGCATCAAGGCAGCCACAAATCTTCCTTCCTTCCACCAGTCTCCGAAGCGTCAAGACAGCCCCAGATATCCCCCCCTCTCGGGTTTTAAAAAACCATTCGGACACCCAGACAGTCCTCTAAAAAGAGGTCATGTCTGGGTAAATATGGACTTAGGGTAATCCTAATCACAGGGAATCAGGGGAGAGGAATGATTGCGATTTGAGTTCTGGGGGCTCAAGTTATCCAGGAGGGGCAGTTAGCCGAATGGCTGAGCAACAGGCAGCAAACCAGGGAAACACAGTTCAAATCCCTCAGGTGCAAACCTAGTTTATAAGACTTCCAGGGAAAGAAAAATACTTTCTGAGCTGTAATTAAAACAGATATAAGCTAAATCCAAAATCCACCCCCTGTCCCCTTTAAAAACAGCAGGCCTGAATGGGCGGGGGGGGGGGGGATATCTATGGAACTGTACCTAGTCTTGACCACAATAAAAATATTGAGCACCACAGGTCACCGTCTCTGTTTTCTTTGTACTGTACCTAGCAGTATGTAAAGCCCCTGTATGCAGCATCAGTAATTTATATTTACTGCAGGACTTATTAACCTATGGTAGCAAGCTTCCAAAGGTTAATGACTCCCATGGTAATATTGTTATTTTACTTAGAAACTAGCCCCGACCCCTAACATATGATAGAGATGATTAAATTCAATAATTTCCAAATGTTACTCACCAGTAGTGAGTTTCTATCCTAGAGATCCACATTTAACATAGTATTACGAGGGAAGGAGTAGCAAAATTGAGAATCCCTGAGAAGATATTTGAAGTTCCCGCACTGGTATTGGAGTTTTTTTGCTGCTGCGTCTTCAGCGGAATTAGCGCCAATGAAGAAGGAACTGATGATGGCATTCGCGGTGCAGCTATAGCACTTTACACCAGTTAAGTGCATTTTTCCTTCTAAATTCAGTTTATATCTTTGGATGCACAGTAGTGGGATATTATCCTTGTTTGATCTTGACATTTTTGTGGGTGTGAGTTTTTTATGCCGATGAGAATAGAAACGACAGCTTAAAACAATTTATGGTTGCTGTGTGAATAGTTTTGACTTGAGGCTTATTCTCCACCCTTTATGTTAAATGTGGATCTCTAGAATAGAAACCCACTACTGGTGAGTAACTTTTTGGGAAATTACTGAATTAATATTGTTATTGCAGATTTTTTCTTGAAAGATGTTTAAATACCTGCATGGCAAAAATGTGCATGAGGCGAGTTTCTTTCAATTGAGAGGAATCTCTGAAATGAGAGGGCATAGCATGAAGGTGAAAGGGGAAATATTGAAAAGTAACCTCAAAAAATATAGTACTTTTTCATGGGAAGGGTGATGAATGCTGGCACAGCCTCCCAGTAGAGGTGATGGAGATTCAAGTTTAACTTATAAATATGAGAAAATGAATGCTGACATGCTGGGGCATAATAAGATATTCAAATTAGTTTGGGATCCATTGACGTCTTTTGTAGATTTGCTATAGTTGTCCTTTATCTTTATTTTTCGTTGTTTTTCACCCACACATCCAGGGGAGGGGGGGGTGGGAGCGGGAGGGGGTATATCTTTTGTTTTGGTATTAGTCCTGATGGTAATGATGAATGGGGGAGGGAATTTTTATCTTTTGTATAGATACTGATTCATTATAAGTGCTTGGTTGATTATCATTATTTGTATACTAGCTTTATAGCCCGTTACATTAACGGGTGCTAGAATATGTGTGTGTCTGTCTTTATTTCTTTCTCTCTCTGTCTCCTTAGCCGCTTTTTCCTGTCCATTCTCCCTTATTTTTACCTCCCCTGTGTCCACCACCACCCCTTCACTGCTCCCCTTATCCAGCAGTAAGCCTCCCTTCATTTTTCCCCCGTGTCCATCATCATCTCTTCCTGCTCCCTCTGTCCAGCAGTAGGCCTCCCTTCATTTCCCCCCTGTCCATCAGCACCTCTTCCTGCTCCCCATGTCCAGCAGTAGGCCTCCCTTCATTTCCCCTCCCCCCGTGTCCATCAGCACCTCTTCCTGCTCCCCTGTCCAACAATAGGCCTCCATTCCTTTCCCCCCCGTCCATCATCACCTCTTCCTGCTCCCTCTGTCCAGCAGTAGGTCTCCCTTCATTTCCCCCCTGTCCATCAGCACCTCTTCCTGCTCCCCCTGTCCAGCAGTAGTCCTCCCTTCATTTCCCCCCTGTCCATCAGCACCTCTTCCTGCTCCCCCTGTCCAGCAGTAGGCCTCCCTTCATTTTTCCCCCCTGTCCATCAGCACCTCTTCCTGTTCCCCCTGTCAAGCAATAAGCCTCCCTTCCTTTTCCCCCCCCCCCGTCCATCATCACCTCTTCCTGCTCCCTCTGTCCAGCAATAGGCCTCCCTTCATTTCCCCCCCTGTCCATCAGCACCCCTTCCTGCTCCCCCTGTCCACAGGAGTTAGTACAGGGCCGGTATCTGCCATTCTCCCCAGAGTCCTTGCGCCCCCCCCCTTCCCTTCTCACGGACCTGACTATCTACCCGGCGATTCAAGCAGCGTGTGCAGCACTCTTCACACGCTGCTTTGGGTTCTTCTACTGCCCTGATTTACTCTGGCACGTCCCTGATGACATCATCAGAGACGCAGCAGAGCAAATCAGGGAAGTAGAAGGGCCCGAAGCAGTGTGTGAAGACTGCTGCACATGCTGCTTGAATCGCCAAGGTAGTCGGGTCCGCGGGAAGGGGGGTGAGCGGAAAAGGACTCGGACTCCTGTGGTCTGTCGCAGAGGGTGGCCAGGCTCCATTTCAGCCACAGGGAAGGCTCACTGCCCCAGCTCCTTACCCGTCCGCAGGCCGGGCCAGGCCTCCCGTGCTTTCTCAGCGGCCCGGCTCGCTCAGTTGTTTTGTTTTTTTTGTTTACCTGGCCACTCCGCTTCCTGCGTTCGCTGCTCTCCGTCAGTGACGTAATAAGCGCGCATGCGCACTTGTCTTGCCACATCCCCACAGAAAAGGGATCAGGGAACACGTGAGGCAAGTGCGCATGCGCGGCTAGCATTTTATTATTTAAGATAAATTGTATTGCACTTTTTGTTGGCATTAAAAATTAAATAAAGTTAAAAAAAAAAAGACAGCTTGGGACAAATACGTTGGATCTCCTAAGGGGATAGTGGATGGCATGGTTGGGCAGACTAGATAGGCCATATGGTCTTTATCTGTCTTAATGTTTCTCTGTTTCTATATCTACTCAATTTTACTAAACACGTTACTGCTCACAAAAAAACGAGGCTGATAAAACAGAACATGTCAGCTACGTATAAACAAGGGAAAATTGGATTTACAAAAACAGACAACGTTCATGAAGTTTAGAAGATTTATGTGATAAACTACGCTGTAAGTTATTTAATTATATATATATATATATATATATATAAAGAAAACAAAGTTACAGAATTTATCTTCATCTCTTCAGTGCTCTGAAGCCAGGATCTCTAATGCCCTGTTTTACTAAGGTGTGCTAACCGATTAGCACACGCTAAACACTAACACGTCCATAACATGCATGCGTTAGTAGTTAGCGCACCTTAGTAAAACAGGGCCTAAGTTCTCTAATTTGAACACAAAATGTGCTTGCAGTTGTAAATAAATCTGAACATACTGTACCTTTTTTTTCAAAATAATTTTCATTGAGGGTGGCAAGGAGAATGCATACACAAAGACCAATACAAACCACCTCCCCACAAGGGGGGAGAAACAAAGCCACACAAATAGGCAAGATAAACAGAAACAGCCCATGTGTAATACACCCCCTCTAACAGAAGGGCTCTAATAAAAGAACAGTGGGAATTTTCAAAACGCCCATTATCTGCAGGCTGTTTTACATACAAGAAATGATCTTGAAAATTACAGTGAAATGGACCAAATTGGCCAGTACAAAAAAACACCTAACATTCAGCTCACTGAGAACAAGGAAACTTACCCGTGCCCCACTCCCGTGCACGATGTCTTCTGGTGTATCATAAATCTCGCTTTCCATCTGCACAGTCTGCTTTTTCTCATGAGACACTTTCACGCGCAAAATACGAAAATATGATCCACCAAGATCCAGTGCAATGAAATCTCCTTTTTCTGTTTAGGAAAACAAATATTTTTAACAAAGTTAACTCAGCAAAAGAAACAAGGGTAATTTTATGACAAGGCACTAAAGGAATGCATCTACAGAGGCTGCCTAGGTAGATGTGCTACAGCCGGTGGATTGCAAAGAAATATATATTGGTATGAGATCCTCAGAATGTGTCACGTTAGGATAAAAAACCTTTACTGACAAAACTTGCACTGTAACTATGGCACATTGTAACCCGTTAACTGTATATGGGCTCCTTTTACTAAGCTGCGTTAGGGCATTAACGCGTGGAATAGCACGTGCTGAATTGCTCCGCGTGCTAGACCTTAACGCCAGTATTGAGCTGGCGTTAGTTCTAGCCACATAGCGCGCGGTAATATCCTGCATGCGCTAAAAACGCTAGCGCACCTTAGTAAAAGGAGCCCATTATGTATGTAACCCGTTCTGAGCTTGTTCGGGAGAATGGGATAGAAAACAAATTAATTAAATAAATAAATAGGTACACATATTTTTGTTTGTAAAATCACCTCAGGCATTCCTACATTGCAGGCCCAGACGTTTAGATCAGCCCTAGAACTGGTCTGTGCCAACATTTTGCAAGTTTGTGCATAAATTATAACATTTTCTAATCTATGTACATACTTCTGCATACTGCCCCTGCTTGACCCAACTCTGCCCACTTGCACACCCATCAGCAATGTACACGCTTTGATGTACATCTCTACACATATATGCCCACATTATGTACAGGAATAGCTTAATTACTTCCTAAATGCCACACACATTGTGAAAAATGTGAGCGATGCATGGAGGCTCTTGCTTGGCCTGGGCCTACTACACTGGTTCTAGCTTCAATCATGCCTGAACTGACGGCATCTTGGCCTCTGCCAGCCTACAATGGCTCCAGCTCCCTTTGGGCCTGTGCCAACCTCGCTGCAGTTCACACATAGTATCACTTTTATTTTTTTGTCAGCTTTGCGTAGCCTTAGCAATGTGAGCTATGTTTCAAAAAGCTCTGACTGCAGATATCTCTGGCATAGTCCATTCTGCCATTCTCTCAAAGGTGAAGTAAATTGTTAACCATAAATGTGCTCATTAAGTGAAGTGCCTGAACAAGGGCTCCTCATTAAATCATTGCTTCCCTAATCCAGATCACTGCTTTCTGTAACTAATGGGAAATAAACACAAGAACAGATGGGCCTTGTTCAAGGCTGAACACTTTTAGTTATGTATTCAAAACAAGTACTTCAACAATGTGTACTCTGGGAACAATTTTTAATTTTACACAGTAAGGGCCAAATTCTATAAACTGCGCCGGCAACAGTGGCCACTAATCGCATGTCAATCACGCAATGGCTCCATTTCTAGGATGGCAACTTTGTGAAAGGTAGGCCAGGGTTTTAAAGGCCTATATTTTCAGCGCCTATCTGTCGGCGCTTTATAACACTTAATACCACTTCTGGTGTTCACCACGCCCAGAGTGGTGTTGGGCATCATAAAGCGCCTCCGTAGATAAGGCGCCTACATTTTCTTAATATTTTAATAATTTTTACATGACATTTACCACTTTAGTTAGGCCAAGGTAGGGTGCCTACCGGTGCCTAACTTAAGGTGCCGCTTAAAGAATATAGACTTAAATTTGTATTTACTCCTCCCTCAGTACAAATAATATGCAAAATGATTCACTCCATAAGTGTTAGTAAGTATGCATCTAGAAAGATTTTGTTTACAATTGATCTCTCCCCGCCCTCCTCCATTAACAGAAAACCTGTTGGTTTCAGCACAAAATGCAACCATTATGGCAAGAGAAAGACACACAAAAAGCTCAGCTGGAATAGATATGCACTTTGCCTAACAGGTTCATCGGCTCTTTCTTGTTATGTTATTTGTGGTCTTACATCCCGCCAAATCCTCCAGAGTGGAGTTCAAGGCAGATTACAACAACAATTAATGCATCACAGACATTACAACAGAGATTACTGCAACACAAACATTAATACCCAGGGCAGTAAAAAAGTCCAATTGTACTCCTAGCATAGACTTTTGATACAGTGAGTAGTCTGTATCACAAAGTATAGACTAGAGGTCTGCATGGGAACGGGGATCGCGGGAATCCCGTGGAGGTCCTGCGGGAATCCCCCCTAACCCACAGGACTCCCATGGGGACCCCCCTCTGGCCCAAGGGACTCCCGCGGGGACCCCCCTCTGGTCCACGGGACTCCCACGGGGACCCCCCTCTAGCCAACGGGACTCCCACGGGGATGGAAGGCTTTGGAAGCAGGGTTCATCCATATAATATAATGGGCACATCAGCCTTAGTAAAAGAGGGGGCTTATAAATTAATTACCTGAACAGAAAACAAAAAAGGGTTCCACCAAAGAGATTCCACAAGGAAAACAGCAGCGGAAACATAAAAGAAACTGTGGAATTGATGATCCTGTCAGAAGTAATTGCTGCTTTTTATGGGGACGGGCGGGGATGGAGGTAATTCCTTGCAGGGATGGGTGGGGACGGAGAGGATCCTGAAGGGGATGGGTGGGGATGGAGAGGATCCTGGCGGGGACAAGTGGGGACGGAGAGGATCCTGGCGGGGACGGGCGGGGATGGGTGGGATTTCTGTCCCCACGCAACTCTCGAGTATAGACACAACAAAGTGTCACAGCTAACTGTTAGGAATGGATCAATAATTCACACTCTGTGATACCAATCCTAATCCCATCTCTACCCTGGGTAATTGTTCCTAGGTGAGCTTTATCAGGTCATAATTAATTCATCCAACTCTCTTAAGCACAAGATTCTCCAATACAGCCAATTTATGTATATGTGAATGTGATATGCTCGGACCCACAACCGTAGTGCTTTAAAATAGATTAAGCAAAGGTTGTCACAGCACCCTTCACAGTCCCAGCTGCCCCATATAGAATGGTGTCTTGAAAATCACCAAATATACATTCACTTATCTTGATATAATGGCAGTTAAAAATGTAACAGACATCCTTTACTATTCCAACATAATCTCTCAACCAAAAGTCCCATCCAAACATCCCCTCAACTCGAGATTCACACAGCTTTCTCAGGAGGGGAATGTTGCTACGAATAGCCCTACTTCGGGGACCACTTCCAAAACGCAGACAAAAAACAATCTTAACCGCCATTATATCAAGATAAGTGAATTTATATTTGGTGATTTTCAAAATATCATTCTATATGGGGCAGCTTGGGACCATGAGGGTGATGTGATGGTCATGTGGTCAACCTTTGCATAATCTATTTTAAAACACTACAGTTGTGAGTCCGAGAATCTTGTGTTTAAGGGAGTTGGATATATTTAAATATATACAAGAGGTAATTTATTGTACTCTTAAACATTCGCAGTTCATAATTAATCAATCACAGACTGTAATTAGATGTGTGCACAGTGTAAACAAATTTTAAAAAGTGATTGTTGCAGTTGTCCACGTCTAAGTAAGTTGAACTGTGAGGTCTACAAGTTTGCCTTCATATAGAGTAGGTTCCGAAATATGATTGGCTGGGATTTCCCCATGTATATCACCTCCCCTTTTCCCTCATCCCCTTTCTCTCAGACATGTTGAAACTTAGATACTTATACTACATAGTATTATAAAAATATAAGCAAATTTATACATTTTTTCCTTACAGAGAATATATACTAAGGGGCTCATAATCAAAAGAGAAAAACATCCAAAAACCAGCCTAAATCGGCACTTGGACGAACATTGTCAAAATACTTCCAAGTGCCGATAATAAAAACGGGTTTTGGACGTATTTCTAAACGACCTAGGCCTTCATACTGCCACTGAACGACCATAGCTAAACGGGGCATTTCAGGAGGAGTGTCGAGGGCAGGAGTTGGGTGGGATGTGGGCCGGCTTAGACTTAGTTGTACTGCATGTATAACTGAAACTTATACAGCACAGGATCAATGGAACTTGGACGTTGTGACTTAGACCATTTAAAACATGGTCTAAGTCACAAAAACCCACCTAAAGTCACCAGATAAGCACTGCAGAAACATAATTCAGACCCCCACACACACTACCCCAGTGATAACCGACCCCCCCAACCCCATAAAAATCATAATCACACCTTTAAAATTCAGCATCCAGACCATCATCACCTGGCAGCCCGGCATAGGAAAGCCTAGTCAACCTGCACAGTGACGTCTTAAGCCATATTGGGGGTGGGTTAGGGACTCATGGAGAGGAACCCTGTAATCACTGCATTGATACTGAAACATGTGCACTCCCCTATACACCCCAAAACCCTTTTGTACTGGCATATAAGTGGCTCCTGCAGCCATAAGGGCTATTAGGATGGTAGATAAGTGGGTCTAGGGGATTCTGGAGGTGGTTTGGGGGGCTCACCGTGACCTATAAGGGAGCTGTAGTGAGATGATGACATGACACCTTTTTCTGAAGTTCACAGCAGTGCCCTGCAAGGTACCCCACTATTTAGGTGCCATGTCTGGGTGTTCAGTCTATCACTTTGCAGACCCCTCCCACGTCCAACAGGGCTTATTCTAGGCATTTTTGACTCAGACGAAAAGTTGGACGAAAATGTGATATAAAGATGGATGATTTAGCGACTTGGACGATCAGATCGACGATAGACAATAGACGATTTTTGAAATGAAAAAAAAAATGTGGATGTATTTTTTGAAAATGTGTCCTAGACTGTTTTTTACTTTGGACGACTTGCAACTTGGGACGAAAACGGACTTTCAATTATGCCCCTCCACGGCTATTAGATGTACCTTCATTTAAATCAGTAAGGCTGGAAGAATATAGAAATACTTTTACATTTCGGGCCCTAAATTGTGGAACATGTTACCTTTAACTTTGAGAATGGAGCATGATATTAAAACTTTGAAAAATAATTTTAAAGCTCTGCTATTCCCTAAGGCTTATCCTTCAAAAGTATGAGCAGGAAAATCTAAGTGTGGGTATGTTGGGTTCTGGAAGAACATTGTGATGACTGCCCAATTTGTGATAATTCATGTATGTTTTAGTCTGTTTTGTAATGATTTTAGATTATGTACCTTTTATAAACCACAGTGAATGTCAGAGTGGAAGTATTTAAATGTATTAAAGAGCCTGAGTCACACCCCCCCTAAAAAAGAAAAAAAATAAGTAAATGTATTAAAATCTTAAAAATCATTCTCTATTATGAGAGACTGGTGTTGGTGCAATCATCTTTGAAGAACACTGCGACAACACTGCTCTCTATAACCACTCTCCTTCCAAACAGCACACTAGTTTCTTATTTTTAGCTCACTGAGACTTCTTGAGCCCAGTGTGACTGTGATAAACAGAAATGTGAACCTCCAGACACGCTTTGCAAATGTCAACATTAGCAAATGACACCGTGGATCTACATCATTAGCGTGTGAGCAGAATGATCGACTAGACCCCCCCCCTCCCCCTTCTCTCATCCGTTGAGTTCAATCTCCTATGCAGCAGTCAGCACAATTTGAGGAGCATCTCCCTTCTCCTTGAGGGATGAGCCACCCACTAGGATTGTCAACTTCTTGATCATTACTGTTATCAAGGCACTGATCTTAGGGAGAGGGAACAAACTGCCTGCTTCTGCCTTAGTGAATGGGTGAAAGTGCCCCATGAGCTTAGAGCCTCTCTCTTTAATTTGACATTCAGATCCACAACATCATGAACTTTATAGCTTATTTTCACTGGTTCTAGAATTTCTTTCTTCCTTCTGCTACCCTTTTGTGTTTACTCTTCCCTTTTTTTTTTCCTTTGATAAATATTGTTATCATACCCGACCTTTCAACCCTTTTGTATTTTGTTGGTCATACTGTGTCTTTTATTTTTGTATTTGTTTTATTCTTTTATAATAGCACTTCCCCTCCCTTGATTTTATTATAAACCGCTTAGACTAAACTTCTGTTTAAATTTTGCGGTATATCAAATAAATTGCATTTGATCTCGAACAATACCGGGTACTTTCCACTCCTTGAGTACCATATCCACCAAAGATGGGTGAAAAAGAAAAGTTTTCATGGGCTTTCTGTAGCACTGGAGGTTGGGGGTCTACCAGCATGGACTTGTCCTGCAGAGTTCCCAAAATCTACAGCACCACCACTATCTTATCAATTAAGGCTGGAAGTTCTCCTCAGTAGAAAGTTCCCCAGACTCTAAGAAATCTGAATGCACAGGAAGAGAGGCTCCAAAGCCTCATCCTCCAAACTAGTGTGTGTATAGGAGGATAGCGCCAAGATCTGCCATCCATTTCTCCTCAAAGCTCACACTGGAATGCTTCAAGAGACGGGAGGGGAGGCAGGAGTCTTAGGGAGCCTTCTGCTGCAGGAGAGCATCCATCATGGTCCCCTGGCTTGGGGTGTCAGGCCTCTGTCAACCACTAGAGCCTGATTCATCCCCTCCATGATAGCTGCCACCAGCAAGTGTCCAAAATTTAGCCCTGGGACCCCATAGAGGCTTCATCCAGTACTCCTCCCTCCCTTGTTGGAAATGGGTGGACTTACTGCAACATGGCTGCTGTTCCCAAAATTCTTATGTCTGTTGAAACAGGGCCTGCACCAGGCTGGTGGAAGGGGTAAGAAAAGAGGGTCTATGCCAGTTTCAGAGTCAGTTGACAGCTCCTGAAGCCCCTCCCCACCAATTGCCCTGGAAAGCAGCTCTCTTCAGTGGCAAAATCTTCATGTCTTGAGCCCTACCCTCTTGATAATGCCCCTCACCTAGGTTGCTACCAGCTGAAGCTGACTCTGAGCCATGATGGGACTGCCACGCAAACCATTCCTCCTTGCTCTGGAGCTCTTTTTCTTTATTTACTTTCTTTTTAGTAATTTTTAACAAATGTTATTGGGCAGACAACCTACTAGACTGCTTGCTCAAATAGCTCTTCCTTTTTATTTGTGAGGCTCTAGGGGGAAGCAGGAGGCAGCCTCAAAAAGGGACTGTGGTCCCACTGGCAGGAGTTCCAAGGGGCCTGTGCCAACCTGCTCCTAGAGTGCAAGCCAGTAGACAAGGGTTCAGAGTGGACTGGAAGGCAAGATAGAAAAATAGCACCTCCACAACCAACGATGGAAGAGTCCATGGATAATGGGAGAACAAATAGCTCAGATACTGTACCAGAGGATCTCCTGGTCATAGCCTGGGACCTCCAGTCCAACCTCCATCATCTGCTGGAAGTAGAAAATGATTATTTGGCTCTAAGCTGCACCTTGTCTTATACTGGTGAGGTCACCAGAAACAGCTATTTTCTCTACCTCCAACTGCTAGGTGGGGGATATAAACAAGCCACTGGATTGGACTGGTCTAGCTGGGTGATAAGGAATAGTAGGTTAATTGATGTTACAAGTAGTGTCTCTTCAGGGCTGGTCCAAACATTAATTAGGTTTAGGCAAACACCTAAGGCAGCAGCTCCTGGGGATGCCAACGAACAACTACACTGCAGTCAAAGAAAAACAACAGGTCCTGACAACTACACAATCTCAAGGAAACAACAGGAGGAAGGATGGACATTTATCAAATAGCCCATTTACTCAGATTGTTCAGGAAGAGTGGTGTTGGGGTGATCAGAATTGATGGGCCAAGGGGCTTAAAAGTTAATGGGGGTGGGGGACTGAAGGCTTGCCTACAGTGTCGAACACATTTGTACTGACTCTGTATCTTCTACATGTAATAGGAGGTGAAATTATACTACCTGTTAATTTCTTTTCCTTTAGTTCTAACAAACTAGCCTAGACATGTTCATTTTTATTTCTTTTAGGTTATTACATTTGATATACCTTCTGCATTTGCATACCAAGGTGGTTCACAATAAACTCAATGAAAAGTGTCATGACTCCACCAGCAGATGGAAACAGGAAATAAAGCTCGGAATTGACTGCCTTTGGGAGGTGCCCTAGGCAACTCACTTCTCTAGGCTATTTTTTTTTTTTTTTTTCATTTGCATTTGCAATAACTTTAACAAGAATGGTTATACAAGGGGATTAGCAGAAAGGGAAGGAACAGGGGAGGGGGGGTTAAGTAGGATCTAACCCTACTCTCCATCTCTATTGAACCGAAGACCATCATAGGCAAAAGGCATGGGAACACACTTGCCAGTCCCTGCTCCACCAGAAGCAACCACACATTGGAAGCCTCTTCAGCTGAACCCAGTGCTCTGAAAGCATACTTGCCAGTCCCTGCTTTACCAGGGGTAGCCGAAGGCCAACACCTGAGAGCCTGCTCAGTTGGGGGAAGGGAGGTATGGAACAGCTGAAGAACTGTTGCTCAGTGAGCTGGGGATCCTGCTGTATAGAGAGAAGTAGAGCAAAGACTGTTGTCCTGGGAGCATGATCAGGATCCTGCTTCATTAAAGAAGGGTAGCCCAAGACTAGTGTTTCCAAAGTCAGTCATAGAGTACTCCTTTGCCAGTCAGGTTTTCAGGATATACGCAATCAATATGTATGGAGATTGACTTGCATACACTTCCTCCATGGTATGCAAATCTTTTTCATGCATAGTCATTGTGGATATTCTGAAAACCTGACTGGCAAGGGGGTACTTCATGACCGACTTGGGAAACACTGATCTAGGCCATCTTCTTCTAGTAGGCCAGTGGAGGAAAATAGTTAGGGGTTAGTGCAACCATTTCTAAACTGGAACCAGACAGGATGGGAGTCACCACATCCACCTCAGCTCTACAGAAGACACCAGAGATCATCCCTAAGTAAATCTCATAGGTGGCAAGCAATCCGTTGGAGGGGAGATCTGGGAACAGAGCAGGGGTTTGGAAAGGGGATTTAGTGATCAAATTGTGGAACTTGGGGCCAGAACTGGCGGGGGAGGGGGAGTTAGGGGAGCAGAAGGAGGAGAATATTGAGAGGAGATTGGATCTGGGGAGTGGTTTGGGGGACTGGAGTGGGGGATTGTGGAGATGGGGATGAGGTTGTCAGATGGCAGTGTTTCAGAAGTCTGTTGTTAAATAATCTTTTTCTACTATCTCATTGTTTGTGAATATTCTGGGCATGCCTAGCTTCTTACCCTGTGAGTCACATTGAATTCTTGAGGTGAGTGTGGGAACAGCACCCAGCTACCTAAACAACAGACTACACCGTAACCTCTCACACAGATTAAGGAGAACCCAGAGCCTATTCACTCACCCCCCTCTCAAAGGAACACGACGAAAGAAACTATATGACAGCCTTTTAGCGACACAGGCAGCAAAGATCGATACTACCATCACCAATCTACTGACCAAATCAATAGACATTAAAGCATTCCGAAAAGAAATCAAAACTCATCTCTTCAAAAAACACTTCCCATCATCATAACCTCACAAAAGTATTAGAAAATGCTCTCATGACTACCCAAACACCACCACCAGCAACACCCGAATCCGGACAGTATTATCTCTACTCGTCTAAACAACAGAATCCGGACAATATTATCTCTATTCGTCTAAACAACCTATCACTATCTACTATCTACTACCAATTTATCCTGGAAAAGTCCAGAACAACAATTGTAACTTAACGCATTCTTGATTATATGTACTGCAATGCTACTGGAAATGTCCAGTCTTCTAACTTGTAATCCGCTTAGAACCGCAAGGCACAAGCGGAATAGAAATCACTAATGTAATGTAATGTAATATAAGTGTTCAAATAATGTAATGTAACATTCAGTGCCAGCACCCACATACCTAGATGGCCATAAATAGGATAGCCTTTTATGCAGTCCTATCTGGCAGCTTAGCTATACAGTCACTGTTATTTAATATGGTCTGTGCACAAAATGCCGGCTCCTCCATGACTCTGTCCTTGGACCAATCCCGCAGTGCCATGTTTTGGACTGAGTGTTTAGAGTCAATATCCAGCAGCACTGCCTGGTTAGGTGCCCTGAATATTGGCGACTGACCCGCTCAGTGTGGTTTACAGGGGCAGGAGCCTCTCTTGCCAGCTTAAACCATATTGAATATCGACCCCATTAAATATGAATATATCCTTCCCACCCACCCCCATTCTATTGCTAGCTGTGGCTCAGTGGTTGAGCTGCTGCCTCTGTACCCAGAGGCTGTGAGATCAAATCCCAATGCTGCTCCTTATGACCCTGGGCAAGTCACTTAATCCTCCAGTGCCCACCACTTTGAATGTCAGCTTTGAAATGCCAAAGCCATAAAGGTGGCATACAAGTCCCCCTTTCCCAATAGACCCTCATTGGCTCTGATCAGATGGATAGTGATGTGCAGGGGTCACAGAGCTGCCTGGGAGAATCCTGGTTTTGGCATGTGTTCATATATTCTCCACCTCTCAAAACTTTATAATCAGTATCTTAAAATGACAAAACATTTTACCACTGGTATTTCTCAGTCTTCTTTACAAAGATTTCAGCTGCTACAAGACACAGAAGCTAAAATAATTAACTGTGTCTACCTTTGATCATCAGCCCATTATTGTGTATTTTATAGTGGCTGCTTGCAACAGCCTGCATTGCATTTAAATCATTATGTATTCCAATTAAATTGTACGATGGGTAATGCCTATATAGCATGTTGGTCTTTCTGAAACCACGACTAAGCTCATCAACAATCTCTTCTATTAATCTAAATAAGTTCCATCTGCCTCTTTTATGAGGTCCTATCTTCTTGAAAAAAATTCATTTACAGGGGTCTTCTATATATGGTCGAATGTTAGGCGCTTTTTGGAAAAGCGTTCTAATGGATGCAAGGCAAAATGGAGCAGAAATAGCAGATCTGCACGAAAACACATGCATCCATCTATAGAATAGTGCCTAAGAGTTTCCGCATCGATCTGCAAAGAGGAGGGGCATGGATGGGTCCTAGTGTTTCCTTGAAATGCACGTAGTGTTGTAGACTAGTCTGGACCCACATCTAACACGTGCACCAAGATTTACACCTGGTTTCAGTTGGTGTTAACTCCCCATGCCCAAAGATGAATGTAAATCCTGGCACTATGCATTGTTCTATAAAGGGTGCTGATCCCGGAACACCCATTATAGAATACCATTGAAAAGTTCTCAGTCCAAGAAGAGAATGATGTGGAGCCATAAAACTTACACAAGTTATTTCACACTTTTCATTTCATGTCATTGAAACAAAAAGTGTCAAGAAAAATGTGGAATAACTTATAAGTTTCATGGCTCCACTTCGTTCTCTTCTGAGAACTTTTCAATGGCCCTTCGTACTGATTTTTTTCAGCACAACTTACTGAATCTAGGGTCTTATGTGTTCACTCCCAGACTTTGGAATGCCTTACTGGCGTGTATCAGAAGAGAACAAGATTATGTGAAATTTCGTAGGCTGGTGAAAGCCAGACTATTTTAAAAGTATCTGAGCTGAAGTAACCATTAAGATATTATTAATTTCTAGTTTAATGCAAAGCTAGGTTTATAAAGTCTTTGTTCTTTAATTCTTTTGTGAACTGTCCTGAGCTCCTGGTTACACTGCTATAGAAGCATATTGGCTATGTTGGAATTTAAAGTTGTAAGTCTCTCACCTGTTCCATCGGGAATCGATCTCACAAACGTTGGCAGCATCTTCACGGTGGCTGTGGGATTGAAGTCTCTGGACAAGCCATTCTCCATCTCTCTCCGAAAGCGAGCTTGAATATCCAGCAATGTTTCATCAGAAAGCCGCATGGAATAAAGGTATTTATCGATCTGAATAAAAGAACACAAAACTATGAAACATATGATGAAAAATCTGTATGTTGCAATTCTATTATACTGCTGGTGTAGAGGGGACTGAAGGTTCTAATTTCATCCATGACTTCAGCAACATCATCAAAGGCCCTAATGTAATAAGCTGCATGGAATGATTACACGCAATTGGAAGAGTTATGATAGACTTAATTATACTTTTTGGTGGGCGAACTTCTGTTTCAGTTACAAATATGAAAGAATGAACGCTGAATTTTAGGGATATAGTAATGCATTTAGATGGGTGTGGAGTTGATGCGGTATACAAACCTAAGGATTAGATTAGATTAGATCATTTGTTGAATCACATTAGTTGTCATGTACCTTTTCTTTTTAGTTAATTCCTTATACATCCAGAGTGGGAGGGAGGGAGGTGGGAAGGCATCATTATTTCTTGTATTTAGTTTACTGAAATTCTATATGTGGTTATACTTTTTCTCCAAAACATAAAGCTATCTATTTAAAATGTAAAGCTAGCTATCCTCTTCATAACCTCTTATTTCTTATTATGTCCTTCCCTCATTTATTGAATTACCTGTAAATCGTGTCGAGCTCTATCTTTATGGAGATGATACGGTATATAAACTTAAGGTTTAATTTAGTTTAGTTTACTTTTATGGATGAATGGGAGGAAGGGAGGGAGAAAATGATTGTTATTAGAATGTTTGTATATTTAAAGTGCTTTTCCTGATTCGTTTATGTTTAAAATTTTTGCAAAGCACTGTTAATATTTGAAAATTAATAAAGATTTTTAAAAAGCTGCATGAACCCTTAGAACTGCAGATTACTTTGGGGTCCTTTTATCAAGCTGCGCTAGCGGGGTTAACGCGTCGGACATTTCATCACGTGCTAACCACCGCAGCTGGCAAAAAAACTAACGCCTCCTCAATGCAGGAGTTAGCGGCTAGCGCAGCAGGCGGTTTAACGCGCGGTATTACGCACGTTAAACCCCTACCGCAGCTTGATAAAAGGACCCCTTTGTTTTCTACTACTACTGCTACTACTATTTATTATTCTATAGCACTGCCGGATGCACACAGCACTATACATTAAACACACAAGAGCCAATCCCTGCTCAAACGAGCTTACAATCTAATTATTACAGACACACAGGACACAGGGTGGATCAATATATACTGTTCATGTACTGTTACAAATACAAAGGGATGAAGAGGTAGAGAGAGTAGGGGCTACAGAGGGAATGAGAAACAGATATACAGTAAAACCTTGGATTGCAAGTGTTTTGCAAGACAGACAAAACATTTTATTAAATTTTAACTTGATATACAAGCAATGTCTTGCGATACAAGTACATACAGTATACATATATCACAACTGAGCCGATGGTTCTCTCTCTGACGCTGCAGGAGTATAGTGGTTATTCTAAACGAGCAAGGTCTTGCAATATGAGTACGTATAGTATTTTGTATTAAAGTTTTTGGGTTATAGAACAAATCGTCTGAGTTTCCATTATTTCTTATGGGGAAATTTGCTTTGATATATGAGTGTTTTGGATTACAAGCATGTTTTTGGAACGAATTATGCTCGTAAACCAAGGTTTTACTGTAGTTTATTAAGGATGGAACATGGCAATCTGATTCAAGCAGGTTGTTCCAGACATATGGTGCAGCAAGGCAGAAGGGGCGAAGTCAGGAGTTGACAGTAGAGAAGGGTACAGACAACAAAGATTTACTCAAAGAATGGAGTTCCCAGGAAGGGGTGTAAGGAGAGTTGAGAGATATTGAGGAGCCACAGAGTGAATGCACTTGTAGGTCAGTAAGAGGAGTTTGAACTTTATGTGGAAGCAGATAGGGAGCCCATGAAGCGGCTTGAGGAGAGGAGTAACATGAGCATAACAACACTGGTGGAATATGAGACGCATGGCAGAATTCTGAACAGAAGGGAGGAGAGATGGCTTTGCGGGAGACTGGCAAGAAGCACGCTGCAGTAATCCAGGCAAGAAGTAAACAGAGCATGGATAATAGTCTTGGCAGCATGCTCAGAGAGAAACAAAGAAATTTTAGCGATGCTGTATAGAAAGAAGTAACAAGTTTTGGCGGTTTGTTGGATATGCAAAGAGGACAGGGAGAATGAGAGAATTATCCATCAAAATAGAGAACATAGGAAGAGGAGAGGCATGTTTAAGAGGAAAGATAAGGAGTTTCTTCTTGGCCATGTTTAGCTTTAGATCGTGGCGACACTAGCCTGGATCGCCATGGAAATTTTGGGCGTAGAGAGATAGATTTGCGAGTCATCAGCATAGAGATGGTACCGGAAGCCTTGGGAGGAAATCAGAGCTCCAAAAGAAGAAGTGTACATGGAGAAAAGAAAAAGTCCCAGGACAGAGCCCTGAAATACACTGACCAATAGCGGAATAGAAGCAGAGGAGGATCCCCCAGAGCATGCGCTAAAGATGCGACAGGACAGATAGGAAGAAAACCATTAGATAACAGAGCACTGAAATCCAAGCGAAGTCACTGTATCAATGAGCAGGTGATGATCTACAATGTCAAACGACACAGATATATCAAAGAGGATGAAAATGGAGTAGTGCCCTTTGGATTTGGCCAAGAGCAGGTCATTGGAGACTCTATCTAGCAGGGCAGTTTCTGTAGAATGTAGAGGGCGAAAGCCCGATTGAAGGGGGTCAAGAATAGCTTGAGATGAAAGAAAGTTAAGATAACGGTGGTGAATAGAATGTTCAAGTATCTTGGATAAGAAGGGGAGGAGGGAGACGGCAATAATTGGAAGGGAAGGTATGACCCAGTGAGGGTTTTTTGAGAAGAGCGTAACTATGGCGTGTTTGAAGTTGTCGGTACAGTCGCAATAGAGAGGGATAGGTTGAGGATATGGCAGATAGCGTGGATGATAATAGGAGAGAGATGGTGATGAGTAAGACAGGAGGGGATGTGATCAGAGGAAAGTGAAAGAGAAGTCAGAGCAAGGACAGCAAAGTAAGCGTGTGTGGTGCAGTGGTTAAAGCTATGACCTTGGCACTCTGAGGTTGTGGGTTCAAATCCCATACTGCTCCTTGTGACCCTGGGCAAGTCACTTAATCCCCATTGCCCCAGGTACATTAGATAAAGTAGGAGCCTACCAGGACAGTTAGGAAATAATGCTTGAGTACCTGAATAATTTGTAATCTGCATAGAATTGTAGGATATGCAGAATATAAATAATTAAGAATATGGAATTTTAGTGTGGTGTTTTACTCCATGTTTAGAGCTATACTTTTACTACAGGCCTAGAACTAGAGAAGGGATATGCAAAAGAACAATGATCTTGCCATCAAGGTTTAAGGTTTCAAAGTTTATTAAAATTTGATATCGAACTCAAAGTGGTTTTACAGAATTAAAATAGCAATTTTACAACAATAAATAAATAAATAAAAAACGGGCAAAAATACTGGCTCAACAAACATAAAGGCATAAGACGTAGACAGCATATAAAAACATAGACTAACTAGAAAGAGGGAAAGAACTACAATATTTAGATAGTAAAGAACAATTAAGGATCATAAAAAAAGGAAGGGAACGAGGAAGGGCAGACCTACTGATGTCTTAACACATCCTTAAAAGGACAGTCAAGGTTCAAAAGCATCTTTAAAAAAGAAATGTTTTTAAATTGGATTTAAAGATATCTAGAGATGTTGCCTCTCATAATTGGTTTGGTGCCAAATTCCAGAGAGAGGGAGCAGTAACGGAAAATATATATATAAAAGGGTCCTCTATTATTCCCTCCAGTGATCACTCCCAATTGCTGGACTCAGAACACAGATAATATGCATCTCACTGGCCACTGAGTTTCAATCTGCAAACAGGGTAGAGACTCAGGGGAAGATTTTCAAAACAAAAATGTACCTTTAATGTGCTCGCTAAACCGGTTCCAGACGGTTTAGTGTGCATGTATTTTAGTGGCAAATTATCAAAACAGCTAACCGTGGTCTTTGCTGAGTTTCCTAGAAGTCTCTGATACTACCTTACAAATGTAGTACAAGGTCATTAATATTAAAATTAGCACTCTGAGCGATTCTCTAACCTTGTTGTGCCACATTTGCAGCCAAAATTTGCCGACATGTCTGAGCTGTCGTTGCCTTACTTTCTGATCAGTGCCTGAGCACCCCCCATGCAATTAAAAAAAACCCAAATTGAAGATCAGTAGAAGAGATGCCCACTCTCTCCTGCCACATCGCACAATCCCTCGATACTACTACCCATCCCCCACCCCACAGCACTCGCACAACCTCCCTACACCCACCCCTGGCAGTGAGAGAGATGATCACTCCCTCCCGCCACATCACAAAATCCCCCAACACTACCCCCTCCCCCCACAGCGGGAGAGATGCCCAGTCCTTCCCGCTGCATCACACAATCCCATGATATTACTACCCCCCCCCGCCCCTGCAGCAGGAGGGATGCCTACTCGCTCTCGCCCAACCCCCCCCCAACAACTCCCCCATGCCCCCTCCCTACCTAATTGATGAAGTCAGGCTGGAGGGACTTGCTCTGGCTGGTAAGCCTGCCTCTTACAAAATGGTAAACCTGCTCCTTCGGGGAGGGGCCTAAGACTCTGATTGGCCCAGATGCTTAGGGCTCCTCCTAGGAAGGGCCTTAAGCGCCTGAGCCAATCAGAGCCTTAGGTCCCTCCCCAGTGCATCTCAGGATGCACCAGGAAAGGGCAGGCCTGCCATTTTGTAAGAGGCAGGCCTACCCACCAGGATGGATAGGCATCTCTCCGGCTGGACTTCGTTAATAGGGGAGAGTGTGGTGCAGTGGTTAAAGCTACAGCTTCAGCACCCTAAGGTTGTGGGTTCAAACCCATGCTGCTCCTTGTGACCCTGGGAAAGTCACTTAATCCCCCCATTGCCCCAGGTACATTAGATAGATCGTGAGCCTACCGGGACAGACAGGGGAAAAATGCTTGAGTACCTGAATAAACCGTTCTGAGCTCCCCTGGGAGAACAGTATAGAAAATTAAATAAATAAGGTAGGGATGGGCCAGGGGATGGGTGACAGAAGGAGAGAATGGGCATCCCTCCTGCTGTTGGGGGGGGGGAGGGGGAGGGAACAGTGTTGAGGGATTGTGCAACGCAGCAGAAGGGAATAGACATTTCTCCCGCTATGGATGTGTGTGTGGTAGTAGTAGTGGCAGGGGACTGTGCAATGCGGCAGGAGGGAGTGGGCATCTCTCCTGCTGATCTGTGATTTTTTTTTTTTTTAATATGCGGGTGTATTCTGCACATGTGCTGATCGCTATCACCAGTGACTTATCTCAAGTAAATTTAGCGAGCCTATGTGAACATCCGCGAACCTCATTTGCATGTGGGGTCTTTTGAGAATGACTCGCCTTTTTGAAATCATTATAATAGCGACTTCGGTAGCAGCCCGTTGGATTTTACCATTAAGTTTTGACAATCTTCCCCTCAGTGTTATAGGAAAAATGCATGGCAGCTTAAGGCAGGTCAGGGTTGAACCTTTCCAGACTGCATAGGATAAAGCTGGGACAGAAATGCTGGAGGTTCCTGAGGAACATCAACCACATGCAGACACACCCAGAATCAGGAAGGGTTTGAACATTAAATTGCCCTCTACTAAAGAGAGATGCTGAATCTCCAGCTTCCACAGACAGCAGATCTACCAAGCCACCCATTCCAGGAGGGAGACTTTTTGACTGGTCCTGTTTTTAAACTTACATCCCAAATAAGTGTAGTATTAGGCGTTCTCATTGATTCTTCACTTACATTTAAGGATCAAATGAATTCCCTTGTAAAAAAAATGTTTTTTTTCAGTCTCCGTGTCTTGAGGAAAGTTAGAGCGCTCTTTCACCAACAGCATTTTTCTGTTTTGGTTCAATCAATTATTCTGGCATGTTTGGACTATTGCAACTCAATGTACGTGGGCTTATTCAAGGCTAGCCTGCAGAGGCTCCAGCTAATTCAGAATACTACTGCCAGACTCATTTTAGGTAAGAGCAAGTTTGACCATGTGTCCCCACTACTTAGAGAACTACATTGGCTTCCAGTTCATCTGAGAATTCAATTTAAATGCATCTGTACTGCATTTAAGATTTTATTTGGCCTCTTTATTACTCTTGTCCCTTTGGATTAGAATGTGTGTAGATCTCATCTGGCTAGAAGCTCTCAGAAATTCAACTCTCCTTTCCTTCTCTTAGAGGCAAAAATAAATCTATCAGAAAACTTAGTCATTCTTTCTCCTACAAACTAACAGAGCTTTGGAATAACTTACCACTCTCACTAAGAAGTTTAGGCCCTTCTTATCATTTAGAAAGGCTCTGAAGACAATTCTATTCGCCAAACATTTTTGAAATCAATTACTTCTACCTCTCCTAAATTAGATTTTCCCTTGTTTCGTTCTTTTGTATTACTTTATTCTTAATGTTAACCGAGTCGAGCTCCAAACTGGCTGATGACCCAGTTTACAAAACTAAGTTTTAGCTTAGTTTAGTTTTAGTACTTGTAGTCCATAATCCTATCTGTTGAAAAAAAAATGCTGGAGGTCACATAATGCACCAGGACCTGCCAAAACATCTCCCTACTGGAATGAGTAACTTGGCAGCTCTGCTGCCTGTGGAAGCTAGAGATTCTGAACTCTGGTAAACTTCTGCTTCATTAATTGTTAAGTGAATAGCTGAAGAAAAGCTGCATTTTTTTTTTCATGTTGAGTTTGCTGCCAAGAAGCTGTGCTTTTGTTCCTGCGTTCCTACTTTAGAAACTGAGCTGAGCTGGTTTGTACCTGAAAGCTCCAATAAACCTCCTGAACTACTTCCCAGACCTGCTAGGTTACACAGTTCCAGGATGGAAACTTTTGGCCTGCTCCTGGTTTTAAATTTACATTCCAAAGCAGTGCAGGATTTGTAGTGCCTAATTCTCCCCACTGAAATCAGTGCTGCAAATCTCATAATCAGAGATGCCGAGTACTGTATTTCTGACCACTCCATCAGGGTGTGTTTTGGGAACCGCAAAAGGCAGGCACAGGCACTTCAAATCCCACACTGCTTTGGGATGTAAGTTCAAAACTAGGGCTGTCTCATGAACTCCAGCCTGGACCTGAGTAACTTGACATCTCTACATAATGAATCAGGATGAGGTTAGAAGTAATCTAGGACTAGTCCAAAATCTCCTTCCTGGAACTGGGTAAATTGGAAGCTCTGACTTCCTCGTGTGGATGAGCCTGAATGTCCTTATACCCACTCTAGTATGCCACCGTTATTAAATCTAGATCACACAGGATATCCATCTGCTGAATATATCAAGAACAGCTTGAAGGGAGGCAGTGAGAGGTGCCTTATACTGGTAAGAGATGCATGTGTGAATCATGACTTCAGTAGGAGACAGAATGTTCAGTAAATATCAGCAAACTTTTGGGAAGATTAGGTTCTTACTTTGATAATCTTCTTTCCAGTATAAAGGAACACGAGTCCTGACCTGTGAGCTTTACAGAAGGAATCCTCTAGAGCAGTGTATCATGGCACACTAGTGTGCATCCTGAGATCTGAAGTGTGTCCTGTAGGCATAGAAACATAGAAGATGACGGCAGAAAAGGGCTACAGCCCATCAAGTCTGCCCACTCTGCTTACCCACCCCCTGTCTATGCCCTAATGACCCAATTTCCTTATCTTGACCCTTGTAGGGATCCCACATGGGTATCCCATTTATTCTTAAAGTCTGGCACGCTGTCTGCCTCGATCACCTGCACTGGAAGCTTGTTCCAATGATCAACCACTCTCTCTGTGAAGAAATACTTTCTGGTGTCGCCATGAAATTTTCCGCCCCTGAGTTTGAGCGGGTGTCCTCTTGTGGCCGAGGGTCCCTTGAGAAAGAAAATATCATCTTCCACTTCGACACGTCCCGTGAGGTATTTAAATGTTTCGATCATGTCTCCCCTCTCCCTACGTTCCTCAAGAGTGTAGAGCTGCAATTTGTTCAGTCTCTCTTCGTACGAGAGACCCTTGAGCCCCGAGATCATCCTGGTGGCCGTCCGTTGAACCGATTCAATTCTGCGCACATCTTTACTGTAATGTGGCCTCCAGAATTGCACACAGTACTCCAGATGAGGTCTCACCATGGCCCTGTACAACGGCATTATGACTTCAGGCTTTCGGCTGATGAAACTTCTATTGATACAACCCAATATCTGCCTTGCCTTAGATGAAGCCTTCTCCACTTGATTGGCAGTTTTCATGTCTGCACTGATGATTACTCCTAAATCTCGTTCTGCTGAAGTCCTAGTTAAAGTTTCTCCGTTCAAGAAGTACGTCCTGCATGGATTTCCGCTTCCGAGGTGCATGACCTTACATTTCTTAGCATTGAAGCCTAGCTGCCAGGTTGAGGACCAACTTTCCGATGTAAGCAGGTCCTGCGCCATATAATTCTGTAAACTGCATTCACTTACTATATTACATAGTTTGGCGTCATCGGCGAATAGTGTTATTTTACCTTGAAGCCCTTGAGTCAGATCCCCTATGAATATGTTGAAAAGGAGTGGACCCAGGACCGAGCCCTGCGGCACTCCACTGGTCACCTCCGATGTTTTAGAGAGGGTACCATTAACCACCACCCTCTGAAGTCTGCCACTCAGCCAATCATTGACCCCTGCAGTTAGTGTCTCTCCTAACACCATCGATTCCATCTTGCTTAGCAGCCTGCGGTGTGGGACACTGTCAAAAGCTTTACTGAAGTCCAGGTACACATGTCCAAAGACTCTCCCAAGTCCAACTTTCTTGTTACCCAGTCAAAGAAGCTGATGAGATTGGATTGGCAGGACCTACCCTTGGTGAATCCATGCTGACTGGGATCCCGAAGATTCCCTTCATTCAAGATCGTGTCCAATTTGCTTTTAATTAGTGTTTCCATGAGTTTGCACACTATTGATGTGAGACTCACCGGTCTATAATTCGCATCCTCTGCCCTGCAACCCTTTTTATGCAGAGGAACAACATTAGCTAATTTCCAATCACCCAGCACCAGTGCTTCTCCTTTTCTCTGTACATCTTCCCTGCCGTGAACCCCCCCACAGGCTGCAAAGGCCCGTATGGAGGGCCTTCGCGCATGCATCAACATTGACATGATGATATCATGTATGCATGTGACATCATCATGTCAATGTCAGTGCACTTCCAGATGCCTCGAGCTGCAGCCACTATGTTTACTGTGCCGTGGCTTTACAAAGTTTGCGGGACACTCCGCCTACTTGTGTCAGTGGGTAGTGCCCCATCTTCCCAGTTCATACCAAAGCAGTTGATCAGTCCTAAAAGAGGAGAAATAACAAGGAGGTCATGGGGAACTCCCTGACCAAGACCTAGATTCACTAAACTCATCTTTGTTGGGCAATTCGTGGCCAAGTCTTGCTGAGCGACCAATTCACAACAGCTTCAGCATGCAAATGATCTGATCGGATGCATGCCCTTCAGCGATTCCATGGATCGTTGTAGAGTGATTGAGACGCATGCGCATATTATCTTTGTTGGTTGTAGATGAGATTTGCGCATGCGCTTGCTCTTTGCAGAAGTGAGGTCAAAATAAAGGGGGTGTGTGTGGCTGCAATTTACTACTTGTTGCTGGCCCTACGAGTGGACATATTTAAAAGGAATCATTTCAGAGCAGCCAGAACAGAACACGCTTGTGCAGGAACAGAACACACTTTAAACCCGCAGGTTAAAACCACAGGCTTGCACTGGCTATCTCCTTCGCTCACTCTGGGTATTTTTATCTGGCCATCTCCTTCGCTCACTTTACTGGATCGTGGGGAGGTACAGCCTTCGATGCTGTCTCCTTTCCCTTCAGCTCCCCATAACTCTGGCAGCCGAAGTCAGACCTGCACCCCACCCGCTGTCACCCTTTCCCTCAGGATGCCACTGCTCTGAGCCCAGGGAGAAGGGAGAGGAAGCTCTGCCATTGCCAGAGAGAGGAAGAAGGAGAGGTCCTGAGAAAAGGGGAGGAGAACATGCAGGCAGGGCAGGGTTTGCTGGACCTTCGCTCTTTAGTTTTATTTTTTATTTTGATAGTTGTTTTGGACTTCAGGGTGGCAGACAGCAGGAGAGCCAGCAAAGACAGTAAAGCGACTGGTCCTCAGCAGTCGCTTCATTTCGGATCAGCAAACCCAGTTGATGTTCCTTCTTCTGTTTAATGAATTGATGGCTTCCTACTTATGCATGCCATTTCCCCTCATTTGCATGGGCGGATCGGATTGGGTGGGAGATTGATTAGGCAGAAGGTTAGTGAATCGGGTTGGGGAATGCTCTCAAACTGGTCGGGACACAATCAGTGAGTTTAGTGAATCTAGCCCCAAGTCAAGTCTTTTTTGCTCTGCAACAAAATAATTAATTAAATAAACTATGAAAATAAAATTTTAAAAACAGGGTAGAACCAAACAACCATCTATCTAAGTGCAAACAGAACATTTATACAGGTGTTATAAGCTCTCCCATGGACTCTGCCATAGTGAGCAATCTCATCACTTATTATTCTTGCTCTTTATGCTCTCTTGGTTGTTCTAAGGCAAGCATTTGGAGACACACATACATGTATGAGATAGGAAGCAGGCTAAATTGATATTCAACAGGATAGGAATCAAGACTCATGTTCCTTTATACTGGCCTTTATACTGGAAAGAAAAATATCAAGGTAAGAACCTAATATTCCCTTCCAATGCAAAAGGAACATGTGCCTTGAGCAGAGGAAAATACCAAAGCTGTCCCCTGAGTCTAAGACAGAGCAGGTGAGCCTGCTGCTAGCACTGAGGACCCAAAACCAGTGTCTGTTTGTACTGTCATTTCTACCATATTTTAACGCATATAACGCGCGCGTTATACACGATTTTACAAACCGTGCATAACCATGCGCGTTATACGGGTGAGCGCATTTTACAATTTTTTTTTACATTCTGATCCGGCATTCCCCCTGCGAACCGGCATCCTCCCCCCCGCTCGCGTCACCCCCCTCCCCCGCGATCCTACATCCCCCCCAGCACCGCATATACAACTCTTACCCGATTGGGCACCGGCACCAGCACCAGAGACTGTATCTTTTCTCAGGCAGAGATGTCACAGAAATTCTGGGAACCTCTGGAGCAATCTAAAGCTTGGAAGTTCAGACTAAAATCCAAAAAATAATAAACCTTCTCAACTCATTTACAGAAGGAAAAACTGAGATGGGGCACTGCCCACTGACACAAGGAAGCAGAGCTGAAAAGCTGTAGAGGATTCCTTCTGCAAAACTCGCGTTAAAGATGGATAATCCACTGATCGAGACCCATGTTCCCTTTGCACTGGAATTTCCATTTCAATGACAAAAGTCCGCTACTACAGTCCCATTTCAAGCTATCTGTATAAATGGTATAAAGCAGTGGTCTCAAACTCAAACCCTTTGTGGGGGTCACATTTTGGATTTGTAGGTACTTGCAGGGCCCCAGAAAAAATAGTTAATGTCTTATTAAAGAAATGACAATTTTGCATGAGGTAAAACTCTTTATAGTTTATAAAACTTTCCTTTAACAGTTAAAAGGAAAGATATATAAACTATAAAGTTTTACCTCATGCAAAATTGTCATTTCTTTAATAAGACATTAACTATTTTTTCTGCTGCCCTCACATTTAAAGTTTAATATCTTTTCTTTCTCAAAACTGATACATTTCAATCACTATATTGAAAATAAATCATTTTCCCTACCTTTGTTGGCTGGTGACTTTATTTTTCTGTGCTTTTAACTATGTTTCCAGGGCCTTCTTGTCCTTTGACTGTTTTTCTCTCCATCTTCACTTTCTACCTTGCATCCATCTTTGGCATTAACTTAATATTCGATTTTTCTGTTTTCTTTTCAAAATCTACGTTTCCATGTCTTACCTTCCCTTCCTATCTCTCTCCTTCCTTTCTCTCCCTCCCTTCTTCCTTCTTTTCCCTGGTCTGGCATCTGTCTCCTTCCCTCCCCCATGCCCTGGCATCTCTCCCTCCCCCTCCAAGGTCTGGTATCTCCTTTCCTTCCCTCCCTCCCATGAACTTGGCATCTCTTGTTCCTCTTCCTTGTCTTCCTTCTCCTTCCTTCCCTCTCTTCCCCCAATTGGGTGCAGCAGCAACAGAAGCATTTCCCTTCCCCCTTTCCTGTGCAGCAGAAGCATTTCTCTTCCCCTTTCCCTCCCCCTCCCCTGTGCAGCAGCAGCAGCAGCATTTCCCTTCCGCCTTTCCTGTGCAGCAGAGGCATTTCTTCCCTCCCTCCCTCTCCCTATGCAGCAGCAGTAGCATTTCCCTAGGGTTCCTCTTTCCTTTGCAGCAGAAGCATTTCTCTTTCCCCTCCCCTTCCGTTCCCTTCCTTGTGGAGCAGTAGCGTGTCTGGCTGGCTCCCTTGCTCAGTCAATCATTCCGTTCAAAGCTGCAGGTGGCGGCTTCTCACGAGATCTGCACCTGCATCAGAAGCCTCTCTGATGTTGTGACATCAGAGAGGCTTCCGATGCAGGAGTGGATAGTTCGAGGAGCTGCCACCCGCGGCTTTGAATGGATCGACTGAGCAAGGGAGCCGGCCAGACACGCTGCTGCTCCACAAGGAAAGGAAGGGGGAAGAGAAATGCTGGTGTGGATGGTGCAAGGAGCCGCCACTGGCTGCAGCTTTGACCGGAACAATCAACTGCAGCAAGGGAGTCAGTTGATCATCGCGTCCAGACCACGGGCTGCAAAATAACACCTGGAGGGCCGCGAGTTTGAGACCGCTGCTATAAAGAAACATACTAAACCATTACAGCAAAACAAAAGTGACAAACTGTACAAACAAATGCTAGAAGGAGATAGCTATCACAATGTGTCATATTTTTTTGTAAGCTGTGTATTCTTTGCATTTTGGAGGAGAACCTTTAGTTTGTCTGTTCTAATGCCCTAAGGTACAATAACTAAGACTCCTTCTACCCAGGGTCTGCGAGCTCTAGCCAGCCTGCAGAACTAAAGCCATCATCTCAGAAATTTAAGCACTAGCTTCTACTTTTCATGACACTTTTCGATTCAATTATATGAAATGAAACGAAAAAAGTGTCAAGAAAAGTGTGGAATAACTTATATGTTTCATTGCTCCAGATCATGGTTGGGCTAAGAACTTTTCAGCGGCCCCTCATATCCTCCTGGTACGTGTCCAAAGAGATCTTATACTGGAAGCAATTTTATTAGTTAAGCATAACCCCCAGAAATGCACAGATTTGAACAGAGGTGTGACAACCAAAGGTTTTGCCTTATCCTAAGCATCAGTAGGAAAAGCACTCAAATGAAGGCAACTGGTTTGAAAGACTTGGAGTCTGATTCATGAATTTTTTTTTGTCACAGTCAGCTGCACAGTGCCATGGCAACAAGAAGATTGGAAGCCATATTCTAATTTGGGCTATTTAGGCATCTTTTTTTAAACCAGCTAATGTATTTTAATTGTAATGTAAAAAAAGAGTTTTAGATACAGAATACTGTACATAATTAAGAAATTCTATTTCATGAGTTATCTATTGTTATCTATTTTCATGAGTTATCTATTGTCATTGAAAAATGGCAGATGCAGTTTCAAGCTCAGGGAGCTCACAGGGAGGCTGTAGACTTCATCTTTCTGTGAAATAAACCAATAAAGTATTTCCTCATGAATTTTTGATCATAAACTGTGGAAAGGCATCTTTAATTGAATACAAATCATGTATTTTTTGACGTATTTTGGAGTAATCTAGCTGTTGTGCAGTGGGCTGAGAACCAAGAAAGCCAGGGCTTAAATCCCAGTGACACTCCTTGTGGTCTTTGACAAGCCATTTAAACCTCCACTTAAGAATGTAAACCCTCCGGGGACAGGAAACTACTTCTTGCACCTGAATGTAAATCAGAGAGCATAAAAATGATGCTCAGGTTCTAGTTTACTGTATATTGTTAAAACACAGTTGGCATTATACTTTACAAAGATTCAATCCTCCTCAAACTCCTATACTTAACCCCTATCTGGTGCATTCTAAGGGCCCCATTTACAAAGCCAAGGTAGCAAATCCCATGTAGCAAATGTGACGCAGCCCATTCAATTCCTATGGGCTTTGTCACATTTGCCACACTGGCAATCGTTCTACTGGAGCTTTATGAAAGGGGCCCTAAGTGTTCTAAGGGGTCTGGGCCTTTATGATTTGATGTGGCCAAGCACTGACCCCCTCCCCCCTTTTACAAAAGTGTAGCGTGATTTTTAGTGCAGGCCACAACAGTAACAGCTCCAACGCTTACAGAAAGCCTATGAGCAACAGAGCTGTTACCACCGTGCTACGGTTTTGTAAAATGTGGGGTAATTTACTAATACAGTATCAACAATCATACTCTATTAGCACTACTACTAGGGACCCCCCTGACTTGAGTGTATGACATGAAATAACAACTACTACAGAACAGAAGCCCAAAGAACAAGAAGAAAAAAGTGGAGGAAAAAAACTCAGTTTGGCTTCATTGGTTCAAAAAAACTCTTGTTATATATTAAGAACATAAGAATTGCCGCTGCTGGGTCAGACCAGTGGTCCATCCTGCCCAGCAGTCTGTTCCCGCGGTGGCCCCCAGGTCAAAGACCAGTGCCCTAACTGAGACCAGCCCTACCTGTGTGCGTTCCGATTCAGCAGGTACTTGTCTAACTTTGTCTTGAAGCCCTGGAGGGTTTTTTCTCTTATAACAGCCTCCGGAAGAGCGTTCCAGTTTTCCACCACTCTCTGGGTGAAGAACTTCCTTACGTTTGTACGGAATCTATCCCCTTTTAACTTCAGGGAGTGCCTTCTCGTTCTCCCTACCTTGGAGAGAGTGAACAACCTGTCTTTATCTACTAAGTCTATTCCCTTCAGTACCTTGAATGTTTCGATCATGTCCCCTCTCAGTTTCCTCTTTTCAAGGGAGAAGAGGCCCAGTTTCTCCAACTGTTTTGTATACCTGACATGGTTCGTGTTTCGACATTGATGCTTACCTCAGGGGGTGCACAAACATCCAGTAGATGGCAGACATAACCTCAGTGAAAAATCTGGTACAATGCTAGAGAAATGTATCCTGAAACTAAACCCAGTAGAACTACTACTACTGGGTTTACTTCAATATATAACAGACTGTTTTATTGGTTCTTAATAAATATTTATTCATTGATTTTATCACTGGTTGATGTGTACAGTTCCATCCTCACTTTGGCAATTCTCATTAGGATATCAGCATTTTTTTTATTTGGCACCAAATCTCTGGCCAAACTCCTGTGTTATTAGAACTGAACTCTCCCTGCCAAAATTCAAATCACTACTAAAAACTCACTATTTTCAGCTGGTGTTTATCTGCTCAACACTTAGCTGTTGCCATTCACCCTTTTGTTTTTCCTTCTTTGATAAAGAAAAAGCAATTAAAAATTCTCGAATCACTGCTGGCCTATCAAGCAGCAAAAATAAGGAGGGGAATTTCTCATCTTCTTTTGCCTCCCTATATTTATAATGATTTTAGAAACTCCTTACAAACCTTGCTTTTTCAAAGATATGTTAATTGAAGTATAGAGTATTTAGTTTTTGGTCTTCTCTATAAAGCAGTGTATCGCAAACTGTGTGCTGTGGCGAAATTCTAGGTTCTCTGTCCTCTTGGTTTGAGACTTTTTTTGATTATCTAACTTATTATACTGTTTACTGACAGCACGTTTGCACTAGCATCTGCACTTTGTGATATGGAGATTGGATTTGAACTCTAATCTATTTGAGATGTTGGTTTTTTGATTTTTTTTTTCCTTTCTGGATGACCCACAATCATATTGCTTGCTTTGGACATTGTTCCAGGAAGACTTCGAATTCTTAAGCTAAGTGATTTATGAACTTTTGAACACAGCTATATTTATATATCATTGTATGATTTTTTGTGTGGCCTTTTCCAGCTTGGTTTGATAGTGTTTGTTATGTTGTTATACCTTGTCTGGTTTGTTTGTAGTGCTTGTATGGTGTTCTGTGTATGCTATTCTATGAAAATTTTGTGATATTTTTGCAAATTTTAAATTAATAAATATGTACAATATTTCTAACTTTGTAATTTGAGTACATTGCTCTGATATTATAGTATTGTTCTGTGGTATATACCCTTCAGGGATTTCTTTTTCTTATCTTTGAAATTCCAGGAGTGTCACAAGAGATGAGTTGGTTACTGCTGGCGTTGGCACCTCTCCTCTTCTCTGCTCTGGGGGCCCCAGTGATGGAGGGATTTCCAAACCCGGGAGTTTGTCTGGGGTTTGGAAGGCCCCCAAGCTCAGGACTGCGTCTAAAGGGCCTTTAAGCATGCACAGATGTTGAGGTGATGATGTAAAACACATGCATGTGACATCACTGGTTGATACACTCGCATGCTGAGAGGCCTGTAGACATGGCCCCCCAGTGTAGTGTGCTGCGGCAGAAAAAGTTTGCAAGACACTGCTATAAAGCATATGGGGACATACTTAAAAGATCTGAGGGGCAGATTCTCAAAACTAAAATCTGCCTTTGACATGCTCGCTAAACCGGTTCCAGCTGGTTTAGCATGCATGTATTTTAGTAGATTTTCAAAATGGCTTATTGAGACTTTTTCCGAGTTTTCTAAGAGTTTCCAAAACTGCCATGCAAATGTAGTACAGTGAGGTCATTAATATTAAAATGATCACTTCGAGCGATTCTCTATAATTGCTGAGTGATTCTCTAATCTCATTGTGCCACATTTGCGGCCAAAATTTTCCATCAGGTCTGAGCTGTCGTTGCTTTACTTTCTGATCAGTGCCTGAGCACTGATTGGCTCAGGCACCAACAGGAAATAAGATTTGACAGCTCAGAACCCGCCCACCCCCATGCAAATTAAAAACAAAATAAAAACAAATTGAAGATCGGCAGAAGAGATGCCCATGCTCTCCTGCTACATCACATAATCTGTTGATACTGATACCCTTCCTGCCACGCAGCGGGAGTGATGTCCACTCCCTCCCGCTGCCAAACAACGCTTTCCAACACCCCTCCTGGCAGCAGGAGAGATGCTCCTCCCTCCCACTTCCACGCAACACTCCCCGACACCCCCTTCCCGGCAGCGGGAAAGATGCCACTTTCTCCCGCCACCAATCAACGTAACTCCGACACCCCCTAGCAATGGAAGAGATGCCCACTCCCTCCAACCACCATGCAGCACCCTCCCCCCCGGCCACATCCCTCCCCCTTACCTTACTTATAAGAACATAACATAAGAACATAAGCATAGCTTGCTGGAGGAATGACTACCTCCTCCAGCCAGCAGGTCCACCTCTTCAAAATGGCAGGCCTTCCTCTTCCCGGTGCTTTCTGGGATGCACTGGGGAGGGGCTTGAGGCTCTGATTAGCCCAGGTTGTTTAAGGCCCCTCACATGGTAGGGGCCAATCAGAGCCTCATGCCCCTCCCCAGATGCACCAGGTAGGGCCTAAAGCTCTTATTGGCCTAGATGCCTAAGGCTCCTACTACAGGAAGGGCCTTAAAGAACCTGGGCCAGAGCCTCAGGCTCCTCCCCAGTGCATCCCAGGATGCACCGGGGAGGGGAAATCCCACCATTTTGAAGAGGCAGGCCTGCTGGCCTGAGGGAGTAGGCATCCCTCTGGCCATCCATCATAAGTAAGGTAAGGGATAGGGGTTGGGAGGTTGTCAGAGGTACATGGAGGGGGTTGGGGAGATTACATGGCGGCTAGAGGGAGTGGGCATCTCTCCCGCTGCTGGGGGGTGTTGGGTGTGCTTTGCTTGGCAGCTGGAGAGAGTGGGCATCTCTCCCACTGTTGGGTGTCGAGGTGGCATTGCTTGACGGTGGGAGGGAGTGTACATCTTTCTCACTGCCGGGGGTGGGGGTATTGCTTGAAATTGGCAGCTCAATTTGGGGGAGGGGGGTTGTTTGTTTATTCTGTGCATATGCCCATTGCTGTCATCAGCGATGGGCACATGCAAATTTAGCGAACCTTCACTATTCTCTGCCAACCTCATTTGCATGAGCATTTTTTGGAGAATGACTTGCTTTTTTAAAATCACTACAGTAACAGCTGCGACAATGGCAAATCAGTTTTTAACTCAAATTTTGGAGAATCTAGCCCTTGGGAGCAGACTGCCGGGCACGATGGACCCCTGGTCTGACCCGGTAGGGGCAATGCTTATGTTCTTATGTAAAAAACACAGAAGAGGGGGGATACAATAAAGATGTTTAAAAACCTCCATGGAATAAATGCACAGGAGGCAAGTCTCTTTCAGTTGAAAGGAAGCTCAGGATGAGAGGGCATAGGATGAAAGTGAAAAGGGACAGATTTAGGAGTAATCTGAGGAAATAATTCTTCACAAAAAGGGTGGTGAGAATGACCTCCCTGTGAAGGTGGTGGAGACAAAGACTGCATCCGAATTCAAGCAAGCTTGGGACAAGTACATAGGATCTCTAAGGGAGAGGAGAGGATAGTTGATTTGGATGGGTAGACTGGATAGGCCTCATGGTCTTTATCTGCCTTCATTTTTCTCTGTTTCGATGTAAGTTCAACCTTCAAATACATGTTATGTCAGGAGGTGAGGGCTGGCTGACCCTCCAGAAGTATTCACTCTCTTCCCTAACTTTGTGCTGCCACTCAGGCTTGCTTGGGCTTGAATGTATTTGTTTGCACACTTTATCCTCATTTTGGTTTTAGATGTATACCATGGGAATAATTGGGCCAGTTTGTTTCCTGTCCTATGCTATTGTTAATCAAATGTTAGGGAGCTGTGAAAACTCAGGATAGGTTAGAAATAAACAGTGTTGCTGTGCTATGCCAAGGTCGGTAAGTCCTTCAGAAGGAAGAGTCCCATTTAATAAATCTCACAGTTCTGTGTCACTGATTTGGGGGTGAGGCAGAGAACAAACAGCTTAAGAAATCAATTTCACCTAGGCCAGAGGAAAATGTGGATGGAACAGAAAGACTGGACAGGCATTAACAGACCCTTTATAATTTGTAGGTTGTACAGCTAGTGTTGAGGCTGAAATAGCAGAAGCATACATGTAAATTAACAAGAACACTGAAACACCCCAAACAAACATACAGATAACAAAAAACCCCCCAACAAAACAAAACTCAACTGCCTCATCCAGTCTGTCCAGAATATATCCCAGAAACCAGTTAAGAGTGTGATCACATTTTTTTTTTGTTTAGCTCATGTCTTTTCAGCAGGAACTCAAGGTATTTTACATTCATATATGGCAGGTATATAGCTGTCCCCCCCTTCCCCCCGAGGGCTTATAATCCACTTGCAAGATATCCAAGACAGATTTAGAAACATTTTAGGAAAATGAGCTTAAAAGGTAAAGAGCACAGGAATGTTGGTAGATCACTTTTTCAGTAGAGGCCTATGGTGAGTATACATTTCAGTATACTAGATATTTCCCTGTCCCTAGAGGGCATAATATCTAATTTTGTGCTTGAGACAATGGAGGATGAAATGACTTACCCAAGATCACAAGAGTTTAAACCCTGACTTTTCTGGTTCTCAGTCTATTGCTTTAACCTTTAAGCCAGTGCTTCTCAGCCTGTACAATGTGGCACACCAATGTTCCTTAGCAAAGCCCTTGGAGTGCCTTAATGATGACAGCCAAGACATGGCTAGGCATGAGGTTAAGAGACTTGTACTCCATTTCTTTTGGACTGGACCCTAAAATGGTCTACAAAATCCTCAGTGCAGTTCATTTCCACTTTTGTATCCTCAGACCATTTTGTGGTAACAAATAAGTATCATATAAGAGAGGAATAGTGTTCCTTTTTTTAATATGGGTCAGGCTTATACAGTGCTCAAGGCTAGTTACATTCAAGTGCACTCAGGGCTGTGGAGTCGGAGTCAGAGACAATTTTGGGTACCTGGAATCGAAGGATTTATCTACCGACTCCACAGCCCTGAGTGCACTTGAATGTAACTAGCCTTGAGCACTGCATAACAGGGGTGATAAGGGGAAGATCCCACCTCTGATGACCTTTGGGAAGATCTTGTACCCTTACCCTTTGTTCACACCGGGAGCCCAAAATTTAAATCTAGCTCTGGATGTGCTTGTTTCTACCTTCACAAGGGGGTCTAGGGAAGTTTTACATAGGACTGATCACTCTATCCCAGACTGTACCTCTTGCTTTCCCAAACATGGGTCTGCCAATCCTTCATTTCACTATCTAATAGTGTTTATATAAACGAGGATGAGTGTGAGGACAATGTCCTGGCTACTCATGTTACCCGGTTTTCTACAGCACTTGTATGAAAAATAGAACTGGAAATTATAGGGCAGATCCCTGTTCTATGAGTCAATTTATCAAAGTACAAAATACTATCAAATAATTATAATGAGACAAAAATACTTCTTAGAATTACAATAAAAAATATGCACATGATCAGGGTAATCCTATAAAGAAGATGCCTATATTTAGGAGCTAGAGACTTGACTAAATCTTTTTTAAAAAATAGCATATATGCACATATGTATGCACAAGTACATGTACAGTATATGTCAAATTTCCACTTAAATGCTATTTTCTATATTTGCATATCTTACATAACATGTAGTTTCAGTGTGGGCGTACCCATAAGCAGCTCTAGGTAGAGCAAAAATTTGTATGCGTAATTTGTAGAATACTATAAGCTACATATATAATCTCTGGAATAGAGGTGCACACACACCAACCCTGTGGCTGGCCTAATAGCTTGTGCTTATGTTATATGCAATATCTCACCTGTTACACTAGTATTCTATTGCTTTATAGCAGTGTCTCGCAAACTCTCCAGAGCCACGGCACTCTAAACTTAGGGGCCGCGGCTAGACAACATCCAGAAATGCATGGACGTCGACCTAATGACATCACACTCAAGTATGACATCATCACATCGACATCCACACGTGCGTGGAGGCCCTCCAGACAGGGTCCCTCCTGAGCTGCCAGTGTGTAAGAGGAGGAGGCGCGGAGAGGAGGAGATGCGACGGCTGATTGCTTACAGGATGTACCTCTCACCATGAAAGGAACATTTTGTAGGAAGTCAGCCGGTGCCCTCTCCTCCCCGTTTGTGTCTCGTGGCACACCAGGAATCTCACAGTTTACGATACACTGCTTTACTCCTACCAGATGCATAAATGAAAACTCTCCTCCCCTCCCCTTGGAATGTTTCATCTGGGGTACAATTATATGTGCACAGGCTGTACCTTCATAACTTTACGCACACAGAGCTATATTCAATAATTGGAACTCAACGCGATTCTATAAAGGGCTCTCAAAAATGTACATCCATAGAATTAGCACTGAGTGGTGATTTTGGTGCCCGAATTTGGGCGCCTGGAATTACCCCTGCTGAAACTATGTGTAATTCCTGGCACCCTGGGTGTTCACTCCCAATATTCTATAACACTGCATGAACATTTTAGGAATGCCCTTGACCTGCCCATGGACCTCTCATGGTCATGCTTTTTGTATTATGAACTATGGAATTTGTGTGCATTGTTATAGAATATAGTGCATAGCAAAATATGTAACCAATTCCAAAATAATGCCAATTAGCGCCCAATTACTGGCACTAATTGGCTCCTTAGCTAATTTACCCCCCCCTCCTTTACAAAACCACGTTAGGTTTTTTAAAAAAAAATTGCCGACTGTGGCGGTATTAGCTTTGATGCTCACAGGAATTCTACGAGTGTCAGAGCTAATACCACCATGGCTGGTGATAAAAAAAAAAGCCTTACACGGCTTTGTAAAAGGAGCCCTTTGTTGAGAACATATTTTGAATCAGTGTGGAATCTAAGGGATACTGAGCACAGTTTTATAAATGCCAATTTTCACACCTATAACACTGCTTTACACACAGAAATTTGGTTGCTCTTTCTACGGCTCCTTTTAAACTTGGCCTTATAATGAATTGTTCAGAAAAAAAGCAGACACAAACATTACTTATCCACCGATTTCTATATTACATTTGAATAGAATGAATTAAAAGAGTAGTAGTAAACAAGAAACAGGCGGGGAAGGAACACTAGTGAATTACACAGTTTGGAAGATTAAGTTTCACAAGTCTAAAATGTTCCTGAATTTGCCTCATTACATTCCCAGAAATGTGCAACCTTAGGAAGGACTAATATTGTACTTCCTTTTCTATGCTCTGCCACTCCTAGGCACCATGTACACAAGCCAAACCTGATACTTACACTCACGATCTGTTTACATTAAACTGTGCACCAACTCAGACAGTTAAACAGGAAGTCTTCTGTGACCGTGATAACACATTGGATATTGACAAAGTTGTAAGGATACAGGAAAGAGAAGAGAATGAAGAGGCAGGGTACAGCCTAACTCTGAAAATAAACTACCATAAATTTGTATATATGTAAAATGAATGTGGATCTGTACCTATTGTAAGAAAAAGCTGCCCGAAACACTATGGTGGGCTCCGTCTCTAGCAGTGTTCAAGGCCTGTTTAAAAGCCCACCTCTTTGAGAGTGCTTTCGACTCCTAAACCCTCTCACCTTGGGTTCTGCATCCCCTACCCTCTATGTCATGTCTTGTCTGTCCAAGTTAGATTGTAAGCTCTTCCGAGCAGGGTCCGTCTATAAATGTCAAAATATACAGCGCTGTGTATGCCTGTCAGTGCTATAAGTGATAAGTGGTAGTAGAAATCGTGAGACAAACATATTAAGCTGTCATAAAATTATGCCATAGCTTCTGAAACTTCCTTACAATTTTAACTAAGCCATGAACTAAAACTACATTTAACAATTCACAATCCCATGTATTACTACAGAAAACAATAATAGAGAAGGGTTCTTGGAATGTATTTAGTCACTCTTGTACAAAAGACAGTGCTCATTTTTGGGGGAAAAAAAATATTGTGGGAGAAATATACCTGAATGTATTATGAGGTTATCACTTTTATATTCTACTTAACAGAAGTACTCCTTTATTACTGAAGCTTTACAGGTCCAATTTCACTGCCAAATTAGGAATGAACTTCCCTTTACATCAGTGATCCTGACCTATGACAGATGTGCACTGGCAAGCAACTTTTAGATGGAAGGAATTCAAGTGGAAATACTTCAGTGCAGTTTAATATAACACTGTACAGGAAATACAGCATTAAACTAAAGTCAATGCACACTATAATATGAAGAAAAAAAAAATACACCTTGACAAAATGGCAGGCAATAATTTTAAACTTGGCAGATTCTGACTATGAAATAATAATCCTAAACAAAATGAATTTATTCACAAGCTGTGCTTGCAGAAGACCATATTCATATGAGCCTTAGGGTGGCCACCTGCGATTATATAGAACGTTTTTGCAGCACAAGCTCGCAGGTACAGTGCAAGACCACGATTATGGCCAGTCTCCCTGCAACCACCTGCTAGTTATAAACTGAAATAACCATTTTCATGTTAGCCAAATTCTGGAATGAACTGCTACAGTCCGACCAGGTGCTGTTCTTGCGCTCAGCTGAACAGACTGGGAAGAAGATATTAAAAAAAAAAAAAAAAGTGAAATCTTGAGTAAATTGGAAAACAAGATCTTGGGCCACAGCCCTTGAAACCGGTTCCAACAGAGAAGGAAAAAAAATATGCAGTCTCCCCATAGCTGGAAAAAAAAACCCCCAAAACAGCGGTGCACACCTCGAGTGCGTGTAATATGAATATCCCATTCATTAATAACAGAGCCTCCGATCTTGGCTGCAATTAATCCCACTTCATCACACACTCAGCTTCACAGACGTGGTGAGTGAACAGTCGCTTCACTTTTGACTTCGCACAGATAAAACCGACCCCGCCGTGCTATCAAGAAATCCAGCATTTCCGGCCTGTGTATATTCATAAAACACGCTTAGCCCAAGGCCTTCAGTCCCCCCTGCATAAAACAAGTTGCTGATCTTTCCCATTCGGATTAGCCAGTTATAATTCGTACATTACATGCGTGCATTGCACAGCAGCACTGGATCCCGGGCCTAGGAAGAGTATTGAAAGGGCATCTACTACATCCTGCTCTCAAGGACACTGCAGCACATTGCATAGCTGCTGACCGTGGCCAGAGTTCCCGATTCCTCCCCTGCACACAGTCCATTCCGTTTTTACCCTATACCGAAACCATTGCTTTTATTCCGTCCCCAATTTTCCCGACGCATTATGTGTGTAAAGTGCTCGGATAACCTCGCAGCAAGACCTCGCTTTGTCCCGACGGCGCGGTGCTTCTTCCTTCGCCCACTCACCTTTTTGACCTGATCATCCTTTAATTCCGTGAAGTAATAGGCCAGAAGCTGGGCAGCTATCATCCTGCCTGATTAAAAGAAGCTCCGCTGGTCTTCGGGGGTGGGGGCCGGTAAAAGCTGCAAACGCTGCTCTCGCGCCGCCGGAGTGGCAAAGGATTCGCCGGTCCCTGCTCGCGAGACGCTGTAACATAGGAGAGGCAGCCGGCTCGCGACTCGTGGGGATGCCGGGGCTCGCGCTGCTTCTTCGCGCGCACGGGATGGTGACAGGGTAATAGCACCAGCCCCTTTGCTGCGCGGGGATTGGCTGCGCGCTGAGAGCTCTGCAGCACAAGGGCGGTTGCGGGAGCCTCTGCCCGGCAGCTACTCGGGGCCGGCCCGCTGGTGATGCGGCGGCTGGGGGAAGGAGCTGGAAGGAATCCCCCCCCCCCAAAAAAAAAAAAAAAAAAGTGGACACAGCATCTCACGTTTCCCACGTACGTGCTCCCTCCCCTCCCTGTGAAATGTCGCCGAACGTGCCCCGCTCTTGTCATCGCTTCTCACACACGAATAAAAAGCTGAGATGAGAGACGAGCTTTTCGAAGCCCTTTTCATAGCAGGACCGATTAACGTTATATTAGGATCTAGGCAAATAGGCATTTGTAGGCACCAACCACGGACCCCTATTTATCACTCTACTTCCACCCCCCCTCCACCCCCACATCCCACATAATTACATTCACTTTCCCTTTAATCCCAACCCAGCCCAACATCTTCCTTTATGGCCTCCTAATCTTTCCAGAAATGAAGGGGGGGCATTTTTAAGCGGGAGATTTTGAGCCACTGCCCAAACTAGAACTGCTCTGCCATAAATAGCAATTTTCAGAATGATTGGGGATGCTAAACAATACAAAATTACCCCTCCCTGGATTATAGTGAAGGAGCTTGTTCAATATTTGGTGTGCTCAGCACCTAAACTATGTGCCCTACCACTTTCTACCGGTGCCTTCTCCCCCCACTCCAACCCTGAGTACACAGCTCAACAGGAAGTGTCAGAAGCAAGAGATTTGAAGTTGCTCATAGTCATGTGCAGGGAGAAAATGACTGTTCCTAAGTATTCTGTGTTCTGCAGGAGTTTCCACATTTGGCACAGGAAATGGCCCTCAGAAGCAGATGTCCCCAGCTCAATGCCAGAGACTAGAGAGTGACTCAGGGACCACAGTTTGTCCCGGTTACCACGGGCTCTCTCCCCATCCCTGTATGCTTCATGGGTTTGAAGAGGAGAGTACATCGGTGCCATGATCACACAACATTTTGAATCATTATATGAATATATTATATGTTCTGCGTCCTCATATAATTTGTTAATATAATAACAGCTGTCTTAACACCTGCACTTCTGTCCAGCTAACAACCTGTTTACTTGAATGCACTAACAAATAACTTGAAATGCTCCTTGATGCCAGCATCCATGGATGAATTTGTTGCAGTAACAGTAAGATGCTTGAGCAGCTGGGCACATGATGGAAGGATGCTGCAGATGCTAGGAGTCTGATCAGCAGACAAGCCTCAATGTCACATCAAAGGCACACATATGTACATAATTTAACAGTAGTTCATTTAAATCTAAAAATAACTGCAGAAGCTGCTTTTGATCATTGAATTCAGTTACCAATTGTCTAAGATGTGTTAAGTTTTTACATATTAATACAAGTTTCAGGCTTAGAGAATGCCTACCTTGTCCCCGTGGACTTTGCACCTGTCCCTGCCCCCATAGGCTCTGTCTTCATCCTTGCTCTGTGGTCTCTGTCCCTGTCCCCACCCTGCAGTTAACAGCGGGTACCTGTCCCTGTGCCATTCTCTATCAGACTCCACAGGTCTGCACTTCATTTCTCCAGAAGGAGCATGGGGAAAACAGCAGGGCCTAATTCTGGGTATGGCATCCATAGCACGTTTTGAGTAAATATGGGGTCCGTGCAATGGCGAAACATCTGATTCCAGTGGAGAGGCCTAATAGAGCAGTGAACCAGGCAAGTCATTTTCACCCTCCATTGCAGGTGGTACAAACCAGAGAGTCCCCAAAGAATGATATTTACAGGGTGAGTGTCCAAAGTATAAATGCAGTGGCGTAGCGAGGGTGACCGGTGCCCGGGGCAGTAGCTCCCCTCTCCCGCCCTCTTCCCCACTGCCCACGCCCCTTCCCCATATTTTTTTACACTTCAGCACTGGCAGCCACCAACTTACTGCCTGCGTCGGCTTTGGCACTCTCTTTGACATCACTTTTTAGGCGTGGGTCCCGGAAGTGACCTCGGAGAAAGCGCCAAAGCCGACACGGGCTGTAAGTTGGTGGCTGCTTGCATCAAAGTTAAAAAGGTATGGCATAGACTGCCCCTTCTTACAAAGCCACTGTATAAATAAGAATATAAGAAATGAAGTACTGGGTCAAAGGATTCATCAAGCCCTATTTCCAGGAGTGGCCAATCCAGAGCACAAGTGCTAAGATCCCAAAGAGTTCTAAGATTTAAGAGTCATTATTATATGTCTTCTTATGTTTGAATTTTAATAAGATAAATAAGAATATAAGAAATGAAGCCCTATTTCCAGGAGTGGCCAATCCAGAGCACAAGTGCTAAGATCCTAAAGAGTTCTAAGATTTAAGAGTCATTATTATATGTATTCTTATGTTTGAATTTTAATAAGATATTAAGTGATATATTTAAATATAAATTGATGTTAGATGCTGTTGCAATTATTGTAAGTTTTAAAAATGAACAAAGAATATTAAAAAATAAAATAAAAAAAGAATCAGAAAATGCTTCAGAAATGGAAAAAGCAGTAGAAAATAATATTTAGATGTCTTTGGTGCCCACAAAATTATATAGACCAGTGGTCATAATTAATTTTTAAGTTGAGGCCACTTTGGATTCTAATGAGCTAAACGATAGCTGCCAAGTATCTTCCTATGAGGGGCCACAACACTGCTGACCAGTGCGCACCAAGAACATCTATTCCTAAATCTATGAGTGTCGGAGCTAATACCACCACCTTTAACAAACCACTTCGGTGGAGGTGGGAGGTCCCTTTTCTGTGGCTTTTCCCTTCATTTTGAGTTTTTCAATAGCCTATGCTGTCCTTACATCATATTATAGGACATCACAGCATCAATCATCATTGAAAGTGTTTATTATTTTATTTTTTACATACCCTACGTACGCCACTGCGCCCTTTATAGAATCAGCCCCTTAGAGTTCTTTCATGTATGTAGCCTGCTCACTGCACTACCCTGTACTAAAAACTCTTACTGCATCAGAAGTAAGATTTACGTGAAAAACCCAGGAATAAAATGCTGTGCTAAAAGATAGTGCAATGTACTGCATCGGAACTTGAGCAGGCAAGGCAGGCTGAGTTCTTCATGGGGGAGGGCTGAAGAGATACTAAGAGAGGTCTGAACCTCTGGGGCCTACTGGCACTTTGGCTCCCTGCTTAAGGTGCTAAAGGAGAAGGGGGGAAAACACAGAGGTCGCCAGTCTTATTTAAAATTTGATATACACGCATTGTCATGATTTCAGAGCATATTACAAATCTAAAAGCAGGGGAGTAATAATATACATGTACAAAATTTGGACAAACTTATAAATGATATACCTTGAAACGGATCTGGTCCGGTTCTGGTCCCAAAACCGCCCTGCACACACTCTGTCGCCTCTCAGATATCTGGAGACAGTCTCTTTAGGAAGAAAGGATGCTCAGGCTCAGGTTTGTCCCAAAGAAATTGTCCATTTATTATGAGTTTTTCATCCATTTTTATAGCATTATACAAGGGTCAGTTTTTTCAGCATATGACCGTAGGAAAAACCATATTTGGTAACAGATTACATAAAAGCAACATAACTGTAGGAAAGACCATATTTGGTAACAGGATACATAAAAGCAATAGAAAAGGTAGCAAGCACAAGGAAGGGGGGGGTGTCCATAACTATGGCATATAATACTGTGCTTTATTGTTTAAGGGCTTTCTTAGCAAATGTTTCTTGTCTACAGGAGAAGCAGGATCGCTCAACTAGAACACGGGCTGTGGGGGGGGGGGGGGTTCAGGACATGAGGAGGAATGACCTTGGCACAAGTAGCTGGCTTCAGAACAGGATGTAAAAGTAGCTGTTCAGCAGAATGAAAACTGTGTCTGAGTTTTTTTTACAAACAGGAATAGAAAACTTACAAGTAAAATATGTGCCCCTTCATACCTGATACAAAAGGAGGAGGGGAGGAACTACAAATGTTATAGTAAAGAAAGAAAGAAAAAAAACAAATAAGGGAAACACAACAGGGCAAGTCAAAAGAAGTAGAGGAACATCTAAGGAGGGGCTTGATCATTGAGGCTAAAAATAATATGAGCGGAGAAGTACTCAGATTTAACGAAATTAAGTCTCAAAAGCATCCCTGTATAAAAAGGTCTTTAGGGAGCCTATGAATTTATCCGATGCAATTTCGCTACGAAGAAATCCCGGTAGGGCATATTGAAAGGAGAGAGACTTGCTCTCAAAAGACCAAACAGGCATTTCCAGTCTGATCTAGGACTGTTCCCTGAGGCACTAAGTGCCCCAAACGAGGAGGGATAGACTTTTGGAGAGATCTGATCCCGATCTTTAGAGAAGAAAGGCTGAGTGAAGCTGCTACCAAAATAAAATCCTTACAGGAAATTATTTGAAAAGTGGGTGGAGCTGGTGAGTGTTGATATCATAAAGACAAATGAGATATGGCCCAACTTTTGAGTGCTGATAAACCTCCCTGTTTCAATGGAAATAGAACACTGGGGAACACGGAGGCAATAAGGAGTAAGAGAGTAGATAGCAGTGACATAGCTAAAAGTGTAGAGGGAGGTGAGCTCAATTTGGATTCAGGCCTCCCCCCCTAAATTGATATGCTGTCTTCTGGTTTACCTGGTAGGGGTCCCCAAGCCCTGCTAGTGGGAAGGAGGCTCTCCTCCAACTGAAACCTGCCATATTTCTGCCAGGCTGGCATGTCCCTTCCCCCACCCCACACATGCTTCATTTCTATGAAACTGAGTATTTGTAAGGGAGGCCTGCCCAACTTCACGCATGCACAAAAACCTAGCATGCACAGGAGGTAAGCCTCTCCCATGTATGCTCAGTTTTGTGAAAACCAAACGTGCAGGAGTGGAGGCCTTGCCCAGTGGCCCAGGAAAAGCGTTAGACTCAGCTGGAGGAGGGTTTCCACTGTCGTGGCTTGCAGCCCCTGCCAGCTCAGGTAAATGGAGCTGCTGGGGGGGCACACAAAATGTTGTGCCTCCGCCCCCCACTTTGGGCTCAGGCCAAAACTTGAGGTCTGGCTATACCTCTATTGGATAGGAGTATAGATTACTCCTCTTTTGCTCGTTAAGCAAGCTAAAGGACAGCTAAAGTATATCTGGGGAGAAGCTACTAACCAACCTGAAGGAGACTAAAGGCACATTACTAAGGAACAAAGATTTTGAAAACTAGTCTGCAGACATGATGTGAAGAATATACATGTATGAGCTTGAAGTAAGGAGAATCACTCAGAGGAAACCAGAATAGTAAATCCTTTGAAACATTGTGATTTTTTTTGTGTGTAACATTTCAATTTGTTCTTATGGACTATTTGTATCATTACTTTTTTTTTTTTTTTTTAGTTCAATTTATTTATTGAGTAATGAAGAAAAGGAAAAAAGTACAACATAGAACAATAACAGTGCGCAGAAGAGAGGCATTACACATCTAAATACCATACACAATACTATGTAAAGATTGTACCATTATAAAGTATGTAAGTATTTTCTATATACAGTACTTGTGTATTACTAGAGGGCTCAATAAATGGGAATTTCATTATAATTAATAGCTGTCTTACAACCACTTTTTTGCCTATCTAATACAAATTAATCACTTCTAAGCTTGCTGTTAGGGCAATGGCGTAGCTATGGGTGGGCTCCAAAACATCTCAGTTGTGGAGCCTCACTTCCCTGTCTCCCTCTTTTCTGCTTACGGCTCTGTCTGTCCTTTTCTTTCTGAACCTCTGCCCTCCCTGGTCTGCCTCAGAGCTGTCACTGGTGGTGATCCCTATAGGCAATCTGCAGTGGCCCTGCAGACTTCCCTCTACTGCATCCTGCCCTTGATGATGTCACTTCCTTTTTCTTCATTGACAGGCAGGCAAGCAGTAGAGGGAAGCTTAGAGGACAGGCACAGGTTGCCTATAGGAATCATTGCCAGAAATAGCTCTGAGGTAGATCAGGGGGTGGGGGTTCAGAGAGAAATGAACAGATTCGGGATCTGGTACAGAGGAAATGGAGAAGATGAAGGCATGTAACTAGGGGTAGAGGGGATGTAAGGAAAGAGAAAGGGAGAGATGGATGCATGGGCAGAGGGGAAGGTTAAAAAAACTGTACTGTATATATGTAGAAGGTGGGGGTAGGGTAAGAGTAGGAAGGGCCCACCCAGGTTTACTCTGAGCCAACCCAAAATGGCAGGTCTAGCTACACCCCTGATTTGGGGAGGGGGGGCTTTTAACAGTCTGTATTTGGAGATTTCAAGTGTCTTAGCCACCAGTCCTTAATTTGGTTTGACATGGATAACCTGGACATACTGGCCTCACTTGTGTATGCTGGACACTACAGACCTATATTTTCACTTGTGTATGCTGGACACTACAGACCTATATTTTCCCATAGCCAGGCCCAGCCTGTACCTTGCTGTCTGTAAACACCTGCAGCCTTTGCAATGCTAACGTTTTTGTCTCCATTCCCTGTTGGGCGGATATTTCTCCAAGGTTCTGCTGAACTGATATCAGTGCTGTATGACTTCATATGCCAGGCACCCTGGAAAGCCATAAAACTTTTATAATGAGCAAGGATCCCTGCAGGACGATGTGGGTGTAGCGAGATGAGAGAACTTGGTACCAAAACATTTGCTCCCTGTCTCTGAACCAAGTTATGGGAACCAAGCAGCTGGATTGTTGAAAGGTCACCTTCCCGAAGATGCACAGAATTGTAAAACCACTAATTAGCATCTACAGATCTCAGCGCTGGAGAAAGAAAGTTCACCAAGAGTTCTCTGTTTCTGCAAGGCCCCCCCCCCCCTACTGGGGAGGGGGGGAGGTGAGAGAGGCGTGGACTGAGAGGAGGAGTTAGGTATACATTATTTTATGTACCAATAGGGAATTACATAACCAGAATTTGGGGATGTACTTTTTGGAACAAAGGAAGAATTTCTCTGTATAAAAAACATGTGCATTCTAGGTAAAGCCAGAGAGATTCACTTACTTATGTTATGGGGATCTGCTAGCCCCCTGCTAAGCATATGGGTGCAAGTTCTTCTCTCCATTGCATATTCTGAACTGACAATGCATTTTTCTGATATGTCTCTGCTGCTGTAATACTGTAAGTTTTTATACTAACAATAAACGAATATTGTCTGTTTTGGAAGATACAATGCTGTCTTGTAGTTATTCCAATGAGGTAAACAAAGCAGCCTTTACTTCAGGTTGTACCAGGGGTGTAGCCATAACTTATTTTGGGGGGTAGGATACCCAGTGGTGGATGGGGAGCAAGAATTTCCTCTGTTCCCTCCTACTTCCTGCTGCTACCGTGAATGATACCTATGCTGGTGGGATGCTCAAGCCCCACCACACAGAAATTCTCTGCTGAAGCCCCTGCCCATGTTGTAAAAGCTGGCAGAATGCTCCAACCTTTGAAGCTGGCACTTCCATACTTGCCCAGTTAAAATGCATGAACTGAACATGTGCGGAAATGCTGGCATTGGTGGCTGGAGCACCCCACCGGATTCCTGCTACTCAGGCAGTACAGGCAGAGGCTCACATCACAAATTCTCTTTGGATGGTGGGGCTTGAGCAATTCTGCCAGTCAAGAAACTGTTGCACTTTTTGAAGGGGGCCTGAGCCCAAACTGGGAGATGTACCTTGGCCCCACTGTGGCTGTGCTACTGTTTTTGTACACTGACCTCAGGGGAGTGCCTCAGTGAAGTAAAATAGTCCATCCTTGCATGAGGTCCCAGAGACCTGGTGGAAGGAGGACAATAAATGGGACACTATTACCTGGGTACAAATTATATCACAAGGATATAGCAGATCAAATTGGAGGGGGAGTTGTGCTATATGTTAAAGAGGGAATTGAATTAAATTAAATAAACATTCTGCATGACATAGTGTGTAATTCTTATGGATAGAAATTCCATGTGTGAAGGGAAGGAATATAAAGGTAGGGTTATACTACTGTCCCCAAGGACAAAATGAGCAGACAGATTAAGAAATGTTTTCAGAGATTAGGAAAGCTGGAGAGTTGGACAACAGTATAATAATGGGTGATTTCAATTACCTTAAACTGGTCAGAATAGTTTAATATCACAACACACTCCTAATTTATTCTCTACTATTGGGAAGAAGGCATCAGAAAAAGAACAACCATCCAGTACTGGAGAAAAAGACCTCACAACGTAACAAAGGAGCTTAACATAACAGACACAACTAAAAGCAAGTAATCTCACTCTTTGTCATAGATTTTGTTAAGCTCCTTGGTACGTTATGAGGTCTTTTTTCGCCACTAGTGGATGGTTGTTCTTTTTCTGCTTCCTTCTCCCCAATAGTAGAAAATAGATTAGGAGTGTGTTATGATTTCAATTACCCCAATATTGACAGGATAAATGTAACTCCAGGGAGTGCTAGAGAGGTAAAATTCCTAGATGTAATAAATGACTGCTTCTTGAAACAACTGGACTAGGAACTGAAGAAAGGGAGAACTACTTTATATTTAGGGCTCCTTTTACAAGGTGTGCTAGTGGTTTTAGCGTGTGCTAAAATGCCGCGTGCGCTAGTCGCTACCGCTTCCTTTTAAGCAGGCAGTAATTTTTCAGCTAGCTGCGCTAATCTTGTGCGTGCGCTAAAAACGTTAGCGCACCTTAGTAAAAGGAGCCCTTAGTCCCTAGTGGAATGCAGGGCATAGTATGAGAGATAACGGTGCTGGGTCTGTTAGGAAACAGTGATCATAATATGATCAAATTTGAGCTATCTGGAGTGATGTCACTAAAGAAATCTACTGTAGCGGCATTTAATTCTTGAAAGGGCGACTATAATAAAATGAGGACATTGGTTAAAAAGAAGCTAAAAGGATTGGTGACAAAGGTTAAGACTTTAAATCAGGCATGGACATTATTTAAAAATATCATTGTGGAAGCCCAGACTAGATGTATTCCATGTAAGAACAAATGTGAGAAGAAAATGAAACCTGGGGTTATTTCTCTGGGAGCGAAATTTTATTTGAGACATCCTTGTAAGTGTATTGAGTGTTAACGTACTGTTAAATATGGTGGTTTTTTTTTTTGTTTTTTTTTAAACCAAATCAATTGACAACCTTCTTGGCGTTATCTCATCTGGATGTAGAAAAATCTTGAGCCCTATAGATTTGGATTTAAATATGGAACCTTGCTCTCAGCACTATAGCCAATAGCATTCTTTAATATATATTTATTCTTTCTTTACTCGCTTATTCGATCTTGTGTTCCTATTGAGGACTTGAGCATAAATAGTAGGTTTCTTTAATAATGAATGTTAAAGATTTCTTTTATTAATGAACGCTAAAGATTTATATTTTACTAGGAATTTAACATGCATACAATTATTGCTTTCTATACAAGTATAATACTTGATGTTTGAAAATTAATAATAATAATAAAAAGAACAAACGTGAGTCGGTATGGTTAAAAGGTGAATTGAAAGAGACTATTAGAGCCAAAAGGACATCCTTCAAAGGAAAAAGGATCTGAATGAAGAAAATAAGGAGCAACATAGGCATTGGCAAGTTAGATGCATAGCACTGATAAAGAAGGTTATAAAAAAAATATAAAGGAAGATGATGTAAGAGATCTACCTAAACTGGAAATGATTTTCAAGGGTGACGATGTAGAGGAACTGAATAAATCTCAATGAACGTAGAAGATGTACTGAGTCAAATCAACAAGTTAAAGAGTGATAAATCACCTGGACCAGATAGCAATGAATAATGCAGGAGAATCTGTAGCTGATAAAGATGTAAATGTTTGTGGGTTTCAGTTCATGAACAGTTTATACATATACAGTATATACATACATACATCAAACTGCGTGTCTGAAGCTTTATGTCATTGACTATTGCTGGCTTCTCTATATAGAATTTTTTTTTATATATGATATCTTGGCCCTCATTCAGATATGATTTCTTGGACATCCCACAACACCTGCCTGCTTTGTACCCCCCTTTTACAAAACCGTGGTGCATTCTTTTAGCACTGGCCATGGTGGTAACAGCTCCGACGCTCATAGAATTCCTGTGCCCTGAAGACGTCTTGGACAGACTCTTAATACAAATCCGCTAGACTGCAGTAAGTAGTGCAACAATTTGAGTTATGGACCAACTTGTGTTCTTGAATTCGGAATTAGTGATACAATTTTCCATTCAAAATGTAGCTTCATTCCTATAACTCTGCCTATTAAGAGAAATTGATTGATATTTTTTTTTTTTAATTCCTTGTTGAATGCCTGATAATGACAAAGCTAAAATAGCAGAAACCATTGTATATTTTATTCAAGCACATAGCACTGCGTTCCAAGGCCGCTGGATCCAAAGTTTATTTCTCTATCAAATTCAGTTCTGATATACTCCAGTGAGGCATCATCCCCGAAAGCTTCCTGTTGAGTGATAATGCACATTCTCCTCTCATTGCCTTCCACTAGCTTGTTACACATTTCTTCCATGTAACAGGCATTTGAACCACTACCTAAGCTGTATTGCAAGTGATACATTAATAAAGGCAATGAGAACACATTGTAGGTAAAGTGTTAATCAATGATGGAAGGAACTTCAAAACTGAGATTGCGAGCAGAGTAGGACACTGTATTCATTTTGAAATGGGAGTAAACTACAGTGAAGCTTTTATTCCATTTCTTTTCAAAGTGAAAAAAGATACAAATTTAACCCGCCCCCCTTTTCTTTCTTTTTTTTTTTTTACAAAACCATAGTGTGTTTTTTAGCGATGGCCACAGCGGTAACAGCTCCGATGCTCATAGAATTCTTATGAGCATGGAACCTGTTACTGCTGCAGCCGGCGTTAAAAATCCACGCTACGGTTTTGTAAAAGGAAGTGTGTGTTAAGTGTTAAGTTTCAAGTTCAAGTTTATTTAAAATTTCTTATACCGCCCAATCAGCCTTCTAGGCAGTGTACAAAATCGTAAAAAAACATTTATTGGCTAAAATACAGATTTAAAATGACAAAACATCGCCAGAAATAACAACACTATTCAGAAACATTTAAAAGCCGTGATGAACGGGGAAAAAAGGCTGGAACTACAATAAGCAAGGAGAAAGAAAACATAGGGCCTGTTTTACATAGCCGCGCTAGCTCAAGCCTTCTTGCCCCCCCCCCCCGACTCCCTGACATAATCGGGGCAAAAGGGAGCCCAAGCCCTCTTGCCCCGCCGACTCCCCAACTCCCCGACAATATCGGGCCAGGAGGGAGCCCAAGTCCTCCTGGCCCTGGCGACTCCCCCCACTCGCTAGTTGTTCGGGCCAGGAGGGAGCCCAAACCCTCCTGGCCACAGCGACCCCCTACCCCCACCCCGCACTACATTAGGGGCAGGAGGGATCCCAGGCCCTCCTGCCCTCGATGCAAACCCCCCTCCCCCCAACGACCGCCCCCCCAAGAACCTCCGACCGCCCCCCCAGCCGACCCGCGACCCCCCTGGCCGACCCCGACACCACCACCCCCCTTCCCCGTACCTTTGTGTAGTTGGCCGGACAGACGGGAGCCAAACCTGCCTGTCCGGCAGGCAGCCAACGACGGAATGAGGCCGGATTGGCTCATCCATCCCAAAGCTCCGCCTACTGGTGGGGCCTAAGGCGCCTGGGCCAATCAGAATAGGCCCTGGAGCCTTAGGTCCCTCCTGGGGGTGGGGCCTTGGGCACATGGTCAGGTTGGGCCCATGTGCCTCAGGCCCCGCCCCCAGGAGGGACCTAAGGCTCTGGGACAGGTTTGGCTCCCGTCTGTCCGGCCAACTACACAAAGATATGGGGAAGAGGGGTGGGGGTGTCCTGGGGGTCGGCTAGGGGGGTCGTGGGTCGGCTGGGGGAGCGGTCGGAGGTTCTTGGGGGGGTGGTCGTTGGGGGGAGGGGGGTTTGCGTCGAGGGCAGGAGGGCCTGGGATCCCTCCTGCCCGTAATGTAGTGTGGGATGGGGGTAGAGGGTCGCTGTGGCCAGGAGGGTTTGGGCTTCCTCCTGGCCCGAACAACTAGCGGGGGGGGGGGGGGGTCGCCAGGGCCAGGAGGGCTTGGGCTCCCTCCTGGCCCGATATTGTCGGGGAGTTGGGGAGTCGGCGGGGCAAGAGGGCTTGGGCTCCCTTTTGCCCCGATCGTGTTGGGGAGTCGGGGGGGCAAGAGGGCTTGAGCTCCCTCTTGCCCCGATCATGTCGGGGGTGCCGCGGTTGGCTGGGGCAAGAGGGCTTGAGCTCCCTCTTGCCCCGATCATGTCGGGGAGTCGGGGAGTCGGCAGGGCAAGAGGGCTTGACGTCAGAGAAAGGGTGGAACCTCCGGAAGAAGCAGTGCAGGCGCAGGGCTCACTGAAGGGCCGGGACCGCCAAGAGGAAGCAGCAGGACACTGGTAGGAGCTTCTACATGATGGGGGGGAGGTCGGGAGGCTGTGGGGGTGCGAGCGGTCCTTCAGGGTGGGGGTGCGGGTGGGAGTGCGTGCGAGCGGTCCCTCGGGGTGGGGGTGCGAGTGCGTGCGAGCGGTCCTTCGGGGTGGGGGTACGAGCGGTCCTGTGGGGGGGGTGAATCGGATGTCGGGGGGGGAACTATGTAAAAAAATTTTGTACAATGCGCTCACGCGTATAACGCGCAAGGTTATGCACGGTTTGTAAAAACCATGTATAACGCGTGCGTTATATGCGTTAAAATACGGTACCCATTCCATTTTAAAGATTTGGCATAACGAATTCCACCAAAAATTATAATTTAAGCCGATCCCAATTTTTCATAATTTGCTGTATGACAACTCCTGTCACGATGAGCAAAAGTTTATTATTATTAGAAGATATTGACTCTTGGCTCTCATTGAAGTACCAAATAACACAGTGTCATATGATAATGCCACTGGATTTTCCAGTAGATTATTCACTTGGCCCCAAATGAATTTCTAAAAACTAAGTATCAATGGACAATAGAATAGTAAAAGATCTAATGTCCCTGCTTCAAGATTACAGTGCCAACATCTATTAGACTTAGAGCTATCTAATTCTGTTAATGAACTGGGGTCCAGACTGCTTTATGTAACAAAAAAACCCCCTAAGTTTGTCTCATAGATGCCGACGCCGTACATCTCATCCTCCAAGCCCAAATTAGTGGCCATTGAGGCACAGTAATTTGATGCTTTATCTCAATGCTCCAAATATCACGCAGACCAGTCTTTGGTTTATTATTTAAAAATCCAGATATTAATTTATACCGCTGAGCGGCCTGGTGTCCCAGGAAGTCCCTTTGGGGGTAAGTACACTACTGGATTTTAGTGTGTCTTTCGCAAAATATCCAAATTCATATTGAAAATGCCCCTCAGTGTCAATTAAGGATTGCAGAACCTCTGTGGCTTCGGTCACTCGGGAAAGAAGGAAGAAATTTACCCTTCAGGGTACAAATTATGGTTCATTTGAATAAGAACTAGAATAAAGGGTTTGATAAAAGGATGTGCAGCAGTAATGAGTGAAATACTTTATGTATTTATTGTTTCCTCTGTTTTTTCTTTATATGTTTGCACCATAAGCTCTCATTTGATGTGGACTTGAAATAATGTATGATATGCTTATTGTAATGTGAATATTTTTATTTATGAAATTTGCTCTGTTTTTACTTTGTTGAAACAGAATTATATATAAATGTTTTTAAAAAAATGGATTGCAGAACCTGGAGTTGGTCAACAAATTGTTCACTTGGTATTTCAGCACCACCATACAATCATATTCTCAAAGTTATTTTTTAATATAGTACCAAAATCATCTGTGTATTTCTACTATATGAAATCTTTGTTTTATCTTCAAATACAAATCACTTATCTTAAATAGCTGGATATTGAACATATTCTCTCCTCCTGACTTGAGTTTTGTCAGTGTAGCATATAGGTTAGAGTTACAGCCTCAGCACCCTAAGGTTGTTGATTCAAACCCCATGCTGCCCCTTGTGACCCTAGGCAAGCTAGCTAGAAACATGATGGCAGATAAAGGCCAAATGGTCCATCTAATCCAGTGGTCTCAAACTTGCGGCCTGGGGGCCACATGCGGCCCGCCAGGTACAGTTTTGCGGCCCACGGTCTGTACTAGTGCTGCCCGCTCATTGCAGCGTCCTCTGGCTTCCCCCCCTGGCCTCCCGCTCTTACCCTCAGATAATAATCGCAACCTACTGAAAGGATTGCCGGTGCTGTAGCAATCCTTGAAGGCTGCTGTCCTCAGCATCACGTTCCCTCTGCTGCGATCCTGCCCCTGATGTCAGAGGAGGGGCGAGACTGCTGAGGAGGAAACATGCTGCGGAGGCCAATGGCAGCCTGCGAGGAACGCTACAGCACCAACAATACTCTCTGCAGGCTGCGATAATTAGCTGAAATTAAGACCGGGAGGCTAGGGGGGAAGCTGGAGGATGCTGCAAAGAAGGGGGGAACTTGCAGGCCTTCGGGGGGGGGGGTTAAATTTATAAACTATACCTTATGCAAAATTGTCATTTCTTTAATAAGACATTAACTATTTTTTCTGCGGCCCACCAAATACCTACAAATCCACAATGTGGCCCTGCAAAGGGTTTGAGTTTGAGACCACTGATCTAATCTGTCCATTCGCAGTAACCATTATCTCTTTCTCTCTCTGAGAGATCCCACTTAATCCTCCATTGCCCCAGGTACATTAGATAGATTGTGAACCTATCGGGACAGATAGGGAAAATGCTTGAGTACCTGATTTGAAAACTATTCTGAGCTCCTTTGGGAGGATGGGCTAAAAAATTGATTGAATTAATGAATAAATAAATAAAAGTCAATAAATCCAGTGCATGGTTTATATGTTTTTCATATAATATATGAAAGAAGACAACCACCGTAACACATGGGAGATATGTGTGCTAATACCTCTTGAGTAATATCATCCCATACCAACAGAGTCCTAAATTAATCCCATTGGATAGCATATAGTTATGAGATCATGATTGTTGCTCTGAGTAGGAAAAACACTGTGGGAGTAATTCTGTAAAGAAAGCACCAAAATTTAGGCACCAGGAATGCAATATTTTATTTATTTATTTAAAAATTTATATCCGGCATATCCAACAATTCTATGCGGGTAACAACTGATATAAAAAAAACCCAAACAAACTCAATATACTGCCCGGCCTTGTTGGATTAGGCCGGTTTACAAATTAACAATTATAAACTACAAAAGAAAAAAGAACTCCATTAATAAAACAGGAAAGACCTAATCACACACATTCCAAGAACTCACTCATCCTATCATACTACATCCCCAATACTAAAAGCATGTGGTATTATTTACAGCTAATAAAAGTGTCCCTGGAGCATGACCCGATCTTTCTACAATGAGGATGACAAATCAAATGCCATTTGAAAAAAACATTTAGGGCTCCTTTTACAAAGCCGCGTTAGCGGTTTAACGCGCGTAATAGTGGGCGCTAATTTGCCGGCTGCGCTAGCTGCTACCAACTCCTCTTAAGCAGGCAGTAGTTTTTCAGCTAGCGCAGGAGTTAGAGCATGCTAAACATGTGCGTGCAATAAAGCCGCTAACGCGGCTTCGTAAAAGGAGGTCCTAATCTTTTTATAACTGATTATGGCCCAAAGTTCTTTCAGTAGGCTGTTCCTCAAGTTCAGAGCTAACCAGAAGAATGCTCTTTTTTCCTGGTACCTGCCCAGTGTGCCATTGTGAAATGTGGAGACAACAGTCTAAAATCTTGCAAGGACTCAAGGCAACTGGCAGGCATATACAATGATGTCCACCTACTAAAATAGTAAGGCCCATGTTCCCATAAAGCCTTGCGTGTTAAACAGAGCCATTTAAATTTGCACCTAATACAATGGTATGTATGCATGTATGTTTAAAGATTCAAAAATATCACTCCAAAACAAAAGCACCACACAAGCCAAGAAAGCTAGCTTATTACTTAAGCGTAAGAAAAGCCTCAGACAACCGGAGAGGTGTACCCACACTCTTTCACCAAAGCATCATAGGCAAAAAACTTTCGCACAAGGTTAAAGTTAGCAGGTGGGAGCAAAAAATAGCCGAGAATGATTAATGGTAAAAACCACTGAATACAAACAGGCCAGGCCGACGATCGTTTCGTGGCCGGTAACCACTGCTTCAGGGCCTTAGCGCCAAATCCAGGCTACTGATAGCAGTGGTTACCGGCCACGAAGCGATCGTCGGCCTGGCCTGTTTGTATTCAGTGGTTTTTACCATTAATCATTCTTGGCTATTTTTTGCTCCCACCTGCTAACTTTAACCTTGTGCGAAAGTTTTTTTCCTATGATGCTTTGATGGAAGAGTGTGGGTACACCTCTCCGGTTGTCTGAGGCTTTTCTTACGCTTAAGGAATAAGCTAGCTTTCTTGGCTTGTGTGGTGCTTTTGTTTTGGAGTGATATTTTTGAATCTTTGTACTATACCTCCCTGGTTTTTTGTTGGTTTTTTTTTTGCATGTATGCTTACACATATGCACATAAAAGCCAATATTCCATTTGTGCACTATTCTATAATCTGGTGCCTATATGTGATGGTGTGTAGTTTGACAGTGGGCATACATATGGGCAGAGTTTAGGTGGGGTATGGACAGTGCACAGTCATGCATGTAAATTGTAGACTACTGTAATTTACATTCATTTTAAAAACAATTTAAGCTCAAGCATTTACTCCAGCTCTAAGGGTGGCATATGTTCGTGTCTAATGTAAACATGCAAATATACCTGGGTACATTGGTGCCTATTTTCCTGTACAAAAGGGGCTCCACATAGGCATTCTCTAGGTGACATAAATGTACTGCAGGCACATCTTTATAGAATTGCCTTTCACCTGCTCATTCTATACTATCTCCTTCCCAGAACTCATTATGGGCCCAATATTCAAAGGATTTATGCTCCTAACTTTGAGAGTTAAACTTATAAAATTTACTAGGGCTAAGTGTATCACCTTATACTCAAATGGAGAAATATTCAGCCCATGGATCTCAGAGCTGCAGGCTAAATTAACTCTGGATATTCAATGCTGAGTATCTGTATATGTTCGCAAACCGGTGCCCAGTTAACTCTACACATAAAGTTAGGCCAACCCTTTTTAGCTGTTCTAATTTTATTCGCTTACTTAGCTGGTTAGCAGACCGAACATTGGGTCCTAGCATGCTTTTTCAGAGATGGACAACAAATCACATTAAAACAAAATTCAGTTTTAATAAAAGCCCTAACGCTTAATGTCAAGTTTGTCTCTCAAAACATTTAACAAAAGCTATAGCTTGCAATACATTTGTCTGGATATATAGCCATGGTTCTCAATTCATTTGAGTACTTCTAAAAGGCCATTATGTCTCGATATCCACCACAATATGGAAACTGGCACTTAAATCAAAACAACCTAAGGCCAGTAGAAGAGAGCAATAAATTTACAACTCACGGATATTTGTAAATAAGATATTCTTTACTTGATTTTGGGAAGCACAGTGTTATCGGTGGTATCTTGACTGTTTTTCTCAGATTTGGGTGATCACAGTCTACTAGGTGTATATGGCATTCTCGGTTGTAATATGAAAATGGTTACAGCCTTTAGAATCCTGCATAGTTTCTGAGATCTGATAGATTCAGGTTCACTCAGAGTGGTGTTACTGGGGATATCACAGTCATACTACACTGCACATATTGAGTTAGTTTATCTTATGTGATTTTGAGTAACCAGGAGAATATGATGCCCTTGTTAAGAATAATTTGCTTATAATTTCATCCTTCTGGTACATATACCCCTCCCCCCTTTACTAAACCGTAGTAAAGGTTTCTATCGTGGCTTGGAGTGCTAAATACTCTGATGCTTCTCCAATGCTCATAGAATTCCTATGAATGTCACAGCAGCGTTGGAGCATTTAGTGCCCCAAGCCACTGTAGAAACCTCTAGTATTGCTTAGTAAAATAGGGCCTTAGAGCATATGTTGAAAAGCCCTCCCACCAGAAGAAGGACTGAAAGGAAGCCTTTTGTGAGCCTGAAACCTCAGACAATGTTTGTAAACTTTGGGACAATCTGTCACCTAGCACTACCACCAGAACTGGACCATGACAAGTTAAAAAAAATTTTTTTTAATATTGAATAAAGGTTATGCTGAAATACTTTCACTTCACGTACTCTCCTACTTCTCATAGCTTAACCCTTTTAGACGGCTTACCAAATCCTTCAGGTACATTTTGGCCACAATACACCATTTCTACCTATTTAAATTTTAGTGTGCAGTCTCTTTGCTACTGCAGTAATGAGTGCAGCCCCCTTGCCGCTACCATCTTCAGACAGCAGGAAAGTCACGTTGCACTTCGGAGCCAGGTCTGCCACAGTTTCTTTTAAAATCCTGGAGAAACTAAATTTGAGGCAAAATTAGTGCAGCCATGTTTTCTACTTGACTCCTGTATTTCTTCACAAAAGAGCGACGAGAAATCTCTAAATCCTGACCCCTGATTCTATATAGATTATCAAAATATGAATGTGGATCATAGATCCACATGCAAACTAATTAGTTAATATGTAATTAATCAATAATTGGTGTCAATTAGCACTCATTTGGGTTTGCCAGTGAATCTGCCCTTTGCCTTATTCTATACAATGTGCGCTTAAATGTTATAGCATGCAACTTAAAAAGAAAGCATGACTATGAGAGGGGACATTATCGAAACATTCAAGGTACTGAAGGGAATAGACTTAGTAGATAAGGACAACTTGTTCACCCTCTCCAAGGTAGAGAGGATGAGAGGGCACTCTCTAAAATTGAAAGGGGATAGGTTCCGTACAAACATAAGGAAGTTCTTCTTCACCCAGAGAGTGGTAGAAAACTGGAATGCTCTTCTGGAGTCTGTCATAGGGGAAAACACCCTCCAGGGATTCAAGACAAAGTTCCTGCTAAACCAGAATGTACGCAGGTAGGGCTAGTCTCAGTAAGGGCGCTGGTCTATGACCAGAGGGCCGGCGCGTGAACGGACTGCTGGGCACGATGGACCACTGGTCTGACCCAGCAGCAGCAATTCTTATGTTCTTATGTAACTACGGCATTATAACTATTGAGAATGGTCTCAATAAACATCAACAATCATTCTGAAGAAAGGAAAAGGATCTCAGCAACCCAAAAAGACATATAAATAAAATATTTTAAGTCTGTATATCATGGGTTCCATTCTCTTTCATTGATCCTACAAGAACCTCTCAAATTTACAATCAAAAGATTACTCTCCAGTACTTTGATTATTTATGGGCTGAAAGAATTAACTCAACAAAATAAATGCTTCTTTTAGCACTTAACTTAATTTGAAGATTTTAACTCAAACTTGCATTCATTTTGAGTGCAATGTTATATGTGACAGTTCATGTATTATTGTCGCAAATTAAGAGACTGCATTGAAATTATGACACTTGAGAAATTTTGAGACTGCGTTCACATTATCAATCAATGTCATATTGAAATCTTGACATATGGTTTTTTGAATGCCAGATAATCCTTGCGATGACAGTGGCAAAACCGGGTCCCATCAGGAGATCTTTGTTCATTGCAAATTTGAGTTAAATAATCTTCAAATTAAGTTAAGTACTAAAGAAGTATTTATTTTGTTGAGTTAATTCTTTCAGCTCAAAAATAAAGTGCTGGAGATTGATCTTTTGATTGTAAATTTGAGAGGTTTTTGTAGGATCGATGAAAGACAATGGAGGCTATGATATACAGATTAAAAATATTTAATTTATATGTCTGTTTGGGTTGCTGAGATCCTTTTTCTCTCTTCAGAATGATTGTTGATGTTTATTGAGACCATTCTTGTTTGTGGTTATAGTACATATTTGGGGTCTCTTTATCTTATTTTGGTGACTTATAGTGCTAGCCAGGGGCATTCCTAGAAATGCGGCAGACTGAATTCACGAGCGGACAAGGCCGAAGCAGCCTGTTTAGCATGCTGCCAGCCCAACGCTGCATAGGGGGGCAAGTAAGGCTTGCGGTGGTGTACTGATGGGAGGGAGGGAAGGAAGGATGGGAATTTGGCTGCGTGGCGGGTGTGGGTGCTTGGGAGGGTGGGTAGTGCTTGCTCAAAGGTTCTGCTGCACAAGGATTGGGAGGGAGGGAAGGGAAGGGAAACTGCCGGCGAATCCCAGGACTAGGGCTTATTTTCAGGGGTAGGGTTTATATTAAGACCTACCCCAAAAATCCTGCTAGGGCTGATTTTCAGGGTAGGCCTTATTTTCGGGGAAACATGATAGTACTCTATAAACAGTGGCATAGCGAGGGTGTATGGTGCCCTTCCCTTGCCCTCATCTCTGCCCCCCACTCCTTCCTGCTGCGTATATGCCCCCTTCCCTCCCCCTCCCCCTCTAGCTGTTAACCACTGCGAGCAACAAGAATATGAACGTACTCCTTGCAATCCTGTCGGCTCTCCCTCCGATGTCACTTCCTGTATGCGGCAATTGGAAGTGACATCAGGGGGAGAGATGATGCGGTCGCAAAGAGCATATTGAAGTTGCTGCTTGCGGCGGTGAAGAACCAGAGGCACGGAGGAAGGGAAGGAGGTGCGCGTGTGGCAAGGGGAGGAGGGGGAAGAGGCAGAGGGACAGAGAGGAAGAGGGGTGCCAGCACCCCCACCAACATGGCGCCCGGGGTGGACCCCCCCCCCCCTAACTATGCCACTGTCTATAAAGGCATTCTGTGCAAAGCCCCCTTTGCAAAATATTAGTTTAGCACAGATCTTACTGGTGCCTAATTCTGGGCCCATTTAAAGAGTTACCCCCTGAGTTTTTTATACTTAACCTTATTGTCCACCTACAGCCCTCTGCTCAACGTCTCAAAACCTCTTAACGATCCCCTCTTTAAAGCACATCAATCCTATTAGATCTAATAATTTTGCTGTAACTGCCCCTTCTCTTTGGAAAGCCATCCCTAACCATCTTTCTTTAGAAGTATCTTTTTTCATTTTAAAAACAAGTTCAAAACATTCTTATTTCAAGATGCTTTGGATACCTAACTGCCCTTATTAGGGCTAAACTTTCTCTGATAATATTTATTCAGATCCCTCTCCTAACGTATCTTTCCTTTTATGTTCACTTGACTCTGATTCTTGTAGTTCTCATTTTTCCCTCTTGTTCCTGTTTGTCTAAAGTTTGTGCATTATTTGTCTTACCAACTCCCCATGCAGTACGTCTAAGTTGGCCCACATCCTGCCCAAATACTACCCTGACCACTCCTCCAGATACGGCACTTTCAGCTCTGGGTGCATAGCGGCATTCAGAGGCATACGAAATACTGGTACACATCCAGAAAGTTGGTTTGGTTATCGACACTAGGATGTCCTGTCTATTAGGACACCAAAGTGCTGACTTAGGCGGGTTTTTTGATGTTTTAAAGTTTTGATTATGAGCCCCATAGGGTAGGCAAATCTTATAAATGCCCCTTTTGTGATAAAAACACCCATCCCCCGTTTTGCCCATCAAAATGACTTAGAAAATTATCCTCCCTGTCTATTTTTATGAAAAGCTGGTAAGATTCACTTACTGTGGATGCAGCTTGTACAGAGTCCCGTCCACACCAACAGTGATATCCAGATGGTGTAATCCTCTGTTTTCCCTGATCTTATCCACGATAGCAGCCATTGCAGCACCACAGAGCTGGGCAGCTCTCTTAGAAACTATGCCACACACTTCTTTTACAATAACACTGTCATTACAGGTGCTATCCAGGCCTAGCTGCTGTAGAATATTTCTTACCTGAAGCAGGGCTAGCCGGTCACTGCATCAATATAAAAAGAAGCACAGCAGAGCTTACAGGTCAGACAATCCATTGTGAAGCACAGAACATCCAGTCAAATTACTAAAAGGCTAAAGATGGCTGCTCTATTCACAAATGACTGAAATATGAAAAGTGCACTTAAAGTCAATCAGTTTATAAAATCTTTAATCTGTAAAAATAAAATGGATTAATCCACCCATAAATGTGAAAAACACAACCAATAATATGAGGAAAGACTAAAACGGTTAGGGCTCTTCAGCTTGGAAAAGAGACGGCTGAGGGAAGATATGATTGAAGTCTACAAAATCTGAGTGGAGTAGAACAGGGACAAGTGGATCGATTTTTCACTCCGTCAAAAATTACAAAGACTAGGGGACACTCAATGAAGTTACAGGGAAATACTTTTTTATTTATTTATTTATTTATAAGTTTTCAAATTATTTAACAAGCATATCATCTTGTAAAGAAAAGTGCGATCAAGAAAACATAACATTAATTATTTTCAAACTTGAAAATAAACCAAAGCTACATGAAAATAATAATATATTCTTCAACTTAATCCCACACTAGTCCTCAAAACTGGATCCAAGATTTAAGGATTAGGAGTGAATACAATACAATAACAGTCAAACCAAATCACATTATCTGTTGCTGAAAGAGAGCTTAAATTATTATTTAGACACAGATATTTCTCCTTTTTCAAGGCGCTTCGTAGAAAGGAAAGCAGTCAAATGAGCCGGTTCAAAGAAAATATATTTAAAAGTACTATATCTGATTACACATTTACAAGGGTATCTAAGAAAAAAGAAACCCCCTATCTGGATCACACCTGGTTTCAATAATAAAAATTCCCTCCTTCTTCTCTTTTGAGTTTCTCTCGAAACATCAGGAAAACCAGGGAAATACTTTTAAAACCAATTGGAAGAAATATTTTTTCACTCAAAGAATAGTTAAGCTCTGGAACGCGTTGCCAGAGGATGTGGTAAGAACAGATAGCGTAGCTGGTTTTATTATTGCTTGCCCTGGTAATTTTAGGGCATTAAAGGTTAGCGCTTCATTTCATGCATCAGCACACAATATCTGGGTATTGTCCAGAGTGCTCATTTTAATATTAATGACCTCGTTGCACTACATTTACATATTATTATCAGAGGATGCTATGAAGCACAGAGAAGACCATGCAGAACCATTATGTGCATCAGGAACTAAAATATTTTGGGCTAGATTCACCAAAGCCCCCTTACCTGTCCGATCCTGTTCCAATCCGTTTCTGAGTCTTGCTGGACGACCCATTCACTAAAGGCTCCCCATGCAAATGACCTAATCGGAAACACGCCCACAAGTGATCCCACGGATCGCTGAAGACCAATCGCAATGCATGCGCAGACCATCATTGATGGTTGTACATGCGATCTGCGCATGCACTGCTATTCTGCACTAGCGAGGTCAAAACAAAGGGGGGAGGGGTGGTGAAGTAATGGCAGGCAAAGGCATTCATGGTCAAGGGCTGAGCCAGGCCCAATCTCATATTCCGACAGGACTCGCTGCAGCCTCTTTTAAAAAAAGTCAGGGGGTGGGGGGGGAACTGCCATTCTACGGAACTGAACACGAAACCCACCCCGACTCTCCTGCTCTCTGCTGCCCTTCCCTGCAGTGTGAGCCCGTGGTTTTAAAGTGGGGTTGCACTGCGGGGAAGGGCGGCAGAGAGCAGGAGAGTCGGGGCAGCACTTTTCTCCACAGATGCAAAGGTTTAGTGGACGGAGAGGCAGGCTTTTGAAAAGCAGATTGCGTCGGGAGGAGCATCTGCGCGTGCTGAAGTGTGGTTTCTAGAATCAGGGCCTTAGCACTCTGGGCCATGGTAGAAACCTTTACCGCGGTTTAGTAAAAGGGGTTCTAAATCAGTTCCTTATATCATATTTCTAAGTCACATATGATTTTTTTTTTGTTTCAATTTCTGATGAACACATTCACACAGTTCCTATTTATTGAAACATTCCATTAGAACAATATCAATAAAATATAACATCATCTAATATTTTTCTTACCTTTCAATCTGTGATATAAATTTGGTTTCAAATATTTCTTTTGTTCTTAGTCTCTCTGAAATCTGACCTCTGAACAGCAGGCCGTGTTTGGTTAATTCGATCAGAATTTGCCTTACAACTTCACCCATATACATTCCACTGATCATTTTTTCAAACCTAGCATAGAAAGAAAATACCCAATATGAGGAAACCATCTTCAGCATGGAGTCAACACCATCAGTGCACTACTCACAGAATCCGCAGACCCAGGGAACAGCACCAGTAATAACAAATAATATTTTAAAGATCTGAAGGAAATATATACACTTGAAAAACAGGAAGTCTGGTTCAAAATTTCACAAGTTGGAAATTGTACACTTTGGGCTAGATTCAGTAAATGGTGCTTAAAAAAATGTCACAAAAAAAGGCACAACAAAGGAATCGTGAGGATGACATGTCAATAATTCAGCCATGGGTGTAAAGTTCAGTTCACTTGTGACTTTCAGCTTTGCTTTGGACACCAGCTATTTTCCTGCTTACTTCTAAATTTGATCTGTATTGAATGCTCTATTTATGTGATAGAACTACCAGCCATTCAGACACTTGTAAAGGCATAGATGCTGAAACACTGTCAGTGTCGAATTTTCGAGTCCTCTCACTACTACTATCAATAAAGTGAACTTTGAACTTTACACCCAACATGTCATCCTTTGTTGTGCCTTGATTGTCTCGTTGTTGAGGCCTTCTTGGGCTCCCTTTTTGGTGTCTTCACACCACACACACACAAAAAAAATCCAGACAGAGCGCTATTCTATAAATGGTATACCGAGTTGGGCACCATTTATAACTTAGAGCTGGTTTCCACACGAAACTTTGGGCACGAGAATTTACACCAACTGAAACCTGGCATAAATCTTGGTGCATAAATTAGGTGTAACTCTCCAGAATTCAGTAATACTGCTCACATCTTCAGTGAACACCCTCGATCTGCCCATGCTCCCTTTTGAGTTGCACGCTATAAAATTTGTGCACAGATCTCTATAGAGTAGCACTTAGCAAGACGCACGCAAATCTAAATGGTTGCTAATTAATGTCAATAGCAGCCAATTATTAATGAATGAATGAATTTTATTTATTTGATTAATTTTATATCCCGTTCTCACCAACGAGCTCAGAACGGATTACAAGGTTAACATACATAATGTGTGGACACAGAGATTGAGAATTGACATAAGTACAGTGGTCTTAGGTCATTTTGGTTTGACATATTCAGAGGGTCAAAGTTAGTATACAATCTGATCATTTTAAGTTAACATACAGTTGTTCTCTTCAGCTAACTTACACAGATGTTAATTATGGGAAGAGGTATATTTTTGTTGCTCTTCTAAAGTTCAGGAGCCCATTAAGCAATCTAATGTGTGTGGAGCGGGGGGGGGGAGGGAGTTGGTTAGGTATGAAGTGGGAGTAGGAACAACGTCTGGCAGTTTGGATTTGGAGGGCGTGCCCAAGTGGTATTTGCAGATGTGTTTCCTCCTGGGAACAGAGAGGTGCGTTTGGGGTGTATGGAGGAAGTTTGGCTGATACATAGACTTGTATATGCTATTACTAAGCCCTTGAAGATACAGCGTTTGGCGATAGGTAACTAATGGGCTGATGATAGTACAGCTGAGACGTTAGTTACGCATGCATCTCAGAACAGTGCACAATTTTGTGCAAGGATATTTGAGTGCCATTTATAGAGTCCAGGGGTTTCTGACACAATGGCATATCTTCCCTTATACTATTCATGGACTCAGGCATGTCTGTATGGAGGTCCTGGTGGTGAGCGATGTCGTAAAGTATGTCTCTGTGTACCAGGAATTGGGTGAGTTAGTGGAAGAAGGCATATATGATATCTGTGTGTTGTGACTCACAATACAAGGCTGTTCTAAGTGCTGTGTGGCTATACAGGGCATATGAGTGGTGAGGGTGCCAAAATTGTTTCCTGTCCTTGGCTGCAATGCAGTAGGCAGATGGGGACAACAGGAGGCATGTTGCACAGATCCGGTATAGTCCTGTGGAGATGCATAACAATTATGTATATATCTGAATGGCGTATTTACTTTATAAAGAGTGGATATATGTATCTCTAAGGATGTCTGGCAAGAGTGTGTGTGTGTGTGTGTGTGTGTGAGAATCTGGGTGGTGTGGCATGGGATGGGATGGGATATTGGCTGGGAAGAAGCATGGTGGGAGACTTTATGTTACTGTGTGAGTGTCTAATGAAGGAATCGTATGTGGTGGGTGGATTGGGATGTTGAGTTGTTTGGGAGTAGCATGGGTATTTGATGTGGTATAGAGTTATATGGAAATATGCATAGGATTGTTTTCACTCTTCTTTCACCTCCTCCACTTATCTTTTCCCCTTTCTCTCTCTATTTTTCTCAGGACCCAGTTCCAGTTTTCATTAAATCTGTACTCATAGTAGCCCACAGTGGCACACCTGGCGGGATGGATCACCCCCTCCTGTGGCCAGAGCACCCTTCTCCTCCAAGCAGTGGGAGGGTATGTGGAATGGTTGCATGGCTTTTGGCTCTTCTGGTCCCCTTCCCCAGAACAGGAAGCTGGCTTCAGATGGGCTGAAGGTTGGTGAAGCTGATGGCTATGCACATGCAGATCTAGCCTCATGACTACTCCAGCACCCCCAACTTCTCACACTCGGGTTAGACTGCCCCTGCCCTTGGTATGCTACTGGTAGCCCATCTCTTTTGGTACCACAGGATTTGTCCCTCTGTGGTACACTTCCTCACTGCAATTCTAGCACCAGAAAGCCACCTGTTCTGGTGCCAGAGAGCTTGGGCCACCTGTGGCTAGATCTCCATTCTTCAGGCTACTTGATATTTTTCCTGGTGATAAAGGCTGATCTGTCACCATGCAGAATCTTTCCAGCTTCACTGATAGATTTGTGTGCACATGTGAACACAAACCTGTGCACACAAGAGGAATGAACAGACATACCGACCTCTTCAATAGGCATTATCACTTCAGTCAAACATACCTTAAAAATCACATTATTCTAAATGGTCATATTAAATAGAGATTTTGTACTCCTCATACTCTCAAGCAGTGTTAATGATCCCTACCTCTGCTTTCCAGAATTCAGTGACCCTTCATCCACTTGTTGGTCATACTTTGTCCTGATATCGTCGAGACAGCCATTGTCACCAAATCCTCCCCACTCTGTGTTGATGCACATTCGCTCTTCCTTTCCTTCCATATATTCTATGTTTTTCATCTCTTCCATGTAGCACACGTTAGTACCAGTACCTAGAAGGAAAAAAAGTCCAGCCATTATCTGACACTGAAACTCCTGTAGGCCGCTACACTTTTTGAAGGTATGAATAAACATGTGGAAAAAGGTAACCAAGTTGATGTAGAAAGCTTTTAAGAAAGCTTTTGATGAAACCCCTCATAAGAGAGTTTTGAAAAAAATTAAAAAGCCATGGGATAGATTATGAGCCTACTAGAGCCTAAAAAAAGTACATGCATATGTAAACCACTTTGGTTGTATTCACAGAAAGGCATTTCCATGACCCTTGACTAGGGTTACCGGACGTCCGGATTCTCCCGAACATGTCCAGACGGCTTTTCAAAACCCAACACTTTGCCCGGGTTTTGAAAAGTTTCCAGCTAGCAGCGATGTCGGGACAGCATCTGCACATAAGTGGATGCAATGCGGTGATGTCACACGCCTGCGTGTGATGTCATCACGTCACACCGGCGCATGCACAGATGCCCTCCCGACAAGCGACCAGGTTGAGGGGCAGGGCTGGGGGCAAAATAGGGCGTGACTCAGTCCGAATGGGGTGGGCCTGGGGGCGGGCCATGGGTCTTGATTTTCATTTCCAAAAATCCGGTAACCCTACCCTTGATCCATGAGGCAATGTTCTGTTACAGATTTGGAATTCGTTAAAAGATGGAAAACAGAAAGTAGAGCTAAATGAATAATTTCTCTTAAGGGGCAGATTCTCAAAACTAAAATATGCCTTTAACGTGCTTTAAGTCATGCATCTGAGCTCTGTACCGATTGCAGTGGGGGGAGAGGTGATTCAGTGGGAGACCTATTAGAAGTAAATTGCAGTAGTCTAAGCGTGAGATTATGAGAGTATGGACAAGGGTCCGGCTAACGTGCTCAGAAAGGATGGGGGCAAATTTTGGCGGTGTTGTAGAGATAGAAGCGACAGGTTTTCGGAGTCTGTTGGATATGCGTAGCAAATGAAAGGGCGGAGTCGAAGATGACTCCAAGGTTTCGAGCAGAGGAAACTACACTATTCAAGTTTTCAAGTTTCAAGTTTATTAAATTGTTTGATTAAACGCTTTTCCAATTTCAAAGCGTTTTACAAAAATAAAAACAGAATTTAAAAACAAAACTAACTTATACATAATGTTCTACTACACGAACGAGGGTAACATCCTTAGGACAAGAAGAAAACTAGAAACAGTGGGAAAATGGGGAAGAAATACAATTTTTGTTTAAAGAAAACATAAAAGGAAAACACAATAGGGAGATAAGGAAAATAAAAAGGCCAAAAAATGTCATTGGAAAAGTATAAAGGTTTATAATTAAGGGAAAAGAAGTTAACTGATATTATCCTTTCTACATCAGAAGTAATCATAATGTATACAAATTGACGCTAAACTGGAAGCAATTTGCTGCACTGAGATTAGCAGTTTCTTTCCTTGTGCCCTATAAACCACTTCACCAGGGAAATCCTTATTGTGCTTAATGTGTAACGTGTGTTGAGCTTGGATTTGGAAAGGTGAATAAGCAAATATGAGACAATTGACAGTGAATATGGAAATAAAAGGCATTCCACTATTTGGGCTCTATTCATTCTGCCATTGATTAATAGCAGTACAACCATTTTTTTTTTTTATACAGAAATGTTTTAGAGCTCTGCAAAGGGACTTAGTCTTTATTATATCTGTCCTTTCATAGCTGTTTATCTCAAACAGGATCTTACCCACAATAAGACCAACTTCACAGTCTGGATCTTCATAGGCACATGTCATCATTGTCCCAACCGTATCATTGACAACTGCCACAATGTCCAGGTCAAACTCCTGCAGTGGGACACACACGTCAGTCATGAATTCTGGGCACAACTGGCAGAATGGGCCTCATTGGATTTGTGGAGAGTAATTAATAACGGGCCCAGCGCAAGCCCATTTTAGGTCAGTTTGATAAAGACAAATAATGTAGATGCCTATTTGTTTTTAGATATCACACGTACATTGCAGGTGCGGACATTAACACCGGCTCTGGAGCATGTGTGTCAGCATTTATAAGGGCCAATGTTCAGACTAGAGAATGACATGGGGACAATTTTGTCCCCGTCCCATCCCCATGAGTTTTGTCGCTGTTCCTGTCCTTGCCCCATTTCTCTAAGCTCTGCCTTAACTGCACAAGCCTCAAACACTTAAGATTTTAAAGTGTTTGAGGCTTGTGCAGATGAGGACGGAGCTTAGGCATTGGTGGATGAGGCATTATGACATCACAGTCTGAGCTTTAGAATGTTGCTACTTATGATTTTAAAGTGTTTGAGGCTTGTGCAGATGAGGACGGAGCTTAGGCATTGCTGGATGAGGCATTATGACATCACAGTCTGAGCTTTAGAATGTTGCTACTTATGATTTTAAAGTGTTTGAGGCTTGTGCAGATGAGGACGGAGCTTAGGCATTGGTGGAATGAGGCATTATGACATCACAATCTGAGCTCTAGAATATTGCTACTTATGATTTTAAAGTGTTTGAGGCTTGTGCAGATGAGGACAGAGCTTTCAGGAATGGGGCAGGGACAGGAAAAGAACTCTAATCTAATCTAGTATTTGTGTGTTGCGCATACCTAAACAGGCTCTAGGCGACTTGAGGAAAGGAAGGGGAAACAAGGTGGCCTGGGGGCTTTGGGCTTTGGTTTTGTGGTCTGATCCTGCTAGGCCACGGGAATAATGCTGCTTGAGAGATGGCATACAATCAGTGTTATTCCTTTAAGATGGGATTCAGCAACTTGCAGTACTGGGAATCCTGCGGGGCATCAAGGTGTGGTAAAAGGTGACACTTTGACACACCTTGATGAATTCCCCCCCTAAGTGGCTTTCAAGTAGTGTTTCATGTTCCAGTTTTAGGCGAATTAAGTAAGGTCAGGTGCTTAAGATGATCTTAGAAGAATTAATTGTCAAAGAGTGAAGTTTTCAGCTTCTTTCGGAATTGGGTATGGGTGGTTTCCGTTCTTATAGTCTCTGTGAGATCGTTCCAGATTTTGACTCCGAGGAAGGTGAACGTGGACTGGACGATTCTTTTGTACTTGACAGGACGGGACTGGAACATGAGCTCCTGCGGGGCTGGGGAAAAATTTGTCCCTGTGTCATTCTCTAATTCAGACTGCAGGAGGCAGCCTGGCCACCTCTCATGATTGGTGGTAAGCCCAGATATTCAATGCCATGGCCTTATCCAGCCAACAGCATTGAATTTCCGGGTTAAATGCAGCCTTAGAGACTTTTATATTCTTCGGCTGGCTAAGGCATAGTGGCTACAGATGGATCTGCTTTTTAAGTGGGTCTACCTGGCTGCTAGATCTAGCTGGTCAGGCAATACATTTTGGTGGTGATCAGCTATGTTGTGTGACATAGCCAGCTATCTCTTCCTGAATATCGGCGGTTAGCTGGCTCAGCGGTATTTAGCCAGCTAAGAGCTGGGAGAGTGTGGCGCAGTGGTTAAAGCTACAGCCTCAGCACCCTTGAGGTTACAGGTTCACTCATGCTGCTCCTTGTGACCCTGGGCAAGTCAATTAGGCCTCCTTTTACTAAGGTGCGCTAGCGTTTTTAGCGCACGCAGGAAATTACCGCATGCTACGCTTCTAGAACTAACGCCAGCTCAATGCTGGCATTAAGGTCTAGCGCGCGGGGCAATGTAGCACGCGCTATTCTGTGCGTTAAAGCCCTAACACACCTTAGTAAAAGAAGCCCTTAATTCCCCCCATTGCCCCAAGTATATTAGATAGATTATGAGCCCAATGGGACAGACTGGGAGAAATGCTTGAGTAGCTGAATAAATGGTGTCAGGTCAAAAGCGCGCCGGGACAAAGGCGCGCGTAGACAATTGAACGCAGCGTGGAGGCGCGCACCGCACAAAATTACTGTTTTTATGGCTCCGACGGGAGGGGCGGGGGGACCCCCCACTTTACTTAATAGAGATCGCGCCGCGTTGTGGGGGCGTTGTGGGGGGTGTGGGGGGTTGTAACCCCCCACATTTTACTGAAAACTTCACTTTTTCCCTGTTTTTAGGGAAAAAGTTAAGTTTACAATAAAATGTGGAGGGTTACAAGTTGAACCCCCCAAACCCCCCCCCAATGCCGGCGCGATCTCTATTAAGTAAACTGGGGGGGGCTCCCCAACAAAACCACCCGTCGGAGCCCCTAAAAACTGTAATTTTCTTCGGCGCGCACCTCCATCTTGCGCTCAGTTGTCGGCGCGCACCTTTGTCTTTCGCCGACTTGTCTATGAACCGAATAAATTCATGTAAACCATTCTGAGCTCCCTTGGTAGAATAGTATAGAAAATTAAATAAATAAATAAATGCCACTAATTTTTTAATATATGTAGATGAGCATATTTTTTTTTTTTTTTAATGAGCATAAGTTTGTGCTCTATCCATAATCCATCAAAAATCTGCCTCTGTACCTGTCTACCAGCAAAGAATGCACCATCATGTCAAAGTGCGTACTTTTGTGCCGGTCAGAATTTTATAAGAAAGCCACATATGTACAAAAATGATTACATAAAACTACCCTCAATATGCTTACATTTCTCCTTTTAATAGCTTCTCTCAGCATGTCAACTATATCCTCCCCTTCACAATCTGTTGCCTTGAAACCTTTTGTCCACCCAATAAGAGTCCCCTGCAACAAGGCCAAAAACAAGACAATATAGAAATATCAGTGTTGTTATGGGAAAGTTGATTAGAAATTAACACAATTTGAATAAAAGAAAGAAAGAAAGATGTTTGCTTTTCATAAAATGATGGGGAAAATTAATCTTTGCTAAAATCTAAGGGAAACCCTGTTGAATTTTAGTGGTTAATGGTGCTGCGGGGTGAGGAGATTAAATGGAACGGGTAGGATGCATGTATTAAAAAAAAGAGAGGCTACATGTATCTTCTGGCAGAATTCACTCATTGTGCTAGCTATTGACACACAATTATACTGAAAATGACTTGAGACTTTAAGAACTTTCCTCTACCACTTTTTAAAATCTGAATGTTCCGTGGCCATTTCTAAGAGACAATTGGCCACTGAAGCTCCAAGTCAAGTAACATTTTATTTATTTATATTTTAATATTTATACCCCACCTAGGGAGGAATTCATTAGGGTTTTAAGTTGCAGTAATTGAACCTTACCATGACTTAAACAACCCTAATGCTGTTTATCCAAAAAAATAGTATGGCAATAGTAAGTTACCGTGCTTTAGAAAATAATGATATGCAAATGCATGTTTGCATCTCATTACTATTCAAATGTCCTAATGCAAGTTGCGCTAGGGCCTAAAAGCCATGATAAATTAACCCCAGCTTTTGCTGGGATTATTTTACCATCCAGGAGCATTGGGCCACAAAGCTGCAGCCTGATGTTCCTGGGCCACTAGTTCAGGTCCCCTCTCCCCCATTCAAGCCCCTCTGACTCAGCCCCCCCCCCCAACAGACCCTTAACTCAGGCCCCCTCCCCTTATCCCACATACCATTTTCATTGGTGATTCAGGGTGTGGTTCTTCTGGTGATCCAGGGGGGTCTTCTGGAGTCTGGGGGTTCTTTGGGTAGGAGAAATGTCCAGTCCTTCCTACCCTGTCCACCAGCAGCTCCAAAATGATGACTACCACTAAGGGGTCAGATTTTCCATATATGGAAATATTTCTTTAAATGGAAGATCTGACCCCTTAGCGGTAGTCATGCGAAACTACCTCTAGAGGTGCCATTTTGGAACCACCGACGGACAAGATATGAAGAACTGGGCATTGCTCCCGCCTGAAAAATCTCTCCAGACCCCAGAAGACCCTGACCCTGAACCACCATTGAAAATGGTATGGTATAGGTAGAGGAGGGGGAACTGGCTTTGATCTGTGGAGGGGTCTTGAGCTAGGGGTGTCTTGAATCAGGAGTGTCTAAGTTGGGGGGCTAGAATTAGGGGGGCTCTTGAGTCTGGGAGGTCCTGAGTCAGGGGGGCTTTAATCATGGGGGGGGGGGGTCTTTGAACTAGTGGCCTGGCGGCATTGGGCTGTGGCTTTGTGGTCTGATCCTGCTAGGCCACAGGAATAATGCTGCTTGAGAGGTGGCATACAAGCAGCGTTATTCCTCTAAGATGGGACTCAGCAACTTGCAGTACTGGGATACCGCTGGTTGTGACACTTTTACACACCTTGATAAATTCCCCCCTAAGTGGCTTTCAAGTAGTGTTTCATGTTCCAGTTTTTCTTTTCCTAAACAGGTCTTTTTTTTTTCTACAAAGACATGTTTAAGGAACTTTCCAGCCCCTGTTTTATGTGTGTTTCATTTATGAACTGTACTGTATTGACCAGTTTACAAAGTGCTGTTTCTATAAAACACCATGGTATAACAAGTTAACTTCTAGGAAGGATATTGATGTTTACTGGGATTCAGTTAACTTCTACTGGTACATTTTGTTTACTTCAGAATGAGAGCGAAGGCAGAAGACGTGACTGATTTTGAAAAATTGCTGTGTTTATTTACCTTGAAAGGAGGATCTATGAAATCTTTGACTTTAAAGAGATCTAAGTCAGACCCATGTATTTATTTCTTTTTATTACATTACTAAGAGCTCCTTTTACAAAGCCATGCTAGTAATTCCCTTGCAGCAAATGCAATGAAGCCCACAGGAGTTGCATTTGAGGCACAGGAATCACTGGCACAACTTTGTTAAAGGAGCCCTACATAATTTTACATCCCAAGTTCAGAAATTACAAAAATACATTATATCCAGCTTCTCAGAAAGCACTACACAATGGAGAAGTACTATTTATATCAGAGCCCACATCACGGGAAGTAAGAAAAAAACAAACCAATATACAAAACAGGGAATAACAAAGGAAAATCCAAAGGGGCCCCTATATAACTTTGCCATTCCATCCAGTCATTCTCTGAGTTTTCTCTTCAAGAAATGTTTCAAATTGGACATGATTCACAAATGTATACCTAGCACCCAGATACTGCAGCATGCATTTACAGGGAAATTGCTGACTAAAGCAACCCCCATCCCTGTGGATCTAAGTGATACATGAAATATCTGAAAAAACCCCCAATGACCACAAAACAATAAAATGATTTTTTTAAATCTTAAATATATATTTAATAGCATAAGCTTGGTATTTTCAGTGGAGTAAGAGACCAGGAGACCATCTCCTTCTTCTACGAATCTGTGCTGGTGTTTATTAGCGCAGAGAGCCACGCTGAATGGCCCGCGCTGCTCCCGATGCTCATTGAGTTCCTATGAACGTCGGGAGCAGCACGGGCCATTCAACGCATCTCTCTGCGCTAAAAACCGCTAGCGCAGTTTCGTAGAAGAAGGGGCATATCATATGAATCCTATAGGGCACCACTAGATAAATATTGTAACTGTTTATGAGAACTTATCTTTATATATCAGCTTGACTATACATTTCAGTATACAGTATTATAGGTTTGTAATTGTTAAATACTACTTTGATTATATTTTATGTACTTTATTAACTTTTTAAATACAATAAACTTTATTGAAAAAAAAAAAAACCACAACTCCCAGAGGGTTCTAGATCATATAGTTTACTTTCTATTGGTTCTCCACTTGAGTTATTATTATGATGCTTTGAGGGGATGATTTTACATATTTATGTCTGTGCTATATTGTCTCTTTATACACATATATTTATTTGCATACCACTTAGAAATTAGCAATAAGGGGAAATGTTATCAATATGGGTTATTGTTATTGCAGCATGACTTGTGGTAAAATAACCTTTTTTTAATGACAGCCTATGATGTTAACTTCTACCACTCAATAGGTTTTCAAATTTGCCTTAATTGATCAGAAAACTATCTGGGTCTTTTACTAAGGCGCGTTAGCCGATTTAGTGTGCACTAAATGCTAACACGCCCATTATATTCTATGGACGCGCTAAATCGGCTAACGCGCCTTACCCTATATTTTGTCAGTTTTGACCCTCAGCAATAATATGCTAATTTCAAGAAAAATAAGGAATCTTCTCATAAACAAAAAAAAAAAAAATCAATGCTATTCAGAAGAGGCTTATGAACCTACTCAAAACTTCTTTATAAACCCCCCCCCCCTTTTAGGGGTCCTTCTATTAAGGTGCGCAAAATGCTAAGGTGCCCACAGAATATAATGGATGCCTTAGCATTTAGCGCACACTAATGCTTAGCATGCGCTAAATAGGTTAGCGCGCCTTAATAAAAGGACCCCTTAATGAGCCGTAGTACAGGTTTGTACCATGGCCCAGAGCGCTAAATGCTCTGACGCTAGTCCAGTGCTCATAGAATTTCTCCGAGTGTCAGAGCGGTGTCAGATCATTTAAGGGCAAATTCTATAAGAAGCGTCCAAAAGTTAGGCGCCTAATTAGGCACGGTTCAGCATGATTCAAGTAAAACTGGGTGCTCTTTAATGAATCACGCCGAGCGGAACCTATTTCGGAGGCACCCAAGAAATAGGCCCGCTCTAGGCACAATTAAAAGTTAGCTGAGCGCTTAAGCACGCTTTAGAGCAGCGATTCTGCAACAAGGCACCTAACATGTAGCCACGCCTAACATATATAGTGCCTATTTTTTTGAAGGCCGCCTACATTTTTTGAGGTGCCTTGTTACAAAATCTCGCTTTCTTGACAGGCGCCTATGTTTCAATCAGTGCTGATTAAAAAGCTTAATTGAGCTTGTTATTCAATTGAGATAGGCGCCTATTTAGGTGGGCGCCTCCGAAGTAGGTGCGTAACTTTAGGCGCTGGTTACAGAATTTGGGCCTTAGTGCCCTGGGCCATGGTAGAAACCTCTACTGCGGCTTAGTAAAAGAGGGTCAAAATTCATAGACACCTGTCCATTTCACTTATGTTGGCAGCACCTTTTTTTGAGAGTTTGTATTACTAGTTTTTATTCATATAGGGATGTGCATTCATTTGAAATTAATCAAACAATGGGGCACGTCAGTGACATTTCCCAGGCTGTTTCCATGCCAGTTTTAACACAAAATGACATGATTTAAAAATCCCTCAAATTATGCTTTTTTTTTTTTTTTTTTCCACTTATCATATAAGGCACACTTTTGGGCATCGTGTGTTATTTAACCAATCGTATATATCGTTTGAGTAACAGTGTGCATTATTTGCACAATAATGCATGCTACTGATGACGCTGGTTAGAGAAAGAAAAAAATAATAAAACATGGGAGAAGCCTAAATGAAATGAAAAATCCAGGAAACAACCCAGGAAACTAAAGAAAATGAAAATATTTGATCTCCACACTCCTAATTCAAACCTCAGCTCCTTCTGTCTATATTTGCTGTTGATATTAGGACTGAACTTAACAGCTGCCCCTTGATCTGAAAGGAATGACGTCCCTGGGGAAAGGAAGAGAAGGAGGCAGTAAAGATTATCTAGTAGCTGAGGGGAAGAAGCAGGAGCAGTCTTTTTTTTTTTTTTTTTTATTAAAAAGTAAGGGATCTTGACTCTCTCTTATAAAAGTACGTGTAGGAATGAGAAGGATTGGCTTCCTGGTCCTCATCCCCACCATTTGTGTTATCACTACTTCAGATCACATGGTATATGGCATACATGGTATATTACAGGCCAAATAACTCAAAATATTATGTCAAGAGACCCAGTGTTTCAATAAATATTATTAGTATATATGGTCTCTAAAGGTATATCTTCATGGATACTTTCTAAAGCTTATAAACCTCCTTAGTGTCGGCTGCATGAAAACAAACTTTCTTCCATACAGACGAGTGACACGCTGAGATCGATAGTGCAATTTTCTTTATTAACTCATGTAGTATAAATAGTCATACTCATCTCAGTCTACGCGGGTGGGGACAGCACTCCGACATAGAAACTATGTTTCGCCCTAATCGGGCTTTCTCAAGGAAAGTCCCCCTTATTGCCATACAGCTCATGCTCCCCGCGCTAAACTAGCTGACTGAACAATTTAGCGCGGGGAGCATGAGCTGTATGGCATAAGGGGGACTTTCCTTGAGAAAGCCCGATTAGGGCGAAACATAGTTTCTATGTCGGAGTTCTGTCCCCACCCGCGTAGACTGAGATGAGTATGACTATATATACTACATGAGTTAATAAAGAAAATTGCACTATCGATCTCAGCGTGTCACTCGTCTGTATGGAAGAAAGTTTGTTTTCATGCAGCCGACACTAATGAGGTTTATAAACTTTAGAAAGTATCCATGAAGATATACCTTTAGAGACCATCTATATAATAAAACCGTAGGCGGCGCATGCGCAGTCTAATCAGCGTGCTTCCGTGATCCGTATGTCCGTGGCCGGCAAGAGTGCACATGCAAACTTACAACAGCTCGCACTCACGGTCTGGCTGGCTCTTTAAAGTTTTTTTCGGTGCCGGCTCATCTGCTCCGCTTTCCTCTTCCTGCCAGTCTCAGCCGGACTCAATCCTCCCCCCCTGGCAGCCCTGAACCTGTTCCTCCGTTCCCCGCCCGACGGGCCGGTGAGTGCTGCGCCAGGGGCAATGCAGGTGGAGACTATCGGCGGCGGAGCCGGAGGGAAGGGGGGGGGTGGGAGGCACGCGAAGCTGCAAGTCGCCGACTCCACCCCCCTCCCCCTCTCTCGAACCGCACAAGGACTGCCGTTGACGAAATTTGCCCCACCGTTCCTTCCCTTCCTCCATCAGATACAGTTCAGCTACGCCTATGTTAAAAGCAGCTGCTTTGAAATTGGCACGGCGGTTTCCCCAGATAGGGTAAGCCGAAAAACTCAATCCCGCCGCCGCTCAAGAATTCCCCCCCCCCCCCAACAGCCGCTACCGCTCCTGTTCAAAGCGGCCTGCTGAGGTTCGCGGCCGCTGTAACGAACCTCGCAGGCCGCTCTCCACATGGTAGCACGTTCCCTCAGAGGGAACATGCTACCGAGTTGGAGAGCGGCCTGCGAGGTTCGTTACAGCGGCCGCGAACCTCAGCAGGCCGCTTTGAACAGGAGCGGTTGCGGGAGGGGGGGGGAGTTTTAACAGGAGGAGTCGCCGAAAAAAACCTTCAGCCGCAGCAGGCCAGCACACGGGAAGGGGGAGGGGCCGAACGGAGCAGGGCAGCTCAAGGTAAGAAGGGAATGGGGGGTGGGGGAAAATGTTTCTACTACTCAGCAGGGACCTGGAGGGGAAGGGAAAACCGCTGCTGCTTCTGCAAAGGAAAGTGGTGGTAGGGGAGAGAAGGGAATGGGGGGTGGGTGGGGGAAAATGCTGTTACTACTTCACAGGGATCTGGAGGGGAAGGGAAATATCACAGCTGCTTCTGCAAAATAAAGTGGGGGGGGGGAGAGAAGGGAATGGGGGGTGGGGGAAAATGCTGCTACTGCTTCAGCAAGGACCTGGAGGGAAAGAGAAATACCGCTGCTGCTTCTGCAAAGGAAAGTGGGGGGGGGAGAGAAAGGAATGGGGGGGTGGGGGGGGGGAAATGCTGCTACTACTTCACAGGGATCTGGAGGGGAAGGGAAATAGCACGGCTGCTTCTGCAAAGGAAAGTGGGGGGGGGAGAGAAGGGAATGGGGGGGTGGAGGGAAATGCTGCTACTACTTCACAGGGATCTGGAGGGGAAGGGAAATAGCACTGCTGCTTCTGCAAAGGAAAGTGGGGGGGGAGACACAGAAAGAAATACAGACAGACAAAGGAGGCTAGGGAGAGAGACAGACAGAAATAAAGACAGACAGGGGACCAGAGAGACACAGAAATAAAGACAGACAGGCAAAGGGTGCCAGGGAGAGAGAGAAAAAAATTGCAGGAGGGAGAAAGACAGAAAGAAAGGAAGAAAGAAACAGGAGCAGGGAGAGAGACATAAAGAAAGAAAGACAGACAGCCATATATTCTAGCACCCGTTAATGTAACGGGCTTAAGCACTAGTATATACTAATAATACATGGTATATGGCATGTATATGATCTTTTCCACTCTGTCTCTCTTTTAAGCCTCTACTATACAGTCTGTTAAGGAAAAATTAATTTCTGATCAGGAGGCATCAATGAAAGAGGTTTAACCAATAATTTCAATTAAAGCCTAGGGCCAGCACATCTTAGAAAATCTTGTTTGTCAGCAGGGTAATTGTTCAGCTCTCCTGCTTACCTTATCAATGCTAGCTTGTTTGCAGGGGAAGGAGAATGTGAAACCCAGGGAAAGAGGAGCCCCTTTTATTCCCATGTATTCCAAGAAATCAGCAATGCACTGCACGATGTGATCAAAGAGCTGAAAAGAAAGAGCATTGTAACAGCAATAATTTGTATCGCCCCTCTCATCTCAACTGGAGTCTCTAACACATTTTAATTGCAATCTAAGTTGCAGAATGGCTTCAAAATGGTGGAACAGAGGATAAATCTAGATTTTTACAAAGCTAAGGTTGCCAAACTGTGAAAAAGAATGCCACTTATATCATTTAAAAATGGACTCTCATTCTACAGACAAAGCACTATAAGAAATATACCGAGCGGGAAATTCTATAAATGGTGCTAGAAGACTAGGCACCCAAAAACATTGGTGCTAAGCACAATTTTATAAAGGGTATGTGCATTTTATAGAATCACTATTAGCAACAACTTCATGCCAAACTTTAAGGCACCTGGTAAAAACCAGATATAAATGCTGGCACCGAAACTGGGCATGTTCAAGCCATATTCTGTAAATCCATGTGTAACCTTTCGAAATGCCCCCCAACTCCTCTGGCTATGCCCCCTTTTCCAATATACGTCAACACTGACTTTTAAAAGCTGGTGAAATGGCAGCTAACATGTTTCTGAAAAGTTACCTCTTCTCCAGTCCCTTGCATGATTTCCAGAGGGATGCCAAAAATCTTATTGTACATTTGGACGTATCTTCTTCGTCCACTTCTGACTTTCACAAGAAGGACCCTGAAATTTGTTCCTCCAAGATCAAGGGCCAGAAACTTTCCTTCCTCTGCCAAAGAAGACATGGCTTATTTTATAGTTCTGGGCTCTTCAAATGTAAATTGCAGGCAAAATTATTTGTGTACCTCATGATCTGCAAGAAACATACTTTTGACTTCAACATTTATATTAAAATTTATTAACACAGAATGCCTTCTTTGTCAACTATAAGAAGAATGTTTTGAAGGCCCTAATATGTGATGCTTTTTGCTCTAGTGTAAGTAATAAATATATGTGCAATTAGTATACCAACATAACCAAATGAAAATTTGGTACTAAAGTACTCCCCCTAAATTCACGGTGGTTCCGTTCCAGGAACACCCGTGAATTTGGAAAACCATGAATTCAGTTTTGAGTATGTCAAGAGGCAGGAGAGAGCAGCTGAGGCACCAGTGGCACAGTAAATCATACCCGGTATGCTCCGACCATTTATCAAGAGGCAGGAGAGGGCAACTGGGGCGCTGGCGGGTGCACTAAATCATACCGGGTATGCTCCGACCGCCTCTTCCTGTTACTGAAGTCAGGCTGCACCAATCAGGAGCTGCTTTGACATGCAGCTCCTGATTGGTATAGCCTGACTTTAGTACAGGAAGAGGCGGTCAGAGCATTCCGCAAATGAATGAATCCACGATTCGTGAACTGTCAATTCGCGGGGGAACACAGTATCCCTATTACTGTCCTGATCTGAAAACTGGTCATAATTTGAGCATTTACTAACAGCCAGGTTTTGGTCATAGTGCCCCAAATTCTATATGTGGCTTGAAGAATTGTATGTGCAAATTGAATTGAATAATGAGCCAATTCACGCTGATAATTGGGGCCTACTTATCAATGCTAATTCAAATCAATTAGATTAATTGGCTTTGATTTGAATTTATGTGCACATATTTAGCGCCAAGATCCACGCACAAATTTTATGTATGGCTCCAAAAAGGGTGTGTGGCGGTGGGTCATGGGTGGATGAGGGTCGTTCTTCCAATTTATGCTAGCTGTTATAGAACAAGGGGGAGCTGGCCTAATTCAGGCATGAGGATTTACTCAAAGGTTCAGCTGGTGCAAATCCTCACAGCTAAAGTTAGTCACATATTCTGGTGTAAGTGCTGTTTTGTAAATGCTGCCTAACTTAGAGTACAGTTTATGGAGTAGTGTTTAGCACTATTTTTTTGGCGCCATTTATATAATTGGGTCCAGAGTGAGAATGTAGTCTGGAACACTAAAATCCAAGAAAATCTGGTTTAACTGCCTCATGAAGGATTTGGAGTGGAGAGCAATTGGTTATTACAGGAGCTGTCTACCCCATACTTCCATGATCCTGTCTGATCTTTCTTCATTTCTAGTGATCCCTGGCCCTCTACCCACCCACTCTGATCCCCTCTGTCCCCTCCAGCCAGTTGGCAGGAGTAGAGTGGTATGTTTTGCCAGGCTGACCTCTTCTGCCAACCATGCTGATTCTGATAGTTTGAGCATGTGATAGAGGTTTTCAAGAGTCCTTTGTGAATAGACTCGTGTTTTTAATATTTGATGACATGCAAAGGCCAGTAAAGAATGTTATCAATGTAGAGTGCCTGCTGTGCAATACAGGGCAGAAATTAAGGAAGTTTCTCTCATCCCTTTCCCCTCCCCAATTTTCCCACCCACCCTCCCATCAAGCTTCTCTTCTTCCCTCCTCCTTTATTCCCTCCCTTCCTCCCACACCCCAGGTTCATCACATGCCCTCCCATACAGCATCCCTCCCTTCATTTAAAAATCAGTTGCTCCAGGGCGACCCCATGGGCCAAGATGCCCTTCCCTTCTCTCCATTGCATTCTGAAGCCACCCTCATCTTTAAAATGCAAAGGGGTTGCTGGCATGATGGTGATACTGTAGCTCTGCTCACAGATTCCTCAGTGCTATTCTCCTGCTGCTGTCTGCCCCCTCTGACACAACTTCCTGTTTCCGATTGAGCAGACCGTGGCAGGCGGACAGCTCTGAGGAATCCATGTGCAGCTCTAGAGAAACTCTGCACGTTGGTGACTCCTTTGCATTTTAAAAGATGAAGGGAGCTTTGGAATGGGCTAAGAAGGGAAGGACAGTCTGGTCTACAAGAGCGCACTGGAGCTATGGGGCCCAGGGTAGTTTCCCTACTTGCCCCCCTTAATGCCAGCCCTATTTGTTTCTGGGCTCTATGCTATTCATAATTCTTTGGTAAACCTTCATATGAATGCATTGTACTTGCATAAATACTGTATATAAGAATTTGTGAGCAAAAAGAATGGAAATACTTGCCTTCCTGAATTGGGGTAGGGAAGAGCATTAAAAATCTTTTGACTTTAAATCTTTTGATATTAAAAATGTTTTAACTTCTAACAGTAGAATCATTATGGATAGGTAGCTGTAACATTTTCATTTCATATCATTTCCTGTGTCATTTCTGGGAACTTTCTTTTTATTTGGGTTTTCTCGGCCATTTTGTTGTTACAGGAGCAATGTCATTAAGAGTATGCCTTCTTGGGAACTGAAGAAACAGAAAATGCCATGATTTTTCAGCTCATTTTCATTTACAAAATTGCAATAGCAGTTTTTAGTGCAGTCCGACGCACTGAATGCTCTGTGCTGCTCCCGACACTCATAGAGTTCCTATGAGCGTTGGGAGCAGCTCAGAGATTTCAGTGTGCCAGCCTGCGCTAAAAACCGCTATCGCTGTTTTGTAAAAAAAAGGGAGGGGGGGAGTTATTGACATGGAACAACATGGGATATGTTATTGACATTAGATTTCAAAGTGAGCCACTGTCTGTGACCCAAGCCAGGGCCTGTGGCTACGATGATTGAAGAGGTGGAGAAGAAGGGGAACCTGGGATAAAGTTGCCATAATTTGTTGGCTCCCAGACTTAAAGTTTAACTAAAACCCTAGTCATTACCGCACTGCACCTGTTCCATCTGGAGTTCCACAAACATATGTTGGTAGCATTTTTACTGTTGCAGAGTCATGAGTTTCTTTCTTCAGGCCATTTTTCAATTCTGCCATCATTCTTATTTTCACGTCTTCAAGGTGTTGCTTGGTAAGTTTAAATAAGGCTAGAATCGCATCCATCTGTTTACGCTGTGACTGTAATCTCAGTGCCACAGCAGTGACCATGGCTGCACCTTTACCACTTCCACTTTCAGAAAGAAGAAACCGAACATCACAGTTTGGTGCCAGTCTTCTTACAACCTTATGTAATCGTTTAGCATACCTAGAGGGGGAAAAAAAACAGACTCCTGGGATTATTCTGATTTTGCTCATTTATTTTATAATTTTGAATTTTATAAAGGAGACCAGTAATCATTTAGAGAATACACTTCAGATTTTGGGCTATAGTCTGAGGGCGGAGTCTGTCAGTCCCAGAAGCAGTGTTGCACTAGTTACTCTTCAAAAGGCTTAATTACAGTTATTAGTTAAAGTAATTAGTTATAGCAATTAGTTTATTCATTTAGGAAAGCAATTAATTACTGATTGCAGTTAGCTGCTTAGAGTAAATAATTATTTTTCCTTTACAGATATCACATTCAAATATACTTATGGAAAAGCTTTATAGTACTTGAAGAGGTAAAATATCCATCTTATACACAACCCCATTGTGAATATTGCATAATTTCATCTCTTGATGCTTATTTCAAGGTTTGACCAACTCATGCCAACCACGTGCTTTGCCATAATCATATCATGTTATCAATAGTAATTAATTACAGCTTAAAATAATTAACTACTTTTGAAGAGTAACTAGCACAACCTGACATGATATGGCAGAGGATGTGGTTGGGATAAGTTGGTCAAACCTTCCTGAAATAAGCATCAAGAAATGAAGTACTTAGGGCCTGATTCTGTAGCCACCTAAGCGGCTTTTGAGAATCGCACACAGATGTCCTATACAGAATTGTGTCTGTTCTAATGGACAGATGACTAACCCTGTCTAACCACCCCAATTCTCTAACCGGCATCCATATCACAGATGCCATTTAGAGAATTGTGTTGCTGCTGAACTGACCATGGCAAGGGAATCTCGCTGCTACGATTAGCTGAGTGGCAGCACCAGAGAACCCCCGAACCTCCCCTGTAAGTTGGCCAGCAAAAGGAATGCCCACACCCTCCTGCCAGAACCCCAAAAATGCCCCCTCTCCCGGCTGCCATGACAGGAGTACCCAATTCCTCCTGCCGCTACCCCCTAAAGCATCGCCCCCCTCGAAGCATTCCTCAGCAGGAGTGCCCAATTCCTCTTGCCGCCACACCCCCTGAAGTATCCCTCTCCAGGAGTGCCTAATTCCTCCTGTTGCCACACCCCTGAAGCATCTCCCCCCTCCAAAGCATCCCCCATCAATCCAGTGACCTCCCCTCCCCTTCCAGGGCCTCCCTACTCACCTGGAGACCTCACCCACCATCCCCCCTAACAGGAAGACCACCCCTCACTACCACATCTTTTAAAATGAAGGTCCTGCCAAAGGGAGGCATACACCCTTCGGCCGGCAGGCCTGCCAATGCAAAATGGCAAGCCTTCCCCTTCCCAGTGCATTCTGGGATGCACCAGGAGGAGCCCAAGGCCCTGATTGGCTCAAATGCCTAAGGCCCCCCAATAGGGGGGACCTTAGGCACCTGGGCCAACCGGAGTCATAGGTCTCCTTCCCAGTGTATCCTGGGATGCACTGGGAGTGGCCTAATTCTCCAATTGGACATGTGTTGGGGGGGTGTTGGCAGGACAGAGTGGGCATCCTTTCTGCTGGGGTCGTTGGTGGGTGCCAGCAGGAGGGAGCGGGTATCCCACCTGCCAGGGATTGCTTCAGGGATGGCGGCAGGAGGGATTGGCATCCCTCCTGCTGCAGACAGTGTGATGGGTTCGGGGATGGTAGCGAGAGGGAGTGGGCATCTGTCTTGCCGGCCGACTTGCAGTGGGGTTTGCTGGCTGACTTGCGTCTGCTCAGCTGATCATGGCAGGGAGATTTCCTTGCCACAATCAGTTTAGTGGCCACATCTGTTTGAAATGTAGGCCAGCCTAGGACTGCTTAAGTTTGCCTAAGGCCACTTCCTGGTGAAACTACACCCATGCCCAGCCTTGGGTGAGCTTAAGTGTCCCTAGGCACATCCCTACACCCATGACAGATGCCTACAGTATAAGTGGCCTACCTTGGGGGTTGTTGGGTTTTTTGGGTTTTTTTTTTTTTTTTAAACATGTGTGCCGATTGGCTGGTTAGACAGTGGTAGGATACCTACTGCTGCCTATAATCGGGATGCCCTTTATAGAATTTGCCCCATAATTAGGGCACCTAGTGGGGCCTAACATAGGCATCTTTTATAGAATCAGACCCTAATTGATTAACTGCCATGTAGCAATGTAAGGAAATTCTACTTTACGGAGAGGGTGGTGGATTCCTGGAATGCGCTCCCGAGAGAGGTGGTGGAGAAGAAAATGGTGACAAAAAAGCGTGGGATAAACATAATCAGAAAATAATAGTAAATATTGAAGAAATATGGCCAGTACTGGGCAGACTTGCACAGTCTGTGTCTGTATATGGTGGGCTGGGAAGGGCTTCAGGTTGGGCAGACTGGATGGACCATTCGGGTGTTTATCTGCCATCATCTACTATGTTACTATGAATATTAGCAGCTGCCCAGTTAAACCCTTTTGAATATCAACTCCAGAAACTTAAAAAATTGCCTGCGATCAACACTAGGGTTTTTAAACAGACCAAGCTTTCAAGAACTTTAGGCACTAATATTGCTTCAGGAAGGAAATAGAAATCAGAGAAAAACCATGATATGTCAGTGGAATGAAATTTAAAGTGGTACGGGGTGAGGAGAAGCAAGGGCACAAGTGTGGTGTGTGTGTGTGGGAGGGGCAGCGAAGTGCTGGCACCCCCACTAAGACGCCGCCTGAGGCTGTCTGCTCCTCCCCCTTACTATGGCCTTTGGCATCATAGAAAGGCCTGCAGAATGTACTCACTGAGGATGTACCCTGTAGACAGTCCCATCCACTCCTACTGTGGTTCTAATTCTCTTTAGCTTTCTATTTTCTCTCATATGTGTCAGAATTGCTGCCAGTGCTGCTGCACACAGGTTTGCGGATCGGAAAGAAACAATGGTGCAGACATGCTGGACAGCAATGCAGTCATCTTCTGAAGGGTCCAGATCCAGTTGTTTAAGGATTTTTTGTGTATTACTCAGACCTTCTTTATACCTGCACAAAATTTAAAAAATCATTAAAAAAAATCAATAGATGCAGGACATAGGCATTAAAAACTTGAGAGAAGAATTCTACAGCATGTACTTTTAGACATGAGTAAGTGACAGCATTTCTTTGTGGAAATCATGTATAGGGCTTCTAAAATAATAGTCTTAATTACAATATATACTTGAATATAAACTAAGATTTTTGGGCCCAAAAAATGCCCAAAAATGGGGGCCTGCAATGAAACCTGGTGGTCCAGCAGTGGCTGGGACAAGAGTGATCCCTCCCACCTCCTGTCCCAGTCCGATTCTAATTATTTTTATCTCCCGCCTCCTTCATGTACCTTCATGTCACTTAATCCCCCCATTGCCCCAGGTACATTAGATAGATTGTGAGCCCGCCGGGACAGACAGGGAATAATGCTTGAGTACCTGAATAAATTCATGTAAACCGTTCTGAACTCCCCTGGGAGAACAGTATAGAAAAATTGAATAAATAAAAAAAAAAATAAAATAAAATAAGTATCCCTGGTGGTCCAGCAGTGAATCGCAGCAGGGGCGACCTTCCTTCGCTCCTGCTCGTTCAGAACTGCTGCAAGTTCTCATATGTTGTCAAAAGAGATGTGTGTTTTACACAGTTGAGCACAACATAAATTTCATAGTAGCAGTTAATCAGTGTCACTAAGGCATTCATTACTGCTCCAACAAAAATTTCTCCATTAGAAAAGATTTTAAAATTTCCTCATTCTTCAATATTTTCACACATAACATTCAGACTCCTGAGTCAGGCTTTTCAGGCTTTATCATATCAAGACGTGATTATTTAATAAAGTGACGTAGTACTAGAGGTTACCTTTGCTGTTGTTTTTGTTTAGAAATGGCAGCATTTATACAATATTATAGAAAACACTAGTATTTAAGCCCGTTACATTAACGGGTGCTAGAATATATGTCTGTCTGTCTTTATTTCTTTCTGTCTCTCTCCCTCCTGCTATCTTTCTTTCTGTCTGTCCCCCTCCCTGCCCCTGTGTATTTCTTCTTTTCTTTCTGTCTCCCTCCCTCCCGCTGTCTGTCTTTCTTTATATTTGTCTCTCTTCCTGCCCTCTATGCAGCAGCATTTCTTTCCCCAACTTCCCTGTGCAGCAGCCACAGCAGCATTCCCTCCCCTTCCATTTCCCTGTGCAGCAGCATTTCCCCCCACCCCACTTCCCTGTGCAGCAGCATCATTTCTCTCCCCCACTTCCCTGTGCAGCAACTGCAGAAGCATTCCCTCCCCCTCCATTTCCCTGTGCAGCAGCATTTCCCTCCCCCACTCCACTTCCCTGTGCTGCAGCAGCAACAGCATTTCCCTCCCCCCACTTCCCTGTACAGCAACCGCAGCAGCAGTGCCTCCCTGTCCATTTACCTCCCCCCCACATCACTTCCTTTTGCAGCAACAGCAGCAGTATTTCCTACCCCTGCACTTCTCTATGTTGCAACAGCAGTGGCAGTATTTCCCTTCCCCTCCACGTCCCTGTGCAGCAGCAGCATCAGCAGCATTTTCCCCTACTCCTCTTTCCCCTCCTGAGGTCTGATTTACTCTGGCACATCCCGCCGGGGAGCCATCTTTTGGATGTTTGAGACACATTCAGCGTCTGTTTAAAAGTTTTGATCAGAGACGTTACACTCTGAGGTAGCTGAGAAGTGAAACCTGGCCACCGTCGGTGTTCCGATCATCTAAGTTAAGTTGATAAGGTGTTTTTTCATCTATCACCCAGTACATTCATTTTTTACACTTTAAAACAGTGCAGTGTCCTTTTAGTCAAAGGAAGATTTTTGAGCCAATGAGGTGAACGCTCTACCACCTTTATTCCACCATTGTGGAGGTGGGAGGGCCCTTGTCTGAGGCTTTTTCCTCCATTGAGAACGGATGGTTACACCTGCACTTTGAATTTTATACACTCTCAGACAGTGTATATCTGACTCTTGTGGAAGTGTTAATTTATTATGTATGTTGAACCTGTAACCCGTTCTGAGTTCTTTGGGGAGAACGGGATAGAAAATGTATTAAATAAATAAATATTACATATTAAATAATAAATACACAGGGTGTCCCAAAAGTCACTACACACTTTTTTTTTCTATTTCGTTCCACGTATCATTCGCAGAGACTTGAGGCCATCAGCAAAAGAATAGTTAGGCTTTGCAGTTTTTGTAAGCATATCATCCCTTAACCATGGCTCGCCAATTGACCTTAGAGCAGTATTGCAAAATTGACGCTTGCATCGAAGGTGGCTGAAAGTTATTGAAAATTGAGGCACTCATGTGGAGGTATACAACTAGTCTTTGAGGCGTTGGAGCGTGATGGCAAGCCTAGATAGTAAAACTGCAATGACTCTTTTGTTGATGCTAAGAAGATGAATAAACTCAGGGCTCCTTATATCAAACCGCACTAGCGGGGTTAACGCGCGCAAAGTTTCATCATGCGCTAACCCCCTGCTGGCCAAAAACTACCGCCTGCTCAAGAGGAGGTGATAGCGGCTAGCGTGGCCAGCGGTTTAACATGCGCTATTACGTGCGTTAAACCGCTAGCGTGGCTTGATAAAAGGAGCCCTCAGTTTTTTGTGTAATTTTAAAGAATTTATTAAAAGTATGTAGTGACTTTTGGGGCACCCTTTATATCTGTTGTTATAGACTGATAGAATGGACAAAGTTAATAATACTCCTGGAATGATGGCACCTCACATACTGTGATCCGCTGAACAAAAAGATATTAAAAGTGGGATATGTGACTTATTTATACCACAAGATAAAGGAATATCAACCACATAATCTATTGATTTTGTAGAGGTTTTTTTTAAACATCCAATAAGGCAGAGAGTAGAGTTTGGCATACATAAATGCCACATTTGAACAGTTCTCACTCACTCAAGTGGATTCCTTAATATAAAGGTGGACAGATTAAAATATAAATATATTTAATTTATTAAAATATTTTTCCCATTTTGTTCTGGGGTGGGGGCTTAGAGTGGGCCCAAAATCATCCATGTCTAAGAAAGAATTTCCCATACGTGTCTTATTTATTATCTACAACTGGTATTTCCCTTCCTATCCTTTCCTTTTGTTTCAATATGTTTTTTGTTAGGTTAATACTAAGTGTTTGTTCTATTTCCCCCTTAAAATTTTGTAATTTTATTGATTTGTACATCGCTTAGAATTTTGAATAAGCGATCAATCAAATTTATAATAAACTTGAAACTTGACTGAAAAGTTTTGATCAGGATTGGGCATTTTATACAAAGAAACCATCAGACAATCATAAACAATGCAGAACTCAGTGCCATTCCAGGAACCAAATGCAGGAAATAAAGAAGAAATAAGAGATTTTGGAGATCAAACCAAATGAAGATTTACTATGTTATTACAAAGGAATTAGTGTACCGATATTTATGAACCAAAATTATGAAAAGAAAATCATTTCTCATTAGTGAAATCTCACAAGTCAAAGTTTAAAAACTATGTGGGATCTTTTGATACCGGTAGCCTGAATAATAAACAACAGCATGCATTTACAGAAGCACATCCCCCACAGTTGAGTATGGCCAATCAGCTCATTTTAACATTCCTCATGTACATGGCAGAAGAGACCCAGGGCAAGTGTGAGAAATCTTTCCTGGGATGAAAGGTACATCCAGGCACTATCTACTAATTCAAAAACCATGTGACTAGAAAGTTTCCTGAGATACTCTCATTTTGTTGGGTGCCAAATGTAAGCTAGGTGCAAAGAAGGATTCTAAAAGGAAAACAAAGAATCACATATTTGACAAAGATTTTGTAGTTTCTTTCTTGATAAATTTGTTTTAGAATGTACACTGTTTTGCCCTGCTCTGATAGTTAAAAGTGGTACAAGGGGCCACTGAAAAGTTCTCAGCTCAACCAACAAAGTTGGAGCAGTCTCCATCAATGGCTATACACTCGGTCCATCGATTTTCCACTTTTGACATTTTGTGTTTTTCCGACGGATTGAAAAAAGTGGAAAATCACTGAACTAAGGGCTCCTTTTACGAAGCCACGTTAACGGTTTAACGCGTGTAATAGCGCATGCTAATTTGCCAGCCGCACTAGCCACTACCGCCTCCTCTTGAGCAGGCGGTAGTTTTTCGGCTAGTGTGCGCTAAAAAGGTGCATGCGATAAAACCACTAACGCGGCTTCCTAAAAGGAGCCCTAAGTGCATAGCCCTTGATAGAGACTGCCCCAGCTTTGTGGGTTGGGCCTAAAACTTTTCAGCAGCCCCTCGTACAGTAAGTCTACAATTAAAAAATTGTAGTTTTTGATTTATGGTCATACATTTATGCAAACTGACACAGGTGATTACTTGTATATATTTCTTGTTATCTCTCTTTATACTTTGACTTCCTTTTGTCATTGTTATTTGTGTTTCAAAACAATAAAAAACTATTGAACTCAAAAAAAAAAAATGAATAATCTTGCAAATTTTAAGCCTCAGGTATGGACTAATTAATTATTTTTAAAAAATGAGAAATGTTTATCAATAAAAAAGTAATTAACATACCCCACTTTAGCTACCTACAGTTTTCAGTCTGTAGAACATGAACAACAAAGTTGTAAAAAAAATTGTATAGTCCCATTCTTCTGACCCTAGGGTTACCAGATGTCTGGGAAAACCCGGACATGTCCTCTTTTTAGAGGACTGTCCAGGTGCCCGGATGGACTTTTCAAAACCCAGCAATTTGTCTGGGTTTTGGAAAGCCCTGAGCTTCAGCTGCGTCTGGAGGGCCTCAGAGCATATGCAGATGATGTCACATGTATCCGCGCATGCTCAGAGGTGCTCAAGATGCGGCCCAGAGCTCGTAGAAGAAGAGATGAGGTTTTGTGGGGGCGAGATTGGAGACAGAACAGGGTGAGTCTAGAAGCAGAATGGCATGGAGCTGGGATAGAATGGGGTCCTATAGTACACAAAACTTTCAAAAAAGAAAGTTGCCCCTCCATACATATATAGCCTTTATCTCTGTTATTTGTAACTCCACTTTTGGTACCTCAGCAGATCACATTATGTGCTTAATGTGTACTTAGCATCTTACTTTTCCATGGCTGCCACATGTTCTGTCTCAATCTTGTCTTTCGTAAGTAGTGCCTTGGATGCCATCCCGTTGAATAGAAGACCCTGCTTTGTCATTTTTAATAGAATGAGTCTCACGAGTTCTCCTAAATACAGTCCACCAATCATCTTCTCAAACCTGTAATTAAAGAACTGGGAAAGTAACAAATCCCATCATGTATCAGGACAACATTTCACTGTAAAAATGTCTGCTGCTTAAAAGCATAGAAATACGCAAGCTCTTAAGCTCTTTCAGTTTTGAATCTTTTTTAAATGAACTTGAAACCTAGACAATTGGCCAACATTGCATACATTCTAAAAGATCTATAGTAGACCTAGTTAGATAAAGAAATTAAGCAGAGTTGACAAAGAATAACACTAACATCAGTAGCTGATCACAATGTGGAACCAATCAGCACCAATAACAAATGTCTGTGTTTTACAGATCATGAATGAGGTAAAAAGCAAACAAGAACACAGAGAGAAATGGAACAGCATAATTGCCAGCTTCATATTAAAGATGGCACTTGATAGAGGTACCTCTTCAGCAAAATTAAGTTAAAAAAAAATTTAAACCTGCAAAATAGAATTTTGCTTAGCAGAATTAATTACTATCTGTGTCTGGCTCATAGGTTACAAGTACAATACTAACATTGGGTTTTACTAAACCGTGAAATAGCTTCTTACCGTTCAGGTCTTTATCTGCCATCCTTTACTATGTTACTGGGTTAATTTTTAGACCCGAGTTTACTGATACAGTAAACAACGTTTTAATGCTCAGTTCAGTATACTAATGGTATGCTAATGAAGGGACAGCAACGCTGGTCTTCAGGTGCCACAGGTAGATTAGGTTTTCAGATATTCATGCAGATATAATGAATATGCAAGAGATAAATTGGCATGCACGACATCCAGTATATTCTGATGTATCTCATGCGTATTTATTATGGATATACTGAAAATCTGACCTACCTGTTGCACTTGAGGACCACAGTTGCTATCCCTGTGCTAGTGCATTCGAAAAATTCCAAGTGAAAAAATGTTATATTTAGCCCATTTAAAAATGTATGCTAAGCTTAATGCAGTTTTTCATTGGGAAGTGATTTAGGGCTCCTTTTCTGAAGTCACGTTAGAGGTTTAACGTGTGTAATTGCGCGTGCTAAACTGCATTGAGCTGGCATTAGTTCTAGCCGTGTAGCGTGGGTTTAGCGCGCACTATAAAGCTGCATGCACTAAAACCGCTAATGTGGCTTCGTACAAAGGAGCTCTTAGCAATGGTAATAAAGTTAAAAACTTGAAAAATCTGAAGCTTTTCTGGTCTAATCTGGAGCCCTCAAGCCAGAGGCCCAATGACCCCTTACAGAGGTACTCCGGGACAGACACAAACATGGGTCTAGAGAGCACATAACCCTACCCCTTATCCACCATCTGTCTTCTCCCACCTATCCACCCACTGACCTTCCATCGGCCAACTACCTTACCCACATAACTAATCCAATCTACCACCCTACCATCTACTCACTTACCTATCTTCTCATCCACCCTAAGGATGCCCCAATGGTTATTTGCTTATCAGTGAAAATGACTGCTTTCCTCCTCTTATCCTAATCCAGGGGTTCCCAACCCAATCCTTGGGACACACTCTGCCAGTCGGGTTCTCAGTATACCTACAATGAATATGCATATGATAAATTTGCATACACCACTTCCATTGTATGCAACTCTGTTTCATGCATATGCATTGTGGATATAGAGAAGATCCAAATTGTATTAGTGTACATTTTTTTTCCAACACTATCATCCGTATTAAATATGGAAGTAAAATTAGCTCTGAAACACGTGCACAAAAACCCTCTAAAAACAGTACACTAAGCTAGAAGGCCTAGAAGAGCCACAGTTGCTCCCATAACTGGCTTTGTCTGGCAGGCTCTACCCTTATGCTGATTGAATTGGTATGGTAGGTTGCTAATGATAGACTGATATCTGGGAAGTCAACAGGAACCTATGAGACTGGATGTTTAAGTAACACATGCACTGGTGTTGATGGGTATTTGGATTATTGCTTCTTTTTTTTTAACTTGTGAGTGCAGAGTTGAGTCCCTTAGTGAAGACATTTGGGTCCTCTGCCCCTGTATCTTCACTCCCACATTCCTTCAGCATATACTTGGGTATCCCTGGTGGATAGCAGGGGGCAGGAGAGGCTGAGGATCATTCCTGCCCCGGTGACTGCATCTTGAAAAATAGTGACTCCCACGCCTCTGGTTGCCAATGAAAGACATTTTTCAAAATTTTTGATTTTTAAATTTGTTCCCTTATCTGGCAGCCTGAGCCCTAGCACCAGGGTGAATTCTTTATTTTTAAAAGGCAATGGGGTGGCTCTTGGATCAAGGGGGATGGGCACGCTTGATTTTTAAGGCATAAGAAGTGACTAATTCACAACGTCATTGATCCCTTTAAAAATATCACTGGGACCATTAGCTCAAGCGCATTAAGGGGCCCGTGCCTCTTGAGGTGTTGTTAACTTTTCATGGACAGCACAGTTTCTTGAAGTTTAACACAAGCTGCATTATTTTGCATAATATCGAGCTGCTCTGCATATATTTGCATGCTTTGCAGCTTATCTTTATTTAATGCACATTGCAGTAAAAAAAATCTTGTGTTATTGGCAAATAATACTTATTATTACCAATTAAAGTAATTGAGAAATAATGTGTTATTACTATATTGCAACTGAGTAAACAAACCCTGAAATTCTATTCATGCAAGTTATGAAGTTTGGAGGAACTTTGAGACTCACAAGCATTTCAAGGCTAGAAATGGCCACTGCAGTATTATCAATCATCCTGTCTTCCAGTGCTTGACCCTTGGACAGGAGGCTCAACCATGGTTCTCCTGCATTGTACCACATAGCTATGTGGCATTATATACCACCTACCTCAAGGCAAAGTTGGACTTAAAGTGAGTTACAACACACTACGTAAAATAATAATCAAATACAGCATCCTAATAATAATAATAGTAGTAGTAGTAGTAAAAACCAAAAATGAATTGTGGCCAATTTTGGTTTTTTTTATCAACTGGCCCATTGGCACCCCCAAACGCCAACTCAAATGAGAGAAAATGGCGAGGAAAGTAATTTCTCCCTTATTTCAGCGCTGCCTGAGATATAGTTTGTTCTTGATGATAAAAATAATGGTTTAATCATTGTACGAGGGGCTGCTGAAAAGTTCTTAGCCCAGCCAAGAAGAGGATGATGTGGAGTGGAGTCATGAAACTTACAAGTTAATCCACACTTTTCTTGACACTTTTTGTTTCATTTCGTATCATTGAAGCGAAGTGTCAAGAAAAGTGTGGAAATAACTTGTATGTTCCATGGCTCCACATCATTCTCTTCTTGGGCTGAGAACTTTTCAGCAGCCCCTCTTGTCATTTAACATAACATAATTCTTTATTTGTATACCACGCATATGCTGTTCGGTTCAAGGCAGTGCATAAAAGAATACAACAAGGAGAAATTATTAACATTGAAATTGATTAAACCATGCAGTAGTGCGGCACACAAAATCTTCCTATCTGTCCCAGATAGGGATCACAATCTATGCTAAGGTGCCTGGAAAGAAAGGATGAGAAATATATACAAATCTGAGAAAAAAAAAAAAAAGAGTAGACAATATTACGATTGAATTAAATGAAAGAAGAAAATGAGAGCAAGAAGAGAATCAGAACATAGGAAAATTAAAAAGAAATGAAATATAAATAAAATCTTCTCAATAACCTGTCAAATCAGTCACATTTTAGTGAAGGCCTTAAACACAACTGTAAATATGAAATATAAATAAAATAAATAATAACAAAATAAAATGTAAGAAGAAGAAGAAAAATAAATGGGGAGTAAATTGAAATCAGTCATTAAGGCAGCTCGGCCACCATAGCGGGACAACCTCTGCAAGCAGGATGGCAGATCTTTCCAAGGGAAGGCGCCACTGCCCAAGTCCAGGAGCAGCCGAAGGTAGCAGAGAGGCAGGAGGGGCCCAACGGCCGAAGGTAGCAGGAAGGTTCAGCGATGTACAAAGGGATGAAGCCAATCTCTGGGACCACATGGCATCCGAAGGCAGGCACCTCCCAAAGCTGAAACCGGAGTGCAAGTCCCTCGAGGAGAGAGGAGGGAAGGTGGGCCACAGGAGATCCTCCCAGATGCCGGCATCAGTCCATCAGCAAGCATCATCCCAGTTCAGCGTTCTCCAAGATGCGGCATTCTCGCCGCCCAGTTCAGTTGCCATGAAGGCGCCGTTCCTCACTGCACTGTTTTGCAGCACCCCACCAGACACCAACAACTCAAGAGGCACGATCCTCTAACACAAGACCACAAAAGGCAGGTATTAGGCTTCGCAGACCAAACTGCGCCGCTGGAGAACTGAAGGAGGTGACTAAGGGTGCACCCAGCCATCAGCATCTGGCTGCACAACACCCAGGAGGGCCCCGCCAACCAAGCAATGATCCTCCGACGTTGCCAATGGGCCGCAGCTCATAAATCAGGCACCAGTCAAAGATAGCAGCAGGGGAAAAGTGGCAGAAATCAAAAGGCACTCCTGGCACACCGCACTACACAGGCCCACCATAGGCAGAGCTAGAAAGCATCGAAGTAGGCTCGTATGATTGAATAATTCTGCCATTAATGGTCATTCCCGGGTGGTTTAATTAGAGACAAAATAAGGATTGATCAAAATAAAATTAAAATTAGAAGAATAAAATAACACAAAACAGTAAAAATAGAGTAAAAGTAGGGTAAATATAATAAGAGAAAATAAAACAAAACAAAAATGACAAAAAGATGTCAGGAGGCACCACAACACACGACCTAGCCTGACATCATCTTTAAAAAAACAATGGTACTCTCTTATTTTAATAAATTGATTTGTCATTGAGAAAAATTAAATCGCAAATGTAATAAAACAGTAACTTACAACTGCACTCCAGGGTTGATGGATCCTAAGTCTATTTCTTTATCGAATTCAGTCCTGATATCCTCCAATAAGTCATCATCTCCAAAAGCTCCCCACTCAGTGTTAATGCACATTCTCCCCTCATCGCCTTCTACTAGATCAACGTTACTCATTTCTTCCATGTAACAGGCATTTGTACCAGTTCCTGTATTGTAGGTGATACAAAAATAGCCAATGATGCACAAATCACATATAAAGAGTGAATTACAAAAAAAAAAAAAATTAGAGGGCATGTTTGGTACTGGATTTTTGTGTGTGTTCTGCAAAATGTCAAAACTCAGATTTGTATGTCGTATCGAAAGTGGCCCACTTTATCTCCAGAACAAGGTGTTGGTGCATAATCTAGTGTGGAAATATTCTTTTTTTATGGCCATTTTTCAGATGTGTGTCTATCTTTTTAAATCATTTTTGGAATGCACAAAACAAGCCATTGGGATACAGAAGGGGGACAACATTTGTAGTATACTGGCCACATAGACATTCCAGCAGAGCAGTGGGGCTCCAGGGGTCATTGCAGTGAATTTAACATAAACGGTCCCAGGTACATATTTCACCATAACCCCCTTATAGTTTGTGGTCAGCCCTCCAAAACCTACCCAAAACCTACTGAACTCAACTGTACATCACAATAATAGCCCTTATGCCTGCAGGTGGTCCATATGGTCCATATGGTGGTCCATATGGTGGCCCAGTAGGCTTTTGGAGGGTTTGGGTAGACTCACACTCTCCATCAAAAGTGTAGTAGTTAGAGTGGGATTGTAGAAGGGGGGAGGGAATGGAGGCAGTTGCTGAATTTGTACCAACCCTTTAAGAAGTACCCAGGAGCATCAACTGTGGCTTAGCGCACACTGTATTATTCATATACTATGGGAGTGACTAACTGGTGATACTGAGCTACCACAGGTTCATCACCTCCATGGGAAATTAAGGTGTAGTAAAAGCTCAACTTTTAATATGCTTTAATAAATGCTCTGTTGCCAAAGAAAGTGCAAAATATGTCTGTGTTTACTACTTTCTGTAGTTAGCAGAAGCCAAGGGGTAGGGGGTTCTATTTAACCACATACTGCTGATAATTTGAGTGCATGTGTGCTTTTTTAACCCTGAAAAAAAAACTTCCTAAGAAGCAGGTGGAAATACAAGTGCATAGATTTTCTGGGGTAATTTTGCAAGAAGAAGAATGCATTTACAATATACACATGTTGAAAATCTAGTAAAGTCCACAGAGGCAAGAGTCTATTTGCTAATTTTGTGTACAGAGATAAAATTACCCCCTCTAAAAAAGGTCAATTTAAAAATACAAAATGGGAAAGTTAAATTTCCATTGAGCCCAACTATAAGAGGTCTGTTCAAAAAGTTCCAGGACAGTTTGAATTGTGCACTAATGGGAAGTTCTTTTGAGACATGCTAAGTGGAGTTGAGTAGCTTGAAACCTCACAAATAACCTCTTTTTTTCTGTTTGTTGATATCTGTTTTCATCTCTGAGCTACAGCAATTTTTGTGAAAGTGAATTTTCGGGACTGGCTATTGTTCATCATGTGTGACCTCAATGAACAATGCTACAGTGCGAAATTCTGTTTTACATTGGGTAAGACTGTTACAGAAACTTATGAAATGTTGAAAGTGGCTTATGGGAAACGTCATGAGTCATGGAAATTGTTTTGAATGGTATTCGTGCTTCAAATGAATGTCATGAATCAGTGGAAGACTATTTGCGAACTGGAAGACCATCAACGTCAACCAATGATGAATTTCTGCCTCAAGGACAATCTGTTAACTAAAATTACTATCTGAAAGTGTTGAAACAACTCTGTGAGAGAATCAAGAGGACATGGCCCAAATTTTGGAGGGAGTAGTCACAACAATGAGCCCGCTCACTCTGCCATTATAATTTGTGAATTTTGCACAAAAAAATGCAAAGATAGTTCTTCCCCAGTTACCTTACTCTCCTGACTTGGCCCCTGCTGATTTCTTCTTATTTCCTAAACTTAAATCCATGCTGAAAGGAAAGCGATTTGATACCATTGAAAACAAAGCAAAATTTGACAAAACAACTTTTGGTGATTCCTGAAGAATCATTTAAGGATTTCCAGAATTGGAAACGACGTTGGGAAAAGTGTATACATAGGGAAGGGGAGTACTATGAAGGGGACCCAATGGAATAAGTTGTAAGATTGTTTAATATATTTTTATAAAATCAGTCTTGAAACTTTTTGAACAGATCTTGTATAAGACTTGCAGAACATTTATTGGGTTCAGTACATCACTATTAGTTTCTTTGATCCTATAAAACTTATTCTGTTTTATTTTAATGTAAATGATTTTTTAATTACCAATAATGATACCAACTTCACAGTGTTGATCGTCATATCCACATGCCATCATAGTTCCCACTGTATCATTCACCAGTGCTAAGACATCAACATCAATGTCCTAACAGAGTAAACACATTAGTTATTGAACTCATATATACTTTTTTTTGCAATTTATTTTTATATATATCAACACTAATTCATGATTGTGGAATGCAAAATGTTACATATTAAGTTTCAATATGTGTGTGTGGTAATATGTAGAAATATAACAAAAAAGGAAAAAAAAAATATCTTTTTTTATTGGACTAACTTACCACAATTTTTAGTGCCAGCCGTGGCGGTAACAGCTCCTTTGCTCATCGGAATTCTATGAGCATCGGAGCTGTTACTGCTATGGCCAGTGCAAAAAACCGCACTACACTTTTATAAAAAAAGGGGGGGGAAGGGTTAATGTAGCTTATGGTTTTGTTTTTTGTTACTTTTTAATACTGTCTTGTTTTTGATATATCAATACTAATTTGTTTTGTTATTTTTAAAGATTTCCCTCTTTTTATTATTGCTGTACACCGCCTAGAAATTTGTATAAGCGGTATAACAAATTTTTTAATAAACTTGAAACTTGAAACTTGATTAGCTTTCGAAGGTAACACTTTCATCCTCAGATCAGAAATATGCAAATATTGGCAAAAATCAGTATATATAAGGGAAATATGAAAGCAATAGTTAGTTCATATAATATAATTAGCAATTTCAGTTTTCACTAGTTCACCACAATCCACTTCTTTCTCAAAACTTAAAATATGTTCACTTAAAAAGCACAAAAAATAGGAGGAGCATAATATCTGTGCCCATTAAAAAAAAAGCTACTCTTCATGTCTTGAACAGCTGAGCAGCAGGAGGCCGCTTCAGGGCTTTCCCTGCTGCTCAGATGTTCGACACTTTTTTTAACATTACCGACACCTTCAGACTGTTGGTGATTTTGGAGCGTTAAAAACTGGCGCTTCATTTTGTGCATCACCAAGGCATTGTTCGGAGTGCTCGTTTTAATATTAATGACTTCATTATACAAAATACTTCAGTGCTAAACTAATTAAAACTGGTTTAGCATTAATTGTTAAAGGTACGGTGAGTTTTGAACATATGGGCCACAGTCAGCATGGGTTCAGTCAAGGGGGGGGGTTCTTGCCTCACCAATTTGATTGACTTCTCTGAAGGCATGAATAAAGGTGAGCCAGTTGATGTACTGTATCAAGATTTTCAGAAAGCTTTTGACAAAGTTCCTCATGAGAGGCTCCTGAGACAATTAGAGTCATGGGATAGGAAACAATGTTCAATTATGAATTATGAATTGGTTATTGGACACGCAATGAAGTTACGGGGAAATACTTTTAAAACCAATAGGAGGAAATATTTTTTCACTCAGACAATAGTTAAGCTCTGGAACACATTGCCAGAGGATGTGGTAAGAGCGGTTAACATAGCAGGTTTTAAAAAAGGTTTGGACAAGTTCTCGGAAGAATAGTCCTTAGTCTGCTGTTGAGACAGACATGGGGGAAGCCACTGCTTGTCCTGGATCAATAGCATGGAATGTTGGTACTATTTAGATTTTTGTCAGGTATTTGTTACCTGAATTGGCCACCATGAAGACAGGATACTGGGCTAGATGGGCCATTGGTCTGACCCAGTAAGGCTAAGCTTATGTTCTTATCTTCTTAAAGGGCTCTAATGCAGCTTGACCTTCTTTGCCACAGAGATATTTAGGTCAACGCGGGTTACATAGTAACGAGATGCAAAACAGCTCATTACTATGCAAAAACCATAATGTAACTCACAATGTCCACTGAGTCATAAATTATGGCCATAAAGTCACAGTAAAATAGAAGTATTGGACCTTAAAGCTACAGCCTCAATGTTCCCAGGCCATAGAGTAAAGGGGCTGGTGCTATTCTGCAGCTCCCTTTTCCCGATGTTATCACCCCTGATCAAAACATTTCTTCCAGCACATTCCCGCACCCTGATCAAGGCCCTCCTGAGCTTATCCCCCTGATCAAGGCATCCTGAAGCACATTCTCTCTGATCAAGGCCCTCCTTAGCTTGTCCCCCTGATCAATCCCTCTGCGCATAGCCCCTCACTCCAGTTAAGCCCCCCCAAAATGGACCCCCCCCCAGTTGCTGCTGCCTTGCCAGCCTTATCTCCAAAATGGTGCCCCTAGCAGCAGTTTCACTTTACCACTGCCAGGTGTTATGTTTCTATCTACTGTATATATCTATCTATACGTTCATTAATGTCTATCTGCCTATCAATATATGATGAACTTTGCGGAGTGTTTTGACAGGGAATTTCTACTGTTATAAATGAGATAGAATACATGGAATAAAAACTCCAGAGGTGCTGGAGGATTTTCCTACCAATTGTCGTATCCTACGAATTGTCTTCCTACCAATTGTTGGGAGTCCAACTGGAATGCATCAGCATGCAGAAAATTTGCATGTAGATCAGAGTATACCAGAGATCCATTTGAGACAGAACACGAGTGTCTTTTGAACAACTTAATCCTGTAGAAGAAAGCCCAAGAATTTCATTATGATGTTTACTTACCTTGTGTTTGTTGATGGCATTATGAAGAGAACGGACCACATCTGTACCCCGTACTCCTCTCGCTTTAAAGCTTTTGGTCCAAGATAGCAAGACTCCCTTTAAAAATAATAATATAATCTGAAGTTTGAAATAGAAAAGTAAAATGAACATTTGGGGTTAAATTCTATATATGGAGCCCAACAAAGTGCTATTCTTTATACTGTGCTTAAAGTTAGGCGCAGTTTATAGAATAGAGTTTATGCCCAGGAACTGTGACCAAATTTAGGCATGGCCGTTGCACCAAGGAAAACTTCTTGCACAGATGCCCTTATTCTATAATCATGTGTGTAACTTCAAGTAATGCCCCCAATCTGCCCATGACCTGTCCGTTTCTGCGCCCCCTTTTCTCACTTCATGAAATTTGTAAATGATTTTAATTAGCACCAATAATTGCTTCTGAAAAAGCAAATTATGGCTGTTTGGCTTGTTGTTCAATTAAATTGGGTGTGCAGTTTGGGTATGTGACCAAAAATGTGTGCACAATTTTTAGTGCTTTTTATAGAATTTGGGGATTAGGGGCTATTCTATAACTGGGAAACTCTAAATAGGTGCCCCGAGGCCAGGTGGTAGATGCCTATTGTATAATGGAACCTAAGCACCTAAGTTCTGTTATAGAATTCTAGAGTACCTGGTATTGGCATGTCTAATATTTAGGCGCCCACAGTTATACCAGCCCTACAGGAGTTTAAATGCAGGTACCTAGATGTGGCACAGATGTGTGCAATTTACAAGCCCCTACTCCTAATCTGAGCTACCTGCAGCACAGAGGCAAGGAGGAGGTGCTTGGAGGAAATAATAAATAGCCCTCCATTTTGAGAGTAATTGTATAACCAGAGGCCTAGTTTAAGGTGGCAAAAGTATGCCTATTTGAAGCCCATTTTGGGTTCCTGAAGAAATTAGATTCTAGAATCTATTTATGTGAACATAAATATATGTTACTATTTGCCAGGTACTTGTGACTTGGATTGGCCTCTGTGAAGATGGGATACTGGGATGAATGGACCTTTGGTCTGACCTAGTAAGGCTATTCTTATGTTCTTATGTATGGAAAATATTTTAGAGGCTCCCTCATAGTAAAAGGTTTGGGTATCACCAGAGTTTAGTGAGAGGTTGGGTGATGCAAACAAGTAAATGTGTAGCCTGGTGATACCCAAACCTTTCATTTTCCATACATCAAAGCAGTGGCGTACCTAGGGTATGTGGCACCCGGGGCCCATCATTTTTTGACACCCCCCCATGTAAAAAAATATTTTTTGTAATGACCATGAAACAGAATAAATGGTCAGAATAGAAAATGGTCAGGCTAGAGGCAGTGAAAATTTTCTTATATTCCAAACATAACATAACATAAATTATGTCTGAATTGTCATGACATCAGAAGTACATATGGAGTAGTTGCAGGTGATGCTTGGGACAGTTCTGATTGTGTTAGTTCGGTTTTATGTGTTTTTTGAATAGAAGGGTTTTTATTTCTTTTTGAAGGTTTTGCAGTCTGTGGTCGATGTCAATTGGTTGTAGAGTTGGGGGTCGAGTGTTGCAGCTCGAATGGCTAGGAGGTTGTCGAACAGTTTTTTCTTTTGACGTTTTTGGTTGGAGGGTGTGTGAATGGTGCGTGAGTTCTCCTATGTCTGTTTGAAGTGGATTGAATTATTTAGCTGAAGAAATTAGTTACCCCCTCATCCCACACACATTAATTCTCTTCCATTTTTGTTCCCATTATAAAATACACTGATAAGTTCCCAGAAAAAAAATACATTAAAATAAGAAGTGAAAACAAAGGCCCCTACAGATGAGAACATAACATAAGAATAGCCTAACTGGGTCAGACCAATGGTCCATCATGCCCAGTAGCCCATTCTCATGGTAACCAATCCAGGACACTAATACCTGGTCAAAACCCAAAGAGTAGCAACATTCCATGCTACCGATCCAGGGCAAGCAGACACTACCCCCATGTCTTAATAACAGATTATGGACTTTTCCTCCAGGAATTTGTCCAAATCTTTCTTAAAACCAGCTACACTATCTGCTTTTACCATAACTTCTGGCCACTTCATTTTTAAGTTTAGATCTTTCCTTTCAAACAGAGACCTTGCTAGATGTCAAATACAGCACAAGGTAACTTCACATGGACTTAGCTGTGCAGGAAATGTGAATCTCCTCATACACCCACCATATAGTGCAAAAATGTGCAAAGGTCTGTTTTTTTCTTTCGATCACTACATAGCCTAATGCCACACAAGCAGCGCTGTTACAAACATATTCTGTAGGTCAATGCTAAGGATAACAAAGTTTCCTTCCTTGGACCAGAAGGAGATAAACCACTGGAAGAGATCCCAAAACAACACCCAAAGACCCACTCAGTGTGTGAACCAGTTGAGTGGAGTGGACTAACTGGGGGGTGGAAATGGGCCCGGAGTTTGCTCAACAGAATTTCCCAGACCACCTCTTCCTCTCAACACATTGACACGCTGCCACCATCACCACTAGGAACACCTCACTGGGTAGGCCAGCTATGCTATAAACTTTATAAAACACATTATTATATTTTCTTATAAAGCACATATTTTAACTGAACTCTCTGACATCCTCAGCCTTTCCATTCACAAAAATAGAAGGAAAAAAAGTTCCCATTTCCTGCTGTCTCATGTCCCCGGCCTATACAATATTTTTTTTCTGCAGACCCTTCAAAAGTCTGACCAAATCCTCGTTTCACTTGCATTATAAAGTACTGAGGATGCCATCTCTCCCCAATCCCAGGTCCTAAAGTCTAAGACAGTAGCGCAAACTAATGCTGCCCGATACAGGAAAAAATTTTTTGATTCGATTCAGCCCTTTTGAATTGGTTTTTCAATTTGATTTTCCTGCCCAGTTGGGTGATTTTTTTCAAAACTCCTGGTGGGTTTTATAGCTTTTTCACCCCCTTTGGCTTCTCCTAACCACACTGGCGCTGTGGTGTAAATAAAATAAAGAAACAAAAAGGACTTTTCCTCTCTCTGTTAAATCCTAGCTCACGTTTGCAGTCCAACACCAGCTCTGGCAGGATACACATTTCAAATCTGACATATTATAATCACAAAACAGAAAATAAAATTAATTTTTCTACCTTTTGCTGTCTGGTTATATTTCAAATCTTGTTGGTCCAAGGCTCTGGTTTTCTTCTGATAACTTGCTTGCCAGGGTCTCCTTCTTTCTGCATGCTAACCATCCATCTGCCAACTCTGTCCTCCCTTTCCATTTCCCTTCCCTTCCCAGGAAGTCTGGTATCTTTCCTTTTTTTCATCTCCCTCCACAGATCCACCTTTTCTTAACTACCCTTTCATCCGGCATCTCTCCCTCCTTCTCCACCACCCCAGAGTCCACCATCTCTCCCTTTCTTTTCCCAATTACCCTCCTCTCCAGTATCTCTATCCCTCCTCCACACCATCCCTTGTGTCCAATTTCTCTCCCTTTCTGTTCCTTCCCTCCCTAAATCCCATGGTCCATCATCTCTCTCCCTCTCCTCTATTTTCAGACCCATTATTTCTTCCCCCCCCCAAAGTTTGGCATATGCACGTCTCTTTGAACACCCCCTTCCCTCCATGTACTTCTAAATCATGGTCCCCCCCAAAGGCCTGTCCCCCCTTAAAGGTCTGCCTGTCCCCCCTTGAAGGTCTGCACCCCCCGAAGGCCTGCACCCCCCCGAAGGCCTGTCCCCCACTTGAAGGCCTGTCCCCCCCCTTGAAGGCTTGCACCCCCTTGAAGGTCTGCACCCCCCCAAAGGCCTACACCCCCCCAAAGGCCTGCACCCCCCCTGAAGGCCGGCCTGCCTGCCCCCCCTTGAAGGCCTGCACCCCTTGAAGGTCTGCACCCCCCCCGAAGGCCTGTCCCCCCTTGCAGGCCTGCCTGCCTGTCACCCCCTCCCCCTTGAAAGCCTGCCTGCCTGCCCGCCCGCCCCACCCTGAAGGCCTGATGCCCCGACCCACCCCGAAGGACCGCTCGCCCCCCTGGCTTCCCCGCACCACCTATGAAGCAGCCGCAGCAGGATCGCGAAGTCAGCGTCAGCGATCCCTGCGCTGCTTCCTGCGCCACGGTCCCGCCCCTCCTCTGACGTCAGAGGAGGGGCAGGATCGCGGCGCAGGAAACAGCGCCTAAGCAGCGCAGGGATCGCTGACGCTGACTTCGCGATCCTGCTGCGGGCTGCTTCACAGGTGGTGCAGGAAGGTCAGTGGGGCGAGCGGTCCTTCGGGGGTGGGGGGGACTGAACATCAAGGCCGGGAGCACCCCCTTAGGGCTGGCACCCGGGGCGCACTGCCCCCCCTGCCCCCCTGCCCCCCCCGCCCCCCCCTTGGTACGCCACTGCATCAAAGAACTCTCAATTTATGTAAACATATATAGTATATATGAATTGTTCACACAAAGAGATTCTAGAATCTAATTTCTTGAGGAACCCAGTTTGGGAATCATTGGTGTAGATCATAGAATACTATATTTTACACACATTCTTGCAAAATGTATATATTCACAATATACTGTGCCTACAATATATATATTTAAATTTTGTATAACTATCCATGAGCTTAGCTCACTGAAGGTGCATGTTTAAGGTAACATAGTAACATATGTTACCTTAAATATGTACCTTCAGTGAGCTAAGCTCATGGATAGTTATACAAAATTTAAATATATATATTATATATATATTCACAATATACTGTGCCAACATTTTACAAGAATGTGTGTAAATTATAGTATTCTATGATCTACACCAGTGATTCCCAAACTGGATTCCTCACATGCATGTTTAAGGTACAGAGATGTTGTGTTTTTCCTTTGGAACTATCTGGGGGAGACTGGAGCAGATGGTTTGAGGTGTCCTGTCTGGGGTTATAAACCTATATTCTTGTGAAAATTGCCACAAAACAATTTTAATTAATTTTTTATAAACAATTTTCACAAGAAATAGGTTTTTGACCTATGGTTGATTTCAACATAATAGTAAATCCTTACATGTAAAGGGTTAATTTCTGAGGGTTTTTTTCCTCCTATAATTACTGTGTTTGTTCTTTTACAATATATTATTTGAGCATCTTCATTTATTGGATTTAAAATTATTTATTTATTTATTTGCTTGTTTATTTAGCCCATCCTCCCAAAGGAGCCCAGAATGGTTACAAGGTATATACCCGATGTGTAGTCTGTGAAAATCTCAGCAACGATTCTTGAGCAAAATGGAAACTTAACTGGCAATCACATAAGCCTTTTTACTACCCCTGAAGAAGCCCATTAGAGCGAAACGGACCGGGCCTCCGTTGGGTTATCTAAGATAAGTGCTTACTATTTTCTAAATATAAATAGAATGATTATTGTGATATTGAATCAACAGTTGCTGGTCACTTGATTGCTCAACCATTTAGAAGGAAAGATTTAAGTCTTAAATTAATACATATTAGTATTTATAATAAAAGAAGAATATGAATTAAAAATCAATGAAAATTACAAAATATAATTAAAAATTTAAAAAAATATTAATTCAAGGGTTTTTGACCGGTGATGATACCTAACCCCGAAATATTTGTGACTTCATTGATCACATTCTAGGGGTATTTTGAGGTCTTTTTCTCCCTTGATTCTAATCACATTATATATATTATAAGTGTTCCATCAAGCTTGTCATATGATTGACAATATAGACATGATAAAACATATTAACACTATGCAGCATCTGGATGAGAGTATACAAATTAAAGGGGGAAGTTATCAATATGGGCTCCTCTTAAGTCAGGTTATTTTATAATATAACGGAAGTATTGTAGCAAAGAGTTCCATTTTATTAGGGTTACGGTACTATATTTGTGAAGTCAAATGAGGTCACATGTCCCTGTCAATACCCCTGCCCCGCTCCCTCCTTTTACCAATCTTGCCCCTGCCCAGCCCCCTACCTTTCACCCATTTTCTTAGTCCCCATTCCCATCTTCTGTACCCATTTAGGATATGACAATTCTAGGTAATATTAAGATACAATATTTTAAGCATTTTATACTCTGCCCTCTTCAGGAGAATATTTGAAACAAAATAAAAGTAAACAAGTCCCAGTCCCTTTCCTTTTCTCTTTTTCCCTCCCTCTAACTCTCCCTCTGCAGGGGCTTCTCTCTCCCACCCTCCCTCCAGATCCCCTGAGGGTGCTTCTCCGTCCCTCCACCCCTCCGTGGGTTCTTCTCCCCCCTTCCCTCCCTCTAACCCCACTGTGATGCTTTTATTTCTCTCTCTGTCTCTTTCTCCAAGCTCCCTCCTGTGGGTGCTTCTCTCTCTCTCTCCCTCCTTCCAACCCCCCCCCCCCCCGGGAGGGTCTACCTCTTCGCTGAAATTGAATCTTTGGGCCAGCTGGCAGCAGCAGCGAGGTGAGCCTGCTGCCGTTGGCTTGTCCCGGAAGCTGCCTCTTTGAAATGACTTCCTGTTCCCACATAGGCGGGACACTCCAGAGAGGTGGCTTCCAGGGCAGGCCGACAGCAGCAGGCTCACCTTGCTACTGCTGCTGGTTGGCCCAAAGATGCATTTTCAGAGGAGCAGGAGGAAGTAGAGTGGGGGAGAGGGGGGGGGGGAGAAGGGCAGACAGGTTAGGGCTGCAGCAGCATGACACTTTCTCCCCAGAGAGGGGAGAAAGCCATCCGGATACCCAGACAGTTCTCTAAAAAGAGGATATGTCCAGGTAAATCCAGATTTCTGGCAACCCTACATTTTATGCAATGAAGCCCTATGCTAAAATAACCTGAATTGTGGTAAAATAAGCCGATTCAATAATAGCCCACATTGATAACATCTCCCTTAAGCTGGTTACAAAATGTACTAGATTAGGGTGTTCCTAAGCCTTTCTAAATTTAGCTGAACTATTCAGTGTTAACCAGCTAAGGAATGTAGTTTTCAATGTGGGCTAGTGTCATGTTCCCTCTAGCTGAGCGGGAATCCTCCAACTACATTGCTGCCAGGAAGGGAAGGGGGGGTGTCAATATTTTTCAGTGGCTAGAGACAGGCAGGTTCCCTTGAGTCCTGCAGAACATAAGAATAGCCTTACTGAGTCAGACCAATGGTCCATCATGCCCAGTAGTCCATTCACACAGTGGCCAATCCAGGTCACTAGTACCTGGCCAAAACCCAAGGAGTAGCAACATTCCATGCTACCAATACAGGGCAAGCAGTGGCTTCCCCATGTCTTTCTCAATAACAGACTATGGACTTTTCCTCCAGGAACTTCTCCAAATCTTTCTTAAAACCAGCTACGCTATCCACTCTTACCACATCCACTGGCAACACATTCTAGAGCTTAACTATTCTCTGAGTGGAAAAAAATTTCCTCCTATTGGTTTTAAAAGTTTTTCCCTGTAACTTCAACGTGTGTCTTTGTACTTTTTGATGGAGTTTGCCTGTTGAAAATGTGATAGTGAACAGCACCTCCCACTGGCAGGGCTGTAGCTGGAGGACCCCTGTTCAGCTTAGAGCGGTGGTCTTTATTAATTTTTAAGCTGGGGCTGCTTGGGATTCTAATAAGTTGAAGGAGAGCCGCCAAATATCTTCCCATGTGGAGCCATGACACTGCTGACCAGTATGTGTCAATGACTTCCATTCCCACAAACTTCATTAGGTTGTACCCTCAATATTTGTGAGCATTTCCAAATGCATTCTCTTTTGTCTATTCAGAAATGCCATGTCCTTCAAGCATGTACTCCTATCCCTATTTACTTTTCCCTTTCTGTGCTGAGCCTGGGTTGAGAGGCAGAGTGGCAGGGGGAGAAAAATCCCAGAAAACCAATGAGGGCCACCAAAGAGGTCGCTGGGGGGCCACCATTGGCCCCAAGGCCTTGCATTGAAGAACACTGGCTTAGAGGAAACAGTGGTTACCATTAAGATCAGTGCTCCCTCTAAGCGGGCGGGTGGTGTGAGCAAAATTTTTTTCGCTGTGCGCTAAAAATATCGGGCGCCAGCGCCAACTCGCCCGATTCTCCTCTCGCCGCCCTGCCATCTCCGTACGCCGTGCGCTGTGACGTGAAACTTGTGCGCTGCGAGGCAATATTTTGTGCGCCAGCGCACGCCAGCGCAGCTTAGAGGGAACACTGATTAAGATGTGTTATTTTACCACTAACTCATGCTGGGTTTAACAGTAAAATAATACATTGTACTGGTAAACCACGTTGATAACTTCCCCCATAATTCTCTAGAGCAGTGTATCGCAAACTGTGTGCCACAGCACACTAGTGTGCCATGGCGAGATTCCGGGTGCTCAGTGAGATGCCGGCGAGGAGAGGCTCCGGCTCTGGCTTACCGCTTACAGGACATGCCTCTTGTGGTGAGAGGCACTTCCTCTAGGCAGTCAGCTGATGCCGGTGCATCTCCTCCTCTCTCCACCTCTCCATCCCAGCACCCCCCACCACCCCTCCCCAGCATAGTAATAGCAGGTTCTACGCATACATGGATGTCAATGTGATAATGCCCCAAATGCACGCGACGTCATCACGTTGACATCCGTGCATTTATGGATGCCTTCCAGCCGCGGCACTGGGTTTAGTGTGCCGCAGCTTCAGAAAATTTGCGGAACGCTGCTATAGAGTCAACTCTGCTCGTACAAATAATACACGTCCTATTCAGGACGATTTAGAAAGTCCTTTCAGAAGGATTAGGTAGCATTTACATTCACCAGGTTTTTAAAACTGACCCCACAATAAACACATTAAATGGAAGCTGTCTCTGCACCTAAATATAGCCTTTATCTTTCTTATTTGCTGCTAGGGAAAACACAATTCCCTCTAGATGTTGGACCTTGCAGGTATTTCTTTCTTTCTTTTTCTTTTACCTCTTCCAACTTGGTCTGTTTGCACGGGAAAGAGAATGTAGCACCAACGGGTAGTTTCTTATGTTTTAATTTTTTTGCCTCCATGAAATCGACCAGACAGTCAGCGACATGTTCAAATAACTGCGTAAAAGAGAGAGAGAGAGAGAGAAGAAAGTTGCATTAACCATCAAAGACAGACTAGGTGTTAAGACTGTGAGAATGAAAGGAACTTGCAAACTGAATAAACCTCTCTGAACGAGGGGCATTGGAACACAATGGGGGTAACATAGAAACATAGAAGATGGCGGCAGAAAAGGACTACAGCCCATCAAGTCTGCCCACTCTGCTTACCCACCCACTGTCTATGCCCTAATGACCCAATTTCCTTATCTTGACCCTCGTAGGGATCCCACATGAGTATCCCATTTATTCTTAAAGTCTGGCACGCTGTCTGCCTCGATCACCTGCACTGGAAGCTTGTTCCAGTGATCAACCACTCTCTCTGTGAAGAAATACTTTCTGGTGTCGCTATGAAATTTTCCGCCCCTGAATTTGAGCGGGTGCCCTCTTGTGGCCGAGGGTCCCTTGAGAAAGAAAATGTCATCTTCCACTTCGACACGTCCCGTGAGGTACTTAAATGTTTCGATCATGCCTCCCCTCTCCCTACGTTCCTCGAGAGTGTAGAGCTGCAATTTGTTCAGTCTCTCTTCGTACGAGAGACCCTTGAGCCCCGAGATCATCCTGGTGGCCTTCCGCTGAACCGATTCATTTCTGCGCACATCTTTACTGTAATGTGGCCTCCAGAATTGCACACAGTAATGCTCATAAGGACTCCTGACATTAGACACTGTGAAAAAAATATGTTAAATGCACATTCTTATATTGGCAATTGCATGCACAATTGCCGTTATACAATACTAGCGTAAGTCCACTTATATGTATGCACCTAACTTTAGATGGGAGCAATTATGCTAACTCAGTGGCTAGTGAAAATGCTCATACACGCTGTAATACATCATTCTCCGTCACAGCACCTATTACATGGAATTCGCTTCCTGCCTTTTTAAGAGAGGAAAAGTACAGATAAATTCAAGGGATCTCTAAAGTGCTTTCCTTTTAAAGATGCCTTTGTATCCTAACTCGGATACTTTCATATAACATTGACTCATTAATCTTCTCTTTCCTTTCAATGTGTTCTTCCCCTCCTACTGTTGTTACCCTTATTTGTTTCTTCTCTTTTAAAGTGTATTTCTTCTGTTTCCTCATGTTCCATGTTGTGATTTGTGTCCCTGTCTTTAGTCAGGTTTTTATATGATTACTATTGTAAATTGCTTAGAATTCTATGTAAAGCGATCAAACAAATTTTTAATAAACTTAAAACTACCTAACTTAGGCAATCTTTAGAGAATTATTCCCTGAGGGTCTACTGCTGTGCGGTTCTGTGTGCCACACTTATCATCTCAAAGAAAAAGAGAAAAAGCTATCCTAGTCAGTGTACCTGGTGGGGCGTGAATCCATGGCAGAACACCCCTCCTCTGGCCAGAGCACCCCCTCCTCCTCCAGGCAATAGAAAGATGCATGCCTGTACGTGACCGTTGGCTCTACTGCCCCCCCCCCATCCTGGAACAGGAAGTTGATATCAGCAGAGGCAGGGGCTGGTGGAGCCGATGGCCGTGTGCAGGTGGACCACAGACCCATGACTGCTCCAGCACCCCTGAGCTCCCTACTAGAGAGTTGCACGGGGACAGAAATCCCACCCATTCCCGCCCATCCCCGCCAGGATCCTCTCCGTCCCCATCAGGATCCTCTCCGTCCCCACCCATCCCCCATCAGGATCCTCTCCGTCCCCACCCATCCCCGCAAGGAATTACCTCCATCCCTGCCCGTCCCCATAAAAAGCAGCAATTCCAGTTTCTTTTGTGTTTGCGCTGCTGTTTTCCTTGTGGAATCTCTTTGGTGGAACTCTTTTTTGTTTTCTGTTCAGGTAATTAACTTATAAACCCCCTCTTTTACTAAGGCTGACGTGTCCATTATATTATATGGACGAACCCTGCTTCCAAAGCCTTCCATCCCCGTGGGAGTCCCGTGAGCCAGAGGGGGGTTCCCGGGGAGTCCCGTGGGTTAGGGGGGATTCCCGTGGGATTCCCACGATCCCTGTTCCCATGCAGACCTCTACTCCCTATACCTGGGGCGGACCACCCCACTATCCCACCCTTGGTACGCCACTGATCATAGTAAATCCTGGTGTGCAAGTTGGGTGTGCATCCATGTCATTCTATAATACTGTGCACCGTTTTTTCAGGACACTCCTGCCCCACCCATGCCCCTCCCATGGGAATGCCCCTTTTGTAGTTGTACATGGATACACTTAAGTGCTATCCTATAACTGGGCATGTAAGTGTATTTCCATGCCGATCTGCTGTTTCAGTACTCTGAATCTGCTGGAACGTACTTCTGCACCAAAATGTGAGTATGGAATTAGTGCCTAACTTTATGCACCAGTTATAGAATCCCCTGTATGTGTGTGAATTAGCCCACAGTGCCATGCTAGGGTTACTGCACTCATGCACTAACAAAGCTAACTGCTTAGTGTCACTAAAGTGCATACATCTTTCACTATAGAGTCTCTTTGTCAAACTAGGATTTTCTGCTTTCAACCATGTGGTTGAAGAGACTGTGTGACAAAGGCCATGTTTTAATGATTGGGAATGTTGGGTTCCCTGAGGCAGCTTGGCGAAACATGGTCCATGTTGGACCCCTACATACTGTGGCCGGGCAAGGACCTGATAGCTGGGTGTGGCCTTACCCTGACCCCAAGCATATTATTTAGCGCCTTTGAAATTGCCAGTCGAAAGAAAACCAGGATTCTTCAGGATTTGAAAAGAGCTTGAGTTTTATTAAGCCTATAAACACACCCAAGATGCTGTTTCATTTTATGAAACAACACAGTTCAAGGCACCATTGTATATTTGCAATTCATGGCAGGCATCACTGCATTTTCACAGTCCAAGGAACTTCAATTCAAAAACTTCTGATTGTGCCTTTTGAAGGACTTCCCCTTTCCTTAGCTAGGCTTTACATTAGGGACTCTCTGTTCCGGGCCCTTGGCCTACTGGCTGGGCTAGGCAGCAGCCATGTGCCTACTCCAATCTGACATCAGAAAATTTTCTCTACACAAAACTTCCTTTTTGGAACTACTTTCTCTTCTCCCTTTATGACACTCACAGCATTGCCCTGTGCCCTAGCTAGGAACATCCTACTAGAAATGTGCCTCCCATTAAATAATCAGTTGATCCTGACTCCCGCCTGTGTTTCCTGGTGTTTTCACTTTCAGGGTCAGAAAAGGCAGCTTTTAGGGTGCTTCTCTTTTCGATACAATACAAAATATTGCCCTAACTGGGGCATGTTAAACACAATCACACATTTTTTGTTCTTTCCCCAAAAGCACTGCTCTTGATTTCCAAAGCTACGTTTATGCACTTCATTCTCAGAACCTTATCACTCAGGATCAAAGCTTTACACATAACAGTATCAGACTTCCTTCTTCCTTTATCTCACTCATACATGCATTTATCCTTCATGAAACGGTCTTGCTCAGAGGTGCAGTCCATATCCCCCCACCTCTTCACTCTCTGGTTCCCCCCCCTACCTGTGGGTTTAAAGGTTTCTTGGAGCCAGCTTCCAGCTCCTCCTCAGAGAGATATTCCCAGTAAAACTTGACTTGTCTCTCTTGCTTCTCTTTCAGGTACAGGAAAAGAAGCTTTCCTTTGAGAGGAGCCTTTCTGCATGCCTAGAGGATCCGCATGCCCGGGAAGTCTGAGCCGTGGTTGCCTCTCCTCTCTCTGCACAACTGAAAGGAATTTATTCCTTTCCATGGGCCCTCCCTCTATGCAGGGTTGCCAGATTTTCCAATTGGAAAATCCAGACCCCCTAGACCCACCCCCAGGTCCACCCAGTTCCGCACATCCCTGCCCTGTGATGCCCTAATTCCGCCTTCAGTCCTGCCCTAGCCCTGCCCCGGCTGCCTGCTTTTGTCGGGCAGGGAGGAAGTCTGCATGTGCGCGTGACATCATGGTGTGGCATCTGCATGCATCCGTAGAGAATGACACAGTGACAAAATTCATCACCGTTCCCGTCCCCGCGGATAACCGCGGGAAATAATCCCATGTCATTTTCTAGTGTCTATTTCAACCTTGGTCCTTCTACACCAGCATTCTTCAGAGCAAAGCTTGCGGGGCAGTAGTTGTGGCCATTCATACTCTGATTCTTATGTGAGCCAAGGATAATGAAGCCATTGTGACATCACTGATGTGATTGGCTCTTAGGCACTGGTGAAATGAGGCATTATGACATCACAATATCTGCTCTGGATACCAGAGACTGTCATTTTGTAGTGTCTATCTCAACTTCAATCCTTCTACACCAGCATTCTTCAGAGCAAAGCTTGTGGGGCAGTGGTTGTGGCCATTCATACGTGATTCTTCCCTCTCTCCTTAAAGAATGACATGAAGATGGTTTCCCGCGGTTATCTGCGGGGACGGTAACAGTGATGAATTTTGTCACCGTGTCATTAGATGTCCTCTCTGCCTGACGCGATTTGAGGAGGCTTTTCAAAACCCAGACAAAGTCCTCAAAAGGAGGACATGTCCGGGGAAATCCGGACGTCTGATAACCCTACCTCTACGTGTCTGAAGCTCCCCGGCACCGCTAGCACCTCCCCTTTCATTAACCTTTTGTTTGCCCTGCTGTCTAGCTGGTGGAACAGACTCAATCTTCCCTCTGGGTGAGGAAAAGGAATAATAGGGTAAAGGGTTAGTTTTTGGAGCCCTCCCCACCCTGTTTTCCCATTTCAGTGTTTCCAGGGGAGCTTCATCTTTCTTAAGGGCCTTTATAGTCCTGCCTCTCTCCCTGGGCACTGGCTTTCTTTTAGCCTTTCTGGTCTAAGTGCTGGGTTTTTAACCATGACAGGTTCCTGCCCGTCATAGTACTTTAAGATAAGTTTTACTCAAATATATATATATATATATATATTTTTTTTTAAGTTCCAATAATTTTATTGGTTTTATAAACAATAGCAATACAGAAAAAAAAATACGAGAAGCTTCCGAGAACTTCGGAAGTAATCAAAAAAAGAAAGAATTTTACAAAGCCTTTCTCCCCTCCTTGCTTCCATTCATTTTATCGTTTTTTTCAGTCTCTTTGTAATCAAGGTAGCTCTACAGGCTCTTTTACAGAGGCTACACTTATTGTTTTCCCTAAACCCGGTAAGGATCCTCATGATGTTAAAAATTACTGTCCCATCTCCCTGATCAATATTGATGCAAAAATCTTTGCTATAATTCTTGCTTCTCGACTACAGTCTGTTCTTCCTTCTCTCATTTCACCTGATCAATCCGGCTTTCTGAACTATCGGTTTTCTTCCAATAACACCCGTTTATTATCTCACATTCTTCATTACTCCTCATCTCATTCTGACCGCCTTTTGGTCTTAGCCCTTGATGCTGAAAAAACTTTCGACCGTCTGGAATGGCATTTTCTTTTTCATATCCTTCGTTGGTATGGTTTCCCTGAATCCTTTTTATCCATGATTAGAGTTCTCTACTCCCATCCTGCGACACGGATAATGATTAATGGAACTCTTTTGCGACCCTTTTTTCCATCCCGTGGCACGAGACAAGGATGTCCCCTTTCAATCTTTTCAATCTTGCCCTGGAACCACTCTTAGCCGCCATTAGACACGATGCCAGAATTGGAGGGTTTCAGTCAGGCCCCTTTTCAGTCAAACTCTCGGCCTATGCCGACGATATTCTCCTTTATGTCACTCCTGAATCCCTAATGTACGTACTTGAACAAATTAACCAGTACTCTGCTGTCAGTTTGAAAGTGGCCCCCACAATATTAGGTGGTAGGGGTTAAGTGAAAGGCGTACTGACAAACGCCAGGTCCCAGGTTCAGTTCCCTCACAGATGACTCACCAGGAAGTAGAATAATAGACACAACCAGAGGTGATTGCATAAAGAATATATTATAGAAATAGTCTTACAGAAAAGTAATATTTATAAGCATTACAATTAAGCAGAGAGCATTACACTTAAGCAGAGAGCAAGCAGTCTCACTGCCTTACAGAGGTCAGAGGCAGAGAGGGACATAGAAGCTTGTAGTTCTAGGAAGCTTCGTGTTAGATAAATAAAGGGAAGGATAGACAGAGAGAGGGAGAGCCAAGACAGAACCAGAGTGCCGAGCAAAGAGCCAAGAGATAGCTCCATAGAAAAAGAGAGAGCTAACTTGATAGAGCAGAGAGCAGGCTTTTATACCTTGGAATCTTATTCTGAATAGAGAAAATATTGTATCTCCCAGTATCTTTCTGTTTAGAATTTGTAAACTGTTTGAGACAATGGTTAATTTAATTGCTAAGGGTCTATCTGCCTTCCCATGCCAGGGTCAGATTGATATAATCTCCCAGAGGCCTCTAGGCTGACATCTGCCATCTCTGGTTATAAATTAAACATTACTAAATCTGAAATGCTACCGCTCAACTGTATTGACGTGCAATCTGTCGCTTCTAAATACGGGTTTTTCTGGTCCCCTACTAAGATTAAATATCTCGGTTTATATTTTGGATCATCAATTGACTCCACCTTGACACTTAATACTGATTATATCTTTTCTATTATCCGTTCTTGCACTTCCAGATGGTCCCCTATGAATCTCTCCTGTTGGGGCAGACTCTCTACCATAAAAATGATGATCACACCCAAGATCAATTACATTCTCAGTATGCTCCCTTGTCTCTTCCCTCACTCAGTATATTCACGTATTGAACATCTTCTCTCGTCTTTCCTTTGGCAGGGCAAACAACCTCGCATAGCACTGCGTAAACTGAAATGCTCTAAATTTGAAGGTGGAGTTAACTTCCCCAGTTTTCGGGAATACCACTACGCTTTCTTGTTAGCTCAGGGCTCCATTTGGCTGAATCATTGTTCCTCAAACACATTACCCACATGGCTATCTCTGGAGCATTCGGTGGTGGACCCCTATTATCTCCAGCATGCCCCTGCCATTCCTCTTCCTCCACTAGCCAAACAAAACCCGATTTTGCTTAATACATGGCAGGCGCTTCATTTCATAGATTCTATTTCAGAGAAAAAAATTGGGCGACTCGATACTAGCACCGATTTGGCACAATCCCAATCGCAAGATTGATAATGCAGTTATGGTTTGGAAAGCTTGGCATCATCAGGGCATTTGGAATTTATCTCATCTTATTATAGATGATAAATGGATTACCTTCTCTGATATTATTGTGAGATCCTCGGATAATCTATGTTGGACCTGCAAATCCTCCGTAGGATCCTTATGTCATATGCTATATGATTGTCCTCATTTGCAGATTTTTTGGGCTTCTGTTTGGCAGATGATTGCAAAACTTTTTGCGTTTAGTGATCCCTTATCTTTTGATATTATAATTCAGGGATCCCTAGCACTTTCCACACCTCTTTCTATGTATCATGATCGCCTCCTGACCCTTTTGCTATTTCTTGCTCTTCAAATAATACTACAAAACTGGAAAGACTTCACAAAACTTGACTTCAACCAATGGTGGAACTCTGTCTGTCTCCATAATAAATATGAACACCATATAGCGGAACACCATAATTCATCACTTTCCTATACTAAAACATGGTTGACAATGATGGAATTTTGTGGTATAGACCTTTGACTGTATGCTTACTTGATCTCTCTGTATGCTTACTTGATCTCTCTTTTTCTTATTCCTATTACTACTCAATATGATTACTTTGGACATTCCTTCTGTTGTTCTATTTTCAAATATATTTTTTGATTCAAAGAAAGAACTGGGACTGTACAAACTTCCTTTATAAGTCACAAATTAATGTGCAACAATTGAAATATGAGACATAGCAGGGACACTGTTCTCCATTTGGTCTCTTGGTTTCTGAGCACATATATTTATTTAAGGTAAATATTCTCCTTCCCCCCCCTTTTTATGAAGCTATGTTAGGCTTTTTTTTTTAATTGCCGACCATGGCAGTATTAGCTCTGACGCTCATAAGAATTCTATGAGTGTTGGAGCTAAAACCGCTGTAGCCAGCGACATAAAAGCCTAATGTGGGTTTGTAAAAGGGGGGCGTTAGTTTTTTATTATTATTAGTGGTTACTATGCTGAATGATTTTAGGGTTGAGTTGAAAAATAAATATGCAGTGCCCCTCTTACCCTCCAAACTTTAATGACCAAGCTGGGGAATTATCAACATGGGCTACTGTTTGTTATGATGGGGGGGGAGGGGTTTAACCACAAAACAAAGTAAAAAAAATGACGAAACACAACTTGAATTATATAGCAAACTTCCTCCATCATCTAATGCAGTGGTTCCCAACTCTGTCCTGGAGGACCACCAGGCCAGTCGGGTTTTCAGGAGAGCCCTCATGAATATGCATGAGAGAGATCTGCATATAATGGAGGTGACAGGCATGCAAATCTGCTCCATGCATATTCATAAGGTCTATCCTGAAAACCCAGCTGGCCTGGTGGTTCTCCAGGACAGGGTTGGGAACCACTGATCTAATGTACTTATGCAACACATAAAGATATGTTATCAAATGTACTCAGAAAAATACTTTTTAAGGGAAAAAAAGACTTCAAGTGCTCAAAGGTGCAGGACCTGTTGTTTGAACTATCATACTGAAAAAACTCCCTCTTAGGTAATGCTTCACCTGCAGACATTTTTAGTTTTAACTACAGTATAGTCTTTTAATAATTATTTCATAAATCAATTGTCCACTTAGCTTTAACTTGGGCAGAAAACACACATCCTAGTTCACACATAAGAACTCCATAGCTCAACAGAGCTTCCCTGTTTCACTAACCACAGCTTCTTCAGGAGCAGTAGATTGAAAACCCTGGACAGATTATATGCCCTACAGGTTGTAACAAGCCCAGCACTACTGCTAGCCTTGTTCCAGTTAAAAAGCGTGCTAATATTTAGCGCCCGCTAAAAGGAGCCCTATGTTGAGACTCAACAGTGTGAAGGTGACTTTCATTGTTAGAAATTCTAGGCAAAGCTACAATTTGTTATAGCTAAGATTAGTTATGAAATGCTTGTTGCACAAGAAAATACTGTACCCTTAACAAAAACACAGTTGTTGAATAAATATACTGTGAAGTGAAGTGAGTGGCTTGTACTTACTTTTGCCCCACTACCATGTATTATCTCTTTGGGGGCAGGGTAGAACTGACTGTCCATCTGAACACTCTGCTTCCCGTTTTCAGAGAGTTTCACATTTAAGACTCGGAATTTGGAACCGCCCAGATCAAGGGCAAGGAAATCTCCTTTTTCTGCAATATAGACATTTTATATATATATCTCCTTATGACCCTGGGCAAGTCACTTAAATCCCCCATCGCCCCAGGTACATTAGATGGAGCGTGAGCCCACCAGGACAGATAGGGGAAAATGCTTGAGTACCTGAATGTAAATCACTTAGGCTATTAGTGGTATATAAATAATAAAATAAATAAATATATACACAATGTTTGTAGTTTTTTTCCCTTTTCAGTCATCATGCAAGGCTATTTGTTATAATCTTTCTCATGGACATTTCTAATTGTGCAATACACTAGAGAATGACACGGGGGCAGTTACCCACAGGTAGCCGCGGGTAACCCGCATAAACGATGGGGGGGGAGAAGTGCTCACTGCGGGCATGGGGACAAGGCCATCCACCGCACCATGGAGCAGTGAATGGCCTTGTCCCCGCAGTTAAGGGAGGGAAGACGCGCAGTCACCGATAGCGCAGGCCTCCTCCCTTCCTCACTACCTACTGCCAAATCTATCTCCCTCCCTCCCCCTTACCTTCACTGCGCTTTCGTAAAAAACATACTGAAGCTGGCGAAGCCTGCCTGCCTGCAGTAACATGTGTTTATGTGGAAGCTTCTCCTCTGATGCAACTTTCGGTTGCCGGCTTCAGTATGTTTTTTACGAAAGCGTCGTAGGTAGGGAGGGAGGAGGCCGCGCGTGATCAGTGATCGCGCGTCTTCCCTCCATTAAATTTCAATTCTTTACTAACGTGCCGCAAAGGTGAGGGAGATTCTTGGGCCGCTGAAGGGCAGTGAGGTGGCAAGAGGGAAGGGTGGATGCTTCGGGGACGGGGCGGTGAAGGGGTCGACAGGGACGGGGCAGTGAATGGAATGGTGGTCCGGTGACAGGGCAGTGGTGGGGACAGATTTTTTTCCCTGTGTCATTCTCTACAATACACCCCACCCCTAGTTATCTACCATCTGCCACTATTCTCCTTAGTTCCTCAACTTCACTCTAATAGCCTAAATGCCTGTTAATAGCTGGCTGTTCCTGCCCTGTAATTATTTCCTTTTGAAGTCTTCATAGCCCTAGTCCTTTTCAATTCTTTTGCAAATCTTTAAAAATGTTTTTATTTGCTAAACACTGAAAATTAATCCTTCGTAATTTCCTGTTGTTTTTCCTTTACTATTCCTTTTTTAATTGTTAACCGAGTTGAGCTTCCTCTGGTTGATGACCCGGTATATAAATCTAAGTTTTAGTTTAGTTTAGCCAGCTTTATTTAAGGTTCTAACTAAACCTCCGTTTTACTGCTATGCAGCTGCATGATGTTTTATAATTAAGGAAGCAAGCTACCCATTCAGACTTAACACAGTGACGGGACTAAATCGCGCGAGACAACGGCACGCCGACAACTGAGCGCAGACAACTGAGCGCAAGGTTGACGGCGCACCAAAGAAAAGCACTATTTTAAAGGGCTCCGACAGGGGGTGTGGGGGGGAACCCCCCCACTTTACTTAACAGACATTGCGCTGGCATTGTGGGGGGTTTGGGGGGTTGTAACCCCCCACATTATACTTAAAACTGAACTTTTTCCCTAAAAAACAGGCAAAAAGTTTGGTTTCAAGTATAATGAGGGGAGTTACAACCCCCCAAACCCCCCACAACGCCAGCGCAATGTCTGTTAAGTAAAATAGGGGGGTTCCCCACCAACACCCCCCGGTCGGAACCCTTTAAAATAGTGCTTTTATTCGGCGCCCCGTCAACCTTGCGCTCAGTTGTCTGCGCTCAGTTGTCGGCGCGCCGTTGTCTCGCGCGATTTTGTCTATGAACCCTTAACACAGCAGCAACCACCTGAGAGTTTCTTCTCAGATCTACATGCACAACTGCTCCTAGAAGCAGGAGTGTCAATGGACAAATAAATCCAGATCACTTGCAAAGTAAGACATTATGCTACTGCTGGCCCACCAAGCTAGTCAATACTATGTGAGTTTGTATTGGTTGAAGCTGATGGATAGGATTCGCTTCAAGCTAATACTAAACGTTTATATGTGCTTGCCCAACCTGGCTCCTAAACATCTCGGTTGAGAGCATTCTGCCACGTGTTACGCCTCGCCCACTTCGATCTGCAGAACAATTAGAGATGCACATTCCATCTGTGAAAGAGCTGAGGCTGACAATGTCTAGGCACAGTACATTCCATTGTATAGGGCCTAGGGAATGGAACAATCTCCCTGAGTATATTTGACGGCAGCAGAATGCACAGAACTTTTAAAAATTGCTGAAACGGCATCTTTTTTTTTTTTGCCAGACGAAATATAGGGTATGAAGAGGAGATGATGTTACTAAGATGCTGGTCACCTATGTATTTTATTGTTTGCATTTTTTGCTCTGTTTTGTTTTGATGCCCAATCCCTCCTGCCGCAAACCGTAAAACCATCCCCGGTAGGAGAGATGCCCAGTCCCTCCTGCCAGCACCCCCCAACATCCCCAGCTGTGGCTTTAGGTATCTGGCCAATTTGAATGTTAGGCCACTCTCAGTGCATCTCAGAATGCACTGGGAAAAAGGCCTTAGACTCCACTTGGCCCAGGTGCCTAAAGTCCTTCCTATGGAAGGAGCCTTAGGCTCCTGGGCCAACCAAGACCTAAGGCCCTTCCATGGTGCATTTCAGGATGCACCGGAATGGGAAGGCCCATCATTCTGAAGAGAGAGGCCTGCCAGCTGGAGGGAGTAGACATCCCTCTGGCTGGCCTTCTTGTTAAAGATACAGGGGAGGGCTGGGTGGGCTTTTGCGGGAGGGGGTTTGGGGGGTGCCAGCATGAAGGAGTGGGCATCCCTCCTGCCACGGATTGTTTAGGGGTTTGTGGCAGGAGAAATTGGGTATCTTTCTTGCCGTGGACAGCGGGGGGGGGGGGGGGGAGGTCAGAGTTCCCTGCCGTTGCCGCTCAGCTGATCACAGCAGGGAGATTCCCTTGCCACAATCAGCTCAGCGACAACGCGATTCTCTAAACAATGTCTGAGACATGGATGGTGAGATAGGGTTAGGCATCTGTCCGTTAGGACAGACATGATTCTATATAGGATGTCATGTATGATTCTTAAAAGCTGCTTAGGCGACTGCTGAGATCAAGTGTCCTATATAGAGACAGGCCCTTAGTGTGATTCTACAAAGTGCATGTAACTTTTGTAGAACTGCACTACATAAGTGCCTGTGCGTGGCATAACTTTTAGGTGCACCCATTTAAGCCAGCTAGCTAAAACCAGGCCTAAACGCCTGCACCTAAGTTGTGCAGAAACCGAGCATACAAATTTTAGGAACACCCATGATCCACCCCTGGCCACACTCCCTTTTCAAATTCATGCACTGCAACTGGGACATACATTTTATAGACTCGGGAGTGTGCATAACTTTTAATTAGTGTCAATTAGAAGGTGTTAATTACCAATTAATGGCTGATTAGGCCAATTAAGTTGTGCATGTAAATTGGTGCGCATAGCCAATTTGCATGCACAACTTAATTGGCCTAATCAGCCATTAATTGGTAATTAACACCTTCTAATTGACACTAATTAAAAGTTATGCACACCCCCGAGTCTATAAAAAGTAGGTCCCAGTGCATGCAAATTGGCTATGTGCACCAATTTACATGCACAACTTAAGTCACCATATATAGAATTGGGGGGAAAGTACATGCATAGGAAAGTTTTATGTTGACAAAAATGTAAAAAGAGAAGCGTTGCAATAATATTTACTGCTAATGTTTTTACAAATTTGCAGTGTACAAGATGCAGGCGTTGTTTATTGATAAAAATGCAGTGACATATACAACCTTATAGCCAACCCACTGCATTTTTATCAATAAACAACGCCTGCATCTTGTACACTACCTGCAGTTTGTTTGTTGTTTTCTGCTTGCTGTTTTTTTTACTGCAGACCACGTTGGATTTTTCTCCCTTTTTTGTGCTTTTACAAATTTGCAGTAAATGTCATTTCCCATAGAATATCAAAAATTTCAAACTAATTGAACTTGCTTCACATATTGAGATGTTCTCTGCATGATTTTCTATAACTATCCTTAAGTGCAGGTATCCTAGGTAATTAGTTAAAATGATATTTTCTTCAATGAACTGTAGAGGGTGCTCTCACCTTGTGTTAGGTCGGTTCTAATGTACTGCATACCGATCTGAAAATGGCTTGTGCTCCTTTACATGCATAATATCCAACAAAATAATGTTTTCTTGAACTTTTATTGTGACTTTTCTAAATACACAGCAAATGAAACCATCTCATTGATCAAATCTAATACTTGCTTGGCCACCAATAAAGTACAAACTGACCAATTAGCAACTAAATTAACAATTAAGTTATGCATGTAACTGATAATATTATATAATTGCACATACAACTTAGGGCTAGATTCACTAAGGCCACAGATCGCATCCGATCCGTGAGTGATCCTATCCGATCTGTGGCCGGGGGGGCTGATTCACGAAGCGCCCTCATTCAAATGAGGCAGATCGGAATCATGCCCCCAACCGACCGCATGGATCGCTCTCCAGCGATCCCGACGTATGCGCAGACCATCTGTAGATGGTCTGCGCATGCGCTGGCCCTCCATTTTCCGGCAGAGCTAGAAACAAAACTTTACTACTTTTTTTACTTTTACTTTGCGAGCCCATGATTTTAACCCTTGGGTTAAAGCCACAGGCTTGCACTGTGGAGAAGGGCAGGAGAGTTGGGGCACAGAGCAGAAGGAGATCGGGGCAGAAATCAGAGAAGCAGAATTGGGGCAGAGAGCAGGAGATCGGGGCAGAGAGCAGGGCGACAAGAGCAGGAGAATCATGGCAGATGAAGTTCAACGTTGAGAAATGTAAAGTATTACATGTGGGAAACAGAAACCCGAGGTACAACTAAACGATGGGAGGGATGTTATTAAATGAGAGTACCCAAGAAAGGGACTTGGGGGTAATGGTGGACATGACAATGAAGCCAACGGCACAGTGTGCAGCGGCTGCTAAGAAGGCAAACAGAATGCTAGGCATAATCAAGAAGGGTATTACAACCAGAACAAAAGAAGTTATCCTGCCATTGTATCGGGCAATGGTGCGTCCGCATCTGGAGTACTGCGTCCAATATTGGTCGCTGTACCTTAAGAAAGACATGGTGTTACTCGAGAGGGTTCAGAGGAGAGCGATGCGTCTGATAAAGGGGATGGAAAACCTTCCATACGCTGAGAGATTGAAGAAACTGGGTCTCTTTTTCCTGGAGAAGAGGAGACTTAGAGGGGATATGATAGAAACTTACAAGATCATGAAGGGCATAGAGAGAGTAGAGAGGGACAGATTCTTCAAACTTTCGAATAATAAAAGAACAAGAGGGCATTTAGAAAAGTTGAAAGGGGCTTATTCAAAATGAATGCTAGGAAGTTCTTCTTTACCCAACGTGTGGTGAACACCTGGAATGTGCTTCCAGAGTGTGTAATAAGGCAGGGTACGTTACTGGGGTTCAAGAAAGGATTGGACAATTTCCTGCTGGAAAAGGGGATAGAGGGGTATAGATAGAGGATTATTGCACAGGTCCTGGACCTGTTGGGCCGCCGCATGAGCAGACTGCTGGGCACGATGGACCTCAGGTCTGACCCAGTAGAGGCATTGCTTATGTTCTTATTAGTGAAAGGAGGAAGATGAAAAATGGAATTGTTAAACTAAAAGATGCTGGGAACCGATATGTGGAGAGTGATGAGGAAAAAGCAAATGTGCTAAACAAATACTTCTGTTCTGTGTTCACAGAAGAAAATCCTGGTGAAGGACCGAGATTGTCTGGCAAAGTTACACGAGAAAATGGAGTAGATTCTGCATCGTTCACGGAGGAGAGTGTTTATGAGCAACTTGAAAAACTGAAGGTGGACAAAGCGATGGTACCAGACGGGATCCATTCCAGGATACTAAGGGAGCTCAGAGAGGTTCTGGCGAGTCCTATTAAAGACTTGTTCAACAAATCTCTGGAGACGGGAGTGATTCCTGGGGATTGGAGGAGAGGGATGTGGGCCCTATTCATAAAAATGGTCACAGGGATGAAGCAGGAAACTGCAGGCCGGTGAGCCTCACTTCAGTTGTTGGAACAATAATGGAAGGTTTGCTGAAAGAAAAGATAGTGTACCTCCTTGAATCTAATGGGTTACAGGATCTGAGGCAACATGGCTTTACAAAAGGTAAATCGTGTCAAACGAACCTGATTGAATTTTTTGATTGGGTGAGCTGGATCGAGGACATATGCTAGATGTAATTTACTTAGATTTCAGCAAAGCCTTTGATACAGTTCCTCATAGGACTTGCACAGTCTTTGTCTGTATATGGCCATTTGGTGGAGGATGGGCTGGGGAGGGCTTCAATGGCCGGGAGGGTTTAGATGGGATGGAGTAGGTGTTAACAGAGATTTCGGCAGTAGGAACCCTTGCCCAGAAATAGCTAAGAAGAAAAAATTAAAAAAAAATTAAATTGAATCAGGTTGGGCAGACTGGATGGACCATTCAGGTCTTTATCTGCCATCATCTACTATGTATGTTACTATGTAAGGGAAGGGGGGCAGGCACACGGTAGGTGGGATCGGGGAAGGAGCAAGGGAGTCGGAGATGATGGAGGGGGAGGGGCGCCTCTCACCCTCGCTATGCCATTGAGGAGAAGAACCACATAATTCATGACAGGATAGCAGGGGGAGGGGCAACATATAGAAGGGAACGCTATGCAATTATGACTGTCATCCACAGTAATGTTTATGGGAAAGTATCCCGAAAGATAGAGGTTTCTAGAGCAGACTTGATGTGCTGGAGGGTGCATTGCAGTTTAGGATGCTGGGGCAGTACATGCCAAAACTCTGGGCCTTGCACTGCGAAAATTTCACCACCACATCCATCTGGTTTAAGCCTGCTCTTCAGAAGACCTAAACTAAATGGATAGATTAACCAAATTGCGGCTGAAAATCACTGCTAACTGCATAAGATTGCCACTCCACCTTCAATTCCCCCCTCCCCCCCCCCGTCTGAAAATCAGCCCCACTGACTTTGTCATCAGGATATCCATGTAGCGTTTAAAAATCTATGGCTAGTGGAATCTGACCATTGATCCAGTGTTCCTTTACATATTGATATTAGGGTTCAGTCAGGGATTCCCAAATCTGACTGGTGACTTGAAAATTAGTTGATTTTTTTTCAAGGTGCACACAATGACTATATATCAGATACATTGCAGCCCGAAAAAGGAATTTTATAATTTTATAAAGGGGCACCTACTGTGGTTTAAGAGAGCAAGTAGGCACCTACTTAAGTGCTATTTTATAAAGAAGGGGTTCAGTTTAAAAGCACATAGACATCTCAAAATAGCCAAAAATCGTACAGATACCATAAATGTCTAAATTGTGATTCTGAAATGGCAGAATTTGGCTGCCCTACGCTGCAGTTTATCCAAATAGCAAGGAGGCGTGTTCTGGATGTGCTTAGGGAGGGCCCGAAATTAGAATAGCCAATAGCGATAAATCAAATGGGAAGAAATGCCCAGGTCTCAAAAAGAAGGACTTTTTATTTAGACCTGTTTCAGCCGTGTTCTGGGTACAAAAAGGTGCTCTGATCGAGCAGCTAACCACTGAGGTGATTAAGGTATGACCCACCTCATGAATCCCCCAGTGGTTGCTGTTATCTTCCTTCTCCCCCGAAAGTTAAACTAAATGGAATACTAGGTATTATGGGCATTATGAACCACGTAGAAAACAGGTCTGTAGAATAGCCTTGTGCTCAGTGTAAACCAGGGAACCCAAGTTCAATTCCCATTTCAGCTTTCTTCCCCCGCCCCCCTCCCTTACATTGTGAGCCCTCCAGAAAAAGGCACATATCTACTGTACCTAAATATTTATAACACCTGCAAGCCTGAAGGCTACTGATGTGATGTACAGTCAGGTACACTTAGGTTTTCTCTGTTCTTGGAGGGCTCAGCATTTAAAATAAACCTGGCTGCCCTGGTTTACAGTCCACTGCACTGACTACTAGGCTGCCTCTCTGCTCAGCAAGGACATCTGTGTGGCCGTCTTTGATAAAATGCTGCCAAACAGACATCCTTGTCCCTGGATTTATAAAATGCCTGTTCATTTTGGACGTTCTCATGTATTTTCTATCAGGAAACCCTAAGCAGAACAACAAGAAAAGGCAAGGGAGGTGTCGTTTCAACCAATGATAAAGTCTTTATTAGCAATCAATGATAAAGGCTATACAGCCGTGGTCTCAAACTCGCGGCCCATCAGGTACTATTTTGAGGCCCTCGGTATGTTACCATTGTTCTGGAACATTGCCCGCCTCACTGCTGTAACCTCACACAAGCAATTTCCTGCGTCTATATAGCCGAACAAAACTACAGCTAAAAGCGGCTCTTGGGACCAAATTTGTCCATTATATGCGAAAGTCTGTTATATGCAAGTCCGCTACATGCAGTGATTTTCTGCATGTTCATAAAGGCGCACGGCCGGGACCAGTGGACCTGTTATAAGCGAGTCCGTTATAACAAGATTATACTGTATAAAAAAATATTAGTCCCAACAAGGATCCCAGTTTCGGCATATAGAAGACGTCTTCTTCAGGGGACACTTTGCAGAAACGGCGCTGAAATTAAAAAACACTTGTGCAGTAAAACCACTGTTAACAGCTTGATGAACAGTGTGGTTTCACTGCAGAAGTGTTTTTCATTTCAGCACTGTTTCTGCAAAGTGTCCCCTGGAGAAGGCATCTTCTATACGCCGAAACTGGGATCCTTAGTGGGACTAATATTTTTTTAATATAGCCTTTATCATTGATTGCTAATAAAGACCTCCCTTACTTTTTCTTGTTGTTCTGCTTATATTTCAAGGCAAGGTGTTCTACTGTCTGCCTGGCTGCTATCAGGAAACCCTGATGTATTTCCTGTTCAAAAATCAAGTTTCAAGTTTATTATAAATTTGATTAATCGCTTATTAAAAATTCTAAGCGATGTACAAATCAATAAAATTACAAAATGGCTTAGATGGGATTTTTTTTTTTTTTACATTATGAGCAGGATGTCCCATTTCCAATTTGGAAGTCCTTTCAAGAATGTCCCTCCAAATGCCTCTATAAAATACTAGCGGAAACGTTAGAAATCATGCCTATAACATAGATATTTAAATCTGACAATTTCCTGAAATTTGTTGCATTTCATTAGAACAATGTGCATTTCTGTTATATTAAAAACACCATATATTTTCCTGAATTCGGTTGAAGCTACAAAAGAGTTGCTCACCTGATCCATCAGGGGTTGACCTGATGTGTGTTGGCAACATTTTCACTGTAGCTGTAGGGTTTGTGTCCTTTTTCAGGCCCTTCTCCATCTCTGCCTGGAAACGAGCCTTAATGTCCAGTAACACATCATCAGAGAGACGCATATGGTAGAGAAATCTGTCGACCTAGAGCCATGAAAGTTAACATGTTTTAATGATTTACCAGTATGCAATCACTGAATCAAGCTGCTCTACACATTAATTTCACTATCATTATCATAGATGCATTTTAGAAAAGCAATGAAAACATATTTGTTTAGTAAAACGTAAAATGATTATTATTTGGTTTTAATTGATTGAAAATGCAACAGTTAATGTGCTGGTTTTATGTTTTGTAGGACCACGAGGTATCTGCAGTTCATAAATAAAGTTTTATATTATGTTACTTGTCCAACAAAGAGAAAGTGGGGAAGGAACCATACACATCAACCTGAGATAAAATGGAGTTTATTAAGTACAATCAACTGTTAAAAAAACCCCACAAACATATGATAATCGATCTATCTTGTAGATCCTTGTAGACCCAACACGGTCCATGTTTCGGCTTCGTGATGGAAGGGGTACTGATGATAATCCGATAGAAGGCACTCAAGCACTTCAAAATCAGATAACATGCAGTACAATGTGCTGATTTATAAATATACGTCTTAGGTGAAGATTTGATGTATCCCTTAATAACTACATGTCTCCGCATCCACAAACAGTCATTTTCTCAGTGGTTAATTACAGATGCGAAAGCTGGACACTACAGAAACAAGACAGAAAGAAACATAGAAACATGATGGCAGATAAAGGCCAAATGACCCATCCAATCTGCCCATTCGTAATACCATTATCTCTTCCTCTCTCTAAGAGATCCCACATGCCTATCTCACGCTTTCTTGAATTCAGACACAGTCTCTTTCTCCACCACCTCTTCCGGGAGACTGTTCCATGCATCTACCACCCTTTCTGAGCCTATCACCTCTTTACATCATCGTATGCCCTCTCTTTCCAGAGCTTCCTTTCAAATGAAAGAGACTCGACTCATACGTATTTACGCCACGTAGGTATCATATCTCCCCTTTCCTCCAAAGTAAACATATTGAGATCTTTAAGACTGTCCCCATATGCCTTATGATGAAGATCACATACCATTTTAGAAGCCTTCCTCCGGACCAACTCCATTCTTTTTATATCTTTTTGAAGGTGCGGTCTCTAGAATTGCACACGATATTCTAAATTCTAAGAGATTGACTCATTTAAGCTTTGGTGCGGGAGAAAGATTTTATGGTGCTGTGGACAACTAGAACTAATAAATCAATTCTGGAAGAGATCAAACTGGCTACGTCACACGAAGCCCAAATGATGAAGTTACACTGTCAGAAGAGAAAGACCATTGGAGAAGGACATTATGTTTGGGAAGATCAGAGGAACAAGGTGAAGAGGGTGACCTGCAATCAGATGGCTGGACATGCTGAAAAAAAAACACGGGGATGACCCTGAAGGACCTTATTGGACTAGCAAAAAACGATCTCCTTTTAGATTTGTAATTCATCAAGTTGCTAGGACTTTAGCATTAGTTGATGGCACCTATCTATGTTAATTGTAATCAGAAAGACATTTAATAGAAATGTTGCATAGTCCACAAACTGTATGTTGACGATATGAAGCACTATTTTTACAGAACTATAACAGTATATAAAGTCTGAGGTCCTCTTTTACTATGCTATGGTAGAGGTTTCTACTAGATCCAGAGTACTAAAAGCTCTGACGCTACTCCAATGCTGCTCCAGCGCTCCTAGGAATTCTATGAGCGTTGAAGCAGCATCGGAGCAATTAGCACTCTGGGCTATGGTAGAAACCTCTACCATGGCTTAGTAAAAGGGGGAGCGAGTGAGTGTCAAATTACTTATTTCAAACTTTGGTCACTTAACTTCAGAGCTAAATGCAGGGCTATGCATTTGCTGCATGATGTTTGCAAAGGTGAAACATCATTTCCTATTTTTATTGCAAAAGATCCACCAGCTTTTGCCTTGGGATTCTACAACTTGCACCTCCCTCTATTTTTGAGTGCAAATCCAGCTTTTCTACCTCTGATCCATCAGGAAGTTATATGCAAACTTGCATAACCATATTGTGAGTACACGAGTACTGTATGTTAACTGCTATGGCGCATCTGAAATTGGCTTGACACCTCAGTTTGCTATAACTTCTGTACCACTGTCTGTTGTACCCAGTCATCTCAGTTCTCTTCCGTGATTTAGCCAACTGATAGGAGTAAAGGCATCCTGATTCTTTTCACAGCATCTTCTAAGCATCATCACTGATGACATCTCCACCTGGATGCTGTCTTCCTCCAAGTGCCCTCACTCTCAGTAGCACCTTTTAATGAGAGGCTGATTTCTCAGCAACAGTTGCCAGTAAACTCCTTCTGGTAGGGTCTACCGATTTCGCACTATCCTGTGATTTGTCATGGGTCTTACTATTTACACCCTCTTCAGTAAATGGGAGCAAAACATTACACGTCTCCTAGTGGCTGACTTTTCATTCTTGTCTCTATGGGGGCCAATACACATAGCTAGTGCAGACGGCAGTGTGCAGTTAGTGAAACATCTGCACACAATTTTCATGGACACCGGTTGTGGTTAGATTTTCATGGACACCGTAAAAAATGTTGTGGTTAGTTATGCTCACAGCAGAAACAGATACCCACAGAATGAGCTATACCAGTAGTTTCTAAGAAATCTGTGGGTCAAAGTGTGAATGTAAGAAAGCTCCAAGGGTCCCAAAAAGATTTCAAGCTTACACATCCTACTAATTTTGTAAATCACCTTGACCTGCTTGTTCAGGCTGGGTATTAAACATTAATGTTAATGTTAATATTGATTCTTCAAGGATATATTTTTTAAATTCACTTTGGGCTCCTTTTACGAAGGTGCGCTAGCGGTTTTAGCACACGCACCGGATTAGCTTGCGCTAGTTGAAAATCTACCGCCTGCTCAAAAGGAGGCAGTAGCAGCTAGCGTGTGCGGCAATTTAGCGCACGCTATTCCGTGCGTTAAGGCCCTGGCGCACCTTCGTAAAAGGAGCCCTATGTTTTGGATTTCAACAATAGCAAATTCCATAAATGAGACACCTGAGTTAATATATTTAAGAGACTGTTTGCAGTTACTATATTAAGTGGGCATGATTGAAATTAATGTATTTACAGAATTTGAAGACCATTTCAGCCAACAGTTTGAGGGTCACAATGGAGGACTTTGGGGCCACATGTGGCCCTGGGGCCGCATTTTGGAGACCACTGAGCTAAACTTTCTATGCCTCCTCAGACCTAATGATCTGTTATTTTTTGTCTGCATATCTCAAATGACTTCTGCCCATGGCCTAGCCTCCTTCAGGTGAGTTTTTGAGGACACAGCACACTGTGGAATTCCTTCAGGATGGTTGAACACAAGTCTGGAGAACATAGAAATTGCCATACTGGGACAGATCAAAGGTCCATCAAGCCAAGAATCCTGTTCCCAACAGTGGCCAACCCAGGTCCCAAGTACACAGCTAGATCCCAAGTAGCAAAACAGATTCTATGCTGCTTATCCTAGGAATAAGCAGTGGAATTCTCTAAGCCATCTCAATAATGGCCTATGGACTTCTCTTTTAGGAAATTATCCTAGCCTTTTTAAAACCGTGCTAAACTAGCTAAATTGGAGCTGTTTGTGCTTGTTGTACATGTGTGTTTGTCCCATACATACCCAACTGCGTCCAAATCACACAAAACTAAAAAAAAAAAAAAAAAAAATCTTGCTTCACGATTACAGCCCTGCACTGCCCTGGGCCTGCACAAAAGAGCCATGCCTAACTCTCAGCTCTTGTGCACAGGCACTAGACACAGTTCCTCCCCCTTTCACTGAGTATCTTCTTTTTAGGTGCCATCGACTTCTGCTTGAGCCCTAGCAACTTGATGAATTACGAATCTAAAAAGAAATTGGTTTTGTACTAGTCCAACACATCTTGCATTTAGGACATCTCTGTTGTACACCGACATTGTTCAAACACGCCTGTGTCAAACAAAGATGACACCATAATGTACAGGAGTGGTCGTGACTATAGGGCTTCTGGCAAAAAGTACAGAAATTATGCTCCCCATAGAATTTTTTTGACATCGGTTATGCTGTAGAAATGATCGTCATGTAGCAATAAGAAAACCGTTTTAGGATACACGGGGCTGATCTGATGTTTTAAAGCAACACCACAAGTTCGTATAAAACACAGCTCTTATATTTATCTTTAAATGTTGTTCTATGGTTGCTACATCATCGAGCATGACTTTTTTAATGTACTGACCACTCCAAATCATTATGTAGCTTTTTAGCACCTGTTAACAGTTCAGCATCTGTGAGTTTTACTGGCGACATAAGTGCTGTAAGGCTACCGGCAAAACACAGGTTATTGCTTGTGTTATTCAAATCTATTAAATACATCCTTTTTTTCTGCAAAATCTGGCTAAACAGTATAGATTTTAACACCCTACCCACCACCCTTGTTTCTTATTACAAGTACAACAACATGGAATAAATCACAGACCTGTATTTCTCTGTGACTTTGAAGGAGTTTAGCAACCTGGTCTAAGAAATCATCAGCATCTAACGATTCGGGATTTAATTTACCAGAAAACAAGGAGTTGTGAAAAAGCGATGAATGTAGATGCACTTGTACGTAGTCACTGGGCGAAACTCTGTTGCTAACATCGTCCAGGATATGTTGAATGCCTTGGCGTATGCCATTTTGAGCCTCATGTAATGATGTTATCCTGTCTAAATTAATGAAACGAAATTCTTCTGAATAAAGTACACCATGAAACTTGTCCAGTTTACGATCCCATCTTTTCACAAACTGGACATAGCTGATTGGTTCTGAATCTTCAGAAGGGCCTGATGCACCCTTATTTGAACCATCCTCTGACACTTTGCTGCTATCAGAATAATTATCAACTGCATAACATTCTCCTTCTTCTGTGCTGTCCGGCTCTGAGACGTTTTCGCTGCGTGTCTTTTTCCTGTTAGACTTTTCTGTCAGCTTCACGGTATCTGCTTGCGACTTTCTAACATTTTCTTGATCTACAATTTATAACTTAGCATAACCATTAATACTTTTTCCCCCCCTTAGGGGATCTGATTGCCTAATATTTTCTCGATCAACCATTATAAAGTAATGACATTTTCTTTTAATACTAGTCTCTTTACAAAACTAGGATATCTACTATTTCATTTATCTTTTGGTTTCCGGTAAGAAACCAGTTGTTGGTTAGAACTTATTGATGTAGAAGGTGTCGGTTCTCCAGCCGTTTCTTGGTCTAATCATAACGTAAAAAGAATGTTTTTTAGATGCTGCTTTTTTTTTTAAAAACAAAAAAAACAACATACGTGCCAGATAAATCAACTGTTACTTTTTAACAATCTCTTTTTCTGGTAAGAGCTAGTTTATTTCTACCATCAGATTCCCACTCCTGTTTTTAAATGCAATGATAGATTCAGAGACAGAAAAAAAAAATAAATGATAACCCCTTTTCTAATCATCATGTTAGCGGTTGATGTATCTGTGGTCCGGTGTAATATCCACAAAAACCAGAACGCTTGTTGGTCTTGTCATAGCGTATTTTTATACACTTACAACTCTCTACAGAAGTTACCCATTCACAAAGGCTTTATTGTATGGCCTCTGCTACAGATATATATCGTTTGCCATGTTTAGTTATTTTAGATATCAAAATGACCTCTACATGCCTAGAACCTAGTTCCTTATAACATGTAAAACCTTCTATTGTTTTAGTTTGTGTTGTTAATTCACATGGCTAGCCATTCCTAAAACATCCACATATTTGTAATAAAAAAATCTTTATTTTACATCAATAAATGTTTTAAAACTTTTTATACAAACAAACAAAACAAGCAGTTACATACTATATTTTAGTCAATCCCAAGAAAAACATGTTTTAAAAAGCATTTATTTTGAAGAATGACTTATAATCGGTGTCATAGATTAAATCACTTACAATCTCTACATATTCACCATGAAATTGACCAATCTATTGAGTATCATGGCCTGTTTATAGAGATCTTAATATCTCTGATTAAATCAATGATTATATTAATGCTTTCATTACAAAGCATCAGTATTTTCATTTTATAGCCTACAAAAGTGACTACATTTACCATACATTCCAGGCACAGCATGTCACAAGTTTTCCTGAGTTCTTTTTGCCCCCACATCAAGCAATCGTGGTGCTTTTGCCCCCAGCTCGTATTAAGCAGGCTCCACAATCTTCTTCCTTCATGCCTTGCAGACATTTATTTAGAATGCAATATACAGCTACCTTTGTAACTGATTTAAGTTCTGGTGGTGTTTTGGAAAGTCGTATGCTAGACAACCAACCATAATTACAAGTATCTTCAAGTTTACGTTCAATCATCGCTGGTTCTCTTTGAAACGAGCAGAATAAACACAAACAGGATAGATTTATCATTGGTATGTACACCTTGTCCGCAGGTTTCTGTGATCGCGAAGAGCCATCACTTCCCTACAAAAAAATCCCCCAGAAAATAAAATTTTTCTTTTTAAAACACACAAACACATTCAGCTTCATAAACCCCTCAATACTGACCCCTGTCAATGAAAAGTGTGTGTGTGTGTTTCTCTCTCTCTCTTACCATGGAAGATCCAGGCTTTTCCAACATGTCTGCCACTTCGGCGTCTTATGCGGCTTCATAAAATTCAATATCTGAAGTATTATCCTCTGGTAGTTCATAGCCTACATCTTCATTTTCTGTGTCCGAATCATATAGCTTTTGATCATCTGGAAACTCTTGTATTTCGGAATCTGTTAATTTGTGCGTATGTTCATCGCGTCAATCAGTTTTTCGGCCGGTTGGTAACCCTCTTTCTCCGCATTACAGTCTTTAAGAAAGTTACGAGACCTCTTGGTAGGCCTTTTTTCAGTTATCTGTGCGTTAAAGGGGTCCATATTTTCTTTGTCTGATTCGTACAGTTTTTCTGTCATCGGGTAACCCTCTTTTTCTACATCACGATCTTTAAGAAAGTAACTCAATCTACGTGCAGTCATTTTGTTTGACGGTTTGAGAACTTTTATTTGTGATGTTAACAGCTGTTTGTTAAAGAGCTAAGGCATACGTCACTATGACAACACCAGGGGGCCGGGACATGTTCAGACAGTTTTTTTCATGTTTAAACATCCCTGGCTTTATCAGGCCACCCCTTCCATTTCACGAGACAAATTTTGTTCTTACTTCCTCCTTTTACCTTTAGAACCTTTTCGGTACAGCTTGACTTTTAGTAATTCTTTAGGATAAAAAGAACCTTGTATAGCTTCGCTATCGTAATCCTGTATCTTGTATGTTGTTCTCTGACCCCTGTTTAAAACATCTTTTATTATAAATATCTCATCCATCCATGTTTGCTCGTAACCTTTCTCAAATTTTTCCTTTAACTTTTGACAGTCTCACATGGTCTCCTTTCTTTAAGAGATCCTTGATGTTACTGCCTCAGACTGTTTTCCAAATCTGCAAAGAGTTTGAGGGTGTCACATCTACAGGCCTCGCCTGTATCGTTCTGTGAAAACTATAATTATAGCTGTGCAAAGCCTGCAGCATGTCTTGATAAGTAAAAAGGGTTGTGAGATGTCAAAATAGCGCCATATTTCGGATTTTAAAATCCTGTTAAATCTTTCCACTATAGCTGCTTTAACATCATTATGGGTCACAAAAAGGCTAACTACCTTTTTGTTTTAATAAATTCTTCAGAGACTTATTTAAAAATTCTTTACCCTTGTCTATTTGAAGTTTTTCAGGTGTACGCCCTAAATTAAATATTGTTTCAAAGGCTTTGGTAACTTCGTGACCGGTTTTTGTTTTTAAACTCACGACCCATGCATATTTTGACAGGATATCTATTACCGTTAAGATGTATTTGTAACCGTTGTTATAACGGGCACAGGCTGACATGTCGACTAAGTCACTTTGCCACTGGCTGTCAACTTCTGACACCATTGTTTTATTTCTTTTAAAATGGATTCTAGCTGGTCTGTGTAAATTGTATGTGTTTTGACCGGTGACCCAGTCTACTACATCTTTTCTCCGGACTGTAATATCGCTCTTTTTAGCCGCTTGAAGTAGAGGGTTAATGCCTCCATAGCTTCCTGCCATGTATGGATCATATAATAAATTTGCTTCAATAAAGATTCTTTCATGTTCCATTCAGCTCTGACAGCTTAGCTCTAAATAAAAAAAAGAAAAGGTCTTAAAACTCTGCCTTTTTAACAGACCCCTGTTAGGTGACAGTTGTTTTTTGTTTTTTTCAGATTGTTAAGACAACAGCAGAAGGCTGGGACATGTTCAGACATGTTTAAAACACACCTCCACCTCTTCCCCCCCTTGGCTTTATCAGGGGGGCTGCAAGGGGCTTATCAGCTGTTACCATGACAATAGGGGAGCTGGCCCATTAACCATTAACTCAGAATTCCTACTGAAAGTGTGTTAAAACCAGAAAAGAAAAAAATAAATAAATGCAGCCTTTTCTCAATTGTTTTGCACTGGGGTCTGTTTTAAAAAAAACAGGAAAGATTTTGTGAATGTCTTTTGTTTTGTGATCTGCTCTATCCATGAGCTCTTAAAACCTGTCTTTTAACTAAAAAACTGTTAAAATAAAGACACTTCTTTTTCTGGCCACATCATTTCCGGGTGTTTTGACTAAGTCTGTTTCCCCTATTTCCGCCTACGTGGTCAGAAAAGTGCATTTCCAACGCTTCATTTACCCTATTTCTGCCTACATCATCAGAATGTGCACTTCCGGTAGGGCAGGCACTCCCATTTCCGGTGATGTCATCAGAAAGTGCATTTCCGGGAGCGGGGCATGATGGGCGGGGCAATGGTTGGGGCGGGGCATGAGGGGCGGGGCAATGTGTGGGGTGGGACATGGGAGGGGCTACTACCATTCATTTCTATGGGAGGAGCGGGGCATGGGTGGGAGGGGGCATGGTGTGGGCAGGGCATGGGTGGAGGGGGTGTTGTGTGGGCAGGGCCTGAACAGGGCTAGGGGAAAAGTGGGTGTGGTGTGGGTTGGGCTTGGGTGGGGCTAAGGGAGAAGTGGGCATGGAGTGGGTGGGGCATGGGCGGGGTTTGGGTAAAAGTGGGCAGGGTTTGGATGAAGAGTGGGCGTGGTGTGGGCAGAGAGTGGGCGTGGCATAACCTGTGAACGCTGATTGGTCGATCCTTATCTCTAACAGCTGTCAATCATTTTGACATGAGGTGTACCCATTATACTACTTATATATATACTTTTAAAATCCTTCCCTTATTTAAGATAGTAATGTAATCCCTCCCTCCTTCCACCCACCGTGGATGTGAATAGCACTAATCCAAATTTTTAAAAAAACAAAAATAAATACCGACTTTACTGAAGCAATAAAATATGTCAACAGGCCCCAAACCAATTTAAATAAATGACTATGCCCTAACAAATCTGCATTCATTTTCTCATTCCTATATGTGGAGCATACATTTGCCCACCAAAAAGAAAAATTATCATCTGCATAGCTACCCCAAAGTCATAATATTACATTTTGTTAAATTATCATCTGCATAGCTAACCCAAAGTCATAATAATAATTTATTTTTTAATAATAATAATTTATTTCTTATATACCGTTATACCGTGAAGTTCGAAGCGGTTTTATATAACGATCTATGGGGGGTTTAATATGTAATAATGTTCCACATATGATTATCAAAAAAGAAAAAAACTTAGGAAAAAAACATAATGTAATATTGAATCACAAAAACCAATGAAAAATAAACAAATTCAATTTAAAAATAATGTATACTTTCTCATTAGAACCAACACTAATCAGTATTCAAAATAATGTATTGTGAGTGCTCAGTTTAAAACACCATCAAAGGTTGAATACGCAACACTGCCTTTGAAGCTAAATACAACCTCTATACATATAATAAGATCTTAGAAGCTGATTATGACGTATAAGGCAGGCATGTGGGTGCGATGATATCTGGTTGTAACATCATTAATGAGCTTTAATGCTGTGTTTTGATGGTGTTTTAAACTGAGCACTTACAATACATTATTTTGAATACTGTTTAGTGTTGTTTCTAATGAGAAAGTATATATTTTTTGTTTTTTATTGAATTTGTTTATTTTTCCACATATGATTGGATATCTCATATGATATCTCATATGATTGGATATCTCAAATGATGACTCAAGTATTGCATTAATCTGTCCCCATATCGACTTCCAAAAATTAAGTATCAGCGGACAAAAGAACAACAGATGATCCAGTGTCCCTATATCTAGATGACAGTGCCAGCATCTATTTGATTTAGAACTGTCTAACTTTTGTAACTTAACAGGGGTCTAAAACGATCTATGTAACAAGAAAAAACATGTTTGTCTCATAGTTCTTTTCCTTTCTGATATTATGTACACCGCCTTGATGGTTTAGGCCAGGGGTGTCCAATGTCGGTCCTCGAGGGCCGCAGTCCAGTCGGATTTTCAGGATTTCCCCAATGAATATACACGAGGTCTATTTGCATGCACTGCTTTCATTGTATGCTAATAGATCTCATGCATATTCATTGGGGAAATCCTGAAAACCCGACTGGATTGCGGCCCTCGAGGACTGACATTGGACACCCCTGGTTTAGGCAAAGGGTGTTTTATAAGTCCTTATTAAACATTAAAAAGAAAGTTAAGACATATTAGAAAAAATGTTCTCTAGCTTCTGACAATGAATATATAGAAAAAATGCATTAAATGGCCTCCTTGAATGCTGGAATTTACCAGTGTTGAATTCTAGGGACTAATTTATAAGCAGCTAACAAAAACTGATGTCATAAAAATGATTTTCCCTGAGGTACAATGCTTGAGAAATTGTGTCTGTGGGAAAATTATTTTATGAAACAAGCTGGAGGCGGTTTTGTGATGTTCATATTTGGTTGTGTCTGCATCACAGACTGAATCCCAAAGGTTTTCTTGCAGTTTCCTGCCTGTCAGACTTTTTTATTTTTTTTAAATATGCTTCACTGCACCACTGTATTAACTGAATATTATAATTTATATCTTCTATGATACTGTGAAGCAAGAGCTAGAAATTCTCGCAAACTACCCCAATGAATCTTACCTTCTTGATTTGGTCCTCTTTCAGTTTTGTGAACCAAAAGGATACTAGGTGCACAGCAAACATTTTCTGGCAAATTTCTTAGTCACAGAAACGTATTCAGTCCTAAAGTATTGCTCCTTTTTCCAGAATAAGTTGGAGAATCCTGTTTATAACCACACTCTTTCAATAGTCACAAGCAAGTCGTCTTTAGAAAAGAGACCTTGTCTTATGCTAGGTTGGTTCAATGATTAAACCACATGCATGCTTGCTCATTCTCTCTCCCTTGTATTTTTATTGTCTAGAGGTAAAGGACTGGAAAAATGCCAAGGTCCAAGGGAGAAAATGATTTTTTTCCAGCATTTTTTTTTCCAGGTTAACAGTGCAGTTGCTAGGAAATGTCCTTTATCACAACTCACTATATTTTTTACGAAAACAAATTAGAAAAAAAAAAGAAAGAAGAAATGATTTACCATATAAAATTAACCAACACTATCTTAGAAATGATGTCAGCTTAGGGGAATCAGTAGATTTTGTGCCAAGAGCTTGGTATTAAACAACCTTTCAAGCTTTTAACTTTAACATGTTGCTTATCTAGTGTTTGCATTTTGATGTATTTCTTCAATCTACTGGACCACTGCCCACTTTGCAATACAAACTGAGCATAGCAGGCTGAAACAGGGGAATCAATATGTGTGAATGTTGTGAGGATTAGTGCAGAGAAGTGAAAGGGCCGGGGTCTTCAATTTATCATTATATGATTAGAACAATGACTAAATAGTTAAATCCAGAAATATATTGCATAAAACAAAGCTCTGGAAAGAATGCTTGTAGGAAACTGATTGTTCTGTAATAACACCTGTTGGATTTCGGTAAGTTAACCCCCCTCTTCTATGAAACTGCGCTAGCAGTTTTTAGCGCAAAGAGCCGCATTGAATGGCCCGTGCTGCTCCCAACGCTAGAAACTGTTAGCGCAGTTTAATAGAAGAGGTCGTTTCAAAGAAGCCAGAATTTTGGGGGGCACAAAATAGCCTTAGCCCACCTTTGCACAGGTTTTTCCTTTGCACTAAGGCCATATGTACCACAGCAGTAATATGGCCAATTTATATATATTTTTCTATTAATGGTGATGCAGTCTTTTTAAAAAATTACCATGTGAGCACTTACTGACACCTGTTTTGTAAGTGGTAAAGGCTCACCTGGTGATCCTGCATTAACCAGTTAGTATGCTATGTTGATTAGCAAAGGAATGCCCACTCTCCACCACTTGACATACCCCTTCCCCTCAAAAATTACAAATATTTATAGCTTCTGGAATAGTGTATGTGAGTTTGACAGTTACTTAGCAGGGTTTAAAAAAGGTTTGGAAAAAGTTTCTAAATGAAAAGTCCATACACAATTATTAACATGGGCTTGAAAAATATCCACTGCTTATTCCTGGGAAAAACAGCATAAAATTTTTCTGTGTTTACTTTTCTGGGATCTTTCCTGTGACCTGGATTGGCCACTGTTGGAAGCTGGAATACTGGGGCTTAGAACAGAAGCATAAAAACTTAATGGTAGATAAAGACCAAATGGCCCATCCAGTCTGCCCATTCACGGTAACCATTATCTCTTCCTCTCTCTAACAGATCCCATGTGTCAATCCAACGCTTTCTTAAATTCAGACACAGTCTCTGTCTCCACCACCTCTTCCAGGAGGCTGTTCCATGCATCTACCACCCTTTCTGTAAAAAAAGGGTTGCCTTAGATTACTCCTGAGCCTATCACCTCTCAACTTCATCCTATGCACTCTCATTCCAGAGTTTCCTTTCAAATGAAAGAGACTCATGCGCATTTACGCCACATATGCATTTAAATGTCTCTATCATATCTCCCCTTTCCAACCTTTTCTCCAAAGTATACATATTGAGATCTTTAAGCCTATCCCCATCCGCCTTATGTTGAAGACCATGCACCATTTTAGTAGCCTTCCTCTGGACCGACTCCATCCTTTTTATATCTTTTTGAAGGTGTGGCCTCCAGAATTATACATAATATTCTAAATGAGGTTTCACCAGAGTTTCATACAGGGGCATCAATACTTCCTTTTCCCTACTGGTCATACCTCTAACTATGCACATTAGCATCCTTCTAGCTTTTGCCATCACCTTTTCAACCTGTTTGGCTACCCTAAGATCATCACATACAATCACACCCAAGTCCCTCTCTTTTGTCGTGCATATAATTTTTTCACCCCTTAAATTGTACCGTTCCTTCAGGGTTTTGCAGTCCAAATACACGACCTTGCATTTCTTACCATTAAATTTTAGCTGCCAAATTTCAAACCATTCTTCAAACTTCACTAGTCTTTCTTTATGTTATTTACACAATTCGAGAGGCCTACTCCATTGCAGATTTTGGTATCATCTGCAAAGAGGCAAATCTTACCCGACAGCCCTTCAGCAATATTGTTTATAAAAATGTTAAAAAGAACAGGCCTAAGAACAGAACCTTGAGGCACACCACTGGTAACATCGCTTTCCTCAGAGCAATTGCCATTGACTATTACCCTTTGTCATCTTCCACTCAACCAGTTTCTGACCCATCCCATAACTTTGGGGCCCATCCGGAGGGCACTCAGTTTATTTATTAGATGTCTGTGTGAAACACTGTCAGAGGCTTTGCTAAAATCTAAATATACCACATCTAGCACACTCCCTCTATCCAATTCTCTGATCATCCAGTCAAAGAAATTGATCAGATTTGTCTGAAAAGACCTACCTCTAGTGAATCCATGTTTGCCTTCAGTTCTGTAATCCATCGGATTCCAGAAAATGTCACTATCCTCTATTTTTAAAGCGTTTCCAATAATTTGCTTACCACAGAAGTCAGACTTACTGGCCTGTAATTCCCTACTTCTTCTTTACTTTCACTTTTGTGGAGAGGGACCATAACCACCCTTCTCCAGTCCTCCAGTACTACTCCTGACTCTAGAGAAGCATTGAAAAGGTCTGTCAGTGAAGCCACCAGAACTTCCCTAAATTCCTTCAGCACCCTCAGATGTACAGTACACCATCTGGCCCCCATTTCTTTGTCTACCTTTCAATTTAGCTAGCTCCTCACGAACACTATCCTCTGAAAATCGATCAGGGTCTAGCACTACTTCATCCCTATTTGTGTTTGACTTCTGCGATCCCGCTCCCAGTGCTTCAGCCGTGAACACAAAACAGAAATATTTGTTAAGCAATTCAGCCTTTTATCAGTTTCTACATATTTCTCCTTCAGTTTTGAGTCTCACACTGCTACTTTTGCAATTCATTTGCATAGATCTATCAGCCTAATTTATGAGTCTAGTGCTGAAACCAGTGTCAAACTTTTAATTTGTTTTCCCTGCCCTAAATCCACCTCTGTTACCAACCACATTATGCTCCTACATTTAAAATTTAAATGCACTCAACCCCATTAACTATTTAAAGAGATCAATAAGAACATAAGAATAACCTTACTGGGTCAGACTAATGGCCAATCAAACCCAGTAGCCCGTTCTCACAGTGGCCAATCCAGGTCACTAGTACCTGGCCAAAACCCAAAGAGTAGCAATATTCCATGCTATCGATCCAGGGCAAGCAGAGGCTTCCCCCCATTTCAGAAGTTTGAGTTCACACCAGCTGATATTTACAAAGAACTGGTGAACAAAGAACTGGTGAACAAAGCCATGGGACCGGACAATCTGCACCCAAGAGTGCTCAGAGAGCTATGCGATGTTTTGGCGGAACCGTTAGCCATGCTCTTCAATCTCTCCCTAAGTACGGGGAGAGTCCCCCTGGACTGGAAAACTGCCAATGTTGTTCCTCTGCACAAAAAGGGTTGCAGAGCGGAGGCTGCGAATTACAGACCAGTAAGTCTCACATCAATAGTGTGTAAACTCATGGAAACTCTACTTAAAGGGAAATTAGACACGATATTGGATGAGGGGAATCTGAGGGATCCCTGTCAACATGGATTCACTAGGGGCAGGTCATGCCAATCCAATCTTATCAGCTTCTTTGACTGGGTGACAGGAAAGCTAGACTCGGGAGAGTCTCTGGACATAGTGTACTTGGATTTCAGTAAAGCGTTTGATAGTGTCCCACACCGTAGACTATTAAACAAGATGAAATCGATGGGGTTAGGTGAGAAACTAACGGCAAGGGTCAATGATTGGCTGAGTGGAAGACTACAGAGGGTGGTGGTCAAAGGCACCCTCTCTAAGACTTCGGAGGTGACTAGCGGAGTGCCGCAGGGCTCAGTCCTGGGACCATCCCTTTTTAACATATTCATAAGGGACTTGACCCGAGGGCTTCAGGGAAAAGTAGCGCTGTTTGCCGACGACGCCAAACTGTGTAATATAGTAGGTGAAAGCGATATCACGGATGGTATGGCGCAGGATCTGATCAAGTTGGAAAACTGGTCCTCAACATGGCAGCTGGGCTTCAACGCAAAGAAGTGTAAGGTGATGCATCTCGGCAGCAGAAATCCATGCAGATCATACACCTTGAATGGAGAAACACTAGCTACGACCTCAGAAGAACGGGACTTGGGAGTAATCATCAGTGAAGACATGAAGGCTGCCAAACAAGTAGAGAAGGCTTCATCCAAGGCAAGGCGGATGATGGGATTTATCAATAGAAGCTTCGTAAGCCGTAAACCTGAAGTCATAATGCCACTGTACAGAACCATGGTGAGGCCTCATCTGGAGTACTGTGTACAATTCTGGAGGCCACATTACCGTAAAGATGTACTTCGAGCTGAGTCGGTCCAGCGAATGGCCACTAGGATGGTCTCCGGACTCAAGGGTCTCTCATACGAGCAAAGACTGGGCAAGTTACAGCTCTACTCTCTAGAGGAGCGCAGGGAGAGGGGTGACATGATTGAGACATTTAAGTACGTCACAGGTCGTGTCGAGGTGGAAAACGAAATATTCTTTCCGAAGGGACCTTCAGCCACAAGGGGGCACCCACTCAAACTCAGAGGAGGGAGATTTGGTGGTGACACCAGGAAGTATTTCTTTACAGAAAGGGTGGTGGATCACTGGAACAAACTACCGGTGCAGGTGATCAAGGCCACTAGCGTGCTCGACTTTAAGAATAAATGGGACATCCACGTGGGATCTCTACGTGGGTCGAGCAGTACTCTGACTTAATGGGGTGGGACAGTAGAGTGGGCAGACTTGATGGGCTATAGCCCTTTTCCCTTTCCCTTGAGAAGCACACTGACCTTACCGTCAGGAAATGCTTCTCGGTGCTTTGGAAACTCCGCACCATAAAAAAATACTTTGATGACAACTCATTCCGACTGTTAGTACAATCTTCCCTTCTAAGCATCCTCGATTATTGCAACATCATTTACCTTGGCGCCACGAAGAAAACCACCCGGAGACTAAAACTGATTCAGAACACTGCCGTCCGCCTTATATTTAGCCTAAACAAATGGGAACATATCACCCCCTTCTACCATAAACTGCACTGGCTGCCATTTGAATCCAGAGTACTGTTCAAGTTCGCATGCCTCAGTTTCAAAACGGTGTTTGGTCTATCCCCAAGCTACCTCACCCCCCACTTTAAATTAAATCACAACAATAAGAACTCTCGCAGAATTCATCTGTTCGCCTTCCCCTCCCTAAAACTATGCCCTCTCAAACGATTCGTCGACAAAACCTTCTCCTTCCAAGCGGCCAAAATAAACTCATGGCTTGCCCAAATTATACTCGACGCCCCCACCTACCTGGACTTCAGAAAAAAACTCAAAACGCACCTATTCCACAGACAGAATCCCTAACACCCCCACTTGCGACTTCTACTCCCTTCAATACACTTGAACTTCCACCTTCCCCCCCAAGCACCCCTCCACACCAACTAACTTCCCGGACACTCATGTATATTCCATGTACTATACTCCCTGTACATTCCTTGCATATTCCTTGTATTTTCCTTGTATCATACTCCTTGTATTCTCCTTGTATATTCCTTGTATATTCCTACTGATGGTATTTTACGTCGATTTCATTTTGTTAAACTCCTGTTAACTTCAACGACATGTACATTCCAAAAAATTGTAAATTACAATGTTATTCTCGTGTGTAATCTTATTAACTGCTGTGAACCGCCTAGAACTCTCTGGGTATGGCGGTATACAAAATAAAGTTATTATTATTTTCTGCCGTCATCTTTCTATGTTTCTATGTTTCTATCTCTTTTTCAATAACAGATTTTTCCTCCAGGAAATTGTCCAAACCTTTCTTAAAACCAGCTACGCTATCTGCTTTTACCGCAACCTCTACCTATGTGTTCCATAGCTTAACTATTCTCTTGAGTGAAAAAAAAATTTCCTCCTATTGGTTTTAAAAGTATTTCCCTGTAACTTCATCGATGCATTTTTCTAAGTACTGATTGTTGTTAAAATTAATGATGTCTATTTCTACTTGTCCAGATTTGTTTTAACATTTTATGTATGTAATCATTTTGTAAACCATTTTGAAATAAAATGATATAAAATTTTTTTAAATAAAATAGTCTTTGTAATTATCGATCCACTTGAACCCATTCTACTCTACTCAGGATTTTGTAGACTTCAATAATATCTCCCCTCAGCCATCTATTTTCCAAGCTGAAGAGCCCTAACTGTTTTAGTTTTTCCTTTAAATATCAGGCCCATAGTCTTTAGGAAGGGACAATTTTTAAAAGCTGAAAAACTTCAAACTAATTTTCAAAGGGAAAGTACGCATCTCTTTATCAGGGCAGGATTAATTTGTCGAGGGCCCCTAGGCACACAAGTACACTGGGCCCCCTACCCCACCCTGCACCCACCTCACATGCCCTGCCCCACCCCCATGGTTTTACCCATTTTCTTATTTACTTCTTTATTTCCACTTTATTTCTTTTATTTTAAAATTCAAAACAAACAACAAAGATTACCATACCAGTGCCAGTGTACAGTTTTTCTTCTATGCAACCTCCAAACATCTCTGAACAAATTTCCCCTTCCTTCCTAGAGGAAGAGATCGTCAGCTGGCAGGGCTTTGGGAAGCCCATCAATTTATATTTTGCATGTAGGTAGGAGGCAAGGGGGGGGAAAGAAAATTTAGTGCCCATCATTTTATTGGACTAATACATTTCTCACTTAGCTTTCAGAGGTTAAAACCTTTCTTCAGATCAGTAAACTATACTGCTGTTATAGTATCCCTGTCCTGACTTGAGGAAAGGAGTTATGGTCTCTGAATTAATAAAAAAATTAATTAAAATTGGTTTAATAAACAGTATCATCTTATTTCCATTTTCTATTAATAAACGATTATCAACACAGCTACAATAATACCTTATCCTAAAGCAAAAATAAATAAATAAAACAAATAGACATTTTTTTTTCTACCTTTGTTGTCTGGTTTCTGCTTTCATCATCTTCTCATCATTCTCTTCCTTCCATCCACTGTCTGCTCTCTCTCTGCCTCTTCCATATGGCATCTGCTCTCTTTCTATGCCTCTTCCAGAAATTGTCTGCCTCTCTCTTTCATCTCTACCTCACCCCATCCATTGGTGTGGCATCCATCTTCTTCCCTTTCCTCCTCCAATGGTCTGGCATCTCTCTCCTCTCCTTCTCTTCCCTCTCCCATACCCTACATGTCTGGCATTTCACTCTCTTCTCCCCTTCCCCCCACTTCCATCAGCATCTGCCCCCTTTCTTTTCCTCCTACCCAATTGCATCCAGTATCCTTCCCCCTTGTCTCTCTCTCCTTTCCCTGCATACCAATTCCATCAGCAACTGCCCTCTTTCTTTCCCTCCAACCAAATTCGATCCAGTATCCTTCCCCCTTATGTTTCTCTTCCCTTTCCTTGCACACCAATTCCATCAGAATCTGTCCCCTTTCTCTCCCTCCACCACCCTTCCATACCATCCTTCCCACCACCCTTCCATACCACCCTGCCCCTTTCTCTCCCTCTACCACCCTTCCATACCACCCTTCCATACCATCCTTCCCACCACCCTTCCATACTACCCTGCCCCCTTTCTCTTCCTCCACCATCCTGACATACCATCTTTCCCACTACCCTTCCATACCACCCTGCCCCCTTTCTCTCCCTCCACCACCTGACCCCTTTCTCTCCCTCCACCACCCTTCCATGTTACTTTCTCTCTCCCCCTTCAAACATTGCAGCTGCCGGCTCTGCCCTCTGAGTTCCTTTGGAAAAGGGAGTCCGAAAGCAGAAATAGAACAACTGGTGGCATCAACGGCAATGGGCTCCCCGGCATCAATGGTAATGGCCCCTCCCCCCAGCATCAACGGCAACACGGCAAGCTCTGTTACAGGAAGGTCCTGCGATGACTGCGTCTGCCGGCCCATCCCCCCTCCGACGTCACTTCTTCCAGAGCAAGTAAGTAACGTTGGAGGGGGACGTACTGGCAGACGCAGTCATCGCGGCACCTTCCTGTAACAGACCCAGTCGTGTTGCTGTCGATGAGGGGAGCCTGTTACCGTTGATGCCGGGAGGGGGCCGCTGCCATCGATGCTGGGGGGGGATGGGGCCTATTGCTGTTTAAAAAAAATGGCAAGGTGAATTGTCCTCCTTCAGCAGGCCCCCCTCACAGTTTTGGGCCCTAGGCACATGCCTACTGGGCCTATCCGGACCTGCTCTTTATAGAATCTTTTGGTAGTTAGACACTTGTTGCTTATTCATTTGTATTTTTTATCTTTTGTGAACCACATAGAACTTAACGGTAGCTGCAGTATACAAGTGAGTTTTTATGTTTTATGTTATGCTATCAGATTTTGCAAAATCGGTGAGATGAAAAGTAACCATATTGTAGACTTTGCCCTTACTTCACCTACAGGTAAATACAAATTCCCACTCTCATGGCAGTATTCAAATCCAAGCTAAAAGCCCACTTTTTTGAAGCTGCTTTCAACTCTTAACTCCCACTCACCATCAGATATCTATCCCCATTGTATAGAAACTGCTAGAAATTCTCCAACCTTCAGATGTCCTGTCTGTCTAAATTAGATTGTAAACTTTTCTGAGCAAGAACCGTCTATTGAATGTTAAATGTACAGTGCTACGAATGCTTTTCAGTGCTATAAAAATGATAAATAGTAGCAGTAGTCGTCTCGGAAACATCCCTGTTTCTTGCATTTAAATGTAATCATTTTGAGAAATTCTACAGCTAGATTTTAGCTGCTGGACTGGGTGATAGGCAACCTCTGCAACTTGCGGAGACCTAACCTGATCTGTTGGCAGGTCTTCCAGGTAGCTTAAGTAGAGTCTTTTTTTTTTTTTTTTTTACCAATATACAGTTCCTGCCTCCCCCTCCTATCTGTCTGGGGAGGAATGAGCATTAGTTACCCAAGGATGCAAACTCTAATTAATGAGACAATTTTAGGATGGTAGATGACAGTATCTTCTCTTATTTGTTCTGTTTTCTGCTAATCTTTATAATTCCACCATGTTTTGTGGACTTTGTTTCTTTAACTAGGCTCCTACAGAAATTTTTGATGCCCAGCTACATAGCTGGAGAGCTCCACACAGTCATATATCCCTTTGTATTGGCTTGAGCTTAACAGGTCACTTGAAATTTCTTATTGCTATGGAGACTCCATAGAAACTAGTTCAGAAGTTCGGGCTGATAGAATGCAGAAAGAAAATCCTGGAACTTTCTCATCTTTTAGCAGTGATAACTAGACAGTTCTCTCTCTCCAGCCTTTATTTTTGTCTCCTCTGTTTCAGCTTTGCCTATGTAATAACTCATTTTGGACACAAGGGGGGGATAGAGATGCTGGATAGGAGGGTAGTTGGGAAAAGAAAGTGAGAGATGGTGGATAGGAGGGTGGTGGGGAAGGAGGGAGAGATGCTGGAAGAAAGGGTAGTTAAGGAAAGGTGGATCTGTGGAGGGAGACGAAAAGAAGGAAAGATGCCAGACCTCCTGGGGAGGGAAGGGAAATGGAAGGGGAGGACAGAGATGGCAGATGGATGGTTAGAACGTAGAAAGATGAAAGGAGACCCTGGCAAGAAGACAACCAGAGCCTGAGACCAACAAGATTTGAATAATGACCAGACAACAAAAGGTAGAAGAACTAATTTTATTTTCCATTTTCTGATTACAATATGCCAGATTTGAAATGTGTATCCTGCCAGAGCTGGTGTTAGACCGCAAATGTGAGCTAGGATTTAAGAGAGAGAGGAAAAGTCTTTTTTGTTTGTTTATTTTGTTTGGTTAGGAGTTTGTTTGGTTAGTGCCAGTGTGGTTAGGAGAAGGCAAAGGGGGTGAAGAGGCTATAAAATAAACCCACCAGGATGTTTGAAAAAAACACCCAATTGGGCAAGAATCGAATCGAATCAAAAAACCAATTCAATAGGCTGAATCGAATCGAATTGAAATTTTTTTCCTGAATCGGGCAGCACTAGTAGCCAGTAGGCCATTGTACATTTTTTGCATTTGGTGCCTCTAATTGGGGGGGGGGGGGTGAATGGTTTCTGGGTTCTCCTTTGTCTGGTTGTGGTAGTTCGATAAGGCGGTTGTTCAGGTAGGCTGGGCTGTCTCCATTCATGGCTTTAAATAATAGACAGTAAAATTTGAATTGTATTTTTGCTTGTACAGGGCCATGGTGAGACCTCATTTGGAGTACTGTGTGCAATTCTGGAGGCCACATTACAGTAAAGGTGTGCGCAGAATTGAATCGGTTCAGCGGACGGCCACCAGGATGATCTCGGGGCTCAAGGGTCTCTCGTACGAAGAGAGACTGAACAAATTGCAGCTCTACACTCTCGAGGAACGTAGGGAGAGGGGAGACATGATCGAAACATTTAAATACCTCACGGAACGTGTCGAAGTGGAAGATGATATTTTCTTTCTCAAGGGACCCTCGGCCACAAGAGGGCACCCACTCAAACTCAGGGGCGGAAAATTTCATGGCGACACCAGAAAGTATTTCTTCACAGAGAGAGTGGTTGATCATTGGAACAAGCTTCCAGTGCAGGTGATCGAGGCAGACAGCGTGCCAGACTTTAAGAATAAATGGGATACCCATGTGGGATCCCTACGAGGGTCAAGATAAGGAAATTGGGTCATTAGGGCATAGACAGGGGATGGGTAAGCAGAGTGGGCAGACTTGATGGGCTGTAGCCCTTTTCTGCCGTCATCTTCTTCTATGTTTCCTCTTCTTCTATGTATTGGGAGCCAGTGTGAGTCGAGGTATGCGGCAATGATGTGGTCGTTTTTCTTCAGCGAATAGATCAATCTCAGGGTTGTGTTTTGTACTGTTTGCAGTTGTTTTATCATGATTGCAGGGCCAGTCTGGATTACTATTATGTGCCAAGTTTGATGAAATTTGGTTTGAACATGTACAGTAAAATCTCAGTTATCCAGCACCCATGGGGATTGGTAGTGCTGGATACCTTGTCTAACACAGATCTCTATTTCACCCCCCTCCCCCCCTCCCTGAAGCATCAGCACAGCAGCGGTCCTGAGCCGCAAAGCTCCCCTCCTTCCCTCAAGCTCCGAAACAGCAGAAGCAGGCAGAGGTCTTGAACCGTGAATCCCCTTGCTCCCTCCCTCCTTTACCTGAAGCAGCAGCTGGTCAGCAGGAGGCAGCACTCAAAACAGGCTGCTCCTGACCAGCTCCAGCAGGGCCTTTTCTCTGATGCATCAGATTGACGCATCAGAGGAAAGGCTCTGCCAGGACTGGTCGCAAGCAGCCTGTTTTGAGTGCTGCCTCCTGCTGTTACTTAGGGTAAGGAAGGGAGTAAGCAGCTCAGGACCACTGCCTGGTGGTGGTGGTGGTGGGGGTGCTTTGCAGCTCAGGACCGCTGCCGTGCTGGTGCTTCAGGTCAGGAGGAAGGTGGGATTCATGGCTCAGGATTACCACTGTGTCTAGTGCTTCATGGCTTGAGGGAGGGCGGAGGGTTTGTAGCTCAGGATCGCTGCCCCTGGTGCTTTGGGGGACTTTGTTTTCCCTGACAATTTTTTTTGCCAGTTGGGTGAGTGTACCGGTTATCTGAGAGCCAGTTAACTGAGACTCTACTGTACAATACTTATGGTCTACTGGTAGGATGCTTCCCATTGCTACCAATCATGTATTAAAGAATATGCAAATCTTACTATTATTTCAGTTTTCAAACAGGACTGTTAAAATGCTGGCTGTATAAGGATGCCTTTGAGACATAATCATTGCAGGGTATTCCCTTGCCCCTGCACTTTGCAGAAATTTCTGGTTCCTTTATTCCAGGCCTCGAGAAATTAAAGAACTTTTAACTTCTTTTAAAAAGATAAATATTTTTTTTACCCTCCCATTGTTCTTACCTTTTATGTCTTCTTTACTATGCTTAGTGTAGTTCCCTCCACTTCCCTCATGTATAAGTAAGTAATGTCTATGTGTTTGTTGTATTTAATAATTGAGGCCCTGTTTTTAATTGTAAATCGCTTTGAATTTATGATATTGCAATACATCAAAATTTTAATAAACTTGAAACTTGAAGATGAAGAGGTCCTACAGAAGAAATTTCTCTTAACATTATTTCACTGGGAAAACTACACCTAATGATAAGCCAGGCTATTACTTCTTTAATATTGTATATGGAAAGGGTACCAGCCATACAACATGCAAGCTGTTTCTGGCCTGGAAAATTCCACCCTGTACCCAGGCTATATATCCTGTTTCTTCATCATTAGAGTCCAATAACATATTCCTTTGACATTGCATTCAGTGACATATTATTATTAAGACTTAGCCAAAAAAGAAAGATTTATAAACTATAAAGAGTTTTACCTCATGCAAAATTACCATTTCTTTAATAAGATATTAACTATTTTTTCTGAGGCCCTCCAAGTACTTACAAATCCAAAATATGGCCCTGCAAAGGGTTTGCGTTTGAGACCACTGATCTATACCAATAATCATATAACCTCAAGAACTCTAGATAGCAGCTTCACTTCCCACCAAATGAATGTCCACAAGAACCGTGGTGAATCTCATAGCCTGCCAGGTAGAATCAGTTCATTCCATGTACTATTTTATTGATTATACTTTATTTACTGCCTTTCTAAAGAAACATACTCCAACCCAGTGTACAGAAAAACTAAACTTGCAATACATTGTTAAATAGCAATAACACCCCCCCACCACATTCAAATAACATAACATTCTACTTCTAATGTCAATGCAGTACACATTAAAATATCTTAGAAACATAGAAACATAGAAATAGACGGCAGATAAGGGCCACGGCCCATCCAGTCTGCCCACCGCAATGACCCTTCCCCACCTAACTCAGTGAATAGATCCCATGTATCTATCCCATTTGGCCTTAAAATCAGGCATGCTGCTGGCCTCAGTGACCTGAAGTGGAAGATTATTGCAGCGGTCAACCACTCTCTCAGTGAAAAAGAATTTCCTGGTGTCACTGTGCAGTTTCCCTCCCCTGATTTTCCACGGGTGCCCCCTGGTTGCCGTGGGACCCTTGAGAAGGAAGATATCTTCTTCCACTTCGATGCGACCCGTGAGATACTTGAACGTCTCGATCATGTCTCCCCTCTCTCTGCGTTCCTCGAGTGAGTAGAGCTGTAACTTATCCAGCCTTTCCTCGTACGGGAGATCCTTGAGACCCGCGATCATCCGGGTGGCCATTCTCTGGACCGACTCTAGTCTCAGCACATCTTTTCGGTAATGCGGCCTCCAAAATTGCACACAGTACTCCAGGTTTGGTCTCACCATGGATCTATACAATGGCATAATGACTTCAGGCTTACGGCTGACGAAACTCCTGCGTATGCAACCTATGATTTGCCTTGCTTTGGAGGAAACTTGCTCCACTTGATTGGCAGCCTTCATGTCCTCACTGACGATCACCCCTAGGTCACGCTCTGCTTCAGTTCTTGTTAGGATCTCGCCATTTAGGGTGTAAGTCTTGCATGGATTATGGCTGCCTAGGTGCATGACTTTGCATTTTTTGGCATTGAAGCTGAGTTGCCAGGACCTAGACCAGCGCTCCAGTAGTAGTAGGTCGTGCATCATGTTGTCGGGCATTGAGTTTTTGTCTTTTGTACTCTTGGCCATTACATTGCTTAGTTTGGCGTCATCAGCGAATAATGTTATTTTACTTCGGAGACCTTCTGCCAAGTCTCTTATGTAGATGTTGAACAGGATCGGGCCCAGGACGGAGCCCTGTGGCACTCCACTGATCACCTCCGTCGTTTCGGAGGGGGTGCCATTCACCATTACCCTCTGAAGCCTACCCTCAAGCCAGTTCCCAATCCATTTCGTCAGCGTGTCGCCCAATCCTATAGAACTCATTTTGCTCAGCTACCTGCGGTGTGGTACGCTATCGAATGCTTTGCTGAAGTCCAGGTATACGATGTCCAGGGACTCCCCAACATCCAGCTTTCTCGTCACCCAGTCAAAGAAGCCGATCAGGTTGAATTGGCAGGATCTCCCCTTAGTAAATCCATGTTGACGGGGATCACGTAGATTCTCCTCGTTCATGATCGTATCCAATTGGCATTTGATTAGAGTTTCCATTAGTTTGCTCACTATTGATGTGAGACTCACCGGTCTGTAGTTTGCTGTTTCCATCTTGGAGCCTTTCTTATGAAGTGGAATGACGTTAGCCATTTTCCAGTCCAACTGGACGTCACCTGTACTAAGGGAGAGATTGAAGAGTGCGGATAGCGGTTCCGCCAAGACATCACACAACTCCCTGAGCACCCTGGGGTGTAGGTTGTCAGGCCCCATTGCCTTGTTAACCTTGAGCTTTGACAGCTCGCAGTAGACACTGCTGGGCGTAAACTCGAAATTACTAAATGGATCAGCTGAGTCAACCCTTGTCTGCAGCTGAGGACCAAGTCCTGGCGCCTCGCGGGTGAAGACTGAGCAGAAGTATTCATTTAACAGTTGGGCTTTCTCCGAGTCCATTTCTGCATAGTCTCCCCCTGGTTTCCTGAGGCGTACTATCCCACCTGAGTTCTTGTTATACCTGAAAAAGGATTTATCTCCTCTCTTTATGTTCCTTGCTAAAGACTCCTCCATTCGGAATTTGGCCTCCCTAACTGCTGTTTTGACTGTTTTTGACTTGGTCAGATAGATTTCCCTGGAGTCCTGTTTCCCTGATTGTTTGTAAGAGATGAATGCTTTTTTTCTTCTCCTTGATGAGGTCCGAGATCTCCGTAGAGAACCATTGTGGCTTATTGTTCCTACTCCGTTTACTTACCGATTTAACATAGCGGTTTGTTGCTTCCTGTATGGTGGCTTTCATAGTTGACCACATTTCTTCCACGTTATCGGTTTCTGTTTGGCTTTGTAGCACCTGGTGAACGAAGTCTCCCATTTCTTTGAAGTTTGTGTCCTTGAATTTAAGGACCTTGGTCAGTGTGGTAGATTTAGTGAAACCTTTTCTGAGATTGAACCATACCATGTTGTGGTCGCTGGAGGCCAATATGTCGCCCACCGAGACCTCTGTGACACTTTCTCCATTGGTATCAGGTCTAGGATTGCCTGATCCCTTGTTGGTTCCAACACTAGTTGCCTTAGTCTTGCTCCCTTCAAGGAATTTAATAGCCTCCTGCTGCTGCATGAAGCAGAGGAAAGCGTGACCCAATCCACATCAGGCATGTTGAAGTCACCTAACAATACTGTGTCCCCACGCAAGGTGATATTCTCTATATCTCCGATTAATTCCATATCTTGGTCATCCTGTTGTCTTGGGGATCTGTATACTACGCCAAGATACAGGCATTTGTCCTTCCCTCTGGCCAAATTTACCCAAAGGGATTCCCCAGTGTACCGTACATCTGTGATTCTGGTGACTTTAATGTCATCTTTAGTATATAATGCTACACCTCCTCCCATTTTGCCCTCCCTGTCCCGGCGAAGCAAGTTGTAACCCGGTATGACCATGTCCCACCCGTGGGAGTCTGTGAGCCAGGTCTCAGATATCACCACCACATCCAAGTCGGCATTTATCATTTCTGTTTCCAGTTCCAGGATCTTGTTTCCCAGACTGTGGACGTTGACGTACATAGCCCTCCATGTTGTATGTTTGTTATGTCTCAGTGGGGACATTCCTGCTATAGCAACTAGGCCACCTTTAGCATTATTTGCATGCCTCGTACTCTTCCTAGACCCAGAGCTACAACGTGCACCTTTCCCGGACTCCCCATACCCAGAACTACAGTTTATGCCTAACCCAGACTCAGAATTGTGTGTACCCTGTGGGGGTATTCACTCTTGAGCAACTTGACTTCCTATAATACAGTTTGCAGTGTGTATTCTGTCGCTGGACCCAGAATTACAATGTGTACTTCTCCTAGTCCCAGAATCACAGTGTGCACCCCTCCTAGATCCAGAATTACAATTTGAACTCCCCTTAGACCCAGATTTACAATGTATACTCCCCTTAGCCCCAGCATAACAATGTGACCCAGAATTATAATGTGACCCTGAATTATAGTGTTTACTTTCTTTAGTCTCCCTTACTTCAGTCTCAAGAAGAAATTGGTAGCTTAGCTCGTCAAGTAGGTTGTTTGTGCCAGTACCCTCCCCCAACTTACCTAGTTTAAAGCCTTGTGAAGTAGGCGGGCTAAGCGGTGTCCCAGGACGTTCTTCCCTCTTCTGGTCAGGTGTAACCCGTCTGGTCCCTGTAATCCTTGCAGTGCCTCTCCATGGTGCAGGAACCCAAAGTTCATCTCCTTGCACCATCCTCGCAGCCAGTCGTTCGCCCTCCGGATGCGATCCTCCCTGGCCCTGCCCTTGCCCCTCACTGGGAGGATCGAGGAGAAGACCACCTGCGCATCCATCCTCCTCAGCTTCTCACCCAGGGCTCTGAAGTCATCGGGTATGCTCTCCGCGGTGCTCCTGGCGGTGTCATTGGTTCCGACGTGGATGAGAATCATGGGGAAGTGGTCTCTGGGCTTGATGAGTCTGTCCAGGCAAGCAGTTACATCCCGGATCCTGGCCCCTGGCAAACAGCAGACCTCTCTTGATTGCAGGTGTGGTCTACAAATTGGTCCCTCGGTGCCCCTTAGTATCGAATCCCCGATGACTACCACCCTGCGCTTCTTAGGGGTGGTTCGATCTGTTGACTCCGGAACTGGAACCGTCTGCTGAACAACCTCCTGTACCTCGTTGTCAGGATCTTCCTGAAGCAGCTGGTATCTGTTCTTAAGGGTGATTTGAGGTGTCGATGTGGAGTTGCCCTGCATGTGAGAGAAAGAAACAGAATTAGGTTTACTGCGTTTTCCTGTGGAGGAAGTCACAAGCTGCCAGGAATCAGCGTCCTCGGTAACTTCCTGAATACCGATGGTTGGTTTCAAGTTTGTAGGTTTTGAAGCTTTGGGTGTCTCTAGGATGGCCCTGTCAGGTTCTTGTTCAGCGATCTGGGACAGCTCCTGTATGACTCCATCGATGAAGGTTTCGTCGTCACGGATGCTTCTTAAGCGTTGAACCTCTTCTCTCAGGCTCCTCAGTTCTCGCAGAAGGCTTTCATCAGGCTGAACCATTGCTTCCGTCTGTGTGGAGACTGTAGACATCTTTGAGGGGATGGCCTCGGTCTGTACAGAGACCTCCGCTCTCTGTCCTGGCTTTCCTTCTGACTGTACGAAGACCGTAGCCATCCCCTGGGTACTACCGGCTAATGAAGTGCCTGTCTCGATTGAAGTCTTGCTGCTTCTAGTTCTGCCTGCCATTAAAAAATAAAGAAATTTTTTTTATTTAATTTATTTTATGTTTTTTTTTTTGTTTTTTTTTTAAGGGGTAGGTCAGAAGGTGTTGAGGTTGGAGGGATAGAAGTAGTTAGTTCTTAGTCAGAGGGATAGAGTAGTTAATTAATTGTTGGTTAGATTTGCCTGCTTGTTAGTGTGCTAGTGAGGTCAGTCTGATTAGAGGATGTTAGAGGATAGTGTGGTCTGCCTGTTTAAGATGGTTTAGGGATAGAGTGATTGGTGTGGACCTCCTGTTAAGTGCAAGGGTTTGGTTGCTTGTTGGTTAGGTAGAAAGAAGAGAGTTGAAAGATTTGGAAGAGGTGAGATTGAAGAAAGACTGAAATCAATTGGCTAATTAGCTAGAGAGACGGCTAAAGTTGATAGCCCTTCCTTGATGCCCTTCTTGAGGCCCTTCGCAAAGGCGCTCTCGCTAAGGTGAGCGCCTTTGCCGCTCACCTTTGCCGTGCGCCGAATGGCCGGGCACCGTTGGCTCGACCCCTTTTATGGGGGAGCTCGGCTGTGACGTCGGGGGTGGGCGGGGCTACCACCCGCTCCCTTTGCTGCTTCTCCTGCCTTCTCTGCTCCTCTCCGCCCCCTTTTTCTTCCTTCTCCGACTCTCCTTTTGCTTCTCCTAACCTCTCCGCTGCTCTCTTTCCTCCTGTTCTAGTCCGCCCGCTGTGTCAGCCTCCTCTGCCCTGTAGTTGGGAACAAGCACACAGTCTGCTTACAGCACCTCCGATCCGCTCCGCTCCGCCCCCAGCTTCACCTTGTGCTTGCTCCAACAGTCCCTCGTTTGGCTGACCTAGCGATGAGGACCCTCTGCCATCTCGACCCCTTTTATGGGGGAGCTCGGCTGTGACGTCTTAATAGACAGCACTGGGAGTAAGCAGAGGTGGAACATATGGGCAGATAAGAACGTAAGTATAACTAACTTAAGGGAAAAAAAATGCAAATGGCGTCATAAAAGGTGTATGTGCTGTGAGCAAGTCCTACTACAGTAAGTGCAACTGATGCAAGTCTTTGTATGTCTATTTAGCTGCTTCTCCATTAAAGGCATGAAAGAAGAGCCAGGCTTTCACCTGCCTCCCAATGTAAAAATAATCTTCCATTAGGCAAAAGCCTTTCTAGGGGTGTTTTTCAGAGTATGGGAGCTACTCTATTGCATGATATGGGACCTGTGGTAAATATGTGCATTAGTGCCCACTTTAGGAAATCTAGCTCTGACTTTCTGCTTCTCAGTCCCAGAGAAAGAACTTTCTAGCCCTGTAGTTAGCTCATGTGCTCCATGTTCCCAGGTATGGTGGACTCAGCCCCAGCTATGACAAATTAAACTGGCTGCAGTCTTCCATAATAACAAAACAAATCTATTTTTTCCCTCTTTATTAGTTGCAATGACTTTTACCCCTTAACACTTCTTCAGCAATCCCACCTTTTATTCTGTCCCCAAATCAACTCAACCAAGTATTTAGGGCAAAAGGAAATAGTCTTGAATAAGCATCTGAAGAAACAGGGTAGGTTCACTATTAACAAATAAGCAATTACATCTGACTGCATTTCTGTAGAAACCTCTCTTAATTACTTTCATATCTTTCATTTCAATGAAAAGATGTCAAATAAATCTTGCAACCTGTGTACTAGCTAGTTGCCAATTACACTTATCAGGAGCCATATTTCATATGCACAGTACAAAGGTCAAGGCATCTTACAAGAGCTACATTTTACATTTCATCTCCAATAAATGACTACAGTTTTGCCTCAGAAGCTGGTCTGAGTTGCTTGATGTCTGCACTTTTTGCTCCCATAGTGCAATCCAGACCAACTCCTTCCGCACTGGAAGTATGAAATATAAGGAGGTATGAAGAAATACAAGCAGCAGGATGATGGTTGCTCTTTACACAGACATGAAAGCATTGTGATTGCAGATATCAGGTGACTCCATCAGAAAAAGGCCTTTGACCTGATATGATCACAGTAAAGGCGTGGAGGGGCATAATCAAAAGGGATGTCTAAGTCCGTTTACGTCCATCTCGCAAGTTGTCCAAAATAAAAAACAGCTTAAGACACATTTTCAACACACGTCCAACTTTTTTTTAGTTTCGAAAATCGTCTAATTATACGTCCTGCCGATCTGATCGTCCAAGCCACTAAATCGTCCATCTTTATACCACATTTTTATCCAACTTTCCGTCCAAGTCCAAATGCCTAGAACAAGCCCTGTTGGATGTGGGAGGGGTCTGCAAAGTGATAAATTGCACACCCAGACATGCCACCTAAATAGTGGGGTACCTTACAGGGCACTGCTGTGAATTTCACAAAAAGGGTGCCATGTCTTCTCCTCCCTACAGCTCCCTTATAGGTTACGGTGAACACCCCAAACCACCTCCAGAATCCCCTAGACCAGTGGTTCTTAACCTTGTTGGAGGTACTGAACCCCACCAGTTTCATATGCATGTTCACCGAACCCTTCTTTATTGGAAAAATAAAATATGATTTTTACAAATTCAAAACATAGGTATACAGTGAGGGAAAAAATAATATCAATTTTGAAAACAAAAAAGTTCTCCTATATTTCGAATAATAATAACATAATAATGAAATTTACTGCAAGTCAGTGTGATTTCTGCTGTTGCCTCTCAGAGACCAGTTCAGAAATGCACGGCTTTACCTTGGCAAGTGCCACTCTTATGTCATTTTTGCAACAAAGTCTGTTCCTTTTCTTCGTTTTTATGTCCAGCATCCTCGAAAAGGATTGCTCGCAAAGATATGTTGTAACAAACGGTATGAAAATTTCCAGAGCTTTCTTAGCAATAACAGGGTACGTTACCAATTGTTGACACCAAAACGTTGAGAGCGTTGCTGTTCTGAAGAGTTGCTGTTGAACCTGGCTCTGCTGAATTTCAATGATTTCATCGAGGTATTCATCATTGGCATCTGTTGTCTCAACACTAAACGTGAACGGCTGTCTCACCCATGCTGGATATGACTCTCTTGTAGGGAAGTATCCGTCGAGAGACTTTGCAAGCTCATCTAAGTGCATGGCAATAGTTTGCTTCAGTTCCGCGGGTACAGAAATGTCTCCGATTCCAGATACATCTTCGATCTTACTTACACAGTTGTCTAGCAGGGGAAAGTTTGCGAAGTTATCGTTTTCTGTTCGCGTTTCCATAATGGTAGCTTTTTTTGAAAAGCTTTCAGGTTTTCTTCCGCTTCTGCTTATTGAGATGATTGAGAGCTGCAAAGATATCAGCCATGTACGCTAAAATGAGAATGAACTCAGAATTTTTGAAGCAATCTGCATGACAATGTTGCTGCTCTTGCAAAAACAGAGCTAATTCCACACGCATGGCAAAAACACGATTCAGCACCTGTCCCCGGGATAACCACCGAACGTTAGAATGGTACAGAAGTACCTCGAATTCAGATCCCATTTCTTTACACAGCTCCTTGAAGATGCGGTGCTTCAGAGCATTATTTCGCACATAGTTCACGCATTCCACAACAATTTTTAAAACTTCTGCCAGTTTTGGAGGCAAGGTTTTTGTTGCCAACGCATGCCTGTGCAGAATGCAATGCGTAACAATGATGTGTGGTGCATCGGCATTCACTAGCGCACCAAAACCGGACTTTCTTCCGAGCATGGCTGGAGCTCCGTCTGAACAAACTGCAGAAACCATATCCCACGAAAGATTGTTGTCTTTGAAGAAGTCATCCACAAGTTTCTTCACATCAGTTGCCTTAGTTGTTGTTGTAAGAGGCTTACAAAATAAAAAATCTTCCTTTATCACGTCGTCTTTCACATAGCGCACGAATACTGCAAGCTGGCTTAGATTGGAAACGTCTGTGGTCTCGTCGAGTTGAAGGCTGAATTTTGCCGGGCTTGAAATCAGATCTGCAACTACTTGAGCCAAGATGTCTTTGCTCATGTCCTCTATTCTGTTGCTGATGATGTCATTTGAAAGAGGAATTTCAGATAACTGAACTTCAACCGCTTTTCCCAGCATGATATTCGCCATCTTCAACACAGCTGGTTTTATGAGTGTTTCACCAATGGTGTGTGGTTTGCACTGCTTTGTGATCAGGTAAGCAACTTCGTACGATGCTGTGAGGATCGGTTTGTTGATGGGTACAAAGCCGAGAACAGGCAGAGTAGCCTTTTCATCGAATCTTGCTCTCTTCACCTTGAATTCAGCGAGATGTTCTTGTATTTTCCATCTCCATGCAGCTTAAGGAAGTGTTCCCTTAGTTTTGCCGGAGCTAGACTAGAATTACTCAACTTGGCATTGCAAATCATGCAATTAGGACGCTGACTCCCATCACGTTCCGTTATACATGTGAATCCATATTGTACATATTCGTCCGACCACTTTCGTATTTTGCTCGACATAGTTAGTAAGAGATTAAAATATTAAGATAGGTATCACACGACGTACCATCACAACAGTTACAATTCGACTACTGTGCGCATCAAATCCCCTGCAGCACAGATAGGCCAAGCGATGTTGCGTGATCACTTGCAGCCAATTATGGACAAGCGGGGTGTATCATCACGAATCATAAGCGCTTCGGTCACGTTCAATCATCTATCAGTTAAATCACAAATTTTGATCAGGAATTGATTGATGTATATAAGGCGTTAGTTACAGATTGATAGATCAAGAAACCGAGTACACGATCAGTCTTGATCAAAATCACTGAATAACTGATAGATGATTGAACGTGACCGAAGCGCTATATGAGTCGGAGGTGTGTTTTGACCTCCACCGAACCCGCGAGACTGACTCACCGAACCCCTGGGGTTCGGTCGAACCCAGTTTAAGAACCACTGCCCTAGACCCACTTATCTACCACCCCAATAGCCCTTATGGCTGCAGGAGCCACTTATATTCCAGTAAAAAAGGGTTTTGGGGGTGTATAGGGCAGTGCACATGTTTAAGTATTAATGCAGTGATTACAGGGGCATGGGTCCTCCTCTCTATGGGTCCCTAACCCACCCCCAAGACGACTTAAGCTGCCTCTGTGCTGGACGACTAGGCTTTCCTATGCCAGGCGGCCAGGTGATGATGGTCTGGAGGCTGAATTTTAAAGTTGTGAATACAATTTTTATGGGGGTGGGGGGGTCGTTGATCACTGGGGTAGTGTGTGGGGGTCTGTGTTATGTGTTTTCAGTGTTTATCTGGTGACTTTAGGTGGGTTTTTGTGACTTAGATCATGTTTTACATGGTCTAAGTCACAACGTCCAAGTTCCGTCTAGGCTCTGTTGTAAAACTTTCGGTTATACATGCTGTACGACTAAGTCTAAGCCGGCCCACGTCCTGCCCAACTCCCGCCCTCAACCCGCCTCCCAAAACGCCTCGCTTAGCTTTGGACGTTGAGCGGCACTATGAAGACCTAGGTCGTTTAGAAATACGTCCAAGACCCGTTTTTATTATCGGCACTTGGATGTTTTTGAGAAATGTTCGTCCAAATGCCGACTTAGGCCAGGTTTTGGACGTGTTTCTCTTTCGATTATAAGCCCCATAATGCTTACATTTACAAAGAGATGGCAGAGTAAATTAAAAAAAAATCCCCCTCCCAATAAAAGTGATACAATTTTTACATGATTGCACAAAATGAAAGAGGAAACCAAGTAAACTAGTAAATGTAATAGCCTTTATAGTGGAAATTCTCACTATTTCACATCATAGTAACATAGCAAAGTTAAAGACCAGCAGGGCCCATTTAGTCTATGCAGATAGGTGGTTAGAATTATACTTGTCTCTTTAAGCAGGTCATCTTCCTTCACCCCTCATTTTTTTAAAAGAGATTGTAATTATTACCATACTTTACACAAATTACTCCCTCCCCAAGCCTTTTTCTTAAAGCATGAAAATCATTTGTAGTAGGCCAAATTTGCAACTGCCACTTATTTTTTTAATTTTATAATACCTATTCAAAGTAGTACACAAAATAAAAATATCTTCTGTGAAAAACCACCACATCAGCCTTTCTCCAATCCTGTGGAACACATTTCTAAGAAGAGCACCAGCATCTGAGTTTCCTCAGTAGCCTGGGATGTATCACATCTGATTTCATGGCTTTGTCCGCTTTAAGTTTCGCAAATTGTTTATGAACACTTTATTCTATGAACAGTGAGAATGTATTTAAAGCCATTCTCACAAGTACCTTTGTCAATCCTATCCAGGTTTTTGTTCTGTGAGCACCAAAGTACTTCTTGAGCATGTCTGCTTTTCCCTCGTCACTTCCACATATCAGTCCTCAGCAGCTTTGAGTCTTGTAATTTCATCTCTGGCCTTCTTCCTCACCACACTATAAACTGAGAAAAGCCTTGTAGACTTTTATCCTGAGATACTTTGAAGTCAAATAATAAGATAGCATTTTATTTCCTGACCTAGGGAAAAATGGGGAAAAATGACAGACAGACAGCGGGAGGGAGGGACATAGAAAGAAAGAAAGACACAGGGGCAGGGAGAGGGACAGAAAGACAGACAGAGAAAGGGGGCCAGAGAGAGAGAGAATCAGCGGGAGAGGAAAAGGGGGCTGCTTTGGGGGGAGGGGTGTGCTTGGGGCAAACAACTTTGCTCTGGGGGGAAAGATAGAAGGGGCCATGGAGAGACAGGGAGAGGGAAAGGGGGCTGCTTTGGGGGGAGGGGTGTGCTGGGGGGAGACAGAAGGGACCATGGAGAGATAGAGAGAGGGAAAGGGGGCTGTTTTGGGGGGAGGTGTGCTGTAGACAGACAGCTTTGCTCTGGGGGGGGGGAAGATATTTAATTAAAAGAAATACTTAGAAATAAAATAAAAAAGTATGCTTTTGTAAAACGATGTAATTGTTATGCACATTAGCTTAAATTGTAATGCAACCTTTTGATGGCCCAACATGGAACATACAGGTTTCAGTGGCTATAAAAACTCCTTTTATTGCCTCATAACTAGAATGCATCATGCTCCTGAACACTCAAATGAAAAACATTTCAGAAAGCCTTAGAAAATGAAGTAGACAAAATATGAACTCGTTCCTTGGGCCTCTTTAGAAATCCTAAATGCTTTAAGCTTTGGTGTAAGCAATCACATATGCCAAGTGGGGATAGGCGAGTCTACTTCAGACATCATAGTTAATGTTTCCTCTCTTTCTCCTGTATTACTTTCCCAGTTTTGTTTTATGCTACAATGCTGTAAATTCATTTTATCTTTATGTATTATGCCAATGTAAACCACTTTTATTTGCCAATAAGAAAGACATTGGAGTAAAGTTCACAAATACAAATGTTTATTCCAACACTTGGTACTGCCTTTCAAAGCATGAAATCAAGGCACCTTACAATAAACAAAGTGGTCAATTGCAACACTGAAAGGGCTATAGGCGTCCATGATAAAGACTAATCAAAGAATTCATGTGACAATAGCCCAAGCATTCCATAAATCTGGCCTGTTAAGATAGGAGAGCAAAAAGGAAGCCATTACTAGTCCACTTTGAATTCTTTTTGATATATGTAAACACCACCCGAGAGATACTGTAGCCATGTGACAAAAGCCGCTGTTGGCTGAAGAAACCAGAACAGAACTTTTTATCTTGAACGCAATTTGTTACTTTGGGCACAAACCCAAAATCTCAACGTACCACATGACCCAGAGAACCACCACCTTAAGAAGCACGATAGTGGTAGCGGTTGTAGTGGTGGCAGCACCCAAATGTGGATGTTTCTCACTAGCAGAGGCTGGACACTTACTAGGCTAGCAAGACAAGGAATGGAAACAAATATAGAAAAATTCTTGAGGAAAAGTTGCTGTCCTCTTCAGAAAAATTGAAATTAGGACAAATGTTCGCTTTTCAACAAGGTGTACTGAAAGCACATAGTCAAAGCTATAGTGGAATGGCCAAGGAACAAAAAGGTAAATGACCTTGGATGGCCTAGTCAGACCCACAACCTCAATCCAATTGAAAATCTGTGGTTTGACTTAAAGATCTCTGCTTATCTGCACTTTCCAAGGATCTTGAAATAGCTAGTCCATTGCTAGCAGATTTACACTGGTTGCCAATAAAAAAAAAAGTCAATTTAAGATCGCTTGCATGGTTTACAAGGCAATATATGGAGAGAACTCCAATAGACTAATATTAGATACTAGTCTTTAAGCCCGTTAAATTAATGGGTGCTAGAATAGATGTGTCTGTCTGTCTGTGTTTCTTTAACTCTCTCTCCTTGGCCGCTGTCTGTATCCTTCTGTCTCCCCCTCCTCCCCGAGCAAAGCTGTCTGCCCCAGTACACACCTCCCCCCCAAATGTCTCTCCATGGACCTCTTCTGTCTTCCCCCCCAGAGCAAAGCTGTCTGTCTACAGCACACCTCCCCCCAAAACAGCCCCCTTTCCCTCTCTCTATCTCTCCATGGTCCCTTCTGTCTCCCCCCAGCACACCCCTCCCCCCAAAGCAGCCCCCTTTCCCTCTCCCTGTCTCTCCATGGCCCCAGAGCAAAGTTGTTTGCCCCAAGCACACCCCTCCCCCCTAAGCAGCCCCCTTTTCCTCTCCCGCTGATTCTCTCTCTCTCTGGCCCCCTTTCTCTGTCCTTCTTTCTGTCCCTCTCCCTGCCCCTGTGTCTTTCTTTCTTTCTATGTCCCTCCCTCCCGCTGTCTGTCTGTCATTTTTCCCCATTTCCCTGTGCAGCAGCATTTCCATCCCACTTCCCTATGCAGCAGCAGCAACAGCATTTCCCTCCTATCCCCCCTTTCCTGTGCAGAAGCAGTAGCAGCATTTTCCCCCACCCCCCTTTCCCTTTTCTTCCCTTACCCTTCCCTGCTCCGTTCGGCCCCCTCCCCCTTCTTTTACTGCCGTTGTCCTGCTCGATCTGGCCTGCTCCTGACCCTCCCACCGCCGACAAACCTCCGGGCTCCAGCTGCGTAGGCAGCACTTTAAACACACTGCTTCGTGGCCTACTGCCAATTTCCTCTGCCGCGTCTGTCTCTGATGATGTCATCAGAGACACGGCAGAGGAAATCAGCAGTAGAAGGGCGCGAAGCAGCGCGTTTATAGTGCTACCTACGCCGCTGGAGCCGGGAGGTTTGTGGAGGGTCAACAGCCAGAGCGGGGCTGCTGTCCACCACTGGTGCTGCCTACGCCGCTGGAGCCGGGAGGTTTGGAGAGAGCACAGTTGCGCGCCTTCAGCCACCGCGCATGCGCCTCCAGCCCCTGCAAGCGCCGTGAGGTGTGAAATAGAATACTGCCACAGAAGCACACCTCACGGCGCCAGGAATCACGAATTTTCCAGAGCGCATGCGCGCTCTAGGGTTTTATTATTAGTGATTAAACTCATGCATTCCTCTCTCACCTCTAGAACAATGCAAAACCTTAAACTGGCATTCCTTCTATTTGAGTCTTCCTTTGCATATCAAGGACCCAAAGTCCGGAATAGTCTGCCTCTGGACCTTCAACAACTCCTCACCTACTACAGTTTCAGGAAAATGCTAAAGACATATCTTTTCTCTCTATAATCCCTTGATACCTAAGATCTGAAAACTTTGCTGTAATGTCAACCGTTAACTCCTATAACTAAATTGTAAACTGCAATTTCCTAGCAGAAATCATTGTGGGATATAAGAAACTATACATAGAAACATAGAAGATGACGGCAGAAAAGGGCTATAGCCCACTCTGCTTACCCACCCCCTGTCTATGCCCTAATGACCCAATTTCCTTATCTTGACCCTCGTAGGGATCCCACATGGGTATCCCATTTATTCTTAAAGTCTGGCACGCTGTCTGCCGCGATCACCTGCACTGGAAGCTTGTTCCAATGATCAACCACTCTCTCTGTGAAGAAATACTTTCTGGTGTCGCCATGAAATTTTCCGCCCCTGAGTTTGAGTGGGTGCCCTCTTGTGGCCAAGGGTCCCTTGAGAAAGAAAATATCATCTTCCACTTTGACACGTCCTGTGAGGTACTTAAATGTTTCGATCATGTCTCCCCTCTCCCTACGTTCCTCGAGTGTGTAGAGCTGCAATTTGTTCAGTCTCTCTTCGTACGAGAGACCCTTGAGCCCCGAGATCATCCTGGTGGCCGTCCGCTGAACCGATTCAATTCTGCGCACATCTTTACTGTAATGTGGCCTCCAGAATTGCACACAGTACTCCAGATGAGGTCTCACCATGGCCCTGTACAACGGCATTATGGTATTTTGTCACAACTTGACAGTTATGTCAAGAACAGTGGTCTAATACCGACAAATCTAGCTATGTAAAATTGGTGAAAGCCTATTTTACAGACTTACAGCTATAACAATAATTCCACCAAGAAAAGACTTTAATAGATGCATTTCCAATTTGTTTTTCTAAGTGTATGCTTTGTCCTGCACCTGAAAGGTGTTAAGTATGAAGCCTACTTTTAAATAATGATTTTATTCTTCTTATTGATACAAGTATGATGCATTGACATAATGCAAAACATATTTAGAGCTGTAGACTTTCTATAGGCCCTGCATATAAAATTGCCAAACTAAGTCAAATGAAATGCCCATTAAAAGTTCAGAATCCTCCTTCCCAACAGTGACAAGAAGTACTTAGACCCTGATTCTATATAGTGCGTCTAAAGTTAGGCATGGTTTGGATGTCCACATAGGTGCGATTCCACAAAAGTTAGACGTCCTTTACAGAATTGCACTCAGTGCGAGTTAGATGTCCTTTATAGAATCACATTTTAGGCAGAAGTTAGACATCCAGAACAACATCTATAATGTTGTTTCATTATTATGAGGTTATTAGAATGGCAATTTTATGTTGTTTTTCATTAAAATTGTATGTTGTGAAGAGGTGGCTGTGATACGATACCTGAAGAGATCATACCTTAGAAGATCCCTAAGATATATCACAGGGTAGGAAGAGGCACCTAAATGGAAGCTGCTGTAGCTCAATATGTAAAAGCCCTGTTCTCAACTTCCAAAGGTCATGGGTTCAAATCCCAAGTCTGGTCAGCTCCCCTAGCACATATCCCCATTTTAATAGTGGCAGCAGTATTATGTCAAATAGGAGTATGGTATAGTTGTTAGGCAACCGGAGGTTGCTCCGTGACCCTAGACAAGTCACTTAATCCTCTACTGCCCCAGGTACATTAGATATAGACTGTGAGTCTGCCGGGACAGATAGGGAAAATGCTTGAGCACCTGATTTGTAACCCATTCTGAGCTCCTCTTGGAGGATGGGCTAAACTGAATGAATAGTATACTGTATAACTAATATGTTTCATAAAGTTTATTCAATATAATTTTGTATCTACTTAAAATTATTTGTCTCCATCACATCCTGTATTAATCAGTTCACCAAACTTACTAAAGGTACTGTGTAAAAATCCAATCCTGAATAGTAATAAGAGGGCTCTTGATATTGTTCATCCCCCTTATACTATTTTTTCCTTCTCAGGCCCTTCCTTTGGCATAGCTTGTTGTATGCTGTAAACCACTGTAGTGGTACTTCTACAGTACATCAAAACCACACTAACATATAGACATATTAACACAGTAGTTCCTCTTTGTGGCAGACTAGAATCTTCCTCACAGGTAATTCATGACATTTATTGTGGTAGTAAACAATTCCAGTAGCTTTTGATTTTTGAGAAAACTAGATTATTTACTTGCTGTGGTTCCTTCTTGTTCCAACATATTTACCCCCCCAAAAAAAAAAAGAGAGGGCAAAGGTAAGCTTCTTGCACACACCTGTGTAAAGATTAGTGACGCTTACTGAGTGAATATTTTTTGACAGTTGTATCCAAAGTGCTTATATAAGTTGCTATTTTTGAAGAGATTACTAATTGACAGGAAATTAAAATGAGATTTTTTTTCCCCAAAAAATTGTTTTTAGTAAATTGTTGAAGAGGAACTTTTCTAAATAACTCATGATATTCTTTATGTTAGAAGGCTGATCCCGTTGAGAATAAATAAAGACTCTTGCCTTTTAATAGATCTCTTATTTATGAATCGCACTATACCTACATAGGTTCAAGGCAATTTACAATAAAAGGACCATTGTTAGAGCAGAGGGAACTTACAATTGAACGTCATATCAGATTTACAATAAACTCATTATACAGACTGAACAGAGATTTCAACATTAAGTAGAGATGAATAGCAACACATTTTTATAATTTGATATTGGGCACCGACGGAATGGAGCTGATAGTTTTGTTGTAGACGAGCGGGATTACTGCAATCAGTTACAAACTGATAGGTGTTAGGGATGAGAGTTGGATTCATAGTCATTGGAGTTGTTCAATAAGCATTGTCGTGGATGAAGTTCAAACAGGTTGCGGTGGAGGTATGTTTTTAGGCTTCTGAATTTTAGGTAGCAGGATTCTTTTCTTATGTTTGTAAGTAGACTGTTCCAGATTTTAATAGCAACATAAGGATGTTTTTATAGATATGCATTACTGTATATAACTGATGTTGACATTAGCTGAAACATGTTCATGTTGGATTTAATTTGTTTTAGAAAGCATATACTTTTATTATTTATATCAAATAGACCAGTGTTTATAGAGTCATCTAGTATATAAATATATTTTTCCCTGTTTGTGGCTGGTACCTGTTGTTGGTCTCTTCACCTAGCATATGGATTATCCAAAGATGATGCAACACACAGGATTCATGTGAACCATCCAGCCACTCATCTACAGCACTATTGAATAACTTACATTCATTAAAAAAAAAAAAAAAAATTGGAGAAGCCTTCTTAAAACCAAGTTATTGCCTCCCAACCCCTTGGCTATAAAATTATAGTACATTACTAAAATTTGCAAATATAAAACACCTCAATCAAAGTCCACTGGAGTAAGGCGATAACCATTTATCAACAGAAGGCAGATTGGAATATGATGGGAAAGTAATACAACTTACTTGTTTTTAACCCCGCCCTTTTATTTATACTCATATACCTCATTTTTCTTTAGCCTTTGTAGTTCTCCCCTTTTTCCATTCGTACCTGTTTGTCCAGTCGTGTATGTTATTTTTTGTCTAGTCGCGTATGTTATTTTTGTTAAAGTTATGTTAAATTATATTATCTGTTATTACCCTATTTTAAAATGTATAACCACCTTGAAATAAATGATAAGGTGGTATATCAAATTTTTAATAAACTTGAAACTTAATAAACTATGTATTAATTTTAAAAATGTCAATAAAGATGATTGAACTAAAAAAAAAGTTTTCAACATATGCCACAGATGCACAATAAGACCCAAGGACAGGTGACTTTAGCACATGGGAAGTATATTGAAATCTTTTTACACCAAAGGGGCCCTTTTACTAAGCGCTCTTATCACAGCTTAAAATGGCATATCATGGGCATTCTGTAGTAACTGCCAATCAAACAGAGTATGACAGCAGAAAAGGGCCGATGGCCCAACAAGTCTGCCCACTCAAGAACCCTCCCTCCCTTGAGAATCCATCTATTAAGCATTCCTCTTGAGCGACCCCACCTGTCTGTCCCATCGTCCCTTGAAATCTAGCGTGTTACTGGCCTCGACTACCTGACGTGGAAGACTATTCCATCGATCAATTACCCTTTCGGTGAAGAAGTATTTTCTGGTGTCCCCATGAAACCTCCCCCCCCCTGAGTTTTAGCGGATGCCCTCTTGTCGCCGTGGGACCCGTAGGAAAAAAGATTTCATCCTCCGCCTCAATGCGGCCCGTGATGTATTTGAATGTTTCTATCATGTCCTCCTTTCTCTGCGCTCTTCGAGAGAATATAAGCATAGTCTGCTCAGACGTTCTTCATATGGGAGATCTTTAAGTCCTGAGACCATCCTAGTGGCCATTTGCTGAATCGACTCCGTCCTCTTCACGTCCTTTATATAATGTGGCCTCCAAAACTGAACACAGAACTCCAGGTGAGGTCTCACCATGGATCTGTATAATGGCAGTATGACTTCAGGCTTTCGGCTGATAAGCTCCTTCTGACGCAACCCAGCATTTGTTCTGCCTTTGTTGAAGCTTTCTCCATCTGATTGGTAGCTTTCATATCTTCCCGAATGATTACTCCCAAGTCCCGTTCTGCTACAGTTCTTGTTAGGTTTTCACCATTCAGGGTGTATGTTCTGCATGGATTTCTGCTACCAAGGTGCATCACCTAACATTTTTTGGCATTAAAATTCAGTTGTCAAGTACTGGACCATTGTTCCAGCAAAAGCAGGTCCTGCTTCATAGTATCTGGCATGGTTGTGCTATCTTGTTCTGCTGCGTTACCCACAACGTTGCATAGTTTAGTGTCATCGGCAAATAATGTAATTTTGCCACGAAGTCCCTGAGGCATATCCCTTACAAAGATATTAAATAGTATCGGGCCCAAAACCGAGCCCTGCGGCACTCCACTGGTCACTTCTGATGTGTTTGAGGGAATACCGTTTACCATCACCCTTTGAAGTTTGCCGCTAAGACAGTCTTCTACCCATGCAGTCAGTGTATCTCCTAGGCCCATTGCATTTATCTTGTTCAATAACCTATGGTGTGGGACACTACCAAAGGCCTTGCTGAAGTCCAAATACATGATGTCCAGGGACTCTCCCCCATCCAGTTTTTTTGTTACCCAGTGCACACTAATTGCATGCTACAAAATTATTTTGTTTTTGGAGAGAACATGTCTAGCGGGCAGAGAGTGGGTGCTCTTGTGCTAACCGTTAGCACAGCTACATTACCACACACTAACTGGTTAGTGCATGAATACAAGGCAAGCCCTTACCACCTAGAAAATGAGTGGTGGTAAGGGCTCACACAATTTTTTAAAATGACCCCACTAATGGGACCATTAGCAATTGGCTAATTCATAGAGAAAAATAGAAAACTAGCCACAGGAGTTCAATGCATTTTATAAATTAATAAGAGGCTGGACATCTTATTATAATTCTTACATTAAAATCAAAATTAAAATCTTACATTAGAATCAAAACATAAAAACATACATGGAAGTGAATATAAGGAAGAACTAGAGAACTTCTGTGGTAAGTAAATTAATGAAAACACTTTTAAAACAGAGAAGAATGATGTTTATGGAATCCAGGACTTGATGCAACATGGATTCACTAGAGGCAGGTCTTCTCAGATAAATCTGATCAATTTTTTTCATTGGGTGACCAGAGAATTGGATAGACGGAGTGTGATAGATGTGGTATATTTAGATTTTAGTAAAACTTTTGACAGTATTCCACAAAGGTATCTAATAAACTGAGTGCCCCAAAGTAACAGACTGGATCAGGAATTGGTTGAGTGGAAGGTGACAGAGGGTAGTGGTGAATGGAGATTGCTATGAGGAAAGGGATGTTACCAGTAATGTGCCTCAAGGTTCAATTCTAAGGCCCATTCTTTTTAACATTTTTGTAAGCAATATTGCTGAAAGGCTGTCAGGTAAGATTTGCCACTTTGAAGATGATACCAAAATCTGCATTAGAGTAGTGTAGATAATATGAGGAAGGACCTAATGAAGCTTGAGGAATGGTCTAAAATTTGGCAGCTAAGATTTAATGCAAAGAAATGCAACGTCATGCATTTGGGTTGCAGAAACTCAAGGGAATGATACAGTTTAGGGGGTGAAAAACTTCTATGCACAAAAGAGTAACAGAGCTTGGATGTGATAGTATGTGATGATCTTAAGGTGGCCAAACAGGTTAAACAAGGCGATGGTGAAAGTTAAAAGGATGCTAGGGTGCATAGGGAGAGGTATGACCAGTAGGAAAAAGGGTTATTGATGCCCCTGTATAGAACTCTGGTGAGGCCTCATTTAGAATATTATGTACAATTCTGGGGACCGCACTTTCAAAAAGATATAAACAAGTTTTAGTTTGTCCATAAGAACATAAGAATAGCCTTACTGGGTCAGACCAATGGTCCATCAAGCCCAGTAGCCTGTTCTCATGGTTGCCAATCCAGATCACTAGTACCTGGCCAAAACCCAAGGTGTAGAAATATTCTATGCTACCGATACAGGGCCACCATGAGAACGGGCTACTGGGCTTGATGGACCATTGGTCTGACCCAGTAAGGTTATTCTTATGTTCTTAAGCTCAGTGTGAGTTCTATTTCTCAATTCTACCCATTGAAATCCATGCTGCAGGTCCTATGATCCATTAGTATAGAATGTCAGAAAGCCAGAAATAGACTAAAAGCTCCCTGTTGGAACTGGGCAATTTGGCAACTCCGAGAATTTATTTATTATGAACATTTGGTATATCAGTACCATTAGCAAAGTATGATGATGGTTTTACAAAAATAGGATGCCAGAGCAAAACAACGTCAGGAGAGGAATAGAACAGGCTTTAACTAAGAAGAAGAGGAAAGCCGACAGTCGACCAAACGATTCGGAAGAAGGTATCCCGTGAAGATACCGTGGGGAAAAAGCATAGAAACATAGAAACAGACGGCAGATAAGGGCCACGGCCCATCTAGTCTGCCCACCCCAATGACCCTCCCCTACCTTTCTCTGTGAATAGATCCCAAGTGTCTATTCCATTTGGCCTTAAAATCAGGCACACTGCTGGCCTCAATAACCTGAAGTGAAAGACTATTCCAGCGATCAACTACCCTTTCAGTGAAAAAGAATTTCCTGGTGTCCCCGTGCAGTTTCCCGCCCCTGATTTTCCACGGATGCCCCCTTGTTGTAGCGGGACCCTTGAAAAAGAAGATATCTTCTTCCACCTGGATGCGGCCCGTGAGATACTTGAATGTCTTGATCATGTCACCCCTCTCTCTACGTTCCTTGAGTGAGTACAGCTGCAACTTATCCAGCCGTTTCTTGTACGGGAGATCCTTGAGTCCTGAGACCATCCGGGTGGCCATTCTCTGGATTGACTCCAGTCTCAGCACATCCTTACGGTAATGCGGCCTCCAGAATTACAAACAGTATTCCAGGTGGGGCCTCACCATTGATCTATACAATGGCATAATGACTTCAGGCTTACGGCTGACGAAACTCCTGTGTATGCAACCTATGATTTGCCTTGCCTTGGATGAAGCTTGCTCCACTTGATTGGCAGTCTTCATGTTCTCACTGACGATCACCCCTAAGTCTCGTTCTGCTTCAGTTCTTGTTAGGATCTCGCCATTAAGGGTGTAAGTCTTGCATGGGTTTTGGCTGCCCAGGTGCTTGACTTTGCATTTTTTGGCATTGAAGCTGAGTTGCCAGGACCTAGACCAGTGCTCCAGTAGGAGTAGGTCGTGCATCATGTTTTCGGACATTGAATTTTATGTCTGTTGTGCTTTTGCCCACTACATTGCTTAGTTTGGCGTCATCGGAAAATAATGTTATTTTACCTCGCAGCCCTTCTGCCAAGTGTCTTATAAAGATGTTGAATAGGATCGGGCCCAGGACCGAGCCCTGCGGCACTCCACTGATTACCTCCGTCATTTCGTAGGGGGTGCCGTTCACCACTACCCTCTGAAGCCTACCTCCAAGCCAGTTCCCAACCCATTTCGTCAATGTGTCGCCCAATCCTATAGAACTCATCTTGCTCAGCAACCTGCGGTGTGGTACGCTATCGAATGCTTTACTGAAGTCCAGATATACGATGTCCAGGGACTCCCCAACATCCAGCTTCCTCGTCACCCAGTCAAAGAAGCTGATCAGGTTGGATTGGCAGGATCTCCCCTTAGTAAATCCATGTTGACGGGGATCCCGTAGATTCTCCTCGTTAAGGATCGTATCCAATTGGCATTTGATTAGAGTTTATATTAAATTGATGTGAGACTCACCGGTCTGTAGTTTGCTGTCTCCATCTTGGAGCCTTTCTTGTGGAGTGGAATGACATTAACCGTCTTCAAGTCCAACGGGACGTTACCCGTACCAAGGGAGAGATTGAAGAGTGCGGATAGTGGTTCCGCCAAGACATCACACAACTCCCTGAGCACCCTGGGGTGTAGGTTGTCAGGCCCCATTGCCTTGTTAACCTTAAGCTTTGACAGCTCGCAGTAGACACCGCTGGATGTAAACTCGAAATAACTAAACGGGTCATCTGCGTCAACCCTTGTCTGTAGCTGAGGGCCGAGTCCTGGCGCCTCGTGGGTGAAGACTGAGCAGAAGTATTCATTTAACAGTTGGGCTTTTTCCGAGTCCGCTTCTACATAGTCTCTGTCTGGTTTCCTAAGACGTACTATCCTGCCTGAGTTCTTATTTCTGTCACTGATATACCTGAAGAAGGATTTATCTCCTTTCTGGATGTTCTTCGCTAGAGACTCCTCCATGCGGAATTTGGCCTTCCTAACTGCTGTTTTGACGGCTTTTGACTTGGCCAGATAGACTTCCCTAGAGTCCTGTTTTCCTGATTGTTTGTAAGAGATGAATGCTTTTTTCTTCTCCTTGATGAGGTCCGAAATTTCCGCAGAGAACCACTGTGGCTTATTGCTCCTTCGCCGTTTACTTACTGATTTAACATAGCGGTTTGTTGCTTCTTGTATGGTGGCTTTCAAAGTCGACCACATTTCTTCCACGTTATCAGTTTCTGCTTGGCTTTGTAACGCCTGGTGAACGAAGTCTCCCATTTCTTTGAAGTTTGTGTCCTTGAATTTGAGGACCTTGGTCAGTGTGGTAGATTTAGTGAAACCTTTCCTGAGATTGAAGCATACCATGTTGTGGTCACTGGAGGCCAATGTGTCGCCCACTGAGACCTCTGTGACACTTTCTCCATTGGTAAGTATCAGGTCCAGTATTGCCTGGTTCCCTTGTTGGTTCCAACATCAGTTGCCTGAGTCTTGCTCCCTTCATAGAGTTTAATAGCCTTCTGCTGCTGCCGGAAGCAGAGGAAAGCGTGTCCCAATCCACATCAGGCATGTTGAAGTCACCTAACAATACTGTGTCCCCACGCAAGGTGATATTCTCTATATCTCCGATTAATTCCATATCTGGGTCATCCTGTTGTCTTGGGGGTCTGTATATTACGCCAAGATTCAGGCATTTGTCCTTCCCTCTGACCAAATTTACCCAAAGGGATTCCCCAGTGTAGTGGATATCTGTGATTCTGGTGACCTTAATGTCATCTTTAGTATATAATGCTACACCTCCTCCCATTTTGCCCTCCCTGTCCCGGCGAAGCAAGTGTAACCCGGTATGACCATGTCCCACCCGTAGGAATCCATGAGCCAGGTCTCAGATATCGCCACCACATCCAGGTCGGCATTCCTCATTTCTGTTTCTAATTACAGGATCTTGTTTCCCAGACTGTGGGCATTTACGTACATAGCCTCCATGTTGTATGTTTGTTATGTCTCAGTGGGGATGTTCCCGCTTGAGCTGGGAAGAAACAATGGACAAATTACGGGAGTCGACTAACCCAGAAGAGGAGGTTAGAAGGATTGTAACAAAAGAGAAGAAACTAAAGACCGAAGCACTGGGAAAGGAAATGAAGACAAGAAAATACCAGGATCTAAATTGCATATATACTAATGCAAGGAGCCTAAGAAACAAAATGGGGGAATTAGAAGCCATGGCCAATGCAGAGGACATAGACATCATTGGAGGCTCTGAAACGTGGTGGACTGAAGAAAACAAATGGGATACAGCACTGCTGGGGTACAAGCTCTATCGCCAGGACAGGTCAGGACAGAAAGGAGGTGGAATAGCCCTAAACATAAAAGAAAGCATACAATCGCCAAAAATGGACACAGCAGAGACGACCAACAAGCTGGAATAGCTATGGGTTAAAATACCGTGATGGAAAGGGCCTGAAATAAAGATGGGCCTATACCATCATCCACTCAGGCAAACCAGAGATATCGATGAAGAAATGGAAATCAAGATGAAGCGAGAATGCAAAAGTGGTAACACGGTTATTATGGGAGACTTCAACTACCCCGGGATAGACTGGAGTCTTGGAAGCTCAAAATGTACTAGGGAGACAGAATTCCTGGAGGCTATACAAGATTGTTTCATGGAGCAGCTTGTTAAAGAACCAACGAGAGGAAATGACACTCTGGATCTAATCCTAAATGGGTTAAGGGGACCTGCAAAGGAAGTAGAGGTTGTGGGACCGTTGGGAAACAGCGATCATAACATGATCAAGTTCAAGGTTGGGGTAGGAATACCGAAAGGAAAGAGAACCATAGCGACAACTTTCAACTTTAGGAAAGGAAACTACGAAGCAATGAGGGAAATGGTAAGGAAGAAACTTAGGAACACTTCCAAAAAATGGCAAACGGTAGAATATGCCTGGTCTTTTCTCAAGAACACGGTGAGCGAGGCGCAAAATCCTTATATCCCCAGATTCAGAAAGGGGTGCAAAAAGAGTCGAACAAAAGACCCGGCTTGGATAACTAAAATAGTGAAGAAAGCGATAGGCAATAAGAAAAATTTATTCAGGAAATGGAAAAAGGATAAAACTGAGGGGAACTGGAAAGAGCACAGGAAGTATAAAAAAAAATGTCAACGAGTGGTTCGAAAAGCCAAAAGAGAGTATGAAGAGAGGCTAGCCAGGAGAGTACGAAATTTCAAACCGTTCTTTAGATATGTTAAAGGGAAGCAATCGGCTAGGGAAGAGGTGGGACCGCTGGACGACGGGGACAGGAAGGGAGTGGTGAAGGAGAAGAAAGAAGTGGCAGAAAGACTTAACATGTTCTTTTCGTCTGTATTTACAAACGAAGACACATCCAACATACCGGAACCTGAGCAATTCTTCAATGGAAATCAAGCAGAAAAATTAACAACCATGGAAATGAGCCTTGAAGATGTAGGCAGGCAGATAGAAAAATTAAAAACTGGCAAATCCCCAGGTCCGGACGGAATCTATCCAAGGGTTCTGAAGGAATTAAAGGAGGAGATAGCGGAACTACTACAGCAAATTTGCAATCTATCCCTGAAAACAGGCATGATTCCGGAGGACTGGAAGATAGCCAACGTTACGCCCATCTTTAAAAAGGGATCAAGAGGTGATCCGGGAAATTACAGACCTCGGTTCCAGGGAAAATGGCAGAAGCACTGATAAAAGAAAATATCGATGAACATTTTGAAAGAAACGAACTTCTGATAACCAGCCAACATGGTTTCTGCAGGGGAGATCGTGTCTAACGAACTTATTGCACTTCTTCGAAGGAATTAACAAACGGATGGACAAAGGAGACCCCATAGACATCATATATCTAGATTTCCAAAAAGCCTTTGACAAGGTGCCCCATGAACGCCTACTCCGGAAACTGAAGAACCATGGGGTAGAAGGAGACATACATAGATGGATCAGAAACTGGTTGACGGGTAGGAACAGAGGGCAGGAGTAAAGGGCCACTACTCAGACTGAAGGAGGGTCACGAGTGGGGTCCCGCAGGGCTCAGTGCTCGGGCCGCTGCTATTTAATATATTCATAAATGATCTAGAAACAGGGACGAAGTGTGAGATAATAAAAATTTGCGGATGACACCAAACTATTTAGTGGAGTTCGGACTAAAGAGGACTGCGAAGAATTGCAAAGGGACTTGAACAAACCAGGGGAATGGGCGACGAGATGGCAGATGAAGTTCAACGTTGAGAAATGTAAAGTATTACATGTGGGAAACAGAAACCCAAGGTACAACTATACGATGGGAGGGATGTTATTAAATGAGAGTACCCAAGAGAGGGACTTGAGGGTAATGGTGGACATGACAATGAAGACGATGGCACAGTACGCAGCGGCCGCTAAGGCAAACAGAATGCTAGGCATAATCAAGAAGGGTATTACAACCAGAACGAAAGAAGTTATCCTGCCATTGTATCGGGTGATGGTGTGTCCGCATCTGGAGTACTGCGTCCAATATTGGTCGCCGTACCTTAAGAAGAACATGGCGTTACTCGAGAGGGTTCAGAGGAGAGCGATGCATCTGATAAAAGGGATGGAAAACCTTTGGAGAAACTGGGTCTCTTTTCCCTGGAGAAGAGGAGACTTAGAGGGGATATGATAGAGACTTATAAGATCATGAAAGGCATAGAGAGAGTAGAGAGGGACAGATTCTTCAAACTTTCAAATAATAAAAGAACAAGAGGGCATTCAGAAAAGTAGAAAGGGGATATATTCAAAACGAATGCTAGGAAGTTCTTCTTTACCCAACGTGTGGTGGACACCTGGAATGCGCTTCCAGAGAGCGTAATAGGGAAGGGTACGGTACTGGGGTTCAAGAAAGGATTGGACAATTTTCTGCTGGAAAAGGGGATAGAGGGATATAGATAGAGGATTAATGCATAGGTCCTGGACCTGTTGGGCCGCCGTGTGAGCAGATTGCTGGGCACGATGGACCTCAGGTCTGACCCAGCAGAGGCATTGCTTATGTTCTTAAAACAAAAATCAGTGCTAATTTAAAAACACCACATAGAAGAAACCTAATGACAATACATGATAAACAAAGATACTTAAAGGGGTAAATAAATATAGTCATCTGACGGAGAAAGAGGGGGGAAGTCTACACAGTACAAACTGACAATTAAAATTATTGTATGCATTAAAAAAAGTGACAAGAGATGGGTCATTAAAATATTTCTCTTTTTATTTTGTTGATAAAGTAAATATCATAAAGCATTTTATTTCTTCTTCCTTTTTTCTTTTGGATCATTATGATCACTTTTACCAGCAGTGCTTTCATCTTTTATTTGACTTTTTAACCACTCTCTTTGTAGCTGGTTCAGCAATTCCTTTGTAAGGAGTCCTTTTTCCATTAGTTTGGTAGCAAGAGGTCCTTTTGTATTGCTGTGTCTGTCTGATTCAACAGATCTATATCCCAACACTTTGGTCCCTCTCATTCTTCTTGGGCTCAAGGCCTTCATAGCTGTTGATAAATTTTCCAAATTCACTGTTCTGTCATTAGTCATGTGTGCAAGAAGGTCTTCATCTTCAGTCATTACACGTAAACCTTCACTGGTTTCAGAGACTCGGATCAGTTTTGTAATGTTACATACTCCAGTCTGTATAATATCATCCAGCTCCTTCTGTATCTCTCTTACAACATTAGCATGTGGGAACATGTCCATAAACCGGTAACTAAAAAAGAAAAAGTAGACATTAAAAATTATATAATTTGATATATATATATATATATATATATATATATATATACACATATATACACATACACACACATATACAAACACTACAGAAAAAAAGTAGTTTTTAACTGGGTTTTTGCTGGCTTCTGGACAAGCTCTTTGTCTGCAAGCTATTTTCGTATAGTTTCTTCAGACAATGAGACACCACAAAGTTCCTAGAAACTACACTTACAGATCAAATACAAAACCAAAAGACAGTCACTGACCAAGTGAAGTACTGTTAAACTTTTAAGGTTGCCAGCAAACAGCTGGAACAATAACATTAAATTAAATTTTTCAAAACAGATATCACTATCTAGATCCATTTGTTTTGTACCTAAATTAATCCCAGGGAGGTTGTGAAGACTGGGTCAGGATCTTGGTACAGATCTGTTCTAATGTACCCCCAGTTAAGACTGGAGAGCTCTAGCAAATTCAACCCTCAGTCCCCATTAGTTGCAACAGAGGAGAAGTTTCCGCCCACACACGCACGCTACAGCTTGCAGGCTCTGACGGCTTTGTGAAGAAGTTACTCAAAACACGCCGCGAAGGTAATGGGGAGGGAGGGAGATAGAATCGGGTAGGTAGGAAGGAAGGAGGGAGGGGGGGGCCGCATACGATTGGTGACCGCGCGCGTTCCCTCCCTTAACTGCGGGGACAAGGCCATTCACCGTTCCACGTGGTGGTAGATGGCCTTGTCCCTGTACCCGTAGTGAGCACTTTTTCCCCAATCACAATTTCAGCGGGTTACCCACGGCTACCCGAAACTAGCTGCGGGTAACAGCCACCATGTCATTCTTAATCTGAAGCTGTATTCTAGTTGTGATACTATTCAGCCCAACTGACTATCACTTGTTTATAACAGTCTAAATTTTATGAACTTTACACATAACATTGTTTGTTCTTGCCCTCCAAGGAGAAAAGGTACTAAGATGATGTGGTTCAGTGAACTTGGGTGTGAATTGTGTCATTAATTAGTAATCTGATGCAGTGATCAAGCCTTTAGGGTCAGAATAAAAGTAGACTGGTTCATACTGTGATGCTCCTGAGAGTAAGCATGAGCAGGGACTGTCACACCTATAGCTGGCATGTAGAGTTGCAAGACAACAGTGATTATAACAAGACTACCAGGAAGCAAGATTACAAGCTTTGTGGGGAGTGTTACAATATCAGCCTAATTTAGCAGGCATGGGAAAGTGACATCACCAACAGAGATGGACGTGTTAATTCAGGGCTCCGCCTTTGCTGTGAGCAAATCCGCTTTGTATAGCGAATCCAGCTTACTTGAGCTTGTTTTTTTGAGCCAGACTGAGTGGGAACTGGTGAAGCCCATGGCGACGCGGAAAAAACTGGACTCCAACAAGTCACTACCGGGGGGGGGGAGGGAGGGTCCACGTGTCATGGTCCACGTGTCATGAGGTGGGCCACAGCAAGGTGGGCCCGCATCGCATGCAACATCGAAATGACAGGAGAGAAGGGCAGAGCGGATCAGCATGGAGGAGACCGCGCCGGACGACCCGCTTACCAGAGCTGACATGCACACATGGCTGGTTTATTTATTTCTCCCCCGCACCTATCCAGGGCGAGTTACATATGAACATACAAAATAAGATATTAACAATCATCGTACAAATCAATACAATACAAAAACACACTGTACCAATTACATACTTACATATAAAATCAAATTGCATACTACATACATGTCGCATCAATGATGAATATCATTTAAGACAAAAACTGGCGAAACCCTGACATACATCAAGATATAAAACTACATAAGGCATACAAGATGCCTCGAAGGTAGACATCATTACGCCAGATAAAACAAACCAGACCATCGAACACCTCCGTGACCAGCACTCAACAGTCATCACTCCTTCTCCCTCAACCTAACTCAGACCCTAAACTTCATCTTACAGAACAAGCATCTCTTCAGCATTTTCCTAGTTATGTAGATTTTGCTGGCGAATGTATCCAGGAAGGCTGTTCCACTCCCTGGGGCCAATGCAGTGAAAGACAGTTTCTGGAAGAGGAAAGCCTTAAGTCCCGCACAGATGGAACAGACAGATCACAGTGCTCAATTGAGCGAAGCACTTGAGCCGATGCTTTGGACCAGGTGTTTAGGGGCCCGCTTCTGTAAGCACATAAAAACATTTACCAAAAGCTTGTAACATATCTTGTCCCTTACCTTCAGCCAATACAACCTTATAAAATATTTTGTTACATGCTTATATCTTTCCAATTTAAATAGAGAGTTCTGGGTCACCTGAAGCGCACCCAAACTGATTCTGGTACTCCCAAGAACAGAGTGCAATAGTCGAAAACTGACAAAACCATTGACTGCATTACCCCCCTAAACAATGTGGCCTCCAGATAAGGTCTAAGACCATTGACTAACCGAAGATAAAAATACACCTTCAAACTACTGCCAGCAGTGTGCTTTTGGACTCAGGACTCACTATGAGAGGCATAGTGAGTCCTGGGTACAAAAGCACATTGAGATACTTCACCTCACACCTCGCTAATACTCTCTCCCCCAGCAACTCAACTGTCTCTGGAACATTAGCACCCAGAGTTCTCGTAACGCACAACACGTGTGTCTTCTGAATGCTTAGCTTCAGCCTGTTACGGTCCATCCAATGTTTAATTGCTACTACTACCGACTGTAAGCGTGATGATGCCCCATCAAAATCCCCTTCAATGGGGAAAAAGAATTGGATGTCATCAGTGTACAGTCGTTAGGATACATCCAAGTCTGAAAGCAGTTTATATAGTGGAACAAGATACAAATTGAATAAGGCCGCAAAAAGAGCTGATCCCTGTGGCACCCCTATTTTGACCTCCTTATGGCTCAACAGTTTTTCTCCCATGAGCACCTCCTGCTGTCTCCCCCTCAAAAAAGACTCAAACCAGGCTACAACTGATCCACAAACCCCAAATCTCCTCAGTCTGCTTAACAATATTGCATGGTCCACCATATCAAATGCTGCTGAAATATCCAGAAACACTGCCAAGAATTGTTTTCCCTCATCAAAATCCACTCTCAGTTCATCAAGCATAGAGACCAACAAAGTCTCCGTACTATGTTTTTTTCTGAATACATATTGATGATCATGCAGAAACTGATGAAGTTGGGAAAAAACCACCTTTTCCATTATTTCTGACACTAATGACACTATTGGACGAAAATTACTCAATTCTCGGGATCCTACTTTTTTGTCCATCAATGGTTGAATTGTTGACATTTTCAACGACTCTGGAATTTTACCACTCCCCAAAATTACATTGATAATCCTAGTGAGTATCTGAACCACCATCCCCGCTAATTTCTTCAAAACCCCAACAAAGCAAGCATCTCCAGAGGATTGCGTGGGTCTGCAAGAACTTAAAGCAATTTGCACGTCATCCTCCTCCACCACCTGAAAAGCATTCCACTCCTCCCCTTCATCAACCCCCCAATCAGACAGTCTCTCCTCCCCTTCCACCACTGGTTGAAATTAAATTAGAGATATCTGTCGCAGCCTCTCAGGTGTGGGAGGCAATTGGTCATCTAAAGCAGGACTTAACGGCCATGGGATTGCAAATTGATGTGGTAGAGGCAAGGGTCAACTCGTGTGAGGACTCTGCTGCAGGAGTGCAGCGAGGAGTGGAGGATGTTAGGGCTGAGCTCTCTGCACTGGTTGCGAAGCTGGAGAACTTGGAGAACAGAACTCAGCACAACAACTTTCAAATCAGAGGGGTGTATTTGGGGATGCTAGAGCTATGGCGATGGAGCTGGGGAAATGGCTCTTGGGTGAGTTGATGGACTTGGGGATTGAGTGAGCCCATAGATCGTTGGGGCCCTGAGTGGCCGATCATCTCCGTGACATTGCTGAATGTCTGCAAAGCTTTTCATTAAAAGAACATCTTCTGCAGCGTGCCTGAGACTTGGGCGCAGTAACTTGGAAGGACTGCCGTTTGGAGCTTTATCAAGATTTAGCTGCTGGCACCTTTCAAAAGCGCCGTTCCTTTCGGGGAGTGACAAAAGAGTTATCCAAGGGTAACATCCGTTATCAATAGACTTTCCCCTTTGGTCTCTTAGTTACCATAAATAGAGTTCATAAGAGGGTCTCTTCGTTGTCTGAGACCAAAGCGTTGTTGCACAAGGATGGCATTGATTGTGAGGAAGATCCTGGCCCTTTGGGAAGTGGACTTACTATCTAACAACGCCTGGTGGGACAGCGCTGGCAGAGAGTCTGGAGGTCTGCAGGCTTGGGAGCAGGAGACGACCAACAAGCAGGATGAAGAGCAGACTGTTTACTAGATGGCATTTTGTTTTGAGCTGCTCTCTATAGCGTGTGGCTGGACTTTCCTTAGCTTATAGCTCCAGTTGCTTTTGTCTGTGGATGATGAGTGTGTGTGTGGAGTTGTGAGGTATGAATGGGGCTCTGGATAGTGGGGGGAGGGTGTTTTGGATATTGATATTTTCCTGTTTCTTACAAAGATTACGGGGGTTGTTGGATTGTGTGCTGGGTATGAGTGTTTTGGGGTTCAAATGCTAGAGTTGTGCATAGGGATAAGCTGTTAAAGTGGGCTGAGTATATGGGGAATGGGAGAAGTGTTTCTGGCTTTGGAGGTACATCCTTCCTTTTCTTTGGTGGTGGGAGGTTGTTTGGATCCCACTGGATGTAGGGAGGGGGTGGTGCACTGTGGGTTTGCATGGGCATGTTTGACTCGGGGACAATGGCTGACAAAGAATTAAAATTGGTTTCTTATAATATTCGGGGACTGAATTCGCCCCATAAGCAGAGAGCTCTTTTTAGGAAATTATTGCGGTCCCATGCAGATATTTGCTTTTTGCAGGAGATCCACCTCACTAGGATTAGTGAAAGATTGATGGGTGATCCAAAGTGGGTGCTTCTAAGAAACGGGGTGTGGGAATACTCCTGGCTAAACATATTGTGGCTGAAGTTCACACTGTGGTACGGGATCCCAAGGGTAGGTTTCTTATTATGGTAGTTTCAGTGAGGGGGCCAAAAGATGACACTGGTCAATTGTTATGCCCCTAATGAACAATAGGAAGAGTTTTTTGAAACCTTGCTAGCTAGAGTTCTTCAGTATCAGGAGAGTTCTTTGATTATTGGGGGTGACTTCAATATTACTTGTTTCCCATCCCTTGATAACTCTGGGAGGGGGGTCCACTTATGGGCGCCCTGCTTGTAAGGCTTTGAAGAGATTTGGGCATTTATTGGGTGTGCTAGATGTCTGTAGATGGTTTAATCCTCAGGTCAAGAATTTCACCTATTTTTCCCGGGTGCACTTCTCTTATTCCCGCATTGGCTTCTTTTTGGCAGATACGAAATTGCTGTCTCGTGTTTCTGCAGTGGGGATAGAGCAGATTACCTGGTCGGATCATGCCCCTGTGTGGTTCTCCCTTAAGGATCCGGGAGTACAGACTGGGCAGAAATATTGGAGACTCAATGATAGCTTGCTGGAGGATAAAGAACTGGTTGAGAAATTGCAAACTATTATGAATGATTATCTGGTGATCAATACTAGGGGGAGGGGCCTCCCTCGGGGCCATTTGGGAGGGACTGAAATTAGTTGTAAGGGATCAATTGATTTCCTGGGCATCCTTTCGTATTAGACAGCGGCGAGTTAGACTCTCAGAGCTTTACAGAATTATTTCCAAGTTGCCAGTTATTCATAAGCATTGCTCTTGGGACAAGGGGGTATGGGACTGTTGTGGAGAGTGGAGAGAACTGCAGGTGTATGAGACCCAAAAACTTCAGTATCATCTGCAGCTTTTACAGCAACGCTTTTTTGAATTTCATAATAAAGCTAGCCAGCTTGTTGCACACAGGCTACACGAATGGTGAGTTCAGAATCATATTTTGGCACTTCAGGCGGCTGATGACACTTTAGATCGGAGGAAAAGCTCAGGGATTGCTTTGAGAGGTATTACCAGGACTTGGATTGGGGGGGGGGGGGCCCTCGGGGGCTGAGATTAATGCTTACTTGGGATCTCTTCGGTTACCGACCAATGAGGAGCCCGATGTTGTCTTGTTAGATCGTCTGGTAACTTTAATAGAGGCTCAGCTGGCCCTTCAATCTCTGCAGCCGAGTAAATCCCCGGGATTGGATTGTTCACTGTCCACTTCTATAAGTTATTTCAGGAACTGCTCTTTCCCCCATTACTGCAGTTGTTTAATTTTATGGAGGAGGGCTCTCAGTTGCCTTATTTTATGCATTTAGCGGGCATTACTGTTCTCCATAAGACGGGCAAGGATCCTTTGTCCTGTGCTTTGTATCGTCTCATATCTTTGTTGGGGGTAGATACCAAACTTTTTGCCCGCATTTTAGTAAACAGATTGATGAGCTGGGTCCCTAAATTTATACACCCAGATCAGTTGGGGTTTATTCCAGGAAAGCATGTGGGATATAATATTAGGCAGGTAGTGTCTTTATGGGACCGGGTTTTGTGGCAGGGTGAGCCTATGCTGTACTTCGTGGATGCGGAAAAGGCCTTTGATAGGGTTTCTTGGGTATTTTTGTTTCAGGTACTCTCTCGGTTTAGGGTTGGGCCACGTCTGTTGAATTGGATTAAGGTGCTTTATATGGGACCCATGGGTTGTGTAAAGGTTAATGGTAGTTATTTGGCTACATTTCCGCTTTTCCAAGGAACGCGTTAGAGCTGTCCTCTTTCTCCTATTCTCTTTGCATTGGCGATTGAACCTCTGGTTCAGTGGGTATGGGAAGATCATCTGGTTAGGGGGATAGAGGTGGGGGACAAGACTTAAAAACAGCTTGTTTGCAGATGATTTACTTTTCACCTTGACAGATCCGGAGGTCTCTCTGCCATGTGTGGTGGCCAACTTGGAGCATTATGGGGGTGCTTGCCAGGTTTCATATTAATAAGAATAAATCAGAAATTTTGAATGTAACTGTGCCATCTGAGTGTGTAGACCACCTGCGGGCAGTTTTCCCTTTTTGTTAAGTTCCTTCGTTCATTCGTTGCGATACCTTTAGACCTCCCGGGGTATCCCTGTTTGAACTTAATTATCTATCAGTCTTTGGGAGAATTCAGAGAGACCTGGCTCACTGGAGGGGAATGTTTTTTTCCTGGTTGGGGATAATTGTGGTGGTAAAAATTATGGTCCAGCCTCACTTTTTGTTTCTTTTTCAGGCTTTGCCCATATGGGTGGATAAATGTGTTTTTTTAAAAAAAATATAAGGCTCAGAATTCTTTGTGGAAATTTATCTGGGGGGGGGGGGGAGGTCAGCACCTAGGTTCAATAGGACTGCCTTGTATCTTAGTGTGGGTGAGGCGTTGGTGGTGCCTCATTTGCGCTGCTATTATTAGGTGGCTCCATTGCAGGCCCTATTGGAGTGGCAGGTGCAGGATTGTAAGGCCTGGGTTGATATAGAGCAGGTGGGCCTGAGTGTGGACGCTTTGCTTCATCGCCCATGGGCTCGTTTAGGGAGGCCCAAGTGGGTTAGCTTGCCTTTGTTTGCTTGTCCCTTTGAATCTGGAGACTCGGTCTATCCTCCTGGAGGGTAGAAAATATTCTTGTATACCCCTTTACTTTCAAATTGAGAGTTTTCTCCAGGTAGGGAAGGTAATGTGTTTGCACAAGGGTGCACAAGGGGTTGGTTTGTGTGGGACAACTCTCGGACCTCCCTAACAGGGGAATCTGGGGTTTTGCAGAAAAAGTATGGATTGGATCACCGGTATCTTTACCCCTACCTCCAGGTTATGTATTATATTCTTCACTCAAGGATGTTGGGGGACTTGCTTCAGGGTAATACCCAGTTTGAACTTCTTTTGGGTCCTGTTTTGCGTAGGGGGGCCATATTGGGATTTACAAATGTTTGATAGCCAGATGAGGGCTTAGCTCTAACTACATGGCAGCTTGGGAGGGCGATTTGGGGAGGCCTTTGTCATTGGATGAATGGGTGCTCACTTGGCATCATACTAGGACCCTAGGTATGGCCACTCTTATAACTGAAAACGGTAATAAAACAGTTCTTTGCTGGTATTATACTCCTGTTCGTTTTGAAAAGTTTGTGTGTGTGTGTGTGTGTGGGTGGGGGGGGTGCGGTTCTGGACTATGCTGGAGTGGGAGTGGGAAGAGGGGAACTTATTTCCGTACTAGTATTTTAGCCCGTTACATTAACGGGTACTAGAATATATGTCTGTCTGTCTTTCTTTATTTCTGCCTCTCTCTCCCTCCCGCTGTCTTTTTTTCTGTCTGTCTCTCTCCCTGGCCCCCTTTGTCTGTCTGTCTTTCTGTGTCTCTCCCTGCCCCTGTGTCTTTCTTCTTTTCTTTGTCTCCCTTCCGCCCGCTGTCTGTCTTTCCTTCTATCTATCTGTCTCTCTCCCTGCCTCCTATGCAGCAGCATCTCTCTCCCCCCACTTCCCTATGCAGCAGCATTCCCTCCCCCTCCATTTCCCTGTGCAGCAGCATTTTCCCCACTCTACTTCTCTGTGCAGCAGCAGCATTTCGGTCCCTCCCCCACTTCCCTGTGCAGCAGCATTCCCTCCCCCTCCATTTCCCTCCCCCCACACCACTTCCCTGTGCAGCAGCAACGTTTCCCCTACCCCCCTTTTCCCTTTCCGCGGTCTGGCCGGCTCCCTTAGTCCCTTGCCACCTCCTCTTCCCTTCAGGCAGTCCCGACAAACCTGCCGACTCCAACAGCGTCTGCAGCACTCTACACACACTGCTTCGGGGCCTTCTACTGCCCTGATTTACTCTGGCACGTCCCTGATGACATCAGGGAAGCCTTCTCTGACGCTGGTGCGGCTTGTGAGAGGAGCCGACACCACGATCTTGTAGAGAGCAGGGAGTCCAGCGCTGGCGGCCAGTCCTGCTGGCGAGTGTAGTTAGGTGCTGTAAGGCTGGGGACTCGCGCATGTGCACTCCTGCGGCCACACACCTATTGATCACAGAAGCACACAGGTAAGAGTGCGCATGTGCGGCTAGGGTTTTATTATATAGGATGTGGTGGGGCTGTTCGGTAGTGAGGGGGTATTGGATGGAGATCTTTGATATGCTTGCCTCCATTTTGGAGCGGCGGATAGATCCTCAGCCTTCTTTGGTGTTTCTGCATCTTTATCCTTTTAAGTGTACTGAAGAAGAGGTGATTTTCGGTAAGTTGTTTTTGACTGCTGCCCGGATTGTGGTGGCTGATCCTGCTAAAGTACTAACTAAGGTGGATAAATAGTGTAATTTGTACTATTTGACTACACATAAGCATAAAAAAATGGGGCAGTTCGTCTGTCTCTGGCATAGTTTAGAACATTGGAAGTCAGTCCATGCTATGGCTGAGTGATGGGGATTGGGGCTGGGGGAAGGATTGCTCCTGTACTATATGAGTTTATGTATTGGTAGGCAGTGAGCACTTAAACCCTGCGTTCCTGCCTTTTCCTGTTGTGCTATTTGATGCCTGGGTTTCTAAATTAAAGTTATTGATTAAAAAAAAAAAAGTTTAGCAGGCACAACTTGACTGTAAATAGTAACACTTCCCATCAAGCTTGTAATCTTGACCTTTCACTTTGGCACCTTGAACTCAGTCTTGCTGCTGGGAAATCAACCAAAATATGGGGGCGTTACAACATCAGCTTAATTTAGCACAACTTGACCGTAAATATTTTGGTTGATTTCCCAGCAGCAAGACTGAGTTCAAGATGTCAAAGTGAAAGGTCATTTGGAAGAGCACAAAAGTAAACCTTGCACTGCAGAAGGGGTAATCAAGTAGAAAGTTAAATGACCTGCTAACTGCATCTCCAAAAACAAACAATCACTCCTGTATGAAGGCTTCCCAACTGAAATTATGAGGATAAAATCATAAGGATAAACATAAGAACATAAGAATTGCCGCTGCTGGGTCAGACCAGTGGTTCATCGTGCAGTATGCTCATGCGGCGGCCCTTAGGTCAAAGACCAGTGCCCTAACTGAGACTAGCCTTACCTGCATACGCTCTGGTTCAGCAGGAACTTGTCTAACTTTGTCTTGAATCCCTGGAGGGTGTTTTCCCCTATAACAGCCTCCGGAAGAGCGATCCAGTTTTCTACCACTCTCTGGGTGAAGAAGAACTTCCTTAAGTTTGTACGGAATCTATCCCCTTTTAACTTTAGAGAGTGCCCTCTCGTTCTCTCTACCTTGGAGAGAGTGAACAACCTGTCTTTATCTACTAAGTCTATTCCCTTCAGTATCTTGAATGTTTCAATCATGCCCCCTCTCAGTCTCTTCTTTTCAAGGGAGAAGAGGCCCAGTTTTTCTAATTTCTCACTGTACGGCAACACATCTAGCCCCCTTAACCATTTTAGTCGCTCTTCTCTGGACCCTTTTGAGTAGTACTGTGTCCTTCTTCATATACGGCGACCAGTGCTGGACGCAATATTTCAGGTGAGGGAGTACCATGGCCCGGTACAGCAGCCTGATAATCTTCTCTGATCTGTTCGTGATCTCCTCCTTGAATTATTCCTAGCATTCTGTTTGCTCTTTTCGCCAACGCCGCGCATTGCGGAGACGGCTTCATTGACTTGTCGACCAGTACTCCCAAGTAGAGGTCTGCACGGGAACGGGGATCGCGGGGATCCCGCGGGTCCCGCGGGGATCCCGCGGGTTCCCCCCCTGGCCCACGGGACTCCCACGGGGACGCCCCCTGGCCCACGGGACTCCCACGGGGATGCCCCCCTGACCCACGGGACTCCCACGGGGACGCCCCCTTGCCCACGGGACTCCCACGGGGATGAAAACAACCTACCTAAATTCTGGCGATGCAAGCATGCAGCTTACAAGTCTGGCGTCGCGTCGGGAAATAGCCATGTTGAGCAGTGAGCTCAGCACGTACACAGATGAAAGCCTTGCTTGCTGATTGGTCCGGCGGCCCCGCCCCACCGTGCCGCCGGACCAACAGCAAGCAAGGCTTTCATCTGTGTACGTGCTGAGCTCACTGCTCAGCATGGCTATTTCCCGACGCGGGCATTAGGCTGTTTTTTGTCATTTCGGGTGGGGGATGGCAGCGGCAGCAGCAGCCTGAAAAAGAAATCATCCTGGCCGGGTTCGGTGTCATGCTCCGGAGCTTCTACAGCCTTCCTATCTCCCTCTCCCTTCTACCTGCGGCTCTCTTCGGCAACTCAGCAGCAACGATCGACACAAGCTTCTGGCGTCGGGGCCTACCCTCTGCGAGTCCCGCTTGTTTCAACTTCCTTTTTCCACAAAGGTGGGACTCGTAGAGGGAAGGCCTCGATGTCGGCAGCTTGTCTTGATCACCGCTGCTGACGAGTTGCTTAAGAGAGCCGCGGAGCAGGGGGGTGTTGCCAGGTGCAGGTAGAAGGGAGAGGGCCAGATGCAGGACTCGTGGGTGAGGGAGGAGAAGAGAGAGGGGAGAGAAACAAAAGGAAATATTTCATACTGGGCTGGGCCGGAGTGGAGAGAGGGTGGAAAGATTCTGGCTACAGGGTGCAGTAACAAAGGAAAAGGGGGGAAAGCTGAAAATGGAGATAGTGACACAAAGAAGAGAAAGGGTAAGCAGGACCTTCTGAATAAGGATAGAGATACAGAGGGGACATGAAGAGGAGGTGAAATAGAGACATAGAAGTAATGCTGAAAAAGTGTGTGTGGGGGGGGGGGAGATAAAGACATTGAAAGGGCAAATGGTGAATATGGGGTAAAGACAAGGACAGAGACAAATGAAGATTCTGAAAAAGTGGTGAGATAGGGATATAGGTGAGATGGACACAAAGAAGGGTGATGCTGGAAAATAGGTGGAATGGTAATTCTGACAGACACAGAAGGGAAATGCTGGATCAAGGAGAGATGGGGCTCAGGCTGGATGGAATGAGGAGAAATGCCTTGTTGGCCCGGAACTTCCTCTCCTACGTCAGAATTGACGTCAGGGAGCGGAATGCTGGTCAGCGCGACGCTTCTGCAGGGAAAGCTTGGGACAGCGGTGGCTTGGGGACTATTCCCCGATGGCGGTGGCAGCAAACCGAGTGGCTTGGGGGAGGGCACGGAGAAAGAAAGAAAGGGGGCAGACAGAGAGACAGAAAGAAGGGGGAACAGGGAGACAGAAAGAAAAAGTTGGGGGAGAGAATGAGGTCTGGAGGAGAGGAAACATACAGGAGGCTGAAAGAAAGGAAGAAAGATTGGATGCACAGTCAGAAGAAGAAAGTGCAACCAGAGACTCATGAAATCACCAAACAGCAAAGATAGGAAAAATGATTTTATTTTCAATTTAGTGATCAAAATGTGTCTGTTTTGAGAATTTATATCTGCTGTCTATATTTTGCACTATGGCTCCCTTTTACTAAACCGCAATATTGTTTTTTAGCGCAGGGAGCCTATGAGCATTGAGAGCAGCGCGAGGCATTCAGCGTAACTCCCTGTGCTAAAACCTACTATTGTGGTTTAGTAAAAAGGGAGGGGGTGTATTTGTCTATTTTTGTATTTTGTTACCGAGGTGACATTGCATAGAGTCATCTGCCTTGGGAAATGTATATGGCAGATATCTTTGTTTTGTGTTCAAAAGAAAAGGAAATGCATTTCTGGTTTTATTTCTACAGTGTTGAAGTACTTGTTGGCCCTTGCTGTGACTGGTGGGGATCCCCAAGCACCGCCAGCAGAGGACCTCCTCTAGAGATGGTCAGAACTCCCCTCCACCAAGCGCAGCAGTCGCTGGCAGCATCCATGAGCCACTGAGGTGCCAGCATCTGTGACTCAGGGACGCTACTGCTGCCTGCCAAGCTTGGCAAAAGGGACCCCAGGCCAACTGCAAAGGAAGTCCTCAGCTGACAGTTTGTGGGTTCTCATCAGCTGAGTATTTATATTTTATATTTACATTAGAGGTTCTGGTAGAAACCCATTTACAAAGTATGTATTCTTCCCAATTAATATTTCCAAATTAATAGTCTCTTTGCTTATTTGTAAATGGGTCTCTACCAGAGCCTTTAATTCAGTAGCATAATTAAATAAAATAACTATTTCTGAAGTTTATAGGGAAGGATGGTGACGGAGGGGATTCCTCGCGGGGACGGGTGGGGACGGAGGGGATTCCTCGCGGGGACGGGTGGGGACGGAGGGATTCCTCACGGGGACGGGTGGGGACGGAGGGACTCCTCACGGGGACGGGTGGGGATGGGTGGGATTTTGGCGGGGACGGGTGGGGACGGGTGGGATTTCTGTCCCCGCGCAACTCTCTACTCCCAAGTCTCTTTACTGGGGGGTCTCTCCAAGTACTGTACCGGACATCCTGTATTCGTGTATAAGATTTTTGTTACCGACATGCATCACCTTACACTTATGCAGAACTTAAGTGATGGGGGTGGGAGGAGAGGGGAAGGATAGCGACTGCTTGGGTATCCAAACAAGTACCAAAGGATGTAACTGTCTCTTTGAAATAAAAAAAAAAGAGAGAAATACGGAATCAATGCCGATACTTTTCACGGTAATGGTCAAAGTCAAAGATCCATTCCACTACAGCTAACCTATATAGCGCTGCCTAGCAAAGAGATGTACAGCAACTTTCCAGTGTTTTCCTGTGCCCCGATGAGGAGACTAGAACCATTTGTTTATAGAGGAAGGAGGAGCAATGAACTCCAATTGTGATGTGCTGGAGATTTGAGCACCAAAGGGCATTTTGCTTAGTACTAGAAGAGTTGGTAAAAATAACGATGAGACAGTTAGCTAAAGTGAATTCAGACAGGAAAGAATTTGGCAAAAAGCAATCTATTGGCGGTGTCTAAAGTCAAGAAGTGAAGGCAGACCTGGGAGGACTACCAGATGGACAGAAGTAGATGAATATCTAAACAATTCATTAAAATCTGTGGAATGAGATGACTGCACTAGGAAATCCATGTCATTACAGGATTTTTAGTCTGCCATGCTGATAGGCTAAATACTCAAACAGCAGCTTTTATTATCCTTGTGTGTCCAGTATAAGGATGCGACTAAATCTTACAGATGCAGTGGGACAGAGGTGCTGCAATTGCCTTTTTTAAGAATGCCATACGGTAAAGATCCAATGATAGCCCTTTATCTGGCATTTTTGCTCAGAAGCAACATATGTTTCTAAGGCTATTATGGGAGATCTACATCTCCAAATGCCTGTTACTTGGCACTATTGCTCTCATTCAACATCAAGTTACATAAAGCAGCAGTTATCACCACCTGCCATTTAAAGGGTTATAATGAACTGTGGAGAAAACAACAGAGGTAGTTCCCAGGTTAAGAACGAGTTCCATTTTTAAAACTATTCTTAAGCTGAATTTGAATGCAATTTGGATCTTATTTCTCTTCACAAAGCCGCAGGCAGTGTTTCCTATATGCTGTTCACGGCTGACCCAGAAGCCTTCCCTCTGAGTATAGTGTGGTGAAAATCTTTTTTTCCCCTCCCAAAATCTGATAGTATTCTTCCCACCTTCTCCATCTCTTGGGGGCCACTCTTGCATCCCTTTCCATCCATCCCACTGTTCCCTCTCCACCACCACATCCAACATTTCTCCCTCCCATCTCTCTCTTCCCCATGTATCTCTACCTCACTCCTCTCCCATGTTCAATAATTCTCTCCCTCCTTATGCCCAACAATTCTCCTCTTTCTTCATTTCCCCATGTGCACCATCTCTTTCCCTCTCACTCAGACACCCATACCCAACAATTCTCCCCTTCTATTCCCTCCCCCACCTCAGACGCGGCAAAGCAAATCAGGGCAGTAGAAGGTAGAGAATGACACGGGGAAAAAAACCTGTCCCCGTCACTGCACTGTCCCCGGCCCACCATCCTCTGCACCGCCCCGTCACTGCCATTCCCTTCACCGCCCCGTCACCGTCACCCCTTTCACCGCCCCGTCACCGCCACTGCCATCCCATTCACCGCCCTGTCACCGTCCCCGCAGCATCCATATAAGCCTTAGTACTGCAATATTTAGCTTATTCCTTTCTTATAAATCAAAGTTCCTGCTGCTGAACTAGAGAAAGAGATGTTCAGCTGGCAGGGCTTTGTTTATAAATTTTTATCAACACAACTAATATACTACTTTATCCTAAAGCAAAAAATAAATAAATAAATAGAATTTTTTTTCTACCTTTGTTGTCTGGTTTCTGCTTTCCACATCTTCTCATTCAATTCCTTCCATCCACTGTGTGTCTTCTCTCTGCGTCTTCCATTTGCTGTTACTGTGCCTCTCCCTTCACCCCCTCCCACAATTGGTCTAGCACCCATCTTCTTCCCTCCGCTCCCCCATAGTCTGGCATCTGTCTTTTTCTTCCCTTCCAGCGTCTTCTCCTCACTCTGCCTTCCACATTTCCAAGGAAGAGAAACTTTTCCCTTTCACCCCCTCCTTCCTTGTGTGAGCCGGAACACGCGGTCCCCGCAGCCCCCACCCGCACGCCGGCTCGATCGTTTAACTAGCTTCCTCTCTCCAGCTCTCCTTAGTTTGCCGGCTTTCTTTTTCGGCGACCGGCACGCTTTCAAAGAGCCGCGCATGCGCGGCTGCTCAAAGTTCAATCTTCTGCTCTGCTGCAACTTCCTGTTTCCGGTTGGGTCAGAGCAGAAGATTGAATACTGAGCAGCCGCGCATGCGCGGCTCTTTTGAAAGCGTTCCGGTCGCCGAAAAAGAAAGCCGGCAAACTAAGGTGAGGTGGAGAGAGGAAGCTGGTTAAACGATCGAGCCGGCGTGCAGGTGGGGGCTTCGGGGACCGCACGATCCTTTATGCCTCACTGCGGTGACAAGACCATTCACCGCTCCACGGGGCGGTGATGGCCTTGTCCCCGTCCCCGCAGAGGCTGCTAATTTTCATTCCCCGTTTTTGGCGGGTTACCCGCGGCTAAAAGCGGTATCCGCGGGTAAACCGCCACCGTGTCATTCTCTAGTAGAAGGCCCCGAAGCAGCATGTGTAGAGTGCTGCACACGCTGCTGGAATCGGCAGGTTTGTAGTCAGGACCGCGGGAAGGGAAGGGGGGGGCAGTAAGGGAGCTAATGTCTCTGTTTCGCAGCGGGCTTGCTGGCTCCGGCCAGCCAAAATTAATTTTTTAGTTCAAAGCTGACGCTGCGTCTTCTCCGACTCTGGTGAGGTTCAATAGAGGAGCCGCGGCGGGGGCTTTGAACAAAAAAATGAACTTTGTCTGGCTGGAGCTGGCAAGCCCGCTGCGAGAAAGAGAGATGCGCGGTAAGCGCGCATGCGCACTCTGCCGGCCACGGAACTACAGATCAGGTAACATGGCGTTAAGAGTGCACATGCGCGCTTAGCGTTTTATTATTATAGATTGTTAGGAGGGAGGATGGGGGAAAAATAATTGTATATTATTTTCTCTAAGTTCATTGTGTTTTTCTTGTAATATTATTCATAGATGTTATTTGCTTGCACAATAGTAGTTTGTAAATTCAATAAAGATATATAAAAACAAACAAACAAACAAAAAAAAAGAAAATCGATCTTTTTAGACCCCATGCATAAATAAAAAAGACAAAATCAACCTGTGTGTGTAATACTCCGGTTTCTGAAAGAAGAAGGTTTTGCTGCTATTATGCCTTGAATTATTAGGATTGAAGATTCTGTTAAGTTCTTCCTATTTAATTGTGATTTAGTAAAGTACGAGGTCTGGCAATTAAATTCACAAACATGCCTCTGTGTGCTTACATTGGCAGCACTGTACAAACAAGGTAAGGTTTCATAACCTTGATATATCAGTGTCTCACAGCTGTGTTCATGTCGACATGTGGCGGTGTCTTGCTGAGTGGCATTCATTATTGTTGTGTGCTTTTGTATGCCTTAGCAAGAATGTTGGAATTTGAATTAGAGCAATGAACAAACATTTCTTGTTAAACTTTGCAAGAGTGGAAATGAAATCAGGGACATGTTAGTAGAGAATGACACGGTGACAAAATTCATCACCGTTCCCGTCCCCGCGGATAACTGTGGAAAATAATCCCATGTCATTTTCTAGTGTCTATTTCAATCTCAGTCCTTCTACATAGGCATTCTTCTAAGCAAAGCTTGTGGGTCAGTGGTTGTGGCCATTCATACTCTGATTCTTCCCTCTCTCCTTAAAGAGTGACATGAAGATGGTTTCCCGCGGTTATCCGCGGGGACGGGAACGGTGATGAATTTTGTCACCGTGTCATTCTCTACATGTTAGTCCAAGTTTATGGGGATAACGCCATGAAGAAAACAGCAGTGTACAAATGGATTAAACGTTTTTCTGAGGGAAGAGAAAGACTCACTGATGAAGAAAGGTCAGGGCAACCAGTAACAATCAGAACTGATGAAAATATTGCAAAAATTTGTCGAATTGTGTGTCAAAATCGTCGGCTGGCTGTGAAAAGCAGAGCAGACCAAGTAAACATTGATAGAGAAATAATTAAGAAAATCTTAACTGAAAATCTTGGCATGCGAAAGGTGTGTGCAAAAATGGTCCCGAAAGAGCTCACCAACTAACAAAAGCAAAGAGTTGTCTAAGACCTTTTGGAGAGGCACGATGATGTTTTGGGCCATGTTATCACTAGTGATGAAACAAGGGTATACCAATATAGAAACACAGAAACATGATGGCAGGTAAAAAGCCAAATGGTCCATCTGCCTAACCATTATCTCTTTTTCTCTCTCTAAGAGATCCCACATGCCTATCCCACGCCTTCTTGAATTCAGACAGTGTCTGGCTCCACCACTTCTTCCGGGAGACTATTCCATGCATCTACCACCCTTTCTGTAAAAAAGTATTCCCTTAGATTACTCTGGAGCCTATCACCTCTTAACTTCATCCTATGCTCTCTCATTCGAGTTTCCTTTCAAATGAAAGAGACTTGACTCATGCACATTTACGCCATATAGGTATTTAAATGTCTCTATCATATTTCCTCTCTCCCACCTTTCCTCTAAAGTATACATATTGAGATCTTTAAGTCTGTCCTCATTTGCCTTATGTTGAAGACCACACACCATTTTAGTAGCCTTCCTGTGGACCGACTCCATCCTTTTTATATCTTTTTGAAGATGCAGTCTCCAGAATTGTACACAATATTCTAAATGAGGTCTCACCAGATTCTTATACAGGGGCTTCAGTACACTTCTCCCTCCGTATTCATGGGGGTTAGGGGCAAAGCCGGCCCACGGATATAAAAAAAATGCGAATAATATTCGGGCCGCTTCTGCCCCTAACCTCTGCTTCCCCTGGCTATTTTAAGCCCTGTAAGTCCCCTCTTAAGCCTTACCTGGTGGTCTAGCAGGTTTTTGGGGCAGGAGTGATCTTCTCACACTCCTGCCCCATGCAGATCGCTCACAGGAAATGGCTGCCTTGAGCTCCAGTAGCCTCTCGAGCCATTTCCTGTGAGCAATCTGCACGGGGCAGGAGCATGGGAAGATTGCTCATGCCCTGAAAACCCGCTAGACCACTAGGTAAGGCTTAAGGGGGGGGGGGGCTTACAGGGCTTAAAATAGCCTGAAAAATTAAAATGAGTTTTTGGGTTTAAAACTGCAAATAACCGAATTCATGGATGCTGAAACCGCAGATACGGAGGGGGAAGTGTACCTCCTTTTTCCTACTAGCTTTACCTCTTCCTATGCACCCTTCTAGCTTTCGCCGTCACCTTTTCAACCTGTTTGGCCACCATAAGATCATCACATACAATCACACCCAAGTCTCACTTGTCTGTCGTGCACATAAGTTCACCACCCCTAAACTGTACCGTTCCCCTTCAGGTTTTGCAGCCCAAATGCATGACCTTGCATTGCTTAGCATTAAATTTTAGCTGCCAAATTTCAGACCATTCTTTAAGTTTTGCTAGGTCTTTCTACATATTATTCACACCATCTGGGGTGCACAACTGTCCCAGCTGGGGATAAAACTATTAGCTATGCTGACGACTTCACAATAATTATCCCTTTCACTAACTCTGTCTCAGAAGTAACCCCCAAAGCAACAGAAGTACTAAATTGGATGGAGCAATGGATGACTGAATTCAGACTAAAACTAAACTCAGAGGAAACAAAATTTTCCATAGCATCGCCACTCCCACTTGACACTAAAGCACCAACCCATTCAACCCACTATTGGGAATAACAATGGACCAGAGCCTGATCATGAAAGACCAGGTAGACTCCCTGATTAGAAAAATCTTTCTCACCCTCTGGAAACTTCGGTTCATCAGAGCTTACTTCAATGTCTCATCATTTCGAATTCTGGTACAATCCCTTTTACTGAGTCAACTTGATTATTGTAACATCACCTACTTGGAACTCCCCCAGAAGAATATGCGGTGATTGCAACTAGTACAAAATGCAGCGATTAGACTACTTTGTGGACTGAAGACGTTTGATCACGTAACACCTTCCTATCGACTTCTACACTGGCTGCTGATGGAGGCATGTGTGAAATTCAAGTTTGGTTGTTTTTGCTTCAAAGTACTTTATGGCTTAGCCCCTAAATATATAACAGACCTTTTCTCTTTCACAACCAACAGACACAAGTGAAGCTCACACCCGAACCTTGTTTCTCCTCCGGTTAGAGGTTGTAAATTTAAAAGTCATCACCAACATCTTTTCTCACATCAAGCAGCACTATGAGGTAAAGACCTAGAACAATTACTCATGCCTACTACCTATAGAGAATTCAGGAAATGCCTAAAAACACATCTGTTCCTGAAATACTTAGGAAACCAACCTATACAATCTTAGTCCTCAACAAACGATCTCTAGAACTATCAATCACTAAGTCTGTTTATTCCACTCAATCTGTAACATCCACTCAATCTGTAACATCTTTAATCATTGTAAACCACATAGAACTTCACGGTCCTGCGGTATATAAATTGTTGTTATTATTATTATATTGCAGATTTTGGTATCATCCATAACGAGGTAAATCTTACCCAACATCCCTTCAGCAATATTGTTTATAAAAATATTAAAAAGAACAGGCCCAAGAACAGAGCCTTGAGGCACACCACTGGTAATATCCCTTTCCTCAGAGCGATCGCCATTGACCACTACCCTCTTGTCTTCTTCTACTTAACCAGTTCCTGACCCAGCCCGTCACTTTGGGGCCCATCCCAAGAGCACTCAGTTTATTTATTAGACGTCTGTGTGGTACACTGTCAAAGGCTTTGCTAAAATCTAAATCCACCACATCTAGCGTACTCCCTCTATCCAATTCTCTGGTCACCCAGTCAAAGAAATTGATCAGATTTGTCTGACAAGACCAACCTCTAGTGAATCCATGTTGCCTCTGGTCCTGTAATCCACAGGATTCCAAAAAGTCATCATTCTCTATTTTAAAAGCGTTTCCATTAATTTTCTTACCACAAAAGTCAGACTCACTGGACCTGTAATTCCCTACTTCTTCCTTACTTCCACTTTTGTGTAGCGGGACTACATCCGCCCTCCTCCAGTCCTCCATCCGGGAGTACGCCAGACTCTAGAGAAGCATTGAAAAGGTCTATCAGAGGAGCCACCAGAACTTCCCTCAGCTCCTTCAGCACCCTTGGATGTACACCATTCAGCCCCATCGCTTTGTCTACATTTAATTTAGCTAGCTCCTCATGAACACAACCCTCTGAAAATCGACTGGAGACTACCACTTCACCATCCCTATTCACATTTGTCTTCTGCGGTCCCGCTCCCGGACCTTCAGCTGTGAACACAGAACAAAAATATTTGTTAAGTAATTCAGCCTTTTCTTTATCATCTTCTACATAGTCCTCCCCTTCACGTTTTGAGTCTCACAGTACCACTTTTGTACTTCTTCCTAATACTGATATATCTAAAAAAATGTTTTATTTCTCTGTTTTACCTTGCCAGCTATTTTTTCTTCCATTTGTATCTTTGCTTCCTTGACTTCTAGATCAGCCTCGCTTAACTTTTCCAGATATGACCCTGAAACAATGCGCCAAAGTACACAATGGAAGTCAAACAATTCTCCATGACCAAAAATGTTCAGCCAGTCCAAATCAAGAGTCAAAACGATGTTGCTAACCATTTTTGATATCAGAAGGATTGTTCATTATGAATTTGTACCAACCGGACAAACAGTTAACCGAGTTTAATATTTGGAAGTGCTGAAAAGGCTGCATGAAAAAGTTAAGACGAAAATGACCTGAACTCTTTGCCAACAACTGATGGCTCTTACATCATGACAATGCACCAGCTCACATGGCACTGTCTGTGAGGGAGTTTTTAGCCAGAAAACAAACAGCTGTATTGGAACACCCTCCCTCTCACTTGAATTGGCACCCAATGACTTCTTCTTTACCGAAGATAAAGGAAATATTGCAAGGAAGACATTTTGATGACATTCAGGACATCAAGGGTAATACGATGACAGCTCTGATGAGCATTCCAGAAAAGAGTTCCAAAATTGCTTTGAAGGGTGGACTAGGCGCTGACATCAGTGCATAGCTTCCTAAGAGGAGTACTTCAAAAGGTGATCATAGTGATATTCAGCAATAAGGTATGTAGCACTTTTTCTAAGATGAGTTTGCAAACTTAATTGTCATACCATGTATATGGTTATGGAATTTGTTATTTTTAGTTTTATGCATCCCCTGGGATGAGTAAGCCCAGGGGATGTACTGGAGTAGAGAACATGCCAGAGGGAAAGGATGTCATTAGATTATAAGCAGAAGGACAAGTGAGCTCTAGTGATTGTCTCTTGCAGTGATATCTTAAATAATAAAACGCTAAGCGCGCATGCGCACTCGCGCCGCGTGTTCCCTGATCTGTCGTGCTGTGGCGGCATGAGTGCGCATGCGCTAGATGTCGCGGAGTGAGGGACTGGCACTTATGGGATGGAGAGCAGGCCCGGGATTCAGCAGAGGGCAGACGCCGAAAAGGGCTCGGCACAGTGGAAGCTGGACAATCTTGGGGGGGGGGGAGGGAGAGGCGCTCGCCCCATCACACTCCCCATCCGTTGCAGCCTAGCAGCTCCGACCACAACCTTCCCCCCTCAACCGCCTATGCCGGCTAGGGAACACACCAGGGTTCTGGGCGCATCGGGCTTATGCTCAAGCCGCCGCCACGGCTCCTCTCTCGAACCGCACCAGGCAGGGATCGAGAGAGGAAATGCGGCGGCTTTGAACTAAAAAATGAAGTTGTTAGAAGAGGATCGGGAACACGTAGCTACACAGCTGGGGGGAAGCCGCAAGGCTGCGGCGGCCTTCCTCACCCGGCTCTCACGGTGTGGCTGAGCGCTGGCAGCCGGCGAAACCCTAATGCTGACATTGAATCCAAGGAAACAACCGGGGCTGCCTAAAGGAACAAAGTTAAGCGCTGGTGGCCGCCGATTCCCGTGTAATGACTCCCCACCCTACAAATCGGCAGGGGTGCAGCTCTACCCAGAGAAACCAGCAAACTCGATATAGCTACACAGCTGGGGGGAGGCGCGAGGCTGCGGCGGCCTTCCTTTCCTGCCTCTCCCACGGTGCGGCTGAGCGCTGGCGGCTGGCGATCCACTTCTAATGCTCCCTCTTAGCTACTCCCGCTGCCAAATAAAGCGCTGTTCATACATGGAGGCACGGAGCCGCGATGATGGGTTTGAACAAAAAAAAAAAATTCTAAAAATAACTAAGGGAGTCGTTAGCCTTTAAGCAGCTCCCTCTTAATTTAAGGTAAGTCTAAAAAAAGTTGCCAAAGTTAAAGTAAACTTGTGAATCTGTACTGAAGGAGTTTAAGCAACTGTGCCATGTATTTTTTTAAATAGCAGGCGCGTTAGACGGTCGCCATAACAATGTTGCATCCGACATTCCCACCGCGGTCTGACAATCCCATCCAAACCTCCCTTTCCGCAATCTGAATAGCATTCCTTGCCGACGCCCCCACCTTCCCTTTTCGCGTTCTCAAAAAAATACAAACTGCTGCACAGGAAAATGGACAGGGGAAGAAATGCTGCAGCAGCTGCTGTACAGGGAAGTGGGGGAGGGGAGGAAAATGATGCACAGGGAAGTGGGGAGGGGGGAAATGCTGCTGCACAGGGAAATTGGAAGGAGGAGGGTGGCCGGCTCTCTTGATTTCTTGCCAAACCCCCCACCTTCCCTTCTCACGGTCTCAAAAAAATACAAACTGCTGCACAGGAAAATGGACAGGGGAAGGAATGCTGCTGCAGCTGCTGCACAGGGAAGTCGGGGGGGGGGGAGGAAAATGCTGCACAGGGAGGTGGGGAGGGGGGAAATGTTGCTGCACAGGGAAATGGAGGGGGAGGAAATGCTGATATGGTTACTATACAGGAAAGTGGAGAGGGGGAGATAAATGCTGCATAGGGGGCAGGAAGAGAGACAGATAGAAAGAAAGACAAATAGTAGGAGGGAGGGAGACAGAAAGAAAAGAAGAAAGACACAAGGGCAAGGAGAGAGACAGAAAGAAAGACAGACATACATATATTCTAGCACCTGTTAATATAACGGGCTTAAAGACTAGTATAGGATAACCTGAAAAATCAAATCGGTAATGAAGCCATTAAGCATATTTTTGGAGAGATCCAGGGCAGCACAGAAGGGTTGGTTGAGAAGACTAAGTGTCCAGTGGAATCCCTTCCTTTCCCTCCCCCTACCCATCCCACCAGTCCTTGATAACTTTCTGCATTGATCTTTGGTGTCTAGTAGCATCCCTACCCTGCCCAAACAATAAAAAAAAAAAATTCCCCAATGTCTAGCTGCACCCTCTTCCCTACTTCCAATTTTAATAAAGCTCTGGTATCTAGTTGCACCCTTCCCGCCCCCTAACCAACAAGCCCCTCCTATTTAAAAAATAAAAACCCAACAACTTTTCCTGGTGTTTAGTTCATCTAGTGGTACCCCTAACCTACTTATTTGCTCCTGCCTTGGTGCTGCCATTTTTTGGTAGTGAAAACCCCCCCTCTTATTTGGCAAACTAACCGTTCTTGGTGCATCCTTTGCTATTTCAAAAGATGGTGGCGCCAAGGCAGGTGTGAGTATGCATCGTTTCTGCTTCTCACAATATGGGGACTTTGGGGGGGAAGGCAGGTATTAAAAAAAAAACAACCAAAAACCAAACAAAACACACTTTCCCTGGTATCTTAAGTTGGAGGGGGGGGGCACAGTTCTGTATGTGTTGGGGGGAACATTAGATTACCAGAGTCAACACAAAACATATGCTAGTGGCTTGCTTTAAATGCCATTCTATCTGTCAGTATGCGACAGGCAGGGTGACATTTTGCAATGAGTTGTGGATTACTACTCCTTGCATGCTCACTGAATTTTACATCCTACAGGCAAATTTTCCATAGAAAATTCATGGTAGAAGCTGCATAGTCAGTGGCTCTACTGCAAAGCTTTCTGCATCAACCCAACCAGGGACCTACATCTGTGTGGGTACCACACAGCAGAAAGGAGAGCGAGCATGCCTGAAGATTTATGTCTATTGAGAACTGCTTGCTCCTTGTAGGCTTCCTGAATTAAGGTTCCAAGTTTATTAGTATTTGATATACTACCTTATTTAACTTTAAGAACTCTAAACCTTCAATTTCCTTATTTGAATAAAGCTCAGAAGAATATAAGGCTGTATAAAAATTTAAAAATTGTTTTAAAATATTTCCAATTTGAGGCCGCCCAGTGGTACAAATTAATTTCTGAATTTTTGAATAAGAAGCCAAAAAATAGTCTTAGAGATATTTGGAGCATCGAGATAAAACAGTATATTTCTGTATCTCGTTGGCCACAAATTTGGACTTGGAGGTTGAAATGTACAGCATCAGCATCTATGAGACAAACTTGGTTATTTTTATTACACAGGATTTTTGGACCCCAGTTTGTTCACAAAAACTAGACAGTTCTAAGTCAATAGATGCTGGCATTGTCATAGTGATATAGGGACTTTGGATCATCTGTTATATTTTTGTCCATTGATATTTAATTTCTGGAAGTCAATTTGGGGACAAATTAATCTTATTCTTCAATTCCGTTAACTTATGGAGCCATAATTTGTGGTACAATATTACATCTTAAGCCTTCTTTGGATAAATATAAAAGTTTTCTTTTCTTGATTATGACGGGAATAGCTATCCAAATGATTACACGAAACTGGAAGAATTACGACAGACAATTACACATTTTGGTGGGAAAATGTTTGTACCACTTATAAGTATGAGAGAATGAATGAGGAGTGTGGGGTTTAGTAATACATTTACCGTATTTTCACGCAAATAACGCGCACCCGTATAAAACGCGCACACGGGTATAGCGCGCAGAAATCACGATGATATGTACAAAAACTTTGGTATACCGCGCTCACGGGTATACCGCGCATGCTGCCCGACGCTCCTTTCGCCCGCCCTGACTTTCCGTGCGCTGTCCCGACTCTCCGTTCACCCCCCCTGACTTCCGTGCACTGTCCCCCCTTGAAGGTCTGTCCCCATCCTGAAAGCCTGATGCCCCCCACCGACGTCCGATACATCCCTCCCCCCCGAAGGACCGCCGACTCCCCAACAATATCGGGCCAGGAGGGAGCCCAAATCCTCCTGGCCACGGCGACCCCCTAACCCCACCCCGCACTACATTACGGGCAGGAGGGATCCCAGGCCCTCCTGCCCTCGACGCAAACCCCCCTCCCCCCAACGACCGCCCCCCCCCCAAGAACCTCCGACCGCCCCCCAGCCGACCCGCGACCCCCCTGGCGACCCCCACGACCCCCCACCCCCCTTCCCCGTACCTTTGGTAGTTGGGCCAGAAGGGAGCCCAAACCCTCCTGGCCACGGCGACCCCCTAACCCCACCCCGCACTACCTTACGGGCAGGAGGGATCCCAGGCCCTCCTGCCCTCGACGCAAACCCCCCTCCCCCCCAACGACCGTCCCCCCCAAGAACCTCCGACCGCCCCCCCAGCCGACCCGCGACCCCCCTGGCGACCCCCACGACCCCCCCACCCCCATTCCCCGTACCTTTGGTAGTTGGCCGGACAGACGGGAGCCAAACCCGCCTGTCCGGCAGGCAGCCAACGAAGGAATGAGGCCGGATTGGCCCATCCATCCTAAAGCTCCGCCTACTGGTGGGGCCTAAGGCGCGTGGGCCAATCAGAATAGGCCCTGGAGCCTTAGGTCCCACCTGGGGGCGCGGCCTGAGGCACATGGTCGGGTTGGGCCCATGTGCCTCAGGCCGCGCCCCCAGGTGGGACCTAAGGCTCCAGGGCCTATTCTGATTGGCCCACGCGCCTTAGGCCCCACCAGTAGGCGGAGCTTTAGGATGGATGGGCCAATCCGGCCTCATTCCTTCGTTGGCTGCCTGCCGGACAGGCGGGTTTGGCTCCCGTCTGTCCGGCCAACTACCAAATGTACGGGGAAGGGGGGTGGGGGGGTCGTGGGGGTCGCCAGGGGGGTCGCGGGTCGGCTGGGGGGGGCGGTCGGAGGTTCTTGGGGGGGGCGGTCGTTGGGGGGGAGGGGGGTTTGCGTCGAGGGCAGGAGGGCCTGGGATCCCTCCTGCCCGTAATGTAGTGCGGGGTGGGGTTAGGGGGTCGCCGTGGCCAGGAGGGTTTGGGCTCCCTTCTGGCCCAACTACCAAAGGTACGGGGAAGGGGGGTGGGGGGGTCGTGGGGGGCGCCAGGGGGGTCGCGGGTCGGCTGGGGGGGCGGTCGGAGGTTCTTGGGGGGAGGGGGGTTTGCGTCGAGGGCAGGAGGGCCTGGGATCCCTCCTGCCCGTAATGTAGTGCGGGGTGGGGTTAGGGGGTCGCCGTGGCCAGGAGGGTTTGGGCTCCCTTCTGGCCCGATATTGTCGGGAAGTCGGCGGTCCTTCGGGGTGGGGGTGCGAGTGGTCCTGCCGGGGGGGGGGGATGTATCGGACGTCGGGGAGTCGGCCGGGCAAGAGGGCTTGGGCTCCCTCTTGCTCCGATCGTGGATGCGGGTGCGGGTGGGAGCGCGTGCGAGCGGTCGTTCGGGGTGGGGGTGCGAGCGGTCTGGCCAGGAGGGTTTGGGCTCCCTTCTGGCCCGATATTGTCGGGAAGTCGGCGGTCCTTCGGGGTGGGGGTGCGAGTGGTCCTGCCGGGGGGGGATGTATCGGACGTCGGGGAGTCGGCCGGGCAAGAGGGCTTGGGCTCCCTCTTGCTCCGATCGTGGATGCGGGTGCGGGTGGGAGCGCGTGCGAGCGGTCGTTCGGGGTGGGGGTGCGAGCGGTCCTGCTGGGGGGGGTGAATCGGGCGTCGGGCGGGGTGGGAACTATGTTTTAAAACTTTTGTATACCGCGCTCACGCATATAGCGCGCGAGGGGTATGCGCGGTAGGTAAAAACGCGTATAACGCACGCGTTATATGCGTGAAAATACGGTAATAGGGTGTGGTGCCCATTGACTGCAATTGTTGAATCGCACTAACCGTCATGTATCTCTTCTTGTATTAGATTTCCTTGCACATCCAGGGTGGGTGGGGGGAGGGAAAGGTATTCTGATTACTAAAATTACTTAATTATAATATTAATATTTTAATTCCATAATATGTCTTCATCTATTTGTTTGGGAAAGGGGAAAATGATTGTTTTATGTATTAATTGTGTATTTAAAGTGCCTTCTTCATAGTGTTTATGGCACTGACAAAGTTTGAAAATTAATAAAGATTAAAAAATAAAAAATATTTGATATACTACCTAGGGAAAATTTAATAATTGAAAAAATATAATATTCACAAAAGAGAGGAAACTAAAACAGAATCTAACTACAATAAACACTAAGGGATTTAGTCCCACTGAGTCACTGTGTTGCAGGCTCAGTTCAATCCCCACCATGTGACAACCAACTATGCGATAGAAAAAGCCTCATCAAATAAATATGTCTTCAATTCTACTTTACATTTCTGGAATGTCATCTCCAAACGAAAAATGATTTGGCAAATCATTCCAAAGCATCAGAATCACCTTTTGTTCAGGAACACTAGACTGCAATCTCTTCCTGAACTTTGCTCTCTCAGATGACCAAGACATTGGAAAGTACCATAACAGGAAATAAAGAGCAATGCAAACATATTAATACCTTAACCAGAGGTAGAGATCGAGGACGTCATGAACAGCCTCTAGGTGCACCAGGTCCTTTATATTCTTGGGTGGAACCAACGGCCAGTTAATGTGCCTACACAGCCAGTCAAAGGTCATAGGCTCGTTCCTGCTGAACTGTCTGGCAAACTGGAAGAGAAAAAGGTTACAATAAGTTCCCAACACATCTATACAACAGTACTAGAATTATACACAGATGCTATTTTCAAGTTATCAGTTATAATATATATATATATATTTTTTTTTTTTAAATTCAATTTTCTATACCATTCTCCCAGGGGAGATCAGAACGGTTTATATGCATTTATTCAGGTACACAAGCATTTTTCCCTGTCTGTCTCAGTGGGCTCACAATCTAGCTAATGTACCTGGGGCAATGTGGGGATTAAGTGACTTGCCCAGGGTCACAAGGAGCAGCGTGGGTTTGAACCCACAACCCCAGGGTGCCGAGGCTGTAGCTTTAACCACTGCACCACACTCTCCCCAGCTTCAAATACAGTCACATCCTTTAACATCTGAATCAACTGGAGCGATATAACAATCCCTAAAAATTACACTTTTTGAAGTATTTCTTTTCCCTGGCTCCCTATCATTGCTCCAATTAGAAGGGTTTAAAGACTGTATGTGAGCTGGGGGTTTTGCTGTACCCTTGAGGACTGGGCTCTTAAATAATGTAATCAATTGAGCAAGCAAAACTATAGGAGTGCACAAGCAATGCTTCTGAATCACGTCTGAAAGAAGAAAAGCGAAGTTTATGTATCCAAGAGCCCTAATTTTATACATCTTTATGACAACTTCAAATGGCAATTTCATTGGATCCTGAAAAGTGGATCTTTTCACATGCAGATGATGCATTTCTGATAATCCCTCTAAAATTGAATGATCTCTCTGAGAGGTTATTAAAAATGTTGATAAAATCCTAAAAATGAGCTCTAACATATCACCTTAAACTAAATACTGATCAGACCAAATTCATTTAGTTTGCAAACACATTTAATTTCATCTATCTATTTGGCAAATAGTGTAAATTTTAAAACTGAGATCTCATTAAATCTGGAAATTCATACTAATGTTGTAATTTGGAAATTATTCTTTAAATTGAAGCAGTTGCATCAAGTATGCTCCTATTTCTTCCAGTGTCCAGTGTTAGATTATTGGTTCAATCAGTTATTTTATCACTACTGAATTACTATAATTCTTTAGGTTCTTAACTCAATCTTCTTTCTGGTAGATGTGTCTAGGAGTCCTAACTATACGTAATTCCCCCAATTGCGAGTTGTGTTGCAAAAGGATGAAATTTCCATTCAACTCCACCTCCTTCTCCAGTGGCTGTAGTGCCCACTTCACTTTGTACCAAAGCAATTGATCATCACTACAACATGAGAAGGAAGGAGGGGTACGGGGAACATCCCCGATAATACATTTCTGTTCTGCTCTGTAAGACAAAATTGAATCAAGTTAATCAACCCATAACAAACCCAGGTGGAAAGAACCCAAGCAGAGGCAACGCTTATGTTCTTATGTTCTTAACCCACTTGTCAAACTGCAACCAGCACTAACACTTATGGAGCTCTGCAAGATTTTTATTTTTTTACATTCGGTATTTTACTTTTCATATTAGGCAGGCAAGAGAAGCTCTCCAGCTGTAGACATACATGAGACAGTAAGCAGGTGAATTCTAACTTACAGGGTAGGGCATCAAGACTCCTAGACACATCTATCAGAAAGAAGATTATTGAGATAAGAACCTAATGTTCCGTTCAGGTGCAATGCATTTAGGTGTCCTGACTATAGGTGTTGTAGCCAAGCAGAATCGTGAGTGTAGGGCAGGACAGATGAGTTTGCCCTTAAAACTGAGGACCTAAATGCTGTATCCTCTTGTGCTGCCACATCTACTCTGTAAAACTTTTTAAATGAAATCTCCTCAGGAGGGATCACCCGAGACTCTGCTCACGAAGAAGCCACACCTCTAGTGGTGTGTGCTCTCAAGGAAATTAGCGGCTATTTCCCAAAGCCAATGTTAGTCAACGAGACTGCCTTATGAATCCATCTGGAAATGGAATCCATCTGGAAATGGTTGCCTTAGATGCTGGCTTACCCAGCCTAGTAGCATTGGTGAGGACAAAAAGATGATCTGAGATGAAATTTATTTGTCACTGAGATAACAGAAGAACTCTCCACACATCTAGAAATTCCAATACTTTGTCTCTCTTTTTGGAACCCGTAGAATGGAACACTGGTAACCTGACCTCCTGATTGAAATGGAAGGATGACACCATCTTTGGCAAAAATGAAGGGACTGTGCGAAGGAAGAGTCCCACTTCTGTAAGTCTGAGAAACAGCTCTCTGCATCATAATCCCTAAATCTAAGAGAATCTTCTCGCAGGACGATGGCTACCAGGAACAATGTCTTCAATGTCAGATCCAGCAGTGACGCTTCCTGCAAAGACTCAAATGGAGATTTACTGAGCCCTCTCAAAACCATGTTAAGATTCCACAATAGGAATGGCTGTCTTACTGGAGGCTGCAACCTGAGTGATCCCTTCAAAAACATGGCTATGTCAGGATGCGAAACCAAAGAGCTCTTTTCCACTCAGGCTCTGAAACATGATTCACCCACTACCTGCACTTTGAGGATCCCACTGTTAGCCCTTTGTCTAGACCAGCCTTCAGAAATGCCAAAACCAGCGACATCGGATGTTTAACTGCTCCACCTTGTACTTTGCACACTAATATTGAAACAACTTCGAGGCCTTTGCATAGGCTGCTATCGTTGTTGGGCTCTTGACTCTAAGGAGGGTAGCTATGACCATTTCTGAATAACCTTTCCGCATTAGAGCTGCACATTCAAGAACCATGCTGTAAGACCAAAGCATTCTGGACTCTCCTTGGGAACTGGACCCTTTGACAGGAGATCCGAATACACCAGAAATTTGAGACCTCTGTCCTTTTGAAGGCAAACCAGGTCTTATTACTATGGCCAATCCAGTGCCACCGGGATTACCAGTTTTCTATCAGTCGTATGACTCAGCCTATCAAGGACCACAGAGGAAACACATACAGCAGGCCTTGTTCTAGGGTATTAATACCAGAACTTCCTGGCTTGAACCTGCGGCTGAAGAACTGATCCACTTTCCAAATGGACTCAACAATAAGACTGAGTGGATAGCTTTCCTTTAAAGAGTTTACAATAGTGGTTTAACAAGGTTGTCAGCGTTATTGAAAATTTTCAACTTTATTGTACCATTCTGTGCAAGCTCAGCTCTCTGCAAGTGACGTTAGCACGTAGTGCACCTCCCCATCCTTTTAAAAGAAGGATCGGATGTTAGCGCTCTTGTCGGTTGAAATAATCTTGTACACTTCATAAAGGTATGTTAACAACTATGCGCTTTCCAAACTGATGTTTTTTGCCAGTAACATATTGTATGTAGCACTGTGTAGTGGGCATGAATGAGTGTCCATACAACAGATGCTGTTTTTGAACACCTACTTTTTGCATTGCAGATATGACCACACTACCACGGAGATAAACTAAACCGGAGACTAGTTAAGCCTCTTACATCAATTAAAACTTTAGTTCGGGTCTCCTGAAGCAGATTGCGAAACGGGGCCATGTTGGGACCCCTAGAGGATTTAAAAGATAAGTGAAGTTTTTCCTATAACCGGTGATTTCTTTGTCTGCATGCAAATTAATATGAACCATTTATAAAGCAATATAATCATTATCACAAAGAAAAGAAAGTTTAACTAAGAAGAAAATTTAAAGTATACACAGTGTCTCAGAGAGTGATTCAACATTTAAAGTTCCCAATGACTGGACGGTAAACCCACCCCGAGAGTAAAGGTTTTCCTTCTCTCTTGGAGTTTCACATCTCTGAGCAGACCAAAACATCTTGTCGATCACTCACTGGGGGCATTTCATTTATAGAGGTCAGTTTTATGGTTTCACATATATATACCTTTCTGACTTCCAGTATATAAAATCTTAGTTCCCTGGTTTTTCTGAAGGAAGCTATAGGAATTGGCATATTCAGGAAGTCTGATATCTGCTTTGTAAGCTTCCATTTGCAAGGCTCGGGAAGAAAGACATGACCCTATGCCCTTTTGAAACAGGTTCCCAAATACTTCAGGGACTGGGTCAACTCCATGTGACTCTTTCAGAAGTTGACAATCTGGCCCAGATCCTGCAACAGCTTAACCACCTGGGACACTGCTCTGTCTTTCATCTTGATGAGGCTCTAATCAACCAGTTGACCAAGTAAGGATGTACCTGAATTCCCTTCTTTCTGAGGTGAGTTACCACCACTATCATCTGAGGTGAGTTACTACTTGATGAAGGTGCGCGGAGTCATCCACAGGCAAGTACAGAGAACTATAAATGTCTCAAGAACTTTCTGTGCTCTGGAAATATAGAAACATGGAGATAGGCCTCTGCCAAATCCAGGAAGGTCAGGAATTCTCCTGGTGCAACCACCCCACTGACTGAACCAACAGTCTCCAAGCACTGCACTGATTGGACTTCATATCCAGGATCAGTCTCCAATTATTTGAGTCTTTCTTGGACACTATGAAGTATATTGAGCGTCTGTCCAAGCCTGATTCTGTGGGAGGATGGGCTCTATGGCTCGAATATCTAAGAGCTTTTGTACCTTTCTCTAGCTGTCTAGCCAAAGAGTCCACAAAGCAATCCACTAGGGGTAGCTGAATTCAAGTTTGTATCCAAGTTGTATTATCTCCAGTACAAAGCAGTTCAAGGTGATCTGCGCCCACTCCTCCCAATAGGCCACTAACCTCCCACCCTATCTGTGGAGGCACGGCTACTGACCTGGCATCACAGACTTTTTGGAGGCTGCAGGGGCGCATGGTCCAGAGGACCGAGTATGTCTTGAGTTTCCATACTTCTATCGAGAACCCTATGTTCTCTGGATAGCATTTCCTTTGGAGTACTGGCAAAAGTGCCTTGAGCCATGAAAATTACCCAATGTAGACACTCTAGGCTGCTGTCGGGAAGTGTCTTAGGTCAATGGTTTGCCACACTGGCCATAATGTCATCCAATTCTTTACTGAAGAGCATCTTCAGTCAACAGCAGAATATACAAAATTTTAAGAAATTACTCAAAAGGCACTTGTTTTGTCAGATGAAATACAGGGTCTGAGACTGTTTGTATAAAGAGGAGTGGAGACGATGTATTCTATAGTCTGAACTTTTTTATGATTGGAGTGATGCTTGTCGTTGATGCAACTTGTTTGTAATTTTATATTTTGTATGTCATGGTGTTGGGGACTCCGGATTGGGGGTGGGAAGGGGGGGTTTGATATTTTCTAAAAAATGTATTTCTTGGAGCCCTGTTTATCTGGCTGAACTTTTGTATCTGTGTGTTTTTGTTGGCTCTAATAAAAATCATTTAAACATATTTTGTATGTCATATGTATTGTCATATGTAATTTTATATTTCATATGCAAGTGTGTAACTTTATTTTGTATGTAAGTGTGTAACTCGCCATGGATAAGGGCGGGGATAAACAAACAATTAAACAATCTGTCCTTTAAAGGGGAGTCTGCTCAGAGTGGCTTTCAAAGTCGAATCTCCCACCCATTGCCTGATTCAAAGTATTCTGTGGGCCGAGACAGAGTAAGAAGACACCTTGCTCATGACTCTAATAATGTCTTATAGGTTCTGCTGTTGGGAGATTTCAACCTGCCGGATATGGACTGGAATGTTCCGTCTGCGGAATCGGAAAGAAGTAGGGAGATTGTGGATGCCTTTCAAGAGGCTCTGCTCAGACAAATGGTGACGGAACCCACAAGGGAAAAAGCGATATTGGATCTGGTCCTCACAAATGGAGAGAGTATCTCTAATGTTCGAGTGGGTGCTCACTTGGGTAGTAGCGATCATCAAACGGTTTGGTTTGATATAACGGCTAAAGTGGAGAGCGGCCGCACGATACTTAAAGTCCTAGATTTCAAATGTATGGACTTTAATGCAATGGGAAAGTACCTGAAGAAAGAGCTGTTAGGATGGGAGGACATAAGAGAAGTGGAAAGACAGTGGTTTAAGCTGAAAGGAGCGATAAAAATGGCTACGGACCTTTATGTGAAGAAAATCAATAAAAACAAGAGAAAAAGGAAGCCGATATGGTTCTCCAACCTAGTGGCTGAGAAAATAAAGGCGAAAGAGTTGGCGTTCATGAAATATAAAAAAACCCAAGAAAAGGAGAGCAGAAAGGACTACAGGGTGAAACTGAAAGAAGCCAAGAGAGAGATACGTTTGGCGAAGGCACAGGCGGAAGAACAAATGGCTAAAAATGTAAAAAAGGGAGATAAAAATTTTTTCAGATATATTAGTGAAAGGAGGAAGATAAAAAATGGAATTGCTAGGCTAAAAGATGCTGGGAACAAATATGTGGAGAGTGATGAGGAGAAAGCAAATGTGCTAAACAAATACTTCTGTTCTGTGTTCACAGACAAAAATCCTGGAGAAGGATCGAGATTGTCTGGCAAAGTTACACGAGAAAATGGAGTAGATTCTGCGCCGTTCACGGAGGAGGGTGTTTATGAGCAACTTGAAAAAACTGAAGGTGGACAAAGCGATGGGACCAGACGGGATCCATCCCAGGATACTAAGGGAGCTCAGAGAGGTTCTGGCGAGTCCTATTAAAGACTTGTTCAACAAATCTTTGGAGACGGGAGTGATTCCTGGGGATTGGAGGAGAACGGATGTGGTCCCTATTCATAAAAGTGGTCACAGGGATGAAGCAGGAAACTACAGGCCGGTGAGCCTCACTTCAGTTGTTGGAAAAATAATGGAAGTGTTGCTGAAAGAAAGGATAGTGTATTTCCTTGAATCTAATTGGTTACAGGATCCGAGGCAACATGGCTTTACAAAAGGTAAATCGTGCCAAACGAACCTGATTGAATTTTTTGATTGGGTGACCAGAGAGCTGGATCGAGGACATATGCTAGATGTAATTTACTTGGATTTCAGCAAAGCCTTTGATACAGTTCCTCATAGGAGGCTGTTGAACAAACTTGAAGGGCTGAAGTTAGGACCCAAAGTGGTGAACTGGGTCAGAAACTGGCTGTTGGACAGACGCCAGAGGGTGGTGGTTAATGGAAGTCGCTCGAAGGAAGGAAAGGTGACTGGTAGAGTCCCTCAGGGTTCGATGCTGGGGCCAATCCTGTTCAATATGTATGTAAGTGACATTGCTGAAGGGTTAGAAGGAAAAGTGTGCCTTTTTGCAGATGATACCAAGATTTGTAACAGAGTAGACACTGCAGAGGGAGTGGAGAATATGAAAAAGGATCTGCAAAAGTTAGAGGAATGGTCTAATGCCTGGCAACTAAAATTCAATGCAAAGAAATGCAGAGTAATGCATTTGGGGATTAATAATCGGAAGGAACCGTATATGCTGGGAGGAGAGAAGCTGATATGCACGGACGGGGAGAGGGACCTTGGGGTGATAGTGTCCGAAGATCTAAAGGCGAAAAAACAGTGTGACAAGGCAGTGGCTGCTGCCAAAAGGATTCTGGGCTGTATAAAGAGAGGCGTAGTCAGTAGAAGGAAGAAGGTGTTGATGCCCCTGTACAGGTCATTGGTGAGGCCCCACTTGGAGTATTGTGTTCAGTTTTGGAGACCATATCTGGCGAAAGACGTAAGAAGACTTGAGGCGGTCCAGAGGAAGGCGACGAAAATGATAGGAGGCTTGCGCCAGAAGATGTATGAGGAGAGACTGGAAGCCCTGAATATGTATACCCTAGAGGAAAGGAGAGACAGGGGAGATATGATTCAGACGTTCAAATACTTAAAGGGTATTAACGTAGAACAAAATCTTTTCCAGAGAAAGGAAAATGATAAAACCAGAGGACATAATTTGAGGTTGAGGGGTGGTAGATTCAGGGGCAATGTTAGGAAATTCTACTTTACGGAGAGGGTGGTGGATGCCTGGAATGCGCTCCCGAGAGAGGTGGTGGAGAGTAAAACTGTGACTGAGTTCAAAGAAGCGTGGGATGAACACAGAAGATTTAGAATCAGAAAATAATATTAAATATTGAACTAGGCCAGTTACTGGGCAGACTTGCACGGTCTGTGTCTGTGTATGGCCGTTTGGTGGAGGATGGGCAGGGGAGGGCTTCAATGGCTGGGAGGGTGTAGATGGGCTGGAGTAAGTCTTAACAGAGATTTCGGCAGTTGGAACCCAAGCATAGTACCGGGTAAAGCTTTGGATTCTTGCCCAGAAATAGCTAAGAAGAAAAAAAAAAAAAAAAATTTAAATTGAATCAGGTTGGGCAGACTGGATGGACCATTCGGGTCTTTATCTGCCGTCATCTACTATGTTACTATGTTACGGCATAAGAACATAAGAATAGCCTTACTGGGTCAGACCAATGGTCCATCAAGCCCAGTAGCCCGTTCTCACGGAGGCCAATCCAGGTCACTAGTACCTGGCCAAAACCCAAGGAATAGCAATATTCCATGCTACTGATCCAGGGCAAGCAGTGGCTTCCCCCATGTCTTTCTCAATAACAAGACTATGGACTTTTCCTCTAGGAACTTGCCCAAACCTTTCTTAAAACCAGCTATGCTATCCGCTCTTACCATAACCTCTGGCAATGCGTTCCAGAGCTTAATTATTCTCCGAGTGAAAAAAAATTTCCTCCTATTAGTTTTAAAAGTATTTCTCTGTAACTTCATCGAGTGTCCCCTAGTCTTTGTAATTTTTGACGGAGTGAAAAATCTATCCACTTGCACCTGTTCTACTCCACTCAGGATTTTGTAGACTTCAATTATATCTCCCCTCAGTCGCCTTTCCAAGCTGAAGAGCCTAACCGATTTAGTCTTTCCTCATATGAGAGGAGTTCCATCCTCTTTTTCATCTTGGTCGCTATATCCTTGTCATTACCAGGTGGGGGTAAACGACATCATCTGTGACAGGAATCTGATGGACTATCGTATGACAGGTGCTGCTTTAACTCCCAAGGTTAAGACTTTGAATTACTGCTTAAGGACTACATCCACCCTATGATCATGTGGATTCTTTAACATTACTCCCCTTCCACTAGGGAGGGAAGTATGCTTGGTAACCTGTACTACCACCTTTGGCTGGACAACTGCTGAAATTTAGGAGCCATAGGGTACAGCTATGTCATCATCTTAGCAACCCTTAGGGAGCTCTCTGGGGTTTCCCAATGCACCTTGAGATCTGGATGTAAGGGAAAAAAAAGAAGTCTGAGTCTTGGAAGCACTCATAACAGAGCACTGTGTAGCAGACGCCTGTGGAGAATTCAGTTTTAATTCTCGCAGTCTCTCAGTAATAAGGTCCAAGAAAGCTGGGTCCTTCCCCTGATTCAGTACTACTATTACCTCTGGATTCACAGTCTCCAACCAAGGCTCCACATCTCCCACAAGGGAAGATTCACTCTGGGACAGCAAAGGCATAGATTCAGATTCCCAGTCCTTATCTGACTGGGTTTCTGGACCCTGACCGGGAACGACTTCTACAGGGTGCACATTTGATTTGGGCAAACCCCCTAGTGTAGCCAACTGGTGTTCCTTCCGCTAGAGTCTGGGGATCCCCACTATTTATGTAGGCCTGCCACATTAAGCTTACAAAATCAGGGGTAAAGCCCTGAGGACCCCTTCAGGGATTCTAGCAGTCTGCTCTTGGGCTCTTTAGAGCACAGTTCTTCAACCGCTGGTTCGCAGAAAATTTCTGCCGGTCCGCGCAGGGCCGGCGAGATCAAGTTGGCAGTTAAATTTCCTGCCGACTGCGGTTCTTCCCGACTAATGTTCCTCCCAGCCTCAGGCGATCAAGACAGGCTGCCGACGTCGGGGCTTTCCCTCTCTGAGTCTCGCCTGTTTGGAAACAGGAAGTTGAAACAAAATAGGCGGGACTCAGAGAGTGAAGGTCCCGACGTTGGCAGCCTGTCTTGATCGCCGCCCCTTCCGAGTTGCTGAAGAGGGCCGCGGGGAAGTTGCGATTAGAACGGAGAGAGCTGCAGATTCAGGTGCAGGGAGATGGTCAGCGTGTGCGAGCAAGATCCTGGGGAGCCTTCACAGTGGCTGTCTCCCCTCCCACCAGCTCTCCTATTTGCCAGGGCAGTGATTTACCAGCAACTTCCTGCAGGCAAGTACTGAGAGCTGCTGGAAGGGGAGGAAGCCACTGTAGGAGGCTGGGAAGCTGCTGGATAAAGGGTGAGCTGTTACTGGACTTGGAGGGAGTTAGAAGGAGAGATGCTGCTGGGAGGGGAGGAGGGAAAGGGATGGGAAGAGAGTTAATGTTGCATAGAGGGAGGAGGGAAGGGAGAAGAAGGAGAGATGCTGCTGAGAGGAGAGGAGGGAAAGGGATGGGAAGAGAGTTAATGTTGCATAGAGGGAGGAGGGAAAGAAAAAAAGGAAGGAAACAGCTGGTAGGGAGATTACAGGAGGGGAAGGGGGTCAGGGTGGAATGGAGAGATCAGATGAGGGAAAGGGGAGAGAGAGGAATGAGAAAGTAGAGAGACATTGATGCTGGAAAGGGGGTCAGCAGAGAAATGAGAGAGGGATAAAGATGCTAGATCTGGTGTAGGAGAGATAAAAATGAAGAAGGCAGTGAAGCTGGAATGAATGATGTAAAAAGGAGAGAGGAGGAACAGGCTGGATGGACAGGAAAGAGGGGCATAGAAAGAAGTCAGATACAAATGGAAGGGGGAGAGGGCAGACATTGGATGGAACGGGCAGATGCTGGAAGGAAAAGAGTGAAAAGAAGATGAAAGCAGAAACCAGAGACAACAAAAGGTAGAAAAAAATAATTTTATTTCTATTTTGTCATTAGAATATATCAGATTTGATATATACATCCTGCTAGAGACATAACTGGGGACTGCAGTATTCTGTTAGCATGATATTTCTATGCAGCATTCTATAATAACTTGGCTTGTTCAAATTTCTTGATAGTAGAGGGGATATATGTGAAGGGGAGGGGAGACAGGGGTTTTGTTAGTCCGTGCTCTGTATATTTGTATTTATAAAATCACAATTGTTCAGAATATTGTTTCTTTTTATACGTTAATAAAATACGTTCAATATAAAATCATAATTGCGGCTTGTGCAGATGGGATCAGATGGTTTGCGGGGACCGAGCTCGCGGAGATGGGGCGTAAACGGGGTTTTTAAATTTTAGTCCTAGTAGTTTGCCGGTCCACAAAATAATTCATTTATTTCTGCCGGTCCACGGGTGTAAAAAGGTTGAAGAACACTACTTTAGAGTCCACACACATGTGCTTTGCCTGATTGCTATCCAGAGGCTCTGGAGGGGAATGTTTTTCCTGGACATGGAGCCATCTGTGATCCCACAGCCCTAGAGGTATCAGGAGAGGCTAAGCCCAAGGATCTCACCCCTCCCTCATAATGTTCACCTATCACATCTGCTCCACAGTTACGATGTCAGGTTGTCAAAAAGGTTCCATTCGTCCACTCACAATACACTTTAACCACAACAGTCCATGAACAGTTCACAAATGCTTCTGTTTCTGAGATGTTGCTGCCCTTGTCCCGGTAGTTGATGATCATGCCTTTTCAATGTCTGATAAATCGAGTTGTTTCCCCATGACAGCTATGGTTGCTATATTGGCAACTTGATGACAACCCACCTTATATATCCATGAAGTCAGCGTGCAACACGTGAATTCATTCATTGGCTGTGCATCCCTGATGTCAGAGGTAGGCGGTGGTCATAATAATATGACTTGACCATGTAGCAGCGAGACTGAATTCTTTTACAAGTCCACATTTGATCACGTCACACTACTGTTTATACAGATTCAATGGCTTCCTGTGAAATTGTGCATGACTTTTAAACTGGGTTGCCTTGTGTTCAAAATCTTGTATGGAGAAATTTCTGAGAGTTTATTACAGTATGTTAACATTTTAGTAGGGAGTTTGCTATTAACTTTCCTAGCTAGGGATGGGTGTGAGGTATATGCAGGTACATCAAAACTCTATCACCGCATAGTGCAAAATATAGAATTCTCTCCTGTTAGATATTCAAGTAATAGCTTCCTATGTTGTCTTTCGTAAAAGGCTAAAATGTTAGTTATTTCAAAAATTTCTCTCAAAAGGTTAGCTTCAGGTCTTTTAACAATATTTTTTGTTTAGTGAAAGAAATTTGAATTATGTATGTGAATCTGAATGATAAGTTGATAAGTTTAATATATAAAAACATAGCATTGTCTTCTTTAAGCTAATAAATTTGATTTATTTTGTCGTTTTTCACTAGCTTCTACTGTGTGTTCTGTGCGACAACAAAAGAGAAATAAAGGAGAAAGAATATATATGTTTCCAGACATCTCAAGGAGTTTTTAGCATAATAATAAAGTTACTTCTCTGAGTGCTGTATATCATGTAAATGCTTTATTTCTTATCAATATAATAGATATAACTTCTTTGAACCAACTCAGTTTTTAGAAAGTAAAGGGATCTCAGTGTCTACTCAGGAAGATGCAGTGTAATTTAAGTCCATATTTAATTCGTTGGAAAATCCTGCTCCATTTCTTTGTTTGAATTATTCATGTAATCTCCTTGCCCTAGGAGTTTTCTTTCTCTTGCCCTCTCATAATTGAGGATTGTACTAAAGATAAATAGTTTTCCTATGTATTTCTTTTTCTCCCAATGATATTGGTTGTAACTTTGTTTATATTTCTTGTTAAAGAATCTGCTTTGGATGTTAATTGAAAATTATAAATTAAAAAAAAGAAAAATAAGAGGACTTCATTGGGCAAAAAAATGGTTGAGGTATGACACTCTCTCTTAGTTTAGTAAACGAGCCCTTAAAATAAGAAAAAATATTACTATTCCCTAAGGAAGGCAAATAGGATATTAAAGGACCTACCTTTAACAATGCAGTACAGACAAAAGGCTGTTTTTTGTTGATGGGTGCTGTGCAGAACACATATCTAGCTCTTAGATTCAAAGGAATATGCTGAATCATATCTGCCACAAATTTAAAGTCATCTACATTGCAGACAAAATAAAGTCCATCAACTTGCGACAAGCTCACAAAAATATCCTAGAAAAAAGTTGAAGAGGTTAGTAGCTGAGAACAGAGTTACCACAGATAAAAGTTTGGCAGTTCTACTCATTTACTTGCCACCTAGTCATAGAGTTTTCTCTCTTCAAACACAAAGAGAAGGTAGCAAATCCAGGTTTCCAGTGGGCCCTGTTCGTAGAAAGGAAGCTTGCAGTAAACTGTGAGTTTAATGTGTCATGGCTTCCCATCTTTCACCAAGCACAGCACTCAAACGCTGTTATGTATTACTATAAAAATGAGTCACAAAAGAGCCTGTGCCAATACTCTATAGCTAAGAAATCCAACACAGACAGAAATCTATTGGGGGTACTTTGTAATTGAAATAATTTTTTTTTTTAAACAAAGAAAATAAAAATAAAGCATCACTTTGGATTTGGAGAATGAGATGTACAGTGTCGGCATCTATGAGACAAACTTGGTTTTTTCTGTTACATAGAGCATTATGGACCCCTGTTCGGTTACAAAAATTGGATAGCTCTAAGTCTAATAAATGTTGGCACTCTCATCTCGAAGTAGGGACTTTAGATCATTTATTATTCTATTGTCCATTTATTATGAATTTTTGGAAATCAATTTGGGACCAAATTAATTGTTTATTAGACAACCCAGTGGCATTATCATATGATACTGTGCTGTTTGGTATGGCAATGAGAGCAAAAAGTCAGATTTCTACAAATAATAACAAATTATTACTTATAATGACTGGGGTTGCCATTCAACAAATTACGTATAATTGGAAAAATTGGAGTAGATTAAATTATAATTTTTGGTGGAATTCCTTATGTCATGTTTATAAAATGGAGAGATTTATTGCAATACAGCAGGGATGTTTCAGGAAATTTCAAGATGTGTGGGAGCCATTAACAAAGTATTGTACTGATTAGATGACATTTCCCTTAAATTTACAAGTTCAATTGTGAGATGGGGAGGGAGTAATTTTATTGTTACTTATTGTATAAGTATTGATTATATGATAGGAAAGGGTAGGAAGTGTGGGAGATAAGAGCATATCATTTATACCACTGATGATTATTAAGTGATATATTTATTGTTAATTTGTTTGGACATATTATCACACTTATTGTAAGTTTGAAAATGAATAAAGGAAAAAAATAAATAAAATAAAATAAAGCCATCACTTATTCAAAATTGTAGATTTGTTTTCTAAGCCTTATTCAAGTAAATCTCACAAACATTAAAAAGAATATCAAGAGGACAGATTAAACCTAAACACATGGAAAGAGTAGCAGCTAAGGGCAGGGAGCCCAGGAGGCGATAGCCAGCCATTGACAAGTGTTGCAGTGTGAAAAACTCCTCACAAAATATTGCTATGTACTTATCCTTCAATTCCTCCCTCCAAGCAACAATTTATTGGGGTGGGGAGGGGGAGACTTGGCAACTAAGGGTGGGGAGGGGGAGACTTGGCAATTAAGTTTCAATGCCAAAAAATGCAAGGTCTTGCACCTTGGCGGCAAAAATCCATGCAGGACTTACACCCTAAATGGTGAGATCCTAGCAAGGACTGTAGCAGAACGTGACTTGGGGGGTGATCATTAGTGAAGACATGAAAGCTTCATCCAGGGCTAGACAAATCATGGGCTGTATCCGTAGAAGTTTCGTCAGCCGTAAGCCCGAGGTCATAATGCCATTGTACAGATCCATGGTGAGACCCCATCTGGAATACTGTGTACAATTCTGGAGGCCACATTATCAAAAAGATGTGCGGAGAGTTGAGTCGGTTCAGCGAATGGCCACCAGGATGGTCTCAGGTCTCAAGGATCTCCTTTATGAGGAACGACTGAGTAAGTTGCAGCTGTACTCACTCAAGGAACGCAGAGAGAGGGGAGACATGATCGAGATGTTCAAATATGTCACAGGCTGTATCGAGGTGGAAGAGGATCTCTTTTTCCTTAAAGGACCCACGGCAACAAGAAGGCATCCGTTGAAAATCAGGGGTGGGAAATTTCATGGCGACACCAGAAAATATTTCTTCACCGAAAGGGTGGTTGATCGCTGGAATAATCTTCCACAACAGGTAATTGAGGCCAGTAGCATGCCAGATTTTAAGAAAAGATGGGATTGGCATGTGGGATCTCTTCATGGAGGTAGTTAGGGGGTGGGCCATTAGTGTGGGCAGACTAGATGGGCCGTGGCCCTTTTCTGCCGTCATGTTCTATGTTTCTACCCTTTAATTACTATTGGCTTTCACAGTTATTAAATCTTTTCCATTTATGTTTACTCCTTATCATAGATAAATATCTAAAATTATTATGGTGATGTGCTCAGACCAATAACCCAACAAATGGTGAAGTCACCATCATGAGTTTAACAAGGGGACCGGAGGGCCGGGGACAGGTGGTTGCAATGATGGTCCCCTTGTTAAACTCATGATGGTGACTTCACCATTTGTTGGGTTATTGGTCTGAGCACATCACCATAATAATTTTAGATATTTATCTATGACAAGGAGTAAACATAAATGGAAAAGATTTAATAACTGTGAAAGCCAATAGTAATTAATTGATAATAATTCACAGAAAGCACAGTTACTTACCGTAACAGGTGTTATCCAGGGACAGCAGGCAGATATTCTTTACGCATGGGTGACGTCACCGACGGAGCCCACGGTACGGACCTTTTTACTAGAAAGTTCTAGTTGGCCGCACCGCGCGTGCGCGAGTGCCTTCCCGCCCGACGGAGGAGTGCGTGGTCCCCAGTTAGTATAAGCCAGCTAAGAAGCCAACCCGGGGAGGAGGGTGGGACGTAAGAATATCTGCCTGCTGTCCCTGGATAACACCTGTTACGGTAAGTAACTGTGCTTTATCCCAGGACAAGCAGGCAGCATATTCTTTACGCATGGGTGACCTCCAAGCTAACAAAGAGGGAGGAGGGATGGTTGGCCATTAGGAAAATAAATTCTGAAGTACAGATTGGCCGAAGTGCCCATCCCGTCTGGAGAAAGCATCCAGACAGTAGTGAGTAGTGAATGTGTGAACCGAGGACCAGGTGGCCGCCTTGCAGATTTCCTCAATGGGTGTGGAACGGAGGAAAGCAACAGAAGCGGCCATAGCTCTTACCCTGTGGGCCGTGACAGCACCGTCCAGCGACAGACCGGCCCGAGCATAACAGAACGCGATACAAGCTGCAAGCCAGTTGGATAGCGTCCGTTTAGAGACCGGTCGGCCCAAACGATTCGGGTCGAAGGTCAGGAAGAGCTGAGGGGACAAGCGGTGAACCCGGGTACGATCAAGATAGTAAGCCAGGGCACGCTTGCAATCAAGACTGTGCAATGCCTGTTCTCCGGGATGTGAATGAGGCTTCGGGAAGAAAACAGGCAACACAATGGACTGGTTGAGGTGAAAAGCTGAGACCACCTTTGGAAGGAACTTTGGATGGGTGCGCAGAACCACCTTGTCATGGTGAAAAATAGTGAACGGTGGATCGGCAACCAGTGCATGAAGCTCACTAACCCTCCTGGCAGAGGTGATGGCAATGAGGAAAAGCACCTTCCATGTCAGAAATTTGAGCGAAGTTGTGGCAAGTGGCTCAAAAGGAGGTTTCATGAGGGCAGACAAAACCACATTCAGGTCCCAGACGACCGGAGGAGGCTTCAGAGGTGGTTTGATGTTGAATAGGCCCCTCATGAATCGGGAAACCAGAGGGTGAGCCGTGAGAGGTTTTCCTAGGACAGGCTCATGAAATGCCGTGATGGCACTGAGATGGACTCTGATTGAGGTAGACTTGAGGCCTGCGTTGGACAGGGAGAGCAAGTAGTCCAGAACAGTTTCCACCGCTAAAGAGGTGGGATTGTGATGATGACGGAGGCACCAAGAGGAGAACCTGGTCCACTTCTGATGGTAACATTGGAGGGTGGCCGGTTTCCTGGAGGCGTCCAAAATGAGACGGACAGGCTGAGATAGATTTCCTGGAGAGGTCAGTCCGAGAGAAACCAAGCTGTCAGGTGGAGCGAAGACAGATTGGGATGTAGTAGAGACTGATGCTGCTGTGTAAGTAGAGTAGGAAACACAGGTAGAGGAATGGGCTCCCTGGAGCTGAGCTGAAGCAGGAGGGAGAACCAGTGTTGACGAGGCCACCGGGGAGCTATGAGGATCATGGTGGCTCCGTCCCTGCGGAGTTTGGATAAAGTCCGCAACATGAGAGGTAGAGGAGGAAAGGCATAGAGGAACCGATCCGTCCAATCGAGAAGGAATGCATCCGGGGCCAGACGGTGAGGAGAGAAGAGTCTGGAGCAGAACTGGGGCAGCTGATGGTTGTGAGGGGCTGCAAATAGGTCCACTTGCGGAGTGCCCCAGCGAGCAAAAATGGAGAGGAGCGTGGGAGGATCCAAAGTCCACTCGTGAGGTTGCAGGATGCGACTGAGATTGTCGGCTAGGGAGTTCTGTTCGCCCTGGATATAGACAGCCTTGAGGAAGAGACTGCGGGCCGTGGCCCAGGTCCAAATGCGAAGAGCCTCCTGACAAAGGAGGCGAGATCCGGTGCCGCCCTGTTTGTTTATGTAGTACATGGCGACTTGGTTGTCCGTGCACAGGAGCAGAACCTGAGGACAAAGAAGGTGCTGGAAGGCCTTGAGAGCATAGAACATGGCGCGTAGTTCCAGGAAATTGATGTGATGTAGACGCTCCTGCGGGGTCCAAAGACCTTGGGTGCGTAGGTCTCCCAGGTGAGCTCCCCATGCATAAGGGGAGGCATCCGTGGTGATGATCATGGAATGCGGGGGCAGATGAAAAAGAAGGCCCCTGGAAAGATTTGAGGAGTTCAACCACCATTGTAGAGATCGCTGAAGAGACGATGTTACAGAGATGGGATGAGAAAGAAGATTCGAGGTCTGTGACCACTGGTTGGCCAGAGTCCATTGAGGTGTCCTGAGGTGGAGTCGTGCCAGGGGAAGCACATGCACCGTCGAGGCCATGTGGCCCAGGAGGACCATCATTTGTCTGGCAGAAATGGAGTGATGAAGGAGCACCTGACGACACAGGCGGAGCAGGGTTCGCTGACGATCGGAGGGGAGAAACGCCCTCATTAGTGTGGTGTCGAGAACCGCTCCGATGAACTGAAGTCGCTGTGTGGGAAGCAGATGCGACTTGGGGTAGTTGATCTCGAACCCCAGAAGATGGAGGAGAGAGATGGTATGATGAGTGGCTTGTAGCACAAGTGGAGACGTAGGTGCTTTCACCAACCAATCGTCCAAGTAGGGAAACACCTGGAGGTTGTGAGACCTGAGGAAGGCCGCCGCCACAATGAGGCATTTGGTGAACACTCTGGGTGATGAAGCCAGGCCAAAAGGTAGCACTTTGTACTGATAATGGCGATGGTGCACCTGGAATCGTAGGTAGCGACGTGAGGATGGATTGATTGGGATGTAGGCCTCCTTGAGGTCCAGGGAACATAGCCAGTCGTTCTGAGAGAGATGAGGGTACAGCGTGGCAAGGGAGAGCATTCTGAACTTCTCCTTGACTAGACACTTGTTGAGGTCCCGGAGATCGAGAATGGGACGTAGGTCTCCTGTCTTCTTTGGAACTAGAAAGTAACGGAAGTAGAATCCCCGGCCCCTTTGTTCCAGAGGAACTTCTTCGATGGCATTGAGGAGAAGGAGGTATTGGACCTCCCTCAGGAGGAGGGGGGTTTGAGTTGAAAGAGAAGCAGACTCTACGGGAGGATTGTCTGGTGGAAGAGTCTGGAAATTGAGAGAGTAGCCGTAGCGGATGATGTTTAGGACCCACTGGTCCGATGTGATGACCTCCCAACGGCTGATGAAGATGTGGAGCCTGCCTCCGATTGGCTGAGGAAGAGGCAATGAGGGTGGAAGACTGGCTAAGCCCTGGAGAGAGGAGTCAAAAGGGCTGAGATGGTTTGGCAGGAGGAAGAGTCTTGGCAGGTTGATTAGACTGGGCACGAGCCTGGGCGTGCTGGTGTTGGCGGGCCCGCCTAGGCTGCTGTGGAGGTGGATTGAGCGGCCTAGCGGAGAACCTGCGCTGATAAGAGGTCTGAGGCCTGTAAGGACGAGCAGGTGGAGCCTTTTTCTTAGGTTTTATGAGAGTGTCCCATCTGGTCTCATGGGCGGAGAGTTTTTGCGTGGTGGTATCCAGGGACTCTCCGAATAATTCATCACCAAGACATGGGGCGTTGGCTAATCGGTCCTGATGGTTGACGTCCAGATCAGAGACCCTGAGCCAGGCCAGGCGGCGCATGGCCACGGCAATGGCAGATGCACGGGAGGTGAGCTCAAAAGAGTCATAGACAGAGCGCACCATAAATTTTCTTAGTTGAAGCAGGCTGGAGACGTGCTGTTGGAAAAGTGGAACCTTATGTTCTGGCATGTACTTTTGCATGGCGGAGAGTTGCATTACCAGATGTTTGAGGTAGAATGAGAAATGGAACGAGTAGTTGTTTGCCCTGTTGGCAAGCATGGCATTCTGATAGAGCCGCTTGCCAAACTTGTCCATAGTTTTGCCCTCTCTGCCAGGAGGGGTGGAGGCATAGACACTGGAGCCTTGAGTCTTTTTTAAAGTGGACTCCACTAGGAGAGACTCATGAGGTAGTTGGGGTTTATCAAATCCTGGGATTGGTATAACCCTATAGAGGCTGTCCAATTTACGGGGGGCCCCAGGAACAGTCAGCGGGTTCTCCCAATTTTTATAAAAAGTTTCCCGTAAGATATCATGCACGGGCAACTTTAGGAACTCTTTGGGAGGTTGATCGAAATCTAATGCCTCCAGGAAAGCTTGTGACTTCTTAGAGTCAGATTCCAGTGGCAAAGACAGAGCACCCGACAACTCCCTGAGGAATTTTGAGAAGGAAGATTGTTCAGGTTTAGATGTGGTATCGGGTGCCGAAGGCTCTTCGTCCGACGACGATGCATCCTCCTCGGTACCGGTAGGGGATTGTTCCCATAGGTCCGGGTCTCTGACATCGGTATGTGCGTGTCGAGAGACTGGAGTGGAAGGCTCGGTATGGTGCGTTTTAGACAAAGACTTGCCTGAGCGTACCGAGACGTTACCGGGTGATGCAGACCTGTGTCTGTCTCGGTCCCGGGAAGTACGGTGCCGGTCAGAGTCGTGGGGAGACCGGTGCCCTGCCCGGTCCCGAGGAGGATCGGTCGTCGTCAAGGCCATAGCCTCGGCATGGGAATGGAGATGTGGTGCCGAGAGAATGGGCATGGAGGAGTCCATAGGTACCGATGGAGTGGATACCGGTTGGACGGTGCGGGGCTCGGGCCGGTCTGGTACCGAGAGCAGCGGTGCCAAGATAGAGGGTAAGAGCTGCTTAAGTTGCTTGTGGAGTTGTTCCTGCAACTTGTCCTGGAGGATGGCCGCAATGCGGTCATCCAGGGGAGGCACCGGAACCACTTTTTTCTTCTTTGGTTCCATGGGTGCCGCTCTACACTCCGGCGATGAGGGGGCCGATGACGAGGCACTCACCGAAATCGGAGTGGAGCGTTTTTTTGGCTCGGCGTGGAGCCGAAAGGACTGGTGTCGTCCCAGAGGTGGGAGGGCGCTCAAGGGTGGAAGGCTTCTTAGCCGGCTTACCTGGCGCCGGAGGCGCCGATGTCGACTCAGGTGGTGTCGAAGTGGTCGGTGTCGATTTCGACGGTGCCGCAGATGAAGAGGTCGAATCCATAGTCGGGCCGGTGCCGAAAAGTAGATTTTGTTGGATTTGACGATTCTTCAAAGTGCGTTTTTTAAGAGTGGCACAGCGGGTGCAGGAATCCGCCCGATGTTCCGGTCCCAAGCACTGTAAGCACCAGTTGTGTGGGTCAGTGAGGGAGATCGGGCGTGCACACCGCTGGCACTTCTTAAAACCGGGCTGCGGGGGCATGAATGGGAACACGGCCTCCGCAAAATCAAACCCCGAGGCCTGGATCGTGCCAACAGGCCCCGCCGGGGCAGGAATGAAAAATAAAGCAAAAAGAAAGGATTTTTTTTTTTTTTTTTTGAATTGAAAGAAAAAAGCACTCGAAGGTGAAAAAAACCGAAAAAAGAACGCGAGCGGGAAGGCAAAAGGAGGATTTCAACGACGTTGAAAAACACACGTCTTCTTCGCTCCGCGGAAACGAAGAAACTGGGGACCACGCACTCCTCCGTCGGGCGGGAAGGCACTCGCGCACGCGCGGTGCGGCCAACTAGAACTTTCTAGTAAAAAGGTCCGTACCGTGGGCTCCGTCGGTGACGTCACCCATGCGTAAAGAATATGCTGCCTGCTTGTCCTGGGATAATACCATTGTATATCTTCCTATTGCTATTCTATGTTTCTACCCCACACCTTCAGCCAGCCTTCTCTCTCTTCCCCTTCTTCACTTGCTAGGTCACCTCACCTAAGTGTAGTCTCTATTTCTAGTACCTCCTTCTCAAGTCTCCATTTTCCTGCTGCTCTTTTTTCTGCTCCACTTTAGGATACGAGGGTAGAGGGTTTGGTAGCTGCATTTCCCACACCCCAACTTTGCCTCCCTCTGTGGCTCTACTCTGCTCAGCCTGTTCCCCCAAAGCCCTGCTTGCTGCTTCTTTTTGGCTGAGGCTGTTCCATAGCACCAAGACCAGGCTTTACCATTCTCCAGAGAAAGTGGGAGTGTTTGGCAGTTTCACCAATAAAAAACACTTTTGGGAAGATTAGGTTCTTACCTCAATAACTTTCTTTCTAGTAGAAAGGCATACGAGTCTTGAATCAATGGGTTATTCTCCTTTACTTGCGAGTTTGTAAAAGGCATCTACTTTTTTTTCTCTCAGCTCCACCTCCTACATCTCTGGGCTGTGCCCTAGTTCCTCAGGTCGTATCAAAGCAGTTGTCAATTCCTATAAGAGGAGAAATAAGGAGGTGGGAAACTAGGTTCTCCCCAACCAGCCAATTCTATTCTGATCTGCAACAAGTCAAAGGCAATAAATCAATGCCAATATAATTATAACTGAGAACAAAGTGGAAATGAACAAGCCACCTACCTGAGTGCACCCAGCACTAACACTTATGAAGCTGTCAAGTCTCTTGCTTTTCTCAAAGGAACAGACAGATTGATCAGTACTCTTCAAAACTGTCTGACAACAGACTGCAACATCTGGAAATACATGTCTGAGACAGCAAGCTGGCTAACTGAAATCTGACAGGGCCTGCCTTCAAGACTCATGTCTTTCTAATAGAAAGAAGATTATCGAGAAAAGAACTAATATTCCCTTCTAGTGCAAAAGGCATACGAGTCTTGAACCAGTGGGACATATCAAAGCATTCCCCTGAGTCTAGGGCAGGGCAGATGTGCCTGCTTTGAGCATCGAGGATCCAAAAATGGCATCCTTTCAAGCTGTCATCTCCACTCCATAAAATTTCATATGAAGGGTGGTCCATGTACCTGCCCTACAAATTTCTTCAGGTGACACTACCCAGGACTCTGCTCATGAAGAAGCCACACCCTTCATAGAGTGAGCTCTCAAAGAAATTGGTACGCTATCCGCTCTGACCACAACCTCTGGCAACATGTTCCAGAGCCTAACTATTCTCTGAGTGAAAAAAATTCCTCCTATTGGTTTTAAAAATATTGCCGTGTAACTTCATAGAGTGTCCCCTAGTCTTTGTAATTTTTGACGGAGTGAAAAATCGATCAACTTGTACCTGCTCTACTCCACTCAGGATTTTGTAGACTTCAATCATATCTTCCCTAAACTGTCTCTTTTCCAAGCTTCCATTCATCTGACTCCATCAAAGCTCTGTCTGGATTCCTAAGTAGAACTCTGCACCGAATTATAGCCATAATCTTTGAGAGCCTCAAATTTCCACACACGGAGCCCCTAGCAGTTCAAGGTCTGCTGATAGGTAGAGCTTTAGGTCGACAATCTGCTACACTAGCCATAAGATTATCCAAGCCCTTGTCAAAAAGCATCTGTCCTCTGAAAGGAAGTATGTTTAGTTTGGTCTCAGAAGCTGAATCTCCTGCCTGGTGCCTGATCCAGAGCATTCTGTGGGTGGAGATGGAATAAGCAGAAACTTTGCTCATAACTCTATTAATGTCATAAAGAGCATCCATTACACAATTTACTCCCGACAGTACCATTTGGGAACTATCCTCATCATCTGACACTGGAAGCCAACTGAGCCAAGTCTGGCAAGCACAAGTCACAAATGAGGCCGCCACACCAGCCTTAATCCCTGGAGTTAACACTTCAAATTGTCTTTTAAGGATCACACCTTGTGATCCTGTGCGTCTTATCATACCTCCTTTGCTGGGTAAGGAAGTCCGCTTGTTGACTTGTGCAACCAGCGAACCCTCCTTAGGCTGAACAAACATCTGCTGGAAATCAGAAGCCATCGGGTAGAGTTTGGACATGGTCTTAAGCTACTTGCAGAGAGCCCTCTGGGACCTCCCAATATTCCGTAATTAGCTTAGTGATGTCTGGATGGGAGGAAAAGAATGTGATCTGAGCTATAGAGCCACTCATAATTGAGCACTGTAAAGTTGAGGCTTACGAGGATTCCAATCTTAATTCCCGCAGTGTATCCATAATAATACCCAGGAGCAATGTAGTCTTGAATAGGTGATGCACTGTAAGGTCCTTCCCTTGGTCTAGGGCCACCACAGCCTTTTGACCACCAGTCTCACATTGAGAACCAAAGTTTTCCAGGAGAGAAGCAGCTCCCTGGAACAATAAAGTCATGATCTCAGACCTCCAATTATCCCAGTCCTTCTTGAACTGGTCCTGGGATGGGTCTGACTTTGGCAGGAGGGTATTCAGAGAGAACCCTTGAATGCTCCATCCCTGATGCACCTCCAGAAACCGCGGAAGGACTAACAATTTAAATAAACACTTCACATCAGACTTACAAAATCCAGATTAAAGCTCTGCAGGGACTTAATCTGTCTCTTCATGCTCTCCATGGTGAGGGCACATCTGCATGTTGCTAACTCACTGTCTTCCCTGGAAAACGAGCCCACTGCATATCCCCAGCCCTAGAGGTCTCAGAGGTGGCTGAGCAAATGGCTTGCAACACGCAGAACACAGACACTCCTCCACAGATGACCATTCAGCTCAAACCTGGCATGATATTGAATTAGAAAGACTTGAGAAGTCCATCCCTATCTATTTTAATCAAAATTGAGGGATTTTTGAGGCAGACAGAGTCTTTTAAAATGGGAAATCCAAGATGGTCACACCAGCAGCAGCATTCTTGGTGCTAAAAATGGCTAACAGGGCTTGACACAATCTGGTAGGGCAGGTGCGAGCAACAAAAGAAGCTGCAGCTACCACCTTTAGACTTAAGGCTAGAGCCTCAAATTGCCTTTTGTAGACTAAAATCACTCTGCAGTCTTGCAACATCCTTTAAAGTTACTCCGCCTTCACTAGACAGCGAAGTAATACCAAATCCATTTTACGCAGGACAAACAGTTGCTGAAAATCCAGAGCCATCAGATTCATCTTTGCTATAGTCCTGGTAACCCACAAGTGCCTTCAAGAGTCTCCAATGCTCTGTCAGCATCTTGGTAATATCTGTAGTCCTGGTAACCCACAAGTGCCTTCAAGAGTCTCCAATGCTCTGTCAGCATCTTGGTAATATCTGGATGCAAAGGAAAATTGGGGTTTGAGCCTTATTGCTGCTGATAACTGAAAACTGAGCCTCAGAGGTCTGCAGGGGCTCAAGCTTTAATTCCTGCAAGGATTCTATAATATCTCTAGCAATGCTGCTGGCTATTAAAGGCAGCACACAATTGATCCAGGGCTGCCAAAGACTTCTGGCTAGTGGCCCTTGTCTGAGCCCCTGCTTCCTCCAAAACTGAGAATTCACACTGGGGTAATAAGGGCATTGACTCTGATCCCCATTCCTCCCAGTCTTTCACTGACTGGGAGGAATGGGGATCAGTGTCCTGCAGATGATTCTTAAATTGGAGAACTGCTCTCTGAGAGGACATACCGCCTGCGCAATCACAGGTGTGACCCCAGACAGTACCTGCAGCCCTCAATAATTTAAATAAGCTGTGAACATTAAACTCACAAAATCTGAAGTAAACCCCTGAAAAGGGGTTCCCAAGAATTCCTACCAAATCCACTAAGTTACTTGAGGGCTCGGGGGTGGGGGGTGTTTTACCCTCAAACCAAGCCGCCTGCGAATGGGACACTCTAGAGCAGTAGTTCCCAACCCTGTCCTGAAGGACCACCAAGCCAGCCAGGTTTTTAGGATAGCCCTAATGAATATGCATGGGGCAGATTGTATGCCTGAAACCTACATTAGATTCAAATCTCTCTCTTGCATATTCATTAAGGTTATCCTGAAAACCTGACTGGTCTGGTGGTCCTTCAGGACAGGGTTGGGAACCACTACTCTAGAGGATCCAAAGGGAGCTAAGCCCAGAGCTCCCATACACACCCCTCACGTGCCCCGCAGCATGTGGAACATGGAAGCCTAAGGAGTCCATCTGGAATGATATTAAGCAAAATCAAGGTGTTTTGAGGCAGATAGAAGAACCCCAAGAAAGCTGTTGCGGCAGCATTTTAGTGCCAAATAATGGCCCAGGAGAGCTAAAATAAATAGAACAGAAAATTCAACGAAGGGGATTTTAGAGGTTGGGGTCCCAAATACCAGCCCCAGAAACCTCAAACTTCAATTTGTAGACCACCCGATGTCTCTCATAGGCTACAATAGCTTGTACTCACTATTGTGCTAGGCCTGCTTCAGCTCAAACTGCAGCTGGACAATGGAGAAGAAAGCTGCCTCAAATAAGCATGAAATCCCACTCAGAGCCAACAAGCCTGAGACCCCAGACTAGAGAATGACACGGGGCAAAATTTTTCACATCCCCAAAGGAATTCAAATTTCCCCGACCCCGTGAGTTTTGTTGCTGTCCCTGTCCCATTCCTGTAAGCTCTGCCTTAACTGCACAAGCCTCAAATACTTATGATTTTAAAGTGTTTGAGGCTTGTGCAGATGAGAACAGAGCTTGTAGGAATGGGGCAGGGGCAGGAAAAGAACTCGATGGGAAGGGAAAATGAGTTTCCGTGTCATTCTCTACCCTAGACCGCCACAGCACTTCATACGTCTTTGGTGATGGTGGGGGAGAGACATAGCCAGCATCTGATAAAGCCCTCAAGACTAACATAGGGCTACACAGCCTGTGCTCAAGCTCTGGTAAAAACCAGAAGCAAGCTGTGCTCCCAGGGAAACAGTCCCTGAGTCACCAAAGTGTTAGAGCAGGCTGGCCAGGCAGGTTCCCTGTAAAAGGGTTGCCCTCATGGCTACAGTCTTCTGACCACAGAGTCTGTCTCTTTTACAAGGCAGAATTGCCCCAGTCAAACTGGGAACTACTGGAACACCGCAACCCTCACACTTTGGATGAAGACCCAAAAATAAAATATCTAAATCAAAGCAGATTAGAAAGACACCTTCCAACCATTAGAAGGAAAAACTGAGGAACTAGGACACAGCCCAGAGATGTAGGAGGTGGAGCCGAGAGAAAAAAGCAGATGATGCCTTCTACAAACTTGTGAGCAAAGGAGAATAACCCACTGGTTCAAGACTCACCATGCCTAGAATATTTGTTATGGAAGCTTCTGAGGATATTGGGGGAGAACAAATGAAAGTTTATATAAAAATAGGCATTTGGTAGCACCTAAATATCTGAAATCTGCATGTACAGACTCCCTCTAGTTTACTTACAGAGATGACAGCAAATACCTAATCGCCCAAATACAGGGATTTATTTAATAAAAACTCACCTCTTCCCCTGACTCTCTATGAATGCAGCCAATCCAAACTCCTTGGACTTTCTGACAAAGGGCCCCGACTCTCCACTGTCTCAAATCTCAAACACTGATGTGATTTGTCCTATGTCTGACCATGCCATGTTTTGTCATACAATATTCCACCACACTCTGCCATACTGTTTGCCATCCTTATCCTACTATAGACCATATTCATCATATCATGTTTGCCAATCTAGCCACACACTGTTTGCCTTTGCATGTCTTTCAAGCTTTGTTTTGACTTACCATTTTTGCCAAGTCATACTATGTCATACTATGTTAGCCGTGCTTTGTAATACTATCTTTACCATGCTATGTTTGCTAAACTATGCTCATCATACCATGTTTTTACCATGCTTTGGTAACTATGTTTTGCCATCTTTGTCAGTGGTTAGAGCTGCAGCCTCAGCATCTTGAGGTTGTGTGTTCAAACCCACACTGTTTCTTGTGACCCTGGGAGAGTCGCCTGATCCCCCATTGCCTCAGGTACATTAGATAGATTGTGAGCCCACCGGGACAGACAGGGAAAAATGCTAGAGTACCAGAATAAATTCATGTAAACTGTTCTGAGCTTCCCTGGAAGAACGGGATAGAAAACCGAATAAATAAAATAAATTTATTAATTGTCTTTTTCATGAAGAGATTCATCCAAAACGGTTTACAATACTCTGAACAGTAATCAGGTACTCTTAAGTATGTTCCCTATCTGTCCCAGCAGGCTCACAATCTTAACTGTTGTACCCAGAGCAATGCAGGGATTAAGTGACTTCCCTAGAGTCACAAGGAGCGGGCTGGGATTGAACTCACAACTTCAGGGTGCTGAGGCAGTTCTAACCACTAGGCTATACCTCCATATTAACTTCCAGTAACCCTCAAACAAGAATGAAATAAATAAATATAAAGATGAAATAAATAAAAATAAAATAAATGAAAATGAATAAAAATGAAAATAAATAAAAATGAATAAAAATGAAAATAAATAAAAATGAAATAAATAAAAATAAAAGATGCTTCAAGAATGGTCATCTCAGTTTATGCATAGAACCTAACATATGTCAAATAAAATTTTGCTTTAAAATGATACCAATCACATAACATTACTCAACAAACAGAGCAATGCATATTACAGAGAATCATTAATACTTACGATTAGGTTTGAAAGTGTGGCCTCAGGTAGGTGGTATGCAAACATTTCTATTTGTTCGGAAGTAGGATGCAGACCCCCTGTCTTTAGAATAAAGAAATCAATTGTCAACACAAAAAGATTAGGTTCTTACCTTGATAATATCTTTTCCAGTAGATGGGGATGGTATGCTGAATCATAGGGTTATCCATTTGTGCTTGAGAGCATACTATAGAAGATGTCAATCATAGCTTTTCAACTCCTCCTCCTTCTCCACAGTCTCTGCTGCCCCACCCCCTTCAGTTCATACCAACTCTGGCAACAGTTCTACAGAAGACAACAGGAGAAGGAAGGATATAGGGAATTCCCTGAAACCAGGGGTCTGATCTGCTCAGATGAAGTTAAAACAATCAATAAAGGAACAAGTAATGTAGTTAAAACGTTAAATAAGCCTCTGAGAGGAACAATGAATTCAAGAAACAAACAGCCTGATCATTTATGGAGCTCAACCATTCCTCCCTTGTACTCCAATATACAGTCTTTACTTAAACCAATAGTCTGACAGTGAAATTTTAGCTATGGAGCTGACCATTAAGTTTCAGTCAGAAAGCAGGCGCATTTAGGTACATTTCTGGGTTGGAGGTTAAGCATACCATCCCTATCCACTGGAAAAGATATTATCAAAGTAAGAATCTAATCTCTTTTTTCAGTGCAATAAGATGGTATGCCGAACCACAGGGACGTACCTAAGCAGTCCCCAAACTCTAGGGTGTGATAAATGAGCCTGCTCGTCGTACTGAGGACCCGAAAGCACCAAATTCTACAGGGTGGACATAGCAGCATAGGAGGATGCCAAATATATGAAGAGAGAACTAGGTGGCAGATCTAGAGTTGGAATGGCCTGAAGACTAGGCTGCTGATCTCAGTTGGAATTGCCTGAGCGTCCACCCAGGAGGCTACTCTTCTTGTCGAATGTGCCTTCAACGAGATAGGCGGTTGTTTGCCGCAAATGATGTATGTAGAGGATATCGCTCTATGAATCCATCTAAAGATGGTGGCCTTGGAAGCCGATTTGCCTTATCTCATCCAATTGGTTAACATGAAGAGATGATCCGAAAGACAAAACTCATTAGTGACCTCCAGGTAACACAAAACTCTGGACGTTACAAACCTTCTACTTGGACCCTGTAGGATGAAAGGCTGAAGAGTATAACCTCTTTTCTGGACATGAAACAGCAAGATGACTTTCGGTAAGAAAGAGGGAACCATACATAAGATCACCCCTGCTTCCGTGATCTTGAGGAATGGCTTTCTGCATTACTTGCAGAAGTAATTGCTACCAGGAAGACTGCTTTGACCAATAGATCCATGAGAGAGGCTTCTTATAAGGGATCTTAGGAGACCTGCTTTCTAAGAATGTATTAAAATTAAAGGAAGGAAACAGATCTTGAAATTGGTGGCTTTAGTCTCAGAGTACCTTTGAAGAACCTAACTTTGTCCAGATGGGCTGTTAGTGAAGCTCTCTTCACTTGGTCTCGGAAGTATGAGAGCCTCACTACTTGTACCTTAAAGAGATGCCATTGCCAGTACTGATGAGATTGGGGCTTTGCCCAGCTCTAACTTTTCTCTGCTGCACCAGCGCTGAAATGACTCCCACACCTTAGCATATGCTGAAACTGTTGTTGGCTTTTTGGCTCTAAGGAGAGTAATAATGACTACTTCCAAGTATCCTTTTTGGATTAGCGCTGCGTGCTCAAGATTCATGCCGTAAGACCAAAGTGTCCTGGATCTTCTAGGGCAATTGGCCCTTGCGAGAGCATGTTTAGGTGTACCTAGAGTCTGAGACTTTGCTCCTTCTGGAGGTATACGAAATCCACATACCATGGGCACCTGAGCCAATCTGGTACTACTAGGATTACCATTCCAGAGTGATTTGCTATTTGGCAAATCACCTGGTCCATCATGGGCCACAGTGGGAACACATACAGTAGTCCGGTCTCTTGCTATGGTTGAACCAGGGCATTTAGCATTGCACTTACGGATTCACATCTTCGACTGAAGAACTGGGGCACCTTTTTGTTTTTTGCCGTCACCATGAGGTCAAATGTCAGATGATCCACTCACCTCACAATGGCCTGGAATGCTTTCAGTGTCAGTGATCACTCTCCCGGGTCTAAGGTCTGTCTGCTGAGATAATCCGCTTGAACATTGTCCACTCCAGCCATGTGCGCTGCAGAGATCTGCAGGTGAGTTTCTGTCCAACAGAACAACGCTTTCTTCTTCTGCCAGAGTGGAACGCTCCTGGTGCCTTCCTGTATGTTGACATAGGCCACTGCAGTGGCCTTGTTGGAGAAGACTGACTGCTTTGCCTTCCAGTAAATACTGCAGTTGTTGCAGATCTGAATTTTTGCCACCATGCAAATTAGATAAGTAACAATCTTCTTATCTATGTAGAGTTTTTGGGCGTAATGGGAAGCAGGTGGCAGAGACAGTGAACATGCTATGATGGTCTCATTTGCAACTGGCTCCGTGAAAAATCACTAGAGTTCAGGTTGTGGGTTTGAGTGTTCATTTAATAGCACTTTTTGATGCCAGTTTGATAGTGTGATTTTACTATATATATTTATTATTATCTATTCAAGGTGATCAGTGATAGAGACGTTATATAAAAGCCATCACTAGCACACTACATAATAAAGCATATACAGTACTCTCCATCTAAAGGCTGTGTCCTTTCTTAGTTCTCTGTATCTAAGTTTCTAAAGGCCTCTGTTCCTAAAGGCAAATCTTAATTCTCTTTCTCTTTCTACACTGCTTAATAGCTAATAACCTCTGCCCTCTTTAGCCTCAAGGTTACTGGAAATGTCCAAGCAGTGTTTCATAAATAAGTAACTATTTTTTTTTTATCAGAGCAAAGAGCACTGAAACTATAAGCATGACATTTCTTTCTCAAGGATTTGATTTCATAGCAAAGCTCTGCTCTATGACTAACATTTTATAGTGCATGCAAAATCCTGATCTCACAAATCTTTCTTAGTGTATATTTTCTGAAGGGGGGAAAGGGCTCTATCCTTAACTAGTGGCCCTCAGGGTCCACAGCTCTACTGCTATAATGATGGACCAAATGGTCTCCATTTGAAATCCAGGGACTCTCAGGGCCACACTGACGTGCTTGAGATCTAGGTGGGTCTCCTCTCTCTTCTGAGCCTTTCTTGGGCATGGCAAAGTATATTGAGCATCTGCCAGAGCCCGAGTCTGGTTCTATGGCTTGAATATCCAGCAACCATTGTAACATTGACCAAACCTTTTCTGCCTTCTCTGGTTGGCCTGCCGGTGAATCTACAAACCAGTTGGAGGCAGAGTGTACAAGCTCAATCTTGTAGTCCTCTTTGATAATCTCCAGAACCTAGCATTCTGCCATCATTTGTTGCCAGGCCTCCACGCACTCTGAGAGCTGACCTCCAATCTTCAGAGGAGCAGCTTGAGGACTGGCATCATTGTGGCTTTTTGGCTGGCACTGCGGAACAGGAAACAGAACCTTGGTTCCTCCGGTTTATGGAGAATTTCTATCTGAAACCTTGAAAGGCTCTCTGGTTAGAGGATCCTGTTGAGTACTGACAACAGTGCTAGGACCCACGAAAGGACCCTCGGCTCTGGCTTCTGGCTGCTCAGGTTCTGCTGTCTGGTAACGATCTTGGATGGCGATCTTGTACACTGGCTATAATATCAAGGCCCTTCCCAAATAGCATCTGTCCCCTGAACGAGAGCCTGCTCAGCATTGCTCTAGAAGTTCAATCACTTGCCCATTGTCTGATCCAAAGCATATGAGGGTCAGAAATGGAATATGCGGAGACTTTCCCCATGGCCCTGATTATATCATAGAGGGCATCTGCTACGTGGTCTATTCCAGCTAACATAAGCTGGGGTAGTGGCTCAGCCTCCACCAGATTCTGAGTTTGTAGCCTAGAATGGCAGGCGTGCACCACAAAAGGAGGCCACAGCTGCACTCTTAATCCTTAAATCTAGATCCTCAAACTGCCTCCTGAGGACCATATCCACTCTGCGGTCCTGCAGATCCTTTAAAATCACGCCTCACTCATCTTCCACAAATCGTCAGTAGGTTGCACAGGTCATCGAAGGATACACCTGTCAGCTGCAGACTTAAACATCTGCTCCTCTCAGGCCAGGAAAAGCAATCCGTTTGAACTGGGATCTCCGACACCACACAAATATTTTGCAAAGACATAAAACCCGCAAAACAATAAAGAAAATAACAGAGCAGATCAGAAAGACACCTTCACTCGCCTTCAGAAGGAAGAACTGAAGGAGGCAGCAGAGACCGTGAAGAAGGGGGAGTTGAAAAGCTGCGATAACCATCTGTGCTCATGAGCATACTGCAGAATATGTCAAACTCTGTGGTTCATAGAGCAATGACAATGCCACTCGACAAACTGCTGTGATTCATATAATAAAGCACTTCCTCTGGGAACTTTGTATCTTAATGTTAAGTTTGTATCTTTATATCTAATTTTCTTCGAACCTCAGAAAGCCGTGCGGTAATTTAACACGCACCGGCAGGCATCTTCATAGGTTCATGTGCCTTCTTTTATATTATTTTGCCTATGCTTGCAATTTTGCCAATACTTTATAATTTTATCAAGACGAGTCTCGGGTGCATACTATGAACGAAACAGCCCCTTTGATTAGACACTGGACCTTAATGAACCATAGACTGCAAGATCTAAAATGGTGGGTTATCAATTCTGTTGAATTGGGATGGGAGGGAGGGAATTTTGGAAGACTTTTGAACCTGAAAGAACTCTGCTGGATATTTGCTCTTAACACGGTCTCCCAATGGGTTGAATGATAATGCTGAATGGATGTCAGTGACAGATTAGTGGGTTGTGGATGGTGAGGTTTTCATGGGCATGGCTTCCTGGTTGAGAGTGTGCCTTTAGCCAATGCGATAGGGGTGATGTCAGGATTTAGTGTATGAAACTTGCTGTGGGAGGACGCTGTAGCCATTTTGAAAAGCTTGCCGGCTGTCCGATTTTCTCTCCATTCTATATTGCGATTAAGCTAGGTAAGATATTCACTTCAGGGCAAATTCTATAAGAAGCGCTCAAAAGTTGGGCACCGATATAGGCACTGTTCAGTGCGATTCAAGTAAAATTGGTTGCTGTATAATGAATCACGCTGAGTGGCACCTATTTTACAGGCGCCCAATAAATAAGTCAGCTCTAGGCACAAGTAAAAGTTAGGTGCCTATGTGAGTGCTTACGCACGCTTAAGCTATTCTGCAACAAGTTGCCTAACACATAGCCACGCCTATGCCTAACGTGCATAGCGCCTATTTTTTTTTAAGGCTGCCTAAATTTTTAGAGGCGCCTTGTTGCAGAATCGCGATTTTTTGATAGGTGCCTACGTTTCAATTATTGCTGATTAAAAAGCTTAATTGAACTTATTAACCAATTTAGATAGGTGCCTATCTAGTTGGGCGCCTCCAAAATAGGTGCCTAACATTAGGCGCCAGTTACAGAATTTGGGCCTTAGTATGTTATAAGAACTGGTTTCACCTTTGGGAATGTTCTGATAGTTTTGTCACTATGATTCTGATGCAGTGGAATCCCGTCCCTGAAGAAAGTTTTTGAAACACGTTGGAAAGGGTGGAAGCAATAGCAACAACAGCAACAGACAAGATAAGTGAAATCTATCAGTATAACAGTAATGTTTTCTAAAACTATAAAATTGCAAGCACAGATAAAACATAAAAGAAGGAAAATGAACCCCTCTCCCTTCCTTTTATTTTTAGAAAATGTATCCCATTTATTTCTCTGTTGTAGCATGTATAATTGGTTATTTGATGTACTTTATGTTATCTTTTCCCCATGTTACTTATATTTTAAAATTTATTTCTTTTTATTATTATAAATTTTGTACAATATACACCGCTTTGGTATTTAAAGCAATATATCAAACTTAAATAAACTTGAAACCTATGAAAATGCCTGCCGGTGCGTGTTAAATTACTGCATGGCTTTCTGAGGTTTGAAGAAAATTAGATATAAAGATATAAACTTGATATTAAGATACAAAGTTCCCCGAGGAAGTACTTTATTATATTAATCATAGCAGTTTGTTGAGTGGCATTGTCACTATTGTATGAACAAGGTATAGCACAGTTACTTACCGTAACAGGTGTTATCCAGGGACAGCAGGCAGATATTCTCGACATGTGGGTGACATCATCTACGGAGCCCCGACGCGGACAGCTTTCAAAGCAAACTTGATTGAAGATTCAAGTTTGCTGTGCTGCACCATGCATGTGTGTGCCTTCCTGCTCCAATAGAGGGCGCAGCCTCTCCTTGTGGTCTTCAGTTCAGATAGCTAGCAAATAAGACAACCCCGGGGAGGTGGGAGGGTTGCGAGAATATCTGCCTGCTGTCCCTGGATAACACCTGTTACGGTAAGTAACTGTGCTTTATCCCAGGACAAGCAGGCAGCATATTATCGACAAGTGGGTGACCTCCAAGCTAACCTAAAAAAGGGACGGAGGGAAGTTGGGTCCGCAGACTGTCGAGATGAGCTCCCCATGCATATCTGAAGAGTCCGTGGTCAGGACTTTGTGATGTGGAGGAGCGAGAAAGAGCAAACCCCTGGAAAGATTGGAAGAGTTGGTCCACCAAAGGAGCGAGCGCCGCAAAGAAGGAGTCACCGCAATGAGACGGGAAGCGGGGTCCCGATCCTGAGGCCACTGAGAGGCCAAGGTCCACTGAGGGACCCAAAGGTGTAACTGGGCAAACGGCATGACATGGACGGTGGAGGCCATGTGTCCCAAGAGAATCATCATCCGCTTTGCCGAGACCGAGGACAGCAGAGAAATCTGCTCGCTCATGCGGACGAGAGCAGCCTGCCGAGGCGGAGGAAGGAATGAACGAAGGCGAACCGTGTCCAGCACGGCCCCGATGAAATGAAGAGACTGAGAGGGGCACAGCTGGGACTTCGGAAAGTTCACCTCGAACCCCAGACCCTGAAGAAAAGTAATAGTCTGTTGGGTTGCTGCAATAACCCCCTCCCTCAACGGAGCCTTGATCAGCCAGTCGTCGAGGTACGGGAAGACCTGGAGACCCCGGGACTGCAGGGCCGCCGCCACCACCACGAGACACTTTGTGAAGGCTCGCGGGGACGAAGCCAGCCCAAACGAGAGGACCCTGTACTGGAGGTGCAGGTCCCCCACCTGAAACCGAAGGAACCGGCGACAAGTTGGATGCACCGGAAAGTGGGTAAAGGCCTCCTTCAGATCGAGGGAGCACAACCAGTCCCCCTCATCTAGCATGGGATAAAGAACCGGAAGGGAGAGCATCCTGAACTTCTCCCGAACCAGAAACTTGTTGAGGCGCTGGAGGTCCAAGATCGGACGCAGGTCCTCGGTCTTCTTGGGGACCAGGAAGTACCAGGAGTAAAATCCCCGCCCCTGTTGACAAGGGGGAACTTCCTCCACTGCTCGAAGGCGAAGAAGAGCTCGAGCCTCCAGAAGAAGCAGAGGCAACTGCGCCCAGTTGGAAGGACACACGTTTGATGGATTGTTGGGAGGCAACTCCCGGAAATTCAAGGAATAACCGTTCGCAATAATGTTGAGGACCCAAGCATCCGATGTTATGCGTTCCCAACTCGGGTAAAAGGCCCTGAGATGGCCCCCAATGGGAAGTGAGCCCGAAGCCAACGTGAAGGGGGCCCGCCCCCATCCGCTCAGACTGTCACAATGACAGCGCAGGCTTAGATGCGGCAGGTGGCTGAGACTTTGGCAAGGCCCGCGGATGCGCCTGCTGATGTCTCGGAGGCGGGCGTGAAAAAGCCGGGGTCGACTTCTGGGGGTACCTCCGGGGCAGAGCACGGTAGGCCTTGGAAGGAGTCGGCTTCGCCTTGGGTCGCACCAGGGAAGCAAAGGACCGCTCATGCTCTGAAAGGCGCTTAGTAGCCGCCTCGATCGAGTCGTCGAACAGCTCATTCCCCACGCAGGGAAGGTTGGCCAGGCGATCCTGGAGATTAGATCCATGTCCACCAGCCGGAGCCATGCCAGCCGGCGCATGGCTACAGCAAAGGCGAACACACGGGACGAGAGTTCAAAGGCGTCATACGCCGCATGAAAAAGGTGGAGGCAAAGCTGGGAAAGAGAATCAACCAGTTGCCCAAACTCAACCCGACGGGAGACAGGCAAGTCGTCCTGGAAGGCGGGCAAAGGAACTTGAGATACGAAGTAAAAGTAAACGTATAGTTCAGGACTCGGTTTGGCATCATAGAATTTTGATAAAGTCTCTTCCCAAATTTGTCCATGGTTCTTCCCTCCCAGCCCACCTTACCCTGAGGGGCCTCGACGCGATGCTCAGGCTGGTCCGGCACACGCGAGGTCGAGGCCGGTTGCAGGTGGGCCAATGCCGAGGAGAGCTCCGAGGATATCATGGCCAGGAGCATGTCCTGGAACACCGGCACCAACAGCATCGAAGGCATATCGAGCGCAGCAGTGCATTCCACCGAGGGCGACCTCGACATCGAGTATTCCCGTGTGATGGACGCACGCCCAGAAGACTTGGAGGGCTGAGACAGGGCTAGGGGCGGAGCACCCCCCTCTTGAACGGCCGGAGCCCCTGAGGAAGACTTCTTCACCGGTGTCGAACCTGAAGAAGGAAGAGGGGACTTACCCAGAGCCGAGGACTTCAAAGCCGAGGCCGAGGTCTTCGAGGCGGGGCTGAGGTTGTCGAGGCCGAGGACATCCGAGGTGGGGCTGAGATCGTCGAGGCCGAGGCAAGGCCGGGGCCGAAGCCGAGGCTGACGTCGAGGCCAAGACAGAGGCTTGCTCCACGACGAAAAGGTCCGCCATATGGGCCCGACGGCGGCGCAGAGCACGCGATTGAAAATTAGCGCACCAGGGGCAGGAGTCAGTGGGATGGTCAGCCCCCAGGCACAAGATGCATCACCGATGAGGGTCGGTGATCGACAGCAGCCGATCACACCGGGTGCACTTTTTAAAACGGGACAAAGGCCGGATATAGGCTGATCGAGGCCATGGCAAACCGGGAGCCCCCGGATGCCGAACAACCGCGAAAAAATGAGAAAAACAAAACAAAGCAGGAAAAACAACAGCGCACAGCGACTCCGGTGAAAAAACAACAAAGCCACGGTGCTAGAAGGCACTTTTATATGGAGTGAAAAAGAACAGGACTTTCTGGCTCCGGGGAAAACTTAGAACTGAAGACCACGAGGGGATGCGCCCTCTAATGGAGCAGGAAGGCACACACATGCGTGGTGCAGCACAGCAAACTTGAATCTTCAATCAAGTTTGCTTGAAAAGCTGTCCGCGTCGGGGCTCCGTAGATGACGTCACCCACATGTCGAGAATATGCTGCCTGCTTGTCCTGGGATAAAGTCAATGTGTGTGAAACCGTGTGGTTCAGCATACCATCCCTATTGCATTGAAATAACAGACAATGCCCATGCTCAGAGAAAAAGATACCAATTTAACTACTACTGAAAGCATCTACTATATAAATTTTTTTTTTTTTAAAGAATGCTGAAGCTTTGGAAGAAGATCTTTGCTCAAGTGGGGCCAATTTGTCAAAAAACTTCAGTGCAAGAGCCATCACCAGATAAAGTGGCAGACTTCCAATCAACCGCCATCAACCCGTTCCCCTCCTCCAGTTTTTAATCTTCTCCTATACTTTCTCTGTGAGATTGTTTGTGGTGTCATCTCAATGTTCTGCTTTCTTTCAGCACCAAAGAGATCACAGTAAGTTTGACCTGTGTGGTGCTCTCTCACCTTGTGAGAATAGGAAAATATGCCTGCAGAAAGCCCGAGAAAAAGGTGCCTGTGTACTGAAGAAAATCAGGAGGCTGTACAGAGTTGATGGGGCCTTGCAATGAACAAGATTAGCTTTTATCACTGTGGCTTATTTGGGACCCCTTTGCTGAGATTCAAATGCAAATGGCTCATGGTCATCATGTGCTACTATTATAGTTTGATTGCTCAAAAAAATATGACTTGATAGACCACAACCTGATGTTTTAACATCTAATGGAATCTATTAAGTATTTCTCTTGGTATTTTCTAGAAAGGTTCTCACCTGGTTTCAAGGCCCTCTCCATGATAATATTATCATGATTAGCATGATCTGTTTCTAAGAATTGGATAATGGCATGTGGGGGGGTCCCTCAGTGTTCCCCCCTCTCCTATTTAACTTGGTTATGGAAACTTTTGAGAATAAGCTGAAGGATAAAGGGGGTTTCTTATTATACTTATGCCAATGATATCACTCTATTAATCCCTTTTGACTCTCCTCTCTCCAGGCTCTCAAATGCAAACTTGTTTTCTTTGGTTGAAAAATGGGCAACTTTAGTTTGCTTGAAACTGAATGCTGATAAAACAATGCTTATTTGATTTTGTCCTCCACCTATACCTGCTCCTTTAGTGATGCCATTATTAAATGGCAAAGCTTTTCAGTTGAAGCCATCTTTAAGAATGCTGGGTATGATTTTAGATTCTCATCTTACTGTGAAGGACCAGCTAAAAAACCTTGTTTGGTGTTTTGAAATTCAAAATATTAAATGTATGAAGTACTGAAGCATTTTACTCGTTTAACTCAATCCATTATTTTGTCTTGACTATTGTAATCTCTTATATATTGGCTACACTGCGGGTATACTTAATTGGTTCCAAGTATTGCAAAATGTGAAAATATTACTCCTTTGCTTCATTGGCTTCCTATTCATGCATGTTGTCTATTCAAACTTTTTACTATTGTTTTTAGAATTGTACATGGCCTGGGATAGGCACGTGGGATCTCTCAGAGAGATAAAGAGATAATGGTTACTGTGGATGGGCAAACTAGATGGGCCATTTGGCCTTTATCTGCTGTCATGTTTCTAAGTTTCTATCTTCCACAGTTGTTTTTTTTAAGTCAAGATGTTTCTTTGTTGACATTTTATAAAATTTACATAGAAATAATCATTTATTCTATACAGAATTGAGAATAGTACGGTATGAGAAGTGAAACAATAAACAATGAACATTGAAAAGAAAGAAAATGAAGAGAAACATTGCATGGCATTATCCTTTGTAATAGGAGCGGTGTGAAGCTTAACAGACCTCTTTTTTCTTCTGACACAGCACCTGCGAAACAAGGCCTTTGGGCCAAAGTCTCTTGTTGAGAATTAGAGAAACTAAGAATTTGGAATGAGAAGTTTAAGACTGACTTCAAGATTGACCAGCTTGGATTATTACCGTTACTTTGACCTAAGTGAGATACTCTGAAGAGTACAGCTACCGTATATACTCAAAAATAAACTGGGATTTTTGGGCCAAAAAATTGGCACAAAAATGGGGGTCCCGGTTTATATTTGGGTCAATGCCCCCTCCCAGAATTCTTTTTCCAGGCCACTGCCGCCAGGCTCTGCCCCGCCTCCCCCTCCCTGCCCTAGCCTCTGGTGATCCACAGTGGGGGTGCAGCGGGCAGGAGTGAACTTTCCAAGTTCCTGCCCTGCTGCTAACTGGCTGCCGGAGTTTCTTCGCCGCTGAGCTTACACGAGCAGTGGCGCGATTTGGCGCTGCTCCTCAGTACTGAGAGGCATCCTTGTTCGCGGAGCCAGTAAGGATGCCTCTCAGTACCGAGTAGCAGCGCCAAATCGCGCTCCTGCTTGTGTAAGCTCAGCGGCGAAGAAACTCTGACAGCCAGTAAGCAGCAGGGCAGGAACTTGGAAAGTTCGCTCCTGCCTGCTGCACCTCCATCACGGCTCGCCAGATGAGGTAACTATGAGGCTAGGGCAGGGAGGGAGGGTGCAAAGTCTGACGGTAAAGGAAGGAAGGGTGCCGGGTGTAGAGTCTGACAGAGGAGGGGGGAAGGAAGGGGGCTGGTGCAATGCCTGACAGGGGGGGGGAAGGAAGGAAGGGGGCTGGTGCAATGCCTGACAGGGAAGAGAGGAAAGGGTGCTGGGCGCAGAGCCTGACAGAGGAGGGGAGGATGGAAGGGTGCTAGGCACAGAGCCTGACAGGGGAGGAAGGAAGGGTGCTAGGCGCAGAGCCTGACAGGGGAGGAAGGAAGGGCAGTGGCATACCAAAGGGGGAGGGTGCACAGTTGGCCACCCTCCAGTGTTCTCCCTAGGCCGGCAAACTGCGTCTCTTTAGCCACTTGAGTGTCACCGCTGCAATCAGGAACAGACGGCGCCAAGTTCTCCCTGCTCTTCCCTGCGGGGACGACCAACTCTCACCGCCCGATGTCAATTCTGACGTCGGGGAAGACGTTCTGGGCCAGCCAATCGCTGCCTGGCTGGCCAGGAACGTCCTCCCCGACGTTAGAATTGACGTCGGGCGGCGAGAGTTGGTCGGCCCCGTGGGGAAGAGAAGCAGGGCGAACTTGGTGCCGGCCTGTTCCCGATGGCAGCAGTGGCAGCCTATCCCCAGCGGTGGTGGCAGCATTTTCCCAATGGCAGTGGCATGGGGGAGGGGAGAGGAGAGCATGGAGAAAGAAAGAGGGCATGGAGAGAGAAAGAAAGAAGGGGGCAGGGTGAAAGAAAGAAAGAAATGGGGCAGAGAGAGAAAGACATACAGAAAGAAAGGGGGCATAGAGAGAGAAATAAGGGGCAGGGTGAAACAAAGAAAGAAATGTGGCATGGAGAGAGAGAGAGAAAAGACAGACATACAGAACGAAAGGGGGCATGGAGAGAGAAAGAAAGAAGGGGGCAGGGTGAAACAAAGAAATGGGCATGGAGAGAGAGAAAGACAGACATAAAGAAAGAAAGGGGGCATGGAGAGAGAAAGAAAGAAGGGGGCAGGGTGAAACAAAGAAAAAGTTTGGGGAGGGAATGAGGTCTGGAGGAGAGGAAGCACACAGGAGGCTGAAAGAAGGAAAAAAATATTGGATGCACAGTCAGAAGAATAAAGTGTAACCAGAAACTGATAAAATTACCAAACAAAGGTAGGAAAAATTTTCAATTTAGTGATCAAAATGTGTCCGTTTTGAGAATTTACATATGCTGTCTATATTTTGCACTATGGCCCCCTTTCACTAAACCGCAATAGCGATTTTTAGCACAGGGAGCCTATGAGCGTCGAGAGCAGCGTGGGGCATTCAGCGCAGCTCCCTGTGCTAAAAATCGCTATCGCGGTTTAGTAAAAAGGGAGTGGGTATATTTGTCTATTTCTGTATAGTTGTTACTGAGGTGACATTGCATAAAGTCATCTGCCTTGACCTCTTTGAAAACCCGCGGAATATAAATGATAATTAACATTTTCTCTGCATACAGTGTGCCCGGCTAATTTAGATGATTGCCCGGCTGCAATCTATCGCGAATCCTGCCGCTGCTGAACATTTAAAAAAAAAAAAAAAACAACCCCCGCCTCTCACCGATTTGGTGATTTCCCACCTTAGCCCGTAGTGAACTCATGCTTCAGGGCTTTAAGGTGTGCGTGACAGCTTCCCTTCTCTTCCCTCCGAAACCGGAAGTTACGTTCCGTAGGAGGGGGGGAGAAGAGAAGTCGGCACGCACATGTTCGAACCCCGGAGCATGAGTTCGCTAGGGCTAAGATCAGCGAAGGAGGGAAGTTAAAACTTGTCTTTCTGCTCTTCATTGCTTCGGGCCTTCCTGGCTTCCAGATCCCGCCTACTTTTTGTTTCCACGAAGGACCCGGTATCGAGGAAGGCCCGAAGCAAGGAAGAGCAGCAAGAGGTCAGCGATGGAGGGAAGCTTGCGACTCCGCTGATGGGAAGAGAAATGCTGTTGCTGCTGCACCCAAGGGGGGAGGGGGGAAGAGAGATGCTGTTGCTGCACCCAAGGGGGGGAGAGGGAAGAGAGATGCTGCTGCACTCAATTGGGGAGGGGGCAAGAGAGAAGTGCTACTGCTGCACCCAATTGGGGAGAAAGAGGGGAGAAGGAACACCAGGGAAGGGAGAGGAAAGAGATGCCAAGACCATGGAAGTAAAGGAAAGGAGCTACCAGACCATGGAGGGGGGGAGATGTCAGGGGGGAGGGGGAGGAGGCAGATGCCAGACCAGGTGGAAAGAAGGAGAGAAAGGAAGGAGAAGAGATGCTAGATAATGGAGTGTGAGGGGGAGACGGAAGGAGAGGAGAGAGATGCCAGGGCATGGGGGGAAGGAAGGGAAACTAAAGGAGACAAAATGCAAGACCAGAAGGAAAGAAAGGAGAGGAGGTGCCAGAGTGAGAGATAGGAGGGAGATGCTAGGGCATGGGGAGGAGAAAAGAGAAGGAGACAGAGATGCCAGACCATGGGGTGGAGTGGGAAGGAAGGAAGGAAAGGAGAAGAGAGAGATGCCAGAGCATAAGGGAGGGGATGAAGCCAAAATGAATCATGTACAAAGGAGAGAAAGGGCACAGGATATACAGTTTATTGAAGGGACATAGAAAGAGGTAAGATGCCATATGGAACAGAGAGAGGGTGGACAGTGGATGCAAGGGGCAGAGAGAGGATGGACAGTGGATGCAAGGGGCAGAAAGAGGGTGGACAGTAGATGGAAGGGGTAGAGAGAGATATATAGAGAGAGGGCACAAGCTGGGTGGAAGGGGCAAAGAGAGGGCAGATGTTGCATGGAAGTGAGAGAGGACAAACGCTGTATAGAAAGAAGAGAGCAAAGAAAAGATGATTAAAGCAGAAACGACAAAAGGTAGAAAGATTTTTTTGTTGCTTTACTTAGAATCAAGTAGTATTGTAACTGTATTGATAAAATTTTATAAAGAGGAAATGGAAATAAGGCAATTTTTTGGACTAAACCCTTTTCCTCAGGCAGGACAGGATACCATAACAGTACTGTTCTGAAGAAAGATTTGGCCTCTGAAAGCTAAATGAAAAATGGATTAGTCCAATAAAATGGTATTTTCTTATTTCTCATTATTTGTTTTATTTTTATTTGTTAATTTGTACAGTGGCGATTGTTATGTATCATTTTTTTCAAATTTACATCTACTGTCTTTATATTTTGCACAGTATTAGAGGACATGTGTTACTGTTTTTGTGGTATTGTGGTGTTGCATTGTATGCAGAGTCTGGTTTCTTGGCGGTTCAGTTTAACTTTTGTCTACATATTTCTATTTTTAGTTTGTGATTATTCCATATTGGGTGAGGGTGTATCTCTGTTCTGTGTGTATGAAAAGAACATAGTTTTCAGTTGGCATTGACTGCAGGATCAATTGACTGTGCGGGATCTGGCTTATTTAGTTTTACAATGTATGTGTTGGTGTTCTAGTGCTAACTGCAGTGTTTAAGATGCTGCCTTTTCCTAGGTACACTCTTGTTGTGCGATATGTGGATTGTTACTAAAAATCATATTTTTCATATAGGGGGGGTGTCAAAAAATGATGGGTACTCCACTGAGGAAGGGGGCTGGGTGCAGGACACTTGAATATTAAGCCGTACGACTTATATTCGAGTCAACCATATTTTTTTTTTTTTTCCTCTTTTAGGGGGAAAAGTGGGTCTTGACTTGTATTCGAGTATATATGGTAAGTGATTTTGTTCATTTTTCCTTTGAGGATTTAAAGTCCTTTTTGCGGTTTCACACGGATGATAGTACTTTTGTCTTTTGAGTACAGGGGATTGTTATCTATTCTTTCGGGCCCTGAGGAATTTCCTCCCCCCCCCTCGTAGGTTTTTGCTTTACTGGGCCAATGAGAATACCATGAACTCATTAGAGACAATAGTCTTACTGCTGGAGCATATACCCTTTCATGGTTTTGAGGCCCAATTAGATATAAATGGCTAGTTGATGTTGGTATACATAACCACTGTACACGAAATTTGGACACAAATTATTTATACTTTTTGATATATGAGTATTAAAGCGTCCTATCCACTACAAAGTATTGATTATCCTTTGTAAACCAATATAATCAGCTTGTATTACAATAATATAAATGTATTTTATGTGAAAATTAAATGTTATATAACAGCATGAGAAAACATATTAAACAAAATACATGTGCCTATGAACAAATATTTAAATGGTATTTAATAGTAGAAGGGAGAGATTATTTCTCTTTGCTAAATGTAGTTCAAATTTATATGTAAGGTATACTGTGTTCCACCATTTAGTATGATTTGCTAAATTTACATTTTTCCAAGAAGCTAGAAAATTTCTTATTCCAATAGTTAGAAGTGTGTCAAACAATAACAATCTTGATCCGGAAGCTTAGACTGAAAGCAGAGAGAACTTAAAAATAAACAGGTAGCTGTATGTGTAGAAAATAACAGATTGAAACCCAGACATGTTTATTTGTTTATAAACTTGCATTCGAACAAAGTGTTGTGAAAATCCAGCAATTTTTAGAAATAGATGGATTAATATAGTGTGATTTTAAAAGGGTCCTTGTGAATTTATGGGCTAGGAAGTACATGGACTGTACTATTGAAGAATATTTGGTGGAATGTGATGTTAAAATCCAAAAGTTATCCCATTCTGAATCGGAAAAATTGTATTTCAAATCTTCTTCCCAGTTCTTCCTTAATCCAAGAGGTTAGAAGGGGATAAATGTTTGACAAGGTCATAGAAGTGGGAAGCTGTGTGACTAGATATTCTATTTGTTAAGCAAGGAGGACCCCAACTGAGAAAGCAGAAGCATGGACTCTGAATCATCTTTGTTCAAATCCTGCGCTGCCTGAGTCCTGACACTTGAGTATGGCTTAGACTAGAGGACCCCACACCCTTCTTGGGAAGAAGCCCAACTGCCACTCTCGCCAAGATTCCTCCCCTCCCCCCTCCGACGGGCCAGGTTGGTTTCTGTAGCTTAAAAAAGCTTTATACATCATATGTCTGAATTCGGGAGTGAAGTACTGCCCAGGTTGCCCAGAGGAACCTGGCAAGACCTCTCCTGTGGAACCTGGCAGGACCTCTCCACACCCAATATGTTGGGATTTGTCCACCGGCATGCAGCTATGCTTTGCTGGGGAAACAAACACACTATTTTCTGGCTCCAGATGAAATTTATGGCTCATAAAATATTCCATATGTCCCCCAATCCCCCCAAGAGGCCTAAGAAGGGGTGAAGCCTGAAAATCCTGCCTCCTCTCATGTGCCATGCTGCACGTGGAACAAAGACCACCCTTGGATAGGCATCCGCCACAAATCTGGCATGAATCCAAAAGATCTCCACCTGTGCCTTTTTTAATAAAAAATGAGGGGTTTTGAGGCAGAGGCTTTTTAAATCAAAACTGGGAAATCCAAGATGGCTGCCACAATAGCGATTTTAGTGCCTAAAACGGCCCCTGGAGGCCAAAATGAAACACCAAAAATTCAGGGAAGGAGTTTCTGGAAGTGGGGCACACAAGCAGGAGAGAAGCACACTTTGAAGCAATGTAAAAAGATTCAAGTCTCAGCTCTATCTTCTACACACATTTTGCCAAGAAATTTTTGCTGGGCAGAATTTTAGTTTAATACTCAAAGACAATAAAGCAAGCAAATGGCATCTAGAATCATACTAAACTTAAAAAACAGGGCTCTAATTTTAACTAGAAGTTAATTATTTTATTTTTCTCCTGTCCAATAAGTTATTTTTATTTAATTAGATGTATATATATATTTTTTTTATTATAAATCACCCTGATCTGAGGAAGCTGGGCAGTATATCAAGCTTTTTAAATAAACATTGAGTCTCACCTTAATAGGTTCAACCGGGTCACTCAAAATTTTTTTCAGTGACATCAAGTCATCACGATGCATTGTTGTGACTTCACCTTCCTTAAAAACAGAACAGAACCGTCCAGCTCGGCCTGAGATTTGCAAAGCCTGGGAGGTTGTAATAGTAGCAGTTTCTCTCTCTCCCTTTTCATTGGTGCTGGGCTTAACAAGAGAATTAAAAATGATTCTTTTTATACTCCTAAAATTAAAAAGAAAAAGTACCAATGTCACTTCTTTCACTTGTTTGTGCTAGTTTCATTTATGTGTAGGAATATGAACAATTAACCAGGAAAAAAAAACCAAGAAACAAAATAAAACAAAACAAAAACCTCACATATACAATTTTGAAAGATGCTTTTTTCTTGCCCCCATACCCACCCTCGCCAAGGAGACAGAGGCCTGAAAACAGAATGGGCAAAAAATAGGGAAAGGCTGGAGAGAAAGAGGGAGAGTAAGAAAGAAATAAAGGGTAGGGAAGATTTTGCCATCATACTTAAAATAATTACATTCTCTTCTTTTCAAATGTAACATACAAAGAAAATCTCCACATGCTGTTTGGCATATTAGTTAAAAGCTATGCATATCAGTTGGCTAAAAACAATTTATGATAGAAGTCATGATGGTTCATTATCATGTCTAATGTCTCTCCCACAGAGTATTCCAGTAACTCGTCCTCTTATGTGTGCCTCTGTAATCCTTCACCTTTCAAAAAGTAACACAAAGAAATAAAAGGTTTGAAATCATACTCCAAAGAAATTGCAAAATATATTAACTAATGAGAGGTCAGCATTAGACTTAGACTGCGAGAACTCCTAGCAGCCAATCAGATAGTGGCTCTACATGGACAGGAGCGAAGGAAGGTCGTTCCTGCCGCGGTTCACCGATTGAACCACCTGGGACTTAACAGGTACATGGAGGGGGCGGGAGGGAGATGAAAGTTGTTTAAATTTGGTTGGGGCAGGAGATAGAAGGGATCCCTCCTGTCCCGGCCCACTGCTGGACCATCAGGGATATAAAAGGTTTGGGGGGGATATGAAGTGGCGGGAGGGAGATAAAAACTGTTAAAGTTGGTTGGGCCAGGAGACAGGAGGGATTGCTCCTGTGTCGGCCCATTGCTGGACTACTTGGTCTTACCGCAGGCCCGGCAAAGGCTTGTAACAGGATCAGGAAGGGGGCTGGCCAGCATGACCTGAATATAAACAGAGACCCCCCATTTTGGGGCCTTCTTTTGGCCCAAAAATCTCAGTTTATATTTGAGTAGATACAGTAAATAAATAGATAAAAATAAACTTGAATTCTCATAAGAGCATAAGAAAAGCCTTTACCGGATCAGACCGAGGTCCATCCAGTCCGGTGATCCGCACACGCGGCGGCCCATTTAGGTGCTCCTGTTTGGAGACCCAGATATACCGTAGCCCTCAATATGATTTGCAAGAAGGTGTGCATCCAACTTGTGTTTGAATCCCAGAACAGTAATCTCTGACACAACATCCTCCGGGAGAGCATTCCAAGTTCCCAGCACTCGTTGTGTGAAAAAGAACTTTCTGACATTCGTCCTGAACCTGCTGCCTCTCAGTTTCAGACTGTGACCTCTTGTCCGTGTCACCTCCGAAAAAGTTAGTAAAGCTTCTTCATGGTCCATTTTATCAAATCCCTTTATTAATTTAAAAGTCTCTATTAGATCCCCTCTCAGTCTTCTCTGCTTGAGGGTAAACAGTCCCAATTTCATAAGGCGCTCTTTGTAGCTCAAATTCTCCAATCCCTTAACCAGTTTCGTGGCTCTCCTCTGTACCCTCTCCAGCAGAGTTATATCTTTCTTGAGGTATGGAGACCAGTGTTGTACACAGTACTCCAATTGCGGTCTAACCATTGCTCTATAAAGTGGCATTATTACATCTTCTGATCTACTCGTGATTCCCTTCTTAATCATGCCCAACATCCGGTTTGCTTTCTTCGCCGCTGCCGCGCATTGTGCAGAAGGCTTTAGGGTTCTATCAATCAGTACCCCCAAATCTCTTTCTTGTTCGCATTTTGCTAACATCGCCCCCATCATCTTATATTCGTGTTCTTTGTTTTTTTTTTCCTAGATGCATCACCTTGCATTTGTTTATGTTAAATTTCATCTGTCATTTTGATGCCCATGCTTCCAGCTTGTTCAGATCCTTCTGGAGTTCTTCGCAGTCACTTTGAGAATCGACCGCCCGACATAGTTTTATATCGTCTGCAAACTTTATTATATTGCAAGTTGTTTCCTCTTCCAGATCGTTTATAAAAATATTGAACAAGATGGGCCCAAGACCCGAGCCCTGGGGCACGCCGCTAGTCACCCTCTCCCAGTCCGAGAATTTCCCATTTATCGTAACCCTCACATAAAATATTTGGTTACACTGAAAAATAATATATAGTGATCACTAGTCTCCACAGGGGAATCCCACCCCATCACTCCTAGAGTTAGCCTAGCACAAGGACAGTTTTAGTAAATTCTGAAGCTTGTTTACACTGCTCCAATCTTGAACTCTTTCAGATAATATCACTCACCCATGAGAGCTGGTATCCTGCTTCTTCTTGGAGAAACACTGAACTTAACTGAATCAAATTTAAATTAAGGAAAACAGTTTGGGGTAAACATGAATGTATTATAGTCACTACTAAAGTAACTGCTTATACTGTTTTTTAAAATTCAGTCTTACTTACAAATTAAGACCCATTCCTATAGCATCTGTAGCGACTAGAATTTTACATGGATCATCTGGATCATTGAACTTCTTTGCCTGAGCAAGTTTTGTTCCTACAAATAAAAAATAATTCATGAAAATAAGAACTAGCAATTTATATTACATAAAATACATCTTTCTCAATGACTACAGAAATATTTGAAAACATCTGTTACAATTATACACTTTAAAAAAATCCTTGCCTGCAAGATAATTAGTACAGAATATATGATGTTATTTTCTTTACAGTCACTAGGCCAAACATTCTTCCATCCACTGTAGCGGCAAAATAAAGAGTTTTATATTTAAAAACACACTTATACCATCAACATCTGATGCTAATTGCATAAGTGTTTTTCTTTAATATTTCCAGGCCACTAGATGCCTAAGTTTTTTCTGTGTAAATCAATATAGAGTCAACATTTATCTATTTTAACTTGAAAAGGGGGCAGGGCTATTCTGGAGGCAGGGCATACATTTATAAGGAGAGCAGTTGCTGTCAGACACAGTAGGCCTATCTTTATATGAATAAATTATATCTACGTTTAGGACTGCACACTGCAGATAAATTGGCAAAAAACCGTATATGGATATCAATATGCACTGAATATTGCCCACACAATTTTTATAAAAATCATGGCATAGGATATGCATATCTCATCCCATTCACGTGAGCCTCATTTTATTGTAAAATAAGCTAGTAACCAATCAGCTCAGTGGTATCATTCAAATCACTGAAGAAACAGAAGTTTAGGGGTGACATTGAGAACATCTTTCAGCTAGTTGGAGTAGTCGGAGCAAATATAGTTTTAAGGCAGAGTACAGATCATGTTCTTTCATGAGTATCCCTAAATTCTCAAACATAAAGTATAGTCAGTTTTATCCAACAGTGTTCTCCTGTCACAAAGAGCCACAACTTATCCACAAATTGTGATAGTATCTGAATGTGTCTAGTACAGGGAGACTGTAGATTAAATACTTAAAAGAGAAAAAGTTATTTGAATAAGGGTTGGCTGAGGTAATGTAACAAGCATGCTTGAGTCCATTTGCGTATTAGTTCCTTGATGAGTAAGCCCTGCATCCTTTAGCAGGTTACTATGACAGGCTAGCACAAAATTTAAGAGTGGCAATGTGACCAAAATGGGAAATAGCGGGCAAAAAAAAAAAAATGATGAGAAGTAGTTACCAGGAGGCAAACTGCCATATATAACAGCACATTCTAATCCACGGGCTTCAATCTGCCGACTCACAGAATAAATATCATTCTTGTTGAAGCACACAATACAGTCACCAGGACAGAGATTATCCAAGGATTCTAGTGCATAATCCAGCACAGTAAAGGGAGTTAGTCTCTTGTAGTTTCTTACCTAGAAAAGAAAAAGGATCACAATGAAAAACATGTTAATCTGTACAAATTACACAGCGAAAGAAAAGGATTAAATGGCAAACAAAACCATTACATATTCTAAATATGCTTGGGACAGACATAGAGGAGAACATCAGGAGCAAGCTTAGGAGACTGCAGAACTGGAAACACCCCACATAAGAAGGCAGGAGGAGAGGCAACAGGAATTTAATAAAGAAGGCATGAGTTAGCAAGACTGCTGCATGGAAACAAGTAGGTCACAGCTTCTCAGAAACAAACTAACTAATGCAGCAAAACAGGGGTAGCTAGAAATAGCTCAGCACAGTCAGAGGGATACGTACAAGCAACCAGAGGTCAGAGCAACAGCCTTTTTCAATTGGTTGCCGTTTGTAATAAACTTGGTTCCAAGGTATTTCTAATATGACATATAGGGGTAGAGTCAGTAAATGGCACCCTTCTGCCTAGGCATACTAAGCACAAATTCTAAAAAGGCAGTTCCATGTGGAACTGTCTTTATACTCGTAGAATACTAGCTTAAATCATTTTCACGCCTAAACTTTGGGAATGAGCATTTATGCTTGCAAAAGGCTAGTGTAAATGCTCATGCCAGTTAGCCATGAAATAGTATTCTAGAACTATGGGCCTAAATCCTAGGAATGCCCACGGCCTGCCCATGTCCCCACTGAAGTTGCACATGAGAGAAGTTAGATGATCAGTTTACAGAATATGGGTGCAAGGCCTAGATTCACTAAACTTACCGATCCTGTAAGGATGGTCGCAAAACAAGTTTTAGTGGTTTTGCGATCATTCCTGTTCCCCGACCCGATTCACTAAACTGCTGTCCAATGAATCTCCCATCCGATCTGATCCACCCATGCAAATGAATAAAACCCCATGCAAAATAGCCAAGTGACTGATTCACTAACAATTGCTTGGCTATTTTGCATCAGGTTTTACCATTGTACATTCCGACTGCTGTAGACCTGTTGGTAACTGCCTGTTTTTTTTATTAAAAAAAAATGGCACTGATATTTTGCATGTATTACACACGCAAAATATCTAGAAACATAGAAAAAAGCGGCAGAAAAGGGCTATAGCCCACCAAGTCTGCTCATTCCAAGTATCCCCCCCCCTGAATTTACTCCCTTAAAGATCCCACAAGAGTATCCCATTTTTTCTTAAAATCCGTCACGCTGCTGGCCTTTATCACCTGGAGTGGGAGTCTGTTCCAATGATCTACCACTCTTTCGGTGAAGAAGTACTTCCTGGAGTCGCCATGAAACTTCCCTCCCCTGATTTTCAACAGATGCCCTCTGGTGGTCGAGGGTCCCATGAGCCAGAAGATATCATCTTCTGACTCGATGCGTCCCGTGATGTATTTATACGTTTCAATCATATCTCCCCGTTCTCTTCTTTCCTCGAGTGAGTACAATCGCAATTTCTTTAGTCTTTCTTCATACGTGAGATCCTTGAGCCCCATGACCATCCTGGTGGCCGTTCGCTGAACCGACTCGATCCTCTAGCCAATAAAAAAAAAGAAAAAAGAAAAAGCCTCCACCCCGACAAAGCGCTCCCTCCCTTCCTGAACCCCAAAAAATGGCAGGAGTGATGCCAACTCCCTATTGCCATCGGCACTCCCCCCACCGTGCAAACTCCCTTCTGCTGACTCCTTCCTTCCCTCCCCCCTTCAAAACAAACGGCAGAAGGGATGCAGATATGCCCCTCCCCCATCTGAAAAAGTTGGGAGCAGTCCCTCCTGCTCCGTAGGCCTCCAGGATGCAACTGGGCCTTAGGCCCCGCCCCGGTGCATCATGTTATGCACGGGGAGGGGCCTAAGGCCCCGAGGGGATCATAAATTTTACTAATGGACTCAAGCAAGTTCTTGGACCTCAGGTTCCTGAACAATTGCAAACTACAGTTGTTTTATATAAAAGTGGTGACTATAACATATTATTAAATGATTATTTGATATATGGACTCTCATGTATCACAGTTGTGTAACCTCATTTAAAAAATTTAAAATCTCCATTGTTTGCTGATTTCTTACCCAAAGGTATTGTTTTCAAAAGCTAGACAAAAATGTAGTTTGTCCAATAAGAAAAGATTACTGCCTTATTTTTGTTGTGCTTTATTTCTATTTATTATCTTAAAAGTGGACTAACACAGCTACACCATTTTAATAAAATAATAGTAGAGCTTTTGAATAAAAGACACTACTGTCATTCCCTCTCCTAACTAGAATATTTCTACATTTTCAAAATGATAAAAACTTATTTGGCATATTGCATTTGGCACTGCAGGCCTTGTTTAGATTTTGAATTCACTTGCCCAAGTTGCCTCAAGCTTTATTAATTGGTGCAGTTTTCTCATTTTCAGTACTATAATGGTGTCTCAAACAAACAGCTAAACACAACGTACACTGGCAAAAAAACAAAACCTAGATGAGGTGAGCTGTGTTCATTCATTTTCAATGGCTCCAAATTTCAGCATCCCTGTTCCCCTCTATAAAACAGAATCAGTTCAGCTACCTCAACTTCCTCCCCCGTGGTAAACATGAGTTCTGTCACAAAATTAATAGCGGCAGCTTCTCCACATATGTGAATTTCTTCAGCACAGAGACCTAGAAACAAAACAAAACAAAAAATAATTCTGTTATGAAATGAATAGATTGCTAGGTCTTCATCTGGATAATGCAGCTGAAAATCAATACAAACCTGTCTTGATGCTATCCAGACGGCACTGGGGTAGTCAACAGCCAGTTCCAGAGTTATCTGGTTAGCTCACTAGCTATATAGCAATGTTACTTACCGTAACAGTTGTTATCCAGGGACAGCAGGCAGCTATTCTCACTAGTGGGTGATGTCATCCGACAGAGCCCCGATACGGACATCTTGCAAGCATGTCTTGCTTGAAGAAACTCAGAAGTTTCGAGATGCCCGCACCGCGCATGCGCCAGTGCCTTTCCCGCCCGATGTACCGGGCGTGTCTCCTCAGTTCAGGTAGCTAGCCTGAGAAGCCAACCCAGGGGAGGTGGGTGGGACGTGAGAATAGCTGCCTGCTGTCCCTGGATAACAACTGTTACGGTAAGTAACATTGCTTTATCCCAGGACAAGCAGGCAGGTATTCTCACTAGTGGGTGACCTACAAGCTAACCCCAATGGGATGGTGGGAGAGTTGGCAACTTAAGAAAACAAATTTTGTAACACTGTTTGGCCAAACTGTCCATCCCGTCTGGAGAAAGTATCCAGACAATAATGAGAGGTGAATGTATGAACCGAGGACCAAGTGGCAGCCTTACAAATCTCCTCAATCGGTGTCGATCTGAGGAAGGCTACCGAGGCTGCCATTGCTCTGACCTTATGGGCTGTGACCTTACGGGGAAGGGATAATCCAGCCTGGGCATAGCAGGAAGAGATACAAGCCGCCATCCAGTTAGAGATGGTGCGCTTCGATACAGGTCGTCCCAACTTGTTTGGATCAAAGGAGACGAAAAGTTGAGGAGCAGTTCTGTGTGGCTTTGTGCGTTCCAAGTAGAAAGCTAGAGCACGTTTACAGTCCAGAGTGTGCAAAGCAGATTCCCCAGGATGAGAGTGAGGCTTTGGAAAGAACACAGGAAGCACGATGGATTGATTGATGTGAAATTCAGAGACCACCTTAGGCAAGAATTTTGGATGAGTACGAAGGACCACCTTGTCATGATGGAATACAGTGAACGGTGGATCCGCCACTAGGGCCTGAAGCTCACTGACCCGGCGAGCAGACGTGAGGGCCACCAGAAAAACCACCTTCCAGGTGAGATACTTAAGTGGAGCCTTGTTGAGAGGTTCAAACGGAGGCTTCATAAGATGAGACAGGACAACATTGAGATCCCAAACCACAGGAGGAGGTTTGATTGGAGGGTTGACATGAAAAAGTCCTTTCATAAACTTGGAAACCACAGGATGAGCAGATAAAAGTTTCCCTTGTAGAGGCTGATGAAAAGCCGCAATAGCACTCAGGTGGACTCGTATAGAGGTAGACTTGAGACCAGACTGAGACAGGTGTAGAAGATAGTCCAATACAGAAGAAAGGGAAGCTCGCTGAGGTTCCGTGGCATTGGAAATACACCAGGAAGAGAATCTAGTCCATTTTTGGGAATAGCATTGTCGAGTAGCAGGCTTCCTGGAAGCCTCCAAGACCTCCCTCACTGCTTGAGAGAACTGGTGAGGGGTTATGTTGAAAGGAACCAAGCTGTCAGGTGGAGAGACTGCAGGTTGGGATGAAGTAGTGAACCTTGATGTTGAGTAAGTAGTGAAGGAAACACTGGAAGAAGTACTGGCTCCCTGCTGCTGAGTTGAAGTAGAAGGGAGTACCAGGGTTGTCTGGGTCACCGAGGAGCAATCAGAATCATGGTGGCATGGTCTGATCTCAACTTGACCAGAGTCTTCTGAATGAGAGGAAAGGGAGGAAACGCATATAGGAAGCGATTCCCCCACTCCAGTAGAAAGGCGTCTGCCTCGAGGCGGAGAGGAGTGTAGATCCTGGAGCAAAACTGAGGTAGTTTGAAGTTGTGGGGGGCTGCAAAGAGGTCTATCTGAGGCGTTCCCCACTGAGCGAAGATCTGATGAAGGGGTTCTGAATGGAGCGTCCATTCGTGAGGTTGGAGAAGACGACTCAATTTGTCTGCCAAGACGTTGTCTTTCCCCTGAATGTAGACAGCTCTGAGGAAGGTGTTGTGGCGAACCGCCCAATCCCAGACTCGAAGAGCTTCCTGACAAAGAGGGGCCGAGCTCGTGCCCCCTTGTTTGTTGACATAATACATGGCGACCTGATTGTCGGTGCGAATAAGGACCACCATGTCGTGAAGAAGATGCTGAAAAGCTTGGAGAGCATTGAAGATGGCTCTGAGCTCCAGAAGATTGATTTGATGGAGTCGTTCTGCAGTGGTCCAGAACCCCTGAGTTCGTAGACCATCCAGATGGGCCCCCCAGGCATAGTTCGATGAATCGGTCGTGAGAACCTTCTGGTGGGGAAGAGAGTGAAACAGCAAACCTCTGGATAGATTCGAAGAGGTCATCCACCAGAGAAGAGACTGCCGTAGAGCAGGAGTGACTACAATGTGACGGGACAACGGGTCGGACACCTGAGTCCACTGAGATGCCAGGGTCCATTGAGGAATTCTGAGATGTAGTCTGGCAAAAGGCGTCACATGAACTGTAGAGGCCATGTGGCCCAGGAGCACCATCATGTGTCTCGCCGAGATGGACGGGCGAGAAGACACCGACTGGCAGAGTCGAAGGAGAGCATCCATGCGTGGAGGAGGAAGGAATGCACGAAGTTGAATGGTATCCAGAACAGCCCCGATAAAGGGGAGAGACTGGGTGGGCTGAAGATGTGACTTGGGGAAGTTGATCTCGAAGCCCAGACTCTGCAGAAAAGAAATTGTAGTCAAGGTCGCCGAAATGACCTCTGGAGCCGACGGTGCCTTGATGAGCCAGTCGTCGAGGTATGGAAACACCTGGAGACCCATGTTCCGGAGTGCGGCGGCCACCACCACCAGACACTTCGTAAAGACTCTGGGAGACGAGGAAAGGCCGAATGGAAGCACTCGATACTGCAGATGAAGATGTTCCACCCGAAATCTGAGAAACTTGCGAGAGGCCGGATGTATCGGGATGTGAGTGTAGGCCTCCTTGAGATCCAGAGAGCATAACCAGTCGTTCTGCTCGAGTAGGGGGTAGAGGGAAGCAAGGGTCAGCATGCGGAACCGCTCCTTGACCAAAAACTTGTTGAGGACTCGAAGGTCCAAAATGGGACGCAGATCGCCCGTCTTCTTCGGAACCAAGAAGTACCGGGAGTAGAACCCCTGGTTTTGCTGATCTACTGGCACCGGCTCGACGGCTCGAAGCCGAAGCAGAGCCTGCGCCTCTTGTAGAAGAAGAGCGGTCTGCGTCGAGTTGGAAGGATACTCTCTTGGCGGGTGGTCCGGGGGGACCCGTTGGAAATGAAGAGAGTATCCTTCTCTTACGATGGTAAGGACCCAGAGGTCCGTGGTGATCGACTCCCATCGATGACAAAAATGGTGGAGACGACCCCCGATGGGAAAAACGGGAGGGGACAGAACGAAGTCGGCTATGCTCCCTGGAAGAGAGTCAAAAAGGCTGAGTGGCCTTGGGTGCAGCCGGCATCTGAGGCTTCTGCTGAGTCTTCTGTGGAGGCTGCCTCTTCGCAGGCTGTCTCGCTAGGGGAGCCTGTCTTGGTTGATAACGCCTCTGGTAGATTTGAGGCGGTCTAGAGGGACGAGACTGCTGAGGCTTGGGCTTAGGACGCAGAATAGATTGAAAAGACTTCTCGTGGTCCGAAAGCTTTTTAGTAACAGTCTCGATAGACTCATCGAACAGATCCGCTCCCGCACAAGGCACATTAGCCAATCTGTCTTGGAGGTTCGGATCCATATCAATAGTGCGAAGCCAGGCCAGGCGACGCATGGCGACTGAACAGGCCGCAGCACGTGCCGAGAGCTCGAAGGCATCGTAGGAGGATTGCATCAGCTGCAGCCGCAACTGGGACAGGGTTGCCACCACCTCCTCAAACTGGAAACGAGCCTCAGCATCGATGAAAGGGATGAACTTGCGGAGGACCGGCAAGAAGAAATCCAAATAGGAAGAAAAGAAAAAATTGTAATTGAGCACTCGAGTCGCCATCATCGAGTTTTGGTAAACTCGTCTACCAAACTTGTCCATCGTTCTACCCTCCCTGCCCGGAGGCACAGAAGCGTAGACCTGGGAAGGGTGAGAACGCTTGAGAGAAGACTCGACCAGAAGAGACTGATGAGAGAGTTGAGCCCCCTCAAACCCCTTGTGGTGAACGATGCGGTATCGAGCATCCAGCTTACTGGGAACCGCAGGGATAGAATACGGTGTCTCAAAACAGCGCATGAAAGTCTGGTCCAGCAATTTATGCAAGGGAAGCCGAAGAGTCTCCGCCGGAGGGTGAGGCAAATGCATAGTATCCAAATACTCTTTAGAATATTTAGACCCAGTATCCAAAGTCACATCCAAGTCATCCGCCATCTGTCGGAGAAAAGATGAGAAAGACAATTGGTCTGCCAAGGCCGGCCGCCGAGACGGACTAGACGAAGTGGAAGCCTCCGGGTCCAGGGAGAGCTGAGACCGGCATGGAGAATAGGAGGTAGATGGTTCCTCATACTCTGGTCCCTCCGGTTGGGAAACATCCGACGATGAGTATCCCAAACGCTGCATCTTTTTCTGAGGAGACACTTCCGAATGACGTGAGGAGTGTCGAGATGAGAGTCGAGATTGATGCCCCTCCCGGTGACGGGATGGGGAGCGAGACCTGCTGTGCATCGCACGATCCCCCGAAGCCTCTAAGGAATGGATGGGGCTCGATGCGGTGGATCGCAGAGGTGGTAAGGACGCGGACTCACGCAGCGCCACCCAAGTCTGGTATGGAGTGCGGAAGAACTCTTCCTGCGATGCAGTATGCCCAGGGCTCCGACTATCAGGGACCGTCCCAGCGCCCTGTTGTCGCGGAGGTGTGATGGGCTCTAAAGGTGGCATATCAGGAAGGGAAGCCCTTCTGGAGGCTTCCGCCGCCCTCCGCCGATCCCCCTCGTCGAGCAGCGAGATCGAACGGCGAGGGTGAGGGGGAGGGGGCGGACCGCCCTCTGAAACCGGTGCCCGGACGTCACCCTGAATGTTGGCGATAAGCCGGGGTCCCATAGTCTGCATAAGCTGGACAAACTGAGCTTCTAGCAGGGATCGAAGCGAAGCCGATATGGAGGGATCCGCACCGAAAGGGGGTCCTCCTGCACCTTCGCTCCTTCGCGGCCAAGTGCTTCTGCTTGGTAGCTTTGGGCACCTTGATGACCACGGGAGGGACAGTGGAAGGCGGTACCTGAACCGAGGAGACGGAGGCAGGCGCCGTAGCTGAACTTGAAGCCGTAGCCGGTGTAAACGATGCTGGCTTCACGATGCTGGATGCGGGAGTCGCCGATGCAGGTTTCGAGCGGACCGGCAAAACCTCAGCAGATGTAGATGCAGACAAATCCTTGGCAGTCTCCATCTTGAACATCGACTCCCAAAGCAAGCAACGCCTCTTAAACGAGCGCGCAGTGAGCGTGGAACAAGGCCTGCACGATTTCGGAACGTGGTCCGGACCAAGACACTGCAGGCAGCGTCGATGCGGGTCCGTCAACGAAATCGCACGTTGGCACTTGCTGCACTTTTTAAAACCGGTGATTGGCCGTGACATAGGCCGGAAAATCGACGCTGCAAGGTCGAAAGCGGTAGGCCGCAGCCACGAGGCCGGGCCGGCCGAACCGCCGGAAGAAATAATTTTTAACTTTTTTTTTTTTTTTTAAAGAAAGTAAATTGAAAGAAATTCAAAGAAATAAATCAAAACGCGGGTAAAGAAGGCAAAGAAAAACTGAAATTCAGTCAGCGCAGATTGAAGATAACTTCTCAGCTCCGCGGAAAGAAAAGAACTGAGGAGACACGCCCGGTACATCGGGCGGGAAGGCACTGGCGCATGCGCGGTGCGGGCATCTCGAAACTTCTGAGTTTCTTCAAGCAAGACATGCTTGCAAGATGTCCGTATCGGGGCTCTGTCGGATGACATCACCCACTAGTGAGAATACCTGCCTGCTTGTCCTGGGATAAATAATATTACTACAACTACTAATACTAATAAATTTCTATAGTGCTACTACTAGACATATGTAGCGCTGTTCTGTCCTAGTGGGCTCACAATCTGGTTTTGTACCTGAGGCAATGGAGAGTTAAGTGACTTCCTGGGGTCACAAGGGGCTATGATGGGAACTGAACCCCAGTTCAGGTCAAAATCTAAGATATGTCATCAGCAAGAAACATCAGGTGACGTGATTACAGAAAAGGTGAGCTGGGAAATCAAACTGATTATTTTATTACAGAAATAAGTAGCTTATGCCTAAACTAAGAACCCTGTAACAGATACAGTGTTGATGTTGCTAGTAGACTGTTTCCCCAAGTTATCAAAGTTGCCATAATGAATATGCAGGTAACAGATTTGCATATATTTAAGAACAAGTGTATGCAGGGCTGGCAGAAAGGTATTTGGCACCCTAAATGAATCTTCATAGCCTTATATCCTCTTCTATCATCATTCAGGCACTACTTCACCACCACCAAACTTTTGATATTAAAGTTACAAAAGTAACTACCTTTGTTTTTGGTTAAATTTTTCCTGCAAATGTGTAGTCACATTGAATTCTGTTGAACATTTTATTTTGAACTTGAGCATTTAAAATATTTTTTTGAACTCTAAAAATCACCTGTAATGTCATCTCAGCCAGTTCCACTCTCCTTAACTTCTATTCCATGAATATAGAGGCCCTTTTATAAAGCCAAGCTAAAATGTGGCTTTTGTTATGATCAGCGCATGGGCTGAGTGTGCTGAGGCCACTTTTAGAACGGTTGTAAAATGGTTGCAATTTTCATTTCTGCAATAATGGCCACACATAAATCTTTCCACTAGCGCGGGGGTCTTTAATGCCTACAGAACAGGCCACAGCACAGAGTCAGTACTCCTTGATATCATTGCTGACAGCTGGTCGATACTCGACAAAGGCAGCGACGCCCTACTAGTCCTACTTGACCTCGGTGCTGCCTTTGACACTGTCGACCACCATCTCCTCGTATCCAGACTCTATGACCTTGGAATCAAGAACTGTGCCCTCCAGTGGTTCACCTCCTTCCTTCAAAGAACCCAAACAGTCCTACTAGGGACGCACAAATCTAACCCCAAGCCTATCAAATACGGTGTTCCCCAAGGCGCCCTTCTATCTCCCCTCCTATTTAACCTCTACATCAGACCTGTCACTGATATAGCCCAGAAGTACAACGTTAAAATCCACTCCTACGCCAATGACATCCAGCTGCTCCTCCCACTAGGTGAAAACCGGTCATCCCAAATCGCCAACCTCCAACACTGCCTCTCTGACATGAAAATCTGGATGACAAACAACAAACTACAGCTGAACGCCTCCAAGACTGAACTTTTATGGATTAGGAAAAAAAGTATCAAATACACACTCCCAACACTATCATGGGACTCCACCTTACTAATTGCAGCAGATCAAGTACGCAGCCTAGGAGTAACATTAGACAGCCACCTGTCCCTGTCCACCCACATATCCCAAGTAGTCTCTACCTCCTTCTACTACATTACATTAGGGACTTCTATTCCGCCTATACCTTGCAGTTCAAGGAGGATTACAAAAGAGCTAACTGGACATTTCCAGTGAAGTTACAACAGTTTTGGGTTTTGTTTTTTTTTGGTTACAAGGGAAGAGAGGTACCTGGATTAATTCCGGAAGAACTTGCAAATTGGATATTAAATTGACTGTACGTTACTGTGTGATATAACAAATAGATTACAGTTAGAGTACAAATAAGATTACGTTATATTTCAGGGATCTGAATACTTGATTGGTGTTTTGGGGAGGAAGAGATTATTTAAGTGGAGGTTTTGGGGGAGAATTTATCTAGGAGGAGGGGGAAGGGTTGGGTTAAGATATCTGGATAAATTTTTTGAAAAGTAGGGTTTTGATTTCTTTTCGAAAAGTTTTGAAGTCGCCCGTTGCCGTCAACAGGCTGGAGATGAAGTGGTTAAGTTTTGCTGCTTGCGTCGCCAGAAGGTTATCAAACATCTTTTTGCGCTGAGTGCCCTTGAGTGGAGGGAAGGCAAAAAGGTTCGGAGTTCTTCTTTGTCTTGAGGTGAGGATCTGGTTTAGGCGGTTGTTTAGATGGGGGGGGGGGGGTGGAGCCGTTTAATGCTTTGAATAATAGACAGTAGAATTTTAATTGAATTCGTGCTTGCATAGGTAGCCAGTGAGAGTCTAGGAAGGCAGTTGTAATATGATCATATTTTCTCAGGGAGTAGATCAGTCTGAGGGCAGTGTTTTGTATAGTCTGAAGTTGTTTTATCATGTTGGCAGGACAAGGTAGATAGAGGGAATTGCAATAGTCCAGTAGACCTAAGACTAGGGATTGGACAATTAGCCTGAATTTTGCTGGGTCGAAGAATTTTCTTATTTTACGTAGATTTCTCATAATTAAAAAAGCTTTCTGGGATGTTTTATTGATTTGGGACTGCATTGTGCAGCATCTGTCTATCGTTACTCCTAGGAGTTTGAGTTCGGGCTGTATTGGGTATTTGGTGTTTTTAATTTTCAGTTCCGTAATGGTGGGAGTTTTGGCCTTTTTGAGCAGAAGGAATTTTGTTTTATCTGAGTTTAGTTTCAGTTTGTGGTCTACCATCCATTTTTCCACTGCATCTAGGGTTATTTCCAGTTTGAGAAGGATCAAACCCTACATCTCCACACCCGACCTAGCTCAACCCGTCTACGCCTATGTCCTCTCCAGGATGGATTACTGCAACTCCCTATTTAATGGAGTAGCCAAAAAAGATTTCAAGCGCCTCCAGCGGGTACAAAATGCAGCAATCCGCCTCCTACACAACCTCAACTACTATGAACCCATCTCCCCAGCCCTCCTCGCTGAACACTGGCTTCCAATTAACCAACGCTGCGCATTCAAGGCCCTGGTAATAACGCATAAAAGAATTTACGCCACCACCCCTACCTACATAATATCCAAGCTAACCCTGTACACTCCCACCCGCCCCTCCGCTCGGAAATGGAGAAATGTCTATGCATCCCCCCAGGAAAGTCCCTCCTGTCAGAAACCACCCGCAAATGCTCCTACAGCCACTTCATCCCTCAACTCTGGAACCAACTCCCCCCACAAATCAGATTACAGAACTCATTGATGACCTTCTTGAAAGCGGTAAACACCCTCCTCGTCAACTAAAATTCAACCACAGTCTACGCCTCACCCCCCTTAAACTCTCCTCCCCTCTACCCTCTCTGCTCCATTCTAAACTTCTACTTAAATTGCTGTATAATTCATTCTTAACCTGTACTTAAATTGCTGTATAGTCCTTGTATTTAAACTACTGTATAGTCTTTGTATTGTCCAAATGTATTCCACTGTGAATGTTTGCTTGTAGGCCGTTCTGAGCTACTGGGAGGACAGGATAAAAATCTAAATAAATAAAATAAGTGTAGTTAAAGGCTCACACAAGAATTGTTTAGTGCATGGGGATGTAGCTGTGTTAACCGATTAGTGCTGGGCATGCCTACTCTCTGTCCCCAAACATAAAAAATAAAAACTATTTTTTGCATGTGAGAAGCATATGCAGATGCCAATATTACCGCAGGACAACTAACTGCATCCCGCAATAGTGGATTTTAACCCTCGGTAAGCTCTCATTAGTGCTTACTGCAGCTTTGTATAAGGACCCCATAAATAGGCTTGGATAAATGTTCTTCCTTTTTCTTTAATCACTAGTGTTTAAGCCCGTTACATTAACGGGTGCTAGAAAGCAGCCCCCTTTCCCTCTCCCCCTCCAGTTCCTCCCTGACTGTCTCTCCGTGGCCCCCTTCTGTCTCCCCTCCCCCAAGCAAAGCTGTCTGCCTCCCAGCACACCCCTCACCCCAAAGCAGCCCCTTTCCCTCTCCCCCTCCAGTTCCTCCGTGACTGTCTCTCCTTGGCCCCCCTTCTGTCTTCCCCTCCAAGCAAAGCTGTCTGCCTCCCAGCACACCCCTCCCCCAAAGCAGCCCCCTTTCCCTCTCCCCCTCCTTTGAGAATTTTTACCTGCATGGGACACCTGCAGCACTGGCATGATACCCTCCAGCCGTTCCTCTGAGCGAAACTGCCACCACTGCTCAAACTCCAGCGAAACTACCACCACCTGTTCAAACTCCTTCACACGCCACCCTACACGCTGTTGAAGCTGCTGCGCGCCGTCCCTGCGGTCTGGCCGGCTCCCTTAGTCCCTTGCCGCCCCCCCCTTCCCTTCCCGCGGTCCCGACAAACTTCCCGACTCCAGCAGCGGCCGCAGCACTCTAAACACGCTGCTTTGCAGCCTTCTACTACCCTGATTTGCTCTGCCGTGTCCCTGATGAGCAAATCAGGGCAGTAGAAGGCCGCCAAGCAGCGTGTTTAGAGTGCTGCGGCCGCTGCTGAAGCCAGGAGGTTTGTCGGGACCGCGGGAAGAGAAGAGGGGTGGCGGCAAGGGACTAAGGGTGCCGGCCAGACCGCGGGAAGGGAGGGTCGGATGGGAGGGTCAGACCGCGGTGGGAGGGTTGGATGGGAGGCTGAACGGGGGTTCAGGTGTGGGGGCGAAGATGCCGACGACGAACTATCTTACAGGGGGGAAAAAACCTAAGCGCGCATGCGCACTCCTGCGGCCACAGACCTACAGATCAGGGATCAGGGAACACGCAAGTAGGAGTGTGCATGCGTGATTCGGGTTTTATTATTATAGATAACTGGAAAACTTTTCTTTGATTTGTTCATTGCTCCCTTTCCATATTGCGGGCTGGTAAAATAGAGCCAATGTTAATTATTTATTATTACAAATTTTTTCTTTATTTATTTTGATAATAGCTCTGTCTTTTATCCAACAAGAGGTTTTCTTGGCATTGTAATGTTAAAATTCTAATAAAATTAAATTAAAAAAAAAAAAAATCAAGATCACCCCTGAAAGATCATAAATAGTAAATACATAGGCCCTCTTTTACAAAGCTGTGCTAGTGTTTTTAGCACCGGCTGCGGCGGTAAGAACTCTGGCGCTCATAGGATTTCTATGAGCATTGAAGCACTTACTGCCGCTAAAAATTATAGTGTGGCTTTGTAAAGGAGGGAGATAATTATTAAAAAGTATACTTAGGGTCCCTTATACAAAGTTGCAGTAGCGAATCCTGTGTGGCAAATCTGACAGTCTATTCAATTCCAATGGGCTGTGTTGCATTTGCCGTGCTGGTACTCACTACCACGGCAATGCAAAAGGGGCCTTTAAGCATGATGTTTACTATTTTATATATAAAACATTTAGGAGGTCTTTTACTAAATATAGTGCATGTTGTTATCTGCAGCAGGGCCCAAAAGGAATAAAATGGTTGTTGTGGCAGATAACATGCACTAACCTTTATTCTTTTTCTTTTTTTTTCATTCAATTTTCTATACCGTTCTCCCAAGGGAGCTCAGAACGGTTTACATGAATTTATTCAAGTACTTGAGCATTTTTCCCTGTCTGTCCTGGTGGGCTCACAATCTATCTAATGTACCTGGGGGCAACAAAGGGATTAAGTGACTTGCCCAGATCACAAGGAGCAGCGTGGGTTTGAACCCACAACCCCAGGGTGCTGAGGCTGTGGCTTTAACCACTGCGCCAACCTTTAGTAAAAGAACCCCTTAATGAGGGCAATTGACAAAAGCTATTTATTTGAAAATGGCCTTCTCTGCAGGTAAACACTAATAGCTCTTTGAATTTTATAGGTTATCAGGATCTATTGTTTGACTGCAGCTACTCTCTGCCACCTCCCAAGAGCTGCCCTCATGGATGAATTGTCTAATCTGCTAAAGAAATTAATATATACTGAACTGACTTAAATATTCATGCATATTTATTAATTATAGCCTAAACATCACACTAGAAATGAGTGTAACCGTTAACACTAGAGTGTAATAGTGTAATAGTTAACACTAGAAATGAGTGTAATAGTGAACATATGTACTAAGGCCCTGATTCTCCAAAAGTGCGTCCCGATTTTAGGCAGCTGTAGACGTCCTACAGCTGTCTAATCAGCCAATCGGGATGCACGTTTAAAAAAAAAAAAAATGCTCCCCAGGCAGGCCGCCCGGGAGAGGCGTCCTATTCAGAATCGGCCTATACTAAACGCCGATTCTGTAACTGGCGTCTTTAGAGAATCGGGTTAAATTAGACGCGGCCGCTATACTTATGGCAGCAAGGGATCTCCCTGCTGCAATATGTATAGCGGCCGCGGTTGTTGCGGCCGCCTGTCCCATCACCGACAGGAGAATGCCTAACTCCTCCTGTCGGAACCCCGAGCCCCCCCCCCCCCAAACTCGTAATCGCCAACAGGAGGATGCCCAACTCCTCCTGTCGGAACCCCGGACCCCCCTCCCCCCCAAACTCGTAATCGCCGATAGGAGGATGCCCAACTCCTCCTGTCGGAACCCTGGACCCCCCTCCCCCCCAAACTCGTAATCGCCGACAGGAGGATGCCCAACTCCTCCTGTCGGAACCCCGGAACCCCCTCCCCCCCCAAACTCGTAATCGCCGACAGGAGGATGCCCAACTCCTCCTGCCGGAAAGCCCAACGACCCCCCGCCCCAACTAATCTCCCTCCCCCAACTAACCTTTCAATGTTGGCCAGCTGGACGGGTCTTGCTGCCGTCCAGCCGACGGGTCTGCCTCGTAGAAATGAGACGGCACGCCCCTTCCCGGCCCATCCCCGCTAAATCTAAGGCCTGATTGGCCCAGGCTAGGCACCTTGGCCAATCAGGCCTTAGGATTAGTGGGGATGGGCGGACCCGCTATGCCTAAGGCCTGATTGGTCCAGGCTTCTACAGCCTGGGCCAATCAGGCCTTAGATTTAGCGGGGATGGGCCGGGAAGGGGCGTGCCGTTTCATTTCCACGAGGCAGACCCGTCGGCTGGACGGCAGCAAGACTCGTCCAGCTGACCAACATTGAAAGGTTAGTTGGGGGAGGGAGATTAGTTGGGGCGGGGGGTCGTTGGGCTTTCCGGCAGGAGGAGTTGGGCATCCTCCTGTCGGTGATTACGAGTTTGGGGGGGAGGGGGTTCCGGGGTTCCGACAGGAGGAGTTGGGCATCCTCCTGTCGGCGATTACGAGTTTGGGGGGGGAGGGGGTTCCGGGGTTCCGACAGGAGGAGTGGGCATCCTCCTGTCGGCGATTACGAGTTTGGGGGGGGAGGGGGGTTCCGGGGTTCCGACAGGAGGAGTTAGGCATCCTCCTGTCGGTGATGGGACAGGCGGCCGCGGCCACTATACTTTATTGCAGCAGGGAGATCCCTTGCCGCGATCCGTATAGCGGCCGCGTCTACTTACAATGTAGACCAGCATTTTGCTGGCCTACATTTTAAGCATCTCTTCCTCTACTAGGGAGACGCGTAGGGCCGCCTAAGTTCGCCTAAGGCCTGTAGGCGAGCTTAGGCATCTTGCGGGTCTCCCTAGGCTCCCGGAGGCGCCTTCAGGCCTGTCTGGGGAGCATTTTTTTTAAAAAAACGTGCATCCCGATTGGCTGATTAGACAGCTGTAGGACGTCTACAGCTGCCTAAAATCGGGACGCACTTTTGGAGAATCAGGGCCTAAATGCCTGGAAAGGAACTAGCATATTATTGGCAGTAGTAAAATCATTTCACATAGAGGAGCTCAAAGAATCATAACTTTTCTATCAGTCTGGCAGATTTTTTTATTTTTTTTAATATATATATATATTAAACATAGGGGATGGGGTGGTAATATCTTACGATTATTTCCATTTACCATCTTCTTTACATTGGAGTCCTTTCACTAAGTTGCAGTAAGCTCAGTGTGTGTGGGAGGGCAATCAGGCATCTCACTGTAGTTTTTGCATGTGTGTATGCTACACATGCGCTAAAAAATATTTTTTAGCTCAAAGAGTAAAGAATAGGCATGTTCTGCACTTTTCGGATAGCACACCTACATTGCAGCACACTAACCAATTAGCTCATGGTTGTTACGCTCTACAAAACAGGTGTCAAGAAGTGCGCATGTGCTATGTGAAAATTATCACATACCCATTTTTGCTGAAATAAAAATATCAGCCATTTCCTGGTAGCACAAAAAGTGGCCTTAGTGTGCAAGAAAGACAAATATATATTCAGACAATATTCTTTCTACTGCACTAGTGCCATGTTTCATGTGCAACTTACCCAGAAGGGCTCTCGTCCAGGCCCAGCCTCTAGCAGGATCCTTGATCATCTGGATTTCATCAATCACAGCAACTTCATCTTAAAACAAGAAAACACTGTAAATGCATGGCAGCAGTGCTCTCAGTAGAGTATGGTGCACTACAAATTGCACAAGTATTCATTCTAATGTTGGCTTTGATTCAAAGCATGCAGGCATAACACACACAATAAATGACTGGAATGTAAATCAAGATGGCACCTTTCCGTTCATGGCAACGCTACTGAAAAGTAAGTTGGCAAACAGAAACCTAACAGAGGGTAATTTTATAACAGGGTGCCTGGTTTAAGAGGGCAAGGAAGCACCTTCTTAACAGCTATTTCATAAAGACAAATAGGTGCCTATTTGTCTTTATAAAAATACTAATGTAAGTGCTGAAATTGAGCCTTAAATGCAGGACATAACCAAGGATGGAGACTAGAGAATGACATGGTAGCAGTTACCTGCGGCTAGTCGCGGGTAACCTGCCGAAATGAAGGTGGTGGTGGTGGGGGGAAGTTTTAACTGCGGTCAAGGGGACAAGGCCATCCACCGCCTTGTGGAGCGGTGAATGTCCTTGTCCCCGCAGTTAAGGGAGTGAAGGCGCATGGCTCCCTCCCTCCCTCTCTCCCTACTAACAGCCAAATCTATCTCCCTCCGTCCCCCTTACTTTCAAGGCGCTTTAGTAAAGAAACTTACTGAAGCCGGCGAAGCCTGCCTGCCTGCAGTCGCATGTGTGGGCACAAGCTTCTCCTCTGACGCAACAGCCCACACACACGCGACTGCAGGCACAGGCAGGCAGTTTCCGCCGGCTTCAGTAAGTTTCTTTACTAATGTGCCGCAAAGGTAAGGGGGAGGGCGGGAGATTCTCGGGCTGCTGAAGGGCGGTGAGGTGGCGAGAGAGAAGGGTGGATGTGACAGGGACAGGGCGGTAAAGGGGACGGAGATGGGGCGGTGAAGTGGATGGTGGTCCGGTGACGGAGACAGATTTTTTCCACATGTCATTCTGTAATGGAGACCTCAATGTTCCACGCAAATGTGAGAAAATCCAAAACAAACATAGTGGAACCATTGTTCCAGGTAAATCAAAAGCAGTTTAATAAAACTGAGTTAAAATGTGAGGACCACTTCACTAAACCCCCCCTCCCCTTTTACTAAACCGTAGTGCAGTTTTTAGTGAAGGGCCGCAGTGGTAACAGCTCCGACACTCATAGGAATTCTATGAGTGTTGGAGTTTTTACTGCCATGACTGGTGATAAAAACCAATGTATGGTTTAGTAAAAGGGGGGGGGGGGTTATAAAGTTTCCAAGGGAGTTATCTACAATGTGATACAGTCTGTTAGGGAAAATCCAGTATAGGCAAGATCCCATTTTAACAAGTACTATTTCCAGTGGGGAAATTTCTCTAAACATGTTATCAATGCAAAAAAGTGCAGTTGCTGTGTTTCTTAATTGAAAATATTGGTAAAAATGAACTCTTACTTAATAGAACTTGCAAATGTTCATGAGAAACATAATACCCCAGGGGAGCTAAATCCTTACAAAACAAATCCACAACTTTTTCAAGTTCTCTTTCCAGTCCTTAAGATAAGGTATGGAAAGAGGTAAAGTCATTTCCCATAAGCAATCATTCTAGTGTCGATACCCAAGCACTATAAAACATGACACCCACAACTGACCAGCAGGCCCAGCAAAGTACATTCCTTTCCACCCTCTCTCTTAACCCTCCAAGTCCTAACCTTTTCAAAAGTGGAAAGATATGCCAGAACAGCCCACTTCATCTGCACCCAAAGGAACATAGAGCCCATCCTATAGTGAGCCCACAAAACCTTTCAAAATATTGCTTCAAATGAGGGATCCCCAGACAGCACAGTTACTTACCGTAACAGTTGTTATCCAGGGACAGCAGGCAGATATTCCCACACATGGGTGACGTCACCGACGGAGCCCCGCAGCGGACAGCCTCGAAAGCAAACTTGCTTGAAGATCTCGATCTTTCGAGGACTGCACCGCGCATGCGCGCGTGCCTTCCCGCCCGAACTAGGGGGCGCATCTCCTGAGAGGATCCTCAGTTCAGATACCTAGCCAAGAAGCCAACCAGGGGAGGTTTGTGGGAATATCTGCCTGCTGTCCCTGGATAACAACTGTTACGGTAAGTAACTGTGCTTTATCCCAGGACAAGCAGGCAGCATATTCCCACACATGGGTGACCTCCAAGCTAAGTAAAAAGGGATGGAGGGAAGTTGGCAATTTACAAAAAAAGATTTTGCAAAACAGATTGGCCAAAGCGGCCATCCCTCCTGGATAAAGTATCCAGACAGTAATGAGAGGTGAAAGTATGAACCGAGGACCAAGTGGCAGCCTTGCAGATTTCCTCAATAGGAGTTGATCGGAGGAAAGCTACAGATGCCGCCATAGCTCTAACTTTGTGGCCCGTCACTCGACCTTGCAGAGGAAGACCAGCCTGAGTATAGCAGAAAGAAATGCAAGCAGCCATCCAGTTGGAGATGGTGCACTTCGAGATAGGACATCCCAACCTGTTCAGATCAAAGGAGATGAAAAGTTGAGGAGATGTTCTATGAAGTTGAATGCGTTGGAGGTAGAAAGCCAAGGCATGTTTACAGTCCAAGGTATGAAGAGCCGCTTCTCCAGGATGAGAATGAGGCTTTAGAAAAAATACAGATAGAACAATAGACTGATTGATGTGAAATTCTGAAACAACTTTAGGTAAGAATTTAGGATGAGTACGGAGGACCACCTTGTCATCATGAAAAAACTGTGAAAGGTGGATCTGCAACCAAAGCTTGTAACTCACTGACTCGTCGAGCAGATGTGAGGGCGATCAGGAACACAGCTTTCCAAGTGAGATACTTGAGGTGAGCTTTGTCAAGCGGTTCAAAAAGAGGTTTCATCAGTTGAGCCAAAACAACATTGAGATCCCAAACCACTGGAGGTGGTTTAAGCGGTGGATGGAGATTAAGAAGTCCTTTCATGAAGAGAGAAACCATAGGATGTGCAGAAAGAGGTTTTCCATCTAGAGGCTGATGAAAAGCAGCTATAGCACCAAGATGGACTCGAATAGATGTAGTTTGAAGTCCAGAATGTGACAAGTGAAGCAAGTAGTCCAGAACGGTTGCTAAGGAGGAAGATATCGGTTGCAATTGACGTGTAGAACACCAAGTAGAAAATCTAGTCCATTTTTGGCCATAACATTGTCTAGTTGATGGCTTTCTGGAAGCAAGTAAGATATCTTGAACAGACTGAGAAAATTGAGGAAAGTCTGTTATGCAGAAAGGTACCAAGCTGTTAAGTGTAGAGACTGCAGATTGGGATGAAGCAAGGATCCATGATTCTGCGTGAGTAGAGAAGGAAATACTGGTAGAAGGAGAGGCTCCCTGACGCTGAGTTGAAGTAGAAGGGAGAACCAAGGTTGTCTGGGCCACCGAGGAGCTATCAGAATCATGGTGGCATGTTCTGACTTCAGTTTGACTAGAGTCTTGAGAATCAGAGGAAAGGCATAAAGGAACTGATCCCTCCAATCCAGTAGAAATGCATCCGCTTCGAGACATTGAGGAGTGTAAATGCGGGAGCAAAATTGAGGCAGTTTGAAGTTGAGAGGTGACGCAAACAGATCTATCTGTGGAGTTCCCCAACGGGCAAATATTTGACGAAGAGTAGGAGAATTGAGTGTCCATTCATGAGGCTGTAGAAGACGACTCAATTTGTCCGCCAAATAATTGTGTTGACCCTGAATGTAAACAGCTCTGAGGTAGATGTTGTGAAGGATTGCCCAATGCCACAATTTCAGAGCTTCTTGACAGAGGGAGTGAGATCCTGTCCCTCCCTGTTTGTTGCCATAATACATGGCTACTTGGTTGTCTGTACGTACAAGAATCACCATGTCGTGAAGGAGATGTTGAAAGGCTTTGAGAGCATAGAATATCGCTCTGAGTTCCAACAGATTGATATGACATTGACGGTCTATTGAAGTCCATAGACCCTGAGTACAGAGACCGTCCACATGAGCCCCCCAAGCGTACGTTGACGAGTCGGTTGTGAGGACTTTCTGATGAGGAAGATTGTGGAACAGCAAGCCTCTGGAAAGATTCGAAGAGAGCATCCACCAACGGAGAGACTTCCGCAATGAAGGAGTTATGGAAATCAGTTGAGATGGTGGATCCACGGTTTGCTGCCATTGGGATGCCAGTGTCCATTGAGGAATACAAAGGTGAAGTCTGGCAAAAGGAATCACATGAACTGTAGAAGCCATGTGACCGAGCAGAACCATCATTTTCCGTGCCGGAACGGATGGAAGGTGGAAGAATTGATGAGAAAGCTGAAGAAGTGCAGCCTGACGTGGTTGTGGAAGGTAGGCTCTCATAGTGATAGTGTCCAGAGTTGCTCCTATGAACTGGAGAGACTGAGATGGAGTCAACTGAGATTTTGGAAAGTTTATGTGAAATCCCAGGCTTTGAAGAAAAAGAATAGTCTGTTGGGTCGCTGCAATAACCCCTGAAAAAGAGGGAGCTTTGATGAGCCAGTCGTCGAGGTATGGAAATACTTGGAGACCCTGGTTGCGAAGAGCTGCAGCTACCACCACCAGACATTTTGTGAATACTCTGGGAGAAGAAGCCAACCCGAAAGGGAGAACCCGGTACTGCAGATGAAGGTTTCCTACTTGAAATCTGAGGTATTTGCGAAATGCTGGATGAATAGGGATATGAGTATACGCCTCTTTGAGATCGAGGGAACACATCTAATCCCCTTGATCCATTAAGGAATATAAAATCGGCAGAGTGAGCATTCAAAATTTCTCTTTGACTAGGTACTTGTTGAGAGCTCTGAGATCCAGGATAGGTCGCAAGTCCCCCGTCTTCTTGGGAACTAGGAAATAGCGGGAGTAGAATCTCAAGTTCCGTTGAGCAAGAGGAATCTCCTCTACAGCTCGCAGACGAAGAAGAGCCCGAGCTTCTTGAAGAAGAAGGGGAAGATGCGACTGATTGGAAGGACACTCTCTTGGATGGCGATCTGGAGGCACCTGAAGGAATCGAAGAGAGTATCCTTTTCGTAGGATGGTAAGCACCCAGAGATCTGATGTGATGAGCTCCCACTGGTGACAAAAAGTGGAAAGACGACCCCCTATGGGAAGGGGAGAATTGGGAAACAGAGAAATTTGAATGCTCAGGCTGAGATTGTCAAAAAGATTGAGCCGGTTTGGTGTCAGCGGGAATCTGAGACTTTTGCTGACGCTGTTGCTGTGGAGGATGACGAGGTGGAGGCCTGGAAAAAGCAGGAGTCGTTTTCTGAGGATAACGACGTGGAGTCTGTTTGAATCCTCTAGTTGGTGTAGATTTTGGTTGAATGAGAGAAGCAAAAGAGCGTTCATGTTCTGAGAGACGCTTAGTAGCTGCTTCAATAGAGTCATTGAATAATTCGTTCCCCTGACAAGGTAGATTCGCTAACCGATCCTGAAGATTGGGATCCATGTCTACAATGCAGAGCCATGCCAAACGACACATGGCTACTGCAAAGGCAGAGACTCGAGAAGATAATTCAAATGCATCATAAGAGGCTTGTAACATGAAGAGTCATAACTGAGCAAGAGTCTTGTGGAAATATCCGGGTAAAAAGATGGCAATATTTTTAGAAAATGGTTGAAGTAAGATGTAAAAATGTAGTTGTAATTAAGAACTCTATTCGTCATCATGGAGTTCTGGTATAGACGGCGACCAAACTTATCCATGGTACGACCTTCTCTGCCTGGAGGAACTGAAGCGTAGATTTTGGAAGGATGAGCTTTCTTTAAAGATGATTCTACTACCAAGGATTGATGAGAAAGTTGTGATTTCTCAAACCCCTTACAGGGAACCGTTCGATAACGGGATTCCAATTTAGATGGAATGGCAGTGATGGAATAAGGAGTCTCCATGTTACGAATAAAAGTTTATTTGAGAACAGGAGTCATGGGTAATCTTAGAGACTCTTTAGGTGGATGAGGAAGGTCCATATCTGCTAAATATTCAGGAGTATACTTAGAATCTGAATGGAGATCCAGTTTGAGAGCTTGTCCCATATCAAATACAAACTTTGCAAATGAAATGGATTTGGAATCAGATGCTTCCTCAGGAGACAAACTGCGAGATTTAGGAAGTGCTGAGTAGGAAGGAGAAGCCTCTCTAGAATATGGTGAGAGTGGTTCGGACTCAAGACGCAGGGTTACAGAAGAAGCTGTACTATGTGGTGGAGTGAGAGAATGTTTTCTCTTGAGGCTCCTGGATGGAGAAGTACCAGGCGTACGTGGTACCGAATGAGTCGAAGTTTGAGGAGAAGTGTCTCGACGAGTTGGCTTTGACGGTGGAGTCTTCGACCGAGAAGGACTTCGGGTCGATGCTCGGTGGTGTCGAGATTCGTGCTTCGACTTCGAAGAACGAGGCAAAGAAGTCTCTGTATCCAAGGTAGAGGACTCCCGTCGAAGCTTGGAAGCAAGATGCCTCGAATGCTTCGACCGATGCTTCTGAGGAGGCAATTCCGGTGAAGAATCAGTGGAAGGTATCCTCTTCGGTGTCTGGGAACGGCCTCGAGGCATTGGAAGCTCTGGTTGGGTGACAGGCTGATCCACCCGAGGCAAGGCCGAGGACGGGACCAATTGAGCCACTAATGAGGAAATCTGAATGGTCAGAATAGATTTTAGCATGTCCTCCAGCATCGGCACCGAGACAGAAGGTTCTGATCTCGTAGATGCAGCAGTACGCTCTGAAGAGGGCGACCTCGAAGGTGAGTATTCCCTTATCTTGGAGGTACGCTTGGAAGACGGGCGTGAAGAGGACTCTGGTGACTTCTTGGGTACGGCACCTGAAAGAGAACCAGGAGACTTACCCCCACTGAAGACTTCACCGAGGTCACCGTCTTCGAGGGCACCAAAGTCAATGGCAAGGTCGAGGCCTTCGAGACTGAAGCTCCAGCTGGAGCCAAGGTCGAGGCCTTCGAGACCGTGGAGATCATCGATGTTGGAGTCGAAGCCTTCGAGACCGGGGCAGCCGTCGAGGTCGTATCCGAGGGTTGCTCCATGTCTCCAAAAAGTTGGTGGAACTGGGCGCACCGACGTCGAAAGACTCGTGGAGTAAGAGTGAAGCAACGATGACAATCTTCGGGTGAATGGGTCGAACCCAAGCACTGTAGGCAGCAACAGTGAGGATCGGTGACCGAAATCACACGATTGCACTGGCGACAACATTTAAACCTGGTGAGAGGCCGGGACATAGAAAAAATAAAGTCTGTGTCGAACGGAAGGAGCAATTGGGCCTAGGCCCAAGGCTCACTGGCCGGACTAGCGAACTAGAAAAGAAAAGAAAATATATATATATTTTTTTTTGTAAAAGGAGAAATAAAGAATAAGAGCACAGCGACCGAACTTTTCTGAAAAAAAGAAACAGTCGCGGTGAAGAGAAGGCAATATCGCTGCAGAGTTGAAGAAAAACATGTCTTCTTGTCTCCGCGGAAAATAATGAACTGAGGATCCTCTCAGGAGATGCGCCCCCTAGTTCGGGCGGGAAGGCACGCGTGCATGCGCGGTGCAGTCCTCGAAAGATCGAGATCTTCAAGCAAGTTTGCTTTCGAGGCTGTCCGCTGCGGGGCTCCGTCGGTGACGTCACCCATGTGTGGGAATATGCTGCCTGCTTGTCCTGGGATAACACATCTATCTTTGCTCCTAACCAGTTTAGCCAAGCTGACCCTGCAATGTTTCTCTTTCCATACAAAACTGTGAAGCAATTTATCCCGTACCTTAAAGTTTTTGTTGGAAATTGAAACAGGAAGGTTCATAAACAAAAAATTCAACCTGGGGGAGAATCATCACATAATAAGGGCAATGCGACCCTACCAAGTCAGAGACAGGGATTGCCATCTAAACAGGTCACTTTTTATATTTTGTGAGCCTTCCACAATTAAAATGAATCAGCCAGCTCAGTGGAAATAAAAATGTCCAAATATTGTACACTACCTTTTGACACTGTATGAAATAAAGTTGAGCTATATGAAATAAAGTTAATTTTGCTACTATTTAACTACTTTCAGAATTTTACTAACAACAACAAAAAAAAAATACAAAAAATTACTGACTGGACAGGATTTCAAAAAAGAAAAAAAAAGTTATGTAATAAAAATAAGTGTATAAATTGTGTGTCTAATTACACTGATTGGAATCAGTCCATATGTAAAATCATGGCCACCAAAGCTGGCAAAATACAGTTATCCATATCTAAATCTGTGTGTTGTGTTTTTCCTAGTGAGGCTGCATCTTGTTATTCACATGCAAAGCTCAAGCCAGTCTCTCTGCAGTTCTTACTTTCTAAATCTCAATGATCTCAATGATATTTCAGCACTGTTTATATATTTACGATACAAAACAGTGAAGATTCGACACCCATATTAATCAGATTTTATAACTGATATCTGATCACTGAACACAAAGAAAAAGATGGGCAAGGTAATCAGGTGCATACATACAAGGTGTCGTAACACTGCACATCTCAATAGTGCAAGCAGCATGGTTAGCGGGTCTGCCTTCTGGATCAACAAACATGAGCTCTTCTCCTGTTACCAGATCGCATGGTACACCCTAAAAACAACGACACATTCACAACAGATTCCCATCTTAAGAAAAATCAGCACCTTTTCTGCATTTAGGATTATTACTTTTGACATCAATTCCAAAAGATTTATCAAACTTTTGAAGCATGTTTGTACTACTACCTAAAGACAAACTTAGAATGTAATTGAATTTTAGAGACGAGACCTGTCTTGGCAAATTGTTTAGCATATGTGAACCTTCCAGTCCCCTCAATTTGAACCATAGCTGTAGAAGTGGTACAACTCTCAGGGAGACACTTGGAATTGCATTCTGATTAGTCCTGTTGTCTATAGAAATAGCTTACAGGCAAGCCAATTCTGCTTTTCTGTCAATAAACAGGATTGTATCAGGCTTAAAAATGGATGACTCAAGTCCAGGGTTACTCCAGCAACATTTCACTGGTACTGAGCAGATAAAGACTAGCATGGTTCGTCTAGTCTGCCTAGCAAGCTAGCTAGTCATAGCGGTTGCTCTTGGAAGAACATGCAGGTTGCCTCCTCTATGCTTATATTTAAGATTGTACCTGCTGTTCCAAACAGGTTACACCTCTCTATGTCATTTGCTTTGCTTTTTATCCTCTCTCTGTATAGGGATCCTTTGAGTTTACCCCATGCCTTTTTTTGACAACTTTTATTAAAGACACAGAGTAAAGCAGACCAAAGCATACAATAATATAGGAGTGCAGTGTTTCTTCAACACTCCCCACTACAGAAAAATAGAAAAGCATATAATGCAAACATAAAGACTCCCCCTCCCTCTTTTTTTATTTTCACATCCATCACATCACATATCTGAACGGTGTTTCCAACTCTCATAACAATGCCATAACCGGACAAAATGCCCCAAATGATGATATTTACGAGCTGTAAGCTGATACAGGACAAACCAATCAGCTATCACTATTGCAAACTTTCTGAAATCTTAAAGTGATGATGCACTTTTAAAGTGTCCGTACCAGGACTCCGTCAATGACGTCACCCACATGTGAGAATATATTGCCTGCTTGTCCTGGTATAATGAGTGATCGTATATAAAACCACACAGTGAGCCGCTTTGTGCATCAGGTCAGTAAATACCATTGGTCGCTAAACCAGTCAAACTGGTTTAGTGACAATCGTTAGATGACTGGAGACTTTAGTGCATCTAGCCCCGAGTCTGATAAGCTCTCCGTCACATAGTAGCACTAAGACAGGTATTTTCAGCTCATTTAGAACAGTGAGCAGCATCAACCCTTTCACTCCTTAACCCACCCTCTCACTATAATCTATTTCTTCCACTCCTAAAGGTTTCTCTTTCGCTTCCAAACCAAAGTTCTCCTTTTGTTTTGGGGGTAAGACTTTTTCTCCAACCTCCTCCCCATCCCTTTCTACAACCTTATCCCTTATCAATTCTGCTTATCTTTTCTTCATTCCGTGATTCTTCCTCCCTCTCCTCTCATTTTGCCTATGGGCCATATACAATCACCTTCCTTAGGCTGATCATTTCACACTTTCATCTACCTCCTCTCTCCTTGCAATCCTTGTTATGCCTCTTTGACCATCTTCACTGCCCTCCCAGCAGCCTCTCTCACCCATCACAGAAGCCTTCCCCCTTTCTTCTTTCCTATCAGCAACATTAATTAATAGTCAGCTACTTGACCACTGTAGTCCTGATTCTATAAAGGTCACCTGAAGTTAGGCACCGATATTTGCACCTTACTTAATTGACAAATAGGCTTAATCAGTGCTGACACTGACACCCAACACCTTACAATTGGCTTTAATTGTACTTAATTGAAAGTTAGGCACCTAACTCCAAAACCTCGATTCTATAAAATGCAGGCGCCTATTCCAAAGCGCCTACACTAAAAGTGGGCATGGTTAAGGACAAATCATGGGTGTGTTTTTGATTTATGCACCTCTTTGTGAATTAAGTGCCATTAGGCTCCAATATCAACAAAGAAAACCCTGGAATAAATTGAGGATGCCTAAATGTTAGGATGTCGAGTGCCACCTAAGGCACCTTAGGTGACACTAAGCGCGATTCTATAATGGGCATCTAAGTTTTATAGAAACAGCGCCAATATCAGTGCCTATCTTTAGGTGGGCTTTATAGAATCAAGGCATGTGTAGCTAAATCAGCTTTAAAGAACACACTGCTAGTAGTAACTATCAGTAATGCATGACTCAAAAGAAATGGTTATATCAGTGGTCTCAAACTCGCGGCCTGCCAGGTACTATTTTGAGGCCCTCGGTATGTTTATCATAATCACAAAAGTAAAATAAAACAGTTTCTTGATCATACGTCTCTTTTTTTTTTTTTTTTTTTAATTTTTATTTATAAAATTTTCATTCTTACAATAAATGAATAGCATAATATTTAGTTTATAATAATTATAGTTGTATGTACAATATCATATCATATATATTGAATCCCTTTCCCCTGTTATTTGTTTTTTCATTTTTCCTCATATTAATTTCTATATTTCCCTCCCTAACCCTATATTATTATTATCAATGTGTTAAGATATCTGATCTTTAGAATATTTTGTCAATGGATCCCACATCTCTTTAGCTATAAATAACAATATTATTATTAAGACTTAGCCAAAAGGAAAGATTTATAAACTATAAAGGAGTTTTACCTCATGAAAAATTGTCATTTCTTTAATAAGACATTAACTATTTTTTACTGAGGCCCTCCAAGTACCTACAAATCCAAAATGTGGCCCTGCAAAGAGTTTGAGACCACTGGGTTATATGGTCAGGTGCTGCAGAATTGCTACTGTCAGCAGGGAAGGAGACAGGGGTGCCAGAAGAGGTACTGGGGAGCAGTGACTGAGGGGAGGGAATGGGTGGTGGCACTGGACGATGGCTAACTGAAGTCAGTTTGTGGCAATCTCATGGCAGTGGGGAAGTTCTACAAAAACCCCATGACCGCAGCACTGTAGAAACTGGGATTTTTGATGGCATCTGAAAAGACAAGCATGGCATTTTTATAATAGCTAAGAGCTACAAAAAACTTATACGATTAGGCTGAGAGCAATCATTCTGGTAACATTTACTAACCGCATCATTACTCTTTTGGTAGATTTCATGAGCCAGCAGTTTTAAAGGTCCACAATACACGCCTGATTTTGCTGCTAAGTATCTTTGGATTGCGTGATAAGTTTTCCCACTATTTGTAGGGCCAGCATGGAAAACTATCTTTCGCTGAATAGCTCTTGCTTCAGGATACCTACAAAACAGAACACATTAAATCAGAATCCTTGCAAAGATTTATTGCACAATCTGCTTCACCACATCACTGTAAAAATAGGTTAAAAAGTGTCAGTGAAATTGAAAGCAAAAAGTGTCAGTGAAATTGACAGCTTGGGGATCCCTATTTTTGAAAGCTGGAATGAACCTAGGTACAGTTTAGGGGGTGAAGAATCTTTGTACACAAAAGAGGAACGGGACTTAGGTGTGACAGTATGTGATGATCTTAAGGTGGCCAAACAGGTTGAAAAGGAGACAGTGAAAGTAAGAAGGATGCTTAAGGAGAATAATAGTCAGTAGGAAAAAGGAGGTATTGATGCATCTGTAAAAGACTCTGGTGCAACCTCATTTAGAATATTGTGTACAATTCTGAAGACTGAACTTTCAAAAAAATATAAACAGGATGGAGTTGGTCCAGAGGAAAGCAACTAAAATGGTTGGTAGTCTATGCCATAAGGCATACAGGGACAGATTTAAAGATCTCAATACATATTCTTTGGAGGAAATGTGGAAGAGAGGAAATATGATAACAGGTGTTTAAATCCAAAAATAGGTTTTTTTTGTTTTGTTTTTTTAGCATTTTTTTTTTTTTTTAGCATTTAATAAGGCGGTGGAGAAAAAGCCTGATAAGATATTCTTGAGGCTTTTTCTCCACTGCCTTATTAAATGCTAATTTCCTACGGGTGTCCCACCACTGGCTGGTAACATTTTTTTTTATTACTTTTGGATTTAATTGTTACTATTCTTATAATTCTTGACAGACATTTAAATATCCATGTGGCATAAAAACACACGAGGCAAAAATCTTTCTCAGTTGAAAGGAAAATTCCAGAGTGAGAGGGTAAAAAGAATGAGGATAAGAGGTAATATGTTCAGGAGTAATCTGAGGAAATACTTTTTTACAGAAAGAGTGGTAGATGCGTGGAATAGTCTCCCAGTGGAGGTGATGGAGACAAGGACTGTCTAAATTCAAGAAGGTGTGGGACCGGCACGTGGGATTTCTGAAGGAGAGGAGGAGATAGTGAATACTGTGGAAGAGCAGACTAGATGGGTCATTTGGCCTTTATCTGCTAGCAAGTTTCTATGTTAGAAGAGGGGTGGAAAATGCTTGATTTATTAAATAGGCCATAGCGGAATCTCACTGCATAGAAATGAATGCCTATGCCATAATATTGAAGATCTTTTAATACTTTTAAATGATTTAGAAGCCTATTTACTAAAAGAGGACGGGGGAAATATTGTGTTGCTGCACTATTTTTTTTTTTACCATAGGTACATTACCACATGATTCAATAAACTGAAAAACCTGGCTACTACAGTTTAATAAATCCCATGTGTGATCCTGGCTCAGAATTTTGAACATTTTTGGTCACAGCAATGTCCAATAGTTTCGCAGGGCAATCATCTTTTAAAGAGGCCATAAGGACTAGTATAAACGGCCCTCCCCTGGTATAAATTTCCCTGGTGGTCCATGGTGAATGGCTCAACCTCCCCTTCTCCAAGCAGGCCCATAAATATGCCAAAAATGGAGGTAGCCTGGCTCTATAAACTCCCTTTAGTACACACATTCACCAACCCTACTCTCAAGACCTTCCTGCCATTTAGTATCATTGCCCTGAGGGGCAAAAGCGACGCCATTCACTCATTGCTCACCAGTACATTAGGCTCCTTTGCCTCATATATGTGCTACTGCTATAGCAAACAGTGTCTTTATCTGAGGCCAAAATTTAACTCAGAACTAAGCGTACTTTAAAATTAGCTGTTAACATGAAAGACAGTAGATAAAATAGACATAAGAGGCACCTCAGAAGCACAACAAAAAATGGGACACTGTGATACAAGGGGACAAGTTACATTCAATTCATAAAGGTGGTTAATAAATCCAAATTAATAAATAATAAAACAAGTTGGGTCAAACTGGTGGAGCTATGGTACGATGGCATAATCAAACAAAGAAAATTCAGCAGGAACAAAATGCAATATGGAATTTAGTAGAGGGGTATACTGCCACTTGGCCATAATAGAGACAGATAAATTGGGAAGGCTAACAAATTTGTTAACATAATAATGGGAGATTTCAATTACCAAATACTCCACAGAAGGCCTAAATGCATCATTGGGCAAGTTACAGAATTAAGGAGGTAAATTTTCTAAATACCATAAATGACTGCTTCACAGAGTAGCTGGCCTTTGAACTGATGAGAGGGAAAGTCATTTCTAAAATGTAGTCTCTACTGGAAGGCAGGACCTGCTCAGCAAAAGTAATCACAGGCAAGACCTGGCGAGGCTGCTGAGCAAAAGTTGATGCAATGTAATCAAATTCATCATCACTGGACAGAGGATGAACACACACACACAAGTATTTCTACCATATTTAATTTTAGGAAGGAAGAAATTAAGATAGAAAATAAAGAACTTGGGGTCGAGTGGGTTATTCATAGGTATAGATTTTGTTATTTAAAATACTGAGCTTGTTTGTTTTGCTTGTTACTTACTATTGTTGAGCTCAATAAATATATTTGAATATATAACTTGTTGTAATATCCTTTTTATTAGAGTCAACCAGAGAAACAGGCATGATACAGTAAAAACAGATGCAAAAAGAAACGGCTGGTAACAGTGCCAAACAATCAATAACAGCAGATAAGACAGTGAATGACACAAAGGCCAGCGTATCACAGAAATAGGAGCAAATTGCCCATTCTATTCCTATGGGCAGCTTGGCGTTTAGCATGTGCCACTTTTGTATAAGCCCGCCTTAGTAAAAAAGAAATACTGTATATACTCAAGTATATGCTCCAGAGAATCACCTAAGGGGATCTTTTACTAAAAAAAGAAGTTTTTGTACTTACTACACCTTAACAGCAAAGCTTAAGGCAAGGCAAGTACTAGAGAATGACACGGGGACAAATGTGTCCCAGCCCCCGCAGGAACTCAATTTCCCCATCCCCACGTGTTTTGTCCCTGTCCCATTCCTGTAAGCCTCGAACGTTTAGGCTTGTGCAGATGAGGACGGAGCTTGCAGAAATGGGGCAGGGACAGGAAAATGAGTTCCCGCGGGGATGGGGAAAAAATTTGTCCCTGTGTCATTCTCTAGTAAGTACAAAGGCAGAACAGCAACTGTTGGGGCTATGCCCTGTGTAGAAAATGTTCATTAGAACACATTAATTCTGGTTGCAATTAACACAAATGCATCTGGTGCATCCTATTGAGCAGGTGCTAAGTGGACCTGTGCAAACAGCATGGCCGACAGCATGCAGTATGAACCCCGTGTTACCTGTAGTGTAGTATGCTATGCACGCCCACTCTCTGCCCATGACCTAGAAAATGTTTAATATGGCGTATGTGGTAGCAGTTTTCATATGTTACTTGGTACGTTACTCAATGCACTTTAGTAAAAGACCTGGTGAAGCTTGAAGAATGGTCTGAAATTTGGCAGCTAAAATTTAATGCTAAGAAATGCAGTTTAGAGCAGTGGTCTCAAACTTGTGGTCCAGAGGCCACTTGTGGCCCGCCAGGTACTATTTTGAGGCCCTCGGTATGTTTATCATAATCACAAAAGTAAAATAAAACAGTTTCTTGATCATATGTCTCTTTAGCTATAAATGGAAATATTATTATTAAGACTTAGCCAAAAGGAAAGATTTATAAATTATAAAGAGTTTTACCTCATGCAAAATTGTAATTTCTTTAATAAGACATTAACTATTTTTTCTGAGGCCCTCCAAGTACCTACAAATCCAAAATGTGGCCCTGCAAAGGGTTTGAGTTCGAGACCCCTCATTTAGAGCAGGGCTGCTCAAGTCCAGTCCTCAAGATCTACTGACAGGCCAAGTTTTCAGGATATCCTCAATGCATATGCATGAGAGATATTTGCATACCAAGAAGGCAGTGCAGGCAAATCTCTCTCATGCATATTGAATGTGGATATCCTGAAAACCTGGCCTGCCAGTAGATCTCGAGGACCGGACTTGGGCAGCCCTGGTTTAGAGGGTGAAGAACTTATGTGCATGACAGAAGAGTGAGACCTGGGTTTGATTGTATGTGATGATTTTAAGGGGGCCAAACAGGTTGATGGATGCTAGGTTGCATAGGGAGAGGTATGGCCAGTAGGAAAAAGGAGGTAAACTTTGGTGAGACCTCATTTAGAATATTGTGTACAATTCTGGAGGCTGCAACTTCAAAAAGTTATAAAAAGGATGGAGTTGGTCCAGAGGAAGGCTACTAAAATGGTGCGTGGTCTTCGTCATGAGGCATATGGGGACAGACTTAAAGATCTCAATCTGTATACTTTGGAGGAAAGACGGGAGAGGGGAGATTTGATAGAGATGATTAAATCAATATAATTGAGTAAATGTCACTCATCAGCAGTGGGTTATATCTCCCAGATCAAACATTAAATTAAAAAATGGGTGGAGAAAAAGCCTTAAGGAAAATTTTAGCACGCAGCAATCATTAGCGATTTACAGCTAGCATTCTTGTCATCGGCATAAAAAACACAACCCAAAAATGTAACGATCAAGGGAGAAAATCCCCACTATTGTGCACAGCTCAATATTTTTATATACTAGTCTTATATTTTTATATAGAAACATAGACGGCAGATAAGGGCCACGGCCCATCTAGTCTGCCCACCGCAATGACCCTTCCCCACCTAACTCAGTGAATAGATCCCACGTGTCTATCCCATTTGGCCTTAAAATCAGGCATGCTGCTGGCCTCAGTGACCTGAAGTGGAAGATTGTTTCAGCGGTCAACCACTCTTTCAGTGAAAAAGAATTTCCTGGTGTCACTATGCAGTTTCCCTCCCCTGATTTTCCACGGGTGCCCTCTGGTTGCTGTGGGACCCTTGAGAAGGAAGATATCTTCTTCCACTTCGATGCGACCCGTGAGATACTTGAACATCTCGATCATGTCTCCCCTCTCTCTGCGTTCCTCGAGTTAGTAGAGCTGTAACTTATCCAGCCTTTCCTCGTACGGGAGATCCTTGAGACCCGCGATCATCCGGGTGGCCATTCTCTGGACCGACTCTAGTCTCAGCACATCTTTTCGGTAATGCGGCCTCCAAAATTGCACACAGTACTCCAGGTGTGGTCTCACCATGGATCTATACAATGGCATAATGACTTCAGACTTACGGCTGACGAAACTCCTGCGTATGCAACCTATGATTTGCCTTGCTTTGGAGGAAGCTTGCTCCACTTGATTGGCAGCCTTCATGTCCTCACTGACGATCACCCCTAAGTCACGTTCTGCTTCAGTTCTTGTTAGGATCTCGCCATTTAGGGTGTAAGTCTGCATGGATTATATACTAGTCAATATTTATATATACTAGTCTTATAGCCCGTTACATTAACGGGTGCTAGAATATATGTGTGTGTGTCTGTCTTTATTTATTTATTTTTTTTCTCTCTCCTTAGCCGCTTTCTGTATTTCTGTCTTTCTTTTTTTTTTTTTTTCCTTGGCTGTCCACCACCACCCCTTGCCTGCTCCCCCTGTCCATTCTCCCTTCCTTTTACTTCCCTGTGTCCTCACCACCCCATCACTGCTCACCTTATCCAGCAGCAGCCCTTCACCCTTTCTTTTACCTCCCCCGTCCATCATCACCTCTTTCCTGCTCCCCCTGTCCAGCAGTAGGCCTGCCTTCATTTTTCTGCCTCCCCCTGTCCTTCAGCACCTCTTCTCCTGTCCATCAACCCCTTTTTCCTGCTCCCCCTGCCCAGAAGTACGCCTCCCTTCCTTTTTTTGCCCCTCCATTTCCCTGTGCTGCAACATTTCCCTCCCACCCCACTTCCCTGTGCAGTATTTTCCTCCCCCCCATACCTTCCTCCTTACCTCCATGCCCTACCATTCTCTCCCCCTCTGCTCCCTTTCCTCCTTCAACTTCATTGGGCAGCAGCAGCAGCATTTATAATTAATTGCTTTTGCTGGCTTCAGGTCTTCCTCTCTGGCGGGTCCTGTCTTCATGAAAACTTGAAGTAGGCAGGACCCGCCAGAGAGGAAGGCCTGAAGCCATCAACAGCAGTGAATTTTAAACGCTGCTGCTGCCCGAAGAAGCCAGGCCTTAACCACAAAGCTGGGTGGAGGGTTTTAAAAGGTACAGCGGCGGCGGTGTTGGGGGGGGGTTGAAAAGCTATCGGCCGTGAAGTATGCTGTCTGCATACTTCACGGCCGACAGCTTTTCAGAACTTTAAAAACTTGCCTGTTTTATTTTTAAATGCCGTCCGGGCTCGGCCGCGGCGGCCTGCAGCTGCCGACAGCCGCGGCAGCCAGCAGCCGCCTCGGCCGACATCCGCCTCGGGGGGGAGGGAGAGAGAGAGAGCTTCGCGCGCATGCGCACTCCTACCTGTGGTGCCCTACAGCGCACGGAAAACAGAACACGCAGATGGAGTGCGCATGCGCGGCTAGCGTTTTATTATATTAGATTTTTTATATTAATATTTCATGTTTCCATTTCACAAAAAGCAAAAAGATAGAAAAAGTAACTTAGCTCTGGCACCAGAGTTTAACTGCTTCTGGAACAAAAACCGGCGTCATGCAGGCTTTTTTTCTCCAATGGCGTTCACAGTTTTCTTACAGCTCCACAGCCTCAACTTCAAACCGGCGTCAAAGCAAAAACTCCTACAAAACTTTGCTTCACCAACATAATTTTGGTTTCCTCAGGAATTCCTGTCTAATTTCCATCTGTTTGCAAGTTCTTAAATCTTCCTCCATTCTCTATACCATGCACAACAGGGCAAGAAGGCACAGACTGTAGAAATAGCGGTTTTACAATTCCGGTATGATGTAATGAGTTAGTAAAACGCACACCATTCAATCTTCTGATTCAATCCATATGGCCAGATCGTGTTTTGAAAATAGATCCAGCGTTGCTCGCATTGGTATAATTTCTTTCTAAAATTGCCCCTTCTTTCAGTAAACGGAATATGTTCAAGAACAATATATTTGAACTCTGAAAAAAAATATGTTTTTCTGCGACACAATGATGTGTCAGTAAATCCACTTCTTTTTTTATTGGATATATTAGATCGACATTCAAATATTCTAGTTTTATAACTTCTTGACGTCTGTCCTATATAAGTAAGTCCACATGGATAAATCATCCCATAGATCACCCCTTTTGTGTCACAAGTTGTGAAAGACTGAAAAAAAATTGTAGACCCTTCAAGCATATTCTCACAGGCAGCACATTTTCCACATTTAAAATGACCCAACTCCCTATCCCTAGGACTCGACCATACATCACTCTTACATAGTTTATACTGTAAATTATGATTTCTAGAAAATGACACAGTACACTCAAATGTCTTGAAAACATTTCTTCTCTTGAAGCACAGGCCAGATAGTTTTGATTTTTCTCCCTAATCTCTGTGCTACAGAATAAAATCTCAATATACATGGGAAAGATCCTTCATGAGCTTGTTTCTCATAATAATCTAATAGTTGTTGTCTAGGGCTGTATTTTGCTCTACGATAAGCTTTCTTTATTACATGTTTAGGGTAACCCCGTTCATAATAACTTTCTTAAGAGCTTCCGCTTGATGGTCAAAACTCCATGAAGAAGAACAAATACATCTAAAACAAAAAAATTGGGATGTGGGAAGATTAATTTTAAGAGTGCTCGGGTGCATGCTAGTATATTACAGAAGACTATTGCAATAAGATGGTTTTAAGTGCACAGTTTTTTTTTAGTTTAGATTTTTTAGTTAGATTTTTTATTTTTATTTTTAGATTTAGTTAGATTGTGAGCCTTCGGGACAGTAAGGGAATTTTTTAAGTACCTTCTTACTTCTCATTTATAATCTTAATGTATATTTTCTTCAAACCGCTTAGAACCTAACGGATGTAGCGGTATATAAGAAATAAATTACATTACATTACATTACAGTCATCGCAAAAGACTGCCTATTTTGAGTGATCTTCATGTCAAAAACACCATCTCAATAGCATGACATTTTATCTAAACTAAACTAAACCTTAAGTTTATATACTGCATCATCTCCACGGATGTGGAGCTCAGCACGGTTTACAAGAACTTAAAATATAGGAAGAGAAGGAAAAAAAAGGTTTACATGAACTTATATATAGAAAAGAAGAGTAAGGGGGGATAGAATTACATTTTAGTGAAAATAAGGGTTTTCAGTTGCTTGCGGAATAATTGGAGGGAACCCAGGTTCCGCAGCGGGGTAGTAAGGTCATTCCAAAGACCTGTGATTCTGAAGAGATGGGATTTTCCCAGTTTGCCTGCATAGCGAATACCATGTAGAGAGGGGAAGGATAGTTTATATCTTTGGGCGGGCCTGGTAGAGTCAGGACTCGAGGAGTTATAAGATAGTGGGATTAAGGGAGGAAGGATGCCGTGAATGATCTTAAAAGTCAGGCATCAACAGAACATTCTAGAGCTTTTCGGTCCTTGCACAAAACACAGTTTTTGATAGAAAAATTAAGAAGTTTGAAAAACATTTTTTATTATAGTTACTTCATATTGGCTTTGATGTTGGCAGATGAAATCTGCCGTGTGATTAATTGAATGTAAGGATGACACTGATTAAAAAATGTAAAAAACTCCATAAGTTCTTCATAGGATTTCTACAAGAAAAAAAATATCATCTATGATACATTTTAATACTTACATAATGTAAATGCGTGTGAGTCGAGTCTCTTTCATTTGAAAGGAAACTCTGCAATAAGATGCATAGGATGAAGTTAAGAGGTGATAGGCTCTGGAGTAATCTAAGGAAATATTTTTTTTACAGAAATGGTGCATGGAACAGTCTTCCAGAAGAGGTGGTGGAGACAGAGACTGTGTTTGAATTCAAGAGGGCCTGGGATAGGCACGTGGGATCTCTCAGATAGAGAAAGAGATAATGGTTACTGCGGATTGGCAGACTAGATGGGCCATTTGGCCTTTATCTGCCTTATGTTTCTAGTAGAACAAACAAAAAAGTAGTAGTTCACCAGGGTGGTATTCACAGGGGCAGTAGAACACCTTTTTAGTGGAGGTGCCAAACTAATTTTAAGCCCCACTTGCAGATGCTGTGTTAGATCAAATATTTGCCAGAAAGTAAAACCGAGTAGATGTCAAACTGAAAAAGAGTCGAAAGTGACATAGTATTGGGGGAGGCGGCCTGCCCGGGTACTTCCTTGGTGAGGGAACCGCTCCTCTTCTCCGTCCTCCTGCTCTTTCCCACTCCTCCCCCCCCCCGTACCTCTAGCTCCTCGCTGGCACGAGCAGCAGCTCCAAACTGCTGCTTGGGTCTTAGCACTTCCCTTGGACATTACTTCCAGACCCTGTGACCAAGAAGTGATATCTGAAGGAGAGCCGGTGCGGGCAGCCAAGTTGGAGATGCTGCGACAGGGGGAAGTGGGGAAGAAGGGGGGGCAGAGAAGGTGGGGCAGAAAAGGTGAGGGAATGCCACCGACCTGGGTGCCTCCCACCCTTGCTACACCAGTGAGAGTCGATGTTCCACGCTTGAGAACAGGCTGAAAAGAAAAGAGAGCCCAAAAACCCAAAGTTGGGAAAAAATAAAAAATTTTTAATAAACCAAAAAATGATAGAAAATAAATTATTATGACAAAATTGAAGTGAAAAAAAGGATCATGAAAGCATAAAAAAAGCTAAAGTTTGATGCACTTTGAGAAAACTCTCAAACAGAACTTCTCAGCTCAATGGAAAACTAAGAACTTCAGGTCCCATGAGTTGACGTCGAGCAGGATGTCATCAGCATGTGTACGATACGGATGGTCCTAAAAGATTTAAAAAGCGACAGTACACTTTTTGACTGTCCTTGCTGAGTTCTGTGGATGACATCACCCAGATCTGAGAATATGATGCCTTCTTGTCCTTTATTCTGCTCTTCAAAATAATTGCCAGCAATACCATAGCTATTACGTGGCAGGTTCATGACTACAGCAACAGGAAGCCATCCTAAGGCTAGTTTTCCACTTTAAAAAGCACTTAAAATATTACATTACATTAGTGATTTCTATTCCGCCATTACCTTGCGGTTCAAGGCGGATTACATCCAAACTAAAACAAGAATTACATTTCAACTTTGAAGTAATAGAATAAACAATGAGATAAAATTTTAAGGGAGAATTATGGGTTTTAGAGAGTACTAAGGGTTTATAGAGTGTTGGATGTTGGGTTAGGATTGTTGTGCTGGATAGGTTTAACGTGTTTTTTGAAGAGTATGGTTTTAATTTCTTTCTTGAAGGTTTTGTAATCTGTGGATGAAGATAACAGAGTGGTGAGTTGTTTGTCCAACTTAGCTGCTTTGGAGGCTATTAGGTTGTCATAAAGTTTTTTTCGTTTGACATTTTTGGATGGTGGGTAATAGAATAGTGAATGTGTTCTTCTGTGTCTGATTGAGGAGGATTGATTTAGTTTGTTATTCCAGTAAGTTGGGCTTTCTCCATTGATAGCCTTGTAAAGTAAGCAGTAGAATTTGAAGTTCACTCTCGCTTCTATTGGAAGCCAATGCGAGTCATGGTATGCCTCTGTGATATGGTCATATTTTTTTAGTGAATAGACAAGTCTCAGGGCTGTATTCTGCACCGTCTGCAATTGCTTCATCATTGTCATGGGATATGGTAGGTATAGTATGTTGCAGTAGTCCAGCATCCCAAGGATTAAAGATTGTACCAATAGTAGGAATTGCTTCTTTTCGAAGAATGATCGGATTTTTCTCAGATTTCTCATGGTCATGAATGATATCTTTATTATTTTGTTAATTTGGGGTTACATGTTACAGACAAACTGCTTTTAATGCTGAGAGATTAGGGTTCTTCAGCTTGGAAAAGAGATGGCTGAGGGGAGGAGATATGACTGAAGTCTACAAAATCCTGAGTGGTGTAGAACGGGTACAAGTGGATCGATTTATTACGCCATCAAAAATTACAAAGACTAGGGGACACTCAAAGTTACTGGGAAATACTTTAAAAACCAATAGGGGGAAATATTTTTTCACTCAGAGAATAGTTAAGTTCTGGAACATGTTGCCAAGGATTGTGGTAAGAGTGGTTAACATAGTTGGTTTTAAGAAAGGTTTGGATAGTTTCCTGGAGAAAAAGTCCATAGTCTTATTAAGACATGGGGGAAGCCATTGCTTGCTCTGGATCGGTAGCATGGAATGTTGCTACTATTTGGGGTTTTTCTAGGTACTGGTGACCTGGATTGGCCACCGTGAAGGCGGGCTACTGGGCTTGATGGACCATTGGTCCAACCCAGTAAGGCTATTCTTATGTTCTTAATGCTGTTACTTTATGAGCTTACCAGTTGGGTGGTAATCTTAAATCACTTATTTTTCGTAGATCATCCATACAGTCCAGCATAGGGAAGATCTGCTTGGCATGCCTCATGAAGAATGGAAAGAGATCATCAACATGACCTAGAAGAGAAATTTTATTATTGATAAAAGCAAATACATTTAATAAAATTTAAATAAAATAGGGATATTAAAAAGTCCTGTTAAAATGCAGTGCGATTCATTACGTCCAAGATATATATAGCCTAATAGGGACAGGAACCTGCATATAATGTGTACTGCACTGCGTTCGTCTAGTAGTGCTATAAAAATTATTATTAGTAGTAATAGTAGCAAAATATGGATGTGATTAAATTCATCTAGAGCAGTAATTCTTAATCTTTTTTGAGTGTCAGACCCTTTTAAGAACTTGATGAAAGCTATGGACCCCCTTCCCCAGAAATATTTAGATAAATATAACTTTGTTTACAATGAATATAATGTACTTTACTTATCGAGATTTGATTGTCTCATACATCTATCACATACACAAAAGTATTATTAAACTTTTAAATAGTCTATTTTAAAGCAAAAACCTAATGGCCACTCATTATAATTATGAAATACAATCCTCTTGTGCAAATTAAAACAAATCTACCATGTTACTACTACGTTTTCTACTACTATTACTACATCTACTCTCTCGATATCTATTTTATTTCCATGAGAAGGTTGCCTTGAATAATATGAAACTGTGGAGTAATCCTTCGACAAGGTGACACGCACATCATCTTTGACATCCAATCTATTTTGACTTTTCATTTTGATAGAAACAAGTGCTGAAAACCCCGATTCACAAATAACGGTGAGAGACTTAACGCGCAAGAAAAATCACATGAGAAAGTTCACATGAGAAAAACCCAAAAAACCAGGCTATATAGTGAATAGAAATGTTATCTGAGCCTCACGGACCCCCTAAAACTTATCCATGGACCCCAGGTTAAGAACCCCTGATCTAGATCAGTGTCTTTGGCCAACTCTTATACTGTATGCAAAATTTGCATATAGTGTATGATTTTGATCGGATATACCACTCGGGCAAGTTTATTTAGTTTATCAACTCTTATACTGGTCAAAGGAAAGCCTATCCACAGTCCATGATACCATCCAGATTTCCTACAGGAATGCAAGGGAAAAGAGGAAATCAATGAAACTATAACAGATGCCAGGAGAAAATGAAAAGCCATGGCACTCACTCCCTGACTGGCTTTTCTATAAAGGGGTAATTCTGCATAGAACTGCTTCTTTCTTATATGAATTCTATTATACCAAGGTGCTAAGTATACAATAATCCCCGGAATACCTTAATTTCCTTCTTCTTAGAAAAAGGGAGGGAAAAAACCCAACCTCTCAAATAACATAAGAACAAAATGTTAATTAATTTAATTTATTTCTACACTGACCATTGAATGTGGTTCTTGCTCGGACTGCGATGTAAAGTAGGAAGAGCACAAAATAGAAAAGCAAACTGAGAAGTCACTGGTTCTTAAAATTTACAGTGATCTTTAAAAAGAAAGATTTTAGCTTAGCAGTCTATTATTTATTTATTGGGATTTATTAACCACCTTTATGAAGAGATTCACCCAAGGTAGTGAAAAAGTTGGTCACTACAGTCTCTGTGCCTGATTGATAAACTTTCCACCATAGTTGTAATGTGAGCTACTGTAAAGGTGGGTTATTTTACCAGAAGTCTGGTTAACAGTAGCCTGCACTGATAACTCCCCTCATGTACATAAGAAGTTGCCTCCGCTGGGTGAGACCAGAGGTCCATCGCACCCAGCAGTCCGCTCCCGCGGCGGCCCAACAGGTCCATGACCTGTAAGGTGATCCTTGTCTAAACCCTTTAATCCCTCTTGTCCTTCTATCTATACCCTTACATAACCTATCTCTACCTTTATCTATATCCCTCAATCCCCGTATCCTTCAGGAACTTTTCCAATCCCTCTTTGAATCCCCTTAATGTACTCTGTCCTATCACATCCTCTGGAAGCGCATTCCAGGTGTCCACTACCCTCTGAGTGAAAAAGAATTTCCTAGCATTGGTTCTAAATCTGTCCCCTTTCAATTTCTCTGAGTGCCCCCTTGTTCTTGTGGTTCCCAATAGGCTGAAGAATCTGTCCCTTTCTACCTTCTCTATGTCTTTCATGATCTTGAAGGTCTCCATCATGTCTCCTCTGAGTCTCCGCTTTTCCAGGGAGAAGAGCCCCAGCCTTTCCAACCTGTCTGCGTATGAAAGGTTTTCCATACCTTTTATTATTTTCGTCGCTCTTCTCTGAACCCTCTCAAGTATCGCCATGTCCTTCTTGAGGTACGGTGACCAATATTGGACACAGTACTCCAGATGCGGGTGCACCATCGCGCGATACAGCGGCATGATGACTTCCTTCGTCCTTGTTGTAATACCCTTCTTAATAATACCCAACATTCGGTTTGCTTTCTTTGAGGCTGCTGCACATTGTGCCGTTGATTTCATTGTTGTATCCACCAGCACACCCAAGTCTTTTTCAAGGTTACTTTCCCCTAGCACTGATCCCCCCATTTTGTAGCTGAAAAATTCACCCAAGATGGTGTATACCAGGTATAACCTGGACATAGTAGGCAATAAACCATTATAACAGTAAAATATCCAAACAGCAGCACGCATTATAGCACAACATGCTCCTTACAATGTCACAATACACACTGAAGCACCCTGACAGACATCAAAGGGGTGGAATATGTATCAGATGAGATAAAGTAACAAGAGTTTAGATAGATGATAAGGGTGTCTAAAGGCAGAAAAGGTGCATGTAACTTAGGGCTCCTTTTACGAAGGCGCGTTAGCGATTTAACGCGCGTAATAGCACGCGCTAAACTGCCGGCTGCGCTAGCCGCTACCGCCTCTTCTTGAGCAGGCGGTAGTTTTCCGGCTAGCTCGGGGGTTAACGCGTGATTAAAAGCCACTAACGCGGCTTCGTAAAAGGAGCCCTAAATCTCTGCTAGAGCACATCTGGTAAACAAAACCTTCTGTGGCACGTGCAGCTGATTTTAGTTCATGTATGTGAGACTAATTAGTTGCCTCTTTCATTAAGGGGGAGCATTTAAGGCAAGGAAAAAGTTGGGCTTTTATCACACCTTAACTTCCCACAGGAGTGGCTAACTGAAGGCATCAAACCACTTCTTAAGGGGCTGGCCAAACTGCCAGTGCCCATCTCCCATAACAACTTCCTCCTCAATTCCTCTCCCTCCCTCCCCCTTTCCTCAAGGCCTACGTTTAATAGCCTCCAGTGTCTAGCTGGGTTGGGCCGAGAGAGATTCCAGTTACTCCTGCCCCTTGCCAGAGCTGGATTGAAAATGGCACCAGCAACTCCTAGCGATGGTTTCACAATACTAATACTAGGGTTCAAACTACTGTATAAAAGGGACAGAGGCAACTGTTAGTTTGTGCACTTTTCATATTCCTTGCTTTTCTTATTATGAATTTGTAAGGGAAAACCCCCCCTGAAATTAGTAACTATGTATTAAAATGTACAGAAAGGATTTCCTAATTTAATTTTGTCATGCCAAAACACAGCAGGGATAAGCAATACATGATTATATTAATAAACAATGTAAAATAATAAATCAGGTAAGGATTGCATCAGTTTCTGTTCTCTTATGAATTCATTCCTGCCCGACTCCTTTAGACACCATCAGTTACTTAAAGTAGGAACTGGGGGGTGGGGCAGTGGCATCGAGAGGGGCAAATGGATTGGAGAGGCATCAATAACAGCCAGAAACACTGCTCTATGGTCTTGTGGTCTGATGCTCCCAGATTGGAAAATACTGATATTTTTCTAGGTTTTCTTCCTGAAAAACCCCCACAGCTTGTGATGTTTGCCACAAGCTATGCTATTCAATTTACATAATAAAGAGATGCTGTGCATGCATTTGTATCTCATTACTCTGTACCCTATAGTACCTAGAATCAACATGCATTACAGTAATACAATGCACATTATTAATCCCTTCATTGCGCCAGGTACAACAGTTCGATTGTGAGCCTGCTGGGACAGATGGGGAAAATATTTAAGAATACCCGATTACTATTCAGTGTATTGCAAACTGCTCTAGGTGAATCTCTTCATGAAAAATGTGGTTATTGTTATTATTGCCCTTTAACCACCCAACCAAAGATTTGGACGTATGCTTCAAGAAAACTACTGCACAGTCTAGCTGAACATCTGTGAAAAGTGTGAAGGAAGAACAGGGCACAAACTTATTTTTTTTCAGTTTCTTAAAAAGATAGATTTTCTGACATGAAAAACTATTAGGCAAAGAGAAGAGAGGGTGAAAAGGATAAACAGCAGCAAATCATGAAATGTTTTGAATTTTATAAAAACATATACTTGCCTGCTGCACAGCATATATCGCTTAGAATAACGTGGAGATCCACACTGAGAGAATCTGACTCCATCACATATTTTCTGAAGCTGACAAAAGCTTGATGGAAAAGACGAGCTGTGGAAAAGTAACTATATGGAGTTTTGGGGTTTTTTTTTTTTTACAGCAGCCTACATGCAGAGACACATTTTAACAAGGCTACAGAAACCTGCTTTCAAAGTGCATATCAAGCAACTTAACACTGGGACTCACATTTAGCTGGATGCATTAAAGCCATGCTATGAATTACACCAGGGATCTCAAAGTCCCTCCTTGAGGGCCGCAATCCAGAGAGGTTTTCAGGATTTCACCAATGACTATGCATTGAAAGCAGTGCATGCACATAGATCTCATGCATATTCATTGGGGAAAACCTGAAAACACGACTGGATTCTGGCCCTCGAGAAGGGACTTTGAGACGTATGAATTACACTAACCACGCAATACATTCATTTTGTATGTTATAAATTGCCGAACAGAGATAACCTACAAAATCTAATTTAGACACTCTCCAGTAACAACAAAATGCCTCCCCTCACTAAGCTGGAAAAATTAAGTCCTATATAATTTTCTTTCATGTAGCTACTGTTTTACTCGAGGCATTTCAGAATGAGTAGTAACTCTCGTGCTGTGCCTCCTCCTTCAATTTCTGAAACCAAAAAAGGAGGGGACCCTTAGTGAAGAGCTTAACAATCCCAGGTGTCAAGCTGCCATGAAACCCACAACCAGGGTTTTCATTCCCTGAACTGTCTACTACTGCCGCTAAAGAAAGAAGACCTCTATGCACACTTGCACTCACAGCTCTCATTCAGATTAAACCATGGTGCAGGAACTGCCGGATCAAGTCTTGTGAGTCTTGAGACTATGAGACTTATGTCAGAGTACGTGCACTGCACATCTTAAACTTAGCGACAACCATGGGTGAAAGTGCAAATGGAGCACACATTTCTTTGATGGCAGCAATAGACAGCAAATGGAAAGGTACATTAAGCTTGTGCCTGGCTGAGGGGATGCCTAGAATGTGTGATGGCAAGAGGGGTGACCAACTTGTGTAAGAGGCTGGGACTCCTGTGTATAAGGGCATGTAACAAGGAAACGGGAGACTGGTAGTGACCTGAGCCATGATAATATGTAAAGCAAACAGCCATGCATTTCAGGTACAGCTATCAGGGATCATTAGCAGTCTGCTGACAGCAGGGAGATGGAATGTAGAGGATGGACAGAGATCATTGGCTTCTGCTGGCATGATTTACTAAGCTTTCTTTTCCCAGGGATCCAAAATGAGAAGCAGATTTAGCAGATCAGGCCTCAAAGGAGCTGTGGTAGAACTGGAGTGGGAAAGTGGGGAGGGTCGCAGTGGTGGATTTCTCAGCTTTTAGGCTGGCTTCTAAAGAAAAACTAAACACCTGCCTTAGTGCCATGAAAAAAGTTCCTCCATCCCCTTACCATCTAGTCCATTTTCTGCTGCAAGTCGCTGAATTTCTTTTCTTTTGTAGAATTTATTTAAAAGTTTCAGGACATCACCTATAAAAATAAACAGAGTTCATATATATTGGAGTGAAAGATTAGGTTCTTACCTGGATAATCTTGTTTTTGTTAATATACACAGGAGTCCATATATTAGGTGCTCAATCCATGCTTGCAGAAGGGTGTCAAGCACATTTTTCAGCTCCTCCTCCTTCACCAGTGGAGTATAGCTCACTCTTCAGTTAGTACCAAAGCAACTGAGCTCTACTGTAACAGAAGAAAAGAGGAACATCCCTGGCAATAGCATACAGTTCTGTAACTCATGAAAAACAATTATTAGCGTGAATTTGCAACATATGTAATGTAATGTAATTTATTTCTTATATACCGCTACATCCGTTAGGTTCTAAGCGGTTTACAGAAAATATACATTAAGATTAGAAATAAGAAAGGTACTTGAAAAATTCCCTTACTGTCCCAAAGGCTCACAATCTAACTAAAGTACCTGGAGGGTAATAGAGAAGTGAAAAGTAGAGTTAGAGGAAAAATAAAAATAAAATAAACATTTTAACAAGACAGCATTGATCTAAATACTTTGGAAGGTAGAAGAGAGGAGAGAAAGGAATAGAAGCATGATGAAGTGATGAAGTGGAGCAAGTAAGTGTAGGAGGAGCGATTGACGTTTCCAGAAAGGGCTTCTTCAGGGAAGAGACTTGGCCGACAGTCCCAGGATGCCTATGTCTCCTCCCCTGAGATGTTCTCCCATCCATGCATTCCCTCCCAGACACACTGCCTGTGCCCCAGCCGCTCCAAGGAGGCTGCCCCAGATGAGGCCCACGGTGAATGCAGGATTCTCTCCTCTGCGGGAAAGCCATATGTGTACCATGGACCAACCTGCTGTATGACTCTAGCACTAACACATAAAGAACACCAAAGCTCAATAACTCATTACTTTATTAGTATGGGAATCATACATATTCACTCAACTGACAGAAGTACTCCAGTTTCAGACCATAGAGTTGTCAGAGGCAGACAGCAGGTGAACTGAAGAAAGAACAGGACAGGCTGTACGAACTCCTGTGTATATTAACAGAAACAAGATTATTCAGATGAGAACCTAATCTTTCATTTTGTTATATATACACTAGAGTCAGTACATTAGATGACATTACCAAAGTAGTGCCAGATGAGCCTGCCTGCAAGACTGAGGATCTAAAAGTGGTGTTCTCTCGAGTCACCACATCCACTCTGTAGAACTTTGTAAAAGTATGGCAAGTAGACCAAGTAGCTGCTTTACAGATCTTTTCTGACGGAACTGCCTTGGACTCTGCCTATGAAGATGCCACATTTCTGGTCGAATGAGCTTTGAAAGAAAATAAGCAAATGTTTGCCACAGCCAATGTATGCCGACAAAATTGCTATGCAAAAACATCTGGCAATAGAAGTTTTGGAAGCTGGTCTGCCTAGTCTGGAATGACTAGTTAGTACAAAAAGATGGTCGGAAAGATGAGACTCATTATCCTTTCCACCTTGAACCACAAGGTAATGGTGGTATAGAAATCTCGAATGTAATGTAATGTAGTGGGAGTAGAATTTTATATTTTATCTACCTTTCCAATACCAGAATCAACTTTTTAAAATACACAGCAAATCATATTACAAAACAAACAACCAAAATCCCCCCAAACCACTAGCACCATTACAGATAAGAAACCATAAAACCCAACACACAGGATATAAAATTATTAAAGCTAAAAACTGTATATCAACACTGCAGTAAAACTACAATCCTAGGTCACAAACAACCCAAATACTATTACTACTTATTTCTATAGCGCTGTCAGATGTACGCAGCACTGTACATTAAATATACTCAAAAAATTAAACATGAATAGAATGCAGAATATTTTAGAACTTAATCTCACTAAAAAAAGAACCAAAACTTCATAAATTAACTACAATACAGCTTAAAAAATAAAATCCTCTCTTCCTTTGGAAAATTATTTTACAGTGTGGCACTGAACAGAGAAATCACCCCCTCTTTATTGTTATCAGTACAGTAATTTTGTTTCATGGAGGCTCTGTCTGGAGCAGAGTCTCCTGTGAATATCCAAGTTTATTTACAATTTTCTGCCCTCCTAACACATATTTAAAATACACAATACACAAAATAATCCACACATAATACAAAACAAAAATAAAAAAACCAAAACATTAATGATAGTCTTCTGTCCCCACAGCGCTACCTGTTATACCTGAGAGTATGCATCAGAGAAAAGATAAGTTTAAGGAAAACTTAAAGACCTTTCTACTGAAGTTATTGTTTTAAGTGCCAATGGTATTGAATTCCAATATTTTGGACCGTTTACAGCAAAAATTGCATTTCTTACATATTCATGTACAATATCCTTGTACGATGGAATTATAAGCAATTTCTTATTTAAAGATCTCAAATTCCTACCCGCTACATATGGATTCAACAAACGTGCTAGATATAATGGCTCATCTGCTCTCAATACCTTGAATGTGATAAGAAGTAATTTATATACAATTCAGTATTTTACAGGGAGCCAATGAGCATTTTTCATGAATTAAATTTATGAAGATTGTGGATCACTCTAATAGGTGTATTCTGTACTATCTGTAATCTTTGGATGTCCTTCTGGCATAATCCAGCATAAAGAGTTGCAATAATCAATTTGTTGAATAACAAGAGAGTGGACTAACATGTTCAAAGCCTCTGGAAATAACAAAGGATGATACAGAATGCAATGTTGCAAAATGATTCAAGCAATTTTCATTGTAGACCTTTTATAAAGATCTGACTTTTTAAAGTTAGCGTTTGAAATGTGAAAAAGCTGGCAAGCTCTCTATGAGCTCCTTTTACTAAGCTGCAATAGCATTTTTATCGCATGCAGGATTTTAGCACGCGCTAAACCCGCGCTACATGGCTAGAACTAACGCCAGCTCAATGCTGGCGTTAAGGTCTAGCGCGTGCTAAAATCGCTATCGCAGCTTAGTAAAAGCCCTATGTTTAGGTTGGTTAATTTGATATTTAAGCTGAAGAACCTTTTTAAGTTTGTTTTATTGCTTTTCAGGGTTCCCTCTAAAGCAAGGGTCTCAAAGTCCCTCCTGGAGGGCCACAATCCAGTCGGGTTTTCAGGATTTCCCCAATGAATATGCATGAGATCTATGTGCATGCACTGCTTTCAATGCATATTCATTGGGGAAATCCTGAAAATCCGACTGGATTGCGGCCCTCAAGGAGGGACTTTGAGATCCCTGCTCTAAAGGACTGATGGCTTCTATGCAAAATGTCAGTCAATGTGCAAAAATTTCCACTGATCATATTTGTAAGCAATATTGCAGAAACTCTTGTTCAAATATCATCATAATGCACTGCAAAACTCAGTAAAATATTACATATTTATTACCTTAATAGTAACATATTAATTGTTTTATGCTTTACTTAACAAATTAAAAACACAAAAAAGAAAGGCATTTCAGACTTGTGATGAAAATTGAGAACTGAACATATATAATACCTCCTCCCTCCACAAAAAAAACCCCAACCCCCAAAACCCTCACATCAGAGCTCTTTAAAACACAATTAGTTTAGAGGAAACATTGTTAGATTAATGATGATAGTGTTGCCAGCAATCTATGATAGATATTATACTGCCATCCTATGGAGGGATCAAAGAACCAATTTAGAATGCCAATTTAAGGGTTCCTTTTACAAAGCTGTGGTAGCAATGCCTATAATGCACCGAAGCCTATAAGAATTGAATGGGCTTCGGTGTATTAACCCCCCCCCCTTTTACAAAACTGTAAAAACGTTTCTTATTGCCAGCCGGTGTGCTGAATGCTCTGCGCTGCTCTGACACTCATAGAGTTCCTATGAGCATCAGGAGCAGTGCAGAGCATTCAGCGCGTCACCAGGCGCTAAAAAACACTTTCACAGTTTTGTAAAAGGAGTGGGGGGAGGGTTACTGCAGAAGCATCGCTACTGTGGCTTTGTAAAAGGGGCCCTAGGCTAAGAAAAAGCTCATCTGCTAAGATGGGGTAGCAAATGCAAATAGTTCAGGGTTAATGATCTGTGTGTGTACACTTAGAAGGCACACTGTTGCTTTTATATTATGGCTGTAGTTTCAGTTATGGTTCTTTATTGTCACACTTAGTTTCATTTATTATTCTTTTCAAACCAACAGAATGTTTAGGAAACACTCCATTCAAACCACTCCCTACCCTCTATATCAGATAGGACATAAATACAAAGAGGAACTGGAGTAAATTATATTTTCCATTAGTGAATGATCCCTTATATGTTCTTATATTTATAGACTGTTTATTTTGTACAACTGTCCATTATTTTAAGTTATCATAACTTTCAGATACATCTCTTCTTCAGTTTTATAAAATATTCCAAGCTCTCCGTGTGATTGGCTTTTTATTTCTTGATTATAGCTGGGGAAATAAGAAATTATTAATCATTGCAGGTAAGGGAGCAATAGTGGATGGGAGAAGGATCCCTTCTCTCACATGCTTCTCTCTCACTCATACATATGACCATGGAGCAGGGCCAGTTTTAGACATACTGGGACCCATGGCAGAAATTAAATGAGGGGCCCCCTCTTCTACCTGCCCTTCTTCCATTTTCCCACCCACAATTACCAATTCAAGGACATATTTTTCAATTCAGTTCAGTCTATTGAATCAATTTTTTCAATTCGATTTTCCTGCCCAATCGAGCATTTTTTTCAAATATCCTGGCAGGTTTATTTTGCAATCTTTCCACTCACTCCACCTCCCTTTGCCCTCTTCAACCCTATGCCGGCACAGTGGTGTAAACATAAAAAAACAAAAAATACTTTTTCTCTCTTTGTTAGACAGCAAGCATGAGCTAGGACTTAACACCAGCTCTGGCAGGATACACATTTCAAACCTGACATATTGTAATCACAAAACAGAAAATAAAATTATTTTTTCTACCTTCCACTGCCATATCCAACAATTGTTTCTTTCCCACCATCTACCATCTCTGTCTCCCTGCCTTGTGCCCTGGGTCAAACCTCTCTATCCCCTCCATACAGCATCTCTTCCTTCCTCTTCTCCATTATCATGTGCAACATTTCTTTCTCTCTCTCCATACACCATCTCTCCCTGCCCTCCACCCTATGTCCAACATTTCTCCCTCTTTCTTCTATTTATTTATTTATATTCCACATATATTACAATTCTATCTGGATTACAAAATATTCAGGTACTCAAGCATTTTTCTCTATCCATCCCAGCAGGCCCACACTATCTAATATACCTGGGGCAGTGTGGGATTAAGTGACTTGCCCAGGGTTACAAGCAGGGCTGTGGAGTCGGAGTCGGAGGAAATTTTGGGTACCTGGAGTCGGAGTCAGAAGTACAAAAAACTGAGGAGTCGGAACATTTATCTACCGACTCCATTTTTGAACTTGGCATACCAATCACGAGCGATTCTTTCAGCTATAGCACCAACTATATACACAGCACAAATGTTGCAAGCAGCTTCTGCGGCCTTAGAATATAAGAAGAACATAAGAACATAAGAAGTTGCCTCCGCTGAGTCAGACCAGAGATCCATCTCGCCCAGCGGTCCGCTCCCGCGGCGGCCCATCAGGCCCATTGCCTGAGCAATGGTCCTTGACTATTTTTATAATCTATCTCTACTCCTATCCCTATCCTTGATTCTTATCTGTACCCCTCAATTCCCTTGTTCTCTAGGAACCTATCCAAACCTTCTTTGAAGCCATGTAACTTGTTCTGGCCTATCACAGCTTCTGGAAGTGCGTTCCACATATCCACCACCCTTTGGGTGAAAAAGTACTTCCTAGCGTTTGTTCTAAACCTGTCTCCTTTCAATTTCTCTGAGTGCCCCCTTGTACTTGTGCTTCCCCATAATCTGAAAAATCTGTCCCTGTCCACTTTTTCTATGCCTTTCAGGATCTTGAAGGTTTCTATCATGTCTCCTCTAAGTCTCCGCTTCTCAAGGGAGAATAGCCCCAGCTTTTTTAGCCTGTCAATATATGAGAGGTTTTCCATACCCTTTATCAGTTTAGTTGCTCTTCTCTGGACTCCCTCGAGTACTGCCATGTCTTTCTTGAGGTGCGGTGACCAATACTGGACACAGTACTCCAGATGTGGGCGCACCATTGCGCGATAAAGTGGCAGGATGACTTCCTTTGTCCTGGCCGTGATGCCCTTCTTAATGATTCCAAGCATTTTGTTTGCTTTCCTTGAGGCTGTGGCGCATTGTGCCGATGCCTTCAGTGTTGTATCAACCATTACCCCCAGGTCTCTTTCAAGGTTACTTACCCCCAGCAGTGATCCCCCCATTTTGTAGCTGAACATCGGGTTCTTTTTTCCTACATGCATGACCTTACACTTCCCTATGTTAAAACTCATTTGCCACTTATTGGCCCACTCTTCCAGTGTTGTCAGATCCTTTTGGAGATTTTCGCAGTCTTCCGTTGTTTCAACCCTGCTGTATAGTTTGATTAAAAGCAAAAAGAAGGTGGTGTCGAAAATGCTCATTTCTCTCAACTTGACATTCCATTTTAACGATCTGAAAATTAACCAGTGCTGTGGAGTCGGAGTCAATTTCGGGTACCTGGAGTCGGAGTCTGAAGTACAAAAAACTGAGGAGTCGGAACATTTATCTACCGACTCCACAGCCCTGGTCATAAGTGCGGGATTTGAATTCACAACCCAAGGGTGCTAGGGCTCTGGCTCTAACCATTGCACCACATGCTCTCCATGCATATCACCCTCTCCTCCACCATATGAAGGATTTCTTCCTCTCTCCCCTTTCTACCTCTTTGTTTTATATCTCCCTTCTTATCTCATTTCTCCCCCTGAGCAGCAGCTTTCCTCCCCTCCCTCTATGCAGCAGACCCTATCGACCCTCCCAATCTGAGATCTGACATATTTCCAAGGCCTCCTAGAGCGGCAATAGCGCTCTGAATAGGCTGCTTCACAGCCTGACCTCTAGGGCTTCCCTCTGCTGCGTCACTGATTACATCATCAGTGATGCGGAAGAAGGAAGGCCACCGTGATCTAACATATCTCCTTCACTTTTCTGTTGTTCTTCTTTCCCCCACTGATGCTGAACAATAGGGAGGGAAAGAAAAAGAGATGCTACATCTCTCTCTCCCTTCAACCCCAAGACCTAACATTTCTCCTTCCCTCTCTACCCTCCTTCCTTCCCAGGTCCAATTTCTCTCTCTCTCTTCCCAATTGCCCTCTCATCCCATATATCTCCCTGCCTCCTCCAGGTCCACCATCTCTCCCTTTCTCTTCCCAACTGCCCTGTCCCCCTCCAGGTCTACTATCTCTCCTTTTCTCTTCCCAACTGTCCTTCCTTCAAGTATCTCTTTCACCTTTCCTTCATACCACCCCATGCCCAACTTCTCTCTCTTTCACTTCTCTCCCTCCAGACCACTGCCCACCATCTCTCTCTAACCTCTGTTTCTGGCCGTATAAGTTCTTCCCCTTCACCCCTCCCCCCTAAGTCTGGCACTTTTTTGTTAGTACAGAGAGCTTCCTGGCTCGTCAAGTCCTCCCCATTCTAACCATGCCAGTCTGACATCACCTTCACTATTATTCTTACTAACAAATCCTCTTCTTGCAAGATTTGCCATAGCTGCTCCTTCAGCCCAGACCCCTTTGGGTGTCTTTCAGGTCTTTTCTCTCCACTCTGTTAAGTGTTGTTAAGCCCAACCACAGTATTTTTCTTCTGTTCCCAATGATGCAACTTCCTGTTTCCACCTGGGTGGACCATAGCAGAAGGAAAGCACGCAGGTACCACTTCAGAATCACTGCCACAGCCGGCAGTCCCCTGCAACAAAAGTGGATTTATTAGGAAGAACGAAAGTGACATCAGACTAGCACGGTTAGAAGGGGAAAAACATGCTGGCCCATAGGGCCCCCTGAGCCTTGGGATCCTAGGTAGTTGCCCCTTCTTCCTCCCCACCAGCCCTGCCATTGAGTCAAGTCTCATTTATGGTCTCAAAAAATTGGATCATGTAAGCCCATATTACAAAAAAACTACACTGGCTGCTGATGGAAGCAAAGGTCATTTTCAAGTTTGCCTGCCTCTGCTTCAAAACTATAACTGGTTCATCCCCAATCTACCTGTTGCACCATTTTGAATTTCCAGGCACCATTTGCACATGTAGTGCCTATCTGTTTGCTTTTCCATCCTATCATTCCAAGAAGGCAAATGGAATAAATTTCTAACCTCCTTCAATTCAAATGCACCCTCCTGACAAACCTTCAGGAAATCAATTAAAACTTATCTCTTTGATAAATTTCTCGGACTCCTTTCCTGCCTTGCTGTAACTTTGAAATGCTTCCGGATAAATCTTGACTACTCTTGGCATGCTAATGTAATTTGAAAATCCTTTTCTGTAACATCGCTGTCTGTAAACAGTCTCTTCCTCTGTAAACCGTTCTGAACTGCTTGTGGTATTACGGTATACAAAAATAAAGTCATTATTATATTATTATTATTAAGACATCTCTGGGACTCCAGTTTCAAGCTAGTAAACAGCAGTCCTGACTTCTGGCTAGGCAATTACATCAACAGAACCAGGTTGACCTATGCGCATTTCGGATAGAAATTAAAACAGCTCTGTTCAAAAGATTTATCTCCTAATCAGATACCATTTAAAACTATTAACAACATGCTTATAACTTTGAGAAATATTGTATTCTGTAATTCATTGACTGTTCAGTGACATCTTCCCTATTTGTATTCTGTAATTCGCTGATTGTCCATCTCTCTTCACTGTAAACCGGCTAGAAGTCATAAGATGTTGGCGGTATAGAAAAAATAAACTTATTATTATTATTATTATTAGAAACACACATTGTGTCAGTGGTAATCTTCTCTCCCAGGCTCCCTCTTTACATACATTTTTGGCTCCCTTCACTCATTCATTCTCCCCACTGAATCCCCCTTGCCGATTTACATTCCTCTCACCCATCACCACTTTGTCCGAGCAGCAAAACTTACTCTTGTTCAGGACTTGCGTCAGCTCAGCCCCAATGTCCACATCTGCACCCTGCGCAGGCTTTACCTGCAGCGGCACAAACAGAGATGTGTCGGGAACTTTGAAGGGATCGTCGTTGCCTCCGGAGGACCCGCTGCCGGCTGCGGCCAGAAGTGGGGGGAGGGGGGTGGGACTTATATACTGCCTTTTTGTGGTTACACTTTCTAAGCGGTTTACATATAAACAGGTAAGACAGCGCTGGACGGCGAAGGTCGAGGGGCGGAGTGTGGTACAGCAGGACCCCGAAACCCCAGGACGGAGGAGCAATAAACACCTGTTCAAGGCCATACTAGAAGAGGCTATGGACAGCCAAGAACAGGAAAAGATAGAAAGCCCTTCAGCCCGCAAGCAGCAGCATGGCGCCGGCGCGTTTGCTTACGTCACACATAGTGCGCCTATCTTTTAAAAGGACCCCCGTCTTAAGCTCCTTATAGTTCTGCCTGCAGCTAAGACGGATATCGGACTAAAGGGCTTGTGGCACAGAAACGGATACAGACTGGTTGAAGGAGCAAAGTAAAGGACGGATCCCACGGATTCTCTTCGACCTGGACCCCGGTTAAAGGAAGAAGCACCAGTGGTCCGTCTTTTTCCCTTGCAAAGTTCTGCAGAAGTCAAATAAACCAACTCACGTGGAAGGCACAAGCTATCTACAGAGCTGGCACTCATTGCTGTTGCTGTCTGTGAATACGTGAAAGAGATCTGCATGCAATAGAAGCAATGCATCATAATCTCTGTCGTATGCATTAGATATGGATATCCTGAAAATCATAATGGTTAGGGGTATTCCAGCTTCGGCTTAAGAAACAGCACGGCTGACAAATGTTTAATGCAGAGGTGTAAGTTGGCGTGACCATTGTAGAGATGGTGAAACGGAAGACCCCCCCCCCTCCCCAAGCAATCAGCTGCAGTCAGAAGCCAAAAAACGTGGCAGAAAATACAAAGATTATTACATTAGGGATTTCTATTCCGCCATTACCTTGCAGTTCAAGGCGGATTACAAAAGAATTATCCAAGATGTATTACAACAAGAACCAAAAAAGAAATAAAAAAAATTGGTCATTTTCAAAAAGAGTAAGAAATGGGTAAGGTTATTTGTTTGGGGTAGTTGGCTTTAGTGAGAGGTGGAGTTTGAGACTTGCGGTATTATTTCTTTTTTCAGAGTTTTCTTGAAGAGTATGGTCTTTATTTCTTTTCTAAAACTCATGTAGGCGAGGGATGCCGTCAGTAGATTGGTGATTTGGTTGTCTAGTTTGGCTGCTTGAGTGGCCAGGAGGCCATCATATAGTTTTTTCCGTTTGACCTCCTTAATTGGGAGGTATGAGAATGGGGTGTGAGTAGATGTCTGGTTGCGGTGTTGTGGATGAGGCGGTTATTCAGGTAGTTTGGACTGTCTCCGTATAAAGTCTTAAATAGTAGGCAGTAGAATTTAAATGTCAACTGTTTTGGGAAACTGCCACCTTTATTAAAAATAATTCCAGAAGGTGGCTCTCTAAAGGTTACAGCACAGGAACAGCAGTGAATTTGAGAGACTGGGATAATATCCATCCTATTCATACTCTGATTTATGAATTTCATTTCTGAATTAGCATGTGCAGAGGCAACCCACTTGGAGGCACTGTCCCATGATAGTAATTGTCTGATCCATCACTGGATGCAAAAACTAGCGTTTCAGTAGTGTCAGGGCTAGATTCACAAAGCAAACTGATCGTGTACTGTTCCGTTTGCGTTCAATTTCCGACTCCAGCTCGATTCACTAACCACCTTCTAGACCCCATCCGCACCCTATGCGATCAGTGCATGCAAATGAGTAAAAAGGCATGTAAATTGCTTAACGTGTCGATTCATGAAACCGTTTTGTCCAAACCGACTAGCCTTTCCATTCCAAAAAGTTATGACTGCTGAGGACCAGTCATTTACATCCTCGCTGGCAGGGCAGGATTAATGAATAGGCCCAGTAGGCACGTGCCTAGGGCCCGAAATGGTCAGGGGGGCCTGATGAAGGAGGGTATTTTTTTTTCCAAACAGCGATGGGACCCCCCCAGCATCGATTGGCAACGCAGGCCCCCCCATCGATGGACCGATCGACAACGGACCCCCCTTCACTATCGACGGAAATGCGGGTAAGAAAAGCAATACCAACTAATTTTCCAAGCAGTGCTGCTTGCCCAAAGCTTCCCTCTGATGCAGCTTCCTGTTTCCGCCGGGGCGCATCAGAACGGGAAAGGGGGCCCAGTGTACTTGTGTGCCTAGGGGCCCTCGAAGAATTAATCCTGCCCTGCTCGCCGGCTATTTCTGCCTAGCAACTGGCGCATGCATGTTAAGAACACCTTCAAAAATATATATCTACCCCTCCAAAAATCCAAAATATATCAAAACTTTTAAATATATGTAAACCTTCATGTACATAAGTGTTAGAAATAACTTTTCTGTTTTTGGAATGCGCATAGCGAGCGCGGGAGTGAATCTTGGATTTGTAATGCGCATTGCGAGAAAATCACGAATTAACCCCATGCTCTCCTTGTGCATTGTACATTTCAAATATCAATGCCAAATAAAAAAAAAAACAAAAATCAAATAAACTTTTATGGGCCAGCTATCCCTCCCCCCTTCCAGCTGGATTGTCACATGCATGTGACATCAGGTTGTCGCTATTGGTTGCTACGTGCTTCACGGCAGATAGAGCCGCACAGCCTCCTGGGATTCGTAGGCTGTATATAACAGCGCATGATCCCAGTGCATTCAACAGCTGTTAACTGTTGTGCCTTCTAGCAACTTAACAGTACTTTTCCTGAGAGAAATGGACTGTGCTGGTCGGCTACAGCAGTGTTCTTCAACCTTTTTACACCTATGGACCGGCAGAAATAAAATAATTATTTCGTGGACCGGCAAACTAATAAGACTGAAATTTTAAAAAAACCCATTGCCGCCCTGTCCTCGCGAGCTCGGTCCCGTTAACCATCTGATCCCATCCACACAAGCCTCAAATAGTTATGATTTTATACTGAACACTAGTCTTATAGCCCGTTACATTAACGGGTGCTAGAATATATGTGTGTGTGTCTGTCTTTATTTCTTTCTCTCTCTCTCCTTAGCCGTTTTATTTCTTTCTGCCTTTCTTTTTCCTTGGCTGTCCACCACCACCCCTTGCCTGCTCCCCCTGTCCATTCTCCCTTCCTTTTACCTCCCCTGTGTCCACCACTACCCCTTCACAGCTCTCCTTATGCAGCAGCAGCCCTTCTCCCTTTGTTTTACCTCCCCCCTGTCCAGCAGCACCTCTTTCCTTCTCCCCCTATCCAGAAGTAGGCATCCCTTCCTTTTTCTCCCCCCTCCTCCTTCTTATCCCTGATACACTTACCTTGCTCTGCCCCTGATCATAGGTTCCCGTTAGCCGCCCAGTTGCACCTATTGGAAAAGTTCCCTCTGCCACATCCCGCACCCCCTCTCCCGACTCCCGCTGTCTTTATTTCTGTCTCTGTCCCTGGCCCCCTTTGTCTGTCTGTCTTTCTATGTATGTCCCTGCCCCTGTGTCTTTCTTCTTTTCTTTCTGTCTCCCTTCCTCCCTCTGTCTGTTTGTCTGTCCAAAGCAGCATTGCCTCCCCCTCCATTTCCCTCCCCCCACAGCAGTTCCCTGTGCAGCAGCATTAGCATTTCCTCTACCCCACTTTCCCTTTCCGCGGGCCCAACTACAAACCTGGTGATTCCAGCAGCGTGTGTGCAGCAGTCGCCACACGCTGCTTCGGGTCCTTCTCCTGCCCTGGTTTGCTCTGCCGCGTCTCTGATGACATCATCAGAGACGCGGCTGAGCAAATCAGGGCAGGAGAAGGGCCCGAATGAGCGTGTGAAGACTGTTGCACACGCTAATGGAATCACCACCGGGTGGGCGGAAAGTTGCTGGGATCCTCGGGGGCGCTGAGCGGCCGCGATCCCTCTCCTCCGATACCCCGCCCGCTGGAGATCGGCGGCTGGCTGCCCGACTGGTGGAGGCGATCGGCGCCGCAGCTCTGTCCCGGCGGCCTCCGAGCGGCTGCGCTGAGAGGAGAGGAGCCTGCTGCCCGAAGAGGAGGAGTGGCGTTGTCTGAAGAGACTGAGCTGCGTCATAGACCTCAGCTGGCTGCAGCGGTGGTAAGCCCGATACGTGAAAACCGCGCATGCGCACTCGTCTTTTCGCGACAGATCAGGGAACACGTTTTTTTTAGTGCGCATGCGCGGCCTAGCATTTTATTATATTAGATATTTTATTAAAGTATAAAAAGAAACAATATTCTGTACAATTGTCATTTTACAAATATAAATAATGCAGGGCAAGGATCAACAAAACCCCCGTCTCCCCTCCCCTTCACATATATCCCCTCTACTATCAAGAAAACTGAATAAGCCAAATTATTACAGAATGCTACACAAATATCATGCTAACAGAATACCGCAGTCACACATGGCAGGAATGGTGTTAGGGGGAGTGCAACTAGAGCAACTGCCTCCTGGTCAGAGAAAGCCCTAAGCCATCTGGAAGCTAAAGACGCACTGCCTGGGCTTTGCACTCCCCAGTTATGTCTAACATCAGCTCTAGCAGGATACATATTTTAAATCTGATATATTCTAATCACAAGATAGAAATAAAATTATTTTTTTCTACCTTTTGTCGTCTCTGGTTTCTGCTTTCATCGTCTTTTCACTCTCTTCCATCCAGCGTCTGCCTCTTCCATCCACTGTCTGCTCTCTACCCCTACCCCTCCCATATGATATCTCCATTCTTTCTATGCCCCTCTCTCCTACACCAGATCTAGCATCTTTGTCCCTCTTTCCTTATTTTTCATCTGACCCCCCCCCTTCCCAGCATCAATCTCTCTCTACCTTGTCATTCCTCTGTCTCTCCCCTTTCCCTCATCTGATCTCTCCATTCCATCCTGACTCCTTCCCCTCCTCTAATCTCCCTGCCAGCTGTTTCCTTCCAATGTTCCAGCAGTACCTTCTCCCTTTCTTCCTCCCCTTATCCAACAGTAACTCTCTTTCCTTTCCCTTCCCTTCCCCTTCTCCCCTGTCAGCAGTAGCCCCTTCCCCTCCCTTGTCCAGGAGTACCCCTCCCTTTCCTCCTCCCCTTATCCAACAGTAATTCTCATCCCTTCCCTTTCCCTTCTCCCCTGCCAGCAGTAGCCCCTTCCCCTCCCTTGTCTAGGAGCACCTCTACTCCCTTCCTTCTCCAGCAAATGTTTCCTTGATGTAGGCTAGCGGCAGCTCTGTGTGCTTTTAACTTTGGCACACAGCTGCCCCTAAGCAGTATTTTAGCGCGGTTTCATGAGGCAGCCTCGGGGCCTTTGGTAGGCCAGCCCGCTTCGATGATTCGATGTGGGCCAGCCTACCAAAGGCCCCAAGGCTGCCTCATGAAACCGCGTTAAAATACTGCCTAGGGGCAGCTGTGTGCCGAAGTTAAAAGCACACTGACCTGCCGCTGCTTTTCTGGGGGGTACAGAGACATAAACGGCAGGACTCGGTGGTGGCAGGCAGGAGTGCCAGCATAGCGACGGCAACAGGAAGTTGCACGTCAGCTGACGCCGGCACCTTTTGCTGTGGCGGGGTCCTGAATCCTTCGTGGACCGGCAAGATTTTTTTGCGGACCGGCACCGGTCCGTGGACCGGCGGTTGAAGAACTGTGGGCTACAGTATCTGCTTCTTTTGGAATACGAGTACGCCGAGGAAGATGAGGCTAGAGCTAGAGAAATGAGAAGGCAAGCACTTCCCTGCCCATGTTTCGTGAGCGAATTATTGCCTTTTTTACGACAACAATGCTTTGCAGTAGGCGCATTCGGAGCCCGCAAATGACGTCCACACTTAAACCATGCCCCATTTCTACGCAGTGAATTCCTAAAGAGCTAGCGCATGCGTTATGAGCTTCAAAACAAACAAGGATACAGTGCACACGCACATCGATTGATGTTTCAGCACTAATAGCGGCGTGTTTATGATTGGATCATTTGCATGGACAAGCTGTACTGAATCGATTGGCTACAATGACTCAGAAACGGCTAGGACATGAATAGGATAGATTTCGGGACTTTAGTGAATCCAGCCCAAAGTGCTGTAAATCACAACATTCACTAGTGTAACCTTCAGTGATACAGTAGTTAAACCTTGTGAAAATTGTAAGTGATCCTTAATATCATTGACTGCAAAAACTGTCAAAAGACCCATGTCAGGAAAGAACGTACATGGAGCAGTAGTTGCGGGACTAGTGTATTTAGACACGCATGCAGACTAGTCCCTGCTTATACTGCGACCCTTTCGCAATGTGAGGTAATAGAAAACGAACCTGCTATGTGTGTAGCTCTGTGAATTATATTTAATTTATAATTTGTGAACCACTTTGGTATAACCCAGCAAAATAAGGCATATCAAACCAAACATGCCTGTCAATCACTGCTTTTAGAGGGAAGGATACATAGCCCTTTATCCAGGCCAAGCATTTTCTTGCACCTCGCAAAGGATCTAGGGAAGGAAGAGAGGCTGCAGGAGCAATCCAGGACGCATCATTCATGGTGACTAGCTGAGTTATACAACCACAAGGAATATGGCTATTCTTAAGGTGGTTGGGCTTAACTACGGTTAACAGAGTGGAGCAAAAAGACCTGAAGGAGCAGATATGAGAAATCCTAGGAGCAAAAGTTACTAAGGACTCAGCTTAGGAGTGTCAGATGGTTTATTTCTACCACAGACCAGGAGCGTGAGATGCTAGGTATCAGGGCAGATCTCAAAGACCCTGTTCAGGGAGAACTTTGAGATTTTAGCATATTCAATTGTTTTAACTTTTACCCTTTTGGAAAGAAGCATATAGTTCCTCAAATTTGTTGTCACCAGTTAGGAGATAAAGGACTGAAAGAGCTTTTTTGATTTTGTATGTGTCCAGAGCATGAGACACTGATTGTGCCAACTTAAGGTACAGAAGGTTAGTTTTGTATTTTGTTCAAGTAGTTTGCAGATACTATAAGAGTCTGAGGTATGCAGCATGGAACACATAAGAAGAGGGATGAGAAATCATAACAGTTGCTTCATGTCTGAGGACTTAAAATCAAAGTTTCAACTAATAGTTTACATTTTATATTGTGCCTGGTTTTGGCCCTATTTTAATTGTAAATAATTAGGGTGTTTTTTTTTTTGTTTTTTTTTTTTGGGGGGGGGATACCCATGATCATGTTTTATTGTAAAATATCTTTTGTGTCCATGTGCTGTTCTGAAAGTTTTGTATTTTGATTCACTTCAGCTTAGGTCCTGATTTCTTTCCTCCTTCTCCAGTCCATCAGGGCCCTTCCTTACTTTTGTGTGCATTGGTGATGTTGCTGTGTTTTCCAATATAACAATACCCCTTTCTTTTATGTAGTGCTTCCCACACTAACAGAGGTACCACTGTACAATAATATTATACACTAGAAAATTATAAATGGAAGTAGCTTAGCATCAGGGAGAACCTTCCCAATAGGCCAAGTTTACCAGATTTTTGTTGAGCAAATCTGGGATGCTTGGAGAGTTACCAAACCAGCAGAAGGGGGTGGTCTCATGAGGGCTGGGGAAGAGAGGGTAGAGTATGCACCTGGACTTCCAGCAGATCAGTTTATTACATTAAGGTATGTGTATTTCACAATCACCTACTCAGTTCTAGGTGGATCACTCAGAAAAAAAGAACCAGACCATACCGAGGAAGAACACCATATTTCACATTACTTAACAAAATTAAAATATCACCAGCTAGAAACATTGATAAACTAAGACTAAGCTAAAACAAACTTTTGAAAAGTATATGGTTTTCAATGCTTTCTTGAATTGTAAATAATTAATCAGCATTCTAATAGGTACAGGCAAAGCATTCCACACCCATGGAACATGATATATAAAAAAAGATACCAATTGTTTTTGTGATTTGATCTTCCTAACAGTTGGAAAGTGTAGTAACATTTGATTTCTTCTGTTCGGTGATAAATGAGTTAGGCTCGGCTGATAAGAAAGTACATTACCATATAGTATTTATTTCATTTCCAGAAAAGTGCAAGATGCATTTTGCTGCCAGAAAACAGACTGACACATCATACAGCTTCCATACGTTGTGGGACACATGCCTTTGATTTGTGCCCCAAGACTCTATATTAAAATTTTCTTTGTTTGGCATCAGTGAGAGGGGAGGTAGGGTGGGTTTTTGTATATAATTTTGAGCTACCTTGTTGTTCTTTCTTTGTTCTTGATTTTGTATTTGCTCAATAAAATATATTTAAATAAAAAAATTTTCTTTTACAAAATAATATATAGTTTTGCAACAGTGGTTCTGGTTTTATTTTCTGATTTTCACTTTCTTCATCCTTTTACTTCTCTATAATTTTTTTTTAAATCTTCTCTTCCCTTTTGGAGTGGAGTAGCCTAATGGTCAGTACTGTGGCCTAAAAACCACAGAAAATGGGTGCAATTCCCACTGCAATTTCTGACTGGGTAAATCAATAAACCTAACAGAAGAGAGAACAAGATGCAAAACCTAAAGAAATACAGTTTTTATTATACTTAAAAATGAATTATAATAGAGACTGGTATTTCTTTAGGTCTTACCTTCTCCGCTATGTTGGGTTTTTTGTTGTGTTTGCCCTAGTAACAACCCTCCAATGCCCCAAGTACAAAATAGAAAAAGACACGGGGACAAATTTGTCCCCAGCACCACAGGAACTCAATTTTCCCATCCCTACAAGTTTTGTCACTGTCCCTGCCCCAATTCCTGTAAGCTCTGCCTTAACTGCACAAGCCTCAAACACTTATGATTTTAAAGACTTGTGCAGATGAGGATGGAGCTTGCAGGAATGAGACAGGAACAGGAAAATAACTCGCAGGGACAGGATGGGAAAATGAGTTTGCAGGGACTGGGAAAAATTTGTCCCTGTGTCATTCTCTTAGTACAGTGGCCCAACCTGCGGCCCCGTGATGTACTTTGTGCAGCCCCGATTGAGGGTGATGCAGTGTTTTCCTCTGCTGCACCTGGGTGTTTACCATCTTCCTGCAGCGTTTGTGCGGCCCTAAAAAATGTTTTTTTTCGGCCAATGCGTCCCAGGGAAGCCAAAAGGTTGGACACCCCTGCTCTAGTACAAAAGAGTACCTGTTTAGTATATAATATGTACATCACTTTGACAGATGATGCAGGGCCTTCTCTCGGTCCAGGGAAAAAGTAACATTTAACAACTCTGATTTAGTCACATTCACCCAAAATCCCGAGAGTAATGCAACAATTGTTTTCAACCACCTCCAGAGATCCATCAGGTTCTGGCAAAGTAAACAAAATATCAGCAAATAAGATGATCTTATAATCCCCCACCCCCGGGTCCAAGACACCTACCATATTGGGGCTCTCCTGCACTTGCTGGGCCAGGGGCTCCACAACCAAGGCAAAAAGAATTGGGGAAAGAGGGAACGTTTCACTAACTTCACTGCATGCAAATAGATCCCCATGCACACAGACAGCTTAGCAACATTGGAAAAAGAGGGGAGCAAGCAAGATAGTACTGGGTAAGAGGAAGAAAGAAAAATGTATCATTGGGAGGGATGGAAAAGCATTAGAAAGGAAAAAAAAATGAGGAGAGAAGGAGGGAGGAGCATAGGTAGCTTTGAACAAGAAAGGACAGGGAAGCAGAAAACACCAAACACAAGAGGGAAGGAGCAGCATTGGGTGGGATTGAGAAAGAGAATGGCATTGTTATGGAGAAGGTGCAGTAAGGCTTGGGTAGATGAGAGGTGGAATAATTTGGCATGAGACAATGTTGAACTTTGGTACCAATCTATTAACATGAGCCATAGGCAGTTCTGACAGCAGCTTTTCCAACTCCCATGTTTATCGCTTTCTCAGTCTGTCTATTCCTCCAATTTTTCATCATCCCTTCCTCATACTTCCGACCCCTTTCCCCCGCATCTCTGAATGTCTGTACTCTCAAGTCTTTAAATGTTCTAATAAAAAAAACACAACAGAATTTCTGCACAATATAAATCCAATACAGTTCATAAAATCTATGAGGTATAATAGTAAATATATTCAAATATCTGATGAACAGAGTAAAATATGTTTTTATTTTAAACAATGTTTTGAGTATCCATATACAAAACATAAGCCAAATCAACATAATGGTGGACATAAGATATAAAAGGGCAAAAAAGGCAAAATAATATTATCAATGTTCATTTTCAAAGCATTTAAGACACACAAAGTACCGTACAGCAAAATACATTAAATCTTATATCCCACCGAATCCTCATAGATAGTTCTAGGCGGGTTACAAGTAACATATTGCTACATAACAGTTCTATATAATTACATGTTACATAGTTATACATTCTACATAAAGCTATCAACTTGTATAAGCAGTATACGAGGTAATACATCAAAAATAGCAGTTGACAATTAACATTGGTTTTATTTCAAGTCACTTGTGTTATTAACCTGTGTTTCTTTGAGCCCCTGGTAGGGATTTTTTTTTTTTAAAAACAACAAAATCATTTTTAGATTTTTTTGTGAAACAGTACATATATGGTGGTTGTGCAGATTTCTATGGGAAGCGAGTGCCACACTTTTGCTGTGAGATGTTTTGTATTTTATATCTTTCAGAGTTGCGTTATCAGAAGATCTACTTAATAGTGGTCTAAGTCTGAATTTGGACATATTCTGGGAGGGAAACAGCCATCTTCGAAACTGCTAGATGTCCAATTTTTTTTTTTTATTAAAATGACTTATTTGGACATCTTGGCCTTTAGGACGTCTAACTTTTTTGGCCATTTTCAAATACGTCCATGTCCATGTTCAAAATGTCCAAATCAAGACCATTTAAATGCGAGAGGGGCCAGCATTGTAATGGATTGGCCACATAGAAATTCCAACAGAGCAGTGGGGCACCTTTGAGGGTACTTTTGTGAACATCACATAAAGGGTGTCTGAAGTCTTACATCAGCATTCCTTAGTCTTCAAAGCCTGTCCTCTCAGCCTTGCTGATTACTGTAATAGTATAATAGCCTTCTGACTGAACCGTGTCAAAGGACTTCCAAGAGCCCTTTAGGAAGATTTTTAAGATAGAAAGATTGACCAGCATGAACAGAGTGGGTTTTTTTTCTAAGACACAGAGAGAGGATGGAATCGTCATCTCTTTTCTCGTAGCACTATAGAGTAGTCTTGGAAAATGCAGATGTTACGGTATCTCTTTTTTTTTTTTACAGTATCCATGGAGGATCTCAATCTTGTGGATGTAATTATGAATCTTGATCACGATTGCCCTCAGGGCACCATAACCTCCTTATAATTTGTGATGAGCCCCTCCAAAACCTACCACCTGTGTACCACCCCAATAGCCCTTATGGTTGCAAGTGGCACCTTTATGGCAGTACAGTAGGGTTTGGATGCGTTTTGATGAGCTCATACTTAATACCATAGATATTGTGGTTAGAATGCCTTATGGGCCTGAGGCCTCCTCTATAATTCACTAGCCCACCCACTAGGTAATTCTACACACCTGATGCTTTACTAGGCTTCCCCATACTAGATGCTTCTGTTCTAGAGCCAGGCATGTACCTTTTCTCATTTTTGTGTGGTGGGAGTTGGTGAGTACTGGGGGAGTGTGGGGGTCTTACCTTGCTGCATGGTCATCTGGTCAGTTTGGGCAACTTTGTGGCACTTAAAACTCTTTTAAAACAGGTCTAGCTCCCAACTTCTAAATTCATCCAAGACGTCTTGCAGAACATTCGATTATCGCTGCAAGATGTCTAAGTCTAACCCGCCCTTATGCATGCCCAAAGGCCACCCATAACATGCCTCCATCACACCCGTCTAGGAATTCCTGAGTGATATCTTCTATTTTAGAAGCCATTGTGCCATCGTTGCAGTTAAGGGACAGTATAGGTTGGCGACCCTGCCATGTTTTGATAATGTTAGCTAATAGCCTATCATGTGTATTACCATGAGTATAAAACCTAAACTTTTGGTAGAAGTGCCACTTTTTCATGCGGTTATGGAGTAAAGAATTAAGAGCTGCCTGGGTAGATAAAAGCGTTTCCTATTTAGCTGAATGGGCTGCATGCTACAGCACTTCTTGGCTTTGTCCAAGGTCTTTTCTTAAGTAATACCCTTTGCAATTTTTTTTAACTTCAGGCTAACACATACTGTAAGATATTATATCCCCTCACAACTCTGCTTTGCCCACTTCCCAAAATAAAAGCGGGTCTTGTGTTGGCTGTTATTTTTTTAACAGGTCTCCCCATTTATCAATCAAATATTTTCTAAAGTCTTTCTTATCATATAAGATGGAAATTGCCAGAGGGATTATTGAGAATAAGGGGGATCACCCTGTAGCTTGAGCCATATAAGGGAAATATTTCCAAAAGGCCATTCTGTTCATGCATCATTACGTCCTGAAATTACTTTGTGCCAACAAAGATGCAATCTATTCAGGAAAGTATCACGAGTCCTGGAAAGAGGGTTATATCAAGTTCACTGGGCTGGAGGTGGCGCTAAGGGTCAACTAAATCCAAGGCACAACAGAAAAGAAAAATTGCCTTTCCTCTTTCCCCCCCCCCCCCAAGGGCACAGTGCCATAGAATATGAGGATCCAAGGAGAGATTGAAGTCCCTCACTATCAGGAATGGGCAGCATCCTAGATAAGGGGTATAGTATTTCAGTGAAAAAAACAAGAATCGTAGACATTTGGGCCATATACTACCAGTAGTAGCTATTTAGGTATTTGAAGTGTTAAGTCCAAAAGTATCTTCTTTGTCCCAATTTTGCTAAAATTTTAATCTAACATGATACATTTTCTGAACCAGTACTGCTACCCCTCCATGTCTACCATTTAAAGAGGAATGAAAGACCTAGCCCGGGGGTCGGCAACCTGCGGCTCTTTTCCACCTTTGCTGCGGCTCCGGTAGTGTGTCACGCAGGCATGCACCTTACAAGTCCAGTGTCGCGGCGGGAAATAGCCATGCTGAGCAGTGAGCTCAGCACATACACAGATGAAAGCCTTGCTTGCTGATTGGTCCGGCGGCCCCGCCCCGCCGTGCCGCCGGACCAATCAGCAAGCAAGGCTTTCATCTGTGTAGTGCTGAGCTCACTGCTCAGCATGGCTATTTCCCGCCGCGACGCCTTGTAAGATGCACGCCTGAAAAAGAAATCATCCTGGCCGGGGTCGGTGTCATGCTCCGGAGATCTACAGCCTTCCTATCTCCCTCTCCCTTCTACCTGCTTCCGGCCACATCCCCTGCTCCGCGGCTCTCTTCGGCAACTCAGCAGCAGCGATCGACACAAGCTTCTGACGTCGGGGCCTACCCTCTGCGAGTCCCGCTTGTTTCAACTTCCTTTTTCCACAAAGGCGGGACTCGTAGAGGGAAGGCCTCGATGTCGGCAGCTTGTCTTGATCACTGCTGCTGACGAGTTGCTGAAGAGAGCCGCGGAGCAGGGGGGTGTTGCCAGGTGCAGGTAGAAGGGAGAGGGCCAGATGCAGGACTCGTGGGTGAGGGAGCAGAAGAGAGAGAGAAAGAGAGAGGGGAGGGAAACAAAAGGAAATCTTTCATACTGGGCTGGGCCGGAGTGGAGGGAGGGTGGAAAGATTCTAGCTACAGGGTGCAGTAACAAAGGAAAAGGGGGGAAAGCTGAAAATGGAGATAGTGACACAAAGAAGAGAAAGGGTAAGCAGGACCTACTGAATAAGGATAGAGATACAGAGGGGACATGAAGAGAAGGTGAAATAGAGACATAGAAGTAATGCTGAAAAAGTGTGTGTGGGGGGGGGGGGGATAAAGACATTGAAAGGGCAAATGATGAACATGGGGTAAAGACAAGGATAGAGACAAATGAAGATTCTGAAAAAGTGGTGAGATAGGGATATAGGTGAGATGGACACAAAGAAGGGTGATGCTGGAAAATAGGTGGAATGGTAATTCTGACAGACACAGAAGGGAAATGCTGGATCAAGGAGAGATGGGGCTCAGGCTGGATGGAATGAGGAGAAATGCCTTGTTGGCCCGGAACTTCCTCTCCTACGTCAGAATTGACGTCAGGGAGCGGAATGCTGGTCAGCGCAACACTTCTGCAGGGAAAGCTTGGGACGGCGGTGGCTTGGGGGCTGTTCCCCGATTGCGGTGGCATCAAACCGAGTGGCTTGGGGGAGGGCACGGAGACAGAAAGAAGGGGGAACAGGGAGACAGAAAGAAAAAGTTGGGGGAGAGAATGGGGTCTGGAGGAGAGGAAACATACAGGAGGCTGAAAGAAAGGAAGAAAGATTGGATGCACAGTCAGAAGAAGAAAGTGCAACCAGAGACTCATGAAATCACCAAGTAGCAAAGGTAGGAAAAATGATTTTACAGTGGTGCCTCACACAACGAACTTAATTGGTTCCAGGAGCAAGTTTGTTATGCAAAAAGTTCGTTATGTGAAACGCGTTTTCCCATAACAATACATGTTAAAAAAAATAATTCGTTCTGTAGCATAAAATATGCTAAGATGACATAAAAAAAGATAAATTTTTTGTTATTATTTTTATTTAGATACATCTAAAAACATACATCTCCCTGTCCTTTTACTTCCACTATCTTCCTATCCCATCTCTATTCCCTTTTGTCCCTCTCCCCATGATCAATCATCTCACCACCTCTCTCTGCCCTCACCCTCAGGGTTCAAGATTGCTTCCACTCTTTTTCCTGTTGTTCTCTCTGCCTGTCACCCTATGATTTAGCATCCCTTCTGCCCTTGTCCAATATTTCCCCTTCTCTCCCTCCCTCTCATCCCCTGCTCCAACATATGCTTTCAGCGGCCTTCTCCCCCCTTAAGCTTCTTTTCTTCTCCACTCCACCTTTCCTCCCTCCCTGCCTCCACCTTTGTGGCGCTTTTGCACCCGACCGACAACAGAACAGGCCCGGTCGGACAAATCTCCCTGTCCTGTAGCCGCGAATCTAAATTACCTTCTTACAGCAGCTGGATTATTGAAGCTGCTGTAAGAGGTAATTTAGATTCGCGGCTACAGGGCAGGGAGGTTTGTCGGCCGGGCCTGTTGTCGGTCGATCGGGGGACCTGACCAGCTGTGCACATTCTTCGGGGCGGACCGCCCCCTCCCCCCTCTTTCGTTCGCCATTGCCTTCTTCCTACCTGCCCTGCCGCAGCCGCACACAGCCGACCGGAAGTCTTCCTGATGTCAGCGCTGACGTCGGAGGAAGGGAGGGCTTTGCTTAAGCCCTCCCTCCGACGTCAGCGCTGACATCGGGAAGATTTCCGTTCGGCTGTGTGCTGCGACAGGGCAGGTAAGGAGAAGGAGACTACCCTCGCGGCTCGACCAACCCCGCTGCGATCCAACCCCGCAGGAACCCCGGAAGGATGCAGCTCGGGCGACTTCGTTGTGTGAAACGAAGTCCGTTGTACGAATCAAGACATAAAGTTCGTTGTGCGCAGCGTTCGCTGTGCGAGGCGGCCGTTATGCGAGGCACCACTGTATTTTCAATTTAGTGATCCTGTATATAGCATTAAGATAAGAAACAATATATGCAGTGTTAGATTTGTTTTATAATGGTTTTGCGGCTCCAAGTTTTTTTTTCTTTTTGAAAACGGGTCCAAGTGGCTCTTTATGTCTTAAAGGTTGCAGACCCCTGACCTAGCCCATCCAACTTCATTATAACTTTAGATTTTCACTATATGATATAGCATGTCTCCAAGAGACCAGGTTATCTGCATTGTGCCCCCTCAATGCAGCTAACATCTTGGCTCTTTTAATCAGGGAGGTTATACACATTCCAAGAAACACATTGATTAGAGTTCACAGTAGCATAGTAGGAGAGAATACATGATGATATGTACGTCTCTCTCCTTGCCCCAGGAGCCCATCCTCCCCCAGGACCAATATAAAGCAGAGATGGGTCAACTCCAATTGATGCAATCCAAATATCCTATACTTCAAATTTACACAGTAATATTCAAATCACATACCAGATTCACAAATCATTAACAAGCGCTCTCCAGAAATTTCCCATACTACCCTTCCCCTCTTCCCATCCTCTACCCATAAGCAATAACTCCCATCCTCTTCACTCATGCCTCCCTCCCCCCTCTCAATACCCACACCCCAACTGAATGTCCTCCCCATGTTCTCCCACTGCACCTCATGCATTAGGAGTCAGGGTCACATCTAATGCTGTGGGACCCCACAACCCAGCATCCTAACATTTCAGCATTTACATTCCTATAATGTCACTCTACCAAGTTATTATCTGAAGACTAATAATATTTTTTAAAAAATTAATCCATTGTAACATAGGTGGCAGAGGCAACCAGCAACAGTAGGGTATCCAGTATGTCAGCAATATATTCAGTAGATCAGTAATGTATTAAATGAGGAAGAGTGCATCAAAAAATTGTCTTACATCAGCATTCCTTAGTCTTCAAAGCCTGTCCTCTCAGCCTTGCTGATTATTGTAATAGTATCATAGCCTTCTGACTGTACCGTGTCAAAGGACTTCCAAGAGCCCTTTAGGAAGATTTTTAAGATAGAAAGATTGACCAGCATGAACAGAGTGTTTTTTTGGTTTTTTTTTCTAATAAAGACACACAGAGGGGATGGAATTGTCATTTCTTTTCTTATAGCGCTATAGAGTAGTCTTGGAAAATGCATATGTTAAGGTATCTCTTTTTTTACAGTATCCATGGAGGATCTCAGTTTTGTGGATGTAATTATGAATCTTGATGACGACTGCCCTCTGTAACCCAGCTGACATGTTGGAGCACATTCTAAGCAAAGTGGGCTCCTGCTATCTGAGTGTGCAAATTCTTTTGCTAGCCACTTTCCCAATATTGAAGGGAGCAGTGTGTCCGGTAAGGATTCAGGGAAGCCCACCAAGTGCAGGTTGTCTCTTCTGGATAGATTTTCTAGATCCTCTACTTTTGCTGCCTGCTTCGCTAATTGTTTGCATAAATCAGGCAGTGCATCAGCCATCTCTGTTATTTGATCATCCAAATCAGAAGCGCGGTATTCCAGGCCATTCAATTCACAGTATCTGTCAGAAGGGTTTACACAGCTGCTAACTGTGTAGAAAGTTGTGCCAAGCTTTGTGACAGTGCCACATTGACTGCAGTTGTTAACTGGTTTAGCTGTTGCTCAGAAAATTCCAGGGCCACAGGAGACCGCAGCTCCACCATCTTGTTCTCACAGCTGTGCAGCTTCTCTTTGTCCTTTTTGCACAATTTCCCAGATACTTCTCTTCTGATTTTCACCACAAACACAATAAGCAAGCTGGTCCAATAGTAGCTGTTCCTCTAGTTGCCGTGCATGAATCTGAAAAGGGCATGTGTCTAGGGGCACACTGTTATATAATACACCTAATCTGCAAAGTTAGGTGCAAGCACTTGGTTGTATCTGGCCTAAATGGGTATGCCTAAAAGTTGTGCTAAGCACAGGTGCTAAGTTTGATTCTATGAAAGGTACATGTACCTTCTAGACTTAGTGCTGGTCCAAGCCAGCACTAATTTTTTAGGCACCATATATAGAATCAGGCCCTTTGCTTACAGAATAGGTCATAAGTCACTTATGCACATAACAACAAATTAGTGACAAATAATGCTTATTATGGTACTTATCACTAATAAAGCACAAAATATGAGTTGCACAGATAACTGGTGCCATTCTGTAATTGGGTACACCCTATATAGAATGAGGATAGAATCTTACACCACAACAGCATTATGAGAAAGTGGACAGACTACAACTACAGCTGTTTTCTGTAGGTCGGATATTTACCATATTTCCCCATGTATAGGCTGCGGCTTATACATGGGATTTACAAACCTTTGTATTGGGTGCGGCTTGCTTAAATGGGGCGGCTTATCTAAAGACATTAAAACTCGCTGTTAGATAAGCCGCCCCATTAGAGGAGTACCATAGATTAACTTTAAAAAAAAAATCATCCTACTTAAATACCTTGTACCGCGCTGCTGCTCTTCTCTCAAACCTGGCAGGGTTCGCGGCCAAATTTTGCAGAACTCGAATGTGTCGGCTTTCCTGAGCAAACTGTGGACATTGGTGGAAGGCGTGGACGCCAACAAATTCATCACTTGAAATCAGGTTGGTGCCGGCCGTGGAGCTTAGGCTTAGGCCCAGGCCCCTCTGCGTGCGCTGCTGTCCGACTCTGAAGACATCTCCGCTGGCAGGCGCTGCCTCCTCCAATCTCACTGAGTAGGGCAGGAGCGATGTTTTCGATCTCAAGCCTGGCCCTGCACTGCTTCCTGAATGACTGCCATCGGAAGAACTGACGGCAGCCAATCAGGAAGGGCGCGGGGCGAGGCTTGAGATCACAAACATCGCTCCTGCCCTACATAGCATGTTTGGAGGCAGGTGTGGCAGTCCAGGAGGTACCGGCGAGGGAGGTATTTAAGGGGGGGAATAATGTATAGGCCGATGTAGGTTTTAAAACTCTTAGATAAGCCGCAGCTTAAGAGTTTTAAAACCTACATCGGCATTTCCTGCGACCTATATATGGGGAAATATGGTATCTTCTTGCACACCCTTTCATCCAGGTTGCTGCCAATTACAAAACTAGTTGCAGAACTGAACACTTATAGGTGTTAGGTGCTTGAACTGTAAGAGTAGAGAGATATAGAACACTGAATCTTGCCATTACCTGCAAATATTCAGTTAAGGCTTTGCATTTAACCAAATTATTTAGCTACAGGAGTGCCCAATCTTAAAAAAAAACCCAAAACACACCAAACCTGTAATAAAAATACTAGAAGTTTTAAACTGCCTCTCTTGGCATAGAACAAAATAATTGATAAGACCAGATTAATTAAAAAAAAACCAAAAAAAACCCCACAAAAAAATACAAAACCCACACCTAGTGAAATACCACAGCTAGTCTTGCTAGACTAACACTAGCCCACAGAAGTAAAATTACGTTCCTAGGTTTTCCTTTAGCAAACTGTACGTACTAGAAAGTTTATAAAGCACAGTTACTTACCGTAACAGGTGTTATCCAGGGACAGCAGGCATATATTCTCACATGTGGGTGACGTCATCTACGGAGCCCCGATGCGGAAGCATTTTCAAGCAAACTTGATTGAAGATTTAAGTTTGCTCTGCTGCTCCACGCATGCGTGCCTTCCTGCTCCACTAGGGGGTGCATCCCCTCGTGGTCTCCAGTTCACTTAACTAGCCAAGAAGCCAACCTCGGGGAGGTGGGTGGGTTGTGAGAATATATGCCTGCTGTCCCTGGATAACACCTGTTACGGTAAGTAACTGTGCTTTATCCCAGGACAAGCAGGCATGATATTCTCACATGTGGGTGACCTCCAAGCTTACTGCAGAGGGATGGAGGGAAGTTGGCAATTTAAGCAAATAGATTTCGCAACACCGATTGGCCGAATCGGCCATCGCTTCTGGACAGGGAGTCCAGACAATAGTGGGAGGTGAAGGTATGAACCGAAGACCATGTGGCAGCCTTGCAGATTTCCTCAATAGGTGTTGACCTGAGGAAGGCTACGGAGGCTGCCATCGCTCGGACTTTGTGTCCCGTTACTCGACCATTCAGCGCGAGACCAGCCTGAGCGTAGCAAAAGGAGATGCAATCGGCCAACCAGTTGGACAAGGTGCGTTTGGAAACTGGGTGACCTAACCGGTTTGGGTCGAAGGACAAAAACAGTTGTGGGACTTTCCGGTGTGGCTGAGTGCGTTGGAGGTAAAAGGCCAACGCTCTTTTGCAGTCAAGAGTGTGGAGCGCCACTTCTCCGGGGTGAGAGTGGGGCTTGGGGAAAAACACAGGTAAGACAATGGACTGATTTAGATGGAAATCAGACACTACTTTAGGTAGGAACTTTGGATGGGTGCGGAGTACCACCTTGTCGTGATGGAATACCGTGAAGGGTGGGTCCGCTACCAGGGCTTGTAGCTCACTAACCCGCCGTGCGGACGTGAGTGCAAGTAGGAAAATTACCTTCCAAGTGAGGAATTTTGGATGGCATTTGTCTAGGGGCTCAAATGGAGGTTTCATTAGTTGAGCCAGAACCACGTTAAGGTCCCAAACCACCGGGGGAGGTTTGAGAGGGGGGTGGACGTTCAGCAGGCCCTTCATGAAGCGAGTGACTAAGGGATGGAGCGAGAGGGCTTTCCCTTCCAGGGGCTGATGAAAGGCCGCAATCGCACTGAGGTGTACTCGAATGGAGTTGGTCTTTAGGCCGGAATGAGATAGTTGAAGTAGATAGTCAAGGACCAGGGGGACGGGGACCGACACCGGGTCCTGGCTGTGGGAGGAGCACCAGGTTGAGAATCTGGTCCACTTTTGGAAGTAGCAGGTTCTCGTCGAGGTTTTTCTAGAGGCCTCCAATATCTCCTTGACTGATTGAGACACGGGGAGAGCAGTCAGGGGGAGAGAAACCAAGCATTCAGATGAAGAGATTGAAGATTGGGATGTAACAGTGAACCCTGACCCTGTGACAGTAGAGAGGGAAACAGAGGCAGAGGCAGTGGATCTCTGACACTGAGTCGAAGTAGAAGGGAAAACCACGGCTGGCGTGGCCAGCGAGGGGCAATCAGGATCAGGGTGGCTTGTACCGTTTTCAGGTGGATAAGCGTCCGCAGTATCAGAGGGAACGGCGGGAACGCGTACAGGAACCTTCCCTCCCAATCGAGGAGGAAGGCGTCGGCCTCGAGCCGGTCCGGGGAGTATATCCGGGAGCAGAAGAGAGGCAGCTTGTGGTTGTGAGGGGACGCGAACAGGTCTATTTGAGGCGTCCCCCACCGTTCGAACACTCCTCGTAGGGCCTGAGAGTGTAGTGACCACTCGTGTGGCTGGAGGAGGCGGCTGAGTCTGTCCGCCAGGCAGTTTTGTTCTCCTTGTATGTACACCGCCCGAAGGAAGGTGTTGTTGGAGATTGCCCATTTCCAGAGGCGCAGAGCTTCCCGGCAAAGGGGCCAAGATCCTGTGCCCCCTTGTTTGTTTACGTAGTACATCGCTACTTGATTGTCGGTTCGGATGAGAACCACTCGGTCGCGGAGCAGATGTTGGAAGGCTACTGCTGCGAGATAGATGGCCCGAAGTTCTAGCACGTTGATGTGGCAGCGTCGGTCTTGTGCTGACCACATTCCCTGGGTGCGCAGGCCGTCCAGATGGGCTCCCCAAGCGTACTCCGACGAGTCCGTGGTGAGTACCTTGCTGTGGGGTGGGGTGAGGAAGAGCAAACCTTTGGAAAGATTTGAAGAGTCGGCCCACCAGCGGAGCGATCGTTGCAATGAAGGAGTCACTGTCACTGAGTGGTCGATCGGGTCCCGGTCTTGACGCCATTGAGACGCCAGGGTCCATTGAGGGATTCTCAGATGGAGGCGGGCGAAGGGTGTGACATGGACGGTGGAGGCCATGTGGCCCAGGAGGATCATCATCTGTCGGGCTGATACTGAGGTCAGCCGAGAGATCCTTCGGCTCAGACTTACTAACGCCTCCAGGCGCGGAGGGGGGAGGAAGGAACGGAGGCGAACCGTGTCCAGCGTGGCCCCGATGAACTGTAGGGATTGTGAGGGGCGTAGTTGAGATTTTGGGAAGTTTATTTCGAACCCCAGACTTTGTAGATAGGTAATAGTCTGTTGGGTCGCTGAGATAGCCCCTTCTTTGGACGGGGCTTTGATTAGCCAGTCGTCCAGGTAGGGGAATACCTGGAGGCCCTGGGAGCGTAAGGTTGCTGCTACCACCACGAGGCACTTGGTGAAGACCCGAGGTGATGATGCTAGTCCGAAGGGGAGGACTCGATATTGTAGGTGCCAGTCCCCTACTTGGAAACGCAAAAACTTGCGGTGAGCGGGGTGCACTGGGACATGTGTGTACGCCTCCTTGAGATCGGGGGAGCAGAGCCAGTCGCCCTCGTCGATCAGGGGGTAGAGTGTTGGTAGTGAGAGCATCCGAAACTTTTCCCGTACCAGGAATTTGTTGAGGCGTCTCAAGTCTAGTATTGGGCGTAGGTCTCCCGTTTTTTTTCGGTACCAGAAAGTAACGGGAGTAGAAGCCCTTCCCCCGTTGGTCGGGGGGGACCTTCTCCACTGCTCTCAGGCGAAGCAGGTCTCGAGCTTCGGAGAGGAGTAGAGGTAGCTGAGTCCTGTTGGGAGGGCAATTCCTTGGGGGGTTGTCCGGGGGAATGGCCCGAAAGTTGAGAGAGTACCCTGATGAGATCACGCCAAGGACCCATGCGTCCGTCGTGAGTTGTTCCCAGCGAGGGTAAAAGGCTTTGAGTCGACCTCCGATGGGAAGGTGGTCTGGGACTATGGCGGAGGGGGCCCGCCCCCTTCCGCGTGTCCCGTCAAAAGGACGGGGATGGTTTGGTGGTCGCGGGCGGTTGGGACTTGGGCATGGCCCTGTGATGGGCTTGCGGACGTCTGGGTGGGGGCCGCGAGAAAGCAGGGGTGGACTTTTGAGGGTAGCGGCGCGGAGGGGCCCTGTATGGCCTGGGCGCTGGCGGTTTGGGCTTTTGCCGGACAAGGGAGGCAAATGAGCGTTCATGTTCGGAGAGGCGTTTTGTCGCCGCCTCGATAGTGTCATCGAACAATTCCTTTCCCACGCAGGGGAGGTTTGCTAACCGGTCCTGTAAGTTGGGGTCCATGTCGACCAGGCGCAGCCAAGCTAGTCGGCGCATGGCGATAGCGAAGGCGGCTTCTCTGGAGGAGAGTTCGAAGCCATCGTAGGCCGCGTGGAATAGATGAAGGCGCAGGTTGGAGAGGGACTCTAAAAGCAGGCCGAACGTTTCCTGTCGGGAGGCCGGTAGGTCAGTCTCAAAGGCTCTCAATAGTCCAATGAGGTGTTTGAGGTATGATGTGAAGGTGAAAGTGTAGCTTTGCACCCTAGAGGCCATCATTGCGTTTTGGTATAGTCTCCTGCCGAACTTGTCCAGGGTTCGGCCTTCCCGGCCTGGGGGTACCGCTGCTGAGACACGGGACGGGTGAGCCTTTTTCAAGGAGGATTCCACCAGCAGCGATTGGTGGGAGAGCTGTGGTTGCTCGAATCCCGGATAAGGTACTGTGCGGTACTTGGCCTCCATTTTGGAGGGTACGGCCGTGACCATGTAGGGGGTCTCCAGGTTCCTGAAGAAGGCCTGTTGGAGTACCGGGTTAGTGGTAAGCGGAGGGACTCTCTGGGCAGTGATGGCATATCCAGCTCCGCCAGGTACTCCTTAGAGTATCTGGAGTCGGACTGGAGATCTAAGTCCAATGCTTGGCCCATGTCTTGGACAAAGCGAGTGAAGGATGGGCGAGATGTCCCCGGAGCCCCGTGCGGGGTCAGGGAACGAGACCTTCGCCGGGTGGAGAAGGATAAGGAGGCTTCCCTCGAGTATCGAGGTTCATGCTCTGATCCATGCTCCGAGGTTGGGGAAGCACTGTGAGAGTGTTCCGGGGTTGTCGATCTTCGGCGTCTCGAGGAGCCCCTCGGAGACGATGCCGGGGTTAAGGGTACCGATCGATGTCGGGTTGGTGACCTCGATCCGGACTCCCTCGGAGAATGCGTCCGAGGGGGAGTTCGGAGGATACGCGGGTTGGAGAGTGATAACTCAGCCACCCTTAGTGGTCCTGTACGAGGTGTGGGGGAACGGCCTCGTAGGGTTGGTGAACCTCGGGCCTTCTTGGAGGTACGGCGGTTCGAGGTTTCTGTCGTTCTAGCCCGACGTTTTGCCCCTCGGCGGTCCGCAGAGGGGGAATGTCTCGGGCGTCTCGGCGAGGAGTCCGAGGAGGATGGGATGCGGCGAGGATTGCGCACCTTTCCTCGAGGTTGTTCGGTGCGAGGCTCAGGTTGGTCTGGCGCATTCGAGGTCGAGGCCGATTGAAACTGGGCTATTGCAGCGGACAGCTCCGACGTGATCATCGCTCGGAGTAGGTCCTGGAAGACGGGCACGGACAGCATCGAAGGCATGTCCCCTGCCTCTGTGCGCTCCACCGGGGGCGACCTCGTATCAGAGTATTCCCGTGTGGTGGAGGCACGGCCCGAAGGCTTGGAGGGCTTAGGCGGGGCTGTAAGCATGGGGCTTCCGCCATGCGTCGCCGTTGTCCCCGAGGCTGGCTTCTTCGCTGTTACAGAACCTGAAGAGGGAAGAGGGGACTTACCCGGAGCCGAGGCTTTCTGTTGTCCCGAGGACTTCGGGGTCGAGTCTCGAGGCGATGCCGAGGTTTCCGGGGCCGAGGTCAAGGCCGGGGCCGACCTCGAGGCCGAAGTGGGGGGTTGGTCCGGGGTGAAAAGATCCGCCATGCGGGCTTTTCTTCGGCGGAAGGCCCGGTTTTGGAAAATAGCGCACTGGGGGCAGGAGTCGGTTGGATGAGTCGCCCCCAGACAAAGGATGCACCGGCGATGCGGGTCTGTGAGAGAAAGAAGCCGCTCGCACCGGGTGCACTTTTTAAAGCCGGTCAAAGGCCGGGACATTAAATCGAAAGTAGCCGCGGCTTGATTAGCCACGCGGCCACGGGGACCCGGAAGCCTCCGGGTCGTTGAAAACGAAGCAGGAATCAAGTAAAAAGGTAAGGAATTCGCGCACAGCGACTTAATCGTGAAAAAACAAGAAAAAATCGCGGTGCTAGAAGGCAGTTGGGGCAGAGCCTGAAAAACACGTCTTCTAGGCTCGCGGAAAATTTTGAACTGGAGACCACGAGGGGATGCACCCCCTAGTGGAGCAGGAAGGCACGCATGCGTGGAGCAGCAGAGCAAACTTAAATCTTCAATCAAGTTTGCTTGAAAATGCTTCCGCATCGGGGCTCCGTAGATGACGTCACCCACATGTGAGAATATCATGCCTGCTTGTCCTGGGATAAACTAAATTTTTTCATGTCAACCTAAGTGACAATAAAAAGCAAGTATGATTGTGAATACAATGGCAATTAAAGAAGCCAGCACCTTAAACTTTTATTTACTATAATAAATGGTTACATGAATTTGAGGCTGGTTAAATACAATTTTTCAAAATAGTCTGTAGTCATTTTTACATTACATGCAAGTGACCATGAAAATATTTGGCATTTTTTTTCCAAACTTCTGAACAGGCACTTACATAAGAATGCAAATTCAAATATATTTTTATTAACACATTAAAATACATATTCCAGCACTTATTACATAGAATTTGACAGTACAGCTCAGTGATGTCATTATCAAAATGCCATAGTAGCAAAACCAAATCATCTTGCTTACCAACAAAGTAAGGTCCTGTACTTGACAAAACTTGCACTAAAAGAGAAAAAAAATTCTGGTACTTAAGGTAAAAGTGCAAATTGTCTTTCTCACAGCAGGCATCCTTGTTGCATATCTAGGATACTTGTGCATCAGACTCCAACAGACTTGCATGTTAACATATAGATGAAAGCCTGATATTGATTGGACTTACCTGTAGAACTTAAAACAAAATATATTGACTTTGTTAGAGTTTATTTCTGTGAACACCTTCTGGATCATTTAACAAGGACAGAACCAAGAAATGATCATTGTAGCCTGGATTGGTTTCAAGGAAGTAATGAGACAGTGAAATTTATATTCGGTGCCTTAGTCACTATAAAACTTATGCATTTGAACATCTGCAGTGTATTTAATGTGTTCCTTTTGTGCCATATCCAGTAAGATAGAGAAATCCTGCATTTGGTCAACTGGACTAGCACAGTTAAGGTTTCTGCATACTTAAGCACCCTGCAGGAGCTGATCATTAGTGTACTTTTCTTTTTCTTAACCAGGAAGTTGTCTATTTTAAGAGTCATGAAAACACATACAATTAACATGTACAGTCATAAAATTTCTTAAATTATATAATTATGTCCAGCTATACTGCACATTGCGTTTCCTCAGCAGTCACAAGTTGATGCATTCTGTAAATACACCAAATAGCCTCACTTAAACCTTTTCTAGTAACAAGATATATTTAGGAATATAAACCAAAGAGAAATATTGCTATGTTTTAAATAATTTTTGTTGCAAATACATGTTAAAAATCAAATCAAAATATGAAGTGCCATTAACCTTTATTAGTGAACAGTGTCGGAATTTTGGAAAACCTGTGTGGCTCCCTACCAAAACAGAGTTCATAGCCAAAAGGAGTCCTGAAGAACAGTAAGACCATCTGGGAGGGGAACAAAAGAGAAAAATACAGCTCCATTGCTGGAGAAGATTTCTTGGGAATAAATGTAATTTAAACATTAAAAGCTTTTTAGGTGTAAGAAATCCAGGGGAGATGTGTTTAAATTGACCCAATAGGCATTGCACACAAAAATTTCCAACTTCTTTCTAATGTATGTAATGAGGCCTCCTTATCTGATATGATTTTTAAATATGTACAAAGAAAGTCATAACCTTTGAATTTATTAATATATACATGTCTCCTTCAGAACAAATGCAGTTTTACATGTGACACAAATAAAGACAATACGATCTTTGAGATAGAAAAAAGGGTTATGTTAGAAACATACCAGCACACATGCATAGAAACATGAACTTGATGCATACATGCTCAAGTGCAAGAAAGTAAAAGCTGTGATATAAAATGGTAGCTTGATGACATTTCCAGTGTTTGTAAATGCAAATAACTTTCTCACATAATTATATAAACATACATACGTATACATTTGAAGAATGTTTAGTGGTATGATAAAGTAAAAGCAGCAATGTGAGATGATGGAAGACAAATTATAAATGGGAGTTTTGGCCTTTTCTTTCTCTACCAGCTGCTGCCCATTTTAGCCTGCTAACCTTTTGTAAGTCTTGGCTTTCTTTACATTTCAGGCTGCTCGGCAGATGCCTGTGGCTCTGGAGATTCAAAACGCTGATGGAAGTTTGTTCTTTTCCTCAATTTCTCAGGAGCTTTGCGCCACAAAATAATCTCCTAATGGAAGAAATCCCAAATATTAACATTTGCATTTTCATCTAGTAACAAAAATAAGCTGGCTTTCCAAATCATTGCACTTGTAGTGCAACTCCCCCCCCAAATTGTAATTTTTGAAATATTACTTGGGGTGTGGAACTCATGGACTAAGCACAAATTTCCCCCAATTCATATTATCTGCTCTGCTCTTGATATCTGGATATGGGCTGGTCACCTACACTCATAGCAGTCATAATTTATTTCAAACTTTTTTGGTAGGACTTGTGTAGCCAAATCATACACTAGGGAAATAATCAAGATCTGCCAGTTCTCCTTTTCTTCCAACTGTGGACAGTCCACCCTGTACCCCATTCTCTCCCCCCTCCTATTCGCACTGATTTCTCTCCCTTGACCCATTTTACTATATATACTTCCTCTTGTAGGGGTGATTCCTGCCTCACACCTAAGGTTAGGCCTCACTCATGTCAAGCAAGCCTGAACCATCTTTCCTACATGAACCATCTTTGCTGCCTGATGCATTCTGGATGTGTTTACAAAAACTGTGTGTTTCCAGTCAAGGACATCTGCCTATTCAAACATGCCCAGCTCATGTGAAACCTGGAGGAGTTATGAACTATGTTATGATCTGTGTTCTGTGCTTATCATCTATGACGCCGTCCAAGGCCCATGCACAAGAAAAGACTATTCATTCTTGCTGTTCTGCTTGGATTGGTCCTGGAGGGTCATTTAACATGACCTAAGGAAAAAGGTGTTTGCGAGGATTTAGACTATATTTGATTGTGAGGGAGCTCGGATCTAAACTTAGGTTTCTCTGTACACTATACCATTAACAATAAGAACTGTGAAGCAGAACTGTCTTTTAAACTGGTTTCTATCACAAAAGGAACTCTAGCTAATATATATTACAGCTCTTCCAGTGACAAATGCACTAGTTTGACCAGGAAAAGTTCTATCAACTGCTACGCTGAGGAAACAGAGAATTCCATCTCCCGGATCTGCTGAGGCATAATTTAAAGGGTGAGAAAAGGAATTATCTCTTCTTTCAGCTGGGCTAGATAGAATTGTATTGGTTATGAATAGGAATGTTAGGTCCCCTTGGTGATAAGCTATAATAGATTGCTGCTATTATCAGGACTTAGTAAAGTAAGAATGTGTATAAGAATTAGTCATATTTATTAATTTACTTAGTGATTACTGTGTAATAATTGTGTACTGAAATATATGTATGTATTCAGATATATTGTGAAAAATTATTAGTTATTATTTACTGCTGGCTTGTGAATTATATTTTTATATCTATAATAAAATATTTCATATAGCTTTGATCTCTGTATTCGTATAAGTTGGCAAAAATCTGAATCTTGGGTGCAATTATGGGATATACTAGAAACGAGATTTGCATGCGACTTGTTTATGTTGCACTAATTAGTTATACCCATAAATCTGCCTACACTCCAATTTCTCTTCTTTTCCTACTCCTTGCTCCCTCTGCACTAGAGAATGACATGGGAACAAATTTGTCCTCAACCCCGCGAGTTTTGTCACTGTCCCTGCCCCATTCCTGTAAGCTCTGCCTTAACCACACAAGCCTCAAACACTTTTGCTTTTAAAGTGTTTGTGGCTTGTGCAGATGAGGATGGAGCCTGCAGGAATGGGGCAGGGACAGGAAAATGAGTTCCCATGGGGAGGGGGAAAAATTTATCCCCGTGTCATTCTCTACTCTGCATTTAATTCTTTCCTTCTTCCACAAGCATAGTGTGATGTTTTATGTTTGGGGGCAGGCAGTTTCTTAGATCTCTGCCTGCTCCATCTTTTACTTTTTCTTAGCCTGCTTTCCCAATCACTTTCCCTTGATCTGCCTCTTTCACTCTACTCTTTGGCAGACTTCAAGGCACTGCTTCCTTATAGTAGCCCCTTTCAAGCTTAACCTCCTCTGCATGTAATACTTCCTTTCATTTTCAGATCCAGCTAATAATCTTTTCTCTATACCATCACTGAAATGTATATATACAATGAGGTCTACTATCTTCTCTATCACTGCCCCCTCTCTTTGGAATAGTATTCCAAATTATTTACGTGAAGAATCAAATCTTAATAACTTTAAGACGAAGCTAAAGACATTTCTCTTCCTTGATGCCTTTGAGACCTATGTCCTGTTAAGGGCAATCGAGCACAAATACTGTTGAACTTACTGTTATTTATAGTAGCCCCTCCTATTGTTTTTTCCTTAATTGTTTCTTTTACTTTGGCTATTGTAGTTCTTGTTTTTTAACTTTTGTTCTTGTTTGTCCTTGTTTTTAAAAGTTATTAATAGTTATAGTTTGGTGGCGTAATGTCAGCTCAAACTTGTATTGTAGTTAAAGTTTGTTTTCTGTTTTTACAAATTTGTACACCGCCTAGAAGGCTGATTGGGCGGTATAAGAAATTTTAAATAAACTTGAAACTTGATTTCTCAGGGGCTAAGAGGGAGTGCATGTTTCAGGCTGCAAAATGCAGAAAGTGGTCCACTATGACAGTTAACTTATATAGCAGACATCAACGCACAGTATATTAAAATGAATGCCGAGGCTATTAGTTATGCTATCCTGAAGCATAAAAGTACACAGGAGACTAAGGAGAGCACAACATGAGAAAATTTACTACTAGGCCTGAGGAAGTATATGAGGGGCATTCAATAATTTGGCTACCTCAATAGTAAAGAAAAGAGTTTTCAAAAAATTTTTGTTTTATTTTTCAATATAGTTCACTGATAGCTCCCTATACTTCATCCATTTTTTCTGCAATGACTTTTAACCACTTTGAAAAGAAATCTTCTGTTTGACCTTCAAACTAGGATGTCAAAGCTTCCTTGACTTCTTAGCACTTGAAAACTGCTGTCCATGGAGATTTCTTCAAAACTCAGAACAGGAAATAACCTGAGGGAGCTATATCAGGACTGTAGGGTGGATGGTTCAGCTGCTGAAACCCACATTCTCAGATGGCAGCCTGTGACTGTCGTGACATGTGCACTGGCACACTGTCATGAAGAAGCAGCATGCTTGCTGTGAGTTTTCCTCTTATTTTCTCCTTGATTGACTTCTGCAAAGTGATCATTGTGCTGGTGTAACTCTCCCCATTTATGGTTGTCTTGTGTGGCATGAACTCCAGGAGCATAAGTCCTTCATCATCCCAGAAGACAGTTGCCATGACTCTCCCTGCAGATTTTTCTGTCTTGAACTTTTTGGGGGTGGGGGATGACTTGTGCTTCCATTGTATTGACTCCATTTTTGACTCAGGATCTCTGTGATAGACCCAAGTCTCATCTCCAGTCACCAAATGATGACAAAAATTCACTTGGGCTCCATGGAGTATCTCCGAGTTCTCCTGATAGCACTGGAGCCTTGTGGCTTTCTGACATGGCATCAGCATTCTTGGAAACCATCTTGTAATAACCATGGACATACCCAACTTTTCATGAATTATTTTCCAAACTGTACCTGCCAAGATGTCCATTTCTTCAGCTATTCGGGAAACCTTAATTCGTCTGTGACAAAATTACATTTTTGATTTTTTTTTGTACATTTCTGTGGAAGTTGTTTTCATGGGCCAAACTAATCTAAACTAAACCTTAAGCTTATATACTGCATCTTCTCTATAGAGATAGATCTTGTCCATTGTGAGAGTAATCTTCAATAGACTCTTTACCCCAGTGGTCTCAAACTCACGGCCCGGGGGCCACATGCAGCCCGCCAGGTACTATTTTGAGGCCCTCGGTATGTTTATCATAATCACAAAAGTAAAATAAAAGTTTCTTGATCATATGTCTCTAGCTATAAATGACAATATTATTATTAAGACTTAGGCAAAAGGAAAGATTTATAAACTATAAAGAGTTTTACCTCATGCAAAATTGTCATTTCTTTCATAAGACATTAACTATTTTTAATGCGGCCCTCCAAGTACCTACAAATCCAAAATGTGGCCCTGCAAAGGGTTTGAGTTTGAGACCACTGCTTTACCCCATTTAAACTGCTTGCTCCAAAATTTTAATTTGTAAGATGATGGGGCAAACTCACCATAAACTGCAGTCATGTATTCATGTTCTTTGGCTTTTTCCCTTCTTTTGTGAGAAATTTTTATCATTGAACGGTTTTGTGAGAAATTTTTATCACTGTACGGTACTCCAAATCTAGAAGTTTTTTATCTGATCTGAACGACGACTTTCTGTCTCTTGAAATGTTAGACTCGCACTGAGCTGCAACTGTGCAAGAGTAACCTTGAGACATGTCACAAGATGCACAGACTTGTTTCACCATGTTTGCTACTTGCTTTCATACTCAGATAAATTATTGAACGCCCTTCATAATACAAACGTTAGCTTGCCCTTCTGCCATGTTGCATTAGGGCAGAAAAGCTAACAGCTTCGTTACCATTCATTTCCCCTGATATGCCAATCCATCTGACCCCTTCCCCCTAGCTGCTTTATTCAGCTCCACACCCAATCTTTCCCAGAAACAGCTGTGATTCCCTACCCCCACCTAAGATAATTGATCTTCTAATTACCCAACTGACACCCCTTCTCAACAAACTGCCTTGGCATCTCGTGGACCTCCCTCTCATCCATCTGACACCCCCCCCCCCCCAAACAAAAAACATCTAAAAGCGAGCCCCAGTGCCTAGTGGCATCCCCAATCCCCTGTGACCCCTAAGGCTCCTCCCCTCCTCAGGCTCTTAGGTGTACCTTCAAAGAGGCAGGAACTATGCTCATTTACTCCTGCTTCCATCTTGGAAAATGGATCTGCAAGGTACATCCTGGTATGCATCACATATAGAGATTTTCTTATTTAGTATCTGGGTATTTGGCAGATTGAGCTGCATGCAGTGCCCTTTTCCAAGATTGCAGTGTGGATGCCACAGCAAGTGGGCATTGCTCCTCCATCTCTATGAAGGTATGCCAAGGACATAGCGTTTATTTTTGGGAGAGTGGGGGGATCCACTGGATACCAGGACAGTTTGTTTAGAGGGGGATTTCTAGGATCAGTGTTATTTCAGGTAGGAGATCTGTTGCTATTTTGAGGCAGGGGTTGGGTATGGGCTGATCAAGGAATTTTTTGGGGGTGTGGACATGGTGGTTATGGAGATGACCACCTTGCACAGCAGCACAGTTTTCTTTAAGTCTTTATTCCTGTTAGTATGTGAGTCAATCATGTTACAGTGAATCAATCAGCAGCAATAAAGTGCTGTCTTCTGCATTAGCCCTAAAAGCTAGGGATCATTTCCCTGCTCTGCTTTCCCTAGCCCTTAGGTACATCCCTTATTTCTGGGACTGATTCTGTTCACCATCCCCTGCAGTGTCCACATGATATTCTCTGCCACATACCTACCCTGAACCTTTGGGAGCCCAGCAAGGGTCTCACAGCTTGAAACTCAGATCACATGCTACATATGCCAGTATATTACAGCAGTCCCTGAACAGACAAAATTATCTAATACTAATCCACTGTGTTCTGGCCTTCCCACCCGATACTGCTCAAATGTCTGACTATTGTTCAAACTTCTGGTTAAATGAGAACCATGTAACTTACCAAGTGTTGACACAAAAACCAGCATCAAAATAAAATACTGGCTCTCAACCCTGTCCTTGGGATACACCAAGCCAGCTAGTTTTTAGATATCCACAATAAATATGCATGGAATAAATTTGTATATCCAGGAGAGAAGTTCCTTCAGTAGCCTCGGTGTACATCCAAGGGTACTGAAGGAACTTAGGAAAGTTCTGGCGGCTCCATTGGCAGACCTTTTCAATGTTTTGTTTTTTTTTAGTCAGGCGGAGGACTGAAAAAGGGCAGATGTGGTCCCTTTCCACAAAAGTGGAAATAAGGAAGAAGTAAGGAACTACAGGCTGGTAAGTTTGACTTCTGTAGTAAGTAAATTAATGGAAATGCTTTTAAAACAGAATAGTGACATTTCTGGAATCCAGTGGATTACAGGACCTAAGGCAACACGGATTCATTAGAAGCAGGTCTTGTCAGACAAATCTGATCAATTTCTTTGACTGGACGACCAGAGATTTTGATAGAGGGAATACGCTAGATGTGATTTAGATTTTAGCAAAGCCTTTGATAGTGTTCCACAAAGGCGTCTAATAAATAAGCTGAGTGACCTCAGTATGGCTCCCAAAGTGAAGGACTGGGTCAGAAACTGGTTGAGTAGAAGGCAACAGAGGAGAGTGGTCAATGGAGATCTCACTGAAGAAAGGGAAGTTACCAGTGGGGTGCCTGTTTTTAATGTTTTTGTAAGCAATATTGCTGAAGTGCTGTTGGGCAAGATTTGTCTCTTTGAGGATAACAAAATCTGCAATAAGAGTAGACACCTCTAAGCAAGGACTTAATGAAGTTTGAAGAATGGTGTTAAATTTGGCAGCTAAGATTTAATGCCAAAAAATGAAAGGTCATGCATTTGGGCTGCAAAAACTGGAGGGAACGGTACAGTTTAGGGGGTTATGTACTTTTGTGCATGAAAGAGGAGTGGGAATTGGGTGTGATAGTATGTGATGATCTTAAGGTGGCTAAACAGATTGAAAAGGTGATGGTGAAAGCTAGGAAGATGCTAGGGTGCATAGGGAGAGGTATGGCCAGTAGATAACAGGAGGTATCAATGCCCCTATATAAGACTCTGGCGAGACCTCATTTAGAATACTGCGTACAATTCTGGAGACTGCACTTTCAAAAAGATATAAACAGGATGGAATCAATTCAGAGGAAGGCGACTAAAATGGTCAGCGGTCTTCATTATAAGAATATGTATATTTTGGAGGAAAGGAGAGAGGGGGGGGGGAGATACGAGAGAGACATTTAAGTACTTATGTGGCATAAATGCATATGAAGTGAGTCTCTTTCATTTGAAAGGAAGTTCCAGAATGAGAGGATGAGGTGATAGGTTCAGGAGTAGAGAATGACAAGGTGATAGAATTCATCACTGTCCCCGTCGATAACCGCAGGAAACCATCCTGTGTCATTCTTTAGTGTCTATCTCAACTTCAGTCCTTCTACACCAGCATTCTTTAATGCAAGGCTTGAAGGTCAGTGGTTGTGCCTAGTGCTGCCCGATTCAGGAAAAAAAAATTTGATTCGATTCAGCCTATTGAATCGATTTTTCAATTCGATTTTCCTGCCCAATTTTGGTATTTTTTTTCAAAACATCCTGGTTGGTTTATTTTATAGCCTCTTCACTAGTGCTGCCCAATTTCCGATTCGAATCGATTCACCGATTCACTTCAAATAGATTTCTTTAAAAAAATAAATAAATCGGCCTCCTGATTTGGTGCCCTCCTCCCCGTGCCTTCATGTAATTTTGCCTCAGTTCCCCCCTTTTGCACTGCCTACAATCCGGCTGATAGTCTTGGCACAACCCCTTACTCTCTCACACAGCTCATCACATGGTATTGTTCTCCTCCAATCTTGTGCCTCCACGTCACATTCCCCTCGCATATCCTTGCTTTGTTTCCCGTGGCATCTTTTTACGTGCAGAGACAAGTAACGGAGCTAGTAAAAGGTATGGAGAAACTGGAATACGAGGATCGACTTAAGAAACTGGGATTGTTCTCCCTTGAGAAAAGAAGACTGCGAGGGGATATGTGAGTCCTTCAAAATACTGAAAGGAATCGACAAAATAGAGCAGAAAAAAATTATTTACATTGTCCAATTCGACACGGACAAGAGGACATGGAATGAAGCTAAGGGGGGACAAGTTCAGGACAAATATCAGGAAGTTCTGCTTCACGCAGAGAGTGGTTGACACCTGGAATGCTCTTCCAGAGGAGGTTATTGCGGAATCGACTGTCCTAGGATTCAAAAGCAAACTAGATGCACATCTCCTACGAGAGACACAGAAGGATATGGGTGACTAAAAATTATGCCAGGTGTACTCCTGATGGGGCCTCCGCGTATGTGGATTGCCGGACTTGATGTACCGAGGGTTTGATCCGGAGATGGCGCTTCTTATGTTCTTATGCATATCTTGTGCCCTTTTGTGGCTCTATTTGGGTAAGTCCTATTTATTTATTCACTTTTTAGTTGGTCTATATCTTCTCTTGTTTGGATCGTTTCTAGCATATCAGTGCTAACACTATTTCGTTTTACATTTATATTTATTGTTGGATTTCCTGCACGGTCCTTATTATCTTTCTAGCCTGTTTTGTGCATGCTGCATCCTGCCTCCTTTCACATATCCGCCATTGTCAATATGTATCCTCATACTGTTTGTTAGGAGCGGCTTGTCACTTGAGTTCCTGTGCACACGTTTGTGCTTTTACTCTCTTGTGGTGGTGTCCTATATTATCGTGTTTCCTGCGTTCAGATTCTGTGCTACTTGGTGGCCAGATTAGTTTGGACCGTTTTTATTTAGGTTTCCTATCATTTCACTTGGATCGCTCTAGCACACTGGTACTTGTATCACATTATATGCGCAGGTTGATCTCTGCACGTCCCTCCGTGGACTTTTAGTTTCTTTGCTGTCATGTTTTTATCCCTTTTCACTAATTCTCTCTTCGCATTTTTATAAGATTTTATTTTATATTTTATTCTACATTAGTACTGTTGTTTTAAGCCATGCTACGCTGTATACTATAATTACGTTTTAATGTCATGGTATTTTATTTTTTTTGTTGTTGTATGATTGGTTTTCCATTTATCCGGTTTAAATTGGGTCCATTTTGGTAATCCCTTGTGCTTGAGGCTTATCCTTTTATCACTTTGTGGTTGTAGTAGAGCTTTTTGTGCTCCACTTTTTTGAGTCACCATTTTCTCACCTAATTTTTACTTTGATGACACCATATAGCTCTATTTTTTTACTTTTTTATTTATTTTTTTTACTTTTGTTTCCCTTTTTGATATTATGCAACCTTGCACATGTTTTGGTTTTTTAGTTGTTTAGCTTTCTAAAGGCTAACCTAGCCTTTGAGGTTATCCCACATTTATAAGATCACGTTATCATTTTGGTAGGTTCATTTTATCTTGTCTAATTCCTCATATAATCCTGCATGATTAGCAATCTTTTACTGTCATATATCACACACACACACACACACACACATTCTTGTGCTATCCTTGTGATTGCAATATGTCAGATTTGAAATGTGTATCCTGCCAGAGCTGGTATTAGACTGCGAAGATAAGCTAGGATTTAACAGAGAGGAAAAGTGTTTTTTGATTGTTTGTTTATTTTGTTTACACCACAGCGCCAGTGTGGGTAGGAGAGGGCAAAGGGGGTGGAGTGGGTGAATAGGCTATAAAATAAACCCACCAGGATGTTTGAAAAAAAACAAAACAAAACACCCAATTGAGCAGGAAAATCACATTGAAAAACCGATTCAATAGGCTGAATCGAATCAAATTTTTTTTCCTGAATCAGGCAGCACTACTCTTCACTCCCTTTTATAGCCTCTTCACCCCCTTTGCCTTCTCCTATCCACACTGGCGCTGTGGTGTAAACAAAATAAACAAAAAAAGACTTTTCCTCTCTGTTAAATCCTAGCTCATGTTTGCGGTCTACCACCAGCTCTGGCAGGATACACATTTCAAATCTGACATTGTAATCACAAAACAGAAAATAAAATTATCTTTTTCTACCTTTTCTTGTCTGGTCATTATTCAAATTTTGTTGGTCCCAGGCTCTGGTTGTCTTCTGATAACTTGCCTGCCAGGGTCTCCTTCTTTCCTCTTGCTAACCATCCATCTTCTATCTCTGTCCTCCCCTTCCATTTCCCTTCCCTCCCCCGGAGGTCTTGGCATCTTTCCTTTTTTTTGTCTCCATCCACAGATCAACCTTTTCTCAACTACCCTTTCATCCAGGATCTCTCCCTCCTTCCCCACCACCCCAGGGTCCACAATCTCTCCCTTTCTTTTCCCCAACTATCCTCCTATCCAGTATCTCTTTCCCGTCGCCACACCATCTCTTGTGTCCAACTTCTCTCCCTTTCTGTTCCCTCCCTCCCTAGATCCCATTGCCCACCATCTCTCGCCCTCTCCTCTGTTTTATAGACTCATTATTTCTTCCCCCCCAAAGTCCGGCATATGCACTTCTCTTTGAAACCTCCCTTCCCTCCCTCCCTCCCTCCGTGTTCTTCAACACCAGGGTCCCCCCTCCCCTGAAGGTCTGTCCCCCCCTGAAGGCCTGCACCCCTCCCCCCCCGGAAGGACTGCGTGTTCCCCTTAGCCTCCCACGCATTCATTTACCTAATATCAGCAGCCTGCAGAGAAGATTGCAGTGCTAGCAATCTTTGCAAGCTGTCATAGGTCTTTGGAGCTGTTTCCTCTGCCACGGTCCCGCCCCTCCTCTGACATCAGAGGCAGGATCACAGCAGAGGAGACAGCTCCGAAGGCCTATGGCAGCTTGCAAAGATCGCTAGCACCAGCGATCTCTGCAGGCTGCTGATATTAGGTAAATGGATGGTGGGATGCCAGGGGGGAAGTCAGACAGCAGCGGGAGGCCAGGGGTGAAGCCAGACACCAGCACTTCCCAACTGACTCTCTCCTCTCGCCCTCTAAAGCAGGTGCGGCAGAGGCTGTCTAGCAATAAGCAGCGCTGCCGCTCTTGCTTTAGGGGGGAAGGTCAGTTACCGAATCAGGAGGCCAAAATTTTTATTTTTTTTTTTTTTTTAATCGATTCGAATCAATTCACCCGAAGTGAATCAGTGAACCAATTTGAATCGTGAATCGGGCAGCACTAGTTGTGCCCATTCATATTCTGATTCTTCCCTTTCTCCTTAAAGATTGATATGGGGATGGTTTCCCACAGGGACAGGAAAGGAGATGAATTCTGTCACCATGTCATTCGCTACACAGGAGTAATCTATAGAAATTTTTTTTTTTTTTTAAACAGAAAGGGTCTTAGATTACCGGGAGAATAGTCTCCTAGTAGACAAAGACTGTGTCTGAATTCAAGAAAACGTGGGAAAGGCACGCAAGATCTCTTAGGGAGAGTAGGAGATAATGGATGCTGCCGAAGGGCAGACTTGATGGGTTGTTTGGTCTTTATCTGCTGTCATGTTTCTATGAGAATGGCTGGTTGTGCCCCGAGGACTGGGTTGAAAAGCACTGGACTAAAAGGTTAGCTGTATTTATCACACTGATATTAACATGCTTAACTTTGTGAATTTATTCCATTTGAATGCAAGTATATATTTTCCAAAGTACTAAATGAAGGTCAGGATCAGCTTCATAATAGTTAGGTAACTAAAATGGCAGCATAATTTGGCTTTGGACTAATGCTCTTGATTTAAAATATTCTACAAAATTACTTCCTGTATGAACTGGTTTCACTTGAACATACATAATACCTTGTAAAGTCTTCACAAAAGGATTGTGAAAAATTGCAAGAGGACCTTGTGAGACTGGAAGACTAGGTGTCAAAATGGCAGATGACATTTAATATGAGCAAGTGCAAAGTGATTCATGTGGGAAAGAGGAACCCGAACTATAGCTATGTGATGCTGGATTCTGTGTTAAGAGTCACTGCCCAGGAAAAGGATCTAGGTGTCATTGCTGAGGATAAGTTGAAACCCTCAGTTCAATATAGAGCAGCAACTAAGAAATCAAATAGAATGTTAGGAATTATCAGGAATGGAAAACAAAGATGAAAATGTTATAATGCTTTTGTGTCACTTTATGGTACAGACGCACCTTGAATACTGTGTGCAATTCTGGTCGCCATATCTCAAAAAATATATAGCGGAATTAGAAAAAGTATAGAGAAGAGCGACGGAAATGATAAAAGGGATGGACGACTTCCCTATGAGGAAAGGCTAAAGTGGCTAGGGCTCTTCAGCCTGAAGAAGAGATGGCTTAGGAGTGACATGACTGAGGTCTATAAAATACTGAGTGAAATAGGAGTGGATGCGAGTTGCTTGTTTACTCTTCCCCAAAATACTAGGACTAAAGGGCATGCAATGAAGCTACTAAGTAGCAGATTTAAAACAAACTAGAGAAAATATTTCTTCACACCTGTAATTAAACTCTGAAATTTGTTGCCAGAGAATGTGGTGAAATCAATTAGCTTAGCAGGATTTAAAAAACCGTTTGGATAATTTCCTAAAAGAGAAGTCAATAGGCCATTATTGAGATGGCTTGGGGAAATCTACTTATTCCTAGAATAAGTAGTATAAAATCTTTTACTATTTGGGATTTAGCTAGGTACTTGGGACCTTGACTTCTTCCTTCTGCAAGAAATGTGTAACATTGCTGCAGAGAAAGGTGAAAGATTGGGTCAACCTGAAACATGTGAGAGCCAAAGTACAACCAGGAGGCTGTTCTCTATCTTTACCCCTCTTTAGGCTTACTGCTTAGCTCTTGAAAGGTGGAAATTAAGATGTAAAGGCTGCTCAGCACACCGCCCTTCTAATTCTATCTCTACAGTAATGCATAGTTGAGGTAGCATTATATTGTTGGGATGCTTTGCAGTAGGGCCAGGGAATTTTGTGAAGACAGAGGAAAAGACGGATGGCACAAAATACAAGTAGGTCCTTGAGGAAAACCCGTTCCAGGATGTCAAATACCTAGTACTAAGGAGAAAATTTCTCTTTCAGCAGGATGACAATACTGAGCACAAAGCAAGAGACAGCAATGGAAGGGCTAGCATGAATGTCTGAGTAGCCCTGCCAATGTCTACATCTGAACCAAACAAAAAAAATCTGTAGTAAGCCTTGAAAAATTGAAGAACTTGAGCTATTCTGCCAAGAACGCACAGCAAGATGGTGCGACTTTAGATACATCCTAAATGACTTGTGGCCATTTACTTATTTTGTATTAATTTGGTTTTATACCCTGTCCTCCCAGAAGAGCTTAGAACAGATTACAAATTTATATACAAAATAAAGCGTATTTATACAAAGTGATGGCAAACATGGCGTGGCAGAACACTGTCTGACAAAGATGGTAAAACATAACAGACAAAACATGGTATGGTAAGACATAGTATGGTGAGCATAGAATGGCAAAACATAACATGGCAAACATAGTATTACAAAAGCATGGCTAACCTAGTATGACACGACAGTGACACGTAGCATGATAGAACATAGCACGGTAGACATGGAATGGCAAACAATGTGTAGCAGACACAGTATGAGAAATCACAGCATGGTAGACAGTATGGCAAATATAGTGTAGAAGATACGAAGTATAGTATAGTAAAGTGCGAGAGAAATGGTGATAGTATGTTAAAATGTGGCAAAACATTACATGACAAAACATGGCATGGTTAGAAATTTGGGCTCCTGTGAAACCACCATTACTGCTATGAAACAGATTCCATAAGGTATTGAATAGAGGCTGTGAAGACTTGTGCAATTGTGACTTTCAACATGAAAACCAATTAATAAAGTCTGTTGTGTGGATCCATGAAACAAGTTCTTACTTTAAAGTGAACTATATACGAAACAGCAGAATAAAAAATGTACAAGGACACTAGTACCTAAAATTCTAGACAAAGGTTTCACAATAGCAACTTTGTACCTGTTGTTTGAAGTACCGTCTGTCTTCTTCATCTACAAGAACCAAGTTTAAAAAGTATCTTACTGAAAATTTTTTGTTCACATCTCTCATTGTAGGAGTTGGATCATATCCCGCTAAGAATAATCGTATAGGAATGGATTCACCTTTAAGAAAAATAAAGCCTCAGTAGTTAAATCTAAGAAAGTGGTAAGTTCAAAAAATTATTATTCTTTAGTACACAAAGTAATAAGCCCATAAAGATCTGAAATTTATGTGGCATAGCATGAATTGAATGTTGTCCAATTCTTCTATCCAACCCATTCCATGTATGTACCTTTTATTATATGTGTAAATATGAACTACCGTATTTGCCGGCGTATAAGACGACTGGGCGTATAAGACGACCCCCCAACTTTTACAGTTAAAATATAGAGTTTGTTATATACTCGCCGTATAAGACTACCCCTTCTTCCGCACACCTTCTGCACAACAAATAAAACTTAAAAGAACATCAGAATTTATTTCAACAATTTTAATTAATTCACTAAAGCTGAATAGAACAATAAACTCATGCTATTTGTTTTCTAAACTGTTAACCAAACTGAAACTGTCAATGATAGAAGGAAGATAACACATAGAGGGAGAGAGCAAGTGCCGGGCAAGTCCCTAGCAAGTTTGCTGGCATGACAGTTTCCCTTTAAAAGCCTTCAAAAGCCTCCTGTTCGCCCCCGCAACTTCCTTAAGGGCTAGACTCCACACACGGCCGCATGTGCGAGAGACGTAGTAAAGAGAAAAGGGGTGGGGCCAGAGCGCCGCTGCTTCCCGCTGCGCAGGATGAAGGAGCTGGCACCCTTGTCACACTGATGTCCCGCCATGGCCCCGCTGATGTCCCGGCAGGTTTACTAGTACCGTAAGCACCGTAAGGAGGTAAGGAAGGAGATGTTAGGGCATGTAAAGTAGAGAGTTGCGCGGGGACAGAAATCCCACCTGTCCCCACCCGTCCCTGCCAAAGTCCCACCCGTCCCCACGAGGAATCCCACCCGTCCCCACCCGTCCCCGTGAGGAATCCCTCCGTCCCCACCCGTCCCCGCGAGGAATCCCCTCCATCCCCACCCGTCCCCGCGAGGAATCCCCTCCGTCCCCGCCCGTCCCTATAAACTTCAGAAATAGTTATTTCATTTAATTATGCTACTGAATTAAAGGCTCTGGTAGAAACCCATTTACAAATAAGCAAAAAGACTTTATTAATTTGAAAATATTAATTGGGAAGAATACATACTTTGTAAACGGGTTTCTACCAGAGCCTCTAATGTTTATAAATTTTTATCAACACAACTAATATACTACTTTATCCTGAAGCAAAAAAAAAAAAAAAAAGAAATAGAATTCTTTTCCTACCTTTGTTGCCTGGTTTCTGCTTTCCTCATGTTCTCATTCAATTCCTTCCATCCACTATCTCTCTTCCTTCTGCATCTTCCATTTGCTCTGTTACTGTGCCTCTCCCTTTCTTCCCCCTTCCAAATTGGTCTGGCACCCATCTTCTTCTCTCTGCTCCCCCCATAGTCTGGCATCTGTCTTCTTCCCTGCCAGCGTCTTCTCCCTACTCTCTCTTCCTCATTTCCTTTGTGTCCTTCTCCCCCCCATCTTCCCCATGTCCTTTCAGCGTCCTTCTCCACCCCTTTGTCTTCCCCATGTGCTTTCAGAGTCCTTCCCCCCCCCCCCGCCCTTCCCATGGCCTTTCAGCGTCCTTCTCCACCCCTTTGTATTCCCCCATGTGCTTTCGGCCTCCTTCTCCCTCCTCTGTCTTCAAGTGCTTTCAGAGTCCTTCCCCCCCCCTCCTGTCTTCACCATGGCCTTTCAGCGTCCTTCTCCCCCCCTCCTTCTCTACCGCCCCGGGTGCAGCACAGCCGGCCAGGTCCCCTTACTTTTGTGGCACTTCCCCGACCGACCGACAACAGCCCCGGTCCGACAAACCTCCCTGCCCTTAACCGCGAATCTAAATTACCTTCTTACAGCTGCTGTAAGAAGGTAATTTAGATTCGCGGCTACAGGGCAGGGAGGATTGTCGGACCGGGGCTGTTATTGGTCGGTCGGGGAAGTGCCACAAAAGTAAGGGAACCTGGCTGGCTGTGCTGCAACCGGGGCGGGCCGCCCCTCTCCCTTGGTAGCCACTGGAACCGCGAGGCTACTCTCCTTCTCCTTATCTGCCCTGCCTGCAGCACAGAGCCGAACGGAAGTCTTCCCGACGTCAGCGCTGACGTCGGAGGGAGGGAGGGCTTTGTTTAAGCCCTCCCTCCCCTCCGACGTCAGCGCTGACGTCAGGAAGACTTCCGTTCGGCTCTGTGCTGCAAGCAGAGAAGGTAGGGAGAAGAAGAGCCGCGTACATCCAGAAGACTGAGTACATCCAGCCCCGCAGGAGCCCCGCGACCCTCGGAGGCGTCCCCATGGGATCCCCGCGACCCTAGGGGGCGTCCCCACGGGATCCCCGCGACCCTAGGGGGCGTCCCCGTGCAGCTCTCTAATGTAAAGTAAGGGCATGTAAACAGTACCCGGCGTATAAGACGACCCCCGACTTTGGGGAGGATTTTAAGGTACTGAAAAGTCGTCTTATACGCCGGCAAATACGGTACATACAACTCTATTAGGTACATTAGGTAAGCAATGATGAGAGACTGCTGTCTCAGGGCAAACAAAGTTAGGCATTAACCATATACAGTATAAAATGGCTTACCAAGTTAAACTGTCAATACAGCTATAAAAGTTACAAAACTACTTCAATTTAGATGGCAAATTTGATGTCTGAAATCAACTTGTTCAACGCTTTGGCTGCAGAAATAGCTTTACAAACCATGAAAAAAATATTACACAGGTTCAGAGTTGGAAGCCATTTCAGTGTGGGAGTTTTTTTGGTTGTTTTTTTTTTTTTAAATATTTGTTGTATGCCAAGAGTAAATATTAACTAGCTACTGATGAAAACGGAAAAGATAATAATAACTTTATTCTTCTATACCGCCATAGTCGTGAGACTTCTAGGCGGTTCACGTTGAAGAGAGCTGAACAGTCAGCGAGTTACAAAATGCAGATAGTCAGAGAATTATAGTATGCAGAATCTTAAAAGGCAGCGAATTACAATATACAGATTGTTAAAAATTGTTAAAAAATTTCAGACTTATGCGCAGGAGTGGACATATTTGAAATAATAGAATTTGATTTAGTGTTTGGTGTAGATACTTTTTAGGTGATATTTCTGTCGAATAAGGCAGTTTTTATGACTTTTCTATAGGCATCATAGGTCAGTCTAGCTCCATTAATGTAGTTGTCTAACCAGTGCTGTTGTTTGTTTGCTTGGTACATAAAAGTTCTATCCAGAAAGGTTTTGTATTTACAGCCGGTAATGCTTGGGTATGCAAATAGATTGCAGTTTCTGGTTTGTCTTGTAGGGCTGTATAGTACGAAGTGAGGTAGCATGTAGGTAGGAGCTAGTCCCCAAACCAGCTTGAAACATATGCAAGAGAACTTGAATATTATTCGCTTCTCCATTGGCAGCCAGTGTAGCAGTCTGTAGTAGGGGCTAACATGGTTGCTTTTTTTCAATCCAAATATCAAGCGGACCGCTGTGTTCTGAACAATTCTAAGTTTCCTCACTGTTTTTTTGGGTATACCCATATAAACGATATTGCAATAGTCCAGTGTAGAAAGCACTAGCAATTGCACTAGTAATCTAAATGATAATGGGTCAAAGTAGTTTTTGTCAGGAAACATTTCTTTACCACTATGATATCCTGTGGCAGTAATCTTCTACACTGCCTAAACCATGCAATATATGAAAAAATTCATATGCCAACAAAATAGAGACTTCTATAAGCTACAAGGAGAAATTATGTCTTACCTGATATTTTTTTCCATTAGTCTTTCACACTATTCCAGAACTTGTAGGTAGTTATGCCTATCGACCAGAGATAGAAAACACTGAACTAAGCGAGGGTACTCTAAATCAGTGGTTCCCAACCCTGTCCTGGAGGACCACCAGCCAGTCAGGTTTTTAGGATAGCCTTAATGAATATGCATGGAGGAGATATGCATGCCTTTCACCTCCATTATATGCAAATCTCTCTCATGCATATTCATTAGGGTTATCCAAAAAACCTGACTGGCTGGTGGTCCTCTGGGAAAGGGTTGGGAAACACTGCTCTAAATGATTGAGATTATTTCAGTTTATCTTCTGGGAAAATGCTGAGGTTTAATTTCACCCAATTCCTTTACCAGGTAACTGAGGTTCTCATAAAAAATCCACTTACACCTAAAGGGCAGCTTAACCAGATGAGACTTGGAGCCAGTATCACATCCACAACTACCTACATGCAGTGATTGCCGAAGGAGTGTGTCATACATAGTGTTAGCTAGGAAGGTAAGACCAGCTTCCTAATCAGCCCCCAGATACTAGATAATCTTCGCCCTTCCTCTCCATCCTAGACCCTTGTCCGCCACACCTCTTGGGGGCTGTGAAAGGCACCTTTGTAGACTCCATTCTTCCACGAATTAACACCTCTCTACAAACAGGCTTAGTGATTGCAAACGAAGTCAGCAGTCATCAGACCAATCTTGAAAAAACCCACATTCGACACTAACTTGCACCGCAATTTTAGACCTTTCTCCAACCTACCCTTCATCTCCAAGATCCTGGAAAAAACAGTAATAACCAATTACACTCATCGACAAACAAGGAGCCCTAGCCACCTTCAAATCAGGATTCAGAAAATTCTACAGTATAGATCCCAAAGCATACTGCTCAACGATGCACTATCGAAACCAAAACCGATCAAATATGATGTTCCACAGGGGGCTCTGCTATCACCCCTATTATTCAATCTCTACATTGGACCTGTCCTAGACATAGCCCACAAATACAGATTCACTCCTTTGTGGATGACATCCAACTATATCTACTGCTAGGAGAAACCTACAACTCCAGGATCACGAAACTCCTAAACTGCCTCAGAAATCATAAAACTGGATTTCTGTGAAAAAAATTATAACTAAACGCCTTAAAACAGATCTCCTCTGGATCCGCAAAGAGCACTGCAACCGTATCCATCCCTCCCTGCAACAGGATTCGACCACCATAACTGCAAAGGACCAAGTATGCAGCCTTGGAATACTCCTTGACCCTAACCTATTGCTTTCCAACCATAACTCTCAGGTGGTATCGCCCTCATTCTACTACCTGTGACAACTCCGAAAAATAAGGATCTAATTTTCAGAGTCTGACTTCACCCAACTACTCCATGCCCATGTCCTCTCACACATGGACCACTGCAACGTGCTATTCATTGGACTCACAGCGAAGAACATAAAACATCTCCAGTGTGAACAAAATGTGGCAATCAGATTTCTCAAAAACTTCCATGCCCGTGCCCTTTCTCCCATGTTCTATCATCAGCTCACTGGCTGCCCGTAGCCAAACGCGTCTTCAATGCTATCACTTAAATTCTTGAACAACATGGCACCAGCTACATGACAACCAAGCTTCCTTTGTATGTGTCAAACAGGTCCCTCCACTTCCAGGATGAAATACGCCTCAAAATGCCCCCTGGTCGTGCCCTTCAACTACCAAACGACATTCCTATTCTCACTTCATCAAGCCACTGGAATCAATTGCCCCCACAGATCAGATCCCTTGAAGGACTCCTGAACGTTAGGAAAGCAATAAAAACATACCTCTTCTCCTAACTCCCTTGCCTACAGGGAATGGATTACAAAGAAATATATATTGGTAATAGATCTTCAGTATGTGTTGTGTTCAGATAAAAGCTTGTATTGAAAATTCTTGTACTGTAAGTATGGCAAATTTTTTTTTTCCCAAATAAGTTTTAATTAACATTTTAGAACAAGATGACACAATCAATAAACATTCAAAATAAAACAAAAAATTCATAATACAGAGAATACCCTCATTAAACCATGGTGTAACAAAATGGAACCAACCCCTGTGTGATTCTTACCGCCAGGTAAACACTAGAAAACCCATACAACAAAGACAGAGAAGAAAGCTAATATTCAAAAAATGCACAACTTTTCTATCAACTATGTTATCCTATAACCCACAAGGGAAAAAACAAAAATCCCACTCCCACCCAAAGCCAGTACTCCCTATATCTCCCAACCCCAACCCATCCACACCCTGCCTATTACAGAGCTACCCAGAGTGGTGAAAAGATGCCCACCAAGCTACATAGCTAGTTCAGATTTTCTGATAGGGTCCCATACGCATCCAACGCATCACCATCAATTTACACATCAGGTGCACATAATCCAACCTATTCAGGAGACATTGCCTGACCGGAAGCTTAGCAGTGCGCCAGCAATGAGCTAAGGCCAGCTATGCCACCGTGACAACAAATAGTGCCAGGTGATGCTCCTGTGGGTAATACCCCATTAAAGGAGCATTAAGCAAACAACATTCCATAAATATAGGACTGTAATATGGACAATTAACTGGCCCACCATATTCCAGTAAGCCTTAACCTTGGGGCATGTCCACCAGATATGCTGAAAAGACCACAATCTCACCAGCATACATTCTGGTGCTGAGCACAAAAAAGAGAAATTCGCTGTGGGGTCATATACCAGTGATAATACATTTTAAAACCATTTTCAGTTGAGGAAGCAGAAAGAGGAACTGAAAATAAACATCTATAGAGCCTACCCTACTCTGAGGGAACCATTACCCTTCCCACCTCCTGTTTCCACTGTTCTCTGTAGCAGTGTTTTTCAACCTTTTTTGGGCAAAGGCACACTTGTTTCATGAAAAAAATCACGAGGCACACCACCATTAGAAAATGTTAAAAAATTTAACTCTGTGCCTATATTGACTATATATAAAGTAATTCTCTTGAATAGGAATCAAATAAACACAAAGAAAGTATTTTATAATTACTTTATTATGAAATATTAAGTAAACAGAATAGTGAAAAATTATAAAATACTTTATTCAGTGCGAAACCTGGGCCTGTTTGGCTGAACACAAAGCTGATATTCTGGCTGGAATCGAAGAAAGACACACACGTAGCTCTTAGTCAACAGCCGTTCCCTTCACCGCCCCGTCACCGCCACTGCCATCCCATTCACCGCCCCGTCACCGTCCCCGCTGCATCCATATAAGCCTTAGTACTGTAATATTTAGCTTATTCCTTTCTTATAAATCAAAGTTCCTGCTGCTGAACTAGAGAAAGAGATGCTCAGCTGGCAGGGCTTTGTTTATAAATTTTTATCAACACAACTAAGGAGAAATTAGGTTCTTACCTGCTAATTTACTTTCTTTTAGCTTCTCCAGACCAGTAGAGGTTAACTTTACGAATGGGTATATATCTAATCATGACCAGCAGGTGGAGACTGAAAACAAAACTTTGGGACAGTATATACTATCCTCCCTTCTCTATTTCCCTCAGTCTGCCGAATAGCCAAGCAGAACCAAGAACTGGAAAACAGGAAGAAAACAATACTCCGAACAGGAGTAACAAATAACATACCCAAATGCTGTTGGAAAATGCAGAGGAGAAATACCCGAAGGAAAATGTCCCCACAGCTCGCCAGCTAAGCCAGCCGAGCCACAGCCGCTGTTCTTTAATTCTCCCCGGCCCTAGAAAAATACTAGAACCCGCAGCAAAAAACAAAAAACTGCCCGCGAAAACAGCCCCAACAACAACAACAACAACAGACAGGGTGGGGACCTCTACTGGTCTGGAGAAGCTAAAAGAAAGTAAATTAGCAGGTAAGAACCTAATTTCTCCTTCTTTAGCACTCTCCAGACCAGTAGAGGTTAACTTTACGAATGGGACGTACCAAAGCAGTCCCTCTCACGGGCGGGACCCCCGAAGGGCCGATACCAGAACACGCTCACCGAACACCGCGTCCCGACGCGCCTGAACATCTACCCGATAATGTCTAACAAAAGAATACAAGGAGGACCAAACCGCAGCCTTACAAATATCCACCGGAGGCACGAGCGACGACTCAGCCCAAGAAGCCGCCTGACCCCGAGTGGAATGAGCCTTGAGAAACTCCGGAACAGGCTGCTGTTTCAGAAGATAAGCGGAAGCAATCGTCTCCTTGATCCAGCGCGCAATAGTAGCCTTAGAAGCGCCAGCTCCCCGACGAGGACCAGCCAGGAGGACAAAGAGATGATCGGACTTCCGGAATTCCTGGGTCCGCTGCACATCAGAGCGAAGGACCCGACCGACATCCAACTTGCGCAGCTGCCGTTGCTCAGAAGAGCCCTCCCGACCACCCAAGACCGGGAGAACCACCGATTGATTGACATGAAAAGGAGAAACAACCTTCGGCAGAAAGGAAGGAACAGGCCGCAAGACGACCCGCTCCCTAGACAACTCCAAGAAGGGAGCCCTACAAGAGAAAGCCTGCAGCTCAGAAATACGCCTAGCAGAAGTAATGGCCACCAAAAAGACCGCCTTCAAAGTAAGGTCCTTCAAAGAACAGTCGTCCAAGGGCTCGAAAGGCGGGCGCACCAAAACAGAGAGAACCAGATTAAGATCCCAAGAGGGAACCGAGGGCCGTAGGGGAGGCCTAAGCAACTTGGCCGCCCGCAGAAACCGAATCACATCAGGAAGAGCCGATAAACGCTGACCTGACACCAACCCTCGAAAGGTCGACAGGGCCGCAAGATGAACCCGGAGAGAAGACCAAGCCAGGCCTCTATCCAGGCCATCCTGCAAGAACTCTAGAATGTTAGGCAGAGAAGCGCGAAAAGAGGTCACTCCCCGCGCCCGACACCATTCCTCAAAGAGACGCCAAACCCGCACATAAGCCCGAGAGGTAGAAAGCCTCCGGGACCCCAACAGTGTAGCGATCACCTTGTCTGAATATCCCTTCTTGCTAAGGCGACCCCTTTCAAGAGCCACGCCGTAAGACAGAAGAGAGACGGGTCGAACAAGGGAATGGGACCCTGCATCAGAAGGTCGTCCGAGAGAGGCAGAGGAAGAGGAACCGCCACCAGGTGCCTCACCAGATCCGCATACCACGGACGTCGAGGCCAATCCGGAGCCACCAGCACCACCAAACCCGGATGGTGAACAATGCGAAGAAGCACTCTGCCCACCAGCGGCCAAGGAGGGAACACATACAACAGCCCCTCCGTTGGCCACGGCTGGACCAGAGCATCCAGACCCTCGGCCAGCCCTTCCCTGCGACGACTGAAGAAGCGGGGCACTTTGGCGTTGCCACTCGTGGCCATCAGGTCCATCAGGGGCTGCCCCCAATCTTGCACTATCAACCGAAACGCTCCGGCGCCGAGAAACCACTCTCCTGGATCCAGGAAGTGACGACTGAGGAAGTCTGCCTGAACATTTTCTACCCCGGCTATATGAGAAGCCGAGAGGTCCAGAAGATGGGACTCCGCCCAAACCATGAGCCGAGCCGCCTCCTGCGCCACAGGAGTGCTCTTGGTGCCCCCCTGACGATTGACATAAGCCACCGCCGTGGCATTGTCCGACAGGACTCTGACCGACTTGCCCAGCAAAAGGGAGTGGAAAGCTAACAGCGCCAGCCTGACCGCTCTGGTCTCCAACTCGTTGATCGACCAGGAGGCCTCCTCCGCGGACCAGGTGCCCCGAGCTGAGTGGCCCATAAACTGAGCCCCCCAACCGAGGAGACTCGCATCCGTAAGGAGCACCGTCCACTGCGGGAGATCCAGACCCACCCCCTGAACCAGGTGAGGGGTCCGGAGCCACCAGCGCAGACTGCAGCGCGCCAAGCCTCGCAGGGGAACCGGAACATCCAAATCTTGCCTCCGGGGAGACCACCTCCGGAGCAGAGCATACTGAAGAGGACGCATGTGGGCCCGCGCCCACCTCACCACGTCCAGGGACGCCGCCATTGACCCCAGGACTTGGAGGAAATCTCGCGCCCGAGGACCCCGGGACGCCAAAAGCAGGCGAATCTGAGATTGCAATTTGCTCACCCGGGCCTCTGGAAGGAAGACCTTCCCCAAGGAGATGTCGAACATAACCCCAAGGCACTCCAGACGCTGAGCCGGGACCAACCGACTCTTGGAAAGGTTGACCACCCAGCCCAGCGACCGGAGAAACTCCACCACCCGAGCCGTAACCCGGGAGCTCTCCTGCAACGACTTTGCCCGAATCAACCAGTCGTCCAGGTAGGGGTGAACCAGGATGCCCACCAACCGCAAGGCTGCCGCGACGACCACCATTACCGTGGTGAACGTCCGAGGAGCCGTGGCCAGACCAAAGGGAAGCGCACCGAACTGAAAGTGCCGCCCCAAGATCGCAAAGCGAAGGAAGTGCTGATGAGAGGCCCGAATTGGAACCTGCAAGTAGGCCTCCGTCAGATCGAGAGACGTAAGAAACTCCCCCGGCTGAACCGCCAGAATGACCGACCGCAGCGTTTCCATGCGGAAAGACGGAATCTTGAGAGCTCTGTTGACCCCTTTCAAATCCAGGATGGGCCGAAAGGTCCCCTCCTTTATGGCCACCACAAAGTAAATGGAGTACCTGTCGGTGCCCCACTCCGTAGGGGACACCGGCACCACTGCCTCGAGATCTAGCAAACGCTGAAGGGTCTGACGAAAAGCCTGCGTCTTCCATGGAGTCTGACATGGAGAAGCGAGGAAAATGTCCGGCAGAGAGCGGGTAAACTCCAGAGCGTAACCGTCCCGCACCACCTCAAGGACCCACTGATCGGACGCGATCTCGGCCCATTTGGGGAAAAATTTGCGCAGCCGGGCCCCCACCGGAACCAAAGGGGGCGCCGGCAAGGAGTCATTGCGCAGGACGGGAAGCGGGGGAACCGGCGGAGGGATTCCCTGCCCCCCGACGGGCCCCCCGAAAGGGCTGCATGCGCTGGAAGAACCGACCCCGGGAAAAACCCTGAGCCGGGAAAGAAGCAGCCCCACGCCCCGGGCGATACTTGCGAAATTCCCGCAAACGCCCCCGGGCAGCCCCACACCTAGACGCAGGGCGGGCACGGTCCTCAGGCAGACGGGGCACCTTCGAGTCCGTCAGAGTCTGAATCAACTCATCTAAATTCCTCTCCAAACAAAAAGACCCCCTAAAGGGAACTTTAGTAAACTTAGCTTTGGACGCAGAATCCGCCGCCCAAGCGCGCAGCCACAAAATACGCCGCGCGGCCATGCCATAGACTTAGCCGAAATCCGCACCAAGTCATAAAGAGCATCTGAGAGGAACGAGGCAGCCATCGCAATCTTCGCTACCTCCTGATCCACTAGAGACCAGTCATCAGACTCCCGATCCAGGACACGCTCAGCCCACCGAAACACGGCGCGAGCGACTAGCTCCCCACAAACAGCCGCCTGGACCCCAAAGGCAGAGACATCAAAATCATACTTAAGAAGAGTCTCTAACGCACGCGCCTCCGAGACCCTAAGAGCAGAACCGTCCATAACAGGCACGGTATGCCGCTTAGGAAGTGCCGAGACCACCGCGTTCCCATTGGCGAAATTAAGGTAGCCCTACCTCCCTCCGGGACGGGATACCCAAGAGCCAAGGCGCACACCAAACGAAACTGCGCCCATAGGCCACTGCGCCAACACAAAATCCCGCAAATCCTGACGCACAGGAAAAGAGCGGGAACCAGGACAGACCCCCTGAAGCAGAGGGGCCCCCATACGCGGGGTCTCCGGCGGCGCCACTGCAAAAATGCAGCACCAAGGAGACCTGCTACACAGGTCTAAAAACTCATCCCTCTGAATAAAAAAGCGCACCACGGACGCATCTGCTCTGGAAGACGGGAAACCCGCCGCCCCGCTGCCAACAGGCGTCCCCTCTAGAGGATCCTGGAAGCCCGCCAAAGCAGCCAGGTCCTCAACCAGGCCAACACGCTCCTCCGCCCACCAATTCGCAATCCAAGCCCCCCCGCGGGCGCTTGGATGAGGGAGGAGGAAGAGGGGACGCCAAACGAAAAGAGGGAGGCAAAGCCATAGGGGGCGCGGAGGGAAACCCCCCCCCGAAACCCCCCAGGCGCACGTGGGACCCCCAAAAGTCCGCACAAAGAAAGAAAATAAATTGGGGGCAAAAAACCCCTGGGGGTCCCCAGGGACTCCCTGCCCCAGCAGGGGTCCATGCTGAAACCTGCCCCTGTGTTCGCCATACAGGGGGAAGGTCACCTGAGGTTGCAGACAAAATGGAGGGGCCAGACAAAGAAAATGGCGAAGTTCCCGCCAAAAATGCTCCCTCCATGGCCTGTAGCGGCTGAGAAGACTGAACAGTCCCAGCCGCTAAGACAGGCAAGTCGGCATCAGCTGTCAAAAAATCAGCTGAGAGGGAATCCTTCGGGGAATCCCTCCGTGGGCGGTTGTGGAAGACCGGGCTTCCCCACTGCTCCAAGCCGACTCGCGAGGCACCATCGGCGGGGAGCTCTGGGCGCCTGCAGCCGCTGCCGACGGAGCTCCACCACCTCACCGACCCAAACCGCCGAGTTCAGGCCGGCCGCGAGTGCCTCGCGGCTGGACTAAAATTGTGGCCTACTCCCCCGGAGAAGGGCACAATTGCTCCAGACGCGACCTAGCTATAAAAAAGTGCTGGTTACATGAAAAAATACAGTAAAATACAGTTTTCTTAAAGGGAAACAACCCTTCAGACCAGCACTACCTCAGGATTTTTTTTTTTTTTTACAGAACAGACTCCACAGGCTCTCGAAGCAATATGCCTTGCTTGACTTAGGGGGCAAGGCTTACTGCTGAGGCTCCTCTAAAAAAATGTGGGGAGGTGGAGGAAGTGGGGGGAGGGACCCCGCTCGTGACCCGCCGGGTTTGACACCCCCGAGGTCGGACGGACCCCCAAACAGGGCCCGACCAAGCTCCGTCCGGCCAAAAACAGGGACAATAAACCCCTAAACAAATTCCAACAGCCCTACCAAGAGAGATGGGTACAGATCACTCAACACCTGCTGGAGACTGAAAGAAGACTGAGGGAAATAGAGAAGGGAGGATAGTATATACTGTCCCAAAGTTTTGTTTTCAGTCTCCACCTGCTGGTCATGATTAGATATATACCCATTCGTAAAGTTAACCTCTACTGGTCTGGAGAGTGCTAAAGAATATACTATTTTATCCTAAAGCAAAAAATAAATAAATATAATTTTTTTTTCTACCTTTGTTGTCTGGTTTCTGCTTTCCACATCTTCTCATTCAATTCCTTCCATCCACTGTATGTCTTCTCTCTACGTCTTCCATTTGCTGTTACTGTGCCTCTCCCTTCACCCCCCCCAATTGGTCTAGCACCCATCTTCTTCCCTCTGCTCCCCCATAGTCTGGCATCTGTCTTCTTCCCACTCTGTCTTCCACATTTCCCTTCGAGGTCTGTTCCTCTCCACCCTCCTTCAATGTCTGTCCTATTCCTTTCCACCACCACCCTTCCCTCCCTCCTTTACCATCTGTTCCTTTCTACTACCCTTCAGCTCCTCTCACGTGGCTTATCTATCTACCTTCCTCCCTCTTATTTTCATGACACGTTACAATGTAATTTGTGCAAGCCACTGGAGCCTGCAAGCTCGGTCCCTGTCCCATCCCCACAAACCATCTCGCTTCTGTGCTCCTATTTTCTCCATTTCTAATATCTCCCCTATGTATCTGTCATTGCCCCCCCCCCTGTGTCCATATACCATCCCCATGGCATGTCCCCTTTATGTCTCTGTCCCTATGCCCCATGCACATAATTTCCCCTCTTTCTGTTACCTTCCTGTGTCCAGATTTCCCCTTCCTCTTCCATACCAGTGTGTCTCTTCTTTTCAACCCCATCTAGCTTTTTTCCCTCTTTCTCCCCCCCCCCTGCTTCTAGCATCTGGCTCACCTGCCTGTCCTTCCCTTTCTTTCCTGCTATGGGTTTTTCTTTCCGTCTTCATCCCCTTGGCCCAGAATCCTTTTCCCTTTCACTCCCTCCTTCCAATTTGAGCCGGGAACACGAGCGATCGCACGGTCCCCGCAGCCACCACTCGCCTGCCCAATCGATCTTACTGTTTAGCCAGCTCTCTCCCTTCGCCTCACCTTAGTTTGTAGGTTTTGTTTTTCGGCGACATGCACGCTTTCCCAAAGAGCCGCGCATGCGCGGCTGCTCAGTGTTCAATCTTCTGCTCTGCTGCAACTTCCTGTTTCCGGTTGCGTCAGAGCAGAAGATCGAAACTGAACAGCAGCGGGGACCGGGGGAGTCTCATGGGAGCGCGTGCGGGACCCGGCCTGAGGCCTAATCAGTGTCTGCACCGTACGGCACACCAGGCAACATCTCACGGCACACTAGTGTGCCGCGGAACAGCGGTTGAAAAACACTGCTCTATAGGGATCAATAGGAGCTTCCCGTAACAACAAAGCCCGATATAAACGGGATATCCCTCCCCACCCAGTACCCTTCCAGAGAGCCACTTCCAACCTAGTATACCCCAGGACCAGGTCTTAATAGGCCTGTTTCCGTAAGAAGAGTCGCATCTGCGCATAAGGTAACATATCAGAGTGCAAGAGGCCATATTCATCCTGCAGAATTTCAAAGGGAACAATGTCCCCATCAGACAAACCTGTCCAACCGTCCGCAAGCCTGCCTGTACCCATTGAAACCGAATAGGATCTTCCCCTCCCGGTGGAAAATTCAGCAACAAACTAATAGGGGTCTGAACAAAATATCTATGTTCTGGAAACCTCCACAAGCCATACCAGGCTAAAAGAATCGCCTTTAAAAAGGGATTACATATGGTAAGAGAGGAGCGTACTATTGAAATGGGAGCCCATGATAACCTCCACAAAGAAATATCTGGCAGAAAAGCTTGCTCCAAGTACATCCAGGGGCAGTCCGCATATCCAATCCAAGCTGCCGCTTCTTGCAACAATGCCACTTGCTGATAAGAGGAAAAAATTAGGTACACCCATCCCTCCCCTCTGTTTAACCTGACACAACAAGGCTCTCCGCATCCTGGGGGGCTTACGCCGCCAAATATAAGCAAAAACCTTTCTATTAAAGTATGAAAAAATACTCCCGGAATAGTAATCGGTAAGGCCATAAAAATTTTGAGCAACTTATAAAGTAACATCATTTTAACATGTGCCACTCGGCCAAGCCACCCTATAGGCATTCCCTCCCATTGATCCAACTCCTGAACACCCGACACTGAAGAACTGGGAAGTTAGCCTCATATAATGCAGCAGGACTCGCAGTCAACTGGATACCCAAATACTTAATTGATTTACATGCCCAATGAAAAGGGAAACACGATTGTAAATGAAAGACCTGTTGCGACGGACGAGTCAAGTTTAAAATTTCAGATTTGTCCATATTGACCCAAAACACTTGGCTACAGATCTCCAATTCCTGCAGCAAAGGCGGTAGAGAGACCTCTGGGTCATGGAGAAACAACAGGACATCATCCGCAAATAGTAAAATCTTATAGGACTTATCTCGCACTGCCAACCTTCGAATGGATCCCTGCTGCTGAATGGAACACACAAAAGGTTCCAAGGCTATCGCGAACAAAAGGGGTAAAAGGGGACACCCCTGCCTAGTTCCCCAATACAACAAATGTATCCAAGAAAGAAACTTTTAATCAAATCCCAGTTTAAGCAGGACCTCAAACAAAAAAATCCCAGTTGACCAGATCAAAGGCCTTTTCAGCATCTAGAGGAAGAACTAGCGCAGGGATCTTTTGCTGTTGCACATACCAGGTTATGTATAAAGTAGTCTTAATATTATCAAAAGCTTGATGCTGGCAAATAAAGCCTGCCTGATCCACATGAATCACCTGGGGCAAAACTTGTTGCAATCTAGAAGCCAAACTCTTGGTGAAAATTTTATAGTCTGTGTTTAGGAGGGCGACTGGCCGATAGGAACCACACGAGATACTACTCTTGCCTGGTTTTAACAATAAAGTCACTGCTGCGAGCCGCCAAGACTGGCAACAATGCCTCCTCTCCTAAAGCATTAAATATTCGAACCAAGAGAGGTGCCAGAATCCCCTGAAAGCGTTTGTAAAAAGCATTAATGCAACCATCTAGCCCCGACGATTTACCAGCTGGGAGGGCCTCAATTGCCTCTTGCACCTCTTCCAGTGTTATCAGCAGAGACATTTGGGCCGCCTCACCAACAGACAAAGAAGGCAACTGGACCCCAGTGAGGTAAGTCTCAATCTCCCCCTGCTTGATAATATTCCTGAAACTCCTGTCCAATATCCCGTGCCAGGGTCAACTTTGTCCCCCCTTGCGTCACCAAGGAGGGTATAAAATTAAAAAGGGCTTGTCTTTTAAGCTTGTAGGCCAACAACCTGCTCAATTTATTACCAAATTCAAAATAAGTTTGTTTAGCTTTGTCCAAGGCCAGCCTCACCTCTTCCAAATCCAGCGATTTAAGACTAACCCAAAGAGCATGCATCCCCTCTTGTTTGCTAAGAGTTAATTCAGAGCTCCTCTCCTTAGTCTCAAGGTTCAGCAATGCTTCACAGAGACTGCACTCTTCCCACTGTTTAGTACGATTCACCTTGACTGCCAGCGCAATTACCCATCCCCGGATCACCGTCTTGAATGCCTCCCACAACAAACCAGGCCCAATCCCATCAATATCATTGAATTCCAGATACTCCACCATCACCTTACCGATTAGTTCCACATTTGAGGGCTCCAAAAGCAACCCATCATTGAATCTCCAAAGAGGCCTAGGCCTCTCTTCACCCTGTCCTGCTAAAACCAAAGCCACCAGCAAGTGATCAGAGAAAGTACTACTCTTTATGTGGCAAGATGCCAAACGCGTCATCAACCCCTTGTCTCCCAGCCACAAATCTATCCGAAAGGAGGAACCATGTACCGGGCAGAAATATGTAGTCCTTTTCCATGGGATGGGCTTTCCTCCATAAATCAGAGACTCCAATGTGACAGCAGAGACTTCAGCCCGGTCCATTCCAATTTTCCATAGTGTATAGAAGGGGTAGAATTATCCACTAGGGGATCCAAGGTTAAATTAAAATCCCCTTCAAGTACAAGAGACCCCTCCACACAATTTTTCGAAGTAGATGTTCATGCGGAACCTTGTCGAACGCCTTCTGAAAATCTAGATAGACGATGTCGACCGGGTCATCCTTGTCTATCTACCCACAAATAATGGAGCACAGGTTTCAGCTCTGTTTGCCTCCAGAGGGTCACTGACGCAAGATCTTGATAAAGTTTGATCTCGAACGTGTCCCATTTTAAATTAGGTTGAGCCCTTGCTGCTCTCATCACTGCTTCCTTGGTCTTAAAATAAGAGAAGCAGGCAATGATATCACGAAGTTTGTTACCCAGCGGGGCAGCCAGTGCCCGATGGGCCCGTTCAATACCCACATCATCTGCAGGGATAGAAGTAGTATCAGTTGACAAAAGCATGCTGGCTACCTGCTGAATCACCCTCTCACAGTTAGACTATTCAGCCAGTTCAGGGACACCACGGATGCGCAAGTTAGAATGGTGCCCCAGATTCTCCAAATCTTCCAACTTATCAAGGACAAAGGTTTGATGAGCAAGCAAATCATCCGTTTTATAGGCTGTATCTTTATCTGCACCTGGTGCTCTTCAATCCGATCCTCAGAATCCGCCAAACAATGCCCCAGCTCAGCTATTTCACCCCTTAAATCAGCTGCTAGAGTAGAGAGTTCAGCCCGCACAGATTTAAAGTCCGTGCTAATCTCCTGCAACAAATCCTTCAGCTCATCCATCAGATCCAGAGAAATAAGAGGAGCTGCCACTACCCCAATCGAGGCCTCCGTCTCTCGCAGCACTGCCTCTCACTGTCCTTCCGGCGCCGCCATCTTTGCTGCGCTGCCGCTGCTCAGCATGTAAGCAAAATCTTGCAGCGATCTCTTGACAATGGCTGACATCTAAGACCTCCACTACTAACCGGGGGCTTTCGGTGACGATAGCACATGCTGGGGCCCGCTATAAAGTGAAATTCCACTGCTGGGGCTAAATAAATTAATTGGGGCATACAGAGCTCCAATTTCAGTCAGCCATCCTTGATGGTGACAACACTTCCCCCTTTAACTATGGCAAATTTAACCTCTAAACTGTATATTATGTATATTGGTATTAGATCCTTAGTATGTATCAAGTTAGGATAAAAAAAAACTTGTATTGATAAAACTTGTACTGTAGCTAAGGCAAATTGTAACCCGTTAATACATTATATATGTTAACCTGTTCTGAGCTCATTGGGGAGAACGGGATAGAAAACAAATTAAATAAAGTAGCTAAAGGCCTTTCTGTATTGCCTTCCTGAGCTGGCAATATGGCCTGCTGTTCCCATGCTTCTCTAAGAAGTGTCTCTCAACACACCTGCAGCCTCTGTGTGCTGTTGCATTACTGGTGGCTACAAAGCCTCTTGCAAAGAAGCCTCCAAAAGGGTGTCTAACAACACTGAGCTCTCCCTGTTTACCAGCTGTGCAGCACCCAGCAGACTATCAATGTGACTCCACAACTGGCACATTTCTTAGGCAAATACACTGGAGTCACTATCCCTGCCGAACTCAGTTGCACTCTCCAGTTCCACAGCTAACAAATGTATGTGTTCCACTGAAGTCAGCACAGAACAGCAACCTCATGGTAAGAAAGTCCACTTACCCATGTGGTCTGGCTTGGATCCCTCTGCTCGCTCTGTAGCCAACGTGAGGAGACCCCTCTTTATGGCAAAACAATCACAGTTCCACAACCTGCAGCAAGTGTTTCAGGCCAAGCCTCCTACTTTGTATTCTCTCCCCCTCCTAAAATTGCTATGTCAAACCGATGCAGAAAGGAAGAGAGGGGGGGGGTGGAAGAGGGCTGCAGGATGCAGAAAGAAGAGATCTGAAGACTTCCAGATATTAACCACAGGGAGGTATACTGAGTTCAACTGGGTCCAGTTCACCAGGAGTGGCCTATTCAGAGCTTGGAGCTGGTAATTATGCTCATCCATCTGCTGGAGATAGAAAATACTAAACAGCTGTGGGACCTAGCAGAGCTTACCGTATTTCCCCATGTATAGGCCGCCCCTTTGTATAGGCCGCAGGAAACGCCGATTCTTGTTTTAAAACTCGTAGATAAGCCACCCCATTAGATAAGCCGTGACACTACTGGAGTCCCACATACCTTTTAAAATAGCTCCCTCGCTGGACGACTACCTCCTTCAATGTTGCAGCCAGTGGTGCAGGGCATGAGAGATCTTTTCGGCATCCAGCCTGGCCCTGCGCCACTTCCTCAATGCCTGCCGTCAGTTTTTGCGGGACTCGTAAGAACTGACAGCAGGCATCGAGGAAGCGGTGTGGGGCCAGGCTGGATGCCAAAAAGATCGCTCCTGCCCTGCACCACTTGCCACGACATTGGAGGAGGCAGTCGGCAGCTGTCCAGTGAGGGAGCTATTTCAAAAGGTACGGAGGAGATGATTTACAAGGGAGGGGGATGATTTACAGAGGGGATGTCTTTAGAAAGCCGCCCCATATAAGGAAGCCGCACCCACTACATAGGTTTGTAAAACCCATGTATAAGCCGTAGCCTATACATGGGGAAATACGGTATACATTGCAATGCAGTTTGGTGTTTTCTATCTCCACCTGAAGGTCAATGGACATAACTATACACAAGTTCTATAATATAGTGTGAAGTGAAGCTATAGAAACCAGTTAATTTTGCCCAAAAATTGCAGCTCAAACAGGCAAATATAAAAATAGATACCTTTTACTGGGGCACCATCCATTATTTCATATTTTGCAATTGTTTCTGTTTCTGTCGTAGTGCTAGGTCCTGTCAATCACAGAAAAAATTCAGTATTTTAGTATTTCTTATTTAAATTTTTGTTATTTCTTTCTATTTATTGGTATTGGCAATAACACAATTGAACTGCTCATTTAATTAGTGTGTTGACAAAATACTATCAGAGGAATACAAACCATGTAAGTACAACTTAAGCACCACAACAGTTTACAGTACAAAAGTCAACAAAAGGTATGGACAGTGACAAAAACATTCCATATAGCACAAACAAGAAACATAAGGGAGGAAGAGAGATGGGACAACAAGAAGAAGAAACCCCCCCAGACATTTACCCAGAACACACAAAGAAGGGTTACATCTAACCAGAACTAATTATGTCAATACTCAAATTCTTTAAACATCCCAACTCAGACAAAAACAAATGCTACATGGTTCATCGGCCTTCAATAAACTACCGTTCAGACAGCCAAGTTTTCAAAGCTTTCTTAAATTTTATGTAAGAGCTTTCAGAGTGTAAATAACCTGGTAATACATTCCAATAAGATGGGGCTCAACAACTAAAGTTGTAAATGAGAAGTCAAGCTGCAAGCTACCTTAAGAGATATAAATGAGAAGTCAAGTTGCAAGCTACCTTAAGAGATGGAATACATAATAGATTCCGTTGGGATGAGAAACTCACATAAAAAGAATTATATATAAACTGGGAATCCAGTACAAAATGCCTTAAGGACCATAAGAACCAAACTCTATTCTACAAAAACAGGAAACCAATGGTGCTCTTGCAGGAGAGGAGTTGCTATATAAATGCAATATGGTTTGATCATGTAGCTTCACTACAGTATACTGCACAAGAAGGATTAGTCTTAATCATCAGGGAACACCTACGTAGCCTCCGCGTGTGCGAGTCGCCGGACTAGATGGACCTATGGTCTGATCCGGGGAAAGCAGTTCTTATGTTCTTTGGAACACCAACCAATAAGGCATTACAATAATCAATTCTAGTAATTACTAATGCATGAATCAAAATGGACAGGGCTCTAGAAGAAGCAATGGAAGATTTCTCCACAGATACTGTATCTGCGGAATGAATGAAAAATCACATTCTAATACACCTATAGATTTAATAGTCTTCCTAAGCAGAACTGAAACACCTATTACAAAGGCAACCTTTTTATTCTTAATAAGCTACAAGGCTTCAGGTTTCAAGAGATTCTGTTTTAATCTATGCAACATCGACAGGCAATACAATACAAATAATTATTCATACTGTTGGAAAGCAGAGTCCCAACAACTGGCAATAGCCACCAGAATATCACTGGTACACAGGCAGGCACTTATACCCAAACCTGGAGAATAGCTAGGGGGTGCCAAAAAGATCAGGGCTACAATAGAGCCCCTAGTCTTTGTAAATCTTGATACAGTATATAAATCGATCCACATGTACCCATTCTACGCCACTCAGGATTTTGTAGACTTCAATCATATCTCCCCTCAGCTGTCTTTTTTTCCAAGCTGAAGAGACCTAACCTCTTTAATCTTTCCTTATATAAGAGGCATTCCATCCCCTTTATCATCTTGGTTGCTCTTCTTTGAACATTTTCTACTGTCGCTATATCTTTTTTCAGTTAAGAAGACCAGAACTGAACGCAATACTAAAGACGAGGTTTCACCATTAAGCGATACAGAAGCATTATTACATTCTTAGTATTGCTTGTTGCAGGTTTCTGGGTATCGCTGCATCTTGTCAGGTAGAAACCGACTTTTCAGCCACCATGCTGTGGCTTTCTTCATGCTATGCTCTGAAGTCTGCAGTTCTGACTTTGTAAATAATGGGTTCACTGACCTGATTGGGAACAGGGCAGTTCACTAATTTGAATTTTTGCTGGAAAGTCAGTTGGCCAGAAATTTGAATTTTTTGTGAGAGTTATTTGGTTTTTTTTTTTTTCCATAGAATGGAAAAGTCCCTGGTGGGTTTAAAGATGTTATACCCTGACAAGAAGCAGCGTGACCTGGAAACCTGCAACAAGCAAAATGCCAGATGTAGAAACCCTGAGAGAACATTCTTAGTCTTGTTTACCATCCCTTTTCTAATAATTCCTAGCATATTGTTTGCTTTTTTGGACACTGCCACATATTGGGCGGAAGGTTTCAGCGTATTGTCTAAGATGACACCCAGATCTTTTTCTTGAGCGCTGACCCCAGGGTGGACCCTAGCATCTGGTAACTATGATTTGGATTATTCTTACCAATGTGCATCATTCTGCATTTGTCCACATTAAATTTCATCTGTCATTCGGACGCCCAGTCTTCCAATTTCCTAAGATCTTCCAGCAGTTTTACACAGTCCACATGCGTTTTAACAACTTTGAACTGTTTAGTGTCATCTGCAAATTTAATCACCTCCCTTGTAGTTCTAATTTCCAGATCATTTATAAATAAGTTAAATAGCACCGGCCCCAGGAAAGATCCCTACAGAACACCACTATTTACCCTCCTCCACTGAGAAAAATGGCAATTTAACCCTAACCTCTGTTTTCTGTCCGATAACCAATTCTTAATCCTTCTATCCCATGACTAACTTTCTCAGGAGCCTCTCATGAGGAACTTTAGATACACTACATCAACCGGCTCACCATTATCCACATGTTTATTCACACCTTCAAAGAAGTCAAGCAAATTGGTGAGACAAGACCTCCCTTGGCTGAACCCATACTGACTCTCTCTCTCTCTCTCATTAAATCATGTTTGTCTACATGTTCCACAATTTTATTTTTTATAATTGTTTCCACTATTTTGCCCTGCACTGAGATCAAGTGACAAATTAAGAGTCCTTGAACAGGGTCAGTGGAATCACATTTGAAGATGAAAGTTTTGCATAAATCCCATCAAGTTTGCAATACCTTTCATGGTAAAGGGAGATCATTTACTCTGCATCCATGTAGAAAGAATATCTGTCTCCCCTAGTTCTTGCCTTATTTGATCATTCAAAGGATCCTACTGAACATTTCTCATCAATAAGATTCTTGACATACAAAGTCACAAAGGAATCTGGAATAAAATTAGGGACTATTAAATCATGATTCAGTCAAACAGAATGTATTACCAAACAAATGATTGCTGAAGGCAACTTCCTTGACTATTCACTATCTTTTAGCTCCTGGCAAATGTTTATACTATTTCTGTACATTGTTACAACCCTGCAGGTTAAAAGCAAATTTGCTTTTACCCCATCAGTATCCCATATGCCTCAACTGCCTCTTAACAGCATGCAACTAGAAATAAACCAGCAATGCCCCTACCAACCTCTTGCCCTAAGTTCTTTAAATGGATTCACAGTATCTAATGCTCAGAATAAAACTAAATTCCAAATCTCCATTTTCTGACCTGTAGAAAAGGTGGTAAAAATCTTTGAAAAGGATTGGAATTCAGTGGTAAGACCTATAACCAGGGCTCTAGAGTCTGAGTTGTGGAGTTGGAAGCAGTTTTTGGGCTGTGGAGTTAGAGTCGGTGAAAATGTCTGGACTCCAACTTCAACTCCTAATAAATTGTATGTCATACAAATATTATAATGCTCTAATATCTTATTTCACAGATAATTTGATTAACCAATTTGTTTCAGGATATGTTTTATTTTTATAACATTTTTTTAATAAAGTTCTTTGATGATTACAAAATTTAATATATTTTATGATATTTATATTAGTGAAAGTGGCACCTAGAGAATGACACAGACAAAGTTTGTTCCCATCTTCCCCGCGAACTCTGACCCATCCCCATAAATAAAGGAGTCGGAAGGTTTTGTGTACAGACTCCACAGCCCTACCTAAAGCTTTGGCTACTAATTCTCAATCTTAGCCTTTTGTAACTCCAGTAGACAAAGACATCGAGATCCTAGCAGGAACAAATATATCCTAGCAGGAACATATACATCCTTAGTATGAAATACACGATTCAAAAAATGTTCCTTTACACAAATAGGGGATGTTGCAAAGAGTGTTAGATCTAGATTCTCCATAACCAAGAAACATTTCTGCTCCATATTTGTTATTGGATTACAAACCATGTAGATTTAAATCCCTTATTACAAAAATTAAATTAAATCTGGCCAAATACTAACTTCGGCTACTAACAATAATTTGATGACATAGAATAGGTGGTGTACATTAAATCACTAAATAATGTACAGTATAGGAGGTGAAACATCAATCCTACGCATTAGTACATCTGAAAATTGAAGAAGGAAAACAGATAACCATCTACACAAAAACTGAGATAAGAAGAATTGCCTTTCCCATCTCCCCTATAAGAAGAAAATTTTCAAAAATAAATAGTAATCTCCTTCTTTAAACCAGGTCTCAGTCATAACAATACAAAGAAATCAGATGAGGGATTTCACCTTTCAGAGCGTATATATTAAAACTAACAAGCAAGAACAAATCAGTCTCCACTGAACCAACACCCTCATTTTTTATATAACGAAATCAGTACAGGACATCTAGCCTAAGAAACATAAGTTTCCCTATGAACTACCACAGAATCATAGGCCCAGGTTCATGTAACAAAACCTAAGAGAAGATCTAAATATAAAAATATAAAGGTACCCTAATTACACTCCTCTTAGTGTACCTTCAAAGTAGCATGCAAAGCTCCTAAGTGTGCTCCTCCACTGTGTACCAGAAATCAAAGGAGCAGAATCTGAACAAATACCAGGGCAATATAGAAATGGAAGTAAATAGATTTAGTTTTACTGCGTGAAATTAATCAAGCATGTTTTTGGTGACCAAATGGTTGTATTTTTTTTCATGAAGAACTTTAAAAAAGAGAGTCTCATTTGAGTAATTATTATTTAGAAATAAAGTCATACTCCATCATTCAAGTCCAATAAACTTGATTTATCTTTCACCTCTCTACAATATATTTGAGAAATGAATTGGTATTGTGAAATTTAATTTTGACCATGAATCTCTGTCAGTATAAAAAGTGGACTGATGTAAAAGTTGAATTTCAAACTACAAAGCATTAACTTCAAATCAAAGTTAGAATAGTTAAATATTTCTAACAACATTTTCTACATTACAGCACAATGACAACTGGTCAAATCCATCTCAGCGCTTATGTTTAATAGATCTAAAACTTTATTTTAAAGGACCCAGATAATTAAACTGTGCTAATGCCACTGAAATCCAGTTAATGTATATACAATAATATATAATTATCAAAAAATTTAGACAAAAACAGGTATCTGTATCTTGCTTTCTCTAACCAAGTATAAAAAAGGGTGAGAATGAAAGATTAGGTTTCTTACCTCTGCTAATCTTCCTTCTTGTAAATCTCCTCTGGAGGCTGAACTAGAAGGTCCTTGTATATCTGATAGCTTCAGCTGCAGGGCAACTAAAAGATGATCCCTCCCCTTTGGGCTACCTGCTCGGGAGCTTCCTGTCCTGCTCAGTTAGTAGAAAAGCCATGTAGACCTATGGCAACAGGAAACAGAAGAAAAGAAAGAGAGGGTACGGGAACTCCTGCTAGCAGTCAATTCTGCTCAAGAAATCATTATATGAAAAACTACAGCCAAATAAAGCCAACTGGAATCAAACACATAATGTAAACATTATAAAACTGCAAAACATAGGACATTTATGGAATGCAGACACAGCCTGAAGATCAGAAAGGGCACCCCTCCCAGGGAACCCCACCAACCCTTAAACCTTACAAAGGGGAATAAGTATGTAATTCTTAGTGAGGCTGGCAAAGACAGAAATGCAGCTTACCAGTTACTAAAGAGGCGACCTGCAAATTGGACAAAACAGATGGGCGGGAGTTTAGCCTCCAGAAGAGATTTACAAGAAGGAAGATTAGCAGAGGTGAGAAACCTGATGTTGCATTTTTGTACAATCCCTCTGGAGGCTGAACTAGAGGGACGTATCAAAGCAGTCCCAAATCTCAGGGGGGGGGGGGCCCGATGAGCTCACTGCGAGAACAGAAGTGCCAAAGACCTTATCACCCTTAGCTGCTACATCAAGCCTGTAAAACCTGGAAAAGGTATGAAGGGAAGCTAAAATGGCCGCCCGACAAATCTCCTCAGGCGAGACCACATGAGATTCAGCTCATGAGGAAGTCATTCCTCTGGTAGAGTGAGCCTTCACCCCAAGTGGAGGCTTCTTCCCTGCAGCCACATAGGCCGCAGAAATGGCCGCACATAACCAACGCCGGATGGTATCCTTGGAAACAGGTTGACCCTGGTGCTAGGGGGCCCGCCAGAACAACCAGATGGTCCAACAGACGGAAGTCGTTAGGGGCCTCTAGGTGTCTCAAAAGGAAACGCCACACATCCAGAGATGGCAAAACACTGTCCTTAGACAAGGAACAAAGCCTGGCAGTCGAACATCCTGGTTCATGTGGAAAGAAGAAATCACTTTAGGAAGAAAATATTGGCACCATCCTCAAAATCACCGCAGACTCTATGATGCGAAGAAAAGTATCTCTGCACGACAAAGCTTGAAGCTCCGACACTCTCCGCGCTGATGTGACCGCCATAAGGAAGATGGTCCTAATGGTAAGAGCCTTCAGAGAGATCCCATGCAGGGGTTCATAGAGCGGACGAATCAGGGAGCGTAGAACCAAATCCAGGTTCCAGGATGGAGCGCAGTCTCCCTGCCCACCGCAAGAACTGGACAACATCCGGGTAAGAAGCTAGATAATCCCTAAACGAAGAGGGACTCAAACAGGAGAGTCCCACACTCTGAACACGTAGAGAAAAGACCGCCAGACCCTTCCTGAGGCCATCCTGCAGGAAGTCCAGAACATGAGCCACTGACGGTACCAAAGGGTCTACCTGAAGCCCCGCACACCAAGCCTGAAAACACCTCCAGGTCTTTGCATAGGCCGATATCGTTGATTTCCACTTACTCTGTAGGAGCGTGGAGATAATCGCAGAGGAATAACCCCTGGCTGTCAAGGCCACTCACTCAAGTGCCAGGCCGAAAGACCAAAGTGGTCTGGATCTTGAAGTGCAATCATGCCCTGCGTGAGCAACCTCTGATGGCAAGGAAGACGCAGACCTCTCTCCGAGCTGAACCTCACAAGGTCTGAGTACCAAGGTCTTCTAGGCCAGTCCAGAACCCCAAGGATCATGGGCCACGGGGAAAGACATACAGAAGTTCCCTTGTGGGCCAAAGTTTAACCAGAGCATCAAGTCCGTCGCTGCTGACCTATTGTCGGTGGCTGAAGAATGTCTACCTTTCTGTTCATTGATGACTCCATCAGATTGAAGGTGGGACTACCCCAGGGGTGCACTATTGCCTCGAACGCCAGCCCTGACTGGGACCATTCTCCCTGGTCCAGAGTCTGATGACCGAGGAAGTCTGCCTGAACGTTGTCGACGCCGGTCACATGAGCCGCAGAAAAAGCCAAGAGATGACGCTCCACCCAAGCAAAGAGCAACTGAGCCTCCAAACCCAGCCTGGGACTCCTCGTGCCCCCTTGCCGGTTGACATAGGCCACAGCTGTCACATTGTCCGAGAACACATGGACAGCCTTCCGGTGGAGATATGATTCAGACATGATGGACAGGGGAGATATGATTCAGATGTTCAAATACTTGAAGGGTATTAACGTAGAACAAAATTTTTTCCAGAGAAAGGAAAATGGTAAAACCAGAGGACATAATTTGAGGTTGAGGGGTGGTAGATTCAAGAGTAATGTTAGGAAATTCTACTTTACGGAGAGGGTGGTGGATGCCTGGAATGCGCTCCTGAGAGAGGTGGTGGAGAGGAAAACGGTGACTGAGTTCAAAGAAGCGTGGGATGAACACAGAGGATCTAGAATCAGAAAATAATATTAAATATTGAACTAAGGCCAGTACTGGCAGACTTGCACGGGCCTTGTCTGTATATGGCCGTTTGGGGGAGGATGGGCTGAAGAGGGCTTTAATGGCTGGGAGGGTTTAGAAGGGCTGGAGTAAGTACCGGGTAGAGCTTTGGATTCTTGCCCAGAAATAGCCAAGAAGAAAAAATTAAAAAAAATTTAAATTGAATCAGGTTGGGCAGACTGGATGGACCATTTGGGTCTTTATCAGCCGTCATCTACTATGTTACTATGACACTCCCTTGGAATCATAGCAGAGCCAACCGGATCGCTCGTAGCTTCAGCCAATTGATCGAGCATCTGCTCTCCCTCAGCTTCCAGCGGCCCTGGACCGGGACAGTCATGCAAACCACTCCCCAACCAGAGAGACTCGTATCTGTAGTCAGGGTCACCCAATCCAAGACCTGCAGAGGAAGCCTGTTGGTCAGAGTGACTGGGTTCAATCACCATATCATACTGCTGCCCGCCACTGCTAACCAAGACAGCTTCACCCCCAGCGCATCTCTCTAGGGATTCCACTGCGCCAGAAGCGAAACTGAAGAGGATGCAAGCGAGCTCTTGCCCAAGGAATTACATCTAAGGTCGCCACCATGAGACTCAACACCTGCAGGCACTGCCAGGCCGTCGGTGCTGGGACCACTAACATGTCCCAAATCACACTCCTGAGTTTGTTTTCTGGATCCTGGAAGAAACACCCGGTTCAAACCCATGTTGAACCAGATTCCCAGGTACTCCAAGTCCTGGGTTGGCAGGAGATGACTCTTCTACAGATTGATCACCCATCCTAGACATTCCAGCAAAGATACCACCAAGCGACCCTGAGGTGAACCGCCAAGCGACCCTGCTCCCATGAGGGAGCTCTGATCAACCAGTCGTTGAGGTACAGATGCACTAGCACACCCAGAGATCGCAGATGGGCAGCCAACAAACCACCATGATTTTGATAAAGGTCCTGGGCGCCGATGCCAAACCAAAAGGGAGTGCCACAAACTGGAAATGCCTCCCAAGAACATGAAACCTTAAGAACCTCTGATGGATCTGGGGAATATCGGGATGTGGAGATGTGCATCCATGAAATCCAAGGAAGCCAAAAACTCCCTGGGTGCCACCATTGCTATGATAGAACATGTAACCCAGCTCCACGGGGAGAATGCGTTCACTGCTTTCAGGTCCATAATCGGTCTGCAATTGGAGTCCTTCGTTGGCATGATAAAGTAAAGCAAATATCTTACGGAGCCCAAGCCATCCCTTGGGACCAGCTCCATGGGCGCCAAATCCAGTAACCGGCGCACCATAGTGTACAGCTTGCCGGCCCTGTCCGGATTTCCCTCAGGAGAGTACAGGAAGAAGTCCACTGGCGGCGGGAAGAACTGGTCCTAGGGTATCTTTAGCCATTCTGAAAGGAAGGCCGAAAGGAGACCTGGTGTCATAATTTTCTCTAAGAAGGGACAGAAGATTTTAAGTTGGAAGGCTGTTGGCATGCTGCACCTCCAAAGCGACATCTGTAGGATGCTCCGAAATGCCCCCCCGCCGCAGGAGGTCGGAGTACTGAGGTTCTCCGGAAGGCCGAAAATTTGGCCGTTCCATCCCCCTGATTGGACGAGGTCTAGAGCAAGGAAGCGCCTGAGGCTTACGGTCCTGCACACTTGCCATCAGGTCATCTAAACCCTGGCCAAATAAGGGCAAACCTTTGAAAACCTTCGCTCAGCGCAGCCTTGGATGAAGAATCACCCGACCACTGGTGAATCCATAACATTCTCCTGAATAAGCACCCAGCATAGCAAACACATTCAAAATATCAGAGTGCGGCTGCCAAATAATTCACTCCAAAAACCAGGGAGTCGAGATCCCAAAGGATAATCTCCTCAGGAACCTGACGAAGTTTAGTATGACATGCCCGGGCCACAACGGAACTGGCCACTGCAGCTTGCACTCCTATCGCAGCAGAATAAAAAGACGCTTCATAAAAAATCTAGCCTTCGGCCCTGGCCATCCTTCAGGACAATCCTTCCGGCCAAGGGTAAGGAGGTATGTTTAGTGACCTGAGCCAAATCCACCTCGGCGGGACTAGGCACTTGGAAAATTCCAAAGCCATGGGATACAATTTAGCCATGGCCCTAGCGCAATTCAGGGGATCCTCCGGGGCCCCCCAATCTCCAAGAGCATTTCCGTCAAATCCGCGTGATCTGGAAATGCAGCAGAGAGTGGGTGCATAGAACACATGATGGAATACTCCACCTGAACTGCTGAGTCTGAGTCAAGTTCCAATGTCCGCAGGGATTCAGAGAGAAGATCAGGAAGGCAATAGGACTTAGCCTGTGCACCATCTGATCCTCTACCACATCGTGGGAATCAGCGTTCTGGGAATCCCCGAGATCCGCTAGGCTAGCCACGTCAGCGGAGCACACCGAGGAGCTGTGCGACAGCAACGGCATAGAAATTAGCAACGGCATAGACAATAGCGGGAAGGTGCCGCTGGCTTTCAGGCGGACCAGCAAGGGAGCAGATTGACATGCTGGAATCTAAAGGCTACCAGACTGCTGCATGGCAGTCTGACAGGGAGACACATGCATAGCCCGCTTTCTCATGAAAGCCTGATACATCATATCCACAAATTCTGGTGGAAAATAGTCCCCGGCGGCCAGAGCCAATCTGCGAGACTCAGATTTGGAATGGTTTGAAGAATTATGTGTCTTTCCCCGGAACTGTACTTGCATTTCGTGAAAGCATCCTCCTCGCCTATTTTGGCATCCAAGATGCTGGAATCGCGTCTCTGGTGGAATCGGAGGAAAGCAGGGCTTCTCTGGAGGAGGATCCATGCACGGTTTACACCCCTTGCGGGCTGCAGTGCACAGAATACACGGCTGCGAAATTGGAAGCCATTCGCCATGAGGTGGCCATCTGTGAAGTTTGGAGCAAAAACGAAGCTTCTAAGTCCCCAAAATATCATTTTAAATACTTTAAAGAAAGTCCAAGATGGCCGGCGTGGGTGCCGATTTTGACAGAAAAACAGCCGTTAAAAAACGCTAAAAATGACAATTTTAGGATTTTACAGGGAGAGGGCCAGGGCATGCAAGGAAACCCCCCAAAATTGGCAAACTCTGACTCACAAACATCAGAGAGACATGTGCTGCAATGCATTTCAATGGCAGCCAGCAATACACAGTTCAAGCATGGGGAGATCAGTACCTCAGGAGCTGATTAAACTGGAATTTTCAGGTCTTCTGACCACCTCACCTTCCCTGTCACCTCAGATCACGACCACCAGGAACCCTCAGGGAAATCAGGGAAGACACATGGCGCGGTTCTGATCCCAGTGTACCTCCTCGGAACCGCAGCAGCCTGCGCTCTACCCCTCTGCAGATAAACCAGGGGAGATATGGCTCCCGATCCTGGAGACCCGATCCAATCTGCAGGCTGTCCAGATGGCTTACTGCAGTTTGAGGCTTACGGAGCACCCTCCACAGCAGACAAAATTTAAAATATCTGCGATCTCCCGCCAAAGGATCACTTGCATAGAGTTGATCCGCAGTACGTGGGCAAACCCACAAAATAAATAAAAAAAGACTAGGAATTGAAAACAAATCACGAGCAGAATTAATTTTAACCATGCAGTGAAGCTGCAGGAACTGAGCAGGACAGGAAGCTCCCGGGCAGGTAGCCCAAAGGGGAGGAATCATCTTTTAGTTGCGCTGCAGCTGAAGCTATCAGACATACAAGAACCCTCTAGGTTCAGCCTCCAGAGGGATTGTACAAGAACATGCAGCAAAGCAGCTATCGAACCACAATTAAAGACTATTTTAAATAGCTTGAATACTTATACAATAAAAGGGTAAAGGTTGAAATCTAGAAATAATTAAGAAGTCATTCTCCTTGCATCTTACCTATTCCTGTAATCTCCTTTTTTATCACTTGTATCTCCATATGTTGAATTTTTATTCTGACCAAAAGGAAGTAAATTTTCCCAACAATTACGTCTTTTAAATGGTACCTTTGGAGAAATAAACAAAACCATCCATATTGAATTACCTGGGGGCAAACAGTATTTCCTATGGACAATAAGAGTACAAATAGAAAAACCAGATATGGTTGTATAAAACACAGGAACAGGAAGATGCCCATCCATTTGTGCTCTGGGCAGCCTTTTGTATATGCTCTCAAGTCCAGAGGTTGGGAATCTAAGAATCTTTAATTATGCTAGAATTAAAAATGTTTCTCTACACATCTTTAAAAGATGAAAAGAATGAATGTTAGTGTATAATGCTCACTGTTTGGTAGCAAATCAGATACTACATTAAGGACACATGTTGAAATCTTAAAACAGAAATTCTTTTGAAACAGATAATATTTTACACATCTTTCCAGTTGTCAATCTGATCATATGAATATTGTAAACATAAGGGACTTAGATGTTTGTTACTTTAACACAAACCAGTTTCCTTTGATCAAGACATGACCAACTTTAAAGAAAAAATTACATTTGTTCTGGTAATTTGAATGAAATGATGACGATTTCCTTTTCAGTTTTAACACAGAGAATCAGAGATTAAACAAATGGAGGCAGCATGCAGAGAACGACTCATGGAATTTTTTCCATCCCTCTTGCATGTGCTGGGGCTGTTGTAAGGAGGTAATTTGTGGGATGGTGAGGCAGGTTGCTGAGTGATAAGGCAAGTGCATGGGTGGAGAGAGGAATCTGAAAGATTTGAAAAGCATTCCCTACTCTATGTATCAGAATATGCATGTTTCTATCTAACAGAAAATGCATTGGGACATTTTTTGAGGAGCTTACTTCTCTGAAATCCCCGAGCCAATCTGAACTTTTTTTTTTTTTTTTTTAATTGATGTATATTTCTCCCTAATGCCAAATTTCATTTCATTCTATTAAATTTTTGGACAATTATTTTGCTCCCAGATGAGCAGATGAACACCTGATGGGACTTCCATTTGGCTGGAAAGAATAAGAATTCCTCCAAGGCCTACTGGCTATGTACTATACTCCTGTCTCCCCCACATGCAGAACTCTCACACTTCCCTCCATTGTCTGCAGTCTCATGCACACCTTTCTCTGCTGTTGTGGCAGATAATGCCCACTTCTTTCCCATCAATTTCTGATCTTGAGAAGAGGAGGCTACCTCTTCTGGTCTACACAAATCTCCCTGCCAGTCACAAAAATCAACTGCCAAGTAATTTTAAAGCTCTGCAGATAATTCAAACATTAATTCAAAGCACATGAATTAAAGAAAAGTTTAATCTTACCTGCTAAATTTTCTTTCCTTGGTCCAGATCCACAGGATTTCTGCACTCTTATCAGCAGACAGAGAGAGAGAGAGAACTGGTTTGCTGATATTTGCCCACATAGGGTCACAGGTAGACATCAGCCTTCCAGTATTTTTTTGCAACCAAAAAAAAACATGAAAAGTCCTAGTTCCCTCTATGCTGGGGGCTTCCAAGTGATAACAGATGCCAACTCATCAATCTATCACACCAGCCTAATAGGGGCAATAGTATTCCAGGACTATTGTGTTAAAAATGTATAGGTTATTCAAATGCTACAGGAAAGTGAATTTACACACAAAATAATCTATTCGGGTCCTGAATTGGTCTGGTAGGATTCAGAAAATCAAGTTAACAGGTTAAAAATTTTTTCCCTTCATCTTCATCAGTCCAGGCATTTGGAGTGCACCAAGCAGTCCTTCTTATTGGGTGGGGAACTTGCCCTACCTGCTCCTGAGCAAAATACAGCCTCCTCCCTGGCCTACATATTTAGCCAGATGTTTGGTAAAGGCATGCAAGGGTGACTAAAAAGCTGCCTAAGGTCTCCATTAGGAAAACCAATCCCAATTATGCCAACAATAAAGCTTGCACTTGCGCCAAATAAGCCTGTAGAACTCCAAGCACTGAAAATTGATCACTTTAATCTGACCACCTTGGTCTTTCTTGCTACTGATGAACAGGATGAAGAAGTGGTCCGATACCTGAAAACAGAATGATCACCTTTGAGAGTACCTTAGGAGATCTAGGAGGTGGAGCCTCTTATAATCATCTAAGGAGACGTCTCTCCTGAAAGACAGGAGGAATACTATGTGGTTATTAAACTGAGACCACTACCATACATAAAAAACAGCTTTCAAATCATCAGGAAAAGCTCCCTGCAAGGAAAAGGCCCACAACTTGGCTTGAAGTAAACTGCCATAAGAACATAAGATTTGCCGCTGCTGGGTTAGACCAGTGGTCCATCGTGCCCAGCAGTCCACTCACACGGCTGCCCTTAGGTCAAAGACCAATGCCCTATTTTTGTCCAGCCTTACCTACATATGTTCTGTTCCAGTAGGAACTTATCCAACCTTTTCTTGAATCCCTGAAGGGTGCTTTCCCCTATAACAGCCTCCAGAAGAGCATTCCAAATTTCTCCCACTCTCTGGGTGAAGAAGAACTTCCTTATGTTTGTACGGAATCTTTTCCCTTCTAACTTTAGGGAGTGCCCTCTCGTTCTCTTCACCTTGGAGAGAGTGAACAATCTCTCTTTCTCTACTAAGTCAATTCCTTTCAGTATCTTGAATGTTTCAATCATGTCTCCTCTGTCTCCTCTTTTCAAGGGAGAAAAGAACCAGTTTCTCCAACCTCTCATTGTGTGGCAACTCCCCCAGTCCCTTAACCATTTTTGTCTCTCTTCTCTGGACCCTTTCGAATAGTACTATGTCCTTTTTCATGTACGGCGACCAGTGCTGAACGCAGTATTCCAGGTGGGGGCGTACCATGGCCCGGTATAACGGCATGATAACCTTTTCAGATCTGTTTATGATCTCCTTCTTAATCATTCCTAGCATTCTGTTTGCCCTTTTTGCTGCTGTTGCACATTGCGTGGACTTATGCTCTTATGTCTTTTTCCTGGGGGCTCTCTCCGAATATAGCACCGGACATCCTGAGCGGCGGTGAAAAGGGAAAACAGAATGCTTGGCATGATTAAGAAGGGGATCACGAACAGATTGGAGAAGGTTATCATGCCGCTGTACCGGGCCATGGTATGCCCTCACCTGGAATACTGCGTTCAGCACTGGTCGCCGTACATGAAGAAGGACACAATAATACTCGAAAGAGTCCAGAGAAGAGCGACTAAAATCGTTAGGGGCTGGAGGAGTTGCTGTACAGCGAAAGATTAGAGAAACTGGGCCTCTTCTCCCTTGACAAGAGGAGACATGATCGAAACATTCAAGATGCTGAAGGGAATAGACTTAGTAGATAAAGACAGGTTGTTCACCCTCTCCAAGGTAGGGAGAACGAGAGGGCACTCTCTAAAGTTATAAGGGGATAGATTCCGTACAAACATAAGGAAGTTCTTCTTCACTCAGAGAGTGGTGGAAAACTGGAATGCTCTTCCTGAGGCTGTTATAAGGGAAAACACCCTCCAGGGATTCAAGACAAAGTTAGACAAGTTCCTGCTGAACCAGAACGTACGCAGGTAGGGCTGGTCTCAGTTAGGGCACTGGTCTTTGACCTAGTTGCCCCTGCAGGAGCAGACTGCTGGGCACGATGGACCACTGGTCTGACCCAGCAGCGGCAATTCTTAAGTTCTTATGAGTGGCCACACCAAAAATGGTGGTGTGCAAATACCAACTTATGCTAGTAGTCTGTAATAGCAATTACACATGCAATTGCCAATACAGAATTCACACTTAGTGCGCAGCATCCCAGTATCTAAACTTTAGATAACCTGTACTAAATTACCCCCTAATTGTGTAGGCTTAAATCCAGAATAAGAAGTCATTCTCCTTGCATCTTACCTAGTCCTGTAATCCCCCTTTTTAATCACTTACCTCTCCACTTTTATTCTGATCAAAAGGAAGTAAATCTTCCCAACAATCATGTTTCTAGTAATTTTCTACAGAGCCTGATAAGCAATCACAGAAAACATCAGGAGACAGAGAGCCAAGGATGAATTAATACTTCCAAGCCTGCTGAACCCTTTTCTATGTCTAAAAAATTTGGATACTCTGATGTTGCTTCTGGCTGTATTTACATATGATAGAAAAGAACACCAATTTTTTTTTTCTTTCTTCCTTCAATTTCTCTTTCCTCTTATCTTTTCTTTTACTAATTTTTCATGAACAGTCCTAGTACTTTAGATCTTTTAAAACGATTCAATTCTACATTGCACAATGTAACTGAATATTAGTTATACTAAATGTTTTGTTTTATATTTTGATACCATGTACTTGAACTGTTTCTTATATTTTTTCAAAAAAATCAATAAAAAATATTGAACTAAAAAAAAAAAAAAAAAAAAGAAAAGAACACCAAATGTTTTAACTTCCATTTGCCTGATCTGGACTCAGATAATCTTCAAAATGTTCTCCTTCTGCAAAGCAGAGTTACTTACATGTAATGGGTGTTATCCGATGACAGCAGGCAAATATTCTCACATGTGGGTGATGTCATCCACTTTAAAAATTGTGAAAGTTTCAAGACTACCCATACCATGCACCGATGCCTTCCTGCCCAATGTCAGCTTGGGGGATCCGTAAAAAAAAAAGCTAAGAAGCCAACTAGGGGAGGAGGAAGGGTTGTGAGAATATCTGCCTGCTGTCCTTGGATAACATTTGTTACAGGCAAGTAACTGTGTTTTATCCTAGGACAAGCAGGCAGCATATTCTCACATGTGGGACTCCCTAGCTGCTAGGATCATATTTCTGAGCCTGGCGAAAGCAAAAGGGATGAAGGGAGGTTGATGTCTAAATGAAGAATAAATTTTGTAGAACTGCTTGACCGAACCAACTATCCTGTCTGGAATGATTCTCCAAACAACGCTGAGACAACAATGGCATAGTAAGAGAAGCATCATCATCCATATCACCCTTAGAAAGGTCTCCCAGACCCTGGCTAGATGCAATTGGCAAAGTAGATAAACCCTGCGAGACCCTGCCCCCTCGTGTAATATCCAAAGTGCACTCAGGCTTCTCCTTAGAAGGATGGCTCTCCTAAAAGGCTTTCCACATCAAATTAGAAAATTCTGGAGAAAAAGCCATACTAGGCAGCACTGAGTCTTCAGAGGATGACTCCAGCTTGCGTCTCTTGGGCACCATGGCCTCTGCACAGGACTGCTGTTACTACGGCAAGTAAGAAAAATGGCCTGAACCAGGGGGCTTCCCGCCCTTTCCTTGGCCCTAGAGCGCAAAGGAGAGGCCAAGCCAGATGCTCCCGCTACCCCTTCACATGCTGCATGGCATATAGTACAAGGGCGCTATTCGGACGCTAACCTGCGCAATCCTGGCATGAATTAGTGACAAAGAAGTTTGAGGACTCCGTCCCTACTAGTTTTTAGACAAAACAAGGTGAATTGAAGCTTTTGGATAACTTGGGGGGGGGATATTAGAGAAAATCCAAGATGGCCACCTCCATGCTTTAAAACGGTAATCCAAAATCAAAAAACAGCAGAAACCCTTAAAAATCAAATTTACACCCCCCACCCCCACCCCCACTCTCCTCAATAGGCTGTAACAGCCTTACTCACTGTGACCTGTGCTGACAATGTGCTGCAGCCTGGCTCAGCTCTAAAGGTAGCTGATCAGGGAGAAGAGTTTAGTGCCTCAGAGAAAACATCCATCCAATGCTGAATCTTCGGGCTGCCAGCCAGATCGGCAGATGACCAAACTTCCACCCCCGTGGACTGTAACATACAAAAATAAAAGAGGGAGGCGAAACGCAGCCGGCACCCTGCGAGACACCACTGAGCCTCCTACGGAGGCCCGACAGCTCTCGCTTGAACCCCTGCAAGAAGTAGGTATGCCAGCTACACAGAAATGGCTCTGAGATGCAGGCTGGCTAAAAGGTACCACAATGGATTGGCTTATCAGCTACAGTTTGCTTCTTCTCCATGCAGGCGGAGCCGAACTCTCGAAAAGGGAAGCTCTTAGCACCAAAAACTGAAGAAAACAAATGAAAAAAATGACTAAAATAAAGAAAAAAAAAGCATGACAGAACAGAAACACTCCTTCAGTCTTATGTGCAGAAGGAAAAACCTATAGGTGGCAGCAGAGCCCTCTTTTAAGTAGGAGGGATACAGAAAAAAATCCCGAGTGGATTCCTTCTGCAAGGCTCACGGCTATTGGGAAATTACTTGCTTGTCCAGAATGACAAGGTGCACGTTTATAAAATATGTTGAGAGAAAAGTGTAAAGTTTTTTTACTCAGATAAAATTGGATTGAATATTATTAATTTGAAAGTTATTTAGGTTTGTTTCTTCCATTTTCAATACTAAACATTTCACTCAGGCTCCTCAAGCAACTCTTCCCTCTTCAGAAGATTTAGCCCAATTTTTTTTTTAAATTTAAAGTGATTAATCTGAGCGCGTCTTTTGTAAACAATGTAGATATAGATTCCCTAGAAGTAAAATCTTTAAAGGATGCCTGCTATTCTGATTTGTCATGCACATTTTCTTTTTTTTTTTTTTTTAAATCTTTATTCATTTTACATCTTACAACAAGCATAACAATAGATAAGTTAAATTGAATTGAATACAACACTTGAATCTCTATCATATTCAACATTAAAACATTAAAATTTTTAACCCATTCCCTCCCAATCCAACTATAACCTATGTGTTCACAAAGCTCATATACAATATTCTTTATTATTGATCTAAATATTATAAAATCCCTCGCCCCATCCCTTCCTTCTTATTGAATTTATAATGGGAAAATGGTATTTATTTATTTATTACAATATCTTGTCAATGGCCCCCAGATTTTATTAAAATTATTATAGTTCCCTCTTTGTATAGCAATTGCTCTTTCCATTTTATAGATGTGACATAATGAATTCCACCAGAAGCAATAATTGAGTCTATTCCAATTCTTCCAATTAAATGTGATTTGTTGTATGGCGACTCCTGTCATGATCAATAAAAGCTTATTATTGTTAGACGAAATTTGACTCTGTGCTCTCATTGATATTCTGAATAGAATTGTATCATAAGATAATGCCACATGGTTTTCCACTAAACAATTTATTTGACCCTAAATAGATTTCCAAAAGGCTAAAATAAAGAGACAATAAAATAATAAATGATCTAGAGTCCCTACTTCGAGATTACAATGCCAGCATCTATTAGACTTAGAGCTATTCAACTTTTGTAATCTAACTGGGGTCCAAAAAGCTCTATGTAAGAGAAAAAAATAAGTTTGTGTCATAGGTGCGGATACTGTAGATCTCATTCTCCAAGACCAAATCCGTGGCCATTGAGACGCAGTAATCTGATGCTTAATCTCAATGCTCCAAATATCTCTAAGACAATTTTTAGGCTTCTTTTTAACTAATCCACTTATCAATTTATACCACTGTGCGGCCTGGTGACCCAGAAAGTCCACCTGAAAACATAAGAACTCCAAACTATAATGATTGTTAAGGGTTTTCCATTCAGAGAACCCCACCTGAATGGCCTGCTTCAATTGCAACCATCTAAAACTTTGCGATTTATTAAGGCCATATTTCTATTGCAATTGAGAAAATTCAAGCAGTTTACCATTTGAAATAACATCCCTACTATCATCCAATGCTTCCAGATAACCTTAAATCCGCCAATTTGAATCCTGGAGTTTAGCCATATAGTCTGATTTGTTGACTTTTGTATTGGATCACATGTTAAATTATTAATACAGTGGTACCTCGGTTTACGAGTGCACCGGTTTGCGAGTGTTCAAGCAAAACATTCGCAAAATCGGTGCCTCGGAAACCGAGCGCGCTTCGATTTGCGAGCACCCCCCCCTGCGAACCGGCACCCTCCCCCCCGCGATCTGGCACCCCCCCCCACCACCGCGACCTGAGGTCCCCCCAACCCACCCGAACCCTCTTCTTACTTTTCTGTAGCCTCCGCAGCGGCACTGGCACCAGCATGTCCTGTGCGTGGTGCCGGTGCCTGAAGATGTGCTTCCTGTGCTGGGCCTGAGAGTTCACGTCAAACGTGAACTCTCACGTCGAACGTGAACTCTCAGGCCCAGCACAGGAAGCACATCTTCAGGCACCGGCATGCACAGGACATGCTGATGCCGGTACCGCTGCGGAGGCTACAGAAAAGTAAGAAGAGGGTTCAGGTGGGTTGGGGGGACCTCAGGTCGCGGCAGCGGGGGGTGTGTGTGCCCGATGGCGGTGGGGGGGGGGGGGTGCCGGATCGCGGGAGGGAGGGTGCCGGTTCTCGGGGAGGCCTTCGGGGGGAGCAATGCCAGTTCTCGTGGGGGGGGGAGCAGCGCTGCTGGCCTCATGGAGGGGGGGGGGGTGGGAACATATCAAAGCAAGTTTCCCTTACTTCCTATGGGGAAACTTGCTTTGATATACGAGCATTTTGGATTACGAGCATGCTCCTGGAAAGGATTATGCTCGTAATCCAAGGTACCACTGTATATCGTAATGTTTTCCATGTATCCATTAATATTCTGTTTTCTTTATACAATCTAGGCATTTTAATACTAAGAACATGACATAATCGTAGAGGAAACATGAGTCGCCATTCCAACCATAACCAGTATGAGGTATTATCTATGAGTTCTGGGAGGACCCAATACATACCCTGGCGCAAAATATAGGCTTGATGATACCTATAAAAATTTAGAAAATTTACCCCACCCTCTTCAATTGATTTTTGTAAAGATACTAGGGCGATTCTAGGAGTTTTACCTAGCCAAACAAATTTGGTAAGAATACTGTTTAACTTTTTATAAAAAGGACCCTCTAAAAAAAACTGGTAACATACTCATTTGATAACAAACCACAGGCAATATCATCATCTTAATCGTTTCAACTCTCCCCCACCAAGAAAGATGTAAAGGGTTTCTGCTACCTTCTGCAACAAAGATTTTTCATTTTCTTTCATTGTATCTTCCAGCGTATTTTTAATCCAAATTTCTAAATATTTTAATCCATCTTCCTTCCATATAAAAGAAAATGAATCAAATAAGCCTTTTGTGCAATGCACATTTAGTGGAAGAACTTCTGATTTACTCCAATTTATTTTATAACCTGGGAATTTTCCAAATTTTTCAATCAATTCAAGTAAGCATGGAATGGTCTTTTCAGGATTTCTCAAATAAAGCAATATATCATCTGCGTATGCAGAGACCTTATATTCCCGATCTGAATAAGGAATACCCTGTATTTCCTTTACTTGTTGGATAGCTAATAACAAGGGTTCTAATACAATATCAAACAACAAAGGAGACAGGGAACAGCCTTGTCTAACTCCCCTCTGCAAACTAAAATGTTCAGAAAAATTATTATTTATATATAATCTAGCTGCAGGGGAGCTATACAATGTTTGAATCATTCGTATAAATCCTGACCCCATTCCAAACCATTCCATAGATTGATACATGAAGGTCCATTCCACCCGATCAAAGGCCTTTTCTGCATCCAAGGACACAGAAAAAGCCGGATCATTCATGGCTTTTGTTAAGTTCAATATATGAAGAGCCAATCTGGTGTTTTTAGATGAATGTAGATGGTTTTCTTCGGGTAGAAGAAAACCTAGCAAAGAACATTAAAAAGGGGGACAAATCTCTCTTCAGGTATATTAGTGACAGAAAAAGGAACACAGATGGGATAGTACGCCTTAGAAAACCCGACGGGAATTATGCAGAATCAGATACAGATAAAGCCGAACTACTAAACGAGTACTTCTCCTCAGTCTTCACCTGCGAGGCGCCGGGGTCCAGCCCACAGCTACAGGCGAAGCAATACTCAGAAGACCCATTTTGGAACTTCAAGTTTACACCCAGCGACATCTACGGTGAGCTTTCAAAACTCAAGGTGAACAAAGCCATGGGACCGGACAATCTACACCCCAGGGTGCTCAGAGAGCTTTGTGATGTCCTAGCGGAACCTTTGTCCATACTCTTCAATCTCTCCCTGAGTACAGGAAAAGTCCCCTTGGACTGGAAATCAGCTAACGTCGTTCCTCTGCACAAAAAGGATTGCAGGGCAGAGGCTGCAAATTACAGACCGGTGAGTCTCACATCGATTGTGAGTAAGCTCATGGAAACGCTAATCAAACGCGAATTAGACAATATCCTGAACGAGGAGAACCTACGCAATCCCCACCAACATGGATTCACCAAGGGTAGGTCCTGCCAATCCAATCTTATCAGCTTCTTTGACTAGGTAACAAGAAAACTGGACTTGGGAGTCCCTGGACGTCATATACTTGGACTTCAGTAAAGCTTTTGATAGCGTCCCCCACCGCAGGTTATTAAGCAAGATGAAATCAATGGGATTAGGTGTAACACTAACTGCATGGGTCAATGACTGGCTAAGTGGTAGACTTCAGAGGGTGTTGGTTAACGGTACCCTCTCTAGAACATCGGACGTGACCAGTGTTGTGCCGCAGGTCTTGGTCCTTGGTCCGATCCTTTTCAACATATTTGTAGGAGACCTGAATCAGGGGCTTCAAGGTAAAATGACATTATTTGCTGACGATGCCAAATTATGTACCAATGTAAGTGAAAGCGACTTGTCTGACAACATGAAGCAGGATCTGCTTTTACTGGAACACTGGTCCACGACCTGGCAGCTAGGCTTCAATGTGAAAAAAATGCAAGGTCATGCACCTTGGCAAAAATAATCCGTGCAGAACGTATACACTGAACGGTATTTAGGGGTGATCATTAGTGGAGACATGAAAACTGCCAATCAAGAGAGGCTACATCCAAGGCTAGACAAGGCTACATCCAAGGCTAGACAAATGCTGGGTTATATCCGTAGAAGTTTTGTTAGCCGGAAGCCGGAGGTCATAATGCTGCTTTACAGAACCATGGTGAGACCTCATGTGGAGTATTGTGTACAATTCTGGAGGCCACACTACTGCAAGGACGTGCTGAGAGTGGAGTCGATTCAGCGAATGGCCACCAGGATGGTCTTGGGGTTCAAGGATCTCTTGTACGAGGAAAGGCTGAACAAATTGCGGCTATACTCTCTCGAAGAACGTAGGGAGAGGGGAGACATGATTGAGACATTTAAGTATGTCACCGGTCGTATCAAGGTGGAGGATGATTTTTTCTTTCTCAAAGGTCCCTCGACCACAAGAGGGCATACGCTTAAACTCAGGGGCGGGAAGTTTCATGGCGACACCAGGAAGTACTTCTTCACAGAAAGAGTGGTCAACCATTGGAACGAGCTCCCAGCGCAGGTGATCGCGGCCAGCAGCGTGCAAGATTTCAAGAAAAAGTGGGATGCCCACGTCGGATCTCTACGAGGGTAGTGCAAAGGGGATCCCCTAGGAGGGTGGATGGGGGGAGGTGGTTAATAGAGTAGGCAGACTTGATGGGCTATGGCCCTTTTCTGCCGTCATTTTATATGTTTCTATGTTTCTTAATGTCTCTTAGCAACAAACCCAGTTTGGTGCATATCAATAATGAAAGGGAGAGCCTTGGCTAAGCGTAAAGCTAATATTTTAGCTAAAAGTTTTCCATCTACATTAATTAATGAGATAGGCCTGTAGTTTGAAACCAATGTGGGATCTTTATTTGGCTTTGGCAAAACTATAGTTAATGACTCTGCCATAATGCAACCTTTAGTTAGTTGAGTCTGATATAAATTTAATAAATGTGGTAACAGGGTATTTTGAAATGCTTTATAAAACTTTACTGTGAAACCATCACTACATTTTCTAAAAACTCTAATTGGAATTGGCTGGCTGGCTGCCCCTACACGTGCCTACCATTAGACGTGCCCTATACCCTGTCCCGGCCTACCATTAGACCACCAGAAAGGGGACAGGGTCCCAGGTACACCATTTGGTTCAGAATATTTTTTATTTTTTTTTTTTGGGGGGGGGGTTCCTCCTCTACAAGTGGGGCATCTTATAGAGCTAAAAATACGGTAATTTCTACCACAATCACAACTGTGGAATTATTGATGACCAAATTTAAATTAAAATTCAATACAGAAAAAACACAAAATTCTTCTATGCTATTCCTTGCAAGAAGAAATAGAGACAAGTATAAATTTGAATGGAATTTTGTACTTGATTGATCTACTATAAGAATTCTAGGCGTTATTTTAGATAAGTCTCACAATGAATTCAAATACAGATGCTTTAGTAAGGAAAAGTTTCTATATGTTGCGGAAATTACGGAGTATTAGACCATTTTGATGTTTCTTATTTTAGACTGTTGGTACTATTGGATTACTATAATATACCATAGTTTACTTAGTGGGTTATCAGAAAAATCTTCCTAGACTCTGCATCATACAAAACACGGGCAGTCTGATTAATTTTCAATCTAAAAATAAAAAAAACAGATCATACCTTACTACCAAAGACTACATTGGTTACCAGTCGAGGCCAGAGTCAGATTTAAGGGGGTCTTTTACTAAGGTGCACTAGCCAATTTAACGTGCGCTAAATGCTAATACGCCCATTATATTCTATGGACGCGTTAGCATTTAGTGCATGCTAAATTGACTAGCGCGCCTTAGTAAAAGACAGCTTAAGTTTAGTTGTATATGCTGTAAAGTCTTACATGGTTAACACCTGATTATCTTGTGGATCATTATTTATTCATTAATTCACAAAGTCCAAGATGTAATTGTAATTTGTTTGCTTTTCCATCAGTAAAGGGTTGTTTATACAAGAGCTATTTTCAACGACTTCTATTTTATCAGGCAGCTTCTTGTGATTAAGAGTCTGTAAATCTATTAGTTAGCTCTGTCTCTTACCAATTCAGGAAATTACTGAAAACCTACTTATTTAAGAAATTTAAATTTGTAATTTTTAAGTTATTTGTTTTTGTCATGGTTTCAATTTTCTTTTGTAAACCGTATAAAACTCCTAAGGTTCTGCGGTATATAAATACATTTTTATGTTATGTTACATTGTTATGAAACCTATTGCACTAGAATTAACATTACAAAAAGCTGAATCTTCATGCCAATTCTTCAAGGGGGGACCAAGAGGAAAAATTATCGTGCATGGAGGTAAGCCACGAAGACGTACTCAAGCAGATAGATAGGCTAAAAACTGACAAATCTAAGGGCCCGGACGGAATCCACCCAAGAATACTAAAAGAACTTAGAGACGAAATAGCGGAATTACTGCAGCATATTTGCAACCTATCCTTGAAAACAGGGGTAATACCGGAAGACTGGAGGATAGCAAATGTTACACCTATCTTCAAGAAGGGATCCAGAGGCGACCCTGGGAATTATAGACCGGTCAGCTTAACCTCAGTTCCGGGGAAGATGGCCGAATCATTAATTAAGGAAAGTATCAGTGAGCATATAGAAAAAAATAAGCTGATGAGAACAAGCCAGCATGGTTTCTGTACTGGAAGATCTTGCCAAACGAATCTGCTGCACTTCTTCGAAGGGATAAGCGAACATTTGGACAAAGGTGATCCCATAGACATAGTATATTTGGACTTCCAGAGAGCCTTCAACAAGGTACCTCACGAGCGCCTACCAAGGAAACTGTGGAACCACGGGGTGGAAGGGGACATACACCGATGGATCAGAAACTGGCTGGCGAACAGGAAACAGAGGGTAGGAATAAAGGGACACTATTCTGACTGGAAAGGGGGGGGTCACGAGTGGCGTCCCACAAGGGTCAGTGCTAGGACCACTGCTATTTAATATATTTATTAATGACTTGGAAACAGGGACAATGTGCGAAGTTATAAAATTCACGGATGACACAAAACTCTCTGGCAAGGTTAGATCTGTAGAGGAATGCAAAGAACTTCAAAGGGACCTGAACAAACTGAGTGAGTGGGCAAATAAATGGCAGATAAGCTTCAATGTAGAGAAATGTAAAGTTATGCACATAGAGAAAGGGAACCCGATGTACAGTTACACGATGGGGGGGATAATATTGGGGAAAGGCAACCTATAAAAGGACTTGGGGGTTTTGGTGGATAAAACAATGAAACCGGTGGCACAATGCGCTGCGGCCTCCAAAAAGGCAAGCAGAATGTTGGGCATTATCAAAAAAGGTATCACTACCAGAACCAAGGAAGTTATCCTCCCACTGTATAGGGCGATGGTGCGACCGTATCTAGAGTACTGCGTTCAGTACTGGTCGCCGTACCTTAAGAAGGATATGGCGATACTCGAGAGGGTCCAGAGAAGAGCAACAAAAATGATAAAGGGCATGGAAAACCTCTCATATGCTGAGAGGCTGGAGAAGCTGGGGCTCTTTTCCCTGGAAAAGCGGAGACTTAGAGGGGATATGATAGAAACTTATAAGATCATGAAGGGTATAGCGAAGGTAGAGAGGGACAGATTCTTCAGACTGGTGGGGCACTCTAAAAACTAGAACTAGAGGGCACTCTAAAAAATTGAAGGGAGATAGGTTCAGAACAAATGCCAGGAAGTTCTTCTTCACTCAGAGGGTGGTGGACACCTGGAATGCGCTTCCAGAGGAGGTGGTAGAGCAGAGTACGACTTTGGGTTTCAAAAAGGGACTGGACGAGTTCCTGAAGGAAAAGGGGATCCAGGGATACAATTAGAGGGTTACTATACAAGTACAAAATGCTCTAGAGTAATAGATCACTACAGGTCATTGACCTGGGGGGCCACCGCAGGAGCGGACTGCTAGGCATGATGGACCTATGGTCTGACTCGGTAGAGACAATGCATATATACAGGACACTAAATGAATATGGAATACATGATTTAGGTAAAGGATCACTTACAGGTCATGGACCTGGGGGGCCACCGCGGGAGCGGACTGCTGGGCACAATGGACCCCTGGTTTGACCCGGCAGAGGCAATGCTTATGTTCTTAGTAAATAAGAGGTATCTCTCCCTATTCCTATCAGTCTGCCAAATAGCCAAGCAGAACTAAGAACTTGAAACAAAAATAAACAATACTCCAAACAGGAGTAACAACCCAAATGCTGTTGGAAAAGGCAAAGGAGAGAGCCCAGCAAGAAAAGGTTCCCACAGCTCGCCAGCCGAGCCACAGCCACTGTACTTAATTCTCCCTGGCCCTAGAAAAATACTAGAACCCGCAGAAAAAACAAAATCTGCATGTGAGCAAAACAAAAAACCCGCAAGTACCACACAAAGACAGACAGGGTGGGGGACTATACCAGTCTACAGGCTAACAGAAAGAAAATTAGCAGGTAAGAACCTAATTTCTCCTTCTGTAGCGCCTGGTAGACTGGTATAGTCCTTACGAATGGGACATACCAAAGCAGTACCCATTAAGGGTGGGACCCCCCAAAGGGCCATCACCAGAACACGTTCAATGAATACCACGTCCCAATGCACTTGGACATCCACATGGTAGTGTGTAAGAAAGGAATGCAGAGAAAACCAAACTGCAGCCTTGCAAATATCCACTGGAGGCACTAGAGAAGACTCAGCCCAAGAAGCTGCCTGACCCCGAATGGAATGAGCCTTGAGAAACTCTGGAACAGACTTGTTCTTCAGAAGATAAGCAGAAGCAATAGTCTCCTTAATCCAGCGCACAATAGGAGCCTTAGAAGCGCCATCTCCCTTAAGAGGGCCCGTGAGAAGGACAAAGTTGATCTGATTTCCTGATCTCCTGGGTCCTTTGCACATAAGAGCAAAGGACCCGACTGACATCCAACTTGCGCAACTGTCTCTGCTCAGAAGAGCCGGGACTCCCAGCTACCCAAAACCAGGAGAACCATAGTCTGATTGACATGAAAAGGAGAAACTACCTTTGGCAGAAAAGGGACAGGCCTCAAGACAACCCGCTTCCTATAAAGCTCCAAGAAGGGAGCCCTACAAGAGAAAGCCTGCAGCTCAGAAACACGTCTAGCTGAAGTAATGGCCACCAAGAAGACCGCTTTAAGAGTAAGGTCTTTCAAAGAGCAGTTGCTCAACGGTTCAAAAGGTGGGCACACTAGAACAGACAGAACCAGATTCAGATCCCAAGATGGAACAGAAGACTAAACGGGAGGCTTGAGCAGTTTGGTCGCCCGCAAGAAACGAACAACATCCGGAATGGCAGTCAGACACTGACCTTTCAACAACCCTCGAAAGGCTGACAAGGCTGCCAGCTGAACCTGGAGAGAAGACCAAGCCAGTCCCCTGTCCAGGCCATCCTGCAAGAACTCTAAGATGTAGGCAGGGACGCGCGAAGAGAGACCACTCCATGCACAGCACAGCACACCACTCCTCAAAGATACGCCTAACCCTCACATAAGCCTGAGAGGTGGAAAGCCTCCGGAACACCAAGAGAGTTGAGATCACTTTATCTGAATACCCCTTCTTACTTAGGTAATCCCTTTCAAGAGCCAAGCCGTAAGACAGAAGGGACCCGGATCGAACATTGGAATGGGACCCTGAGTCAGAAGGTCATCCAAGAGAGGCAGAGGAAGAAGATCCGCCACCAGATGCCTCATCAGATTCGCATACCACAGTCGCCTGGGACAATCTAGAGCCACCAGAACCACAAGGCCTGGATGATGAATTATGCGGAGAAGAACTCTGCCCACTAAGGGCCATGGATGGAACACGTACAACAGCCCCTCCGTTGACCATGGTTGACCAGAGCATCTAGACCCTCAGCCTGACCATCTCTGCGATGACTGAAGAAGCGGGGCGTTTTGGCGTTGACATTTTTTGGCCATCAGGTCCATGAGGGGCTGACCCCAAGACTGCACTATCAACTGAAAGGCCACAAGACTTAGACACCACTCTCCGGGATCTAGCACGTGACGACTGAGGAAATCCGCCTGAACATTCTCCATGCTGGCTATATGGGAAGCTGAGATGTCCTGAAGGTGAGACTCTGCCCAGACCATGAGCAGGGACGCCCCGAGTTCTCTTGGTGCCCCCCCCCCAACGACTGACATAGGCCACCGTCATGGCATTGTCCAACAGAACCCTGACTTGCCCGTCAAGAAGGAGTGGAAGGCTAACAGCGCCAGATGGACGGCTCTGGTCTCCAGAACATTGATCGACCAGGATGCATCCTCCGTGCACCAGTTGACCTGAGCTGAGTGACCTAGATACTGAGCTCCCCAACCGAGGAGACTGGTATCCATGAGAAGCACCGTCCACTGTGGTTGATCCAGACTCATCCCCCACTGTGGTTGAACCAGACTCATTCCTTGAACAAGATGAGAGGTCTGGAGCCATCAATGAAGACTGCCACGCGCCAAGCCCCGCAGAATAACAGGAATATCCAGACTGCCTCTGGAGCGACCACCTCCGAAGCAGAGCATACTGAAGAGGACGCATGTGGGCTTGCGCCCACCGCACTACGTCTAGGGAAACCGCCATCGACCCCCAAGACTTAGAGGAAATCTTGCACCTAAGGACAACAGAACGCCAAAAGCAGGGGAACCCGAGATTGCAATTTGCTTACCCAGGCCTCTGGAAGGAAGACCTTCCCAAGGAGGTGTTGAATAGAACACCAAGGTACTCCAGATGATGAGACGGGGCCAACCGACTTTTGGAAAGGTTGACCACCCATTCCAGCGACTGCAGAAACTCCACCACTCGAGCCGTGGCCAGGGTGCACTCCTGAAACGATGTTGCCCGAATCATCCAGGTACAAATGCACCAGAATGCCTTCTGTCCGCAAGGCCACTGCGACAACCACTATTACCTTGGTGAACGTCCGGGGAGCCGTGGCCAGGCCAAAAGGAAGCACACAGAACTGATAGTACTGAACCAAGATCGCAAAAGCGCTGTTGGAAGGCCCAAATTGGAACAGGCAAGTCGGCCTCCGTCAGATCGAGAGAAGTCAGATACTCCCCCGGCTGAAGCACAAGTGTTAAGAATTCAATAATCAAAAGGATTGGGGCAACAAAAATCACAGGTTCAAAACAATACTTATCTGATAGTCCAGCCGTTTTAGGCTTCCAACCCAAAGCAGGTGGAGGGTGGAAGGCAAGTCTATAAAGTAAGTAAGTATATTTTTCACACCAGTTAAGTGTATATTTAGAATATCAATATATATGCTGCCCAAACACTATTCCGTATGCACATAGGACTGGATTCTGTATAGGATGCCCAGTCTCAGCAGCCGCCTAGGTGGCTTTTGAGAATCACACACGGGCATCCTATAGAGAATTGTGTCTGACCTGACATCTAACCATCCTGATTCATTAACCGGCATCCATGTCACAGGCCCAGTCCCTCCTTCAGGAAACTCTCCTCCCCGAAGATCACCAGCAGGAGGGATGCCCACTCCCTCCTAAAGACTTACCCCACCCCAACACCCCCCAAGCCCCCCTTAGGTCTAAGGGATTTGGCCACTTGGAGTCTTAGGCCACACCCATTGTATCCCAGAATGCTCCGGGAAGGAGTCCTAGATTCAGGTTGGCCCAGTGCCTAAGGCCCCTCTTATGTGCCAATCAAGGCCTTAGGCCCTTCCCCAGTGCATCCCAGGATGCACCGGGAAGGGAAGGCCCACCATTCTGTGGAGATGGGCCTGTTGGCCAGAAGGAGTAAGCATCCCTCTGGCGAGCCTACAAGAAAAAGATAAGGGGGTAGGATCCAGGTGGGCTTGGCAGGTGTTGGAGTAAAGGTATTCCTGCTGTTGATCTTTTTTGGGGGGGGGGTTCTGGCAGGAGGAACTGGGCATCCCTCCTACCGTTGATTTTAGGGGAGGGGGGGTTGGGGTGGGAAGTTCCATGTGGGCTTGGGGGGTGTTGGGGTGGAGGCAAGTTTCGAGGTGGGGGTTCCGGCAGGAGGAACTGGGCATCCCTCCAACATAGATAGAATATGACGGCAGAAAAGGGCTATAGCCCATCAAGTCTGCCCACGCTAATGACCCACCCCCAGACTTCACCCGGCTAGAGATCCCACATACATATCCCATTTCTTTTTGAAATCGAGCACGCTGCTGGCGTCAATCACCTGCAATGGAAGTTCATTCCAATGATCGACTACCCTTTCGGTGAAGAAATACTTCCTGGTGTCGCCATGAAATTGCCCACATTTGATTTTCAGCGGATGACCTCTTGTGGTTGAAGGTCCTTTAAGAAAGAAGATATCTTCCACCTCGATGCGGCCCGTGATATATTTAAAAGTCTCAATCATGTCCCCCCTCTCTCTACGTTCCTCGAGCGAGTATAGTTGCAGTTTATTCAGTCTTTCCTCATATGGGAGGCTCTTGAGTCCCGAGACCATCCTGGTGGTAATTCGCTGAACCGACTCGATTCTCCGCACATCTTTTTGATAATGTGGTCTCCAGAATTGAACACAATATTCAAGATGAGGTCTCACCATGGATCTGTACAGAGACATTATGACTTCGGGCCTCCGGCTGACGAAACCTCTACGGATGCATCCCACCATTTGTCTAGCCTTGGATGCAGCTTTCTCCACCTGCTTGGCAGTTTTCATGTCTTCACTAATGATTACTCCCAAATCTCATTCTGCCCTAGTCCTAGCTAAGGTCTCACCATTCAGAGTGTAAGTTCTGCATGGGTTTTTGCTGCCAAGGTGCATGACCTTACATTTTTTGGCATTAAAGCCCAGCTGCCAAGTCGAGGACCAATGTTCCAATAAGAGCAGGTCCTGCTCCATACTGTCGGATAAGGTGCTGTTATCTACTATGTTGCATAGTTTAGCGTCGTCGTCGTCGAATAGTGTTATTTTACCTTGAAGCCCTTGAGTCAGGTCTCTTATGTATATGTTGAAAAGGATCGGTCCCAAGACCGATCCCTGTGGCACTCCACTGGTCACCTCCGATGTATTGGAGGGGGTACCGTTAACCACCACCCTCTGGATTCTACCGCTTAACCAGTCATTGACCCATGTCGTCAATATCACTCCCAATCCCATCGAAGTCATCTTGCTCAACAATCTGCGGTGCGGGACGCTATCAAAAGCTTTGCTGAAGTCCAAGTACACGACGTCTAGAGACTTCCCCATATCCAGTTTCCTTGTAACCCAGTCAAAGAAGCTGATCAGATTGGATTGACAGGACCTTCCCTTTGTGAATCCATGCTGCTGGGAATCCTGTAGATTCTCCTCGGTCAGGATCGTATCTAATTCCTGTTTAATAAGTCTTTCTATGAGTTTGCTCACTATTGAGGCGAGACTGACCAGTCTGTAATTCGCAGCTTCCGTTCTGCAACCTTTTTTGTGCAATGGAATGACATTAGCTGTTTTCCAGTCCATGGGGACTTTTCCGGTACTTAGGGAAAGATTGAACAGCACGGATAGCGGTTCCACCAGGACATCACACAACTCCCTAAGAATCCTGGGGTGTAGATTGTCCGGTCCCATGGCTTTGTTCACCTTGAGTTTTGATAGTTCGCCATGGACGCTGCTGGGTGTAAACTTGAAGTTTTGAAACGGATCTTCCGAGGTTTGCCTTGCTTGCAGTTGTGGACCGGTCCCCGGCGCCTCACAAGTAAAGACTGAGCAAAAGTATTCATTTAGTAGTTTGGCTTTATCAGAATCCATTTCTGCATAGGTCCCGTCTGTTTTCCTGAGACGTACTATCCCATCTGTGTTTCGTTTCCTGTCGCTAATGTATCTGAAGAAGGATTTATCCCCTTTTTAAATGTTTTTCGCTAGTTGTTCTTCTGTTTGAATCTTGGCCTCTCTGACTGCCGCTTTGACTGCTTTAGACCTGGTCAGATAGTCTTCTTTTGTCACCCTGTTTCCTGTATGCTTGTAGGAAATAAAAGCTTTTTTTTTTTCCTTGACAAGATCCGAGATCTCTGCAGAGAACCACTGGGGCTTGTTCTTCCTCCGTCGTTTGCTTACTGTTTTTATATAGCGGTTTGTTGCCTCATGCAAGGTGCATTTCAGGATTGACCACATAGCCTCTACATTATTGGTTTCAGCTTGGTTTTGTAGCGCCTGATGGACGAAGTCTCCCATGCGTTTAAAATCAGTGCCCCGAAAGTCAAGGACCTTTGTTGCTGTGTTTGATCTAGTGAAGCCTATCTTGATGTTGAACCATACCATGTTGTGGTCTCTGGAGGCTAGTGTATCGCCTACCGAAACTTCTGAAACGCTTTCTCCGTTGGTGAGTATCAGGTCCAGTGTCGCCTGATCTCTGGTGGGCTCCAGCACCATTTGTTTGAGTCGTGCCCCTTTTATGGAGGTTAAAAGCCTTCTGCTGCCGCTGGTAGTAGCGGAAAGTGTCTTCCAATCAGCGTCGGGCATATTGAAGTCCCCTAGCAGAACCGTGTCCCCGCGTAAAGTGATGTTCTCAATGTCTTTAATTAGTTCCATATCCCTGTCTTCCTGCTGTTTTGGGGGCCTGTATACTAAACCCAGATACAAGCATTTTTCGTTTCCTCTGGCCAGGTTCACCCAGAGTGATTCCCCGGTGTAGTTGACATCTGTGATTCTGGTGACTTTGATGTTATCTCTAGTGTATAGTGCTACCCCACCCCCTATCCTTCCCTCTCTGTCCCGACGAAGTAAGTTGTATCCTGGTATAGCCATGTCCCACCCATGTGAGTCTGTGAACCAAGTCTCAGATATCGCTATTACATCAAGGTCGGCGTTCGTTATCTCTGTTTCTAATTCTAGAATTTTATTGCCTAAGCTGTGTGCATTAACATACATAGCCCTCCATACTTTATGTTTGCTAAGACCCTGTGTAGAATTTCCCGCCTGAGTTTGAGTGGCTTTTGTATGATTGTTTTTACTGTGTGAACTTACCTCGGTCTCAGAAATGGAGTGTCGATTCACCTCTCCTGGAAAATTCCTTACTGCGCTAGTACATGAGTGGGTACCCTCCCCCAACTTACCTAGTTTAAAGCCCTTCGGAGGAGGTGGGCTAGTCGATGTCCGAAGACGTTCTTGCCTCTCCTTGTCAGGTGGAGTCCATCTGGTCCCTGCAGTCCCTTTAGTGCCTCTCCATGGTCCAGGAAGCCGAAGTTCATGTCCCTGCACCATTCATGTAGCCACTCGTTCGTCCTCTGGATAAGCTCCTCCCTGGCTCTTCCCTTGTCTCTTACAGGGAGGATCGAGGAGAAGACCACCTGCGCTCCCATCTGCCTCAGCCTCTCACCCAGGGCTCCAAAGTCCTTAGGTATGTTCTCTGGGGTGTTCCTGGCAGTGTCGTTCGTACCCACGTGAATAAGGAGCATGGGGAAGTAGTCCTCGGGCCTGATGAGTCGGTCTAGGCAGGCGGTCACGTCCCGGATCCTGGCCCCTGGCAGGCAGCAAACCTCTCTCGACTGCATATCCGGTCTGCAGATTGGTCCCTCGGTGCCCCTCAGCAGGGGGTCCCCAATGACCACTACTCTGCGCTTCTTTGAGGAGAGCTGATCAGTTGTCTCTGGAACTGGGACTGTCTGAATGTTGACCTCCTGTGCCCCGCTCACGGGTCCTTCCTGTAGTATCTGGAATCTGTTCCTCAAGGTTATTAGTGGGGTTGATGTAGGGCTGCCCTGTGTGCAAGAGAAGGAGACAGGAGATGAAAAAGAAGAATTAGAAGAATGTTTTCCGTGTTTTCTTGTGGAGGAGGTTACCAGCTGCCAAGAGTCAGCGTCCCAATCCTCCTCCTGCACCCCAGTCGTTGGTGCCAAAGTTGTAGGTTTGGTCAGTTTGGGCGTCTTGAGGATGATCTTGCCTGGCTCCTGCTTGGTGATCTGGGACAGCTCTTGGATAACCTCGTCAATGAATGTCTCGTCCTCTCTGATGCTCCTCAAGCGCTTCACCTCCTCTCTTAGGCTCATCAGCTCTCGCAAGATGTCTCCGTCTAGCTGGTCTATCTCGTCCGTCTGTGTGGAGGCTGTAGTTGTCTGCTTGGGGATGGGGATGGGGAGGGCCTCGGTCTGTACAGAGACCTCTGCTCTCTGCCCTGGTTTTCCCTCTGTCTGCACGTGAACCGAGGCCATCCCCTGGATTCCTTCTGTGACCGGGCTGCCGGTCTTGATTGTAGTCTTCGCATTCCTCGTTCTTCCTGCCATTTCTAAGAAAAAAGAAACCTTTTTTTTTTTTTGATCTTTGGGGAGGGGGGGATTCCGGAAGGAGGGACTGGGCATCCCTCCTGTCATTGATCTTTGGGGGATAGCGGCAGGAGGAACTGGGCACTCCTCCTGCTGCGGACATTCGGGTGGGGGGGGGGCTTTGGGGGTTCCGGAGGAGGAATTGGTCATCCCTCCTGCCGGCCGACTTCACGGAGGGACAGGCTCCCTGCTGCGTCCGCTAAACTGATCGCGGAAGGGAGATTCCCTTGCCGTGATCAGTTCAGCGGCTGCATCTATTTGAAATGTAGACCAGCATTTTGCTGGTACCTATCGCAGCCCTAGGGAGACGCCTAGGTCTGCCTAAGATTGCCTAAGGTCACTTCTTGGAAAAACCACGCTCACGCCTAGCCTTGGGCGAGATTAGGAGGTCCTACTCACCTCACTAGGCTAAGCTGCTTACCTCAGGGTGTTTTGGTTTTTTTTAAACGTGTGTCTTGATTGGCTGGTTAGACAGTGGCAGGATGACTACCGCCACCTACGACCAGGATGCCGTTTATAGAATTGGCTCCATAGTTTATAAGTGAACATACACACTTAAATATGTAATTTACAAAATTTAGGCACAAACATTAATACCTTTCCTATAGATGGTGTAAAACGCTTGTACTAGGATTTTATAAAGAAAGGAGCTGCCTAATCAAGTGCTCTCTGGTCACCTATACATAGGTACACTGGTGTAGAGTTAACCTCCATGCATCTATGCATGTATTTTATAAACTGTATGGGTGCATTAGCTCCACCTCTGGAAACAAACTTACAGTGGAAATTTTTTTTGCTTTTTTTTTAATCTCGTGTGTATAGAACAGGCTTTTTTACATGTGAAAAAAAAAACAACCCTTTATAAAATTATTCCCACAATGTCAGCACAATTTAAAAATTAGTTGCAGTACAAAAGAATAATGGAAAGTCACATATGACTAAACATAAAAGATAAGCAATTACGTAAGACATCGCTGTGAAAAAATTCTATATCAATTGCATTATTTTGCTCCCGAGCACTTACTTAGATTTATTGTATTCAAATTCTATATGCAGACAGTCTTCTATGCCCACTTCCATTTTAATTGAGTTGTTAACATCTGGATATGTGGCAAGCTGATGAACAATAAGATCATACTCTTTTATCAAGTCTGTTAGTCTTCTTACTACTGTCACTTTAAGAAAATACCTAAGAACAGAAGAAACCTCAGTTAATAGTCTAAAAAAATTAACAAGGTTAAGTTTAAAACAACCAGAACTGATATGGCAACTCAATTGTGCAATGTTTTCACACCGCCACTCAATGAAATTCACTGGAGGATTCCTTAAGTGACCCCTCCTTGGTATGGACCAAGTAGTTTGCTTCTTCCCATCTAGCTCATGTAACCTCCTTTTGTCTGTTTTGATAGGCAAGACAGGAAAGTTACTCACCTGTAGCAGATTTTCTCAAAGCACTTCCACAACAGTAAGATGCACTATGTCAGATGGTGTGTTAATAACACAGTACAGGCTGAATGACCATTTTCAAACAGGAAAAAGCTTCAGACAAGGGCCCTCCCACCTCCACAATGGTGGAATAGTGGTGGTGGAGCGTTCAACTCACTGGCAAAAAAATCCTCCTTTACATGAAACAAGCGCTGTGCTGTGTTATGCTTAGCTTAGAAGATATTCAACTTATCTTCTGTTGATAGGTATCTTCCAAGCTAAGCACAGCACAGCGCTTGTTTCATTTAAAGGATATTTTTTTTTGCCAGTGAGGTGAACGCTCCATCACCGCTATTCCACCATTATGGAGGTGGGAGGGCCCTTGTCTGAGGCTTTTTCCTCTGTTTGAAAATGGTCATTCAGCCTGTACTGTGTTATTAACACACCATCTGACATAGTGCATCTTACTGTTGTGGAAGTGTTTTATTAATTACTATTGGTTTTCACAATATCTGAGTTCTTTTGGCAGATTTTCTCAAAGAACAGCAAGCATATATTTGCACATATGGGTGAGTCATCCAAGGAGGACAGCAGGCATATATTCGTATATATGGGTGATATCATCCAAGGAACCCAGCACAGACAGTCAAAAAGTATACTGTCACTTTAAAACTTTAAGACTCCCATACCGCACATGTACTGGTGCCTTCCTGCCCAACGTCGGCTCACAGGATCTGCAGTTCAGTAAGATAGCCAAGAGGCCAACCAGGGGAGGCGGGAGGGTTGTGAAAATATATGCCTGCTGTCTTCAGAGAACAGCTGAGTAACTCTGCTTTCTCCAAGGACAAGCAGAGTTACTCAGCATATTCTCACATATAGGACTCCCAGGCTGTCAGGTTCATGCCTCTGAGAAGGTTATTGACAACTACCACGAACCTGACAAAACCAAAAGGGTTGGAGGGTTAATTAGAATTGAAGTAGAGAATAAATTTAGTATAACTGCTTGGCTGTACCGACTACCCTGTATGGAATGATACTCCAAACAGCAATGAGATGTGAAGGGATGACAAGAACTAGGTGGCTGTTTTAAACATGTCCTCAATAAGAGTGGAACTAGATGGGTTAATCATACTGTATGTGTAGAGATATGGTCTTCAAGTGGGGGAAGACAGGCAGAATTATGGACTTAGGGTTTCATCCAAACAAGTTGAATCTTGGGAGGAACTTGGAATGGATGTGGAGAACAACCTGTCATGATAGAATGATTAAAAAAAAAAATGGATCCGACACAAATACTTGAAATTTATTGGCTTGGCATGCAGACGTAAGAGGTGTGAGGAAGACTACTTTGTAAGTGAAATGCTTTAGGAATTAAATCAAGAGTCAGATATCATCGTGTAACAATAAACTTTTATTGATCATGACAGGAGTTGCCATCCAACATATTACTATGCGAACAAGAAAGGGATTTGGGGGTACTGATTGACAGAACCCTTAAGCCTTCGGCACAATGTGCGGCAGCGGCGAAGAAATCAAACAGGATGTTGGGCATGATTAAGAAGGGGATCACGAGTAGATCGGAAGATGTAATAATGCCACTTTATAGAGCAATGGTCAGACCGCAATTGGAATACTGTGTCCAACACTGGTCTCCATACCTCAAGAAAGATATAACTCTGCTGGAGAAGGTACAGAGGCGAGCCACGAAACTTGTCAAGGGATTGGAGAATTTGAGCTACAAAGAACGCCTTAGGAAATTGGGACTGTTTACCCTCGAGCAGAGAAGACTGAGAGGGGATTTAATAGAGACTTTTAAAATAATAAAAGGATTTGATAAAATAGACCAAGAAGCAGCATTACTAACATTTTCGGATGTGACACGGACAAGAGGTCATAGACTGAAACTGAGTGGCAGCAGGTTCAGGACGAATATCAGGAAGTTCTTTTTCACACAGCGCATGGTGGGAATTTGGAATGCTCTCCCGGAGGATGTTGTGGCAGATATTACTGTTCTGGGATTCAAGCGCAAGTTGGATGCACACCTTCTTGCATATCATATTGAGGGCTACGGTATATCTGGGTCTCCAATCAGGAGTACCTAAATGGGCCGCCGCGTGTGCGGATCACCGGACTGGATGGACCTCGGGCTGATCCGGTGAAGGCTTTTCTTATGTTCTTATGTACTAATAACTGGAAAGACCACAGTAGACTTAATTTTAATTTCTGGTGGAATTCGTTGCATCACCTACATAGAATGGAAAGATCACTGGCGGTACAGAATGGAAAGTATAAAAGTTTTATAAAAATATGGGAGCCATTAACATCTTTTTGTCATGATTAAATGCCATTTTTCTATTAACTATACACCACTTAGTTGAAGGAGGGGAGGGGTTCAATGGGAGGGTTTATGATCTTATAATGAATAATGGGCTTAGAAGGAGGGTGGGGGGAGGGTTGCATTTATATTTATAAGATACACTGATAAGATGTTCAAGTGGTCTAATTAATAGTGTTTATTATGAATTTTGTACACTTGATGAAAGTTTAAAAATTAATAAAGAATTAAAAAAAAAAAAGAGTGGTTGAAAGGTAGACTTTATCAGAGTAGAAAGCACAGTAGTTTGGTCCAAGGTTTGAAAAGAGACTTGGTAATTTGGAAGCAAAATGATTTACATAAGAACATAAGCAGTGCCTCCGCCGGGTCAGACCACAGGTCCATCCTGCCCAGCAGTCCGCTCCCGCGGCGGCCCAAACAGGTCACGACCTGTCAGAATCATCAGAAGGGGCTCCATTGCCACCTTGGCTTCCCATTTAAGTCCTGCCTTCCTATCGAAGCCCTAGCCCTCCGGTCTTTCACATGCACGACCTGGTTGGTTTTTACTCATTACCTGGTTAACTTTCTATACTTGTGTTACATCCCAGCTCCTCCTTCAGTATCCCATGATCCCTTTATCCCTCAGGAATCCGTCCAATCCCTGTTTGAATCCCTGGACCGTACTCTGCCTGATCACTTCCTCCGGTAATGCATTCCAAGTGTCCACGACCCTTTGGGTGAAAAAAAACTTCCTTGCGTTTGTTTTGAACCTATCTCCCTTCAGTTTCTCAGAATGCCCCCTCGTATTAGCTGTCCCCTTCAGTCTGAAGAATCTGTCCCTATCCACCCTCTCTATGCCCCTCATGATCTTGAAGGTTTCTATCATATCTCCCCTGAGCCTCCTTTTCTCCAGAGAGAAGAGCCCCAGCCTATCCAGCCTCTCGGCGTATGGGCAGTGTTCCAGCCCTCTTACCATTCTCGTTGCTCTCCTTTGGACTCTTTCAAGTACCGCCATGTCCTTCTTGAGGTGCGGCGACCAATACTGAACGCAGTATTCCAGATGTGGGCGCACCATCGCTCGATACAGTGGCATGATGACTTCCTGTGTTCTGGTTGTTATGCCCTTCTTTATGGATCTCTGTTTTTTAAATCTTTATTCATTTTCTTATGTTACAACAAGTGTTTCAATAAACTCATTAGAAATTTGAATATACACACTTGATTAACTCATATATTAATATCAAATTTAACATTTCATTAGAAATTTAATATTATATAAAGTTATAATATTATGCAAGAAATCAAAATTTATATAATTCTTATTAGATATAATAATCCCCTTTCCCTCCCTCCCTCCCAATCATTAATACATAAATCAATTTTTATTGTAATTAATTCATATATTAATTATTATATAATAATCAGAATTAAAAGCCCACCCCATTCCCCTCTATTCAAATATCTTATCATGGGAAAAGTTAATCATCCATTAAAGAAATCTGTTAACGGTCTTCAGATTTTTCCAAATTCTATTCATGAGAAAATTTATCATTCTTTGCAAAAATCTTTTAATGGTCCCCATATTTTTTGAAATTTATTCATATATCCTTTATGTGTTGCAATAGCGAGTTCCATTTTATATATATGGCATACAGAATTCCACCAGAACATATAATTCAGTCTATCATGTTGTTTCCAATTGAATGTGATTTGTTGTATTGCTATTCCAGTTAGGATAAATAAAAGTTTGTTATTACTTGATGAAATTTGGCTTTTTGCTCTCATGGTTGTTCCAAATAATATAGTATCATATGTTAAGGCTACTGGATTTTCTAATATTCTATTAATTTGGGGCCAAATTGATTTCCAGAATGATAAGATAAATGGACAAAAGAATAAAAGATGATCTAATGTCCCAATTTCAACATGACAGTGCCAGCATCTATTAGATTTAGAGCTATCAATTCTATGTAAACGTGTAGGGGTCCAAAATGCTCTGTGAAGAAGAAAAAACCAAGTTTGTCTCATAGATGCTGATACCGTACATCTTAGCCTCCAAGACCAAAGTCGTGGCCATTGAGATGCACTAATTTGGTGTTTTATCTCAATGCTCCAAATGTCTCTAAGAGCATTTTTTGGTTTTTTATTTATAAATCCAGATATTATTTTATACCACTGTGCGGCTTTATGTCCTATTGAGTCCATCTGGAAACATAAGAATTCTAAACTGTGATATTTAGCAAGGTTTTTCCATTCAGGGAACCCTTCCTGAATAGATTGCTTCAATTGCAACCATTTAAAATATTGTGTTTTATTAAGACCAAATTTATGTTGCAATTGTGAAAACTCCAGCAATTTGTCATTTTTTATCACATCATCCAAAATACGAATACCTGCTATCATCCAATGTTTCCAGATGACTTTAAAACCGCCAATTTTGATCTTGGGGTTTAGCCATATTGTTTGAGTAGTTGATTTATTAATTGGAATTTGAGTTAGATTACTTATGTATCTTAGAGTTTTCCAGGTATCCATAAATATTTTATGATCTTTGTATAACTTTGGCATTTTGATACTAATTACATGACTAAGACGTAATGGAAATATAAGTCTCCATTCCAGCCAAAACCAGTCTGGAATATTATCAGTGGGTTCTGGGAGGATCCAATACATACCATGTTGTAAAATATAGGCTTGATGATACCTATGCCCTTCTTTATGATGCCCAGCATCCTGTTGGCTTTTTTCGAGGCTGCCGCGCACTGTGCAGATGGCTTCAGTGATGCATCCACCAGCACACCCAAGTCTCTCTCGAGTCTGCTGTCTCCCAACAATACCCCCCCCCAATTTATAGCTGAACAGCGGGTTCTTTTTCCCTATATGCATGACCTTGCATTTGTCCACGTTGAAGCGCATTTGCCATTTGTTTGCCCAGTCTTCCAGCTTGTCCAGGTCCCTTTGCAGGTCCTCACACTCCTCCCTGGTCCTAACTCTGCCGCACAGTTTGGTATCGTCTGCGAATTTTATAACCTCACACTTTACCTCCCTTTCCAGGTCATTGATGAATATATTAAAGATTATAGATAATAGTTTCTTGTCTAATGTTGCATGAGAAGCATATACAAGGGATGTTCAATAATTTATCTACCTTAATAGGAAAGAAAAGATTTTTCAAAAAACTTTGTTTTATTTTTCAATATAGTCCCCCAATAGCTCTATACACTTCATCCAGAAGGTAAACAGCACAAACTTTGGCATAAACATCGGCATGAGGGAGACAGCACAAACACCGGCAGGAGGGAGGCAGCACAAACTTTGGCACAAACACTGGCAGGATGGAGACAGCACAAACTTCAGACAAAAGATGGAAGGAAGGATGGAGGGGGCATGAACTTTGGATACAAAATGAATGGGGGGGAAGCATGAGCCATAGGATGGAAGAATGGAGGGAGGGAATAGAAAGGGAGAATTGGGTGTTTGAGTGAGAGGGAAAGAGAGATGGTGCATATGGGGAGATGACGAGGAGAATTGTTGGGCATAGGTGATGGGAGATGAGTGAAGTAGAGATGCATGGGGAAGAGAGAGAGATGAGAGGGAGTCATGTTTGATGTGGTGGTGGAGAGGGAACATTAGGATGGATGGAAAGGGATGCAAGAGGGGCTTCAAGGAGGTAGAGAAGGTGGGAAGAATACTAGGATCTGAGTTACATTCAACTTAAGAATGGTTTTTAAAAAAATGGAACCCGTTCTTAATCCAGGGACTGACTGTATAGCAATGTTACTTACCGTAACAGTTGTTATCCAGGGACAGCAGGCAGCTATTCTCACTAGTGGGTGATATCATCCGACAGAGCCCCGATACGGACATCTTGCAAGCATGTCTTGCTTGAAGAAACTCAGAAGTTTCGAGATGCCCGCACCGCGCATGCGCCAGTACCTTCCCACCCGATGGTCCGGGCACGTCTCCTCAGTTCAGGTAGCTAGCAGAGAAGCCAACCCAGGGGAGGTGGGTGGGACGTGAGACTAGCTGCCTGCTGTCCCTGGATAACAACTGTTACGGTAAGTAACATTGCTTTATCCCAGGACAAGCAGGCAGGTATTCTCACTAGTGGGTGACCTCCAAGCTAACCTCAATGGGATGGAGGGAGAGTTGGAAACTTAGGAGAACAAATTTTGTAACACAGTTTGGCCAAACTGCCCATCCCGTCTGGAGAAAGTATCCAGACAATAATGAGAGGTGAACGTATGAACCGAGGACCAAGTGGCAGCCCTACAAATCTCCTCAATCGGTGTCGATCTGAGGAAGGCTACAGAGGCTGCCATTGCTCTGACCCTATGTGCTGTGACCTTACAGGGAAGGGGTAATCCAGCCTGGGCATAGCAGAAAGAGATACAAGCCGCCATCCAGTTGGAAATGGTGCGCTTCGATATAGGTCGTCCCAACTTGTTTGGATCAAAGGAGACGAAAAGTTGAGGAGCAGTTCTGTGTGGTTGGTGCGATCCAAGTAGAAAGCCAAAGCACGTTTACAGTCCAGAGTGTGAAGAGCAGATTCTCCTGGATGAGAATGAGGCTTTGGAAAGAACACTGGAAGCACAATGGATTGGTTGAGGTGAAATTCAGAGACCACTTTAGGCAGGAATTTCGGGTGAGTGCGGAGGACCACCTTGTCATGATGGAATACTGTGAAAGGTGGGTCCGCCACCAAGGCCTGAAGCTCACTGACCCTGCGAGCAGATGTGAGGGCCACCAGAAAAACCACTTTCCAAGTGAGAAACTTCAGTGGAGCCTTGCTCAGAGGCTCAAAAGGAGGTTTCATAAGCTGAGAAAGGACAACATTTAGATCCCAAACCACTGGAGGCGGTTTGAGAGGAGGATTGACATGAAAAAGTCCTTTCATAAATCTGGAAACCACAGGATGAGAAGAGAGAGGTTTCCCTTGTAGAGGCTGATTGAAAGCCGCAATAGCACTCAGGTGGACTCGTATAGATGTCGACTTGAGACCAGACTGAGACAGATGTAAAAGATAGTCCAAAACAGAGGATAGGGAGGCTCGCTGAGGCTCCTTAGAATTGGAAATACACCATGAAGAAAATCTAGTCCATTTTTGGGAGTAGCATTGACGAGTAGCAGGCTTCCTGGAAGCCTCCAAGACATCCCTCACCGTCTGGGAAAACTGGTGCGGAGTTACATTGAGAGGAACCAAGCTGTCAGGTGGAGAGACTGCAGGTTGGGATGAAGCAGAGACCCCTGATGCTGAGTAATCAGTGAAGGAAACACTGGAAGTAGGTACGGTTCCCTGCTGCTGAGTTGAAGTATAAGGGAGAACCAAGGTTGCCTGGGCCACCGAGGAGCTATCAGAATCATGGTGGCATGTTCGGACTTCAGTTTGACTAGAGTCTTTTGAATGAGAGGGAATGGCGGAAACGCATACAGAAAGCGATTCCCCCAATCCAGCAGAAAAGCATCTGCCTCGAGGCGATGAGGAGCGTAGATCCTGGAGCAAAACTGAGGCAGCTTGAAATTGTGGGGAGCCGCAAAGAGGTCTATCTGAGGCGTTCCCCACTGAGCAAAGATCTGATGAAGGAGCTTGGAGTGGAGTGTCCATTCGTGAGGCTGGAGAAGACGACTCAGTTTGTCCGCCAAGACATTGTCCCTCCCCTGAATGTAGACAGCTTTGAGGAAGGTGTTGTGGCGAACCGCCCAATCCCAGACTCTGAGAGCTTCCTGGCAGAGGGAGGCCGAGCCCGTGCCCCCTTGCTTGTTGACATAATACATGGCGACCTGATTGTTGGTGCGAATGAGGACCACCATGTCGTGAAGCAGATGCTGAAAAGCTTGAAGAGCATTGAAGATGGCTCTGAGCTCCAGAAGATTGATTTGATGGAGTCGGTCCGCACAGGTCCAGAATCCCTGAGTGCGAAGCCCATCCAGATGCGCTCCCCAGGCATAGGTCGAGGAATCGGTTGTGAGAACCTTCTGGTGGGGAGGAGAATGAAACAGCAAACCTCTGGATAGATTCGAAGAGGTCATCCACCAGAGCAGAGACTGCCGAAGAGCAGGAGTGACTGTGATGTGTCGAGTCAACGGATCCGACACCTGAGTCCACTGAGGAATTCTGAGGTGGAGTCAGCGTCACATGAACTGTAGAGGCCATGTGGCCCAGGAGGACCATCATGTGTCTCGCTGAGATGGTCTGGCGAGAAGACACAGACTGGCAGAGATGAAGAAGAGCATCCATGCGCTGAGAAAGAAGGAATGCTCTGAGACGTACGGTATCCAGGACAGCCCCGATGAAGGGAAGAGACTGAGTCGGCTGTAGATGAGACTTGGGAAAGTTGATCTCGAATCCCAAACTCTGCAGGAACAGAATCGTTGACAGGGTCGCTGAGAGGACCCCCGAGGCCGAGGGAGCCTTGATCAGCCAGTCGTCGAGGTAGGGAAATACCTGAAGACCTTGGTCCCGGAGGGCCGCGGCCACCACCACCAGACATTTGGTGAAGACTCTGGGGGACGACGACAGGTCGAACGGAAGCACTCGATACTGCAGATGGAGATGTCCCACCCAAAATCTGAGGAACTTGTGAGAGGCCGGATGAATGGGAATATGAGTGTAGGCCTCCTTGAGATCCAGAGAGCATAACCAGTCGTTCTGCTCGAGGAGGGGGTAGAGAGAAACAAGTGTCAGCATGCGAAACCTCTCTTTGACTAGGAATTTGTTGAGGACCCTGAGGTCCAAAATGGGTCGCAGGTCGCCCGTCTTCTTCGGAACAAGGAAGTACCGGGAGTAAAACCCCTGGTTCAGTTGGTCTGTCGGAACCGGCTCCACGGCACGAAGCCGGAGCAAAGCCTGAGCTTCCTGAAGAAGAAGGGCGGTCTGAGTCAAGTTGGAAGGATACTCTCTTGGAGGGTGGTCCGGAGGGACCCGATGGAAATGAAGAGAGTATCCTTCCTTGATAATAGTAAGGACCCAGAGGTCGGTTGTTATGGCCTCCCAGCGATGATAAAAATGATGGAGGTGCCCTCCGATGGGAAAAACAGGGGGAGGCAGAACGAGGTTGGTTATGCCCTCGACGAGACAGTCAAAAAGGCTGAGTGGTCTTAGGGACAGCAGGCGACTGAGACTTAGGCTGACCCTTCTGGGGAGGCTGACGCTTCGCCGGTTGCCTCGCAGGTGGAGTTTGCCTCTGCTGATAACGCCTCTGATAAATCAACGGCGGACGAGAAGGTCGAGACTGCTGAGGCTTAGGCTTCGGCCGAAGGATAGATTGGAAGGACTTTTCGTGGTCAGACAACTTCTTCGTGACAGTCTCGATGGATTCGTCAAAAAGATCCGCCCCAGCACACGGGACGTTCGCCAGGCGGTCCTGAAGATTCGGGTCCATATCAATGGTCCGCAACCAGGCCAACCGGCGCATTGCCACCGAGCAGGCCGCCGCTCGGGCTGAGAGCTCGAACGCATCATAGGCAGATTGCATCAACTGAAGCCGAAGTTGGGACAGCGAAGCAACCACTTCCTCAAACTCAAACCTAGCCTGGGACTCGATGTATGGTGTGAACTTCCGAAGCACAGGTAGAAAAAATTCCAAGTAGGCTGCAAAGTGGAAATTGTAATTCAGGACTCGAGACGCCATCATCGAATTCTGATAGATGTGTCGACCAAACTTATCCATGGTTCTGCCCTCGCGGCCCGGAGGCACTGAAGCATAGACCTGGCCAGGATGAGACCGCTTGAGCGAGGATTCGACCAGGAGGGACTGGTGAGAAAGCTGAGGACTCTCGAAGCCTTTATGATGCACCGTGCGGTACCGCGCATCCAATTTGCCAGGGACCGCAGGGATAGAGTAAGGAGACTCGAAGCATCGCATGAAGGTCTGGTCGAGGAGCTTGTGCAGGGGAAGCCGCAAGGACTCTGCCGGAGGACGAGGCAAGTGCATGGTATCGAGGTACTCCTTGGAATATCGAGACCCAGCATCGAGAGTAATGTCCATGTCATCTGCCATCTGCCTGAGGAACGATGAAAAGGACAGTTGGTCCGCCGTCACCGGTCTGCGAGACGGACTAGAAGAAGAAGAGGCTTCAGGCTCCAGAGAGGCCTGCGAGCAACAGGACGAGTAGAAAACCTCGGGGTCCTCGAACTCCGGGCCCGGAGGAGGAGACCCAGTCGAAGCAGCATACCCCAACCGAGGCAATTTCTTCTGAGGCGAGACGGTCGAGTGCCGAGAGGAATGCTTCGAAGAATGTCTGGATCGATGCCCCTCCCGATGCCTGGAAGGGGATCGAGCCCGTCTGTGAGAAACTGGGTCAGACGCCTCCAAGGAGCAAATCGGACTCGATGTCGTCGATCGCAGAGGCGGAAGAGTCGGCGCCTCCCCCGACGACGCCCAGGTTTGATAGGGGGTTCGGAAGAACTCGTCCTGCTTCCTGCTATGCCCAGGACTGGGTGGCCCCGAAGGTGGACGCCACACTGAGTCATGGGGCGGAGTAATCGGTTCCAAGGGAGGCAGGTCACTAAACGAGGCTTTCCTCGAGGGGATGGGCTCCAAGGGAGGCATATCACTAAGGGAGGCCCTCCTCGAGGGAATCGGTTCCAAAGGAGGCACAGCACTAACGGAGGACCTCCTCGAGGACCCGGACACCGCTCGCCGCTCCTCCTCGCCGAGCAACGAGGTCGTGCGGCGAGGAGGAGGAGGAGGGGGCGGTCCGCCCCTCGAAGCCGAAGCTGGGAGGTCACCCTGGATAGTGGCAATCAGCCGAGGCCCCATGGTCTGCATGAGCTCCACGAACTGAGCCTCCAGAAGGGACCGCAACGAAGCCAATATGGAGGGATCCGCACCAAAAGGGGGCCCTTTCGCACTGTCTCCGCGCTCCTTCGGTGCTGCGTGCTTCTACTTGCCAGTCTTCGGCACCTTAAGCACCACCGGTGGAACTGTCGGGGTCGATACCTGCTCCGAGGAGACGGAGGAAGGCTCCGGCGCCGAAGCCGGGGCCGAAACCGGTGTGAACGATGCCGGTTTCAGGAGGCCCGAAGCAGCCGGGGAGGCAGAGGGCTTCGTGGAAGGAGTCGAAGCACCCGTCGATGTCGAAGCTGCAGGATCCGATGAAGCTTCCATCTTGAACATGGACTCCCACAGTAGACAGCGGCGCTTAAACGCTCTCGCCGTCAGAGTGGAGCAAGGCCGGCACGATTTCGGGAAGTGATCCGGTCCCAGACACTGTAAGCAGCGTCGATGAGGGTCCGTGAGCGAAATCGCGCGCTGGCACTTGCTACACTTTTTAAAACCGGTAATCGGCCGGGACATATGCCGGAAAAGCTCCGCCGCAAGGTCGAAGGCGCGGGGCCCCAGCCATGCGGCCGACCCGGTATCGGAAGGAAAAATTTTTTTTTTTGAAAAAAGAAATCAAAGAAAGAAATAAATGCACAGGAGAGCCAAAAGAACTCAACCCGTGGCAAAATAGAAGGCAAAAAAAGAGATTCAATGGGCGCAAATTGAAGATAGATTTCTCAGCTCCGCGGAAGAAAAAGAACTGAGGAGACGCGCCCGGACCATCGGGCGGGAAGGCACTGGCGCATGCGCGGTGTGGGCATCTCAAAACTTCTGAGTTTCTTCAAGCAAGACATGCTTGCAAGATGTCCGTATCGGGGCTCTGTCGGATGATATCACCCACTAGTGAGAATACCTGCCTGCTTGTCCTGGGATAAATATTCTTCCCAATTAATATTTTCAAATTAATTGTCTTTAATTATGCTACTGAATTACAGGCTCTAGTAGAGACCCATTTACAAATAAGCAAATGAAATAGCTACTCCTGAAGTTTATGGGATAGATTTGATTCCAGAGGTGATTGAAGGGGAGGGGGTTCTATTTCTGTCCCCACGTAACTCTTTAGTGTGCAGGCCATCAAGGTGGGCTCCCCAACCAAGCATGGAAGCATTTATTGCAATAAGCTTCTGATGCAGTGGAGACTGGAAGAGACAGTGCCTGGTAAGAGTGGTCGGAAGCATCCACCTCTGAAGGGACTGACAAAGTTCTGAGGTCACCCGTACTGGTTGGGAAAGAACCCCAGTGGCTCGAGTCCACTGGGTGGAAAGGGTCCACTAAGGCAGTGGTTCCCAACCCTGTCCTGGAGGAACACCAGGCCAATTGGGTTTTCAGGCTAGCCCTAATGAATATGCATGAAGCAAATTTGCATGCCTATCACTTCCATCATATGCAAATCTCTCTCATACATATTCATTAGGGCTAGCCTGAAAACCCGATTGGCCTGGTGTTCCTCCAGGACAGGGTTGGGAATCACTGCACTAAGGCACTCTAAGATGGCCAAGTGAGCCAGGACACGTAATATTTGTCATGCAGCCATTCCTGGAAGGGAGGAGACTTTCTAGCACAGGTGGATAAGATTGCAGAGGCATTGTTAAGGTAGAAAAAGTTTAAACTGTGTTGTGTCTAGAAAAGTTCCTATGAATTCTAAGGTCTACTACTACTTATTATTTCTATAGTGCTGCTAGACGTACGCAGCACTGTAAATTAAACATGAAAGAGACAATCCCGCTCAATAGAGCTTACAATCTAATTAAAACAGACAAACAGGATGAACAAGGGTATGGGAATTTCTCAAGAAAGGGAATGAAAAAACAGACATAGACCCATTGCAGGCCTCTCCCCAGGCCTATCTTAAACCCTGCTGGTCCAGTGGCGAGCCATGGCAAAAGCGATCCTGTTATGCTCATGCCCTGTGCAGTCTCATAACTCAAAATGGCTGAACTGAGTTCTCACAGTAACCTCATAAGACAGCCACAAGTTCGGTTTATATTCGAGCCAACCTTTTTTCAGGGGGAAAGGATACCTTGGTTTATATTTGGATGGGTTTATATTTGAGTATATACAGTAACTATTTGAGGTCAGAAAGCTGGACAAGACTTAGCTTTTTCAGCAAGCACATGGTACTAATCTGGTATTTTTTTAAAGAAGAAATATTGTTGCTGTGCCTGGAATGTGGTTGATGAGAGTACTTGATTTTGAAGATATGGGGAGAAGGTAAACATAACCATTTCATAACAAGGTAAAAACAAAACAAACCACCAACCTAAACACAACTTGCACTAAGTGTGGGAGATTCTACAAAATACCCTCTAGATCTTCGACGCGGCAGTCCTTTATCTTTGTTAATGCTGGATAAAGGAAAGAAACAAGATGTCCGGATTCCCAGGCACATTCAAGGCAATACACAGGCAAATGAACATCTGATAGGGCGGACTTCAGGAAAAGTGTGTATATCTACTAGAAAGAAGATTACCGAGATAAGAGCCTAATCTTTTCTTCTAGTACAACAGATGCATCATTCCTGAACCCTCAGGATGCATCAAAACAGTTCCTAGAGTCTAGGGTGGGACAGATAAGCTGCTGACAGTATGGATGACCCAAACGTAGAATTCATTTTGACTGCTAAATCCATCCTGTAACACATATGAACAGAGGACCATGTAGCCATTCTACAGATTTCTTCCAGAGACACCGCTGAAGATTCCACCCATGAGGAAGCTATGCTTCTAGTGGAGTGCGCCTTGATGGATATAGGCAGTCGCTTTCCACTTCCAATATAGGCTGAAGAAATGGCCATACGGATCCATCTTGAAATGGTTACTTTCAAGGCTGGACGGCCTTTGTGGGAAGCCTCTGCCAGTACGAAAAGATGATCCAACAGCTGAAATTTGTTTGTAACCTCAAGATACTGAAGGACTGAAGTAATGCTCTACGCACATCAGCACCTTATCATTCTTCCTCAAACCTAAGGGAGTGAAGGCAGGCAAACAAACTTAACTCTGAAAAAACTATTCTTTTTTGCAAATTCCTCAACCTCGAATGAAATCAGCATCTCTATCATGGGCAAACCCTGGGCATTACAATCTACCATTAAGATCCCTGGAAGTGATGTTAGATCAGAAACTCGCCCATGAAAACCCAAGGAGATGCTGTTATACTCAGACTTTGTCGCACATGGAGACTGCGATCTGTTCACCCCTTCTGGATCCTCTCTCAAAAACTAAAAGTGCTGTTCCAGCACATGGAAACACAATAACTTCCAGTGTTCTGGAAAAATGGGAATGTGCAGATGGGCCTCAGTGAGATGAGAAATTTCCCAGGCACTACTGAAGAAATTACTGATCTTACTGTCTCCATGTGAAACCGGGTATCTTGAGGGCTGCATTTACCACTTTGAGGTCTAGAATCAGCCTGAGCCTCTCTTGGCACTATGAAATATATTGAGTAACTGCTGGAGCCCAAGTCTTCCTCTGGTATGGGTTCTATGGTTTCCAGATCCAGCAGTCTGCACTGTTGAAGCAGTCTGCCCCTTGGAAGAAGACCATTGACCTTAGAGAATGCGCTCTTCTACTGCCAGAGATGCCTCAAGAACTCTTTTCTGCACCTCTGGATTTTCTGAGCTAGATCTGGAAAAATTCTAACATTTGAGCCCAAAAACTTGTCATTAATATGAGAAAATATAAGCGTAAAACATATGCCCTATCACTTTCCAAGGCTAGAGTCAATAATAAGAGTGTTTCTATCCGTAACCACCTCAAGAGAACTTTCCAAAAATAAAGACAAATCAACAGTATCTTTAGGTTTTTCCTTAGGAGTAGACTCCCCTTGAGGTCTTCTAATATCCAAATAGTAAGCCCTAAGAATTGGAGGTAAATTTTCCAGTGGAATGGCAAGGACTTCTTAAAAATATTTGCTCGCCATCTCAACTGGTGAGATGACGGGACATTTAGGAAAATTCAAAAACCTTAAGTTATTATTCAAAGTGAATTTTCAAAGTTCTCCAACTTGCAGGAAATAAAGGATCTTTCCTTAACCATTTCCAATTGGACAGTCTTTATTTCCTTTAAACTTTCTTCTTGTTTCTCCAATTTCTCACTTAATTTAACTAGTCGCAATCTTTGCTGCTCTACCTTGGAATAGATAGTTCCATAATCAGTTTTGATAGTTGAAAGACTCAATTTAAGGTTGGCGTCCATGATAGATATGGCCTGTCAAAGAACTTCCATATCAATTTTCTCCGGTCTTTTCAGCTCCCCAAAACTGATGTTATTTTCTCCAGAAGCTCCTCTCACCTGTCCTTCAATGGTAGTAGGGGTTAGCTGACCAACATCTCCAACACCATTCTGCTGAGGCTCCAGTGCTGGTGTCCCTCCTTTGCTGGAGTCCAGTCCTCCCTCACCGGGCTGCTGAGCTCTTGCAGCTCCCTGCACCAACAGACTTCCGGGTTGGGGAGGAGTTGACCTCTGCTCCGGGCTCAGAAACACCCAGGCAGCTACTGTGCCAAGGTCTGCCGAAAGCTGTGGGCTCATCTCCGAAGTAGAGTGGGTCTCCACAGCTGAATGGGCAAAAGCAGTCGATATCATCGGCTGTATCATGTGCTGCGGGGTCCCGGACACCGGAGGGTTAGGACGAACAGTTCCCTTTCTCTTTCCATGCTGGGTCAGAGTTGCGCTTTAGCGGTAAGTAGCCAAAGAAACAGAAAAAGCTCCACGGCGTGCTGCTTCCCGTTCAGGCGTCCGTCCTCAACACCATCTTGATTGAGATGCACTGTAGCACTGAAGTCTCACAAAAGCCGAATTTAAATGAAAAATAAACACAAGCAAAAAAGACAGGCTCCTACCATCTCACTTGTAGAGACATCTGAGGAACTGGAAGACAGACCAGAGAGTTGAGAAGCAGGGAAAAAGAATGCTAATGAGGCTCTCTATAAGATTTCTCGTGAGAAGGGGTTGACTATCCGAAGGTTCAGGAATAATGTGTCAGTCATACTAGAACTTTTTTGTTCTTTCCTGCCTTCCTCCCAACATTTAACAGCAACTGTGATCACCCTCTCCTGGGCTCATAGCGAGTCTCTCTACTAAAGCCTAGCCCTAAGTTTATTCCTCTCATCTGCACTTAATGAGCAGGGTTCTTGTATTTTTGGTTACAGAAGTCTTCATCAATATAACTAGTCCCTTAAAATTCAAATCAAATCAAATGCTTTACTCTAACATTATGGTATATACATGAAAGCTGGGCAGTTTGGGGGAGATCTGTAGATGATCTATATATTGTTGTATAGGAGGTTAATTGCATTTTCTCATGTGCATCCAAAAACTGCCTGTGAGATTATGCAGCATTCCAGTTTTATCAAGAATATATTTATGAAGTGATCCTACTGAAAATGCTCCAGACTCTATAGATACCTTATTAAAAAATTCTAAATACAACAATTTTGGTATTAATCATTTAATAGTCATACCTTAATCTGACATTGACGCCAATGTAGGACTCGTATGGCTTCTCAACTTGCATGAATTCAAAATCATAACTTCTGCTTTGTATTAGCTCTCCTGGTAATGCGAGTTCTTTCACAAGGTTAACAAACTCATGAGTATTGCTCTTGTCATTGAATAGTTCTAAACATTATAGAAAAAAATAGTAGCCAAATGTTAACAGTTAAAAGACGAGATAAGAAAGAGAGTTGATAAGGGGCAACATGCCTAACCATATTTGAACCTAGACAACCAATAAAAGGCCAGCTAAAAAGAAAGATCTTCTGTCTTCATTTTGTTAAGAAGGGTATGGGTACCTGAGTACCGGTATTTTGAGTAACTTAATTATAAGTAAAATTCAATTTATTTTTATAACCTATATTTTGACCAGATGAACTTAAGTGTGAGCATCTTACGGATTACTAGACTAGTACCGTATTTTCGCGGATATAACGCGCACCATTGTAAAACGCGCACAGGGGTATAGCGCGCAGAAATCACGATGATATGTACAAAAACTTTTCTATACCGCGCTCAGGCATATAACGCGCATGCTGCCCGACTCTCCTCTGGCCACCCCGACTCTCCTTTCGCTCTCCCCGACTCTCCTCTGGCCACCCCGACTCTCCTTTCGCCCTCCCCGACTCTCATCTGGTTGCCCCGACTCACCCTGACTTTCGGTGCACTGCCCCGACTCTCCTCTGGTTGCCCCGACTCACCGTTCACCCGCCCTGACTTTCAGTGCACTGCCCCGCCTCTCCGTGCCTGTCCCCCTTGAAGTCCTGTCCCCCCTTGAAGGTCTGCCTGTCCCCCCTTGAAGTCCTGTCCCCCTTGAAGGTCTGCCTGTCCCCCTTGAAGATCTGCCTGTCCCCCCTTGAAGTCCTGTCCCCATCCTGACAGCCTGATGCCCCCCCTCGACGTCCGATTCTTCTCCCCCCTCGGCAGGACCACTCGCACCCCCACCCCGAAGGACCGCCGACTCCCCGACAATATTGGGCCAGGAGGGAGCCCAAATCCTCCTGGCCACGGCGACCCCCTAACCCCACCCCGCACTACATTACGGGCAGGAGGGATCCCAGGCCCTCCTGCCCTCGACGCAAACCCCCTCCCCCCAACGACCGCCCCCCCCAAGAACCTCCGCCCGTCCCCCAGCCGACCCGCGACCCCCCTGGCCGACCCCCACGACACCCCCACCCGCCTTCCCCGTACTTTGTGTAGTTGGGCCAGAAGGGAGCCCAAACCCTCCTGGCCACGGCGACCCCCTAACCCCACCCCGCACTACATTACGGGCAGGAGGGATCCCAGGCCCTCCTGCCCTCGACGCAAACCCCCCTCCCTCCAACGACCGCCCCCCCCCAAGAACCTCCGACCGACCCGCGACCCCCCTGGCCGACCCCCCCACCCCCCTTCCCCGTACCTTTGGAAGTTGGCCGGACAGACGGGAGCCAAACCCGCCTGTCCGGCAGGCAGCCAACGAAGGAATGAGGCCGGATTGGCCCATCCGTCCTAAAGCTCCGCCTACTGGTGGGGCCTAAGGCGCGTGGGCCAATCAGAATAGGCCCTGGAGCCTTAGGTCCCACCTGGGGGCGCGGCCTGAGACACATGGTCGGGTTTGGCCCATGTGCCTCAGGCCGCGCCCCCAGGTGGGACCTAAGGCTCCAGGGCCTATTCTGATTGGCCCACGCGCCTTAGGCCCCACCAGTAGGCGGAGCTTTAGGACGGATGGGCCAATCCGGCCTCATTCCTTCGTTGGCTGCCTGCCGGACAGGCGGGTTTGGCTCCCGTCTGTCCGGCCAACTTCCAAAGGTACGGGGAAGGGGGGTGGGGGGGTCGGCCAGGGGGGTCGCGGGTCGGTCGGAGGTTCTTGGGGGGGGGCGGTCGTTGGAGGGAGGGGGGTTTGCGTCGAGGGCAGGAGGGCCTGGGATCCCTCCTGCCCGTAATGTAGTGCGGGGTGGGGTTAGGGGGTCGCCGTGGCCAGGAGGGTTTGGGCTCCCTTCTGGCCCAACTACACAAAGTACGGGGAAGGCGGGTGGGGGTGTCGTGGGGGTCGGCCAGGGGGGTCGCGGGTCGGCTGGGGGACGGGCGGAGGTTCTTGGGGGGGGCGGTCGTTGGGGGGAGGGGGTTTGCGTCGAGGGCAGGAGGGCCTGGGATCCCTCCTGCCCGTAATGTAGTGCGGGGTGGGGTTAGGGGGTCGCCGTGGCCAGGAGGGTTTGGGCTCCCTCCTGGCCCGATATTGTTGGGGAGTCGGCGGTCCTTCGGGGTGAGGGTGCGAGTGGTCCTGCCGGGGGGGGGGATGTATCGGACGTCGGGGAGTCGGCCGGGCAAGAGGGCTTGGGCTCCCTCTTGCTCCGATCGTGGATGCGGGTGCGGGTGGGAGCGCGTGCGAGCGGTCGTTCGGGGTGGGGGTGCGAGCGGTCCTGCTGGGGGGGTGAATCGGGCGTCGGGCGGGGTGGGAACTATGTTTAAAAACTTTTGTATACCGCGCTCAGGCATATAACGCGCGAGGTGTATGCGCGGTACGTAAAATCACGTATAACGCGCGCGTTATATCCGCGAAAATACGGTAACTAAACAATCCTGAAAAACAACTGTCACTCATCTAGTTAGCCTTTTAATTACCCAATTTGAGAGAAAAAAAGCCTCGTATTTCACATTTTTGCTAACTTTCCACAATACCAATCAAAGTTCACAAAAGGTAAGTGGCATTATTTTGTATATGTAAGGTGACTTCATCAAATTTTGGTATCAAAGTAGATAGCTTTCAGTTCAGTGCAGAAGTGATAGGATTATACAGTTGAATCTCAGTTAACCAGCACTTGCACCCAACCAGCAAAAAAAAAAAAAAAATCACATCCCCCAAAGCACCCGTGGCAGCAGTCCTAAGTCACGAACCCCACTCTCTCTCTCAAGCCCCAAAATAGTACAAGCAAGTGGCGGTCCTGAGCCATAAACCCTCTTACTCCCTCCCTCCATTACACGAAGTAGCAGCCAGTCAGCAGGAGGCAGCACTCAAAATATGCTGTTTGTGGCCAGCCCCAACAGAGGAAAGGCCCTGTCAGGGCTGGCTGTGAACTGCCTGTTTTGAGCGCTGCCTCCTGCTAAACAGCTGCCACTTCAGATAAGGGAGTGAGGGAGTTCGTGGCACAGCACTACCACCTATTTCTGCTGCTTCGGGGCCTAAGGGAGGGACAGAGGGGGGTTTTGCAGCTAAGGATCGCTGATGCTTTGGGGTGGAGGGGGGGAGAATTGAAATCTGTGTTAGACAAGGTTTCTAACAATCAACCAGAAAAAACAGTTATCCGGCATCCACCAATCCTCATGGGTGCTGGATCACCAAGATTCTACTGTACAACTTTCACTGCTCGTTCATCCTAAGTTACAGTAGGACAACAAGGTTGAAAGATACAGATTACATCACATTCATGCCTCCTCTGAATCTTTATTACTAATGTCACCAGTATATTTCCTGGAATGTAGCTGTTCAGTAATTAAACAAATATACTATCAAGAAACTCGTGTTGTACCGTATTTTCTCGCATATAACGTGCGCGTTATACGTGGTTTTTACATACCGTGCACACCCTTGTGCGTTATACGCGTGAGCGCGTTGTACAAAATTTTTTTTACATAGTTCCCCTCCCCCCGACGTCTGATTCACCCCCCCCCCACAGGACCGCTCGCACCCCCCGCACCTGCATCCCCACCCCGAAGGACCGCTCACACGCACTCCACCCGCACCCCCACCCTGAAGGACCGCTCGCACCCCCACAGCCTTCCGACCCCCCCCCATCATGTAGAAGCTCCTTCCGGTGTCCTGCTGCTTCCTCTTGGCGGTCCCGACACCCGACACGATCGGGGCAAGAGGGAGCTCAAGCCCTCTTGCCCCTCCGACTCCCCAACTCCCTGACAATATCAGGCCAGGAGGGAGCCCAAGTCCTCCTGGCCCTGTGAGCCCAAACCCTCCTGGCCACGGCGACCCCCTACCCCCACCCCGCAATACATTACGGGCAGGAGGGATCCCAGGCCCTCCTGCCCTCGACCCAAACCCCCCTCCCCCCAACGACCCACCCCAAGAACCTCCGACTGCCCCCCAGCCGACCCGCGACCCCCCTGGCCGACCCCCACGACACCCCCACCCCCCTTCCCCGTACCTTTGTGTAGTTGGCCGGACAGACGGGCGTCAAACTCGCCTGTCCGGCAGGCAGCCAACGACGGAATGAGGCCGGATTGGCCCATCCGTCCCAAAGCTCCGCCTACTGGTGGGGCCTAAGGTGCCTGGGCCAACCAGAATAGGCCCGGGAGCCTTAGGTCCCACCTGGGGGCGGGGCCTGAGGCACATGGGCCCAACCCGACCATGTGCCCAAGGCCCCGTCCCCAGGAGGGACCTAAGGCTCCCGGGCCTATTCTGGTTGGCCCAGGCACCTTAGGCCCCACCAGTAGGCGGAGCTTTAGGACGGATGGGCCAATCCGGCCTCATTCCGTCGTTGGCTGCCTGCCGGACAGGCGAGTTTGACGCCCGTCTGTCCGGCCAACTACACAAAGGTACGGGGAAGGGGGGTGGGGGTGTCGTGCGGGTCGGCTGGGGGGCAGTCGGAGGTTCTTGGGGGGGGGTCGTTGGGGGGAGGGGGGTTTGGGTCGAGGGCAGGAGGGCCTGGGATCCCTCCTGCCCGTAATGTATTGCGGACTTGGGCTCCCTCCTGGCCCGATATTGTTGGGGAGTTGGGGAGTCGGCGGGGCAAGAGGGCTTGAGCTCCCTCTTGCCCCGATCGTGTCGGGGGTGCTGCGGTTGGCTGGGGCAAGAGGGCTTGAGCTCCCTCTTGCCCTGATTGTGTCGGGGAGTCGAGACCGCCAAGAGGAAGCAGCAGGACACCGGTAGGAGCTTCTACATGATGGGGGGGGGGGGCGGGAGGCTGTGGGGGTGCGAGCGGTCCTTCAGGGTGGGGGTGGGGGTGCGAGTGCGTGCGAGCGGTCCTTCGGGGTGGGGGTGCGGGCGAGCGGTCCTGCGGGGGGGGGGTGTGAATCGGACGTTGGGGGGGGCATCAGGCTTTCAGGCTGGGGACAGGACTTCAAGGGGGAGAGGAGAGTCGGGGCGGGTGAAAGGAGAGTCTGGCAGCGACGGAAGAGTCGGGCAGCATGTGTGGTATACGGGTGTGCGCGGTATATAAAAAATTTCTGTACATAAATTTGTGTTTTTTGCGCGCTATACCTGTGTGCACGTTTTACACGGGTGCGCGTTATCTATGTGAAAATACGGTAATTGAAATATATCAAGAAAACCCTATTAGGCTTTGGCCCACAATCTATGACTTCCAAGTATTTAAATCCTTTCATTGGGATATATTGTCCATTTTTATTAAGTTTAAAAGGGCTTCAGCGTATCCCCAGTCACCTATTTGTTATAGTCACAAACTTTTTTTTTTACTTATTTACACTCACCAATTTGTCCAACAAATTCAATTCTAATTCCTTGGTGTTCTAGTTTCTTCCCAGGCACTTTAAAGACAATGTTCACCTGTCAAAGTAAGTTTTACAAATAAATATTGTTTTTGGAAATTATGCCTCCCAAACTGCTCTGTAATAAATCCTGATTAAGAAAATATCTACTCTAGTAAAGCTTTGCAGGTATAAAAGTTATAAGGCAAGGATAACACCACACATAAAATGTCCAGGTCCCAGCTCAACAACTGGAAATTCAAATGAAAGACCTTGAGGACAGACAAGGAAAGATTAGGTTCTTACTTTGCTAATCTTCTTTCTTGTAAACAGGAATGGCAGTCTTGACCAGTGGGTAAAACCCTCATTAGGCTTGAGTGTTGTAGAAAGCCCACTGTTTTGTTTCCATGCTTCAACTTCCATCACTCTAGGATATACTCCACTCCCTCAGTCAGTACCAAAGCTTCTAGCGAGTTCTAGAATGCAAACATAAGAGAGGGGTGCAGGGAAACTCCCCCAAACCGCGTAAGTTTGTTCTGCTCCAAATACAAGCAAAGTTTTTAAATTACTAATAACTGAAACAAACAAGGTGAAAACAAAAGGGGCCACCTACATAAATAGTTCTATTGCTCAGTATTTATAATGAGCTTCTTATGAGTGAATTCCTCTTCATTCCTGACGCTACTGGGTAGGAGATAGAACAAGGCAGGTATGTCTGAAACAGAAAGTAGGCGAATATACATCTCACAGGGCGGGCGTCACGACCACCATTCCTGCTTACAAGAAAGAAGATCAGCAAGGTAAGAACCTAATCTTTTCCTTCTTATGCAACAGGACTGGTAGTCTTGACCAGTGGGATGTATCATAGCAGTCCCAGGTTCCTAGGATTGGACAAATGAGCCTGCTGTCTGAATGGAGGACCCAAAGGTGGTATCCAGTCTGGCTGCAACATCCACCCTATAAAACTTAGTAAACATGTGGAAGTTAGACAAATAGCTGCCCTGCAAATCTCTGAAGGCGAGACTGCTCTAGATTCTGCTAAACACTACAAGTGGAGTGTGCCTTCACCCCCCCTGAAGACTTCTTTCTGCTTCCAATATAGGTGGAAGATATGGCCATCCTAATCCATCTGGATATAGTCGCTTTAGATACAGTGCTGCATTTGTAAGAACGAAGAGGTGATTAGACAGCTGGAACTCATTGGTGATTTCTAGAAAAAGAAGCAAAATTCTTTGCAAATCCAGAAAATTTCAACAGTCTATCCACTTTCTTCACTCTCATAGGTGTGAAGGCTGGGAGGCACACCTCTTGGTTTACGTGAAAACAGGTCACGACTTTCGGTAGGTAGAAAGGAATCGAGACGTTAGCCTTGCAACTCCAACACTCTTCTTGCTGACATTACAGCTACTAAGAAAACTGTCTTGTCAGGTCTATCAGGGATGCCTCTTCCAAAGGTTCATATGAAGCCTTCGCAAAAGCCCGCAGAACCAAATTAAGATCCCAAGATGGAAAGGGCTGCCACACTGCAGGACGAAGACATAAGGTTCCCTTCAAAAATCTGGAAACATCCAAATGGGACACCTACATGACCTTGCTGAACTATGCTTTGGGAAAAAAGGAAAGTCCAGCTATCTGTACCTTGAGAGCGCCAATCACTAGGCCTTTCTTCAGACCTTCCCGTAAGAAGTCCAGCACCATTGACACAGGTACAGTCACAGGGTCCGAGCAATTTTGCTTGCACCAAATCTAGAAACACTTCCAGGCTTTATGTAAGCTGCTAAATGTGGACTGCTTCTTAGACCTCAGGAACGTGGCAATAACGTTAGTTGTGTAGCCTTTATGGCCTAAGGCTTTGAACGCAAAAGCTATGCCCGTAAGAACAAATTGCTCCGGATCCTGTGAGAAAAGATTCGGATTAGAGAATGACATTATGACAAAATTCAGCACCATTCAGCACCGGAAACCATCCCGTGTCATTCTTTAGTGTCCATCTCAACCTTAGTCCTTCTAAACCAGCATTCTTAAATGCAAAGCTTGAAGGTCAGTGTTTGTGCCCATTCATACTCTGATTCTCCTTAAAGAATGACATGGGGATGGTTTCCTGCAGTTATCCGCGGGGACGGGAATGGTGATGAATTTTATCACCGTGACATTCTCTAATTCGGATGACAAGCAAGCCTGAGAGTCTCATCCTTCTGCAGATGTATTAAGTCAGTGTATCACAGTCACCTTGGTCAATCTGAAGCTACTAGAATTTTTCAACCTGGATATGTTCCAACCATCAAAGCACTCTCCCCCTTGGCCAATGATAAACAAACACATACAGGAGCTCTTCCACAGGCCAGGCTTGTACCAGATAAGCATTCACCACAAATCTGGCATGAATCCAAAGGATCTCCACCAGTCATCTATACTGTTTTCTATCAAAAATAAGGGGTATTGAGGCAGATGGAAGCTTTTAAAATTAGAATAAGGAAATCCAAGATGGGCATAACAGCAATTCTGGCACCTAACACAGCCTGTGGAGAAAAAATACAAAACACAAAAAAAATGAAGGGGAAAGAGTTTTGAGAGGTGAGGGACCTGATCACTAATCTCAGAAACTGTCAAATGACTTTTAAAAGAACCTCCCACCCCGATTTTCCCCATAGCTGTAATAGCCTTACTCACTGTGCCATGCTTCTGTGCTGGAGCTACATAGGGAAACCTCTAATCAGAGGTGAGAAAAGATTTCTGCCTCAGATAAGCCTGAAGTCCAACAGATGACTTGTTTGTTCGGACTGCAGTCCAGTCCCCGACATGGAACTGGGCCCTCAGATCCACAGAGGAGCCACGCGATCCTGGGTCTGAGGGTCCAGTCGGCCTCAGTCTTGGATAAAACCGCCACAGGATCTGCTCAGTCTGCGCTCAAGCCCACAACAGACAGAATCCGAGGCGAGCTACTCAAGCCTACGGCAGACAAACCTGGGGTGAGATTGCTCCAAAGGGTATGGACCTTGAGCTATGAGAACTACTGATGTAGACTGCACAGGAATTATGCAAGGCATTTGCCTGTGGGTTACAAACCTCAGCCCTGAGAGTCTGCATCTTCTCGCAGCCAAAGATGCCACAGGGTGGGAGTCTCTGCAGAACAAAAAGCCTCTAACTGGATAATAAAATCCCTGAAAATAATAAAAAATTACACTTGAACCAGAACAGACATGCTCCCTACTTTTCACTTATAGAGAGTACAACTGAGAGGGTGGAGCTCATTCCAGAGTGATGGAAAGCAGAACAGGAAAACAAAACAGTGGGCTCTCTATAACCTTCACAGCTGAGGGTTTCATTCACTGGTCAAGACTACCAGTTCTGCTGTACAAGAAAATGCTAATCTCAGTTGTTTCTCCCTATTCCTCCTATGGCCTACAGATTCTTCATTAAGAGGTCATAAAAGTAGGTGGGGGCCACAGAACTTGATGAAGTACTTCTTGCTTCTCATTGCATACTGGTGCCATCCTGTGCTAAGCAGCACAGAATTGAAGGCAGAGACCACAGTGGGGGAAGAGACGAATGGAAAATTTGAGGTTTGCTGCAGAGAGGCATAAATAGGCTTGAGGTGTACCAGAGAATCTAGGAAAAGAAAGAAGTAAAGAAAACTAGATAGGGAAGTTTATGGAGAAGAAAGGTCTAAAAGAAAATACATAAGATTTTCTAGAACACACAATGCCAGACATCTCCTTAGCTGTATGCAGTTGCCAACAAGGTAGGTCTTGCAATCTGCACCGTTCACATCTCCTTGTCAAGTAACCGCCCTTTTAATTAAGTGATTACTATATTTTAAAAGCATTGACCTACTGTAACTGTCTGATATACTCACTGAAAAATGGAAGCAGCATTTCTTATCATAAAATTCATTAGCTTCCTGAATCAGAATATTTTTTTTTGTTTTACTTAAGGTGTTATATGGACCAGCGTCGAATTATCTAATTGAGCATTTTTTGCAAGCAACTCCTGCTAGATCTTTTAGAAACATGTATCCATTTACCTTTCCCTCTTTGAGGGGTAAGAAACGGCAGAAACAAGTAGGCAAATTATTTTCTTTTCAGGCTGCAAAAATAAAGAAATCACTATAATTTTTAAAAGTTAACAATTTAGACATCAATTACTACTACTATTCATTTCTATAGCGCTACTATAACACTGTAAGTAAAAATGATTTGACCGACAGCATGAAGCAAGACCTGCTTTTACTGGAACATTGGTCTACGACCTGGCAGCTGGGCTTCAACACGAAAAAATGTAAGATCATGCACCTTGGCAACAATAATCCGTGCAGAACATACACACTAAATGGCGAGATCTTGGCTAGCACTGCAGCAGAGCGGGATTTAGGGGTGATCATTAGTAGAGACATGAAAGCAGCCATTCAAGTGGAAAAGGCTTCATCCAGGGCTAGACAAATGCTGGGTTGTATCCATAGAAGCTTTGTTAGTCGGAAGCCAGAGGTCATAATGCCATTGTACAGGACCATGGTGAGACCTCACCTGGAGTACTGTGTGCAATTCTGGAGGCCACACTACCGTAAAGATGTGCTGAGAGTTGAGTCAGTTCAACGCATGGCCACAAGGATGATCTTGGGGCTCAAAGATTTCTCATACGAAGAAAGGCTGCGCAAATTGCGGCTATACTCTCTCGAAGAGCGTAGGGAAAGGGGAGACATGATTGAGACATTTAAGTACATCACTGGTTGCATAGAGGTGGAAGACGACATTTTCTTTCTCAAAGGTCCCTCGGCCACAAGAGGACATCCGCTGAAGATCAAGGGCGGGAAATTTCATGGGGATACCAGGAAGTACTTCTTCACAGAAAGGGTGGTGGACCATTGGAACGAACTCCCGGAGCAGGTGATCATGGCCAGCAGCATACAAGATTTTAAGAAAAAATGTGATGCCCACGTCGGATCTCTACGAGGGTAGTGTAGAGGTGATGCCACCTGTGAGTGACCCCCCTGGAGGGTAGTTTGGGTGGGTTAATAGAGTGGGCAGACTTGATGGGCCATGGCCCTTTTCTGCCGTCATCTTTCTATGTTTCTACTAGGCATACACAGCGCTGTACACATTATATGCAGGTACTATCTTTGATCCCAGTGGACTCAAATTAACTTAAGACACTTTTGTTTAGGAAATTTCTGCTGTCTCAAAATGGATTCTAATAGTGCTGGGTTTTTTTTGTTGTTTTTTTAAGTTTGTAATTCCTGGTTATTGTGTTATTTTTTAAAATTGTTGTTATCCACATTGAACTTGAAGGTATATTGCGGAATATAAGATAAATTGTTATTTAACAAGCTTTAGATTTTAGATGGAATAGCATGAAATACGAGGCCATATGGCCTATCCAGTCTGTCCACCCGCACCACATACTAAGCTCAATCATCCCCCTCTGTGCTTGTCCAATGCTTCCTCAAATTCTCTACTACCCTTTCTATAAAGGAATACTTCTCTTAGATTACTCCCAAGTCCATAACTGTCACCACCATCCCATAAGCCCCCATTTCAGAGCTTCCTTTCAACTGAAAGAGGCCCAATTCCTTTGAATTTACACCTTGGAGATTTTAAGTCTCCATCTGAGAAAAAGACTAAAATAGTGGTCTTTAGTATGGTTGCACAACAAAGAAAAATGGGGAGACCCAATGATCTACAGTGAAAACAATTCACCGATGAAAACAAAAACAAAAAACTGTGGATACAGATATTCTGGAGATAATTTATTAAGCACTGACATATAAAACCATGAAAATTCAATTTAAAAAATACAATGATTAAAAATACTGTGATAAAAATCCAACCGGACCCTACACGGTCCATGTTTCGGCGAACACACCTTCCTCAGGGGTCCAATGGTTTGCAACCTCACATATAAAGAATTGGACTGAAAACAGTCTATTGTCTTTAAACATGTGAGCAAAGAACACCGTAGACAAGCTGAAGTAGCAAAAAAAATGCTAAGATATGGTTGCTTAGGTCTCTCTTTCTTCTCATAAATTGTGGTGGCTGTCATTGGTTCAATTTGGTTCACAGCTGGTGCTATTTATTATGAGGTATGTAAGTTTCCTCGTCCCTGCTTTTTTCCAAAGTATTCATATTTAGATCTTTGTCCTCAAATGATTTAAGATGAAATCCTCTGACCATTCTAGTCACTGTCCTCTGGACTATGTCAATCCAGTTTATATCTTTTTGAAAGTATATCTCCAGAACTGCACACAGTACCTGGAGAAGTTCCTTTTGGGTCTCTATGAAAAGAGGACAAAAGTTAGATAAAAAGAGCCATAGCGAATTGATCTAAATTAGTGAATGCTCAGACCCACAACTATAACCATAGTGAAAAATCATGGAGTCAGCTGTGTTTGGAGACCATCATCGCGTGTTCACTGTCTCTTCCACCAATTACCGTAGAACTTACGATCTAACACATTCCAATAGACACTCAATTGGAAAAAATGGTATGCTGGATGGAGGAGTCTTGCTTCCCATATCCCCTTCTGAAGAAGCCAACCAGTGAAACCTAGGTTGGGGGAGATCGGTGAATATGTACCAGCTTTGGCGATTAAGAATGTACCTGGAACAGCTATGGGTTGGCAGTGTTACCACCAAATATACCACATAAGTTTACCATTTTTTCCAATTGAGTGTCTATTGGAATATGTTAGAACATAAGGTCTACGATAATTGGTGGAAGAGACAGTGAACACGCGATGATGGCTCCAAATACAGCTGACTCTGTGATTTTTCACTAAGGTTATAGTTGTGGGTCTGAGCGTTCACTAATAAGCACATTTGAAGTCTTGATGCTGATGATTCATATATTGATAATTGTGTTATTTCAAGGTGATTAATGAGAGCTGTTTTGTATATCACCTTAGTTAATTCAAGTTCCCTTGTATAGTGGGCTTGATATAGAAAAAGGGGGACAGATTGAGACATCTGAATTTTACTTCCATTAAAAGCAATGAAAGTAAAGAGGACAGACTGAGACATCTGGGTTTTACTTCCCTTGACAGCAATGGAAGTGAGACTCGGATGTCTCAATCTGTCTTCCTTACTTCCATTGCTTTTAATGGAAGTAAAATTCAGATGTCTCAATCTGTCCTCCTTTTTCTGGAGCCATATGGTAATCCTACCCAAATAGTAAACTTCCTTCTAAAGCAGGAATCTCAAAGTCCCTCCTTGAGGGCTGCAATCCAGTCGGGTTTTCAGGATTTCCCCAATGAATATGCATTGAAAGCAGTGCATGCACATATATCTCATGCATATTCATTAGGGAAATCCCGAAAACCCGACTGGATTGCGGTCCTCAAGGAGGGATTTTGAGATTCTTGTTCTAAAGGGAAAACTATTGATCCATGTAATGGAGAAAGATCAGCTGACCAAATTATGTAACTACAACAACTGTCAAACTGAAACAAAAGAGGGGGGGGGGACAGCTTGAATTACTCATGGGCTACTTGTTGGAGACAGAAGCATCAACATGATCAGGAGTTGCTCACAGCTTGTCTTTCAGCAAGTGGAGGTGGCTCCTCACTTTCTCCCCTGCCACACCACTCTTAATTGAGAAGAGGCCGGAGGCTCCCTTGCCCGATGGCTTTTTCCCCTCCATCTCCCTACAGACAGGTTTGTCTGTGACTGCTCATTTTCTTATCTTCTTCATCAGATCACTCCAGAACCTGTGGGTTATGCCTAGTACACACAGACTTAGGGTATCCAGTGGATGATGAAGACAAATCATGTCGATTTTGGATTTTTCAGTGACATTAGCTCCTGGACCAGTTGGAGAACTAGTTACCAGTAGAGCAGGGACATTTAAGCTAATACTGTAACTAAAATCCTCTTATATTTAAAGTAGGAGGTTACTCAGCGGTGTCCAATTTCTCTTCCTCTTGAACCCCGTTTTCACCTCCCAACTAGTTATTTTTATAAAATAAATCATCTTGGAGTATCAGAGCTAGTCTTGCTTCTTCAAAACAGGTCAACTGTATATATTTCTTTGGCAAATGGGAGGCTTGCATTTAGAAAACCTAGGATTCCAGATTGTCTCACCTGCCACACACTCAGCAGGCAACATCCTAGACCTAATCTTTATTCACGAAGAACTGACCCCCAAATCCCTAAAGAATTGCTCACACGGTCACACCACCACTTCATCACTTTCCATTTCCCTAGCAAACCCCTACCTGGCTCTCAAAAACCTCCATCCCACTAGGAAAGCACTCAAACCGGACTCGGACCTTGCTGCTTGTATCCACAAACTTACCAAAGAATGAGACCAAGACATCCACTCTTATCAACTCAACAGTCTCTATCTGGCACACAGGGATAAAACCTATATGAGAATCTAGCCCAAGCTTGAAAGACAAAACCAACCACCCACAATCTCTCTTCCCCATGGTTCACTGATGAACTCAGAACCCAAAAAAGAAACCTTAGGAAAACCGAAAGAAGATGGGTTAAACGCCAAAGTAAAGAGAATAAAGCCCTTTGGAAAAATCTTTCAACGAATTATAAATCTGCTAATCTGGAGGCATAAAAAAGCCTACAATGCACAGCTTCTTCAAAAAGTCCCCAACCATTCCAGATACCTATTTAAACTGTCCTTTTGGATATCATAGATGAATGCTGGTCCATCCTGGATAAGGGAAATGATGCCCTACTGATCCTGCTCAACCTCAAAACAGCCTTTGATACTGTCGATCACCAAATCCTGCTTACAAAAAACTTACCAGCCTAGGAATCACAAGGTCAGCACTCCAATAGTTCTCATCCTGTAACAGAGAATACAATCCGTTCTGTTCAGTTCAGATTCCTCTAAGCCTAAACCAACAAAATGTGGGGTCCCCAAGGAGCCTTACTATACCCACTCCTTTTCAACCTATACATGTGAAGGAGCATAATCTAAAGAAACGTCTAAGTCCATTTTGGGCCTAAGTCACAAGTCACCCAAAGTCAGACATGGGAAAAGATCCATTTTCAAAAAATACATCCATCATTTTTTTTTCCTGAAAATCGTCCAACTGTACGTCTAGCCGTCTGATCACCCAGACCTCTGTTGTCCATCTTTATACCCCATTTTCATCCAAAACTTCAGCCAAGTCACAAACGCCTAGAAAAAGACCTTTTGGGTGCAGGAGGGACCCGAAAAGTGATGGACTGGACACCCAGATATGGCACCAGAGTAGTGGGGTACCTTACAAGGCACTGCTATGAACATCACAAAAATGGTCCCACATAAACATTTCACTAAATCTCTCTTATAGGTCATGGTGAGCCCTCAAAACATCCCCAGAATCTACTAGACCCACCTATCTACCACCCAATAGCCCTTATGGCTTCAGTCGGTACAAAAGAGTTAGGGGGGCTTTGGGGGGTGCACATGTTTCACCATGAATGCAGTGATTAGAGTGGCTTATGGGCCTGGATCCTCCTCTCCACGGTTCACTAACCTACCCCCAAGAACACTTAAGCCACCTCTGTGCAGCTCTACTAGGCTTTCCTATACCAGGCTGACAGATGCTGATGTTCTGGAGGCAGATATGTAAAGTTGTTATTATGATTTTTATGGGGTGGGGGGGGCAGTGATCACTGGAGCAGTGTGTGGGAGTCTGTACTTTGTGTCTACATTGCTTATCTGTTCACTTTGGATACCCTTCTTGCGACTTAGACCTGGTTTTAAATGGCCTAAGGCACAACGTCCAGATTCCGTCTAGGCAGTGTTGTAAAACTTTCGGTTATATATGCGGTATGACTAAGTCTAGGACGGCCCACAGTCCGTTCAAATTACACCAACACTCCTCCTGACACGCCCCTTTTAGCTCTGGTCATTCAGCAGCACTGTGATGGCCTAGGTCGTTTTTAAATACGTCTAAAACCCGGTTCAATTATCGGCACTTGGATGGCCTAAGTGCCGATTATGGCCAGTTTTTAGACTAATTTCCGTTTCGATTATGAGCTCCTAAGTCTTCCATAGACATTGCCAACAAACACATCACAGTCCATTCATACGCTGATGATATCCAACTGCTCCTTCCACTGGGTAAGGATCGAGCCACCCAACTCACTAAGCTTTACGAACTGAGGAGGGCTGAAAGGGTTTCTCTTTGTTGCTCTGCTATACCTGTGCCATTTATGTACCTATTTGTGGAGAGTATACTTTCTTGTGTATATACTGCCTCTTTGTATTTGCGCTTTCGATATTATTGTTGTTCCTGTTACCCGGTTGTACCCTTTCTAATAAAAATGATTACAAAAAAACAAACAAACAAAAAAGCTTTACAACTGTCTCATAGACATGAAAGACTGGATGACTCACAACAAACTTCAACTCAACACTGCCAAAACAGAGCTCCTCTTCTGGGTCAGGAAACAGATCTCAAGCTTCACACGCCCATCTTTATTCTGGGAATCAACCACCCTAATAGCCAAAGACCAGGTTCGCAGCCTCAGTGCAATACTGGGCTGCCATCTTTCTCTTACTGCCCACATCTCCCAAGTCATCTCCATCTCTTTCTTTTCATTCTATTACTTGCGTCAGTTAAGAAGGATCCATTCTTACCACACTGAACCAGACTTTGCTCAGCTCCTATATGCCTATGTGCTCTTATATATGGATTACTGCAACATACTCTTCAACATCACTGCAAAAAACTTGAACCGTCTGAAATGAGTACAAAATGCGGCGTTCCGCCTCCTAAAAAAAAATCCCCGTTTCCACGACCCTCTCTCACCTGCACTACTTGCAGTGCACTGGCTATCTATCAGCAAGCGCTGTGCCTTCAAGGGCCTCATATTAGCCCATAAAATCCTCCACATCAAAGACCCTATGTAGTTACCAAATTGCACCCATACATGCCCAACTGCCCCCTCCGCTCCAAAATAGAGAAATGACTCTGCATTCCCCCAGTAAGAGCCCTTTGCATGTAAACGCTCCTACAGCCACTTACTTCATCCCTAAGCTTTGGAATCATTTGCACACACAACTTGGATCCCTGGACTCCCTTGACTTTCCAAAAGGCAGTAAAGACCTTCCTCTTCTAAAAAAGATATATGAACTGCCAGATGAACAAGATTACACTACTGCTTGATCTTCCGTTTATTTACCTCTAACATGCTTTTCAGTCCATGCCCTGCTATGCTCTGTGTTTCCAGAGTCTCTGCCCCTAAACTATGTATGCCCTTGCTCCACCTGATTCCTCTCTGTAAATGATAACATGTTAGCCTCACCTTGTACCTAGATCCTATGCCTACGGAATCTGTGCATTGTTAGCCTTTAATATTGTGCCAAGGTCTCCCTCTATTACCCTCCCAGTTTTTCTGTTAGCTCGTTCTCAGAATCTGTGTTTGTTCTTCTGTTACCCATCCTGAGCTTTCTAGGAGGGCAGGAAATAAGTCAAAATAAATAAATAATTGGCATTACCTTGCGGGAGCTCCAGAGGTTTTTTGTAGCAGTACTATGTCGAAAGCAGAACGCCCTACTCTTTCAAGCAGAAGTTGTTTCTGTTTCATTGACAGTATTTCAATTTCTTTCACTCTAAGGGTTTAGTTTATCACGACTACAACTTTAGGCCCAAATGAAGGCTCCAGCAAGGTGCTACTCTCTCACTGTAGAGCTCATCACCACCCAGCAGGATAGTGTAGCACTTGTTGTTCTAGTTTCAAGTTTATTAGGATTTTATATACCGCCTATCAAGGTTATCCAAGCGGTTTTTACAATCAGGTACTCAAGCATTTTCCCTATCTGTCCCGGCGGGCTCACAATCTATCTAACGTACCTGGGGCTATGGAGGATTAAGTGACTTGCCCAGGGTCACAAGGAGCAGCGGCGGGGTTTGAACCCACAACCCCAGGGTGCTGAGGCTGTAGATCCAACCACTGCGCCACACACTCCTCCCTTTCTAAAGCACATGGCCATCAAGTTGAAGTAGAAAGATTCTTTCTGGCTCAGAGTCACCGTTTGGTCAAAGAAGTATGAAGGACATTCAATAATTTATTTACCCGAGTATGAAAGAAAGTAGTAAGTGTGTTGAAACAAGTCTGTCCATGTTGTGACATGCCTCAAGGTTACTTTTGCACAGTTGCAACTCAGTGTGAGTAATATTCCAAGAGACAGGATATAAGGTGAGTCCTCGGGCAAATCAAGTAGGAAGCTGCTAGATTTGGAGCACCATTCAGTGATAAAATTTCTCACAAAAGAAAAGAAAAAGCCAAAGGAGATCCATGAACGAATGATTACAGTTTATGCTAAGTCTGCCCCATCATCCTACAAAGTAAAATTTTGGAGCAAGCAGTTTAAGTGGGGTAGAGAGTCCACTGAAGATGACCCCACATTGGATAGCCTGTGGAAGCAACTTCCACAGAAATGTTTAAGAAAGACGAGGATTTAATTTTGTCAGACAGACAAATTAATGTCTGCCGAATAGCTGAAGAAATGAGCATCTCAGCAGATACAGTTTGGAAAATAATTCATGAAAACTTAGGCATGTCCAAGGTTAGTGTAAGATGGGTTCCAAGAATGCTGATGCCATATCAGAAGGGCACAAAACTATCATAAAAACTGTCAGTGCTGTCATAAAAACTTGGAGATGCTCCGTGAAGACAGACTGAATTTTTTTCATTTGTTGACTGGAAATGAGACTTAGATCTATCACAGAGATCCCAAGTTCAAAATGGAGTCAATGCAGTGGAAACACAAGTCATCCCCCACCCCCAAAAAAGTTCAAAGACAGAAAAATCTGCAGGCAAAGTCATGGCAACTGTCTTCTAGGATGATAAAGGACTTTTGCTTCTGGAGTTCATGCCACACAAGACAACCATAACCGGGAGAGAGTTACGCTAGCACAATGATCACTTTGCGGGAGTCAATCAAGGAGAAAAGATGAGAAAAACTGACAGCAAGCTTGCTGCTTCTTCATGAAAATTTGCCAGTGCATGTGGCACGACAATCACAGGCTGCCATCCGAGAATGTGGATTTCAGCAGCTTAGCCATCCACCCTACAGTCCTGACCTGGCATCTCTGGATTATTTCCTCTTCCGAGTTTTGATGAAATCTCTCCGTGGGCAATTTTCAAGTGATGAAAACATCAAGAAAGTTGTGACATCCTGATTTGAAGGTCATACAGAAGAATTCATTTCAAAGGAGTTAAAGTTATTGCAGGAAAAGTAGATGAAGTGTATGGAGCTATCAGGGGACTATACTAAAAAATTTAAAAAAAATTAAAAAAAAAAACCACGTTTCCTACTTGAGGTAGATAAATTATTGAACATCCCTCTTATCTTTGGATGTGGAGGAGGAGGAACATACTCTAGTTGCTCAGATAGATGTGAATTTAGCTTATATAGAACAAGGAACTGGCATGGTTCACTGTAGAGGTGAAGGAAGCGATCAGACAAGAAAAGTTTGTTTAAGGAATGGTAAAGGTCAAGAACGAACGAAAACTGGAATACGCAGGTGCCATAAGGCAGTAAAAGGGGCCAAAAGAGACTACGAGGAAAAAATAGCAAAGGAGGCGAAAAACTTCAAGCCATTCTTTCAATATATTAAGGGGAAACGACCTGCGAAGGAAGCGGTGGGACCATTGGATGACCATGGAATAAAGGTAGTGCTAAAGGAGGACAAAGCAATCGCTGACAAACTGAACACATTTTTTGCATCTGTATTTACCGAAGAGAATATACACAGCACACCGGAACCCGTCAGGCTATATGCTGGAAATGAAGACAGGAAACTGACAGGGTTGACGGTCAGTCTAGAAGAGGTATGCAGGCTGATTGATAGGCTCAAGAGCGATAAATCCCTGGGACCAGATGGCATCCATCCAAGGGTCATCAAGGAACTGAAAGGGACTATAGCTGAACTGCTTCAACTAATAGCCAAGCTGTCGATCAAATTGGGAAAGATTCCGGAAGACTGGAAGGCGGCGAATATTACGCCGATCTTCAAAAAAGGTGAGGGGAGATCCGGGAAACTACAGACCAGTGAGTCTGACCTCGGTACCAGAAAAGATGGTAGAGGCGCTGATAAAAGACCGCATCATTGATCGCCTTGACAGACACGGTCTGATGAGCAACAGCCAGAAATGGGGTTCCTCTAGTCCAGGGGTAGGGAACGACGGTCCTCGAGAGCTGTATTCCAGTCGGGTTTTCAGGATTTCCCCAATGAATATGCATGAGATCTATTTGCATGCACTGCTTTCAATGCATATTCATTGAGGAAATCCTGAAACCCGACTGGAATATGGCTCTCGAGGACCGTCGTTCCCTACCCCTGGACTAGAGGAACCCCCGTTTCTGGCTGTTTCTCATCAGACCGTGTCTGTCAAGGTGATCAATGATGCGGTCTTCTAGACTGGAATACGGCTCTTGAGAACTGGAGTTCCCTATCCCTGCTCTAGTCTGTGCTCCCCCCACCCCCCTAGGACCTGGTGCAGGACTCCCATGGGACTGCCTGAAGCTCTGGTAGTCCAGTGGCGAGCCAGGACAGGAGTGATAATTTCCATGTCCTGTTCCGACCAACTCTAAATCGCCCCACCTCCTTCCCACATTCCTGACTCCTTACCTTTTAAAATCCTGGTGGTCTAAGTAGTGAAGTGGAACAGGTAGGAAGATCGCTCCTGTTCTGCTTTACTACTAGACCACCAGGGCTTTAAAAAGGTAAGAAGTACAGGTGGGAGGGAGGCGGGGTGATTTAGAGTCAGCCAGGACAGGACACAAGAAGAATTGCTCCTGTCCTGGCTCACTGCTGGACCACCAGGGCTTCAGTCAGTCTCATGGGAGGCCTGCAACAGGTTCAGGCGGGGGTGCAAAGAGACACCCATTTTTGGTCCATTTTTTGGTCCAAAATCTTAATTTATATTTAAGTATGTACGATAACCCAGGAATATAAAAACAAAATACATTTTTTTTAATCCGGCAAGGCACTCTTCTATAGGTTTTTTTTTTTTTTTTAAAGTTAATCTATAATCAGAATGCATTAATCCTAACAAAAAAGTTTACAAAAAGAAAAAAATATCAGAATTACCTCAGCTTACAATAAGCTGCTCTTAAAATGGTGATGCATTCTCCTTTATGAACAAAATGGTTTGGTGGCCATGTTAGTCCACTTTTCAAGTTTATGAATTTTTATATATTACCTTTATTATATATACTCAATTACAAGTTGAGGGGCAATTTTAGACCTAAAAATGATCTAAAATACCTCGATCCATGCATAGGTCAACCCTTCCATCCAACTCTCATCTGGGCCAGCGCTGCTCTCTCCCTCCTCTATACCCAACAACCGAGACTTCAATTTAGGCTTTGCAAAAATATACGTCTTGCAATATGTGTGCGTGCCATTTCATTTAGAATGAAAATTTGTTGAGGCTATGAAACTTACAAGTTATTCCACACATTTGAAACTTTTCGTTTCAATGATATGAAATGAAGAGTGTCAAGAAAAGTGTGGAATAACTTGTAAGTTTCATGGCTCCATATAGCACAGTTACTTACCGTAACAGGTGTTATCCAGGGACAGCAGGCAGATATTCTTGACTGATGGGTGACGGCACCGACGGAGCCCCGGTACGGACACTTTTAGAGTGATTGCACTCTAAGAACTTGGAAAGTTCTAGAGACCGCACCGCGCATGCGCGAGTGCCTTCCCGCCCGACCCCGACGCGCGGTCCCTCAGTTAAGATAAGCCAGCTAAGAAGCCAACCCGGGGAGGTGGGTGGGACGCAAGAATATCTGCCTGCTGTCCCTGGATAACACCTGTTACGGTAAGTAACTGTGCTTTATCCCAGGACAAGCAGGCAGCATATTCTTGACTGATGGGTGACCTCTAAGCTAACAAAAAGAGGGATGGAGGGAAGGTTGGCCATTAGGAAAACAAATTTTGCAAAACAGATTGGCCGAAATGTCCATCCCGTCTGGAGAAAGCATCCAGACAATAATGAGATGTAAAAGTATGGACTGAGGACCACGTAGCAGCTTTGCAGATTTCCTCAATGGGCGTGGAACGGAGGAAAGCTACAGATGCTGCCATAGCTCTAATTCTATGTGCCGTGACAGAACCTTCCAGTGACAGTCCGGACTGAGCATAGCAGAATGAAATGCACGCAGCAAGCCAATTAGATAGCGTACGTTTAGAAACAGGACGTCCCAATTTATTCGGATCAAAGGACAAAAAAAAGTTGGGGAGATGATCTGTGGGGCTTAGTACGGTCTAAATAGTAAGCTAAAGCCCGCTTACAGTCCAAAGTATGAAGAGCCTGTTCCCCGGAATGAGAGTGAGGTTTAGGGAAAAAAACAGGTAGTACAATAGATTGGTTGAGATGGAACTCAGAAACAACCTTAGGGAGAAACTTTGGATGTGTACGTAGAACCACCTTGTCGTGATGAAAGACAGTGAAAGGTGGATCAGAAACTAGTGCATGTAGCTCACTGACCCTCCTGGCAGAGGTGAGAGCAATAAGAAAAAGTACCTTCCAAGTGAGAAACTTGAAAGAGGCAGTAGCCAAGGGTTCAAATGGAGGCTTCATCAAGGCGGAGAGAACCACGTTCAGATCCCAGATCACCGGAGGTGCTTTGAGAGGTGGTTTCAGATTGAAAAAACCTCGCATGAATCTGGAGACCAGGGGATGAGCTGAAAGGAGTTTCCCCTGGACTGGCTCATGAAAAGCCGTAATGGCACTGAGATGAACTCTGATGGAAGTAGACTTGAGACCAGAAGTAGACAGAGAAAGCAGATAATCCAATAGAGGTTCCACAGCAAGAGACCTGGGGTCATGATGATGTAGGAGACACCAAGAAGAAAACCTCGTCCACTTTTGATGGTAACATTGTAGAGTGGCTGGTTTCCTGGAGGCGTCCAGGATGGAGCGAACAGGCTGAGATAACAAAGAATCAGTTGAAGTCAGCCCGAGAGATACCAAGCTGTCAGGTGTAGAGATTGCAGGTTGGGATGGAGGAGGGTTTCCTGATCTTGTGTAAGCAGAGATGGAAACAGTGGAAGTAGAAATGGATCCCTGGAACTGAGTTGAAGTAGAAGGGAGAACCAATGCTGTCTGGGCCACCGTGGTGCAATCAGGATCATGGTGGCTCGTTCCCTCTTTAGTTTGAACAAGGTCCGAAGCATGAGAGGCAGAGGAGGGAAAGCATAAAGGAACAGATTGGACCAATCCAGAAGAAACGCATCCGCTGCCAGACGGTGAGGAGAGTAAAGTCTGGAGCAGAATTGGGGCAACTGATGATTGTGAGGAGCTGCAAAAAGGTCCACCTGAGGAGTGCCCCATTGTGCAAAGATGGACTGTAGAGTCGATGGGTCGAGAGTCCATTCGTGGGGTTGGAGAACTCTGCTGAGCTTGTCCGCTAAGTAGTTCTGTTCTCCCTGAATATAAATTGCTTTCAGGAATAAGCGGCGCGAGGATGCCCAAGACCAGATTCTCTGGGCTTCCTGGCATAAGAGGCGAGAGCCCGTTCCCCCTTGCTTGTTGATGTAGTACATAGCCACCTGGTTGTCTGTGCAAATTAGAAGGACTTGAGGAAATAGAAGGTGTTGGAAGGCCTTGAGGGCATAGAACATTGCCCTGAGTTCCAGGAAATTGATGTGATGCTTCTTTTCCTGAGGAGTCCAAAGGCCCTGAGTTTGGAACTCGTTCAGATGAGCTCCCCATGCATAAGGGGAGGCGTCGGTGGTGATGATCAGATGATGAGGAGGCAGATGGAACAGAAGGCCCCTGGAGAGATTTGAGGATATCAACCACCATTGCAGAGACTGACGAAGAGACGATGTCACAGATATGTGTCGTGAGCAAGAGTCTGTCGCTTGAGACCACTGGAGAGCCAGGGTCCATTGAGGAGTGCGCAGGTGAAGCCGTGCCAGGGGTGTGACATGAACTGTGGAGGCCATGTGACCCAAGAGAATCATCATCTGCTTTGCAGAAATGGAGTGCTGGGACAGCACCTGCTGACAGAGCGATTGGAGGTTGTGAAGACGGTTGTCCGGCAAGAAGGCTCTCATCTGGACCGTGTCCAGTACCGCTCCAATGAATTGAAGTCTCCGCGTAGGAAGAAGGTGAGACTTGGGTATATTGATTTCGAACCCCAGGAGTTGTAGAAAAAAGATGGTCTGGTTGGTGGCCAGAAGAACAGTCTGAGATGAAATGGCCTTGATTAACCAATCGTCCAGGTAGGGAAAAACCTGAAGGTGGTGGGAGCGTAGAAATGCTGCCACCACTACCAGACATTTTGTGAACACTCTTGGAGAGGAGGCAAGACCGAAGGGGAGCACTCTGTATTGGTAATGACAGTGATTTATCATGAAGCGAAGGTACTGTCTGGAGGCCGGATGAATTGGAATGTGAGTGTAGGCCTCTTTGAGATCGAGAGAGCATAGCCAGTCGTTGTGATCGAGGAGAGGATAAAGCGTAGCTAGAGATAGCATCTTGAATTTTTCTTTGACCAAACATTTGTTGAGATCTCGCAGATCTAGAATTGGTCTGAGGTCTCCTGTTTTCTTGGGGACTAGAAAATACCGGGAGTAGAATCCTTGCCCTCTTTGGTCCAGAGGAACTTCCTCTATGGCGTTTAGAAGTAGGAGGGACTGAACCTCCTGACAAAGGAGGGCAGATTGAGGAGTGTGCAAAGCAGACTCTTTTGGTAGACTTTGGCCCGGAAGGGTGTGAAAGTTGAGAGAGTAGCCGTGGCGGATGATGTTGAGGACCCACTGGTCCGAAGTGATAACTTCCCACCGGCTGAGAAAGAAAGACAGTCGTCCTCCTATCGGTTGAGGGAGGAGAGGAGATGGTTGAACGCTGGCTATGCCCTCGAGGATCAAGTCAAAAGGGCTGAGTCGATTTTTGTGGAGGAGGCTGCTTAGCTGGTTGTTGCTGCTGAGGTCTAGGTGTTTGCCGCTGCTGTTGACGCTGCCTCCTAGGTTGCTGAGTGGAAGGCTGCAAGGGGCGAGCCACAAAACGCCGCTGATAGGCCGTTTGCTGTCTGAATGGCCGTGAAGGTGGAGGTTTCTTCTTGGTCTTAAGAAGGGTATCCCAGCGGGTTTCATGAGCCGAGAGCTTCTGGGTCGTTGAGTCCATAGAATCTCCGAACAGCTCATCCCCTAAACATGGGGCATTAGCCAACCGGTCTTGATGATTAACATCAAGCTCAGAGACTCTGAGCCAAGCCAAACGGCGCATGGCCACAGAAATGGCTGTTGCTCTAGAGGTAAGCTCAAAAGTGTCATATATAGACCTTACCATGAATTTCCTAAGCTGGAAAAGAGCTGAAGAGCACTGATGGAAAACCTCACGATTCCCCACAGGAAGGTACTGCTCAAAGGAAGCCATGGTGGTAAGGAGATGCTTTAAATAAAATGAAAAATGAAAAGCATAGTTACCAGAACGATTAGCAAGCATCGCATTCTGGTAAAGTCGCTTACCAAATTTGTCCATGGCTTTACCCTCTCTGCCAGGAGGGACAGAGGCATAGACACTAGCTCCTAAGGACTTCTTGAGGGTGGATTCTACAAGAAGAGACTCATGAGAGAGCTGTGGTTTATCAAAACCAGGAATAGGGATTACTTTATAAAGGGAATCCAATTTGCGAGGGGCTCCCGGGATGGTAAGAGGAGTCTCCAGATTCTTGTAAAAGGTCTCCCTCAGGATGTCATGTAAAGGGAGTTTCAAGAATTCCTTTGGAGGCTGGTCAAAATCAAGAGCGTCCAAAAAAGCTTTGGACTTTTTAGACTCAGCCTCCAAAGGAATGGAAAGAGATTCACACATATCTCTTAAAAAAGAAGAGAAAGAGGTGGAATCAGGTTTGGAGGAAATATCCTGCAGAACAGGCTCGTCTTCCTCTGATGAACACTCCCCTTCTGACTGAAGAGGTTCTTCAGAGTCGCCCCACAGATCAGGGTCTCGAACATGGGGACCACGGTCCCGAGACTCAGGGGTGGATGGTTCTCGGTGTCGGGACTTCTGTACCGACTTACCCGACCTCACCGACGCGGTACGGGGCGATGTTATCGGTCGCACCGGAGCCGATGTCTGTACCGATTGGTGATGAGACCTAGGCTCCGGTGCAAGGACAGGCATCGATGCCGATGAGGTCAAGTGTACCGGTACCGAAGGAGTGGATGGTGACAATACTGGCTGTTCCACGATCGGTACCGGTTGCTCAGTGGGGACCGATACCGGAGGGCTCGGTGTCAGGAGAGCTGGAAGGAGTTGTTTGAGCTGTTCCTTCAGCTGTACCTGCAAGATGGCCGCAATGCGATCATCAAGGGAGGGCACCGGTACCGCTTTTTTCTTCTGCGGTACCTGCGGTGCCGCTCGACGCCCCGGAGATGAGGAGCCCGATGTCGAGGGACTCACCTCAATAGGGGCGGAGCGCTTCCGCTGGCGCCTCACGGTCGGCAGGATTGGACTCTCTGCAATGGAGACCGGAGGACGTTCCAGCGGGGAAGGCTTCTTAGCCGGCTTACCTGCATGCTGCGACGCCGACGCGGTATCGCGTGGCGTCGATGAGGTGGGGTGCCGACGAAACAGGTACCGAGACCGGCGCCGAAGACGCGGGGTCGGACATGTCGGTGCCGAAAAGCAGTCTCTGCTGTATCTCTCGATTTTTGAGAGTCCGCTTTTTCAAAGTGGCACAGCGGGTGCAGGTAGAGGCCTGATGTTCCGGACCCAGACACTGAAGGCACCAGTTGTGCGGGTCTGTAAGGGAAATAGGCCGTGCACACCGCTGGCACTTCTTGAACCCGGGCTGGGGGGGCATGAACGTAAAAAACGGCTTCTGCCAAATCGAAGGCCGAGGCCTCGATGATGGCAGTAGGCCCCGCCGGGTCAAATCAAGAAACTTGACAAAAACAAGAGAAATTTTTTTTTTTTTTTTTTTAAAAGAAAGAAAAACGGAAGGGCAAAAAGAACCCGAAAAAGTTTACGCGAGCGGGAAGGCGAATGAAAAAATATTTCAACAGCCGTTGAAAATGCGACTTCTTAGCTCCGCGGAAACTAAGAAACTGAGGGACCGCGCGTCGGGGTCGGGCGGGAAGGCACTCGCGCATGCGCGGTGCGGTCTCTAGAACTTTCCAAGTTCTTAGAGTGCAATCACTCTAAAAGTGTCCGTACCGGGGCTCCGTCGGTGCCGTCACCCATCAGTCAAGAATATGCTGCCTGCTTGTCCTGGGATAACATTCTTTCCTTGGTTGGGCTGTGAACTTTTCAGTGGCCCCTCGTAAACTCTAGAAAATTTTGGCTTTATTTTCTAGCTAGACAACATAGATATCTACCACTCTCAATTTATTAAGTTTTGGAGCTAAGCCAATTCTCCCATATGTCTGGGTCATCTGTGCACATGTACTGTATACATACCAACAGCAGAATAGTACCATGTGATCTATAAACAGCTATGGACTGAACTAGAGGTCTGCACGGGAATGGGGACTGCGGGAATCCCCCCAGGTCCACGGGACTCCCTCGTAGATCCCACCCCCCAAGTCCACGGGACTCCCTCGTAGATCCCACCCCCCCAGATCCACAGGACTCCCTCGTAGATCCCACCCCCCAGGTCCACGAGATTCCTATGGGGATGGAACCGGGGTTCCCAAGGTCTGGAAAGAGAATTAGGAGAAGATAGACAAAATGATGGAAAAACACAATGTCCCACCAGCTACAGCAAGGGAGATGTTCATTTTGAGGGGGGTTAAGCTCAAAGTGGGCGGCCCAGCCCCCTCTCATAGTTATGCCACCAATTGTGTTTAGTACAAAATGAAGTACTTGCCGAATTTGTTTTGTGGTTTCCAGTTCAGTTTTGGCACATTTTTCTTATGCAACCATTGTCCTGAAAAGTGCCTCTCTCAATTCTGCTTTAAATGATTTTGATGCTGCATTGTTTGATTCTTTACTCATTGCTACATTAAAAATAATTTGTGGATCTTGGAAGGACCTCTCACAAGTTACCTATGCCAGATGGTGGAACCATATTTGTTTGCTCTATAGATATGAGCATTATATTGCCAAAAATATCCAACTCATTTATTTCTTTTAACAAGAAATGGTCGACCCTACAGTCACATGACCTGTCTATTCTAATTCTTTCCGGTGATGAATGCATCTCTTATTTCTGTTCACCGTTATTTGTTTATATTGTATTTTATTGTTGGTTTACTTTAAATAAACTTAAGACTTAAAAAAAAATAATCATAACTGTCAGAAGTAATTGCTGCTTTTTATGAGGACAGGTAACTTATTGGGGGGGGGCAGGATATCTGTCCCCACACAACTTTCTAGACAGAACATGAACACTAAAATGGTCATAGATATAGCAAGTAATGTGCTTTCGTAAGACTGCCAGTGTGAAACGCTTTTAAAGCTTATTGCAATGAGAGAAAAGCACAAATCCTTAAGTAGTTAGATATTTGTTTCAGTGTTCATACTCCAGAGGCAATATACTTGATATTGAAACGATAATTTGGACCTTAGTTTTGTTTTCCAGGTATATTAGCTTTCTTAGCAAAATGTTACAAAGGTGGTAGCTGCAGGTCATCAGTTATGGATGTTTTTTTAAAAATAAGTGGGGGTTTTGATCAGTGTCAGGCAGGATTTAGGTTGATGCAGTATGGAGATTGTGCTACTAGCATTAACAAATGTTTTGCAAATTGTGGATATTGTTCAAGTGGTATGTTTAGTACTATTTCATATATCATGGGCTGAACTGAAATAATGTGAGAAACCTGGAATATTAGGTATACTTTTTCAGTTAATTGAATCCTTTTTTTGGACAGGAGGCAATTTTTGATTAATATGAGGTAAACATTCTTCTTACCATGTACATCCAAATGTGGTGCACCTCAGGAGTCATTTCTCTTTTTTTTTACATTTACCTATATCCATTAGAAGACATATGCTATATGGGATTGATAGACTATCTATCTAAATGCTGCTGAACCTAATAAGGAAGAATGTACTAAAGAAAAGATTCATAACAGCTGGGATAGACTGGCATTATGGGTAGAAGGTAGTGATCAATGGTATGTGATTGCATCTCTGGATTACGAATAGCTTTCATACAGGCTTACCAAGGGGGATGGTTTGTCAGCTGCAAGTACTGTATATACTCAAATATATTTTTGGGTCAAAAAAAAATTGGCCCCAAAATGGGGTCTCGATTTATATTTGGACTAGCGCCCAGCTGACCCCCTCCTGGACTTGTCGCAGGCCTCCGTTGGGCTGCCAGGGTCTGCACCCTGTCCCTCCTCATTGTATGTTCTCTCTGCCACATACCTAAAATCCCTGGTGGTCCAGAGGTGTAGTGGGCAGGAGCACGCTTTGGCACTGCTGCTCAGCGCAGAGTGGCTTTCTGAATGGCTGCAGCGAGTCTCGTGAGAATTCACGGGAGCCGTTCAGGAAGCTGCACAGCAGCACCAAAGCGCATTCCTGCTCAATACAGCTGAGGTAAGAACTTGCAGCAGCGACCTCTTTGGCAGGAAGGAAGGAGAACGGAATGCTCATTCCTGCCCGCTACACTTCTGGGGCACCAGGGATTCCAGGTACATGGCAGAGAGTACAATGAACAAGGCAGGGAGTGGAGACAGGGTGCAGAGCCTGGCAGCGCAGGGAGGGAAGAGGGCTGTGTGCAGTAGTGCTGCCCGATTCATGATTTGAATCGATTCAATTTTAAGAAAAATTGGCCTCCCGATTCGATGGCCGACCCCCCTCCATGTCTTCCTAAAGCAGGAGCAGCAGCGCTGCCTCTTGCTGGCCATCCGCTGCTGCTCCTGCTTGAGAGGGGAAGGTCAGTTGGAAAGGCCTGAATGTTTCCTCAGCTTCTTCGCTCTTACCGGCTTAAGCTAATACAGCAGCTTGCAGGATCGCAGGTGTTACAGCGATCCCTGCAGCTGCCAATCGTCCTCAGCAGCACATTCTTTCTGCTATGGTCCCACCCCTCATCTGACATCAGGGTCAGGATAGCGGCAGAGGAAACGTGCTGCTGAGGATGACGGCAGCTGCAGGGATCGCTATAGCAACAGCGATCCTGCAGGCTGCCATATTAGCTTAAGGTAAACACGGGGAAGCTGGGGGGAGCAGGCCTTCATGGCGGAGAGGCAGGCCTGTGCAGAGGGAGGAGGAGGAAGAGTGCCTTCGCGGCAGGAGGCAGGCCTGTGCAGAGGGGAGGAGGAAATTTGCCTTCACGGCAGGAGGCAGGCCTGTGCAGAGGAGGAGGGGGAAGGAGTAAGAGAGGGGAGATGCCAGACCTGGGGTGAAGGGAAGAGAGATCAAACCAAAAAGAGGGGGAGGAAAGCAGAGGAGAGGTGCTGGACTAATGGAGAGAGAAACGCAAGACCACAAGGGGAAGCATACAAGAGGGACAGGTACTGCTCCAAAGTAGGTGGGCAGGGTGCAGAATGGCAGGAGAGATAGTAGGAGAAAGCCTGTACCTGGGGAAGGGGATACAGGAGGTAAGGAAGAGAGAAAGAAGAAGCTAGATATGGGGAGAGATAAGATGCTAGGCATGGAGGGAGCATAGGAACAGGGACATAAGGGGGACAGTACTGGAGAGGAGAATAGGGACAGGGACACAGAAGAGAGATGCTGGATGAAAGAGTAGTTGAGAAAAGGAGAGATGGTGGATCTGTGGATGGTGGGTTCCATTGCTGCAGCTGCGGGGGGAATGGAGATGAACAAAAGGAAAAATGCCAGGAGGAAAGGAAAACAGAAGGGGAGGACAGCGATGGAAAATGGATGATTAGCAAGGAGAAAGAGAGCCTGGTCAGAAGACAACCAGGCCAACATGATTTGAAAAATGATCAGACAACAAAAGGTAGGAAAAATAATTGTATTTTGTTTTGTGATTACAATATGTCAGATTTGAAAAGTGTATCCTTCCAGAGCTGCTGTTAGACCACGAACTTGAGCTAGGATTTAACAGAGAGAGGAAAAGTATTTTTGTTTGTTTTGTTTACACCACAGGACCAGTGTGGGTAGGAGAGGGCAAAGGGGGTGAAGGGGCTATAATAAACCCATCAGGATGTTTCGAACAAACCACCCAATTGGGCAGGAAAATCGAATCGAAAAAGCGATTCAATAGGCTGAATCAAATCAAATTTTTTTTCCTGAATCGGGCAGCACTAGTTTGCAGTGCCTGACAGGGAGGGAAGGCGCGCTGGGTGCAGATCCTGGCAGGGCACTTTAATATTAAGCCGCTCGACACTTACTCAAGTCAACCATTTTTCCTCCTTTTGGGGAGGGGGAAATGGGTGTCTCGACTTATATTTGAGTATATGCTGTAATCCAAAATATTGCTAAAAGCCAAATTATTGGGAAGACGAAAGACACACTCAATTACTACTGAATTTCTTGGTTACCAGTTAAGGCACACATAATAGTTTGAGTTCTTAATTTCATTAAAGCACCTACAGAATATTCAGAATACTGCAGTGAAAAATTTCTTCACATCAAAAGTATGATCAAATTACACCACTTCTTCACACTAGACATGGCTTCCTATGGATTATATGGAGGTAGCCCAAAGTATCTGGAATGGACCATCAACTGCTATCAGCAAGGAAGGACTCCTCCAAGATCTCCACAAAATGTTCTGCTGGTTATCCTTTCCGTGACAAACATAACAATGAAGACAGAACCTTTTCAGTTAACTTTGGCATTATGTATGAAGAGAACTATTTGAAATTTCATATATCATTAAAGAAATGGTTGGGGGAACGAACAAGTCTTGTTGATCTGGGTGGATGGATTTATTACATTTTCTGGATATGGGAGAGATAAGAGTGGAGTCTCTGAAATTGGAATATTGGTAGATCAACCACATTATTTAGTTGAACAAGATCCATGTAGCGTCTTTAGAGGGTTCTTTTTTGGAAAAAATTGTTTGCTGGATTTTTATATTCTACTGGTCTTTAAGCCCGTTACATTAACAGGTGCTAGAGTAGATGTCTGTCTGATTTTTTTTCTTTGTCTCTCTATCCTTGGATGTTGGCTGTCTGTCATTCTTTCTGGCTGTGTCTCTCCCTGGCCCCGTCTTTTTTTCTGTATGTCACTCCGTCTCTCTCTCTGGCCCCCTGCTTATATTTTTCTGTTGTGCCATCCCTGACTCTCCGTGGCCCCCTTCTGTCTCCCCCCCCCCCGAGCAAAGCTGTCTGCCCCCCAGCACACTACTCCCCCCAAAGGAGCCCCCTTTCCCTCTCCCCCTCCAGTTCCTCCCTGTCTCTCCGTGGCCCCCTTCTGTCTTCCCCCCCCAAGCAAAGCTGTCTGCCCCACAGCACACCCCTCCTCTCAAAGCAGCCCCCTTTCCCTCTCCTGTTCCTCCCTGTTTCTGCGTGGCCCCATTCTGTCTCCCCCTGAGCAAAGCTGTCTGCCCCCAGCACACCCCTCCCCCCAAAGCAGCCCCCTTTCCCTCTCCTTTGAGAATTTTTACCAGCTGTTGGAGTGAAACGACACCCTCCCTCTCAGTGAAACTGCCACCACCGCTCAAACTCCTTCACGTGCCACCAGCCGGCACGCACCGCCAGTCAGCACAGACTCTTCAAGCCGCCATAAACAGAATCTGGCCACGGAGGAACACAGCACATATCAGGTAGCACAGCCTTCTAAGTGTGTATACGCGCTTAGAGGATTATTATAGTTGATTGTAAACCACACTGGCAGTAAGAAATAAATGAAGTAAAATGCACTAAATTTAAAAATACTGTTGAATAAGAGCCAACACCCCTCAAAATTTAGTGTTACCTTTCCTGCAACCGATTCTCCATCATAAAATAAAAAATGTTTTTCAACTTTGCCATCTTCAGTTTTGATTTCTGCCGTTTTCCTTGTTTCTGCATCATTCAAAACAACATCGATCTCGCAAATAGGACCAAACAAGCCTCCAAGAAAACTCTAGAAGAGAAGTTAAAGATTTACAAATCACATGGAACACTCAGCATAAGAACAGCGTTAATAAAAGTGCAATGCACCACTTTATCTGTATACCATTAGTTATCAAAAAGATGAGGAAAGCAAAAGTAATAACAGTGAACAATTCTTACCTACTAACATCTTACTATATTTCATTCTACTTAATAGCATAAAATTTACACAAGATTCAATTACAATCTTTTTAATTCCAATCACTATCGTAGTTCAGATGGAAAGAAGCCTTTTCTACAACCGCATGAACCAAACCAAAGTAGACATATCTCCATGTATTAAATGGCAGGTAAATATTTTCTATTAAGGGCTCCTTTTACAAAGCCACGCTAGGGCCTTAACATGCGGAATAGCGTGCGCTAAATTGCCACTTGCGCTAGCCGCTACCGCCACCTTTTGAGCAGGCGGTAGATTTTCGGCTAGCGTGCACTAATCCGGTGCGTGCGCTAAAACTGCTAGCCCTAAGTGTTCATCCTGAATTCTTTAGTTTTCATGTACCTTTAAAACGATACAAATATTTGGGGGGAGGGGAACTCCCAAAAGACAGGCAACAATATTTAGTCTTAAAAAGGGGGACCACTTACATCAAACATGTCAAACTCAAAGGGCAACATGAGCCAAATAAGCAAGGTTTAAATTTATGTGGGCCGCAAAAAATCTAAATCGTCATTTTTCGAAAAGTACAGAATAAAAAAAACAAACTTGGCATCTCTTCTATGCTACTATTTTTTCTATTCACTTCCTCTCCTACATCCATCTCTGATTTTAATCTTTTCCTTTGTTTTCCTCCATTTATTTTTCCACATCCATTTCTATTTCTCCAGGGTTTTTTTTTCTAACTCCTCCCTTTCTCTCCCTTCCAGCATCTTCTCCCTTTTTCTCTTTCCCAAAAATCTCGGTTTATAATTGAGTAACTATTCTGAGTGAAAAAATATTTCCTCCTATTGGTTTTAAAAGTATTACTCTCTAACTTCCTCAAGTGTCTCCTAGTCTTTGTAAATCTTGATGCAGTAAGAAAATCGATCAAATTGTACCCATTCTACAATAGAGAGTTACACGGGGACAGAAATCAAACCCATCCCCTCCCATTTCCAGTAGAATCAAACCCGTCCCCGTCCGTCCCTGCTATGAGTCAAACCCATCTCCGCCCGTCCCTATAAACTTCAGAAGTAGTTATTTCATTTAATTATGCTATTGAATTAAAGGCTCTGATAGAGACCCATTTACAAATAAGCAAAGACACTTTATTAATTTGGAAATATTAATTGGTAAGAATATATACTTTGTAAATGGGTTTCTACCAGAGCCTCTAATGTAAATATAAAATATAAATACTCGGCTGATGAGGACCCCCAAGCTGTCAGCTGAGGACTTCCTCTGCAGTTGGCTGGGGGGTTCCTTTTGCCAAGCTTGGCAGGCAGCAGTAGCGTCCCTGAGTCACAGATGCTGGCACGTGGCTCATGGATGCTGCCAACGACTGCTGCACTTGGTGGAGAGGAGTTCTGGCCATCTCTAGAGGTGGTCCTCTGCTGGCGGCAAAGGTCAGCAAGTATTTCAACACTGTAGAAATAAAACCAGAAATGCATCTCCTTTTCTTTTGAACACAATACAAAGACATCGGCGATATACATTTCCCAAAGCTAACATATTTTAGTCAATAAATTCCATTTTTAGCTTTGTTGTCTGGAGACTTATTTTTCCATCAAGTTGGTCCCAGTTTCTTTTTCCCCCTTTCACATCTTCTGTAAATTCTTCTGTTGCTGTCCATTGGTTCCTCCTACCATGGTCCAACATTTATCCCCCTCTCATCCCCCGGATCATGTGCAGCATCTTTTGCCCCTGCCCACCAGCCCATTGCCCAACATTTCTCCTTCTATCACCCCTCTCCAGCACCATGCCACATCTCACCCTCCATTCCCTTCACCACTATGTCCAACATTATTCCTTCTTGCATCCCTTTCAATCTGTCCCCACTGTTCCCTTTCCATCACATTTCTCCCTCTCATCTTTCTCTTCCCTATCATCTATACCTCACTCCCTCTCTATGACCAAAAATTCTTTCTTCCATTCCCTGTGTACACGACAATCTCTCTTTCCCTCTCACTGATACACTCATGCCCAATTCTCCCTTTCTATTCCGTCCCCCACTTCAGCATCTATTTCCTTCCTTTACTCCATCCACTCTCCCAAGTTCATGCCTTCTGTGTCCAAAAACGCACTCCCTCCCGTCCTCTTCTCTCCCCTCTGTGTCCCGCAATTGCCTCCCATGTTCGAGTCCAGGTGCAAAATGTGGGGTCAACAGTGTCTCTCTCCTTTCCCTTCTCCCCATGGTTTGGCATGTCTTTCCCCTTCTGCATGGTCTAGCATTGTGTAGAGAAAAAGCTTCCGGGTTGGCAAGAGGAGAAGCCAGACCATGGGGACGAGGGAAAGAAGAGAGATACTACTGGGCTGCATAGTTTGTGGGGTGGGGGAATGACAGACAATATATGCTTCCACTGGGGGAGCCTGGGCCAAGAATGGGGGGACTGTTGGTAGCTCTTACTCCATATCATCTGCCTGCTCCCATGCCTGCCTGCCTGCCTGTGTCCCCAATATCTTTCTCATATGCCTCCACAGCAGAATGTTATCCTCTTTTGCTGCTGTATCCTGTTATCCTCTTTTGCTGCTGTATCCTGATTACCTAGGCTATGGTGCTGGGATATGTACTACCATATTTCCCCGAAAATAAGCTCTAGCATCATTTTCGGGGTAGGTCTCAATATAAGTCCTACCCCAAAAATAAGCCCTAGTCCCAGGATTCACCGGTAACTCTTCAACCTGCCCCTCCCCCCGCCACCGTGCAGCCGAACCTCTGCTGACCCTCCATCCTTCCCTCCCTGCCGACCACGAGCGAGCCCTACCTTCAACCGAAGCAGCATCGGGCCAGCAGCACTCTAAACAGGCTGCTTGGCCTTGTCCATCGGAGATTTCACTCTGTCGCATTACTGATGATGTCATGCAGCTCGAGCTGCACCTTGGACCTATTCCCCTCCTACCTATATGAGAAAATTCCCGCACAGGCCATCTCATCTCTTACCAAACTTATAAATTCTGCCCTATTTTCTGCAGAAATGGGACATATTGCCCTGTCCCCATTACTGAAAAAAAGCTGACCTATACCCCTCCTCACCTTCCAACTACCGCCCAATAGCAAATATTCCCCTCCTGACCAAGATGTCCATCATATCTACCCAACTCTCATTCTATTTAGAGAGATTCTCAATTCTCCTTCCTTACCAATATGGCTTTAGACCCAACTTCAGCACCGAATCCCTATTGGCCTCAGTAATCTCAAAGGTTCAACAACTTCATTCTCGTAATAAGTTTGCTGTTTTTCTACAATTCGACCTTTCTGCAGAATTTGACGTTGTCCATCACGGTCTACTATGTTACTATGTTATGTTACAATATTCTTATTTTCCAACTTTCTGAGATTGGCATTAACTCTACAGTCCTAGACTGGTTCTCGAAATTCTTACGCTCCCGCTCTTACACTGTCAATATGAATGGCACCTCCTCAGAAACCGATTTGTGGAGTCCCGCAGGGCTCACCTTTATCCCCCATTCTCTTCAACATCTATATATCCTCTCTGAAACTCCTCCACCTTTCCCCCCTGGAAACACTTTACACTTACGCTGATGACATCCTTGTCCTCCTCGAGACCGACTTGAACCTCACCAACCTCTCTGAGAACATTTCCTCATGTATAACAAACCTCCAATCCTGGGCCTTCACCGTACAAATGAAACTAAACGAGTGCAAAACAAACCTACTTTGGCTCGGCCCAAAATTAGATCAGCTACCCACCCTCATCCCACTGTCCTATGGCACCAAACTGCAGCTTGAGTTCTCTAGCAACGTTCTGGGCATCATAATTGACTCTACACTATCCTTCAATGACCACCTCAACTCCTTGGTAAAAAAATGCTTTTTCAGCCTTCACATGCTGAGGAAAGCGAGATCCTGTTTCCATCATTAACACTTTGCTGTCCTCGTACAATCCATCATCCTTTCCAGATTGGACTATTGTAACTCCATCTACTTAAGCCTAACAAAGAAAAGCTTTCAAAGACTTCAGCGGATTCAGAATACCGTAGCTAAACTAATCTTCGCAAAAAGTAAATTTGACCATGTCTCCCCACTCTGGTCCAAACTTCACTGGCTTCCAGTAGTCTCTAGGGTCCACTTTAAATGCGCTTGCCTAACTTTCAAGATCCTACATGGCATCCTTCCTCCCCTTATCCCTCTATCTTGGAATTCCTCGAATCATATCACCAGAGCCACCCAACAATTCAAACTATCCTTCCCATCATTAAAAGGCATATCCCATCCTGGAAAACTAGGGTCATCCCTCTCCTTCAGAATCACTGAGCTCTGGAACAACCTTTCTACCCCACTTCGGAATCTGGGTGCTCTCCAACTTTTCCGAAAACATCTGAAAACTTGGCTATTCTCAAAAATGTAATATGTCCTCCTCTTTGCTATACTAAGTCCCTCTAAACTTTCTCTTTACTGTCCTGTTACCCTCATTGGAGTTCTTCTCTATACCTTTTCTTGTAAACCGTGCCGAGCTCTACGATTGTGGAGATGATGCGGTATACAAACTTAAGGTTTAGTTTAGTTTTCTTTTCCTGCTTGCAAGAATGCCTGACCTTTTTCCAAAGTTGAAACAACCTACACGTGAATATCGTATTGCATCTCTAGAAGAGCTTTCTTCCGCCGTTACCCAAGCCATTCAGCAACTGAACAAAAACAGTGTCTTGGATGAATAATGAAGCTTGCCAGACATTGGGACTCGGTCATTGCAAAGCAGGGAGACTATATTGAAGGACTATAAAGAAATCCTTGAAGAAAAAAAAAAAAAACATGTAAATTTTTAAAAAAATAGTGTGCATTATTTATGAAATGACCCTCGTAGTCCCATCTTATTTTACAGAAAACAGATATTATTGGTCCAGCATCTTGTTCAAAACTTTTAAGGGAAAGGGAATAGGGTGTGTTTCAAATATAAACACAATCTAATCATGAGTATGGATGGGCTGGGATTACCAAACTTAGATTTGTATTGTAGGGCTTGCCATCTATGACAAATTGCAGACTGGAAAAAAATGACTGATGATTATACCCAGATTCATATTGGGTGGCTTCAATATCCCTCCTTGCTACAAGTTATGTTTTACATGCAGCTCCTAGCAAATTACTTCATCATTCAAAGATCAGTTGTCTAATCGCACCACTCTGTAGACTTTGGATTTGGCTTTGTACCTCTTCAAAATAATTTGGACATTCCACTGGGACATTTTAGTAGCTCTTTTTAAAAAAATGGGCACAAAAAGGCATTGCTCTATTGAATCTCTGTATAAGTGAGGATGAGAAACATTTTTCTTTGCTCCAGTTATGCAAGGAGTACCAAAGTCAAAGAGTGGATTATTTGGTCTATCTACAAATGAGGCATTATGTTTCTTCACTACTGGCAGAAGCTTTGATTGAAGATGTTACTGAACTAGTGGAAGAAGTTTCATTATGAAGAGTGACAATATCCCAAGGGTGTCCTTTTAGGAACAGTCTTGCCACAATTGACTTTTCAAAAGCAAGCTGATGCCTGGTCCAAAGACCTGGGGACTATGATATCTTCAGATCTTTTACGTATACTGTACTTATATGTAAACCTTTGGCGAAATTACTTCTATGATTTATAGAGAAAGCAGTATAAATTTCTTTACAGAGCTTGTATATCCCTCAGAGGACTTCTTCATGGGAGTGGTGCAAAGTAGTGCTGCCCGATTCACCAATTTGCTTCGGTAAATTGATTCGTTGTCCGAGAAAATCGGGCTCACTGATTCAGCGACCCCACCCCGGTGAGACCCGACATATCACCAAGGCCTCCTAAAACAGCAGCAACATTCTGAATGGGCTGCTTTGCAACCTTCCCCAACACAGGAGAGGGAAGCCCTAGTGAAGTAGCCCATTAAGAGCGCTGCTGTTGCTTTAGGCCTCGAAGGTATGTCAGTCTCACAGTGTGTGTGCGTGGTGGTGGGGGGGGGGTTGTCAGCGGGGTGCTACTACACAAAGGATGGGAGAGAGAGATACTGTAGAAAGCTGCTAAACTAAACTAAACCTTGGGTTTATATACCGCACCATCTCCGTAGACGCAGAGCTCGACACGGTTTACAGGAAATATGATGAGAGAGGAACTCCAGTGGAGGGTTTAAGAATTAGGTGTAAAAGAGTGAGGATGGTGGGAGAGGCCTAAGAAGGGGAAAGTGTTACAGTTTTGAGAATAGCCAGGTTTTTAGGTGTTTAGGTTTTGTGCAGCTGCTGCACAAAAGGATGGGTGGGAGGGGAGGAAAGATGCTGCATATGGGGGGAGAAAGGAGAGAAGAAGAATTGGGATGGAGGAGAGAAAGGAAGAGATGAAACAGAGGTTGAAAGGGGTGAGAGGGAGAAGTCCTTCATATGAGTCCTTCAAGAGACAGAAATGTTGCACATCATAATGTAGGGGAGGAAGGGAAAGATACTGCATGAAGGAATAAAGAGGTTTGACCCAGGTAGAAAAAAAATAATTTTATTTTCTATTTTGAGATTACAATATGCCAGATTTGAAATGTGTATTTTGCCAGAGCTGGTATTAGACAGCGAGCGTGAGCTAGGACCTTACAGAGAAAGGAAATTTTGTTGTTTACACCGCAGCCCCAGCATGGAGCTGGACAGGGCAAAGGGGGATGGGGTGGGTAGAAAGACTACAAAATAAACCTAACAGAACATTTGAAAAAAATGCCTGATTGGGCAGGAAAATAGGAAAAAAAAAAAAATCTAATCTAAATATTTTTCTCTGAATTGGGCAGCACTAGCACAGAGTAGTTATTTGAAGTTATCAAAGCATGGTGACCCTACAACATATGTGATGGATATAGTCAGTATCTCAGCACTTTTGGGCTTACGTTTCACTCAAGGTTCACCATTTTCTCATTTTCTATTTTATTTGACTGCTATGACACGGTTGTGCTGAAGCTGAATAGAATAAGTTAATTCTGTTACATTATGAGGCTCATTTTCAAAGTACATAGTCTTACAAAGTTCCCAGTGTTACTACAGAATTTTTAAGTCTTAAGTGCTTTGATAATGAGCACACGTTTCTCATAGATAGAAGAGCTATTCTTTTACAATGAAGTACAGTGGCTCCAAATAGGACTCAATAGTTAAATGTTATATGCTGTTATGATTAATGGAGTCCAAATTATCAAAAAGCCTCCAATGAATGTTAGAGGAGGTCAAAAATGAATTATTCACCAACAAAGACCTGCTCATAAATTTCAGTATTGCCGATAGCACCACTGTTCTTTCTAATTCTATGTAAACCGAATGCAGGTGAAATACCAGTTTCTGGGGAACCACCTGTTCAATTACTTGCTAGGTATTCACCTGGGTATCTCTCATAGAGAACATGCACCACAAAGCGCACTGCGGGTACTAGCCAAAAACATCATGTGCATTCACTGTCATTTTTAAAATTATTTTTAAATTCTAACAATTCTTATCAAAAAGTGCTATGTACAATACAAAAAATTTTTTCCAATCAATGTGTGTGTCACTTCATTCCTCCATAAGAGGAGAAAAAGTCAATTTTCAAAAGTTGCAACCACAATTTTAAAGGTGCTTAAACTTATCTGGAGATGATCGCAGCTGTGCATGTCATATGGAAAAAAAGGGTGCCTTAACTGAATGCCCTAGAGACCCCCCTCCTTCCTCAGGGGCATACTCAGAAGCTTAATCCGCTGCCATCCAAACAAACAACTCCAATGCTGTGACAGAGGAACAAGTGAAGAAAGATCATTTAATAGCCAGGAGACCTCCCAGGCTCTGCCCTCTCCAGCGTGCAACGTAATGACATCAAGAGTATAGCACTGAACCATGCAGTGACATGGAGAGTGGCTCTGGCTACAGCTGAGTCTAACCATTACGTCTTCATCGCTTCTGACAGCCAGCTGTTAACCACTCTACTGAGTCATTCATGCAGTACGGTTTGTATAAGCGTAAAGTATAGATCCAAAATTGTTCTCTAGACAATAAAAAGGGGGGGTTTTTCTCCGTCAAAATTAGTAAATATTTGGTCTATAACAAATCGTGGTCAATATGTTCTCTCTCTATACTGTGAACCACCATGAGCCCATTTTGTTTCTTTGTTTTAAGAGAGCTGTGATGTTCCGTCATCCTCACTCTCGCTGTCCGAACTGTGCTGCCCACATACAGTTGACCACAGAGACAGTATATGGTGTATATCACATAAGTGGAATCACAAGTAGTAGGTTTCCTCAAAGTGTACTCATGTTTGGTCTGTGGGTGAGTCCAAGTTTTTCCTTCTATAGTGGTATTACAACAAGAACAATGACCACAAGCACTATGACCTTTCGGTCCTTCATTGTGTATGAAGTTCTCACTTATTTTAGATCTCACAAGTCCAACTGCCAATTTTTTTCCTCTTGTGAAGGCAATACAAGGATGTTCCTTAAAAATAGGAATTTAATTGTAACACTTCCCAATGCTTGCGTATGCTCTTCGCTATATTCTGAGCTAGTGAAGTGAATGACAGCACATAAACTTGTTTGTCCCTGCTCTCTTGTGTGGTTTTCATAATAACAAGTCTCTGTTTGCAAACTTTGCCCTTAAAAAGGCTTTATGAATGATCCAGTTGGGGTAACCCCTGGCTAATAATTTTGAGGTGAGTAATCTTAATTCCCTAAAAAAAGTCCTCCATAGATATACATATGCGTTTGATTCTTAAAAACTAACCTATTGGTAAGGCTTTTTTCAAGCCAGACGATGACAGCTAGTGTATTGTAAATATTCTTTTCCGTGTCTTTATGGTGGACTTTTATGGTAAGGGTTTGTTCATGTTTGACAACAGCTGTATCCAAAGAAATGATCTTTTCAAAATCTCAAGCGTATGTAAATTGTATATACTCAGCACAGGGCAAATTTGCTGGTCATCTGACATATGAAACTCTGAGTTACTCTGTGCTCAAAACCAGATGGCCAGCAAATTTGCCCTGTGCTGGGCTTCACTGTATATGATATATCTCACTATTGTACGCACAAACAAATTTCCTTTCACTCCACTACCGTCAAGGTTGATGGACACCTAATGTAAGCATCATCGCCAAACATGGCTTCTGTCAAATCTCTTCAATAAAGTTAGTTTTAATATTTTGGGTTCTTGGTTTGTTGTACCTTACTCCTCTTCCTTTACTGCTGCATTATTCGCGAGGTTATGCTGCTTCTTTGTTCTGGCTTTATTTCAAGTATAATTACACAAATTGAAGAGTACCAATATCTGCAAACACAGCTGCCAAACAGAGCTGCTCAGATGCAGACATGCAAGAAACTACTAAAGGACTCTTGAGGGCTTGATGTTAACACAGGACATCTATGCAGAATATTTTTAAAACATGTTTATTTTATGACTACAGTATACTATAAAGGCAAAAAAAGCCCCATCTATATGCCTTTATAAAACAGGTGGTCAAGCCATATTAAACCCCCTCACATAAAGTTACAGTTGCTTTGAAAAAGGTGTAAATATTTGCAAATACTATACTTCTACCCAGTTCTGACCAAAATGAACCCTATGGCATCTATCCACCCAAAAAGTGGCACACTCTTTAAGGATGCCTACATTTTATATACCCATTTGCAATTTTGTAAGAACCCTTTCTTGAATGCAATACATTTACACTCAGAAAACACATCATATAATTTACCCCCTGAAAATGCAGCTGCTCTACTACACAGCTTTTCAACTCCAGTCCTCAAGAGCTACAAACAGGTTTGGCCCTCAGGAAAGGCTGAAGCAAGGTAATACCAGGAAACCCTGTTTTCAGGCACTCTCCAAAAACAAATAAAGGGCACAACAAAACCATTCTGTAGTGCTAAAACTAAAATAAATAAATAAAAACTCTGGCCCTACAAATGCTTCCTAACGACCACATACACTAGACTTAATGCATAATAAATCAGTAAACCACCAAACTAACATAACCCAAAGAAAGTATCTTGAGGCGGACAACCATTGTTTTAAGAGGTTGTTCGGCAAGTGCAAGGCTAGCATAGATTATTGTCTCCACTATCTTACCAATCATACCAACTTCCTGAAAATGAGTAACGACGTGCAAGACCTTTCATTAGCAAATTCCTTGCCTTTTGACACTTGCCATTCCCTGCAGCCACAAAGTACTGAGTCGTCCGAGGAAGGAGCTTTGAAAACAGACTTAAGCTCCCACAAGCTAATGTAGAGGAGAGGCTGTGACAGGTACTAAACTCTTCCCTGCACTTTGCGCGGGCCAGAAGACCTTAGCACTAACCGCAGCCTCAAGCCGTGCCCGCCTCCACTGCTGCCTCTCCCCCCCCCACGCTATCAACCCCACACCACCGAAGGACCACTCCACCCACTCCAATCCGTTCCCTTCCACAAGAGAGGCCTAGGTCGGTCTCGGTCATCTGAAATGCCCACGAGTTCCCAACTCAGACCGCACGGATAAAAAGAAAGCCCAACAACACCCTTATCCCCGGCCGCTACCCCTACTCACCATCTTGATTGCTGTTGTCTGTTTGTTTGTTTCCTTTCAACCCCCCTCAGAAGTAGACAACTGCCCACCTTCCAAGGCAAAACTCCGGCGCCCAACCCCTCACCGTCATGTGACCTTACAACCGCAGCTCGGCCTGACGCCTCTTGCCACGTGATGCTCCCCCCTCTTGTGCTTGTACTCCAGCGCGCGATTCTTACGCTTCCGACCGCTTCGAAGCTGCTCAAGAGAACGCGAGAACTGGAGGTTGGCCGTACGTAGTTTGGTGTTTTCGGGCACGAGCAGAGAGGGCAGGGCTTGCTGATGAAAGACTAGCAGGTTTGTTTCTGCTGCACCCCTGACAGATGGATCTTAAAGGCACCAACTAATACACCCAAGGGAATCTCAGTAAAACTCGTATGCCACCACGAATATTACGTGAATTACTACCACCGGAAAATAAAACTTTTAACCTCTGTTATGCCTATCTATACAGAAAATGCTGCAATTCAAATCACGTCTCTAAATCTGTATATTATGTCTATATTGTAAATGCTGTGTCCACCATGTCTGTACTTTTAGTCCGCTTTACTGTGAATGTACTCTTAACTCGGCTAAATAAATAATACTGTCAAAGGATGTAGTTTTTGGGGTGCGTGAGCATCCCTAATATTGAGCGAAATGTTTTATTGTATCTGAGGGAGGTTTAATTTATGCTAAGTTTAGCACCCAGCATGCTGATAGTTTATGGGTCTCAAACTGTGGAATGAGCTCCCTTTAGAATTACGATGTCAACCTTCTCGATACTGTAAAAGAACTAGACAGCTTGGCTGTTTATTCTTAATGATGATTACTTTTTATTTGACGGAGTTATACTGGAGTGATTTATGGATGGGGATTAGATTGCTTGTTGTCTTTTTATTCGGGCTTTATGGTGAAGCGGTTGCCCTAAAATAAATTAATTTTATTTAAGAGCATAGGGTTCCTTTTATAAAACCATGGGCTGGTGAGGTAAATGTTCCCACGCTCATTCAATTCCTATGAGCGTTGGAGCATTTACCTTGCCAGCCTGCACTAAAATTGAACAGTGAAAAGCTTTCTCTGCTTCTATGGAATTGAAGATGGTATTTATACTAGAGAATGACACAGGGAAAATAATTGTCCCCGTCTCCGCGAGCTCACCCGCATCACTATCCCGTCCCCGTGGGCTTAGACCCCGTCACCGTCCCATCCCCAGAAGCTCGGTCCCCTTTACCGCCCTGTCCCTGCAAACCTAGAGAAGATTGTTCTTTCTGTAGGAGTTAACCAAAGTGGATGGGATTGGGGAAGGGAGGTGGGGAGGTAAGGCGAAAAGACAGGGGAGATTGATAGGGAAGAGTCAAAAGGGGATAGCGATTCAAATATTCTTAACTAAGCCTCTTCCCAGCATCTTCTTCCCACTCTCTCTTCCCCAGCATCTTCTCCACACTCTCTCTTTCCCATTTCCCAGCGTCTTCTCCCCATTCTCTCTTCCCCATTTCCTAGCATCTTCTCCCTACTCTCTCTTCCCCATTTCACAGCGTCTTCGCCCTCTCTTTCTTCCCCAGTTTCCTTCAGGCTGCTTCAGCATCTTCTCCTCTCCATCCACCCCCCCCCCAGCACCCTTCGCGTGGTCCAGCAGCTCCCTCCCTCCCACCGGCTGGTCATGCATCTCCCTCCCTTCCTTCCCCTTACCTTCTCTTCGTGGCAATTTCTATAAGGCTATGCATTATATTGCAGCTGGAGCCTTGAAGTTGTGTCGCAGTCCTGAACTGTGAAACCCCTCCCTCCCTATAGCCCTGAAGCTGAGTTGTGAACCCCCCTCCCTCCAGCCCCAAAGCAGGGGCAGCAGTACTGAGTCATGAACCCTGCCCTCTCTAGTCCTGATAAAGCGGTCCTGAGCCATGAACCCCCCCTCCCTCCCTCCCTCCCTCCAGCCCCAAAGCAGCTGAGCCACAAACCCCTCCCCCCGATCCCTCCCTCACTTACCAAAGAAGCAGCAGCAGCCAGTCAGCAGAGGCAGCGCTGAAAACAATCTGCTCATGACCAGCCCCTGCAGGTCCTTTTCTCCAGTGGCGTACCAATGGGGGGGCGGGGGGCGATACACCCCGGGTGCCAGCCCTGAGGGGGTGTTCCCGGCCTTGCCGTTCAGTCCCCCCCACCCCTGAAGGACCGCTCGCCCCACTGACCTTCCTGCACCACCTGTGAAGCAGCCCGCAGCAGGATCGCGACGTCAGCGATCCCTGAGCTGCTTGGGCGCTGCTTCCTGCGCCGCGGTCCCGCCCCTCCTCTGACGTCAGGCCTTCGGGGGGGGGGTGCAGACCTTCAAGGGGGTGCAGGCCTTCAAGGGGGGGACAGGCCTTCAAGGGGGGGGAAAGGCAGGCAGGCCTTCAAAGGGGGGACAGGCCTACAAGGGGGGGACAGGCCTACAAGGGGTGACAGGCCTTCGGGGGGGTGCAGGCCTTCAGGGGGGGGTGCAGACCTTCAAGGGAGTGCAGGCCTTCAAGGGGGGGTGCAGGCCTTCGGGGGGGGTGCAGGCCTTCAAGGGGGTGCAGGCCTTCAAGGGGGGGACAGGCCTTCGGGGGAGGTGCAGGCCTTCGGGGGGTGCAGACCTTCAAGGGGTGCAGGCCTTCAAGGGGGGGACAGGCAGGCAGGCCTTCAAGGGGGGGGACAGGCCTACAAGGGGGTGGGACAGGCCTTCAAGGGGGGGACAGGCCTACAAGGGGGTGGGACAGGCCTTCAAGGGGGGTGCAGGCCTTCAAGGGGGGACAGGCAGACCTTTAAGGGGGGACAGGCCTTTGGGGGCGGACCATGGTTTAGAAGTACATGGAGGGAAGGGGGTGTTCAAAGAGACGTGCATATGCCAAACTTTGGGGAGGGGGAGAAATAATGGGTCTGAAAATAGAGGAGAGGGAGAGAGATGATGAACCATGGGATTTAGGGAGGGAAGGAACAGAAAGGGAGATAAATTGGACACAAGGGATGGTGTGGAGGAGGGATAGAGATACTGGATAGGAGGGTAATTAGGAAAAGAAAGTGAGAGATGGTGGACTCTGGGGTGGTGGGGAAGGAGGGAGAGATGCCGGATGAAAGGGTAGTTAAGAAAAGGTGGATCTGTGGAGGGAGATGAAAAAAAGGAAAGATACCAGACTTCCTGGGAAGGGAAGGGAAGGGAAATGGAAAGGGAGGACAGAGTTGGCAGATGGATGGTTAGCATGCAGAAAGAAGGAGACCCTGGCAAGCAAGTTATCAGAAGAAAACCAGAGCCTTGGACCAACAAGATTTGAAATATAACCAGACAACAAAAGGTAGAAAAATTAATTTTATTTTCTGTTTTGTGATTATAATATGCCAGATTTGAAATGTGTGTCCTGCCAGAGCTGGTGTTGGACTGCAAACGTGAGCTAGGATTTAACAGAGAGAGGAAAAGTCCTTTTTGTTTCTTTATTTTATTTACACCACAGCGCCAGTGTGGTTAGGAGAAGCCAAAGGGGGTGAAAAAGCTATAAAACCCACTAGGAGTTTTGAAAAAAATCACCCAACTGGGCAGGAAAATCGAATTGAAAAACTAATTCAATAGGCTGAATCGAATCGAAATTTTTTTTTCTGAATCTGGCAGCATTAGTTTGCGCTACTGTCTTATACTTTAGGACCTGGGATTGGGGAGAGATGGCATCCTCAGTACTTTATAATGCAAGTGAAACGAGGATTTGGTCAGACTTTGAAGGGCTGCAGAAAAAAAATATTGTATAGGCCGGGGACATGAGACAGCAGGAAATGGGAACTTTTCTTCCTTCTATTTTTGTGAATGGAAAGGCTGAGGATGTCAGAGAGTTCAGTTAAAATATGTGCTTTATAAGAAAATATAATAATGTGTTTTATAAAGTTTATAGCATAGCTGGCCTACCCAGTGAGGTGTTCCTAGTGGTGATGGTGGCAGCGTGTCAATGTGTTGAGAGGAAGAGGTGGTCTGGGAAATTCTGCTGAGCAAACTCCTGGCCCATTTCCACCCCCCAGTTAGTCCACTCCACTCAACTGGTTCACACACTGAGTGGGTCTTTGGGTGTTGTTTTGGGATCTCTTCCAGTGGTTTATCTCCTTCTTTTCCAAGGAAGGAAACTTTGTTATCCTTAGCATTGACCTACAGAATATGTTTGTAACAGCGCTGCTTGTGTGGCATTAGGCTATGTAGTGATCGAAAGAAAAAAAACAGACCTTTGCACATTTTTGTACTATATGGTGGGTGTATGAGGAGATTCACATTTCCTGCACAGCTAAGTCCATGTGAAGTTACCTTGTGCTGTATTTAACATCTAGCAAGGTCTCTGTTTGAAAGGAAAGATCTAAACTTAAAAATGAAGTGGCCAGAAGTTATGGTAAAAGCAGATAGTGTAGCTGGTTTTAAGAAAGATTTGGACAAATTCCTGGAGGAAAAGTCCATAATCTGTTATTAAGACATGGGGGAAGTGTCTGCTTGCCCTGGATCGGTAGCATGGAATGTTGCTACTCTTTGGGTTTTGACCAGGTATTAGTATCCTGGATTGGCTACCATGAGAATGGGCTACTGGGCATGATGGACCATTGGTCTGACCCAGTTAGGCTATTCTTATGTTATGTTCTCATCTGTAGGGGCCTTTGTTTTCACTTCTTATTTTAATGTATTTTTTTTCTGGGAACTTATCAGTGTTTTTTATAATGGGAACAAAAATGGAAGAGAATTAATGTGTGTGGGATGAGGGGGTAACTAATTTCTTCAGCTAAATAATTCAATCCACTTCAAACAGACATAGGAGAACTCACGCACCATTCACACACCCTCCAACCAAAAACGTCAAAAGAAAAAACTGTTTGACAACCTCCTAGCCATTCGAGCTGCAACGCTCGACCCCCAACTCTACAACCAATTGACATCGACCACAGACTGCAAAACCTTCAAAAAGAAATAAAAACCCTTCTATTCAAAAAACACATAAAACCGAACTAACACAATCAGAACTGTCACAAGCATCACCTGCAACTACTCCATATGTACTTCTGATGTCATGACAATTCAGACATAATTTATGTTATGTTATGTTTGGAATATAAGAAAATTTTCACTGCCTATTTCTATTCTGACCATTTATTCCGTTTCATGGTCATTACAAAAAATATTTTTTTACATGGGGGGTGTCAAAAAATGATGGGCCCCGGGTGCCACATACCCTAGGTACGCCACTGCTTTTCTCTGCTATGTTTGAAGCAATGCATCAGAGGAAAGTCCCTGCTGGGGCTGGCCACGAGCAGCCTGGTGTCAGCACTGCCTCTGCTGATCGGCTGCCGCTGCTGCTATGGTAAGTGAGGGGTCCAGGAGACCAGACCTGTGTGGAGGGAGGGCAGATGGAAGGGAGGTGAGCGGTAATTGGACCAGACGTGCGGGGGGAAGAGTTCAGCAGGGTATAGGGGAGGGGAGCTGAATCGATGCATAGGTGGGGAGAAAAGGGAGATAAAGTGACCCAGAAAGAAGGGAAGAACAGATGCTGGACCTACAAGTAGGGGTGGGGGAATGATAGAGTGAGGTGGGAAAGGAGACAAAACTATTTTTATAGTAACTCTCAAGAAACCAGAAACTACACTTATCCAGCATCCACCAATTCCCATGGGTGCCGGATAACTGAGAGTTTATTGTATCTATATATCTTCAGCATGCAGAAAAGTGTACTGAGAGAGGCATTCCTGAAGTTGGGCTTGAGAAGCAGTTTACATTTATGTGCACAGTTTTGAAAAATTGTATATGTATAAAGTAACTCAGGAAATTTATGCTTACCAAGTATTTCCCTGCATTAATTCGAAAGTTTGCACAGAGAAAAGTGTACATGTAGTTTTTGTTCTTATGTGCAATTATACAATTACCCTTGAAAATAGGCTTCTTTAGTGCTGGGTGGAATTTCTTGTCATTAAATCCAGGCTTTCCCATTTCTTCAGCAAGCCATGGTATATGCATGTCAGATTTTCTATTTTGATGGAGTCTTTCAGAAAGGATTTGTGTACTTCCTGTTTTGACTTTCCTCAGATCATGAATCACAGGATTTGATAAAGTTTAATTTTGATTTGAATAGAGAACATACAAATATCTAGAAAATCTATTTTCTAATAAGAAATGATAATGTGTTCAGGTTTAATCAGATCCAAAGATTATGAATAAGCATAGTTCGAGGACATTTTATTTGACATTTTGCACTTTACCTCAATTATAAAAAATATTTACACAATTTATTTTATACTGTGGTTTTTGTCACTTTTTCTTAATTTAACTGATGAAACGTGGAGGGGCATTTTCGATAGGTCTAAGTCTGAGTTTGGACATTTTGGGAAGATGTCCAGAAATCCAGTAGAGAAAATGTCCATTCTCAAAACAGCAAGACATCTATCTTTTTTTTTTTTTTTTTTAAATGACCTATGTAGATGTTTTGGTCCTTAGTACATCTATCTTTTTTTTTACCATTTTCGAATATAGATATGTCCACATGAAAAACACACAAAAGAAAGGTTTTCAGATCTCAAAGCAGTCAGCATTCTTAGCAAACTGATTATAGAGAGATGAGCCAGCAGATACTCTGCAGTGAGTGTCACATTTCAAAGTCCCAGGCACACATGTCACTATAAATTGCTTACATTGTATGGTGAGCCCTCCAAAACCCATCCAAAACTTACTGTGCCCACCTGTACACCATAAAAATATCTCTTATGCCTGAAGGTGTCATCTTAACGTAGGTACAATAGGTTTTGGAGGGCTCAAGCTATGGTGACGTGTATGGTGCAGGGGTTAGACGTGTGTGGTGCAGGGGTTAGAGCTATCCTGAGGTTGTGGGTTCAAATCCCTCACTGCTCCTTGTGACCCTGGGCAAGCCACTTAAGCCCCTCATTGCCCCATGTACACTAAACAGAGTTTGAGCCCACTGGGACAGATATGGAAATATGATAAAGTACCTGAATGTAAACCACTTAGGATATAAGTGGTATATATATATATAAATATCTGTACCTGGAATATTTAATATGAAATTCACTGCAGTATACCCTAGAGTGCCCCTCTGGGCTCAAATGTTTGTGTTAACATCTGAAGCTGCTTGGGATGAGAACTTTTCTGCACCCCCTCCTAATGCAGACTAGACTAGACTATTTCTTGTTTTTTTTTTTAACATCTTTGGGTGGTGGGAGGAGTTGGTTATCACTGGGGGAGTAAGGGGGTGTCATGCCTTAATCCCTCCAGTGGTCATCTGGTCAGTTTGGGCATCTTATTAGCGTTTATACACTTTTAAAACAGGTCTAGTTCCAAACGTCTAAAAAAAGCCCAGGACCTTTTGTTAAAGGTTTGATTATTCCTGATCAGCATTCAATTCATATGCCTGCCCTAAGCCCACCCAAAACACACCTCTAACACGCCCCCTTAAGATTTGGATGCAGTGAAGACGAAACAATCATAAAGATATCTAGAAAGTCTGTTTTGAGAATGCCCACTTGGATGTTTTGACTAGTAAGACGTCCAAGTGCTGGGTTATGCTGTCTTTTCGATGTTTATCTTTTTTGAAAATGAGCCCCATAGTTACTGCATATATGATGCTGAAGGTTTTAACTGCTGGTATATCCATGTCAGAAGTGTAAATTACTTTAGAAATAATTATCTAAGAACTCTCTAATCCTGGAAAGGTAAGAAATATTTATGTTGTACAGTAGTTCAGGTTTTCAGGATTTCCCCAATGAATATGCATTGAAAATAGTGTATGCAAATAGATCTCATGCATATTCATTAGGGAAATCCTGAAAACCTGATTGGATTCTTGCCCTCGAGGACCGGAGTTGCCCACCCCTGCGCTAGATGCCCAAAGTCAGCAGTGGGAAAATGCCAATGTTGAAAAATATGTCTAGAATTTTTTTTTTTTTTCCCGAAAATCATCTATCTATTGATCATCCAAACTGCCAGAACATCCATCTTCATACCATATTTTTGACCAAAATTTCATCCAAATCCTAAATGCCCAGAGCAAGACCATTTGGATGCGGGAGGGGCCAATCTTGAAATGGACTGGCCACCCAGACATGGCAACAGAGCAATGGGGCACCTTAGAAGGCACTGCTGTGAACTTTACAAAAAGGGTGCCACTTAAACATCTCAACAGAACTCCCTTAAAGGTTATGTGAGCCAGTGATTCCCAACCCTGTCCTGGAGGAACACCAGGCCAATCGGGTTTTCAGGCTAGCCCTAATGAATATGCATGAGAGAGATTTGCATATGATGGAAGTGATAGGCATGCAAATTTGCTCCATGCATATTCATTAGGGCTAGCCTGAAAACCCGATTGGCCTGGTGTTCCTCCAGGACAGGGTTGGGAAACACTGATGTGAGCCCCCCTCCAAAAACCTCTACCCACCTGTCTATAACCCCAATAGCCCTTATGGCTGCAGGTGGCACCTATATGGCAGTAGAGTAGGGGTTTTTTGGGTTTTAGTGGACACACATGTTCCACCACAAATGCAGTGGTTAGAGTGGGTTATGAGCCTGGGTCCTCCTCCCTATGGTTCACTAGCCTCCCCCCCCCCAGTCTATTTTAGATACTTGTGTGCAGCTTTACTAGGCTTTCCTATACCAAGTGCTGTATGCACTTTTTTATTCTGATCTTTGTGGGAGTGTGAGGGGGGTCAGTGAATACTGGGGGAGTGTGTGGGGGTCTTTACTTTGTCTCTGCAGTGGTTATCTGGTCACTTTGGATAACTTTTTGGCACTTATACCTGTTTTTATATCGTCTAACAGTGTTTAAGTTTCGTCCAGGATGTCTAGTGCAACATTCAATTATCCCTGCAGGACGACTAAGGGCTCCTTTTATCAAGCTGCACTAGCGGTTTAACGCGCGTAATACCACACACTAAACCGCCGGCTGCGCTAGCCGCTAACGCCTCCCTTGAGCAGGCGGTAGTTTGTAGGCCAACGCGGGGGTTAACGCATGATGAAACATCACATGCGTTAACCCCGCTAGCATGGCTTGATAAAAGGAGCCCTAAGTCTAGTTCATCTCCCATCCCACCCACATACTGCTCTAACCACTCCTCCAGATATGCCCCTTTTAGCTCTGGGAGCACAGCGGGATTCAGAGGCCTAAAAGGTCCCGTGACATGTCCTGAAAATTGGTTTGATTATTGGCACTAAGACGACCTGTCATGGGCAGGTTTTTAGATGTGTTTAAGTTTTGATTATGAGCCCCACTATAAAAAGCAGGATTACCACTGAACTTCATTTTTTTTTTTTTTTTTTCAAGAGATTTTATTCTATTGGTTTTAGACCTTATTTTTCTAAGAAAACGTCAAACTACAACTCCAGGTTTCCAGGGGAAAAATCCGGACTATTATAAATATGTAAATAGTCATTAACCCTAATAGAAAGACAGCCAATGTGGACATTCAGATCCGAACTGGCACCAGGTACAGATCTGCAATATGAAAAGAGGCAGGAAAGACATCCTTCATGAAGTGTATTGTCTATTTATTTTTATTTTTTTGTCCTATCATGAGTCATGATGAGGGTTTTCAAAAAAAGAAATAACAGAATAAACCTTAATGGCAGAAATATAGTTCTCTTTCCTTACAAAATGACAGCTTCTCCTTTTTCATTCAGATCCACTTGCTATTTGGTTTAAGATTATATCATAATAATCGGGATCGTTGACAATTCCTGACCCAGCTTCCAGCTCTGCTCCAGATGTGACCTCTACGCCAGAGCCTAGTTCTTGTTCACCGAAGAGAGAGCTGTCAAACTCTTCCTGATGTTTATTCAACCTGAAAGGTACAAGAAGCATTCACCATGCAGAGTTTCTATTCTCTTTATTTGTATATTACAACACCCATTTTTGAAGCAGATGGATGTCTCAAAATGGCCAGAAAAGTCCATCTGCCGAAAACGTACAAATCGCAATTTTCAAAAGGGAGAATTTGGATGTTTTGTACTGTAGTTCATACAAATAGTAAGGTGATGTGTTGGAGGCGGGTTTGGGCAAGATCAAAATTAGGACATCTTTCAGCAATAACAGAGCAGGAAGAAACATCCTAGGCAATAAATCTTACATGAAGCTTTTTTTTTTTCCTTTTGTTTCAATCTCCTTTAATTCTTTACGAACTACAAAACCAAGAATTTCTCAACTGTATAAACTCTCTTTTCCCTCACTTAAAGGAACGAAGGTTTTAGGTTATGTTTCCTGTTCCTTTACATACATCTTTACTTCAATTTGGAATGAACATCCTGTTGAGATTAGAATTACTTGCTTAGTTTTTCACAATTGCAAAATAAATTTGGACTAAATAAAACACAATATTTTAAATGGATGCAATTGAAGCAAGCCATTCAGGTAGGGTTCCCTGAATGGAAAGATCTTAATACCCAATATAGTTTGCAAGTTTTATGTTTCCAGGCGGATTTCTTGGGACACCAAGCCGCAAAATGGTATAAATTAATATATGGATTTCTAAATAAAAAAAAGAAAACTGGACTTAGGGATATTTGGAGCATTGAGATTGGACAGACAATTTCTGCATCTCAATGGCCAAGATTCTGGTCCTGGAGATTAAGATTAACAAAGTCAGCATCTATGAGTCAAACATGGATATTTTTATTACATAGAGTGTTATGGACCCCGACGCGCTTGCAAAAAATAGATAATACTAGATCTAATAGATGCTGGCATTGTAAAATAGAAGTAGGGACATTAGATCATTTAATTTTTTTTTGTCCTTGCATAAAAGCCTATTGGAATTTAATTTGGCCCCAAATTAACATATTACTAGAAAATCATATTGGTCTCTCATATGATACCATATTATTTGGTACTGCAATGAGAACACAAAGTCCAATATCAGCAAACAATAACAAATTGCTTTTAATATTGACAGGAGTTGCCATGCAGCAAATCACACAAAATTGGAAGGATTATACCAAGCTAAATTATACATTCTGGTGGAACTCGGTGTGTCACATATACAAAATGGAGAAAATATTAGCATTACAACAAGGAAATATAAAAAATTTTAAGAAAATATGGGATCCATTGACAAAATATTCTAAAGATCAGATATCTTAACACATTGATAATAATAATATAGGGTTAGGGAGGGAAATATAGAAATTAATATGAGGAAAAATGAAAAAAACAAATAACAGGGGAAAGGGATTCAATATATATGATATGATATTGTACATACAACTATAATTATTATAAACTAAATATTATGCTATTTATTTATTGTAAGAATGAAAATTTTATAAATAAAAATTTTTTAAAAAAAAGAATTACTTTCTCTATATATACTTTTAGAAAATCTTTAAAAACATTACTTTTTCAACAATCAATATTTGAATAACCTTACTGAGGATTTAAGAATGTACTCTTGCTATATCGATTAACAGATCTCTTAAATTAGCTTCAGTTTCCATTTCCTCACTTCTTTATGTTAACTGAATCGAGCCCCTAATTTAGGAGAAGACCCAGTATATAAACCTAAGGATTGGACTGGACATTTTTATCTAGACCTAAGAACATAAGAATTGACGCTGCTGAGTCAGACCAGTGGTCCATCCTGCCCAGCAGTCCGCTCACGCGGCGGCCCCTAGGTCAAGACCAGTGCTCCAAATGAGTCCAGTCTCACCAGCTTAGCATGAACTTGTCCAACTTTGTCTTGAAACCCTGGAGGGTGTTTTCCCCTATAACAGACTCCTGTTTCAATCCATCCAGGGTACACAAAGGTGCAATGACTGAGCAGCTGATCAATGGAGGGAAGAACGCAAGATCCATCCTTCAACTCTCAGTGGTTATTGATCCCCCCTCCCACCCCCTTAAATAGTAAAAGTGACAGTGGATACAGGTTCTATGATAGCTTCAGGTATTATGGCCATTCCTAATAGAGCAGCAAGCAAGTGTAAGGAGTAACCTAGTGGTCAGTGCAGTGGACTTTGAACACAGGAACCAGTTGTAACTTGCACATTAATTCTTTTATTTCTGTACAAATATGTAAGCCCTCCTATCTCATAGAAATACATACTGTACCTGAATTTATAAGACCCCTGCAGCATGATGGCTGTTATAGTGGGATACCTTTCAGTAGGCTTTTATGTGTTCCTGGAGGGCTCACAACAACATGTAAAGGAATTAAGGTGGGATTTGTACCTGGGTCCTGCTGTTTAAAGTCCTCTCTACTGATCACTAGGTTGCCCCTCTACTCTGCAAGGACATTTTTTTTTTGCATACAATGTCAGACAGATGTTTTTGTGCCTGCTTTTTTGGCATTCATATTTTGAATGCTTCTTTTGGGGGAATGGCTGTTCATTTTGGCTATTTTCAGTACAAGAATGTCCTCATATATTTTTGAACAGTAAATATGTCCCAGTTTTGATTAGATACTAGATATTGGATCTCTGCTCAATTACAAGGAGCAGAGATGGATTTTTGAACTTCAAACTCTGGAGCCTTCAGGTTTAAATGGTGAACTCGACTGGCAATCTCTCACATAAAGTTACCATCTATAGCCAGTCGTGAGAAGCCATCTCTGGGGAGGCTGTCTAATCGGTTCACAGCATTTTGTAGTAACTTTAGACCAGTCCATTTTTCTTCCTGAAACCTAGGGCTCCTTTTACAAAGCTGCGCTAGAGCCTTAATGCGCGGAATAGCGCGTGCTAAATTGCCGATGTGTGCTAGCTGCTACCACCTCCTTTTGAGCAGACGGTAGATTTTTGACTAGCGCGCGCTATAGCACGCGCTAATCCGGTGCGTGCATTAAAAACACTAGCGCACCTTTGTAAAAGGAGCCCCTAGTTTGCCTTTGAATGGATTGCCCAACAGAAGAACCTCGAACCCTTTCGCCTTCCCCCCACTCAAAGGCACACAACGCAAGAAAATGTTTGACAACCTTCTAGCAACACAAGCAGCAAAAATCAACCATTCCATCTCCAATCTTATGACAATATCAAACAACTTCAAAACATTCAGAAAAGAAATCAAAACCCTGCTTTTCAAGAAATTCATCCAAATATCTTAACCTCCTCTTTTACCTCCAGAAGATTCACCTACCTTCAGATAACCTTCCCCCAAATTACCCACCTTAACACCTTCCAATTAAACAAATACCATAAATAGATTGTAACCTACCCTCTCTAACAGAATTCCATATGTATTTTTCATACAGTTCTTCACTGTCAGTTTAATTTCCATCCTATAAATTCACATAGAATTTTTCTTTTTTCAACCATCTTTATTTTCTCTTCTTTATTAATTTCCAGGTACTTTAGTTAGATTGTGAGCCTTCGGGACAGTAAGGGAATTTTTTAAGTACCTTCTTACTTCTCATTTATAATCTTAATGTATATTTTCTTCAAACCGCTTAGAACCTAACGGATGTAGCGATATATAAGAAATAAATTACATTACATTACATTGTTTCCCGTCATTTATGACGAGGCTGGTCTACCATGTTAAAATTTGCGACTAATAAAGTAAGTAACAGTTTGACTATAGCTATGGAACTATGTAGATTGATAATGCTAATTTAAAAGAGTAACTATTTTATGCATATCCATTTTAGATGAATGTGCCCTGAAGCAGTTTGTGGTTAGGAATACAGACGAAACATGCATATTGGCGGTATTTTGTGAATAGGGATTATCGGCTGGTGTAATTGTTGGCAAGTTGCCTCACCAGAGCTACAAGATAAGTTTATAAAGATATTTATTATAAAAATAGTTAAAAACAGATAAAAATAGATAGAATATTAAAAATAAATAAACCGGAACCTATGAGGAAGTGTAGCGGCTTCAAAACTCTATTATAAACCTGTGCATGTTACATAATAGAGTGCCGCTTCTGATGGCTCCTGGTTAAACTAAGAAGTATACGGTTTACTAGAAGATATATCCTGCTATATGTCTTTTATGCATAGAAGATGAAGTGATACACTCAAGACTACAATGGATGTCAGAAGGACCAGTATTCAAATCTCACTAAGGGGCCCTTTTCCTGAAGTGTGTTAAGCATTTAACATGCAAATTAGCATGTGTGAAGGCTATCGCAGAAGCGCGCCAAATGTTACTGCATTAGGTTAGCAGTCTGTAGGGTGCCGCAGGGCTGGGGGCTTGGACCCGTGCTCTTCAACATCTTTATAAACGATCTGGACATTGGTACGATGAGTGAGGTGATTAAATTTGTGGACGATATGAAGTTATTCAGAGTAGTGAAGACACAGGGGGATTGCGAAGATCTGCAACGTGACATAATCAAGTTTGAGAAATGGGCATCGACATGGCAAATGAGGTTCAACGTGGATAAGTATAAAGTGATGCATGTCAGTAACAAAAATCTCATGCATGAATACAGGATGTCCGGGGCGATACTTGGAGAGATCTCCTAGGAAAGAGTCTTGGGAGTTCTGATCGACAAGTTGATGAAGCCGTTTGCGCAATGTACAGCAGCGGCGGCAAAAAGGGCAAACAGAATGCTAGGAATAATAAGAAGGGGATCACTAACAGATTGGAGAAGGTTATCATGACACTGTACCGGGCCATAGTGCGCCCTCACCTGGAGTACTGCGTCCAGCACTAGTTGCCATACGTGAAGAAGGACATGGTACTACTCAAAAGGGTCAAGAGAAGACCACCAAAATGGTTAAGGGGCTGGAGGAGTTGCCGTACAGTGAGAGATTGTAGAAACTGGGCCTCTTCTCCTTTGAAAAGAGGAGACTGAGAGGGGACATGATCAAAACATTCAAGATAATGAAGGGAATAGACTTAGTAGATAAAGACAGGTTGTTCACCCTCTCCAAGGTAGAGAGAATGAGAGGGCATTCTCTAAAGTTAAAAGGAGATAGATTCCATACAAATGTAAAGAAGTTCTTCTTCACCCAGAGAGTGGTAGAAAACTGGAACGCTCTTCCGGAGTCTGTTATAGGGGAAAACACCCTCCAGAGATTCAAGACAAAGTTGGACAAGTTCCTGCTAAACTGGAACGTACACAGGTGAGGCTGGACTCATTTAGAGCACTGGTCTTTGACTTGGGGGCAGCCACGTGAGTAGACTACTGGGCACGATGAACCACTGGTCTGACCCAGTAGCGGCAATTTTTATGTTCTTATTAAGGGGTAGAAGGCAAAAATTAGGTGCCAAAAATATGGGCACTAAGGGAGGAATTCATCAAGAGGTACTAACTGATTTAGCTTGCACTATATTAGTGTGCAATAAATGTTAAAATGCCCATTATATTCCTTTGGATGTTTTAGTGTTTGGCATGCGCTAAATCAGCTAGCACTCCATGATTAATTCCTTCCTAAGTGCCAATTCTGTAATGGGAATTGCGCACAAAATTGCCATTATAAACTAGGATATATATTGGCATGCGTACACCTAATTGTAGGCATGAGCATTTACACCATGTCAAAAGTCAATAGTTTTCAAGGGTGATGAGGCGGAGGAATTGAAAGAAATCTTGGTGAACCCAGAAGATGTACTAAGACAAATTGAGAAGTTAAAGAATGATAAATCACCTGGATTGGATGGTATACTGTACATCTCAGAGTACTGAAAGAACTCAGACATGAAATTGCTGATCTGCTGTTAATGTTATTAAAATAGTCTGTAGTACCTGCAGATTGGAGGGTGGCCAATGTTACACCAATTTTTAAAAAGGGTTCCAGGGGAGATTCGGGAAACCCTTAGCTCAATGTGCGGCAGCTGCTAAGAAAACAAAAAGAATGCTTGGACTTATCAGAAAAGGAATGGAAAACAAAGATGAAAATGTTATAATGCAAGATCGGTAAACTTGACCTCGGTGCCGGGCAAAATAATGGAAACAATAATAAAAAATACAAATGTTGAAAATATAGAGGGGCAAAATTAAAAAAACGTCTAAGTCCCCTTTTGGCCTAAGTCCCTAAACGTTCAACCCAGAAGCAGGGAAAGTGTCCATAACCAAAACATACGTCCGTGTTTTGATTATGGCCTTCCTCTGCCTAAACGCCCAATCTCCACTACGTCTAAAAGTATCCCCACAGCACGTCTACACTTTTTAACCATAATGAAACAAAAACACGCCTAGGCCACAAACGTCCAACAGAAGGGCTTTTAGGCGAAGGAGGAGCCAGTCCTTCGCCTAAAAGCTGGATTCTGTAACCGGTGTCTGTCAAAAACAACACTGGTTACAGAATCCTCCCCCCTCCCCCCAACAACGATCCAGGCAGGAGGGAATCCAAGCCCTCTTGCCCTGTTGAAGCCGTGACCCCCCCCCAATAACATCGGAGCAAGAGGGAGTCCAAGCCCTCTTGCCCCATTGAAGCCACGACCCCCCCCCCGATAACAACGGGGCAAGAGGGAGTCCAAGCCCTCTTGCCCCGTTGAAGCCGCGACTCCCCCCCCGATAACATCGGGCAAGAGGGAGCCCTAGCCCTCTTGCCCCAGGCACCCGCGGCACCCCCGACTTGTTCGGGCCAGGAGGGAGCCCAAGCCCTCCTGGCCCAGGCGACCCCCCTATCCCCACCCCCACTACAGTACGGGCAGGAGGGATCCCAGGCCCTCCTGCCCTCGACGCACCCCCCTCCCCCCCCAATGTCCGCCCCCCCAGAACCCCCGATTGGCCCCCAGCTGACCTGCGAACCCCCCGGCCGACCCCCATGACCCCCCCACCCCCCCTTCCCCGTACCTATTTTAGGTTGGCCGGACAGACGGGTGCCAAACCCGTCCATCCAGCATGCAGCTCAACGAAGAATGGGGCTGGATTGGCCCAGGGGCATCAAAGCCCCGCCTCCGCCTCCAATCAGAATAGGCCCAGGAGCCTTAGGCCCCTCCTGTGGGCGGGGCCTTAGGCACATGGCCCGGGTGTGATTCCTCTCATATGGGCCACATGGAATTCCTCTCGTATGAGGAAAGACTAAAGAGGTTAGGGCTCTTCAGCTTGGAAAAGAGACAGCTGAGGGGAGATATGATTGAAGTCTACAAAATCCTGGTACAAGTGGATCAATTTTTCACTCCATCAAAAATTACAAAGGCTAGGGGACACTCAGTGAAGTTTCAGAGTAATGCTTTTAAAACCTATAGGAGGAAATATTTTTTTCACTGAGAGAATAGTTAAGCTCTGTAACGCATTGCCTGAGGATGTGGTAAGAGCAGTTATTGTAGCTGGTTTTAAAAAAGGTTTGGACAAGTTCTTGGAGGAAAAGTCCATAGTCTGATGTTGAGACAGATATGGGATGGTAGCATTGAATTATGCTACTATTTGGGTTTTTTCTAGGTACTTGTGACTTGGATTGGCCTCTGTGAAGGCGGGATACTGGGCTAGAAGGACCATTGGTCTGACCTAGTAAGGCTATGCAGGCACCTAAAGTTGGCAGTTGAATGAGTAAATCATAGTATTATGTAACTTGTGCTTGCAACTGCATGATGTGTCCCTAATCCATTCGTGTGAAGGCTCCCTTTGTAGTTGTTTGCTACATCATGTAGGTCTAAGTTTATAGAATAGCAACTGTGCAGTTCTGCATGTAACTACAAATTAGTGCCAGTTACATAGCACCAATTAACATCACTTAAGTGTTATCATTGATACTTAAAGTCATTGGTGCCTAATTTAACAATTCAGTTAGGTGTACAACTGGCACTATTCTTTAGCTTGTGCACACAAATTTGCACACTAATTGGAATTTCGGGCACCCAACTTTATAGAATGTGGGGGTAAGTGCTTTTTGTGTTAGGGATGGGAAATAGGCAGAGCATGGATGGCGAATAGGAGTAGATAGCATACAGTGGGCTACAGTGACACAAATTGTGACCAGGTTCAACATGCGCTAATGCAAATGTCAATGTGATATTGTCCAGAACATGCTGATCATGCCCCCAACAATTAGCACTGTAAGCCTTCAAAAATATGGCTGTAGTAATGATTTATTTTACCAGTCCCAAGTAATAATATAAACAATAGAATGGCAAAATGCTGGACTAGTACAAACGGTTTTGCATGTCATTCATGAGTATGCCTCAGCCCCACCACTCCTCCGCTGCACAATTAGCATGCAGCATTTTTACCTAATGCATGCTGAGTTTTGTTGTTAAGTTGTGTTAAATGTAAAACTGAATGCATTTTGGACCACTTAAGTTTCAGCCTGTCTCATCAACCAGCAGGCTATGTCTCTGATCCCACAAGTCCTCTCTTTTTCCCCTTGGCCATCTGGAATAAGCAGACAATCCCTTCCAGTATAGAGTGATGCACAGCCATACAACTGCTAGGCTCAGTGCTCCTTTCTCTATTGCTAAATTAGCAGTAGGTCAAATGACTCCAGTGTAGATTGGCCTACTGATTCCAATTAATCCTAATTCCTAATTGCATCTATAATCAAGTTTAAGTATAAAACACAATTTATCTGCATCCTTAGTAGAGATACAGTAAATAAAAAAATAATGAAAACTGTACCCACTTTATGGATGTCACCTGAAGATAAATTGCAGTATTAATGACAAGAGTTTACTTTACTTACAAGTAAGGGCTGGCTCTGGGAGCTTGGATCTTGCTGGCTGCACCCGGAACATAGTCAAATAACGGTCCTGCCTCCTCAATGCAGTTTGCAGCTTTGCTGTCAGGATGACATCGCAACCGTTGGTATCTCGCCTTGGTCAATGGAGCACCTGAACAAATTATTCACAGACATATATATATATATATATTCTCTGCATTATTCATACTTGTTTTCCAAGATTAATAGCTTTAATTTAAAATGGACATTGATATTCTGCTTCACCACATAATGTTCTAGGTGAATTAGAAAAGATAAAATATACATCATGTACTAAATATATTTACATCACATATAGGACTAAATTCAATACATGGCACCCAATTTAAAATGCCGAGTACTATTCTATAAATACCACTCCATTGGGCACCGTTTATAGAATAATGTGTAATACTAGGATCTGCGCCCAGCTTTGAGCATGAGGATTTACACCAACTGAAACCGGGTATACTGTATGTTCTCACGCATATATTAGGTATGGATCCCTCAAATTCTATTGAATGTGCAACTTTAGTGAATGCCCTGATCCACCCATAGCCACACCCTCTTTTGTTGCACGCAAAAATTTTTTATAGAATAGAGCCTAACAAGATGCTTGTGTAAATCCAAATTGCTGTCAATTAATGCCAATAATTGATTGTTAATATCCAATTATTGATACTAATTGGTTTATTGCTCAATTAAACTGTGCATGAAAATTGGGCACATGTTCAAATTTGCACGCACAAGCACCATATATAGAATCCAGGGGATATTGTATCAAGAAAACAGTGATTACCAAAGATGTATAAGTCATATCAAAAATAGGGAATATTATCCTAGGGAATATTATCCTAGTCTGAATGTTGCCTTGTGTTGTTGCTGAAAGTTTTTTTGTTGAGGCTTTTTCTCTACCGTTTTTCTGAAAATACTGTTCTCCACAGGGGGAGCCCTCCACTGGCTGTAAACATTGCATAGTTTTTGTAGCATATCTTTATCTTTTAAAATTATTTTTATAATTGTTTGTATGGTTGTAAGGAGCTATGGTATCTTTTTTGTATTAAGTGTTCAGATCTCAATAAAGAAATGCTAAAAAATTAAGAATAAAAATGGGGAGGTGTACAGATGAGCTGGACTGTGAGCATGCAAATAGTTCTGCACTAAGGGAGGCTAAAATAACTGCACACAGGTCTGAGCACACATCTGCACGTGCTGGTTATGCCATTCTGTGCATAAATTCTGTCATTCCAAAAACTATATGCGCAGATTAGCATTCCAGCAAATGTAGAGATGTGTGCCAATACATGTTTTTTTGTTCAGACCTGCAGAACACTAGCTAACCATGTAAGCATGCATCAAGTTAGTACACAGATTCTACACAGGTCCTAGTCACATACATTGTTTACTGCATCAGTGTACCCAAATTTGGCATTATACTTCCATTAGCTAAGCTATCAACTAACAGCTCTAACACAAACTTACTGCATTGACCCCATTGTATAGACCTGATAAAGAAAGTACATTTTGAGATGCAGAAATTGTCTGTCCAATCTCAATACTCCAAATATCCCTAAGGCCAGTTTTCTTTTTTTTATTTAAAAATCCATATAATAATTTATACCATTTTGCGGCTTGGTGTCCCAAAAAATCCGCCTGAAAGCAAAGGATCTGCAAACTATATTGAGTATTAAGACCCTTCCATTCAGGGAACCCTACCTGAATAGCCTGCTTCAATTGCAACCATTTAAAATATTGTGTTTTGTTTAAGCCAAACTTATGTTGCAATTGTGAAAAGCTAAGCAGTGATCCATCTAAAATAACATCATTCAATGTCCGTATGCCTGCAATTATCCATTGCTTCCAGACGATTTTAAATCCGCCAATTTTGATCCTGGAGATTTTGGTCTTGGAGATTAAGGTCTACAAGGTCAGCATCTATGAGTCAAACGTGGTTATTTTTGATACATCGAGTTTTTTGGAACCCTACACGTTTACAAAAGTTAGATAACACTAGATCCAATAGATGCTGGCATTGTAGATTAGAAGTTGGGACGTTAGATCATTTAATTTTTTTCTGTCCCTGTGTAATTGCTTTTTGGAAACTAATTTGGCCCCAAATTAATAAATTATTAGAAAATCATGTAGGACTCTCTTATGACACTATATTATTTGGTACAGCAATGAGAGTTCAGAGTCCGATTTCTGCAAATAATAACAAGTTATTATTAATATTGACAGGGGTTGCCATGCAACAAATTACTCAAAATTGGAAAGATTATACTAAGTTAAATTATACATTTTGGTGGAATTCAGTTTGCCACATATATAAGATGGAAAAGATGATAGCGTTACAACAAGGGAATTTTCATAATTTAAAAAAAATATGGGGACCATTGACTATTTACTCTAATGATCAGATATCTTCAGCACATGGGTAGTTTATATTTGGGTTGGAATGGGGAATATGTATCATATGGAAATGGGAATATTGATAAAGAGGGGGGTATTTATTTTATCTTATAAGAATATTTGATTGTAAGTACAAGTGATTTGTGAAAATTGTTTTATTATTTATAATTCACTTGATGTAAGAATAAAAAATGAATAAAGATTTATTTAAAAAAAAAAAAAAAAAAGAAAGTACATTTTCCAAAAGCTGGTGTAAAAGCATGTTAAGTTTGTTCAATAAAAATGCATCACCTTCCATTTTTTGTCCCTCTTGTGTTCCATGCATTTATGCAAACATGTCAATCTCACAATTTGTGCTAGATTGAAATGCTCCCATATCTCCTTTATTTCCACTGCACCAACATTTCTTCTTGGTCTCCAATACTACTTTACTATTTTCCCCTTTTTTGCTGCCCTTTTTCCTTGTGCAGCATTCCTCCAGCATCTTTCTTCTTCCCTTTCACTGTCTCCCTACACGACGAGTATTATAGTTCTCTTCATCTTCTTCAGTTATTTCCATTATGTAAGAGCATACATAAGAATAGCCTTACTGGATCAGATGGTCCATCAAGCCCAGTATCCTGTCTTCACGGAGGCCAATCCAAGTCACAAGTACCTGGCAAAAACCCAAATAGTAGCAGCATTCCATGCCACCAATCTAAGGCAAGCAGTGGCTTCTCCCATGTCTGTCTCAACAGGAATGTGTCCAAACCTTTTTAAAACCAGCTACATTAACCGCTCTTACCACTTCCTCTGGCAACGTGTTCCAGAGCTTAACTGTTCTCTGAGTGAAAAAAATATTTCCTCTTATTGGTTTTAACTTCATCGAGTATTCCCTAGTTTTTATAAATCTTGATGGAGTAAAAAGTCAATCCACTTGTACCCGTTCTACACCACTCGATCATATCTCCCCTCAGTCATCTCTTTTCCAAGTTGAAAAGCCCTAACCTCTTTAGTCTTTCCTCATAGGTTAGGGCTTGGTCGCTCTTCTTTGAACCATTTCTAGTGCCGCTATATCTATTTTTCCATTTCCTCCATACCCTTTCCTTTTCTCCAGCCCCATTTCTTTGACCTAATTTTCCCAATCTAACTCTCTTTCTCCTTCCCCCCAAGTACCACTCCCTGTTCTGTTCTTCGTTCTCTGTACACTTTCCTGGCATCCTGCCTGTCTTCATAACTTGTCTGTCTCCTTGTCTATTCCTAATTTGTCTATCTTCTTTTTTTGTTTCTCTCTCTCTCTCTCTCCTCTCTTCAGCCTCCCTTTTCTACACTTCTCATTCTTCCCTCTTTTCCAGCTTCAGACTGTCTCTCACTTCTCTTTATGCCCATCCATTTGAGTGTCTCATGTTATTCATGAATGTGCTTCTCTTCTCGCATCTCAGGCTTGCCTGTACACAAGCAGTGAAAGACAATTCTCCTTTTTAACAAAGCTGCATGTATCCATAACACTGGTCACTTTTAATAGGTAGGCCTATATAACTATAAGCATTTCATACAGATTTAAGAAGTTATTTCTGAGAAGTGCCATTAGGTAGCCAGTTGTACTCATCATCATGATTCAACATTTCCTTTCTAACTGTCTCAGACCACTGTGTTGCAATTTTGGAATAACTTGGGGCTATCTGATGTTATTATCAGTTCATTTATTATACACCAGCATGGTGCACGATTGAGAAAGCGGCGGCTTCTCTATAACTGTGCAGCTTGTTAAGTTTAAATTTCATCGAAGTGAATTTGCTTAAATGTTTTCAATAAACTAGATTTTGCGGTTGACAAGGACAGAGTTTCTACCTCCTGTGGGAGTCTGTTCAGTTCCTTTCATTTCTGAAACTTAGCAACATTTTTCTTTTCCATTTGAACTATAGACATGTGCTCAAGAATGGGCCACATAATTCTGTTGTTTTTTTTACATTCCTTTCAAGACCCTCAACATTGATCTGCACTTTATGTGAGATGTCAGTGGAAAAATTGTTTTAAAGACATCAGAAAGTAATTGATCTGTAAACAAGTTATTTACTTTTCCTTCTCTTCTGAATAGTCTATTTTGATCTGTGTGTCATTTTTCTTCAGACAAAATAATAGTCACAAATTTTTATTAGACATCATATGTATCAACCTCTTCAGGGTAAACATTTTATATTTTAATATGTGTCCGTTTTACTTCTGTAATCCTTTTTGAGCATTTGCCTAGAAAGACAGATAGAAATCTGGAATAAATGAAATGAAAGAAACTTTAACTAGAGTTCTTTGAGGAAACACTTGCTGCGTAACATATCCTAGACAGATGATTATAAAAAAAATAAAAACTGTTTAAAGTTTTACCTTGTGCTGAGTTTCCAATCAAGAGGATTAGGGTAAAAGCCAGGAAAATCCTCTTAAAACTGAGGAGATTCTCTCGTGTGACCTGCATTCCTGTTCCGTCTTTCTCTGCTTCTTTATAATGGTAAATTAAAGCATAGTAAACAGGTTAACTTTAAGCAAAGGTTTCCAAAACCTCAAGGCTCATCCCACAGCCTGCGTCATGACTTCCTGAAACAAATTATGAGTTGCACACGCAGTAAAACAGTTTCATGCAGTAATAACAACAACACTAATAATATCCTTCCACCTGAAAACTGCTTCTTCATCTGTTTCTACATCTAACACTGCTGTGAAGATTAAAGGATGGGCGTCTTGAATTTGGCACCTCTGTATGGTTGCCATCATGCCAAAATCGTTCACTAACCTGCATCTTGCTTATGCACTGAAATCACAATTTTGCTGTTTAAGGTGCTGCTAGAGGAAGTTCAGAATTTCTTTAAAATGTATAACATTTTTATCTTGGATCAAAGAGCCAGTGGAAGAACATTGACAGATATTTAGTTTTAGGAAGAAACATTTTTATCAGGACAATTAACTAGAGAACAGGAAAGTAACATATAGAAAAAGATAACAAAACAAACCTGTTTCTTACTGGGTCTACAACGAGCTACAGGAAAATCATTGAACAAGGTCTTGTTAGGCCACCCTTCAGAGTATGGTTGTATCACAGAGCACTGGAAAAAAACTAAAAAAAGGGAGTTATCAAATGATCCATAAAGGGTGGAGGAAATACAGCATCATATGAGACGTGGCTGGCTGAACTTGGTCAAGAAGTGGTCCCTCTATTAAAGTTCTTATACAAGGCTTGGAATCCTATAGTAAAGAAGTCTTGTTTTATCTAGTACATAAAAGATGATAAGAGTATGCTTTCTGCTGATTACTGATACGGAACAATTTCATGCTTCACATACATGCAGAAACAAGTAAGATTTGCTTTTTTTTATAGATGACATGAAGATTAGTAACAGGGTGAGCACTCAGAAATAAAGAGCCATTGAAACAGCCCCTCGTAAAGAAGTTTGAGAAGTGGTCAGGAATGTGACAGCTAAGATCTAACATTAAAAAAAGCACAGTGTGATCATTTAGGTGCAGAAATCTAGACAGTGGAATGTGAGATCAGTGGTATGGCCAGAGCTGATTTTTTTTCAAGGAGCCTTTAGACCAGGGGTGAGCAACTCCGGTCCTCGAGGGCTGGAATCCAGTCAGGTTTTCCTCAATGAATATGCATTGAAAGTAGTGCATGCAAATAGATCTCATGCATATTCATTGTGAAAATCCTGAAAACCCGACTGGGTTCTGGCCCTTCAGGACCGGAGTTGCCCACTTCTGCTCTAAATTAATACTTATGAGTACTAGGCTTAGAGGTCTGAGCTATATTATGCACTCTATATCCTTATCAACAAATATTGCCTTTTAGTGTACCTGAAAATGAATTTCTAAGTAGTCTGTAACAGCTGTCATGCATAATGAGTTCATTTCCCAATGCTACACCACAAACACTTATGGAAACAGTAAAATCATAATTATAAACGGCTCAACTTAATTTAACTTTAGCACACATAAAATCTACTGTGGAGTAGAGGAGTAACTTAGGGGGAGATGCATAGACATCAAGCGATGTAGGACACCATGCCAAAAAACACCGGCTCGATCACCGATTTGGAATTACTGACTAATGTACAACATACTGTATAACAATGGCCGGTAAAAGGGTCTGAACATTCCTGGCATGTGCCCAAATATCTGTGTGGAAAGCACAGCTCTTGTGCATATGTCCAGTAAGTAGACCCCATCCTGACCCCCCTCCAACCTTAAGAAATCCCCTGTGGTACAGTGGACCCCCTCCTGACTCCCCCATCAAATCTTAAAATATCAGTAATCCAGTTGACCCCCTCCTGACCCCAATCTTAAAAAAATCCCCAGTGGTCCAGTGGACCCCTCCCAACCTCCTTCCCCCCAAAATACCATGGTAGTCCAGCAGGCCCACTGAACTGACCTGATAGACCCCAGGCTGGGCTTGGCCTGTCTAATCCCCTAGTAAACACAGGCCTTGGTGGTGAAATTTCCCCTCTACACATACTTTTTGCCTACGCCACACACAAATACCTTTTGCCTACTCCCTCCTGCCTCTGGGTCTACCTTTGTCAAAATGGTATCACCCAGCCTCTGCCCAGTGTATCCTGGATTGTACTGTGAGAAGCCTATGTACCATATAAGGGAAAAATATCTTATATGGTACCAAGGCTTCTCCCAATGCATAGGACAGGGGCTAGGCACCACCATTTTGTCAGTGGATGTCTTGGAGGAGGCGGTGGCAGGAGGAATTGGGCACTCCTCCTGCCGCGGACTTTTGGAGGTGGGGGTGGCTTTGGGGTTCCGGTAGGAGGGACTGGGCATCCCTCCTGCTAGGGATTATTTTGGGGTTTGTGGCAGGAGGATTGGGCATCCCTCCTGCCAGGGATTGTTTTGGGGTTTGCAGCCTCTACCTTTAGTTTTCTGTAAAAGTTGCTAAACGATGGTAGCGGTTCCCTGCTGCTGGTCCCTGCGTCTTCTCTCCACTGAGGTCTGCCGCAGCGGAAACAGGAAGTTGTCAGAGAGGGCGGACCACAGTGGAGAGAAGATGCAGAGACTGGCGGCAGGGAATTGTTATCGCCGCCTGGAGACTTTTACAGAAAACATAAGGTAGATGTGGCAGCGAAGCGGTAGAATAGTAAGATGCCAATTGAGGGGAGAAGGGTGAAAGCCTTAGATACTGGGAATGGGAACGGCAAAGAGGGCTGGCAGCAAGATGCTGCTTCCTCAAGAGTGCCTCCTGAGGTTGCCTCCTCAGTTGGCCTCATTATAGGGCCACCCCTGAGACTCGCTTCATGTGCATTTATGCCACGTAAGTACTTAAACATCTCTATCATATCCCCCCTTTCCTGCATTTCCTCCAAAGTATACATATTAAGTTCTTTAAGTCTATCCCCATATGCCTTATGATAAAGAACACCGACCATTTTAGTAGCCTTCCTCTGAACCGACTCCATCTTGTGGTGCGGTCTCCAGAACTGCACACAATATTCTAAACATAGGAGCCAGTTTTTAAAAAAGATTGGTCGTGCTAAGCCCAGTGGAAATTACCCCTCTCTGGGCACACGCAAGGAATTTGCTCAATATTGGGAGCGCTTAGGCACCCAGAGCACCCACAGAGCTGGCTCTTATGATTCTAAATGAGATCTCACCAGAGTCTTAAACAGCGGCATCAATACCTATTCAAAATCTATAAGAAAAAGGAGATTACCACTGAAAAATAGCTGGAAAGTGATGACCACAAATGCTCGCAGTCTAAGTAACAAAGTTCATGATCTGCAAGCTCTGATGTTAGAGGCAGATCTAGATATTGTCGCTATCACAGAGACATGGTTCAGTGAATCACATGGATGGGATGCAAACATACTGGGATATAATCTTTTTAGGAAGGACAGAGATGGTCAAAAAGATGGAGGAGTAGCTCTCTATGTAAAGATCAATATCCAAGCGACCGAAATGCAAGGGACCTGGGGAGAGGAAGAAGTGATATGGATCGCTCTGAAAAGAGAAGATGGAACTTCTATCTACGTGGGTGTAGTCTACAGACCTCCGACTCAATAGCAGCAAATTGATAAGGATATGATTGTGGATATCCAAAAGTTTGGAAGGAAAGAGGAGGTTCTGCTGTTGGGAGATTTCAACCTGCCAGATGCGGACTGGAATGTTCCGTCTGCGGAATTAGAAAGAAGTAGGGAGTTTGTGGATGCCTTTCAAGAGGCTCTGCTCAGACAAATGGTGACGGAACCCACAAGGGAAAAAGCGATATTGGATCTGGTCCTCACAAATGGAGAGAGTATCTCTAATGTTCCACTAATGTACCTGGGAAGTAGCGATCATCAAACGGTTTGGTTTGATATAACGGCTAAAGTGGAGCGCGGCCGCACTATACTTAAAGTCCTAGATTTCAAACGTACAGACTTTAATGCAATGGGAGAGTACCTGAAGAAAGAGCTGTTAGGATGGGAGGACATAAGAGAAGTGGAAAGACAGTGGCTTAAGCTGAAAGGAGCAATAAAAATGGCTACTGACCTTTATGTGAAGAAAATCAATAAAAACAAGAGAAAAGGGAAGCCGATATGGTTCTCCAAACTAGTGGCAGAGAAAATAAAGGCGAAAGAGTTGGCGTTCGTGAAATATAAAAAAACCAAGAGGCGTGCAAAAAGGACTACAAGGTGAAACTAGCGAAAGCACAGGCGGAAGAACAAATGGCTATAAATGTAAAAAAGGGAGACAAAAATTTTTTCAGATATATTAGTGAAAGGAGGAAGATGAAAAATGGAATTGCTAGGCTAAAAGATGCTGGGAACCAATATGTGGAAAGTGATGAGGAGAAAGCGAATGTGCTAAACAAATACTTCTGTTCTGTGTTCACAGAAGAAAATCCTGGAGAAGGACCGAGATTGTCTGGCAAAGTTACACGAGAAAATGGAGTGGATTCTGCGCTGTTCAAGGAGGAGAGTGTTTATGAGCAACTTGAAAAACTGAAGGTGGACAAAGCAATGGGACCAGACGGGATCCATCCCAGGATACTATGGGAGCTCAGAGAGGTCCTGGCGAGTCTTATTAAAGACTTGTTCAACAAATCTCTGGAGACGGGAGTGGTTCCTGGGGATTGGAGGAGAGCGGATGTGGTCCTTATTCACAAAAGTGGTCACAGGGACGAAGCAGGAAACTACAGGCCGGTGAGCCTCACTTCAGTTGTTGGAAAAATAATGGAAGTGTTGCTGAAAGAAAGGATAGTGTACTTCCTTGAATCTAATGGGTTACAGGATCCGAGACAACATGGCTTTACAAAAGGGAAATCGTGCCAAACGAACCTGATTGAATTTTTTGATTGGGTGACCAGAGAGCTGGATCAAGGACATATGCTAGATGTAATTTATTTAGACTTCAGCAAAGCCTTTAATACAGTTCCTCATAGGAGACTGTTGAACATACTTGAAGGGCTGAAGTTAGGACCCAAAGTGGTGAACTGGGTTAGAAACTGGCTGTCGGACAGACACCAGAGGATGGTGGTTAATGGAAGTCGCTCGGAGGAAGGAAAGGTGAGAGTAGTGGAGTCCCTCAGGGTTCGGTGCTGGGGCCGATCCTGTTCAATATGTTTGTGAGTGACATTGCTGAAGGGTAGAAGGAAAAGTGTGCTTTTTTTTTTTTTAATATATATTTATTGAATTTTTTCAATATAATCAAGCATAACTTGTACAGAAAGGAAATTCAGCAAAAGAATTAATAATTAAACATATACTTCAATCAAACATCTAATATAAGCTAAATCTCTACTCAAGTCCACAATTAAGATCCAAGGTGGATGATGGGCAAGTAATACAAAGAAAATTTAAATTAAGTAAATTATTACTAGTAGACTGGAAATACACCTTTCCTTAATCTAAGCACTCATGTTCCATCTTTCTCCAAACATGAAGTTGATAGAAAGGTTGTCAGTTGAGATGGCTCAAAGAAGACAAATTTATGTGAACGATAGTTAATTACACATTTACATGGATGTCGCAAATAAAATGTAGCCCCTAGAGCCATAACACCAGGTTTCCTTAGCAAAAATTCACGTCTCCTCCGCTGGGTCTCCTTGGCCAAATCTGGGAACATCTGTATTTTACAAACTAAAAATTATTTTTGTTTATTCTTAAAGAAAAGTCGCAGCAGCCAGTTTTTATCTGGCGCGAGCGCTACTGTTATAAGTAAAGTTGCTGGTTCAGCCAATTCTTTATCCGATGTTTCCAGAATATTAGATAAATTCATAGAGTCCTGTCCCATATTCTGTTGTTGTTGTTGCTGTTGCAATTTCTTATTTGGAAGGTAATAAACTTTTGTAAATGGTGGTAATGTTTCTTCAGAAAGCTCCAATATTTCAATCATATAACGCTTAAGCATTTCTCTAGGGGCTATCATAGGCACCTTAGGAAAATTAATCAGCCTAAGATTGTTATTCCGGGAAAAATTTTCCATTACCTCCATTTTCCTTCTTAAATCAGTATTATCTTTAATTAGTGTCTCAATAGTTTGTTTAGAAACCTTTATACTGTATCTTGAAATGCATTCTATATTGAGGTCTTAGAGTCCTCAATTTCACTTTTTAAGTCTTTAATGTCAGTCTCATGTTTGTTAATTTTGTTTTCAAATAGTTGTAATTGTGGACTTATAGACTTTGCCAAGTTAGCCACTAAATCCCAGAGAGAGTCCAATGTTACCTCCTGGGGCTTCTCTATTTGAAGAAAGTGTAACTTAGGTTTATTTAGCTCACCCACTGGCAAACTGTCTCTTCCAACGTCGTGTTTGGTTCCTGCTTCCCCCTCTGCTTCCTCCTCAGTCTCCGCATTCGGGCTTCCCTGCAGCAGCAGGGGCCCCGGCAACACAGTTCCCTCGTTGATCTCCTGAGCCTCCGGGAGGAGGTGAACTCCAACTTCCGGGAGTACCTCCGCTCGCGGCGAACTGGTAGACTGAGGGCGTGGGGGAGGTGCTCTCACGTCGGGGCTTAAGGATGTTTCTGGCCCCATAGAGAACGACGCAGACTCGCCGCCACTGCGCGCCTCCTGCAGAGAACTCCCCGACGATATTGTTGGCGTTTGCTGCATTCTCCGAACAAGCTCCTCGATATTGCCAAAGACAGCCGTTCTAGAGCGCTGTGAGGCTCCACCAGCGCTCCTTCCTCTCCTCTTTGGCATGGCTAAGCAGGTAAAATTTTTACCAAGAAAAGTAAAATAAGTAAGATGAGCTTGGGGAGAGTGTGCTCAGACGTACTAGCATTCGGCCATCTTGGATGCAGGAAAAGTGTGCTTTTTTGCAGATGATACCAAGATTTGTAACAGAGTAGACACCGAAGAGGGAGTGGAAAATATGAAAAAGGATCTGCAAAAGTTAGAAGAATGGTCTAATGCCTGGCAACTAAAATTCAATGCAAAGAAATGCAGAGTAATGCATTTGGGGATTAATAATGCTGGGAGGTGAGAAGCTGATATGCACGGATGGGGAGAGGGACCTTGGGGTGATAGTGTCCGAAGATCTAAAGGCAAAAAAAACAGTGTGACAAGGCAGTGGCTGCTGCCAGAAGGATGCTGGGCTGTATAAAGAGAGGCGTAGCCAGTAGAAGGAAGAAGGTGTTGATACCCCGGTACAGGTCATTGGTGAGGCCCCACTTGGAGTATTGTGTTCAGTTTTGGAGACCGTATCTGGCGAAGGACATAAGAAGACTTGAGGCGGTCCAGAGGAGGGTGACGAAAATGATAGGAGGCTTGCGCCAGAAGACATATGAGGAGAGACTGGAAGCCCTGAATATGTATACCCTAGAGCAGAGGTCTCAAACACGTGGCACGCGGGCCGCATGCGGTCCCCCAGGGACTATTTTGCGGCCCTCGATCTGTCCTTGCCTAAAGCAGGGGTCCCCAATCTGCTTCCCTTCCCACTGCCCTCCCCCAAGCCACCGCAATCGGGGAACAGGCCAGCGCCCGAGGTCTTAGCTCTCCCTGCATATCTTCCCCAGCTCGGAGCCGACCAATTCTCGCCACCCAATGTTAATTCTAATGTCGGGGAGGAAGTTCCGGGCCAGCCAATCGCTGCCTGGCTGGCTTGGAAGTTCCTCCCCGACGTTAGAATTGACGTCGGGTGCTGTGAATTGGTTGGCCCCGTGCTGGGGAAGATAAGCAGGTAGAGTTAAGACCTCGGCACTGGCCTGTTCCCCGATTGTGGCGGCGGTAGCTTATTCCCCGATTGCGGCGGTGGTGGCCTGTTCCTTGATTGTGGTGGCGGCAGCTTGTTCCCCGATTGTAGTGGTGGCAGCCTGTTCCCCGATTGTGGTGGCGGCAGCTTGTTACCCGATTGCGGTGGTGGCGGCCTGTTCCCCAATGGTGGTGGCTTGGGGGAGGGCAGGGAGAAGTAAAGAAAGAAAGAAGGGAAACGGGACACAGACAGAAAGGGGATTGGAGAGAGGAAGGGCGGGCATGGAGAAAGAAAAAAAGAAATAAAGGGGGCACGGAGAGAGAGAGAAAGACAGACCACCCATAGAAAGAATGGGGGCATGGATAGAGAGAGAAAGAAAGAAGGGGGCAAGGTGAAAGAAATAAAAAGTTGGGGGAGGGAAGGAGACAGATGCCAGACCAGGGGAAAGGAAGGAAGGAGGGAGGGAGAGAAAGGAAGGAAAGAGATGCCAGACCATGGAAATAGGACGGAAGAAGAGAGAGATAGAAAGGGAAGGTAAGACATGACAGCGTAGATTTTGAAAAGAAAGCAGAAAAATTGAATATTAAGTTAATGCCAAAGATGGATGCAAGGCAGAAAGTGAAGACGGAGAGAAAAACAGTCAAAGGACAAGAAGGCCCTGGAAACATAGTTGAAAGCACAGAAAAATAAAGTCACCAGACAACAAAGGTAGGGAAAATGATTTTATTTTCAATATAGTGATTGAAATGTGCCAGTTTTGAGAAAGAAAAGATATTAAACTTTAAATGTGAGGGCTGCAGAAAAAATAGAGTACTTGGAGGGCCGCAGAAAAAATAGTTAATGTCTTATTAAAGAAATGACAATTTTGCATGAGGTAAAACTCTTTATAGTTTATATATCTTTCCTTTTAACTGTTAAAGGAAAGTTTTATAAACTATAAAGAGTTTTACCTCATGCAAAATTGTCATTTCTTTAATAAGACATTAACCATTTTTTCTGTGGCCCTCCAAGTACCTACAAATCCAAAATGTGGCCCCGCATAGGGTTTGAGTTTTAGACCACTGCCCTAGAGGAAAGGAGGAACATGGGAGATATGATTCAGACGTTCAAATACTTGAAGGGTATTAACGTAGAACAAAATCCTTTCCAGAGAAAGGAAAATGGTAAAACCAGAGGATATCATTTGAGGTTGAGGGGTGGTAGATTTAAAGGCAATGTTAGGAAATTCTACTTTACGGAGAGGTGGTGGATGCCTGGAATGCGCTCCCGAGAAAGGTGGTGAAGAGTAAAACTGTGACTGAGTTCAAAGAAGAGTGGGATGAACACAGAGGATCTAGAATCAGAAAATAATATTAAATATTGAACTAAGGCCAGTACTGGGCAGACTTGCATGGTCTGTGTCTGTGTATGGCCGTTTGGTGGGCGATTGGCTGGGGAGGGCTTCAGTGGCTGGAAGGGTATAGATGGGCTGGAGTAGGTTTTAACGGAGATTTCGGCAGTTGGAACCCAAGCACAGTATCGGGTAGAACTTTGGATTCATGCCCAGAAATAGCTAAGAAAAAAAATAAAAAAATTTAAATTAAATCAGGTTGGGCAGGCTGGATAGACCATTCGGGTCTTTATGTGTAATGTAATGTAATTTATTTCTTATATACCGCTACATCCGTTAGGTTCTAAGCGGTTTACAGAAAATATACATTAAGATTAGAAATAAGAAAGGTACTTGAAAAATTCCCTTACTGTCCCAAAGGCTCACAATCTAACTAAAGTACCTGGAGGGTAATAGAGAAGTGAAAAGTAGAGTTAGAGGAAAAATAAAAATAAAATAAACATTTTAACAAGACAGCATTGATCTAAATACTTTGGAAGGTAGAAGAGAGGAGAGAAAGGAATAGAAGCAGAAGGGGGAGCTGTTGAATAGTAGAATTCTGGAGAAATTTAAATGATAGAAATAGAACAAAACAAAGACAAAAGGCAAAACAATAGATAAGATTAAAGATAAATCATAAGCTGGAAAGAAAAATAAAATAAAACTTTGTCTTCAATCCACGGTTTCAGCGTCAGTGATGAAGTGGAGCAAGTAAGTTTAGGAGGAGCGATTGACGTTTCCAGAAAGGGCTTCTTCAGGGAAGAGACTTGGCAGACAGTCCCAGGATGCCTATGTCTCCTCCCCTGCGATGTTCTCCCATCCATGCATTCCCTCCCAGACACACTGCCCGTGCCCCAGCCGCTCCAAGGAGGCTGCCCCAGATGAGGCCCACGGTGAATGCAGGATTCTCTCCTCTGCGGGAAAGCCGCCCGGAGCCAACAGTCGATCTTCTTAGCGGATTGCATGGGGGGAAGAGTTCACACTCTTGGTAGGATCGGGTCTGTGTGCTCTCGGTGGTTGTGGCTGGTCTCATTGCTGCTTAGGTGTAAAAGCAGTTGATCTCCACTGCTGCTGATATTTAAAAGCAGGCAGATTGATCTCTCCAATGGACTGCAGGGGGAGGAGTTCACACTCCTGGCAGGATCAGGTCTGTGGGCTCTTGGTGGTTACGGTAGGTCTCGCTGCTGCTTGTATGTAAAAGCAGTTGTTTTTCTACTGCTGCTGATATTTAAAGCAGGTAGATTGATCTCTTAAACGGGATATAGGGGGAGGAGCTCACATGCCTGGTTGGATCGGGGCAAGGGCTCCTATTATAGGCTGCTTAGGTGTAAAAGCAGTTGATCTCCTACTTCTGATAATATTTAAAAGCAAGCATATTGATTTTTCCAACGGAATGCTGGGGGAAGAGCTTACTTGTTTGGCTGGATCAGGGCAAAGGGCTCTTGGTAGTGGTGGCTGGTCCTGTTGCTGCTTAGGTGTAAAAAACAGTTGATCTTCCTAGTGGACTGCAGGGGGAGGTGGAGCTCACACTCTTGGCTGGATCGGGTCTGTGTGCTCTTGGTAGTTGCGGATAGTTCCGCTGCTGCTGAGGTGTAAAAGCAGTTGATTTCCCACTGTTGCTGATATTTAAAAGCAGGTAGATTGATCTCTCCAATGGACTGCAGAGGGAGGAGCTCACATGCCTGGCTGGATCGGGGCAAAGGGCTCTTGGTAGTGGTGGCTGGTCCTGCTGCTGCTTAGGTGTAAAAGCAGTTGATTTTCCTAGCGAACTGCAGGGAGGGTGGAGCTCATATTTTTGCAGGACCGGGACTGTGGGTTTTTGGTGGGTTGGTCCCGTTGCTGCTTAGGTGTAAAAGCAATTGATCTCCCACTGCTGCTGATATTTAAAAGCAGGCAGATTGTCCAGGGAGAGGAGCTCTGCACTCAAACTGCCATCCTCCTCGCCTCCAAGTTCCGGAGTGCTGTCATCTACTATGTTACTAAGTAACCTGTTTGGCCACCTTAAGATCTTCACATACTATCACATCCAAGTCCCACTCCTCTTTCATGCACAAAAGTTCTTCACCCCTAAACTGTACCGTCTAATCATTGAAATGTGGTATAAACCTTGAAATATTTCTAATATGACCTACCAAAATATGTTGCACTATAACTGAATGCTGTAAGATGGAGAATATTCTTGATAGTGAAAAGGAAAGAGTGCTCTATGAGAAAAGTAGAGAAAGAGGAAATTGTGATATTATATAAAAAGACACAAGCAACAGCCATTTCTGTGGCAGGTTCTCTGAAATGGAATGCTTTACCAGGATATTTGAGGTTATGTAATGACAAGATGCCTTTAAAGAAGCGACTAAAAAACATATTTGTTTGTGAAAGCTTTTTATTAGGTAGTGATGTTTCAGATGTTGACAATCTATTTTATTGAGGTCTTATTAGCCATGTGCTAATTTTAGTAAGTTAGACAGCTTTGGGGGAGTGAGTAGATAATGTTTTACTTATTGTGTGTGTATACATGATTATGCATGTTTACTTTGTAAACTGCTTTGGTCTTAGGCGGTATAGAAATTTTTAAAATAAATAAATCATTTTTAAAGTTTTGGTTTTATAATTAGCATGTGATGTGGTCTTGTGTGTTCAGTGGACTGTGTATGTTAATATGTTACTCGCCTAGATTTGTAGATAGGTGGGTTATTATATATAATTTTGAATAAAATAAATAAATAAAAACGGTGTATGAATAAGTAGGCTAAAATTTGAAGGTCTCTCTTCCCCTAAGCGCAGATCTCCCATCACTACAGGAAAGACAACAAAAATCATCAGATCTCTGGCTTTTTCTGCTATTTTTGTACATTCGAACTGAAATATACAAATACTCGTTTTTCGACCACCAGAGCCCTGCTACTTGACACTAATTCATTTGAATGCTGTATCTGTTACAAAGCAGCTAGTAGGTTTGTCAGAGCTCACAAATCATGTAAATGCAATAATCAGCACATAACTGACTTTTGCTACCAATATAATTAAAACTTCAAAGATAAAAATGCTTAAGTAATGAATACAAAGTCTGGCATTAATCACACCACATAACATCAATTTTAAAATGAGTGCTTACAGACACAGACACATGAACCTGACATGATGATTTTGGTTTTTGGCAGTTAAATTATATGATTAACTTTTGCTAGGGTGTAATTAACCTAGCATATTTTTAATTTATCTTAAATCTTCACTGTGATATGGTTGATCAGTAAATATGGTATCTCAAATCTTGGCTTAGTTTCTGACATTGCTAATTCAAAGGAATTCAAAGTTAAGATGCTCTTTTTTCACTGTGTCATATTAAATATGAGACTTTTTGCTAGTCATGATACCTTTAATTGGACCAGCTTCAGCACTTGAGATTTTCAGACACCTTACATACCTTTTTCAGATTTAGTAGGTAGGTGGGGAAGAAACAGAAGAGGATAGCTGTGTTGTCAGAACTCTTTCTGAGAAGGGTTTATGGCTCTGAAAATTGATTGGGCTTGTGTTGAAAAGAAAATGAATGTAAAAAAGAAAGGTTGTACATTCGATATGTTTCAAAAAGTGTCATTTTTGGCTGAATGGAAAGTCTCTGTGATAGAGAACCTGACAGATTTCCTGAAAAAAATTTTTTTTTAAAGGGAACTCAAATTGAAAATATCCAAAAAAGAGTGAAAGAGAAGTTCTAGGTGAATGATTGTGTGATAATTTATAGAAAAACAAACTGGAGAGGGGGTCAATATTCAAAGCAATTTAATGGGACAGGAAAAGATCCTGCCTGATTATATTCTACTGGCTGGTCCAAGAGCTGATAATCAATGGTACTTAACCGGACAGTATTACTGCATATAGGCACTGGAGTTAATGATTAGGTGGTTTGGGGTGGAATTGGGAGTTATGTGGACATTGGCGATATTTAGGGCCTGTTTTACAAAGCCGTGCGGCAACAGCCCTGAAGCCCTTTAAATCTCTATGGACTTCGGGGCCGTTACCGCGCAGCAGCCACTAGCACAGCTTTGTAAAACAGGCCCTTAGTGTCAGTGCACACATACTTAACTAGACAAGTAGGACCGCAGATATGGCAGTCCTAACTTTACCCAGTACACTTCTGTATGTGGGCATGGCACTGGATATCAGTCATAATTGCATCACTTCCTGACACCACCAAATACTTGGCTATTCAATGCTGATGCTCAGAGAGGGACTGGCACTTAATATCTGTATCTCATTAGCTGGTGGTAATCTGTATTTAAAGAAATGCTGACCACCACTAGCTCAGTACTGACGTTGGGGAAAGGCTTGTGGGCCGATGACTTGCAATCGCTACATGCTGGCCCTTCCCTGGTGCAGCGGCAGCGAGCAGGGAGCAGTGGTGGCGACAGGCAGGCAGGTGGGGAGCAGTGGTGGGGGGCAGGCAGCAGTCAGCCCGCATACTTCTAACAACTGGACATTTAAAAAGATATGACGGGGTGGGTGGAGGTATTTAAAAAATTTATCTTCACTGCATAAGATGCACCAATACTTCCACCCACTTTTGGGTGGAAAAAAGTGCATCTTATGGAGTGGAAAATACGATAATGATTTTTTAATGCGGTCAATTACCGCACCAATTAAAGCCAATTACACCCACTTTCTTGGACAGGCTGATTATTCCTTACAGTTCCATTAGAATGTTAAGATCAAATACCCAAACTCTATTACATATTCCGTCAGTCAGACATCTCTTTTATGACACTACCTGTAAACGTATTTTTTTGGTAAGTGCGCCTGAACACTGGAATTCTTTACCTGCCCACTTAAGAGAAGAGAAAAACATTGATAAATTTAAAATGAACTTTAAAAGCTTTGGAGCTCATAATCGAAAGAGAAAAACGTCCAAAAACCGGCCTAAGTCGGCACTTGGACGAACATTTCTCAAAAATGTCCAAGCGCCGAAAATAAAAACGGGTTTTGGACGTATTTCTAAATGACCTAGGCCTTCATAGTGCCGCTCAACGTTCAAAGCTAAATGGGGCAATTCGGGAGGCGTATCGAGGGCGGGAGTTGGGCAGGAAGTTATACAGCCCAGGATCGACGGAACTTGGACATTGTGACTTAGACCATGTAAAACATGGTCTAAGTCACAAAAATCCACCTAAAGTCACCAGAGAAGCACTGCAAACACATAACACAGACCCCCACACACTACCCAGTGATCACCAACCCCCCCACCCCCATAAAAATTTTATTCACAACTTTAAATTTCAGCCTCCAGACCAACATCTCCTGGCAGCCTGGCATAGGAAAGCCTAGTTGTCCAGCCCAGAGGCAGCTTAAGTCGTCTTGGGGGTGGGTTAGGAACCCATAGAGAGGAGGACCCATGCCCATAAGCCCCTGTAATCACTGCATTGATACTTAAACATGTGCACTGCCCTATACACTCCCAAAACCCTTTTTTACTGTCATATAAGTGGCTCCTGCCGCCATAAAGGCTATTGTGGTGGTAGATAAGTGGGTCTAGGGGATTCTGGAGGTGGTTTGGGGGGCTTACCATGAGGGAGCTGTAGGGAGGAGAAGCCATGGCACCCTTTTTGTGAAGTTCACAGCAGTGCCCTGTAAGGTACCCCACTATTAAGGTGGCATGTCTGGGTGTTCAATCCATCACTTTGCAGACCCCTCCCACGTCCAACAGGGCTTGTTCTAGGCGTTTTGGACTTGGACGGAAAGTTGGACGGAAATGTGGTATAAAGATGGACGATTTAGTGGCTTGGACAGTCAGATCGGCAGGACGTATAATTAGACGATTTTCGAAAGTAAAAAAAAGTTGGACGTCTCTTTCAAATATGTGTCTTATTAGGCTCTTTTTAACTTTGGATGACTTGTGAGATGGACGTAAACGGACTTAGACGTCCCTTTCGATTATGCCCCTCTTTATGTTTAAGGACGCATACAATCTGACCTTCCATCTGATTAATTTAATGACTTCCCCCAACTTAAAGATAATTAAGGAAGAGCATAGCTTCCCTTCCCTCTTGTACTACCATTTCTCCTCTTTTCTATACATGACTGTAGTTCCACCCTCCTTTCCTTATGTTCTAATTTGTCTGGTAATTACCCTACGTTAATAGTATGTTATTAATTTTGAGTGTTATTTTTTCTAATTTTAAACTTTATATTTAATGTCATGTACACCGCTTCGACAATATTAAGGTGGTATATCAAATTTTTAATAAACTTGAAAAACTTAAGTTAGGCAGCAGAAAGGCACCTACCGCCACCTAACTTATGGTGCTGTATATAGAATTTGTAGTTAATTCCACCAATGGTATAATAATTATTTTTCTTAGAGCAATCAATAAGCGTTGTTGTAATATTCCACCCCAAGATTGATCACTTCTTTCTATCTCATTTCGCATTCAATAACTTAATTCATTTATTAATCTCATGCATCATGCTTAAGAAACCTCAGATACACCTCTCCACTGCCCAACAAATGTTTCTTTCAGCGGGGAGACTCTGGTGCCAAATCCTCATAGGTTTGAGCATTGTAACATTTTGATTATTTTTTAGTTATTTTAACTTATCTGAATGGATGCAGATTGTAAATCTTTTAGGCTTAAGCAGTTCCTACAACTGGACCTAATTGGTTCTTTTCTCAAGAAAAATCTTCCTATAGCTGAAACTAATTAGTTCTTTTCTCAAGAAAAACCTTACAATTCCCTCAGTCAGCAAGACAACTTTCCTCACACTCTGTCTTCCTAAGAAATCAACCCCAAACTGACACACTAGCAGTTTAGAAAGAGAGCTGTGCTGTCCTCCAGAATTCTAAATATGACATGTACAGAATTCTTAAAGCTACAGAGACACATTTTTTCCTCTACTTACAGCTGTGTGAGGAAAGTTGTCATGCTGTCTGAGGGAGTTTAAAAGTTTTTCTTGAGAAAAGAAACTAAATTGGTTCTGATTAAGCTGAGTAATTTTATTGGATTCTTCTGTTTGGTTTAAAGTAGAAGAGGTAATATTTAATTTTTTTTGGTTTAAAGTTAATATAATTTTGAGAGAAAGTGGTAAGTGGTTTGGGGGTTTTGCAAGTAGATTTTGTTTCTTTGGTTATTCTTGCTTGAAGGGAATAGTCACTTGATTTCTTGAATTTATTTTAATAGGAATTTTAACCTTGAAACATTAGGGATAATTTATTCAGGTTTGGGTGGGATAAAGTCTAGGTTGAACTTAATTATCATTTGATTTGTTAGTATCTAATATCCAGTACAATATTATATTTTTTAAACAATTTATACTCTTAGGGATAGGGTTTTGCCTTTTTAAGTTGTTTCAGTTACGAAGTAGGTACACTCTCACCTTCACCATCACCAAGAAGAGCGCTGCTACCCAACAAAAGTCTTTATAGAAGGAAAAGGACAGAAATAAAAGTACTGCATACTTACCTGTCCTGGGGTCCAGGATATCTGTAAGAACAAAACACACACAAAGAATCATATTCTTTAAGAATTGCTTTTTTCCTGAATCACTAGATTAGATTATATTGAAGGAATAATAAAAACTTTTACTTATCTGATGTTATTGAAGATTAGTGAGAAAGTGTTTAGATAAATTTCTGTAAAGAAAAAGAAAGCTTAGAATTAGTGCTTAGGTGTATTGTGAAATTTCATTTGTACACACAATTTTGTTAGATTTAATAAATTAACCTATTGTTTACTCAAAGGGTTGTTTGTCTTCACCTGGTAAATTTAAGTTAGGGTGAGGTAATAAATTTTAAGTGATCTCTTCTCCTCTTGAGGGACATTTCTCATTAAGGTATCCAAATTCAGGCCGACTACAAGGGTAAAAGCTGTGAGACTTGTCATTCAAGAGGGTGGGGTTACACATGTCTTTCTCAATAACAGACTATGGACTTTTCTTCCAGGAAATTGTCCAAACCTTTCTTAAAACCAGCTACACTATCCGCTCATACCACAACCTCTGGCGATGCAAAAACCTCTGGCAGGCAAAAGTATGAATGTCCTCTATTCTTTGTAATTTTTGTTTTTTGTTTTTTAAATCTTTATTCATTCTTTAAAAGCCAACATAAAGTGCAACAGGCTAACCAACAATTAGTACAATAAACAGTATTCATTACAATCAAATGATATAATAAGTACATAACACCCCGCACCAGCACCCTCCCACCCACCCTTCCTGGATGTATATAGTACTCATTCAGAAATCAAAGGGAACTACTAATGATCAATTCTTACAAAAGTTTGTCAATGGACCCCCCAATCTCTGATTTTATTATAGTGTCCCAATTGTAACAAATTCATACGTTCAAATTTATAAATCTGGCTTAAGGTTTCCCACCAAAAACTATAATTTATGTCATCCCAATTTTTCATGAGTAGTTGCATAGCAACTCCTGTCATGATGAGAAATAATCTATTTTTGTTTGCATTGATTGGACTTTTGGGCATTAATAATGTTCCAAACAACACTACATCAAACGACAATGACAATGGAGCTTCCAATATCATATTGATTTGACCCCATATGGATCTCTAAAATTTAAGTATCAAGGGACAATAGAACAGTAAATGATCCAGTGTCCCTATATCAAGATGACAGTGCCAGTGTCTATTAGACTTAGAACTATCTAACTTTTGCAAACGAACAGGGATCCAGAAAAGCCAATTAAAACAATTAAGTTAGGTGCCGTTTATAGACTATGGCCTTTAGAACAGGGCCATATTCTATAAATGGTGCCTTAAGTTAGGTGGCGCCTACTGCCTAACTTGTTTTAATTAGCTTTAATCAGCATGGTAATTGATCACGTTGTTTAGAACAAATTATAAATTCATTGAAAAAAAATAAAGTAGGTGCCAGGAGGCTTCTACAGTATAAGTGCTGGTAAATTGTCTACAGCAGGATGCCTAATGGCGCCTTAGGCCTGTGGACTTGGTTAGGGGCAGAGTAGGTCATAGGTGCTATTAGGCGTGATTCACTAAGAACTTAGGTGCCTTCTAAAATGGCTGCTGTGACCCAGTGGCTGCTGCGATCCAGTGGCAGCTCGTGGTACTACAGGAAATACTACAAGCAGCTATTTTAGAAGGCAGGTGCGAGGAAGCAAGAGCAAGAAGGCCGCTCTTCTGCCACAGGCCCCCGCTGGACCACGAGGTACCTCAGTAGGCCTAGGGGGGGAGGGGGGAGGGGATCATCGAGGTTAGAAGGGAGATTAATGGATTGGGGCTTGGAGAGCTTCAGTCACATGCAAGAAGAGCCGCAGGTTGCCGATCCCTGATCTAGGGGATAATTTTCAAAAGTCTGCCTAAAGATTAAATTCTGTAATGACAATTATCTGCATACAATTATGTTGTACAATATTAGCATAAATCTGCTTAATTTTATCACTTCATTTATCCCCCCAGTTTCTATAAGGGATGTGCAAAATTGGGCATAGATCCCAGATCAGCACCCCAAATAATCAGTGAATGGGCTCTAATGAATGAAATAGTGTTCACAAGCTCTTATTTGAAACAAATTATGATGTGGGTGACAATCTGACTATATACTATTCTGTAACAAGGAGCCCCTACATTGGATTGCATGCCACTCAGAAGGTGGCCATGAGGGAGGCATGGGAGAGTCAGGGGTGTTAAAAAAGATGCTCATAGTGTTACAGAATAACGGGGAACTGTGGCCAACTTGTGCACCAGGATTTACACCAAAGTTTAGTGCAAAATTCAGTGCTTGCCCTATATCGGTGGCATGGAATGCTGCTACTATTTGGGTTTTTGCCAGGTACTTGTGTCTTGGACTGGTCTCCGCGAAGACGGGATACTGGGCTAGATGGACCATTGGTCTGACCCAGTAAGGCTATTCTTATGTTCTTATGTTCCAGAGTGCCCTTTATAGAATAGTTGACTGCCGATTTTTATTAGCGCTTAATTTTCAGCGCCATTTATAGAAATATGTTGAAAAGCACCGACAAATTCCTATATACTCCAATATTCACCATCCTCCATTGAATCCTACACTCCATTTTCTATTTTTAATCAGTTCCCAATCTACAGTAGGACACACTCAGGGCTTTCTTAATTTGTTTAGGATGGACTTTGCAAATACTTCCTGAAAATGGAGACCTATACAAATTTAGGCTGTAGGTTTGAATAGAACAGACACTCTAAAATTCACATCCCACTCACTGCACCATGGTCACCACAGGTGAGTCAATGGGCGGGGGCTGATTTTTGCCACACTGCTTGCACAGCTCCAGTGAAAGCCCTGGGTTTGAACTAATCATTTGACGTCTTGAAATGATATTACTCATAACTAAAAAATAGGAACATGTGTTGTCAAGCAGTATTTCAAAGTGCTATTGCTACATTATTCCTAACCTAGAAAATGCTAATGACTGCTTTATGTGGTTAATTGTACCTTCTGTTGTGACCACAGCTGCCTCAGTCACACATGATCTATTTTGAGAGAGGAAATGGACAAAAGCTGTCTAAGCTGCTTGAAAAAAATGAGGCTTTCCGTTCCCTGGGCTGTACTTTGAATTAGATTAGCCCACCTAATACCCTTTTTGTATTTCAAAAACCCCTCTTTGCTTAATTTAGAATTCATCAGCCTGCCAAACAGTTGCAAAACTAGAATAAAGTCTATGCAGACTGTGATACCTTTTAAAAGAGGTTATAGAACATTGACTTTCAGGACCGCAATGATCCTTTCTTTCAGGTGTGATTTCAGAGCTGCAAGAAGACAATTTTCTGTGTCGAAATTATTGTGGAATGGGATCTCTCATAACAAAGGTCACCAGGAATGGGCTAGCAATGAGCAGAAGCTATTAATTGCTGGATGTGACAGAAGTATTGTGAACAGGAAGTTAAGGTTGAACTTTATCAAGACTTAGGGGCAGCAAGTCTTTGCACTTATACTTTAACAGCAAAAAATTAATGTATAAGTGAGAACATAAGAACATAAGAAGTTGCCTCCGCTGAGGCAGACCAGAGGTCCATTTCACCCAGCGGTCCGCTCCCGCGGCGGCCCATCAGGGCCATTGCCTGAGCAGTGGTCCCTGACTATTTCTATAACCTACCTCTACTCCTATCTATTCCCCTCAATCCCTTTGTCCTCTAGGAACCTGTCCAAACCTTATTTGAAGCCCTGTCCAAACCTTCTTTGAAGGTTGTGTGGTAACTGCTGGTGGTAACTGCCTAATATGCAACAACTGATGACAATCTAAAAACTTTTTAAACTTACTAACAAAGGAAATTAAGCAGGTGGTCCAAGCCTGGTTCTTGGGTTAGAGGTCCGGATGCAGTAAAGTCACCGTGCTTCTAACGATTGTCACTAAACCAGTTGAAACGGGTTAGCGTCGACCTAATTTAACCGACCAATGTACACAATGTCTCATTGCATGCTTTTCCGTGTGTACGTTGCAGCCTCTGACTCTGCTATGTAAATGACCACTGTAGTATTAAAATGAGGTCATTAATATTAAAAGCAGCGATGCACAAAATATAGCGATTACTTCTAATGACCCGAAAAAAATGACAGGTCTAGACTGTTACTGACAGGTCTGCCATATTGCCCTGAAAAAAAAACAGAGAGACAGAGCATAAGAACATAAGCAATGCCTCTGCTGGGTCATACCAGGGGTTCATCCTGCCCAGCAGTCCACTCACACGGCAGCCCATCAGGTCCAGGACCTGTATAGTGATCTCTATCTATACCCTTCTATCCTTTTTTTCTTCAGGAATTCATCCAATCCTTTCTTGAACCCTGATACCGTACCCTGTCCTATCACACCCTCTGGAAGTGCATTCCAGGCATCCACCACCCTTTGGGTGAAGAAGAACTTCCTAGCATTGGTTCTGAATCTGTCCCCTCTTAATTTTTCCGTATGCCCTCTCGTTCTTGTAGTTTCTGAAAGTTTGAAGAATCTGTTCCTCTCCACTTTCTCTATACCCTTCATGATCTTGTAAGTCTCTATCATGTCCCCTCTAAGTCTCTGCTTTTCCAGGGAAAAGAGCCCCAGTTTTTCTAATCTTTCAGCATATGCCCGCTACCTCCTGTCTTGGAAACCTAACCGCCCATATTCTCAACTCCCCATGAAGATTGTCAGCAGGAGGGATGCCCACTCCCTCTTTCCTCGGCCACCTGGACCTCCCCATACCTCAACCCTCCCCTGTTGATGAACCCCCCTTCACAACAGCTTAAAAAAACTCAGCAGGAGGGCTGCCCCCTTCTGCCACCCAGACCACTCCCACACCCCTGACTGCCCAAAATCTGGACTCCTCCACACCTCCACACTCTCTTTAACACCAAGCCCCCCCCCCCCTTCTGACCCCTCTTGCCACCCCACCAAGCCCCCAAGAGAAGGCCCTGGTGGTCTAGTGGGCTAGAGGGCAGTCAGGTCAGAACCCCCCCCAGCTCAAGCACACAACCCCAACCCCTCCCCAACCTTGCACCTTGTTGTAGAAATCTGGCAAAAGTACAGTAAAACCTTGGATTGCAATTAACTTGGTATGCAAATATGCTGGGAGGTGAGAAGCTGATATGCACGAACGGGGAGAGGGACCTTGGGGTAATAGTGTCCGAAGATCTAAAGGCGAAAAAACAGTGTGACAAGGCAGTGGCTACTGCCAGAAAGATGCTGGGCTGTATAAAGAGAGGCATAGCCAGTAGAAGGAAGAAGGTGTTGATGCCCCTGTACAGGTCATTGGTGAGGCCCCACTTGGAGTATTGTGTTCAGTTTTGGAGTCCTTATCTGGTGAAGGACATAAGAAAACTTGAAGCGGTCCAGAGGAGGGTGACGAAAATGATAGGAGGCTTGCGCCAGAAGATGTATGAAGAGAGACTGGAAGCCCTGAATATGTATACCCTAGAGCAGTGATGGCTAATCTTTTTGAGCCCGAGTGCCCAAACTGCCGCACAAAACCAAAGAATTTCCTCAAAGTGCCAACACGTCAATTAAACCTTAATAACAAGATTTTAGTATCTAAAAACTCTTTATAAAGTTGCCTGAACTATGTAACATCATTTTTAAAGGTTGCAATCTTTGTATTGTCAGAGAATCAATTTGATTCACAATCCTTTGGTTTTCATTTCAATTTATTGGCAATTTATAATGTTTTAATGATTTCATTCAATTTAATGAATTTAGGAAGAATTTGATTCAGTTACACAATATATTTTAAATGTATTATTCACATAACATGTCAAATGTATCCTGAGTAAAAAAAAAGATAAACTTCTTAAAACTGTTAACTGTGTCAAGACTCGGTGTGTATTCCCAAAGAGTCCATACATGTTTTTTTGTAAAATTTACAATCAAATTAGAAAATAGTTAAATCATTACATTTCTAATAATATGATGTAAAGAAAACAAAAGAGCTTTCAAATAAACCAACCGTTTTTATTGGAAATTCCAGATTGGAATACAACAGGGCCATGTAAAGTCCCTTTTTCAAATAACATCTTTAAATAATATTTAATTAACTTAGAAAGTGTCTTAACTGCAAACTGAAAACATTGCTTCATGTAAACATATGCATTGGGCATGCTCTGAAAAAAATTAATGTGATTTTTGTTGTTGCATGCATGCTGATAACTTGTCAATCCTTGGCTCATAGTGCGTTAATTTCAGAGCAACACATGCAGCAGGGGACAGAAATCCCACCCGTCCCCACCCGTCCCCGCCAAAGTCTCACCCGTCCCCACCCGTCCCCGTGAGGAATCCCACCCGTCCCCACCCGTCCCTGTGAGGAATCCCTCCGTCCCCGTGAGGAATGTCCTCCGTCCCTACCCGTCCCCGTGAGGAATCCCCTCCGTCCCCGCCTGTCCCTATAAACTTCAGAAATAGTTATTTTATTTAATTATGCTACTGAATTAAAGGCTCTGGTAGAAACCCATATACAAATAAGCAAAAAAACTTTATTAATTTGGAAATATTAATTGGGAAGAATACACACTTTGTAAACGGGTTTCTACCAG